>NC_080475.1:11515417-16315417 GCF_030265055.1 Doryrhamphus excisus | reverse complement strand
AATGGTGTCCACTCAGTGCTTGGTCCCCTGCTATTTCTGAAGCGACAAAAGTGACACAAGTGATATGATACTGTGTCTCACTTGTGACCCTCACACCAAATTACTATGCAATCAATATTTCTTTGTCTGTGCACCCTTTCCTCGGTGGCGCAGCTATCATTAAAAGGCTAATTTTAGCTATCACAGGTAGGCCCACTCACAGCTTTGTTGGTGGGGGGGTGGTTCTTTCCACTGTAATGCATGATCTCGCCAGAGCTAAAGTGACCCCGTATTAGTGCCAGAAGACTCAGCGGTGAGTCCTTAACCTGGGAGCGGCAAGGCCATGATTATATTCACCTCCGTTTTGGGCAGAGGACGCACCAAGGTCACCAAAAGGTAGATGTTTTTTTTTAGCCACATTCATTGTCATTTTCTGTTCAAATACCTTCAGTTACTTATCAAAGGCTGTTGGGTTGTGACACATAGAGACATTTAGAGACAAGTTTGTTTTCCTAAGACACTGTTGGTATTGGAAAAGCGTGTGATTACGCATGCAATTTGTGTTTACATTGTGTTTACATTCACAAATCGCATTTTTGTAGGGCTACAAAAAGATCCGAAATCATCATACATTTCAGAGTGAACGTAGCCCAAGTTTACTCATCCCTGTCTTACACACAAGACCCTCACACTGTCCCACTGTATCCTGATCCACGATGACACTCAATGGAGCAGTAGGAAAGGTGAGCTCACGCACACGCACACGCACACGCACACGCACACTGACGAATACAAAGGTAGCATGGCACAAAGCTTGTGTGGTCCCAGCAGTTAATTCCTCAGTGAGTTTTTTTTTACTGTATTATCAATGAGGCAAGGTCAAGCGTAATGACTCAGAACTAATCCTTAACATTCCTCTCTTTGTGTCTTTCTCTCTTCTATCTTGTTTGTAATGGTTTACCTTTACCAGTGAAGGTTGTGTTCTCCCCCATCTTTCTCTCTGTTTCCTCCTGCTTTCTTCACCGCTCCTTTTGCATTATTCAAATCATAATCCCCATGTGGGCATCTTGCTCTTGACCTAGCTAAGAAAGCTCCTGATTGCTTTAATGGCAGTCCTTGGACCTGCAAGGTAGGCAGGCGTCTTTAAAGGAACTCGGAGACGAGTTTGTGTGCTTGCAGTAAGTACAAGCAAAGGGTGGTTGATTAGAATTGAACTTAAGCAACACTACAAATATGCAGATGGGAGGTGTGTGTTTGCATAATTGGAACGGAGGGGAGAGCAGCAAGGTTAAGTAGGACGAATGGTCAACAGAGTGGGGTGAAAAATGTTAAAAAGTACACACACAGTCGCCATAAATATGTATCTTGCGAGTGATTCGGTCACTTTTCAGGTTGCAGGGTTGGACCAATCATTACTGATTCTCCACTTGCCGAATGAATGGTGTGTTGCACAGGTTGACTGAAAATGAGCGTTAATGGTTTGTCGGCTACCTTATAGCGACAATAATTCAAACGCCAATTGGCACACTTACAGCCACTGCTGCCTTTCATTGTGTGATGAGCATTACAGCTTAATGGTTTGCCTTTTTGGAGTATTTCTGTAACAATAAGACCATTTTAACTCATTTAGAATGAAATTGTTTTAGATTAACAACATTTGCTAAATGTAATCACCCTAATAGTGAAATGCAGCTACTCCCGAACATCACATTTGAATGTAACTCATATCAAGACACAAGGGGGTGCATTGCATGCATTTATTTAAAAAAGTTTGATGCTGGAAGGCATACAATTGTCTGGATATTGGTTTAGTGACTCCTCTGCTCACCTGTGCCTGACTACCATAAAGTGCATATGGATGTAGCAGTAATGCCGTCTACAAAGGTGCAGATAAAAAAATAATAAATCGCTAGCTGACATGCTAGCCCTCAGATCGTCCTAGTGTTCCCCAAAGTAAGGATCCTCGAAAAAGGGGTGAGGCCCAGCAAATACAAAAGATTGAGTGTGAATTTAGACCCACTATTCAGACGTATTGAAAAGAGTTCTGAGCCTCCTATTCTTTACCAGCAAATTGGGAGGAAATCTGGCTATTGTGCTTTGAGTTTTGAGGAGGCTGCCAGTGGGAAAGGGGCTGCCCACTGGGCTTACCTATAGATGAGAGTCGAGACAAAAACTCCGTGGACATCCAGGAGAGGCTTTGAAATCCCTCTTGGCTGGAGACAGAGGCTGGCGGGAGCAGGTCCTCGAGAAGGAAAAAGGTCAAGAGCGTAGACCCTGCAAAATGCAAGGAACCAACAAGACACTGATTGAGGGAGATTGACTTAAGCGTGCAAGCGGTCATAGATTATTTGAAGAGAACAAATCTCAAAGCCTTATTCTTCAGTTGTGATACGATTTTCCAAAGTTTTTCCCATTGAAAATGGATGGGCCATTATTCAAACTGGCACAGCAGACCTCTTGCCGTGTGCTGTAGGTCGTTTTCGGTAAACAACAAAACAAAACAAACCCAAAAAAGTTTGACAAAACTATTTTGCACACAGAACTGTCCTCCTTTACGATGTTACACCAGCTAAGTAATAATGATCACAATGTGTTTGAGGATTACCATGACACAATGCAAGTGCTAAAATTAGTTCTACTTCCCACCAACCTAGTTCGAAAACTGTAAATTCCGTCCTTTTGCTCTCCACTCCCAATATCCCAATATAATAAGTTTTGATGTGGTCTCATCCACTCATCTCCTATTCATAGCAAGTATTCACAGCCAACCAATGCGTGTCATACAGGACATAGTGACAAACTATTTTAAACACATTTAGTGCACTGCTGAGTCCTGCCGCTTGAGATGGTCACGAAGCAGCTGAGCTTCTCAAGTGTGTGTGTGAAAATGTGCCAACAAAGCATCTCCTCATGGTGATGGTGATGGTGATGATGGCGGCGATGGCAGCCTTTTAAGGGCACTTTGATGGATGAGGATTGATGTGGCCTGTGTTTAATAGTGGCTGCTTATGCAGACAATCCTTTAGGCCGAATCATTAGAGCAGCACCAGACAAACACTTTGGATGTCCGGGAGAACACCACAGCAAGCATCTTCCTGATCATCAGCCTGAGGCTCTTCCGGAAAGAGTCGAGCACCCCCCAACTTGTCTAGCATAGCCAACCAGTGCCACCCCTCTCTCTTATTTTCTCCTCTCTCTGTCTCATTAATCAATGTCAAGCTGTCTAACAACAAGGCCAGCATTCTTTCCTCGCATATGTCATTGTGCCTTGACTACCCCTGCCCTCCCCCTCACTCCCCTTCACCAACCCAGTGGCCATCACCGTCTTTTCTCATGGCCATGGAGCAAAATGCAAGCCCACGCCGCCAACATTAGAGCTCATTTGGAGGCAAGGAGTTGTGGAGAGGGGGCGTTTCTCTCGCTTGCATCTTTGCTTCATCCTTTTTACTATCCTCTCCAGCTGGGGAAGAAAGGGATGCCTTTGCCGTTTGTATAATTCACGGGAGTGAGAAGAAAACGGGCCTGTTTGGTAGCACAAAAAAAAAGTTTGGATGGCGGGGGTTGAGGCATATGTATGCCAGTCTTTGTGCCCCTGGAGCCATCCCCCATGTTCCCCACACTCCGGCATTGTCTCATGTCATCATTAACCTTTGGCCGTCCTCCCATCAGAACAGAAATCATTTCCTCATGCCCTACCATATCAAGAAAATTTTGCTGATGTTGACACAACAGTGCCCAAAGTCTTTAACGTGAACGTAGTCTACGTGGCCATCAAAGTCTTAAAACTGATTATTGTGATGCAATGCTGACATTATCCATCAGGACAATATCGGAAACATGTTGACACAAGACATCCAGCATTTCCCACCATCCCACTGGCACTTCTCGGTTTCCCATTACTTATTTACGTCTGTTTCTTTTTCGCATGCTCACTCTCCTGGTTTGCATATCGTTTTGCAACTGGGAAGGAAAACCGCTTATCGGCTCATTGGTAATGTCCCCTTTAAACACTTAATTGTCCAAGTTTACATTGGATAATAACAGCCTTTCTCGCATGAGCTCTGTTTGTTTACAAAACAGCAGATTGACTCCATGTCAGCAAGGATGTTTGCAGGGGAAGCTTGTGTTAGTCCCTCTTCCTGGAGCATCTGTACACATTTGTCGGACTAATGAACGGAACAAAAGTTTTTCCGGAGGCCCTTTTTAAAAGAAGTTGGTGAATGAGAGCAGTCATGTCAGGCTGAAGTGGACTTCAGTGAGCGGTCAGTGGCCGTGATGATGGCAGCAGACAGTGAAAGTAGACAGCAGACTCAACCCTCCCAACCTCTAGTCTGCTTTCATCTGCCTTTTTTCCTGTAGCTCCTCAGCCCTTCTTTGTAGATGATAGATGACCCTTCCTTTTGCTCATGTCAAAAGCTCTCACACCCCCAAGACCTCCAAGAGCCACCCACTGGTAGTCTGCACATGGATGTGCACACTGCGTTTACACACTTTCATAGCCATCTTGTCAGTCTTCCTCGTCAACACGTAGACAATCAATCTTTTTCATCTGTGCCAGTGGTGAGCATGGATTCCAGCCTTTCAGCGTTACATGCACCCGTAGTACACCCACTGATCACTCCATCACTTCCAACC
Source organism: Doryrhamphus excisus (assembly GCF_030265055.1). Classification (NCBI taxonomy): domain Eukaryota; kingdom Metazoa; phylum Chordata; class Actinopteri; order Syngnathiformes; family Syngnathidae; genus Doryrhamphus; species Doryrhamphus excisus. The sequence goes on along the minus strand of NC_080475.1, from coordinate 16,310,803 downwards.
AGAACTTCACCTCCAGGCAGCAGGTTTTTATAAGGACATGGAAACCGATGAATGGATGGATAGATGAATTGGAAGAAGGGCAAGGGAGTAAGCAAGGAATGGATATCGGGGAGTAAATTACTTTGCCAATCAATCTTCCCCCTGGGTATGCTTGATGAAAACTGTCCAAACGTCCACCCCTCCAGAACTACTCTAAGTAAGTCTCCTACAGTGCGCCAGGGCAGACCTGCATAAACAAGTTGCAAGATTAAAGTGAAGTGAGTGAAAGATGGGAAATACTGGGGAGAAGCTCTCTCGTGAAATGCACGGCATAGGAAACAAGTTTAAGATTGCAACGTGCATATTGTTGTAAATAATGCCGGGGGACAGGCTCCTGCTCAGTGATGCAGATGACCCCCAACAGAGTTATTTTTCTGCAGAGAATCCCACCATGACGGTCAGAGACCAAGAGGCACCCCATGCCCATAGAAGGAATTAAGATGTGTCTTATACATGACTGCCCCCCCGCTTGTTCCCCATGTCGCTTACTTTCTCCCACTCTCCCTAATTCTGGGATGGTGGCCAAGTGCCACCAAGGACACTAAGGCTAATAAATCATACCGTGTTTCAACATCTGCCTTGTCTCGTAGGACTGCCTTCCACCGCCACCCCACCCCTTGTGAAGATGGGTCCTTGGCTTTATTCCACTTTCAGCATCGCTTCATACTCACCCATTGACACCTCCACTGTGACTGACAAAACGTCTATTGTCCCGTACCCAAGTGAAGAAGAGACCCTCTTTTTCCCTCCCCGACAAAAGCCATCTGAAGCCAAGATGGGGCCTGCCAGCCGAGATGCCTGGGACCCGGCAGGGGTGCCCCGCTCTCCCTTTTGATTTTTCTACCGCCTTCTGCTTCGTCTATCTCCTTCTCTCACTTCTTATATTTAATACTCCCCTCCTGTGAGGGTCACTCACTCAGCTCACCCCCTACCCTTTTCATGGTGGTGAACTCTCAGTCCGACATAAAGACATCAAGTGACAGCAGTAAGAGAAAACAGCCAGATTTGGCAGAAAGAGATATTCGACATGGCTGTCAGTGGCCAATCTGCATAGCTTTTGTTCCCTGGGGTGTAGTTGAAATAGATAAATAAACAGTCGTAGGTTGAAAAGCCGGGATCAAAAGCTCATCACATGTATTCATATAGAGCAGAATAAAAGAATAAAAAGAAGCATAAACGTGCTGTCGCCAATTAAGAAGAATGACACAAAACTTGCTTCACACTGTTCGGATTAGTTTTCACAGCCGAGGCTAAAAGCTATTCAGTCCCTTTGGCGACCGACTCTAAAGATGATACGAGGTCTTTAGCATTGTTGAGGGCTTCAGTGTGGCAGAGAAGATCTGGGAAGTTGTCTCAGGCATCATCAGTTAGGAAGCACCCTCTCCACGGTTACTCAGACCTCTTTTGCCGTGAATGCGCCACACATTTTCCCAGCACCTCCAACTCGCCCCCAACAACGGGGAGCGCCGCCCATAATTGTGCACCAGCCAAACCCTTTTTGCATTCACAGTCTGTCTACTCTTGATGAAAATATCCACACTTTGATCGAGATATGTGCTAGGAATTATAAACTACTGACAGTCTAGCTCTGGTGTTCGAAAAGCACATCAGTATTTTTCAACACACCAAAGCATTCTGCTTTTTAAAAAATCATCGGCCAAGATCATTGACAGAAAAGCAGTCAAGTGCTTTTGAGGGTTTGAAATACCCAATTATAATGAGAAACTTCACTCAAATGAGCAAGAACATTCACCAACAACGTCCAATGATAAATGGGTCAATTAGTATCCTTGGAATTATTCGCTCTCATATTTTAGGCTGAATTATGTAGATCAAGGCACTCTAATTAATGGAATAGGCAGGTGTTTCTATTATGATTAAGATTTTTGATTAACACTGTTTACTACATTACTCCGATTTTGCCTCTTTATTAAATATTTATTTAGTTTTTTTTATTCTGCCGCAGTACAGTGACAATCAAACTAACACAGAGTATGAATATGAGTGAATACAAATGTGGAAAAAACAAAATCTATAATCTAATTTTCCACTCCCAGCAAGACAGCGCTCCTTTGTGGCTCTTCTCTTGCTGTGCAAAACATTTAGATTTCCAATTAGCCCCCACACACAATGGCTAATTTAGCACAGGGAGCAGGCGCCTGACGTCTCAATCTGCTGTGTGTCAGCGCTGAAAAGAGCTTCTTTCATGTAGGCACACACAGTCACGCAAGGTCATTAAAAAAAGTCTATTAAGGTAGAGGGTGCGAACAGATCATATCCAGGGTGGAGAGCACAAGAAAAAGTCCCGACTTTAAAAAGAAAACATCATGAAAGACAAATAAGGAAGACCACTTGAAAAAATATATGACGGAAGGTTTTATTGAGCAGCAGGACAGGCAGCAGCTCAGCAGTGGCCCCGCATTGACTCTGCAGTCTGGAAGCGGACAACCAGCCAACTCATCCACACAACACCCACATTGTCCGCGGTGCCAACAAGCCAGAGCACTCTTCCACTCCTGGGGGGGGGGGGAGCGGTTGGTTGCCTGAGACGAACACATTATAGATACATGTTAGCCTTGGCTCGACCCTCCTTTAGACTCTCAGCGGAAGGGACACATAGGAAAGACTGAGAAAGATGAGAAATTAAACACACGTGCAGACGGGATGAGCTTTTCCCAACAAGGCTAAAACAGACGGAAAGATTTGGATGAAGAAACGACTGCCATGTTGTTTCTAAGTAGAGGGCGACAAATAACAGCAGACTACCCTTGGGGGGTGTGAGTGGGAATGGTTGTTTGCCTATATGTGCCCTGTGATTGGCTGGCCACCAGTCCAGGGTGTACCCCGCCTCTTGCCCGAAGACAGCTGGGATAGGCTCCAGCACCGCAGCGACCCTCGTGAGGATAAGTGGTAGAAAATAAATGAATACTCTTGGGGGAAACACATCATAATTGTTTAATCATCGATTCACCAGGGACAAAGCTGCTTGGAAAATTTCCAGCTTTGAGCAGTTAGTGCAGCCCTTCGTGCAGTTGAGCGTTCGAATCCTGACCAATGCCCCAACAACCAGCCATTGGAGCTTTGCGGGGAGCATTGAGTCCGGAAGGGCATCTGCCATAAAAACTAAGCCAAACAAATCGTAGCAGTGTCTCGCAGCGGTAAACCCTGATGGCAGAAGTCAAAAGACAACAACTACATACGCTTCCAGCTTTGTGAGAACTCTTCCCTGAGAGGCAATGGGCAGCGATTCTGTAGAATCCTTGAGAAAATGCACAAAGGCATGGGGAGAACATGCAAACTCCACACAGAAAGGCACCAGAATGGCATTTCAGACCGGTCCAAACTGGAGTCAAGCCAACTTCTTACTGTGAAGCAGCTGTGCTAACAACTCTGCCATATGTTACAGAAATGACACAAGTTTGGTACAGAAGAGGTCGAAAACCTGGACCTCAAATCTATCAAAAGCCAACAGCAGTGACATATGCTGCTGGATAACTGGATGAGAATTCCCATCGACTCGGTAGAAACAAGTGGTCATCTGTCAGAACAATTTGACTAGATGCTTCATCTTTCTCTTTGACCCACAAGCCCCCCACTTGTCCTGAAGGGAAACCTCAAGGCTGCTGCACTATCATAAAGCTGTGTCATTTTCACTCGCAAGTGACTAAGTTCACCCTTTAGACCCTGATATGGAGGGAGAGACTGCAAGATTCCTGTCTGGCCCCCAAAACCCAAACAACGATAGAGGTGCTGTCCTCTTTTTGCGGCTGTTAAACACACATAGTTGACGATATAACAATGTTGTTTCAGCCTCTCTATCTTCACCGTCGCTAACCAGAAGCAGGCTGATGGACACCACTCCCTCTGTTCATGTGTCTGCAGCCAGCCGCTCAATCACACAAGGCCCATCAGCGGCAACAGCCTTTATCTAGCCTAGCGCAGCCCTGTGATAACACTGTTAACAACAGTGGGGTGTTTGGGAGCCAATGGAGCTGCCACTGTCAGGGTCAACTGCATCGTTTGACGCCGTGGCTAAGTACAGGTATCTCCCACCAGCCTGTCTTCTCTCTCTCCAACCTCCATATGCCCACTGACATTTCCTTAAGATGATGTTTTTCTGGTTAAGTCCATGTCTGGGATATTGATAAACGTCGAAGTCACCACAGCAAAGTAAACACCAGGTAGTTTTACCATTACTCGTATACATTTGTAGCTTCTGGTGAGCAACGTGAACGGGACCTTCTCTCTACGTCTTAACACTGGTGTTATTTTAGAAATCGCACCGTTAAAGATTATTGCACACCCGGAGGAGTGTGTCATCGGTCCTTAACGACAGGGCTGAGACGCTGAATAAAGCCAGCATTGTGTTCCGTCCCTCCGCTCAAGGACAGACAGGTTTTCTCTTCGTGGGCTCACCACTCTCACTCCAATAACTTTTTCCCTAAGTTACATAATACGACTGTAGTGAGAGGAGAAAAAAGAATAATTTCCTTTTAGACTGCTGATGTCTTGATATTTGTTTCTTGAGACTGACAGAGGTGTGTGAATAAAGATTAGCGTATTGTCTCGCTTCACTTTTAAAAATAACTGCAATAAAGGTCAAGAGTGTTCACAAAAAAATTGCCATTGTGATTGCTCCAGTCAGATGAGTCATGGAAAGTCCCCACTTGAAATTGTGATCATGCAACTCCCCCCAATAAAGTCATCTGTCATCATCATGCAGCGGGCAGACAGACAGACATCTATAAACCGGGTCCAGAGACCGCAACCGGAGCATCCTATTGCTACAGCACCTTTGTTATTCACCGGACCGGGATGGTGATGATATTAAAAATAAATTCGCTGACACCTTTGAGGATAACAATGATAAGCTTTTAACATCCGATCCAGCTGGCGATAAAGATTTGATGTGTGCACACAGGACATATGGGCAAACGTATCCCTTACTTAAGGCTTTTCCTGATAATGAAAGGCTTTGTTTGATAAGCCAGGGAACATCAATCTTGGTGACAGAGATAGTCTCTCCTTAGCACTAATAGGGTTGTAAAGGGCATTCACCTTATATGGCCCTGCTAATAAAGTCATTTGTGATGAGCCCGAAGGTTAACTGAATGGATGTTCATATTCACCTGTCTTTGACGATGAATATGTATCTGTACTGACTTATGTCAAATTGGCTTTTGGTTCATAATATGACGTATAGTATCTGTCTGTCATTGGGTACAACAACAACCACTATCAGGCACAGTTTGTCCCAAACTGGCATCATATCTTCAGCATTGCCAGATGTACCTTGCCACAAAGTCTGTGAGACCATCCTCCAAAGGATCAAAGTGAGCGAGTAATGAATTTTGATAGCAAAAGCATCAGACAATGGCCTTTGTACTGTGGGACCGCTACATTATCTCAATCCGCTTATATCTTCTTCCAAGAATCCTCAAGGCCACGCAGTAACAACTGATGACAGATCTTCAAAAGATTTAACTGTCCTTGCTCACTATCAAGCTACGGTTGAGAGGATGTCACGCAAGACGTTTTCTCCTCCCAGCATCCGCAGAAAACAAAGTACAGATCTGTGAAGCTTTAGAAAGGTACTGTGCATCATCCTAATCCATTTCATTAGCTAAATAAATCATAAATCATAAAAAGCTTGACGTTTATGATGAAGCCGATGGGTTGATCATATGGACTTGGAGGGAGGTCCCGTGGTGACAAGCTATCTCTTTAAGGAGTGCATGGGCAGACAGACAGAAGGGGGAGAGGCTCATTGACATTGTAAAAAAAAAAAATCATACAGCAATCACCAAGAATAGAATATGTCTGGTTGTGTACATTTATTAATATTTCGTCTGGACCAGAGTACCAATTGACAAGTGTGTGAATGCAAAGCCATTTTTCACTGCAATGGTTCTGATTGTACTATTTATTTTGTGAGTTGTTGAAAGATTATCACAGATATTATAAAGTATATCTCATGGCTTTATTATTTGCATTTCATTTCTCACTTATTTCCTTTAATTGTGTGCCTGGGCTGGTCACTGGCTAGCACAGTGAAACCATTTACAGCCAGCATCTTTAAACAGCATCGTTTGGCTTTCTGTATAAATCTACAATCTACAAAAAGAAAAAAACTCAGAGTGCACTACACTCCATTTGCAATAGATGAATCCTTTTTTGTGTTTATCGGCATATCATTCTCAAAATAATAGCCATTCTAATTGCAGCAATTAACCATATTACCCACATATTATGTGGGTAATATAGGGGCATTAGTCGCTGGTAATGGCCCATAAATGAAACACCTTTACTATATTGAGACCTTTAAGTGGATGCCAATTTTAGTGGAAGGAAGGACAGTGTCATGTCTGTCAAATGCAATATTTACTGTCTCGGTCATGTGAGTAACTTGTTTGTCACACTTAATGAAACATATGAAGCAGAGTGTGTGTCCAAGTGTATTGCTGCAATAAACTAAACAAGTTGAAATCACAGACTAGCAGTCTTAACAAAGGCTGTCTTATGAACACACGGCGCTGTTTACTTTTTTTCCCAAGCACACACTATACCATTCACCTCTGTCCTACTGATGACCTAACATCTAAGCCGTACGTCTTCCTTGTAAACACACACGCCTCACTTATACAAAAAAGCAATTGAGAGAGTGAAGAAAGACCAATGAACGAAGTGGATAGTTATGAGTATACAGAAGGAAGCCGTGGGAGGGGTACTTACTTTTCATGTCTAACTTTTTTTGTTTTTGACAGACTGTGCTTGTGCAAACTGCTGACGCTAACAAAAAAAACAAAAAGCAAATCTACACTTGTTTATCTGTCCACTATCAAGCATCATCATCACGCCTTGACCTCTGTGTAAACCCTTTCAACAAAGAAGAACGTCCATTTACATATGCACTTAGCCTTCCTGTTATTGGACACTTTCGCTTCTATTTGTGGGCCTGTTCAGTTCCAAGCTCCGTGTGTTTCTGTATGTATGGGATCCCACGAAATGCTGGTAAGACGTAAAGGCTTCAGGCGCCCGTGTTTACATAAAAACACGTAAGATGTGAATCGGTAGTTTCTAGACGAGTGAATGTTTCTAAAACGTTGAAAATCTCTGATGTCTCTGAACCTGGTGCAAATTTGGCTGTGATACATAATAGCAAGCATGCATATCATTTGCAAAATGAATCGTGATATGAGGCAGCATGGATGAAAAAAAAACGGTCTTGCACTAGGTTGCATCTAAATGTAAGCAGTCACATGTCCAGGCTTCACAGCAGCTGCAGGATGTGAAATGAAGTGGCACGACCTTTGATTGAATCTATATGCCCCCAAGTCAAGACCCCAGGTCTTACTCCCATAACCCCTGCTTGCTATGAGGGAATAGGTGTCATAGGAAGAACAGGAGATCATTACATTGAAGGCAACATTATTTTCCTTCTTCCTGCTACATATCGATGAACTGCAACCTTTATCAAAATGAAGACGAAGACTGCAATATATCATTATCTGAAAGGCATGTCATGGCCATTCCTAATCCTTTTAGGCCAAAAGGTAGGGTTATTTATTGCTCTTTAACCCCTTGGCTGTCACTATATTTCCCAGCAGAAGATCTATTGGCACACACTTATTCACTTATGATTATTACTGATCATCTGCCTAAATGACTTATCAATAAAGTGGAGGCCGAGCAGATAATTTATCTGTACAGCTCTGTCGATATCAAGTTCAGAGGCAAATGCCTTAAAAGGATGAAGGCCATCGGACATCAGGTGATGGATGGTCCTACATGGACGCTATGAATATAGTGTATGACCCCTTCATACGTTGGTTGTTCAACCTTACCTAGCAACATCGTTATCTTTAAGAGAGGCAGCTTCATATGTTCATGTCAGCGCAATGTCTGTGACTCATACAAGACTTTGAAATGAAAAGAAAAAGAACTCATCCGCAGAACCCCATCAATATTTTGCCATGGGATTTCTTTATAAACGAGACAAAGGCCGAGGTCATGCGGGGTCATGTAGTTAGTTCTGTAAATACCAGCCGTTTGTGTTAGACAAGTGTCCGTGACTTTCCAGAGTCGCACAATGGTTCGGAGTGTTTGCCTTCCAAATCTAACCTTTGTGCACAAAGCTCTATCTCACCACTGTTCCGTCACTAGCCGCACCCTGCACAGACCCATCTGGATGGAGGGTTGGGCGACTCGTAGCGTTAGCCTGATGCGATAAGCGTGACGCTCATCAGATCTCTGTTGTTTCTTCTAAAAAGCAACCACTCCAGTTGCCGTTGTTAATGTGCTGTGTATAATTGTCTCACATTTAGCGCTGTGGCAAAAATGGACACAGCGATAGCGACTCAAACAGCGATTATTTGGAATCACGTTCTATGTCAACCAGAACAGACAAACACGGCGAGCTAGAAAAAGAATGTTTCCTATCAGCACTCTCCTGTGTTTGCCTTGGCCAGCACACCTCTAGTCCTCCACTTATTCAAGTCATCATAAATATTTTCTGATCTGATCTGATGGACGCCCAGCTTCCTGCTATTTAGCTGTGAGCGTTTTTGCCCCGTTTCCTTCTGCCCTGCCTCACCACTTAAGCTCTGTGGGCAACCTCATTGTTGAGGCATGTTATTAAGAGGTCATAGCTCTTGTCTTGTTTTGAGTGAGCTGTCAAGGCCCCTATCGCTGGGAAGTCCCAAAATAGTCCAATTTATACTCTTTGAAAAGACCAATGCCAGCAAAAAGGCCTGAGACGGGCCGCTGCAGCTAAAAAGCAGACTGCATTGTCTTATATCTTTATTCAAACGCACAAGAACAGATTGTTGCAGGAAGGTGTAAATGTTTTGTTATCTGAAGACCTGTGCGAAAATAGCACTGGAGACTTCATACTCCAACTTTTTTTCACTTTTGGGGGCGGTTTGTGCCATTGTTGAATTTAAAATCTCACAGATGTGAGAGCTGGAATGACAATGTTAGCATTGACACAATAGTGATTGTTGTTGATTTTGCATCAGAGCTGCTGGGACCAGCTGATGCCGGGCCTTCATATAAAATTGTAGTTGGTCCGGTGAGGTATATTGTGGTATATTATTAGTATGATGCTGGTGATGCTTCAACTCTCTGACTGTTCAACTGTCACAGCGTATATAAAAGTTTATTTATATGAAAGTCTAAAGACAATTGAGGAATTTTTGCTTATGTATATTGTCAACATTTGTTTAATTCCTTGTCTAGTTGCACACTCCAGTTTTAATGGTGCAGACCTAGCCTAGTCCTGCTGTGGAAATGCAATCCTTGTCATCCGTTACTAGTCCGAAGCCCACAGAGGCAAACCAAACCAAACCAAACTGTACTGTAGCTCTTTGTGGAAATGTGGCTTTAGACCTGTCACTCAGCTCTGATTTGAAAAGTCAATGAGAGACTGAACTGCAACTTCTCTTCTCTCCAAGAGATCAATAATCCATCCAGGGAAATGCCTTCAAAATAATATCCTGTCAGTGAGCCAAGAACCAGCAAAAGTTCCCAATAAAAGTGAGCAAAACTTTCAATTTGTGGCTTTCTGGCTGAGGTTCTGTCCGACTGGGCCCTGGTTTAAAAAAAACCTGAGGTTTGTTTGCTGATGGTTCTTTTTTGGAAACTTGCGGCTTTTGTGACATTCGTAGGCATGTATTGGGCCGTCCTGCTGTATTGCTTCTTATTATTCAGACTTGAAGAGAATTGTTCTTGGCAACACAGAGCTAACATTTTCCTACGGCACAAACCTCCGCTCATCCTCCGAGGACGATGATGAGCAAGCCCATGTCAAGGTTCTCCTCATGTTGCCTTCTGGTGTATGACTTGTATAAATAGATTACACTGTAGGGTTGATTTTCAAGGAGGGGGGTTGCAAACCACCACACTATAATGGGGCTCATACAAAAAAAAGTCCCCCTCGGGGCCTGTCTGCTGGCTTTTCACATTAATTTAGTTGTGGAAATGACGGGAGCTGGACTTACCTCCATCAAGTGTTTTAGACTGTGACACGTCTTGTAAAAACAAAGGATCTCAGTCACTTTGCACTTCTCTCTCCATGCTGTGTTTTCCTTGTGTGTGCGTGGTCATCACGACATGTCAATACGAATGGTACTAAAGTGGCGTTGAAAGACTCCTGACTCTGTCCAATAACAAAAGCCGTGCAATGAAACTTTAATAATAATCTTTCTTTCTCCTGCGTGGTGTGAAAGCACCCAGCGTGGACGTGGCGAGATAGATAAACACATTAATGAGCGGAATGGTTCTGCAGGTGTCTGCACTTTCATCACGCCTTAACTGGATTTGTTTTTGGTTGAGGTCATACAGGCCAGAGACAGAGTTCCACACTCACACGCTCTAATTACCCTGCTTGCAGTGTTTTCTCTTCTGCCTAAGACATATTGACATGTCAGCGTTCAGAAGGCTAGATACAGAACAAATGGACGTTTTACTTGTCTATGTAGTGGAAAACATGTGCTTCTGAAAATAAGCTAGTCTCTATTTGGACTTGCCTCACCAAGACGGAGTAAAAGTCAGTTTGAGATGACATGTGCAATAAATCATAGCTGCACAAGTCAGTGACCAATCACATTTTCCCTCCTTAATTAATATCCTATTTATTTGCTTGGTGGGGTTCTGTTGGTGTTTTGGTCTGTCTGTCTATTTGTATGATAAATGTGTCAGTGTTCATGCATACATTAATCCTATGTGTGCACACTGTGTGTACATGTTCAAACGACATCTCTGCCTACCTTTTTCCCGTAAGAATGAGGTCACATTTTCTGTAGTTGGTTTGTTTAATAGCAAGATTCAACAAAACCAAAATTCTATAATAATGCTTTTTTCTTTGCTTTGCTAAATAATAATGCAAATATATTTATTGACAAAAGGCGTGTGCAGGAGGTGGAAGCATAAAAAAGTGTTCAATTTGGTGCCAATCCAAATTAATAGTGTTCAAAACATTGTTACTCTGCTATTGTCAACCCTAGTAATGTTGCAAATACAGTATACACTTTAAAGTAACAATATGTTGAATTAATTGTACAAAATTTAACACAGGTAAATTATATATATAAATTATCTATATTGTTATTGTTATTGTATTGTCTTGTCTTATTGGCTGTTTGGATGATGGAGAGTCCACTTGAAACCGTTGGTGTCTACTTGTCGACGCTGGCAGTTTTGCTCCTCCTCCACAATTTAAAAACACACGTATATTTATGCTTTGGCGTGCAATTGAACAGACAGTCATTCTATAGTTGTTGAATGCCTGGTGGTATTGTAGGTGTTTGTTTTGTAAACTACAGCTGACACATTACATTACGAGAAAGACCAACCTTCCTCCATTGAGGCATCGTCTTTTTTAAACATCAACTGCCATCAAAGATCTTCAGAGAAATACAGAGTCACACTCCCGTGTCACTGCTAATGCAAAATAGCTTCTCATTGAGTGTCGTCATCACGTCATCATTCCTCCATCATTTCCTCTGGCAGACACTGGGGGCATTCTACCACCTATCTGCCCCCCAGTAAATATTGCTTGAAGGCTTAATTATACCCTTGCACTTAGACACAGTCTCAGCTAAATTTCCTGCAACGCTGAAGTGGAGAATTAACGTCAAATCTGTGGGGTATTCATTCAACAGAAGGGGCGTGTGCAGCATTATGTTGCTTGTGTGTGTGTGCCTTTGTGGGGGTGTGTGTGTTTTTTGGTGACCTCTCAGTCCATTATTATGTCCCTCTGGTCACATTTGTTGACCAGAGGCTATGTGTGATGTACTGTGACCAAACACCCTGTGCTCATGTCATCAAACAGCCACAGTCACAACCCCAGGATAAGATGCTGTACAAATGTTTTGTCTTCATAATCGGACATGTATCGTTGCCTTATGTTGGATTTACATTATGTTTTGAATTGACAAAAGTATGTTTTCTTTCTCCGTAGATGATGAATGACCATGACAACGCATCCCCAGACAACTGTGTAAAAAAGGTAGGTCTGGTTGCAAAGAAGACCTTTTCTGTTTTCTCTTCCATCTTTTGAGCAATGGTGAAATAGTTAATTTCCACCATGATACTTTGTTTTCTCTATGGTTTCATACTATACAGGTATTCTAGATATAGATTTAGATGACTGTAGATCTGCGAGGTGTCGTAAAGTCATACACACCGCCCTTGAAGCAAAGCTCTGTACTGAAGTCCATAGAAACACTGACACCTGCACACAAGAGTGATACATCCCATTAACCAGCCACTGACCACTTTATGAGGTGATAAATTTATTGAAGAGACTTGGCAGCTTGCCTTAACAGCCAATGTCACCAGGTCAGGACAGGCGAGGCCAGCACCATGGATTCTTGTCCATCTAATGGTCCATGAAAGAACAATGGGCCCGGACCAAGTGGACACTCTGTGGCTTCCTGAAGCCACAGAGGCATGGTGGCAGCTGACCCCTGTCAGCGACAGGGGTGGTTACAGAATTGATAACAATGCTTGGAAATGAGAAAGCAATAAATTATGTAAGCTTTATTAAAGAGGTTTGAGACATGCAGCCTTAAGATTGTGATTTACAGTGCAGTGCAGAAGTCATGTTGGAATGATATTTTTCACAGCAGTCATCATTTCAGTCACATATTGCATTAGTGGAATCATCCACCCCACTGAATTGTATTGGCACAACACATTTGTAGCCTGCTATCAAACATACTGTACTTTATGGACAAACACCAATAGGTTTACCTTTTTTTCTTTTGTTGTTGAGCTCGGCATTAAAGGGAACCGTTGTATCCTACAACGTGTATGTATGTTGTACCCTTATCAAAGTTTCACATAATAAGGGATGCATATTTTGAAGCGAACCCTGAAAGAAGTTTGGGATGGCTCTGAACACTTGCTTTTAGAGAGTTTTTTTCTAACACCAGCCCCCCTGTGCTGCTGAACTGTTTCACTGCTCTAATTTCACCGCATTAGTGCAGAGCTAGCAGAGCTAGCAGAGGTAGCAGAGCTAGCAGAGGTAGCAGAGCTAGCACTAATGCAGGAAATATTTGTGTCATACAAATTACAATTCCAAGCTCACTGATGTCTGGAGTTGTTAATAGCCTTTTTCACCACAATCTGTGTGTCTAGCCATGTTTTTAAGCACAGCTTTTTGAACTACCTATGTTGTGATAGTCTGCGCTCAGTAAACGCCAACCTACGTTGCCCCTGTTTGAGTTTGTACACGTTAAATCAGGGATCACCAGCTAGTAGCTCTACCAGTAGCTCCTAACCACTTTTCAAGTACCCCTCCAAAACGTTCATACATTTATTATCAACTCCTGTACCAACATAATTAGACAGTGGGGTTCGGCAGTAATCCGGAAGTCTCAGGAAACACTCTGGAGTTTGGCCAATCACAGCGGAGTGGGCATGCCTGCAGGCGGGCGAATAAATTCAATAATGGAATAAATTAAAACAGGCCATTCTGGAAATCCAAGGAAATACAGCTATGAATAGGTGCAAATTCTGCAAGATCTAGAAAGCTGTCTGTATGGGTTATTGTGTGTAGCTGCTTTATAGTCCACAATTTAATACAAAGGGCGGAAAAATGAGCATAATTGGTCCCCTTTAAAACATTGTTAAAACAAAAATTGAATGGTTTAAAAGTAGCATTTTTGCCCGGGCTATACAGTATACAATATCACATGATCAGAACTGTGTTTAATAAACTGCATTAATTTCAGTGTTAGGCCGAAAGTCAAAACAAACAGGAAAACTACTCGTTTCATGTAAACTTGCTATATTTAGTGATCTTGTTTTAAGAGTTGACCACAGGTGGTTTAAACTCTTTCCCTTTCCTACTTTAACTTAATGTGGAGCAACACATTTTGTAAATTACCCAGCCACCTTCCACACACACACAGACACACACACAGTCCTGTGGTTCCCCCCCCCGCTCCCCTCACTCACTCACACACACACACACACACACATATGTCATATTAAATGCAGCAATATTGTACAATTCCTGGCAGAATGTAAAATACAAAACATTCTTTCCACACAGCTCATTATGTGTGTGAGTGTGAGTTGCAGTGGGCCCTCACCGGGCGGTGGGCAGCCAGGCCACATGCCTGTTATGAATATGAATGACATTATGCATGAGCCATTTCTTATAACGTGACTCATTCATTTGCAACACACACACACGTCGGCTAGTAAACATAGACTTCCGCCTTCGACGTCACTTTGACGTGTATTTAAATATGTAGCTTTATTTTGGAGCGTGTGATTACAAAATTGTGATTGCCATCCTGTATATTATTTGCAGATGGAGCTAAAATGTATGTACCTATGTTTTGCATTCTGTTTATTAGGTTTCATTTTTCGTCCCTTTCAATTGAGTTGTGCCCACACAAAGCTTTCTAGTTCTTCCAGTATTTGCACCTATTCAGATGTATTTTTTTCATAGCTCCTGCGAAAACGGTCTGTTTATTGTATTTCACCCACAGCCCACCTCCAGGTACGGCGACTACACCGTGGTTGGTCACACTCGCGAGTACTTAAAAGGAGTTCTGGTATGTGTTGCTAGCTGCAAACGGTATAGGAGATGTTAATAAACGGCGATTTATTGTCTTAAAATGTCAGCTTATAACAAACCATAGCCATATGTGTTGGATCCCGAATCGGATCCGGAAGTAGAGACTGGACATTCTGAAGTTTTTCAAAAAAAAGAGGTTACTTCAATCCGTCTCTCAATGGTAAGTAGCTTTAGCATTTTAGTGTTTTTTACAGCATTGGTAACGGAATGTGGCCACTAGGTGTTGTGGGAAACAGCTATTAGCAACCCCTCTCATGCAAGTGTTTTTGCTCCACTACTTGCACAAAATAAACACATTTAGGACACTGATAAATTGTTAATTACTGGTTGCTCAGTCCACACGACCAAGTAACGTTGGAAAGGCATCGGCTAGTCTAGCTGCATACTGGCCCATGTTCACAAAACAGTCCAGTGGGAAATGCCGTTGACCGATTAAAATGCATTTATTTCGCTGGTAAGGAATCAGGAACTTGCCACCCTTGTGAGGATGAGCAGCATAGAAAAAGGATGGCTGGATAGATTGAAGGCACTTTCAGAGTCAAGGTTAAGACAATGGATGAAAGTTAAGCTAATATGCTAGATAATATAGATAACAGGGGTGGTTTAACGTCTTGTTGTATCCTGAACTTTCTCAAAGGCAGATCGAGCTATATCGCAAGTGAGAATACGTGCATCCTCACGCCTGCACACAGACAAAAAATAAATAGATCCGCTATCTGAATCCCCTCTCTACTTATTGCATTCATTCCTTGGCCTCTCTGGTTGGCCCCGTTAGACAGAATGGTGTTGTTCAAGCTCTAGATGGCTATCAGAGGCCATTGGAAAAAGTATCAGGGATTGTTTGGTTTGGTCAGGCCCAGCACACAAAACTTGACTATCCGCCTGTTTAGCCGTCTAGGCCCTGCTTACATATATCCTCCTCGCACATACACCCAGGTCTGTGGAAGTTAATAGAGTGTCAGAGCAGGGCTGTTTCTTTTTCAGAGTCCCTGGATTTAAAGGTGATATAAAGATGGGGGGCCAGCGAAGACAGTCTATGCTTTGTGTTTTTTGTGTGTGCCTGTGTGTTAATCCTCATCTTCAGAAGAGCGCTGCTGTCCACCCTGACGTGTGTAAACACTTGCGTAGATCAGATGGCAGATAATGACTTCCAGATAGACACCCTCCATTCATGCAGAAAAAAAAAAAATCAATGAACACTGATTGCTTTTTTCCCCAGACGATCATCTCCCCGCTGAAGGCTACTATCTTTTTCTCACTGTCTTTCTTGCTTTCTCTCCTTTAGTGCCGTTTATTCAGCCATCAGATTGAATCAATTCATGCTTTTCACGGGAGGTTAACTGCTAAAGCGGGATATCTCATTCAGAAGATCTTTGTTAGTCTGTCACACTTTATCTGCATGCTTGTCTTCACAATGTGTGGATGCTCTGAAGATAATAATTAATGGCTTGTCTGACATATATGCTCTCTCAGTCAATTATTAGTAGCCATTAACGGCCATATTCACATCCAGAATCTGTATTACACATGTTCTTGATGTGTAAGGGTCCTAAATGGGAGGATGACGGGTTGAAATGTATTCTCCATTTGTCCTGCTCAATGTTGAAAGACAATGCAGGCGAAAGGGGATCAGCTGTGAGCGTGCATGTGCATACAATAGGATTTTTCCTCTTTTCCCATATTATCAAGCTGGAGAATGGACTTTGGTTGGTTAATGGTTAATTGGTTGGTTAATGAGCCTAAATGTATGAGTGCTATTATGTGAACACAAGTTGGCTCACGGGTCACAGAAATGATCCATGACTTCGGGCCATATAGTTTACCTCCCCTCTTCCCCCTTGCTTAAATAGGCTCATGATTGATTGATAATTATTATCATTTCTTTGAAATGATAATGTGGATGTTATAATCACTGTCATGCCGCTGCACCAAAGGATCGTAATTTTTTCATAATGCTGAAAGTCACAAATGTCCCGAGGTAACAGGGGCGTGTGTGTGTGTGTGTGTGTGTGTGTGTGTGTGTGTGTGCATGGACGTATGTGTCTATGTCGAGTATCAGTGCCCCAGGCTCGGTGGGCAGCAATTTGAATTGGTCACTATAAAAATGACGATCCAGGGACGATTAGTTCATTTTGAACAATTCAGTAACTTTGAAATAAATACCCAGATGCTGGACCGTGCAGGTGACGTTTCCTAGATTCTCATTGTTTTTTGTAAAGCAATCAGGTATAAATTAATTATGGATATAAACAAACAAGTAAACAGGAATTAATTGCAAATGTATTCACATTTTATTTGAATAAAGTGCAACCAACACTTCAGGTTGAACATGAGGTTAGTCAGGTGTCCTTTCAGGTGTAAACCAACACACTCATCAATGTTTAGTGTCAACCAAATGATGGGTGTGTGTACACGTGTGTGTGTGTGGAGAGGGGGGGGGTCTAGGAATAATATTTGTGGTTTTCACTTTGCCCCAAGATGACTTAATGATGATATGGGTCTCTTTCTTCTGCTGGGCAGGGTTACCTTTTAATGTCGACTGAGTGACATGTTTTTATATGGCTGCCTAACCTGCCCCCCCTCCAAAACACACATACACCCATCATCACGATGCCTTCAACTCTTCTCCCCAATAACACACAATATGTCATAGCACTCTCTAATACACGGGATCCTCATCACCGCACCCACAGACAGGCAAATATTCCGAGATTGGACTCAGATGCTCCGAATCCTGCATGTTGAGGAATCTTTGCTTCTTGGTGCAGGATAATCTTTCAAAGCATAGCTTTTGCTTCCTGACACCGTCTCCATCATACAATAATTAGGTTTAGCTCATTTTGACTGGAGGAATGCTCACTTGTATATGATAGATGTCATTTTCTGTGTATATATGTATAGTAAAAATAATATATAGTAATTAAAGTGCTCTTGATGCTAATCCAGATCAAGCCAAATGTGTTAAAATAATCTCCCTTTGTGTTTCCATACTTTCAACACACGCCCAACAGGAGCATCTATCAAGTTGTTCAATAATCCCATTTGACTATTTCTTTAATGGGTATGTAGGCACCCTAGAGGGCTGGCGTTCGATATTCTCGATATTCTCACAATCTGGACAATGTCAGAGTTGTTGGAATGGGACAACGTCAAGATGGAATCATAATGAAATGGTCTTTCTCGGCGTCTGGCTTGTTTGTGGGAACCTTTTCCAGCTGCTGGTGACTGTCGAGTACTGTCATTATGCCTCAACGGCCATTGTGTGTTTTTATGATGGTGTGTGTGTTTGCGTATTTACTGAAAGGTGCTTGTAGCTTCCAATGCAGGAGACGATTGTTCATGTCATCTCCTTGCATCTCTCATTCAGTTTTAGGGCATTGTCGTATTCCTCCTCTTGCGGTCTTTGTCGTTCCATAATCTCCCTCCCAGTGTCCATTCCCACCACATTCTGGGGTCACCCAACAAAAAGAGGGGGGTGATAGTCTTGTCAGTCATATCAGTTTCCTCACACAATACCCTTGCTAACAGTTATGTTGCTATGCATAGAAGCCCATGTTGGTGGACCTTTAAGAGTGCACGCTTCAGTAGCACCAGGAAAGCTAGAAAATGTGAAATGTCTTATTTTATTTAGATTTACCACCCTATCACCATATGGAGATATTATCGCTATCATGAGCCATGTATCACACGTCGTATCGTATCACCAAGCACCCTGAGAGTCCCAGCCCGGGTGAGGATAATAAAATCTACATATTCAAATAACACACACCAGCATACACTGTGTCTTGTCTGTCAAGGCAGCAGTGAGTCCATTAAAGCAGACGGAGTGAATGTAGAAGGCAGGCCTCGGTCAAGCCTTACTGGTATAACTTGATGACCCATGATGCGTTGCCACGGAGACCTGGAGGCCCGGTGAAGGCGTCAAACAAAGTTGTGTGGTCCTGCTTGTCAAAAATATTTTCATGTCAAACAAGGGAGATAAAAGGTTCATCTGAGTGTGAGAACGTCTGAGTGCATTTCAAAGGCCGCTACACAAGGGGGGAGTGTTTTGTGTGTTTTCTTTGTAACACATCTTTGACTTTTATGGAGAGGAAACTTTAATCAGGGGGAATAAACCCCAAGTTTGTATTTTAGGCAACAAATGTCTTTTGCTTGTTGTGAGGTTCATAAGACAAAAAGTGCATATGCAGAGATGACCACATGTTGATCCAGCATCTAAAGATAGACACAGGAAAAAGAAGTCCAAGCAGTGAGTGAAGAGACCTGCAGAGGACAAGAGACAGCCGGAGTCTTGAAGTTGTGGAGGGGGGATTGATGAGGAGGAATGCCAGAATGCCCAGGAGAGGCAAGAACTGGCAGCCCAGTTACAGACACAGCCTGTCTGGAGGGGGGAAGCAAGACGGCTGGTGTGGCCCCCACCAACACGAGGTCATGTGAAAAGAGCTCACCCTTTTTCCACCTACCCACCTATCCATCCATGCATCCATCTATCAGGTCTCCATCCAAACTGCTCGATCAAGGTTTTATCTGTAAGACCAATTGAGGAACATTTGCATCCAAATAATCAACATTTCAAGAGGAACGGAGGGATGGAAGTGAAGGACGGGATGGTGGGAGACACAATGTGTCTGGTTTTTAACAGGCCTTTGGGGAGCTTTTAGCCACACGGTGTTAAATGAAGCATACCGTATGTTGAGGCTGCTCTTGTTAGCGATGCTAGGCCTCACGTTGACACGCGGGCACAGAAATTGAAATGGATGCTGTAAGGTACTATTACTATTATTTTAGTAATAGTCAAAATAGCTGTATCCCAATGACAGCATTGTAAGCTAGCTGAAATTAACTCGTTTTCTTGTGCTATAATGCACCGAAATACGTATTCATGTTTCACATAAGATTGTGAATGACGGGCAAAATTCCAAAAAAGGTGCAGTTCCCCTTTAAGGAGGAATGAAGGATGAGTCCTAACCATTTTTTTGTGTTAAATGCAGCAGAAACGACACACTATGGCGGATTTATGTCCATTAAAGCTATTATTTATAGCAAGTGTTCACCATATTGAAAAGAAATGTTGTGAAAATAAGCGTTCTCTCTCTCTCCTCTCCATCCTTCCACTCTCTACTGAACACTATAGTCTTTGACTAAAGTCTTAATCTTCATTACAGAGCATTAGTCCACTGTGGAGGCCCTGTCTCGTCTCCCCGCAGCGCAGCCTGGCACTATCCTGCAAAGGGACGTCCCGCCAAGGCATTGCACATCTTGCCAGCCAAACCTCCTCTCCCCTCTCCAATTCACCTCCCACCACCTTCACCTTGCTCACCCCTTTGCTCAAATGAACTGTTAAATAAACGTCTGGCTTTAATCCACATGAAGGGACGTGTAAAGGGGGTGTAGGTGGCCAGGCTGCTTGTGAGAAACAATAGAGGCGGCGCTGGACGCCTGCATTTTAAAGCAACCATCAATCTTGCTCACCATGAGACGTCACTTTTTTGTTTTTATGGCATAGATGTGATCATTAATGACTAGATCTGCGGGAAATGAGAGCAATGGTAATCTGAAGCATCTGGCCAGCACTCGCACGAGGGAGTGTGAGAATGGCAGCGTGATTATCATATACAGACCTTTTTTTATTGATTTCCCTTTCAGGGCCTTCATTGAAATACTTGGTCGTATATCATCTGTAATTATTAATTCTGGTAGAGGAAAATCCAGTTTTTCACCGTACCAAATTAGGTCCCTCCATGATAAGCGCTAAAGCGCCCCATGACTTGTTGTGTCAATTGTTGATGTCAGTAAACAAACACTGCACACACCGCGCTAACAAGTACAGTTGACTAGAATCCAATTAGGTAATTAACAAGGATGGCTAATTGAGTAAAAAAGCATCAGGGCCATCACCCCTAATTAAGTGATTAGAGGACGAGCCCTCAGCCAGCACGTTGCTAATTAACACACACGTTGGAGACAACGGGGAGAACATGGAAAATGATCTGTAAGAGAAACAATGATTAGGCCGAGTGGCTAATTCCAGGAGAGGAGCGGGAACCACACACACAAAACCAACTGCGTATCCTAGCACGAATTCACGATGGATAATCCTTTTAGTCACTTAATTACACTGAAAGAGATGGCTACACACAGCCATGTAGATTGACCCGTATTCTATTCATTCAAGACGTCACAGGCCCGACGCTCTGAAGAACGAGAGCGCACTCACCTAATAGACTTTCACAAGGAAAATCCAATAGGCAAATGCAATGATCCAGTCAAATCTTTGTATATATTTACATATTTTGTTTGTGCTTCTTCACTCTGCTACATTAACGCCAAAAGCCATTTGGTTTTCCATACGCCATGGGGATAGACTATGTACACGAATCAAAGCATACTCTAATCTCAGCTGTGACATTTGAGATAGGGAAGCTCATATTATCACAATGAATGTTTCCCCGGGGAGTATTATGCACAACATTAACCAGGAAGTCTAAGTGATTATTTTTCCCCCCCAATTCTCTTTTGGGAATACACTCATGTGTATATGATGTGATTTATTGCAATATAAATCATATCTAGTCAAATATTTATTTGGATATTAATGACTTTGTTCAATGAGAAGAGATTTTGTCATTATAACTGCCAGAAGGTCAGGCTGCAATTTACACTGGGGGGGGGGATTAGAATGGTACCCAGCAGAGCATACATTGCAAATACCTGAATTGTATCATACAGTACATTGAATGCATTGTTGTATCGT
The DNA here is from genome assembly GCF_030265055.1 of Doryrhamphus excisus. Lineage (NCBI taxonomy): Eukaryota > Metazoa > Chordata > Actinopteri > Syngnathiformes > Syngnathidae > Doryrhamphus > Doryrhamphus excisus. The sequence continues at coordinate 16,289,417 of NC_080475.1, read as the reverse complement.
ACATTGCATCTTTAAATGCCTACTCTTTCAATAACATAAAATAAAATAATCCTGAAGCATATTATGGATATGTATTGTAAAACATATATATATACATTAAGGGCGTAATAATACCTGTGGTCGTGTTTTGGTATGCATGTGTATGTGGAGAGGGTGTGCCCGGACAAAGCCAAGGAAATACAGCTGGAATAGGTGCAGATTCTGTATGATCTAGAAAGCTTTCTGTGCGGGTTATTGTGTGTAGCTGCTCTCCAGGAGTCCACAAGTCAATACAAAGGGCCGAAAAATTAACATAATGAATTTGCAACACTGCTCTGCCTTGCCCGTGTGATCTGGGTGACCTGACCAAGGTTTTCCTGCGTGCACGAAAAAAATAATTTGCATCTCAATTTTCTTCTTTGCATGTCATCTGCGGGTTTGAAAATCCATGCAGGCCACGTGCGTGTGCCTTGTGATTTTCCCCATTTTTGCAAATAGCCAGCACGTACTTTGAGATGTAAAGTTGAAGTGCACTTACAAACTGAAAGGTGAGTTTATGATCTTGGTCAGAGTGACTCATATTGAATGCATTCATATTGATAAACTGTAGCGTGGATTGTTTCATGAAGTATCAGTGTAATCAGTGTAAGTATCAGTAATCAGTGAGAGGCGGGGGTACATCCTGATCAGGACTGGAGACAAACAACCATTCACACTCACATTCACGCCTATGAACAATTTTGCGTCTCCAGTTGGCTAACTGCATGTTTTTGGAATGTGGCAGGAAGCTGGAGTACCCGGAGAAAACTGATACACTTCATGGAGAACATGCAGACTCCACTAAAAAGAGATGCTCAAATAGAGATTTGAACACTCAATTTCCTGAGTGGGCAGCCGACATGCTAACCACTGGGCACCGTTCAGCTATTTAAAAAAATATATATGTAACATAATAGATACATTTTTGCTCCATGCTAAAAAACTAAAAAAACAATAAGATAATAATTAGCACAAAAATTTGAAATAACTGACATTTTTTTATAAGACCTTTTCTTTTTTCTTTTCCCTGCAATACACGAGGTTGGATATATATTATTTTTCTTCAGTGCACTGGATTTTCATAGCAGAGCACAAAATAAGATTAGCTTGTCTTAAAGTCCCCCAAAAATTAATTAAGTACCACTCCAGGGGATTAGAATGTAATTATTTTTTTGAGGGGGGGTCAGAAAGAAATGTTCCGTGTTAGGTGAGGATAACCGTGTTGTGTTATCTGCTTACAACAATGCGGCCCTTTCTTCCACCCCCGTTCATGCACCATTGTGGGTCTGATTTAAGATCCCCAGCTAATGGGCATACCTGCCTGACAAACATGACATCTTAGCAGGTGACTGCTGTCAAGTATGTCTGAAATAACAGGTAAATGAATTGCCAATAAAATGGACTTAGGGGTAACATGTAGGGGGCCTATTATTGCCACTCCTAATCACTAAAGAGATGCCATTCACTTGCCTTAAGAAGGCAGCATTTTTCACCACTTGCCGGCCACCGTCTCCCTCAGCGCCACAACACACTTATAATGGAAGGCTCCCTGCGTGAGCTCTGAGCTGTTCTTTCACTCTCCTTCTCCCCCACCGCCCCTTTTCTCTCCCGTAAGATTATCAGTTTTGATTACCGCCGGCAACAGGCTCTAGCAGCAGTCGGAAGCGGCCCTGAAAGGCCCTCAGCAGGTCGCAGGAAGCTTTTGAAATTATGGGGCATGGCTCAGAGGGGAAAGTGCTCCACGAACCGCTTTGGTGCCATTTAATCAACTCCTGACTTTTGATCGTCAAATAATTACAGTCGCACCTGCCCACGGGTAGAAAGGGTGCAAGTGATTTAATGAGAGCAAAGATATCAGAGAGGAGACAAGAAAATGACAGAGGGAAAGATGGCGGCCATGTATTGTGATGCGTACATGCGTCTTGCTGACTGGGGTGGAATAAATCAGGAGAGCTGCAAGCACAGAGGAAGCACAATTAGCCGTTTTCACAACGTAAGACTGACAAGGGAAGGATTGACTTGGATGAATGCTTTTGTGTTTGCGTAAATATTGCAAAGCAAAACATCAGGTACAGGTATTGTCACTTTGTAATGGTAATGGTTTTATTTCATTTGAACATGCATCAGATTACAATTGAGTGCATCCCATAATCAGTTCACAGTTCCACATGTCCAAAAGGAGTAGGAAGAAGCAAAGCTTATTAAATCCTACCCCTCCATCTGGTACTTTTACAATCAGTAACTGTTCACTTCCTGCTTTCCATAATACAGTGTAGGGTTTTTTTTTATTTTTGTTGTTGTTTTTTTTTTTAATAATGCACCTCGGACCAAAGTACAAGGTGATATGACCATCCAATGACATAATGGGTACCATAGTAAGTGTCAATATAGTGATATATATAGCACATCATGACTGGTTCAAGACTCTTCATCCTTGTATTTAGCAAACATCAACTGCTTGTATTGTTTCTTGAATTGGCTCATCGTTGTGCATTGTTTGATTTCCTTACTCAATCCATTCCATAGTTTGATTCCACATACTGAAATGCTATGGCTTTTTAACGTAGTCCTAGCATATAAGTGTTTCAAATGTAGTTCTTCCCTGAGATCATATTTCTCCTCTCTTGTAGAGAAGTATTGGATGAAGTTTTTAGGGAATTGGTTATTTTAAGCCTTATGCATTATTTTAGCTGTTTGAAGATGAACTATATCAGCAAGTTGAAGTATTTGTGATTTTAGAAATAAGGAGTTAGTATGTAGGTACATATACATATAGGCGGCATTATGAATTATCCTTACTGACCTTTTCTGCAGTACATTTAGCGAGTGAAGATTGCTTTTATAGTTATCAGCCCATATTTCCACACAATAAGTAAGATATGGTAGAACCAGAGAGCAATAAAGAGTGTGGAGTGATTTCTGATTGAGAACAAATTTTGCTTTGTTCAATACTGAAATATTTCTGGCCACCTTATGTTGTATATTTGTAATATGAGGTTTCCAGCTCATATTTTCATCTATTGTGATCCCCAGAAATTTGTTTTCGTTCACCCTTTCAATGTCCACACCATCTATTTGCACTTGCTGGTGCGTGTCCTTGCTGCTGTTACCAAACAGCATGATTTTAGTTTTACTGGGGTTCAAGGACAATTTATTATCATCAAACAATCTTTTTAGTGTGACCATTACTTCTCTGACCTTTCTAATGATTTCGTCTGTACTCCTCCAGAACAAAAACTTGTAATACTTTGTTTTTTACTCTTTCATCACTCTATTATACGGTACATTGTGATAGAAAGTCATATTTTATATGAACACTATGTTGCATTTCTTTGATATTTGTATGTTTCTGCAAGTTCTCTTTCTTCACTTAGATATACATACTGTGATGCATCCGAGCTGATTTTACTCAGATATATTGATTATCTTTGTTGGCAACATATTGCATCACGTGTAGTGTATGCATGCTCACCTTAACGGCAGTGCACAAAACCAATATGTTGTTTAATTAATGTTCTTACACATAATTAAATGCCAAAGTTTGCTAGTTTGCATCGCAAGTTGTGCTTGATCTCGCGCCCCCTGCCTTAACACACAGGAGTGCGGGATCAAAGCGTATTAAAGATGACCTATACATGTCAGTGCGTTGATCTAAGACCAGGTGGTACCTCCTCATGCTGTTCCCACCCCCCACCAGCGACATCTTAGTCCCAGTGCTCTATTGTTCAGGCACAAGAGGCTATGTAAAGATTCGTCAGCGATTACAAAGCTGCAATGCCGCGGCTCAATTACTCAAACGTCGTGTACCACTTTAAGATATACGTGTTTGTGCTTGTGTGTGTGTGTGTGTGTGTGTGTGTGTGTGTGTGTGTGTGTGTGTGTGTGTGTAGCCCCTGTGAGATATTAACAGGGTTGTGGCTGTGTCAGCACCGCCACACTATGTTTTTAGTCTTTCATGTTCCTTTATTTGACCCCTGCCCTTCAAACACACTGCAGCTTCACTTTATACGCCACTCGGCACCTTCACACACATCCGCAAACACACCCACACACCTCTTGGCATAGACCAGAGCAATCAATTTCTTTCTGTGACCCTCTCCCTCTTTGTGCTATCACACACCATATTTGCCCCACCCAATCACTTTGATTAATCATGCACCAGACTGCAGGTTTGCAATCAGATGACCAGAGCATTGTCGTGTCCCCCCCGCCCCCCACCCCTCCACCTGCAACACACACACAAACATACACTCGAGTGCTTGTGGCTGAGTATTTCCCCATAGACATCCTCAGTGTGACAGCACCATAAACTGGCCATTTATCAAAGTGTCCCCCGCGTACACACACACACACACACACAGATTAGACGGCTACTACCTGAGCATTGTCTCACTGATAGAAAAAAAGTGTATCCATAATGTATTTTTTCCTAAAAATCAAGCATGTAAATAATATTGATCATCCTCGTCCGACCAGTCCAGGGTGTACCCCGCCTCTCGCCTCTCTCAGCTGGGATAGGCTCCAGCATAACCCTGCGACCCTAGAGAGGATAAGCGGCATAGAAAATGGATGGACTTTGTCAAGTCATCTTTGTCAGTCAATCGCTCTTTTGTTGTGTGGGTGTGTTTTTAAATAACATAAATCATAGATCAGCTTTTAAATTATGTAACACCTGGCCATCAGACTGCTGCATGCCACATAAGCCCCTCTACCTGCCCACACGCACAAACCAAAACTTTAAATTATTATTATTTATTCTAAATTATTTAAATTATTTGTACAAATTACTGTTTACGCTGTATATTGTTGTTCATATTTGATGTCATTTATTTATTCTCCACATTATTATTTATTATTATACGGGAGCCAGGCAACGACATTTCGTTGGCAATTTCACTGCTGTGTTATTGTGCAATGACAATAAAGAAAGTCTATCTATCGATCTATGGATCTATAGATCTATCTGATCTATCTGATCTATCTGATCTATCTGATCTATCTGATCTATCTGATCTATCTGATCTATCTACCATAATCAGAATTGTGTAATATTCCTTGTAAATATGTCTGTTCGTATTATGGTTGATCTACTTTATATGTAGACTTTATTTACTTGAGTGAGGCCAGAGCAACTTCCTAGTGTGTCAAATTAAGATTCTGATTCCGATTAAGGTTTGGGATTGCGTTATCACTGCCGGTTGTGAACTTAGTTGACTCCTGCAAGAAAATAATGGTGGTCTCTTTGCACAGAGTTGACTCTATATGTGCTGTGATCGCATTTCAAAACAAATATTCTTCATTTGAATCGGCATTGAAACATGCAAATACTTGTGCTCATATTTAATTTAGCTGAGTAGAGTTCACAAGTCTGACATAATGCATGGGCATCTCGTGTCGGGTGGCTGTCAAACTCAGGTGAAGATTTAAAAGCCCTCTTCCTCTTCCCATTATTAAGCTGCTCTTTGTGTGTGTCTCACACATTTGGTGCGTCTTTCTCCTTTTTCTCACCATCAATCTTTCAGGCTAAAGGTAACAAACACATCTCTGCTTTCCTGGCTTTCAAACAATTGTGACAAGTTCTTATTTGTCAGGCAATGATTTAGTGGCACACTTGAGTATTTTGGCTGCTCGGCCGTTGTGTTCTATAGGCGATAACAATGAATGAGCATCAGACACATGGTAACAGCTTCTGTCCTGGGCAGCCAGCGGCTCATTGAAGCCGTTTTCCAGAGGGCAGCCTGTGTCAGTCATCAGGATATGGGGGTTACCCTGGCTGACCTACGTATTGAGCTTGGTCGTACAACACTTTTTCCACAAGTTAAAAGCATCGACTCGCTGGGAAGGGAGCCAATGTGGCTTTTACATAATATTTCTCACAGGCAACTGAAGCAAATATCAAATGCAAATACCAATGTTAAGGATTTTATAGCAACTCAATCAGTTGGTTTTAAATGGATCCTGTCATCCCAGGAAGGATGAGCATTAAAAAAACGAATAAAAAAATATTTTTATTCAAATTTTCCTTCAATTTAAAAATGTGGGGATGTCAAAAGACAGTGGCGTATAATAACACAGCCTCCTCAAACTTGTGACTAATCAGGGAGAAGTCTTCTCAACCAATGAGCGATCAGCACACAAGTCACACATGAAACATGGAATTGGTATGCCTGTAATCATGGTTTAGAAATAGTAGTACCTGATTTTGATTGCAAGAGTGGTGAGTCAAGTGGGTACCATGCAGTTAAAAAGTGGCATTCATTATTTTCTGGTTAAAAATGGTCTTGCACCACGCATGGCTGTAGTTGCATTACATAGTTGGAACCCCAATAGAATGTGTGCTTCCTGTTTTGTGTAGGTTTGCAACCCATATATAGGTTGAATATCTTCAGGCCCAACCTGAATATCTTCAGGTCCAACTCTGGTGGTTGCTGCCAACAATGTTATGACCCAATTGCACCATAAGGACAGCAAAAAAGCAAACAAAATCATTTTTTTTACAGTAAAATCTTTCCCTAAATATAAAGTCTACAAAAAGGGCTTAACAACTGCGGAGGGAGACTGCTGATTGTTTTTCCCAAAGAATTAGCTTGACCTGACCTTCTTGAGCTGAGCCATCTTTTGAATGGCTGATACTTTATTTGTTTTGTCCCGACAACAACAGAACTCTCCGGAGCGCCGTAAGCGCCTGTGCATGCCGACATTGTCACAAACAACTACACTCACTTTTCCTCCCCTTGTCTCTGCAGCTCAGACAAAGAAAAAAAAAAGCAACCATGTTTCTATACAATCACAGGAGGCAACAGCGAGGGATGTGTGAGGCCGTGATAAGACACGGCGATGGGGACAGATATGGGAAGGTGGTTAGGCACTCAAACATACACACATAGATCTCAGCACTTTGGAACTATCGGACCACAAAGCCAAGACAGGAAACTCCATGCTGAGGGTATTAGTCCTGACACAGATGACTCCATTGCGATATTTTGGCGTCATTGTTTAAATATGATCAATGGCAAAACATTACAAGATAGAAACTCTGCTCTTAAACAATTTTATGTGTGTGTGCAAGTGTGTATGCTTGCTCCCCCTATTGCTCGGCACACTTTTCACCCTGCATAGAGCAGACATGGCTAAAAATACACACGCAAACCAGCCAAAAACGGTCATAATTACACGTGACAAATTTTAGAATATGTACGTGAATCATTTATTTTAAAAGGTACACTAATGTCCTATTTCATACAGAACCAAAGGTGTTCTCAGCCTTGTTCTGCAGCACGCACACACACACACACACACACTTCACACCCATCAATCCCACAATGACCCCGTTTCAAATTCATTAACAAGGCTCCAAAACTTGCAGACACAGCAATCACCTCAAGCAAAATAAATTCCAGCGCCAGAGGAAAGAGCAAGCCTGCATGTGTGTGTGTGTGTGTGTGTGTGTGTGTGTGTGTGTGTGTGTGTGTGTGTGTGTGTGTGTGCGCATATGTGTGTGTGTGCATGTAGATTATAGCAGTGCCGTGTCGTCAATTGCAGAGCAGAGAGAGGAATCTGTTTGGACAACTGCTGAATGTTTTGGTTCTCCCACAGCGCCTTGGAAAGCTGTGCAGCCACTGTATCTTTTACAAATTAGTCCGTGTCGTCTACCAAGCACTTTCTCTTATCCCTGGTCTAAGCCCTGTCTGCCCGCTGCAGGACTCTCCTGGGTGGGTGGGGTTTAAAAATGGAGAACCACCATATCATAAGACTATGCAGGGATATGTAGGTAAACATATTTTATTACATTAACCTTGCCTACATGCTAACTTCTTACCAGATATGACACCAAATGGGTATATCTATCGTTACTCTGGCCGGGGGTTGTGGACCTCAGAGAAAAAAATGGTGAAAAAGAGAAGGAAAAAACAAAAGATGAAGCTAAAAGTAAAAACAAAAGTCACAAAAATACCAACCAACGCTGTGCTTCTTAAATATTCAAACAACTTCCTTTGGTATGTCCTCCCCCCCTCGTGCTCAGTAGTCCTTCCAGTGTTATTTCTTCCATTCCCATTCCTAATTTCCAGTGGCATTTCCAGTCTCTACTAGGATGGTAGGAATTGGTAAGGACTTAATTGCTCCACAACAGACTGGTAAAGCTTCTGCTTGTATGACATCAAACTTCCTTAACAGCGTTTTTGCTGCTGACCCATACGCCACGTTCCCATAATCCAACACAGATCTTGTAAGTGCAACAAAAACTCTTTGTTGCAAGCGACTGCTGCCTCCCCATTCATTACTTTTTCTTTCTATCCTGCTGATTTGACCTGACCACGTCAGCCTTTAACCAAATACAGACATTTAAATCCAGTTACTCGTTCCAGTTCTTCCCCATACAGTTTTTTAGCTTGACTTCTAATGCTTTTATGTGACAAGGAATGATCAATAACATGGTTTAAGACAGTCAAATGGCTGATTAGGTGTAGGTGTGCAACCCAGTGAGTCCTCTGCAGGACTGCAAACTCACAGAAGACTGGTCGCCAATCAATCACTGTGCATTTTAACACATGTTGTCATCTTATGGTCATTTTCACCATATCTTTTTAGATACCCAAACTTAAATTGTACTTTTTATACAACATCCATTTACAGACTTCAATGACTACGGTATTTTGTGCAACCAAAAACTGAAAAAGAAGTGAACAATTACACCCATAATACAGGCAGAGACACGTTGTGAGAGGTTTTCCATCTACAGTGGGCTTTAAATGTCCATCTGTATCTGGTTAGCGGTGCTGCTACAGTAGGCCGAGGTGGGAGAAGGTCAGCTAGTCATGTGACGATCGGATGACTTTTACGGCGTAAATGTAAAAGAAACGATACAAGATGTCAACGAGAATGGAGGAAAACAACGAACCATGACTACTGTGAACAGAATTTGCCCAATGCTGAAAATGGAGCTCCACGGAAGGCAATACATAAATACTTAAATGTTCATTTTTACCAGGGTGATTGGCAAAGCTCTAATGTTGTGAGCAATGTGTCTTACTTTTCTCTTTTCCTGTTTTTATGAATGTCTCCTCTCCCTGAGATGTAGCATGTCATGAAGAATTAGGTGGTCCAGCCTTGAGGAGGAAATCCTTTGGGCTGAGTTGAGACAGAGCTCAACAGTTTGGTCATTGTTCCCCGTCTCAGACACCAACACTCTTTGCCAGAAAGAAAAATTAAGGCAGACACTGTTTGTGCATGCCACATTGGGATGAATATGTGAAGATACAGGAACAGACAATACCTCTGTCTTCATCAATCAAACATTTTAGTGATTATTTCTTATTTATCCTTCCCATTATCAGTCTGACATTTATTTCAAATGAAAAAGTCACCTAGTTTGCAGGGAAAGACAACAGCAGGAGTTTGTCTTTACTCTTTAAATATCAACTGCAGCTTTTTTACTTTCACATCTGAGTGTGAAAGCTGAGTATTCTCTCATGCTTTGCAGATGGAGCACTGCCAAACATGACAGTTGTTTTTGCACATTAATGATATGATGTCATCTTTGGATGGGAATGCTTTCACATTCATCCTTGAGTGAGAACGGCAATCAGACCTCCGGCAAGGCCAAACTATCTGAATTCATATAACTTCCTTCAGGCTCTTGCCCGTGCTGTCTAACGTTTCCGTCTGCCTCCATGAAAATTTTCATCAGACGACTTCAAAATGTTTTGTGCATGGACAGTAGAAAGAACAGCATGAGTAACGTTTAAATACGGACTGCTTAATTATGAATAATGACGTCATTCAGTCCAGCTTACAGAACGTCTGCTTAAGGATCAGTAATACAAAAAATGGCGGAAAAATTTCTGAATTATGTCCAACATCTAGTTTGTGGCTGGCACGCAGACCTCACAGCTAGGAGACCTGATTTCAATCCCACCCTCAGCCATCTCTGTGTGGAGTTTGCATGTTCTCCCCATGCATGTGTGGGTTTTCTCCGTTTTTTTTCCTCCCACATTCCAAAAACATGCTAGGTTAATCGGCCACTCCAAATTGTCCATAGGTATGAATGTGGGTGTGAATGGTTGTTTGTCTATATGCGCCCTGTGATTGGCTGGCAACCAGTCCAGGGTGTACCCCGCCTCTCGCCCGAAGACAGCTGGGATAGGCTCCAGCACCCCCGCGACCCTCGTGAGGATAAGCGGTAGAAAATAAATGAATGAATGAATGAACATTCATTTTTATCCCATTGTTGTCGATTGTCATGTGGCAGGTTCCATGGCGGGAGGAAGACGACTTGGTTGCCCAACAGCCATAAAAGTCTAAAAAGCGTTAATATTCCACCCGAGTAACGATAAAACCTCAGCGTAACAAATGTCAACTGCCAATCGCTATCCAATGCTGGCCGTCTAGATCCACGGCCATCTAGATATGGCTATAAACCACCTGAAAAATGTATCCAAGTTTTGTGTAAATCGGTTCAGTAGTGTTTGTATAATCCTGCTTACTAACCACGACGGCCACAACAAAAGGCAGTAATACTACCAAAATGAAGTATACTGCTGTATTAAATTGGGTTCTGCTTCAGTGATTGTAGTTCGCCTGAGCTTTCCCGTAATGGTAAGCAGCAGTTACAAGAAAGAACATAAAGTAGAGGGGAAATCTGGCCGGTCTATATTCATCTCCTTTATATTTGAAGGAGTCCTGATGAGCGGTTGTCAGCCACACTTTGCCAACAACGTCCAGGCCATGTGCTGCATACCGCTTGTTATCAAGGGCACAGGGTGAGGATACATGTGGTTCCTGCTGGTGCCTTTTCAAATCTGCCTTGGACTGTTATGAAGCACATTAACAACTCAAACCAAAATAGAATATTGCCTAAATAAATAAAGTATTTTATGTTATATTTCCCCTTCTTCTGCAGTCGCGATTAATCAAACCAAAAGTAAAACTGCAAGGGACAGTGGCTCAAACATTACAAGTGCTAAAGCACACTAAATGCCACACAAATGTGCACAACCGAGGGGTAATGTAGTCTCACAGTGGTGCTCGTAATTGAATCAAGCCAGAATCGAACACAACACCCCCCCCCCCCTTCCTATCCTTCGTCCGCCTGCCCGCTCTCACCTCTGCCTTAAAAAGGTCAGCTTTGTGGTTAATGGGAAACAGATGTGAAGTGAGGGCTGGATGGTAAAGGTGCGGAGTCAGAGCCCCCGCATCAAACCCCCGGCCACGAATATGTCTTCATTGGCCAGAATATGGGTGTTCACTTACATCTGCTCCAGCATGTCAAATCACACTCATCTGTGTGTGTGTAGAGAGCAACAAGGTGAACAGTAATGTGTGTGTGTGTGTGTGTGTGTGTGTGTGCGCATATGTGCGGACCCCTGGGAGATGACTGACACGCATCCCTATCACCAGGCCTTGACAGCTCCACACGTCTGGCTCCAATATCACCCCACTGTTTCTTCGGAAACACCATCCCATACAACCATCCACCTCGTAATGACACTCGTTAGCCTGTGTGTGTGTGTGTGTGTCAGCGGTTAGATTTACTTACAACACAAAGCTTTGACTCCATGACACCAAAAGTGATAATCAAAGATGTTACTGATGCTGTTTGCATTCATTATTAAACTAGACTCTGTGGAGCACAAACCCCCACCAAGGCTGCTATATACGTACACTTCCTGATGTTCCACCATTAGTATATGTGGAATCCTGCTCACAAAAAAACACCCTTGTTGAAAATAAACATGGAGAAGCAATCTGAAATGTAATGTTCGCTCTAATCTCTTGATGAACATGTCAAACGCTGTCATGAATACAACCAAACATATTATAAAGCCTTCTCATATTGATTTATTGCATGGAAGATTCCCACAAACTCCATCCAGTTACAAGCTGCGTCCCCAACAGCAGCAAAGGCAGCACTTTGTCCTAATTATGCTTTTTTTTTTTTTCAACCAGACATTTTCTATTTCAGTTCATTATACTGCACACATGTAATTATGGTCTCCAGCACTATATGTTAGCCTTAAATCTGGCTTGTCACTTGAAAACGTTGAGATCGCTTTCCAAGGCCGCTGTAATTCTGTCCAGCTGTTGTCTGAGACATATGGAGGCAGGATGCCATTTGATGCCAACTTCAATACATACACACCAATACCATAATGATCTCCTGAATGGGATTAGCATGAAGAGCTATTACTTTTACAGTCGTTCAGACAAAACCGTGATAAGTGAATTTCTGCGAAGTAGGACTAAATATTAATAAAAGGAAAAGTTTCATAGTTAGAGCTTAGAAAAACGTCATGTAACTCATCTTTCAATATTTATTAATAGTACATAGTCAACCACAAAACAGTGGTCATGTATTTGAAAATACCGACATAGATGAGCATCATTTCACCATGAAATATCTTTGACTGGCCTCCCTTTTGCTCTCCAGCCAGACTTTGTCACTTTCCAACTCGTCTCTTATTAACTCTGGTAGACACAACATGAATTTAGGAGGATTTTGCGCCCTGTACCTCATCAGCTTCTTCATCCTACCCTACCTCTGAGGAGTTGGCAGTCAGCACACATGAAAGGAGTAGTGAGAAACACACAAGTCACCTGTCAATCTTGTCATTTCTGTGGAAAAGTGGTGTCTACTTTCACTGCAATGCTGTAAAGTTAGATCCCAAAGGACAAGACTTGTTACCCTAAAGTACTCTATGTGTGAAGTAGATCAAAGTACCATAAAAGCATATGATAAATAAACCAGATGCAAAAAAATAACTTCATAGGACAGTTTGGAGAAGCAGCCAAAGACAACATGCTGAGCCAAAAGTGAGAGTGAGGCAGCATCAAGGAAGGATGGAGCCAAGGATTATGCACAGGCAGTGCAAGAAGAGACGTCCCCCGAGAGAGGAGGGCAGGGTGAGTTAGCAAGCGAGCAGCCTATTGACAGACACACTGAACCAGAGATGAGTGAGGAAATCCCTTCTGTGCGTACACTCCATAAAATCACCCAGCTGCACTCTGCATGTGTGTATGTGTGTGAATTGCGGGGTGTATTCAGGTTTGATTCTGCATTCTACCCTTAGGACTTTCTTTCTTACACTGAGTCATCCAAAACAAGGTCAACACACAATACTGCAATAATACGTTTGACGTCTTTTGACCACTTACTCTGCAGATGGCTTCTGACTTGTCTGTTTGTGTATTATTGCCGCTCGTCACCGTCTCAGATTGCCTCAACATTTGACTTCAGCCACCCACATACAAACACATGCTCAAGGCTTCATTCTGACTGTCCAAGCAGCAAAGTCGATGCCTGACCTTGTTTTGCAAAATGGCATACTTGGACTTCAGTATATTGTTTATTTTGAGAGTCGTTTGGCTTTTGTAACCTAAGATAATAGCTAGATAGATACGTCTGTGGTAGGGAACCTGTACCTTACACCTGTATTTTGGTGGAGTTCAATAATAAGGGTACATGTCATGTACCCTTGTAAAAACACTACACTTTATAGGAGTATAGCTATAACATCAAAATTAAAGCAATACAAAATATTTGTAATTTTTTTAATGGGTTTTTCCATGCAGTTGACAAACAAAGCAGGAGTATAGCTATAACATCAAAATTAAAGCAATACAAAATATTTGTAATTTTTTTTTTTTTACTGGGTTTTTACATGAGGTTGACAAACAAAACAGGAGTATAGCTATAATATCAAAGTTAAAGCAATACAAAATATTACAAAAAAAATTTAAACTGGGTTTTTACATGAGGTTGACAAACAAAGCAGGAGTATAGCTATAACATCAAAATTAAAGCAATAAAAAATATTTGTAATTTTTTTTTACTTGGTTTTTACATGAGGTTGACAAACAAAGCAGGAGTATAGCTATAATATCAAAATTAAAGCAATACAAAATATTTTTATTTTTTTTTACTGGGTTTTTACATGAGGTTGACAAACAAAGCAGGAGTATAGCTATAACATCAAAAGTGATAAAAATTATTTTTAAATGTTTTTGGGGTTTTTTTTAACTGGGTTTTTAGGTCACGTTTAAAAACCTCTACAGTCTGAGGCCATTAGGTGGTCATGGAGGGCATTCCACAGGCTTGGAGCCGCAGAGGTGCTGAGCTTAGTTCTGGGGACCTTGAAGGGTGTTTTTGGTGGTAGATCGGAGGGTGGCGGGGGCGAGGAGTTCCTTAAGGTATTGGGGAGCATGTCCGTGAATGCACTGATGATTGACGAGGGACACCTCGTACTCAGTCCTAAATGGGATGGGAAGCTATTGAAGAGATTTAAGAACGGGTTAATATGATCGTATTTGCGGATCCTCATTCGGATCCTGGCCGGTCTTTGAGAGACCTACATCTTCCTGCCAAGCTTCCATAGTTAAAAATGACTAAGTCTGACATGTCTGACATTTATGAGACAGAGAAAGAATGAAATAAAGCGTTAGAATGCTTGGTTGTGACCCACCACGACCCTGCCAGCACTTCCTGACCTCCCCTGAAGATCCATACCGCTTAATTCTCCCTAATTACATTCCTGACTGACACAAAGTTGGCCCTCGACCACCCCTGACAGACCAGGTAGCACAAAACCCACTCTAGCTGGGACATGGGAGGATCCATCCAGCGTTGGAGTGAGAAGGATGACATATTAATAAATGCGTGTGGCGTAACTGAGCATGTGCCCTGACTTTCACTTGCAGTGTGAGCTCATGCGGATATGACAACGAGTGATGGATGATGTTTAGTGGAAGTGGGGAAATGGAAGGGAAACCTGTTGCACATTCACTAGAAGCAAGAGCACGTGGAAAGCTTTGGTGGACATTATTGGAAGTAAAACCCAGTGGGCTAAGACTCTTGTAGAATTGGAATCAATTCTACTGTCAATCAGTGGTCAATGGCATCATGTGACTGACCAGAATCATGCTGAAACAGTTCATTTAAACTGGTTGTGTTCATTTTATAGCCCTCTTGCTATTGCCCTCTTGTTTGTCTTAACGTCACAGGCTAAGTAATGTGAGTGAAGTCCTGATGCATTTATCTTTACACTGTAATTAAGGGATTTTGGGTGTTGTTGCCGGAGAGGTCTGCTCTTGATGGGAAATGTTTTTGCAAATCAATGCATTTTCTTGGCACCTCACCGGTCTTTGAAAGCATCATTAACTTGATTCATTATCATTAACTTGATTTGTTGCGTTTGCTGCTGATTCATTAAGACCATGTTCACAAAATAGTCCTGTCCAGTCCACTCTGGTATGTTCACATTGGCCAGCACCATTCCAATTACTTTATGGTAATGGTAATGGTTTTATTTCATTTGAACATGCATCAGATTACAATTGAATGCATCGCATAATCAGTTCACAGTTCCACATGTCCAAAAGGAGTAGGAAGAAGCAAAGCTGATTAAATCCCACCCCTCCATCTGGTACTTTTACAATCAGTAACTGTTACATTTGTTAACTTCCTGCTTTCCATAATACAGTTTTTTTTTTTGTTGTTTTTTTAAATAATGCACCTTTTACCAAAATACGAGGTGATATGACCATACAATGACATAATGGGTATCATAGTAACTGTCAATCTATGTTTATCTACTGTTTATCTAGATTTTATGAAACTGGAATAGCAAAAAACATAAAATGTGATGGTTTGAAATGTTCCATAAATGTGTTTTCAAGTATGGATTATATACTTACTACTACCGTAATCATTTGATTATATTACAAAGTTCCATAGTCACCCCTGAATAGAACATCAGTGCGTCCCAGTGGTTTACCTTGTACAACACAGCATCATATACTGTAGCCCTGCTTTTCATATTCCATAAACATAATGGTTTAATGTGACAGTGTGCAGATAAATATCACAAACCTAGCCCGAGGGAGAGAACATGGACGATGGATTTGGGGGTGGGTGTGGAAGGGTTAGTGGATGAGCCATTTTTTAATATCACATAATACAGCTCTTGTGTTCCCTTAGAGTACAAGAGGTCCTTCTCTTGCCCCCCCTCCGCTAAATCCCTCAGCTATCTTTCAAACTGTGATAGTTACAGAAATTAGCAGCGCAGAAATCCATAAGCATCAATCATCAGTGGCTTATTAGTGTCTTTGTGGGGTTACGGGGGGAGATCAGAGGACCTGGAACACCACCTTCTAACATAGACATGCACAAGCACACAATATTGTCATATGCATCACACATATGCAAATATCTCAGTTTTTGCATTGCATTTTAGCTTCAAGGGTGCACTAATCATTTCTTAATTCAACAGGGAAGCTTCTGATGCTGATCCCATTTGTATTTGAAACCAAGGCCGGCAATGTGTCCATTCAGTAGACCATCCCAATATTCTCTCTCCATCATGTCTTTGTTTGTTGGGGATGGTGGTGATTGTGTTTGTGGTGGGGGCGATAATAAATAGCGGCAGACATGGACATCGATTTCGGTAATAACACAGAGAGCAGAACGGAGGCAGTGGCAGACGTCAGCCTGAGGTCCATCCATCTATGAAACAGGACATGCCAGTAATAGGAAAACACCACACACCGTTATGGCCAGAGGCAACGCACACAGGCAACTTATCACCACACTGAACTTTGATGCTTCGCCGCGTGCAGGAGGAGGGAGGGGGCGAGTGGGATATATATAATTCCATTATTTCTTCACAGATGATGAGACACGTTGTATTTGTGTGTGTGGTATATGATGATATGTGTGACCTTTGTGAACTATATGATATCTTTTACTACTCTACAATTCCCGTTGACTTGGGGAATACCTTTTGTTTGCTGTTGTGTTTTTGAATTATTATATTTTTACCCCCATGAAAGTTGTGGGAATAAAGTCATAAGAGTAGTATATATATTATTTAGTATATATTTTTTTCTGACATTATATTCAGTGCAGTTTTCAAATGAATTGATTAATCACCATTTGCAACAAGGTCTGAAATATGCCCATTTGACTTGACAACTAATACATACAACATTATCGGTTCGTCAGTGTATAAAACTGCAATATTCTCACAGTAAGACAGTGGCATTCTCCGTAGAAACCATCACATTTGTACCTACAATCATATTTGCATTTATTCACTGCAAGCAGCCCTGACTCCACCCAACGGGATAAAGAGACTGAATCACTGACTGGGTTCACTCCATTCATTCTGCTATAAAACCAACATGCACAAGTGTTGAGAGAGAGAGAGAGACGGAGTGAACCCTCTTGTTATCCAGCATGTTTGGTCAAGAGATCGGAGGAAAACAAACAAGGCCGGCACAATTGTCAAGTTTGTTTTTATTTACCGTGCAATTAATTGATTTATTGATTGTCGTAACAGGCCCATTGATCAGTACAATCTATAGCTTAACAATGTGCCGAAACCGAGAGAACAGGTAATCTTGTGCCGCTCTACCATCTTTGGGCAGGACCTCTTCTCGGCTCTGTTTGGTCCACAGCAGGTGCCAGCAGTGATTTGTCAATAACTGTAAGGAGGAAGCCAGTGGTTGAACCCGGAATTCCAGCCGCACGTCTGCCGTGGTTCCACTTGGCTCCCGCCTTAACATTCACCACAGAAATGCCAGGCTCTCTCAAAGTCTTTCTCACACAGCTGTTGGACATCATGGTCCAATACCGATGTTGTATTTTTAGTAGGGTTAAAAAAAAAAAAAGGGGGTTTGCCTTGTGGCGTGAATTAAAGGTTTATTTTTGGCTTGTATATTCAATCCTGGGGAGCAGGTACTCCAGGCGTTTTGTGGGTTTTACTGCCATGGCTGCAGGTTACTTACTATTTTTTGTTGCCTTTTCCATATACATAGTTTCTGGGGGCTGTTTCACCCCTGTGGGAATTTTTTGGAATTTTTGCTCTGACAACGTCTGTGGTTTGTGAGTTACTCCTATTTCAATTGGTTTGCTTGTTACGATGGGTCCTAACAAAGTTTTAAGATGATCCCGACATTTTGCTTCACTCACACAGTGATTGCCTGATTTGTATAATTCATAAATGTGACTATTTTTTAGGTAATTCTTCACTAAAGTTGCTTTACAATGTGAAACAATGTCATAGAGATTTCGGTGTACTTCATGAAAAGTATTAACTTATATTGGAGGTTACATGAATTGTGATGAGTGCAGTTCGACTCCAGTGTGGTCACTTTAAATGAAGGTATGAATGGCTTTAAAAATATTGAAATAGAACTTACAGGTTACTTACTATTTTTTGTTGCCTTTTCCATATACATAGTTTGTGGGGGCTGTTGTTATTCATAACAAATCCTTTTAACATCAGAACAAATTTGGAGGTTGGCCAGCATCCTGGAACAGATTGGACGTAAGCCTGGCATCTTCTGCTCTTTGTCACTATAATGTTCCCAAATGAGAAGGCGGAGTGAGACCTCCCTCTTTTGACCGCTGTCATTTCCAGACGGTGTCTCACGTGCCTCTCTCTGCAACAACCTCAAACACTTCATTTTACACAAATTCCAGTCAGCCTTGAAACATTTGGGTAGAGTTATATGTTCCCAAGTTGCGAGATTGATGTCAAAGTGAGCCCCGTTGTGTTCAAGCAGGCTATGTTTATTGAATTAGCCTTTGCCGTATTTTTCCAAGCAAAGAGGGTAGCGTAACATAACAATAGAGAGAGGTTTATATTCTAACAAAGTACCCTGGACGCTCATCTTTTCCCAAGGATTCCCTGGAATTTCTCCACCATTTCCCATTTTTACAAACGTCATCCTAAACCTCCTCAAACACCTGCCATTTATTTTCCTCCCGTGTTGTTTTCTCAGCTCGTCCGCACGTTCCCTTTTCCTCAGCACCTCAGCACCTCCGCACCCGGCTGATTATTTTCTCCGATATCTCCCATGACACCTTGATGGTCCTTTTTGGAGAATCTTGTCAGTGCTTGTATGTTTATCCGAGGGATGCCGGCTTTCAATAAACCCAGCCTCGCGTTCGCACCTCCTCGCACACAAACAGACATGCCGGCCCTAGTAATTAATCCAAACACACAATCTCTCACGTGTGTTAGGCAGAAGTAGCCTGTAGGAAAATAATCACTCACAGAGAATGCGCGTTTTAAGCAAAGTGTGAGTTTGCTACTGTGTATTCATACTGTGGGTGGGAAAAACATGCGAGCCCAGGACAAACACACTATTCTGCAGAGGTCTGAGGATGTAAGCGGATAGCGGTCTCTGTGTATTGCCTTACCTCACATGTTAGCTCACCAAACATGTATGAGGGGTATTCTGGAAGCAGCAGAAGGAAAGGTCAAAGGTCAGTCAAAGATGGACAAAAAGAACACCAGTTATGGTAAACAATGCTCAATGTTCCGTTTTTCATGGCATCCTTGGGGAGCGAGGGGTCATCCAGGTGACTTTAGGGTTAAGAGGGTATCTTGAGGAGGGAGATCAGGCTTCCCGCACACACACACACACACACACACACAATGCATAAACGGAGAACAAGGAAGCATAGCAGTGGCAGAGAGTGACACAGAGACAGAAAGGTGAGCCAGTGGACCACACAGATAAAAAAGAGTGAGTACTGTTCTGTTTTGAAGGAGGAAACTCCACCTCAGGGATTAAGGCTTGTGTTTCTCCAATTTAGAGCCACTGATGCCTCAGACAGTCCAAGTCTGTTGCTCTGCTCCTGCCCTAGCGCTGTTGATAATTATTACTATAAACTATGGGTGCTCCTCTCGTTAACAATGAGGACAATTTCTTTGACACAGTGTAAATCAATTTACAGACACTTTCAGAGGAGTAGATCCTTGAACATGTTCAAGGATGCAAATGTCCGACTCTCTGTGAGGCTGTTGACATGAGTCCCTACAGTGTGTGTGTGTGTGTGTATTGCTGAGGGGTACGGCTGCATGCCAAGAAGACAGTTGAGTTTGCTAATGTCATTTTGACGTGGTTGCAGCCGACAGTAGTTTGTTTTTTTGTTTTTTTTTTTGGGGGGGGGGGGATTACAAGAAAGAGATTGCTGATAGATAGATAACACAGCAGTGAAATTGCCAACAAAATGTCATTGCCTGGCTCCCGTATAATAATAAATAAATAAATAAATAATAATGTCGTGAATAAATAGATGACATCAAATATGAACAACAATGTACAACGTAAACAGTAAATTGCACAAATAATTTAAATAATTTTGAATAAATAATAACAATTTAAAGTTTGCGTGTGCGTGTGGGCAGGTAGAGGGGCTTATTTGGCATTCAGCAGTCTGATGGCCAAGGGGAAGTAGCTGTCCAAGTCCACAGGTTTTGGTAAAAGACCACAAAATTCACATTGTAAATGAAAGAGCACTAATGTAAAGGTCTGATGAAAGCCAGTGTGTTTATGTGTGTGTGCATGTGCGATGTGAAGGTGGGCTTGAGAGTATGTGGTGGTATCATGACTGCAACTGCATAAATGAGGAAATGAATTAAGTGCACGAGGGGGCAGGGATTTGGGACGGTAAGAAGGGAGTCTGTAGGAGAGACTACTTATTTTAACACATGTGCAAGTAAAACAGAACATATGAATTGGCTGCCATTCTCATTTAAATTTTTCTCATTAACTTTTTGGAACAGGCGGCACAGCGGACTAGTGGTTAGCGCTCAGACCTCACAGCTATGAGACCAGGGTTCAATTCCACCCTCAGCCATCTCTGTGTGGAGTTTGCATGTTCTCCCTGTGCATGTGTGGGTTTTCTCCGGGTACTCCGGTTTCCTCCCACATTCCAAAAACATGCTAGGTTAATTGGCGACTCCAAATTGTCCATAGGTATGAATGTGAGTGTGAATGGTTGTTTGTCTATATGTGCCCTGTGATTGGCTGGCGACCAGTCCAGGGTGTACCCCGCCTCTCGCCCAAAGACAGCTGGGATAGGCTCCAGCACCCCCGCGACCCTCATGAGGATAAGCGGTGGAAAATGAATGAATGAATGAATGAACTTTACATTAAAGCATTGGCATCAATCCATCCATTCTCGATGCCCCTTATCCTCACTAGGGTCACGGGTACGCTGGAGTCTATCCCACCTTCCACGTACACACGAACACAGTCTAGTCAGAGGGGTCCTCTTGTTCTTTTAACAAGGGGCCCCTCTTACAGTATATGCAGCCTGGTCTGTCTGGTGCATTTAAGGGGCCAAGTAAATCTGTCATTTTAGCCTCTGAACATTCAGTCAATCTCTCGCTCCCTCCCTCCTTCTCACACACACAGTCTTGCAGCTGGAAGGAATTAGGTTGTTTCGCTCTCTTTCACTTGCTACACCAAGGATGATAACCTCCACAGGCCAACATCCATGATTGGAGGGCCATTTATTTCAGCCATTAACAACGTATCTTGTGGCCCTGGGCTAATAGCTGGGGAGACTGAGAACTGTTAGCGTTTAGATGAAAGGCCAGACTTGTCTCTGTTCCAAAGCTTTAGCTACTGTATCCCTCAGATGGATGTTCCCTGTGTACAGTACGTGTCCATTCAAAAGGAAGTGGCCTAATGTAAACACATCTTTGCATTTTTTTCTTCATTGCAACTTTTGGCCACCATGATGGTGATACTACTAATATGTGTCGTCAGTTTGTGGGCTGCTATACGTACTTGACTACCGGTGCCCCTCTACAAACATGTCAGTGTAATCAGGAGTGGCGTCTGGGCTGCCAGATAGAACTGCAGATCTCAGTAACAAACTGTTTGGTTATTTGAGTAGCGATCAAGCGGTCAGCCTTACCTATCCGTCTTTATTGGGTACATAGACCATCTGTGCTCACGTGAATTGAACATGAAAGAAATGAAAATAGTGACTGAACAATGATTATATGACAGTGTATTAATGATGACATCTGGTGTTAGAAATGATGGAAATGATGGACATTGACCAGCACACAGCAGAAACGTCTCAGGTTTCCATCCTTTGTATGTGAAGGTCTTATGCCTAAACACTGTGAAGGACACTTAATGCATTTACTGTCTTCTATTTTATTTAAAATCCTGCATGGTTGAGCCTGTGCTGAAATAAGAAGAATATGCAGCTTTGTCCTTCAGCCAAAAAGTTACATCTGCTTCTCCGAATCCATCTCCCTAATTAAATAACAACAATGAACATGACATCAGACCCGAGCCTTGGCTGTCCTAAAGGGGCATAGAGAGAAGTTTTGCGGGCAACAGTCATGTCTAGGTTGTCTGTCCCTCTCGTTTTGATGTGATGTCATTCCTCTGCTGTAACATAATAGCAGGCCTACACCGCATTACATGCTGAAAGATTATTCCTATAAATAACCTCAGCAGGGGCAGCGGCACCCCTGAGATAGGCCATGTCTGTCTGTCTTTATGGCCATCTCAGCATTGTGCAATGTATGACCTTAAATGGACATATTGTAAGACATTTAGGCACTATTCCAAATTAAAAAAAAAAAACATTTGAGACATAACAACATTTAAAAGAGACTAGAAACAATACAATAAATTAGGTAAAACAATTAAAAGTAAACACCGAGTGATGATAACATAATAATAATTGCAGAATCTTCCAGTATTTGAAGCACAAGTCTTGTGCTGGAAGACACAGCCATCCAAATGAGAGAGGAGATGGTAAGTGTTGCCGTCGCTGTTGTTAGCATATGTATGTGTATCAATGCACCAAGAAAAAAAGTTTTGGCATGTATATCAAACAAAGCGTTTTTTTAAGAGTCATTGTATCCCAATAACAGCATTGTAAGCTAGCTGAAATTAACTCGTTTTCTTGTGCTATAATGCACAGAAAAGGGAAAGAAATATGTGTTCATGTTTCACATAAGGATTGGGAATAATTGGCAAAATTTCAAAAAAATATCAGAAGAATGTTCAGGCTGCATTTTAAATAAGAATTTGTTCTTAAATTGCTTGCCTGGGTAAATAAGGGTAAATAATAATAATAATAATAACAATAATAATGTTGACTAGGGTGACTTGTGTCCTTCCAAATATTCAGAGATGATGCTGGCTTGTCGTCAAGGCTCACTTATTTCTGTTAAAATGACATACTTACGTACATTGCTAAATAAACAAAATCCACTGTGTATCATCTTTATAGCTCCACAAAATGTTATGAAGTTTGAAAGTTTGAGTAATTTTTTTGCTGAATCAACATTGTGCAACAAAATACAGTGCCAACACACACACACACACACAGAGATACACGCACCCTTGGCTTCTCCCAAGGGACCTCTGTTGTCCTTTCTCTCCTGCTGGCTGCTGCCATGACTGTGACGGTCACGGGGTCTCCCAGATAAAAGTGCAGGGTTTTGTAAAGGGAAGCTTGACTTTCAGAGCACAGGAAGGAGGAATGAATAAGCACAGCGGAAAAGAGTATCGCGAGGGGGTGAAGTCGAATGAAACTCCAAACCACCTGTTCATCTGATAAGGCTGCACACATTGAAGTGAGCGTAACAGAGAAGGTTAGCAGGGAGAGTCCCTGGCGATGTGCAGGGAGTGAAAGTTATTAGGAATTCTAAACATAAAATTGGCCCCGCCCTAAGAGAGGTGAGAATTTGGGTGTGAAAGAAATGTGAAAAAAAGCCAAAAACATTTCCACCTCCTGACTGAAATGTGCTGTCATTTGTGGCCATTGACGTATCGAGCGCTCATGACAAATGAAGTGTGCGAGACCTTAGGTAGCTCTGCATGCAGCCATTGATTTTCACTGTCCACACAATACTGCTGATTGATAGGGTGGCGGCACAGTCATTAGATATATTCTCAACCTGCAAAACACATGCTTAGAGGGCTATGGAATGTTTGTGGACAAAAAAACGACAAATGGAGGGAGGCTTTGTTCTGAATGTGCTCTGAATAAGACACAATTAACAATCAATTGCACAATAATTTCTTCCCTATGTGAACATAGTCATCTTTAATGCAGCTTCTTACTATGAAACAATGTGCAATATGCATACACATCATCTTTACTGCATTTTTTACTGAACCAAAACATACTTAATAGTACGTATTCTTATCATCTACATCAAGTATTCTTCTTTGTTCATGTGTGGTGAGTAGACCTAAACATGGGATGTGAACAATTGACATTTCAATAATGACAGCCAGCGAAGGGTCGATCTTGGCTGCTCCTTTTCGGAATGATAAGTGAGAGACTTTCCTCCAGCAGAGTGGCGGTTTGTTTACGAAGATGATGTGCGCCGGGAATGAGCAGAATTAGTGGAAAGTGTTGAAAAGCTGCACGGCAAAGCTGAAATGTTTGCTTTGTGAATGAGATGAGATTCCTGAGTCCCGTCATGAAGCCAACCAAACCTCTCCTTGAGGCCTCTCAATGTGTCTTTGTGAGTGCAGACACACACACACACACACACACACCGTAGATGAGCTCTCATTTCATACAGTTTGTGAACATCACTTACTTTGGCACTTAGAACCATCAGCTATTGGACACTTCATTATATGCTGTCCAAAATACATAGAAACGCACACACAGCCATCATTCATTGATTTATCTCTGTCGAATGTTGTTTCTGGAGCCATGTCGTTAAATGGAATTGAGCATCTTTCAGCCCTGAAATAGAAATACTCAGAGATGTTTTACTTTTAGTGAGGATGCAGTTTTTGGATTGCCGTTTGGATCTTCCAAATGTGAAAGCATGCATCTGTAAGACCTTAAGACTGACCTAACAGTGGCATGAAGACCAATATGAGTGTTTCCATCCATCCATTTTCTATGCCGCATATCCTCCAGAAAGTGAAACACCCCATATTTAATTTTTAATCTATGTTTCATAGTGAATGCTCTTTCATAGACGGCCCCAAAAAGTTGCAGTTAATGTTCAGCTTCAGCTAATGCAAAGACATCTCAAGTCGTGATCCAAATTCTTTGTTCTCAGGTCAGTGAACCCATGCTCGCACGCCAACATTACCTTCGACATGAAACATCAATAATCTCATTTATTTGTGCACCCAGCCGACCGTAGTTACCTATACACAAACTCCCACGACGCTCTGCTCGCCATCATATTCTTATCTGTGTCTTCAGGAAATGTGAGGCATTCAATAAAAACAATTTTTTGCACCATTGATCCCCACGGCTGCCATTTGTCCTCGCTGCTTTTCTCTTCCTAGCCCGTTTCAATGGCAAAATGTCTTTATTGTTAAATGATAGAGTAAATGTTAGGAGAGGCCTGCCTTCTCCAAAGGGCAGCAGGGCAAAGAGCGTGACGATGCATGCTGGGATGAAATGAACTGCCAGAGGAGAAACACACCATAGACACTGGTGGAGAGGCCTTGCACACAAAGCCCACTGACATATCCAGTACATTATACGGCGTACATTCATTAGACTGGGTGTGTGTTCCGAGCACAGCTACACACGCTCAGTGGGTGCCACTCTCACATTGCTCCACTCCCTTGCCACAGATCAATATAGCTAAAGTCACCCACCTCGACAGGACTCTGCCTCTGTAATCATTCCCCACACTCCCTCCATCAGCCGACTTGTTGTTTATCCTATTATAGCCTTAATTGCCATGCTCATGGTAACCTTTCTTGGGATGCTAGCCCTTTGCGCTATGCTCATGGGTAATAGCACAGGAGGGCCAACGCAAACCAAACTAGTTTGTGCCCACATAGACCGCTCCGCTTAGCTCAATAACCATATCAATCATTTTTCTCTGTCATTTCCGATGTTGTTTTCCTTCTTTGAAGAACCGTCCGGCATTGGCACATAGTCAGCCACGTGGTTTCATTGTGGCTGCAGCTAATGAGTTTCAATGCTGCGGCTTTTTAATTAGCCGTGGTGCTAAGTATCCCCTCATGGAGCCTTTGCCGTCATCGCACCTTGTCATCCATCACCGCGTTTCTTTTGTTTGCCTCTCATTTGCATGTATGCACCAAGCTCATATTAGCGAGTGGCTCCCTAATTACCATGTGTGGGCAACTAAATGGATGGTGACATGGCGGGGTGGAGGTGCAGTCAACATGTTTACCTCCTAAATACCCCCCAGGACCACTGAGCTCCAGCACACGGGGAGGTCATTGTGAATACGGCGCTTTGCGCTAAAAAGATTCATTGTGCTGTTTGCAGTAATTAGTACAACTAACAAGCTCACGAGTCCACATTGAGACAGATGGTGCAAATACACAAGCTGATACCATGAATGCATTTTACTATGCGGTTGTTAATGTGTCCTAAATCACTAGAATACAACTGAGACGAAGAAAACAGCTCCTAAAATATCCTACTACTTGAGCTTTATGCTACCATATAGTATGCCTGCAGTGTTACAGATGAGCTGCTGCGGTACGAGTCCCCCACGAGTGATATTGACACGACTCAAACATGTGACTTGATTTATTTCCTGACTCCAGCTGACCGACCATGTTTTTATTTACTTAATGTTCAATTAAAGTAGGTTAAAAAAAACACTGGAAATTAGGTTTTTCACTACAACATGTGTAAATATTAGGGATGCTCCGGTCAGTGTGTTTATGCTGCCAATATCGATCATCCATGAGTGAAGTCGGCCGATACCAATACCGATCACATAGATTCATTGTAAATTGTGAGCGGTAATTATAGGTTATCACATGATTTGTCTGGTATCAGACCTTCGGTCTCGGGCTGATACTGACACTTGGGGGCATGATACTGGGCCTGATACCAGACAAACCATGTGATGATCTTATTATTACATACTATTTAATCATGAGCTTATTATCACGTACTATTTAATCAAAAGACCATTTTGTTTCCAGAAAATTTTCAGTTTATTACATGTATTATATCTAAACAGTGTAAACTGTGTGTTCACACTCGTGCGCTGTTCTCTGATTGGTTGTTTCACGGGCACGATACCAGAGCAGCGCGCTCTGAGTGGACAGCTACGGGGGCTGATACTGGACATGGTTAAACTCTATATTTTATCAGTATCACTGCCCTGGGCTTTGACACAGTATCATTTCGGCCTTTTCCCGTATCATTCATGGGCGGTTTCTAGGGTACAGGGCCAATTAATACTGTAGTATGTGATAATAAGCAGTATAAAAAATGTATAGATATTTAAATGTACTGTTAGTTATTTTAGGGCTCACCAAGGTTTTTTCTTGTGAGAACTACTTTTACAAAATAGAGATGGCCAAGAGCTACTCCCCTCCTCTTTGTCCTTGGCCAAATATATCGTCCAAATATGTTGATACGCACACAGCAAATGTTCCCTCTGTCGTTTTTCACCTATGCCTCCTCCTCGCCACAATGAACCGCTCGCCAAATGAAGTGCAAGTAAAGTGTCAAGTGTCAAGTGAAATGGCACGGGTTCAATGCTTATCCTCATTGTATGCCACAGCTTCACCATGTGAGGTTTAGTGTTTGTTCCTGATGCTGATTGGCCAATTATTTCTGATTACGTTCCTTGAGGGTAGCATTCTCCATCAGTTGTTAGTGAGCAGTCAAATTATGCCTTCAATTTTAATGTGACCATTGGGAGCCAAGAAGTACTTCAAAGTTTTTTTTTCTGTTTTGCGTGCTCCCTTTGGTCTTTGCAAAGCCAAGAAGTAACTTATAATGACAGCATTAATAATCAATTGATAGTGTGAAAGTCATTGTTACTTACTGCTGTGACGTTAATGCTCCTTTGGACGCTATCAGCAGTTTGAAGTCTAATGACGGGGTCTGCTTGGGACTTTTTCTGTATTTTATTATCACCCCTACTGAGTCTGTAAAATGGGGTAAAAATGTCATCAAGAGGCACAGGTCATTGATTGGATTATTCTAGTATGATGGCATAGGGTTTTTTTCTATTTATATTCCATTATTGACGTCACAGTTAGGAGGTTGTTCTTAACAGAAGAAGGCCATGACTTATTTTCATTCTAGTGAAAGTGAAACAAACAAATGTGACTCACCGCAAATGTTTTTATTCATGCCGCAATTCAGTTAGAGTCTCCTGTAGCCACTGGATGCGTGGTCTACACAATCAAGTAACCGCTGGGGTCTGTTATTAGCACTCGGTCAAAAAACATTGGCATTAACTACGGCGACGACTGGCGACCTTCTGTAATTTTTATTCAACCTGCAAGATGGCTTTAACTGCACATCGTGTCATCAGCATTTAAAATGTTGATCATTATTGGGAACTCACGTCTGTAACACCTGTTGTTTACAATAAAATCATAAGTAATATTTATTCTGGCCGAGCTACTGCGGTCACAACATTGGTTCTGTTGCTGCGGTGTAGCGCAATATGCTTAATATGAACATGTGGTCAATGAACAACTGCTTTTTCCTTTCCACTTTCTCATGCACTCCAAATTATTATAAAAGTTTAAAATGAAATTGTCATTCATAACAACGTCCAATGATTCTCTGCTTCCAGTTAAATCCAATTCTCTGCGTAGTTTAGGGAAATAAACACCCCGGCTCTAATTACAGTATTTATGGTACTTCAAAATTATTGTTATCATTGACTTTGTTTTGATATAACTCCTGTAAATAATGTAAGGAAAGAAAAAGGCCTTTTATTTAGTTGTCTGTAAAATGGCTCTGGGTGCAGTTTACCACAGCAGCCACGTTCATTCATGCTCGTGTGTGAGTGAGATGAGCCATGAAGAATAGGATGTTGTCTGACATGCTTGACACCGTAATAGGGCAATATGTTGTGTCACCCCCCAGTAATCCTCCTCCACCCCCATCATTTTGTGTGCATGTGTGTGCACCAGCCCCAATATGTGTGTGATTGATGACACTACTAATGGTGTGTGTAAACACTGGCAGCCCAGTTATCTCTTATCTGACACAGAGGAGAAGGCTTGTGTCAACAGCTGCTCCTCCTCTCCATTTATCTCTCTCTTCTCGGCTTCCCCCATTCATTTTTTCCAGCTCACAAAGCAGACTTTAACATTTGTTTTAAACGACAGATTAATTATTAATTACTCGTTGAGCTCTCTCTCTTTTACCCTGATCTATGTTTTAAAAAAAATCTACATATATATCGGGACACCACAGAACGCACATGGAGTATTCATCTCTTTTTGGAAAATGTGGTTTAATATGTTAGCGTGTGTCCATCATCCAAGAAGGGCATTTGTGAGGTCAAAGGTTGGACTTGAGAGAGGGCCTTTTAGTTCCGGATTTTTATATTGGGAAGGATTTTAATGGCTGTTTACACAAGATGGATTAAGAAAAAAGTGTCACGACACAAAAACACAAAACTGCCCCCCCCCCCCCCCCCCGGCCCTGATTTAACCACTCCTCTGCTCATTACAGCTGCACTTTCAAGCAGTTACAATTAAAACTCAAATCAATTAAGTCAATTAAGACCCATAACTCCCATATAGGCTGCCATCCATAAGGGTGGATTGATAGCCAACCTGCAGGCCCCGGGCCCACTGACACACTGTTAATAGTGCATGGCTCTAACACAAACCACATGGATACGGGGGGGCTTCTATAACATACACACACATTCTGATACCCCAGGACTTCTCTACCATTTCCCTCCCCCTCTCGTAGGGCAGAGAGGACGAGCGTTCTTAATTAAAGGTTGGATGTGTGGGCCTCTGCATGGAGGTCATCAAGCAGGATCCATTACCTGCATGTTGGGGCCCTCCAGAGTCTTGAGTTAGGGTGACAATTAACATGAAGGGATGTGTTGAATCGGCCTGTCAAGAGCGAAGCAAAAAGTAAGTACGGGACATAAACGAAGGAAGTCGTTTCAGATGGCGAGATGTGATGGCTGAAAGTGTCACAGAGTCGGGGCTTGGACCAAGAAGGTGTGAGCTGTGGTCTCAATAGCTCTATTGTGTTTTCACTTGAACACGGGCCAGAAGCCAGAGTAATAACAGAGCGGAGAAAGGGAGCGTGGAGAAGTGTGGAAATAAAACAATGGTTTACACAATAATGAAATGGGTCTTTTCCTTCTCACCGACACTATTCGGCCTTCTGTCCTGGCTAGTCTCAGTCCCAGGTTGAGCTGAGGTATACACTAGTATGACACAGAAGTAGTGTGTGTGTTTGAACACACCGTCACACATGCAAAACTGACAGAAACAACAAGAACAGAACACACACATGGGTGGAAGATGAGAATTTCCAGATATTTATGTAATACCTTGGAGGTGGGTTGTACCCCTCCTAGCATCATGCATCCTTCATTGGCTGCAGCGAATCCAATTTACTTTATATCACCAGTAAACAAACAGAAGGAATGAAACAAACAAAAAAACACAATCAGTGACTGATGCACGATCGTGCCTGCTGTCTTGTTAAAGATTGCAAGGTGTGCACTGCAAAGTATTAAGAGAGGTGTAATATTTTAGTAATATTTTAGCCATTGCTGTGCATCCTTAAAGTTTATTTCTTTGTCTTTCTTTTTTTTTTTGCAATAAAGCAAAGACATTCTTGAGTTGGCTAAGCTCAATTCACGTTTGATGCTGAGCAGCAACTGACATGTTTTTTTTACATTCATAATGGAAAAGACGTATCCAAGATTAGTCATGTAAGGCTTTTTTTTGTCTCTCCGTTCTGCTGTCCATTGTAGTGCAAAAGAAAATGAGAACATGTTATCGAAGGAAGTATCCCTTTATTCGGGTGTTAATAAATAATTGATAGTGTTACATGCTTTCAAATGTGTGGCCAACACCACTTCCCTATTTGTGTTTGCCCAGTTCCAGGAATTGTCCATATTTTGCATTTCACTTCCGATGTCAGTTGATAGAGTGGAGGTCAAGTTGTGTTGGTGTTGAATGCAGGCTTCCTCACCTCATTATTATTATATATTATTCTTGGTCTTGATGGACCAAGAGATTTACTTGCGCTCAGGAAGTTAATCGTTTGTTTTCCCACTGTTTGAATCAGAAAGTTGGTTTCATTGTTTAACCTTATGTGCTGTATTAAAGAAGAGATCTCTTCATTTGGTTTGTTTTCTAATATCTAATTGAGTGATGTCTACTTTGCTTCAAAAAAATTATTTGATGTAAAAGACACAAATAAACAGTCTTTGTGTGTGTGAGTCGTTTTACATACTAAAATCAGGCAGGATATAATGCTATTATATTATTTCTGCACATCTTCAGCCCAATATCCCAATGGAATAACTTAAATGAAGACTTTAGTAGTGGTTAATACACCATCATAGTACATCAGCATTCCTCAGATACCATGCAAACATGGCCCCTCACAGCTACGAGCATTATTGGGATGACAGTCAAGAAATCCGATTGGGTGTTTGTGGCAATGACATAACATCATTTAATTTTAAAGCTCATTACAATGTTGTTAGGCAAATCCAAACAAGCCTACAAAACATACGGGAAAACCCCCATAACCACAAAACCAATATAGATGTAACCACAGTTATATAATAGTGCGTTTACATTTTGTGTGTAAACAAAGTCAGCTGCATCATCAAACATGCCCATAAATAACAACGGTATGCTCACTGTGCGTTCTCTTCAGCCAATAAACAGGGAACCCAGTTTCCTCCCACTATACTGTATATTTAAAAATCACTCACTCACTTTGTTTTCTCGGGTCTGTTTGCAGTTATCATAAGTAATGCATATGGTTTATTGGACGTACGAAGTGTGCAGTATGTTAAAAAAAAAAAAGGCTAAGGTGGGGCACTCCACGGGACACAGTGTAACTCTGATGCACTGTTCATATATCTCCCGTTTAGCCAGCACCTGCTCGACTGTAATGAGCTAATATATCTCCTCGCTAATTGCCATAAATACATGTAATAAAAGCTCGGCCTGTAAAAGCCTGCACAACAGTGAAACTGATCTTTGCACACGCGTTTACTTTGAACGTATCACATTTAGGAGGGAATACACACTAAAAAAAACACACACACAGGCACACTCCTACACACATTTATCCAAGCTTTTAATAAGAGGCTGTAAATAACACGAGACTGTTTCATTAATGAGGCCCCAGCCTGGTAACTCACTGCCTGTCCCCTTTCACAGCGTGCACACTTCCTGTTTGAAGTTGCCTGAACATGGCAACCCATCGGACGGCAAGACATGGGCACAATAGCGTGAGGATAGTTTAGAAAGTTTACTGTGGAGGTTTACTGTCTCATCTGCTGTTGCTATCAAAATGTCAAAAGAATAAATTTGCAGCTGTTACTAATTAGAAAGTTGTTATACTGTGTCTAATCTACAGTAGTTGTACATAATGGTCATCGTACTCGCGGTTCTCAGTATGAGGCAGTGCAATTCCACACTGTTTCGTCCATTTTCACTTGGGTCACGGGCGTATGCTGGAGCCTATCCCAGCTGACAAACAAGGATTTTATTGGAAAAGTTAGTATTTTTATTTTCCATATTGAAGATATACCGGTCGGTGTGTATCCTTACTGTGAGTGTGTGACATTGTGCACACATTTATAAGGCAAACACACACCACACATGACAGTTGTGTGACTCTGCAGATGCAACTGATTTAAAGGAAGCAAGTTGGGTCATTAGAGTGCCGGGCCACATTCTGACACTCTCACACACAAACACACACTGGAGCCCAGATGGCTTTTACAAGGCCCTGGGCCCTTCCCAAGCTGGCTGCCTGCTTTTTAATTATGTCACCCTAGCGACCCGGCCCCGTTAAAAATGGGTTACATTTAACATTGCACACATTTTACATGTACTGTACATAGTACACTAACTCATACTGTATGTGTAAGAACACATTACGCTACATTACACCTTCTTAGTAGCTTGATAGATATCTGGAGTTGTGTGTGTGTGTGTGTGTGTGTGTGTGGATTTACTGCCTGTTTCCTCTTTAGCTGTCACTAGTCTGCCAGACGTTGGTTACACAGGTATACTATTACCAGCACTACTAATTGGCCACATGCACATACACACTCGCTCAATATAAACACTCTATTCTACCACTCACTGTCTTCTATCACTTTTAGAAAACAATGGCAGTCTGCATTATTACATCTCCAAACTGTTTTTACTGAGGGTGGCGTAGGATGGAGGATGCCACTTGGATACATTTTGTATTTGTAAATGAAAGTCGCTAAAAACAAGGTAGGCTATATCTGAACAAAACATGACATGCTAGCTTTGTGTTATAGGTGACAAACATGTCTTAATATGACGGTGGCGTGTGTCATGTCTTGTACCACACAACACACGTGCAGATCAGCCAACGTGGGCATCTGTACTCTCTCCGTCTCTTTATGAGTCGCCTCCTGTTTGTGTGTGTGTGTGTGTGTGTGTGTGTGTGTGTGCGTGCATGATGGGGCCCCCCCAACTGGAAACAGACACTCTTCTAGAAAGGATATACACTCTCACACACACGTCTTTATTCCTTGTTAGAGGTCCTGCACCTTAATTTGCAACACCTCCAACAACCAGCCCTGCAGTCCAATCCACAGCCGCTCACTCCGCCACTGTCACTGTGGACTCTGTGGACACTGTGGTCTATAGCACATGTGCATGTAATTCGTACTTCTTTTATATTGTCAACAACAACTCCATGGGCTAATACCTGCAGCTACAGAGGCGTTCCATGTCAAAGTCTGACATGGAACCCAGGTGTGGTCGCCCCCTAGCTGCTTCAAGTGGAAGTGTGAGCAGTTTTTAAAATCTCATAAAGGATCATCCAGGAAATCTCTTTTTAAGGCTAAATTGTTCACTTGCCCATTCAGAGGGAATAGTATAGGCGTTAGTGTGGCGAGCCCCTTATGTCACACTCAACACTTCCAGGTGTCTATTGGTGATAGTCTACCACAGGTGTCTTTAAATCAGGCCTTTTCACGTTAGAATAACTATCTACGGTGTAACAATCCAAATTTGGCATTGTGGGCTGTGCCGGTATACCCAATGTGTGAGTATAAAAAGATAAATTTGCACCTGTATTGTTTAAAATGTATGACTAGAATATTGTTTGTGTGTATTTCTCTGCAGCACATGTTTTAAAGTACACATTGTGAACACACCCTAAACACTGTAGCAAAGTGGCGCACCTCTAAGTGCTTCTATCTCCGGCTCATATCAAAATCACAATCACCGCCAAGCAGCGTTTCCATTTTCTGCCCTCAGTCAAAGTGAAAATAATATGCACCTTGTCACCAGCACCTGGCCTTACAAGCAACTTTCCTCCTCTAATTCAGCCCTGCACGCCTCACACGTCCGTCACACACACGCTATGGCTGACGAAGGAGAGGCCATGTCGAGACATCCATTAAAGGTTTGAAGCTGTCAAGGTTCCCCTTTGTGTGCCGGAGCAGCGGTAGAAGTGCTCTTATCAGAGCTTCCTGTGGAGGTGCCTCTGCATCCTGTCCACTCCGAGACGCTGCTCTTCTTTCATGGGCACACCTGTTTTGGTGCTCGTGTTTATGCAGCCTTGTGAGGTACTTTCTAATGCTCTTTGATCAAATATGACTACAATAAATGGCAAACAGACGAGGGGTAGGGTTAAATAAGCTTTGCTTCACCCTACTCTGTTTGGACATGAGGATAGGATTAAATAAGCTTTGCTTCATTTGACTCCTTTTGGACATTTGGACCTGTGAATTGAATGACCATTACCATATAATATATTTAGTTTTACAGACAATGTAATACATTTAAAAAATTGAATGACAAAAAGCTGCTAGAGATAATAACCAGTGGCGTTGTTAGGCTGAAGCCCCCCTAAATAAGTTGATAGTTTATATTTTTTATTTTTATTTTTTTTTTACAAAAAAAATATCTGACAAATTTTATATAATAGGGCAAAAGCAGGCTAATACTAGCCCACTACTGCTACTAGTAGTAGTAGTAATAATCAGAAGAAGAAGAATTATGATAGTAATAATAATAGGCTAATTAATAATATATAATAATAATTATTATTATATAATTGATCACTGTCCACTGGACAGAATGGTTGCATTGTGTGTACTTGTGTAAATGTAATGGTGGCCTAAAACAAAATTGAGTATTTCTACTAAATATGTCCAAAAGTGGGAAATTTATATCCCGGTTCTTGTTTGTTATTTGTATTTTGGATTTCCTAATGTCAACTACATTCATTCATATTCATTATATTCATATTCATTCATTCACCCCTGATGATAACTAATGATTTCAAACCCTAATCCAACCCTCTGGGGTGAAATATTGCATTCATGTGTAAAATAATAATAATAATTTAGTGTTCATGTTTGGGTGGAATTATCTACTACATTGTCGCTTTGAAACCATCTCGTACATATAGCGCCATTCCCTCGTATATGTAACGTGGGGGGAAGGCGGTAACAAAAAAGTGAAATAAGTAAATAAACAAACAGTCAGCCGTGGGATTGTTCTGGCCTCTCCCTCTCTGTTGCACCTCATTTGAAGCCTTATAAATCAGGCTTCCACTCGGAGACAGGGTGTTAGTTGGCCTCCACAACAACATACGCACACATGTACACTTAGAAAAGCACAGGCCTGCTGCTCATTAAGCCCGCCGTCAGACCCTCAGGTGTACGGTGAAATGGAGTGAGAAGGGCGGTACCCATGAAGTGTGTTGGAATTGCAACATGCATAATACGTAAGCATGCCTCCATTGCCACGCCCTTTCACCTTGAAAAAACTCTTGTGTTCATTGAACATGTGCATTAGCTGTGTCACACTCCCACGACAAACTGTTCAGTCAGTGTTGGCGTGGAGGTGGGAGGGGCGTAATATAACGTAAAATAAAAGCTCTGGACTCAAGCATTGACGTTATAAAGTGGAAGCAGAAGAAGTGGTAGCTGTGGATGTGGACTAGTAACATCGGTCAAGTTTTCAAGACATTCCAATCACCAGAAAGATTTCAACTAAAGTGAATGTGTTTTTGTCACCTGAGGTCAGTAAACTTTGTAGGGTTATTTCCAGCCCTGGTATTAACCTTGTTGAAAAACATTTAAGGAGGTGGACTCCCCTCTCACCTCCAAAGCATGTTTGTATCTGGACAAGCACGCATGCATTGCACCACTTCTTTCACACCCACGACCAGACACTTGACATATTTATTTACCCTGCAAACTCACCACCTGCACCAGAATCTCTTTCACCCGCACATCAAGAACATGAGCAGCCACACTTTACGAGCTGGAAAAACAACATGCCTTTTTGGAAAAAAGGCTGCCAGAGTTCATGAACTATACATGCGCATCTAAAAACGTCTAGCGGTTTGTTGGTTCTTCTCCATCACACCTTGAGTTCCTTCCAGTAGGCCGTGATTAGGAGTGTCACGCTCGTTGGAGGGCCGGGAACGCCTTTCGGCCAGGCTGATTGGGAGTTGTAATTAACCCTGTTGCTCTGTCTCCAGAGGCCTAACACTAGTGTGCTATTACATGCGGCATGGGGGTGAAATTAGAGCTTTAGGCTGATAGCTTGGTGGAGTGGATGAGCTTGAAAAGTCAAAACGTAAATGTGCAGATCCAATGCAAAATGCTTTTTGCATGCTGGTATTTTTATTTTGGATTCAGTAATGCCTCCCAACTGCAGTATATATGCAGTACTTTCACTATATGCGTTACATTAACGCCCAGTTTGGACTTTTAGGAAAAACAAACAAAAAACAGACTATGTACATATTTTTATACTGTTATTCTGTATATTTTGTATTTTTCATTCTTTTTTAATAGATGTGTCTGCACCTATTATACCAAAACAAATTCCTAGTATGTGTTTGATCATACCTGGCAAAAAACCTTTTCTGATTCTGATTCTGATTCTGATTCTGATTCTGATTCTGATTCAGTAAATGCACACATACCCAACAACATATTCTTTGTATTTCGGGTACATTTCCTTACTATGTACCCAATCATATTGCTTTTTATATAATAGGTACTGTACACCTATTTTTTTTTCTTCTTGCAATTGAGCTACAGCGACCAAGAAATGTCCCTTGTGGATCAATAAGTCTAAATCTAGAGCACAGTGGTCAGCCATTGTTGTTTAGTTGCTACATGCTACCCCGTGTACAATGCTGCTTTAACAAGAAAACCATAGCAGTATCACTTTTAAGAACATATGCCGTAAGCTCTAAAATACTATTGTCTTTCCTATAAAGTGTTGTAATGGTGCCTATTATCTTTTCCATCACTCAAACATTTACTAATGCCCATAAATGGAATCAAAACAGTCCATTTTAAGCCAGGTATCATGGTAAACTCCTCCTTCTCATTTGTTATTCCACAACAAGCCCTCGTCTTCCCCCTTCATCCTGTCATTCTCTGTGAATACGGGTAACGTGAATTGCTCGTCTCAGGGCGACTGCATTGGTTACAAAAGCTGCAATATGCCTTTTGACATGTCAAAGAATCCACAGTTAGTCCACTCCCTCCTCCTTTCTCCTTCGTGGTACCTCCCGTCCATCAGGCTTGACATGGTTGGCTGGCCCCAACACCCACGGATGCACCTTTAGGATGATTTACATCACATAGAATTGAACCCAATCCAACACATTTACAGATGAAGCAAACATGTAATGCTTTAGTAATGGAGCGAACTTTATTGTGCATCATTAACGTCTGCTCTTCTAATGCTGGGCCCGTTGCTCTCCAACAGGTGGTGGACGACATGGGCAACATTAAGTTTGCTCTGGACACAGGCCCGGACGCCCCCAGCAACAGCTGGCTCAAGTATGTCCGCTCCGCCCCCTCGTTTGAGGAGCAGAACCTCGCCGCCTGCCACCTCACTGGAGACCAGGTAAGCATCCCACTTTGATTCACGCTCCACATCGGAGACACATTGTTGTGTGAATGCTGCCTGTCTGTCCTGTTTGCCATCCTTTAAGAGTGCTGAGCAGGCTCCTCTCGGTATTAGACTGGTGTGTGTGTGTTTTACCATTGTGGCTGCATAATATGTTGGCTGGTAATGATTAAGGAATGGCTCTATTGTGTGGCGGTGGCTGGGCCAATTGCCAGGGCTATTAGGAAATGACCTATGTAACAAGCCTGAGAGAAGAGGCCAACTGGTACTCCTTGATCATAAAACCATTATCCCAAGAAGTGGGAGAATATATGTATCTGTCGTTTATACTTGGGATGAAGTTTGGAAAATATATGGACCAAAGTCTACTGGATTAATTTCATCTCAAGATAGAATCTTGGAAAAAATATATTATAATAAAATAATATTAACGTTGAATGAAAAACAATTCAAAACACTTAAAGGAGACCCAGGGGACTTCCTTAAATGGTTCATAGTGAGGAAGCACCAATCACAGCAGAGTGGGCATGTTCGGAGGCGGGCCGTGGGTGGAATAAATTAAAATAGACCGTGTTGGCAGGAAGCACAAATCCAAGGAAATACGGCTGGAATAGCTGCAGATTCTGCAAAATCTACAAAGTTTTCTCTGCAGGTTATTGTGTGTAGCTGCTCTATAGGAGACCACAACTCAATACAAAGGGGGAAGAAATGTCAAATGTGAAAATGGAATTCTGTGTAAACAATCACAAAGTTAAAACAGAATACATATTTTACGGCTAGAGTGGAGTATTAAAAATTAGATTTTAGGTCGGGCAGACAAGCAGTTAAACAATAATAGATTGATCCTTTGTTAACAGACCCTGAATCGAACTCTGGTCTGTTTCCCCACTGGATGTGGTTTGTTTTGTCAGGTGTAAAGACAGTAATTGAACTCGGGTCGGACCAAACTAACCACACGAGACTTCCTAGAAGAGGTGGTCTTGGACCAGTTCCAAACAAATGTGTTTCAGTCGTAGTGAGAAAGCAATCCGACCTCGGTCTGTTCCAATTGGCACAACAGACATAATAGTAGCACAAGTCAAGGTAGGCAAGGGATGGAACCAATGGCTTACAAGAGTTGAACATGTATTCAGTTGCTTGTATCTTGAAGAGTGGAAGCTCTTGAGGGAAGACCAACTTCACTTTTAGCAAAGATCCGGTGCTACAGTATTTCTACAGTTAATGGTTGATTTATAACCTTTGCGTCTTTCAACTTGCGGCTCCAACATCTTCCATGCACACAGCTGTTTCCAGTGCTGGTTTTAGTATGGTCCGGGCTACAGTACCACAAAACAGTAACAGTTTACTGATTTGTTTGTTTGTCCAATGCATTAAAAAAAACAAAGAAAAAAATCCTACTCACAAACGTTAAAGGGGACCTATTATTCTAATTTTCAGCCTATTGCGTTATGGACCGCTATAGAGCAGCTACACATGATAACCTGCATAGAAACCTTATTAGATCTTTCAGAATCTGCACCTATTCCAGCTGTATTTCCTTAGATTTCTAAAACAGTCTGTTTTAATTTATTCCACTCACGGTCCACCCACAGGCACACTCATTCTGGTCTGATTGACCACACTCCCAAGCCCTCCGGACGACTTCCGGACAACTACCACTTCTTAATTATGTTGCTATAGGAGTTGATAATAATTGAATAAACTTTTTTGAGAGCTACTTGCTAAGTGGTTAGGAGTTCTGGTAGCTCATGAGTTACTGTTTGGAGACCCCTGACTTACCATGTATGAACTCAAATAGTGGTAATGTACGTCCGTGTTTATTGAGCACAGACAACACACTGCAAGTAGACTAGTTATGTTGTTATGTTGTTTAGGCTATAGTTATGTGTAGGGATATCCGATATTGACGTTTTTGCTGGTAACCGATATGCCCATATTGTCCTATTGTCAATTTCGATATCAGCTGAATGAACACATCTGTGTTGTGAAGCTAATGGATAGAGCATCAGCATTTAGCATGTCAAGGTGGCCGTAAACAACATGTGACATTTGTTTCAAAAGTCAACACAGTAGCCAGTTATATTTTTTGATGATCCAAAAGTCCAGTGAAGAAAATCAAGTTTCATAATTTTCATGTAGACCTAGCACTCTTAGTGCAGCAGCAGTGGCGAAGCCAGAAATGTGGTGGCCAAGGTGAGACCATTACTCACATAGTCATGAAAAAAATGATTAGACCGGCCTTGTTCACTTTAAAGCCTGGTACAACCAAAGGTACATTTTCACAAATACAATACTGACCACAAAAATAGCTTACAAGAGTTTAATCCATGGTTTTCTTGATAATAACCAAAATCATTTATGTTCTTACATCAATAGCTATGGCATTACACTGCAAGAAACATTGCTTTTAGGCATTCCACGTTGTTGAGTTCATTGTATTCTTCAGCTAACACACTTGTAGTGGTACCTGCCATTACAATTAACAAGAAATTGAAGAAACAAGGCTGGTCTAATAATGTATGGTTTCTACATCACACTACAGAATTAACATATTTGGCACGATCAGATTTGGATGACATTTCATCTACACGTAGATATTAAAGTGAATTTCTATCCATATCTTGTCCTGAAGCTCCCATCCAGAAATTTGAAAGGTTTATACTGGAAGCCGTCTTATGAAGAAGAAAAGTCATCTACCTAAAAAACATGTATAATTTTGAAAATCCAGCCCATATGATATGATTAAGCAGCATTTCACGGACGTCCCCACGGACTCTCCTAATGGAACACACACACCATGCTCACGTGGATGGCTCTTCATGTTACGTTAAGGTACCAGTCCAGAACATAGGGTACATTGGTATTTCCACTGTCCTCTACGCTGAAGAGGTCACTGTCACTGCGACCATGACTGTTTGACTGGTCCAACGGAGGTATAACTAGTGCGTCACATAGAGAGTAGAATGTTCATCCAAATGCAAAAGAGGAGTGCAACTTGCCCCTCAAGATGAAATGTCACAGGACATTGCAATGTGACATGACAGTGATATAGTACAACACGAGCCAAATGCTTCCATATGACCGGCCTGTGTATGTTTTCACATTCTTGTCACTCCGCTCTTATTTGTTTCATAATCCCCGCCTGCATAGCCGGGTCCTCCTCGCACCTCGCTTGCCAGGGCCGCCTGTTCCTCGCTGCCCTTTTGTCTCCTTTCTTCGTCGTCTCCGTCTTGACTTGCCACCTGTCACTCTGTCACACTGGAGGGGACCGGCCGGGCCAGCGTGGCCATTTAAGCTTCAGACATTTGCAAAAAGAAAAAGGCAGCAAGTAAGAAGGACGACACGGGGGCCTCCGAGATTGACAAGCACCAATTGGCTGGTGACACCAACCTGCCTAATCCTTTTTAAGATTTTCAAATCAGTGCCCCCTGCCACTGTCGCACAATGTCATATAAAAAAAATGCTGCACCATTGAAAATTGCGCAGAACTACTAGACCCAGTAAAGGTCATGTGCTTTGTTGCTTTTTGATGTGCTTTGCAGTTTGTACCTTGCAAATGGCTTTGCCTTTGTTTTCCCAGCCCCAGTTATGAGCCCATCATTTATTTACACACCACAACATGCAGCCACTCACTGCTAAAATGTGGTTTTTAACAGCATGTTCAGTCATTTCCCTTTTCTGCTCTTTTTCATGCACAATGAAAATATGTGCACACTGCAGATTTAAGCAGGGGCCTTTAAAAAGAAAAAGCAAGTGTTCCTTTTTTGGCTCACTCGTGAATGCAACATAGTGAATAATTCATATTCCTGGGCATGGATTAATTTATTTACATGCTCACGCATGATTTCACACTTAGCATGTTTTAAATGCACCTTAAAGATGGTCCACCAAGGGCTCTGGTGAAAAATGTGTGTGTGTGTGTGTGTGTTCGTTCGTCAATGATGGGGAGGTTGGTTAAACTGTGAACCTCGTCCCCCCCTTTACACTTTCTATTCACGCCTTCATCTTTCTGCTGGGGAGTGCGACTCATCGGCCCTTTCTACCCCTGGATGGATCCATCAATAGGCAGTCACTGTGTGTGCGTGAGCCTGAAGTGGGGGACCTGACGCTGGCATTGATCGATGCGACGTCTTTCCTCTGAACACTGGACAGGGGAAGAGGTCAAGACAGGTTGCAGGCCCCACTGTATAGAATCCACTCATGTACCGAGTGGAAGGGGGGGGTGTATGTTGTACCATTCCTTTTTAAACGCCCAAATTTGTAATTGGTGAGCAGTGAATATACAGGATTATATTATTTCTCCATAGTATATTATATATAATAATATTATATAATAATAAGCATATTATATAATAATATTATTTTATATTAATACATTATTTTATTTAATCTTATATTATTTTTCCTTTGTAAATAAAAATGTTTTTTATACAATAAAATCTACAATCCATTTGACTATTTACAAATGTTGACTCTTGAAGTTTTAATTAATTCTCATTTTATTTGGTTTATTTCAACTTTTTTTACCTTCAATAACATTTTCTCTCTTTCAGTATGAATTATACAGTATATATGTATATATACAGTATATATATGCACATTTTAACAAAATCTAACACGTGTATCTGATTTAAAAGCAAAAAAATAATCAAAACGTTAAAACAAATAAAAGCACTAATGTTTTCTCCATTCTGTTTTTCCTCCTTAATTGTGATTACACGCGTGTACAATTCGCCTTGATTCGTTGGCGTGTGACAGCAACTTTGTGACAGCGGCGTGTGCAGGTCACCCAGGTTGGCTTTTATCCATGATGGACATCAATATTAGATGCATGTTGGCTGTTGGGCACTCGGACGTGCGGGGAGGGGTCCTCGGTGCTTTGGCTGGAGATAAGACGAGGAGGAGTGGCCGGCGGGGGGACCAGAGAAAGAGAGAGAGGGTAGGGAGAGAGAGCACTGGGGCCATTAGGAGGAATCCCTAATAGAGAGAGAGAGGAGAGAGAGAGAGAGAGAGAGAGCGGAGACTCATCTTCATCATCATCATCTTGAAGGACTCGGGGACTAGATCAGAGAAAAGTCTAAAGAAGTAGCAGCAGCAGAATCATCACACGACCGCCTTTGCTTTGCATCGACCAGACGAAGGAGGAAAAGTCATCATCGGACCCGAGCACAGCGCCGGGACGCTCTAGGACGCTCCGAGACGTCCCGTCCCCGGCTCCGTCAACTCCGGTAGCCCGCGGTATACGTGGACGTGGAGGTGGTGGTGGAGTAGCGAGTATGGGTTGTGTGGCCAACTCCACCGGGACCGACGTGCTCGTACAGCTGGAGGCTCTCCGCACCGCCGCGCAACTTTCGCAACTCTTTCGTCTCACGGAGAAAAGAAAGGTCAGATCTCAGTCAGGAATGGAGCTACGGTTAATAGCAACAATAATAATAATAATAATAAATAACAATAATAATAATGCTACAAATATGCAAGTGGCATGACAACTTTATCTTACAACTCTTTGGAGTTAGTCCCTCCGGTGTGTGTGCGCCGGGGTGGCTGGCTGGGGACGACCTCCAATTGGCATAGAGCTCCCCCTTGTGTCCACATATGGCATTGCAATCTGTCGGCGACCTAACGGCTGCTGATCTTGGAATAGGGATTCGTTAATTGAGGCTATAAGCTGTATGGATCGCTACATTTCTGATGAAAATGATGATTAGGATTAAATATTTTTGCATTACATGTGCATGCGTTGACTGTATTTGTTTAGACTATTATTTTATGGTAAATGTATGGTCAAATATGCAAGTTTTGTTCCTCTTCTTTCGATATTTTCATGACCGCATTTAAAGTGCCATAAAAATAATGTTGATTAATGTTGATAAAAAAAATTCTTTTTAAATTTCATACTACTGTCGTTTGTTGCGGCGGTAAATCTTTGTCATAAATGCA
The DNA here is from genome assembly GCF_030265055.1 of Doryrhamphus excisus. Lineage (NCBI taxonomy): Eukaryota > Metazoa > Chordata > Actinopteri > Syngnathiformes > Syngnathidae > Doryrhamphus > Doryrhamphus excisus. The sequence goes on along the minus strand of NC_080475.1, from coordinate 16,245,809 downwards.
CATCGGTTTTAATTGAATACATAATACATTTTCTTCTTTTGACATCTGAATTCGTTTTCTTTATTTGTGACGTGTGTTAATAAATGTGTAAGATGCGTTTGCGTGTGGTCTCATTTATGGAAATCGTTTTAATTGCAGCAACAACAAAGACAAAATGTCCATCACAGTCATGTCTTATTCTCATACATTTTGAAGTCCTGATGAAATCATTTAAATCTAATATTCTAACAATAATAAAAATAAATAGAGAAAATTGATATTAAAGAATCTTCTTCTTTCCTCCACAGATTTATTATAAAAGTGTCCGGGACATTGAGGCAGGGGAGGAGCTTTTAGTTTATATGAAGGACGGCATTTTCCCGGAGGGATCCATGGCACCCAATTTACAAGGTAAGACTAATGCGACTCATTAGTCCATTTTTTAAACAAACTCTATGCTGCAAACATGTTCCTTTTCGCCGCACATGGAAAACACACTTCCTACACTTTCCTTTTACTTTGGAAAACTACTTTATTCCAATCATAAATGATTCTAAATCATTTTTTATTTATATTTTAATACCATTAAAATGTGGTATTTCAGCTTGTTAAAGTGAGTTAATTATTAATTAAAGGAATTAATTAATTGTCAGCCTATGAAATCAAGCCCAGAAATCGAGTTTATCATTGGAAATTATATTTAATCCTTCGAGATTTACACCTGTTGTTATTCGGATATCTCGACTGGTTGAAATGTTTCCATTCAAAAAGATGACGATTAAAAATGGCCCTGTTGTTGTTTTATGTAGTTCTTGCCATGCATTAATACACGTGTTTAATAATAACAACGTAATAAGATAATAGGACATTGCAGTTTTATTACATGCTTAATAAGTATGCAAATATGTGATGCCGTAGGGGTGTGTGTGCGTGTGTGCGTGTGTGTCTGTGTGTGTGTGTGTGTGTGTGTGTGTGTGTGTGTGTGTGTGTGTGTGTGTGTGTGTGTGTGTGTGTGTGTGTGTGTGTGCGTTGGTGTGTCTAAATCATTTGTTCAATCCCTCTGAGCATGTATGCGACACAGTGTTTAAATGATAAGATATTAAAGAAAAAATCAAAGATAGTGTATGATGATAATCAGGGGCGTCACTAGGTTATGAATGAATGTAGTAGACATTCAAAAAAAAATCCCAAAATCCAAAAAACAAATAAGGAACAATAACCAGGATATAACTTTCCCACTTTTGGACAGATTTAGTAGAGATACTCAATTGTTTTAGGCCACCATTATATTGACACAAGTACACACAATCTACACTGCAAAACAGTCATCAATTATATAATAATCATTATTATATTATTAATTTGCCTATTATTACTATTATCATTATTCTTCTTCTGATTATTACTACTACTAGTAGTAGTAGTAGTAGACTAGTATTAGCCTGCTTATTGGCTTGCTTATTAGCTTGCTTTTGCCCTATTATATAAAATTTGTCAGAGATTTTTTTTTTGTAAAAAATCAAAAATCAATTTAAAAAATGTAAAAAATCAATTAAAAATATAAAATTATTCAGGAGGTCTTAAGAACATTTTAGGGGGGCTGAAGACCCCCCTAAAATAGGCCTAATGATGCCACTGATGATGATTTTAAAAAGGAGGGTTGGCTACCTAATTAATGAAGAGCATTATTTCCTCTGTGTGTTTATCTTTGTGGCATTGGATGTCGAGCCCTTGAGGAGTCCCCTGAGACAACCCCCCCCCCCTCCAGATTAGCTGTTAAACTGCACATAATTGTACTTCCAATCATCTCCCAGAGAGTCATTAGGCTCCTCTTTAAAGCCACCACCAGCTTGAGGAGGAAAAAACGCGCATCCGATGCACAGGAGTGCATGAATGTGTGACCTTTTTCAAGCATTTGTAAACTTAAAGGCATTGTTGTGCAAGTTAGTCCTACTTTCCTGGTAAACGCGTTTGTGGGGGGGGGGGCAAGGGGAAAACAAATAGAGACTGTGCATGAAGCGTGTGTATGCTGGAGCCAAAGTGGTATTTAGTTTAGCATATGAGCCCAGTGTAATGGCCCATTGACCAGCAGGGTCATTAATCCTCCTCCTCATCCTTGTTGCTAAGTTAATGCTCTTTTAATGTGCCCGAGAAGGTCTAGCTGGATAAATGGTCAAATGGGTGAAGCATGCATTGTAAGCCAGTGCAGATAAACTCATTGCAATGATGGATGGCTGTGAACGTTTTAGGGTGGCAGGTGGGTGCTGTCGGCGCTACCTCGGCCCTGCGTGCGTGCTTACCTCTAGTTTCTTGAGGCTCATTCTTTTTTGGAAAATGCCCACATGCACACTCCTCGCGGCCGTGCACAAAGAGACTCCACTGGGCTTCCTCCCACCCCTTGAGCTGTTGAACTTGGACACGCACTCAGGAACTTGCTATTGTACTCGAAAGGCTGGCTCCAGCTTTTATGCGTTTGACCTCGTTGGTGAGAAGTATTGTAAAGGTTATCAACATGGAAGGGAAAAGACTGCATGGCCCCTATTGTTTCCCGCCTCTACTCATGCAGCCACACTTGAACTAAAGAAGCAATTAACTGTGTTAATGAAGGCTATGTTTCACTGCTAATTGATTTCCATTTTATGCAAACGTCAATGCAGGGTTGTTGTTTTTACCACTTAAATACTGGAGGAGTTCATTTTGATGTAAGTAACACAGAGAGAGGCAATAGATCTGTATTGCTGTGAGAACGATGGACTGTAAATTCAATGCTACATGGAAATCATCCAAAATTATTCATACACCGGACAAAATTTTAGTTAAAGTCTTTTTTTTTTTTGGTTAAGTGTGTGTGAGCTAAGATATTACATTAAGCCATCGTCATTAAAAATGCTTTTCTATCTTTGAAAGTAATGTATAGAATTATGGATGTGTAGAAAAACACATGAGTAAATGTAAGATTAAGAGATTAAGATATGCCTTTATTCATCCCTCAGTGGGGAAATTTGTATTGCACAGCAGCAAGAGTACAGAGTCAGTTAAGCAGTACAAAATACACAATATAGAAAAATAAACAATATAAACAACCCAAATATTAACCAAATCAACAGTTTTTCCCAGAGTTATATACAATACAGTATGTAGATAATATGAAACGAGATGAGATATATGACCAGTCTATACACTGAGATCTTGTTAGAGAGTTAATATGAGGCATTATGGAAATACTTCACATGTAATGATATTGTTTAATAACTATAGCTACTGCATTGACCACAAATCTCCAATGGTGTGTTTTTGTGTCGTTTTGTGCATTTAGATGAGCAGATGTACCGTTGTGAAGACTGTGACGAACTGTTCTCATCAACACTCGAGTTGCGTCGGCACCAGAAGTATTCATGCACCAATGTCGGCTCCATCTTTCACACCCTGAGAGAAGACTTCAAACAGGAGCGGGAGGAGAGTGATGAGCCCGTCCACGAGTGTAAAGACTGTGAGAAGATCTTCCCAAACGAATACAGGTAAATTCTACTCCTACTTTCTCCTTAAGTGTCTGCAAATGTGACATTGGGTTAATTTTGTTGTATTGTGCACATGAAGTCTGGGCCAACATATGATAGTCCACACAGAGGAGAGGGAGTACAAATGTGACCAGTGTCCCAAAGCCTTCAACTGGAAGTCCAACCTCATCCGTCACCAGATGTCACATGACAGCGGCAAGCGCTTTGAGTGTGAAAATTGTGATAAGGTACAGCATACCCGGCACGTAAGTGGTGCACTGGACACACAGGCTTTTTACCATATCAGTTATATTCCTAAAGAGATCCATGCCATGTGTAGATGAATATCACCGTCATCTGGAACTTTATTGGTGCTATGAAAGTAAAATATTCATATGTCTCTACATTATTTTGCGTTTCAGGTGTTCACAGATCCAAGCAACCTACAGCGTCACATCCGCTCCCAACACGTGGGGGCGAGAGCTCACACTTGTCCTGAATGTGGCAAGACCTTCGCCACATCATCGGGCCTCAAACAACATAAGCACATCCACAGCAGCGTCAAACCTTTTATCTGTAAGTCTGAGTCCTGCATGTTTTTAATGTCTTCTGTGCGCACTTGTAATGGTAATAGTAATGGTTTTATTTCATTTGAACATACATCCGATTACAATTGAATGCATCACAATCAGTTCACAGTTCCACATGTCCAAAAGGAGTAGGAAGAAGAAAAGCTTATTAAATCCTACCCCTCCATCTGGTACTTTTACAGTCAGTAACTGTTACATTTGTTCACTTCCTGCTTTCCTAATATAGTTTAAGTATTTTTTTTTTTTTTGTCATATACCGAAGTACGAGGTGATATGACCATCCAATGACATAATGGGTACCATAGTAAGTGTCAATATAGTGATATATATAGCACATCATGACTGGTTCAAGACTCTTCATCCTTGTATTTAGCAAACATCAACTGCTTGTATTGTTTCTTGAATTGGCTCATCGTTGTGCATTGTTTGAGTTCCTTACTCAATCCATTCCATAGTTTGATTCCACATACTGAAATGCTATGGCTTTTTAACGAAGTCCTAGCATATAAGTGTTGTAGTTTGTAGTTTTTAATCAAACACATCAGTTCAGGGTTCATACTTAGACTCATCAATGATCTAGCTATCTGCCCAATACAACCAATACAACCAATACATTGTGCAAATGACTAAAATGGATGTATGCTGTACCTTTAACTTGTACTCCAATTTCCATTCCCATGCATTGTATGTGTTGTGTATACTTTGGTTTACACAGTTAGAGACAGTGTTAAAAAGGGTTTAACCAGGCCCTGATGGGCTGCCTCTTCTTGTACCCCCAGGTGAGGTTTGCCACAAATCCTACACCCAGTTCTCCAATCTCTGCCGCCACAAGCGCATGCACGCTGACTGCCGTACTCAGATAAAGTGTAAGGACTGTGGCCAGTTGTTCAGTACTACCTCCTCCCTAAACAAGCATCGCCGCTTCTGCGAAGGCAAAAATCATTACGGCTCTCCAACGGGGATGTTCAATCCCGGCATGAGTTCCAGTCCCATCATTGCCAAGGCCAAGTCCCACCATCCCCACCTTCCTGGTCTGAACCAATCAGGTTTAGGTTTCACTGACTACTTTCCTTCCAGACCTCACCCTCATGCTGGCTTGCCCTTCCCGCCAGGACCTCATGGTTTCCCATCCCTCCCTCATGGTTTCCCAGGCATTTTCCCCCCATCACTGTATCCACGACCGCCATTATTGCCAGCCAGTCCTATGATGAAGACGCCCCTCGGCAGCAGCAGCCAAGAGGTCAAGCTGCCCCAAAGCCCGATAGATGGGCCTCCACTGTCATTGGTTAGCTCCACAAACAGTAATGGAGGCAACAGTATGAGTGTGGCTGAGGACAAAGACAGTGACACTAAACTGGATTTTTCCTCTGGTGGAGAAGCAAAGCCTAAATCCAAGATGGCAGACATTTCAGATGGCAGTGACCTTGAGGATGTTAACACCACGAGTGGGACAGATTTGGACACGACAACTGGTACGGCCTCTGGCGACGGTTCCGACCTGGAGAGCGATGGAGATAGTGAACGCGAGCGAAGCGGCAAAAGAAGGAAGTCTTCTGTTGCCCTATCGAGTCAAGATAGCCACCAGTTAGACGACACAAGCGGCACAGTGTTACCAGTCGTGTCCAGTTCAGGGAATCTCTCCATGGATCTCCCCTTTTTGTCCTCTGCATCAACGCAGCACTCTTTCTTCCCGCCGCCTGATGAGCAAGCCCTCCCGCCCACCACCACGAACGCCAACGCGGCCACTGATTCCATCAAAGCCATTGCTTCTATCGCTGAAAAATATTTTGGTCCAGGTTTGATAGGCCTCCATCAAGAGAAGAAGATGGGTCCCATGCCCTACCACTCTATGTTTCCCTTCCACTTCCTACCCAATTTCCACAACTCCATCTACCCATTTAGCACCGATCGAGGTGCCCTCAACTCTGGCCTGTTCTTTAAGGGTGAGCCTAAATCGCCGCGTGAGCAGCTGCAAAAGATGGTTTCCGGTGCTCTTGGAGCTGCTCCGGTTCCTACAGGTGAATCACCGTGTGATCTCAGCACAAAGCCCAAGGAGAGTAAGTTATCTCCTCCAACTCCTACTAACCCTTCAAATCCAAGCCATCGCACTGGGAGCAGCAGCGGTCCTTCGGTAATATCTAGCAGTGAAGAACAACCACTGGACCTCAGTATTAACAGCAGAAGCCGAGGGGATCATAACGGCGTGGCAGCTGAACCACACAATCAGAAGAACCAAGTCTACGGAGTTGGAAAAGGGGTGCCAATCAAGGATGAAGCTCCTGGTTTTCCACATCCCCATTCCCAGTCGCTGCATCAATCCCCCATCGCACCTCACCAGCAACCGCAAGCACAGCCACACCAACCACCGCCTCTCCACTACGCCAAACCCTCTGCCTTCTTCATGGACCCCATCTACAGGTATTTCTGCTCCGATTAGACCACCGCTACTATCACACAAAAGTTCTACCAGTAGAGAGCAGCGTTATTGGTTCAACTAGTTCTGACCTTGGTACGTAACCCTCTGCCTTGTTGTTGGTCCAGCAGGGTGGAGAAGAGGAAGCTACTTGACCCTGTAGGAGCTCTGAAGGAGAAGTTCCTCAGGCCCTCGCCTCAGCTTTTCCATCCACAGGTAGAGTACATCTAGAGTACATCATCCTTTCTTCTGCCTCCCATGCTGCTCAAACCTGAATCGATAGGATTCCACGCTGGTGATGTTATTTTCTCCAGGGCTGTATGACTTCTTCCTTTGTTTATTGAATGGCGCCAGTGTTCTTTGTCACTTCTACCTTTTTCTGGAAGACACGGCCTGCTCTTGCGGTCCCTTTGATAATCATTCACATTGTTGTACTGTCCCCAGGCCCTTGCTGCCTGTACAAATCCTGATTGCGAATAATGATAGGATTAATACTCATTTTAAAAAACAGAATACTACGCATTTGAATGGTAGCAAAATGCCTCGCTCGGCTAATCTTAGTCGTGGTATTGTTTGCGTAGTGGGGGCCCATAGGCCTGCTAATAACTCAACCCCCTCTAAATGTTTCTTTTTTTTCTGTGTCGGGCTGGCTGGCTAGATAATAGCACCACGTCCATCAAGAACATCCTGTGTTTGTGTCCAGGAGAATGAGGGGCTCTTGTTGGGGAAACGGTTTAATCTGGCCTGGAAATCTGTGTTCTCTACCAACCGTGACTTCGCAATGCACACATTTTGCAAACACGCGCACACATGCTGCAAATATGCCATGCAGTAATTATAATGAAATTGTCACTGCTTTATGTTAGCAAGCAACAGTCACGACTATTCCGGCATCAGTCACCTAGAAGTGAATCAGCTGATTTTCACTCCTTTTTTGTCAAATCACTTGTGAGAAAAAGCCTACCATGCTCACCCGTAGTAATCAGCTGATCTCACTCACCAGCCAACTTCTTGACTTCTATTATCAGTTAGAACGCCAATATAGTGATAACCCAATTCATCCTAATGACCTTATAGGATGTTTTCTCTGGACCCAAAGCATCTTCGTCTCCTTATTGTGTCTACGCACGTCTCAGCCAAACAACGATTCAAACACAATGCCACCTCTAATTCTGTTTTATGACGAAACCACCTCCCTCGACCCCCCCCTTACCCCCCCACCCCTCCACTTGTTCTCAGACTGCGACTAAACACATCGAGACAGAGTGTCTGTCTCTGTGTCTCTTGGCAAAAATAGGAAGGATGTAAGCTGTTTTTGGCAAATAAACTCCTGCCTGCAAAACTACCCACCCCTTCTCTCCACCCCCCCCCCCCCCCCCCCCCCCACCTCCCTCCATTGTTCACATGCTTCTTAATAGGGAAGCAGATATCAGTTGAGGGTATCTCACACTTTAGTGTGCAGCACCATATGGAACACTTGAATGTCTCATTTAGGCAATTTGCTGGCTGGTAAGAAGGGAGGATGAGGATGGAGAACAGGAGGAGCCAAAGGTGGATTTGTGTTGGTGTACTGTACATACAACAGAGCTTGATGCTGGTATAGTTAAGGTGCCCCCCCCCCCCCCCAATATATGGCTTAATTCATTTAGAGATAACGGTATGCAGTATAGATCTCTAAATATATCTCCTCCCCATATCCCTGCAGATGTCTGCCATGGAGAACATGACAGAAAAACTGGAGAGCTTCGGTGCTCTAAAACTGGACGTGCCGCCCACCTCACTGCAACATTCGGCTCACCCGCTCTTCAACTTCCGCTCGCCCCCACCTTCACTCTCGGACGCCATCCTCCGTAAGGGCAAGGAGCGTTACGCCTGCAGGTCTGTGCTGCCACACCACATTATCACTTTTTTTGTTTGTGTTGCAGTAATGGTGTTATAAATATTTTTGTCTGTGTTTGTCTTTCCCCTTTTTGCTTTTTTGTATCCATTCTCTCATGAAGGTACTGTGGGAAAATCTTCCCCCGCTCGGCAAACCTCACCAGACATTTGCGAACGCACACAGGCGAACAACCCTACAGGTATTTGTAGTCATTTTTATTTATTTTGATCAAGCATTGCGGTCTGTCTGCTGTATGGCTTGGATTTAGGGCAGTAATAAATAAATGCATCATTTGTCTTTGGGTGAAAGGCGGGGTACCCCCTGGACTGGTCACCAGCCAATCACAGGACACATATAGACAAACCATTCACACTCACATTCATACCTATGGACTAATTCATTCATTCATTCATTTTCTACTGCTTTTCCTCACGAGGGTGGCAGGGGGTGCTGGAGCCTATCCCAGCTGTCTTTGGGCGAGAGGCGGGGTACACCCTGGACTGGTGGCCAGCCAATCACAGGGCACATATAGACAAACAACCATTCACACTCACATTCATACCTATGGGCAATTTGGAGTTGCCAATTAACCTAGCATGTTTTTGGAATGTGGGAGGAAACCGGAGTACCTGGAGAAAACCCACGCATGCACAGGGAAATGCAAACTCCACACAGAGAGATGGCCGAGGGTGGAATTGAACCCGGGTCTCCTTGCTGTGAGGTCTGCCCACTAACCACTAGACCACCGTGCAGCCCCTATGGACTAATTAGGATCTCAAATTAGCCTAACATTCAAGTTTCTGGGACGTGGGATGAAATGGGAATGAACCCACACAATCACAGTGAGAATATTCCGACTCTACACACAGAGAGGTCATGTGCTCTGTGATTGAGCACACCATTCCAGGGTGTACACCCCCTCCAGATACAAGCTCACCCTTGAGCCCATTCAGGATGGTTGTAGAATATGAATGACGGTGCCGACATGTAAGAAAAGCAGAGATATTGTGAGCATTGGTGTGTGTGTGTCCTGGCAGGTGTAAGTACTGTGACCGCTCATTCAGCATCTCGTCCAACCTGCAACGCCACGTTCGCAACATCCACAACAAGGAGAAGCCCTTCAAGTGTCACCTGTGCAACCGCTGCTTCGGTCAGCAAACGAACCTGGACCGCCATCTCAAGAAGCACGAGCATGAGAACATTCCTGGTATGACTCTCTCCTCGTCGCTCCAAATAGAGACTCCATTGGAGTTCTTTAACTAAGCCTTGTTAATAGACTGACTAACGAATAGGTACACATTACCCATTTGGAAAATATTAAATCTTGCCCTTAATAAATGTTTAGTGAAGTGCGGTAAACAAACATAAACATAAAAGTGGGAAAGCCACTTAATTCAAGAGTTTGCACTTACTTTTCCTCCTACGTTGCCAAGAAAAGCCTTTTTATGCCTTTTAAGGAAGTCATACGTTGGCCCCTAACATGGTGTTTTCATGTGAATTGAACGCATTCATTGAGGAGATCTATTTGTCTAACATTTAAAAATGTTACTCATTTTATTCTCCTCATTAAAATCCTGTTAATTGCTGTGACATCAGCACTTTTTTTTTTGGAAAAGAAGAAAATATGTTATTATTACACTTCATGTAACATACAGAACTATACAGAAATTCTGCGTAGCTCCATGTCTGAGCAGTAAAGTAAAATAACCCGTTGATATTTTGCTGTTGGAACAGCAAGATGAGAGTATTGCTTATAACAGCCCTCATGATATTAGACATTTTCCTGACTTTATTATTTCGCATGTTTCTAGTAAATGTTAAACTAAACGTCCACTGTTTTCCTGCGTGTGTGTTAATGTGTACGGATGTGTATGTCTGCACACTTTCCCCATCAGTGAGCCAACAGTCTGGGATGATTTCCAACTTAGGAACCACCATCTCCTCGCCAAACTCCGAGCCAGACAATCATGCACTTTTAGATGAGAAAGAGGACTCGTACTTCTCCGAAATACGTAACTTCATCTCCAACAGTGAGATGAACCAGGCCTCCAGCTCCACGGATAAAAGGTAAAAAAACAGTGCACTTTTGTATACTGACATATACTAATGACTCAAGTAAAACTGCAAATACATGTTTCGGAGGTATAATGTACATTCCTTTGTTTTACCTAAAAGCCTTTTATCAAAAATGTCCCAGTTAAAAGAGTCGTGGTGCACCATAGTACTATCATAGTATACGTATATATATATAGTACCTTCGATATACTGTAGGTATGCTGCTCTTCACTGACCTTGCAAACAAACATCCACACCGTTTTTGTAAGAAGTCAGAGTCGTCTTTCCCAAGGGATGCTGAGGCAACACGGCTAAGTTAGGGTATGAATGAGTATTTGCATCCCTGCGTTGCAAATAAAACCGAGCCAGTCCTTAGGTTGACTTCTGTGATTTGAGAACTCGCTAGTCCCTCGCCTGGGACTGAGATACAATGTCTGCACCCAATTGGGAAGAGATCGGCTGATGATGGAGGCCCACCCCCTCCCATCCATCCGCTTTACCCCTACCGTCTGCCTGCCTGCTAACCCAAACAGCGTACTGACGTGTTTAGACTAGATGACAAAGCCCAGGGCCCCCCCACTACACGTCAGAGCATGGACTTTTTCCCAGCTAAGCAGCCTGGCAATTTGATTATAGTGATATTTAATCTAAATTGAAAGCGGAGTCCCCTTACCCATGTTTACCCACCCGCAGTGTATGACCTATTCCTATCCCCATGTATGGCCCCCCCAGAGGTTATCCTGTCTTACTTGATAAATGTCCACCATGTGGCCCAAAAAAGGAGAAGGGGTAACTTTGCTGTCCCACCGGAAATTATATCATGAGCCATGTCATGTGGTCTGGGGGTGATGGTGGGGGCGGGGGGGGGGGGGGGGGGGGGGGGGTTGGCTGGAGACTGTACAGATGCTAGCTCATAATACTTTTATTCACACCATTGACCATCACTAGTGAGCATCTCCTGCTGTTTATTTTTTTTGAGGAAATATTCAATTAATCATGGGGGGGGGGGGGTGAAAAGTGCCTCCAGGCAGACTGTCAACACCCATGTTGTTTGTGTGGTCTCAAGAGTAGTGGTGCTTGCACCGTCAAAATAATATCTATGCTTTCTTTCTCTTTATTCATCATTAAACATATGAAGGCATTGCTAACACTGACAGATACTGGATGCAGGATGTCCTAAATAAATACTTTGGTGCCACGTTACTGTGATGGTACTTTCACTTTATACACTGTAGGATGATAGTGAAGTTATAAATTCATCACAATAGTTCTTAATGTTATTCAGTTTTCATTGCAAGTCTTTCAAGAAAGCTTGTCAATGAGAGAAAGTGTTTGCATAATACCTTGAACAGAATTCATAACACGCAATCATGAAGTAGTATCATAGTCAGAAAGTCGGAATTCCCTAAAAAAAAAATAATTGGTGGTGGAGTGTGGACCTGCCAGACATTGGTCATTTGGTCCAGTGCACCACTGTGCGCAGCCAATTCCGTAATTTGGACTGCACCGAGATGTGCATGGCGGCGCACCAGCGAAGGTGCGCTGAAGGTGCGCTGAAGGTGCGCTGAAGGTGCGCTGAAAGCTCGCCAGCTCCAAACTAAATAAAGGCTTGTCTTTATTTAACAGAATGTCAATGACCTACTGCTTTTTCACTGATATCAGCCAATCGGTGGCCAGACGATCGGCGCACTCCTAAATAAAAGTGTTGTTGACTGATAAACCCCATCTGCATAACAATATGAAACATATTTAAAGAAATATGTGAAAAGTATATGAAAGTAGTAGTAGTAAAATTCTAGCACCCGGCAACATATCTAACCTGTGTGACCTTTGCCCCCCCTTGAAGATCTGACCTGGCCAATGCAGAGGAGCACCACACTGGTGGCCACAGTTTGTCCAACTCCAAGCTGGCCCTTCAGGGTCTGGAGGAGGAGGAAGAGGAAGTGGAAGGTGACGACGAAGAGGAAGAGGAAGGCAGCCTGACGGAAAAGTCTCAAGACGAGGCACCTGAATCCCCCTCCCCCATTACAACACGTGTGTATGAAGAAGAGGAGGATGAGGAAGAGGCTGCTCCACTATCGATGAGCTATGAGCACTCTCGCAGGTACAGCTGTTTTCTATGATAGACATCAATCAGTACATACTAATACTAATACTAATCAATAATACACACTGATAGGGTCCAAAATACTTTGTACTGTGTTGCCATGGTGATATTGGATAGACTTTAAAAGTAAATAGAAAGTGTAAAGAGAATGTCTTTGTATCCTCCTACTGAACCATTAACTCCTTCTACCCTTGGATGTAGTTATTGTATTTTAATATTTAATCATCCTTTTCTCTTCCCTTCATACATCTAACCATTCCTGTCTCAATGGCATTCCCATTCCATTCCAATGGTCTGTCCATTTACCGACCCTGCCGTCCATCCACTGTGCCATCTGCCAACCATCACCTCTTCCAGGTGTTTAGAGGAGGAGGGCCCCCTCCTGGACCTTGATGGTCTTTCCGGCTTTCCCAAAGGCCTGGACGGCTTGCGTAAAACAGCCACTGACGAGCAACATTTTGACGTTAAAGACATATTTAACACTTCGCTAGAGTCGGACACCTTGAAAGAGAGCTTTTACAGACAGGCTAAGACGCAGGTATGTGAGAATATGGCGGAACATCTAGAATCCCTTTGTCACATCATCTTCACAGGATCCAAATGCTGCAAAGATGAAAGCTTTTAAATGTCCAGGCAATATTTTAAGTAACATTTTAACACTTTTAAGTGTAAAAGAGGTTACTTATTTATATAATTACTATATAATAAAAGCTAAAACCAATTCAACTTGTTCCCAGTTTTGAGTTTGGAAGTGGAAGAGATGTTGAGGGACTGCTTGGGAGACAGGTCTCCTCCTCTTAAAGGAGAAGTGCACTTTTTTTGGAATTTTGCCCATCATTCACAATCCTTATGTGAAACACAACACATATGAACGAGTTAATATGTTAGCTCATTTGCCTGCTTTTAAGACCTATTTACTTCTTGACTTTATTTTAGAAATATTTTTAACATTCTGAACTGTGTAGAAAGTGTAGAAATTTGAAAAACATGAAAACATATTTTGTTGTTATTATTATTATTATAACATGCTCGCGACCCCAGTGAGGATAAGCAGTATAGAAAATGGATGGATATTATTGTCAACTTTAGCCATATTGTACTGACCACTTTCCTACTTTGCTTTGCAACTTCCTGTTCTATGTTTAACATCACACTTTTCCTCTTTGCCATCAATAGTATCCTCCCATGGTAATATCACACACAAAAGGATTTTTTTTGGATTTTGTGTAACTTGAGAGGCCTATTTTCATTAAAATGGTGCAACATTAGAGAAGCCACTGTAAGTTGTTAACCTTGTGGCCTCCTCAAACTTGATTTCTCCCGATTAACAGATCAGAGAAGTACAGGCATCGTTCGCGTTGTGCTTTGCTCTTCTATCAATCCACATAACTGTATGACTTGAGCCCAGTTAAATGATTTGATGACATTGTACTGGCTGATATTAATCATAAAGAGCTGAAAGCATGGCATTATAGTCACAATGTCAAACCGAGTAACTCAAATGCCACGTATGTCTCTGCCAGGCTTATGCAATGATGCTGTCTCTCTCGGACAACAACCCTTTGCACGCGCCCTCCCAGAACTCTCTGGACGCTTGGCTGGGCATCGGAGGCGGACCGTCTGAGACGAGCAGCTTCCACCCGCTGAACCACATCTAAAAAAGAACGAGAGGAGATTGGCGTCGGCCTAGGAACCATAGGTTGGATAGAGTTGGACACAAGTAGAGACAACTTGAAGAACGGAGATTTCAGTGTCGCACATATTCAAAGTGTGCATGTGTGTGTGTGTGTGAGAGAGAGAGAGAGAGAGAGAGAGAACTGTATGTGTTTGTTTGTGTGAGAGAGACGGGAGAGAGGGAGAGACTCAGAAAGAAAGCACTGCTAAATCTCCTGTTGATGTGAAGGACATTACACCATGAATGCTTCTCAGATCCTCCCCGAGTCCAAAAAGCCAAACGAGTCTCACTTGGGAAGCATAGAGAGTCACGTGACACTCTCCAGACACTGAAATGACACCTCACTCAAGGTCCTGTGTTTGTGCGTGTATGAGAAGCCGAAGAAGAAGAAGAAAACGCACTGCAGCATTATGACTGCATGTCCACAAGGGGGTACTGTTTCACACCAAGTGACACTAAGGAGGACCACCTTTGACTCCTCCTCCTCCCAGCACTTGTGACTGCAGAACCAGCGACAGAACCTCACAAAATATTACGAGAGGAAATGAATAAACACAGACTGATTTTAGTGATTGTTTCCCATTTTCATTATCTGAAATCTCACACAAAAAGAATGAGGATTCCCTGCTTCTTCCTCTCATGTCATTTTTAAAAACAAAAATCATTTCCTTTGCATAGATACCACAGTATCGTTTCATTGTAGGCACCACCATGCTTAATTATTAATATAATTATTTTAGAGAAGGACCAAAATTGTATGATAATGTCGTATGATGTTCTAGATGTTCATATAGCGAGGGTGATGTGCCAAATAACCCATAGAAAATGTGTTTTTTTTTTTGTTCTCTGACAATCATTTCATTTCCATTTTGCTCCAATATATTTGATTTCACAAGTGTCCGTGTATGTATTTATTTAATTCTTTTGGGGGCGAGCTTGTTCAGTCATTTTATGTGCGAGCGAAAAAAAAGACCTCTTCCTTTTTGAAGGAAGAAACATCAGACAGAGCGAGATGGAGATTCAGAATCTCCGCGCTTGTTGTGCCATCATGGAAAGAATTCATGAAATGTGTTGTTTTTATTTATAGTGGAAGAAGGTTGTAGTTTGAAATCCTCTTTGGCACTGCAGTGGTTAGTTTATTCTGTCCCATTTCACATGTATAAGTATTATTGTGGGGGGTGAGCCCTGAAGCCACCGTTGATGTCAAAATGTGACATGACACTACCACAGTCTTAGCGTCTTGGCATAACTAACTGTAAACAAGCTCTTCAGACCCACTCGTCCACTGCTTCAACAGGCATTCGGCCTCAACGAGTGGTCCCTCGTACATCCAAATTGTAAGCAGGATTACCATGGATGCTCCCATGACGTCAAACTCATTCCACATAGTCTACAAAGTAGCTGGAGGGGTAAGAGTACTGTAGATCAGTGTAGCTGGACTTAAAGGAAGGAGGCGGTCATCCTTCTTCCTGCAGACTGAGATGTTTCCCAACAAAGGCCTGATGCTGTATTTTGAAGCTAGCACTTAAATGAAACCACATGGGTCCAAGCCATACATTGATTAGGCTTAGGTCTCGTTTCAAGACAGAAGGAACACTGTATAATTTTCTTTGGCTACACGAAGGACTGCTGCATCATCTCATTTTTCTAAAGACAGAAATCTCTTTTTTTCATATACTTTATGATATGTAAAGACGTGGGTTGCCTGGATGTTGTGATTCCCGTCATGGACTACTGTACTAAGGATGCGCTGTGTAAAGGCATTGAAGCATTCCATTGTTCCCACTTCAGAAAGTATTCTGGCAGATGGTCTTGGAGATATGTTGTCAATATGGTTGCTGTTTCCCCCTCGGCCCTTACTGTTACAGGAGGAAGAAAATGTAGACATTGTTTCTTATTAACTGTATAGTCTTTTAAAGATGGGAAACAATGGTGCATTTGTCCCGAAGGAAGAAAACACACACAAAAAAAAAAAATCATGGAAAAATATGGGTTTTAATGGATGGTGCTTGTTTGTTTGGCTCTAAGTTGTATATTGCCTCCGTTATGTTTATTGAAAACAGACAAAAAAAGATAATGTGCATGACGTCTTTAGCAGTCATAATTACGTATGTCCATTTGTGAATTGTGTATCAAATGAAAAATGAGGAGGGGAAAAAAAAAGACAAAAAAGAAGAAATCCGTAGATGCACTTATTGTAAATGTGGTTAGGTTTAGTAGGTTTCAAGTTCTGGACTGCCTTACACATGTTTGTTTGGGCAGGAGAAGCGAGAAAAAAGACTTGTGGGAGAAGACGTAATGAAAAACAAATAAAGGATTGTAGAATAATATTGAACAATTCTGAAAATTGCAGTTCTTTTGATGCTTGTGATTATTGAAAATGTACTTTAGAGAAATTTCAGTGAAAAGATATGACTCTGATGTTAATTCTGTAGAATAGCAATGTATACCAAATGTAATCTTTCCAATGCTATGAAGAATTTATACATGAAATTGATATGCAATAAAACCTGTGTGCTTTTTAACTGGAACGCCCACCACTCTATTATTATTATAATAAGCATTAGCATTAGCATTATAATAATAATAATAATTATTGGTATATTAGTATTATTAGTATTATTATTATCTCTTCCGCGGCTATAGTAGAAGAGGAAATACAATACAGAGTCACTTCAATAATTATTTTAAGACAACAAAAAAGTTTTGTGTTCCTTGAATGGTCATCGTATACAGTCAATAACATTTGTACAACATAAAAACATACACAATGTGTTAGATTTAGTATGCTTGTATGTTTACGTTGATTTACAAAACAACAAGGCAATACATTTTATTCTTACATTATTGTTTGCGCATGTACAGTACAGTATTTTATGCGCATGCGTGGTTGAACAACTGACGGTGTCTCTTTAAGACGCCGCTCAAAGGAGGAAGTGAAGCAAAGCACTTCCATTATCAAAACATTGGTGAGCAATGGGCGAATGTGCTTCCCGGAAATAATATTTTCTTGTGTCGTCCTTTTGAGGAGCTCCTCTTAACAGAACACACACACAACATGCTTCAGCTGAACGACACAGTGGAGCCCGAGAGTCCGGGAGCCGCAGTTCTGCCCCCAGCCGAGTCCGAGGATGGGGTGGAGGTCGCCTTCACGCCGCTGGGGGCCGGGCGGAGTCTGGGGGAAGGAGCTTCTGCAGCCTGCTGTGGGCCGTTGCAGACACTGACGCCTTTTCACGTACACAACCCCACCATGCAAGCCAAAGTCAAGGACTACTTCGTGTTCAGGGTAACATATTGTGCAACAACATGGTCTGTTTATCTACTCTAGCAATGCACTAGTATTCGTTAAGAAGGGTGGGAAACAAACAATGCGGGTGTTGGTGTTGATGATGCTGACGTGGTCCATGTTGATCCCAGCCAGGTACCATCGAGCAGGCGGTCAGCGACATCCGGACTGTGGCCCTCCCTTCTGAGGATGGAGAGGTGCTCAGTGTCTGGCTTCTGGCTCAGTAAGTCTGCTTCATATTATAAACACTGTACGCCACATGTGGGCTTTTACCATTTCCTACATTTTCTTAGAAATGTGACATGTTAAATATCAGGTTTTCATGTATTTCACTTTTTTTTTTACATTCCTAGCTGTCATACAAGTGTAAAAATAAGCTAAATGCTTTTTAAAGAGCGCTTATTTTGCTCATTTTCAGCCTGTTGTATCGAAAGCTTTCTAGATCTTCGAGAATCTGCACCAATTCCGTATGTGTGTGGAAGTATTTACGCGGCGATATACTCAATTGAGGCACAAAATCAAACCGCCTCCTCCAGGTTGGACTGGTGACACCGGCGACGGTTGTGTGTGAGGGACCTCAGACCATGAATGGAAGCTAGCGTGGTTAGCTTAGTTTAGCATGATAGTGTGGTTGCTTGCGCGGCTGTCAGAGCCATCCCAAATTTCTTTCAGGGCTCACTTCCAAATGCGTAAACGTCAGTATCTGAAACTTTGGCATAGTTGAACACAAGAATACTACATTCTAACTATTTATAGGACAGAAAAGGATAATAGGTCCCCTTTAATACAAGCTAAAATTACTTTTATTCATTAAGACTTCAGACATTTTCCTTTTTTAATATTGTTTTGATAAATGGCAACAGCATGCCTCTAAAGCACTGCTGAATCGCCCTTGAGCAAAGCATTGTGTGCAGTCCCGTGAGTGCATGCTCACAGAGTGCTCTTTGCCTATGTGGGTGTGTTGTTGTTGTTGTTGTAAGCAGCTTAACCTGCCAATCATGCTTGCAGAATAGACCACTGGAATAACGAGAAGGAAAGACTGGTCCTAATTACAGACCGGTAAGTCTGATACTTTAGATGTTATTATGTTGCTGAGCTGTGATCACTCTGAAATTCACAGTTTTCATTTCCAGGTCCTTGCTGGTGTGCAAGTATGACTTCATTAACCTGCTGTGTCAGCAGGTCATCAGAATCTCGCTCAACGCCGTCGATACCATCTCGGTGGGAGAGTTTGAGTTCCCGCCCAAATCCCTGAACAAGTAAGCAGCCTACCTTTTAATAAGAGGGGCCGGCTCCTGAAAGGGGTACCTAAAGCGAGACACAGTGAAGTATCACTTTAATGTATATCACTATACAGTTGCCCCTTGCTACATCACGGTCCGATATAAAAAAATAATTAAATGTTTTGTGGTTGTTTATGGCCTATTATTAATCACAAACTGTAATCACTGTAATCAAATTGTACATAATTTGTCCAAATCAAGCATTTTCAAGTCTAAAAATGTCAAAAATAACTAAAATACCAATACAGTACAAGCCATTGAAATACCATCTTGTGAATGTAGTATTCTACATTGGTCACTAGGTGTGTAACTGTTCGGGGAGACCACCACGGAAGCACTAGGCTTGAACAACCAGCTTTTATGGCAGATTTAAATTCCCTCACAACGGGCACAATAATAACAACAATAACAGTGGTTTGACATCACATGGTTTGCATGCAAAAGCTGTATTTTCATTGTTCTAGTGCAGTAATTTCCTAAGTGTGGGCCTTGGCCCCCTGGTGGGCTGTGGTGGCATTGCTGGTGGGCCATGAGAAGTCATTAAACATGATTCATTTTTGCAAATATTATTTTTTAAATAATTGTTATTGTAAAATATTTATTGCATGATTAAAAACAAATATTTATAGGCCGAAGTAATAACCTATTGAGTGTTATTGACCTGTCCCAATATTTTAGGAACCTTATATAGTTTATGATTGGAACGTAGCTCTCTGGTCATCATGGCAGTCTTGGATGCAGTTATGAAAAGTATGAGAATTAGATTAAAAGTTTGGGCTTCCTTTATCCCCCTGCTTTCATTTCAATCCTGAATCTTTATAATAATAATAAGTTAAGTGCTGTGAGAACACAGCATTTCGTCTATGTACTGTTTATAGGACAAATTTGAGATTTTTTTTCGAGATTTTCAAGTGAGCCCTTAGTTGGTAAAGTTTTGGAACCCCTGTTCTAGTGTGTGCTGCTCTCAATTTGGTATATTCTTACAGACGAGAGGGCGTTGGTGTTCGAGTCCAGTGGGATAAGCGTCCTCGGGCCTCTTTCATAAACCGGTGGAACCCGTGGTCCACAGATATGCCCTACGCCACATTCACAGAGCACACCATGGCCCGTGCTGATGAGAAGGTGGCCTCCCTCTGCCAGGTACTCATATTTTATACAACTCGCATAAAACTCTCACTCTCTCTCGACCTGAACGCGGTCTGTCGTCAACAGAGCCTGTCGTTGTTGTGGCGTTCATGCAGCTTTCTGATTGTGGGTTAGGAACAGCGCATACGCCTGGCTATATCACTGTAGCTCAAACCGACCTCCACCATACCCAGTGTCCTGAGATGTTCATGTGATGGACATGGCATGATGCCATTGGCTGGACTAACAATGCTAGCCTTCTTTGGGCCTTTATAAAGGCCTCCAATACCAATTTCAAGTTTCAAGCATTTTGGTCTTTTCACTACTGAAAGACAAACAGTAACAAGTGATACAGTTGTTCATTCATGGCCGGAAAGCATAAAAACAGATGCACAAGTCTAGTCCAGTCTAGTCTAGTCACAATCCGGCTGGAATGAGCCGATTGTCTTCATTACCAAATTAATCTTTTAACTGAAAGCCTTGTTTGCCTAACTCAGATGACTCTTTGAAGCACATTACTTCCAAAGCGCCTTTTTTTGTTGGCAACAACAGTACAAGTTTTAAATTCTGTTTGTATTTGGTCACTAATCTCCTTGATTTGCCTCACAGAAATGTTAGTCCACCCCCCATGTTCCCACTGCTTATCCATTTATTCATCATTTGTCATTCTTTGGTTCAGCTGGACAACTTTCGGATCCAGCTGGTGCAGGCCGTAAAGAGAGCCCACAAGGAGCATCCCATACCCGGTCGGGCCAATGGAGTCCTGATCCTGGAGAGACCCCTGCTCATCGAGACCTACCTGGGCATCATGTCCTTCATCAACAATGAGGCTAAGTTGGGCTACTCCATGACCCGTGGAAAGATCGGTTTCTAGGGACATGTTCAAATTGGTCACCAGTCTTGGCTTTTTTGTGTTGTGTGTGCAAAGACAGACTCCACAAGCTGTTTTAGCAAACAAGTTGTTAAGCAGCTGAAGACTTGCATGGACTTTTTTTTTTAAGTCCCTTTCCTTCATGAGCTGCCATAGTTGCATGGACCCCTCGAGTGTCTGGTCATGTGGCTTAAGTTGAAACGAGTTGTCTTTAGGTCTACTTCTTTGACCCTTAACTTTAAATAAATTTTTCCTTGCAATGATGACGACATTCATGGCCAAGGATTTTTATGATCATGGAGTCAGAGTTTTATGTCAATTTACATGGACTTAGAGGAATAAGCGTTGCTAATAGGAGAATTTCAGATTAATGTAATATTCCTTACAATGGAAACAATAAATGACCTTATTTGACCTCTTCTCTTAATGGTTTCTGTGTTTACACAGGCCAACAATATCTCCATAGGGATCTCCATCGGGTTGCATGTGCTTTCCTATAGGTGTATCCCAAATAACACCTATTTCGACTATGAATCCCTCTTGTAACTTTTCCCCTTCCTGCGGGGCAGTTTTTGGTCCCAGGTCGGGATCTCACGGCCTAGCTCATGGTTTGCATATATCAACTGTTTACCAACCACACTAACGATGGACTGCAGTTCAAAATATGATAATATGCTAAGTAAATCAAAGTTATCAAACTTTATTTGAAATAGTATACAAAATTCCATGGCAAAATTCCAAATGCTTCGAATTAAAAGGCAAGCGAAAGATCAGTCTTAGCAGTCCCAGAAGTCAAACGTGTAGCATGATTTACTTTAAATAATTTGTATGGGTGGACGCTGAGTGCTGGATCTTCTTTTTCTCAATGAGTCTTCCCACCAGTCTGCAGTTCATGTGTCAATATGTTGAAATCATGTGTCTGCTGACATCACTTGTCCTCGGGTCCTGTGTCCATGTAGCACAAACACAGCTGCTCCTTCCCAAGCAGGATGAGAGAATCTCCATCACAGTGCCATGTCAGGGACTGGACTTGGAAACCACCTAGGGACAGAAAGATCAATACTCGGTGTCATCTAAGCATACAATAGTGTTCAAAATAATAGCTTTCCAATGTGACAAACCAGATTAAGTCATGTTTCTGTATATTTTTTTATTGCTCCATTGCAAATACGTTACTAGTAGGTGCAGTAGATTCTCACAACGCCAACAAGACCCAGGATTCGTGATATACTCTTCAGTCAGTGCAATGGGCAATTAGTTGAAAGGGGTGTGTTAAAAAAAAAAGTGTGGCATTCAATTAGTGAGGTAATCAATTTTGTGAAGGACAGGTGTGTAGACCTGTTAAACATGCATTTCTGTTAGAAAGCCTAAGGATAATGGGCCATTGAAGATATTGTTAAGAAGAACAGCGTACTTTCATTAAAAAGTTTATCGAAAGGGGCGACCTAGAAAGAAGTGCAAGAAATTCTAGGCTGCTAAATGATAGCTAACACCTGAAAATGGAGAGCAAAACCAGAGACAAGTGGCAGAAAATGGAAGAGAAGAATAACCAGAATGGAAAAGGCTTTGCCAATGATCCACTCCGGGATGATCAAAGCCAGTCTGGAGTTACCTGTAAGTACTGTGACAGAAGACGTATTACAGTGATCATGGATCAGTTTGCATAAGTCAGAGTACCTGAAGAGGTCATGTGGTCTTCTGCTGAAGAGGACATGCCCTTGAAATGGGTGTTTCAACAAGACAATGACCCAAAACACACTAGTAAAGAGTGGCCAGAACCTTAGCCAGTTGAGAACTTGTAGTGTGACATCAAAAATGTTGGTTTTCTGAGAATCTACTGCACCAACTGGTAACTTCTATGCCATGTAGCAATAAAAAAACAACTAAAAAGATGGATTAATCTGGTTCATCACATTGGCCTGCATCCAGTAGAACCATTTGCATGCATCCACTTGCCCTATATATTTTACTTTAGCTTCTGCATCTTTGCATGATTGCGATGATGTATTAACAAGTGGTATAACCTTTTATCTTGGCAGAGAGACTCCTCCATTTTTGTCTCTATTGCGTTATAGACTTATAGACTGTATAATAGCATATCACCTTCATCAGGGACGTTAACCGAAACGCAGCCTGCTGGAGTCCACAGATAAACTTTGGAGTTGCCAGTGCATAAGGCCAGCTGTGAGCGTTTTGGGTGCCACTGGAAGCAACGCACAGCTGATGTCTGCTCCAGCACAGCCTCAAGGCTCAACTTCTGCATGTCCCACAGCCAGACAACACTGGACATGTTATCTGATGAGATAGAAACAAGTGCTTTAGAACTTTCGCTTTCAACAAAGTATTGCCACAAATGTTTTCGTACACTGTCTGTTATCTTACTGCTTTTGTCCTCTATCGATACATGGGCACTATAGCAAACTATTTTTGGCCAGAAATGCTTAGTGT
The DNA here is from genome assembly GCF_030265055.1 of Doryrhamphus excisus. Taxonomy (NCBI): domain Eukaryota; kingdom Metazoa; phylum Chordata; class Actinopteri; order Syngnathiformes; family Syngnathidae; genus Doryrhamphus; species Doryrhamphus excisus. Next base: position 16,222,601 of record NC_080475.1, on the reverse strand, counting down.
TGGTAAGCAAAGGCCCGTGGTCAACACGAGGTGAACATGATGCCTAACCATTTTTGGTGGCTAAGTAACGGCTGTCTGAACTGAAGGCCAGCGAAGAGACGCCGATCTTGGGGTTGGCTCTGTCTGCGTCCGGTCTGACCACAGGTATTTGAATTGGTGGCGGATGGATCTCATCTGGACGGGGCAACAAGAAAGCCTGTAATTAGTGTGTTTTACTCAACCCCAGAAGTTCTTGTAAGTAAATGAGTTTGATTCTATATCATGACAAATATAACATACATTTGCTCTCAGTGTTGAAACGATTTGAGTCCATTGTTATGCTGTGTCGAGACAGATCTTCACTGCCAACAGCTGATGACCTTTTCTTCACTTCCTTATACACAACCTAGAAAGACAACAAGCTCGCTAGTAAATGCCTTATTTTACAAATCAACAATGTACTCACAACTTTGCTGTTGTTGATGGTCGCGGGGTGTTCAAAAAGTGAAATCTTCTTCCATGTGATGTGGTTAAGGATGCGGACCTGCAAGGGTGTTAACTGATAATGAGTATGCTATACAAATATACAACAACAAGGATTATGTGCAACCTTGTTAGATGTAATTTTATAAATGACTGTCTATACTTTTTCATCATAGCTTCCAATGGCCAGGAACTGACTGCTGGGGCTCCAGGCCACAGACTTGACACCCAGTGACCACTCGTAGGCGCTGTAGGTTGACAACAAGCGGCCATCCAGAGAATACAGCAACACCTTGTACTGCACGGAGGAAACACATGAAGCGTTATTGGGATTGGACGTTTGGGTTTGTAAGTCATGAGGACTTACCTCCAGACAGCTGTCCCACACAGCCAGAACACAGCCATTTGGAGACCACTCCAGCCCTGCAAGGTCTTGTGTCTCCGTCTCAAAATGCTGTAAGTAAATGAAGCTCATTCACAACAACAGCTGTGTGAAATGTACTGCCAATAATTCTCACATTTTATGCATCTCATAGTAGAATATTGTAAATCCTCTACTGAAATCATGATGGTCGTGGCTTTCCATTGAGAGTTTAGATCAGGGGTGCTCACACTTGTTCAGCATGCGAGCTACTTTTAAAATGACCGAGTCAAAATGATCTACCCACTACAAAAATGCAAAACATCTATTTATTTTCAAATGTATTGAGGATTATTTGTACGTACAATGTATGTTGATGTACCTTACATAACCAAATGAGCCAATATTGCAAAACACACATAATTAACAATTAACATTTTTTGTAATTACCTCCACATTACTCCACATTTCCCTTCTTTGGTACTGCGATGGTAGAATGGCATATGAGGCAAACGCACTTCGAAAAAGACATTGTGAAAAAAAGTCCACCTCCCATTCTGTATGGAAGTGATATGTTTTTGCCTTTTTACTTGGTCCAGCTCCTTTACTCATTTTAGTGACCATAAACTTTAGCAAGGGCTTAAAATCTAACGCAATTCGCCGACTAGCTTAGCACTTTGCATCGCTGTTTACGCATGAGCGGTGACCTAAAGGTCAAAATTCAGGTGTCATCTGACTGGTTGTCCTGTATGTCAATCAAGTAACGGGGATGGATGATAGGCTGACATCATAAGTTCTGCTGCACTTAGAGACGTTGTTTGATTTGATTGGTCGCCCGAAGGGCAACATTCAGTTGTCATCTGAATGGCTGCCCTGTATATCAATCAAGTGACGGCATTGATGCGAGGATGATATTTTTTTAATGTCACGCCGCGATCGACCAGCGATCGACCAGTACCACCTCCGCGATCGACCGGTAGATCGCGATCGACTTAATGAGCACCCTTGGTTTAGATAACCTGTATTCCCGTAGCAGACATTTATTTGAAATAAGGCATCCATTTGAGTTGAGATGTATATTAGTTGAAGTGGAAGTCGCACTGGCAATGAAGGGGCTATCCAGCCAGCGACATTTTCAGGTCAAAGTTTTCAGCAAAGTATTTTATGGTTTCAGCCTCTCATCCACACAAGAACATTCGGGTGCCCAAAAACAGTATTTTTGGATAACGGCTTCCGGAGTTGGAAAGCCTGAAAACGCCAGCTCATTGTATCAATATGAATTTGACAATATGACAATTTAAAAATAATGCAGTCACTGCAACTAGAAGAATGGTCCCAAGAACGGTCCCGTGTGGACAGGATCTACGATAGAATGGAGTCCACAAATTAAGAATAAAGCTACCATGTCCAGCTAATATGTCTTCCTTCAATGGTTATGAAAATGAAAGTGTAGTCTTTTGCTTACCCTTAGTAAGTGCCAGTCATCACACACAAATATACAGACATAGTCTTTGCAGTCACGCCGTTCTGCCAAGGCCATGTAGCAGCCATCTCTGCTGAAATCAATGCCTATAGGGTGAAAATCAATTTTTAAAAGAATTCTGTGAAGATGTATTATTCTAAAGTTAAAACAATGTTATTAGGTGAAAACAAGTTGGCTTGAGCCACATTGACAAACACAAAAAAAATTAAAATACAAAAAGTAGGTCTGTCAAAGTTAACACGATAATGTAATGTTTAGTGTAATAATTAATTTCTATGTATTGTGTTTTTAAAGAGAAATGAAATTACATTTGTAATTTTGATGAAATGTTGACTATTGCCCTGTTTTCTAGGTATTTTCATTTCATGAAGGAAAGATGCATTGAGGCAAATCATAAAAAATCGTTCCTAAATAGGCTTTTTTACTGAAACATTTACATCGAATCGTTTCTCCTCCTTATTTCTATCTGATTCATTCAGAATTAACTATGAACAAAATGCGATTAATCATGATAAAATATTGAAGGTGTTTGTCGTGTTGTCAAAATACTTTCTGAAAATGTAATTTAACTTTCTGTATATTTTATCAGGCTGCATGACATCTAGATTGGAATTTAACTATTATGAACATATTTATGGAAGCCAAGTGGATGTTCGGGTATGCAAAAGCACAGTCATGCATAAACAAGGGGGGTGGGGAGGCACAAGTCAAACTATTTTTACCCAAGCTGCTGACAAGACTGTTATGAAGAACATGCGCCATTTATTGAGAGGGGCACAGTTGTTTGGAGGTATAGTTTAGATGCATAGTTGGAGACTGTCCATGAGGGAAAAGATGACGTGTGATTGATTCATGGACATTCTTGCTGCTGACCCTGTCCTCGGGTGCTTGCGGTAATACATAGAAACTCAAACCAAAAGCAATTCATTATAGCAAAATGATTGTCATACTCACTCTTGTGACAAGCTTTGGGATACTTGATGTAGGACACAGCTTTGGTGCACAGAGACCACACAGTGATTCTCAGCTGTCAAGGCAACATAGGAAGGGGATGAGTTACAACTGTAGATTATAAAAAATTAGTAACCAAATAATTTAGTGTTGTAACTGTAAACAACTGCATTTAGGCCTGTCTCAATAACTGATAGATCAGTTCGTCGAACGATAAAAGAAAAAAATATATATATTTCTCCTTTTTACCGCATCGGCTGGATGACAAGATGGTTCACTCTGCTCATTGATGAAGTTTGTTTCATGTTGGATGTTGTTAATGTTATGTTGGCAGTTAGATATTCGGTAACGGAGCAACAGCGGTAGTTCCCCTTCACTGTGCCTGAATCGCTCTCTCACAGTGCAGAGAATGTATGGATATTGATACTAAATATCACCGTGTCCATACTAATTTTTTCAGCTTTGTGACTGCAGACACTCAATTGCTCTCTCTATTTGATAGAGTATGTTGTTGTGCCTCTGTCTGCAAGGCGTGTAATGTCATACAGATATGATATCACAATATGTATTAAAGTGATATTTAGAATATGCAAATTGGTTGGAAAATATCTTTAAATTCTCGATATTCTTTCAATGGCACACTTGTGGTACCTCCTTCAGGAGACATTTAGACAACTCTGAATGTCCTTGAATCCACCACAAATATGTCCCAATCAATTTCTCTGTTCCTGAATGGAGTTATTGTTGAGAGTTAACCCAACGGGTCAAAAGGCTGTGGAAGAGCAAAATATCTTCAAAGCCTTCATACTGGTAATATCTTCATATTACTAGTATCCTCTGCAAGAAATCAACAGAATTATGGATCATTCCCATGTCACTGTTGAATACATAAAATGATTACAAGATTACTAAAAGAGCAGGGTTAATAGTAACAATACGAAGCAACATGTCAGCAGCCAGTCATACAGCCAGTGTATTCGCTGCCATATACTGTCGTCTGATCTGTCAGCAGGGGATTAGGCTGCAGGCATTCCTCATCTCAAACTATTATAGCCCATTTCTCTTGTTTCAACCTCCGGATCCTAAGAAGGTGCCTCCTGTAGCCCACACGTGGGCCATTGTCATGCTCATACTGTAGATGGGTGATATTGTAAGGTTTTATAACACATTGGGTCAAGTCCTCTCCATAGTCAGTTTCAAATTACCAAAATACATAGAATAAATTTAAACAGACAGTTTGGGAAATCAAAGGAAATACATCTCGAGTAGGTGCAGATTCTGGAAGATATAGAAAGCTTTACTGTGCAGATTATCATGTGTAACTGCTCTGTAGGAGTCCACAACTCAATACAAAGGGCCGAAAAATTTGACTAGTTTCCCTTTAGATGCTATTTTACCCGAACTTGTCTTAGTTTTAGTGGGCTGGATTAGCAGGGCTTGAGTATCACTAGCCAAGTATGTCAATGACAGTTAGTAGTCCACAAATGTATCAAATAAGAAAAATGCAATGTTTACAAGAATAATATAGAAATGAAACACAGCCAGGCAGGCACAAACACAGAAATATACATACACAGCCAGCTAAGCAGATTTACTGTCACATAGTCAGACAGACAAACACATACTGAGGCACGATTCTCACCGCTGGCAGCTGTCCCTAAACAAGTTATTATAGCAGGCTGTTTATGAGTGGCGCTGAAACTCAAGCCCAACACGAACACCCGTCTGGCACAGACTTAATGAAATCTTGCTTTAGGGTGAAGGTAAGTTCAGCGGACTCCTTGTCAAGGTAGTAACAAGTGCCCACTTTGGCTCTGGTAAATTCATCTCCAACTTCAGTGCCAAAATGATGCTCTGTAAAGTCAGTAATCTGTCTGTTATTACATATTGGCCAGTGATACGGCAGGCAGAGGAGGCTTAAGTGCACTTTTCTACGTGGGGAAAAATGGATTGTGATGTAATGGAATAGCAAACTTGCAATAACCGCAAATAAGATATTGGTATATGAAGTAACCACTTCAATAAACTCACGTAAACCGAGAACTAAAATACACAATGAATTACTGTTCCTATTGAACTTTCCTAAGAAAGACAGATAGAAATGCTTTCAAGGTCATACAGTACAGGATATAAATTACTGATGGAAGCACAGTGGTGAATGGTCAGCCTCTCAGCCAGAAGGTTCCACCTTGTTCTCCTAAGAAAGGTAGATAGAAATGCTTTCAAGGTCACACGGTACAGTATATAAATTACTGATGGATGCATAGTGGTGAATGGTCAGCCTCTCAGCCAGAAGGTTCCACCTTGTTCCTATTATTGTACAGTTGGATGATACATATTACAGACGGTCACAAACAGACATGACACAGACACATGCACCCCCTGCACTCAGGTCCTCGACCAGACACAGTCGCGTGTTGGTCAGTGACACCGGTCAAGATTCCAAGAGTCAGGTTCAACATGACAGAAGAGCCCCAGCATGGTGCCTCCATCCACGCGGGCCCAGGGGGCCTGATATATGCTTTCATCACTCACACATGTCACTACTATGGTGTGGATATGAAACAGAAGTCAGGAGGCACCGCTTGGAATGAAAATCATTTTTGCCACCTTCACTGTTGGTTAGCAGACTTTCTAACAGGCAGTAGCTTGGACAAACAATATAGGAAGTCTATACATGGCGGTGCATCCTACAATGTCTCAGGAACTATAATGGACTTTGGCGCATGTGCATATTTGGTCATGTGTTGGAATCACGGTATGACACAATTTGTGGAAACATGCAGAGTTTTAAAGAAAATTAAGCTGAATGCCATTAAGATACATTTCCTATAATCCATTGCGATGATACTTCTTCATTTCAACCAACATATTAATATTTGGAAACATGCTAATGGCCAGACATAGTCAATTTTCTTGACCATTAACACTAGCAAGTTTCAGACTAGGTAGTACACATAATGGTGCCCAAAATATCCCTCCAACACAAAGAACAGTCTTGCAGTTGTTGAGTAAAACTAAACACGGGTAGACAAAAATTGGTAACTAATGAAATATTCATAATTTACCATTTAGATCACACCTACATGATGCAGAAATGTTCCAGCGGCAATGAGAGCCATATAGGACAGGATGCTAACAGGAGTGGAGCTATAAAATCAGGTGGTTGAATACATGCAGTAGGTGGGGGTAGTGTAGGGGTGTTAGGGCTCTGGTGTCTGTCTATTTTAAGCCCCCCCCCCCCTCCTTCCTTGTAGGCCAGCAACAGTTGAATTCAGACAACCGTATGCCTAAACACACTTGCGTGCCCACATGCACGCGCCAACCTCACACTTACATGGAACTCAGTGGTGTTCAGAATATGACGTCCGTCGGGACTCCAGCGCGAAGCCAACAATCCAATTGAGCCTTCGTCAATCTTGCAGTGCCAGTCGGGCTGTTCCAGCGACCATACCTGGGGAGAAAGACGAGAGGAAGAGGGTCGGGAAGGATAAGCATTGCTCATCACGAATGACACTCCCTCAACAAATCCTGCATCTTCCTTAACCTATACTCGAAGTGTAAGACCGACTTGCAAAACGGAGACCATGAAGGACTGGCGATGGATTCCCTTTCAGAGGTAAGAATCTGTCTGAGATTACAGTATATGGTTACTTTGGAAAAGTTGCTAACTTATGGCCTGCTTGCATCAGGTTTGTCACTGAAACACTGGTTTGACTGATATACAATTGGATCAGATCAATTTCATGCTAAAATACATGCCTAACTATACAAGTTTTATTAATGCACCTTGATTCACAAGTCCACACTACTCCTGAGCAGCCACAAGAAAATTGCAAATGTATAGAAAAATTTAAATGTATAGAAAAGCAGAAATATCTGGTATTTCTGCTGCACGTTTCAGTTCACCAGCATCTCCTCAAAGCCTACCTGTACTATTCCCCTCTTGTACATCGCACACAGGATGAACTGAGAGTCAGACGACCATTCTATGTGAGATATCTGGTCTAGACAGGTGTAGAGCTGCAGAATCTGCAGCGTATTCGCATCCCGTACCACCAGCCTGTACTGCACACAGGTAGCCTGCAGGGCCGCAACATTGACAAGTTAGATAATGTCATTTACATCTGAACTTAAGTAGATAATGTAACAACTTACTAAAAATTTCCCATCCGGTGAAACTTTGCAAAGTTGGTTGGATTGCTTGAAGACCTCTGAGAAATTCATACTGAAGCACAGAACCCTAGACAAAATAATTCCGTTTACTGAAACGTTTAGCAGTTGTTTCCTCTCACAACTTTTATTGTAGTTGCGAAATTCCCAAATAAAACACTAGATGGTGCTATGTGTCCAATAAATACAGGTGTTTTTAACACTGGACACAAACTACTAACAACGCCACATTGAAACCGCATTGATTTGCGGTTTCCATTTTCAATGTTGTTGTTTTCATTGAAAATGGCTGTAACCGGTGGCATTAGTTGTGTTGAAAAAATAAAACTAGCTGCAAGTAGCATAACTGATTCACTACTAAAAAGTCATCCAAGTACATTAAAACGACTTGCAATCCTATTATCGTAGTGGCCGTATTTTAGCAGGTTAACGGCAAACAAGCACACTTAAGCTAACAGCTAAACGTCAATACACCTCTCCATTCAACGCTAGCTTAACCTGCTACTAGCATCACAGAAAGTAGCTCACCGTCGTTACGTTCAAATCCTGGAGCGGGACATAGTCAATGAAAGAAGAGGCGTACAAGTCTACAACATAGTTTTCACAAGCCTGGCTTGCTGTGTCGCCATTTGCACAGTTATAATCATACAAAAACTGGCTTATGTGTGTTTAAGTTGTTGACGCTGACGACAGAGCATTGCAGACCAATCAAAATCCTTGATCAGAATAGAGCTGGTATCCGTTGCATTCTGGGTAATGAGTTTTTTCACCCCGTCACGTATTTTCTGCTTAAACTTGACTAGGTGTGCTTGATTGGTCTACCAAATTAAAAATCGTTTTCAGTTAAGTAAATTACACGGTTACGTTGGAAGGTTGTTCACAAATGTACACAAACATCGATGTATTTAATTTTCTTTTGTTTAATTTACTTTGCTCAAAATATCAATCACAATTTTCGATAATGCTGATTTTTTTCCATTAAAATTGTTTCCATTAAAAAGATTCATTTTGTTAGCTGGAAAAGGTTTCCCGCTTTTGTGCGCCTGAAACGCGCTATATCAACCGCCTCCCTTTTCCCCGCAGCGCAAAAAAGCCTCACCTCTGCTGAGATCCCTGTGCAAAGCTCACACTTTGTAGAGCAGAATGCCCATCAGCTTTCCTCCTCCTATCACTTTCTTCATTGTGTTTCTGCGAAAAATCTATCGTTTGCAGCACTCTTATCAAAGTTAAAATTAGGTCGACTTTTTTGTTTTTTTTTTACTTCTTTGTTTTGCATTTTATGGACGGTCAGTCGCTTGGTATGCTCAATAATAAACAGTTAGGCTCTGGACAAGACGCAGTTCATTTTGGATTGGGTTAATAACACTCTTCAGGTAGGTCCATTTATTTTTATTTGGCTTTCATATCAGCAGACTGCAAAAGTCAGGTCAGAATTAAAATTGTCACAGCAGGCCTATCATTTGTCGAATTTATTGTTTTAAAAAAAATAACATTTCGTTGACAATTAAGCTTGACTTGGAACTTAACTCTTAAAAACATATTAATGATGACGAATATAACCACATATCCTATTATTAATTATTGACTAACAACATGCGATTTTATATATTATTATATTAATATTTATAAATGTGTACATTCTTGGATACATATTGACATCTTCAATGATAGAATATCGAAAATATGCTTATGATATATCCTATAAAATCTAGTGATACTTTGAGTGCCATTGAAGTAAATGACTGATGTTTATTGTACTTAGTTTTCCTGAAATCGTTAATTGATATATTTCACATGGGGCTAAAGAAGATTGAATTAAAAACAGTTGTAGAATTAATTTCTTTACACTTGGGACTGTGTATTTTCTTCCACGAACAGGCTCAAACTGTTTCTGTGTTAGGTGTAGTGTGTGTTGTCATGGTGTCCGTATCCATTGAGATAATTTGTCAGAGAAGCTCAGGCTATCCATTAAAGGTGCGCACTTTATACATTTCAATAATCCACATTCAGGATGAAGAGAACAAGAAGTTATTTTTGCTGCCAAAAAATGCATTTAGAGCAAAATAGGGCATATTGATTTTTATAATGCATATATTTTTACAGCATAGGTATTATTAGTTGATTTGATGTCCTAACAGGTTTTTATGATCATGAAGCAGTTTAAAGACAAAGGATGGAGACAGTCATGTTCAATGTTGAGCATCATCTCACTGATGAGGAGGCAGGTCTGGGCATGCTCAGGCCCCCTGACACCTTCAAACCACGTTGGTTCCATCATACGTCTGCTTAAAATGAGGAGAGAGAGATGATGTACCATGCACTACCCTTGTGTCTCTTAACATGGATTCATATAGGAAATGCTATATGTACAGGATACAGTATCTGGTATCATGAAAATGTGTGCACTCCACAGAGTGATCTGCCCTTCACCAGAATACCCAAACTCCAAAATGGCCCAGACTTCTGTAAATGAAGATGGAGGCACCTTTGACCACCTGTGGAGCTCCCTGTGAGTGTTAACAACACATGCACGGTTAAAAGAATTGCAAAGTTCACATAATCGGCACAAATGTATACCTATATCTGACAATGTAATTAAAATCTTAGCATTCTAATGGCATCACTTTTAAATAAATCCCATATCAAATTAAATCCCATCCCTCTGATCAGTTTCCATCTATTTGTTTACAGGGAGCCAGACAGCACATACTACGAGCTCCCTCCTGGCAACCAAGAAGGTGAGCGTTCGGTACCTTCTACCAACACATCAGGGAACCAGGGCAGCATTGCAGAGATTTCCATGGATGTCTACCACATGAGGGACATGAGCGACAATGTGTTGGTAGGTATAAAACACCTAATGGCACTAATCGTGTTTCATTGTGAGCACACACCATATTATCCTATATCCTTTTCCCTCCAGTGTTGAGCAGACTCCCTCCAAGATTGTTTCCCTCTCTTCTGCAGCATTTTCCCTCTCCTGTGTCCCCACTGAGATTCCCTTAGGAACGTAGAGGAGGTGTTGTGTGTGTAATGGGGAAGGCTAATTAAAGACAGGACCCCTTTGCGGAATCACTGTCAAGCCATCTGTAGGCCAATGCGTGATTATACCATTGTCCGTATAGACACTAGTGTTGGCTGTCTGATGTAAACATGGATGAGTCGAACCATTGAAGGTGTATTGATTTGTCAATGTCAAAGCAAAACAAACATGATAGATTGATGTTAGTTCCCCACATTGCTTTCCAAATCTAAGTTCACACACATGTATTGGTTGGATGTAATCTTCTAGGAGACAAGTCTGGGCCTGTCTGGCCTGTTAATAAATACTCATGAGCCATGACAGATTTTTTTAAAAAGGGGTGGAGCTAAGATTTGTTGTTAGATGCAAGAGGAGTGGAGAAGCAAGGAGAAAGGAGAAACAGGAGGCTGTCCTGCATCCTCCATCGTTATGGCCCTCGATGCAAATGGTCTGCTTCTCATGGAAAGTTCGCTGAGAGTGAAAGTTACACTTGAGTCATTGGTGGTCTGCTAGTTCTATGGGAGACTCTGGATCTCTATGATGCTGTGTGTGGTAAGTGGAGAAACATTCTAACCTACAGCACAGGGGTCTTGTGATGGAGGTTAATTTGGGAGAACGTTTGTTAGTGTTGTTGAGAGTCGCTGTCCTATAAATACATGAGTGAAGAAAGGATCCTGCATGCATTTATCATGTATAAATATGCTAATTGTGAATTAGGTCTATTTTGTACATAATATTAATGATCACCTGCTGAAAATGATTGCTCTTAGAAAAAACACTTTACTCACTATCCCCAGCAGGGGGCATTATTTTTTTCTTTAAGAGAGAAACCTTCCTCCTCTTTCCTCACCTCCTTTGAGCTCAGATTACATTCTTATTTGATCTAATGCAGTTTCCATAAAAAGCCTTGTCACTCATTTTTATGTTTATGTTTGTTTAAATCGCCAGTAGTACCAAGTATGACATGATCAACTGGGTTCATCTTTTCATCTGACTTACATCCAACTATTATACTTCACTAATCTTGACAAGGGAGTGTTGCTCTGGATGGTTTATTTCTGAATGTTTGGGGACCTTTAAAGGGGACTTGTTATGCTTTTTCCACTTTTCTTACCTATAGTGTAGTTGGAATGTATTGCATACACAGTATGTATATATTGTGTTAAATGATGCCAAAGTTTCAGATAATACAGTTTGTGCATTTGGAAAGCCCCGAAAGAAGTTTGGGTTGGCTCAAAACTCTCTGTTTCAAAAGGCATGGTAAAACTGCCCCTTTGTGATGTCACAGAGGGCCGACTTCCTTGTATACAGTATAAACTCTGTGCCCTTACCCTTACCCTGCCCTCCCCCAAAAGGAACGCCACATTTGTTTCCAATTCCTAAAGATGACACCATCAGGCACAAGTGGTTGGAGTTTCTGATTCCCTACCAGCACAAACTGGAAGTGTTTCTATGCACTCAGCAGTGTGACCAATCACAGCAGAGTGGCCATGGGTGGAATACGTTACGTACAGCCCATGTTTGTGAGAACCACGATATCCAAAGAAATACAGCTGAATAGGTGCAGATTCTGGAAGAACTTGAAAGCTTTCCGTGCTGGTTATTGTGTGTAGCTGCTCTGTAGGAGTCCCCAACAAAGGTCCGAAAAATGAGCATAATAAATCTCAGCATTGAGTGGTAGCTAGCAGGACAATTGCTCATAGCGGACATGCTGTTGAAGCCTCAACACATACAGAAGTGATCTCAGACACACTGGCCAACACATTTACTCATACGTTGACATCAGAGGTTGTGGCTCTGTTTCAACTTGTTGTGTATTGAGTGCGGTTACCAAGAGCAAGCAGACCTGTGAGTACATGTGGTTTGAGCCCTTGGCCACACATACAGTAAGTACATATGGCGTACTTCACTGCACTGGACCAGAGAGGTGTATTTGAATACTAAGAAAAATGACAATATGTTCATGATTGGGATTGTAGTGAGCTACTATATGTGACAGCTATACATAGTATAGCTATAACAATGAATGAGTCAAATGATAATATGAGGGGTGTGGTTCCCGGTGCATTTGTGTTTTTTCTCCCGTATCCATTTTCCTCCCACATTCCAAAACCATTTTTGATACTGCGTTTGTGCTGGCCATTAGTGTAACTACTTTTGAGGCCACTGGGTGTATGTTCCACAGCTTGTCCTTGAGTCTGAGCTAACGTATAGATCCATGCCTTCCACGTGTGCATGCACACTCCCATTCTACAGAGTTTGCATTAAGTCTGGAACATTGACCTCATCTGATAAACCATGGCTTGGGAACAAAATGGACTTTACATATTCTCCTGTGTCCCTGTTTCCATGTTTGTGTTTGTTTATGCACATATATAAAAATATACGAAACATCATGAGAACCTATTTTGACATATCGCTTATCAAATTGTGAAGTCGAACAGGAACATTTGTTCATTAATTGTCATATTAGCCGAATACTGAATGATGGTCACAGGTTCTGCTCATTGTGCACACAATATTTTTCAAATGCATTCAGTCAAGTTAAACCAACTGAACACCACATGAGCAAAACTCCCTCAAGGGAAGAAACCTCAAGCAGGGGCGGCCATCTGTCTCAATCAGTTGGGTTGGCATAAAAGGCACAGTGCAGGGACAGGGCAGCTTTTAATATGACTACTACTTTACTATTGTACTGTAGCAACCACCAAACTGTCATATTTGATATTTTACTGATTATTTGAAATTATTATCAGAAATAATAAACAAAAACTACACATTTTTATTTTTTTTATATAATTATGAGGATTTTCTGCACGTAGCAGACAGATCATTTGTTGTATGTTTTCCCCCAGAATTGTGTGATGAAGGTTAATTTGAGACAAAGTCTGGAAGAGTCCTCCTTTATTGCTGTAATGTTGTTAAACTTGAGCATAAGTGTGTATGGATCTGACCTTTGAACATCATAATGTCAAAATTCCTTCTTACTCTCTTTCATACGCAGACACACACATGCACACGAACACACACAGGCCCAGACAGTGTTTACTAAGTGCAAGCCTTCACAAAGTGTTTTGCAGCATGTGTGTACATGTGCCCCAGCATTGCAGTCTATGTCCAGGCATGCCATAATTAGAATGCAGTGCCATTTTTTGGGTTCCCATCCCTCTTTCCCACTCTCTTCCCTCTTGTCTCTCTCACTCTACACACGCCAGCCCTCACCTTTGTCCTGCCTCTATATATGTCTATACGTGTGTGAGAGACAGAGGGTCAGTGGAGTGTTGTGTCCACTGATGCACACCTCACTTGAACTCTGCCTATAGTGCTATGGTCCTGCACTGCGGTTGCTTTGCTCTACACATTAAACTAGAGTTTAAACTCGTAGAGGATGTACTACGTGAAAAAGAAGGTAAATATTCTGGGTTTCAATGTTTTCTGTATGATTTTACAGCAGTTTGCATGTGTGCATGTGTTTTTACTGTAACTGTTTCTGTTCCGCTCATGTCCGTGTTCTTGTAATGTTGACACAATAGGTGGAAATATCTGTCAGTATTTTCATATATTAGATGCTGATTGTTTGTTTTTCTTTCTTTCCTTTTTGACTGAAAGTAATTGATTTTGATGAACTCAATGGGTATGGCTAAGTAAATGAAAACATTTGTATGATATGTGCTCGGCTAAAAAAGGGGCCTGATGGTGTTAACGTTGACAAGTGTGTCATCACTCACAGACCTTAGAGCAACAAACCTTCTTTCTTCTCAAACCCAACACGTTAGTGAATGGCGGCCAATTGCACAGTGCAGATGACCCTGTAATCAGGTGGACCCGAGGTGGCTGCTGTGTAGATCATGTAATAAATAATATTTTTTCCTTGCTTTATGGTTATAGTATTTGTCATTTTTAAAAAAGTATACACTCACACCTGGACAGTGTAACCTGACCTCCGAAGCTGCTGTGTCTTCAGCATCTCTACCTGCTTTCATCTCTCTCCTCCCTCTTCACCTCCCTCATTCTCTCCTCTGCTCTTCCCTCAACCAGTCCCAGTACAACTTGCTCAGCAGCAGCATGGAGAGCCTGGGGAGCAGGGCCAGGCCCGCCAGCCCCTACAGCTCCGAGAACGCCTCTTCAGCCGTGCCCACCCCTTCACCATACTCTCAGCCCAACTCCACCTTCGAGGGCCTCTCTCCTGCTCCGGCCATCCCCTCCAACACGGACTACCCCGGACCGCACACCTTCCAGGTGTCCTTCCAGCAGTCTAGCACCGCCAAGTCAGCCACATGGACGGTGAGTACACTGAATAAGCCTTGGTATGCACTTATCATTTTTTTCTCTCTCCATAATGAGCCACCATGCACCCTCATACAAATGAACACTTGTCAGGACACCCCTTGCATGCATTCAAGGTAGCGCATGTGCAGGCTTGTCCTGTGCAAAAGAAAGTAACGGCTCATTCAACGATTCATCTCGTCTGCTTTATTGTAAGTCAAATCTAATGAAGTTAATGCAACTTTGCCTCACGTTTCACATCTTTTTATTGCAGTCGATTATTTGTATTTCATTACCTGATGTACTAATTTATCATATTATTGAACTACATTAATACAGTAATGCATTTGGTTTGGTATTTGGTATTTGACTTTTAAAAAATATTGTGGATCAAATGCTGACTTTGTGGTAGTATTATTCTATGATAACTAAAACAAATGACCACTGCCAGTCGTAGTAGTTGTTATCCATCAAACTAAGGAAGAATAATGCAGTTTTAAAAGAATTTAAAAAATACCCATGCTAGCTTTACATCGTTGTTTGAGAATGGGAAGTGGGGCCTCATGGTGTAATGGTGTAAACAGATGTATACCCTAGCCCCCAAAAACACAAACACACCCACACACACCCACACACACGACCTGTGCACTCCTGTGAAAAGGTGACACCTCGGACTATCATACATTTGACCTCCTAAGAAAGAGAAACTACACTTCCATCACTCATCCTGTGTGGGTGAATGTATGTGTGCCTGTTTGAGGGACTCGTCTGTGTTTGCTGGAGGTAACCATGCATGGTGGGCTTTTTTCACATAGCTCTCAGTGATGTAAGAGGATCCTTCAGTGGCATGACCTTTGACCTTTTGGCTTTTTATTTTGTTTTTCCTCTGGCTTTAACGCACTTAAACCTGTCAACTCTGGTGTCTTAAGTGTCACCTCTACCCTTTGTGTTTGGAAGAATCACAATTTAAAGAATAATGAGGAGTAAAAATGCTGGGAAACGTATATATTTTCATTTTCCAGTGTGAAATCCATCTGTCTGAGGTTTTTAGGCCATTGAAGCTTGTGTTATGAGTGTGAGAGTAAGACTTGTCTAACACAGGTGAAGATAATGATGATAAGGCATCAGAAGAAGTATTGTGAAGATCATTCATATGCCTCTGTGCCAAGGCTGAACAGGAGAGACTGCAGACGACTTACAGTCTTAATGAAATTGCCTTAAATGTTTTGTTGTGATAAGATTGATGCATTAGCACCTCAACATACAGTTCGTATGACATGTGGTCTTATATTGTATATGCACACAGAATTGAACGTTAATATATGCAAAGCACACAATACATGTAATTGTTTTCACATGAAGAGCATATTGATAAGACATGACATGATGCGACATCTGTGTATTAAATTAGTCATCAAAGTTAGCCCTCGCATAAAAGGAGTAGTTATAAGGTAACTAGTGTTTTCAAATTCAAATTCTGTGAAGGAGGGCATTATTATTTTCTAATACACACAAAATGTATGCCAGTCTCTGTGCTCCACACTTTCATGTATGCTAAGCTGGTTGGAGCTTTTATTTCCTGTGCATCACCCATCAAATCGGGCCTTCTCAAGTTGTCACCTCAATGAGTGATGCAAGGCTTGGTCTGCACCCATTAGAGGAAGCAGCTTTCCAAGAACAGAAAAAAACATTCTGATCATTTCCGAATGCTCATCCGGCAGCGTATTATTATTAAGGAGTCAAGACTTCTTGACCCCCGTAGAGCTGATTTTTTTGTCTCACAAGCAGTCGAAGTGTCACTACACCTGAAAATGAGATCGAACACCTCTAGAAGATTTCTTCCATAAGCATTGATTTTTCTTTTTAGTTTGTGTCTTTGTGTACTGTACAGACTATGTGTGTGGATGTGTTTGGGTTGGTTGTGTGGGGCTGTGGTGTGTAGAGGGTGCAAGTCCTTGCATGCATTCCAAGTTGGCCTGTCAGAAGCTGCTCATCCAAGCTATTAGCTTCTGTCCAATAGGATGCAGGTCCCAACATGCCCCGTGAAATGCATCTCTCGTTTCTTTTTCAATGAACATCCTCAGCAGCCTGAACGTCTGTCTGTCTGTCTTGTCCTATTCCATCCTTTCTTCCTTCCATTCATCCAGCCATCAATCTATTGGGCAGTGGTCTTCCTAAATTTATAATAACATTGTATAACATATGATTTAATTGCTTATTCTTTATCTCAGGGTAGTATAATACAACATATAGTACTGAAGAAATATATACTGTGGTTGAAAATATCCCTATAAGGACCACCACATTATTGCCTTCTTCAATACCAGCATGACTGTATTACATAAACAAATTGGGAATTATGTCAATTCTCACTAGGCAAGCTGTTTCTTGCATCCATGGATGGCGATTAAGCAATTATCACTCCGTTTCCAGGAACCTGTCAAGACCTGCTTTCAGTGGACCACAATGTAGTGACTTAAAGATGGTCTGCATCCAACAAAGAGGATGTGCTAACATTTTACAGAACACTAAATCTCATTTGGATTTTTTAATACTACTACTTTTACTGTTGATTTTATGGATTTATTTACATTCGATACCAAGTAAATGTATTTGTACTTTGTAAAGCAGCTAAAACACTCCAAAAATAGGAGCTAACACAGAACAATTAGTCTTTATTAGTTTTAGTCAGTACCCCTTGGGGATATACTACATTTCCTTTTCACCCTACTTTATCCTTTATCCTTGTCTTTGGCCTCCTGAGCTGAACTCAAGTTGATCCATCAGCATCTCTTGTCTCAACAGGAAGTGTTACTTTATTCATGGTGATCTTCTCTTTGAGCAGTGATGCAACCCAATTCATGTGTTGTTGCTGCACATGTACATCAGTCATTGTGGTGGACAAGTCGAGACACTTCTGATGGCATCCGAGTGCTGCAGTCAAATATATATTGGAACTTTTTCATGCAGGAGCGCAATGCCATGACCGGAACCCAAGATGCAGAGGCAGCGGTGTAGTAAACAGGGTAAAGGAAAAAACAAAAGCACAACCAACTTGGCCATGCTTCTGCGCCCTCCAGGTTGGATTATTGTAACTCTGTTAATAGGTTGCCCTAAGAAATCTGGAAAGACCTTTAACCACGAATACGTATAATGACGAAATGTACGTTCCATAACCGTATATGGCAAAATGCATTATGTTTATGACAAGTGTCCCTAGTATAAATGTAATGCAACCCACGTTCAAATAAAATAAAACCATTACCATTAGCATACCTCATCATATATAAGTTGAATATTGAAGTTGAATATTTATTGGCAATGGCGTCATCTTGCTTTATAGTAATTTCATTCTTTTTCATTTTTCTCCCCTTGTGCATATTATTTTTCCTCCAGTACTCTCCTTTGCTGAAAAAGCTCTACTGTCAGATTGCCAAAACGTGCCCCATCCAGATCAAGCTGTCCTCCTCCCCTCCCCATGGCAGCATCTTAAGAGCAATGCCTGTCTTCAAGAAGGCGGAGCATGTCACAGAAGTGGTGAAGCGTTGCCCCAACCACGAGCTAGGACGGGATTTTAATGACGGTAGTGCTACCTAACCCCTTTTAAAGATAAAATGATTAGCTGTTCTATAAAGATATAAATACATGGCCAACCAACCACATCCACAACTTTCATTTGACTGGTTCTTCATTTACAGGCCAAGTAGCCCCAGCCAGTCATCTCATCCGAGTGGAGGGGAATAATCTCTGTCAGTATGTGGATGATCCTGTAACAGGCCGTCAGAGCGTCTTTGTCCCCTACGAGACTCCGCAGGTAGGCGCTTCTTATTCACACACACATAATGACCCAAGCACAGCTTGATATTTGGGGGATTGGCCATTAGGGACATCATTAAATCAATGCATAACTCAACTTGAAGCCACAGAAATACTGTACTGTATGTGTTTGAAATAATTACTGAACCAAAAGCAACCTTGTTCCAAAAACAATGTGAACTACAACATTGCCCTCTGATGGTAGGCTGCCAACATTCCAACAAAAGGTTTGTTATTGAATGATGCAGGTGGGGACAGAGTTTACCACCATCTTGTACAACTTCATGTGCAATAGCAGCTGTGTGGGTGGAATGAACAGGAGACCCATCCTCATCATCATTACTTTGGAAACCAGAGAGTGAGTCATCATTGCAATAGACATCCTATCCAAAATCAACTGTACTATGTCAATATGCTATGATGGCAACACCGTACCAATTTGATTTGTTGGTATTAAATACAGTATGTGTCTACTATCATCAACTAAGCTTTTGTTATTTTAACCACTACTGATTTACGACACCTCTTCAGTGGACAAGTGCTGGGTCGGAGGTCATTTGAAGGCAGGATATGTGCGTGTCCTGGCCGAGATCGTAAAGCAGATGAGGACCATGTCAGGGAACAGCAAGCTCTGAATGAAAGTGTGGCAAAGAATGGCACTGTCAACAAGCGCAGTAAGTGGTTTATATATTGGTATATGATTGTTGTCATTTTAAGTGTCTGAGACTCTGGAATATGTTCTGTTATCTGTCATTCCCAGATTTCAAACAGAGCCCACCCAATATTCCTAGCCCAAATGTTAACATAAGGAAGCGGCGGCATGGAGATGAGGAGATTTACTATATTCCTGTAAGAGGCTTTTATTATTTAGATTGATTGATTGACCAATGCTGTTTTGGTAACTAAGCTGTAACAAATATACTTTATAACACTTTGTGTGCAGGTACGTGGTCGAGAAAATTTTGAACTGCTGATGAGGATTAAAGACAGTCTGGAGCTGGTGGAGCTGGTCCCACAGCCCCTTGTGGACACCTACAGGCAACAAACACAACAGCAGCTGCTACAAAGACCGTAAGTCACTATGATGCGCTAACAATAGTGTGTATGATCATGTGAATGACACGACTTGAAAAAAGACATGTGGTTTTTGACATACGTCTAATAATCCAATCTTCAACTTGTTTCTCGAGGAGCCACATAGCAACTCCCTCCTCTTATTCTCCATTGTCAAATATGAACAAGATCCACTCCCTTGGAGGACTCAGTAAATCACCGACAGTCAACCACCCGGCAGGGCAGCAGCACCAACAACACCCCACAGCCTCCACCCCCATGGCACATATGGGTGAGTATAAGTATGATTTTTGTGTACAGATTAAGATAATACTAAAATACTCATATTACAGTTTTTCTCCATTGATTTGGCTCATTTCTCGAAACAGAAATTACATTCTCAAAACTCTAAGATTATTTGGTCATAAAATGTATTATATATTTTATATAAGTCATATATAATTAAGTGGAAGTCATATGATTAACGCCACTGCTCCTCCCCCCTGTACTTCGCCACCTTGGACATAAGCAATACATAGACTCAACATAATCCACAAAATCAGGAAAGATTCAATGAGGCATCGTATAATGCAGTGGCAGTCAGGAGATCGGAAGAACCTGAGTTCGATTCTCTGCTTTGCCATCTCTGTGTGGAGTTTGCATGTTCTCCCCGTGCATGCGTGGGTTTTCTCCGAGGACTCCGGTTTCCTCCCACATTCCAAAAACATGCTAGGTTAATTGGCGACTCCAAATTGTCCATAGGTATGAATGTGAGTGTGAGTGTTTGTTTGTCTATACGTGCCCTGTGATTGGCTGGCGACCAGTCCAGGATGTACCACGCCTCTCGCCCGAAGTTAGCTGGGATAGGCGGCATAGAAAATGGATGGATGTATAGGTAATGCAGTGAAGGACATGGCAGAAACCCAAATATTGTAGAGCAGTGTGAGTGCAAGCCAGCAAGAACAATGGAGTGTGAGTGCAGCATTAACTTGTGTCACAATGCTTTTGTCCATATAGTATAAAATTATTCTTTATAGTTCCTAGGTTTATTGATAAACAACCTCCTTTCTTCTAGGCCACAACATGCTCAACATGCAGTCTAACGGTGACATTAACGGTGGCCACAGCAGTCAGACATTATTGTCTGCTTCATACTGCAGTCCACCCCCTCCATATAACCCTGACCCCAACCTTGTCAGGTACCTCACCCTCCAATGACACTTCTTAATTGCTCTGTATAAGACAGTCAGATTGAATACGAGTCATACTGATGTCATCAAAACACCTCCTTTGCTCTGCCACATCTGTGCAATCGTCAAATTGAAATTCGGACAATGGTTGAGTGCTGCCAGCGCATTGCAGCAGATCACAGCAACCACGGCTGGTGTCAATTATATAAACTACTGGTGAATTAGCAATGGGGATGCCATGCTTTGCATGGAAAAGATGGGTTGTGTGATTAAAGTATGTTACATCAGTAAAGCTGGGACAGTTTTACGGGTGGACAGTGGTCCTGCCGTGTATGTTAATATGCACCAAAAATGACCCCCTTTGGTGACAGCCGCCAAAATAGACATTTGCAAAGAAACTCCCATTCCGACATGAAATACGTAGCTGCAATCAGATGAATTACTGACTTGGTCTACTTGTGCAGCCAAGCTGCTGGAGTTTGTGATTTCCACTACGTTGCTGAAACGCATGCAATTAAAAAACATCACTGTGATCTTGTATACTATAAACCTACTCAAAATGCAGAACATTTTCTTTAAAAGAAATTGTCATTGTTTGTTTTATTGTATTAGACACTTGTGTTCCATTTTTTTCCAATTTTTCCACCATTGTATATTGCCAATACTTTTACATTTTATGTATTTATAATAAAGGATATTCACCAAAGCAAAAATGGCCTAATGAATCATTAATATATGAGCGCGTTTATGATGTCTGTCTAAATGATGACTTGAGACTTGTTGTGTCTCTCTTAGTGTTGAACAAAATAAGCAGTGCTGCTTTTGTCCCCACACAGCTTTCTAACCAGCCTGGGGTGCCAAAACTTCATTGAGTACTTCACCTCTCAAGGTCTTCAAACTATCTACCATCTACAGACGCTCTCTGTGGAGGTAATAATTCTGTGCTTCTTAGTGAGGTCCAGGTATTCCCTTTTGGGATTAATAAATTGCGTCTTGGTCTGATCATTTTTCTTGGTCAGTGCCACTTGTTGGTAGGCAAAATTAGGCCACAATCATTTGTGTTCTCACATCTACCAAAAATATAGCCGTACATCATGCCCATCATACATCATCACATATGAGGGAAATTACTCCATACTGCTGTATCTGATTGGGCACTTGCACCTAATGCACAGTCATAAGCCAAATGTCATTCTCAAATTGTTTCCCAGCAACATTCTTTTGCGTTTGTATGATTAAATATCACATTTTTTTCTCATTGACACCGTCTACCTGCTTTGTCTCCAGGAATTAGGTGCACTTAAGATACCAGAGCAGACCCGCTTAGCCATCTGGCGAGGTCTGCAGGACATGAAACAAAGCTCTTCTGTCCAGCTTCCGGCCTCCTCTCACCACCACGACTATCACAGCCAGCAGCTTCTACGCTCCAGCAACAACATGGCTGCCTCCGCCGTGGCCGCCATTGGGGCCGCTGGTGGAGAACTGCAACGTCAGCGAGTGATGGAGGCCGTGCACTTTCGCGTCCGCCACACTATTACCATCCCCAACAGGTCAGGTGTCGGCGGGACGGGGATGGCGGCAGCTACTGACGAGTGGGCTGATTTTGGATTTGACATGCCTGACTGCAAGGTGTCACGCAGCAAGCACTCAATAAAGGAGGAGTTCATGGAAAGAGATGTGCACTGAGGCCTAATAAAAATACCGAAATTGTTTTTGTCAAAGACTAGGTAATAGGTCCAATGGAATTTTAAATCCCTGATGATAGTGTTGTTGCCATCCTTTAGTCGGGAATCTTGTATAGGCTGAATGTGGGAGAATCCAATAAGGTAATTGCCTCTTCTTATCCAATCAAGGCAACGCTTCACTACCCTGTCTGGAAAATATTTGTGGAGATGGCACATCATCTTACTTTTGTGATTGGATACAGTTTGTCTCAGATGAATATTTTTCATTCCAAGTTCCTTTGGCCTTCGAAAATGTACATACCGTATCTTATATGTGGTAATTCTTGGAAATCAGCCCACAAGATAGCATAGATAAATATGTCTAATGGTTATGGTGATGTGTCCAAATATTTCATTGGCATTGTCCTTGGTTTGTATGTGTCAGGATCTTCATGCAGTAGCAGAAATTGCATCCTTATATTGTTCCATCTGTGAAATACTGTTAAATCTTGTGACCAAAACATTTCATACCGGTCGAGAACATGCAAGAGAACAGTATTACATCTGAATAGCAGTTAAGTAATCTGAGTTACAAGTAGTTCATTGTGACTAGCCATGAACTGGGAAAAGACGGTAGCATTTTCAGCCTTGCAGGGCAAGGTGGTCTTATTGATTCTTGATGATGAGAGGCTACTAAGTATCTTAATGGCACTTGTTTGTGAATATTAAATGTTTTGTTGGTTATCATGTCAGTTCCAATATTGTTCCAATGCAAAGGCAGAACTGTTATCTATTTGTATTGTTGTTGTAAAGTCATATATAACTCCCAACGCACCACGAGTTAAATATGCGTATGATCAGTATTACATACTATAATGTATATAATATGTGTTTTGATATTCTAGTGTAAACATTATCTATTGCCGTTTTAACTGCTTAGACATTTCTAACATTAAGATTCAGTGTTTTTCTTGTACACAATTGATTTGCATTTGTAAAGTTGTTATTGTTGTTTTCCGAATGCCATTAAAAAATGTTCCCAATACAAATCAGAGGAAATTATGACTTAATAATTCTATAAGAATTTAAGATACTGAAATTACATTGCTTCCACGACCAGTCCAGAGTACTTCTCTAGCCCGAAGACAGCCAGGATAGGCTCCTGCATACCCGCGACACTACTAGTGAGTGACGATAAACGGTGAGGAAAATGGATGGACGGACGTTCGTGTGCGTCTGGAATAGTAAATCGACGTGCGCTCGATTATAACATCGTTTTGGCATTCTACTTCTTTGGTCTGCCTACGATCGAGCCTTTGCGGAAGTACTGACGTGTTCGCTTCGAATCAGTGTGACTCGCTAGGTAGAGCCGGGTAGTGACACAGCGGCTGTATCAGGTAAGAAAATACTGATAATTTGATAATTACTCGACCATTTGTTTAGACAAAGGTGCGGGTTATATACAAGAAGCTATGGTGATTTTCTAGTCCAAAACTACGTGAATTACTTAGGTGGCTACGAAGTAATTGAGTGATTAACTTGCTAGCCAGCAATCTAGCGGCAAATAAGTTCCCATCGTAGTACCATTTTCCGGAAGTGAGTTGTCACATTTCGTCGGTGTTGCTGGATATTGTAGTTCAATAGTAACATTATGCGCATGTATTGAAACTGAAATAATGTGCCGAGAACTACAATCGCAATGACGTGTTATACAATGACCAACATATGCATTGGTCTTGGGAAATGTAGTTTTTTAAAGTTGACGACAACCTACTGTCTGCAAGGAAATCAATGCTTAAAAAAACTACATTACCCACACGACTGGCAATTTAGGCCGGAGGTCGACGTGCATTTCGATGGGTGGTTAGCAGGTCTCATTTTCAAGCTAAAGTAAGTAACCAGACATATTAACCATTTTTCACAATCAATGTGTATGTTTTTTGTGTGTTTCTCTCGCTTCGGCGGGTTCTAAATCATTTTGTACAGGGCTGGCATAGCATGTTAGCTGCACTCCATATGCTAACGTTTGCTAACGAGAGTAGCTCTTCTGTGTGTGCAGAGTTTATTAGCCAATGTTGCATGAGTCTGTGGTTTAATGGATCTTTGGTTTTGGTGCTAAGTTAACTTAAAAATATTGTAAATATGACAGCCAGTTTATCTTCTCGGTAAAAAAAAAAAATACTGGAATTCATGAAGTACTGTATCTCACCGTTGACGAGGCTTACTACAAAACGAAACTATTTTCAAATACTGTACAGCTAAAGAAAATCTAACTGTGGATTCTTATGTACATCAATTTACCTATTCTGTTCACTGCTTTAATCTTTCCAACAGTTCCATCTGCTCTTAGTAAATTACCTCATAACAGTTGAAAGACTGACTACAACCGTCTTATGATCTATATAATCCTTGGGTAACATTTTTTACCACTTTTTCCAAACTAAAAATATAAGATTAAGAACACCAACTAGGATATGTTACCAATAGTGGTTTAAATAATTAAATTAAACATGAACTGTATATATACAGTATAATGTTTTTGTCATAATTTGAAAAACTTCAGAAAGAAAAAAAGGTTTGTGTTCATGGCTTTCACTCACCAGCGTCTGGTATTCATACACGTCTGTGGTGTGTGCACATACACACACACTGTCTCAGAGAAGCGACTGGCAATTTGGAGCCATTGTGTGGTTATGATAGGCTCTGCATGAATGGTAGCTAATATTAGCAGCTAAACAATGCCAAATCACAACAAACATAACACGTACATGTGCGTGTGTGTTATGTGGGGTACGGCATGCAGTGGCAGAGCAGGAAGAGGCCAGGTTTATCATGCTGAGAGCACATTCATATGCTAGCTCCTCCCATTTAGCGGCGAACCAAGGTGAACAAAGCACAGGCCAGTATGAAAATTCTGATGGTTTGATAACCTTAGGCAAAAATATCAGGGTTTCCATGCAAAAGGGACACATAAAATAAGAGTTTTTGAATGAAAGAAATTAATAAAATTGAATATTTTGACACCTGTAACCGTCCCATGCCTAGGTTTAAGACACTAACAGACCAGCTCACACTTTGCACATGAATATTTTTTTGTTTGTCATCACCTTTTTTCATCTTTTCTTGTAGAATGTCAGAAGGGGACAGCGTTGGGGAGTCAATCCATGGAAAACCGTATATAGTTGCTACTTTTTTAACACGGATTGGACAGGTAACATGAGCGCCTATCATAAACCTAACTTTCAAAAGAATTAAACTATCTTAAGGTGCCATTTTTTCGCTCTATCCTTGATGCAAAGCTGCTGGCTCAAAGGTTATATTGTCATTCTCTGGTGTCTTCTGTTTTTTGTTTTTTGTCTTTGGAACAGATCTATCAGTCATGGCTTGACAAGTCGACACCGTACTCTGCAGTACGATGGGGTGGCACGCTTCTACTGACTGCTATATACATGATCAGAGTGTACATACTGCAGGTAATGTTTGATGGAGAAGGGTGGAGTACATTTATGTAAGAAGTATGAAGTAAAATGGGATGCTGTGTATATCCTCATATATCTTTATTTCACTTTAAAATGATGAATAAAAGTCCATCATAGTGGACATCTATGTTTATCTCACACAGATGCAACTTATACGACATTAAAGCGTTGTAGTACGCTCTCTAAAACGTGACTAGAATATTCTCCTTGAAGGGCCCTAACAGTATGACACTAAAGTGTAGTGTTAATATTGGTTTACAAAGTCACAGCTTACCATGGTGTAAAAAAGAAAAAAAATGCAGATTATTTTAGCATTTCAATCTTCCTACTGCAGACTGACTGGGTGACAGAGAATGGCAGAGCACTCTGTTTGCGTGTGATTGGGTGGCGCCAGGTATAGGGAGGAAGCAGACAGACACACAGGAAGGGAGTCCAAAAAATAAGTTATATATAGGCTACATTTTCACTGATATGAATCTGTGATATGTCGGCCCACAGATATATTGGTGGGGTTCTAGTCTATAGATTCTACTTCACTCATACAAATCCATCTGTCCTGCAGTTATGTTTGCCTGTATATGTTCATACCTATTAGCTGTTCATTTGTTCTTGCACTGCTTTTCAGGGCTGGTATATAGTAACATATGCCTTGGGGATATACCACCTAAACCTGTTCATCGCTTTTCTATCACCAAAGGTGGATCCTTCACTGCTTGACGAAGGCAAGTACACTCCCATGAATGAAATTATTTGTAGTTACAGCCACATTACAGGTCATTATGTTTGGAAGGCAAAGAGATCTGGTGTATATATAATAGGGTTTGAGCGAGATGTGCCTTGGCATATATCACAATATTTTTTGGGACATATCACAATATGATGATATAAAACAATATAAAATTGAAATTCAGCACAGTCTTGTATAAAAGGCTACAAACCTTAATGAAAAACACTTGTCTCAAATTGTAAGGCACATTTATTTGTTGTTAACAAAGTGGCTCACTTTTCTAATGGCTGTCAGCCTCTGCACGGGTTGCTACCAAACAAACTGTAGTGCCTGTGCTTGTGATTAAGGATGTAGATGAGATGTTGTCATCTATGCAATTTCAGCTGCATATGGAAGATATTTCTATGACACTCTTGTTTTGTTTACGCAAACATGGGGCAAACGGCGCTCTTACTTTGAAGGACAATCATCGGCGAAGACGAGCTGCATTCAAACATGAGCATTTGTTTAAAAATAGTGTTATTTGTGATGACTACACACTAGTGTCTTTGTTCTAAATGTTTGTCTGCTGCTCTTTTTCATTGATTAACCACTTCATCACTCTGTATTCTTTATAGACGAGGGCCCGGCCCTTCCTACGAAGCAGAATGAGGAGTTCCGTCCCTTTATCAGGCGGTTGCCTGAGTTCAAATTCTGGTGAGTTCACTTCATACTGAGCACATATATCAGTCCCACGTACAGATTGACAACTGTATTCTTTGTTTAAAGATGCAGTATTTTACATATGTCTGTGTTTACATTTGTATGCCACTGTTTATTTACCATGGTATGAAAACGTTTGGACACCCCTGATCATTTTCAAGAATTTCGAATCACTGGTTGTTGGGATCATCAATTTCAGTTAAATACATCATAAAGCAGACCAACACGGTGATAGATGAGAAGAGAAATTAAGTTTATCAGATTTACAGAAAGTGTACAACAATTACAAACAAAAGTAGGCAGGTGCATAAATTTGCCCACCCAAACAAAAAGGACATCAATATTTAGTAGATCCCTCTTTTGCAGAAATAAATGCTTCGTATAGCTTCCAATGAGGGTCTGGAGTCTGTTTTTTTGACCATTCCTCTTTACAAAACCTCCATGAATCAGTGTGTTTGTCTGCTGTATGATATATTTAACTGAAATTGCATTGCTGAGCCAAACAACCAGTGATTTATAAAGGAAAGTTTTGAAAATTACCAGGGTAGTCCAAACTTACCACTGTAAACCTGTCCCACATGACCATTTTTCTATGCAAACAGAATGTGACCATGTGTAGCAAAGCAGGAGCAGTGTTTTGCATCAGCCGACACACAGTGGATACAATCGTATCAACACCTGAAAACCTGGATTGTATGCTCAACAATTCCTCCCTTCTAGTTTTTTTCCATTGAAGGTTTATTTAATGTTCCATGCTTAGTCTGACGTGGCTGTCCTCACACTATACCTGTGCTTAACAATCTTGAGTGTTTTATGTGAATTCATAACAAACACTGTGTATGAGTTGGAATTGGGGGTTACAGTACATGGTGTTTTAATGACACATTTTTTTGACAGGCATTCGGCCACAAAAGGCATCGTCATTGCCATGATTTGCACATTTTTTGATGCCTTCAATGTGCCAGTGTTCTGGCCCATACTTGTAATGTACTTCATCATGCTCTTCTGCATCACCATGAAGAGGCAGATCAAGGTAAAGATGACACTTGGCACTCACATGTATTGTGTATAAACTGTTGCATTCAAAATTCAGGAAAGGGTTTTAAATCATGTTTAGAATGAAATATTACAAGGACTTGTAATTTAGTTAAATGCAACTAAAATCACTGTTAGCAATACTGTGTTGAAAAGACCAAACAGCGCAAAATATTGCAATTTTCAACTGGTCTTAAAATTTTAATGTAGTATATCCTGGTAGTGTATGGAATAGAATATACTGTATATTGCTTGGTGCATATGAAGCAGTTA
This sequence comes from Doryrhamphus excisus, assembly GCF_030265055.1. NCBI lineage: Eukaryota > Metazoa > Chordata > Actinopteri > Syngnathiformes > Syngnathidae > Doryrhamphus > Doryrhamphus excisus. Next base: position 16,193,944 of record NC_080475.1, on the reverse strand, counting down.
ATTACATTTACAAAACAGACACCATTTAAATACCCAATGAAGTGTTAAGTGACTTCTTGTTTCAAAAGGAGAGGTCAAGGCTAACAGATTGCTGTCTTTCATGCTCCATAAATTGGCATTCTTATGACTTATGTCTGTGCTCAAAATGACAGTAGTAGAGCACTGTTAAATATTGCACGACAAGTCGTTTCTGGGATAGACCATGACTCTAACGAGCATATGCCGTATACACAATGGATGGATGGTAGTTAAGGGTGTTTTAAATACTGATGTTGACATATTTTAAATTTTAAGTACGCCGCAAACAAAACCAATATTGACACTGTTGTTAGTGTAAAAAAAAAAGTAATTGAGCATTCTATGCACATCTCACCTGTCTGTATTTTTTTAACCTATTGGATATCTACTAATATGAGTTATTATTTATGAATTTAGTATTTCCTGTTTACTTACTGGTTTTTCTCCCCCCAATCTTCCCAGCATATGATCAAGTACAGATACCTACCATTCACACATGGGAAGAGGACATACAAAGGCAAGGAAGACACGGGGAAACCTTTTGCTAGTTAAAACCTCTCATTTTCCTTCCTCCTTGTTTGTAATTTGCCTGTCACAGTCCATGGCGAGTGATGGGGTTAGATTTTTCTTTTGTATGACATAGTAACTTGACAAGAAGTTTTTTTGATCCATGTCAGAAAGTGTTGTAGGAGCATACCAGCAGCACTGATCAGATTAGTCTGAAAATGTTGCCTTTCTCTACAAGCAATGTTGGGAGGTGGGGTTCTTTAGAGGGCTCTCAGACTAATTTTAGATTTGGCCAACATTCGTTGAGTAGTTAGAGACTCGGTGCTGCCTTTTGCCTTTTTAAAGCCCACTGGGTAAGTACTGTGTCACCAAAATCTACTGTACAACGGGGAAAAAAAAGATCTGCTACAGTTTTAATAATTTCACTACAAGTGAAATCGTTCATGTTTTTCGATTATTATACCCTCACCAACTTATTTGTAACGTGATATATGTCAGTAGTGTTAGATGTAAAACGGGAGCTATGAAGGCAACAGAAGACTCACTAGGTTGAATAAGTCCATCTCCTCCAATAAAAGTGTGCTGCTTCTCTGAAGTCTTATCAGCTGTCTGTCCAAGGTGCTAAATTTAGATTTATGGCATTTCGCTTGAAAATGCATTCATCATAGACATCAGACTTAAACATTTTTCAATTAACTGTCTGCAACTGGCTATTTCCAGTTTGAAATATTCACTCTATATTGTTTGATATTTATGTTTATGTCAAGACAAATCACTCAAATATGCTTTTAGCTGCTAAATTAGTTTTTCCACAAATTGAAACAAAAAGTAAACATGAAAGTTAAAATCATGGCAGTTGTAGCTGCTACTACTAATTATTTGTTAATAATATAAAGCAGTGCTTCTCAATTATTTTCTGTCATGCGCCTCCTAAGGGACAGACAGACCCACCCGATTTGAAATACTAGAGAAACTGATAATATGATAATACGGATATTTATTCATTTATCTGTACTGTACAGACTGAACTTAATAATGAAACCAGGACAATGTAACAAAATGGAGAGCATACAAGCATATCCAAGAGTAAAATTGCATGTTGAGTACTATACATTTGTACAAGTTGGTAGGTCACCTAAAGAAGAGATGCTGTCAATGCCGAATGCAGGTTGAATTGCAATGTTTTTATTGTGCGTAAAGCACTTAATATATGCTGTTCTAATTATGCGTGGCGCACTGCTGCTTCCATATTACTTACTTACTTACATATGGAATCACATATTCCATATGTATCGCCATTCATAGTAGCCATGCCATCGCTCACAGTCTCACATCTGGTTGCTGTGTTCTTGGGAGACAGCTGCTCTCTTAAACTAGAAATATCACATTTTGGTCTTGTCACACCCCCAGTGCCATTAACATTTCAGGAACAATAGGCTTTTATCTACTAACTATAAATGATTGAAACAAAAAGGTTTTCAGTACATGATATAGCTGATATACGTAGTTGAATCATAACTCCACTTGGACCTTAGCTGAGAGGTGAAACATCTGAGAAAATTCTGAGTTTAGTTGCCGATTCAGCTTAATGGTAAGAGCGCTTTTACAGCGTCAGTCGCAAGTAAAGAATACTCGCTTCCAACTACATTTCAATCAAACAATATAATAATACCATATGTTATCCATACTGGAACAAATAAATGTCCATATTCGTCACAATCAAATGTTAGCACCTCCATGCAGTACTTAACTATGGCAGACAGCACCTTTAATAGACAGCTCCCCACTGCATTCAAAAATCAATTCAAAATCCCCTCAGAATAAAAGCGCAAGATTATTTTGCTCACCGAAAATCAGTCTGCAACCCAAAAGTGGGACCCACCATTTGAGAATCACTGATTTTAGAGGACATTTTGCTTGAAATGGCAAGTCCATTGCTTTATCTGAGATTTCAACACTCCAATTGACAGCACCCTACTATTCAAATGCACCCAAGTGCTGATAATGTTCATATTGGAGTCCAAATTGCGTTAGTAGCTTGGGGCACATTAGAGATGCACTGTGGTCATTTTTAATCTTGTGTTGGCTGCATGAGTGTTTGTCTTTATTCCTGAGTTCCTTGCTAATTAAGGAACCCATGTGGTGGGGAGATATGGAATGTATTGTTAGCTCTCACTACACAGTAGTTTTCTCAGCACAGGGAAGTCTTTGGAGAAGCAAAATTTATTCTTGGACTATTCTTGTTTCAAAGCCTGGGTGCCATTTATTTGATGATTGTAGACTAGCTGTTGTGCTCATTTATAACGTGTACTTTGTGTACTTCATATAAAATGGCATGTGTCATTCCAAGCAAACTGTTGTTCTTTCTTTTGCAGAGGAGACATAAGAAAACTGAGATTGAGGGCTTTTATTATGTCAAATGGATGGAGTGGGTGACGATAACACTGTTTTTGGTATCCTTGATGATTTTTTAAATATATATTGTTTTCCAAAACCTTTGAAATTCTTGCCCTTACTAAAGTTTGATTAGCACTGTTGTAAGGGAACAAACATGTTCCTGTAACATATATTTTCAAAGGGTTGGCGAGAGGACTTGTACATATATATCTTTTAAATATGACATTTGAGATTATTATTTTATTATTTTTTTCTCCATCAGATACAAATTTGTTAGTGTTTGAAAAATAATTCATCTGGAATTGTTAAAAAAAAAAAAAAAGAAGCAGAACTGGTAAATCTTTTAGTTCTTGATTTGATGCATTCATTCTGTTTCTCATGACTTGCATGTCATTTTCTTGTGCAACCGTTCAGAACTTGATTTTAATGAAATGTAATTTTTATCCACTTCAAATGCTATTAAAAAGGATATGTCCCTTGAAACTTTACAATGATGTGTGTGTCTGTATCTGTATGTGCAATAATTAGATTTTGTTGTGCAACAAAATACATACATGAAATACTATATTTTCAGAAGTGAAAAATAAACTTACTGATTTTACCAATGACAAATGTTTCTTTGCATAGATATAAGCATTTTCCAACTTCCCTTTTTTAATGTTTAAAATGAAAGACGCCAAAAAAGAAAAGTTATTAATCGATAACTGATTACTTACTTTTAAATGGTTAAATGGTTATCGTCAGATATTTGCTTTAAAACGCAGATCAGCTCGGCTCAAGCTGTGGCATTGAGAACAACCACATATGCTGTGTGTGGGACTTCTTGTCTTTGTGAGAGTGAAAACATGCAGACACTATGTAGCACTTATAATGCGGGAGGAACTTTCGTTGTGTGCGGGTCTGCGTTGGATGTGCGTGCCCTCTGCAACCACTTCTGACTTCGTGGTGGGTGCATGTCGGCCTTGGCACTTCCATAGTTCGTGAATAGCTTGCGCGGACTGTGAGCGTTCGTGCGCACTGATTTCAGCGGTGTTGCCAAGCTGATGGACGAGTGCCGGCATTTTGTTTCCTCTTCGAGCACAGAAGAAGGAGTGAAATACAAAACCTAAGTTGTGGATACGAATATTTTGTTTGTTTACTCTTTGCATACAGATTTGTTAATCGCTCATCCTTGACAGATAGCTTCCACATTCTATTCATGCATCTCAAAGTGCATGGAAATATTCACTAGGGGCTTTGCCTTGAAGAAGCTGCTTATAAGGCAGAGACGAACTATCTTGATGTTCATAGACTTACCTTGGAAATGAAAAGAATGGGGTGCTTTCTTTTGTCTGTGTATCTGATAGGTCATGTTTTATGTCCGTTGGCTCAGTCCCGCTCTGCAGATTTCCACTTAAATGGGGATTATTTGTTAGGAGGACTTTTTGACATTCACACCAGTAGCTCAGTTAGCCACGACAGACCAGAAGCTATTGTCTGTTCCAGGTATGACTTTGATTGTTTTGGAAGCCAGTTTGTGTGTATTCTGTGTTAGAACTTCCAAACTCCAGATAGACTGCAGTGGATTATCATTCAAACCGTCTGTTATTGTGGTTGTAGTTTGCAGCGCCACACCACACTGGTGTGTTTGTGATTGTATTGTTTTAGGGCTGGTAGTGTAAAAATATCGTGATACAAATCCATGCATACTATGTCTAATCTAATCTTTCTCTGCAGTCAAACCTTCAGTGTGCTCAGTTATCGGAGGTTTCAGCTGATGAGATTCTCGGTCGAGGAAATCAATAACTCAACCAAACTCTTGCCCAATGTGTCTCTGGGCTACAAGATATTTGACCACTGCTCAGTTGCGAAAAACTTCCCGGGTATTCTTGACCTCATTTCAACTGATGGCTTGATCCGACCTTGGAGGGAAACGCACCAGCATGTGTCTGCACCCGCCGATGTTGTGGCCGTGGTCGGTCCATTTACAAGCACCGACATCCTTGCAGTGGCGCCGCTCTTCATGATGGACCTCATCCCACTGGTGAATATGACAACCACTCTATTTTTTTCTACCTACACTAATGTTTGAAAATTTAAGTTATTTGGCTTAATAACCAGGCAGATGATTCTCTTCCGAGGGTTTGTTTACCTTTGAAGTTATAAACTTACAGAGCAAGAGCGAGAGCTTTTCTTCGTCACCGTGCTTGCCTATGATCAATTTCAAAACCCGCACAAACATGCCTCAAAATAAATCACAATTCTCAACAGCAGTTACTTTCAAATAATAATAACCGTTACCTTGTTTCTTATAACATTTCACCACACATAATATGTCTATAGCCCTTTTAATGTAAACCACAACAAAATAATGTCCTGCCTGTTTTAAATGCTCATTTTTTCTACACACGATAACCAGCACACAAAGCTTTCTAGTTCTTCCAGAATCTGCACCTATTCAGCTGTTTTTCTTTGGAGTGCTGTGTCCTGTTTCTGCATATGTCCCGCCTTCCATGCTAACTATCCAATGATTAGCCAGCATTTCAGTCACTTGTGTCATTCATGCAACTGACATAGGGTGAAAGACAAACGACAAATTCAATCTATAGTGCGATTGTGAACTGTGTATTGAGTGGGAACTGAATCTCACAACAGCTGTATGACAATCAGCTAAACCATGTGAACCATTACAGGTACATCAATTGAACACTCTTTACGCTTTAAGTCATTAAACCTCAAACTAACGACTCGTAGCATCGTCACATAGTCTGAGACAGAACAGTCAAGCCAATATAGCGATGTGTAAATGACAACTCTTCTGTTATTACTTCCACAGGTCAGTTATGGAGCCGCCAGCTCGACTTTTTCAGAAAAAGCAAAGTATTCGTCTTTCCTGCGCACTGTGCATTCCAATAAAGACACGGTCAAAGTGATTGTATCCATTATGAAGCATTTCAATTGGCGCTGGGTGGCCTTCCTCAGCAGTGATGATGCTTATGGCAATGACGGCCAGGAACTCTTCATCAAGATGATCAAGGACACCCCCATATGTCTGGCGTATACCAACAAGATCAAACAAAGCTCAAATTACTCTGTAATGTTCCAGCAGATTGAAGCGCAGAGGATAACCACTATTGTTGTTTTTGCCCCCAAAATCCCCGCAGAACATCTCATTGAGTCGGCGATACTGGTAGGCGTCACCAACAAGGTTTGGATAGCGGTGGAAACCTGGTCCTTGAGTGAGAAGCTCCCAAAGAGAAAGGATATCCAAAAAATCGGAACAGTTCTGGGGGTGTCTCAGCCTGTGTTGGCAATACCTGGTTTCAGCGAATATATGCTGTCTTCCAAAAAGAAACATCACTCTGACGATGCAGACAGACGGCGGTTTTGCAATCAAGTTTGCAACTGCTCCGACCTGAATGCACAGGACATCATCTCTATGGACCCTTCTTTCTCTTTTGCCGTTTATTCAGCTGTGTATGCCATCGCTCACGCCTTGCACAACGTCTTGCAATGTCATAAGGACACATGTGACAGGAATAATACAGTATATCCACACAAGGTTTGCATCATTTATTATCTAATTGCAGGATATTCTTCTTTGGTTTTCTTGCCTCCTAAAAATGTTAACTCTCCAATACAGCCATAAAATGAAGTGTGTGTGGCCTCCATTAGGTTCTGGCAGAGCTGCAGAAGTCAAACTTCTCCCTTTTAAACCAGAGTATTCAGTTTGATGAGCATGGCGATCCCAAGTTTGGATCTATTTTTATCGTCTTCTGGAATCAGAGGGGTGACATCAAGGAGGTTGGATTTGGTGAATTACTCTCCTCAGGGAACTTTTTCATTGATGACAGCAAAATTCAGTGGCATGGAAATGGGATGGTAAGTTTTTTTTTTCTTGTCACATTTCAAACAAATTGTAAACAAATGTGGCTTCCCCTTTGGAGGCAACAGCCCTTGGAAGTGTACTTCATTTCAATTTATTTAACTGCTGCCTTTTTGTGTCTTGTTCAGGTTCCGACATCTCTGTGCTCTCAGGAGTGTCCTGTAGGATTTGCAAAGAAGCAAGATGGAATTCACAAGTGTTGCTTCACATGTGAGGAATGTCCCAATGGAACCTACATCAACATCACAGGTACAACACCATAAAGACCAGACACATGCAGGGTTGTTTAACCAGCAAATACAACATTTCAACACTCTATGTACCAGATTAATGGTTTCATGATTTCATTTGGTTTGGACATGCATGGGTTTGACTATAAACCACATATTACACATGGTGATTACGAGGTAATCGTAATGGTTTTATTTCATTTGAACATGCATCAGATTACAATTGAGTGCATCCCATAATCAGTTCACAGTTCCACATGTCCAAAAGGAGTAGGAAGAAGCAAAGCTTATTAAATCCTACCCCTCCATCTGGTACTTTTACAATCAGTAACTGTTACATTTGTTCACTTCCTGACTCTTCATCCTTGTATTTAGCAAACATCAACTGCTTGTATTGTTTCTTGAATTGGCTCATCGTTGTGCATTGTTTGAGTTCCTTACTCAATCCATTCCATAGTTTGATTCCACATACTGAAATGCTATGGCTTTTTAACGTAGTCCTAGCATAGAAGTGTTTCAAATGTACTTCTTCCCTGAGATCATATTTCTCCTCTCTTGTAGAGAAGTATTGGATGACATTTTTAGGGAATTGGTTATTTTTAGCCTTATGCATTATTTTAGCTGTTTGAAGATGAACTATATCAGCAAGTTTAAGTATTTGTTATTTTAGAAATAAGGAGTTAGTATGTTCTCTGTAGGCGGCATTATGAATTATCCTTACTGACCTGCTGCTCCTGCTGCCGATACCCATCCCCATAATCCATGAGTGAAATCGGCCGATACTGAGGGTGGAGTGGATATTGGAGTTGAGTTAAAATGAGTTAAGCACCTTGTCAGGTGTAAAAGCAGCTCAAAATTTTACCTTCAAAGTTTAGGAACATGCAAGTATGCTTACCAATAGAGGGTCCACTATGTTTTTTTTTGGGGGGGGGGGCGATTTATAAACAGATTCAAGAGCAATCCATGGATCCCCATGAATATTCCTTATTGTAACTATGTAACTAAAGTAACCAGTTGACTGTCTCGACTCGTCTTGTGTTCACCACAGATGATCCATACAAGTGTGTGGAGTGTAAGGAGACGGAGTGGTCCACAGCAGCCAGTACATCATGCACTCTGCGACAGGTGGAGTACGCCTCATTTCAAGACAGCGGTGCTATACTGATCTTAGCGGCCACCTTGATCTTGCTGGTTCTGGTGCTGGTCATGTGTGTCATTTTTGCCCGTTACTACAACACACCTGTTGTCAAGTCCGCTGGTGGTGTCATGTGCTTCCTGATTTTGGGCTGCCACTGTCTCTGCTGTCTGAGCATTGTCTTCTTCTTTGGCAAGCCCACTGGCCTATCATGTCTCTTAAGGATGTTGCCTTTTTCCTTGTTGTACTGTACGTGCATCGCATGTTTTGCTGTGCGTGCTTTCCAGATTGTTTGCATTTTTAAAATGGCAGCCAAGTTTCCCAAGCTCTACAGCTGGTGGATGACATATCACGGGCAATGGCTCGTCATTTCAGGGACATTTGTGATTCAGTCTCTCCTACATGCCATTGGTGGTCTTTATTCTCGTCCCAAACCATACAATGACACGCAGTGGTCTCCAGACAAAATCATACTGACCTGCGACTTCAATTTCTTGAGCACTTATGGTCCTGTGGCCGTGGTCGTATGTTTGTGCGCACTCTGCTTCATTTTCTCCTACATGGGGAAGGACCTTCCCAAAAATTACAATGAGGCCAAAGCCATAACCTTCTGCTTACTCCTGCTGACCCTCAACTGGATCATCTTTACCACAGCTTATATGCTTTATAGAGGCAAGTATATCCAAATCCTGAATGCTTTGGCGGTGCTCTCCAGCATCTACTCCTTCGTCTTATGGTATTTCCTCCCAAAATGTTACATCATTATATTTCAACCCCACAAAAACACACAGCAGTACTTCCAAGGCCTGATCCAGAACTATACTAAAACAATTAGCCAGTAAGCACCCTTGTTGACACACTTTCTCCATTTCGAACTAGCGTCACTAACCGAGGTTCATTTGCTAACCGAATCAATCAAAATCATCTGCGCTATTTTCTCTTTATTGGTATCACTGCGTTCCACCTCCCATCACATGTTTCACATTGTTTACTGCTGGCATAGTGAAAGTAAACATGTCCAACTGCAAAAGGGGGAACAAAGGGATCGATCAGGAGCGAACTCTTTCACTTTGTCGGGAGCTCAGGAGGACAAGGAAAGAGATTTAGCCGTCCGGAGCTCCGGTGACTGAATTCTATTGATTGATTTATTGTTAATCCAATTCTATTCTGTTTAATATACTTTGAATACATTTTGTAAATCTAATGTCAGTTTGTGAGTCTTTTTTTCCTTCTCATAACAAGAGAGTAAAGAACACAAAAAGGGGAAATTAAATTGGCTTAAAGTGGCCCTTTTGCAAAAGGGCCACTTTAAGCCTCGTTAGGGTGAGGACAAAATTACAGCTGTAGCCTCAGTAAAAATGTTAGTCCTGACTCGAAACTTATTTTTACACTTTAGCATTTAGTTAATATAATTCTTGTCCTGTTTGGCTGCCAACACACAACCCCCACCCCCCTTGTTGGAGCCGAGGGTCAGGTTGCTGCTGCTGTTTCAAACTTTCACTGACAGAATTGAACAAGTTCTGTGGTGGTCCACCTCTTGGGGGCGCTGCAACCGAGTTGGAGCAACCTCTTGGCTGATGATCATCCCAAGAGCCGTGGCTGACCTCTTTCTGTCGGGATGTATTGTACCCTCTCACACCTGGGATGTGGTCCGAAAGAATCCGGACGCTGGATGGCGCTGTCGCCCCGCCTTCGTTGAAAGGAAGCCAACGGAAACATCCACACAAATCAGCTGGCATGGCGTCATCATGTGACACCCCCCCCCCCCCCCCACCACCGATGAAACCTGCTAGCAAACAGTCGAAAGTGTCAGGTATGGAAAACAACTATCTTGGTCAGTTGAATTGTTTAAGAATATAAAAATGTTATACCAAAACAGCCTCATTGAACTACATAGCAAGCTAATTGCTAATTTAGCAGAGCTACAAAAGTCAGCATGACCCATTTAATGGCAGTGTTTTTAAAACAGTCCAATCATAGAAGTTTATATCACAGCCGGACATGTTGCTAAAAGGTATAGAGTTAAGATAACCTTTTGTTTGTTAGTTTCTCCTATTATATGTTGCTTTTATGGTACACTGTTTTGATATCCACACAAGTGGCAACGTAGTTTTGAATGGGGTTGGTATTGTCACGGTGCGGCCAAATGCAGGTAAAAATATATTTTCGCTATGCAGTAGACCGACGTACTAGTATGACCAATTCACACATGTCAAAAGTCAATGCACCAACAAAGGGAACACGCACCCGGCTGAACTAAATACAAATCAACAAATTACCAACAGGTGCGTGTAGGAGATAAAGTGACGGGAACACAGGAAATAGTACAAAATAAAAGCATGAGAGTAGGAACTAAGACTAACAAAAAACAAAAACTGTCGCACAAGAAACGGTGCAGATTGTGACATGTTATAACCCCATCGAGTCATGTTTATAATTCAATGGTTATTGAATTATCGATACTTATAGCACTTTAAGTCGTTAACTAGGTTCAATGGGATTCGTTTGGTATAACATTTATCAATACTCACACACACGCATATTTTGTTTGTGCGTGTGCGCGCGCGCGCGTGTGTGTGAGTTTCACCTGGTGTTTGTCTTCATGCAAAAGGAAAAGGCCCTTTTCCCCCCGGGAGGGGGTTTGTGATCATTCCTGGGGCCTAAATTGGCATTTTGTTGCGGCTATTGACCAGTGTGGATGGGGAGACGGGACGGGGGGGAGGATGTCCCGTGAAATTGGGAACGAATTGGTAAATGGTGCTACTTAGCGTGGCATATGGCTCCGTGGGGGAGTAGCTCACTGCTGACACCAACAAATTGGCGATTTCATAGCAATTTCATACATTCATCCACCACACACGTTGAGCACATGCTAATTGAGTCAACAGCAGGATTGGCGTGATTAAAACAGTCTAGTCAAAAATTATTAGTAGGATGAACTCGTGTGAATAATATATGTGCAACCTAGAACGTTTATGTTAATAATAATATAAACATGTCCGTCTATTTTTTACCTGACCATGCTGGTCTGTGTGCTTTATTTGTAAAGCCTGTGCAATGTAGGTGTATTTGATATTATTATACTTTTTCTCCAAGTTTCCCAATGTTACAATATTCTTAAAAAATATTAAAATAAAATGTAATAAAAAATTAAATAATAAAACAATTAAAATATTCGTAAAAAACACAACTTTTTTACTGCATAAGCCATTTTCTCAAAGCATTAATTCTACGAATATGACATTTCTCGTAAAATTACTGTCGCCTATTCTTGCAATCGCGCACACTACTTCTGGATATATAGTTAGTTATATTTTTGTAGTTAGTTTCACTTTTTAGTTAAAAGGTAAGACGTGCGAATGACATAATATAATAACATTTCAAGTGGGATTTACCATTAAAAACTGATTTGAAAAACAAATTTTATTTTTTTTTCTTGAAAAGAACATTTAAAAAGTGTGTTTTATTGTTGTCAGTGATTTTCTTCTACTATGCGCGGCTTTAACATTGTAACAATGAGTGCACATTGGCGAAATATTTCTTCTGAGTCCAAAAAAAGTAGCATAAGGAGCGAGGAAAATTGAAGGAACGCCCCTGTGTCTTTTCACTTGTATACTTTCAATTTTCCACTTTGCTAGAATAAAAGGGAAGCCCTGGGAAAAACTTGGCGGTGGCGACTAGCCCCCACATATGTGTGTGTATGTATGTATATATATATATATGTGTGTATGGCATCGTCTCTCTTGGTTAATCTTTAGTCTTTTCTCGGCGTTTAAGCCTGTGTGGTGTGTTTAATGTCCTCCAAAGAGCCGTTCGATTAAGTCCAAAAAGAAGCCATGTTCGCACAGCATGATTTCAATTGCACCCCACACATTGCGTTGATGTTTGTGTACTGCACTTTACCGTAGCACGGTGCGTTTATGGGTAATATTTGTGCGTTAGTCATCTGGCTGCTCGCTCCCGGTCTTGTTTTACCAAGACACTGCACCAAAGGGCTGCTGCTTTATTCTTATTCAAATCCCGCTCAAGTGGTTCCGAGTTATTGGCAGATGTTTTGCAATTCAAGGCGCATCAATACCCATGCGCTTTAGTGTTTAACAATGGCGCCCCTCCCTCCTTCTCCTCTTTTCTCTCTCCGTCCCCTTTTTGTCTTTCACTTGAGGGCCAGACAAAGGCTTCATCCTCCAGCGAGTTATAAAGTTACTTTGCAGTCAGTTCATTTGAGGCCTTGAGAGAACCTTAAGCGATGTTAATGTGCGCCTCTGCTCCTTTCATGCTCACACAGACCAACGGCGTCCATTGTGCTTCCAAAGCAAAGTAAGAAGTCTTTAAATAACCCGACTCGCAGTCCATAGAAATTCATGATGCTCATTTCTGTTTGATGTTTGATCAGAGCTGCTGTCGCGTGGCTTTGGCCGAATCCTCTTGCTACGTGTTACTTCTACACTACTATATATTTGTATCATTGTACTACTACGTGCACCTGTTCGAGCTTGCGCTATTTCGGTGCACTTGTTGCGCGCACAATGCGTGCCTTTTGGTCACACCAGTGCAGGCCTAATGCACCTGAATGGAAGGCGGCAAATCGATTTGCTCCGCTCTCGGTGTGCCAAATAGTGGGCCTGCCCACGTCTGCGTGTTGAAACAGACAAAGCAGACATGCATGGGGTACTTGTGTACGGGCATGCATTTGCATTACCCGCAAATATTAACATACGTCACGATCACAGACTATAATAAACACAGTGTTATATTGTTCTCACAGTGTAACTCAAAACCAGCCGTTATTATATGTGTCATGCCCAATAGTGATACACTGGCAGTGATAGGGTGAGGCAATGAGACATGCATCTGTAGTAACCCCTGAGTTTCTTATTATAGGCAATCGATGGAACCATTGGCTTGCAAATGCGCCTCTTTGCTCCTCAGAAGAACATCGTTTATTGCAGCAATGGCGTCATTGCCTCGCTAATTGTTGTTAACAAGTTCCCCAATAGTCCAATTATTACAGCATCTCTCCGGGATCCATGACAAAAGCCCCAAAGGGTTTAATGAATGACCCGCTGTTCAAAGAGGGAACGTTGCACCTTTTTATAAACATGCACTTAACTAGTGGTTTAATGGCGCATGCATTCTCTTTTCCAATTGGGACACAAGTCCCTCATTGCGCCATTCTCATGGATAGATGGCGACCAGGGGGCTTTGAAGTGCAAGGAAACACTCCCTTCCTTCACGGAGGCCTGTGTTATTTTAATAACACCATGCCAATATACTGTAGTCCTTTTACCGAACAACACTCGTTTGAATCACCGAGTAATAAGCGGGGAAATGTCTCCAACAAGACAGGCGCGTCCGTGTCTAAAGCAAGCGTGAAAACCCCGCTAATGTGACGTGGAAAGGGGACAAAAGGCACCACAGAGCCGCCTTTGGGGAGCAGCACTTCTTCCGGATTTCATAGCGATTATACGCGCATCGGTTTATTCCATTACATTTGTGTACTGCAATTATTCAGTGGATGTTACGCAATTAGTGTTCAGATTGCAAGACACGCGTGGGACATTATAATGATAATAATATAGAAATAGTGGTGTTTTGCATAGGAATCACCTTCATACGCCTTTTTTTTGCAAATTAGTAATAAGCGACTGCATACAAATGAAGATATTTTAAATAATGCCAAACGGAAATCGGATCGTTTCTTTATTGACCTCCGAGAGAAAGTCTATTTACTTAGAAGTTCCCTTTCAGTTCCAATTCACACCGAATAAGTAGTAAATTGTTTCAAAGTGAGAGTTATGCAATATAAATAAAGTTTCATTCTATTTCTATCAGTGAACGTCATTTCTAAGTGCAATTATGTGTGCATAAAAAGGCAAAAAGAGGCAACTTTTGCGAAAGAGAAGACGAAAGCACCAATTTTGAACTATGGCGTCCCCTTTAAGATGGTCGGATACTAATGCGCCGCTTCTTTACGCATGGCTTCCATCGCTTTAACACAAACAGTTTGGAGTTGGCAGAAAGTTTTCAATGACGACTCGCGTGATCTGTCCACGTTTAAATCAACCCACGGGCCCCTTAAATGGCTCCCCAAATTAATAATACACCTTAAAGGGCTTCACATTATGAGCCACCTGTTCCCTAAAGGATGGGAGTGACGCCCAAAAGCTCCCACTTGGACTTTTACGCGCGTAAAAGATGCGCACTGTGGGCAGCAGTGCAGTGACTGTTCCCAAGGTCAGTCTTTTCAAGAAGCAGTGTGGAGAATTGCGAGGCGGGGGACAGAGGACAAGGGGCGGCCCACAATTCTCCTCGGTGCCCCCCCGTTCCTCCCCCCACCCCCCAACACCAAGCAGCCCCCAACCGGCCTGGTGCGGAAACAAAAAGACAGGACGCGACGAGTTTATTTTACTTTCAAACTTAAAACATTGACGTTAAATATTGACTGTGCTTTGACAACATTGAAGGTCCCAGTTAACGAATACGATTTGACCTCATCGGTGGTCTGGAGCATGCGCCGTACCATAAAATCGGCATGTAAGTGACACGTCGATAATTATCACGGTGCTGCCTTCGACCTGCTGGCGTGAAACTCCTAAATAAAAGACTCAATGCGGGACTCAAGTAGGAGCAGAACCATAGCCAATTATGTTTTACTTCTGGCCTTTTCACAGTTCACAGCTTTGGCTTTTTCTTTACCCCACACGTTGTTCCTGTTTGCAAAGTGGGAGACATAATGTACATCTATGGAGTGGCTCATTTTATGTTTCACTTGACCGTCTATTCTACTCTATGTGAAATAACATACATATAAATAACATTAAGCTGTATGTTGCAGTGTTGTCCAATTATTTTGCTGACTTTATTCCGGCTACAAAGATAAACAAATAACATTAAATATATACAATGATTCTTTCTTATATGTTTACATTATTCGGACTGAGTCCCCTGTTTTGGCCGTCAAATGACAGTGTGACCATTTGAGTGATGCTGGGGGGTTTACACTGTTTGCATTGATATGGTAATTAGCTGCCTCCTATATATATACACAAGCGTGTGGTCAACTTTCCCATTCCTGCTGTGGAGAAAGAGGGAGAAAAAAAGTGAGAATGGTTGCCAGGACAGACTGCATGGACAAGTCGAACTCCATCACTCCAAATAAGGTATGTCTAAAATGGATGAAACAATCTCAAGGTAACGTTTAACTCTCACTTAGCTTGCCTTCCTTGATGGTTTTATGTTGAACATTGCAGGTACCCAAACCACTGATGGAGAAGAAACGAAGGGCTCGTATCAACAAGTGCTTGGAGCAGTTGAAATGTCTTCTGGAGAGCCACTACAGCAGCAGTGTAAGTACAGAAGGGCATACCACCCAACTCCCACATCACCTCCTTAATAAATAAAATAAGTAATATCTATTTTTGAGTAAAGCAATTTAAACCATTTTACATGCATATAAAGTTCTAATTCTAATGTATGTGTTTTGCCTGGACAGATTTGTAAGCGCAAATTGGAGAAAGCAGACATCCTGGAGCTCACCGTGAGATACTTTAAGCACCTCCAGAAGACGCAAACATGTAAGTCACATGTTATATGATATTGAATACAAATGGTTCTACTTATTATATCTTACTTATTGTGTGGAAATATGGGCTAATAACTATAAAAGCAATCTTCACTCGCTAAATGTACTGCAAAAAAGGTCAGTAAGGATAATGCATAATGCCGCCTACAGAGAACATACTAACTCCTTTTTTCTAAAATCACAAATACTTCAACTTGCTGATATAGTTCATCTTCAAACAGCTAAAATAATGCATAAGGCTAAAAATAACCAATTAGCTAAAAATGTCATCCAATACTTCTCTACAAGAGAGGAGAAATATGATCTCAGGGAAGAAGTACATTTGAAACACTTATATGCTAGGACTACGTTAAAAAGCCATAGCATTTCAGTATGTGGAATCAAACTATGGAATGGATTGAGTAAAGAAGTCAAACAATGCACAACGATGAGCCAATTCAAGAAACAATACAAGCAGTTGATGTTTGCTAAATACAAGGATGAAGAGTCTTGAACCAGTCATGATGTGCTATATATATCACTATATTGACACTTACTATGGTACCCATTATGTCATTGGATGGTCATATCACCTCCTACTTCAGTACGTGACAAAAATAAAATAAAATAAAAAAACCTTAAACTATATTAGGAAAGCAGGAAGTGAACAAATGTAACAGTTACTGATTGTAAAAGTACCAGATGGAGGGGTAGGATTTAATAAGCTTTGCTTCTTCCTACTCCTTTTGGACATGTGGAACTGTGAACTGATTATGTGATGCACTCAATTGTAATCTGATGCATGTTCAAATGAAATAAAACCATTACCATTACCCAATGCTGAATTGACTCTACTTCGATATCTAACCTTACTGATGCATTCTCCAGATCTTTCCACACGTGGGGAACTGTCAGACTACCAAAGAGGCTTCCACAGCTGCCTGGCAAACTTCAACCACTACCTGTTGATGGCTGGCAAAAATGTCACAGACAGAGACCGCCTCAAGTTGGCGCAATTGCGCGGCAAGCTGTGCTTCTCCAGCGCACCGCAGGAAATTTCCAGCACCACGGACAGCGGCCCCGGGCTGCAGGCCATGACGCAGGACTTGGCGAGAAGAGCCGAGGCGGCCAAGTCGGTCCCCGCTGTGAGCGTCCAAGGGGCGTCTCACTTTCTCCCAAGTGAACACGCTCGGCGGCTCTTGCCGAGGACCAACCGGGGTGGGCTTGTCGCAGCCACCTCTTCTAAGGACAACTGTGAAAAACCACCCACTCACAAGAAGTCCACAAGTCCCAGAGAGGTTGGCAGCACTCATGATAAAATGTGGCGACCCTGGTAGAGATGCATTGAAATACATGTTCATAGCAGGTATTCGATTGATTGCACGCTATAGATGTTATTGTTTATATTGTACTTCTATATGTTCCATTTTGTTAAGTTACTAAATGGTATCATCTTCTGCATGCAACCAACACCAACCTCCACAATCCAATATTTTGTCTTTTCAGACGGGTATTTAACAATATTGTATTATTGTCATATAATGCTAATACATACTGTACAGTATATACACTGTACATGTGTATATACATACCATTACATGTGGATAGCTATGTACATGTGTACATAGCTATCCATTTATATGCTAATGCTAATGCTATTTATAAGCATTTTCTATGCTGATTATCCTCACACTCGTGGGTATGCTGGAGCCTATCCCAGCTGAACTGGTGGCCAGCCAATCACAGGGCACATAAAAAGAAACACCCATTCACGCTCACATTCATACCTATGGACAATTTGGAGTCGCCAAGTAACCTCCTCCACCCGTTCCCTCGTCTTGTTTGAAATGTACACAAAATGAGATCGAGTAAAAAAGGCCTAAATAGTCGCCTGTTTGGCGTCTGCACGTACTCTGCACTTCTGTTAGTTGAATTCTGTTGTTGGAAAAGGCACAATTAAAACTTCAAAGTTCAAAAGGCTCCGGACTATTTTTCCCTGCACTGAAAGAGGAAGCTAAAGGGCTCTTGATGGGTTTGGGTACGGTTAAGCTTAGCTTCAGTTTCTTGATTAAGGTAAGGTTTAGGTAGGAAATGGCCGAGCTCTCATTCTTCTGATTGAATACAAAAAAAACACACTTGATGCATGAACTTGTGAATTTAATCAGCCACATCCTTTTCTATGTAAAACAAAGTCATCATCGAGGAACTTAAGCATCAGTCATATTTGAAACATATATCTTTGAATATGTTACAAAATCATATATTGATATTGTAAACACAATAAAATCGTAAAGTCGATGTAGGGAGAATGTGATGTGGTGCTGCTGGATTGAGAAAAAGGTGCACCGATATAACAAACAATCAGACTTGACTTTGTATCAATAACAAATGATCCTAAGGCAGGTGATGAACAATATTATTATTATTTCATTTAGTCATTAAACCCCAGATACTCATTTATGTTTGCAGAAAGTACATTCTAATGTATTTACAGGCGTTTCGTTATAGGATCACCAGGGAATGGCCAAAATCCCAAGTAATTGATCCAAATATTTAATTTTGACACGTGGCTCGCTCCCATCTGATCCAAACCCTCTGACTAGCTTGGCATTGACTTTCTCTTCAAGATTTTTGCTCCACATTTGCAATAAGAGTGACTTTTGTGATGATTACCATCCCAGCACATTTAAAATAATAAAACATATACAGTAGTTACTCAACGCTCAGGGTGATCAATGCAGATGGAATCAGATGAACGGTGTTCAAGTTATGTAATGTATAGATTTCACTTTTCCTGGGGGTTTTTGACTTTTGAGTTTTTGTATTGTCACATATTTGAAAATGCACAGGGAGCCAGTGTATAATGTGTTGCCATTGATTAGTTTTGTATTGAAATGTAACAGCTATTGGAGCCATGCTACATCTGGTCAGGCTGGAGGTATATTTCACTTTGTTGTGCTACATAAAATAATGAATTGGTGGTCCACTAAAAAAAAATCATATGCAGGAAACAAGCAATATCTTCTGGGGCAAACACAGATATTAGAATAACAGTGAGAGAAAAAAAATCAACCAAAAATAACACATAATATCGAGTACATGGCAAACTGGCTTTTTAAAAGAAGAAATTGTGGGGATGGGAGGGGGGCTCACATTTATATCAATACCTCAAACAACCACTGTACAGAGTTTGGGACCACCACTCCTGTAGTGGTGTACTTTGGAAAAACCAGTTCTAAGTTGTTTTGATGCCATAATCATCACAATGAAAAAAGCTTGGATGATACGTGGAACGTCTTATGAAGGAAAGAAGGGGTCTGCAAACAAACGTCGCTATACAATAATCCATCCCTTAATGTACTGGATATCAGCATTTCACAGGAAACAACACCAAACAGCTTAAAGAAGAGTGTGAATGTAAAGAGTTAACGTGTGAAGATGCCGGAATCAAACATGTCCTGGTGATAATTCTCGGATGTGCAAGATGAAGAACAACCTTTTGATGCCCAAAGCTCCTTTTGGCATTAGCAGATATGTTGACGTGTAGAAAAGGCATAATAACTCTCGAGTCGGTGATAAAAACCTCAGGTTTGTTCCACAATTCTAACGGAATTGTGTCTTTTAGGAGGCGGAGCCAACAGAATCGGAGTGAAAGGTGATGTATCCCGAAGAAGAAGCTGAAGGTATGCTTACAAAACTGTTTGTGCTTCCTTTACTCTCCACCAGGCTGAGCTGCTTCTGCTGGGCCCAGTCAGCTGCACTTGTCCTGGATCTACAAGCAGAGCGATGCGTCTGTGGCGTGCCCCCTGGTAAGCCCGCCTCACGCTTTGCATCTTGCAATAAATCACCTCCGCATCCTTCTCCTGAGCCACAAGCCCCCCTGGGGCCCCTGCTGTTAGGCCTGTTTCCTTTAGGGGAACCCTCAAGTGAGGCGCTGCGACTGCTGCGACTGCTTTTGTGTTCAGAGAGGCGCCGGAGCGCCTGAGGCTCGTGTTCAAAGTCGGTGAGTGCAAAGTGAGGAAGAATGACACCGTGATGCTCGTAGACGCTGGGGATGAGAGCGATGGTGGATGCTCGCCGAGGGCTCTTCCTGGGGCTTGGCATCGGCGTTTCGTCGATAAAGTTGATGACCTCGTCCCGGCTGAAACAGCGCAGGTCATCCTCATAGGTGCCGCAAACCACCCGTGGCAGGTGCTTGAGGGAGTGCGTGTCCTCAGAACGCCGCCGCTTGCGGTGAAGGTGACGCCGATGGTGGCTCTCCTCGGGGTAGGAGACCAGGCTGTTCCTGCGCCTCTCGTGGCGTGGCAAGGTGGAGCTGTAGTGGCCACTCGCTATCATGCCTTCGCTGGAGCCCCACCGCTGAAGGTAGGAGGGGATCCGGTCGCTGGTCCACATGTCGGTTTCGTCGTGGGAGTATCTTCTTGTAGGGGGCACCTGGATGCGACACACAGAGCATAAGACCTCACACATGAGTGGTTGTTAGTCCGACTACACAACAATTACAGGAATAATAAGGCATGGTGGCACCGCATGGTGGCCTATCATAAAATAAACACACATTTTGGTACTCAAAAAGCAATTTGAAGAAGAATATATCGAACAGAATACTGTAATATTCTGTCAAATACTAACCTCTTACACAATCAAACATAGTAATAATTTAGTTTCAGTCTATGGAACTTGAATTATTAGATTTTGTGTTTGTGTAAATGTTGCAAAAGGACTTTTTAATATGATTTTACATACTGTATTTTGTATACATGCAGAAGGCCGGAAGTCAATTTTCAACATTATGACCACTTGCTCAATATAATGAGATCCAATACCAATAATATCCAATATTGACGTAAGAGCACTACTGCGACTACTAATAAGTAACGTTTTATTCAAATTTAACCTAAATTTGGAAATTTAAAAACAATTTTAGAGTAAAAAAAAAACATAAAAAAATGTAATTATGTCATTTCAGGACCTAATGATAATAATCAAATATGATAAGTCAATGCCAATTATTACCTATGTAATAGCTTAGCTACAGCTATTATTGATCTCATTAGATTGTTTAAGGTGTACATAGTGAAGTGGCCCAACCGTGATAATATCTATGTTAGCATCTATATTTTTATGATATTGTACTACCATTCCATTTTACATACTGTATTTTGTATACATGCAGACAGCCAGAAGTGAATTTTCAACATTATGACCACTTGCTCAATATAATGAGATCCAATACCAATAATATCCAATATTGACGTAAGAGTCCACTACCACTACTGCGACTACTAATAAGTAACGTTTTATTCAAATTTAATCAAAATTTGGAAATTTAAGAAAAAAATTCTGCCATTTAGAGTAAAAAAGCAAACAAAAATAGAATTATGTCATGTCAGGACCTAATGATAATAATCAAATATGATAAGTCAATGACAATTATTACCTATGTAAAAGCTTAGCTACAGCTATTATTTGATCTCATTAGATTGTTTAGGTGTACATAGTGCGGTGGCCCAACCATGATAATATCTATCTTAGTATTTTACTATCTATATTTTTATGATATTGTACTCGCATTCCATTTTACATACTGTATTTTGTATACATGCAGACGGCCAGTGGTGAATTTTCAACATTATGACCACTTGCTCAATATAATGAGATCCAATACCAATAATATCCAATATTGACGTAAGAGTCCACTACCACTACTGCGACTACTAATAAGTAACATTTTATTCAAATTTAACCTAAAATTTTCTGCCATTTAGTGTAAAAAAACACATTTTAAAAACAAACAATTTCAGGGCCTAATAATAAAATATGATAAGTCAATGACAATTATGTAAAGGCTTAGCTACAGCTATTGTTACTGATCTCATTAATTGTTTATGTGTACATAGTGCGGTGGCCCAACCATGATATAATCTATCTTAGTATTTTACTATCTATATTTTTATGATATTGTACTCACATTCCATTCTGACCTGACAACTACTCAAGAAAGGAGGGGGCCTTTGTCACGGTGACGTCATATTCACAAGGCTGATGTTAGCCTGCCCCCTTGTGGTGGCTTGTGGTGGTAAAATTCACAGCGTGGTGAGACATCAGATGATGCAGGAGTAGTGTGAGGGGATGAACAGCAGAGAGCAGCAAAACCATGAGAGTGAAGTGAGATACAGGGCAGACATACAGTACACGGGTGGGAGTGGGTGTGGGGGGGGGGGCATGCAATAAAGCCAAAGAGACTTTATATTGACAATGAAAAGCCATATACATTGTCAATGGTGACAATTTAATAATGATGTCATGTTAGCCATGCAACCTCCATCCATCCATTTTTCTATGCCGCTTATCCTCATTAGGGTCACGGGGGTATGCTGAGTCCAGCCAATCACAGGGCACATATAGACACTCACATTCATACCTATGGACAATTAGGAGTCTCCAATGAAGCTAACATGCATGTTTTTCAGCACTTACAGAAGACCCACTCACACATGGAGGAGATTGAAACTCCACACAGAGATGTCCGAGCAGAGAATGGAACCCGTGCTAACCACCGTGCGGCCCCAGACATGCAACCTAAGAGTACTGGGAATGACTCAGACATCACATGACAGGGTGGATGGCGTATGGATGACGTCATGGCTGCTGTATAGAGCTCCGTGGTCAATGTAAGATTTGGTTGGCTGTTTTAGGCAAATTACTCATTGCCTGGACTGCAGGTTGGAACTGGATCAATCCCCTGTCAGGTTATTTTAAGACAAAGATTGAGGCAGTGTAAAAAGGTATTTATGGGGAAATGTACACATCTTCAATACAGTCTTCCAGGACAGGCTCAGCAATGGAAGTGCATAAGTAAATATTTCCATCAACTAATCTCATCACAGTAACTGGAAATAGTTTTAAAAGAAGCCAAAAGAAGGCGTTTCTATTGTTGAGTTGCCCTGGAAGTCTACAAACTGGGATTAGTGCAGTTTGAAAAGAACAACTGATTCTGACTGGGGTGAATCCAGTGAACACTTTTACTAGATGAGAAGATGATATAATCTTCCTCCAAATCCTGAAGAATCCCTGAAATGCAGAACGTAAGCCATTTCCTGAACTCTCATCCTTTGACAAAACAACACTATAGTCAGTTTCTTGAAGGTCCTGTTAGGTTCCGGAAATATTTGGACAGAGACAGAGCCTTTATGGCTCTGAAAATGGAGGTACGATGCATTCAGTGGTTGTAATTCCTAAATAGTAAATGCCATCTTTTGGAGAAACCTCTTAAACAAGTCAGCACATATAGCTTTGTTTAATGTTTAAATCCATTGTCGATCTTTCTCTCACTGTCAGGACCTAAACTATATTTCACCAATTATCATCAGCCGGAATTCAAAAAGCAATGAAATACAACAAATACATATTTGATAGCCCATGCACATTACAGCAATGAAGTGTCATTCAGACATAGGTCATGTGATCAATTGAAAAGAAATGAATCAATAAAAGAATATACCTGCAAATACTGCATTTTATCTTCCTGCTGTTCCCTCACTGGATACCCTTGCGGGACCCCCCTTTCTAAGGTTGAGAACTCATACTTGGCATTACGGTCTACTGCCACGATTTCAGGCGATGAGCTATAGTCATATGGTCTGTCATATATTAAGTCGACATGAATTCCTCCATCTTGGCTGTTTTCTGCAAAGTGCAGAAAAGCACGAGCGTCAGGGTTAGATAGCCACGTAGTCACAAGACAGACAGACAGACAGACGAATAGATAAGAGAGACAGGTTCAATTCTTGTCTGACTTGGCTTTGTTTGATTGTTTAATTGTTTTATCTTTGCCCTGCGAGTCGACCTTCAGATCAATTTTTTTTTAAACTTGCTTTTTCAATATGCAAATCAACAAAATCATGTAAGAAATGTGTTAAAAACTCCCCCTCTTATTCCCAATTAGAGCGTTCAAGCTGATTTTAGGATGTGTCGAGCTTGGCTGTAAAATGCTGCATTTGAGGGAAAACTGTGCCAAAAGGAATGAAAGATGACAGCAGCTTTTTTTGCACAGGCAGGGTGGTCATGCAAGTCAGCAGTTAAGTTGGAGAAAAAGCAAAGAAAAAACTGTTTTTATACATACAACTGTGATGAGTTATACATGGCAAGCCGTCTGGAAAAAGAAAGCAGAGAACTGGAGGTGTTAATTATCACACAAAATATTGGCTGCTTTGTGTTGTTGTTGTTGTTGTTGTTGTTGATGATGATGATGATGATGGATGATGATGATGATGTTGTTGAGTGGGCCCCAAGTGGACAACATGTACTTTACACGGGGGGGCATCAGGCTAAAATCCGGAATATTAATCATTAGTTTGCTTGTTTACCCAATCCAATTGTATTATTAATATGTCACCTCATGTATCTATCTGAGCATGAAATATATACAGTAGTATGAAAATGTTTGGGCACCCCTGGTAATTTAAGATTTTTGCAAGATCACTGGTTGTTCGGATCAGCAATTTCAGCACCATCAAACCCAACTCAAGTGGAGATGTTTTGGAGAGGAATGGTCAAAAATGTCGGGGTGCCCAAATGTATGCACCTGCTTACTTTTGTTAAAATAATTATTGCACACTTTCCGTAAATCCTATCAACTTCATTTCCCTTCTCATCTTTGACTGTGTTGGTCTGCTATATGATATTTTTAACTGGAATGGCTGATCCCAACAACCGGTCATTTAGAAAGATAAATCACAAAAATCATCAGGGGTGCCCAAATGTTTTCATACCACCGTATATCACTTAAAGGGGACCTATTATGCTCCTTTAAAAAAATATATACTTTGTATTGAGTTATGGTCTCCTATAAAGCAGAAAACTTTAGATTTTCCAGCATCTGCACCTATTCCAGCTAAATTTCCTTTGATTTATGCTTCTTGCCAAAACAGACTGTTTTAATGTGTTTTTTTTTTATTTTAATTAATTGTAATTTATTTTTTTATTTTTAATTTATTTTGGTCACACTCCCAAAGTGCTTCCTGACTAAAACCATATAAGGACGGTCAGTTTTACCACGCCTTTTGAAACCGAGCGTTCAGAGCCATCCCAAACTTCTTTCAAGGCTCACTTCCAAATGTACAAACCTCATTATCTGAAACTTTGGCATGATTTAACACCAGAATACAACATTCTAACTACATTTATGGGTCAGAAAAGTAGAAAAAACATAATACGTCCCCTTTAAATAAAAAAAAAAAACACACAGTATAGGCCTACGGTTTCAGGGTTGTATCCAGAAAAACAAAGCATGGCTTTGTGACTAGAGGGTAATATGACCATTACGATGACATAAAAGTGGTTTTACGCTTTGGTTGCCATCCTTGCAAATAAATGGGAACCATTTATTTTAACGTCCTCCTGTTGTAGGGGCAAGATGGCCCAGCTTAAACGCAATGGAGTGAATAAAGTGCTGTAAGATAAATATGGCCTTTGTACAGCAATCGCTCACTCTTGCTTTTTTTTGCACCCATAAAATGGAGAAGCAGCACTCTCTAGGAGCACATAGCAGTATATTCTGTCTACTGGACAGGTTACATGATTGGATTTGATCATTGATTTCATGTAAAAATAACTACAATTATTCTAATTAGAAAAACAGCTGCATCATCAGCTATTTGCAATAATTTGACTGGGTTGTCACACAGCGATGCAGCTTCTCTCAGTCTCTTCCAGGATGTTTAAAGGAGGTCTGACTATTCGTTAGAATTCAGTAAGACGTGTGTTGTTATTCGTGGCATGTTAGGTACTCACCTCCATTTCCCTTTCTACAACACTACCACCCTTAGTGTAACACCACCAAGAGGAAAGAAATAAAACTAATACAGCAGCACACTTTAGCTACAGTACAGTTTCTGTTTAAAAAGCAATGGTGATCTGTCTTTAGGAATAGGACACATATGCCACATTGATGTCATCAGGTCAGGGTGGAAGGAGGTAAAGAGGAGACTGGGCAAACAGAGAGAGAGGGACGGATGCCAGATTGTGGTGGGGCTTACCCTCATCCACCTCGTCATTGGACATGATGGCCACACACTTGTCCCACACCATGCGGATGTCGGCCCGATAGCGGTCACAAGCCCACAGGAACATGGGCAGCAGGATGGACTGGACAATGGAGCACCAGAGCACACACAGAACCATCCAGTTGTACGAGCGGTCAAACTTCAGACTGGCAAAGCTTACCACCTGTGCAGGACAGGATGAAAAAAACTACTTGAGGATCACATGAAAACTGTTATATGTAGCATGGAAAGAAATATGTGGCTTGGTTCATGGATTGGGAATGATGCGCAAAATTCCCCCAAAAAGTGCAGTTGCTTTTTAATACAGTATAGAATACAATGTTCGCTTGTGCAAACACAGTTTTGCTCATGGGAAAAATACATAAATATACATATATATATACACATCCATACATGTACACATATATACATATATACAATACAATATTCATGCATACATGCTTTCACACATGCATACATACATACATACTTTTCTGGTTAAAAAAACAATTGAAACCTCAAAAACACTCAACAGGAGCAACAGAAGCACCCAAAAACGGTAGAAAATGACAGTTTTTGAGGGAGATGATTTTTGACAAAACTCATAAGGGGTTAGTATGTCGTTTTTTTTTGGTTTTTTCAACTTGCTTCTAATACACTTTTCTGGTTAAAATAACAGAGGAAAACGTCACACACACTCAACAGGGGCGTGAGAAGAATCCGTAAACGTCAGAAAATGCCAGATTTTGAGGGGGGTGATTTTTGAGGAAAATCATAAGGGGTTAGCATGTGGGGTTTTATTTTCCAACTTGCTTCTGATGCACTTTCATGGTCAAAAAACAGGGGAAACGTCACACACACACTCAACAGGGGCCCCAGAAGCATCCAAAAATGGCATAAAATGTCAGAGTTTGAGGGCGGTGATTTTTGACAAAAAACGTAAGAGGTTAGTATGTCGGGTATTTTTTTTGTTTTTTTCAACCCTTTTCTAATGCACTTTTCTGGTAAAAAAAAACAAACAAACAAAAAAACAGGGGAAACCTCACACACACTCAACAGGGGCCCCAGAAGCATCCAAAAATGGCATAAAATGCCAGCGTTTGAGGGCGGTGATTTTTGACAAAAAACGGAAGGGGTTAGTATGTTGGTTTTTTTGTTTTTTCAACTTGCTTCTAATGCACTTTTGTGGTCCAAAAAACAAGGGCAACCTCACACACACTTTACATACACTTGTAAAGAACATAATATCATAGCTCGCTCCAGTTATTTCTACCACTCTCATTTTTCTCTGATAAAGTGATTGGAACACATTCCTCTTTGTCACAAAAAACATTCATGAAATTTGGTTCTTGTATGAATTTATCATAGGTTAACAGAAAAAGTGACCAAATCTGCTTGGTCAAAAATATAAATACAGCAACATGAATTAGCAGTTTTGATAACTTGGAAAGTTGTTTCAATGAAATAAGCTTCATAGCATGGCCTCTTAACTTCTTGTGAGTGATTATTATAGTGACTACAGACGATGACTTCTCTGAGATGCTTTGGATCTAGATTATGCTTGTTGATCTGAAACATTTAAGTGTGACAAAAAACGAAGTCAGGAAGGCGGCAAACAGACTGCTGTATGTTTCTTTTGCATTTTCGGGTATCTTGTAAAAATACAATTATGTTCATGTCGCCAATACAGTATATTCCTGGGTATTTCTACATGAATCACCACACAAATGTAAATGAGCATCCATCCATTCACATTCATTTGTGTGTTTCTGTTGCCCATGCATTTAAATAGCTCATTATAGCAGTGCATCAGAGGCCTTCAGTTGTTTCTGTCACTGAACAGTGACATAATAAAATTGTTCTTTCATCATTATGACTATCCCCCTCTGTCTGGAACATAAACATACAGTGAAGTACGGACATAAAAACATAACTATCCCAAAACCAATTTCTAACACATGCAGTAATAGTAAGTCAAAAAGCACTTGGTAGTGTCCTGAATCTTTCTGAATGCTAAATAGCAAATGTGGGGCCCACAGGCCTGTGAGTTCATCATCATCTTTGCATCATCTTTGCCCATATTCCACATAACCATTGCTTTAAAGCAGTAGTTATCACTAAGACGGAACACTGTTGTGCAATAAGGGGAATAGCGTCTCTGCCATTGCTGTGAACCGTTGGGGAGGGTGCATGTATGAACTTCGCAGCACATTAAAACGCTGGGTGTTTGCTATATATTCATTATTTCACAAATACATTTGGACCGCCATATTTAGGTTTACCTTGAAAAAGAAAGAAAAAGAAACAGAAGCGACAGAAGAAAGGTAATTTGTACTTCTAAACCCATTTATTTTGCTTTCAATGTTTCAAACTCACGTTCTGCAAATGCAATGGCCACAATTCAGCAAATACCCCACCACAAATAGATAGCAGGCCTGTGGGAAACTGTCTTGATTATCTCTAACCACATTCTATAACAAATTGATTGATTGCTGACTCCAAATTGAATATGAATGGTTGTTGTTCTATATGTACCCCGAGTGGCATAACGACATAGAAAACAGAAGGATGGATTATAATAGTACAAAGTAAGAAAGTCTGGATATTTGGTGAGCTAATTGTTATCACTCAGCTCCCAGGGTGCAGTCATTGGCATATGGCTGCGGTGCCCGCAACGAGAAGCATGACTTGAGGGAATAATTAAAGCTCGCTATAAAAGCCAAAGTCTGCAATGTGTGTCCTTAATGGGACACTCAATGGGACCATGTCCTTAAGGGAAATTCAACTATTATAACACACACGTTATTTTTGTCTTGTTTTAATGTTTGACATCATTCAACTTATTTTCTATGTGAACATTAGTATCTGTTTAAGTGTTGTTGCCGGAGGTGTACACCACTTGTTCAGGAACAAGTTTGGAGTGCAAATGACGTTAAACAGATGGCTGCACCCATAAGGTAATGTACAGCATGTCATGATGACACACAGACATCTTACAGTAGCCACGTTTACATGAGGAGTTTTTCTCTTTCTGAATGACCTTTCCGAAAGCAATGGTATACATGGAAAGGAATATTCCAATCTCCTGTCTACATGTGCCGCTATAATCAACCAGAATAGTCAATGAGGCATACGCAGTAAAACGTAAACACCAACATCACATGATACCAACTCCCTCAAGTTTTTCTTTCACTTGTTGGAATAACTCCGTATTGCCTGTTTTTCCTTCGTCCAGCCTTGAAATTTAGTTTGAATCAAAAACAAACTTTCCGCAGCAGTCCAGTGCCGATTGCTCGCCTCCATTTTTTTTTACTACGTGTTACGTCATATCTGAGCATTCGCTGAGAACAAGAACAGGAACAGATAAAGTTCAATTTTGCTAATATTTTATAATTAAGCTCGGCACATGTTTTATATAGATATATATTTTCTTTTTTATAAGACTGGACTTGTGAATGGCGTATAAAAGGGTTTAGATTCTGTTCCACAGATGGCGGTAATGCACACGAAAGCTGCTTGCCAACCGCCAATAAACAACAGAAGAAGAAAAAACATGAAGAAGAACGCAGTCTGACAACATTCCGTTTGAGTGGGTACAAGATACCTCAATCGGATTCGGATCGGATTCATTCGGATTGGCACTTTTCTTTCGGAATGAGGTGTATACAAAGGTTACATTCTTTCCGTTTGAGCGAAATTGGAATATTTGGGTCCATGTAAACGTGGTTACTCACAATACCGAGTTCTAATGCATGAGACTTAAATAGTGTATGTTCAAGAGCATTCTCTGTATGGAGTTTTGCAGGTTGTTGGTTTCTGTCTAACATCTAAGCAGCTTTAAGCTCTCCAGGAGCTCTCAATTTGGTCTGGAAACACAATGAATTGACTTGTAAAAAATGAATGAGGCCCTGAGGCTTGAATTTGCAAACCAAATGGCGACATGCTAGAAGAGCTTCTTTCACGCATGATGATCTTGAAGGATTCTTGATGTAAGCGACACTGTTGTTATTAAAGCCAACAGAGGGGAGATGACACTTGGACTAACCTGCACATGATTCTTTCAGTAGGCTCCCACACTCACTATGTAATATGACTTCATGGAAAAATACATGCATCATCTATAATCACTGCGCCTGGCCTACTTTCACATGTGGAGGAGGAAGATTTAGGTTGATGTAAATAATAAAGCAGCATAGCATGGTTGCACAGCACTCTAAGTATGTTGAATTATGTTTACTTCCTGAAGGCCTTACATTATTTCATATGGGATTTGAAGTGTGGTTTTATTGCAAACTGTCATCTTTGTTATGAACTATACACAATGTTTAACATGCAAACTCACCAGTATGGGGAAGCCAGTCAGGAAGTCATAGATGAAGACAATGCCACTGATCAGGTAAGTGATCTGCAATGACGTCTTAAGAGGTTCCGAGCCATCAATGGAGGATCTACGCTTGCCCTGCGCATCCTCCACCACAATGGTGGGGACGTTGAACTTGTTCTTATCTGCTTTGTGGCCTGCCTGAATGGAGAAGGTCTGGAAGAGAGCAATGCCGATGCAGATCACACCCATAGTCACGCTACCGCCAATCAAGAGCAGGAAGCAAACCCCAAACCCCAGGCCGATCTCCGTCACAATGAATCGACAGTCAGAGGTGTAGAAGCGGTCAATAGTGTTGTGCCAGCCCACAGCTGGAAGTGTGGACAAGATGAAGGAGACCATCCAGATTCCCATCACTGTGTGCACTGCCTGCTTCTTGGTGTTGCTCAGCCTGCAAACACAAATCTACGTTTTAGCATATTTACCCCAAACAGGGATGAAAATGGTTCCCCAACACAAAACTAAGGGAGGGTCAAGGGTACAGTTTACATTTACAGTTTTAACGTCTATAGGTAATTAAAGTAGTTGATATAATTCAATAATTCACAATTCCATTCAATATGGTGATAAACATAAATACATGCAATTCATCAGTAGTTGCGTACATAACCTAAGCAGCGTTAATACAAAGTCAAAAGTCAGTCAAAATAGCTACATAACGTTCATTAGGACACACAGTTCAAGTATTCCATCCAATTAGCATTTGTTAGCATCAAACATTGCCAATATACCAGAAATGTAAAAGGTCCAAGAAAGGTTTAAGCAGTGGGCACATTATCCAATTAACCACAAAACAATTGTTTCCTTAAAAAAAACAAACATATCCAGCAATTTAAGTATTTTTTTTATTGGCTGTTTAATTCTTATATTATTGTATTTTGTTCCACTTACCCCATTCCAAAAATGTATCATATTATTTCATTTACAGTTAATCCTTGTTTGCCTGCTTCGTTCCCACCAGATATACAGTGCAGCCAAATTGCATAAAGTGTATATATATAACCATAATCCTAACCCTATATAACCAGCAGTTACACTACGCACAATGTCAATTGAAAAAAATAAAACACTTTATGGTAATGCTTTAATTTGATTTGAACATGCATCAGGTTACAATGGAATAATTCACATAAATCAATTCAAGGATCCACATGTCCAAAAGGAGAAGGAGGAAGCAGAGCTTACTTTTACTTTGTTCACTTCCTGCCTTCCTGCTATGATCTTCTTTTTTAACACATACGACAGTGTAGGATAACCATATAGTGATTTTGTTTACAACCATAACAATAATGATCATAGATGTAACCATCAAAATGGTGATATATAATAACAAATAAACACAACACGACTCGTTCAAGCCTCTTCCGGCACACTGTGACATCACAGAGAGCCAGTGTTACAAAAACTCAGAAACGAGGCATTCAAAGCCATCCCGAACTTCTTTCAGGGATCATTTCCAAATGTGCAAACCTCATTGTCTGAACCTTTGGCATGGTTTACCACAAGAATATAACATTCTAAACTACATTTATAGGTCAGAAAAGTGGAAAAAGCATCATAGGTCCCCTTGAATAATCTTTACCTGATTGATTGTTTGTATCTGTTGACTGTATGTGTTTTATGTCGTATTGTTTGGTACATGAACTACACACGCTTTGATGCTTTGCACAAATGAAGTTCCTAACAGATCAATACAGTTCTTAAGTTAAGTTACCTTCTTTTCTGTAACACACTTTAAAATTACCTTGTGTATGAATCATGCTCTATAAAACAACTTCCCTTGCCTTGGTCGTTGTTAGGCCAGCAGAGAATGCTTTGCTGGTCCTGACTGCACATCACCGTGTAAAGCAAATAAATTGTCCCCAAAACAAGCTGAAAGCTGCTCTGTCCTGGAGTCCTCATTTAGAAAAACTGCAGCTGAATGGACAGAGTGGGCTTCACCGAAGGCAAAAAATGATGTTTCCCATCCTGCGGCCCATTTGTCATGTCGGTCTATCTCTGTGCGGAAGGATTGGGTGGTCCTCACATCTACAAGTAATTGTTATAGCCCAGTACTTTAGCAAATGTGTTTCTGTCCTCTGGCGTTGGCAAACGTATACACCTGAAACACAACAGCTAGTGACGGATGGTCCTATTTACCTTACCACTAGAGGAAACTCAGTGTCCTCGCTAAAACAACAACTCAACTGGTTTAAGATGGAACAAATATAGAACAAGTCTGAAGCCCTGAAGTTCACAAGATAAATTATTGTACAAGTGTGCCTCCCTGAATAGCTGGAACCTATGCTTCCTATATAGCTATTTCCTTTCCTTATAATAAAATCTTATTGTGATTATGACATAAATACTGAATATACAAATACTCCCTCACCCCCAAAATCAAGATATTGTTAACTGCATGTACTAATCCAATTGTAAGGGATTAGTCTAACATGAATGGACACAAAATGAAGGGCAGCAGTAGCCTCTGCAGCTTTGTGCAAATACAAGAAGGTCTTCTTGTCACGGTGAGCAATAAACAAGCCCTTTCCTCAATATGCCTCAGGTTCCTATAGCAGTGAGACCGCATCACGAAGCAGTTTGAATCTATTGCCTCAATGAATGAACGTGGCGAGTAGGGGAGTGGGGGGTTTGGGGACACCAGCGAGTGATGAGAACTGTAGCCAACTACAAGGTTGGAATTCATTATTTAGGCCTTCTGTGTGCATTAATGTCAGAGACAAAGCAGCCATGCTAGCTCACTCGGGCACATGGCAATTGAACACCATTTGTTAGAAATGAAAGACTTTTGGGGCTGGATTAAGCCCATCTGCAGGCCAGATCCAGCCTGCAGGCCATATGTTTGACACCCCTGGGCTGGACTACAAAGATGGTTTGATAAAAATAGATCATCCTTGAAAAAAACTGTTAATTGATTTATGTGATGTATTCCATTGTAACCTGATGTTCCAATAAAATTAAAGCATTACCAACAGCAGATGTCTTGAAAAGACCTGAATGGTGTTATTGCAACATCAAGCTGTCTCATAATGTGAATGTGGATTTATTATGCAGCGTCACTTTGCAATATCAATATATTGTAGCCAGGCGCAGCTGAAGGCCAGAACTGGCAGATGTTCCTCGGAGGTTGTCACAAACAAATGCACTGATTGACGAGAAGTGTCACCTGATACTAACATATAAACAGTGTAGTCGTCCCAGAAAATAAGCCATGAATGTAGCTTATTGAAGTAATAATGTGGAGCAACTGGTGGGGATTTGGCAAAGTCTTGCTAATATCATATCATATTATTTGCATGCAAATGCATGTTAGTGGATAAGCGGTATAGAAAGTGCATGGATGGAATGTACTATATGAGGTAGGTTGCCTGGTAGTCTCGCAAAGGCCCAAAGCGCAGCATCCAGTGTCCCAACAAACAAGAAATAAATACACAAAAGCAACTTACCTGTAGTTGACAGGCCAGCGTACCATCCACATGCGGTGATAAGAGAGTGACGTGACGGAGAAGCAGGTGACCAATGTGAGAGTGTAGAAGGTGGACACAAAGACCTTGCACAAGCCCTCGTTCCACTCGTAGTTGGAGTGCTGGCGACGCAGCGTTATGACACAGTACATGGTGATGGGGATGGCCATGTTGAGGATGTGCGTTCCCGCGAGTGTACAAATGAGGAACTCCAGCGGCTTCCATTTTTTCTGCTTGGCGCTGACGCTGAGGATGCTCCACATATTGGCCAGGATGGACACACCCGAGCAGACCAGCCAAGCCAGCGTGTTGGCATTGATGACATCATCCTTCATGGTGGTCGCCTCATCCACCATGTTGGAGAGAAGCGGGGCACAGTCTGGGGGGCCGCAGTGAACTGGAAGCGAGAGTGGGCACACGCGAGGAAAAGGAGGAGATGGTGATGGGCAGGAAGGGATGCCGGGCGTTGGACAGAGCAGGCATCCTACATGGGGGGGCGTGCACTCTCCATGCCAGTGGGACGTGAGGGGGTGGCAAATCCGGGCCGCTTGCCTGGGGATCAGAAAGAGAGGGAGGGATGATGTAATCACATTGAATTAGTGGGTCCAATTCAAAATAATCCTTCATCAGACATAATCCTTCATCCCAGTGAACTAATTATGTTAATCAGCACACTTTATTACAGTTAATACTGAAAGTCATTCATTTGTGGTGGCTGAGACCGAGCAGTGATCAGTCAGCAGGGCTATTTTTAAAGCGCCGCAGGCAACATCACAGCATTAAGCAACCAATTGTAAAAAAGATGAAACACTCATAATCAGGGCTACATGGCATCATATATTTTCCTTTCATCAGTAACTAACAGTTTAAACAGTAACTAGAGTAACAGTTATTCTTTGCTCCGCTGGCAGGCCCTTAATAACAAAGTGGAACATATACGATACTGTGCTGTGTTCCCTAGGCGTGTTGCTAAATGAGGTGCTGCTTAGTTTACAGTTGTGAAAAAATGAGGACAGTCCTTGACATTTGTGGTGCCCCCTCCAAAATTGCTTTGTTACCATCCATCCTTCTTCTATGTCGCTTATCCTTACGAGGGTCACAGGGGTCACGGGGGGATAGCAAAACTATGACTAAAATCTGGTCACAACAAGCTATAAAACATCATGCAATTTAAGAACGCACCCAAAGCACCAGAGGAGAAAGAATCCAACTACTGTGAGGTGAAAAAAGCTTGCCACACTGCCAGGGCATGTTGTCACATCCATTTCCTGCCGTTTGGCTTGTGCAAACACTGACGTTCTGTGGGCAAGACCCCTGGGAGGGGACACTGAAAATGACCTCATCATCACCATCACTCTGTCTCTTGGAACCAATGGTCCTTTGTAAGAACAATTAGACGGAGTACCAACCATTTACAGTGGATTTATACCTTTACTCTTTTATGTGCTTTTTAACCAAAAAAACACTCCTCCACTAATCAACACAATGCAAAATTTGTCGGACAAAATAATTTGTTGGCCCATAGCCGAAAAAAGAATTGGTATATATCATTCACACTCACTTTGTTGGCCACACAGAAGAGAAAAGAAATACAACTAGGCAAAACATGGAGATATAGGAAATAACATTAAAAGTTATAGGATTGGCCCGCATTTTGGACTTTGAGTCATCAAAAATAGTATTTTCCCGCTTTTTTGCAATGAAGAACCCTCCTATTGTCTGTGTAGGTTCTTAGTCCTGATCCCATCCCATTTTTAAGGTAGTCCTGTGAAGGCCATGGTGTGAAGGCACCACCACGGAGAATACTCCAGCACCGGCTGGCTGCAGGTGAGGAGGATAGAAAGGCAGTAATTGGTAACAGCTGCAGGGTCCCAGTAGCTCCGCCCATCTCAGGAGGTGTCAGAGTTTGAACAGGGAACACAGAAGCAGAGTGAGCAACACAAAACAAACGGAGAAACACAAGAACGGCAACACAGACTGAGCCGTGTCACAGAAGAGCGTGACATTTTGTTTCATGTTGTTTTCCTGTTACAGAAGAGCTATTAGTTGTATAGTGGTTCATATATAGCTGGTCATCTGAATAGATCCGGAAATGAATCAACAGATGGATGGATAGTGTTACATGCATCCGGGATGAAAGCAGATGAATTTTCCGGGAAAAATGCTTGTGGGCGGATATGTGCACCCAACACTGAGTGCCACTAATTAATGTTAGGTTCATCAAGCTCCGAACCTGGGGAGACAGAGCCTTCTCCATCGCTGCCCCCACCCTCTGGAACGCTTGCCCCGACCTTCCCACCAAAAAACAACTCAAAACCCACATGTTTAAATCCATTTTTAATGTCTAACTTTTTATACCTGACTGCTGTGCCCTGCCCCGCTTTTAGCCATGTTTTAGCTCTGAATGAATGTATGGATATTGTATTTTAATGCATTGTTTACTCTGTTTTTGCTCAACTCTATTTTTATTTCTTTTTTCTCTACTGTATTTGATATTTGGTATATACTAAGCGTATTTGAGTACTCTGAAAAGCGCTATACAAATAAAATGTATTATTATTATTATTATTTATCAACTGTTAAGCCTCATTTTGTGTACCAAGCGGTACACAATATTTAAAACTTGTAAAGGATACCAAAAGCAGTGATTCATAACTAGCGGTACCTAAAGAGTGTTATACATGGACATGTTCGTTGGTTGGTCTTTTCATTTGGGATTTGGAATGAGACAAAGATCTCTGCTACTGTCCTTTGTTTACTTTGCATACCTTCTCTTTGTTGAATCGATCACTGTACATACATAAGCTGTAACAATATCTCATGAAATATATATGTTCCTGTGTATACTCCGAGAAGCATCAGTAACAGATGGGAACAGCAGTGGAGCAAGAAGCAGTGTTTTAATTTAAACTCGTGACTGATGGGCTTCCTCGCTATTTGGACGAACAGCTTGATCACCCACAATCCCCTGGGCCTTCCAGTGAAATATGGCACCACTCCATTGACTTTTTCTCTCCTGCGCTCTCTATAACTTGAAGGTACACTGAAGGAACGATAACAGAGTCACTGAAAACAGATTTGGAGTCTTTGGAGCAAAGTCACTTGAAATAATTGGTGATTAAACATGATGAAATGTGCTGGAATAGCCCACTTGTCAACATGGCTTTTCTTGAAGTACTGTTCATTCTTTTAACTTTGTTGTCTACTGCTTTCAAATATGAGCTGCAAAAAGAGGAGGGGGGTACATGCTGGGCTGGTTGGCAGCCAATCACAGTATTCACACTCACATTCATACCTGTGACAATTTGGAGTCGCCGATTAATCGACCATGCATATTTTTGGAATGTGGGAGGAGTACGCAAACTCCAAAGAGAGAGAGAGAGATAGTGATTTGGTAGTTGTTCACATGTGTCACCTACACACACACACACAGAAGACCTCTCCACAGCATAAGGGATTATTAGGTCGGCCCTTGGAGGCCAAAACGCAATCAATCTACTGCTCATTATCTCGTTATCAGAGTCCAGCAGTGGTTCCTTCATGCATAACCAATCAGCTGCAGGACCTGCTTTATAATCTACTGTCCTGCACAAAGAATACCAGGCCTTAGAATAACCTCTTCAGGGCCCAGAAAGAGGATTTCTGCAAAATACTCATGATACAAACTGCCTTTCAAATTCTTATATTCTTATATATATATAGATATATTCCTTCTATTGCATACAAGCACAAAATTAGGCTTACACTGGAGTGTCCATGCTTTGATTACCGAAAACCAGGACACAATGACATACTGCCATGATGATACAACTGCCATATATCAATTTAACATTGTTTAAAAAGAAACAAGACGGCCATGACAGGATACGTTTTGAGAAAAAGTACATCTTACACTAGATTAAGCTGCATTAGGATTCCTGTTACCTGTACCTAAAGTACCTAAAAAAAAGAAAATTACCACTATTCACACAATCAAAATGCCACTGCTGCTTTTAGTTTGCACAATAAACCACAACTTTAATTAGACGATCCTCCTTTGGGAGCTGGGGACACTTGTTTGAACCCTCACACCCGGGAAAAGGGTTGTCATTCATCCAGCGTATTTCTCCATGACATCATGATGTTATTTAGAGTAAAGGACATCATGTCTTTCCACACTAAAGATAAAACACATGTTTGGAATATTACTATTGGTTTGCTGTGTTATTCCCATGCATGTTTTCACTTCCTGCTGTTTTATTGTTGCCATAACAGCCAAGCCAGCATTTAGCCTTAAGGGATGGTGGTAAGCAAAGAAATGCACCTACATGCTAAGTAATCCAGGTTCCATTTAATTAGTTATTTTGCTCCTTTCTCTGGAAACTTTTGGAGCCCAAGATCCCTGGTCTTGGCTGTGAACCTCGGCAAGATGTACCCCCTGACCCCACCGGGATATACAGTACATAGTATATACATGGATATACTGTACATATCAGTGATGCTCCAATTTTGTTAAAAGTGATTTCCATGAAAAATGTATCTAACATGCATGTTTTTGAAATTCGTGAGGATGAGAAAACTCCCCAAAGGAGATTCATACTGGAGACTTGCAATATTTTAAAATGTGTAAAAGAGCACATCATGTCCCCAAGCATGCTGCGGGGCCAAAAGACTATCAACATATGAATCAGATGTCCCATATTTAGGAGCAAAATAAGACTTGCTGAATGGACATCTTTTTGTTTGACGGGATAAAGATAAAATATGTCAATAGTCTTCAGTCCAATCAATAATAATAAATAAATAGTGCAAATTGATTCTTAACAATCTACATACAATAAAACGTAAAATGATGCTATTCTGAACCAAGTCCTTTATCCCAGTCGGCTTATTGTACAGGGTAGCATCAGTCATCTCCTAATGAATCTGCGATGATTAACACACAGGATGGTCTCACGGAGCAAACACAGTATCAAGACACTGCTGAACATATCATTAAATGAATGGAACACCTCTGATTAAATGATCCTTAGGAAATATCAGGAGTATCATACACAGAGGTACTTAAAAGAGCCATTACTATCAATAGTACAGCCACCAGCTTTCATTGTTTTTTTACCATTTTAACAGAACTGTGTCTGATTGGTTTCTAGTGTCTGTTAGATCATCTTGTCTTTTATATCGAGTTGGGCTACGGGACTACTTACCAAGGGACCACCATGAAGAGCCTGTTTGGATATTGTGTGAGCCATCCAACACTTAGTCTTTTTGTAAGATTACTTTTTATGCGCAATGACAAAACACAAATAATGATGAATTAGACAATAGTGTATGGGGTTTGAGATCCCTGGGGGACCGAGTCAACACTTTTCATGAGCGAGCAGCTTCTCACAGTGGAAGTCACTGAATTTTCCATCATGTAACTTGAAACTTTCTTCCTGTTTATGTAAAGCTGCCTCCACCTAAGTGAGAGGCTATCAATGCCAAGGCATGAGGAGTTTTGTCTCTTGCACACACATGCACTCAGAGGTTGGAAACCTTCCAAGCTTTACACGTCCCTGTTACACACGTGTTATTTAGGGAAGCATCCACTGGGATTATTGTCTTATTGTCCACGCCACAGGGTAAACTAAAAGAGCACTACTTGTGGGAAAGGGAATTGCAGAAAGTGAAGCTTGACTTTCACCCGTTATTGACCCGGACTGGTGTGAGCAGTTGAGGACACCACTTTTAGCAAGGCATCGTTACTTATGTGTCTGTCACACCCGACCCCTCACCAAAAAAGGACAATGACCCAATAAAGTATGTATTTGCAAATCGAGTGAGTGTGATTGGTGGAGAATGAGGAAGTATTGTACCAGTGTGGAGAGGGTCAACCAACGTATACGTATACATATATATACGGTATTGGAACCATGCACTGCTGTTGAGTATCAGACGGGATGCTACAATAATGACACTGTTTTTTTTAATGTTTGGAATAGTAATTAATTAGTTGCTGGAAAAGAATAATGGCATTAATATCGCCCCTACTAGCTCTGCTGCTGGATGCCCTCCTGCTGTGTGAAAGTTATGGCAATACCCTGCTTTGCTGGGATCTGTGTGAAAGGCACAGACTGAACATATTCTGACAGCTCTGGTGTGCCAATTTGTGGGATTTCTGTGTGAAAGAGGAAACAAAAGGCCAAAACAGGCCCTGATAAAGAAAACCTTATCGACTTGATGCAGCTAGCAAATGGCAATAACAGAAACAGCCTCCTCGGTACAAGTAAACATCATGGATTGTTCTCTACATGTTGTGGGTGAGTGACGATTGGAGGAGAGCACAGTGTGAACACAAGCTAGCACGGTTGCAAAATGACAGGCAAGTCGTGTGACACAGCTTCGAGGTTGGAATGGCCTGTGTCACGTGATATTTAGCCTGCATGGCCGCATCTGCTCTCTATATTCTGTGCACTAATGGCCGTTGCATTGACATAAATGTGTCTGAGGATGGTTAATGACACAATGGCAACAAACTTAAAACCCATTTTAAAGGGATAACAAATGACTCTATGGTCAAAATGACATTAAACACAAGCTGCACGTTTAAATGTGAATGTGCATTGATATATGGAGCATGAATCAATATACACTACATGATGACCTACACCCATCTACCCAAATTTAAATGACAGCCAAAGCTCTGATCAGTCATTATGGCCTAAAAATGATACATTCGAGGCACGTGGAATTTTAAGGATGTATACACATGGATATGTACCCAGACATAGCCAAAAAACACCAGTGGTGAAACGATCCCATGAATCTTTGTGGTGCTCCCGAAGGATTTTCCTCAAAACGCTTTTGTTTGCATACATGTAATACAAATATCGGTGAAGTTTCAAATCATTAGGAAATTAGTTCCGAGGTCCTGCCTCCGCATCTTCTACGATGTTTTGTTTGATGGCGTCCATGTTTTTCAATCAGTCAGTATTGTGCTGACCCAGCAAACAGTATAAGGTTACAGTGGGTGCCTTGTGAAGCGCTTTGAGCTGCGGGGGAAATTTCTAATCTATCCAACTTACAGAGGTTTAAATTTGCGGTTTAATGGCGGTGTTACCATGTGGCGGATTGGTCAGCACAGGCAATGCAGTAGGGCTGCATATTTTCACTGTTATGAGTAGAAGCGTTAGCATAAACAAATTCATAGTCACATGAACAAATTAGTACCCGCCATTGGGTGTAGTCTAATATTGACACATATTATTACTGGTTATGTGTGTGTATGTGCCAGTAAGAGCAAGAAAGTACTTGAAGATTCCCTATCAAGTGTGTGTAACATTACTGACATCAATATTGTTGGTATACCCCAACAACTACATAATAGAAACTACATAATAGTTGCCTCTCAGATTCCATCTTTTAACCATAAGAGATAATTTTGCTTGAAAAAAAATCTACAGGCTTCACAGTTGCAGTTGGACGAAAGGTCACTATTTGTTGTTTCAAATGTGAATGTACAGTATATAATCCACCCCACTGCTTCCTGCAATGGATGCGGTGCAGTAAATGTATCATTTCACTTCATAACTGGGTCAATTATTATCATGCAAAAACCAAATCAATACAAATGAAATCATTTATATAGGTCAGATTAGCTCAGTGAGGAATGCTGCGTTAACGTGTCAGGACACCACCTGTTTGTATGGGGAGCCTTACTGCTCTAATTCTACTTTAATAATTATATCACCTAAATGGATCGTTTCTTACCTTTGACTTTCAGAGCTTGCCTCCGCTCATTGTCCACGTCATGTGATAATTTCCTGAAGAAAAATAACAGTCTCTGCCGGCATCTGTCCAAAGTAAGCAAAGGGGAGTAATAATACAAAATGATGGAGGAGTCTCAAGACAGCGCGTCACATCGACCGGACTCCTCTTTGTCTGCCAATGAGTGGAGGAGGTTGGTGTAAGATTATCGACGAGTATCGCTCAAGTGATCAGAGCCTTCAGTGAGGCACGAAAATACATGCACGTACCAAAGTAAACCATGCATCCTTTCCTCTTCTGCTGCTGGCGCTTCGGACGGCTGGATGCGCGTTCAAGACTCCACTGAGGCGCGTTCGCGCAGCAAGAAGCTGGGTGATGGCTGTGGGAGTGGACCGCAATGTCACAAATTATTCATGGAGGAGGAGGGAAGGGAAGAGGGCGCTCATTTTGACTCACTTGTGGGAACTGTTTCGTCTCATTTCGTGCAAACACGTTAGAATAACGTCATACTGTATCTGTCTGTCTCGCGAGCTAGCGAGCTAGGTAGCTAGCTAGCTATCATTCTGTCCGCGTGTCATTTATTTATTAATGGCAGGCTTCATAAGAAGACTAGTTTTCCACTGTTTGTTTCTGTTTCCACATAAATTATGTACTTGGTACACAATTCATGACCGAAAATGGTGCTCTAATGTCACAAAATGACCACATTCCCACACGCAAGTGATTGACACCTTGTCGAAGTAGTGTGTACTAATGCAATACGATGGTACACGCCGCTAGCATTATTCCCGCGTAGGTGCTGTATGTATTGTCACCGCCATTAGCCGTGACATTGTGTTATAAACACAAAAAGATACATGGACTGTGTGGGAGAGGGAATTGGTGACTGGAAGACAAGACTGTTTATGATCACTCACAACGGAGAGTCACAAGGAGGGTTCAAGAGGCCACAGAGATGACTTGAGAATTCCCCTCTGATTTTCTCCCAAGTGGACTTGTCCAAGTGGACAAGTCAAGCACTTAATAATAATACCACATGCATTGTTGTACATACAGTATGTTGCAGTGCCTTCACATTACACTCATGACAAGTTGACAGGAATTACAATATGCAAAAGCAAGAAGGGGGAAAGGGACAAAAAGCATTAGTAATCTATTGAAAACAACATTCCATCCCATTCTGTGAATCGTAAAATTATTACAAACAGTATAATACACCACTGGTGTATATACAGCGTCATCCATACACTATGAATCAGACAGGAGCTCTTTGGAAATTAGGAGTTTTCATTGTCATTATGTGAGCCGTTATGTAAGACTCCTCCCTCGGACGCTGCCTTCAGAGCAGTGTTCCTCCCTAAGGGCTCACATTGTACCCAGTGAGAAAAGGAATCGGCCCCACACACCACGAGAGCTCCCTGGTGATTGCGATACAGATGATCTTCATCCATTTGTCGGCTGCACCTGCCACCCATTCACTCCCAAATACACCTGACAGCTGCACATCCTGGGAAGTATCGTCCTCCTGATTCTCAAGAAGGGATCTACTTGGTGGGAGGGTGAGGAACAATTTCCCCAGAGCTAATCTGATTCAGTCAATAAAGCTGCAGCAGTGTTCCCTCAAGGTTTCACTTCCAATGACATCTGTAATTAGACTGCTACAAAAATCAACACAATCTGCATACATATGCTGTGTTTGGCTAAGTAGGCCAACAAAACACAACAGAAGTTAGAAGTGTGAATAGAAGCACACATAAATAATACAGCTTTTCACAATATATGACTTGGACAAAGAAGCTAAAAGCTTTCATAGCAATGTGTTCTCCATAGCATCCTGGTACTCACACAATTATTGACCAATTATACCACTTGATGGACATTAAGCTGAGAGGTTTCAAACAACGGGATGTCTTTCTGTCTGATGAAACTGGATCTCATGATCATGGAGGAATGGTTCATAATGTCATGAAGCAACATTTTCCAAAAGGGTCATTACGGTGGTGGGGGAATGCTGGAGTCTATCCCAGATGACTTTCTGCGAGAGGTGGGGTACACCCTCGGCTGGTCGCCAGCCAATCACAGGGCACATATAGACAAACAACCATTCACACTCACATTCATACCTATGGATATTTAGAGTCGCTAATGAACCTAGCATGTTTTTGGAATATGGGAGGAAACCGGAGTACCCGGAGAAAACCCACGTACGCCCGGGGAGAACATGCAAACTCCACACAGAGATGTCCAAGGAGAGAATCGAACCCAGATCTTCCCCCGACTGTGTGGTCAACACTTGACCACCGTGTAGCCCCAAAAGGAACCAGTTTCCTTAATTATCTAGCACTTATCCTGTTCAGGGTGAAACTCTTCGTAAAGAGATATCAAAAGTTTGGACATCCATTAAATTATATGCCAAAGTGACACTACAACCTGAAACAACAATAATAAACATTCATACCACTACGATAAATCAAAATTAAACATTAATATCTTCATAAGGGGAAAAAATGACTGCTCTTGGACTGCATTTCATTCAGGTGTGCAGGTGTACCTAATGTGGCCACGCACAGCTGCTACTAGAGGTCAAGTTTGGGAAAAGAAGTCGTCCATCTCTCAAAGCCTCTTTCTGATGTTGAGTGACCTGGAAGTAAAAAGTAACAGAAGGCATTCCCGCCCACTGGCTTTACCGGACTGCTCTCCCCTCTCTCTCCTGTGACACACACACACACACACACACACAAAACAGCTTATAATACCCAACAATGTTTGACATTTTTTTTGTCCATTCATTCATTCATTTTGTACTGCTTATCCTCACGAGGGTCGCGGGGGTGCTGGAGCCTATCCCAGCTGTCTTCGGGCGAGATACACCCTGGACTGGTGGCCAGCCAATCACAGGGCACATATAGACAAACAACCATTCACACTCACATTCATATTCATCAATTTGGAGTTGCCAATTAACCTAGCATGTTTTTGGAATGTGGGAGGAAACCGGAGTACCCGGAGAAAACCCACGCATGCACTGGGAGAACATGCAAACTCCACACAGAAATGGCCGAGGTTGGGATTGAATCCTGGTCTCCTAGCTGTGAGGTCTGCGCGCTATCCACTCAACCGCCGTGCAGCC
Source organism: Doryrhamphus excisus (assembly GCF_030265055.1). Classification (NCBI taxonomy): domain Eukaryota; kingdom Metazoa; phylum Chordata; class Actinopteri; order Syngnathiformes; family Syngnathidae; genus Doryrhamphus; species Doryrhamphus excisus. The sequence goes on along the minus strand of NC_080475.1, from coordinate 16,149,482 downwards.
TGGGTTTTTTGTTGTTGCCTGGAAATGATGTACATGTCAAGAGCCCTGATGCCGATACTAGAGTGTTGAAGTGATCTGGTTCTTTCCTGACTACACTTCCGGAACACAAGATCAGAACAGCTTGCTGACACCGCCAACTTGAACTAAAAGAGGCGAAAGGTACAGATTCTTTGAAATAAATGACTTACAAGTGCTGACAGCTGCTGGCAAGCCAATTTAACTGCTAAAGTTCAAAGTGATTGCCTAGAAACAACAAATACAATTCACAATTCAACATCTTGGAAAAAGTTTCCCTCCTCCCAAAAAAGCGAACATTTCCTTCCAATTCTACTTCCCATAGATGCAATGACCAGGCGTCCCAATACATTCTTCGCTAGGACCATTGAGTGACTTGTGTGTCTCTGGTGTTGGAAAATAAATGTTTCCTCACCCCAACAAGGCCAAAAGGAGCACTTATAATTTGCAGAGGCAAGCATCAATAAAGTCTTGTCACCAGAGTTGTGCAGCCGTCTGAAATTATTGAGTACATTTCCACAGGTGACCTTGAAGTGCAGGCTCAGGTTTCTGGGAAAATAGAAAGCTGCAGGTCTGCTTGTCAAAGAAATGATTGACGATGAAGATCAATGCTGAAAAAACACAAAGCGGGTCACCAGATAATGAAAGCTGAGAGTTTCACTTCATCTTTAATCCATCCTCATGAGCCCCTTAATATTTTTCCTGCTGCACCATGAAGGCAATCTTTCATCCTGCAAGTGGCCTTGTCATTTTTCTCCACACTGATACATCATAGTTCTCATTCTCATGTGAAGACATGACATGTGTGTTGATTACATCTTTGGGTAGGAAAGAATTACCATAACTTCATCTAAAAAAAAAAAAACAACAACAATCAATTTAATTTAATCCCAATCTGCAGTAAAAAGTACATTTTTAATGAAATATTGATGCTGTACAATAGGGTTGGGCAAGCTACAGCCCAGCGGACAAAGCACATATAGCAGCTTGTATGAGACGTTTACAGATGAAACAAGACAAATCATTCATTCATTTTCTACCGCTTTTCCTCACGAGGGTCGCGGGGGTGCTGGAGCCTATCCCAGCTGTCTTCGGGCGAGAGGTGGGGTACACCCTGGACTGGTCGCCAGCCAATCACAGGGCACATATAGACAAACAACCATTCACACTCCCATTCATACCTATGGACAATTTGGAGTGGCCACTCATCCACCGTGCAGCCCAAAACAAATCATTCCAGGCTAATATTACAACTAGTCCACAGATGTCAACACTACCAGTTTTGCCAGGAGGCTCCACAAAGAACACCATTGGAGGCATGTCATCAACCCTCCAATAAAATAATAAATCATAAAAAGTCAGTTGTGCGTATGAAAAATGCTTATTTTTTTAATGCACTCTAAAGACAAACTACAGTGAAAGTCACTTAACCGTGCACAGTGCATCCATTTCAAAACTGCTTGATGTCACATATTGTTGGTAACCATGGTTACCACATAGTGTCTCCACATATTACAGCCAGCTGCAAGCAGCACAAAAGAAATGGCTGCTGTGTAAAGTATAATGATGAATGTTTTCGAGCACAGCATGTAATTGTCCTTGCAATGTAATTGGGTCCATACGTTTCTTCATTACGCCAACACTTTCAGTAAGTCATCAAGTCATGCGATATGGATTCTACTCTCTTTTTTCCCCACAAGATGCCTCAACCTTGCTAGGTTTATAAATAGATACAAGCCCCCACACCCCGCATTACGCCCCTCAGTGGAAGCTTGAGCCTAACTTTATTTCCATGGGGAGGGGAAATAAAAAGCTAGCGCACTGCTGAACAGGGAACCTGGGGGGCACAGGCAACCTTAAAGATCCAATGACAAATCATTTTGTGCCTGCATCGGGGAAAACGGTGAGTAGAAACAAAAGGCAGTTTTGTCTCTCTATTTAGTTTAGTTGGATCTGTTATTGTTAGTTTTGAATCAAACATTTCAAACAGACAACTTACTTGGTTAACTTCTTTTTGCACTTAATGTATGTAGACGATAGCTGTGTAAGGTTACTTGAAACATTACTTTACATGTATGAATGTAAGGCAATAATAACATTATATTAGAATGTATTGCCCAGTACCATCAGAAAAGTGCCTGTGAACTAGTGCTTCATAGGTGGAAATGACATTTAACTTGGGTGTTTCTGATAAGGATTCTGGCAGTCAACATGGAAGAATAACTGGGGCAACCAAACAAGACCGTCTGAGGCCCAAAAAAAAAAAAAAAAAAGTGAAAATAAAGAGCGAGACAGTGACAAAACACCAAAATACCGAGCCAACACACACTTGTCCTGCTGCTACATGACCAAGGGAAGAGAGCAGGAAGGCAGGAGTGTGATGGCAGAGAATGAACGCAAGAGAGGCCAGAGAGGTCTTCACACATCCCTCCCCCATCGGGGTGTGGGAGAGATGCGAGTTGAGTCAAAGCCCCCCAAGCCACCCCTGCAATCCCAGCCCTTCCCTCACATGGTGAAAAGATGAATAGCGTGTGTCCTCTCTGCCAAGGCATGCCCAAGACAATGACATCATCATCATCATCAAGTGAGCAAAGGACATGATGCGAGAACCCAGACTCATGCTTGGATATTTTATTCATTATTATTCATGTGGTTTTTTTTCCCATCTTGTACTCAATATATTACTGTTCTCTAATCTCATCATAAAATAGCAGTTACATTAAAATAATTCTCTTATGGAGCCGATACTGTATGAACTCTTTGGTCAAGTTGTAAGACTAAGCTACAATTACAGGAGAGGAAGAGAAAGGAGAGCAGGCTTGATTTCCTTCAGTGTGGCGTTGTGGCGGTCTCACTGCTTGCCTTCCTTCTCTGCAAGTCTCTTGGCTTTATTGTGGAGGTAACGAGTTTGCCCTTCATCATAACGCCTCTGCTCCTCCTCCCCGCTCACCTGGGCAAAAAAAATAAAGATTTTCAGATATTTTACCAATTTTAATGTATTTTTTGTACATTTCTCCATGATAACAAACTGCATTCATTTCATCTATCCATCCATTTTCTTCCATTTATCCGAGTCGCTGGGGCAGCGGACTCAGTAGGGAAGCCCAGACTTCAAGAAAGACTCAATGTTGTGTCTCATGCAGAGCTTTTCTTCTCAACGACTCCAAACCACTGCATCACAAAGATGGAACATCTATTTTATAGCGCTAACCATTGCTCGCCCACCGGGGGATACAAACCACGACCCCAAACCTGCCTGGTGACTGGGTGCGAGACATGCCCCCCCTCCCAGTGTCCACCACAATACATCCATCATCGGGACTCGCCTATATGCGTTTCATTGTTTTGTAGTTGCCATTGCACCAAACATCTAGAACTGCACTAAAAGGCAGAAGACAATAACTGGAGTATACGTGTCACAGCTGTAGTACCATCTGTGCAATCATTGTGATTACAAGAACGATAACGATGCAAGGAATCGCAGCATGTAGACGGTATCATGGCTGAGATGTTCGCCAATATGCCAACTCTGCTGTCATGCCGTCGCCATTAACCCATTACATATTCAGCTGAACGCCGTGCCATCTAAAAATAAACACTAAACCTAGCTTGGGCTACAGCGGGTTGCCGTGACAACCAGCCTTGTTGTTCCTGCATGGGGACAACCAGCTGAGACTCTGCCACTAAGGAGAGAACAGAAGGAAGGAAGGCATCAAAGAAAGGAAGGAAACAATGAGGCTAGGGAAGATACCAAGAGACAAAAGGAGAAGGAAAAAGAAGAAAAGGGACAGAGGCAGTTGAAGAATAACGAAGAAAGAAGAATGGGAAACTGAAAGAACAAAAGTAACAAAAAGGAAAAAGCAATACCGAGTAGGAAATTGGAAGAAGGGTTGAGGAAAGAACAAGAGTAGAAAGGGAAGGAAAGAGGAAATTAGCATCATAGTGGAAAATAATGATTTTATTTCATTTGAACATGCATCAGATTCCAATTGAATGCATCCCATAATCCAGAGGTAGGGAACCTATGGCTCGGGAGCCAGGTAGGGCTCTTTTGATGACTGTATCTGGCTCTCAAGCATTTCTTACCACAATAAAAAAATATTTTTGCTAACGTTTTAAAGTAAACCATCACAGAAATGACTGTTAAAAATAATATTCTAAATTATTAACAACTTTCTTATGCATTTTAATCCGTCCATCTATTTTCTACTGCAATACGGCCGACCATATCCATCTTTCTTGAAGATATTTTCCAGGTCAAACACCAAAACTCGATTATTACTGGGTAATGCGGTAGTCTACCTCGGTCATTGAGATGTCAACATGTAAATGTAGACTTTGGTCAAATAGCTAAAGCTGCAGAACCAAGCCTTCTGGCAAAGATGGCCAAAAGAATGAAATATACATAAATAATAAAGTACGGTGCAAAACTATGCAGCAGCAGAAGTTGCATTAATGGCAGCAAGTATTTGATTTATTGTTGGACACTGCGCTGCTCACGAAAGTGTGCTGGCCACACCCCATTGGCGTGGGGTAGTGTGCCTGGTCTACGTAATTAGAGCCCATTATATCTAAAACTGTTGGTCTTACATAAAAATGCACACATTTTATTGCATTCAATGTTTTAAAAAATGTATATGGCTCTCACAGATACACATTTTAAAATATCTGGTCTTCATGGCTCTCGTAGCCAAAAAGGTTCCCGACCCCTGCCATAATCAGTTCACAGTTCCACATGTCCAAAAGGAGTAGGAAGAAGCAAAGCTTATTAAATCCTACCCCTCCATCTGGTACTTTTACAATAAACAGTAACTGTTATATTTGTTCACTTCCTGCTTTCCTAATATAATTTAAGTTTTGTTTTTAATCACGTACCAAAGTACAAGGTGATATGACCATCCAATGACATAATGGGTACCATAGTAAGTGTCAATATAGTGATATACAGTGAAGAAAATAAGTATTTGAACACCCTGCTATTTTGCTATTTCTCCCACTTAGAAATCATGGAGGGGTCTGAAATTTTCATCGTAGGTGCATGTCCACTGTGAGAGAGATAAACTAAAAAGAAAAATCCAGAAATCACAATGCATGATTTTTTAACAATTTATTTGTGTGATACAGCTGCTAATAAGTATTTGAACACCTGAGAAAATGAATGTTAATATTTGGTACAGTAGCCTTTGTTTGCTATTACAGAGGTCAAACGTTTCCTGTAGTTTTTCACCAGGTTTGCACACACTGCAGGAGGGATCTTGGCCCACTCCTCCACACAGATCTTCTCTAGATCAGTCAGGTTTCTGGGCTGTCGCTGAGAAACACGGAGTTTGAGCTCCCTCCAAAGATTTTCGATTGGGTTCAGGTCTGGAGACTGGCTGGGCCATGCTAGAACCTTGATATGCTTCTTACGGAGCCACTCCTTGGTTTTCCTGGCTGTGTGCTTCGGGTCGTTGTCGTGTTGGAAGACCCAGCCACGACCCATCTTCAATGCTCTGACAGAGGGAAGGAGGTTGTTCCCCAAAATCTCACAATACACGGCCCCAGTCATCCTCTCTTTAATGCAGTGCACTCGTCCTGTCCCATGTGCAGAAAAACACCCCCAAAGCATGATGCTACCACCCCCATGCTTCACAGTAGGGATGGTGTTCTTCGGATTGTACTCTTCATTCTTCTTCCTCCAAACACGCTTATTGGAATTATGACCAAAAAGTTCTATTTTGGTCTCATCTGACCATAAAACTTTCTCCCATGACTCCTCTGTATCATCCAAATGGTCATATGCAAACTTAAGACGGGCCTTGACATGTGCTGGTTTAAGCAGGGGAACCTTTCGTGCCATGCATGATTTCACATCATGACGTCTTAGTGTATTACCTACAGTAACCTTGGAAACGGTGGTCCCAGCTCTTTTCAGGTCATTGACCAAGTCCTGTCGTGTAGTTCTGGGCTGATTCCTCACCTTTCTTAGAATCATTGAGACCCCACGAGGTGATATCTTGCATGGGGCTCCACTCCGATTGAGATTGACCGTCATGTTTAGCTTCTTCCATTTTCTAATGATAGCTCCAACAGTGGACCTTTTTTCACCAAGCTGCTTGGTAATTGCTCCGTAGCCCTTTCCAGCCTTGTGGAGGTGTACAATTTTGTCTCTGGTGTCTTTGGACAGCTCTTTGGTCTTCGCCATGTTACAAGTTAAAGTCTTACTGATTGTATGGGGTGGACAGGTGTCTTTATGCAGCTAACGACCTCAAACAGGTGCATCTGATTCAGGATGATACATGGAGTGCAGGTGGACTTCTAATGGGCAGACTAACAGGTCTTTCAGGGTCAGAATTCTAGATGATACACAGGTGTTCAAATACTTATTTGCAGCTGTATCACACAAATAAATTGTTAAAAAATCATGCATTGTGATTTCTGGATTTTTCTTTTTAGTTTATCTCTCTCACAGTGGACATGCACCTACGATGAAAATTTCAGACCCCTCCATGATTTCTAAGTGGGAGAAATAGCAAAATAGCAGGGTGTTCAAATACTTATTTTCTTCACTGTATATAGCACATCATGACTGGTTCAAGACTCTTCATCCTTGTATTTAGCAAACCTCAACTGCTTGTAAAATAATAAGAAATTGAGGAAGAATGTGGAGTGGGTGGGCAGAAAGGAAAGGAGGAGGAAGGAGATCAAAGGAAGGAATACAGAGAGGTGATGCAGACAAAAGAAAAGGAAGCATAGCGAAAGGAAAGGCACAGAAAAAGGAAGGAATACACAGAAAAGGAAGGCATCCAAGGGTATCAGGAATAAAAAAGGAAATGAAAGATCCGGTAAGGTAGCATGAAGAAAGGGAAAAGACAGATAGTACCATTGGAGGAATGGAGGGATGAGACAGGGGAAAGGAAGCTACAGAGGAGAGAAAGGAGGCGAGTAGGATGAGATAAAGAATGTAGGGGTGATGGAAGATGAAATGAATGCATCTTAGTTTCCAGCATCATTCATAGCCATCACAGTATAGACGGCACAAAAACAGCACAAGCTCATGCATGCAGCAGCGCACACCAAGGATTGCAGGTTAGCCTTTTTAGGTGCTTCCAGGCATCTTCACTCTTTTTTTTTCCCTCTCTTTCTGTTGGCCCATGCAGCACACAAATTATGGTGCATCCTTTATCCTCATGCTGTCCTCCTTCCACAATTTAGCATTAATGTTACAATGACATCCGCCACACCATTCTCACAGCTCCAAACGCCCGGTGAGCTAAAAAGGGAAAGTCTATAAATAGAAACACAGAGGGCTCACTGGAGAGGAAGCCTGAATAAGAGAATGGGGTGGCGGTGGAGGGGAAGTACCTGCAGTCAAAAATAGCTGAATTTTCTTTCACTACGGCTATTTATAGCACACAACTGGAGCTGGATCTGTCACAATGTAATGAAATATTCATCCATGAAGCCTCTGGCATTTCATCGTGTCGCTGGGGAGACTATTTTATCAGAAAACAAACACTGTATTACGTGTGGTGAGAATAATTTACATCCTCAATGTAAATGAGCACCACTAACCACTAATTATGCACATGTTACCATTTATAAGTGAACCAAAGAAGCAGCAGCTTGACATAAAATTTCAATATACGGACATGCAAATTACAAATTTATTTCCCTGGTAACTTACTACATTTATGAATGTGCAATTACTTTTTTGGGAAAGCAAGTAATAACTCTAAATAATTAAGTTACCCAACTACTCTATAAAGTTTCTCTTTGAAATAAACATCTTTTCTGTCAGTATTTATGCCCAACATTATCCCTCACAACACATAAATGCATCCTTTTTTTCCCCCTTTTGCTCATTTGGCGTGCACCACAACGGAGTCCCTGCTGTGCAGGTTCCATTTACAGACATGAGGATAAATTATTGAAATCATCAAGAAAATTCCTTTTCGTTGTTTTGCTTCTCTCTTCATCAAATCGAGGCACACAGATACGTTACAGCGAGCACTATCAAGGCTACAGTTCCGTGCCATTAAAACAAAAGCCTGGAGCAGCTCATTCGAGGTGGAAAAGTAGCTAATGAAAGCATGGAAGCAGGCATACAAAAGGAACAGGCTTGTGTCAAATGGAAATGGGGACACTGGCAGACACTTTGGTAAATGCCGACCAGCAGTGGAGGCTCTTGATTGAAATTTTTGTATAACCTGAACAAAAGCAGAGAAATGTGTTTGCAAACACGTAAAAGACTGAAGCTCTACGGTACCTTTAAGTGTGTTCAGGTCAATGGTCGTACCCATCAATTCGATTTTTCCCTACCCACACACACGATAATAAACAAACGTGTTAAAGGGGAACTTGGAACCCATCGTTCACAATCCTTATGTGAAACATGAACACATTTCTTTCCCTTTTCTGTGCATTATAAACAAGAAAACTCATTAATTTCAGTTAGCTTACAATGCTGTCATTATGTCAACTATGAATGATGGCACACATCATACGGATGCAGTTCATGAGCTACTGGAGACCCGACTTAGCATAGTAATGTAGGCACCGCTGGTACGGCGGAGCCCAGGAGAAACCAGATGTGCCTGCCCGAGGTGAAGCACCCACTGTCGGGCACATTTTGTCAGAGGCACCATTGATGCAGTGGAGCTCAGAAGCCGGACATGAGGGCGCCGCGTGGAAGCACAGCGTGTCCGACATTAATCTGCGCGCTCTGTCTTGGAACCAGACACCATCGTGCTGCATCTTGGCTCATTTGCATAGTAACAGTGATTGGATGTTTGGAGGGGAGGGAGGGGCCATCTGGGCTGTGAAGAAACATGCGGCACGGCCACGGAGATCAGCGATGGTGGAGCTGTCTTGTGCTTTTTCTGGCTGATTCTTTTCTGAAATTCTGATTTGGGGAGACAAGTTGTTGCCGCCCCCCCCCCCCCTCCCAGAGCCGTTTTGATGTTGGATTTGTTTGAATTGGTTGTAGTAGTTAACGGACAAAAAAATGACAGAATAAGAACTAGGAAGAAGAAAAGGAGGAATAAATAGATAAAAATATCTGACTACAATAACTTACGCTTTCAGCACACACAATAATAATTCAACATACCTGCATGTAATGTATATTTACAAATACATTCAAAAAATCTGTGCTTTCATGACTGAGTGTGAAAAGACGGTACTGACCTTAAGAGGGGGAACAGGCTGAGCTTTACCAAAGCGGTCCAGCGAGATGAAAGTGAAGAAAGCCGATACGGCACGATAGCTGACTTTCTCAGCATCAACCAGCGAGCAGGCATCTACCAGCACTTCTATCTCCATGGACTTGTTACTGACGAACGTGAGACGACCCGTGACAGTCACTATACAACCTTGATGAGGAAAAAGTAAATGGATGTCAATAAAAAGGGAATTTGTGTATTTAAAGTTTTGTTGATGCTTTAGTAACAGATATTCTTTGTGTTTCATTAAAAAGGAATTTTATTATGTAGAGGTTCGACGGAAAATAAAGTAAACATTAATGCTAAAAAGGAGGGGCCGAAATGTGTGAATGATGGGCAAAATTCAAAAGAAAATCTGGTTCCGATTTAAGCTCTTCACCATTATCCTGATGTGTATGACACAAAAAAATATGTAATCATCCGCTTTCTAAAGTCCAAACTGTTATTACTGCTGGTTGTCATGGAGATGGGAAGTGAAGGCGTTAACCCTGCAGTCTGAGTTCTATTTTAAAGCTCACATAATAAACTAGAGTACATGGAAAATGAGCACTGGGCAGCAAAACATTTGTTGTGTGTCACATCTAATGTACAATCTTCATCCTTTGATTAAGTTGATTGTTCCATCATCCGCACGTGTCTCATATACAAAGCAGCAATCATGAATGGGTGCATTTAGCTATCCCAGAGGTCACCTTTCTGGATCTTGCGATGGAAGTTGATGGCATCAACAGAAGCAGTGACTATATTGGTGTTGCAGTGACGTGCTGCCACAATGCCCGCTACTTCATCCATCAACTTCATGGTCACGCCTGTTTAACACACAAGCACACAGCTTCAGTATCATATTAGATGCCTACGAATATCATTTCACCCCACGAATTGTTGCTTTTACACCTTAGACACCAAAAGAAGCAAGTACATTGCACCGTTCATAGTCGAACCTATGGAGAATCTTCAATGAACCTTGCATGCATGTTTTTGGACTGCACCTGCTTTGGAGTTCTACCATCAGCTCTGATGTATTTTGGCTGAGTGACATCTATCAACATCCAGATGCCACATGTAACACAAAATCAATAAGTCTGCCTATGATGGCTTTTTTGACTCAGACCATTTATACTTTGTAGTTTTTTTTGCCTGATGTGTGGGAGTACAAACCAGCACATGCTGCTTGCTCAAAAACACAGCAGTCACAATAAAAGTGGGCCTGCTAGGTTGCTGTGCAATGAATTTTTGCTGAAAATCGATGAGACATCCGCTGCACTTTTGCTAATAACGCTCATGAAAGCTTTTGCGGGAGTTCAATCAGAAAGCTCTTGAAACTGCTGCCTCACTGCTTCACTTCTCCTGTCCCGTGCTGTCTGTAATATTTTCATTCCCCATTCTGAAGTCACTTCTTAATCTCCTCCAAGATCAGCAAATATGTGCCTGATGCCCTTTAAATACCACACCAACGCATGCATCCTGTACGTGAGCCCCACAAAGCAAACACTGTCTTCATGCAACCGGTCACCGTCCCTGCAAGGGTCACTCATCATTTTAAATAACAGATAAACAGTTTAGTTTATTATGTGGTTCAACTTGTGGCTCACCTGTCGTGCTTCTACCTCTAGATGAGAAAGTTGAGTGTACCAATCCCATCACGGTCGCTTTTGTATTTCCTAAATGTCCTAATTGTCACAGAAGAAAGACATACTGCATATTTGATCAAAATAAAAGTGTTTGCTGCTCAAGAAGGTGAATTATTAGTGACACGGTTTAGAACAGTGGGACAGCATGTCAGGCCAACCTGACTGTGGACCACTCCAATAGACATGTTGTGAACATAGCGTACCACTACACCAGAAATGGAAGTTAGATGGAAGATACTGATTTTTGGGAAGTAGGACCGCTTATTCTCACTCGGGTGGTGAGTATGCTGGAGCCTATCCCAGCTGTCTTCGGGCGAGAGGCAGGGTACACCCTGGACTGGTGGCCAGCCAATCATTCACACTCATTCATACCTATGGACAATTTGGAGTCGCCAATTAACCTAGCATGTTTTTGGAATGTGGGAGGAAACCGGAGTACCCGGTCGCCAGCCAATCACAGGGCAACTTTCTTATGCAATGTAATTATTCATTCATTCATTCTCTACCGCTTTTCCTCACGAGGGTCGCGGGGGTGCTGGAGCCTATCCCAGCCGTCTTCGGGCGAGAGGCGGGGTACACCCTGGACTGATAGCCAGCCAATCACAGGGCACATATAGACAAACAACCATTCACACTCATTCATACCTATGGACAATTTGGAGTCAAAACGTGATCAAAACGTACTGTATCTTGTATGCAGTACTGTATATTAAAGCATGTGATAAATCTTAGCTGCCAACTGCATGCATACTTCATAAAACTCCATACTGTGCTCCCTGGAAGACCATGCATATTTAACTTGGCGCAACAAGAAGTGGAGGTTCTCCCTGTCCTTGAGGACCAAATATTTGTTATGTAACCACAGTGGTCAGTAGAATTGTGAAAAGCATTAAACTAAGAAAAACCTCTATTGATGTGGACGACGTAAAAGGTTGATGGTACAAGTCAACATGAGACTGAAAATGAGGACGAGCGAGGCCAAGACAGCCCGAGGCCTGACGTTACACATTCACAGGGTGACATGGCACACTATGACTCCCTTTGCCGTAGGGCGAGAACAAACGAAGGGGGGATGGAAAGGGTTAGGACTGGCATGGCGACGCTGTGTGTGAAGAGGAAAGAGAGCTCAGGCCAAACCGGGGGAAAAAGGCCAATTAGTAACCAAGTCCCCAGTGCAGCCTAGTTTGCCAGAAGGCACAATACCTCTGTGATAATATTCCTAGCGACCATTCCCATAAATCTACATGTGCACTGTGGTAGATTGGCAGCAGAACCATGGAGGGAGTCGACAAGGCAACCTTTATAGCCCATAAACATGCTTTATTCATATGAACCAGCCCATTAAAAGAGGGTCCAACTGATGAGAAGGGGAGGGAGGAATGGAAAAATGGTGAGGCCAAGGACTTCATGACCTCTGAGTCTTGACACCACAAGTTAAATGGTCTCCTGGGCTTAATTATTAAAGATAATTGATGGAAACACATTTTTTCCTACTGAAGTGTAAAAAAAAAAATAAAAAAAAACACACCATTTGTTTATGAACTGCTATGTTATCTTTGATTTTATTCTTGATGTGCTTTATTTGGATCATTAAATTAAGCAAATTAATGCTTGATCACTTCTTATGTCCCCGTCCATGCACTCTTGCTCACTTTCTTATCCGCACCCCTGCAAAGACTTTGATCGTGGACAGCATCAAACTGTCGCTTAATGAGCTGTAACCATAGAAACGGTTTCTGTTATTCCTGTGCCTGGAGCACCCCACCCACATCCTTACAGCAACACCCATGAACAGTTGTGTTGTCCTTAATTGTTTTACGAAACACACATAAGGTTTAAGTCTGAAAAAAGAAATCAGGAATGGGCTCAGCCTTTTTCACGTCACTGTATATAAGAACTTTAGGGAGTTTTTGGAAGCAAAAAATCTATTTGTGATGCAAAATGAATAACCTAAATAGACACGAGATGAGTTTTTTGTACATTACAGCATTTGTTTCTAATTTTCAGCAAGCAAAATGCTCAGTATACTTATATTTAATAGACTACAGTGGTGTCCACCTGTGGAAATCAGCAGTAGTTTCCATGGAAACGGGTGATACGCTTCCCTAGAACATAGATGGTAAAGAAGCAGGGCCAACATGTGGCAAAGAAAAGGAAAAAGTGCAGGTTGGAGGAATGCTGTGTTTAAAGACATTGTGATGAGAAAAGTTTGGCTCAGGATATCCTTGTAAACTGACGGTGCATTTAATGAGCAGCTTAATAATAGCGCGATACCAGATTTGTGCTTCTCTTCACTTTTGTGGAGAATATTCCTTCCACCGAGCAGCGTGTGCATGTTTTATCAATACATATTACAACACATATAGTATACATAATGGGTATGTTTTTAACATGGTCAGATTCTTGAGGGTTCAGCTACTTTTGTATTACACTGTTCACACCATTAGGAACATCTAATCTAATCCAGTGATTTTCAACAGCTGTACCGCGGCACACAAGTGTGCTGTGAGAAATCGTCAGGTGTGCCGTGAGGAATTATTCAATATCACTTTTTTTATTAATATGTATTAATAATTTTCTGCAAATATTATGTCATTGTCGCGTGTCATTGGTGTAAAGACTGGCAGAGCAATGTAATATTCGTCCGTATGGCAACACGTAGCTGATTGCCTCGTTCCTCTAATAGACTTAGTGATGCACGTGAGAGGTAGTGGTGACATGTTGTAACATTGTTGGTTAAATTAGTATGCGGATCAAAAGGATCTGCTGTGGAGAGTCCGTAATCAGGAAAAAACTGAAGAAAGAAGCAAAGGGTTATTGGTGTGCCGCAAAATTTTTCCAACGTAAAAAACACGCCATGGCTCAAAAATGGTTGAAAAACACTGATCTAATCAATCAAATCAGATCCTATGTAAGAGTATGTTAAATGGGCTTTCACTTTTATAGCGCTTTTCCACCTCCAAGCCACTAAAACTGTAGAGCAGGGGTGCTCATTAAGTCGATCACGATCTACCGGTTGATCGCGAAGGTGGTACTGGTCGATCGCTGGTCGATCGCGGCGTGACATTAAAAAAATATCATCCTCGCATCAATGCTGTCACTTGATTGATATACAGGGCAGCCATTCAGATGACAACTGAATGTTGCCCTTCGGGTGACCAATCAAATCAAACAACGTCTCTAAGTGCAGCAGAACTTACGATGTCAGCCTATCATCCATCCCCGTTACTTGATTGACATACAGGACAACCAATCATATGACAACTGAATTTTGACCTTTAGGTCACCGCTCATGCGTAAACAACGATGCAAAGTGCTAAGCTAGTCGGCGAATTGCGAGATTTTAAGCCCTCGCTAAAGTTTATGGTCACTAAAATGAGTGAAGGAGCTGGACCAAGTAAAAAGGCAAAAACATATCACTTCCATACGGAATGGGAGGTGGACTTTTTTTCACAATGTACATGAACATTTGGAAGTGTGCTTGAGGCTGGCTATCAGCAGCTACTGTCCGGACTATGCATCCCTGGCTGATTCAATTCAGTGCAAGTCATCAAAGTAAACTCGGGTAATTACAAAAAATTTTAATAGTTAATTATGTGTGTTTTGCAATATTGGCTCATTTGGTTATGTAAGGTACATCAACATACATTGTACGTACAAATAATCCTCAATACATTTGAAATTAAATAGATGTTTTGCATTTTTGTAGTGGGTAGATCATTTTGACTCTGTCATTTTAAAAGTAGCTCGCATGCTGAAAAAGTGTGAGAACCCCTGCTGTAGAGGATTGAACCTGCAACCTTCAGGTTGGGGAACGACCACTCTACCACCTGAGCTATCCTGCCAAGAGCCCTTGAGCAGCAAACCCATCTGGCGTTTGTCTGCAATAAATGCCACAAGACAAGACCATACATGTACAGTTCATATTGTCATGTCATTATTATACCTCACAGCCTCCATACCAGAAATTAACATCATTACTTGGATGGATGCTCTCGTATGAAATGACAGGACTCCAGATTAAAATTTCAAGTGTGTGTTTGCCAGCAGGCGATTCGCATGTTCTCTTGAATGTCCCTGTGTTTGTGCATGTGCTTTGTGTCTCCTTAGGCTGCTGCTAAGTAGGTCACATTTCCACAGCGCGGCTGGGAAACGTATACAGAAAGTGATTAGTTCGTATTCTCAAGTAGAAGTCCATTTTCTCAAGCAAAAGATGGAGAGGAGAGAGGAGGAAAACGAGGTAAGGTTGCCTGACCTGACTCCCGCTTATGTAAACAAAAGTGTAGAGTGAGCAACGGGGAACATTGCCTAATGAGCAATAGCATGTACAGACTTTGTGTATTGGAATTGACCTGCATGCCTGTTCCACATTTCAGTCTTAATTGGACAGATGTCCGAGCAAGATCTCCAAATTAAAAAGCAGAGCGTGACACGTGCAACATTTATCTGTCCTGCCTTTGCTCGCTCCCCTCCCCCTGCCCCCCTCCTCCACTCCGCTTCCTGTTCATTTGACTCACATCACTCTTGTTAACTCACGTTGCTCTCATGGCCTTTTTGCATCTGTGGCAGGTTGAAAGCTACACACTGTGAGGATGAAAAGTTGGCAAACGCCTCTTAATTTTAACCATCTGAAGACACACTCGAACCGGGTCCGAACCCAGCGATGACCCGTTACGACCCGTGACCAATTCAATTCAAATGAATGGGAAACAGTGGCAGTTTGCTGGCTTAATTATTTCAGGTATTACGGTCGATGTGAGTGGGCATGCCCGGAGGCGGGCCGTGGGTGGAAAAAATTAAAACATACCATTTTGTCAGGAAGCACAAATCAAAGGAAATACAGCTGGAATAGGTGCTGATTCTGCTATATCTAAAAAGTTTTCTTTGCGGGTTATTGTGTGTAGCTGCTCTATAGAAGTCCACAACTCAATACAAAAGGGTCAAAAAATATATTAGATAATATTGCTTCTAGCATTGTGGAGTTTGACCTATGACTGACACAAAAGACGCAGCATTGACTGAGAATAGTAATTGTTTCCCCTCCGCTTCCAGAAAAGCTACTACTGACTGGGCAAGATGGCCACCTCTGCCATCAAAGTATTAAAAGTGACATCATCATCATAACACACTTTAAGTGTCATGCAGTCGACGGATGCTATATATCTGTGCAAATGTTATTTCATCATGCTTTATTGATTCCCAAGGCAAGCCATCAATAACCAGTCAGCAGCCGGTCTTAAATCCTCATCCGTGGTGTCCAAAGCCAAGCCTGACAAAGTGAGTTACTGCTGCCAAACACTCAAAGTTGTTGGCAGCATCTTCAAGCAGCTCAAGAAAATGGGACTATAGCTGAACAACGCACTGCAAATATAAGATAAAAAAAGACTAGATTTGGGGGGGAAAAATACTTAAAATTAGTGTAATATATTTTATTCTTAAAATGGGTATTTCCTGCTTATTTTTAGGTCTCCCGGCCAATTTTGTTAACTGAATGTGGCCTGCCCACCCCTGCTGTAAATGAATGAGTAAAGATAATGGCCTCACCCCCATGTACATAGTCGTGGAGGGTGCAGTCAGAAGGACCCACCAGATGGATCAGGCTGGATTGGCTGAATCCGACTGTGTGCTTTTCTGCAATCAAAATGAACGATAAATGCAAATTTTGTGCATGCATGCTAAAAACTGTCAAAACTTTATGAGGTCATGACATGCAGCCTCCTGACAAACAGTTGTACCTTCTGACACATCCTCTGTTTAAATGATCAGGATGACATTTAAATATATATATATATATATTTTTTAATGGTAAATTCTACATGTTTTTTGTTGGGCTCCCAATAAGTGAACGTTACCTGGTTTGGATGGAGGCGGCACAACCTCTTCAATCCTTTCTTTGGTTTTCAGTCTCTCCGTCTTCTGAGCCTCGTAGCGTTTTCGACCCTCCTCCTCTTGTTCTCCACTATCGTACTACAAATACATTTCAAACAGTTCATGAGGAACATCAGCATTGCACATACTACTGCTAAACATATATGACACATCAAGGAGGGTTGCTCACAGTGGCATTCATGGAAAAGGATAAAATGTGAATCTGACAGTATTTCTTGACCATATGGCCTCTCTTATTAATTCATGCCTCCCTACATGATCAAGAGAAGGCTGGTAAAATGCCAACATTTTTTTCCCATTAAGGTCAGAGTGGCACAGGTTTTCCACGTACCTTGATGGGTGGCACTTCCATGACCTTGTCGACATTCTGCAGAGAGCAGGGGACGTACCACAGCACCGCCCTGTTGACCAGCTTTTTGGCACCTGCAGTCACACAAGAAAAGGTTGAAGTCTTCCTGAGGAAAATGTCACTGGGAATCACTTTCTGCTCCCAATAGATAATGGAGAAAGCCTTTTGGAAACCGTTAGGAAGAACAGTTTTGTCGTCCCTGGAAAATGATCACCGATTAGAAGGGAGGAACAATTGTAAATACACAAAACACTTCTGTTTTTGCAATGCATGCGTGCGCTGGCCATAGAAGAACTGGGAGGATTTTAGCTTAGTGGAATTGTGTACAGATCTCGCAAGGGGGCCGTGCATTATCATGATAAAACATGAGGTGATAGTTTTGGATGACTGGCACAACAATGGGCATTAAGATCTCGTTGAGGTATCACTATGCTTTCATCAATACAGAGCAGCTGCCCATACAATAACCACTCCGGCTCATCATGCGAACCGTTGACCCAAACTCCATACACGCTGTCTGCCATCTGAAAACTTCAAATTGGACATACAGTATTAAATACTTTTTTCCGGGTACTCCGGTTTCCTCCCACATTCCAAAAACATGCTAGGTTAATTGGCGACTCCAAATTGTCCATAGGTATGAATGTGAGTGTGAATGGTTGTTTGTCTATATGTGCCCTGTGATTGGCGGGCGACCAGTCTAGGGTGTACCCTGCCTCTCGCCCGAAGACAGCTGGGATAGGCTCCAGCACCCCCGCGACCCTCGTGAGGAAAAGCGGTAGAAAATGAATGAATGAATGAGTATTAAATACTGACGGCAAGTCACCTATTCTTGTTCTGTTGGCATATTATAGATCAGATAAGCAACATAGGTCTACCATAATAAAAACATATGTTAGTGTTAATACATTGCTGGTAAAAAAAAAAAAAAAATGTATTTTCTACCTTCATTTCAAAGTGTGCCGAGTAAAATGACATGACCTAGGACCATGTTGGACCTCAAACTACTTTTGGACAGACAGATCCCCTCCCACTCACACCAATTCCCATTCCTACACAGTTCCATATATGACAATTATGGAGGCAGCCTGTTGGTTGAAGCGTTCCGCCGCTCTGCTTCTCAGCACCAAGTCAACAAGCAAAAGATCAGAAAACAAACCTTGTAGAAAATCACTTCTCATCGCAATCAGGCGGGGAGGTTGTCATGGTAATATCTGTTCTACAGTACTCTGCCAACACTTTCTCACTTAATTTGCAAACCCAGAGAAGTGGAGGCTATTTTGATGCATTCAGGCACACGCACATTGCTGCATCATTAATGATGCCTAACATTTAAATATTATGGACCATAAATTTACTTAAAGATGCATAATCTCAATGTATTACAAAAACAGAGTGGGTAGCACATACTTAAAGCAGCTCTCTCTTGGGGAGTGGCATTTGCATTTTACACTCAAGTTAAAACCACACTGACAGCTTGGCAGTGCTGCCATGGCAACCATGTTTCCCTGCTCCTTTCATTGGCTCCTGTATTGTCTGCAACCAGGAAGTTGCCCACAGGAGAAAGAGCGGCATATTTACATATCCTTGATTAGACAATACTGGACCTTTTAAGTGAAGTGTGTTTAGGATGGAGAGAGTAACTACTAGGAAGGAACCATCCCGGCTGCATCAAATCTTTCAAAGCTGCATTTAAAGTTTGACTTTTGGGTTATTTTGTGTATCGTATATTTTTGCAACTTTGTCGTTGCAGTGTGTGAGTTTGGTATTAAATAGGAAAATATGTTTTGTCTCTATATAGTGGCGGTTTTACAATAATGATCACAATTGCACTTAAGCTGCAGCAGAAGGACAAATGGCACTTGACAGTCTCAGCCCTATTTCAAACAATAAAGCCTTGCATGAGCAAATCTGCAGCAGTCAGTGAAAAGCTATGAAACCTGGATGGAAATGGCAGAAATAGCCCAGAGAGGCAATCCAATCAGCGTTACTCAAAAAGAAACACTTAAAATTAAGCGGCATAAAGCATTCAAATGTAAATAGAAAGTGGAGCCAAGCCAAGTCTACAGGTTTGTAGACTGCAAGACAAATAAATGGCAAATGATTAAAAATTGTAACGAGATTAAACAGTTTTTTAAATTAATTAATAATGATTAATCACCATTCGCAACCATTTCTGATATGTGCTGTATTTAATTAACAGAAAGATAAATGACAGGACAGCGTTATCTATATGAACTAGCATAAGAAGTTTGGGTAATGTAATGCAACTACTACATGTTAATTCATTATCATAGCATGACATCAAACCATGTAATTTTTTTTTTTTTTTTTTTTTTTTTAAAGAGGGCTTCATAGGTGTATCCTAATGACAGCATTCTAAGCTAGCTCAAATTAACCTGCTTTGTATTATAATGCACAGCAAAGGGAAATAAATATGTGTTCACGT
Organism: Doryrhamphus excisus; assembly: GCF_030265055.1. NCBI lineage: Eukaryota > Metazoa > Chordata > Actinopteri > Syngnathiformes > Syngnathidae > Doryrhamphus > Doryrhamphus excisus. Next base: position 16,129,946 of record NC_080475.1, on the reverse strand, counting down.
TTCACACAAGGATTGGGAATGCAGGGCAAAATTCCCCCCAAAAAGTGCAGTTGCCCTTTAAGGTGCTCTTGTTTAGATGACATGAGTGACATGCATGATTACACTACATTGCATCCAACATTGGGAATGTACAGATGAATGACCCAGCATCACACCACTCGACTGTCATGCTTATTTTAAGCCTCACCCATAATGCATTGCTCTCAGCTGTGTCTATGCATGCGTATGTGTGTGCCTGTGTACGTGCGTGGGTGGGTGTGCGTGTGGTTGTCGACAGGGGTACAATTTGTGTATGCTGTGTTTATGAAAATGTGTGAATGAGTGTGCACGTAATGCAAGTGTTATTTACTTTTGGATGCGTGTTGCGCAACGTCTGATGAGGATAAAGAAGTGTGAATGTGTGCACGTTTTTTTTTGTATAGTTACCTTGTACTGTAAACATTTACTGTACATATTAAAAAGGCTGTGCGTATGTGTGTTGTATATAGTTTGTGCGCATGTGCATTGCGTACAGTGGGGACAATCATCACGGCTTGTGCCCACAGTCGGCAGGCTCCCCCTGGGGGGCCGTGACAGAGGCCTGCCTGATGAGATGCTGCCTGACTGTGGAACCTGAATGCCTACCACTAAAAACACACAACATACACATTAAGGCATGCGCCCTAAAGAGCCTCCACTAGTACGTATGTACGCATATACTGTATTCTTTATGAAGAAGCATGAAGATTCACACTGAAAATCTACATATTTAATAGAAATATTTGTTAAAGCAATGATGCAATATCGAGTCAGCAATGTGAAAAGACTTCTAGACTTCTTGAAAGAGGGCAAGTGTGTGTGCTCATGATGTGTGGGTGTAAGAAAGCGTAGGGATATGCACAACGTGTCAGGCTGCACATAGCCTCCGTATGCACTTAGGTCATCGCTACACCGAGCGTGTGTGTGTGTGTGTGTGTGTGTGTGTGCGCGCGAGACACATTCAGGTACACCCACTTGGCGTCCGTGTATGACTAGACCACAGTATGTGGGGCCTGATGCTAAGCCAACATGACAGAAGCAAATAATGTCTGCTCCCGTTATCTTCTCTTCCCCTTGGCCCCGCAGGAACCTTTTAAAAGGGCCAAACAGTGATACAAGCACAGGCATGCACATACAGTATGTATGCAAAACATATACAGATATACGACATGCACACCCCACCTGGATTTACTATACTATGTACATTTTGCACAAAAAGAAAATCTGAGCCTATATTCGTTTAATTTGGAGTTATGGACAAGATACACTGCAGTGCATCTCACGGCACCCCAGTCCCAAATTCTGTGAATAAAGTCAGCATAGATATTCACTAGTTTGTGTCTTCCTTAAAGTAACATTGGAACTAGGCACTCTCCATTATATGTCTGTCAGAGTGAGCGGTTTTACTTTATTTTAATTTTATTGGACCATCTAATGATCGTATTGGGTACATGGCGCTAGACTGGACCATGACTCTTATTGATCTTAGTGTAAGTTGTGAATGTACGCTGCTCTCCATCTTCCAACCCAGCAACCAACACGTACAAGCCTGTTGCTAGGGCAACAGCTGTCTGGGGAATACTTTTTTTTTGTTTCTCACACCTCTCATCCTTCTCTCAAGCCTTTTCCCACCATCAGTCATTCCATTCATGGCCGTGCTCATCAATGTACTGCTAGGTCTGTCTGTCTGTTGTTGGACTTTCTCACCCTCTTTTGATCAACTTGGATCAATAACAGTGAGACAGTCAGGTTCCTATTCAGGTTCCTAGTCTGTTAGAATTAAACACAGTACACAGAGTACTGTCAAATTAGACTCACAACATCCACTGAAGCTGTGAAAGTAGTAGGGCTTATTGTCCAGACTCTAGACCATGTACTAAGCAGGCTGCACCATAATGACAAACTCTGCCAGTGACAGAATATGGCCTCCCAAATGTACAGACATGTTGTTACTGTGTGTGTGCTGCCCCCTACAGTACAACTGTTCTACTACACTTGAATTTTCCAGTCCTGTTGAAAAACCCAGCTGTTACCACACAGACCAGAGCCCTCAATAATGAGACACACCCTCATGTAACCATCCACCGTTTGACAACCCTGCACCACATGAAGCTGCAGTGTTCCACTGAATAAAACAATTAAAAAAAAGCACCCCAGATCACGATGGACCCGCCTTCCACTGTGCGGTGTAGAAAACATCTCAGGTGGAACACTGTATGTGTGCCGTGGATTGCTATCAGTGCATGCCAGTAGACATGAATGTTTATCATTGTCTGTATTCTTGCTGGAAGACGTCAGCAGAAGGGGAATGAGGTAAAAGGTGAACATTGCTGTGTGGCAGCAAGTGAACAAATACCTATAAAACCTGTAATACTTCCTATAGTACCTACAGTATAATACATATAAAAAGAAATACACAGTCTTCCAAAGAAAAATTTGAATGTTTGGTAAATACCTGTGAGGATGTTCTCAGCGATGACCTTGACCTGCACCTCCAGCGAGTGCTGCGAGGTGAATGTGATCTCAGCGGTGGCGTGGGCGACCTCCCCGATGAACAAGGGGTACAAGAACTCCGTCTTTTCCACCCGGACCAAAGCAGCCATACAACGGTCCTGAAGGACACATAGATCAGTATCATACACCATCAACATTACAGTCCATTAAGACGAAGAGGAACCAAGACTACAGTTAACATCTGATGATGACATCTGGTACCATGATGTCGGGGACAGATAAATGTGTTGTCCTTAGTGCGTGCAAGTTTGACAACTAATGAACTGAGAGCCTGTAATTATGGGTGGAAAATAACCCGTCTTCGGGCCAGCCAATCACAGGGCACATATAGACAACCATTCACACTCAATTTGGAGTCGCCAATTAACCTAGCATGTTTTTTAGACAAATATTAATATTTACATGGTATTCATTCGTCTGTCATCATGATGACATCCACTCCGACCGCACATCACTGATAACAGATGGTTGTATCCTCTCACCTCATTCTGTGTATTGCAGTGTCGTGTGCTGACAATGCATCCTGCTTCCTCTATCATCTTCAGAATGTTGCCCCCGTGCACGTTGCCCGCAATGTTTGCATCATCGGGCCGCATAATCCTGCAAAAAAAAAACAAAAAAAAACAGACCGAGTTAAGTTACAGACCGAATTGCCATCAGAGGCAGTACATGTTGAGGAAGCTGAGTTCCTTCGGAGTGAACAAAAAAAAATTGCTGACCTTCTATTATGCTTTTATTGAGAACATTTTGACCTTTTCATTCATTTCATGGTTTTATTCACTTAATCAGTATTTCAAAAGTTTGTTCCATCATTGGCCATCATGTGAGAGCTCTTTCTCTACACTGCGATCAGCAAATAACCCGGACTGCTTACAGGATTCTACAGGACCTTTCCCACGCGCTACACCCAGTGTTTGAGTGGCTTCCATCGGGTCGGAGACTAAGATGCCCACGATGTAGAACACAAAGGAGGAGGGCTACCTTTGTCTCTACAGCAGTCCGGCTTCTGAACTTGGACCCCTCCCTATCCAGATTTCACACAACCTCCGTTTCGCTTGTTATACTTTTTTAAATTATTTAATTACTATTTATTCTCTTAGGCACATGTGTGTTCAGTAGTGTCTTGTCCTCGTCTGCTTTTTACATTTTTATTCCATATGCTGCTCTCTGTGTCCTTTAAATTGCCCCTCGGGGATGAATAAAGCGTTTTTGAACTTGAACAGACCAAATTATGCGATGAGGTTCTGTTTTTCAGTGGTTATCAGGGGCTACTGTCATATGAATGAACAGTAGGACGAATTTTTAGCACCACCTCGATTTGAAATATTAGAGCCACAGATAATATTTATCTGTACTATACAGACTGAAAATGCAACAAAATGAGAGCATACAAGTGTATTCAGGACTCAAAATTTCATGTCTAGTACATGTTGGTAGGTCTGCATTAAAATAAACACCCCTCGCGCTCCCCCGACAAAGTTAACCATGTGAGAAGATCGCAATGGCCAGGTCAGGGGCATTCATGCCACGCCTCACTTCTCCAATTGAGGAATTTCATCCACTACTATAAATGCCGTAATTAAGAGTTCCATGTGTTATTCAGATGATGCAGTACCTGCAGAGCTCATATCTGAAGCCTTCTCTGCCAGGTGACAGCTTGTCTTCTTCATAACGTGGAAATTTTCTTGGAGGCCTGAAGCAACGCATCTTCACAGCCTGACCGTCTCTCTCAGTCTCTCTCTCTAACGAAGCCTCCTGGATGTCTTCTACATCCACGTCTGAGATGTGAGGGCCCCGTGCTGTACCCATGGCGACTTTTAACGCAACACAACTGGTCGGTCTAGATCAGAACACTCCCACTGATGTGCTGATAAGACACCAGCTGACAAGTACAATACGTACGACTATCAAGGTGAGCAGCAGGTGACAAAATCGGACATCTCAGTTACGGCTGCCAGGGATCTGTTGTGTACATCTAATTCTTCTTGGTTTGTCTGTGGCATAGACCAACCAAGCATCATGGAAGCACACTCCTCAGCCTCCTTGGTAAGTCTATTCAGGGGTTCTGGAGAGGAGGAGCCGTCAGATAGGTAAATCTGTGTACCAGTTCTACACTCAGCAGGATTCTTTAGGGTGCGTGGGAGTTTTCCCAACTAGTCTATATGTGTTTCGTTGACTTGAAGTCAGGCAGAAGGCATAATAAATTTATTTCGAACCTAAAAAAAAAATAAACATTCAGACTACAACAAACCAACCAAAATCAATACAAATAAAAATACGTATGTATCTATACACGCACACATGGTCGAAATCTAGTCCCACTCCCCTAACCACCCAGGTTCCAACCTCATCCCAACAAAAACATATATTATTCCTTACCCACACAGAAAACCCCCATAGCCAACCACCCTCACCCAGCTCGAGGCACCCAACCATGTGCCAAGAGCAACCAGTTCATTATTGCTCATCCTACCGTACATATACACTCTAAAAAGTAATTCAGAGTATCTGTTGACACCACTTGATTTAATATATAAATGCAATGTAAAAAATTTAATTAATTGATTTAGATAAACTTTCTAAGTTGCTAACTTACATGAACTTAATTTAGCATGTCATATACACTCAAATTTTATTGTTGGTAAGCTCAAAACAAAATTCAAGTTGCCATGACTTTATAAAATTAGCTTGGTAACATAATTTTTCTCAACATTAACCTTTCCATTTTAAGTTCCATCTCGTACAAGACAAGACAGTGCAGGAGGCTGAAGCAACATTTCATGGTGAGTAAAGTATTTCTAACTGTTCTACTGAAGTGATGGGTTTAAATTAGTCACAGTAGACTTTCATTGAGAAAAGTAAAATTTAGCTAGTTTAACCATGTGACTGCTAGCTTCTATAGCACTGTTACCACGTGTTAGTTGTATTCTTCCCCTGAGCTACTTTAGCCGTGTAACTGCTACTACATACAGCAGCCACATTTTTTCTGAAAAAATTTATATATATATATATATATATATATATATAGTTACTGCTACTTAAAATGCTGTGTGCATTGTTATTGTAAGTAGACAACAAATTAAACTACTTTGAATAAAATGATTAAGTCATATTATTTTGAGTTATGAACTTAAAAACTTGTCCCATGACAACAATTATTCAGTAAGCATTACTTAAAATAAGCTTTGAGTGAAGAGGAAAAGCTAATTCGTGCAATGCAATATTGTTTGTTGGTTCAAAGCAATTTCAAATTAAGTTGTCATAACTAAGAAAGACTAATGGAAACCGTTGCGTTGACTTTTTTTTGTTGAGGCTAAACATTTATTTTTTGAGTGTAGTCTAGTACCAAAAGAAAGAAAGAAACCACCCCAACTAAACAGTCATTATATAAGCCATCATAAGCTAACATGGAGAGAAAAAACATGAATGTGATGGTATTGTTTCAGTGAGATTGAAAAATAAGTGTGTGAGAGAATAAAGAAACAAACATTCTTAAAAATACATCAAATTAAATAGTCAAACTTGAATCTTACTACGAGGGGTCGCGGGGGTGCTGGAGCCTATCCCAGCTGTTTTCGGGCGAGAGGCGGGGTACAACCTGGACTGGTGGCCAGCTAATCACAGGGCACATATAGACAAACAACCATTCACACTCAAATTCATACCTATGGACATGTATATTTTTATTCAAATCAGCATGATGTGATTATATTCAGGGTCACCCCGCCCCTCCCCTCCCAAGTGCAAATTACCGGACTGCATTAGGCTTTGCTCTCCAAATGTTTGTGTTCCACTTGTTCCACGCCCCAAGAGCTCCATCTGTTTGACATGTTCCACAAAAACATGTTCATTGGTGTTCATAAGCAAACATCCAACCTTCCTTCTAGCAGTTGAATCATTGACACACCCAGGGCCCGTCTTTGTTTAATTTGCTATAATTACAAGTCTAAACATGTTTTGACATTGTTTCCAGGAATACTTTTTTAATAATCAAATGTGAGGCGTCATTTCGACGACAGGTCAGTCCTCTTATGTTAACATGTCTAGTAGTGTTATGAACTTCCTTATTATCACAAAGCAGTGTGACACGACAACGGCAACACAACTATTATCTAGTTACACAACATTAAAACATGCTCCCAGTGACTTCCTGTTCAGGGCAAAGTAAACTTCAAAATAAAAATAAGCATCCAGTCAGTGCTAAACACAGCGAGGCTGCTTTTCAGTTTTATGCTGCAGCAATCTGGAACAATCTTCCAGAAGCTATAAGACAGGCGTCAACACATACACACTTTAAAATATGGATTTTACTTTTTACAACTTCCTGTTTTAGTACTGGATATGCTTGTGTGACCGGTATGAAGGTGTTAGCTCCATCTGTCCGTTAAAACGAATAACAACACCCACCACGCTACGGTCTGGCACATGAAGCCGACTCCATCAAAATACATTTATACTATTTTTATTCTAAATAAAAAAAGGCACCACGTTGATGGCATATACTTTATTTAAATGTACACGTCTTAGTGATGTCATCACGTACGACACAAGGAATTAAAACGAAAGCTCACCACGACACTTCCTGTATCTGTCTTAAAGCTAATCCAAAAAAATAGATAGATTGATGTAAATATGAATGTTTACAGACAAGTAAAGCAGATTAAACGCCTGCGTAAACCCTGACAGTGACGTAAATGTGGAGACTGACTCCGTCAGTTCGGCGTACATGTAATGAATAAAAATACCGGGAAAAACAAATAAAGCAATAAATAAATCATCCTACCGGCATAGCTGAAGGGACGATGCAATGTATGGAGCCTTCATCGCGGACATCATGTTGATGAAGATGTCCTATTTTCGGAGTGGACTCCTGATGGAGGAAAAGGGGACATACTGTCAGTGAAATGTCTCTCAACATCCGGGACACTTCGGAATTAATTCAGCGCAACTAAAAAGGATAACATTTGTCTTACAGGTGTAATGAAACGCGATACGTTGGTAGAACAGTGTTGAAAATGCGGTTAGCGTGTTTAATAAATAAAGGCAACGACAGCCATTTTGCTTTCATTGCCTTTTGAACGAGGCAACACTGAGCCCTTGAATGCAACCTTCACCTTGCTGGTAAAGCTACTGACCACAAGAGGGAAGCAGAGACCGCGTCGGTAGGATGGGTCCAGCACACAAACAGTTGATTTTATGGCGTTTATCATGCCTTTGTCACATGAATAACAAGGAAATACATGCACTGGACACGATTTTAGGTACATCATCACAATCAAATGATCAGTTTTTGACACTGAAAGAGGTATCAATTTAAAAATACAATAAACTGCAATTACTATAAAATATTGAAGTTAAAATTGTATTAGTTGTTTCCAACACTGTTTTTCCCCCGACTTGGTTGAGGCTCCTTTTGCACGAATCACTTGCTTAATTCGGTCTAGGCAATCAGCCTGCGGCACTGATGTTAGTTTGGTGCATGTTGGAACCAAGATGACAGACGTATTTGCTGAACAAACAGTCTTTATTGAAGCCTTAATAGCAAAAAAAAAAAAACAGATGCTACGAAAAACGTTCCACCAAAAATTAGGTCCAAGAAAGAGAAGGTTTCAAACATAAGGTGTAGCAAGATGCCCGTAAAAAGGCCAAAGACATACCATAACGCCAGCACAAAACATTGGCAGTGGGTCAGAAGAGACACGAAGACGCCAGAATTGAACGGAGACCCTACTTCCAACGGAGGGCCGTGAACACAACTCGGAAGTATGCATCCAATCAGCGGGGACGAGACGTCAACACACTGGCATATGCTGAAAACCCTGGCTAAAGTAGGCATAATAGCCATCTGCCACAGGTGTGTCTCCATGCCCCAGTTGACTCAACTTAAAAAATTGTGATCTCGCGGCCTTAAAATTTTGATTAAATCTAGCAAATTATTTCAGGTAATTTCAACACACAACGAAGTTTCTCCAACTTAAACTTATCGCTTTGTTTTGGGAACTTTCTTTATTAGGTCAAATAAACAAATATTTTTGTTATATCAACAATAGAACTCAAGTAATCTCAACTCACTTTTGATTTCATTCATTCATTTTCTACCACTTATCCTCACGAGCGTCCCAGGGGTGCTGGAGCCTATCCCAGCTGTCTTTGGGCGAGAGGCGGGGTACACCCTGGACTGGTCGCCAGCCAATCACAGGGCACATATAGACAAACAACCATTCACACTCACATTCATACCTATGGACAATTTGGAGTCGCCAATTAACCTAGCATGTTTTTGGAATGTGGGAGGAAACCGGAGTACCCGGAGAAAACCAAACTCCACACAGAGATGGCCGAGGGTGGGATTGAACTGGGGTCTCCTATAGCTGTGAGGTCTGCGTGCTAACCACACAAAATATGCTCCATAAATTCAGTTTTTCTAGGAATTGGGGAGGCACAGACAGTATGATGTTCTCTTAGGACAGGCACACTGCATGTGCCACAATTTGAAGACCACTCATCTAACCCTTTAAGTGTTTTCAACATATTTAGATAGGATCAGGGAATACTCAAAATAGTTTACAATTTAAAAGAAGGGACCAAGCACACAATATATACCGCATTGCAGTTTTATTTGTGTTTTTTTTATATAACAAAAATACAACATTTGCTGCAAATAGCAAAAAAATGAACACATCCCAAGAGAGATACTTGCAGTGACACACAATATGTCCACAAAGTCAATCTGCACGGATTCAGAAACACTGAAGTCCAAGAGTGCAAATTCATAAATGGCGACCCCCAGGGTCTTACAGGGCTGTTTCAATAGCCCTTAGTCATTCGGTCCTCAACGAAGGCCAAACATTTGACGTAATACATACATGCGGATTTGAAAAAATATACGACTGTCTAGATTTGTCAACTTAATACGGGACAACTGACGCGTACGCAAAATGGAAGTATACAATACTCATGCTGCTGCGATTTAACAGGTAAATCTTACATTTGTACAAGCTAACATGTCCAAATAACATGCTTTAAAAACACTTCACCGCTGACTTGTCTTGGAGCCACTAGTGAATAATCTACCAGGGTCTCCACACGGTGGCGCTGTCGTGCTGCGGTGCGTCCCGAGCCCCGCTGGAAGCGAGCGCCGCTGTCGGGCTCCTCTGCCAGCCCTCCAGTTTCCAGCCAAGGCGGGACTTGAGACTCAGGAGCTTCTGCTGGATGTGAGGAAACCCCGCGGAGGTCTGGGCGCAACAGCTGAGGCAAGACCGACTCGCTGTGGCTGACATGGACCGCTTGATGAAGTCCGACACCCGCTGGGAAGCTTCCTGGTCTAGAGAGGTTTTGGGAAGGAGGGCCGAGACTCGCTGGAGGCATGCTTTGTAGCCTTCTTTGTAGCTGTCTGTGTCATCTAAAAGATTGTGAAATGTGTCCGTTAGTGTTTGTTAAAATAGAATAAAACATATTTATGAACATCTTAACAAAGCAGTACTCACTTTTGTTGTGGCCAGGCGGGATGTCACTGAGGAACCTCACAGTCATTTCAAGGATGTCTGCCTTCTCCAGCTTGGAGTAACGGGATTTCTGTGAATAGTAAAAAAAAAAGAGCCAACGTCAAACTTCTGTTTTTACGCTTGAAATTTTCTCAATATTAACCAAAAACGGGGGAGGGGGGAACTTACATCTTTGCCAGTGAGAGGGAGAATCAGGTCTTTCAGGTGGTTCAGGCTGTTGTTAATACGAGCGCGCCGTCTTTTTTCCACCAAAGGTTTCATCGTCTGCAAAGAACAAACACAGTTTAGCATCTAGTTGGACATTAAACGCATCATCTAAGCACATTTGTATGAGAAGAAGTAACAAAAAACAGCCCGTAACTCACCTTCCTAAACTCAAAAGCTTCTTTCCTTTTGGCCACAGTGAGCCTCGTGGAAAAAGAGGCGCGCATAGCCTCACAAGTCAAGTTCGGGGACATTTTCTTCGTAGTGAGTACTGGGGATGTGTCCTGGATAGATGCAGGAGAAGATGTGACTCCAACGGCCGCAGGCTTCCGTTTATATACGCATCCACGGCGTCCGTACCCGTGCGTCACGGCTACGCCCCCAAGCCACCGCCAAACGATTTGACTGTCCACTTATTCCACGACGACAACAACTGAAAAAAAGCATCGCGTTGTTTGAAAAGGTAACCATCTGTCTTTTTTTTAAATCCAAGCGTGCGTGTCTGGGTTATGATAGGCAAAAAAAAAAAAACAAAGAAAGAAAGAAACATAATCCATACCCAGACGCTGTGCGTAATGCCCCAATACACACCCTGCAAACAATTATACATATTTATAACTCGCTGTAAAATGTTTAATATATAGAATTGCAATATGTTGCTTTATATGCGAAGGAGAGGAGGTGAATGCACTGTAGTAGTGGTGCGTAATGACGCACACAGAAGCCTATTTTGCGTATATCTTTGCGTATTTACGCAGTCTTCGTGTTGAAAATGAAGCAACAAGAAAAAAAGACAATATAAAATAAACATAATTAGATTATATATACATATATATATATAGATACACACACATATATGTATATATAAACACATTCTGGTGATGGGGTGTCACTCTATATAAGATGCTTGATCATACATATATATTTCTACAATGTTTTATTAATTAATAAGCACATATTATAGGTTATTATAGAATCATTATAATTTGTCTGCATGGAGAAAGATGAGTCCTGTTCCAATCCACGTCACAGCTTTAGTAAACCCAAGCCACGCTACTTTAAAATAACATCTGCTCTTACATTTTTTTTTTTTTTTGCATATGAGGTTTTATACGCTTTCTATAGCCGGAGGGGGTGGAGTCTCTGCCTTATACTTACGTATGTGTGTTTGCTGCATGCTGGGGGAGGTGGGGGTTGAAATAAAAGGGTGGACATGCATTTGCAGAAACAAAAAGACACAATCTTACAGAATAATGTCGAATAAATGATGGTTCATTGAAAGTGTATATTAGGGTACTTTACTAGTACTTTAGTACTACTTTCCAAGTGCGTCCTTATACTTGTAACCGAAGATGTAAGTCAAACCATCAGATGCCACAGCACTCAGGGGAACCACGCGCGCAGCACGCGCCACGGCGACCAGATGGCACCCAAGTCCACCCCCCACCCCCCAGCCCCTACCCCCATCCTTCCATCCTTCCATCCTTCCAACCCCGCCTGCAAACACCAGCATCCATTCGTTTATCATCAATAACACACACACACAGATTTCTTTTGACGCAGCTTTTTCTGAACAGGCATGACACATGAGCTCCAAGCGCTTTTGGCGTGGCTACCCCATCTGCTTGCTCCTGTAATGATGTGAATGAAGTTCAACCGAAAAGTATCAAAAAGTACCCCCCCTACCCCCTCCACCCCCAGTTTGGAGACTCCTGGTTGCAATTGTCTTCTACAGGGTCACCATTGGATATCTGAGCGTCCCAGCCGCCATTAAATCATTGATTGTCATTTATGCATATTGTATTCACACACACACACACACACACACACACACACAATTTACGGTTCATTCGGTTTGATAGATTTGTGTTATGGTTTGATCATTTTCAGTACCAAAAAAATGCTTCATTGAAATTCCGCTCATCTTAAAAGTGCAGTTCTACTTAGCACCATGTAAGACCAAAAAAGCACCATGTAATTAGAAATAGAGCAAGACCGATACAGGATTTTTGGGGCCAATGCTGATACTAAAAGAAAGTTTAAAACCAAAAGAATCCGATACATACACTATACCGCTCAAAAGTTTGGGATCCCTTGCAAATGTCTTTGTTTTCCAAAGAAAAACAAATTTTCACACATTTCAAAATGTTTTCCATTTCACAAACATTTGTATCCATTTCACATTCATTCATTCATTTTCTACCACTTATCCTCACAAAGGTCGCGGGGGTGCTGGAGCCTATCCCAGCTGTCTTCGGGCGAGAGGCGAGGTACACCCTGGACTGGTGGCCAGCCAATCACAGGGCACATATAGACAAACAACCATTCACACTCACATTCATACCTATGGACAATTTGGAGTGGCCAATTAACCTAGCATGTTTTTGGAATGTGGGAGGAAACCGGAGTACCCGGAGAAAACCCACGCATGCACGGGGAGAACATGCAAACTCCACACAGAGATGGCCGAGGGTGGAATTGAACCCTGGTCTCCTAGCTGTGAGGTCTGTGCGCTAAGCACTCGACCGCCGTGCCGCCCATTTCACAAACAATTAAAATTAATTTTCAAAGAAGGATGTACATTTTTGCATAGAGGCCTATTATCAACAACTGTCAGTCCTCTGCATCAATCTCCTGGTATGGCTGCTCATCCAAGTTCATCATTTTATAAGGCTAATAGATGATTAGAAAAGCCATCTAAAAATCTAAACTAAAACTAAAATCTCTTACCATGCTGTTAACTATTCCCTTCGGAGAGCAGCACAAACTGGGTCTAACAAGGACAGAAAAACGCTGCACAGCACACTGTACAAGACGACAAATATCTGAGAGTGTGTAGTTTAAGGTCGTCACCTGGCAGCTGCACTAAATAGTAGCCGTCAAACACCAGTGTCAGTATCAACAGTGAAGCGGTGACTTCAGGATGCTGGACTTCATGGCAGGACTGCCAAGAAAAAGCCATATCTCAGACTGGCACAAAAAATTGCCAAGTCATCCCAAACTTTTGAGCGGTAGTGTAGGCCAATGACCGCTATACTGTATAATGATGATATGAATGAGATAGTTGATACTTCTTATTGGAAGTATGACAACATATCGTACTGAGCCATCACTTGCTGCAAGATAGTGCCAGACACCACTGACACACATTTAAAAACCAAACCAAGTCCACACGTTTGATTTCAAAGCTGCCACATCTTTCACTTCACCTTCACCACTTGAGTTTGCGTTGGGTTTTTCATTTTTCTTTGTCTATGACTTTTGCCCAATTTACCAATAACTTTGGTCTTGCTGCAAGAGCCGTCTGTCGGGGCTTTGACGCTAACTTTACCAATCCAAATACTCAATTTTTTAGTCAATATTTGTTCCAGTTTGTGGTTACGGAGTTACCATGCTTCAATCGATGCGTCAGTAATGCGTTAACTCTGACAGCTCTAATTTTGACACCTTATCAATGTATCAAAATATTGTTATTATGGGCTGTATTACGGATTGGATCGGATCACATGGTACATCCAACCATACTTCCTATATTCCTTTTTATGTATTGTTGACTTATGTATGTTTTTTTCCAACAAATTATGCGTTTTTGGCCTTGTGCAGGGCTCCATACTTAGTATGGCTTGAAACAGGAATTCAGAACATTCAGACTTTGTCATCCCATATAAAAACTACATTTATTGATAATTTATTGATAATTGTTCCCACGGCAGTCTAGTGGTTTGCACGCAGACCTCACAGCTAGGAGACCAGGGTTCAATTCCACCCTTGGCCATCTCTGTGTGGAGTTTGCATGTTCTCCCCGTGCATGCGTGGGTTTTCTCCGGGTACTCCGGTTTCCTCCCACATTCCAAAAACATGCTAGGTTAATTGGCGACTCCAAATTGTCCATAGGTATGAATGTGAGTGTGAATGGTTGTTTGTCTATATGTGCCCTGTGATTGGCTGGCGACCAGTCCAGGGTGTACCCCGCCTTTTGCCCAAAGACAGCTGAGATAGGCTCCAGCAGCCCCCGCAACACTCGTGAGGAAAAAGCGGTAGAAAATGAATGAATGAATGAATGTATTGTTGCAAGGGGTAAAAACTGTTATTTAATAGAATTTTGTTAAAATACTCAAAATCAACTTTCCAATGACTAATTAACCAGAAGAGGACATCAAGACCTTCTCTCTAAAAAATATCAACCTTTGGTGATTCTTCTTCTACTGGACGTCTGTGAAGGTTTACCACCCCCATCATCATCATCATCATCATCATCAGGATGCAGCACAGACAAGCTCTTTCAGAGGCACACTTGCTGCACGCGCCCCTCGCAGTCCCGCTGGGATGGAGAGATTAATGGAAGGGGGGGCAGGGGAGGAATCAGAGGGGTCCCACCTCTCCTCCCATTGCTTGGCCGCCGTCGGTTAGAGTCCCCTTTTGTCTTTTCAAGTAAATTGGGCGTCTGTAACCCATCTGTGCAGGCCGGATAACACGGACCCTTTGTCTGTCAAGGGCCAAACACTTCACAGGAATTAAGAGTCAGATGCACAGTGCAGGTTTTGGGATGAAGATGAGGGAAGGGAGAGGCGGGATGAGTCCGGAGAACACGGGAGTCAAAATTTAATAAAAGAAATGCAAGCCAGACTTTGAGCTGTGTAATGGTTTTGTGTTACACATCAACAAAATTGTAGTATTGTAGTACCCCTTAGTACTTACACTTTACTGATTTACTGATTTAAAGGGGAACTGCACTTTTTGGGGAATTTTGCCCATCATTCACAATCTTTCGGTGAAACATGAATATTTAGTTCCCTTTTCTGTGCATTATAAAGCAAGAAAACGAGTTAATACGAGCTAGCTAAAATGCACGTCATTGGGACACAGCAACTTAGCCCTAACAAAAAAACAGATATTGTTATTGTAATGGTGATGGTACTGTGTTCATTTTGAAAAGTTAACGCAAGGTTATAAATCATGCCTAAATCATGGCTATGGTAATGGTAATGGTAATGGTTTTGTTTCATTTGAACATGCATCAGATTCCAATTGAGTGCATCCCATAATCAGTTCACAGTTCCACATGTTCAAAAGGAGTAGGAAGAAGCAAAGCTTATTAAATCCTACCCCTCCATCTGGTACTTTTACAATCAGTAACTGTTACATTTGTTCACTTCCTGCTTTCCATAATACAGTTTTTTTTTATTATTTTTTTTTTGTCACATACCAAAGTACAAGGTGATATGACCATCCAATGACATAATGTGTACCATAGTAAGTGTCAATATAGTGATATATATAGCACATCATGACTGGTTCAAGACTCTTCATCCTTGTATTTAGCAAACATCAACTGCTTGTATTGTTTCTTGAATTGGCTCATCGTTGTGCATTGTTTGACTTCCTTACTCAATCCATTCCATAGTTTGATTCCACATACTGAAATGCTATGGCTTTTTAACGTAGTCCTAGCATAGAAGTGTTTCAAATGTACTTCTTCCCTGAGATCATATTTCTCCTCTCTTGTAGAGAAGTATTGGATGACATTTTTAGGTAATTGGTTATTTTTTTAGCCTTATGCATTAGCTGTTTTAGCTGTTTGAAGATGAACTATATCAGCAAGTTTAAGTATTTGTGATTTTAGAAATAAGGAGTTAGTATGTTCTCTGTAGGCGGCATGATGAATTATCCTTACTGACCTTTTTTGCAGTACATTTTGCGAGTGAAGATTGCTTTTATAGTTATTAGCCCATATTTCCACACAATAAGTAAGATATGGTAGAACCAGAGAGCAATAAAGAGTGTGGAGTGATTTCAAATTGTTTCAGAATTTTATCCTATATGAATTGTAGTAGTTCATGATTACAATAAAAAAAAATGACGTGCTGGTACATATTGGCACTTGAAGGAGCATCTATTATCCCCATGGTCAGCAAAACTGACATTGGTACTAAACAGTACATCCCCGACCCCCTCTGGCTTCACCTCACTGGACACATCGAAGAACTAGCCTGCCAACTCTTGTCACAAATCATCACCTAACTTAACAGTACCGGTATTTACCTCTTTTTGGTCAGGATTTTGTCTTTTTTAATTAGGTTTAGGTGTCCATCAACAATATGATAAGATATGGTAGAACCAGAGAGCAATAAAGAGTGTGGAGTGATTTCTGATTGAGATTTCTGATTGGGCTATAAACCGAATAGTTGGTCAACTTTGCGATTCCACAAGCTACCAACAAAACAGAAGAACAGAAAATTAGTCAAGACGCTTGTTTGTTCTGAGCATTCTTTTTAAACCTGAGGATTAAATACCAAGTTCCGAACCTTCTCCATTGCTGCCCCAACCAGCTGGAACTCCTCCGTGCTTGCCCCGACCTTCCCACTTTCAAAAAACAACTCAAAACCCAAATCAATTTTTAATGTCTAACTTTTTATACCCGCCTCGCTTTTAGCCTTGTTTTTAGCTATGAATTGTATTTTAATGCATTTATTCAACTCTATTTTTTATTTCTTTTTTCTTCAGTGTAAAGCGCCTTTGAGTACTCTGAAAAGTGCTATACAAATAAATGTATTATTATTTTGAATTGACCAGCTCAACAGGGAGCATCTTGGGCTAAAAGATACTACTGATGCCATCCCAATGAGAGTAGCTGTATTGTGCGGTATAATACTGAAGCATGCGGGAAGGCGTATTCCCAAGCATACGCAGTGCTGCCACTCTAACTTCTTCCCACCAATTTGGCGGCAAGAGAGCAGAGAGGCGCCTCAAGCAGCAACAATGGAGCAGCTGCTCTCAGCATCAATGGGCTCGGGCTGACCTGTGGCTTTATCAGTTTGCCGCCATTTTCTCACCCCCGCTTACTTGCCACTTAAGATGATAATCATTAAAAATAAAAAAAAGAATGTAAACAACAGTTGTGAGTTTTTCTGTCATGTTTATTGACGTTTTTTTAATGACACAAGCTACATTTGCTGCCATCTTATTCAACGAACACATAGTGTTTACTGACTATTTTTTTTTTGCACAGACAAAAATACTTTTAAGTCCATCGTGCAAACCTCAAACTTGGTAACCCTTGGGGTTTACAAAAGTGTTGCCTACAACCCGTGTCTTTGAAACCCCAAAGTGGATTGCAATATTTGTAAGAAAGAAATCATTCACATATAGCTTTGGGATCTGTGCTGGATGACACATAAAAGGCTGGATTATATGAATTATACAGCAAGTCATCATAGATCAAAGTATAAAGTGTCCATGTTTTTCGTGTTGTCTACCAGGGCCTCCACATGGCAGCGCTGGCAGCAGGCAGGAGCTGATGAGCGGCCCGACTGGGAGCAACAGGCTGGGACTGAATAGAGTGGCTCTCTGGTCTCACGGAGCTGAAGCTGGACTTGAGGCTGAGGAGCCTTTGCTGTATATGCGGAAACGCTGTGGAGGTCTGAGCGCAGCATTTGAGACACGCCGGGGTGACCTGGGCGGACATGGAGCGCTGCACAAAGTCCCTGACACGCTGACACACATCCTGGTCCAGACTGGTCTGTGGGAGCAGAGCCGAGACCCGCTGGAGGCAAGCCTTGTAGCCTTCTCTGTAGCTTTCTGCAGGGTCTGAATAGAAAACAACTGAATTAGATACAACTGCGGGTGGATGCACACTTGGAGATTTGATGATGATGATGATAATGATGATGATGATGATGATGATGATGATAATCACCTTTAGCAGGAGAGGCTGGAAGGTCTCTGAGAAAGCGAACAGTCATTTCCAGAATGTCAGCTTTCTCCAGTTTGGAGTAGCGGGAGTTGTCTTTGCCTACAAGAGGCAGGATGAGACTCTTCAAATGGCTCAGACTGTCGTTAATTCGAGCGCGTCTTCTCTTCTCCAAAAGAGGTTTGAGAGTCTGGAACAAAATGAGGAAGCGTGTTATTCAGTTGCACTTCAAGAGATTTAGAATCTAAACATCCAGGAAGCTTTCATGGTCCTTACCTTTCTCAGCTCATGGGCCTGTTTCCTCTGGGCCACGGTGGACTTGACAGGGAGAGGCTGGCCGGCCTCAGAAGTGATGCTGGGACTCATTTTTTGGTCTTTTGTGTTCTTGTGCTTGTGAGGAAATTTGGAAGTGAAGTGTGCTGAGGAGCCGTGCAGCCCGGCTATTTATGTGGAGCAGGGGGGCGTCACAAGGGCGGGGACACAAGCCTTCGGCAGGAGGGGATGGGGCGAGAGGCGAGGTGGGGGCATGCATGTCCTTTGGGGAATGAATAAAGGAGATGCTCCTGTCTGGACCATCTGTTCATGTCGGGTCCTGCAGTCAAGCGCTGGTATGCAGGAGTCGAACATTGAGGTATAATGCGTTATGTTCTTTATGTTGAAGTGGGAATGTTTAAAAAAACATGTTGCTGCACTTCAAACCCGTCAAATGAGCCCATTCATTATAAAGCATATTTTGCACATGCATGACAATATATATATACCATATTTTCTGGACTATAAGTCGCTCCGGAGTATAAGTCGTACAAGGCCATTCATTCATTCATTTTCTACCGCTTTTCCTCACGAAGGTCGCGGGGTGCTGGAGCCTATCCCAGCTGTCTTCGGGTACACCCTGGACTGGTGGCCAGCCAATCACAGGGCACATATAGACAAACAACCATTCACACTCACATTCATACCTATGGACAATTTGGAGTCGCCAATTAACCTAGCATGTTTTTGGAATGTGGGAGGAAACCGGAGTACCCGGAGAAAACCCACGCATGCCCGGGGAGAACATGCAAACTCCACACAGAGATGGCTGAGGGCTGAGGGTGGGATCAAACCCGGGTCTCCTAGCTGTGAGGTCTACGCGCTAACCACTCGACCGCCGTGCAGCCCCACACAAGGCCAAAAATGCATAATTAGGTATAAAAAACATACATAAGTCACACTGGAGTATAAGTATATTATAATTTATTTATATATATTTATATATTAAATATACATATATATATAATATAATTATATATAATTATAATACAATATAATTATTATATATAACAGATATAAATAATTACATATACAATATTTATATATAATTTAATATAATTTTTTAAGTATATTTTTTAATTTTGTAATTTATTTTCCAAACTACTTGACCAAAACAGACATTACGTCCTCTTGGAAGGCAAGTTCTAACAATAATAAAAGAATAGAGAACAGGCTGAATAGGTGTAAGATATGCTAACACAATGGTTATTCAGATACACAAAAAATAAACATGAACAGAAAAGGTGTCCAGTGTTTATGTAACATAAACATTTTTTTTCATTTATAAGTCGCTCTGGAGTATAAGTTGCAGGAACAGCCAACCTATATGAAAAAAAGTGTGACTTATAGTCCGAAAAATACGGTAGTATGCACAAGTCTAATAAATTCAAAAGCAATATTAGTCTTTATTGTCCACACACACAAAGAGAATGATGCTTGTTTCCAATATGACAGCACTAATATATTTCTAATAAAAGAATAACCTCATCATCCATCTAACATCTGGAATCCCAGCAGCTTGTTGCCAGCAATATGGTTGTTTACCTGCAAGCAGGGATGCTATAGTGGGGGGTGGGGGAGGGGGGGTTGAATGAGACACTATAGTGTGAGGTCCGCATCAACTGACGCCATGTTGCCTCAACACACACACCCACACACTGCTGCATCACTTGGGTGGAGCCTGCATGGCCAAGTGGATGCTCCCGTTTACATGCAGTCTGTGAAGTGTCCATGCCGGCTGTAATGTAACTACAACTATATTGTTAACACGGAATATTAATTATTAGTGCAGATTTTCATTCTATCATCACTAAGTTTGGACTTATATGATCGCAGCGGTGTGTAGTGCGATTCACGCGTTCAGCACGCGCCAAAACCACGCAACAGATGGGGAGCCTATGCTCGAATCCCCCACGGCCAGCCACCATTCACCCAACACCCTCCCCTCACTCATCCTGCCCCACAGCACCCCCACACCCACCCATCCACCCACCATCTCTCCACTTCGGTCCCTCATCAGCATCTCTTGTTTCCGGATGTGAAATTCCAGGGTCTCGTTTAGATATAAAACAGACTTGGCTACATAAAACACAATTTTACGCACAAATTTACGCAATTTGTAAAAACAATTTTACGCACATTTATGACCGATTATCTCCCCCCACCCACAACAAATTACCTTTTTTTTACAAAAAGGTGTAGAAAATGCTACGTTCAACACAATAAAGATTTTAGGAATGTGACAAAATATATAGTTTAGAGCCCCGTATGTTTACATTTTAGGCTTGAATGCTATTTTGGAGACATTTGGTGGAACCAAAATATTGAAATGATCATAAATTAATATTCCAAAACGTCCGACACATACATTTCTATTTTAGTCATTTAGGAATGACGTTCAGGCTACATGGTAAGTATCGGTGAAATAACATCATTTAATCATAGTCTATTTATTTATTCAGGCTAGTAATGAATGCACTTTAATGCATATTACACCATCTAAAAAAAACCATTGCAATAACTAGTGTACGTGTTCCGTTAAAGTCCTGTTCTACACCTGGAAACAAATATAAAGCCCCTGCGGGCTGCCATGCAGCTCTTCTTTTTTTTCAAAGCCGTCTTGCACGCGTAGTGTCCCGTGGGGCCCCCAAATAACCGCCACCAAGTCCAGTTCAGGAACATTTTTTAAAAGGGAAGGAAGGAAGGAAAGAGTGGCTTCGGTTAGGAGGGTTTTTGTCCCACTTTCAGCGTGGGTACCCATCTGTGCAAGCTGAGAGGACAGTCATCTTTTGTTGAAGGACGTGCTGAGCAGTATTTAAACTTCACAAGGAAAACCTTGATAAAGGAAATAGTTAAATATTAAATAGGCTTATTTAAATTCTGAATGAATAACTAGTATAAGTATTATGCAGTCAAAAATGCAATTTAGTTGATTGTTGGTGTTAAGTAATTCACCTGCTGGTTTAGAGAATATGATGATGCTCATATGCTTTGCTGTATGAGTGGCATGAGACTGACACGAGCCGTGGACCTGCAGGCTCCAGATGGAGCCATGGCGATTTATTGAGGCGTGAAGCAAAAGAAAGCATGAACAGAGTCTGGGTTGCCTGGAAGGCACTTGATCTCCTTCACCGCTATACACTCAAGCTTCAAATTGTATGTCTCACATAATGAGTCTGGCATCCCAAGCCAAACTCTAAACAGCATCATGGATGCAGGGACATCTGCAGGGTGGTGTTGTGGGGAAACACACTCAGTAGTTGATAATGGTAATGGTCATGGTTTTATTTCATTTGAACATGCATCAGATTCCAATTGAGTGCATCCCATAATCAGTTCACAGTTCCACATGTCCAAAAGGAGTAGGAAGAAGCAAAGCTTATTAAATCCTACCGCTCTTTACAATCAGTAACTGTTACATTTGTTCACTTCCTGCTTTCCATAATACAGTTTAGGGTTTTTGTTTTTTTTAAATAATGCACCTCGTACCGAAGTACAAGGTGATATGACCATCCAATGACATAATGGGTACCATAGTAAGTGTCAATATAGTGATATATATAGCACATCATGACTGGTTCAAGACTCTTCATCCTTGTATTTAGCAAACATCAACTGCTTGTATTGTTTCTTGAATTGGCTCATCGTTGTGCATTGTTTGAGGTCCTTACTCAATCCATTCCATAGTTTGATTCCACATACTGAAATGCTATGGCTTTTTAACGTAGTCCTAGCATAGAAGTGTTTCAAATGTAGTTCTTCCCTGAGATCATATTTCTCCTCTCTTGTAGAGAAGTATTGGATGACATTTTTAGGAAATTGGTTATTTTTTTTTTAGCCTTATGCATTATTTTAGCTGTTTGAAGATGAACTATATCAGCAAGTTGAAGTATTTGTGATTTTAGAAATAAGGAGTTAGTATGTTCTCTGTAGGCGGCATGATGAATTATCCTTACTGACCTTTTTTGCAGTACATTTCGCGAGTGAAGATTACTTTTATAGTTATTAGCCCATATTTCCACACAATAAGTAAGATATGGTAGAACCAGAGAGCAATAAAGAGTGTGGAGTGATTTCAAATAGTTTCAGAATTTTATCCTATATGAATTGTAGTAGTTCATGATTACAATAAAAAAATGACATGCTGGTAATAATGGCACTTGAAGGAGCATCTATTATCACCATGGTCAGCAAAACTGACATTGGTACTAAACAGTACATCCATCCCTGACCCCCTCTGGCTTCACCTCACTGGACAGAAGAACTAGCCTGCCAACTCCTGTCACAAATCATCACCTAACTTAACAATACCGGTATTTACCTCTTTTTGGTCAGAATTTGTCTTTTTTAAATAGGTTTAGGTGTTGATCAACAATGAAAAATTGTTGTCTGTCCGCCGTTTAGTGCTCTTTTCATGTTAGTGCTCTAATTTAGTGGCGCAGCACAAGGTGGCGCAGGGTCCAGTGCACCACTGTGCGCAGCCGGTAGACTGGACTGCGCCGAGATGGGCATGGCGGTGCACCAGGGGAGGCGTCCACATTTTCAGCTTAGCGCAGTGACAATTTCATGACAAAACAGCGCACCAGGTGCGACCTGGTCGATACTTGGCGCAGGCGAAGCGCAGCCTGCAGAGTGGTAAATTGGCTGACAGGCACGCAACTGTAGACACGTCACCAAAGTAACAAAGTAAAGTTTCGTGCTCATTTCAGTGGAAAAAAACAATGACAGCAACTGTAATTTCATGTAACCTTTCTGAACCAGCTTTTACATTTTTGTATTCCTTGTCCCATCACATCTGAGACGTCACACATAATGGGAACTCAACGTGACAGCAGCTTTACGTATGACGCCAACTGGGACCGACTCTACACTGGGGCAAGGGGGTGACAACATCACCCTAAATAAATGGCTTGTACCCCCAAATCAACATTTTAGAAGTGAAAACTCAGCCCGAAAAAGAGCACAAGACAGCTCCACTCATCGCTCATCTCCGTGGCTGTGCTGGATGCACGCCAGATCAATATCGATATCGACCAATTTCACTCACAGCTGCACCAAAAAAGGAGGAATGACACAAAGTGTCTGCTGTGTTATGCATTGTTCCACTTGTGTACCGAACCGTGACACCAGTATCGAACGGCTCGATACAGATACACACCCTATAATGCATGTACTGTATATACTGTGCAATATACTGTATGTATATATGTATTTGTGTGTATGTATATATTTACATTCCTTGAGAGCAGAGATTATATTGGATTGTGTGAAAAAAGCATTCAGCAGTTTGTTCCCTTTTTTTTGCAACACTTCATGCACAGCAGAGAGGACCTATCAAATTGTACCTGAAAGCATCCCAAGCCATAAACAAAGCCATTTGCAGTGAACATCTGTTGCACAACTTTTTTGTCATGCATGCAATCAGGCATCAGCAGTGGCGTCATTAGGTCTATTTTAGGGGGGCTGAAGACCCCCTAAAATAGACCTAGATGGGCTGCACAATAATGTTCTTAAGCCCCCCTAAATAATTTGATATTTTTTTATAGATTTTTTAAATAGATTATTTATTATTTTTTTATTTATTTTTTTTACAAAAAAAAATCTCTGACAAATTTTATATAATGGGGCAAAACAGGCTAATAAACAAGCCAATAAGCAGGCTAATAGCCTGCTACTACTAGTGGTAGTAGTAGTAATAATCAGAAGAAGAAGAATGATGATAGCAATAATAATTAATAATGTAACAATGATTATTATATAATTGATGACTGTCCACTGGACAGAATGGTTGCAGAGCTTTTTAGTGTAGATTGTGTGTACTTGTGTACATTTAATGGTGGCCTAAAACAATTGAGTATCTCTACTAAATCTGTCCAAAAGTGGGAAAGTTATATCCCGGTTCTTGTTCCTTATTTGTTTTTTGGATTTTTTTAAAAATATCTACTACATTCATTCGTATCGTGTGCATCTCCAGGGGGCTAAGCCCCCCCTGTCCTCAGAACCTATAGTGACGCCCCTGGTCATCAGCATACCCCAAATGAGCATTATTTGGCATAGAAAATCAATGAACAAATGAATTATGATTTGAGTCCATTCTGCAAAAATAAAGGTTGAAAATGTGGGTTGAAACCACATTTTCAACCTATATTTTTGCAGAACGGACGAAGAAAACATCCGCAAAATGGGGCTGCTTTTGTTGGATTTTGGTGCTCTTGATTTGTGATTTCATTATCCTCACCGTTTATCTGTGCTGTTTAATTAAAACAACTTAAATACGACTCAAACGAACAATAGAATGTCTGAGGAGAATTAAAATTATACGAGCATGAAGCCAATTGGGCGAGCATGGATGATGCTGCAGACACAATGAGAAGCCTCACGGGTGGCGTGTGAGTGCTCGTATGCTCGTATTCGTCCCAAGCACAAACACGTCGCCGTATAGGCTGTGGAGTTTGGCATTAGTCGGATGGGCGGCTGGAGGGAGGGTCCAGACGGGATTTTGAATCTCCCCCAAAAAAGAAATGGCTCGCCAAGCCAAAAGCCAAGCTGAGTGACGCAAGTAAACATCTGGTGGTGGTGGTGGTGGTGGTGTGTGTGTGTGGGGGGGGGGGTTAAAAGTTAGCCCAACTTGGAGCGGCGTAGCACCTCTTGTATAGTGGAGTGTTATTTCACTTTAATATAGAAACATGCCTGCTTTTTGTGTCCAGTATTAAAAAAATCGAGCTCATTGAAGGCAGCATTTTTAGGAATTCTGGTCTCCGTTGTGTAGCACTATGAGCAGCACGCGCCAGCACGAGGCATGCAAAGAACACGTGACCCACGAGGGCCCATTAAAAGGCACTGGGACGCTAACAAGTGCATTGCTAGTCATAACACATATAAAGATATTCTACAATTAAGTCCAATGCAAAACATTACAAATGACAAAAAAGATGCTTTTATAAAGATAATAAACTGTAGCTCCATGATGATGTTCAATTTTAAATTATACCATATATATATATATTATACCATTTTACCAATTAGTACAGAAATAATGTCATAACTTTATCTTTAATAATAATAATAAATAATATCTTATTTGCATTGTTATATGGCGTTGCAGAGACTTCCAGCTGGGCTGTGGTGAAGTGGACACGAGGGGGCGTGGTCAGCAGGAGGTGGCACGCCCACAATGCGAAGGCGTAGCTGTGGATGAGCCATGCTGGAAAAGGGCGCTCAATACGACTGCAGAACTTCAGCATGTGATGACCAGCGTGGAATCGCTCTGCTGTTGCAGGTCACCTTGTGGTATGTTGATTGTTTTTCTAAATGTGCTATTATATTCATACCTGCTTATGCGATGCGGATGTTATATTTGATGTATTATCGGTGCATGAGGCTAAACCTTGTAATATGATATGCTCATGTAGGCCTACTATTCAATGTTACATTTAATATGAATGATATCTAGCTAGTAGATTGTTAATAATGGTAAAAAACATATAACTTGATGTTTTCATTTTGACACGTGCATGATTAAAATAACTATAAAGTGTTATGTCATAATTTTACTCAATATGCAAAGTGACATGTTAACACACATAAATTGTCCTCATTCTCATTTATGTGCGTGTGCGTGTGCGCGCTTGATTAATTACTGTGCTTGAAATGAGTGTGAGAAAGTCTGACCATGGAAATTCTCACTGCAGATCACGGATGACTGGAAAGCTGTGTGGGGGCGGAGGGGGGGGGGGGGGGCACGGTCACGCCTGCGTGGTGAGTTCGAGGCCACTTGAAGAAAAGTTGAATGATTTGACAAAGGGGGGGGGGGGGGTGATGTGTATCATTTTTAAATGAAAAGGTGGATGCTATAGGCAGTTTCAAAACTATACATTGCACTATTTTAAAAATGCATATCCATCATCAGATGGTGCATGTCCATAATAAGGTTAAATATCATTTGAAACAATTAAGATGTGTTAATTATGACTATATAAAATATAAGACTATAACATAAGAGCAGCATCCATTTCTACACAACAAAGGACTAATATATGGATTATATACACTTAATTAATCTTACATTTAAATAAGTAGTCCTACAGAAATTGGATATGTGGATGAATAAAGTCATTTTTCTCTTTGTGTTTTTGTCTTTTTTTACTTTTAAATAAAACAGTTTGGTCTGGTCTCCTTTTTTTTTACTTTACAATTTATTCCTGGTTGTCACAGATGATGGTGACAATATTTTGGATATAATATAATTTCATAAAATTCTCAGTATTATGGCATACAGGATGTCTTTGTGCGCCATCGTGCACGCGCTGTGCATGTGGACGCACCCCAAATCAATAATGGCACGCGTCATGCAGGTGCACGCCACATATTGGACATTTATAGACATTTCTGACGCAAAACCGTTACCATGGTGAACTGAGAAGTGCTCTTAAAATGAAATAATAGCACATAAATAACGTTTCTCGGTCTCAGATGTACATTATTCCACGCGTACGCAGCAGAAGAGGGGTGAACTTGAGCCGCGGGATGGCCTGGTGGTTTGAATGTTCCCGCTCATGCAGCAGATGTGAGCTGCACACAAAAGATGGATGCGGGGGGTGGGGGGAGGCACGCCTCGAATAATGAAGTCCAATTTGAATAACTGTCGCACGCCAGACGCGTGCAAGGCATATCCCAGCGTTCCCAGGCTCAGCTGGAAAAAAACGTTGGCTTCCCAATTCAATAGAGACTTTTTCTTCAAGCCTATTAAGTAGGAGGCCTGGGAAATTAAAGACATAGTTAAACCACATGCTTTGCTTTTTTTCCTGTACTTCCGTGACCCAGTAAAGGTAATGAGACATAGTAAAAACATATATAAAATAAATTTAATATTACCGAGTAATGAAAAATATGTATTGTATTAGACTTATACTATAAGTCACCAATTAAAAATAAATTTGGTTAACACTACACATATTTTTATTCTACAACTGATATCACCATACAGAAAGGTGGCATTCCATAATAAATATTTACTACTCTATAAGTCACCAAAACCTGCATTTAGCTGTTGGTGTAACACAAAACATTTTAATTTACGCAGCAGAAAAATGCAATGAACAAATTTTCCCAAAAATATGTACACAAGTATTCAGGATGGAAATATTAGCCTCAAATAAAAATGTATTTTTGCTAACTTGCTTTTGCATAAAAACTCAACTCACTTTTGTAAGTAAAATTAACTTCTAAAAGCAAGTTAACATCACCTGCAAAAGTATATCGGCTTTACTTTCAAAATTAATTTTGTACATACAAAGACTGTTCTTGTCTTATAGGGGATAAAATGATGCAAAAAGTTGCCTTGCATTTTATTAAGTAAATTGAGTAAATTCATCAGTGTAGGACAGAATGCATGCAAACACAAGTCCTTTTTACTGTGGCTGATATGTTCAAGTGGATCCCACCAGGGAGTCTTTATTGTCCATTTTCTTGTATACAATTAGTCACGGCTCCGTTGGGATTAATAAGCACACACAAATCCCAAAGCGGTGCAAGGTGTCCATGACAGTTGGGCCTGTGGGACAGATGGTCTGGAGAGGCACGCGTCAGACACGGGTCTGACTATTACCCCCCCCCCCCTCCCCCCCCCCCTCCCCATACAGAAAATAAAATGCACACCCTTGCACGCTAATGTGACAGCCGGGGAGAGCTGCAGGAAGGAAATGATGAGCCCTCCAATGCGAATGCAATCACAGTTAAATAACGCACTTCCAATTGAAGCTATTGGCTTGCTTTTAAATGCACACTGCACATTCTAAAAGGGTCAATCATTCAAAATCGTGTTTAGAGGAAATATAATGTCATAGTATTTGCCAATCAGTATGTATAGAATTGGAATAGACGTTTTCTGAGTATTGTATTAAGCGTTCCTGCCACCGTTTGGTGATGCAAAGAATTACACCAGTTTGATGAACTTGGAGCAATTGTCCATTCAAAAAGTCCCATTGTTAAACTAGCCTTATTTCATATAAAACAGTCATGCCCCCATAGTAGGGGGAAATACTCTCCATTAAAATAATGAATGGAATCAGTGACAATAATCAAACAAATTAAATTATTAGTCAAATTTTTAGAAAAAAAATTCTAACCTACAGTCATCGAAAAAAATTAAGAGCCCCCCCCCCCCCCCCCCCTCTTGTTTCTTCAGTTTCTTGATCAATTTTAATGCCTGGAACAATAAAAGTTCTATTTGTTTGGACAAATACAATAATGACAACAAAAATAGCTCATAAGAGTTGAATTCAAGAGCTGATATCCAGCAACTTCCATGGTTTTCTTGATAATAACCAAAATCACTTAAGTTCTTATGAATATAGCATTGTAACTCTTTTTACTCGCTATTTTTGTTTTCACCGTCATATTTGTCCTAACAAAGGTAGCTTTTGTGGCTGAATGACAACAATGCTGCAAAGATGAGTGGGCCCAAATGTCTCCACTCTACATACTGTAAGAGACTCATTGCAAGTTATGGCAAATGCTTGATTGCAGTTGTTGTTGCTCAGGGAGCTCAGTCAATTACTTTTTCACACAGTTGTCATTGACTAATATTGTAATTTGTTTGATGATCTGATCTGGGGGAAACACTTTTTTCACAACACTGTATATAGAGCGGGGCTGCACGGCGGTCGAGTGGTTAGCGCGCAGACCTCACAGCTAGGAGACCAGGGTTCAATTCCACCCTCGGCCATCTCTGTGTGGAGTTTGCATGTTCTCCCCGCGCATGCGTGGTTTTTCTCCGGGTACTCTGGTTTCCTCCCACATTCCAAAAACATGCTAGGTGAATTGCCGACTCCAAATTGTCCATAAGTATGAATGTGAGTGTGAATGGTTGTTTGTGCCCTGTGATTGGCTGGCCACCAGTCCAGGGTGTACCCTGCCTCTCGCTCGAAAACAGCTGGGATAGGCTACAGCACCCCCGCGACCCTCGTTAGGAAAAACAAATGAAAAGAAAATGAATGAATGTATAGATGTATATGTATATAGAGGAAAAACAAAATGTGATGTCATTTAAACAACAAACCACCAGGTGGCCCTCTCCTGTGTAAAATATACCTACTGGAACCTTGTTGACACAGCCTACCTTACATTAATTGGAGTGTTTTTTTTTTTTCAAACAAGCCTACAGTTTCTTCTAATGTGACATATTTATGGCAATATCGTGTTGCACAATAAATGCCGTGCCTTGACTCCCCGCACTTAAAGGGCAACCATACTCGCGCTGGCCCTTTAACTTGTGAGCCGATTTTCAGAAAAGCAACCACCTATAACAGGCTCAGCGATCCTCCCCCTGATGGATTATTTAACAGGCGCTCAGTCCCATGTCGCCATCTGCCAGAGGAGGAAAAATACTCTCTGAAGCACAAGATACGGGTTACTGGAAAACAAAGTGGCCGAAGGAATATATTACTCTAAACTGGGCAGTTTAGTTCTTCCTCCGTCCTACAGGAAGTTGGGCAGACAGGACACGGGTCGGTTTGTAATTGCAGTGACTTGTTGTCATGGATCCAGAGAGAAATGTAGTCCTAAATGCAATTAATTTCGCTCTCCAAATACTGAGTGGATATTCACGGTGAACGCGACGGATTCAAGTGCACCGGAGGTGGGAAGGAGGGGTGGGGCGGTTGTCCAGCCTGTTGCAGCCATGGTGGTCGAAGGAGAGAGGACGCTGCTGGCTGCAAGGCAGGGGGACCTGCAAACTCTTAAAGTGCAATTAGCTGCAAAGGTGCTCACCAGGGACGTGAAGGATGCGCTGGGGGCGTCCCCTGCCCACCACGCAGCCCGGGCGGGTAAACTGGCTTGTTTGCGGTTCCTAGTGGAGGAGGCCGGACTGCCGGGTCACTGTCTGGCCAACAATGGGGCAAGTCCGGCACACGATGCGGCAGCCACTGGCAACCTAGCGTGCTTACAGTGGCTGCTGACCCAGGGTGGATGTCGGCCAGAGGTGAGTAAATAAGAAGAAGCATTATCAGTTCATAGTTGCACAATCCTCACACTTTGCACAAAACTAAATCTAATAGTATCAACTTTTATATGTAGTTATGTGTTAAGATTATGTTATGGGGTTATGTCTAGTTGTGCGGTGGAGTGCATGCGTTCATGGTCAAAGCGGAATTGCTGGTGCGGTTTGTTTGGTCAAGTATGAATTGGAACCCTGGTGCATAAAACAAGTCAAGTGAAGCTTGCTACATGGACCCAAGAATGTTAAATTTATGCAGAAAATAGAAATGAAAAATAAAATGCATGGGCAAAGCTGGAATATGTTGCTGAAGCATGATGCCTTTCCAATGTTACTCAGTCATTTTGATTTTGATGAGTCAGAGGTGCAAGCTGTAAGTAACGGTTTATCAGTGTCATAACTGTGTAAGGAAGTGTTTGTTTATGTAGCATTATATAGTGTGCATACAGGGGGCATCTTACCTGCACCTAATGCAAATTACAAGCTCACCGATTTCTAATCAGTGGATCTACATACGTTTTTTTTAAAATGACCACATTTTTACTACCAATGTTGTACCAAGATTGTCTGCACTCAATAATTGTGGACCTACGTTACCACTCAAGTTTATGCACCGAAACTCAGGGATCTCCAACCAGTAGCTCTGAATCAGTTATCAAGTAGCTCTCAAAAGGGTTTATTCATTTTTATCAACTTCTATACCGACAAAATTATAAAAGTGGGGTTCGGCAGTAGTCTGGAAGTCCACGGGAGCGCTTAGGAGTGTGACCAATCAGACCTGAGAGTTTAGTGGTGGGCCGTGGGTGGAATCGATTAAAATAAACCATTTTGGAAAGCCAAGGAAATACAGCTGGAATAGGTGCAGATTCTGGAGGACCTAGAAAGCGTTTTGTGTGGGTTATTGTGTGTAGCTGCTCAACAGGAGTCTGCAATTCAATACAAAGGGCCAAAAATGAGCATAATAGGTTTTCTTGTATAAGGTACATCTTTAACACTCAAAATGCATTCGTAAAGGAAACATGTTTTTGGCTTCAATATGTTTACATTTTGCTATGCTTTGCTATGCTATACATTTTACTTATTGCTATCATTATTCCTGTAGTGTGATGGCAGTAAAAGTCCTAAAATTGACCACCATTTTTGTCTCCAGGACAAGGACAGTTCTGGCGCCACCGTTCTCCATCTTGCCTCACGTTTCAGTCATCACGAGATCACCGACTGGCTGCTCAAGAGTGGCGAGACGGATCCCGGGGCCCCCACAGACACAGGGGCCCTACCTGTTCACTATGCTGCTGCCAAGGGAGACTTGCCCTCGCTCCGACTGTTACTGGGGCACAGCCCAAAGTAAGAACAACAGGATGGGTTTATCTCAGCAGGAGGGGAGGATGCTAAGATCTGTCTTGTTGTCTCTGAAAACAGTAGCGGTCAGCGTGATGTCAACGTTTGATCAACTTTGTCACGTAGATGTTCGCTAGCCCACACTTGATAGGCTCTTATTGAAATATATGGCAGTACTGTAGTAAGCCAAACTGTTGCATTCCTTTTCTCAGAGTCGATTCTGCTGCTGTGCTTAGTAAACAAGTCAGGGCTCTTGCAAAAACACCGGAGTGAATAAGCTTTGAGGCTCATACTGTCTAATGTACTTTATTGTCTGGCGCTGAACTTTGCTTTGGAGATACCATTGTTGCAATCTAAATACTTAAATCCTTTTCAGGGGAATAAATACCTCTTAGAGATTTACTTCTTGAAAAAAAAAAGCTGCAACTTTCATGTGTGAGTTATGTAACTTATCTCAACCTACTTCCATGTACAACCCTCAGCAACTATTTTGCTATATGGTAATGGTTTTATTTCATTTGAACATGCATCAGATTCCAATTGAGTGCATCCCATAATCAGTTCACAGTTCCACATGTCCAAAAGGAGTAGGAAGAAGCAAAGCTTATTAAATCCTACCCCTCCATCTGGTACTTTTACAATCAGTAACTTTTACATTTGTTCACTTCCTGCTTTCCATAATACAGTTTAAGGTTTTTTTTAATTTAATTGTATATTTTTTTTAATAATGCACCTCGTACCGAAGTACAAGGTGATATGACCATCCAATGACATAATGGGTACCATAGTAAGTGTCAATATAGTGATATATATAGCACATTATGACTGGTTCAAGATACCTTCGGACTTTACTGCTGTAAAGTATAGTCTAGTCTTATACCTTGAGAAGATATATTGTATGTGCTGGTGCGGTGGAGCAGTTTAAATTAATTGTATTCTCTGTGTTGCGAGCAGTGAAACAAAAAAGGACAGAACAACAACTAAGAGAGTACGAAAAGGTCCTTTGGTTTGGAAGGCAGGGACTACTGGACCATACCGTGACTAGGTGAGGGTTTCAAGGGTGTAGCTGGCAGACTGGAGGTGGCACGGGTCCACCCAGCCTAAGTAGAGGGCTGCCTGACTAGATGCATGTGTCTGGACGAGCACCACAAGGCACAACATTGGTGATCACAAATGGTTTCTGAAATGTGAACAACTGTGGTAGGATACTTGGCCATCACACCTCAAATAAGAGTCAATTGCAGAAAACATTTGTGTCGGACTTGAGAAATGGTATGGCTCACAACCTCTGATTTGATGGTGCAGTCCAATATAGTGCATATGCATTGGATCCAATATATCAAGATGCACTGTGTGATTACCACTTGATGGTCGCTGTCCCTAATCAGTGCCTAGTCAGACCCGACCATGGTTTGCAAAGATAACACTCGCTCGCCTAAGTGGACTGACTGATTGCCATGAAGACACGGGGACCCCATTAGGGAAACAAAACTCATCACATTTCAGTCAGCTTGTATACAGGGCTGTTCCTACAAGCTTGTACAAAAGTATATGAAGGCAGACATGACTTAGTATTAGGAGATATTGGATATCCATGATGATCATCAAAATGTGATGAATTTAAAGTATTTGAAAAACTTTTTTTTTCTCAAATTGATTCCGCTTTTATATATCTGACCATTTCTAGAAACCGTTTCAATATTTTGTAAACGACACCCGAGGCAAGTGCATAGTTGTTGAAAATTTAATGAGCCCCATGGACACGGTAGGTCCCTGATAGCCGGGCCCCATTCACTGCCCTCCTCAACCCCTCCCACTCTTACTGTTTGCCACCATCTCCACAGCGACGCACAGTAGCGCCAACCAGCGATAAGATGAGGAAAACAAATACGTTTGAATGGCCAAGGCATCACTAGGCCTGCCAGCATTGTTTGTCGTGGAACTTTGCAGGAGGGAGATAAGCATTCTTGTCTCAGGATTTAATATCAGGCCAAATTTGTAGCTGTGACTTTTAAGAGGTAATTGGATGGTTTTTTTTGTTGTTGTTGTTCCAGTTGAGAAATCGCAAGGATAACATGATCCCAGTATTACATCATCAGTTTAGTACCTGTCACCATAATGACACAAAACAGCTGTAATGAACACGGTGAGCTGTCGGAGGGGACATTAGAGGTGGGGAGTACTTTGAATGTCCAGAGTTACTGTACTCAACATGCAGTTCGACTCTTGAATATACTTGTATCCTTCACAGCTCTTTATTTTGTTGGTTTTAGTTTTGATAAATAAATAGATATTATCTGGTAAACCACCTAGGCGGACATTTACAAATTTCCCCACTGAGGGACGAATAAAGACATATCTTATGATGAAAAATAACCTAGAACCTACAGTATTTATATATCAGTCACCATATACATTTGCAAAAGTCACTTTTGCTCTTAGGTATTTGACTGAATCCGAAACCACAAGATTCCAAATACAATGTGCGACAAAATAGATGGCTGAAGAGCTGTAGCGTTTGCTAGAGTTAGATTTTATTGATTGCTCTCTCGTTTTTACATCCCCGGCGTAGAACCCATGCAACCCCAAATTCAATTGCTGGCTTGTTCGCCTTTCAATCCTTGAGAATTAAAACCAGCAGGCTCACAACCTGGAAGTCTACTGATAGCCTCTGTGTACATTAGACAACACATGCAACACTGTAGTGATGGATATACTGCAATTTGTTAGCGGACTACAATTGGGGTAAACCCAAGACTCACATGAAGTCGGTCCATTTCCATACTGGCATATTAAATACTTACTTAACGTAGACAAGAAAAGCCATTAAGAAAGTAATAATCCTACAGTATATCAGTTAAATTGACCATTAGTATGACACCAATACTTTGAACTGACTGGAGTACAATTACTCATGATTACTTCAGAAAGCGATTTTCTGCTCAGTCACAGAAGGCAAACCTTTTTTCTCAGCAGTTTGAAATCCCCACCTGTTTAAAAGCACATCCTGATTGGTGAGAGTCTAGTTCATCTTAACAGATCCATTGTAACAGCAAAAAGTGACTGATGAAACTTACTTACTTATACTGCTGCTCTTATAGTAAATCACTCTTGATTTGACATTCATTCATTCATTTTCTACCGCTTTTCCTCACGAGGGTCGCGGGGGGTGCTGGAGCCTATCCCAGCTGTCTTTGGGCGAGAGGCGGGGTACACCCTGGATTGGTGGCCAGCCAATCACAGGGCACATATAGACAAACAACCATTCACACTCACATTCATACCTATGGACAAATTATGAAGTCGCCAATTAACCTAGCATGTTTTTGGAATGTGGGAGGAAGCCGGAGTACCCGGAGAAAACCCACGCATGCACGGGGAGAACATGCAAACTCCACACAGAGATGGCCGAGGGTGGAATGATTTGACATAATTACAAAAAATATATTTATTTTTTACAGTCCTAGCTTTGTTGTATAAGCCATTTCATGTCTCTTTTGTAACACTTGTGAATAATTAAACCGTCTGCTGAAGAGGCTGTTGTTAGTATGTGCAAAGACAAAACGTGTCAAGGCTTAATTACTTTGGAGGCAGGCAGGTTGTTCTTTTATCAATGGTTGTGAACTAATCTATTCTCAGAAGGCTAGGCCAGAATAGTACATGAATAACCATAAGCAGCCTTGCGTATTGCATTTAGACCAGCACACACACTAATCCACATGTTAATGTCAGTAGACCACTGGTCTATCTAGGGAAAGCTTGGCTGGGTCAGGTTCGCCTCTATGGGAGTCTAGTCCCGCCTTTCAATTTCTTCACTTCTGTGTCTGTGGCTAGTCATCACATACTCTGGCTGCGTTCACCAGTGGCAAGCCTTGGTTCAGCATAAAGCCAGCCTGGCAAGGCCATCGGAGTGATAATCCTATTAGGAGACTCATTGCTCATTTGTCAGTGGCCAGATAAAGCACAACGTTATAGGATTTAGTGGGGAAGTTCCCAGTCACTCCCTGACCTCCCCATGTGGGACAAGGAGATGTGGATACATTATGGGATTTTGTTTGGGATGACTTGGAAAAGAACTTCATGACTTCATGTTTGGAGATGGTCCATCCATCTTCGAACATCTTCCGTGGGGTTAGTAACACAAACTGTCAGCGACTTGGCCCAAAAATGTAAAATACCCTACTCTGTTTTTACAGACTGTCAAAACGTTTTGCATTATCATTTGAATCCCAAACTCTTCACTGATGACATGAGTGTTTTAACACAAAGTGACTCCTATGTAGCATTCTGAGCTGTGTTGATGACTGTCTGTAGAGCTAAATGCATGCATTGCATTCATTGGGGCACTGCAATGACGTCAGCCTCCCTCAGCATAATGGGAAAACTAATGGAAAATCTTTCTGTTACCAGCCTGTCACAAAATCCAGTTATCACAAATCTGATGTTGTGCAGGTCTGAAAGCCTCACAACCACTGAGACATACTGTAGGTCTCATAATTTACTAGTCACAATTATCAGAATAGCATTGAAGCTGCTCCCCAGTGTGGTTAGCTTGAAGTAGATTGACTGATTGATTGATTCATTCATTCATTCATTCATTCACTACCACTTTTTCCTCACGAGGGTGCTGGAGCCTATCCCAGCTGTCTTGGGGCGAGAGGCGGGGTACACCCTGGACTGGTCGCCAGCCAATCACAGGGCACATATATACCTCACTCACATTCATACCTATGGACAATTTGGAGTCGCCAATTAACCTAGCATGTTTTTGGAATGTGGGAGGAAACCAGAGTACCCGGAGAAAACCCACGCATGCAGAGGGAGAACATGCAAACTCCACACAGAGATGGCCGAGGGTGGAATTGAACCGTGGTCTCCTAGCTGTGAGGTCTGCGCATTAACCATTCAACCGCTGTGTCCTGATTGATTCAAATAAGTTAAAAAGCTTAAACAATTAGGCCTGGATTAACATTACCATTGTTCCTGTCCCATGGATAAAAAGAGGACTGGCTGCACGAATCTCTTATTTAATATATATTTTTTTTTTATCTCGTCTGTTCCCGTATAGTTTTGTCAACTCCCAAACTAAGAATGGTGCCACACCGCTCTACCTGGCTTGTCAGGAGGGCCATTTGGAGGTCATCCAGTACCTGGTCAAAGACTGTGGAGCTGACCCACTCATAAGGGCCAATGACGGGATGACACCCCTGCATGCTGCTTCCCAAATGGGCCACAACACTGTCATTGTCTGGCTGGTATGGAACAAGCTGCAAGTGGTCCAAATATTACATGAAAAAATGTCCATTTCAAGGTCAAGAGTTTCATGTATTTTCCGCAGATGAGTTTCACTGAGATCAGCCTGATGGACAAGGACAGCGATGGGGCCACAGCCATGCACTTCGCTGCGAGTCGCGGCCATGCAAAGGTACTCAGCTGGTTGCTGCTGCATGGGGGCGAGATTGTCACCGACAACTGGGGAGGGTCCCCTCTTCATGATGCTGCAGAGAACGGTGAACTGGAGGTGAACATTTCTTTCT
Source organism: Doryrhamphus excisus (assembly GCF_030265055.1). Taxonomy (NCBI): domain Eukaryota; kingdom Metazoa; phylum Chordata; class Actinopteri; order Syngnathiformes; family Syngnathidae; genus Doryrhamphus; species Doryrhamphus excisus. The sequence continues at coordinate 16,092,833 of NC_080475.1, read as the reverse complement.
TTTGCCGGAGAAAACCCACGCATGCACAGGGAGAACATGCAAACTCCACACAGAGACGCCAAGCGGAGAATCAAACCTTGGTCTTCCCAATCTCCTGACTGTGTGGCCTACACGCAAACCACCTTACCACCGTCATACATTTCTTCCTAAAAGCTTTCCATGTGTCCTAATGTATGGCTCATGTGCCTTCTTAGTGCTGTCAGATCCTGGTGGTCAATGGGGTGGATCTGGGAATCAGGGACCAGGATGGTTTCACAGGGGCTGACCTGGCTGAATACAACGGTCACTTCCAGTGTGCCAAGTATTTGCGCACTGTCGAGAACATGGTAAGAATTATAAACAGTTATTTCTCTCTCTGCTTTGCATTGTATGTAATTTAAATAATACAACTGTTCTAGTAACATAATTCATCTTTAAAACTTTAAAACTTCAACAACAGTTTTGTCACAATCCACAGCAAATTCCAACTGACAAGGCCTGATACTCTTCCTCTGTGTATTTTTACGCTAATTGGTCCGATGGGAATTTGGTGTGTACAAGTCGCACCGAGGGAACATACACAATGTGTTCTCCCTAATTCTAAACAAAGAACATTCAATCAGGACATGTCTCATTGTTGGTTTAAAAAAATGAGTCAAAGTTTGATATAATGTACCCACCATGACCAAAAAGTAACATGACTCGGCACAGTGTGGTAACAAAGTAGCTGTCGCTAAGCCAACATGTCCACATTTCCCCAGCTAATAACTACAGCGATTACCGCCTGACATGCTGTGACTTTGATATGTTAAACCCACTCATAACCCCAAGTTGACTAGAATAATAACTCTGGTGTGTTTGGGAAACATATTCACTGTGGTACACAAAAGCATAGCATTTAGCAATTGGAGCAATTTTATGCAGAATATGAAAAGTTGCAAAAACTCATCATCCAACCAACACTTCTGGTTGAATTTACAGGTTGAATTAAATTAACTCCATGATTAATTATATCTGATCTACATGACTTGAACTTTAATTTGATACCTCATTCACTTCTCTACCCCAAGTATTAAAGAACGTAATAGAGATTCTAACACCCCACCCCCAAAATTAAATGTGCTTTTTCCTGCCGTTCCAGAGAATAACACTTTCAATAATATCTTTCAACAGAGTGTGGAGCATCGTGTTTTGTCTCGGGACCCCTCACTAGACCTTGAGTACAAACAACCGGAGACCAAGCTGCCCGATTCTGGGCTCTCATCCCCAAACACCACCATGCCCCCTGCCGGCCAAGTGTCTCAATTCGACATTAGCTCCCCGCCCAGCTCCTTGTCCAACTATGACTCAGCCAACTCTAGCCAGTCCAGCACCGGGGAGAAGAGGAGCAGCTTAACCTTGTCCAGATGCCCACAGCTGAACACAGTGGCACACACAGGTATCCGTTCCTAAGTATAGCAATTATAGTCTTCTTATGTCTCTAACTGCTTTCAAGGGTTGCCTTAGGCCTGGAACTTTGAAATCGTGGGGTGCATGAGTGTATCAGTTTGTAGTGCTCAGCATGCTGTCTGACTTTTGACCTTTTGTCCCCCAGGGGGGAAAATAATTGAATTCTTATGTGAATTCATTCAAAAGTATGCATCCATCATTCAGTACTGATTCAGTACCAAATTTTAATCTGAAAATGAAGTCTGAGTGGTGGAGCATGTGCTTGTGTATTTTAGAGGGGCCCTATTATGCTAATTATTTCACCTTTTGTATTCCTATAGAGCAGCTACACACAATAACCCGCACAGAATTTTTTTTTTAGATATTCCAGAATCTGCACCGAACCCCACTTTTATAATTTTGTCGGTAAAGGAGTTGATAAAAATGAATAAATCCTTTTGAGAGCTACTTGATAAGTGATTCAGAGCTACTGGTTGGAGATCCCTGACTTACGGTGCGTAAATTCACAAACTTTTTTTTTTAGATTTTCCAGAATCTGCACTTATTCCAGCTGTATTTCCTTTGATTTGTGTGTTTTGTCAGTTTTAATTTATTCCACCCATGGCCTGTCTGCTACATGCTTTTGAGCCATCCCCAAACTTCTTTTAGGGCGTTTAACATGAGAATACAACATTAATAGGTCAGAAAAGTGGAAAAAAAGCATAATTGGTCCCCAACTTGCAGCAGTTTGCAGTAATAAAGCTTATTTGAAAGATGCAATATTTGTGCTGCTCTCTAGTGGCCAAATAGCAGATTGTAGATTCAGGTGAGTCATGAGAGGTGGTGTTATGCTTGTTTCATTGAATAGTGTTTTGCTTCCATCCATCCATCCATTTTCTATGTTGCTTATCCTCATTAGGGTCACGGGTATGCTGAAGCAAAGTTATTAAAATATTAAAAATATATAACACAATTGGTTGTTTCCTTTGTTTCAGGTGCCTCAGAGACAACCATTTCTGATATGCAGACATACATGGACATGCTAAACCCAGACATAGACCCTGACAGGCCCAAGAAAGATAAGTCAGATTCTGCTTCGATGCCACCGCCGCCACCCGCATATCCACCGCCACCTCCGCCGCATTCTCCCCCGCTCCCTCCTCCGCCCCCGAGCTACCCTGCACCTCAACCCCCCCAGGAGCCATCGTCAGCAGAGTTTTTGAAGGTGAAAAGCAACTTGCGTCACGTGGAGGGCAACAGCAAAAAGAAGGAGGTAAGGCCAGTGATATGCTGTACACGGATTATTATGGATTATTGACTTACTGGTGTTGGGTTCATTTTGTGCAGCGGAAGATTAACCTGAGTGCACCTTGACCATTCATATGCTCTAAGTGTACGGCGACTTTATAGATGTCGTATGTTACAATACTGCATGAAAAGTCAACTGTGGGTAGTTTTCTGGCTTTGTTGGCCAAAATGTGTATGACAGTGACAGTGTCTTTGAAAATGTCTGTCCACTGCCCAAGTCAGGACCCTGTGTGGTCCTGGGTCCATTCTTTGTGCACTGGGGCAATGGCAAGGGAATGGGCTTCACCAAAATGAGGCTCCAAAATTTTAAGCAGTATGTGCAAAACTCAAGTTGAGATGGCCATTAATAAATAAATTTACCCGTGGGAACATTCATTCATTTTCTACAGCTTTTTCTCACGAGGCTCGCGGGGGTGCTGAAGCCTATCCCAGCTGTCTTTCGGCGAGAGGCGGGGTACACCCTGGACTGGTCACCAGCCAATCACAGGGCACATATAGACAAACAACCACTCACACTCACATTCATACCTATGGGCAATTTGGAGTGGCCAATTAACCTAGCATGTTTTTTGGAATGTGGGAGGAAACCGGAGTACCCGGAGAAAACCCACGCATGCACGGGGAGAGCATGCAAACTTCACACAGAGACGGCCGAGGGTGGAATTGAACCCTGGTCTCCTAGCTATGAGGTCTGTGCGCTAACCACTAGACTGCCGTGGGAACAATTATCAATAAATTATCAATAAATGTAGTTTTTATATGGGATGACAAAGTCTGAATGTTCTGAATTCCTGTTTCAAGCCATACTAAGTAGAATAAAGCCGTTTGATTATTATGCCCATCCTATGTGCCTCTCAACAGTGAAAGACAAGCATGTAGATGACATAAGGTAGATACTCACATACTACACATGCTATCTTCAGAGCTGTTGACACATTTTTGATGTAAACGCTTGTGATACATTAATCACTATCTGCCTTCTCCACCAGTGCCTCATCATTTGGGCTATTGCCCTTGTGTAACAGTGGCCACAATGATGTTATTGTGTTAGTATGGCTCACCAGGCTAACGAAGATACTCATTACTGAGGCGAGCCTCGCAGCTGACACACTGCGCTCGCTGTGATGGGTTCGAACTTAATTCTGGTAATTAATCTGGCCACGGATCACTCAATTGTGTGCTTAAAGCCATGGCAAGAAGGCACAGCTTAAAATCAGCATTCATTGTAGCACTACTTTTACTGCATCCGTGAAATACATTGATTTGCTAGGGAAAATTCTAATTACAATCAAGGCAATTTATCAATTTCTGCATCAGTTTGGCTGCAATGCACAAGTCCTCAGCGGACAAGACAAAATCGAGACAGATCACTCCATGTAAATGATGTTGTTGTTAGCTCATGTCAGTTCAGAGGTAGCGAAAGTATCTTGTCTCCTATGGTGACCTGTGTGTGTGTGTATACACACCATACAGTCATGTGGGGGAGAGGATTTTAATTAGTGCCTCTCCTCCTTTCTTTACCCAGAAGACCAGCCGAGCCGAGTCCTCATTAACAATTTAACCTAAGGCTCTCCTTGGGACTGCATGTACACACAGACGCCTAAATTGAGCGTGGACTATAAAGATAGTTGCAAAAACTATTTCCCCTGGGCGCTATAGAAACAGAACACTGAACTCATCCAGGTGATCACCTGCTGTTGGAGAAAGGGACTCGCCTCATTTGCATTGACTCAACTGGTTTGTGTGAATCAGGCAGACAAATGACTCTTTTGCCTGTCAAGTGTTTAGACCTTTAGTCAACAATCGATGGGCTTAGAGCGACTGAATGGGGTTGTTTTCTCAAATGACAAGGTACTGAAGTGGACATTATTATCTAAGGCTGCGTCTGGGTCTTTGTGCTTTACATAACTGGGCAGGTGGGCACGCGGTTAGAGTGTAGGCCAATGGTGACATCATCCCTTACTGGAAGGCTGGCCCTTTAGGTTATTCATGAGGCCTCGGGAGTAAAGTGAGAGGGCAGCTAGAGTGACAGGTGTAGAGAAGAGGCGATGCTCTAGATCTGGTGACAGCTACTCGGTGTGCTCTGCTGGGCTTAGCGGCCGAGGTTCTGTGGAGACTGCAGGAAAGCTCCGGGAGACATTAAACGTCAAGGTAAGGTGTTAAGGAGCGTACTGGCAAGGGGTGATGCTGTGTCGCAACACTTTTTTTAAATTATAGTTTGTCATTATTAGCAGATTAAGCAACTTTTATATACAGTATGTTGGGTTGTTTTGTACTAAAATTGTACTAAAACTTAGTACAATACTACATACGATAATTACTTTAAGGGAAAACTATATAATGATAAGGAGGTCTGCAGGTGTGTATATGTGTCTTTGACTAAGATGTGTGTGTGTGTGTGTGTGTGTGTGTTGGGGGAGAGAGGGTGGTGCTACAGCTGAAACAGTTAGCTATTGTTGTGTCCCATCTCCCTTGGGGGTGCTAATCAAACCATACTGTATGTCTGTGTACACTGCTCATATTACCTCCCACCCACCTGATGATTGCCCAGTCAACAAAAGTTACTGGGCTCCATCGCAGGAGTTCTATCTGAATGTGACACCACAAAACAAGAGAGGTCAGGGGTTAGCCATCTTCCTTTCTTTTAACTCTGGGCCACCCTTATGATGCTAACAGTTTAGATGATCAACTGTCGTCTCATATTGGAGTAGTGGCTATGTCTTCCTAGAATACAATTTTTTAATGGTAATGGTAATGGTTTAATTTCATTTGAACATGCATCAGATTCCAATTGAGTGCGTCCCATAATCAGTTCACAGTTCCACATGTCCAAAAGGAGTAGGAAGAAGCAAAGCTTATTAAATCCTACCCCTCCATCTGGTACTTTTACAATCAGTAACTGTTACATTTGTTCACTTCCTGCTTTCCTAATATGGTTTATGGTTTTTTTAATATTGTTTATTTAATTTTTTTGTCCCGTATCAAAGTACGAGGTGATATGACCATACAATGACATAATGGGTATTGTATAATTGTATTGTATAATAATATAATGGGTCATTTTTGACTAAATGTATTTCTTTACAGCCCTGGTAGCATTCTGTCGGATGCGAAATCGGGTTTTCTTACGCTGCAATTCAATTTTAATGTCTCATATAATAGTTGTCATACTTTGATAAACACATGCACAGTTACTGTATTTGATGCTTATTTTAACAAATAAGCCAAATTCAAGAATGTCAGATAGGAAAGTGAAATGCTGGTGTCTCTCTTTTCCACAAATCTGCAAATGAACTCTCACAGTGCCCTGCGACTATTACCTATATGAATACCAAGGGCACACCACAGCTGAATACAAGCCTTGTTCAGTTATTAAAATAAAGCCGCTTCGTCCACTGAAGAGTGTTAATCTGGAAAGAAAAGCCACTAATCACGCTGTTGTCCCAAACTTTTCACAACATAGGTCTACATACTGTATAAAAAAACAAACCCTGTTTTTATTTAAGCATATCAGTAAAAAAAATCATTATACTGTTTACTCATTACATTTTATCTATATCAGGGGTGGGCAAACTTAAAGCATAAAATAGTGTGTGTGTGTGTTAAATATATGTTCTGACCCCCCGAGTAATTTTGTTAACTCAATGTGGCCCACAAGTCAAAATATTTGCCCACCTTTGATCTATATGGTTCAAACAACGCCAATCAAAGTACAAAAAGAATATAAGAATTTCATCACTTTTTTTCTTCCGAAGCAGCTCACCGTGGGTGAAAACCACGACAAATTGCGACGGGTGGACTCAAACAGAAAGTCGAGGAGCTTCAGTAAGCAGCCAAGTACTGGGGACTACTACAAGACCCTCGGGAGCGACACCACCGAGCTGCGTGAGAGCAAAGTCATGGCACCAAAGGAGGAGGTAAAGCAACATCACACAATGATGCTTCGTTTGTATCTCAGCCTCTTTTCTCAAAGGACTTTTAGCTCTATGACGTATGTCGGCGTGAGGATACCATATTTGTCTGTGCATTACACCACTCTGCATGTTACATAATCTTGTTTCCTTTTGAGCTTTTTCTTTGCCATTATGCAAACTTCCCCCTCATTTCCATCACCTTATGAGCCTCCACCTGTCTGTGTAAACTGACCAAGAAGCTACAATGGAACACACATGGACTACCTCATTGTCACCATGACCGTACATTGTATAAAAGGACAATACCAGCCTTAAATATGGATATGTTAGCTTAGCTTTTATTTGGGTCTGGATTTTTTTTCTTTTCTATCCCCTCCTGCTCCTGTCTGGCCACTCCAAATTTGCAAATAAAACCAAATAATTTTTCTGTAAAAAAAGCCTCTTGTTCGGCTCAGGCTCGGTTGGCGTTGATGAAACACCAAAGTAGCTTTTTAAAGTTTTTTTTTTTTTGGGGCATATTTCACAGTTGGTTGGTTTGTTGTGCTTGAGCAGATGAGGTAGCGATTGGTGATTCCGGTGGCACCCCTGGTAATACGTAACAAGGATGAGAGTTGGTAGTGAATGTAGTAGTGATCAGACATAGCATTGTATGGATACAGTGTTTCAAGACTCTTCAGGACATCCGCTGCTTGTATCGTTTCTACTCATCTTAGTGCATTGATCGTTCCTTGCTCAAGCCGTTCCCTTCCATTCCAATTTGATTCCACATATTTAAATACGGAACATTTTTAACATTGTCTTCCTGGACTGAGCAGTCTTTGGTTGCTACAGCCAGTCTTCACATACAACAAGTATTGTATTGTATCATATTGGAGCCAAACTTACAAAGTATATATAAGTATATATATATATATATATATATATATATATATATAAGAGCTTAAAAAAAGACACAGTAAGTGAAATGCAAGAGAAAGTCAACATTGGTCCTCGTATGCTTGAGTTCACTTGTTGCTACATACCTCAACAGGCAATGTCAAGCACGATCATCTGTGTCTCTAGAGATGTATTCTTATAATCTCATGGGACTCATGAGTGGGGGTGTTGGTCTGATATGGAGGATAATCCCCATTGAGCCAATTACAGCCTCAGAAGGGCCCCTCCTGATCTCCGAGGCTCCCTATGGCAGATGGGCCGGCTAATCAACGGCACGTGCTGCCAAGACTCATCTGGACACTGCCCCCCACCCCACCCCCCAAACTCCCTAGGGAGGCTTGAAGAACAGGGGGGGCCCCCAATGAGGAGCACGCGTCTGCAGAATAAATGGGGCGGGGCTGGTTCTCGGTCATGGCCCATTAACTTGGGTTGCGGCACGCTTTGAGAGCGTGTCAGACGCGTGTCATGTGAAAGGGTGTGGTGGGCGGGGGCTATCACTTACAGCAGCAGATGGCTTCCACCCCAAATGTTTAGCCTCGGTGTTTCCCCTGGAGAGTGGGCCATATTAGGTGTGTTATTGTGTCTGAATGAGTTGATTAAACACACAGAGGGAAGACACGCATCGAGCAGGGCTGCTTACATCTGTCACAGTCGGAAGGCTGCATGCTCTCTCACCCTGGCAGATGTTCCAGCTGGCATGCCGATGCACACAGGCAAGGCAAAATGTGGAGACCGCTTGATAAGGGATGGATAGATGGAGGGATGATCACTTCACATTCAATAAATTGGCACATTTTTTTGCTGCAGAATAATTTAGTTAGTGTTTATTAAAAATACAGATGTTTGACAGTCTTATTGCAACTAAGGGGCTCTTTACGTGGAACCATTTTTAGTAAAAAGGAAAACTGACGTGATGACGGTGTTTCAAGCAGGTTTTTTTTAAAGATGTTATAGCGCTTGTATTTATGATTGAAAATGCTTAATTTAGGCAACAAAAAAAATCTATTTTGCTATAATATTTATTTATATTTTATTTTATTATTTTTATTATTAGATATTATTTTATTTATTTATATTTTTGTCTAATAGGCTATTTTCAACCACAAGATTTATGAATTAATATACAGTGGTATGAAAAAGTTTGGGCACCCCTGCTAATTTTGACAACCAAATTGTTGCTAAAAGAAAACAAACAGTGATTAGTAAAAATAAAAATAAAAATAAAAATAAAAATACACAAATATAAAAATATAAACACACAAATATAAAAAAATAAATAAAAATAAAAATAAATAATAATAATAATAATAATAATAATAATAATAATAATAATAATAATAATAATAATAATAATAATAATAATAATAATAATAATAATTAATAATAATAAATCAAAAATTCTGCTTCTTCACCCCCTCTTTGCCCAGGGCTCCGTGCTACTGGAGGAGCCTGCCGATGGCACCAACACCACACCTGAAAATGGTACCTCAGAGGAAACAGTTCTGGCACCTCCTCCTCCACCGCCGCCACCACCGCCGCCGCCACCTCTCCCAAGCAACCCAACACCAACGCCCCCACCACCGCCTCCGTTGCCATCAGACACACAGACCAACCAGAATGACTCGGCCAACAACAAACAGCGCCGCGCATCTTCCTCATCAGGAAGTGAGTTTGCCTTAACCCTAAATGATCCATTGCTAACTACAAAAAAGAAAAGAAAGATTTTGTTGCTTTTCATCCCTTTTTTTCTGTGCTTGAAGGATTAGGTTTGTATTTTATTTTATGATGAAATTATATTTCTGATCACCCCGAATCTCTCAGGGTAGAGATATACTGTATTAAGTCTACCGTCATGAATAATTCATCTCAAATTCATGGATTGGTTTACTATTACACTGTGAACTGGTTTAGTGTTCATCCATTTCCTTAAGTGCACTGCTGTTAGATGCTGCTGACTGACAGTGTATGCCAGGAGCTGTCTGGAAGTAAAAGGAAGGGTAATAGGTCAAAACACATTTTTGACATCTATAATCAACTGTCATGTCAGGAAATGCATTGGGGAAAAAATATGGGCTCCAAAAAGTGCCAAGTACAGACCAAACTAAATGCTAAAATGCATAAGGCACAATCACTGCAACAGAAACACAATAAAAGTACTACTTGCCTCCACCTAATTATTAGCCAAAGAAAATGTCTTATTTTATGTGACCCTCTTTGTTATCATCTTTTTCTGTCTGCTTATGTTTGTCTGCTTATTTCTTTCTGCTATTTTCCTTTCTTTGCCTACCATGGTCTATCCTCATCGCTGCTTTGATAAGGCGGGAGTCTTTCTCAGCAGATGAAGAGTAAGTTGCAGTGTGAAACAAAAATCTGCATTGCCGTTATTTTTCTATTAACACCACCACCACCATGATGGCGGTAGTGGTGGCAGCCTAATTGCCAACCAACCACGACAACCAAGCCATCCAAACAACAATTAGGCCGTTAACCAAAAATGTCCTAACATAAACACCATTTTACAATCTGTGTCTTTTAAGCTTCGACCCCCATAAATTCAGTTGTCTTGTTATCGGAAGGCCATAAAAGTCTTTAAGCGTACAACGCTAGCGTATGCCACGCCAGTGATGAGATTGGCCCTAAAGAGATTACGCCACCGTCAACTAAAACGCCATCAATGATTCTGAAAGCTTTACACGCGACCAGTGATTGAACCATCAGAGATGAGGCCAACAAACCAGGTGGCACACCAAAGTTCAACAATACATGGCCCCCCCTTTCCTCTAATTTAGCAACAGAATGGAGAAGAGGAGAGGAAGTGGAGCTAATTAGAGAGAGGTGATTTATGATACTGCTGCTTTTTTATTGGTCTTTTCTTCTTCCGTTTTGTCTCTGTAATTGCAAGCCTGGTTGTAGTCACTGAGTTTCAGAATTGTTCTCTGAGAATTGAATAAAAATGGAAAAAAAGTTAGAAAATTCTAAGAAAAATTCTTGCATTGCCCTGTGCTCCACCCTAAAAATGTAATGAAAACGGGTTTTATAGTGTTTGCATAATGTTGTTCATCCAACAAATGGCAATAAAAATCACATCACAGAATCAGAGACACACAGGGTGAAACATTGGATGGAAATGAAGCCCGTTTGTACCAATGACCGATGAATGAATTGTGTATGGAGTTGGCCGTGACGAGGTGCGCTAACAAGCTGCCAGTATGTGCGTGTGAGTGTATGTGTGTGATAATTCCTTGCTGGCTTGCCAATGGCTTGCTGTCACTTTCACTTACTGGTGATTCCTTTAGATTTTCCACTGACTGCAATGGCGGGGCTTTATAACAAGAAGCTGCTTTCTCCTCCCCGAGAGAGAGTGCGATAGAGCGAGGCTGAGGGAGGGAGCGGGAGGAGAGGAGAGGTGGCAGGGCGGTAGCGAGACCTTTGTGGTGATCTCCACAGGGAACATTTTTACGGGAGGACTATTTTCTTTCACCCCCTCCAATAAGAGATGACTAAGGATATTCAACGTATTTGAAGTTATTTTTTCGTAAGGTGAGGTGTACGTTGAGTGTTTGAATGATTTTCAGCTTTAAAAGAAAGTAACTCCATTGTTTTATTTGTGGCGTATTTGTGTTTGGTTATTCATTCGTGTAATGGAATTTTTATTTATTATCATTATCGTTATCCTGTCGAACTTGGCATTAATTATTTGTTGTAATGGATTTACCATTGGAGGTTGCTACTGAGGTCTTTCTAAACTTGTTGCATTGTTTCGTGTAAGCAGATTAGGGCCTGCAGGAAGCTGAATACTTACATTTTAGAACAAATCAACCTGAAAGCTCAGCAGCTCTACATTAGCATCACGTGCAACTTAGCATAAATAGTATGTAGATTGAAACCTTGACCTCTTATGAAGCTTTATTGGTTCCACTTTCCTGAATGATCTTTTTATTTGCAGGTACAAAATCTTTCAACATGATGTCCCCCACTGGTGACAATTCCGAGCTACTGGCAGAAATCAAAGCGGGAAAGAGCCTCAAGCCCACACCTCACAGCAAAGGCTATACCACTGTCTTTTCCAACAGTGGACCAACAGGCAACAATGTACGTATGTAGCATTTACAGTTACTTAAAACAGGTCAGTCCAAGGCAGAAAAGTGTGGTTATCTCGACAAAATTTGGTTTGATGTCTTGAAATTCTGGACTTTTCGAGTTTCAATTGAGGGAAAACGTATATTTGACCATTCCGGATTTTCTTCAAAGATGGCTAGTGGTTGACATCTGGTATTTGTATTTCTATATTTTTCCAGGGAAGTACTATATCTCCACCGGAGACACGTGCTTGTAGCCCACCACCCAAAATGTCATCTCCTCCCATGTCCAATGCCTCGGCCATCTCTCCACCCACGACACCGAGTCCTGCCCCTAGTCCACCTGGTTCCGGAACGTCGAGGACCTTGTCAGACTCGGCCAGTTTCGAGCAACTTCCCATAAATTCAGTCATCAACGGAAGCTGTGTTGCGGCTACAGCGGGAGCACAAACGGGGCGAAAGTCGAGCCTCGCAGATGTTGAGGCACTGGTGCCCACTCAGGACGAGCAAGGAAAAGCTATCCCCGAATGGAAGCGGCAGGTGATGGTACGAAAGCTTCAAGTCAAGATGCAAGAGGAAGAAGAGCACAAACGCAAGGTAGGCACGGCCGTCTTGAGACATTTTAGCTATCCCAGTTGTGTGCTGTGAAGAACAGCAACTGAGAATATTGGATTTGGTTGTTTGGTTCAACAACGATCACAGAAGACAAATGGGATACAGATCTGGAAGTGGATGTTTGTGGTGTTCATGCATGCTTTTATTTTTGACCTTTTCCTATGTTTTCCTCCTTCTCGATGACCACGTATTCAAAGTTTAAATTACCGGGGGTGTCACGATACACACCATTTGATTCAAATCTAGATACACAGGTAGGAGGATTGGCTTCTGGCTCTAAATGAGAAACGTCGTCATGTTTTGATCTTAATTACCCCAGAAAAAATCCAACTCCTATTTAAACTCCATTGAATTATATTGTTTCTAGATTAAATAATCTATGTTGGTCAGTTCAGTCATTGCTGACAAAAAGCAATTTAGTAAATCTGGTTGATTACGAATCTTATACTCTTAAACAATTTGATGCTGACAACCACTGTAGTGGTAATCTTCCAAAACACCAATAACCATCATTTTGGTTTGTTTATTGCATGAAATGATCTGAAATATTTCTTGCTTCAATGCATCTGTGTTGAGTAGTTCTTACGGATATCGCTGCATGTTTTACTAACAGTCTTTGGAGTGATGTGAAAACTTGGCTCTGCTGGCCATCACACCACTAGCCACGTTTACATGAGTTTCTCTTTCCGAATGGAATCTTTCCGAATGACCTTTTCGAAAACAATGGTATACATGGAAAGGAATATTCCAATCTCTTGTCTACATGCGCCACTATAATCAACCAGAATAGTCAATGGGGCATACGCAGTAAAACGTAAACATCAACATCACGTGATACCGACTTCCCAGAGTTTTTCTTTCACTTGTTGGAATAACTCCGTATTGCCAGTTTTTCCTTCGTCCAGTCTTGAAATTTAGTTTGAATTAAAAACAAACTTTCCACAGCAGTCCAGTGCCGACTGCTGCCTCCATTTTTAAAACTGAAGAACGTCTCGAGCTACGTGTTACGTCATATCTGAGCATGCGCTGAAAGAACGCACCCGGGATAAATTTAAACAGGAAAAGATCAAATTCAATCTTGCTAATATTTTAAAAAACTAATAAACTAGCTAATAAACTCGGGACATGTTTTATATAGATATAGATAGATAGATATAGAAAAACACCACAAAGAAGTACGCACCCTGACAACTTTCCGTTTGAGCGGGTACAAGATACCTCAATCAGATTGGGGAAAGGAATTTTCCACCCCCGTGAATCCCATTATATATTCATTCGGATTGGCACTTTTCTTTCGGAATGATGTGTATACAAAGGTTACATTCTTTCCGTTTAAGCAAATAAACCGAATACAATTGGAATATTTGGGTCCATGTAAACGTGGCTAGTGACACACTTGGAAAAATGGCTTCTCAGTGTGGGCATGGTGTTTGATGAGGGTGTCTTGTGGTTTCAATGTGATACATGCAGATTCAGTGGTGTAATGCTAGTGTTTGACCTGGAGTGTGAATAGGCTTGGCATCACACAACAACAACAAAATACTAAAAAAGGGTCAACAGATACTGTAGTACATCACATGTTTACACTTGCACAATTCAACATGTCTGAAAAGGAGTAGGAAGAACATCTCATTTAATCTGACTGCTTCTCCATTATTCAGCCAATACTGATAGTTCACTTCCTATATTTAACATGTATGTTAAATGTAAAGATGATAATAATATTAATAGTAATTTAGCAGATAAATAAGACAATAGTAAATAAATGGAGTTCCATTTGTATGTGTATTTGCATAAAAGTGATGTGGTGAAGGATGCCTCAATACAACTGAAAATAAAGTTCAGCTCGCAACTAACCACAAATCAGGGTTTTTGAATATCACTGATCGGTGACGGTGTCTGTGCACTCCCGTTGCACCGGCCTTCAGTTCAAAGTATCCGCCAACCGATGAACGCATAATCAAAGATAAAAGGAGAATTATCATAAATACGTGAGGATCAATTTGACACAAATGTACTGGAAACATACAATCACACATTAATCCCACACTATAAACCTGCTGACACAAAATCATGTATTAGTCTGGCGTGAAGAATAGAAGGACTGAAAAGGGCCAACACTTGTTGTTCTTGCTTAGGAGTTTGACGGTGGAAAGGAGGCAGTGCCATTGCACCACTAAATCCATGTAACTCCAGTGTGTCCAGAAGGGAGTGCAATGAAGCATGTGTTGAAAAAAGAAACTTCATTCTGAAGGAACCCATCCCCTCCTTCCCATTTTCCTGTCTCTTGGTCTCCTTCGACCTCTGATTTAGTTTGCGGCGAGTGGGCACTACCAGCCTCAGGAATGGCACTACTCCCACATCCACAATGCTATTTTGGGCCCATTTGGGGAACTGATGACAGAGGGTGATCTCAACCGTATTGAGAAGCAAATCGAGAACCTGCAGGTGATGCACAAGGTGTCAGAAGTGGAGAAGGAGCTGGAAGAACTAGAGCAGGAGCTTCATCAGCTTTTACCAGTTTCTGCAGCTCTCACTCGAGGACATTTCTCAGTGAATCCAAAGCAGGTGCATGGTCAAGCTGAAGATCTTCCAGCCTGGTGCAGCAAGATTTCTACTTTGCTCAAGAGTATGGCCATTCTCCTTGCCACCCTGGGGGGTAGAGAGATTGACATTGTGAGTCTTATAAGTCCCGGACAATCTCTACAAGGGGCAAATGATGCAGAAGCTTGTCAGCAAGCTAGTTTTGGACGCTCTCACTCCTTCTCCACAAAGGAAGATGTCGAGAAGGAAATAAAGCAGTTTGGTGTTTCGGTAAAGAACCTTAAGACCAATTACGAACTGAACAGTCAGTTAAAGTCTGCAAATAAAGAGACTAGGGTGTATAAACGCCAGAGCTCGCTCCCACTTGTACGCAAGACCAGTGATCTTCCCAAGACAGTTGCATGTTCCTCAGCCAGTGACCTTCAGTCCCACACCGATGTTTTATCTTCAGTGGAAGAGTCACCCTTAAATCTGGTTGACAAGCCGGGTATCGTGGCCTCTCATGCTCCGCAAGCGTATGTTCCCACTGAGATCATGGCTCCAACCAACATTGAAGAATTTAATCAGGTTCTTTCAACAGACCCCATTTTAAATAATCACCAGCTGACAAGAAGTTTGGAGGTGCAGACAGATCTTAGCTATGTTCAAGAATGCATCGAAACAAGGAAAGAGAGGATTGTCTTCTTGTTCCTCGAACACTGGCGCAAGTACACTATTTCTGAATTCTGTCGAACTGGCAAAAGAGGAAATAATCTCGACGTGGGATGGGAGACCTTCACTCAGATGAACACCGACGACATCGGGGAGAGGAGGAGTGATGACGACAAGCTCTTCCTCTTCATGAAGTCCAAGCAAGTCGTGGGTAAACTGATCGGCCACTGGAGGACCATTATGAGCCAGGTGCCCAGTCGCCAGATTCGCAGACTGAGTCGAGCCCAGATGATCTATTGGCCAGAACATTTCTTGCCTCACATCAACGGTTCACCTGTGAGCTATGAAAGCCTGACCCTTGACCTTTTCATGCTTGGATACTTTCAGCTGCTGGAAATGAACATGTCTCGAAGTGAACGCAAATTTCGCCACCTCTTGTGCTATGAGATGTTCGATCGTCTCGGCAGGCATCAGTGGGAGGTCATCAAGCGGTTCCACAAGGAGGTCATGGAGGAAATTGAGAGAGGAACACGAGACTGGGTGGACGGTTTTGAGAACATCAAGATCAAGTATTTTGGGGACTCTGATGACGAGGGAGGTGTAATGACCGCTTCTCTGCAGTCCGTGCCTCCTGAGGTGGCCTTCGTTCCAAAAGAACAGCCACTACCACCTCCACCTTGTCATCCTCCGCCTCCTCCACCACCTGCACATCCTGCTCCACCACCTCCTCCTCCAACATTTGCCCCACCACCCTCACAATTAGACCCAACCTTATTATCACATCCTGCAGCCCTGGATGGTGCCTTGGACACTAATCCGTATCTGGAACAAAGTACCCCGCTGGACTCGTTGGACAATGTCGAGGGGGATTTTAAGGCCACTGAGCACATTGTGCTGATGGAACCGATGGTTCTTAAAGGGTCTTGTTCAGATCAGAATGAGATCCAGAGCATGCACAAACACACTGATGCAACAATACCAGACACATGCACACACAACATTACAGAAAAACGAGAAACAGTTCCAGTTAAAACCCTCACAGAAACGATGGTTGCTAAAACTCCACCTCGAGATAGTGAAGACTCAATTAAAGTGATCTATGAACTGAAGGAGTTTAGCAATGAGGAGATCATTAGATACATTGATCGAAGCTTTGCCTTCTGGAAGGAAAAAGAAGCTGAGCTTTTTGACATCTAAAGAGTTCTAATTATGAATCTGCATCACACATAAACCTGCTTACTTCCTCGTATGCTGAGAAAGCAAAGTAATCCAGGGCATTTGATTTCAGGCCATGTCACATGAGCGACTTAGCAGCAGCAAAGCAAAGAACATCCACTATAACTGCATAGAAGTGGATGAAAGGCAAGTCTATTGTGTCAAAGACCCAAAACTTGTCCGTACGTAACAACCTCCTATTAAAAGAAAAATCCATCCGCGCGTAACTGTATGAATGCAGTGGGAACCACAGTCAGAAGCATGCCAAACCTGTAGTAGTTCCTAAAATTCTATCCAATCAGAATCATCCTGTCACTTCCTCAAACATAAAACACAACTCGAGAATTAGTTGTAAACGTTATTTTAGAATACAAAGTCAACAAGAAACGCAAGAAAATGCTGACTGGGAATCATGCCAAAGCAAGTCGCCGTCGGAGATGCTACGAGGAGGACGTCTCGGATGAGGAATTATTATTCGAGCGAAAATGGCCGACCTCAAAGCGTTTCTTCCCCTGTACTCTTTAAGGTGAAGCAATATAAATTCACCTTTAACGAGAGGTAAAACTAATTTTGTATAACTAATTAGTTGGAGATTTGCTAGTTTTCAAATGTGGTCCCTTATTATTTGGTTTTGTGCTGTCATGAATAAAGTTGTTTACATCTTTTGTGAATACCTGATCACCTGTTTGCACTGTTTTGCATCGTATGTTGACTGTTACATAAAGATTGTTATTGCGCTTGACTGCTGCGAGGCGCTTCGCTTTCGAGTCCCACACTTTTGTCATTACGTCTTCCAGCGTTGAGATTACCTTCAAATAACCCTCTTAGCACCCCCCCGTTGCCATGCTATCTGTGGCTTAGAAGTCGTAAGGAGGTTACCTCAACTCTTCATCAACTTACTGCCCAAAATGGAAAGCAGTCGCCTTGCATAATAAAACAGTTTGGATTCATTCACAATAATAAGTTATATATATATATATATAGACAACTATACAAACTCACATTCATACCAATTCAGAGTCTCCAACATGGGAGGAAACCGGAGAAAACCCACAAGGAGAACATGCAAACTCCCCATGGAACGAGGATCAGAACCCAGATCTTCCCAATCTCCTGACCGTGTGTTACCAATTTGCGACTGCTGGTGATTTCAGCTCCTTTTCTTGTTGTTTTGACAAGCTAGTTGTGTTTTACAATGAAACAGACAAACAGTGGTAACAACAAAATGAAATGCAGCCCAAATACATATGACACACATAAAATCACATTAATGGTAACTTCAACTTCATTTCTGTGCTTGTATTCCCAGGGGAGTGATTAAAAATTCAGGACATAGATAATCTTACCTGGATTGGCGTTTGCCAAGGCAAGTGAAACACTTAAACAGGAGAAATGCATCGGGGTCATGTATCTTGTCAGGTCAAAGAGAAAATCCAAGATGGCTGCCCTGGTTCTTGCCTCTCCTCACATTACAGTCCCAAGTCATGTCCACGCCAATATGGATATTTCAAAAACACATATTTATTGATGCATTTTGGCCTCTCATCCACACGCAAATGTAGGTTTTTGTCTTTAAAAACATTACTTTTAGAAAACTTTTAAAGTTTTTAAACCTCATTTAACAACAGAACATGAAGTTATTGTTGGTTTCATTTCACGAAGCGTGCGTGTATTTTATAACACACGTTTGATTTAAAGAAAAATAAATGGGGGGGGGGGGCACATGACAGTCCAGCTGGCGTCCATATCCATATGTCCAGTACTTTCTGATGAAAGATGTTTTGGTAGGTACCGTGTGTATATAGCCCTAGAAAAACAATATTCAGTGTGCCTTGAAGAATCACTCAAAATCATCAAAAATGACTTGACTAGAGAAGGCGTTTTCCACTCCATCGAAATTGTGTGTCAATGCCTGAATTGTAGAACCGCATGACTAAAATGTTGTTAAATGGATTGTAGGAATAGTTTAGAAGGTGAGCTGAAGCAGAACTGAAATGCTTTAGAAATAGTTGAATGTTGAAACATAGAATGGTAATACCTAGCATGATAGAAGTAAGTGTTGATAATTGTGTTTACCCATGAAAAGAACAAAAAATGTTAGCATGCTAACACCTAGCAAGATAGTCCTTGCTAGGTGTTTATATATATATATAAGTGTTTATATGTTTACAAATGAAAAAATATAAAATGCTAGTATGCTAAAATTAGCATATTAACATGCTAACACCTAGCATGATTGTGCTAAGTGTTTATATATGTATTTACCAATGAAAATAGCCAAAAATGATAGTATGCTAACATTAGCATGTTAACAATGCTAAAATGCTAATGTTAGAAAATTTGAATCCGTTGAAAAATGTAGAAATTGTGATATTTGAAAAATGGCCCATTCATTTTCAATTGATATTTTTTTTAGTCATGTACAGTTACATTTTTTTGATTTTCTTCAGTGACGTTGGCCCAATTTTCAGCCACTTGCAAGAGGAGCGCCCCCTACATGTAAAATGGGGACTCAACTCAAGAGGGAAAACATTGGTGCTAGACTTTAAAAACATGTCTTTTATAAAGATGTGATGAGATCAATAATCCACCATAAATTTGAAAATCACAATAGTCCGCTATATCGATATTGAGAATACAACATTTATACATACAACAGACAGAATGCTTATATCATTTGGGACTATTTTTTTCCCCAAACAGTTTTGGTCGATCATATGGATACATACATACAAACAGCATGTGTAGTTGGATGTTTCAAGGGTTTACTCACACAATATTTGTCACTCTGCTGACCTTGACAGGCTGATGAAGAAGCAGCACGTCTGGCATCCATGCCCGCCTGGAGGAGAGACATGATGAAAAAAAAGATGGACGAAGAGAGGTGAGTAACTAAGCTGTGTTCTCTGTTCAGTCAGGGCAGACCGACCATGGAGCTAATCACCACCTTGCAACTGTTGACTTGGATGTTGCTGTTAAACACTTATAGTCTTGGTCAGGTAAAATAAAATTAGGTACGTTGTAGGGATGTAATACCAGTAATCCATGAGCGAAATCGGCCGATACCAGTACCACTCACATACGTACATGAACGGTGCACAACTTATATCACTCTCACAAAGACAGGAAGTCTGACACACGACAGACATGCTGCTTGTTGCGGATGCTGAATGAGGGCATCTGCATTTTAAAGCAAGTATCGGCCGATGTTGATACCGTCCTTTTTCACTGATATCGGCCGATACCAATCGGTGGCCGAGCAATTGGAGCACCCCTACTATGTTGTTGTATTTCACAGCAAGGTATTGTGGCTTTATTGTAAAATAGAAACAGCGTTGTATTATATGTAATCTTGTAAATTATTCGATATTTACTCCTTTTTCTCTTGTGCTTATGCCCTCCTGATGTGACAGGGAACAGAAGAGGTAAGAAAAAACACTTTTCTATACAGCATATACGTAGACATTTTTGTAGTAAAAAAAAAAAAGGATAATGATGTTTGCGATAACCATATCAGTCAACATGATGCAAGCTTCCTGACAGCATTTTTTTTATTTCTGAACACTTTCAGAAAAGCGGAGGAGAAGGCCAAACAGGCCAAAGAGATGGAGAAGAAGACAGAGCAGGAGCGACTAAGGACCCTGGGTTACGATGAGACCAAGCTGGCCCCCTGGCAGCGACAGATCATCCTGAAGAAAGGGGACATAGCCAAACAGTAATCTGGCCTTCCATATTCATCCTCCGCTGCTACAGCCCATTACATCATCCTCTTCCATCATACCTGGCCTTCACTGATTGCTTCTCTCCCCAATGTCCAGTCACACAGGACCTTGCTGGGGTGACTCTCCTCCACCCAGTTTCAAAGTGTCATGGAGATAAAGCATTAGTATAGCTTTGGCATGCACTGATTGCCCACACATAAGACCTCTTCTTTTAACTGCATGTGTCCTTAATTCCGATGACTTGTAGCACCAACTTTAATTCATGTTGTTTTACTTAGATATGCTCATGCAAACGGTGAGTGACAAACAAAAGGGGCTATTTGGGAGCATTCTTGCCACGGAAATGGGGTCAAGAGCTGTTATATTTATGTTTTGTACAGTAGCCACACTCGCCGTTATGCAAACCATGGTAAGTTAGCAGGTTTCTATACTAATCAACTATTCTATATTATTGCAAAATTTTGGTATAAAGGTCGTGAAGCGCATTGTTTGGAATTCATTTCCGATATGACCATAAATGTTGTGTGCATGTTGCATAATGCGTATCAAGCATATGGTGATACACTCTATGGCCTACAGTATACCTGACCCAGATGTTCAGTAAAAACTAGGGGTGTCACAAAATCTTGACAACATGACAAAATTTTCCATTCAGAAAAGAAACCGTGTCCTGTGCACTAGGCCAGGGGCGATAATAAACTAATCAATTAATCGGACAATAAATGAAAATTAACTGGATTATTCTGTCGGCCTCCATATACAGTCTTGCCATGTGTCTGTTTTCTTCGTCTCTTGCCTCCAAACAGGCGAGTTCACTCCATAGAATAACGGCATGAACGGAGTGAGCCCTTTTCTCGGTCATACAGTCTTGCTGGGAGGAGAAGGGGCCGGTATCATACACACAGTGCAGACGAGTGTAGCCTCATAAGGAACAATGCAAGGTAACATTGTTGGAAATTAAATTAGTAGATTGCAATATATAATTTTTTTTAATTCATTGCACTTTTCTTAAAAGTAATGTTAAAATCTCACCTTGTCTCATTCTTTACACACAGTCTTGTGTATCGTCTTGTCTCGTGACACCCCTAGTAAAAACACAAAGTCACTACAACGCTATACACTAGCTTTCTATTAGCACAGCATTTCTTTTTTCAAATGTAACACAAACTGTCACAAATGTTTGCTGATATTATGTCAGATGTCCAGTATGTTATGGAGCCTACAGTCATGCTATCCATGCTATCAGCAAAAAACACAACAACTCTTGTAGTCAGTGGAGTCCTTTGGAAATAACCATTTGCTTTTATCAGATGCCATATGATGTTGAAATTGAAAATGATATAAACGTCATTGCCATTTGATTTTTCTATACTGATAAACTTTGTACAGTACATGGGCACCCTATATGAACATGATCATTTCATTGTTTGCATACTGCATCTCAGCCTTGATTGAATAGAATCATGCATAATTATGTCTTCAGACTGTTAAAAAATGACAGGAAATAAACCGTAATGACCAAACTGATTAGAATGGGTATTTATTGTGAGCACACACGTCTAATATTAATACTAAATACTACTTAACAGGCATATTATACACTCATAATGCACTAATATATGAAAGAATGCAATACCAGAGGTTTACTTGTTACTGTAATGGTCTTGTACATTTACAAATTGCTATTCAATTTTGTAATGGCACCTTTACTTAAATATATTTTATATTATATACATATTTATAATACATTATATATTAACACCGTATAGATTTAATTGATCTCATTCATTTGTTTTCAACAATAAATCAAATCCACTCACAGTTTAACAAGCTAATAAGCTGAAACCTGAAAACGTTTAATGAATAAATAACATATAACATGACATGGAAAAATATATTATTAAACCTATCTTAACTTTTGCTAATAATTCATGGAACAAATCAAGCAAGAAAAAAATTTAAAAGCTTAAGTCAGACTTATTACTAAAAAAGACCAATATTTAGATTCTGCTTTTAACAAAAAAGGGAGTCAGAATAAAAATAAATAAAATAAATCAATAAAAGGTAGTGATAAAATAAATACATTCAAAATAATATTTTTAAATATTCATATTTAACAATCTGTTTTTTATATTCCACCGACTTTCTCATGAGTGTCAGATGTTTGGTCTCTCGGTGTTGCTGTAGTTTTCTTTAATGCTCTGCCTCGAGTCCTCCATTTACAAAAGCCGTACTTGATGAAGTCAGGATTGTACTTACGTAAAAATGTCCCACGACCCTCGCGGTCCACTGGTGCAAAACTCAAAGTTTTTGCGGCCCTGTAGGTGGCGCTTGAGGCCCACTTTGGGCCGCGGTCCTGTGGTTAAGAATCACTCGGCTACAGTGTATACTGTATATTTCTGAATATTTATTCTGTTGTAATACAAGTTATTGGCCACTAGATGGAACTAATTAGCTGTTTTGCTGTTTTCCAAGTTTGGGAGGAAATAAACAGTGCAAACGCAGTATAAAAGAGTAAACAAAGCAAAATAACCCTTACTCATTCGGAAAATAGCTAAGTCATATAAAATCTACAGCTTGAAACGATTTTTAATCATTTATGCGGGCACTTTTATACGTCCAACTCCGGCTATTTTCAAAAGAAAGGTGAGTAAAGTCCCTCGTGGGCTTCTTTCTATTCTTCTCTGTGATTTGCTGTCGCGCACCTGTCTTGTGACGTCACCAGGGAGCCACCAAAGTAGGAAGTTGCTGTTAAAGCAGAAATATGTGACACGAATGACGGAGCTCGCAGCCAACGGACAACCTTGAGGTCGCTTTTTACCTTTCAGAATTTGGACTTTCAAAAGCCCACCTCACTCGGGTAAGAGAGCTATGCCGCGTATTTCTTTTAAGCTCACTTGTTTCTGTTTTTACTTCTTATCACCTCGCCATTAACGACCATGGGAATGTTGAGGCAGGCTTTTCTTTTTTTTTTCTCCCACCCTAATCCGTCTCTCTCAAGGACTATGAAGTGGGGAAACAATTCATAAAACAATCTGTATTGAAGTGAAGAAAGCCACTTGTTAGTTTAGGTAACATTCTGATTAATTATTTTTTCATCAAATGAAACCCTGTGTTGTTTTAAAATAATGTGAAACCATGAGTTTGAAGTGTAATAAATAAAGTAACATATGTGGTCTGCTCCAGCTGTAACCTCCAAATGCTTGGACCTTTTCAGTAAGTAAGAGACCCATCTACCTTTTACTTGCTATACCACAAGGTATAGGTTGTGTGTGGAGTGACCACCTTTATGTTTGAGCTAGAAGAAGTGACTCTTATAGTAAATTCGTACATTTGCAGCCAGTGGAAGATCTCAGCGAGCTCCATTGTGAGTCGCTGGTCATATTTGAAGTCATCCCAGTTGCTCATGGGGGTGTAGCGAGCATCCTGAAACCTTTTTCTGTATCTTCTATGTTGACAGTCCTCCCATGTACTGAAGAGGAGGGCAGTGAATCGGCCGAGCTGACAGCGGCAGGACGCCATGTCTCACACCCAATCTGACGGCTGTGCAGGCAACCAGGCCCATCTGTTTCTTGAGGGCCAGTTTTCCACAGAACTTCACATATCCGAACCCGGTGATGAATGCTGCCAGCCGCAAAGCTTCACCACCCTCCATGCAGAAGCAGGCCCGACACAAGAGGAAGAAGTTCACAGCATGGTGGTTCCGCAGCGCTTGATCTTGAGTACCCAAAGTGCAGCAGCGCTGAAGCTTGGCACCGAACAGCTCATCCCCAAGAACCTCGCCGTGGCCAGCCGGTCCAAGAATCGGCACCACACCACTGTGGTGACCTTCCCTGTGGGACTGGAGAAGTCCAGCAGTGGATCCCGCACCCGTCACTCAACACAGGGTCCAGATGTAACCTGGGAGGACTATGACAGTGATGGAGACGGCTTTTCGCTGAGGAGGAACCGCAGGAACAAGTCCTACAGAGCAGCTGTGACCAGCCTGGACATTGAGGCCATGGCAAGGGAGAAAGTGGCTGCAAACACATTAAAACCTCTTAAAGAGGGAAGAGCATCCAGTCCGGGTCCAGCTCGTAGTCCTGGAAGGAAGGTAGAATTTTGTTTAGGAATATTTATGATGCTATATGTTTTCCTGCTAAATAGATTTATCCTGTATTGTTGCAAAAGTCTGAGGCCACAACTAGCTTTGTTGTTTTCAAAGGGCCCTATTGTGCTCATTTTGGTAATGGTAATAGTTTTATTTAATTTGAACATGCATCAGATTACAATTGAGTGCATCCCATAATCAGTTCACAGTTCCACATGTCCAAAAGGAGTAGGAAGAAGCAAAGCTTATTAAATCCTACCCCTCCATCTGGTACTTTTACAATCAGTAACTGTTACATTTGTTCACTTCCTGCTTTCCATAATACAGTTTAAGGTTTTGTTTTGTTTTTTTAATAGTGCACCTCGTACTGAAGTACAAGGTGATATGACCATCCAATGACATAATGGGTACCATAGTAAGTGTCAATATAGTGATATATATAGCACATCATGACTGGTTCAAGACTCTTCATCCTTGTATTTAGCAAACATCAACTGCTTGTATTGTTTCTTGAATTGGCTCATCGTTGTGCATTGTTTGACTTCCTTACTCAATCCATTCCATAGTTTGATTCCACATACTGAAATGCTATGGCTTTTTAACGTAGTCCTAGCATAGAAGTGTTTCAAATGTAGTTCTTCCCTGAGATCATATTTCTCCTCTCTTGTAGAGAAGTATTGGATGACATTTTTAGGGAATTGGTTATTTTTAGCCTTATGCATTATTTTAGCTGTTTGAAGATGAACTATATCAGCAAGTTGAAGTATTTGTGATTTTAGAAATAAGGAGTTAGGATGTTCTCTGTAGGCGGCATTATGAATTATCCTTACTGCCCTTTTTTGCAGTACATTTAGCGAGTGAAGATTTATTTTATAGTTATTAGCCCATATTTCCACACAATAAGTAAGATATGGTAGAACCAGAGAGCAATAAAGAGTGTGGAGTGATTTCTGATTGAGAGCAAATTTTGCTTTGTTCAATACTGTGCTTTGTATTGAGTTGTGGACTCCTATACAGTAGCTACACACGATGACCCACACAGAAAGCTTTCTAGACCTTCCAGATTCTGCCCCCAGGGAAAAAAGAGCATAATTTGAGAAATTTCTTCCTTAAAAATCTGCAAAATTTCAGGGCTGTGACTGCTTAATTGTGTTCGGTCATTATAATGCAGCTAAAAGAAGGCGGCTATTGGAGTCCAGGACTTTATCCTCTTGTTATGCTCCCTGTTAGTCATGGTTGGATGAAGCTGTGCCTCTGGAACCGTTTCAAATCTTCCATCCCAGGGAGACTTTTGAGGAAGTCCTCATATAGTTGTTTTTTTTTTACCAGACTGTAGCAAATAAATGTAAAAGGTGAATATGAATTATTCAATGACAAGCTGTCTTGTTGTCGTCCTTGCAGCGAACCCTGGGAAGAAAGAGGAACCGTAACCAGCGTGGCTCATTCAAAGATGGTATGAATGCGTCACTTGCCACTTCCCTATTAAAGTGTCAAATACTACAATTACTACAAATGTTGGGGAATAATGTTTTTAGATAGGTGAAAAGGTATGTTGTAGAATTTCCTGACAATGAAGAGGTGCTGAGCAAGCGGGAATTAAACTGTGGATGCCGTGGTCTGGTCTGGGCTCTGCATGCTGAATGTGGCATTGTTGAGTCATGATTATTCAATTGTAATGTCCTTCAGGCACTGCTCGTCCTCCGGTTTGAGTGTTGTGGCATACAGCTCTTGTCAATGTATGTTAACTGGAACCAGATCCTGCCTTTAAATCAGAATATTTATTCAGTACTACCAATATTTAATGTCATACACAGATCTAAAGTTATTCTACTCTATCTCTTTAGACATTAAATAGAAGGTAGAAGAGAGTTTCCCCAAAATGATACATTTGTGGATTTGCTCTTCAGCAACGCCGCGCCTCTACCAGGAGATTCGAGAGCGAGGTTTGCATTCCACCAACCAGGATGAACTTCTGGATGACTTTGTGGTGGTGGAACCTCCTGTTGAGGACCAGAGCATTGTGGTGAAAAGCTACCGGCCAGCGCAGCTCACCTGGAGCCAGCTGCCACAGGTAAGCCAAAGATGTGTGACTTTCAAAGTGTAATATAAAGGCTGGCAGTCAATTTGTGTTATTTTGCTATCCTCATAAAGGTGAAGGACACCGGAGTACTCGGCATGATCTCACCTCAAGAGAGAAAGCGACAAGAGGTAAGTAGCTCCTCTTCTTAAATTGTGGTTACAATATTGAAAGGCAAAATAGTCAAATACTGTGTATGAGTAAAATATAGCGGTAATAGTACTAGTAGAGGTATTGGTGGACATCATTACTGCAACCTTTTCTGCTCCCCTTCCCTACTCATTTGAGAGTTGCTGTCATTATTTGTGTAAATAAATGACAAAAGCATGCGTGCTGCTGCCAACTACTGTCATATGACTTTTTACACACGCTAACGAGAGATTGTTTTGGCTCTTTAGCTTGACGTGTGGTCACGCTAACATGTCAATTAGGCGAACTATTGACCTGGAAGGTAGAGACTATGCTACAGATTCAACTTAAAGACGACTTTCATATAAATAAATACATTCAGATGGGGTAGGCTCCTGCTTAACTGTGGGCAATGGCCATAATGAGGACAAGTGCAATAGAAAGTGGATGGAGCATGTCTTAATGTTTGGCTGCTATTGTATGGAGGAGGTACCATAAACAGTATAAGCCTACTACAGTATATAATCATATACCTCGTAAGTGAAGTTTTCATTTAAATTCAGAGTAATGTTGAAATTCAGGTAAACAACATAGCATATGACAGGCTCCCTTTTTGTTATGGTTATTTTGTGTCGTCTGTTAGTAGATGTTGTGTCAATAGCAAAGGTCCACCCTGTTTGCACTCCAGTCACTGAATAAAGCCACACCCTGACAGTGTAACCACTTGCAGGCCCTTTCGACTTCAGACGTACCTCAAGTTACCAGAGGGCTCTGATTACAGTATAGACGTATATCCATGGCAGCGTCTTTACATCTCTTTCGGATTGTGATTGGCCAATGATGCTTTTCCCTATTCTCTCCTGGGGCTTTGTGTTTCAATATTTCCTACATGATTTCCTTGCATTGTGTTGACAGCTTCTGTAAAAGCATGTTTGTTTTTTGACAGGCTATCTTTGAAATAATCACATCAGAGCATTCGTACCTGCACAGTCTGGGCATCCTGGTGCGACATTTTAAGGAGAATGACGCCCTTAGGAGAACCATGACAACCACAGAGCACCATCACCTCTTCTCCAACATCTCTGTTATCTACCAAGTCAGCAAACGGTAGGCCCAACAACATCCTACTACTAACATAACAACTAGTATCGTCATGTGCAGTGCATTCAATTCAGACCTACTTTTTCAGGCATTTTCCCCTTTAGCATGTGTTAAGTATCTTGTAGATAGGCTCCATCGACGTGTTAAAACACGCTCGGCAAACTGGTTCTGCTGCCTCCGTGCTCTGCGTGGTATTTTTGGACCTTAAAATGATAATGTGCTGTGGAGCAGTAGACTCTCATTGCAGGAGAGACACATTTCATTGCTTTCCTAGTTTGTTCTTACGACAGTAAGAGTGACAATGATTCCCACGAGAAGTACCACATGTGAATGTGTGACACTTGACACACGGCAATGTACAGTGGAAGTGGAAGCCGATTAAATCATCTGTTGTTGGCTGACAACAAACATGGCTAAAGTGGGTGTTGACTATTGGTCATGAGTTTGTTTTAATACCATCCAATCTTTTTCTGTGCCGCTTATCCTCACTAGGGTCATGGGTATGCTGGAGTCTATCCCAGCTGTCTTTGGGCGAGAGGCAGGGTACACTTGTATATTTTTACCTGGTTGCCAGCCAATCACAGGGCACATACAGTATAGACAAACCATTCCCATTCATACCTATAGACAATTTGGAGTTGCATGCATGTTAGGTTATGCAGCTGGAATAGGCTCCGGCATAACCACAACCCTAGTGAGGATAAGTATTAGCGGGTTCCACTGTATTTTTTTTATTGACATGGTCAGTGTTGCATTGAGCAGAATAATATCTCCCACAATAATATGCCATAGCACCCCACTCATCCATATGACAATACAAGTATTCCACTCAGTCGTCATAAAGTTCCCCTTCTCTCTTTAATTGCAGCTTTTTTGAGGACCTTGAGCGACGTCACTATGACAACCCCGTGATCCGGGACATCAGTGACATTGTTCAGAACCACGCCGCCCACCACTTTGAGCCGTATATCGTCTACTGTTCCAATGAGACCTTCCAGCAGAGGACCCTGCAGAAGCTCCTGTGAGTCGGCCACGTAAAGTGTGCGTTCTCATACAACCACATCGACCTAAACTGTCTTTCTTCATTCTCTCCTAGAACTAGCAATGGTGCGTTTAAGGACGCCCTGAAGCAAATTGAAGGGAGCGGCGAATGCGGAGGCCTGCCCATGATCTCTTTTCTCATTCTACCAATGCAGAGGGTCACCAGACTGCCGCTGCTTCTGGATGTGAGTTTGACATAACTTTAACATTTGACAAAATAAGTTTTGGTAGTATAAGAGCCACTTTGTCACAGAAAGAACTGCATGCAATGCTGGTTAATATACGTACTACAGTATGCCAGCCATCTGGATACTACGCAAATACGCCCCCTAGAGGCTGTGTGTAAGGCTGACAGTCTGAACTTTTGCACCTCCTGCAGTGCCGTCATTGCTTTTCAGTCCAATGTGCCCTCGTATATTTTCTTGCAGATGGTAACTCACTAAGCAACATTTACTTAGCTGTCTTCTTTCTTTTTTTTAATCCCCAGACTATTTGCCAGAAAACTCCTGACAAGACAGCAGAGTACTTTGCTGCGGTTTGGGCACTGCACGCCATCAGCAAGGTAGAAAGAGACTCTGCAGCCTCACGCGTCCCAATTGTCTGATTACTGCTCATCTCGACAGCTGGTCGGCAGCTGCAATGATGGAGCACGTCGGATGGAGAGGACAGAACAGATGTACACCATCCAAAAGCAGATGGAGTTTGGTAAAATCAAGGTACGAATCACACTTGTGCTGTTTGATCTCCTGTTCAATTTACATCAGGGGTCTCAAACTCAATTTACTTGGGGGCCACTGGAGCTCGGGTCTGGGTGAGACTGGGCCGCATCAGGTTTTCCGAAAAAAAAAAAAAAAAACACGCATTTATTAAAACCAAAAAAATGCTTTGGTTCCAATTTTCTACAAGAAAAGCTCTGATAAAACATTCCACTGTTCTCAAATATCTTACTTTTTATTTTTCTACACAAAATAAGATGAAAAATAAATAAACGAATCAAGAATAAAGAAAATCAATCAACCAGTAATAAATAAATAAATATAATAATAATAATAAAACGGCAAATAATAAAAACTTAAGAAACCACATAGTTGGTGGGTAGACAAATTATTTTTTTCAGATTAAAATTAACAAAGCATTATTAGAGCCCTGTAGACATGACAAAACAACTATAGTCACATTTATACTCTTTATTTACAACATATTGCGCAACTGCAGGGTCTTGAGACACATGCTAACTCACAAACTAGAGAGCTAGCGACCTAAACGGTAGCCTTCAAGTTATTTCCTTTAAACTTAAATAGCCCAAAACTTACCACTTCCACACGGATAGGGAGGATAACTATTAACAGTTATTTAACCTTTAACATGAACATGAATTTACATTGATGTCCTATGAATTCTGCCTGGCAACAAGTCTCTAAGTTATCACCAACTTAGCAAGTATGGAGACATAACCCTGATGTCCTCAACAGCCATTCCCGTTGGTGTCATCGTCACGCTGGCTGAAGAAACGTGGCGAGCTGGCTGTCTGTCCTGAAGAGCTGAGCATCTGGAGAGCGTTCAGCAACAGGAGCAACTACCTGTTTCTCTTCAATGACGTACTCATTGTCACCAAGAAGAAAAGGTACAGTCCTCTTTGGTTTACAAGCGGCCTTCAGGTGGATAGTGCACTGGAAGCGATTCCACAAAGTAAGCCCCCCCCCCCCAAGGGCGTTTTCACAATATGAAACTAGTTTGATACCCGCTGTATAAAAATGATCAGGAGGAAGATCATCAGGAAATTGATGGTCATTTCCTGAGCACTGAGAAGAAGGGGACAGAGTAGGGTGAAAAACATGGATGTGGTCCACACATACTTTACATTCTTCATCTTCATCTGGCAGTAGGAGGAGTCACCCACAGTGACTGTAAAAGTCAATATACTTGTTATACTCAGGTTAACTCTGTCCACATTTTGTTCCTCCAGTGAGGAGAGCTTTGTGGTGATGGACTACGCCACTCTGGAAAACGTGGAGGTGGAGATGTGCGAGCAAACAGATGGTCAGACATCACCGCCTTCCAAAAACACCTCCAGCCAGTATCTGTCCTTCAAGCTACTCATGAGCAAGAACAGCGAGGGCAGACCGGAGCGCACCACCCTGGTGGCGGAGTCCAGGTACTACACCACACTGCTGATTATGGTTGTATGACTTGTGTGTGGCTCCCCCTGCTGTCTGATACCAAACTAGTGTTTTTGTTTGTCTCCTTTACCAAGGGTGGACCGGGCCCGCTGGATAGTTGCCCTTACAGAACACAAGCAGACGGAGCTTTTCTCCCGTAAAGATGGTAGGTGTTGTTAAATCATCGTTATGGTCAGCTGTCCATCTTATCGCAAGACATTATAATACACATCTGCTCATTGATGCATTGTTGTGGAAAGATCCAGCTTGAGCACAGATGGTTTGCATTTATTTTCCAATTCGGATGAATCTGTGCTTATGTAACATCCTGTTTTAACCATACACACACTAGAGCTGCATCATTTGGTCATACCCTTTGAGTACCAGCACCACTTTGGAGAAAAATGTCATGCACTATCCTGAACAAGGAAGGCACAACAATTTGTAATTTGTTATTGCTGACTGCTTTGGTATGTTTTTTAAATTTCTAATACATAATATATACAGTGTAAATAATGAGTATCTGGCACCTTGGTTGCAGCCTGGAAGCCAAGCAATCAATGGTGTGTAGATTAATATTAAGTATTATGTTAAGACATGCAGTAAGGTGTAGCCCTCAAAAGCACTGCATGATGGGATTCTGTGCTATAGGTCTTCCTCAGTACGAGGCCACCAAAGCCTACATGCCCAAGGAGCCAGATGAGGTGGGACTGCAGCAGGCTGAGCTTGTGATCGTCCAGAGGGTGGAAGAAGGTGAGGCTCCATGTTCTGTTATGACAGCCATCGGTTCCACGCCATACTGTAAAACTCTATGCTCCTGCCAGGCTGGTGCTACGGGGAGAGGATGAGAGACGGCGAGAGAGGCTGGTTCCCTGCCAGCTGTGCCACGGAGATCACTAACCCCACCGCCATAGAGGACAACATGCAGCGGATGAAGCGTCTCCGTAAAGAGACCAATGTTTGAGAGGAGTTGGCCATTGTGATGGCACGTAAGAGACAGTATAGATCAGTCTGTAAATCTTCATCCACAAGACCCTTTTGGAAGGTCATAGGTTGTAAGGTGAACTTCTTCCACACTAAACTCATCCCAACATGCCTTCATGGACTTTGTACATTGGAACAGAAAGACTGTTGGCACAAAGTTGGAATCCAAGTTGAAAATACTGAAGTGTATTGCCTACACTTGAATCTCATAGCATGAAGATTTAATGTACATATGAGCTCTGTGGGACTAAGATGAATAGGTAATGCATGTACTGGGCTTCAAACAGTGCTGCTATATCGTCTTTGCTTCCTGATACTGTATAAGCAGCATGAATAGTAAATGTCTATTGTCAAGTATGTGTACCCTTGCCTTTTTGCAAATGTGTTGCATTCTAACAAGGTGTGTCGTACCTCATTTATTTGGAAATAAATAGTCACTAATGTCCCTGGTTTTTGAACTTTTATTTGAGCTTGCATTTTGTTAAAACATTTGAATACATAAAAAGTTATTTAAAAATGTCAAACAGACCAAATATCAAATTTTTTTTCTTGAAAAACCATTTGGTGTAAAAACTTAGGACAGATTTAGAAAAACGCATTGTTTCCCCAAAATGTTTTGGAACTGTCACGTAAAAAGAAGGAAAGGAACTAGTCTGCATAGATCCTGCAGGCAATCTGTGGTAATCTGGTCAAATGCATGGTGCAAGCTTGTGACGGTCGTCAAGTCAAATCTTTATTGCTCAGATCTTGTTGATGTTTCTTCTTGTTGACAAAAAACTGGGGAGGAAAAATCTTAATTCAGTCCACCGCCAAGTGTCATTTATCTGTGGTCATTAAAGGAAAACCGCTTTTCTTAGAATTTTGCCCATTATCCACAGTGCTTATGTTTAATAATACCGCTGTAGTTGAGTTAATGCAATTTACAGGACATGTAAACGGGACACTGTTGGTGTTGGAGTTTTTTGTTTGGACTTTAGCATCAAAATAGGTACCTCCTATGCCGTCCATTGTTAGCTAGCTCATACCACCTTGTTTTCTCACACTAGAATACACAGGGAAAAGTGTTCATGTTTTACATAAGAATTTTGAATGATGGGCAAAAATGTTATCTTTAAACCATACGTCAATGCTCATCGAGGACTCACCCGGACGATGGTAAAAGATGGTAGGTGCCGGTGGACAGGTTCTTTCCTACTCAGTCCCACCCTGCTGGGCCTCGGGAGCGGACGTTTTCTCTACAGGGGCATCGCCTCCTGCCTTGGCCTCCTTAGTGTCCGGGCCCTGTTTGCCACCAGTCGGTGGGCGTGGTCTGCGGCGGTAGTTGACGTTACGACGATAGCGTCGCTGGCGCGGCTGCTGGTTCTGACCCCCTTCACCGCCCTGATTTTCCTTGTCCTCCTCTCCGTCCCGCACTGGTCTGGGACGGGGTGGACCCCTGCAGTGGACCGTAAGACAACCAATGAGCACATATCAGCAAGTGAACATTGGGGATCAAGATGCAGTGTAGAAATACAAGAAAAGACACTTTGGATGCATGGCTGCAATTTGCAAGTCTGACCAAAGCAATGCATTTTGTCTTTTTTTTGTTGTTTATACAAGAAGCAATTTGGAGATAATGGACTTGGCATGGTTCTCTGGTACAAAGTATGCAACAGTGTAGAAATTAATAAACCATTACGACAAATACTAAACCACAGAATGGCCAGTTTTCTCAGTCAGCCCAGAATATTAGACCACCCTTGTTTCCTCAGTTTATTGATCCATTTTAGTACCTGGTACAACTAAAAGGTACATTAGTTAGGGCAAATATAATGATAGAAATAGCTGAAAAGAGTTTAATATCCAGCAACTTCCACAGTTTTCTTGATAAGCACCTAAGTTATTTGTGCTGCCAATAAATTAAACTCTACTTGTTCAAACAAAGGTACCTTGAGTTATACAAGGCATTGCAGTGAATACATGAAGAAACAAAGGTGTGTAAAAAAACTTAAAACAAGTGAGACATTCTTCTCACTTTGGGCTTATTACTTAAAAAAAATATGCCGAGGTAACACACAGTGGAGCAATGCCAACTGATATCATGTCATACGACTTCCACAAAGTGACGTTTATGTGATCGACCCACACAACCTCATCCTTCAATTGGTGTTAGTGCTATTAAGAGGAAAAAGAACCACCCATTTAATCTCCCATTTTTGCAACCTGACATCAATGAAGCCAACGTGCAAACCTTGGTCGGAAGCCTCTGTAGTAGTTCTGCCTCACTGGTTTGTTGCCCTGGTCCGGACCCCCCTGGTTCTCATCGCCCTCGCCTGCCTGGAAGCAAACCAGGGGAACGTTTAATTCAGGGACTTTGCAGGGGATACTTTAGCCCAAGTGTAAGGGCCAGCTCAAAGGTTTACAGTTGGAGCTGTGGGTGTGTAGCGTGCAGGTCAATGTGCTGGCATGACCCCCGATACACCAATATCGTCTATTTTTTATGTTTTTCTGAACTCACAACCACGTGTTACGTTGTGTGTGCCATCAATAAGTATTGACTGGGTATTGGATACTGAGTGCCTGCTTCAGGATGGTAGCCCTGTGACGGCGTACCTCAGTCATCTCTCCGCGTGGTGCGGTGGTGTACGGGGGCCGGCGGCCGTAGCGTCTACGTACAAAGTATGGCGGGTAGCGCCGTCTGCCAGGGTAAGCGGCCCTACGCTGCGGTTGCTGCACATCTCCCTCGGGGGCGCTCTCGCCGCCGTCTCGACTGCCTTTGTCTCGACCCCCGGTGCTCGGCTCCCCCTCTCCGTCACTCTGGTAGTTCTCCGGATAGTCGCCACCGCGGGGCGGGCCCCTCCTTCGGGGGTAGCGCCTGTAGCGGTTCCTGTCAGCGGCGTACTTACTTCCCTGGACCGCCACGCCCCCTGGACCGGTGACATTTGCCGCCTCTGCCCCCTGTTGTAAGTGGAATTACTCTATTAGGACACAAGTCACGGCCAGACTACAAATTAACGACAAATTTACCTTCTCTCCCTCAACTACGTCAAACTCCACAGTTTCTCCATCACCAACACTGCGAAGGTATTTTCTCGGGTTGTTCTTCTTGATGGCTGTCTGAAATGATGTAGAGAACATACAATATAAGATTTCGTGTGCGTGCACACCGTCCTACCACAACCCTTAAGTCCAGCTTATGACATTTGTGACTTTTGAATGTCAATATTCTCCGTTATGAGTCAACATGGGGTATTTAAACCAAAGAAAATATGATTTTGACAACACTGGTATCACCATTGTCCAAATGTGGACTTCCGTGCCGTACCAAACCTGCCCCCATTGACTTGACAAAAGCGTCTACAGCAGTGGAACGCTATCAAAATGTGTAATTCTGAAAAACATCTGAGTCCCACAATACAAACATCACAGAAGGTGTGTCAAGAAAAGCTCCAGGACTGGTGTCAGAACAGATACATTTTTTCTGTTATTGTTATTAATTTACAAACGGCAAGATTTCCCCTTGGAAGTAATCCCCCTGGAGTCTAACGCACTTTCCCAGCCTTCTCTGCCACGCCTTCATGCACTTCTGGAAGAATTCTTTCAGGATCTTCAGCGACGCTGTCCTCAAGGCCATCTTCATGTTGGCGTCCTCAAAGAGTCCCCTTGATGACCTCCTTGAGCTTGGGAAGGAGGGAAAAACACACAGAGCCAAGGTTGGGTGAGTAGGGAGGTTGCTCCAGCACGGGAATGTTCTTCTCGGCCAGGAACTGTCGCATTCTCAGGACATTGTGGGCAGGTGCGTTGTCATGATGAAGGTGCCACAACGCCGGCCTCTTCTAGCGCCCTGAGCCAAGCAAACACTGCAGGATCTCTTCGTAGACGTGTTGGTTGGTCCACCATGTGGTGAACACTTGGAGTGGACAATGCCCTCACATGCAAGACTGCCATCAACAGTCCTGGAGCTTTTCTGACACACCTCATACTCTATGTCATGCAAAAAAAAAATCAGTGCACCTCTAACTGTGCATATATAGAGAGCTTTTTCTATATTTTATTTTTTTTTACAACTATTGATGTCCTAAAGAGAATATAGTACATAGGACTTGGCCTTGCATTATCGCCCAGTGTCCCAATACTTCTGTCAAATGTTGCTATACCTTTGTTACTACTATGTACTTCCAAAAGTGAATGTTTTATTGTTTGACCGTATTCACCAGTAATATTTCTATGACATATATTGTAAAAAGTGTCATATGCATACCTGGTGTACAAAAACGTCCTCTTTCGTGTCGTTCCTAAACAAAAGATCACATAGAGTGAAATGTTGCATCTGTGGACAGATTACAGCCTAAAGTAGCAAAGTGTGAGAGATTAATTAAGCGGTGCACGGAAGACAGGCAAAGCACAGGAGAGCAGCGTTGTCCGATCGCCGTTGTAAGCAAATCAAATGTATAATAGGATTGTGCTGGCCCCTTCAAACACACTTAAAGGATTTTAAAAAGGCACAGATGGGAGGTGAGCGCATGGCAGGGGTCCTCTTACCTATTGATGAAACCATATCCATTCCTGACGTTGAACCATTTGACTGTACCCAAAACCTTTGTTGCTGCAATGAGAAACACCACAGGCTCAGTAGGCAGCTTAAACTTGAACAATAACACAATTAAAAATGTAACTAAAACTGTTTATGGCCAATTGCACACACGCGACCTTTACTAATAGGGAGCAGCAACAATATCAAATAGCTTCACCAGGGTCACCCAAAGCATGCGAGATATATTTAACTGCCAACTGGCACTCTTATTTTAGACCTTAGGGCTGCCCTGTGCCAGCTGCACTCACTGTGAGGCTATTTGCCTTGAAGCTTGTACATTAGGTTCTATTGAGCAACATCATCTTACAGACATAAAAATACAATGAGCCTTTAAATTCAATACAACTAGACAACGTGCACAAATTTTGAAAAGTGTCAAATTTATATTTGGAGGTTATGAGTGAGCTGACACCGGAATGCTTTGAGTTGATTATGAAAGGTGGCGATACCAAGCATTAAGTTCAGGGAATTTAAAAAATGTGGAATTACAGGAAAAGTGGCATTTTTTGGGAACGTTTAGATTGCCATGTTCTGAAAGAGCTGAATAAATGTGGAAGTACAAATAATTATGAAGTTATGAAATTACAGGAAAACTGAGCATTTGGCAAATGTGGAAAATTGTTCACCGGAATGTCAGGCATGACCTGAATGAGTCGAAACGTTTGACAAAATTACAACTTGGGATTATTATCTATTCATTTTAAATGAGAATTCCAGGTGAACCTGCAATTGGCTGGTGACCAGCCCAGTGGGTACCCTCCTCTCACCCAAAGTCAGCAGGGATAGTCTGCAGCATAACCCTGTGACCCTATTGAGGACAAGCATCATAGAGATTAAGGGATGGAATTCTACGTGAACCGACCATTATGGGAATATAGGAAATTGAAAGCCTGTGTAGAATCAATTGAGATCTTGTAAACGATGTCTTCTCGTTTGTCAACTAGAATTGTGTTAAGGGATACGTTTGATAGCCTAGCTGTCACAAATGTGCTTAAAATCATGGTTTGAATCGGATGAGAAAAGTGAGTAGACAAATATAGGATAACACAAGTACGTACACACCCAAGTGTGCGTGTACGTACAGTATATATGTTATAATAGAATACTCACTGCCCTACTTAATCCACAGGACACTTCACACGTGGTGATGACATGTTAGCAGGGCTAGGTCGTTGCTAGCTTAAGCTAACCAGCCTAGTACGTCTCAACCATGTGGTTGAAACGGGGCCACAACTGGCTCCAACGACTGAGAATTACAGAATAACTTGTCATAAACACACATGACAACAATGATTTGAACTTTTGGCGCATAATGTGGTTAAAGCGAACGAAAGAACAACTTATCGAGTCATAACAGTTGGGGATATTTCGGCCGACATTTTGGGTGCCCCCATTCAGCCATGTAAATATCTTAGCTAAGCTAATGTTAGCTTTCGCGCACAGTGGCTTGGGTTTAGTAGGCCGCGCTGTCAGCTCAGCGAGTGAAGTGAAATTCGGCTTAATTCTGGACTTTGTCCCGCTATACGCTGAATTAAAGCAATCAGTGGTGTATTGTGTTTTGTGTTGGCGAGTGTTTAATACATTTAATGGAGGAACACAACCGACACGGAACCACTGGCTTGCGCGTGAACAAAGGGGGACAAGCTCTTAGCATTAGCTCGTATGTATGCGGAGGCGAGAGTCGTGGTTGGTTGCAGTAATTTGCGGGGGTGAGATATGTTGTTACGAATTTAACCTACCTGTTTATACATTATTATTGTTAATGGTTCATAGTTTGTAGGGGGGAATGCATCAGTGGGATTTGGAACCACCAGCCGGGTATATGGCACTCCGGCATAGACGTTAGAAGGCCAGTTGAAATCCCGAGTAAACTGCTAAACACGTTCGACAATTAAAGCAAAATGCAAACCTTACTTAATATTAATGCAAGGGGTGATAATTTGATCTAAAATGGCTGGCATATTGGTGAAAACATCTAATGGTTTAATTTAAAACTTCCACTGTGCGTTGACACATAGCCCAAAAGATTAGCCAAATGTAAAGGAGAGCCACCATGTTTTATCTATACCTTCTGTGTTTAGTAAAACTTAAATGTTGTGGTTGACATGAACCGCTATCCGCCACGGCCAATTTAGCCAATTCGCTGCATTTTCAGCTAATCTTACCGATGACCTTCTTATCCCCCGCGGAAGCTGCGGCTGCCGGGCTGGATGGGCTCTCCTCCTCGTCGACGGCAGGTTGCTGCGGCTGGTGTTGTATCTCGGCCTCGCTGCTCATGGTCACTACTGGTTGGTAATGGCTTCTACCGGCGGCGGCTGTCTGTTGTTGTCTCTCCCGGTGCAAGATGGTAACCTGGGCCGGCGGTGATGGTGATGGGGGGCTACTGCCTTCGGGCTCTCTGCTTTCTTCTTCCCGCTCCCGTTGCCGATCGAACTGGGCAGACTGCGAAACTGTGCCGGGAAAAGTTCCTGGACCGAAGCACCACCCGGTCAACGATTTGATTGGCTGATGTCTGCAATAGAAATTATAGTATGCTCCTATTGGCTAAAAAAATGTCACTTTAAGTGAGAGAGACTTTTGTCAAAGCTGATAGGCAAGACGAGAGCTACCCGCTAAAACAGACCGCCCCTTAATGACGTCAAAGCCAGGCTGTGATACTTTGGGAACACAAATGACTCAAAATAATAGTATGTTAACATTAGCATGCGGACACATAGCATGTACCAGGAAGGCTACATTTCCAGAATGACTTGAGAATTTTGACTTTGGACCAGTGTAAATGTGGAAGTTCAAAGGTATTTTGCATTGCAAAAAATGGGAACGTCAAGAAAAGTATAATATACCAGTTTCCGTCATTCAGCACGGAAACACAACAATATGCTGGTCATACTGGTAAGCTGGTCCATCATACCAGAATGAAAACACTACTTATGCTGGTCGCTGGTCTCCAGACCAGAATACCACCACAAAAACACAACTTACAGTATCTTTTTAAATTTACTTCTCATAATAATATGACTTTATTCCCATAACATTATAACGTTTCTCTCTAACCTAATAAAAACAGACATTTTGTTTCTCAACAGACATTTTTTCTTTAATATGCTTCGAAAACTACATTATTTTTCATTTTCATAAAATTTGAAATTTTTCTCAGATTACTGCTTTATCACTTAACATATTGACTTTAGTCTTGTAAAATTACTGCAAATTTTTAATTTTAATATTTTTTATTATTATATTTTTAGAATGAATATGGCACACTTTGGATACCCGTCTTCCAGTTTCTGGTCCAAAGGGTGTATACAATGCTCTCTCACTTCCATAAGACGATACACGGAACAGGTTCAAAGCAGGAACGAACTACAGGGAATCCAAATGGACTTCCAGTTTAACACACAGCAGACAGACCCGGACTGGGCGTGAGACGAGCCCACCACAGCCCCCCCGTCCATTGTCATGTTAATGCTCCAGTGACACTGTTTATGAGCATTGGCTCATGTGTGAAGAGCTCCTTGTTCATGTTCTTCCCACACAAAGATGGGCTTTTGCATTGACCTCAGAGAGCCTCTCCTCCATCTCTCTCTCTCACTCACACACACACACACACAAATCCTTCCTCCAGCCTCCATAAGAACAGTCTCCATGTGAAAGGATTCTTTTGTGCCAGTGGATGGAGGTCCAAGGCAGAGAACAGTGAGAGCGCGGGTGGGGGAGGGGGTCAGAGCTTGGATTTGTATGGATGGCTGGGATAAGAAGAGGGAGACATAAGTTGAACAGAGGATGGCTCGCTCATTCTTTTCACTTTTAAGTATTTCCTTCCTTTTAACACCCAAAACCATTGGATTGGGATGATTAGAAGGTCACAGCTAAACCACCATTTCTCACTGATAAATCTTTCCATGCTATCGCTTTTTTGCACATTGTCAATGTGGGCTGGGGGTTGGGGTGGCTTTGGCTGCAGAATGGGGTTAATAAAACACCGGGAACACGGCGGCATAAACATTACAATATACACACCTTGGGCCACGAAGGATGAGACAGTGGAGTGAAATCAAAGATGCACGATTGATTCAATTTATGATGCATCATTTAGAATGACTAAAAAATAAAACATAAAATTCACTTTGTTTTTATACATAAATCAGTTGGGCAGTGCATTAAAATGTCCTCTAGGCTGCGCTATTTCATCATTTCATTATGAGCAACTTTTATGGTACTCCTTAGTCTCACTTTTGCCTTACCTAAAAAAAAATACACATAAAAAAAAATGGATAAATGTATGACAAACTCCGATTTCTCACAAACAGTCCAAAGCAAATGTTTATAAAAATGTAAAACAATTTATTTACTATTAATGATTCAAAGGTGTGTGTCATTTGGGATGTACTGTATGGAATTATAGAACATCAGTCACGGTATGGGACATCACTTCATGTGCTTCATAACAATTTGCATGCACAGCGGTTCACATCTCTCCACACTGTGCAATGAGGATAGGGAGCTTGGGCTTGTTGTTGGGTCCCGTGGGAACGTTCTGTTGAGAGTTTGGTATAAATGCTTCATATCAGGCTGGACGTCACACATGTTTAGATGTTGTACATGCTGTTTAACATTTAATGAATTACATTAAAAGGCACATTACCTCAATTTTTCTCATGATCAGCAGTCCATCGACAACTTTACCTAAAAATAAAAAAATATATAAAAAATAACTTGACAATTCACACATGAATAGAATGTTTAATTATAGATCAATTCTCACCAAAAACGACATGTTTTCCATCTAACCAGTCACATTTTGTGCAGGTTATAAAAAACTGGCACCCATTTGTCCCCGGACCACTGTTTGCCTATAAAAACATTTGATATGTACATGGACACAAATTAGAATTGTCAAGAAAAATATGCCTTTAAAAGGGGACCTATTATGCCAATATTTCGTCCCTTTGTATTGAGTTGTGGACTCCTATAGAGCAGCTACATGTGAAAACCCGCACAGAAATCTTTTTAGATCTTCCAGAATTTTCACCTATTCCAGGTGTATTCCCAAAATGGTCTGTTTTAATTCCCAAGCACTCCTGATGACTTCCCGAGTACTGCAGAACTCCAGTCAGTGAGCCGGTGTTAGAAAAAAAAAATGAGACATTCATTTTCGTTCAGAGACATTCCGAACATCTTTCAGAGCTCACTTCTAAATGAGCAAACCTCATTATCCGGAACTTTGGCATAGTTTAACACGATAATACAACATTATAACACCATTTATAGCTTAGAAAAGTGGAAAATCATAATAGGTCCCCTTTAAAGCCACACAAAAGTATTAAGCCAAAGCCTAATATCTCTGCATCCTGTATGTTTTCTCCTTATTCTTTTTGGATTTTGCTTTTTGGACACTTTACTCAAGGTAAACAAACCACATACCATGGACAGAAGACCAGGCGCAGAATGCTTCACCCGAAAGTTTTCATCTGCAAATGGACCCCTGTAGATGCTGCAGATACCAGTACCGTCACCCTGTAGAAAACAGTGCGTACAGTCAGAAATTAGGGCTGCTTCGATCGATCGGCCAGCGATCAGTATTGGGGCGATATCAGTGGGAAAAACAACGGTATCGATATTACCCTCCTCCAAATAAAGTATGAAAATAAATGTTACAAAAATGAGTAGGTCTTGGCCATTTTCATTTTGTAAAAGTAGCTATCACAAAAAAAAAAACGTTGGTGACCCCTAATAGAGGCAGTAATACATTTCAACATTTACACTGCATGTATGTGATCGGTGTTGGTATTTGCCGATTTCACTCATGGATTGTTGGGATCGGCATCGGCAGCATAAAACCCTGATCGGAACATCCTTAGTCAGAATCCTAAAAAAGTTCATTCAGTAAAGTTAACCAGAAGCTGATGAAATTAAGACCTGGTATGCCACTTTCAGTTACCTTTCAAGGCAACATAACAGATTTGTTTAGTTCCCATGGTGATAGGCCCGCGTATTACATAGTCTGGGGTAATCTGGTCCATAAATGTACAGTTGGTAGCAGAAGACTGAAGCCTGAAGATGAGCGCATGTTTACTCACATTTACAAAGTCTCCTCCTTGGATCATAAAGTCTTTTATCACCCTGCAAATGAATGAACAATATATCAGATAAAGTATAATTTATTGTAAGAAAGTACAATCTTTCTAGTTGGTTGACCCACTTTAAAAGTGTCAGTGCCAGTGTCAAATAAAAATACGACAATGTACTGAGCCAGTAATAAATACTGCAACATTGATTATACATACCTATGGAAGGTGCAGCCCTTGTAACCAATAGGAACACCATCCTTCCTGCACAACATTTTCATATACTTCAGAACATTTCTTTAACACTGACAGTGATTTACGTTCAATGCAAACTAGTTAAAACGAGTCCAAAGCTTCTCTGCTGGTTGTAATAAGTCAAGCACCTCATTGTGTAATTGCTGCTAGCTGGGATTAATCAATTAATTCCACACAATCATCAGTTCAATTAGTCTATTAACTGGTCTGGAATTACAACACAGTAATTGAGTGTCTTGTTATTGTAAACAAATGTGGAAGGAACGTGATGCGTTTGATGGAGTCTCCCTTACCGGAACTCCCCAGTGCAGAACTGCCTGAAAGAGATGATTAAACTGTAAGTAACTCTCAAACAGACTCATTCATTCACACATGAAAACTCATTCACATGCCGTCACGTCCATGCCGAGGTGAGCTGTAACCACACTTTTAGCAAATACCTGAAGAAAGTCATTTCACCACATATAAAGGACTAATAACTTCTTGTGTGGACTTATATTAAAACATGTTAGCAAATAAAGATCATGATGTGGACATTTTGTATGAAACCACAACATACCTGAAATTCTCTGCCGTTTTCGGGACAACATCAGCAAACAGTTCAACCTTCATCCGCCCCACATCCTAAAAAATGGTGGTAAAAAAATAAAAAATTCCATGGTTGATAAGACATTCCCGACAGTCTGACCATAAATTACGCACTTGACATGCAATTCCAGCAGAAAATGGTACACCTTGCAACAACAAAACACGCAAAAGCAGTGCTCTGCTTGTCTACACAGAAGCAGTTTTTTTAAAAATACCACCCCAGAACGCCATTTCTATGTATTTGGCGATTTTGACCTGCAAATGGACTGCCTCTTAAAGAAACAGCATGAAATTGAAGTGTAACCAACAAATAAACTAGCTATGACAACTTTTGTTTCATCTGTGACAACTCGACACGATAGGTGGATCTCCGTAAAGAAAAAGAAGGCGGGTCCAATGTGGCGTTTGCTTGCATTTTAAAAAGGGGACTCATGCTTAGAAGCGTCACACAACTCATAAGACAAGCAGTTTCTCAATGGAGGCCTGAGGAGCAACAAGGCGCTTGCATATCAACAGAAACACACACGACTGGAAAAGGTACATATTTGACAACAATGCTGGAATTTCTGACTTGCTGCCTTTGCAAATCAGGTGGTTATACTCGCTTTGCCAGTCATGAGTGAAACGTCTGGAAATTCAGGTTGTGTGTATCTGCTGGAGTGAGAAGTTTTTAACACGATGGTAGGTGGAACATGAACGAAATCCGAAAAAGCAATTTAAAAAAAATACTGTTCAATGTTAAAGGAGACCTATTTTTTTTCACTTTTTTTCCACTTTTCTGACCTATAAATGTTGTTAGAATGTTGTATTATCGTGTTAACCAATGCCACAGTTTCAGCCTTCTCCCCTGATCTGCTGTTTCTCGAAGATTTCACTGTGTTAGCACGGAGCTAACACCAATGGCTTCCAGGAAATATCTGTTCAGTTTTGAACTTGCCTAAAAAGGCAAACATCAGGCAGAAGTGGTTGGAGTTGCAGAGCAAAATATGGGATTGAACATGAGCAAAAAGTTTTGCGGACTATCCGCAAAACTGTTTTTAATAGCCTTTACTACCACAATTGGCAGTTCTGAGTTTTTTTTTTTTTTTTTAAACGGGTAACATGCATGTTTTGGACTGTTGGAGGTTCAGAGTACCAGGAGAGACTCCACAGAGAAAAGGACCAATCAAATGTACAGTGTACTGTATAGATCAGGGGTCTCAAACATGCGGCCCGCGGGACAAATGTGGCCCGCAGGACACTAGTTTGAGGCCCCCGCCTTGATATGAAAGTTTAATGTTAGTGCGGCCCGCGCAAGTTTGACATGGATGCTGTATGGTATCATGCACCCAGAAAAAAACATTACATTTGATTAATGTTCATGTTAAAGGTTAAATAACTGTTAATAGTTATCCTC
This sequence comes from Doryrhamphus excisus, assembly GCF_030265055.1. Lineage (NCBI taxonomy): Eukaryota > Metazoa > Chordata > Actinopteri > Syngnathiformes > Syngnathidae > Doryrhamphus > Doryrhamphus excisus. Next base: position 16,047,981 of record NC_080475.1, on the reverse strand, counting down.
CCTATCCGTGTGGAAGTGGTAAGTTTTTGGCTTTTTAAGTTTAAAGGAAATAACTTGGAGGCTACCGTTTAGGTCGCCAGCTCTCTAGTTTGCGAGTTAGCATGTGTCTCAATTAATTTGAAAAAAATAATTTGTCTACCCACCAACTATATGTGGTTTCTTAATTTTTAATTATTTGCCATTTTATTATTATTATATTTATTTATTACTGATTGATTGATTTTCTTTATTCTTGATCTTATTTTGTGTAGAAAAATAAAAATGAAGATATTTGAGAACAGTGGAATGTTTTATCAGAGCTTTTCTTGTAGAAAATCGGAACCAAAGCAAAGTTTATTCATTTTTCTGTTTTTAATAAATGTGTTTTTTGTTTTTTTTGGAAAACCTGATGTGGCCCAGCCTCGCCCAGACCCTAGCTCCAGTGGCCCCCAGGTAAATTGAGTTTGAAACCCCTGGTATAGATGATTCATGGATAAAAGTTCCACTGCATCCAAACTAATACTTCAATGTTTTTCCACAGCAATACTTCAACTGACGTCCCAGATGCATCTAGACACACTGCCTGGGGGGCTCCAAAAGGAGACGTCCACAATGCTGGCTGTGCTAGAGCAATGGGGGGACGACACTGGCTGCCATCGAGACAACATGGAGTTTTTCATATTACTTATGCTCTCCAAGTTTGGATTGGATGTCTGTGCGTTGGGCTTGTATAACCGTGCTCGACTGTTCACCTCCTTGCTGGGCATGTTCAGTCTGACCATCGTCCTCGCTGATCTGGTGATGGCGTTTTTTATGGTCACCGTGTGGTTACTTGCCACTGAAAGTATCTCGGCTTGCTTCCTCATGGCTTTTTCATCGGCCACGTATGGAACACTGCCTCTGCCTATGGTGTGCCTGTGTTTATTAGACTATTGTTTAGGAGACACCTGGAAAACCTCCTACAAGGCCCTCACGAACATGGCAGTCACACTTCTCATGTGGACATTTGCAGGCGTATACTCCTACAGTACTGTGAACGTGGAGCTCATAGAGCTGAGGTACGCCGCAGGTAAAAAGGTTCTCCTTTGTGAGGTTCAGGTCACCACAGTGATTACCTTCTTTCTTTTGGGTCTCTTTGGCTTGATGATTTGTTCAATGCTGCCCTTCTGCTCACGGATTCCACTGTGGATGTGTGAAGCCCGGAGGTTGCACAAAGCAAGGGAGAATCAAGAGAACCAGTGGAGCGACCTGCTCACATCAACCAACCGCTCAAAGTTGACAATGTCAGAGGAGACCAACTACCTTGGAAAGACTACCACACCACGACCTCCACTATGGTTCAGTCTAATGTTGGGCTTTGGTACATACTGGATGCCTTATCTTGTTATAAATGCAGCCTGCCTAGTTCTTGGTTTCTGGGTACCCGCCTACATCGCAGTGAACCTACTGTGGTTGGAGTGCACCGACAGTGTCATTGTAGCTGTGATGTTCTGGGCAAAGAGCTCAACACAAGGGCCTTATGCAAGAGTACCACCAAATGTGTGCTCATGGGAAGTGTACTGGCATTTGAGCAACGGCACGAACAACAATGACACAATGATATACAAACCCTCACATGTTTAATACAGTAGAACCTGCTTATGTTAAAGGCCGCCTATTATGCTTTTTTCCCACTTTCCCGACCTATAAATGCTTTTACAATGTTGTATCCTCATGTTAAACGATGCCAAAGCGTCAGATAATGAGATAACTGTGAGCCCCGAAAGAATTGTTTGGATGTTTTGGATGGTCCATAATTTTGTGTAATACTTGCTTTTTATAGTCAGTATAGTTACCCCAGACCCCCATTCACTGTGCAATATTAAGGGCTCTAAATGCAATATACTAAGTTCTATGTGAAGTATTTCCATAATGCCTCATATTAACTCTCTAACAAGATCTCAGTGTATAGACTGGTTATATATCTCATCTCGTTTCATATTACCTACATACTGTATTGTATATAACTCTGGAAGGTTTTTGTTAATACTTGGGTTGTTTATATTGTTTATTTTTCTATATTGTGTATTTTGTACTGCTTAACTGACTCTGTACTTGCTGCTGTGCAATACAAATTTCCCCATTGAGGGACGAATAAAGGCATATCTTAATCTTAATCTTAATTTTTTCATCAGAAAGGAGAGACTGTGAAGTTGTTCATTGCTCTGTGTGCATTCATTCATTCATTTTCTACCGCTTATCCTCACAAGGGTGGCGGGGGAGTGCTGGAGCCTATCCCAGCTGTCTTCGGGCGAGAGGTGGGGTACACCCTGGACTGGTCACCAGCCAATCACATGGCACATATAGACAAACAAGCTATGGACAATTTGGAGTCGCCAGTTAACCTTTTAAATGAATATGTAGACGTAAACCACAGCCATTGTGAGTGGACAAAAAAAATTATGCTCAAATTTAAGATGTTCAAAAAGGAAGGATGCTATTATCCGACTGGAATAAAAGATATGTAGGATGACGACTCATCTATTTATCAATGCTCATGTCAAACCTGATTAAGATGTCGCCAGGCCACTGTTTAGGAACCACTGTACGAAGCTGCACATACAGTCATACAGTTACCTTTTTGAGGCACCCGAAGAAGTCCATACTCATAACTCAACATAACACGACTTTTTAAAACATAATGTAATGATTCTTAGGGGTATTATGTGTTATATTTGCGCATGTCTTGCCATGGAGAGATATGTTCCGGGTTGGGAAGGAAAAGGGGTGACGGACAGGAAGTGAGGCAGAACCCGCATGTTAGGGAGTTGTTAGGAATCATTGTTCCTGGACCTTAATAAAAAAAAACGGCTGTTGTTCCGCCCGTCTGGTGTGGTGTTTGGCTGAGTGTTACAATAATATTGTATACAAGAAGTCCAAAGTTACCTTTCCACAACGGCATAAGGCCCCATTTCGACAACGTATAACACACAACCATGACTTAAATATTACTTTCTTACAGGCCGAGATCAACTCATTGAGTAATAGTGAAGTATAGCTAGCTTTCAGTCAGCAACACTGTGCCTCATGGTGTCTCCATCTTTGTTGTGAACCGACGTTAGCATTAGCAATAAGAGTCTTTCTCCTACTCACCTGTCCTCCGATTGTAATGTCGAAAAAAACAATTGGATTGTTGGGGTTTGTCGCGTTGACGGACATAGTTGCACTCTTCTCACGTTTTATGAGAAAATAAATACAACGTGAACAGCCACAAATTTGAACATTCGGATGGACGGAAGCTCAAGAGTGTCAAACTACGGAGAGAGAGCGCAAGAGCAATGCACATTATAGCGGTGGGTAGATGGATCCAAATATCGATAACACCGATACCAACGTTAGTATCAATATTGATCGATATCAATGTGAAAAGATCGACCCAGAATATAATCACATCATTCTGATTTAATAAAAAAATACATTATCTTACATTAACATGTTCTTTACTTTGCCAGTAAAACAGTAGCATTTCTAATCATCCGTTAATGTGACCCCCCTCACCCCACTGAATACTTGGTATTACCCTACTGTTTTCTGCAACAAATCCTGTCAGTAGTGAAAGTATTTTCTGATCAAATAACGCCCTAGCCTACACAGAAGCTGCATTTATCCAGGCATGTCTACGTTTTTACTCTCTATCGGATTTTCTGCTGCGTTTGGAACAGTAACCATGGTGATGACTGATGCTCTTCAGGTGACATTATGTACCAGTCCTGCTGCATCAGGGCAGCTGACATAGGGGACAATTCTTGTTGTGCCCTGTACATTGGAGGAATGGCCCCCCGATTGGTGTTGCTGTTGGACTTCTGTGCCCGTCGCGGATTGTTGATGGCAAACACCATGTTCAAGCATAAGGGGGTCCACATGCACACTTGGCACCAGGACACCTTGTTCGATGATTGACTTGCAGCCATATGTAACACGACACTCGGGTGAAGAGAGGTGGGGAGCGGTCAATCAATCGTACAGAATACATTCAGGTATTCTTACTCTTGTATAAACTTACAGTGCATCCGGAAAGTATTCACAGCGCTTCACTTTTTCTACATTTTGTCATGTTACAGCCTCATTCCAAACTGTATTAAATTAATCTCTTACCTCAAAATTCTACACAAAATACTCCATTATGACAATGTGAAAAAAGGTTTTTTTTGACATGTTTTGAATTTATTAAAAATAGAAAACAAAACAATCACATTTACATAAGTATTCCCAGCCTTTGCTTAATACTTTGTTGATCCACCTTTGGCAGCAATTACAGCCTCAAGTCTTTTTGAATATGATCCCACAAGTTTAGCACACCTATCTTTAGGCAGTTTTGCCCATTCTTCTTTGCAATAAGTCTCAAGCTCCATCAGGTTGGATGGGAGACGTCTGTGCACAGCCATTTTCAGATCTCTCCAGAGATGTTTGATCGGATTCAAGTCTGAACTCTGGCTGGGCCACTCCAGGACATTCACAGAGTGGTTCTGAAGCCAATCTTTTGAGATCTTGGCTGTGTGCTTCGGGTCGTTGACCTCAGGCTGGGGCGAAGGTTCATTTTTCAGCAGGACAAGAGCGCTCTGGAGCAGGTTTTCATCCAGGATATCTCTATATATTGCTGCATTCATTTTTCCTTCTATCCTGACTAGTCTGCCAGTTCCTGCTGCTGAAAAACATCCCCACAGCATGATGCTGCCACCACCATGCTTCACTGTAGGGATGGTATTGGCCTGGTGATGAGCAGTGCCTGGTTTCCTCCAAACATGGCGCCTGGCATTCACACCAAAGAGTTCAATCTTTGTCTCATCAGACCAGAGAATTTTGTTTCTCATGGTCTGAGAGTCATTCAGGTGCTTTTTGGCAAATTCCAGACGGGCTGCCATGTTCCTTTTACTAAGGAGTGGCTTTCGTCTGGCCACTCTACCATACAGGCCTGATTGGTGGATTGCTGCAGAGATGGTTGTCCTTCTGGAAGGCTCTCCTCTCTCCACAGAGGAACGCTGGAGCTCTGACAGAGTGACCATCGGTGCCTTGGTCACCTCCCTGACTAAGGCCCTTCTTCCCCGATCGCTCAGTTTAGAAGGCCGGCCAGCTCTAGGAAGAGTCCTGGTGGTTCCAAACGTCTTCCATTTATGAATAATGGAGGCCACTGTGCTCATTGGGACCTTCAAAGCAGCAGAATTTTTTCTGTGTCCTTCCCCAGATTTGTGCCTCAAGACAATCCTGTCTCGCAGGTCTACAGACAGTTCTTTTGACTTCATGCTTGGTGTTTGTGCTCTGACATGCACAGTCAACTGTGGGACCTTATATAGACAGGTGTGTGCCTTTCCAAATCATGTCCAATCAACTGAATTTACTGCAGGTGGACTCCAATTAAGCTGTAGAAAGATCTCAAGGATGATCAGTGGAAAAAAGATGCACCTGAGCTCAATTTTGAGCTTCATGGCAAAGGCTGTGAATACTTATGTAAATTTGATTTCTTAGTTTTCTATTTTTAATCAATTCAAAAAAAGTAGAAAAAAAAACTTTTTCACATTGTCATAATGGAGTATTTTGTGTAGAATTTTGAGGTAAGAGATTAAATTAATACAATTTGGAATGAGGCTGTAACATGACAAAATGAATACTTTCCGGATGCACTGTATTTGAGTCAGACTTGTAAAATCCAAGACACCAACAGTTACATGAAGGGTTTTATTTTAACAATAAAATAGACATTTACAAATCGACAAAATTCAAAAGGTGGCGCCACCCATTAAAGAAAAAAACAGCAACAAGTGGCTGCAAAAACAGTCAAAGTTGCACCAAATAACTGATGTAGAATGAGTGAACAACAAAAAGGATGTTGGTAAACAGAGGGGTTAGGTAAAGCTAAAGCAAAAGCAAGACAATGCACTTCTATGTGAAGTAATACGGCTTCTTGACATTGACACCATATTCTGAAAGAGCGGGACCCAGATCTTCCATTGTCAGAGTGTACTTCTTATCCTATAGATAAACGGGACAAAATACAATGACACCAAATTTGTGGGAAGAAAACAATGGAAGAAGTTAACTGAAAAAAGAGAATTAAGCAAAAAGCGTAGAAACAGACCTTTGTTTTGCTCCTTGAGCTTCCCGATGCAGTTCCTTTCATTTTGCAGTACTGCAGCGCATCGTTGGCAATGTCAGAGATGAACTTCTGAGAGGCAAGGGAGATCAGACGGATTCTAGAGAAAAATAAAAGTACTTTAAGACATGCTTGAGAATTGCACGCTTCCACTTTCGTCATCAATTTAGGTAAGTTACAGTTTCGATATGTCTAATCTATCTAAATCAAACTCTATGCAATCAAAGTAGAAGTAGAGAATTTCACTAATGTGTGACATTAGTGACATTATTATGTATAACATTATTATTATTACTACACTATTTTTGCACTTCTTGTCCTGGATTGTCTCCTATTGCTGCACACTGAAGCTTTAACACAGAACACAGTCTAACACAGAAGACTTACATTCTTGGATCAGAAGCTTCGAAGCCGGCCCGATTCAGGTAGTAGCCCGTCACTGCATCAGGAATCTGACAACAACAAAAAGGTCACTTGAGGAGTAAAATTACAATGGTGCTGTGCATCAAACAAGAGGAGGGACGTTTAACACGACAATAAAACATTCTAACTACATTTATACGTCAGAACAGTGGAAAAAGCATAATAGATCCCTTTTAATAGAAGCAGTCGTTTTGTCCCTAGTGTTATTTTTATGTATTTTGTATATATTTATAATGTGACATATGTTGCCCACTCAACATCCGGGAAGGGGGATTCCAACCTTTGTGGTCCCTTCTAAGGTTTATTTTTCGCCAAATGGGGTTTTATGTTTTTCCTTGTCCGGTTGGGGGTTCAGCCCTTTGATACTCTTGATTAAAACACGAAGAAGCCATTTTGTGTGCACTCTCCAAATGCAAAGTGCGTTGTGTGAAATAGGTGCCTTTTTTCAAGTGCATTGTCTTACCGTGGGAGTATACTCCTCTAGCTGCATGACAAAGTCAGCCAGTGGGGTTGTGGAGACGTTAGGCTTTATGTCTCCATTAGTGATGGCTCCAGGAACATAAACCCCATTGGAGACAGAGGAATCTGATGTTGACGTCACCATGGCGGCCGAGGTTGAAGCTGTAAGACAGTTAAGGCAAGTTATAATAATGAGCAGAAATAAACGTGTAAACTGCCCTACGTATTTAACAAATGCACCATAAGTCAGTCCTTGTTTTGTTTCACCGAGAGATGGTAGATGTGCCTTGTGTTGACACACATTGCATTATTACCGTTGCTGGTGACCGAAGGGGCGTTCGTTGTGGCGTTTTCATTTGTGATACAGTTACTTGCAGTTGAAGACGTCGTGACATTAGAAGAAACTCCAGTTGTAACGGACTGATTAACGCCGTCAACATTCATGACGAGGCTTGTTTTCGTCCCTCGCTGTTTGGAAGCACCTTGGCAGCGCTAGCTAACTAGCAAACGCGCGAAGCTTTGCTAGCTGGTCCTTGGCGAACAGTGAAAAGAAGCTCCAAAAAGCTTAATTCAAAGTCTTGACTTCCTAGAGGAACCTTTAACTGTTGAATAAATTCTAACTTACATCACTCATCTAGCTTATATGATTAAAAATCGCGCTGGCACTAGCTGGCTACTATTGCAGGTGTTTAGCTAACCAAGAGCTGCTCAACAAATGGCGTCATGTGACCTTCGCAGTGACGAAGTTAGCCGGAAATGTCCATATACTCTTCGGTATATAAACTCGTTGTGATAAAGTCTGTCGGTTATTTTTTCCACAATCCACTATATAAGATGAAATACAATTTAGGCGTGTAATTGTTTTTTTAGTAGTGCTATGCTCGCTTTTATCCTATCGTTTACAGTATGGTGTGCTGTATGCCGAATTCCAGCTAGCAATGGCTAACATTTCGGAGGAGCCTTGAATGCAGCACAGGGAAGGCGGCGTTTGTATGCGCTTTGAGTATTTAAAAGGCAGGAAGCAGACACAAAAGCTTAACACTTTTGACTTTGCATTGGAAAAGTAACTGTATATTTTCTTTTGAAAAACACAGCTTACAAGTTGCCAAGAGTGTGGAAAGTTGGTGTCAACATGAGTCCACCTGTCCGGATCATTGTAGTGGGTGCTGGCTGTCGAGGGAATGCTTACTCCCGCTATGCAATTGTCCACCCTGACCGTGTGCAGGTAAATGCACCTTTTTTATGATTTCCTTTTTACATACTTAATATTACATCAGCTGTATTCGGATTACGACGTGCTTACCTTGTCCTCTGTTTGTATGTCATCTCGGTGGCTGTTTTTCCTGTTATAACAGGTTCAGCTCCCCTACTCGTGCTTTCTGATATAATTAAAATACCACCAAAGAAGATGCAATAATTACATGCAGGTCTCACCAGCCGGTGCAATATACTATATTGGAACCTTTTCAAGTGAACTGGATCCTATCCCAGTTGACTTTGAGGGAATGTGGTGAATACAAATAAAGACACAGTAATAAATTAAAGACAATGATGTACACAATACATTCTGATTTGTTTGGATTTAAAAATAGGAATAGAAAATAATTTAAATAACTTACTACAGGGTCAAGCTTTCATCATCACAAAACATTTTTTTCACTGTAGAGGCTATTTTGTCAGAGTAAATTAGAGGCCATGGTTCAGTGGGACGAGGGTGGAGTGCCCCCTCAGGGTTGGGAATGAGGTCCCAGGTGGAAGAGTTTGGCTATCTCGGTGTCTTGTTCACGAGTGAAGGAAGGGGGGAGCGTGAGGTCAATAGGCAGATCGGCGCAGTGATGCGGTCGCTGTACCGGACCGTCGTGGTGAAAAGAGAGCTGAGCCGGAAGACCTGGTTAAGCAGAGGAGAATGGAATGGAATGAAGTAGAGTATGCTGCGGTCCAATAAAAATGAGCTATGGGCCAAAAATGACCCCTGGGCCCCACTTTGGACACTACTGGTATATAGTATTCATTCATTCATTCATTTTTTACCACTTATCCTCACAAGGGTCGTGGGGAGTGCTGAAGCCTATCCCAGCTGTCTTCGGGCGAGAGGCTGGATACATCCTGGACTGGTCACCAGCCAATCACAGGGCACATATTGACAAACAACCATTCACACTCACATTCATACCTATGCACAATTTGGAGTCGCCAATCAACCTAGCATGTTTTTGGAATGTGGGAGGAAACCGGAGTACCCAGAGAAAACCCACGCATGCACGGGGAGAACATGCAAACTCCACACAGAGATGGCCGAGGGTGGAATCAAAATTGGGTCTCTGAGCTGTGAAGTCTGCACGCTAACCACTCTCCCGCCCTTGGTATATAGTAGTTAGCGTTTGATGCTATAAAGACAAGGTAATAAGTTACAGCTAAAGAATGTGTTATAGGGACGTTGGCTGTCCTCTGTGTTCGGATTTCACATGGGATATAATAAAAATAAAGGGTCAAACTGTAACGAGACATTTATTAACTGTGTGTTTACATCACATTAACTGTCCTACAAGTGTAAAAAATTGCTTAACCATTGTTAATTTTAACACATAAAAAGCGTGGCAAAGGTGTAACAGGTGATTTTTAAACTTCCAAATAAGGCTATGAATAGGCTTGGTCGCAAATGAATGGAACTCAGTAGAAAAGTCTGCCATGATGGGGAGCAAGACTGTTGGGCGGGGTTAGCAAGACCAATGTACAATGTATCCACTAGCTCTGAGCTGAATGTAAAATAAAATTATGCGCAATGAGTACATTTTGAAATGAATGGTTGTCATCTATCCACCCATCCATTATCATCACCAAGGTCACAAGTATTATGGCTCTGTGATTGCAGGTTGTTGGAGTCGCTGATCCCATTAAGTTTGCCCGCACTAAGTTCCAGCAACTGTACAAAATAGCAGAGGAGAATCTGTGTGAAGGTGAGTTAAAAATGCCTTGAAGATCTTACAACAACGATGCTGTGTTTCACCTTGGATGCTCTCTCTCCCCACACAAATAGACTGGCGCACTTTGGTGCAAAAAGACAAGTTTGCAGATGCTGTTCTAATTTGCACTCCCGACCACCTTCATAAGGTAAATAAAAAATAATATATAGACTTAACCTTCTTATTCTGCATCACTCCAACACGTTCTCATGTCTCAGGAGCCTGCAGTGGCATTTGCAAAGAAAGGATACCATCTTCTACTGGAAAAACCAATGGCTGTGAGTGATTGCAGTTACAAATACTACTTAATATTTACAGTATATCACTAAGTGACTACATCCGTAATTTCATGTTATATCTTTTCAATCAACAATACTCTAGAAATGAGACTATTTGAGCACTATTTGTTATTTGGCATGTAGCCTTAATCCTCTTGGACATGGAATTCACCAAGAGTTGTGCAGCTCCTTCATGATGACATCACTGGTGGATGTTAGACCCCTTCAGCCCCCCCCCCCCCCCCCCCGACCCCCCCTCTCCTTCACTTTGATGCCCTCCAGACATACTGGGCCACTCCATCACTTTCTGTTTCCTCATCATGGTACTTGTCATCTTGGAGGAGTGTGTGCTCATTATCATGTTGAAAAACTCTAGTCCGGCTCAGTCCCAAGACATGTTCAAGTTTCCAGCAATAAACCACTGCTACCCAGTGCCGGCAGCAGTCATGCACTCTCACCACCATGCTTGACTATAGCTGTGACAAACTAGGGGTGACACTTTGCTCATGAGCGGAGAGAAGACGGCACAGTGTTGACTAGGAGGCATGTTTATAAGTACATGAATAAATAATACATACAGTATATACAGTAGTATATTAAAGAAAAACATCGCCATCTGGTCCAGCACGAACTAAATAACTGCTGATTACATTCATATTTCCAAAAGATCTAACATCCTATGTCTGTTTTTGTTGTTCTTGAACCCATTTGTATTGATGACCACTTCAGACAAAAGCTGAAGACTGCCTGGAGATTGTGAAGGTGTGCTCGGAGAACGGCGTGATGGTGTGTGTGGGTCATGTTCTCCGTTATCATCCCCCAATTCGCATGATAAAGGTAGTTTGACCTTTGCACTTGGCTGTCTCTTTTAAAAGCGTGGTAGTAGTTTATTGTTAAAGTGTGCCCAAATGAACGCCCCCCCCCCCCCCCCCCTCCCCCAGAGAAAATAATGCAGCTTGGACTCCTACTTGGACTCCTACTATGCTCTTTTCAATTATTTTCCTTTTACATAAGTTAGCTTAGCAGGTTTGAACAATGTTTTTCCTCCCCTGGGAGGCACACATTTTCCTGTATATGGGATATGTAGATTATTATTAAAAGTAGCGTCCTATTTACCATTCTTTTAACGCTTTTTACACTTTCCTTCTATTTTGTTTTTTATACTGCTAAGGAAAGGCTGTTTTTGTAGGAGCTGTTAGATGACGGAGTCATTGGCGATGTGATTCACATTCAGCACTTGGAGCAGGTACATCGATAATGTTGATGCTGTTGCGTTCATGATCTCCGTCATGAGTTACGGTAATCATGAGTTACAGTTGTCTTTTCTTTCAGGTTGGCTTTTATCACTTCGCTCACTCCTATGTCCGTGGAAACTGGAGGAATGAAGCAGAAAGCTCTTTCTCTCTTCTGGCCAAATCGTGTCATGACATAGACTTAATCAATCACTGGGCTGGAGCACGCAAGTAAGACATTCAAGGGATTTATTTTTTTGACATGAATGTATGACACCGCCATTAGCAGTGAAGTGCAAACAGCGACACACTCCCCACTTTGGTGTCCTGAGGAAAGTAGTTGCAGCTAGTTGCTTGGGACAGTTAACAAAGAGTTTGGCTTAATACATTTGCATCACTAAAATGCCTACTAGAAAAAAAATCTGAAAATCTAGCCTAGGCACTTGTTCATCACCCAAAAGAAATCTAGAAAATTGATGACCGCTTGTTTTCTGGTAGGTGTTTGAAAGTGACATCATTTGGCTCCGTCAGCCACTTCAGTAAAGAACACAAGGTATTTGTTTTATAACTTAGAAGTAACATTAAAAACATCTAAGTTGTCTGGGTGATATTTTATTGTAATGTCCCATCAGCCAGCAGGGGCTGCTGACCGCTGCCTGGACTGTTCGGTCGAGGACGCCTGCCCTTACTCTGCATGCAAAATCTACCTGGACAGAGTGAAGCAGGTCAGCTCATACTTTACATAGCACACGCTCGGTCGTGTTTGAGGAATTGTTTTTATGTGTTTTAGGGCCACACTGGCTGGCCTGTGTCCGTCGCATGTCCCAACTCCCACCCAGACATCGAAACTGTAACTGAGTCTCTAAAAACAGGGTGGTATGGTCGCTGTGTCTATGAGTGTGATAACGACGTCTGCAGCAACCAGGTTTGAAAACTCCTTTATTAGTGCACTTCTTCACGTTACTCATTTGTTGTGTGTGAAAGTACTTACATTTTTACTATTGGATTTTTATCATACTGTAATATTTGGAGTTTTTGTTTGGCCATAATAATGTATCATACTAAAATTTCCTTTTTATTACTCTTAGGGAGGTGTATGAGTAGACAGTACTAATCACGAATCCTAACCCTGTCAGTGTTCTTACTTTAGTAACAAAATCCCCGATACTCATCCAGGTTGTCAACATGGAGTTTGCAGGCGGTCTGACAGCAGCCTTTTCTATGATTGCTTTCACTGAGGAACTCTGCCTTCGAAAAACAACAATCTACGGCAGTCTGGTACAACATTACTCATTTTGTCACACGTACGGTATATTATTGACTGTATTTGTTTGTGCAAGGTAAGTCTTCTACCACGATGACAAAATTAGTTGACAAAGCGTCTTTCATGACAAAAACATTATTCAAATCAATAAGATTTAGGCACCTGCCTGCTCATGTTTACTTATTGCTCTTTCTGTAAATGTACTGTATGCATAACTGTACAATATATGACTGCATTATCAGTTAGTATCAATTAACATTAGCAGTGACTTGTCTTCCAGGGGGAGTTGTCATTTTCAGACGATGAGATTCGCGTCTTCAACTTTCTAACCCAGAAAAGCACCAAATACGTGGCAAAAGTGCATGCCCCTGAGGGGTTTGGCATGGCTGGACATGGTGTAGCAGATTACTACCTGATGGACTCCTTCATTTCTGCTGTGATTGTGAGTGCACATTGATTGCATGTGTGATTTGTCAGAATCAAGCATAGAAGATGGATGGATTCTAGTACAGTATTGGTATGGCTTGTTCTCAGGCAGTTGATTCGGATGTTATCTGTTTGCACGCAGAAAAATGACCCATCACTCATCATTTCTACTCCTGAGGAGTCACTGAAGAGCCACTTGCTGGTGTTTGAGGCAGAGCGTTCAAGACGGGAAGGCAGAGTCATCAACTTGGACCACTCTGGATGATCTCTTAAAGGGGACCTATTATGCTTCTACTCTTAATTCATTCATTCATGTTCTACCACTTATCCTCACGACGGTGGGGGGGGGGGGGGGGGGGGGGGCGCTGGAGCCTATCCCAGCTGTCTTAAGGCGAGAGGCGGGGTACACCCTGGACTGGTCGCCAGCCAATCACACGGCACATAGAGACAAACAACCATTCACACTCACATTCATACCTATGGACAATTTGGAGTCGCCAATTAACCTAGCATGTTTTTGGAATGTGGGAGGAAACCGGAGTACCTGGAGAAAGCCCACGCATGCACGGGGATTGAACTCAGGTCTCCTAGCTGTGAGCTAGAAGCCCCCATGCTTCTACTCGTCTGACCTATGAATGTAGTTACAATGTTGTATTCCCGTGTTAAACCATGGCAAAGTTTCAGATAATGAGGTTTGGGCATTTGAAAGCTCAAAACGCTGGCTTTGAAAAGGCGTGGTAAAACTGTTCCTTTGTGACGTCACAGAGGGGTGGACTTCCTTATATGGTTCATAGTTTGGGCGGGTGATCACAGCAGAGTGGGCATGGCCATGGGTGGAATAGGTGCAGATTCTGCAAAATGTTAGCGGGTGATTGTGTGAAGCTGCTCTATAGGAGACCACAACTCAATACAAAGGGTCAAAAATGAGCATAATAGGTCCCCTTTAAAAAGCAAGTTCTGTAAACCTGTAAACTTGCCACAGAATACTGCAGCAAGTTTTTAAAATGCTTCGTCTGACTATTAGTAGCGTCTGACCTTTTTAGCATTGTGCTTCGAAATGATTGTATTCACGACCATTATCTTTGTTTCATTTCATTGCTGCCCACTGAAATGAAGGCTAAAAGTAGAATCCTCACATGTATGTTTTACACTGACAGTTTCATTTGGAAGTCCACAAATTATTAGTCTTTCTCACAGCCCAAACTTGCGGCCTGCTGCAGGGATGGCTCGTCACTACAAGTCCAATCCAGGAGCCGATCATCCAGGGTCTCCTTGGTTATAAAAAATAAAAATAAAAACTTCAGGGACCCATATTTAAAGTGAACACGTGCACTTAAACCGAAAAAAATTCGGCTACACGGTGGTCCACGTGGAAACAGCCAGCCTCACTGTTCAAGCCTGAATGGCCAGTGCAAGCCCAATGCAGACCAACTCAGGGTTGGGGCATGGATAGCTCATGAGTCCTACGGTTCCTGTCTTCTTTCACTCTGATTCTTTGAGGACAACATAAGAATCAATTAGTGACGCGTGTCATCAGCTCTCTCGTAAAACCCGAGCAAGTACAGGTATGTATGCAAGTATGCCTGATGTGAGCCATCAATTAACTTTGCGGTCATTGGCTGCATACTCACCCACTTATGGGCTGTTAAAAGAACCTGTCCTCTCATTAGCTCCTCTGCTTCCTGAACGGCTGCCTTTGCGGGCCTTGTCCTCACTGCATATCACAATATACAAAATATTCAAACATGCTGTCTTTGTAATACTTAAACAAATAAATCATACTTAAATAAAATCAGCAGGTGCTGAATGAACGATTTTCTCTGCTGTTGATTATTCATTCATGATGAAAAAGATAATCAAGCCTTACTCTGGCGTTGAAGCTCTTGTGGACAAGTTGACTGCAGGGGCGTTGCCTTTCCCCCGCAGTTGATCCGCTATTGAATTAAAGCCGTCACTAGCGAGGTCCTGATTGTGAGAAAGCAGGACAATGACCATATCATTAGGGTCACTAGTAAGCTAGAGCCTATCACAGCTGACTTTGTTTGGGGGTGTGTGTGTGTTGGGGGACATGGAGAGAAATAAAAAGTAAATTCCTTATTCTGTTAATACAGAAATCATAGGGCCCTACATGTTCAGTGTTCATGTTCAATGTTCATTATTATCAATGGGAGTTTAAGTGGCTGTGTCGCATGACAGGTGCACATACACACTGTGTTAAGTTTTCCTGGAAGAGGAGGACGGACTGCAGATTTAGGAGGCCATTGACTTTGTCCTCCACCATCTTCAAGCAGGCTGTCATGTGCTCATCCAGCGCTCTGTCAGCGGAGCCCAGTGAGCTTATCTCAGACCTTTGACAGCAGATACGTAGTAATGATTGGATACCTGGAACAAAAACAAGTGGAGAAGTTACAAATGTGATGGATGATGCATATAAAATAACAAATAATGGTTCGATTCTCCGCTTGAACATCTGTGTGTGCAGTTTCTTACCACATTCCAAAAACATGCCAGGTTCATTGGCGACTCCAAATTGTCCATAGGTATGAATGTGAGTGTGAATGGTTGTTTGTCTATATGTGCTCTGTGATTGGCTGGCCACCAGTCCAGGGTGTACCCCGCCTCTTGCTCGAAGACTGCTGGGATAGGCTCCAGCATACCGCACGACATATATATTGGTGCACTCAGTTGACATGATAAGCTGATATAATTGCTGTGCCATACTGTACCTATTTTAAGAAGACGTTGGATTTTCTCCTTGAACTGAATTTGCTTTTGGTAACCAGAGAGCTGTTCCTCGATGGTCTCTTGCTTGGCGAAAATGGCCATCTGAAGAGTTTTGCGGTCCTCGTCCTGATCTTTCTGGTCCACCACAAAGAGCTCACTCTCCTTGTAAAGCTTGAGTTCAAAAACAAAGCAGTAACAGCGTTACATGACGTTAAACCTCTCCATTCAAATAGAACAGCACTGACTTGCGTGATCTGTTGTTTAATGGCCTCGGCTTGCCAGTGTTGATAGTTGACAAAGCCCATTAAAGAATAGTTCTCCTCTTCGACTGAATATTAAAAAAAAGAACATCACAGGATATAGTGGAACATTCTCAACATGTTTAGACTTTTCAATTTGACCTACGTTCTAAGTAGTTCCGCACTAGTGAGTCCAGGTCATTTTCGCCTGTTTCCGTGAGAATTCTTCTTATTGTGTCTTCGTGAAGGGTCAACTTCTCTAGCTGGTCCAGCAGATTCTCTGTTTACATAACATAAGTATAATTTTCATCAATTTCCTGCACAAACACAAGCCTAAACAGGCATGAAACATGACTGTCAGTGTAGGAGGTTGGAAGTGTCCCAAAAGTTGGACAATTTGAGGAACAAATGTGACATCAGTTTCTTCTGTTTTGGTTTTCCTGTGTTTTTACATTTCATGTTTGGTGGACATGTGCCAGCACTACTGATTGTGAAGCCACTGAGCAGAATGCATTGACAAGGCAACATATAGAAGCTGAAATCTGATTGGACAAAAAACAGCAATATACACATACATCTAGTGGAAGAACTGCCACCAGAATGAAGATAGTGCTTCTAATTTGCTGTTAAGTTGCGCTTGATTATTCTAAGCAAATAATGACAAAACAAATAATCACCATTGTCATGATCGGAGCCCTCGTCAGAAGCATTCTTCACATTCACCATAACCTCAAGGTTGCAGTGCGTGGAAATTTCGTGCTCCAAGTTGGTTGTTGTTTGCGTGTACTGGGCTTCAAACTGGGCCTTTTGCTCTTTCAGCTTCTTCTGCTTTACTTGGATTCCAACACTAGGTGTCGCCACAACACAGTCAACGGGTAGTACATTAGATTATAATTCAATAAAAAAAATAATATACATTGAAATAAAAGAGGCGTTCACCTGGCATTGTTGGCTTTAGTACACATAGCACTCAAGTCCGAAATTTCCTTGCGAATGGCTTGCAGTTCCTGGAGAAGAAATCATCATCATCAGACCTTTGCTCTCTAACATTCATTCATTCATTTTCTACCGCTTATCCTCACGTGGGTCGTGGGGGTGCTGGAGCCTATCCCAGCTGTCTTGGGGCGAGAGGTGAGGTACACCCTGGACTAGTAGCCAGCCAATCACAGGGCACATATAGACAAACAACCATTCACATTCACATTCATAACTATGGACAATTTGGAGTCGCCAATTAACCTAGCATGTTTTTGGAATGTGGAATATGGAATAGCGGGTGGGATTGAACTAGCTGTGAGGCCTGCGCGCTAACCACTCGTCCTTCGTGCAGCCTACTCTATAACAATGATTCCCAAAGTGTGGGCCGTGGTGGTATTGCAGGTGGGCCATTAGAGGTCATTCAAAATATGATTCATTTTTGCTAATATTATTTTTTAAATTATTTTTATTGTAAATAAATGTATTTATTGTACGTAAGTAATAACCTATTGAGTGTTATTGACCTGTCACAATATTTTAGGAACCTTATACAGTTTATGATTGGAACATAGCTCTCTGGTCATCATGCCAGTCTTGGATGCAGTTATGAAAAGTATGAGAATTAATTCTGTCTTGTGTGTACACCACAGATTAAAAGTTTGGGCTTCCTTTATCCCCCTGCTTTAATTTCCGTCCTGAATCTTTATAATAATAATAATGCAAACCAAGCAAGAGTAAAAAATGTCCACCCCATGTAATACTAGTTATTAGTTGTTTTTGTTGTCAGCAAATACTGGAATAGGGATTTGGTCAAGTTTGGCTGCTAATGTATTCCTCCCCTTCTCTATCCCACTTCCGTAGAAAAAGCAGAGTCTGAGGACACGAACACTGACAGTTACATGACCGTGGCTGAGGTATCTGGGGTCAACAAAATTTACTTTGAATTTTGTACTGACAACATATGCTAGCCATGGGTGTAAAATGTGTGAAAAATGAGCCGAAGACGAGCAGCACCTTGAATATATTATATAATAGATATAATATATTTTATTCACCTTTTTCAGCTGAAGTTGGACTTGCATGAACTCATTCTTCTCCATCTCCAGCATGTCTATCTCCTTCTTTAACTGGCCGTTCCTGATCATCAGCTCATTGAAGCATATGTGACCCTTGAAGCATTCACACACGTTCCAAGTTTCAGCTTTTTTCAATCTGATTTTTAACTGATGTCACGCCTACCTTGTAAAGCTTGTCTTCTTTAGACAATATATCTTTCATAGAGTTGTCGTCAGATTTGGTATTATGCGACGCATGCCCTCCCCTCTGTGCTACCAGCTTCCTCTCCCATTCTACAATCTGGAAAGAAATCCAATAATGGGGATGAGAGCCTTCACAAACACTAAGTTCAAAATTTGTGACAATTTGCGAGAATGGACCACACCTGCTTTTTGAACGATACCAATTTGTTTTTGTTGCTTAGCAGCTCATCGTCTATCCTCTCTTCATTGGACAAAAGGTTTTCCAGATCCTGAACAGCATTGGTTTCCTTCTTTTGGTTGCTGTTACTCTGTGCGATGGTGAGGAAATGGAGTAGTTCCTCTTGCTCATTCTGGAGCCTCTGAATCTCCCTGCTACTTAGACAAGAATAAAGACACCGCATTTACATACACTTATACATCATAAAAACTCATGTACTAGTTTCAAGAGAATTTTCCGAAATACTAACAGTTTTCTGCTGCCTCCAATAGTTAAAAATCTAAGGACGGATTGAAAAAAATAAAGGAACCCACTTGCCTGTCTTTCAGGAGGAAGCTTTGGATTTTGTCATCGTATGCCTGCTTGTCTTTTACAGCTTGGCGATATTGGAGTTTTAATTTGTGCAGGTCATTTTCAGCTGCATTTAAAGCGGGAAAAAAAGTTAGTATATCTAGCTGCTGGTAAATGAGTCAAACACAGTAGCAGCAGACTCCTAAGAACTACATAAAGCTGCACTAGACCTGTAAAGATAGTCCAGGGTCCCTGGTCTACAGGGGACCTTTGACAATATAACAATAGAAAAGGAAGAATTCCTGCCCCACGACCCTTCGTTTTGTGAAAAGAAGAAATCACTTCGGGCACTTACGATTTTCCTCCTGTGATCGACCTCTGGCAGACCGTTTCATGTTTCATGAGATCCAGAGCACGCCTCCTGCCTGAGAAACAACACAATAATTATGTATAATTATGTATTATTGACATTACTGGTTGTCTGTGGGTCCATTTGAAGCTTTTGTTTTGACTTCAATGTACGCTGGTGTACACCATATGTAGTATTAGTATGATTATGGAATGGACAGAGCAAGTTGAAGAAACAGTACAAGCATTTGGTGTGGTATGAAAAAGTGAATTTTGAAGATTTTCCTTCATAAATCACTGCTTGTTTGGGTGAGCAATTTCAGTTAAATATATCATATAACAGACAAACACACAGATGTATGAGAAGTGAAATAAAGTTTACAGGATTTACAAAATGTGTGCAATAATTTATAATAAATTTAATTTTAAAAAAAAGTGTAGGCCTTGACCTTTGACCTGCATACACAAGTGAAGCCAATCATGAGCAAGTATGGGTCTTCCAACTCATTTTCAGGCATGCTGAATTTTACAAGTGTAATCACGTGATGTACTTCACTGTCATTCTGTCAAGCATGATTGACGTAAACTAAACCATTACCACTGATATTTCTGCATAACAGCTAATAGCATATTAACAGCTTTAATAATAGCTTTTAATAATAAGCGTAGTTAGACCTGGTAGTGCTGCTTTGTCGCCGCCTGCTGGATAGAAGTTAGCAGACGTTGCTAGCTCACGTTAGCAGCACGTCCAACAGGCCGCTGAATGCACGTCCGCCTCGTCATTTTGTGACGTCAAGCTAACGTCGAGCTAACGGGCTTCGAAAATATACCTCTTCGAGTCATGAATAATGGTTTGGGTTGGCGAAGGCGGGCTACTCCCTGTCTATTGACACACGTTGTACTCGGACGGTGAGTGGAGCTTGATAATAAACATGTTCGTCACGCTGAAGCTCCGCAGCGGCGCTGTCGTGACGTCACACGCCGGCCGTGTACTTCCTTCCGCGTTTATTACACAGCAGCTGGCCCTGTGACACAAAGCACACGGATGCATGATGAAATCTTTAACTCGGAACCGAGGGACGAATCACATTATAATCAACAGCAGGGACACATTATGTAACAGTTTTAGCCTGGTTGGTGTCTAAAATTGGTAGAATTATTATTTTTTTCAATGTTTTACACGGTTTTTATTATTATTTGAATTAAGCAACAAATGTGCCTTCTAAAAAGTAAATATAGAAACATTAGGGTCATAAAATTATGCTAAAGGAAATGAAAATAACTTATTTAGGAGGGCCCACGACCCTAATGAGGATAAGCGGCATAGAAAACATCCTCAAGAATTATAATGAGAACAGGATCCTCTGGTTTATAGTAGCAATAAGGGTGTGTAGCACAGAGTAATGATGAAAACTTTGACCCGATGCCACTGTGGGATTACACTGCACTGTCATCCAGTCCTGTCTGTGTCAATACACGAATGCTTACGTAAAGGTCAAACCGGAGTTCTCTTATCCTTAATGGAGATACTCACTCCTCACAAAAACAAAACACGTGTACCAGATATGCTCCAGGAGCTTGCACTGTGAGTCAAAGGCTGTTTTTTAAATGAGTCAACCACCAGTCCGCCACAAACCCCCCCTCTTGTCGCCGCCCCCGCCACACTCCCTCAGCCGGGCACGCGCTGCGGCATCACTTCCTGTCTCTTTTAACCAGCAAGGCCGCATCTTCAAACAGCCCAGAACTTTATTTTCCTGGTCGTGTGACAACAAACAGCACCTTCGAATTCTATTGACTTGAATGTGATACCGAGGCTACCTATCTTTTAGGCGGTGGTAGGTTTTCCATTCACATGCCGCTGGGCAAGTGGTGACGTGTGTTGACTTTTCTGCTAAATTAATAGTGTAATAATAGGGCTGGCTAATGGTGAGTCAGCAGGAAATGATGGAGCGGGAATAAGTAAGGCGAAGGAAGGACCTGGAGGAGTGTGGGAGAAAGGAAGGAGAAATACGTGGAGAGAAGGGACGCTCATATCTCAGGATTGTGAACTATGCGCTTGGGAGTGACACACACGACATTCTACCATAGTTGGTGAAAAAGATGCAGTGAGATCACAGACGGTGCTGTCATTTTTCTGCACCAAAGAGACATGATACACTGGTCGTAAATAGGATGTTGACCCCAACATCCCGAGTGATGGAAGTGATGTGATTAAAGAAGACTTTGACCCAAGGACAAGTTGTGAAAACAAAGCACAAGCAAATATTGAGAAATATCACATGTACTATTTCAACATGTGGTAGCTCAGTTGAATGTTCAATTTCTCTTGGTGAAAGTTTGAGTTCCTTACTCAGTCGGTCCTTGTGAGGTGTTCTGGGCATGCCCAGCCGGGACAAGGCAGACCCAGGACACGCTGGAGGGATTGTGTCTCACAGCTGGCCTGGGAACACCTTGGTGTCCTCCTGGTGGAGCTGGAGGAGGTGAAGTCTGGGCTTCCCTACTGAGACTGCTGCCCCCGCGATCCGGACCCGGCCAAGCGGATAACGGATGGATGGATCATTTGACAGCCCCAATATATATACAGCATAACAAAATAATACAATTATTAATGGGAAGTCAAGATACATTTTGACTTCCCATTAAGATAGCGATCAAAGACAAACATCAATCTTCCAGTCCACCCCTGCGTCTTCCACCTCCTGGTGGCGTTTGATTGTTCGATGACTGAGCTGTATCCCCTCACCAGATGAGGTCAGAGGTCGTGTCGCGAGGCCCACTCAGACATCCGAGAAGGCTGATTCCTTCCTGCTGCCTCCAACTTGCCACGGCCGATCCAAATCTGTTCAATTAGAGGACAGAGGATAAAACAATGTTGTGTTTTTCAAATCACACTAAACATTATTGTTCCATGTCAGGTTTAAGGAAGTGGTGGGTGGGAGCAGAGCGACAGAAAAAAAAAAGTTGAACATAAGAGTTTCTCAAATGTTGGATGACGGCACACCTCTAAGTTTCACCATTTTAATGCCTCAGCAGTCACATTACTCATCCACATGCTTGACTTACACTTATACCTGGGGCGTCACTAGGTTCAGAGGACAGGGGGGCTTAGCCCCCTGGAGATGCACAGGATATGAATGAATGTAGTAGACATTCCAAAAAAAATAAAAAATATATAAAAAAAAACAAATAAGGAACAAGAACCGGGACACAACTTTCAGATTTAGTAAAGATATAATTGTTTTAGGCCACCATTAAATGTACACAAGTACACACAATCTACACTGCAAAACCGCTACTCAAGCTCTGCAACCATTCTGTCCAGTGGACATCAATTATATAATAATCATTATTATATTATTAATTATTATTACTATCATCATTATTCTTCTGATTATTACTACTACTACTAGTAGTAGTAGGCTAGTATTAGCCTGCTTATTGGCTTGCTTATGAGCCTGCTTTTGCCCTATTATATAAAATTGGTCAGATGTTTTTTTTGTAATAAATAAATAAATAAGCAAGCAAGCAGGCAAACAAACAAACAAACAAATAAATAAAAATTAAAAAATCAAATTATTTAGGAAGTCCCCCTAAAATAGGCCTAATGACACCACTGACTTATACTTAGAATGTGTTTTTTCAAGCATGCAATGTAAGTGCAGCCACATGAACATAGACCACTCTGGCCGTAATGGCTATTACATGTTTGTACACAGCTGGTTCCTCTATAAGTCAATTCCCTGTGATGCTGTGTCAGCAAATATACAGATGTATTTACCATATGTATGTTAACACAACATTTCTGGCAATTTAAATGGAAATGAGCATAATCTGTTCCAGGATCAAACTTGCCATTCGATATCACAAAAAACAAAATACAAGTACAGAAGTTCATCCTTTATGCTCGAGTGTTTGACTTTGAGTTACAACTATCTATAGAATATTTCTAAATATTATAAACAAGAGAAGCAGCACGTAAAGATATGCAAAAATATGCAAAGATATGCAAAGATACCACATTAAATGAGATGCCCTTAAAATGTTTTCTTTGTAGAATAAAATGAATGTGAATGCAGTTCTTGAAAGCAAGTCCTTGTTTTGTTCCAGCAGCTTCCTCCTTCATGCCTCATATCTCTAAAAGAAAGCACACCAATGAAGGCTTACAAATGTGGGAGTTGGGTTTCTGACTGAACTGACAGCTGTGAGGGACGGAGGGGCTCTCAGAGCAGGAAATGACTTGACCTAACCTCCCGGGACCCCCGGTGGGAGACTGGCCCACCCTGAGAACAACCCCCACAGCTCTGAGCATCCCAGGTCACCGCAGCAGGCGCCCACAGAACAAATGTGCGAGTCCGTGTCTCGGCATAACCCCAGATAGATCGGAAAGCCAAATGCCAGAGGCTCTGTTAGCATTCCAAAACAAACTTACTTTTATTTTTTTAGAATGTCATGATACAAGGCAAGGGGGCCTAGTCTCCCAAAACATGTCACTGTGATTTACTATATTTAATACAGATTCCTTGTTGGATTCAGATTTACCTTGTGTGTCTGTCTGACCCTGTCATTTTTTTTGTTTAAAAAATACAGTAATACTGTAGGAATATATTTCCAATAGGAAATCATGTTAATAGAAACAATCTGTTCCAGGGTAAAATAGCGGCCAAAAACCGCAACACTAGAACATTCATAGCTGCTATAAAGTGACTGAATGTTAGATACTAATTTAAAGTAGACTGTTCCTGTTCCCTATACCTAATATCCACTTTCCTCCCACAGTTCATTAGCGATCAGTTATTATTATTTACCTGCATTAGTAACAGAACGCCTGACTTTAACAATTAATCGTGGAATTAAGTGTACTGTTTCCAATGTGAGGGAAGAAGATGTAAAGTGTCATCAATTGGAATGTAGCTGGTGACGCTTCTAAAGTCAATATAGGTGAACTGCAAACAAGGAGTGTTTGTTGAATGGATGAAGAGGATCGATGCTGATGTGTCATGGCGGCTTGTCACCAGCCAGTCAGGTACAAAGTCTCTTAGCAAATTATTCATGTGTTTCTCTTTTGGCAGACTCTATTTTACGCTTTTTATGTATTAGAATACGTTTGATAATTGTACAATATTGCTGGTTTGTGTAATTGTGACGTCATAGTGGCGGTATTAAGAGGCGGGTTCATTCAGTTAAGTCCCCACTGAAGTGCACCACCTGCCACTGGTTACAGTGTATGTAAAGGGAAAATAAAGTGAGTTTTTCTAGCCGCACATATCCCTTTTCCATATTAAGGCCTGGACAAACCCATCTTAGCATGAAAGCTACAGACACACCAAAGGGCATTCCCAACAAGGCCGACTAAAAGCTCTTTTAAATTGGCCAATAAACTATTGTGGGACGGCTGAGACTTATTTCAAAATGCTTAAAGCAAAGGCTCCTCGACAGGTCATTACACTGTTATACACGGAGTCTTTACATGTAAATGGTGCCTTCCCCTTTAAGAAGTCGCTGGGCGGGCTCGGAGGGCAGGGAGAACATTTATAAGGAGACGTGCGTCACTCCGTAAAACCACATTTAACTGACTTGGTGATGTTATTTACACACATTATGATGCACATGGCTCTGCCCTGGTCCTAGAATGCTGAGTGGGAAGTTGGCTACTACTACAGGAAGTATCCATAGGCCAAGATGGACGCACTGTTGGTAAGACTGACGTTTCCCTCCACTTAAATGTGACGTTTCAAGAAGTATACACTTGTTTCGAAGTGAAACTCGTCGTTTCAATTAAAATACTTTACCCAACGCTAAGTTAAAATGACTCAAACTCTCCGTTTTCTTCTATGTGTGATCGACTGTGTACTGTAATTTGAGCGTTGAGTGTCCACTAGCCATCCTGTAGCATTCTGTTTGTCTGTCCATGAGTATATTAATCCTTATATCTATCCATCTATTGCCGTGTTTAGCTAACTTTTTACAAACAATTCATACATTTGGCCTGAATCCATGTACTTGGATATATTTGAATCAGACTTGAACTGAGTTATGATGAGAAATGAGGAGTTGCGTTCAAAGACACTACATCATCTAAGTTGAATTCGTATGATTTCAGTGAATTTTCTGTGATTTCCGGCCATACTTAAATTCATCAAAATTGTGATTCCTTCCACATGAAGCGTTACAAAGTGAGTGATGAGAATACACACCTAATGTTTTTCTTTGCATTTCCGTTCATTTAGACCACACCCACACACACACAATAAAGATATTGTTGTGATGTTTGGAGCTGATCACCTGCGGCTACAACTAGGAAGTCCTCTCTCTTCCTTCAAAACAAAAACAATCATGTGTCACGTGTGGAACGTAACTGCTAACACATGCCACAAAAATAACAGGTTTAAATGATCTCACAATAATAATTTAAAAAATATATAATAATAATTAACAGACCAGGGTTCAATTCCACCCTCGGCCATCTCTGTGTGGAGTTTGCATGTTCTCCCCGTGCATGCGTGGGTTTTCTCCGGGTACTCCGGTTTCCTCCCACATTCCAAAAACATGCTAGGTTAATTGGCGACTTCAAATTGTCCATAGGTATGAATGTGAGTGTGAATGGTTGTTTGTCTATATGTGCCCTGTGATTGGCTGGCGACCAGTCCAGGGTGTACCCCGCCTCTCGCCCGAAGACAGCTGGGATAGGCTCCAGCACCCCCGCGACCCTCGTGAGGAAAAAGCGGTAGAAAATAAATTAATGAATATAATAATAATATCATAACACATAGCAACTCTGAACCCCTGACGTCACTTCTTGTCCGCCATAGATTTTGATTATAACTCAGAACATGCCTTTTATTATGAAAGGTGGTGGTTATCAAATGTAACTGTTGAGTAGTGATGGGAATACAGCTGTAATAGAAACCCCCAAGACCAAAATATCCCAACATTAAGATCAGTAGAACTAGAACTTATTTATCCTTGTAACGATGCCAGGACACGCATCCTCCTCATTAGTACTTTGGCAGCGTGCGGCCGTCTCCGTGGTTCCTCCTCTTGATGAGCATTCTCAGGCCTTCTCCTTTGCCGCACTCCAAAGTGTCACAAAGACCCATTTTATAGTTGAGGGGCTCCATTCATGCTCATTGGCAGTACAATTCCTCCATCTCCGACGCTCACGGGGTGGATTTGACAACACAGTGGCTTTTTAGAAGGACGAAATGAATATTCTAGTAAATGTATGGCTTTGGATGTACCCTGCTAGCGGTACATCTTATCATTCAGCATCACCGGAATGCTACACAATCAACCATTGTTGCTGTGGGCGGATACTGCGTGCTTTCATGGTGTGGAGGAAGGAGGGCGGTGTCGCCTGTTCTCGGTCCCCCTGCATCTGATCGGGAGGCTGCGCAGTTGCCCGCTCATTAGGCACACGGCTCAGTTTTTGAGGCAGCCAATCAGACTACATGCTTGCATAAGTGTGTCACACTTTAGAGTGGCTAAAATATACCACATAGCTGAATATATTGCTTATATTTGTGTTTTTACGTCAAATAATACCTGACTAACACTGTAGTTTTGTCGCATCATTTTCCTTTATCTAATTTCCACACGGTAAATCGTGAACTTTGTGAATCATTACATCCTGAAGGTTTAGTCTCCACACACACACTCCCAATTTGAGGTTGAACAAAATGGGATCTGACGGCTACCAAGAACAACACACACTAACTTCAACAAGTTGTTACAAAGTATGAATGGAAAGAATCTGCAACTCAGCTCCTTTTCTTCCCAACAGCTTGCCACTGATTACTGGGAAGCCATAATGGCTTGAACGGCAAGACCTTCATGCTTTTGAAGAAATCAAGCACCGTGCGGACACTACGACGACATGAGCCATAACAACTATTGGGGACAACATGACCTGAGCAGGTACTTGAACACATCTCCAACAAAGCAGCGCAGGCGGTATATCACACAGCTGGAGCGCACCACGTCGTTGATATGTCACATGTAATGACTCACTCATGACAGGTTACCTGCAGAAATGATTGACACACATGTATGACCGTGTGTACATTTTTTCCAACCTATGCTGTTTTTGCAGTGTGCGCTTGCGTCTGCCCGGTGGCGACGTGGAACACAATCTGACGGAGCTTCAGCAGCAACAAATGGACAGAGAATGCAACTGTGAGTATCCTTATCCTTATGTTTACTTCTTGTTTGGCCTGCATCATATGTGTTATTAAGATGACCATAAAGGCTACTTATTTTCCTGAATACATATTTACATTGCTGGCTGATCGGCAAGCTGTGGTTTAGTGTTGCAAAGTCCTGTAGACAGGGTTGGGATGGACTAAGCTATCTAGCAGAGGAGGACCAGACCAGACCAGCGGATGGGAGCCTATCAGCCCTCCTCCCAGGTCACCAGCTGTTCCTGCAGTCTGGGCCATGTCGGATGTTTTCCGCAGAGAAAGTTATGGGAAGCTCTGTTAAGATAGTGTCCATTCTCCGTGTTAATCAGGGTTGTTGTGGCTGATGTTTGACGAAAAGGGTGACAGGTTAAGCCGTTGTTTTCTATGCCTTTGGGCTCTCTTTCCGACTGAGCCCTCCTCAAATCACACACACCCACCCCCCTGGGTGTTTTTGCCCCTCCTGACCAATCATTACACTCTTGATTGTGTTTTTTTCCATTGCAGTGCAGATTGTTTTCCAGGTTTTTTTTGTGAGACCTGCTTCCTGCTACAAAGGAAATAACACCGATAGGGAGACCTTGTACTGATAGGTCCTCATCATTTGGACCACATCACTTTTAATCATCTTTGCCCAAATACCACAGTGGATTTATGTGAATCAATTAACATTCATTTGGTTAACTGATTAATTTTAAATACCTGTATTTAAACCTGTACCTGTATACCTGTATTTTAACTATTTGATCGTAGGCAATCAATTATATCTTAGTTTGATATGTTTTTTCCCTTTCCTTTCCCAGCCAGCATCTTAACACCTCAGCGTCCTTGCTACTCCGACTTGTACAACCTCCCCTTGGACAAGACCCTGCCACCTCATGAAGGAGACCAGGTGGTTCCTTATTCTTCTACCCAGCGAAGGACCATGTTTTGGGACCAGCAGAGAGAATCCAAACCTCTACCGCCACTACCTGACACGGAGGAGCTCATGTCAGATGAGGCGGCCGACAGTGAGGTGGAGTTTTTTACCAGCGAGCGACGACCCCTTTTGCCCAAGAACTGCCCTAAGGCCGTGTCCAGAAGCAGAGGTCGGGTAAACCCTGCCTACCGTGGTGGTTCACTACAGCCTGAGAGTGGCGCCTTGGCATTCTCCTGGCCTGGAGGAGAGGACAGACAGGCTTTTAAAGGAGCCGATGCCTGGCCCCCGATTATATATAGTAAACCTCCGGACTGTTCACCCACCGTCCCCCCCGAGAAGCCTCAAATTCCTCCTCGCATCCCAATACTGCCAAAAACCTCAAAGACAACAGATCCCGAGGATAAGCCGCCCAAAATCCCTCCGAGGGTCCCGTTAGTACCGCCCTGCCCGCCCCGCTCTCCGAGTCCCAAAAGCCTACCCATCTACATCAACGGTGTGATGCCGGCCACGCAGAGTTTCGCCACTAACCCGCAATATGTGAGCAGGGCGCTGCTGAGCGACAGGACGCCACCCGCAGAGCAGCCCTCTTGCATTGTTCCCATTTTAAAGGATGGCAGGCAGGCCAGCACCACACACTACATTCTCCTTCCACCTCGCCAAAGGACTGACAGGCGGGGGCGACTCTTGACTGAACCTGCCAGGATGGGAAACCAATGGTAGAAGAGATGATTTTTTAAGGCAGTATTTGCTACAGGTCAACCTGGAAATCCTCTTAACATTCCAGTGTTCTCTTCTCACTCGTTAGTGTTAGGTAGCTACCTTTATGGGTCATGAGGAACTTCCTGTTTTCCTTCAGGGACAGTATTTCATGACTGGGTAATGCAGAGCTGATAGTAGAATATATGACCTAATATCCATGTAGAAATCAAGCTGGACTTGTGTCAGTCTCTGCATTCCATGTCCAAGTTTTCCAAGAAGATGCTGCTTAAAATCCTAATTGTTTTTTTTTATGTCATGACTGAATATTGAGCAGTGCTCACTACACAATGTAAAAAAAAAAATTGCAGCTCTGCTTATGTTCTGTTCTTTACTACATGATGGTGATGTGGTTTAACATCATATTATTTTATGGTAAGGAAAATAAACCTGTAAAATGACGTCACAATAGACCACATGACTAGAAGGCACATTTTGTGCCTCAAAGTTTAGACTGAAAGTGTAATCTTTGAATGTTAATTTCATTCAGATAATTTCATGTCCAGAAAACCTCAGTTTAAGTGTATAGTGTGTTTCTGTATGTATGAATGCTATGGACATGTTACATTTCCTCTGAGGCTCAGTGCTGTTTACAACCGCTGTTACACTGACAACATTGACATTCTCCACAAGGTTCCACTTCATCCACAGTGAACACTGGAATTTCAGGAGCTTGTGGTCTTTGCTTCAAAAATTATCTAGATGTATTTATAAATAACTTATTAATTTTGTGTGTGATTTGTGTGAAGTATTCTTTTTATTCCCTCCCCCACCCTGCATCCATATTTCATCATGAATCGAACATTTAACTGAAACTTCACCGATTTAAGCGAATTTTTGTCAAAATTAAGGTTAATGCAATGATTTCAAACCCACATACAAACAATAACATATTCCAACATTTCCAGGAGCTTGTATTACATGGGTAAATTGATTTCTGGTTTGCTTTCCCACTGTACCTCAAAGTTCAGGTAATCTAGAGCAGTGAACTCAACTGGTTTGGCTTTTAAAAGGGACTGTTTGCGGCAGTTATGCAACAAATAGACAAGCCAAGTTGCATTCACAAACATCAGGGTTTGTTTTGGGGTTTTTTCCCCCCCAAACGAACCGCAACCCACCAATTGAATGGTGAATCTTGAGCAAGGGTGGGCTGCATTGAGTTACCAAAAATGGTCGGGGGGGCAGCAGACTATAAATTTGATACACTATTTTATGCTCATAACAGTCCACCTAGAATTATTTGTCTTATGTGAAAATGTTGTACATCTACTCCATGTGCTTGTCTTCCTTTGTTCAGGAGCACTTTAACCATCAGACTACATCAAATGACAAAAATGATATTTTTTGACTGAGTATGACACCCAGAATGTACATGAATAAAAGATGGTAAAACATTGACTATTAGAGCTTGTGACCGTCTCTCCTTGTTTACTTCCCAGACAGTGCAGTGGGGAGGTTGACTTGTTTGTTTGGAGGTAGTTGTCTGGATCGCCGCATGCAGGAATCTACTTAAACCATCAAAAGGTTGTTACATATTGACTGTGACGACTACGTGCAGGTCATGTTGCCAGCTTGTAAAAAGTTTAAATACTTTGGAAGCAATTGGAGGGCTGCAAGTGGCCCCCAGGCCGTAGTTTGACAACCCCTGATCTGGAGTACATTAGGCTGATGGTACTTCCCTAGTGGATATGTTTGTTGGAAACATGGCAGGTAACTGAGTAAAGTTCCTGCAGTATAAAAAAGGCTGTTATTGACTGACATGCAGGAAATGAGTTGATGGTGAACAACATGAGTCAGTGTGCCACATAATCCACTCACACTTACCAAATGTTGCTGAGGGTCCACAGGACAAACTGCACCTCTGTGGTGTAACAGGAAACCCTGACACACCGCCGTATTTATTACTCTGTCAAAGTTTAATGAAAAAAAATAAGACGTGAATTCAAGCAGTTTCAATTTGTTAGTCACCTTTCATTCAAACATGGCACAAATACAATTACTCCTCTATGACCTCACTCCTTTGCCTGCAAATAAGTTAAAACCTTTATTCCATAAACTCCACCATGCACCCCTGCAGTTCCTTATGGGCCTACTAGATCTCTCTCAGTCTCTGAGGTCCAACATGCAGCATCCAGGCTGCCAACAGACAGGACGGATGCTGACTGACTGCTTTACCGCCATGCCCTATTAAGCAGTTTGACTTCCGCGAGGCGCTTGCTGATCATTGTGGCAAAGAAGAGTGCGAAGAGGACGCTGCTTATCAGCATGTAGT
Organism: Doryrhamphus excisus; assembly: GCF_030265055.1. Classification (NCBI taxonomy): domain Eukaryota; kingdom Metazoa; phylum Chordata; class Actinopteri; order Syngnathiformes; family Syngnathidae; genus Doryrhamphus; species Doryrhamphus excisus. Next base: position 16,016,653 of record NC_080475.1, on the reverse strand, counting down.
CATAGTCGTCTTTCAGCACGTCAAATTGTTTGGAGGGGTAGACGCGCGTCTGGTAGATGTCCAGACCATAAGCCACCACCTGTAGACGGACGGGAAGGTTTCATTTAAAAAGGTGCCTGGAAACAAATGGCTACAAATGAAGAAGCGATGATGATGATGATAAACTCACTAGACATGTGGACTCCAGTCCGGAGGGGGCAGTATAAATTCCTCGTACCCTTGAGACTGTTTGATTGTAGTTGATGAACCATTCAGTGCGGATGAGCAACTCCGGAGCATAAGGGATTAGGTTTTCCTCCCTGGACATTACAACACAATATAAAACGGGAGAAATCTCCTTCTGGGTTTGTACATGCATTCCAATCCACGAGTGGATTAAGACACAGGTTTGCAAAGCGTGGCAGAATGTTCCTCCCCTCAAAAAAGGTGGTTGGAACCTCCCAAACTCCCTGAAAATAACATTTTCTGGAGTATACTTCAGCTTATACTCGTTCTCTACTAACTGAAGGACTCACCTGCTCTGCTCAGAGATTATCTCAGGTCTCCGAGGGTCGAGGAACATTTTGGGCAGGGACAAAATCCCTCCCGAAGGCAAGCCAACTGTGTCACGGCAAAGAAATGTGGCAGAAACGTAGCATAAGCAAATGTCTCTATGATGTGCATGCTAGCAACCAATGCATTTAAAGCACAACCCATAGGGGGCGCTTCTAAATGAATAAGACTCACTAAGTAGATGGCGACTGGTGATGCCCTTCTCTGTCAGCGTGGCCTCCATGGTGGAGATGGCCGAAGGGAAAATGTAAGACTGTTGGAGCACCTGAGGGGAATGCGGCCGATCCAGAGAGCTGAACACGGTGCTGTTGTACAGCTCCATGCCCTCGTACAGTTCAATCACAGAGAACTCATTCCTGCGAGACTTGGTGCTCCAATACTCATACTGCAAATAGACAAAGTCAAAATCAATTAAATTAAAACACCATGTGGACATTAAAAAAAAAAAGGGACTTACTACAACCCAGTTTTCAGAGTGCACAACATGAACCGGTCCTCTGGTCTTCCTCTGAATGGCCTCGTGGATAATCCGACCAGTCACACCATCAATCAGTAAGATGCCAATAAAGCTTCGCTCCTGGTGCAAGTCTGTGCTCTCAGTCACAACAGCCAGTAGGTTGGGGTTCAGGTACTGTGTGATGTATGGGGAAACACCCGTTAAGCTTCCCTATTGCCCCAATATAACCCTTTTTAGACTTTAATACACATGCTCAGTACTTTAATCTAGGAGACGTCTGCTATGTTCTACTTAGACTCAAACCCAAAGCAATGCGTTTGGAATTAAATTGTGGGAATAAACTGTTCCGTGATATTCTAATTTTTGGAAAAGGGTCTGTACATTGCAGTAAAAAAAACTTGGGAAGGATTCATGGGGATCGAGTACCTTGTAGAGCACACTGCGATCTCCCATTACTCGGCCTTGGGAGTGCACATGCTCGTTTGACCTTTTCCCTTTGACCGAGACAATTTTCTGCACCTCTCTGGGGATGGCCACCTCCCAGATCAGCTCAGTGGACAAATCCTAAAAAAGGTGCCACAATGTTATCAGGGTACTCTAAGGAAGACGGTGGTTTGCCTTTGTAAACAATTCTTAGCACAGAGCTAATGCAGCTGTAACACTTGCCGTTCGCAGTCTGTAACCGCACAGTCTCCCTTGGCTAGCGTCTACGAGGTAAAAGAATATAGATGAGGCCACTTCCTGGAGCTGCTGCAGGACATTCTTTGTGGAGGGGAAGGCAGACACCTGTGGCAAAAGATCAGCTGTGAATTCACCGTCGGCAAACATTCATGAGAAAACAGCAGCAGTAACATTTGCAGAGTGTACGGGCCAGCCTATGCTGACCTTATACTGGTCATCGACCAGAAGCAAGACTTTGGCATAATCCTGGTCCATGAGGGGAAGCATGAGTGACTGAAGTATGGGTTGAGCCAGAGAAGGTGGGGTGACATGGCTCTTCTTCCCAAAGATGGGGTTAAATACATGGAGTGCGGTTAAGCCAGTGTCCTGGTGGGGAAAAACAAAGCACTACTGTCAGGAATTACACGGGTTTAACAATTTTAGTACATAATATTATGAATATACATATACAACACCTTGTCTTTGATGAGAAGTGTGCACTGAGGCGGGTGAGGGAAGTGTGCAGTAGTCCGTTGCACCATGAGTTTGAAGGCAGCATTGGATGGGATGTTGTCAAGATAGTGCCTCCATAAAATAGTACCAGTCTTGCTGTCAATGCCAAAGAGCTGAAGAGACAAATGAGGAAACATGAGACAAAATAATCGTTTACAGAACGCCCCTCTTAAACGGGACCTCATTTTTGACACATTTTGTATTGAGTTGTGGAGCCAACATCCTGTGGGTTTGACTTTGTAGATCATTGTGAATCTTTTGTGACTATTATGCAGTGTGATGGTTATCATAAATAACTGTGTATTACCATTGGCTTCAATTTTGTGGATTATTTTGAGTCTTTTTCTATTATGCAAGGTGGGAGTTATCCGTTACTGTTAGTAACTGACAGGCAGAGCGATCACATTGATTGGATTGCCTAGTGTTAGTGCGCCCTTACGAGACCAAAGCAAGGCCTTTTAAACTGTATACCTTGCCAGATGCGGTAACCATGACCATCATTTTCTGCAAGTTGAATTCGTCTCTGGACAGGGTCTCAATGGTCACTTCGTTTTTAACTTGGCTGTGAGGTTTGCGTGCATCGTAGAAGAGCTTCCACAGGTGTGAAATCCAGGCCTGCAGCAGGATGAGTTGAGAGGAGAGGCGCTTCAGCACCATGGACATCAGGCCGTCTGGACAGAGCACAGCGAGAACACAGACGGTGTTTAATGGCTGCCCCCTTAAGGCCCTCAGGTCACATGAGCATGCGCTAGGTTTCAACATATTGACAAAAGCGGGACAATTCTAGCCGTAGGAGAAACTGACTACACAACGGTCTACAAGAAAGGTTGTACGAATCAGAAGACATTTGTTACCTTGAATGGCTGAATCCAAGCGTAGCAATAAAAAGGAAAAAAGAAGAAGTGAAGCTAAAAAGCAACCAAGTGATTTAGGAACCATGTCGTGCCACATGCTGTGCTGTTTAATACTACTACTGTTTAATACTTAGAAATATTTCAAAGCAGGAACCGGCGTTGACATTTACCAGCCTTTTTGCCAAACTCCCCCTCCAGTTCCGCCTGCGTTCCCGTGAGGGGCAGATCCACCATTTCCATGGTTACCACGTCTGAAAGGGACTCCTCTCTGGTCCACATGACACGCGCTGAAAACAAACACACCCATGGTTGCTCATCAAAAGGGACGAAAAGCAGCGGTCAAATGTTGGATGTACTCCCGATGACTCAGGCTGTGGAAAATACAGTACACGCTGGCCACAAAATTAGGTACACCTACACAGCATGACCGCACCCGAAACTAGAAAATCCACCTTTACAGAGATATTAATGTTTGGTTTTGAATTGTCCCTGGAAAGTGATAAACAATAGACCTGTGGTTGTAGTTTACAATTAGAGCACCATTCAAAGGTGTTCATATTTTGAAAGCAACAACCATTAGTCATGTATACCTGGCTGCTGTATAAAGCTCAGTGCATGGTCCTCAGTCTGCACCATGACCCTGTACCCAACGGAGTCGTCTTTCTTCAGGAACGACTGCACATACAGCTGAAAAACAGAATAGAAATCAATAATGCCAACTTATTGGATTTGGAAAAGTCCCATCCAAATGAGTCAAAAAGTACAGATGACTAATACAAGACTAAGTCAGCGTTTCTGGGCTCGTCGCTTGCTAGGTTGGGACTCACCAGAACAACATAGTACTCACCTTCTCTGCTTTTCCACCATTAGGATCCATATTATAAATCAAGGTGGTGTCAAGAAGTCTGCGCCCGGTTTCGGCACTGAACAGGTTAAGACTGCAGGCCTAAAATGAGAGACAAAACTATCATTTTAAGTTTGCTGTTAAATGTCATGTAAATTGTTTTATTACGAAAAAATACAACTGATACATATTTCAATGTGACATGAACTCACTGTTTTGTTCTTGGGTGACATAACAGCAGCAACAGTCTTTTCTCCAGTGGTGGAAAATGCAGCCAACATAGCCTATAGTTCCAGACAAAGGAGTTTCTTGTGAGGGATATTTAATATTAGGTGTCTAAACTGTTACAAGATATTGTATTTTGTCAATTGAATATATACATGAACTGTTTCAAGTCAGCAGTTAATGAACATTTTTCAATAATATTATCAGTGAATGAAAAACAAATTGCCTTTTTGTGTTGTGGCTGTCTATACATTACATCTGAGAGCCGCTTTTCATCTATTTGATGGCACCACTAGGTCTTGAAAGTGAAAATAATAAAAAAAAAAATAACAGTTGTCCCTTACTCCATTGCCTTTTGAACATCACTCCCTCACACATTTTCCCAAAATTAATATATAAATGACTGCCGTTTTGTAAGAAAATATTATATATTCTTGGCCTAAACTGAGCATTTTCTCTCAATGTTCTAAATGAACTAAAATATGAATCGAGTTTTAAGACAATACAAGTTGATGAACTGTAGTCTACACTGGCCACTAGGTGTCACTAGTGACACACACCAGACTTGATCGCCGATTTATCACCTGATAAATATTTATCTCACAACAGCCACAACAACATAATGATAATAAATAAATCATCATCATAATACCAATAACATGGCCTACAGTTGTGGCCGTACTCCAGCTAAAACACACACACACAAGCCTTATGTCTTAAACTACTTATTTTCTCTGATTATATCTCCTATAAAAGTGACTATAGGGCTGTTAATTCATATCTAGATGGCTCCAATGATGGTAAAAATTACATGTAGAAAGTCATAAAAGAATTCTATGCTCTAACTATGAAAATATGGTGTTTATTATTATTATTGAATGGAACCAATTAAACGAGTTCATCTGTTTATCTGTATTGCAGGTTGGATACGTACAGGCTTGAAGTCCCTCAGTATCACTATCTGACCATTGTTGAGCTGGAGAAGCAGGTGATGATCAGGACTGAGCTGAAGAAAGAACTCCCAAAGTGGGCGCCGGGCCGGATTAGGCTGGGTGGACACCAATACTGGACGGAAGTCAGGTGAAACTTCAAGTCCGAGTGACTGAGGAGGGGAAACGAGAATTTAATTGTGCACCAGGACTATATAGTTTTTTTTAAATGTAGGTGAATACCTGCAGAGGGATTTGGGTCATTTGTGACTGTGCATGAACATCAACTGTGTAGAGAGATGCTGAGGCAGCATCCACACATGTTAATATTCCCTGCCCAACCACAGCACAGCTGGCCTGTATGTTGGACAGCCATGGAGCTTCAACTGAGATCTGAGTACAACACAAGGAAACAATCAATAAAGTCAAACAATATACTACATAGCTATTGCTTGGATACAGCTTATTTACATACAGCTTTTCTGCTGTATACCATATGACTACGGCTGGGCGATATGGACCAAAAACTCATATCCCGATATATTTAGGTTGAATATATATTATTTTTTACATTTATTTTTAAAGCTTAAAATATCGATATATCTCCACTGCATGAATGAGGATACCTGCTTGATTATCTCTCCATCATCCACACTATATGTGACAACAGCAATGTGGGAATTAGGCAGGACTCCCAGTACGTACACTTCCCCGTTTCCGCCAGAATACACAAACTGGTAATCGACAGTTTCACTGCAAAGACAAATAGAGACAGGTTTAACTTTCCATAATGCAAACCAGTCTGCCTTAGTGAGCCAAAATTTTCCTCCTTATATCGCTTAGTTTATGTAACTTTAGCTAGGTTAGTTTTAAATATTGCATTATTAGCAGTCATAAAAATATCAGTGGTTTAGGTGATTACCTGTCTGGAAGATTCTCAATCCATTTTTGATGACCATTAGAAAGATAATGGAGAGACAAGGCGGTTTTCTTCAGAACAGCCACCTGCTTCACTATGTCGTGCTGGCCGACTAAACATGCAGCCTGGAAACTGTAATGTTTGACAAAAACGCCATGTTTAGACCAAGGTAATGACAAAAATTTATTAATAAACAAGTGACCAGTCACCTGCCAGAGTCAAGCACAATCTCCCAGTTCAAACCACCAACATTTACATCCCAGCAGCGCAGAATGCGGCCATTCCCCACCACCAGCACCGCATCTAGGAGACCAAAACAATTCTAATGAATATAATACATAAGGAGCTCTGAGTGCTCAACTGGCTTAACAACCTCACCTTGTCCGTGATGCAGAAGAGCATCGATGTGTCCCTCTGGCCCGGTCTTATCTACATGTCGCCATACTGGAACCAGATAGTAAATGAAGCCATGATTAAATTTCAACCATTCATGACAGCTGTACAGTCCTTGTTAATATGTGGTGTGTACCGTGTATACATAATACTTACAAAGTTCTCCAGTCCTGGTATTCACTGCAGCAAAGACATTCCTCTCAGTTGCCAGAATGACCTTTTTGGATGACTGCATATGAGCATCAAAATGGGCAAAGTGGACCTTGCCAACATATTGCTGCCTCCTGTTGATAAAAATACGCTAGAATTTATGGAGGCGATGTAAAATAAGGCTGTAAATAATATATCTGACATTGTGTCCCTTTTCTTACAAACACACACAACCCAGATTACAGCTAACTGGAGCACCATGACAGGTGTTAGCATTAGCATATCCAGTATTAAGGCTTTTCATTCATTGCGTCTTTCACCGTTTGCAGGCTTCATCCTTCCTTACCAGTCAAATTTTCCGACCTGATCCTCAAACACAGCGTCGACAGCGAAGCATAAAACAGTCAATTTTAGGAACTGCAAAATCAGCTTTGCCATTGCCACAAAAGACCAGTTTTGGACTCTGAGGAAAAAGACGGAGGTTCGATGTCGTCACTTCCGTGTAATTTCGTGGGAGATGCTGCCTCCTATAGGCTGGGATATGCTACTGCTTCATGAGGTTGAAAAAACTACTTAAACGGCAGCATTTCCAAACTTAAAATTCGATACACATAAATGGTAACACATGAAACAAATAAAATTGAAAACAAATACGCATTTAATAAAAAAAATAGCAACTGCGAATAGCAGTTGTTAATTTTTACGTACTATGACATCAACTACAAATGATGACGTGTGGGCTCGTATGGTCTTTTGTAATCCTATATTTCAAAAACACTCACAGACAGTAACTTCCTTTACATTATATATATTCCTTTATATGTCTTCGCGCATTAATAACTGAAGTTATTTATTTGTAACTTGACCCCTTCCCCTTGTCATTATATGGGTTGCTATGCAATCATGTTGGCAAGAAAATAATAACAGAAAGATTTATTGGTGGGGCGGGCAAATATATATTTCAAACATTATCCCTTGTAACGCTTACAAGGACTCAAGGTGAGAAAAGGGTAAGAAATACTATTAGGGTTGTCTAATATATGAATTAGTTGTTTTTCTAGGCCGAGAGCGCCCCCTGTGAATTCACGCACTCACTTTCTTCTTGCCGTAACTAGCCTTTTCTATGAGATTTCAAGATGGCGTCTAGCGGAGGAAATGGGGAACACGAATGGACAGCGGCGGTGCGGCCGCTTTTATCAGCTTCGTACACCGCATTCGAAACGAAAGAGCTACCTCATCTTGTCGGATCCATTATTAACAGGTAACCGGCTGCGTGTCAGCGAATTGCGGGACTGTGTTTGCTCGATCCACCCCATGAGTGCGCTTGCTTGCTAACTTGCTAACGTAGCTTGGCTAGTGAAGTTGGATGGGGAACGTCACCCGCTTTAGCATTAGCTTTGCTATCATTAGCGTCTAAGCGGCTATTTGAGCTTACTTGCACTGGCAGCGAGTCAGCTGCTGGCGTTAGCTAACATGCTAATATAAGTACTCTAAATGCTATAAAGTATAACCTACCAGTATTTGCACAAAACAATCACATCACAACACCAAATTGTCGGAAACTATATTTGTCTGTTGTAGTTGGCACTTTCGTAACATTAACATGATATGAAAAATCTGCTTCATCATTAGCTAGCTAACCCAAACATTTGGAAGCAAGCTAGCAAATGGGCCCTTAAACGTAAGGAGCAAAAGTCCAAATATATGAAAATGTTCGTCGTAAAGGATTCTAACTGAATGTATTCTTTCTGTATCGTGTCTTGGTGTACCGAAGTGCCATTTAAGCATGTTATCGATTCTGTCAGCTATTATCTAGAATTGGTTTGATGGTAGGCGTGCACTCTGTACTCAGTATTTTCTAGCAGAATCATCTTTATTGTGATTCATTTGGTGCGTCTTAATTGAGTCAAAATTGATACATATGTCTGGCTAACTTGTTATGCGTCACGCAACAGCAACCGAAACATCATTTAACCAATTAACATTACATGTCGTGGAAAATAATGTTATTAACAGAGGATTTCAACACACACACTCGCAGACGCCACAATGGACACTATATGTCACAGGAGTCAAGTTGTCATTTGATAGCTTTGTTAGGTGGTCACCTCAAGTTTCATTTGGAAGTGTATGTCACTTTTAATGTATTCCACCCACGGCCGCCTACGGGCAGGCCTACTTCTGTGATTGGTCACGCGGCCAAAGTGCTTCCTAACTATGAACCATATAAGGAAGTCCGCCCCTATGTGACATCACAAAGGGGCAGTTTTACCACGCCTTATGAAACCTAGCGTTTTGAGCCATCCCAAACTTCTTTCAGGGCTCACTTCAAAATGTGAACACCTCGTTATCTGAAACTTTGGCATAGTTTAACACAGAAGACAACATTGTAGCTACATTTATAGATCAGAAAACAAGAACTAAGGCAAAACTTTCGACTGTATTGAGTTATTTGACCTGTCATTTGCAGTGAATCGGACATTCTTCATCATGACAAACAGTATGAGCCCTTCTACTCGTCATTCGTGGCGCTCTCTGCACATTACATCACCACAGTATGTGGACAAAGTAAGTAGGATTCATGTTCTATAATGCAATACTTGCAACTTGTACTTGGTGTGCATCATTCCATCAATTCTTGGGACAAAAAAGATTCTTACATTACTTACTTTTGCTCTCTTCCAGTACCAAGAAATCAGTTGCTCTCGGTTGCCGCGGCATGCAAAGTTTTGATTGAGTTTTCTTTGCTGCGGCTGGAGAACCCAGATGAAGCATGTGCCGTGTCACAGGTGACAATTGTAATTCATTCACGAACAAGACAAAATATTATCGTTTCCTAATCATTTGTAGTGTACTGTAGCTGTATTTTATTATTTTTTTAATTCAATCCTCCATTTAAAACAACTGACTCAATATTTTGTTTGTTTTTTTCAGAAGCACCTGATTCTTCTAATAAAAGGACTTTGCACTGGCAGTAGCAGACTAGACCGCACAGAAATCATTACTTTCACTGCAATGATGAAGTCTGCCAAGCTGCCTCAAACTATTAAGACCCTCTCTGATGGTAAGTATGTTGCAAAACAACTTGTATTTCAACTTGTACATCATCTTTTCAATCTTGTCCTCTGAATTTGGTCATACATTTGGCTGGGACTTTCGAAGAAGGTCATTATAATCCAATGGAACAACGTGGAACTCATGATATTGTGCTCTTATGAAATAGTGGAAGATCAGAAGGAGGTACCCAGTGCTGTGAACCCAGAGCTGCGACATAAAGAAGTACAGATGAACTTCTTTAATCAGCTGACTTCAGTTTTTAACCCTGACCTTACCACCATATTGGCCTCACCTTCACTACAGGTGCCGGTAACGCTTGCATATTTCTATCCCACATGATATTGTATTATCACTTATCGCCATGCATTTCTTGTGCTAATTCTGATGTCCTTGTCTTTATAGACTGAGAGCAATTGTGAGGAGCAGACCTCTGATCAAGCGGTTCAAGCCAAAATGAAGAATGCTTTTGTTTCTCAGAATGTGTCAAGCTTACAAGAACTGGGTGGGTTTTGATCTCAATGTTTAGGAAGCAACAAACGAATAATAAAACTTGGGCCGTACAATAATTATCGAGCTGATATGAGGGAATTGTGACATCATACCGATAAATTGGGTAACATTAACACTATTCTACGGTTCATCTGACCTCTGTGGCGTCACACCGGCTGCACGGAGCATCTGTCCGTATATAGTATACTTTGCTGGGCGACAGCAGATGGCTCCCACCTTTCTTTTATACTTTGGGTCTCGTCTCCTATTAGTCGTGACTTCATGATATTTGATGAGGAAAAATCTCCATGTATGCTTGGTCAATTCCAAATTTGTTCACGTCCATCTTACACCCCGGTGTGCACAAACTACAGTTTAATCTAAATTAAAAACAACTGTACCGTATTGGTCTAGAAAAGCAGAATTTTTTTGAAAACTATTTATTTCGCGCATCTCTAAATGAAACCTACAAATTATTAATTTGTGCAATACAATGTTTTCTTTTCAGGTGGGTCTGAGAAGTTGCTGCGAGTGTGTCTCAATCTGCCCTATTTCCTACGTTACATTAACCGTTTCCAAGATGCCGTGTCGGCAAACTCGTTCTTCATCATGCCCGCCACTGTTGCTGATGCCACGGCTGTCCGCAATGGGTAGGTTGCATTTGTGCGTAATTTTAACATTTACACTCTTAAGGGGGACCTATAATGCTTTTTCTACTTTTCTGACCTATAAATGTAGTTAGAATGTTTTATTCTCGCGTTAAACATGCCAAAGTTTCAGATAATGAGATTTGTGCATTTGGAAGTGAGCCCTGAAAGAAGTCTGGGATGGCTCAAAAGGTGTGGTAAGACTGCCCCTCCCGGATGTCACAGAGGCACAGACTTCCTTATGTGTGACCAATCATAGCCAAGTGGGCATGCTTGGAGGCAGGCCATGGATGGAATTTTATTAAAACCGTTTTGCCAAAAAGCACAAATCAAAGGAAATACAGCTGGTGCAGATTCTGTAAAAAGGTTTTCTGTGCAGGTTATTGTGTAGCTGCTCTATAGGAGACCATAGCTCAATACAAAGGATGGAAAAATCAACACAATATGTCCCCTTTAAGTTCTTTTCAGTTTCCTGATGTAAAGTGACTCCTATGTTCTAACTTCCCCCCCTACATAGATTTCATTCACTGGTGATCGACGTAACCATGGCTTTGGACACTCTCTCTCTTCCTGTCCTGGAGCCATTGACACCGGGCAGACTACTAGATATGACTGTCCTGGCTTTGAGCTGTCTCTATGCTGGTAGGTTGATCATTCACATGATGAATGGTGACAGCGCTGGCTTTCTGCATATAGTAGAAATGTCACAAAGCACTGCAGTATAACAAGATACAGGGCAAATATCACTTGTTTCTGCTCTCGTTCAGGGCAGTTTTATTAGCACACAGTGCATATTGATTCCTTCCTCTCAACAATGCATGTACGTGCAAAGATATGAAGGAAAACAAATGTGTGTGTTCAGGTGTCAGTGTGGCCACCTGCATGGCCATTCTACAGGTAGGAAGCGGCTTGCAGCTTCGCTCTGCCTCCACCGGAACGAAAGAGGAGGACTATGAAAATGATGCCGCAACAATAGTGCAGAAATGTGTGAGTTTTATTACTACAATATTCAAGTGTTTTCTTGTACTGAATGTCTGGAAAATAACTGTATATTTTGACTCAGATTCATGTGTTTTGAGTACAAAAATGTCTTATTTGCTATAGTTGGAGATCTATGAAATGATTGGGCAAGCCATCAGCAATTCTCGCAGAGCTGGAGGGGAGGTGAGAGCCCTGCTGTAATTTTGACAGTGCCACATTAATAAAGATTTCACGTTTTACTAATTAATTGATGTTGATGTTTTGTTTTCTGTAGCATTATCAGAACTTCCAGCTGCTTGGAGCATGGTGCCTTTTAAACAGTCTGTACCTGATTCTGAACCTGAGCCCCACAGCCTTGGCAGACAAGGGCAAAGAGAAGGATCCCTTGGCTGCTTTACGTGTTCGTGATATTACCGTACGCAGCAAGGATGGTGCGGGGTCGCCTAAATTGGGTCCTGGCAAAGGGTAAATAAGGACTAGATATGATTTAGTGTTTAGATCAGCGATTCTCAACTGGTGTGGAGCAGTGTTCAGTGGTTACATAACATTTAATAGTTAATACTTTTAATTTGTTGAAGAAATAATGTATTTTAGAGGTTTATGTAAAAAAACAAAAGGTTGAGTAGCAACTTGCCATTGAAGGGTGATGTTGGGTCCCTGAGCCAGTTGAGAACCACTGGTCTAGACAAAGATTACATGAAAATGAGGGAAAATAAGACTGATGAGATGTTTTTGTTGTGTTTTTTTTAAAGACACCAAGGTTTTGGAGTTTTGTCAGTAATCTTGGCCAACCACGCCATCAAGCTTTTAACATCGCTCTTCCAGGACTTACAAGTTGAGGCTTTGCATAGAGTAAGTCAAAAAAGTCACTTTCATCTCAATGCATGTTGCTTTTGTCATGAATATTTAATGTGAACTCCAACCCATTTTCATCATTCACCTATAGGGTTGGGCGAGTGATGGACCACCAGCTGAGCTCAACATCATGGCACAGAGTACTTCCATCCAGAGGGTCCAAAGACTTATTGACTCTGTACCACTGACCAGCCTGCTCTTCACCCTCCTCTCCACTGCCTATAGGAAGGTATTGTCACCGATGGCTGCAATTCCAATGCCTGCCAAAGAGACAGACAATGGGGATAAAAAAAAATGAAGTGTTGAGCTGGCTGTTTATCCCTGAAACATGACATGCATGTCTTTGGGCTTTCATTAGGCTTGTGTCCTTCAGCGTCAGAGAAAAGGCTCAGTCAGCAGTGATGCCAGTGCGTCCACTGATTCCAACACCTATTATGAGGATGACTTCAGCAGCACCGAGGAGGACAGCAGCCAAGGTAGGGAATTGGTTGTGACAAAACAGTAAGCCTCAGTACAACTGACACATCCTGCATATCATGTTTCAGGTTTGTAACACAACAGAAGATGATACCTTTGGCTATACAGTAAACCATACAGTATGGCTTGTGCACCTTTGGCAATAACTTTTTACGTTGTATAACAATAGTTATGGTAACATTTAAAGTAAAAGGTATCTGTATGCAGATCCTATAGAAAATGGACATGGGTGTTTAGGTTGCATTAAAAATGGGAAGCGCTATAAGGTTTTACAGACAGTACCTCAAAGGCTAGTCCACAACACAGATATTACCCAAGCACAAACAGCAACGCTAGTGTCAGTAGGGCAGTCACGCTCATAAAAGCAGTAGTGAATAGGACAAACACGTCATTAACAAAAATGTCATTAACATTTTTGTCCAGTCATCCTACAGTATATGATAGCTCAGTTGACAGTGTCTACTATCTCAGCAGAGAGAAGACAGGAGAAGACATGTGCAGCTTGTGTCTCAGGTCAGCAGTTTTCTGTCCTCAGGTTAAAGACTTGGTGTACACTTCACTGTCCTCACTCATTTTGTTATTGTATGTCTCACTATGTAGGCTATGAGCTACAGCCAAATTAGCTAAGAAAAGAGCCACAGAGGAAGGAACTTTGGCAAAATGTCCGTTCTATGCGAGGTGTCTTTTTCTGATTGGCTTAACTTAAGTAATATTTTTTGTCAAAGAGGTTCATCTGTGGTTCCATGTGCTTTAAAGGATAATACCAGTGGTGTTATTATGTGGGTCCTCTATACAGAGTTTCATTTCTTTACTACATATATCCTCACTCAGTGCTGAATGGGAAAAGTACAATACTAGTACTTTTCTACCTCTGACTGTTAGGAAACTACTGGTAATGCATTTAAGGTAAGTTATATTGCTTAAAGAAACTATTTTTGTGACACAATCCTGCTTAAATATATTGCTTATTTTCTTTTGTAAGCAAAAGAAAAACATGTAGTAATATTACCCAATTATGTCTTCACTCTCTGGTGATTATATATATTTTTTACATGCCTTGTATTATGGGTCATACATGTCTAAAATGTTGATTGCAAATATAGAACCCACTTCCAATCAGTGGTATTATTCTTGAATATGATCAATTCAAGGTGTGCTTGTACTGTGCGCTTAGGCATACTATGTTGCGTCTCGCTGTCACCTGACAATATATAGTTTTTCTATGTTGCATGCAAATATGAATATTTTAACTGAGTCTTAACAGGAGCTAGTGACTACGTATTAAAACATGTCAGTAATTTATCTGTGGACATATCATCTACTGTGCTGAGAAACACTGATTGGCAGAGCACATTTTCCACACTTTTGGACCAATCATAATCCAGTCAGGGGGACTAAATATTAGAAACAGGGGTCCATAGAATAGATACATGGGATACACCGAGTCAGTCGCCACTTCATGTGGTGTAGCGATTGTCTGACAGTTTTCTCGGTAAATTCTAACAGCCGAACATTGATTTGTGCGGATTTGTGCATGTTACTGATGCATGAAAATAGGATTGGCATTGTTTGCAACACTTTCTGCGTAGTAATGCTTGTTCTTTTAATTTTAGTGGAATTAGCTTTTTTTTAGAACACATTTTATCATACTGGAAGTGGGCATCAATAGTATTTGTGTCATTTTACACAGATTGTGTTACATTGTCTCAAGCGGGTACGCCATGTTCTCATGCATGTTTTCATATTAATACCTGTTAACTAATAGCGGCATAGCGACACCCAAGCATGTGGATTCATATGGTTATCTTGGCTTTTTGTAACATTGTCACTTTACAGCGCCATAGACACAGTGCTACTGCTACTTGCTGTATTATCAACATTGCATCAGTGTATCAGTCCCTGTGAACTTTGTGGATGTAACATTAAGGCCTATATTGTTCATAAATTAAGAAAGAAAATATTTCATCAAATTAATTAATGTTGAAGGCAAATACTTTCTGAATGCTAATATTGTAATATTTCTCTTTAAGTGATGTTCACTGACAGAAAGCCAGTGTACAGTATGTTGAATTGTGTTAAAATTTCTTGTCAGGTATTGTATTGTAGGTGTAAAAAAAAAAGGGGGGGGGGTTAATTGATGACTCCACCAGCACAGCCATAAGCACCATCTCACATCTCATCATAAAATGGTCATAGATGCATGTGTGTTCCGTTGCAGATGACGACAGTGAGCCCATCCTGGGACTTTGGTTTGAAGAGACTATTTCACCTACCAAAGACAAAGTAGCCCCTCCCCCACCTCCACCACCCCCACCCCTGGAGACCTCTCCCAGACTGAAGAGCCCCAGCAAGCAGAATCCAAGCGAAAATGGCAACATTTTGGCGGGTCGTAAAGATCCAGAGCTTGTAAGTCTATATTATTGCCATTTAGCATTTTAAAGTCACCCATCACGTATAAGTTTATCCTATTCATTGTCAATCGCTCCTGTAGTTCCTCAGTTTGGCCTCCAGTATATTGAACTTCATTACCACCTCCATGCTGAAGTCCAGGAACAACTTCATCCGCAACTACTTGAGTGTGTCTCTGACAGAGCAGCACATGGCAACGTTGGCCAGCATCATCAAAGATGTGGACAAAGATGTGAAAGGTATACCACATATACAATGGAAATACATACATTGTTGGTCTGGAATTCAAGATTGAATATATGTCTTTTAATCGTAGCGTCCTCGGATGAAGCATTTTCATTAGCGCTGTATCACTTCAACCACACCTTGGTGACATCAGACCTGCCATCCCCAGCCCTGCAGGTAAGAGGAATTAAATTCTGCAATTTCTGTACACATTATATTGCTGCTTTGCACTTGTGCTAACACGGCTACAGAGACACTACTGTGAGTGCAGCATGGTTGCACTGAAGATTGAACATTACATTAACTTTTTCTATATTTAAAGATAATATACTACTTTTTTCAGCAGCTACTGCTCTATAAAATTCTTTATATTTTAATAAAACTTTGCACACTTATTTGGCTCTGACTTTTGTCTTTCTGGAAAAAATTTGGGGATGCATATCATGTATCGATATTCAGCCTAAATAAATCAAGATATAAGTTTTGGTCCATATCACTCAGCCCTTGAATTTACACACAAATTCAACTTTATTACTCACATTACTCTAGATATATGAACTGATACCACTTACTCTTGTCTGTTTTAGAATACCCTTCTTCAACAACTAGGTGTTGCACCCTTCTCTGAAGGCCCGTGGCCTTTATACGTTCACCCTCAGTCGCTTTCAGTCCTCTCCAGACTTCTCCTCATATGGCAGCACAAAGCCAGCGTACAAGGAGAGCCAGATGTGCCAGAGTGTATGAAAGTCTGGGAAAGGTACTGTGACTGTACACAGACTAAACTATTTGCAGTCTTGTTTATTTTCACTTTTGTTTCTGCTGTAGGTTTTTGGGAACGTTGAAACAGCACACCATTCAGGGATCTGTTCAGGGAGAGGATGACCTTAATGTGGAGCACCTGCAACTCATGCTACTGCTCTTCCACAATTTGTCAGAGCGTGGCCAGTGGACCGTGCTCACCTTGGTCACCCAGGCCATCACTGAAGTGGCACAGAGCAGAGACAGCCAGCTGAAGGCTGTGCCCCTCAACCTGGCTCGCCTGCTCTTGGTTTTTGACTACCTGCTGCGCCACTACTCCAAGGCGCCACTCTACCTTTTTGAACAGGTACATCCTGAATAGCTGATTTATGTTTTTTTCCCTTCGTCTTCATCCCAGGACCATTTAACATGATCATTCCTTAACAGTACCTGCTTATTTAAATGTGTATGCCTGAAAAGGAAATAAGATATTTAGCTTCTCAATATTATTTGTAGGTGCAGTACAACCTCCTCACACCACCATCAACTGGCCCAAGTTCCCTGCAGGATGGTAGCAAACGCAGCAGTCTCCCGCTTTACTACGGGCTTAGGGAGGTGGAGGAAAACTGGGCCAAGCATTGCTCAGCCAGTGAGTGGAAATGTTTCACTCACAAGCTAAATTCTCCAAGAGGGATGGACCACTTCAAACTTGATGATGTTGGCACATAACAGATCAAGCAATATGTTTATGTCCCTTTCCTAGGTTCAAATGCTCAGCCCAAATTCTACTGCGTTTTGTCCCCTGAGGCATCCGAAGATGACATCAGCAGACTAGACAGCAAGGTCAGACATCATTCCTTTCTAATATGTATTTGTTTTAGGTGATGTAAATAAAAAAAATCACTGTGCATAATTTTCCCCCTTATTAGGTATTTCCAAAGCTGTTCAACGGAGTGGTGAAATACGATGAACTTTATGCTAGGCTAATCTCACTGCTGGCAGCTGGCTCTCAGTTTGATACAGCAAGAAGGCAGGAGAGCAAACCCATCACTCCTATGGTGAGACTGCAGACACACAGCAACACAATAGGTGGATCAAAACAGACAATACACTACCAACGTATAATGCGGAATATTAACCAACTACAATGTGAGCTTTAATGATCGAGCCTTTTTTACAAAAACTGTACAGCAAAACACTCTGAGAAACAGGAAGTACTCCCAGCGAGGCTACATGATATCGATAGTCTCTGTTAAAAAATACTTAAATGTTAAAATAAAAAAAAAACACTTGAATAAAACATGCACACACGATAAATCGATATATCCACTATCGTGACAGGCCTAGTACTAACATTTCAGTTTGTTTTTACGTTGACAGGCCTAGTACTAACATTTCAGTTTGTTTTTACGTTGTGCCTTGTTGCTTTATTTTTCCCATTTTTGCTGTATTTTGTTTGGTTTAATTTTTTTCCACAATGTGCCCGAGGCCAATCGATAACAAGGTCACACTTTGGTCACCTGAGCGTTAAATACACGTGTCAGTGGTATCCGATGTGGTATGAATAAACACAACCGTGTTGCAGGAGGCCTGTTCCCTTCAGTACTTCTTCCTAGTGTTGTGGAGGATCCTGGGGGCTTTACCACCTTCGAAAGCCTACATGGAGCAGCTCAAGTCTGGATGTGGGGATCCCAGTGAGAGTGACATCCTGCACACTCTACGATGGTCCTCACGTCTCCGAGTAGCCACTTATGTGAATTGGATCAAGGTTTGTTGAAGTATTATTTAGAGCACTGTTAAAGGGGGACATATTATCTTTTTCTATTTTTCTGACCCATAAATTTAGTCAGAATATTGTATTGAAATATTGAAATACAGCTGGAATAGGTGCAGATTCTGGAAAATCTAAAAAGTTTTCTGTGTGGGTTATTGTGTGTAGCTGCTGTATAGGAGACCACAACTCAATACAAAGGGTCAAAAAATGAGCATAATAGGCCCCTTTTAATTATTAAAGATTTATATCTGGCAGTGGAAATGATTCTTGTCCTTATATTGTCCTTTTTTGCCCATGTCATCTGTGGTAGGAACACCTGGTGAAGCAGGGAATGAAAGCAGACCAAGCAGCCACTTTGGTTGAAATGACTGTAGCTAAGTGCAGCAAAGTTAAATATGATGTGGAGCTGGCAGAGGAGTACATTGCCAGACAGGTAATAATCATCATGAATGAACAGTACGGTCTAAACCAGTTATTGATGGAGCCCTCCTTCTACTGTTGTAGATTTCTACCTTCTCCGGTGTAGACCCGAATGCCGTCGTTCCACTCGATCAGCTGCCCTCACTACAAGCGATCTACACACTAGATGCAGTCATCTCTAAAGTGCAGGTGTCCCTGGATGAGCACTTGTCAAAGGTTGCCATTGAAGCAGACGCTCACAAGTCGTCGGAGATCACAAAGAACTTGATGTCTGCCACGCTACAGCTTGCAGATGTCTACACAGCCTTTACAAGGTGACCTTTGTCTTTTGGGTTCACATTAAGAACCACATTTTTGGTACATTTTTTGGCACAAAGTTTGGTAAACTGGGCTAGCCCCGTATTAAAGGCTGAATTGTTTCAGGTCTTATCTACTAATGAACATCCCGGAGGAGGGAGAAAATAAGCTGACAGATGCCAAGCTCCAAGGTTATGCTGCTGTGCTGTCCATTGGCTCCACTCGCTGCAAGGCCAACCTGCTGGGTATGTATCTGTACCATTAATTAGTGTTTAACAGAATGTTTAACAGTAAATTAACACTTAAAAATGAACACTTACAGGGCAGAATATTATGCACAACTTGCCTCCAGCTGTTCAAGCAATATGTGAGACATGGAACAGCATCCATACCAATGAGTTCCCCAACATCGGTTCTTGGGTATGTGATCAGATCAGAAACAGTAGGCCATTGACTAGCATATCAGCAATCATATGGTATTTATTGTGGTTTGTTTTCCATCAAAGCGAAATGCATTTGCCAACGATACCATTCCATCGGAGAGTTACATCAGTGCCATCCAAGCCGCACACCTGGGAACTCTGAGCTGCCAGTCTTTGCCTCTGGCATCCTCTCTGAAACACATCCTGTTGTCCTTGGTTCGTCTCATTGGCGATCTTATTGTGTAAGTGCTTGAATATTCAGCAAGAAATGTGATGTGTAAATGTATTATTATATGTGATATATTAATGTCGTTAATGTTAATGAATGATTCCCTTTGTTTATTTTGACGTTCGTCTTTCAGCACAGAAGAGCTCAATCCTTCTCAAATTGTGCAAACACTGCTGCCCCTTCTACTGGAGAGCAGCACCGAGAGTGTGGCAGAAATCAGCACGACATCACTGGAGCGTATCCTTGGTCCATCCGAGTCAGATGGCTTCCTTGGCCGCATCTATGAACGTTTGGTCACCGGGTGTTATAACATCATTGCAAATCACTCAGACCCCAACAGGTAATTGATATCATATATTCAAAAATTCTGAATTACGTTTGTTTAGTATGTGTTAGTTTCAGCAATATTTTCTTGACTTGTCATGATTCCAGCGGTTTGGATGAGTCCGTCCTTGAGGAATGCCTTCAGTACCTTGAAAAACAGCTGGAGAGCATTCAGGTTCGCAAGGCCATGGAAGAGTTCTTTTCCTTCAGGTATCGTCTCAACTGATGACACAGGATTATTTGAATGCAGATGGAGATGCAGAATACAACTTCCTCACTATGTTCTCTTTGCAGTGGTGAGCTTGTCCAAATTATGATGGCAACAGCCAACAAAAACCTGTCAGCAAAATTCTGCAACAGGGTGCTGAAATTCTTCACAAAACTTTTCCAGCTAAGTAAGTCTGCTGTTGTCAGCTTGTAGATTTATAGTATATTTTTGCTTGGAAAGCACAAGGTTGAATAGTAAATCTTAAAGTACTTGGTCTGTGTACAAAGCTGTTAATCTATATTATTGTCACGTTGGAGTCAATGAACTTTCTTGGTAATGCTTTTCCCCCAGCGGAGAAGAGCCCAAACCCCAGTCTGCTCTGTCTTTGCGGCTCCTTGGCACAGCTTGCTTGTGTGGAACCCTCTCTTTTGCAATCCTGGCTGACGCGCATGACAGCCACCCTACCCAAGGACACAGAACAGCTGGAAATAGTGCAAGAAAATCGACAGCTTCTGCAGCTCCTCACCACCCATATAGTGCGGGACAACAGCCAGGTGGGGGAAGGAGTATGCACGGTCCTCCTCAGCACACTAATCCCCATGGCAACTGACATGCTGGCCAGCGGGGATGGAACAGGATTCCCTGAGCTAATGGTCATCATGGCCACTCTAGCTAGCGCAGGGCAAGGTGCAGGCCACCTGCAACTGCATAGGGCAGTTATTGACTGGCTCGCCAGATGGTAAGCTATCACTGATAATGACTGATGCTCGCATTATTTTTGTGAAATGGTGGGAAGTACATGAATTAAAGTGTTCCCAATTTGTTTCTGCTACAGCAAAAAGTATTTAACTCAAAAGAATGTTGTGGAAAAAGTGAGCACAAACATGTCCCAGGGAAAGGTATGTTTTTGTAGTTACCTGTTCATTATGTCAAGGATTATTATGCCAAATGTAAGTAATGATTTTGACGACTTGATTCCAGCATGCCAGCATGTTGGAATGCTCCTGTCACATCATCTCCTATCTGGCGGATGTGATGAATGCCCTGAGGCTAAGCAATGGTCAAGGTGGCTCAACATTGCTCATGGATGGAGAAGAGAAGGCCATGGAGGTGGACTCAGATTGGGTGGAAGAACTCGCTGTAGAAGATGATGATTCCCAGGCAGAGGATTCTGTGAGAGCCCATTTGTTTGTACCTACCCCTCTAAAAGGGGTCTTATTTAGTCAACACTCTGAAAAAATAAGTTAATCATGGGATTCACATTACAGTTTTAGGACATGTTTTCTTAAGATCTAGTAAGTAATGCAAGTGAGTTGAAAGAGCAGCAGAATTGTTTTTATGTAATATGCTACTTACGTTCATACAAAAAATGTTAAAGTGGACCTATTATGCTTTTTTTTTTACTTTTCTGACCCATAAATGTAGTTAGAATGTTGTGTTATCGTGTTAAACCATGCCAAAGTTTCAGATAATGAGGTTTGCGGATTTGGAAGTGAGCTCTGAAAGAAGTTTGGGATGGCTCTGAATGCTCAGTTCACTGTGATGTCACAGTAAGCCTTAGCTCAGAGCACAGAGCAACAACTTCCAGGTTTGTTCATGTTTAAGGGAAAGCTAACGTGCCTAAAGAGGCAAGCGTCAGGCAGAAGTGGTTGGAGTTTCACCAGGTGAAGAGAAAAATATGGAACTGTTTTGTGAGCATGGGCGAAGCTGGACTATCTGCCAAACTGTTGCTACAGTCTGCTGCCTTTCCAATGTTACTTGGTCATTTAAAGAGTCAGAAGCGCTAGCTGTTTATTTTTGTGTTAGTCAGCGATTGTCCATGTAGCATTATAGAGTGCATACAGGGAGCATCATGCCCGCGGCATGCAAAATACAAGCTCACTGATGACTGGAGTTTCTAGTAGCCTTTTTCTGCCACGGTCGGTGGGGTAGTCCCACAAATACATGTAATGACTACATTTTGCCACATTTCGACTACCTATGTTGTGTGAAGATTGTCTGTCTGCACGGACCTACATTACCACTCAGTTAATACACAGTAAGTCAGGGGTCTCCTAACCACTTTTCAAGTAGCTCTCCAAAGGGTTTATTACATTTTTTTATGATTTTTTACATTATCAACTCATTAGTTATCAAGTCTGGAAGTCCTCGGGAGTGGGACCAATCACAGTAGAGTGAGCGTGCCCGGAGGCATGCCATGGGTGGAATAAATTAAAACAGACTGTTTAGGAAATCCAGCTGGACAATCTAGAAAGTGCATGTTATCGTGTGTAACTGCTCTATAGGAGTCCACAGCTCAATACAAAGTGCTGAAAATGAGCATAATAGGTCCTCTTTAAGTTGATGCACATGTTTTTGCAAAATGTATAACACCATTTCATTCACTGACAGGATGAAGACTCTCTTTGCAACAAACTCTGCACCTTCACCATTACTCAAAAAGAGTTCATGAACCAGCACTGGTAAAGACATTTTATTAGATATTTATTATTTTATATTTACATTTGTTTAATTTTTTGTTATTTAAAAGACAATGACTAAAAAAGGGATGAGATGATAAACAATTTGACTACTTTTTATGGAACAGTAACAGCCATGCATTATTAATTTCTTCTAGTTTGCCTAAAACGTGGAAATAGCAGTGACATTGTCAGTACTAAACAGGTGCATTATGCATCATCTTGCCCATTTCATTCTATAGGTACCACTGTCACACATGTAAAATGGTGGATGGGGTAGGTGTGTGCACTGTGTGCGCCAAGGTCTGTCATAAAGACCATGAGATCTCCTATGCCAAATATGGCTCTTTCTTCTGTGACTGCGGTGCCAAAGAGGATGGCAGCTGCCAGGTGAGACCGAATACCTCAGGTCATCATGGGAAGAGAACAACAGCGGTAACTTTGGCTTGCAAGTCATTCCCCCATTAACTTCCATCCAGTCATTTCATTTGTTCAGGGCTATGTAGCTAGAACACACATTCCCAGTAAATGAAAACAATCATGTTACATTGCTTAGCTGATTTACTGAACAGGCCAGTTTTCATAGTGAAGCCTAATTGATTGTTTTGTTTGCATGCAATGAGCAAACCATCAACCACATGTTATGTTATTGTGGCCATATTGCTTTAATGATACTGGTTTTGCTTACCTTGTAATCAATATTGCTGATGTTTTACTTTAATGTGTCAGTATACTGTTCTTGCATGCAGTAACATACTTTTAGCACAGTAATTGTTGTGCTAATGCTTTCTGTCTTGTGTGACTTAAAGGCAGTGACACTTTCAATTCTTTTACTAAGCTATACCTGTTTAAAATTTCCTAATTGTAAACAGCCAATGCTCTGAAGCTAGAAACTGTTTGACTTCTCATATTCTATATCACATGCATGTCAGCGTCTGATTTTTTTGCTTTCTCCTGGTTTATATTGTGTTATGTTGTCAACAGGCCTTAGTGAAACGCAGCCCAAGCAGTGGCATGGGTTCCACTCTCAAGGAATCCTCTGCGTTCCAGAGCGAGCTGCGCATGCCCGAGAGTGCTGGCCGTCACCAGAATGCATCACCCTCTGATAAAGGCAAGGTCACCATCTGTGATGGCAAACCTGGCGATGAGGACAGACCCAAGAAAAGCACTGTGTGCAAGAGTATTGAAGGCTGCCAGGAGGAACTGCTCTCCCAAGTGGTGAGGAAAATATTGAGCTTACTCCTTCACACAGTTAGTACTTGCACATTTTTTTTCTCACCGTGTCACTGTTTTTCTGAACTTCTTAAACAGAATGCATCGTCTACTGCAGCCGTCATACTGGAGATGCTCATGTATCTAATGGAAGCCATTCAGACCAACTTCCAGCAGGCATCAGCAGTAGGAAGCAGCAGCCGGGCACAGCAAGCCCTCAATGAACTTCACACTCAAGACAAAAGTGTGGAGATGACAGATCAGTTAATGGTAGGGTCATCTTTATTGGTTGCATATCTTAACAGGGCTGTACGCTTAGCTTTTTCACTAGAAGCACAGGTGCTCCTAAAAAAAAAATAAAAAAAATTTGGGAGCAATTTCAAATTTCTTGGATAACATTTTTTTTTTATTATTAAAGGAGACCTATTATGCTTTTTCCACTTTTCTGACCTATAAATGTATTATTCTTTTGTTAAACAATGACAATGTTTTCCGATAATGAGGTTTGTGCATTTGGAAGTGAGCCCTGAAAGAAGTTTGGTAATTTCTAGGGGCATATGCGAGTGAATTAGTCCCTGATTAGAATTTAAGATGCAGGGCCTCTCTTGACTTCACTGTTACACTTTCTTGTCAGGTACCCACTCTTGGCTCTCAGGAAGGGGCTTTTGAGAACGTGAGGATGAACTACAGTGGCGATCAAGGACAAACAATACGCCAGCTCATTAGTGCTCATGTACTGAGGCGTGTTGCCATGTGTGTCTTGTCATCTCCTCATGGCCGCCGCCAACACCTTGCAGTCAGCCATGAAAAGGGAAAGGTAAGCATCACAAACTATGACACTGACATTTTGCTTCCCTACAACTTTTTGGGGTAAATATTTGTCATACGACTTTGTCAATCAACAAATTTTTTTCTTGCAAGAACAATTCACGACCCAGTTTGTCTCCCTTCCAGATAACGGTTCTGCAGCTGTCCACCCTCCTAAAGCAAGCCGATTCGAGCAAGAGGAAGTTGACTTTAACGCGTCTGGCTTCTGCTCCTGTCCCCTTCACTGTCCTCAGTCTCACGGGCAACCCTTGCAATGAAGATTACCTGGCTGTGTGCGGCCTCAAGGTACATTCTTCTTCTTACACATGATTGGTATTTTCTTTATATTTTAGTTAAAGGCTAAAGAACCAAACTTAACCCGATTTTTGTATTTATATGTTTTTGGGTTTCCCTTTTTTGCAGGATTGCCATGTGCTTACGTTCAGCAGCACAGGCTCCGTTTCAGACCATCTGGTGCTGCACCCCCAACTTGCTACAGGCAACTTCATCATCAAGGCCATTTGGTTGCCAGGCTCACAAACGGAGCTGGCAATCATCACTGCTGACTTTGTTAAGGTATGAGTTAGAACAAGTGCATTTACTGAACTGTTTTCTTCACTGTCATCTGTCTCTCTTGAACAGATTTACGACTTATCCGTGGATGCACTGAGTCCCATGTACTATTTCCTCCTGCCAAGTTCTAAGATCCGGGATGCTACATTCCTTTTCAATGAGGAAGGAAAGAACATCATTGTTATCATGTCTTCAGCTGGTTACATGTACACCCAAGTCATGGATGAATCCAGCAGTGCTCAACATGGTCCTTTCTACGTCACTAACGTGTTAGAAATAAACCATGAAGACCTGAAGGATAGCAATGGTCAGGTTGCTGGAGGTGGGGTCTCTGTCTATTACTCCCATGTGCTCCAGATGCTTTTCTTCAGCTACAGCCAAGGAAAGTCTTTTGCTGCCACAGTGAGTCGAAGTACCACTGATGTACAGCGACTATTCCCCATCAATATCAAGAGGTAAGGCTTTTTCTCCACATATCCCAATTATGTTTTTTTTAATAGCTGGGAGAATGGCATTGACATCCTTTTCCTGCCTCTTTCAGCTCCAATGGCAGCAGCAGTAAAATGTCACCAGCACTTTGCCAGTGGTCTGAGGTCATGAACCACCCAGGGCTGGTGTGCTGTGTGCAGCAGACAACGGGCATACCACTGGTTATTATGGTTAAGCCTGACACCTTTCTCATTCAGGAAATTAAAACTTTACCAGCCAAAGCTAAGGTAAAGTTGTTAAGTCGGCCAATAGGAAAATATAAAATAAAACAGCAACATTACTATATCATGTGCTATTTTGCATATTGTTATGAATCATTTCTCTTGTCTCTATTGCCATGTAATTGCTCCATACATTATTTCCTAATGCATGATGGTTTCCTCTCCATGCAGATTCAAGACATGGTAGCAATTCGACATACTGCCAGTAATGAGCAACAGCGCACGACCATGATCCTTCTGTGTGAGGACGGAAGCCTGCGAATATACATGGCCAATGTAGACAACACCTCCCACTGGCTCCAACCCTCACTGCAGCCTAGCTGTGGCATCAATATCATGAAGCCTGTCCGCAAGCGCAAAGCCGCTGCTACTGGTGAGTTTGATGCACGCTCATAATATAGGAGCAAACCACCATTATAAAAGGGCTGATACATTCTGGTTACCGACAACCATGCCTTGATGGATGAACTAAACTAAACTTAATTGAATTTAAATGTCACATATGTCTTTAGCAACCCGAACATCCAGTCAGGTGACATTCCCAGTTGACTTTTTCGAACACAACCAGCAGCTGACGGAGGTGGAGTTTGGTGGCAATGATTTGCTGCAGGTCTACAATGGACAGCAGATCAAACACAGACTCAACTCCACTGGGATGTATGTGGCGAACACCAAGGTAGGCTCTCTTATTGTTTATCATACCATATCCACATTAGTTTTCTTCTTTATTTACAATGTGCACACAAACAGGAAATACACAACATTACATCTCTTTACAATTGTGTGCTTTGCGTCTAGCCTGGGGGATTCACCGTGGAAGCGGTCAACAACAACAGCTCAATGGTGATGACAGGCATGCGGGTGCAAGTGGGCACTCAGGCCATTGAAAGGGCTCCCTCCTATGTGGAGGTCTTTGGCCGTACAATGCAGATAAATCTGACGAGGGCACGCTGGTTTGACTTCCCCTTCACCAGAGAGGAGGCGCTCCAGGCTGACAAGAAGCTGTCAATATTCAGTAAGTGCAAGATTCTACATGGTGTATTTTGTGCAAATGTAGCCATTGTTGAAACAGTGATCCCCATTTTTTAACCTTGTTGAACAAGGATACAATATGAGTGTTTTATTTTGCACTAAACCTTTCCTGTATTTCCAACTTCCTTTTTTCCATGCAAGTTGGAGCATCCGTTGACCCAGCTGGAGTCACCATGCTGGATTCGATCAAGGTTTATGGAAAAACAAAAGAGCAGTTTGGTTGGCCTGAGGATCCACCAGAGGACTTCTCCTCAGCCTCGGTTAACAACGTTTGCAGTCCCAACCTCAACCAGGGCAACGGCTCTTCTGATGCCGACATTGCTACCCCAACCACCACCAGTGGCACGGTGTTGGAGAGGTACGACTTTCCACTTTTTCTTCTGCAAGTCATGGTATTGATGGGACTATTGCCATATCAAGCCTCTAAATACACTTAATATAATAATACACATAACATGAATAACATAACATGAAGAAGCAGTTGCAGTACTCATCATGAAATGTTGTAAATTATAAAGGGGACGTCAACGAAAATGAGCATAATGGGTCCTCTTTAAGTCATGCCACGGCTTTGATCTAATAGTATTTCACTGCTATTCCTCTCTGCTAATATTTGTATATACAATATATACTCAATGCGTACATTATTCGTTTATTTTTCCTAACCTTTTTAGCTGCAGTTGTTTTAAATTAACGGTGGTCGGGTCGTATTTGGAGTCATTGGTGCATGGCTACAGCAAATTCATCTTTCTTGCATGTGTCTCATTTGTGTTTTAGCAGAGTCATTTAATTTAACTTGTTTCTTTCTGTGATCCTCACACTTTTTTGTTCTTTTGTCTTTTGCTCCCAAATATTCAATAAAAAGTTGTGAAACTGAGTCCTTATCGACCCTGGACCGGTTAGTAACTGCCCTTTCTCTGCTCTTTTTGTATGGTTTTGTGCATGTAAGCCTGTTTGTGTGTCCATGCCTGAGACATGCACCATCTTTTTGTTTTTCCTGACAACATTCTTGTATTCAATTTTGCAGTTAAGTTTGACTTGTGCACTTGCTCCTTGGTTACTTTAGGTTACATCAAAGATAGTCCTGGCTTTGACGCTCACTCTCTATATTGCAGGTTGGTGGTCAGTGCTCTTGAAGCTCTGGAAAGTTGCTTTGCTGTTGGTTCCTCCAATGAAAAGGTGATCCTCAATAAAAACATTACTGTACATTTGCTATGACTTTTATGAATGAATATTAATCTGTAATGTAATATAGGAGAAGAACAAGGCTGCTGCACTGGAACTGGCCACCCTGCTCCTGTCCATGCCAACTCCAGCAGGGGTGCAGCAGCAGACTAAGGGGCTTCTTGCCAGCTTGCACACCAGTCGCACCGCCTACCACAACCACAAGGTAAACCAAAAACGTACTGTATATGATAGAATTATGCCTGTAAGTAAAGAAGAAAGAAGTTTAGAGAAACTTTTTTTGTCCCCTCTCCAGGACCAGTCCCTGCTGAGCAATGCAGTGCAATGTCTGTACAGCTGCAGTCGTGAGGGTAAAGAACTTGACCCTGATGTCTTCCAGAGGCTTGTGATCACCGCTCGCTCTATTGCAATCATGAGGCCCAACAACTTGGTGCATTTTACAGAATCAAAGTTACTTCACCATGATTCCGGTAAGAGGTTTATATATAGATAACGCTCTAAATTGTTTTTTTTTTTTAATGCATCATGGATTTTTTTTTTTTGGTCTGATAAATGCAGACTTGACAGATGATGGCCACAAACAGGTGGAAGGTGAAAGCCACAATTTTATCACACAACTGATGAATAACTTTTGGAAGCTACATTCCCTGAAACCCAAGAATGCCTTTCTCGCTCCCGCTTGCCTGCCTGGTATGTGCAAGCACTCGTGTTTTATTGTGGTATATAAAAACAACATCCCCAATGCAGATGTTGGTATTTTTCTCAGGATTAACTCATGTGGAGGCAACTGTAAATGCCCTGGTGGACATTATACATGCATACTGCACTTGTGAGCTCGATTACATCAACGTGGCCTCCAAAATCTACATGCAAATGTTACTCTGCCCTGTAAGTAAATGTGTGTGTGTGTGTATATTATTCTATGCAGTCAATATTAGTTATTAGTATTTCTGATTTAATTATAGCAAAATTGATTATTTTTTATGATATTCATCCAGTTAAGTAATAATACAAATGGATTTTTTTTTTCAGGACACAGCAGTGAGCTTTGCTTGTAAGCAGGCATTGATCAGAGTTCTTCGGCCGAGAAACAAGCGGCGCCATGTAACCCTTCCGTCTCCCCCACGATCTAACACTCCAATCGGTACGTTTTCACAGGCCTCACACAATGACTGCACACACAGGAATAAAAGGTTTCAGTTCCTTTAGACTTAGTGGCTTTATTTGTTTATCAGGAGACAAGGATGATGACGATGACGATGACGCAGAAGACAAAATGCAGTCATCAGTGCTCAATGGAATCGAGGAGGTTAGACCGGATAGTCAGGAGCAGAATGAAGTGGACCATGGTGACTTTGAAATGGTGGTGAGCATAAATGGGCTAAAAAGTGACCGTCTTCATATAGCTCACAAATGAGTTATATCCATGGTTATTTGTGCTGTAGTCTGAGTCCATGGTCCTGGAGACGCCGGAGAATGTGAACAACGGAAATCCATCTCCCCTGGAAGCATTGCTGGCTGGAGCGGAGGGTTTTCCCCCCATGCTGGACATCCCACCTGATGCAGATGATGAAACTATGGTTGAACTAGCCATCGCTCTCAGCCTACAGCAGGATCAGCAAGGTCAGTTTAAAAATAATAATAACATGAATCAATGTTTCCCATAGGTCTGCTTTTTAATTGTTAAATCGTTAAACCATCATGTGCGTATGTTGTTCATGAGTATTTTGTGTGCAATATTGTCAGGGAGTAGCAGCAGTGCCCTTGGCCTTCAAAGCCTTGGCCTGTCGGGTCAAGCCCCAAGCTCCTCGTCACTGGATGCTGGAACTCTATCAGACACCACTGCATCAGGTAATTAGGCCACAAAGAAAATGTTGATTGGGGGCCTTTCACTTTTGACAAAGTCCCCTTTAAACACGTATTTCACTGCAATGGTGTAACTTAATGTGCCCTGGACATGTGACTGCATTGTATTTATTATTACAGCTATTGTTATGATTTCAGCCCCGGCATCTGATGATGAGGGCAGTACAGCTGCTACCGATGGCTCAACACTGCGGACCTCCCCAGCTGAGCACGGTGGCAGTGTGGGCTCAGAGAGTGGAGGTTCTGCTATTGACTCTGTTGCAGGGGAGCACAGTGGTGAGTGGGTGCAGGACAAACCACAGACACCCGATAACAAGATTAAATACTGTTTTATTCACCTATAAACTGTGCCGACTCTTCTTGTCACAGTGTCAGGACGCAGTAGTGCATATGGGGACACAACAGTAGAAGGCCATCCTGCAGGTCCAGGCAGTGTAAGCTCTAGCACTGGAGCCATCAGCACCACCACAGCCCACCAGGAAGGTGAAGGCTCAGAGGGAGAAGGAGAGACGGAAGGAGACATCCACACAAGCAACAGGTCAAAACTGAAGGCTCTGGTTTAAGCTGGTCAACTTGTTGGCAAAGGAGAAATGACATTTTTACTCGAATTTTGTATTTGTGATTAGACTTCACATGGTTCGTCTGATGCTACTAGAGCGTCTGCTACAGAACCTTTCCCAGCTCCACAGTGTCAGTGGAGTTCAAGCCATCCCTTACATGCAAGTGATCCTCATGCTGACTTCTGATCTTGACGGGGAGGACGAAAAGGATAAAGGTGCCTTGGATGACCTGCTTGCACAGCTTATTGCTGAGCTCGGCATGCACAAGAAGGTAACCACTTGGGCTGGGATTCTCAGGGTACCACATGATACGATTTCATGATACATAGCTCACGATAACTCGATATAATAATATCTCAATTTGATGATGAGTTGAAACCAAAAAGTCATAGTTTATATTTTGCAGCATAATTTAATTTTTATTAAGTACAAACAGCAATGGTACATTGGTGGTACAACCGGAGCAGGGGCTTGGTTTGTTTTTGCCAGCAGTAGGTTGAGCCTGTTGGCCTCCTCCAAGGCCACCCTTGGTCACCAATTCTGTAACAGCATTCATATGCTGTAATTAAAAATAAAGCGTATCTGAAACAGCGAATCCGATAAAGGTGAAACGCGAGCGAACACTATTTTGTCACACTTCTAGTAGCCATAGTCTCATTTGATATGTTCTTGTACTGTTTGCAGGATGTTGCAAGAAGGAACGATCGCTGCCCAATAAATGAGGTACACCTGGTCATCATGAGACTGCTCAGCGTCTTCATGTCTCGGACAAAATCTGGCTCCAAATCTTCTTCTGAGGTACAAAAACTTTGAAGGATGTATGACTTTTATGTTAATGTAGTACTTATTCATCATTGTTCTTGTAGCTCATACTTTGTGTGTACTCATTGTGCCTCTCTCTCTCTCTCTCTCTCTCTCTCTCTCAGTCATCCTCGCTGATTTCCAACGCAACTGCAACAGCCTTGCTCAGCCTGGGGGCCATTGAATACTGTCTCCATGTGCTTAAGTCCCTGTTGGAATTCTGGAAGAGCCAGCAGGGCGAAGAAGAACCTGTGACTACCAGCCAGCTCCTTCGCCCACACACAGCCTCCTCTCCCCCAGACATGAGCCCATTTTTCCTGCGACAATATGTCAAGGTATGCTATACGTATATCCTGGGTTCCCAAAGTGGGGTACGCCAATTGCAACAGGACAGTGGCTCCCAAAGTTTTCAGTCGCATAACCCTTCAGACATCTGACTGGAAGCCATGTACGCCCTACCTAATAGAAAATGTTGATGTGAACTAACTGCATTTCTCCTGCCATTAGGGACATGCTGCTGATGTGTTTGAAGCCTACTCGCAGCTACTTACTGAAATGGTGCTACGGCTACCATATCAGATCAAAAAGATTGCTGACACCAATCCACGGATTCCACCTCCAGTATTTGACCATTCCTGGTTCTACTATCTCTCTGAAGTAAGCCTTTGCAATGCTAGTATTGTTATGTGTAGTATTTTGGAAGAATACCTATAATACACCTATTCTCTTTTCTCTTTCAGTATCTGATGATCCAACAGACACCGTTTGTCAGGAGGCAGGTCAGAAAACTGTTGCTGTTTATCTGCGGCTCCAAGGAAAAGTATCGTCAGTTGCGGGATCTCCACACCCTGGACTCCCATGTGCGCAGCATCAAAAAACTTTTGGAGGAGCAAGGCATCTTTCTCCGAGCTGGCATTGTTACAGCTTCTTCTGGCTCAGCTCTGCAGTATGACACGCTCATCAACCTGGTGAGTTTGATTTTGTATAACATTAAAAAAAAATGAAAGTTGTTCATCTTCACTTTTTTTCTGTCAATGCAGATGGAACACCTGAAAGCTTGCGCTGAAATCGCCACGCAGAGGACAGTCAACTGGCAAAAGTTTTGCATGAAAGATGACTGTAAGTCTGAACACTTTTTGAGAAGCACTGCACCAAAGCAAAACACACACATACACACTAGCATACTCCACTAAACGAAGCTAACCCAGCTAGCTTTCACTGGCTATTGCTGTTTGCGAGCTCACGCTAGGTGACAAGAGTTTCAAAGTTTTTTTAGTGGTTTGTAATATTTCCCCTGCATCTTTTAAACGTATGTGTTTCGCTCATGTCCGCCATCTTGGAGACACTTCCACACTCAAGTTACGTTAACAAGTTACGTTACTTAACTTAACAATACACTCATAACTTGAGTCAGTATCCTCTCTCATATTTATTTTCTCTTTTCCAGCTGTCTTATACTTCCTGCTCCAGGTTAGCTTCCTTGTTGATGAGGGGGTTTCTCCAGTCCTTTTGCAATTGCTGTCATGCGCCCTGTGTGGCAGCAAGGTGCTGGCCAACTCTTCATCCTCAGTCTCTGGAGGTTCATCAAGCAGCGGCCAGGGAGGATCTTCTCAGTCCTCTCAGAGCAAGTCCTCCAGTAAAAAGAGCAAAAAAGAGGACAAGGAGAAAGACAGAGAGGGTGAGGCTATGCGCCTAAACTTGAGTTGTGCAAAGTTATAAATACAGGTAAATGACAGCACATGATTCCAGACATGTTATTTTCCCTCTGTACTGATAACAGGTGAAGGAGTTGGCAGCCAGGAGGATCAGTTGTGCATGGCTCTGGTCAGTCAGCTGAATAAGTTTGCTGACAAGGAGACACTTATCCAGTTTTTGCGCTGCTTCTTGCTGGAGTCCAACTCATCAGCTGTGCGCTGGCAAGCCCATTGCTTGGCATTACATATCTACAGGTACTGTGAGAACCACAGATAGATTAGCTACACTCAATAAATCATTATACATCTGCTTTTAACATAGCATAGAATATAGATGCTATATAGGCATTATTATGAGAAACCAAATTTCTCCTTGATTATTGATCTGAACTAATAACTTGCCGATATATGAATTTCTCTTCAGGAACTCAAGTAAATGTCAACAGGAACTGTTGCTAGAACTGACTTGGGCCATCTGGCCAGAGCTCCCAGCTTATGGCCGCAAAGCTGCACAGTTTGTTGATCTTCTTGGTTACTTCTCACTCAAAACCCCACAGACAGAGAAAAAGGTTTGTTTATCATCTTGTCGTGTAACACAGTACTTAATGGTTTTAGGAGTATATTGTCCTGTGTCTTATAACACAAGAACATTAGCAGTAGCTCAGTAGCTATTTCAACCCTTAAAACAGTGGAACATCGTAGTTTTGTTGATTCAAGCTGGTCACAGGTTTTTTTTCCCTCCAGCTAAAGGAGTATTCCCAGAAGGCTGTGGAAATCCTGCGAACACAAAACCATATCCTGACAAATCACCCAAACTCCAACATCTACAAGTATGTTTTAATCTGCTGATAAGGTTGCACAAAAAATAGAATGTTTATGTGAACCGAAATAGCTATTTTTCTACAGTCTAATTGTAAATGACTATTTAAAAAAAACAAAAACAAATTTGAGCTGCATCACGTAGCATTTTTACTCAAGGATTCGTGGCACTGTCGTTAGTGTGACAGCCAATCTTTCTTCTCGCGTTCCCTGTGCTGCAGCACGCCTCGCCCCTCTGACAATGGAGTCAGTTTGCAGGATAAACAATCACAATAATGGCTTGTCATTATTACATGTATGAGTGTACAGCGAGTATGCCATGTTTTCTCGCTTGATGGATTCTATTTCATCTTTCTACTGTATTAATTTCTCTTTAAGGAAGAAGTTAACTGTCTTTCCTAGACCTTCCACGAAGAACTGCAGTAAGACCATTGCAAGTTATTTTAAGGCAGAGCACACAATGAGGAGTATAATAATCTTTCATAAGGACAATCGCACAACCTCATTTCTATGCAAGAAAATTTTGTGTAACCGTGCAGCCTTATCAGCCATGTTTTATACTGAGACTGTGATAGAGTTGTAGAGTCCAATACTAATTTTTGCCTCCCTCCTACAGCACTCTGTCAGGTCTTGTCGAGTTTGATGGGTTTTATCTGGAAAGTGACCCCTGCTTGGTGTGCAATAATCCTGAAGTCCCCTTCTCGGTATGTGTATTGCATGGAACAAATCAGTAATCACAAACATCCTGATCCTGACCATAATTTTCTGTTTTCGCTCCAGAATATCAAGCTGTCATCTATCAAAGTGGACACCCGCTATACCACCACACAGCAGGTTGTCAAGCTCATTGGCAGCCATACCATTAGCAAAGTCACCGTGAAGATTGGTGACCTCAAACGTACCAAAATGGTCCGCACCATCAATCTCTACTACAACAACAGGACTGTTCAAGCCATTGTTGAGCTGAAGAACAAGTATATGCCAAATATCTATTGATTCATTCCCTAATGTTTTATGACGTCCGAATGTAACTCTTCATTGTACTTACCTGTTTGAAGGCCTGCTCGCTGGCATAAAGCCAAGAAAGTGCAACTGACCCCAGGTCAAACGGAGGTGAAAATTGACCTGCCCTTACCCATTGTTGCTTCCAATCTGATGATTGAGTTCTCAGATTTTTATGAGAACTACCAGGCGTCCACTGAGACGCTGCAGTGTCCACGCTGCAGCGCCTCGGTGCCCGCCAACCCGGGGGTGTGTGGCAACTGTGGTGAGAATGTCTATCAGTGCCACAAGTGCAGGTGAGCAGCAGGTTTCTTTATTGGATTATTAGAAAAAAGCACATTGCATTTAAAAAAGGGATTTATGTTCTATGCTCTAGATCTATCAACTATGATGAAAAGGACCCCTTCCTGTGCAATGCCTGCGGTTTCTGCAAATATGCCAGATTTGATTTCATGCTGTATGCTAAACCATGCTGTGCTGTGGATCCTATTGAGAATGAGGAGGACAGAAAAAAAGTAAGCAGCCACTTATTCATTCACATGTGTTTTTTGGTTTACTTCTAAAACCTGGGTGTTTATTTTTCCTGCAGGCTGTGACAAACATTAACACCCTATTGGAAAAAGCTGACCGGGTCTACCATCAGCTGATGGGTCATCGGCCCCAACTGGAAAGCCTTTTGTCTAAAGTCAATGAGGCAGCACCAGAGAAGCCACAGGTAAGTTACAGGGGATGATGCAAAATTCAAAGCATTTTTTTTGTAATGAGATTTTCTCTAAATTGTCACAGGATGACACTGGAGCGGCCGCAGGTCTTGGTACATCTTCTGCCAACGTGAACAGATACATTCAGCAATTGGCTCAAGAATACAGCGGAGACTGCAAAACATCATTTGATGAGCTCTCCAAGATAATACAGGTTAGAGACAGTACATGCAACCTTTTGTTTGGGGTCTTTATCCCTGCTTACATCTGAGACTTTATCTGCAGAAAGTGCTTGCATCTCGCAAAGAACTACTGGAGTATGATCTGCAGCAGCGAGAGGCTGCCACCAAGTCATCCAGAAGCAGCAGCAGCCACCAGCCGACCTTCACTGCCAGCCAGTACCGCGCCCTCTCCGTGCTGGGCTGTGGCCACACCTCCTCCACTAAGTGCTACGGATGTGCCTCAGCAGTCACAGGCCACTGCATCACACTGCTGCGGGCGCTGGCCACTAACCCAGCCCTCCGGCAGATTTTGGTCCTCCAAGGACTCATCCGGGAACTGTTTGAGTACAACTTGCGGCGAGGTACAGCAGCCATGCGAGAAGAAGTGCGCCAGCTGATCTGTCTTCTTACTAGGTACAGGTCTGATTCTTATATGGTAGCACATTGTAATACCTGCAGTGTTGCCTCAAATTCATTCCAACTACCTTGTCTATATTGTAACTGCTAAATATTCCTTGAATACCATTTTGCAGAGATCACGCAGAAGCCACTCAGCAGATGAATGACCTCATCATTGCCAAGGTTTCAGCAGCCCTCAAGGGTCACTGGGCCAATCCTGATCTGGTAAGTTTTCTTTCATGTCTTCCTGCAGCTCCATATTTTTTCACTGCGCTTCTGTTTTGAGTTTGACAAGATTGTGTTTGTATTTTTTGCAACAGGTCAGTAATCTGCAATATGAAATGTTGCTGCTGACTGACTCCATCTCAAAAGAGGGAGGATGCTGGGAGTTACGCCTGCGATGTGGTAAAACCCCCTGTCATGTTGCACTGAAGCATCTACACATTGCAAAAGTTTTAAGTGCTTCCTGTTTACATTATTATCAGCTGTCTTGTTCTTAAAGGTATCTTTATGCTTCCCTTGCAGCCCTCAGTCTGTTCCTCATGTCAGTTAACATCAAAACACCTGTTGTGGTGGAGAACATCACTTTAATGTGCCTGAGAATTCTGCAGAAGCTAATCAAGCCACCTGCCCCCACTAGCAAGAAGAACAAGGTGAATATTGAGTAATTCAGTTAGGATGTGCTGTTAAGGATAATTAGAGGTAATGGTAAAGGTTTAATTTTATTTTGAACATGCATGCAAGTTGCATTGGAATACACCACATGTTGCAATTCATTTTACAAGAAACATCTCACGGATGCACTTGGATGCAGCCTCAGCGATGTATCCTTTGATCATTAGGTTTTTCGGGTCTCCACAACATCATGCAGTACACACTTTTTGCTTCATGCATAATTCTGAAGGTTTACCTGATCAGTAAACTTTAATTGTTGTGATTTTAAGAATAAATGGTTGTTATGTTATCTATAAGCGACATTATAGATTATCCTGACCTTTTTGTAGCACGGCTAGTGAAGTGTATTATTTCCCAATAACTCCATACACCAAGGTAGATAGGGTAACAATGGAGTATGGAATGATTTTTGTTCCAGAACAAATTTAGCAAAGTATTTCTTGGCATTTTATCTTGTAGATATCAATATCAATATGCCTCACCAAGTATGTTATTGATTTCAGGATGCTGCGACTGAATCCCTGACCACTGTCAGGCCCTACAGTAATGAAATTCATGCTCAAGCCCAAATGTGGCTAAAGAAGGATCCCAAAGCTTCCTACGAGGCCTGGAAAAAATGCCTCCCTGCAAGATGTAAGTGTTGTCTGGTCAATTTGTAAACCCTTTCACATGACTGTTTTCTTTATCCCCGAGCTAATTGCTGATGCCTTTTTCTCTATTGAATTTTTCTCCTCAGGTCATGAGATGATGACGAAACCACCAGGGAAGGCTGAGTTGCGGAAGCAGTATCTGCTAGAGAAGTATGTGTGGAAGTGGAAGCAGTTCATGAGGTCCAGGAGAGGGGAAAGTCTTTTCCCTCGCCTCCTTAAGCTGAGCCACAACAATTGGCTGCGACAGGTAAATAATACATGCAAAAGAGGCTCTGTTGGTTTCAGAAAGGCACTTACAGTGAAGAAAATAAGTATTTGAACACCCTGCTATTTTGCTATTTCTCCCACTTAGAAATCATGGAGGGGTCTGAAATTTTCATCGTAGGTGCATGTCCACTGTGAGAGAGATAAACTAAAAAGAAAAATCCAGAAATCACAATGCATGATTTTTTTAACAATTTATTTGTGTGATACAGCTGCAAATAAGTATTTGAACACCTGAGAAAATGAATGTTAATATTTGGTACAGTAGCCTTTGTTTGCTATTACAGAGGTCAAACGTTTCCTGTAGTTTTTCACCAGGTTTGCACACACTGCAGGAGGGATCTTGGCCCACTCCTCCACACAGATCTTTTCTAGATCAGTCAGGTTTCTGGGCTGTCGC
This sequence comes from Doryrhamphus excisus, assembly GCF_030265055.1. Classification (NCBI taxonomy): domain Eukaryota; kingdom Metazoa; phylum Chordata; class Actinopteri; order Syngnathiformes; family Syngnathidae; genus Doryrhamphus; species Doryrhamphus excisus. Next base: position 15,978,575 of record NC_080475.1, on the reverse strand, counting down.
TGAGAAACACGGAGTTTGAGCTCCCTCCAAAGATTTTCGATTGGGTTCAGGTCTGGAGACTGGCTGGGCCATGCTAGAACCTTGATATGCTTCTTACGGAGCCACTCCTTGGTTTTCCTGGCTGTGTGCTTCGGGTCGTTGTCGTGTTGGAAGACCCAGCCACGACCCATCTTCAATGCTCTGACAGAGGGAAGGAGGTTGTTCCCCAAAATCTCACAATACACGGCCCCAGTCATCCTCTCTTTAATGCAGTGCACTCGTCCTGTCCCATGTGCAGAAAAACACCCCCAAAGCATGATGCTACCACCCCCATGCTTCACAGTAGGGATGGTGTTCTTCGGATTGTACTCTTCATTCTTCTTCCTCCAAACACGCTTATTGGAATTATGACCAAAAAGTTCTATTTTGGTCTCATCTGACCATAAAACTTTCTCCCATGACTCCTCTGTATCATCCAAATGGTCATATGCAAACTTAAGACGGGCCTTGACATGTGCTGGTTTAAGCAGGGGAACCTTTCGTGCCATGCATGATTTCACATCATGACGTCTTAGTGTATTACCTACAGTAACCTTGGAAACGGTGGTCCCAGCTCTTTTCAGGTCATTGACCAAGTCCTGTCGTGTAGTTCTGGGCTGATTCCTCACCTTTCTTAGAATCATTGAGACCCCACGAGGTGATATCTTGCATGGGGCTCCACTCCGATTGAGATTGACCGTCATGTTTAGCTTCTTCCATTTTCTAATGATAGCTCCAACAGTGGACCTTTTTTCACCAAGCTGCTTGGTAATTGCTCCGTAGCCCTTTCCAGCCTTGTGGAGGTGTACAATTTTGTCTCTGGTGTCTTTGGACAGCTCTTTGGTCTTCGCCATGTTACAAGTTAAAGTCTTACTGATTGTATGGGGTGGACAGGTGTCTTTATGCAGCTAACGACCTCAAACAGGTGCATCTGATTCAGGATGATACATGGAGTGCAGGTGGACTTCTAATGGGCAGACTAACAGGTCTTTCAGGGTCAGAATTCTAGATGATACACAGGTGTTCAAATACTTATTTGCAGCTGTATCACACAAATAAATTGTTAAAAAATCATGCATTGTGATTTCTGGATTTTTCTTTTTAGTTTATCTCTCTCACAGTGGACATGCACCTACGATGAAAATTTCAGACCCCTCCATGATTTCTAAGTGGGAGAAATAGCAAAATAGCAGGGTGTTCAAATACTTATTTTCTTCACTGTATAGATATTCCTTGACTTGATGTCATGTTTTTTGTTGTTGCAGGTCCTTTTCACACCTGCCACTCAGGCAGCCAGACAGGCAGCTTGCACGATTGTGGAGGCTCTCACCACAATCCCCAGTCGGAAACAGCAGGTCCTGGACCTGCTCACCAGGTAAAACTAATAACCTGACTGTCAACAGTCTTTGGAGAATAAAAGCGACATATAAACTGCTTTTATATTAGGATCAGTGAAACAGAAAATGATTATGTAATGCCAGTAAGAATAATATACAAGTATTTTTTCAGTTATCTGGACGAGTTGAGCTTGGCTGGGGAGTGTGCAGCGGAGTACCTGGGTCTCTACCAAAAGCTGATCAAACCAACACATTGGAAGGTTTACCTAGCTGCAAGGGGAGTCCTGCCCTACATTGGCAACCTCATCACCAAGGTAAAAATGAAGAAATGTATTGCACGTAATATTCTTTCCCTAATTTCTTTCCGCCATCTTGTCTGTTTATGCTTAAAAGTCCTAACATTTTGCTGCCTTAGGAGCTGTCCTAAGGCCTAAGACAGAAATAACATCAATAACTTATCTTAGCACGTAAAAATGTAGCCTACTGTGTGAATACAGGCCCTGATCTTTTACATACATTACCATATTTGATTTTTAACTACTTAATTTGATCTTTAATTACTTTAAAACTGATTACATAAATGTAATTTGTCTTTTTTTGTTGTTCAGGAAATAGCCAACTTGCTTGCCCTGGAAGAGGCAACGCTGAGCACAGATTTGCAGCAAGGCTATGCTCTCAAGAGCTTCACGGGTACATTCACATACTATTGTCACAGCATGTCGTTAGAATAGCAAGTGTTGGATTTTGATTCATCCCCATAAAACAAAAGACACCAAAGTACTGGTGTTCCTTCATTTGTTTTGTTCAACTAAATCAAGTATATTGTCCTGTATGTGTTTTGTTATGATAGGATTACTATCATCGTTTGTGGAGGTGGAGTCCATTAAGCGGCATTTTAAGAGCAGGCTGGTTGGCACAGTGCTGAATGGCTATCTATGTCTGAGGAAGCTGGTCGTACAGCGCACCAAACTCATCGATGAGACTCAGGACATGCTGCTGGAGATGCTTGAGGACATGACCACAGGTTTTCTTCTGAATCATGTTGTCTCGTATTGTCGTCATTTCCACAGTGGGCACAATGTCAATTGAGTTATTTTGCGTTGTCCAGGTACTGAGTCTGAAACCAAGGCATTCATGGCAGTATGCATCGAGACTGCAAAGCGATACAATCTGGATGACTACAGAACACCCGTATTCATCTTTGAGAGACTCTGCAGTATCATTTATCCTGTGAGCCACCTTCACCTTTGTTGTTCTCTAGTCGGAAAACCAGTGTGATTCTTCATCTCAAACTTTTCTTCATTGAAGGAGGAAAACGAGGTGACAGAGTTCTTCGTAACCTTGGAAAAGGATCCTCAGCAGGAGGATTTCCTCCAGGGTCGCATGCCCGGAAACCCTTACAGCAGCAACGAGCCTGGAATCGGTCCACTGATGAGGGACATTAAGAACAAGATCTGCCAAGACTGCGACCTAGTAGCACTCCTTGAAGACGATAGTGGCATGGAGGTAACATTTCAATATTGTCATGGATTTAAGCTTACTTATTGCAAGAAACATTGTTTCCTTTGTTTGCCTCAGCTACTGGTGAACAACAAAATCATTAGCTTGGATCTCTCTGTAGCGGAAGTCTACAAGAAGGTCTGGTGCCCAACAAATGAGGTGAGGTTCTAAGTCACAGTCAAGGTCAAATGGTTAATGAAATAATGACTGACCCTTAAAAGTAGATTTGTCAGGTAAAAGATGTTAAATGTTTTTCTCTTTTAAGGGTGAGCCAATGAGAATCATTTATCGAATGAGAGGTTTGCTTGGCGATGCAACAGAGGAGTTCATTGAGTCGCTGGACTCAACCACAGGTTAGATTATTTATCTGAGATCCAGGTTGCCAGTATTCTCTTACCGTGGAAAAAGTGGCTAACTTTCATTTCGTCCAGATGAGGAAGAGGATGATGAGGAGGTGTACAAGATGGCAGGATTTATGGCACAGTGTGGTGGACTGGAGTGTATGCTCAACCGACTGTCAGGAATCAAAGATTTTAAACAAGGACGACACCTGCTGACGGTAAGCATTGCATTTTTTCTATATTCATATATAAACGCTGATATTTTTGGCCCAGCCAAAGTGTTATTGTTGTTCACCCCCTCTACAGTACATTTTAAGGCTTTAATATAGGCAGGGAAGGACGAAACACAAACCTGACTCTCATGATCAGGGCAGGAAAAGAAAAAAGGAATGATCTGTGTGTGTTTTTATTTTTAGGTCTTACTGAAGTTGTTCAGTTATTGTGTAAAAGTGAAGATCAACAGACAGCAGCTTATCAAACCAGAGATGAACACACTCAATGTCATGCTTGGAACTCTAAACCTGGTAGGTTACTTGTTTTGTTGCGTTATGCTGGTGGTGGAACCAACCCTTTATCATCTACATACTGTTTTTTTCTCCTCAGGCTTTAGTGGCAGAACAGGAGAGTAAGGACAGTGGTGGGGCTTCTATAGCAGAGCAAGTGTTGAGCATCATGGAGATCATTCTGGATGAAGCTAATGCAGAGATATCAGAGGACAAGGTAGGTCGCAACCACAAACCAGAGCAGTTCCAGATCAGAGAAACAAGAATATGAGATACAGTCCCCGCCAATGAAGCTGAAACGATCTCTTTTCTTGTGTTCATCTTTTGGTGTCGAACCCAAATGTTTCCAGCAAAAATAACAAAATTGGCCTCACTGTTCCAATGCTTTTGGAGGGGACTGTAGCACAAAATGGTAGCCAGAAGAACGTTGTACCAAAATAAAGACTTTAAACAAGGATGACGCCTTTTCTTGTATTGTTCAAGAAACAATACAAGCAGTTGATGTTTGCTTTTGGACATGTGGAACTGTGAACTGATTGTGATGCATTCAATTGTAATCTGATGCATGTTCAAATGAAATAAAACCATTACCAAATAAAGAAATGAACATCCATCTGACAACATGCCCTCCTTGGTAGAGATAATAAAAATCTAGTCATTGTTTTTGCAGGGTAACCTGTTGCTGACTGGAGACAAGGATCAGCTGGTCATGTTGCTGGATCAGATCAACACTCCGTTTGTGCGCTCCAACCCCAGTGTGCTGCAGGGGTTGCTTCGCATTATCCCATACTTGTCTTTCGGCGAACTGGAGAAGATGAGGATCTTGGTGGAACGCTTCAAGCCGTGTTGCAGCTTTGACAAGTGGGCATTGGTGTTTGTGGTTGTCAAAAAGTCCACATTTGTCCATAGTGGGCTTTGAATAGTTGATTGTAACTTTCTGTTTTTTCTTTAGGTATGATGAGGAACATAGTGCTGATGACAAAGTGTTCCTGGACTGCTTCTGTAAAATTGCTGCTGGCATAAAAAATAACAGTAATGGCCATCAGCTGAAAGATCTTATTCTGCAAAAATCAATCACACAGAGTGCACTGGACTACATGAAGAAACATATCCCTAATGCCAAAAAGTATGCACGCCGTTGTCTTTTAATACCGCACAAAAATGGCTTTGACTGTTTAAACCACCCTTTGGTGTTGTTTTCACTCATCAGTCTGGATGCAGACGTCTGGAAGAAGTTCCTTTCTCGACCAGCGCTGCCTTTTATTCTCAGACTACTCCGTGGTTTGGCTACCCAGCACCCTCCCACGCAGGTAGTCCATATTTTAGTGTGAAATGCAGGCAGTAATGTTGAGGCGCTGAATAAAGATCAACTTGTTTGTGGTCCAGGTGCTGATAGGCACGGATTCAATTCCCAACCTGCACAAGCTGGAGCAGGTTTCCAGCGATGAAGGCATCGGCACGCTTGCAGAAAACCTTCTGGAAGCACTAAGGGAGCACAGCGATGTCAATTTGAAGATAGAGGCAGCTCGCAGGGAGACCCGAGCAGAGAAGAAGCGCATGGCCATGGCCATGAGGCAGAAGGCTCTGGGAACCCTTGGCATGACTGTATGCACTCTTCTTCACACTACATTGCATATTTAGTCTTGGTAACATGTCATCTACTGTGTGTGTTGACCTTTCAGACCAATGAGAAGGGTCAGGTGGTGACCAAGACTTCGCTCTTGAAGCAAATGGAGGAGTTGATAGAGGAACCAGGCTTGACATGTTGTATCTGTAGAGAAGGCTACAAATTCCAGGTACAACAAATCCACCTTGTTTTAAGTCAACTACCAGTAGGGGTGTGTATTGGCAAGAATCTGGCGATACGATACGTATCACGATACTAGGCTCATGATACGATATATCACGATACTGTTAACAAGGCAATATATTTTTTGGTTTTTCTTGTAGTTAAAGATTATTTCATGGAAAAACTGAATTACACCAGCAATATGCACATTTTTATTCGATTAGAACAGTATGTTATGCTGTATCACAAACTTTCCTCTGTTGTGTAGCATTTGGATAAATAAAGCTTTAACATCCGGCTTTAAATTTACAAAAAAAAACCCATAAAAAAACAAATTTATGTCTCAAGATACTCAAATGTTCACATTTTATTAGCTGTGGAAAAAATGCAGAGTATACAGTCCCTGACTTATCCACCATCAGAACAGTATTTTTTATGGAACAAAGTAACTAACATCAGTAAAAAGTCCTTTTAGGATGCTTGAAATAACCATTATTTAACAAAATAGTGATATCAATTTGAAAAACTAAATACCTGCAATATCACAGTACTACTTTTGTAGTATACAAAAGGACCTTCGCATTGCTTGCTAGCGGCAGGTCCTCATGGTGTCTCGCTAAGTGGACTCGCAGATTTGTCGTGTTTCCCGAATACTTTATTCGGGCATGACACAAAAAAAAAATGCATTTATTAAAAACAGAAAAATATACAAACTTTTTCAGTGCTTTGGTTCCGATTTTCTACAATAAAAGCTCTCATAAAACATTCCACTGTTCTCAAATATCTTAATTTTTATTTTTCTGCACAAAATAAGATGAAAAATAAACAAATCTAGAATAAAGAAAATCAATCAATCAGTAATAAATAAATATAATAATAATAATAATAATCCATCCATCCATTTTCCTCCGCTTATCCGGGTCCGGGTCGCGGGGGCAGCAGTCTTAGTAGGGAAGCCCGGTCCCCGGCCACCTCCTCCAGCTCCACCGGGAGGACACCAAGGCGTTCCCAGGCCAGCTGTGAGACATAGTCCCTCCAGCGTGTCCTAGGTCTGCTCCGGGGCCTTTTCCCAGCTGGGCATGCCCGGAACACCTCACCAGGGAGGCATCCGGGAGGCATCCAGACTAGATGCCCGAGCCACCTCAACTGACTCCTCTCGATGTATAATAATAATAATTATTATTATTATAAAACGGCAAATAATAAAAACTTAAGAAACCACATAGTTGGTGGGTAGACAAATTATTTTTTTCAGATTAAAATGAACAAAGCATTATTAGAGCCCTGTAGACATGACAAAACACGACTATAGTCACATTTATACTCTTTTTATTTACAACATATTGCGCAACTGCAGGGTCTTGAGACACATGTTAACTCGCAAACTAGAGAGCTAGCGACCTAAACGGTAGCCTTCAAGTTATTTCCTTTAAACTTAAATAGCCAAAAACTTACCACTTCCACACGGATATGGAGGATAAGTATTAACAGTTATTTAACCTTTAACATGATATATTTGATATATTTTTTCTCTTTTATGATCCCAGCCCACCAAGGTCCTGGGTATTTACACTTTCACAAAGCGAGTGTCCTTGGAGGAATTCGAGAACAAGCCTCGCAAACAGCAGGGCTACAGCACTGTGTCGCACTTTAACATTGTCCACTACGACTGCCATCTGGCAGCTGTCAGGTAGCAGCATCACCTTTTTTGGAGAACACACCACACTCTTGGCACTGCATGTACTATTTATTTTCATGTTTTTTCCTACCACTGCAGGCTGGCCCGTGGGCGAGAAGAATGGGAGAGTGCCGCTCTCCAGAACGCCAACACCAAGTGCAATGGCCTGCTTCCTGTTTGGGGGCCACACGTGCCCGAATCAGCATTTGCTACGTGCTTAGCAAGGTGCATTAGCAATCCACTGCTTTTCTCGGTTGGATGCCTCACCTGACAGTTTTACCTCCTGCCTTGAAGTAGACGCATGCCATCAACTCACATGAGTCTTTTTTTTCCCCCTCTGCCACCCAGACATAACACATATCTGCAGGAGTGCACCGGCCAGCGTGAGCCCACATACCAACTGAACATCCACGACACCAAACTGCTGTTTCTTCGCTTTGCTACCGAACAGTCATTCAGCGTGGACACGGGTGGAGGCGGCCGAGAGAGCAACATCCACCTCATCCCCTACATCATCCACACTGTACTCTATGTGCTTAACACGTATGTACCGTACACACCGTGCACTCCTTCCCCTCACTAAGCGTCATATCCAGTACGATTGACAAACTTCATCCACTGCAGAACAAGGGCTACTTCCCGGGAAGAGAAGAACCTGCAGAGTTTTCAGGAGCAGCCTTGCGAGAAATGGGTGGAGACCTCGTATGAGGTGGAAGGGCCCCACTACTACACCATCTTGGCCATGCACGTCATGCCGCCCGAACGCTGGAGGACCTCACGGATGTACTTTCTACGCAGACTCCTGGTCAACGCACATGCCCGCAAGGTGTCGGCGGGCAGCACCAACAAGTTCGGCCATGTTTTTAAGACCTACGACATTTGCCACTCGGCCTTAATGCATTTGATTATAATGCGTTTCATCTTTTCATCAGACTGACAGATAAGTCACCAAAGGAATATGCAGTCTATCGCTCGCCTCTTCTCTTCTGGGGCCTGGTGGATCTTGTCTATGACATGTTCAGGGTAAAGAAAAAAAGTCTTAAAAAATGTTTGTTGCTTACTGTCTCTCACCAAGCCTCACTTTTTTTATTTTGGCTTTTGTAGAAGGTGCCCACCAGCAACACAGAGGGGGGCTGGTCCTTCTCACTTGCAGAATACGTCCGTCACAATGACATGCCTATCTACGAGGCCTCGGAGCGTGTGCTCAGGGCTTTCCAGGATGAACTCATGCCTGCAGAGTCCTTGGCAGAGTTCTTCGACATTGTAGGTCAGTATGTGTGTATATACACACACACACACACACACACACACAGGCTTTAACATTACACTTCACATCATCACATTCCACATTAACACTTTTAACGAATGTTCCAGGTCTCCTCTCGGACGTCCCTGACCCGGACCTCTTCCTGCAGGATTTGTTGAACTCTGTGCCCTGATGGCAGTCTGGTACACCCGCACCTTTCCAAATCCAAATCTGTGTCACCCACTACTGTTCGGTATAGCCAACAAGTCCACACCATTGTCCTCTGTGTACACCCACACAGGGACACATACTTCATAATACTCACCTTCCTCCACCCCCCTCCCAAATGTCATGTTCCATCTAACCTAGAGTCTATGTGTAATCAAACTCGGCACTACTTCAACATCCATACATCCATCTAAGTAACGCACACACAAACCAACTCGTTTGGCCTTCAGTTTGTTGGTGTGACTAACATGCCCGCTACATGATGACTGCCATTTTATTTGACTTCCTTTTGTTTTAAATTGGCAGAGACACGCTCACACGTTTGATCTCATTTCTTCTCTTTCAAGATGGTCCTAACTGGAATTTGAGTGACACACACACACACACATTAAAAGCATGTTTCTTTTTCCCCATTTAGTGTGAATGATTATGGTTTCTTTTATCAACCTCCAGTAGCAAAAAAAAACAACATATAGGTCAAAGAGTCCCATCTGTTGCTGTGATAATAAAGCAGTTATATACTTAATCACCTTCAAATTGTCATTTTTTTATTTTGTCCAAAGGAAAAAACAATTTTATTCTCAAGAACTGATCGTGTGCGAGCGTGCGTGTGTGTGTGTATGTGTTAGCCCGACTCGCTTTATTGTTCATTCGCCCACCCGCTGCTACAGTCTTTCCAAAATGTTGCTGAATGTCTGCTTTTTGAATTTGACTCTATGATTAATAAAGCTGGTATGATTCCAAATAATGGGGATGCTTGGCCATGTGTTCCTTGAACAGCACGAGATCCTTTCAGTAAATACAATTACCATTAGTTTCTGTGTTTGGAAAACTATCCTGAAAAATGCATGGGCCATTTTGACTTGAGATTTGTAATATATTTTTAATTTAGTGGGATTGTTTTGTGTTTTTTTTACTTTTCCCCATATATTTTCTGGGTTTTTTCTTTTGCAATGTGGGCCACTTTGTAAACCCTCTTGTGTTTAAAAAAACAAAAAACAATTAATGACGCTCTATGTCCAGCAGGGTGTGTTCTCACACCAACCCGGCTGACATGTCTTGTCTTTTCCGACTGAAATCAGAGTTCTTGCACTAATTCAGTGCTCCTCAAATACTGGGGCAAACCCTGCACTAATTAGATTGTGCAGGTTCCTAATGCAGTGGCAGCGAGGGAAATACAATTAATCACAATTACAACATGAAGACATTAGACACATTTATTTTAATTCTGTTTATTTGAGGTAAAATGACAATTTGCTATTTTGCTGTTTTCTAGTAAAATAAGAATTTATTCAGTACTTTTCCTCCTTCCCAATATTGAGAAAATAGGTGAAATATTTATGATGTATGAATGCATACGGATAATAATGTAATTGTATTTAATATAAATTGCAAATGTAGCATTTCACTTCCAAAGACTTATTCAGCAAAAAGTCCTATATGCATCAGCATAAACAAAGTTCCTTTTGTACAAAGGATTACAGTTTTTTTGTTCACAGTACACCTTGACGATGTCATCTTCATTTTTTCAGACCACTGCCAAGGATTATTAAGGCTTAAGGTGTCAGAAATACTCTATAAACAATAAACAAACTTGCCGACTAATAATAGCCAACCATTATTGAATGCATCATTTTTGGAGTTAAACCCCCAAATAAAAAAAAAATACAAAAAACGTATTTAAAAAAAATTCCCAAAGAAAGTAATGCTCCATTTGTGAAGCATAATGGTTCCATTTGACGGGTGTGGAAAGTGTCATCACTGGCAGCACAGGGGGGTGACGTCATCAGCGGGCGAGGGGAACAGTCGCAGCACCTCTCGGGATGATTTGGTGTAGCCGTTATGGAAGATGAGGGCTTTCTTCACCGTGAAGAAAGACACTGTTTTGTCCCACATGTCCTGTCCCGAGCTGGACATCCCCGCGCTGAGTTGTCTGTGGAGGGCTGAGCGGACCCTCCCTGCGCCGTCTGTGCACTTCCTCTCCATCAGCATCACTTTGCACATGCTGAGGGGGAGACAGATTTGGCATTTTAGTATTCTGCATTATTATTAATATCACAGCATGACTCAAAAGATGCAATATTAGACTTACGTTGTGTGTTCCCGCATGCTGTCCATTTCATATAATCCAAGCTTGACTTGAGGAGGAGGCGTTCAAGAACTTGTCATAGCCACCAAAATCTGCACTCCTCTTATATCTGCTCATCTCTCCTATGGATTTAATGCGGCGCTGGTTCTCACAGCCTCCAGCCAATCACAAAGCACCGTTCCAACAATGCAACATGAGGATAAATGAGTTGAATCAGCACGCACAAAAGGCCTAAATCCAAACTAACAGGTGGGAGGGGCCCTCGGCCTCTTGTCACCTTGCAGATGTTGCTGGCTCCTTATGGAGACATGGACAAGGAGTCATAAGTGGTGGGAAGGTTGGAACATTTGTTACACTTGCCCTGCATCTTTTATGCATTATTATTATTGAGGCTGTGGTGAACTACTAGGTGATTCTTCTAAATACATGTTTGCTTTTTTTTCTATGTGATTTAGTGTGACTGTAGTGAAGATGGTTTCTCACACAGGCACACACCCACTTCAACCATCATCGTCTATTTCATCGTTCTGTTCTCACGGTGAAAATCTCCTCAACTGACAATAGCCTAGCATTAGTCCAGATGGTGTGCCTGGAAGCCTTATAGCCTGTTGACAGTCGTGTGTGTGTGTGTGTGTGTGTGTGTGTGTGCGCACTGCGAGACAGGAGGAGGAGGAGTACGGGTGTAGTTAGGGGGTGTTCAGTCAATCCTTGTTGAATAGGGCACACTTCCTTTGTGCAAGCCACAGTGTCATTAACGCTCAAGTGTGGGAAGCTCAGTAGCACAGCGTCTCCCACGTTCTGCTCAAGGCACCATGGGAAAAGAAGCGTGTGACTGAGACGCAGCCAGCTCCGAACAGATGTTTCCAAGTGTGTGTGGTGTGTGTGTGTGTACTTAGTGGACTTCTGTATTTAGTACACACCTTAAGCAGACACAAAATGTAAAGTAGTTATGCACTTGAATGTTGTAGCCCAGGGGTGATTAAGCAAACAATTGGCCTTATGTATTGATCAACTGATCAAGTGTTTCATAGAGACAGGAAAAGGCAAAAAACAATACAAAAATGATACATAACATATAATTATACATACAAAAGTGAAATTGTCATCCAATTTGAAAACAAGCCCACACATGCCATCACTGTCATTATAACAGGATGCAGAAGTGTGTCTGGTGGCTGTGGGAACTCTGGAGTGTGTCGGATGTGTGAACTTGTGCCGGGAGTGTGTGTGTGTGTGTGTGTGTGTGTGTGTGTGTGTGTGTGTGTGATTACGCCTGCTGTGAAGCGCACACACATGCTTCAAAGGAATCCACTAACACATTTACGTCCACAACAAATGGACACCAAAGCCCTGATGGAAAAGTGCCTGCTTACGTCTCTTAGGAACAAACATTTGGTCACGTTGCTCATAACTGACTTTGAATTTGGTCAAGAAATAATGACACATCTTGTCATTTTATATTTACGTTTGAACATAATATATGTAAAACCAGGATTTATCCAGATTGATTGCGTGTGTAAACACAAACAGGGTAAAAATCTAGTCTTAACATCCAATTGAGTTGTGGGATCCTGTAGAGCAGAAACACACAAAAACCACCACACAAAGCTTTTGAGTTCTTCCAGAATTTGCACCTATTCAGCTGTATTTCTTTGGATATTGTCCTTCCCGGGAAAATGGCCTATTTGCCGTTGTTTAACACAAGAATGCAACATTGTAGCTACAATAGTCCCCTTTAAAATAAATCCCTCCAGTTGAAATAGGTATGCGTATACACTGTAATGTCAAATCTGGTTTTTATCCGGATTGACACCAGGTTGAGTCTGCATGTAACTTACTGTACATTGTGCAATGTGAATGAAATCCGGATGCTTTGACATTACTACATTCAAAAAAATGAACATATAAAATATTTTTTTATGTTCAATTCACTTAAACTATTGATATAATAAATATATCATTTAGAATTTGACAATTGTGGGCAAAATTAAGGTTTTTACATGAAATTGACAGTACTGCATGAAAATAGTAAATATGATAAACGTGGTCATGCTAATCAATAAGGATCATGTTTTCATGATGTCACTGGGAGTGTGGATGGAGTACAAAGAGCTTACTGTATAAGAAGCTGATGGGCTTCCCTATCCGCCACGTGTGCCCACTGGCCCCCACTGGCCCCCACACTTCCTTACGTCATGTCGCAATGACACAAGAGCACGACGTGCCCCCCCTCTGGGGTCACCACTTTCCCATATCAACACAAGCAATGGGTCAGTCCCACCTTCCCCTCCTACCCGGCTTCTTTTCTCTCATGGTCCATCCCTCCACCTGCTCCCCAGAGACACACTCCATTGTCCCCCGGGGGCCGTAAACACTTCATTGAGCATGTGGCGGCCCTTCCCAGCCTCGTCATTGGCTGAGCTAGTGTGAGAACCTCCAGCGAGCCACAGACCCACACATTCATATGGAGATTGGCGGGTATAAATAGAGGGGCCGAAGCTCTGTGGAAGGCAGATCAGACTCTCTAGCTCTTCCAAGCATGGCTCCTACTGTTTATGGATCGGCTCACTTCTCCAAGGAACACCTGACTTCATCTCACAAGGTAAACACTGCTCCTCACTTGCAATCACTCGTCTACTAATTTGAGGTTATGTCAAAACTTTGAGGATTCAAGTGGACTAAACGCTCTTTTGTTTTCCTAGCTGAGAAAGCCAATGGTGGAGAAACTGCGGCGAGACCGCATCAACACCAGCATCGAGCAGCTCAAGTCCCTGCTGGGCCCGGAGTTCCTCCGACAGCAACCCGACTCCAAGCAGGAAAAGGCAGACATCCTGGAGATGGCGGTGTGCTACCTGAGAAGCTGGCAGCAGCAGAAATCCAGCATGTCTTCCTCCGCCACTGACGGCTACGCTCACTGCGTGCACCAGGCTGTCGACTTCCTCTCACGTTGCAAGACGCAGACCCCGGCCCAAAGGTGCTTGCTCGGACACTTCCAGGACCTGCAGGCGTCCAGTCGAGCTCCTGGCAGCGTGTCCCCACCGGGATCACCACTCCAAGGCAGCTCTGTTAAGGGAGCCAGCCCAACCGGTGTCACCCTGTGGAGACCCTGGTAGTCGCTGACTAGAACCACAACCACCAGACTCAATGAAGTCGACTTCTTTTGCGTCACCGTGTGGCCGAATGTAATCCTTTGGGATGTTCTATGATGTTCATGCGGTCATCATGTGACCTTTGTATGTTTGTTTTGCAAACCGTGTCCATTTATTGTCATCACACCCATATTGGGTTTCATTGCTAATGTGTCTGAGACACGCTTTAAAGTAACCACCTTCTTTGATACTGTGTATCATGTCAATCATCCAAACATGCATCCTATGGATTCTCCCATGCTGTCAATCATATATTGATTCCAACCATTATGTGTGGTATTTTTCAAGTTGCATTATTTTGCATACACCTGTGTTGATCTAATGGATGTTTTGTCATCTGTGCTTCTGCTTAATATCTTTTATAAAGACATTGTGTGCTTCCTGGAGAAGTTTGCTCTGAAAATAAATGAAAAACTTCACATGAAGTTTTTGCAAGCCAACCATACATGTCATGTCTTTTGATTGGTCCGTTCATACTCAGAAGTTAGCTAGTCCACCTGTCTAGGGTGGGATAGGCTCCAGCATAGAAAATGTACTGATAAAACGATAAAGGTTGACGATATTCCTGAAATCAGGAGGTGTCAAAGGTTTTTCCACCAGAGGCCGTATACTGAAAACTCAGAGCATGCCGGCGGCCATTTTTCATTTTGTTACAAAAAGGGCTAAAACTGATCCAGTAATCTAATATGACTTGAAGCTTTCTCTAGGGAAAACACCTCAATACCTCACCAAGTTTCCCATAACATCATCACCTGCGATCCGGTGACATCATACGCTTTCTATTCCAAAGATCCGCACTTTAAAAACATTACCATAAGGCAAAAGAAAATAATTTATTTGAATAAAAGAGCATGGAATCAATTTAATGCTACCTGGAGATGGTGCTTAAACTATCATAAATGACCCTTAAAATTCTGATATGTGAAATTAGGTTGTACACAACACAATGTTTATTTACGTAACCCTATATCACTAGTATAAGTAATCAATAAATGCATTTTATATTGTATTCTATGATATAATAAACTCATATTTGCCAAGTTTTCTAAGTAAGGGCAAATGGATGCCAACCCCCCTCCCTCCCTCCCTCTGTCCACATGTGATGGTCATGGGCGTGCTGTGCTGTCTCGTGCTTGAATTATGTGTCAAGTGCCCCTAAAAAAAAAGTCTTTCACAACTATTTGTGTGTGCGCACAACTCGCGGCATTCCTTTCCACTGACTTTCTCAGGGTCTGGTAGGCCGAGCCAGATGGCCCTGCAGGTCCAAGCCGCCCCTGCCCGCCGCCCCGTTCCCAACAAGAGATCAAACAGCGTCGCTAATGTGATGTGTAACTAGACACACGTCCATTGTTCCTGTCCAAGGCACCGCTGAATGGGCCAAGACTGTGGGAAACCACAGAGGATACACTCACAGAGATCATTGCTGACGGGAAGACGCTCTCTGCTGCCACCATCATAATGGAGCACCACTTTTTTTATGGCGGTCTTCTCTCACACACACACACACACACAGGCACACTTGTGGACAAAAAGAGGCCATCCCCCGTCCCCCATCCCTCACCCCTGCAGGCTTTGCACACATACATGCAAACAAAGAAACGAAGACGAGGTAAAGAAGATGCCTTCATGGCAGGAAAAATCACTCACACAATACAGATGCATTGGGAGGGACATAATATAGATAGATACATATAGATGTACTTTACAATATTAATTTTGGTGTTTTTAATGTGTATAAAGATCCATACTAACACTCTTGGTATGGATTGTCCCTCATTGATAACAGTTAATTGGTTCCAGATCTGACCGCCTGATGAGGACAGGGGATTTTATTTTATTTTATTTTATTTTATTTTATTTTATTTTATTTTATTTTATTTTATTTTATTTTATTTTATTTTATTTTATTTTATTTTATTTTATTTTATTTTATTTTATTTTATTTTATTTTATTTTATTTTATTTTATTTTATTTTATTTCTTGTCTTGTCTTCAGAACTCTATATCTGTGTGGTTGTTTATCAACATAAAGACATAGTGTGGCCAACTTTATGACGGTGATGCTATCACAGGGGTCTCTTATCTCACCAGCTTTCTCACACAGGCTGCGTGGAGTATAAAATGTTTTGTAGTGGAGGCGGGATGGTGCACGAGGTTTGTGTTGTGGCTGCCTGGCAACAACAAAAGATCAATTAACATTCCCGGCGGAGCATGGAGGAGCGTGGTTGAGGCTTTTGTAGTGCATTCAGACTGATGTTGGGAACTGGTGGGAAAGTGGGTGCACATCACTACTCACACACACACACACACACACACACACACATATACATCTGGCGGCCCGGGAGGAGCTCTGGCAGCTGGTGATAACGCCATTAAAAGATGACACTAATCTGACGCATCATTCACATGCTGCATGTATCACACAGTTGATAACTGAACTGTCTGGATGTCCAGTGAAGGGGACCTGGGTGGTCATGGCAACCTGTGGCTCACCCACTGCACACCACCACTCACATATGAAGGTAGAAAATACCCCCACTGGCCTCAGCATCAGGGAGAGCTGCACTGCTATAAATAATACAGTTAAATAATATAGCTGGGACTAAAAATCATGCGTGGGTGTACCTGATAATATGGCCACACACTCACGTCCCGGCTTGTAGTACCGCTACGTGACGTCACTAAAATTGGCTCCCAAGAAGAGCACGCAGGCGCCACTTTGTCGTATGCCTTCCCGCGAGCGCGTGCGTTTGTTTACATTACGGCATCACCACCACCGTGGCACGTGGTTTCATCCTGCCTGGCGCGACTGGGAGGCTCGTGCCAATTTTCGCACCTGGCAACAAGCCTTTGATCTGCTATTTTATGGTTTCCATTCACGTGCTTTTCCCACGTGCGTATCTAACAGCTAGCTAGATAGATACAGGCTCAATTCATTTATTCTTATTCTATTTTCCTATTATTCGTTTCTCTCTCTTTTTTAAAAAGTTATTTTATTTAATTTATAAGATACATCAGAATAAATTCCGCAGTTTAACTCTTTTTTTATGACAATGTTTATTAGCAAAACATCAGCAAGCATCGTGACTGCATATTGTATTGACATGTCAATAGTACATAAAACTACAGCCTCCATCAAATAAATGGCATAAAATATCCATTTAAAATGTCTGAAAATGCTGGTGTCTTATTTGAATTTGAATTCTGCATTTTACTCTTTTTTTATGACAATGTTTATTAGTAAAACATCAGCAAGCATCCCATAGAAGTGATTGCATATTGACATGTCAATAGTACATAAAACTGCAGCCTCCATCAAATAAATGGCATAAAACATTCCTGTAGAAATGTCTGAAAATGCTGGTGGACTCATTTGAATTATTTAGTGAAAGTCTGGCACAAAGTGAACACACAACAAATAATCCATCCAGGCTTACTGCCGACGTTTTCTCATATTAGCCACTATTTAGCTTTCCAAGATTAACGCTATTTTATACATCCACTGTTCCTGTTTGTGTGACACATACTTCTCGCTTTATATTGTTTTATTGCACTGAAGCATTTGGTCTTTTCATTGCCCCCCCTTAAGAAGTCACTTCCTCCTCTTTTTCCATTGGCCACCCACCCAAAAAACAATATTCTTATGTATAATGTGTGTGATGATGAGTATATATTTAGGCCTGCTTTATCACTTGTTGTTTATCTTGGGAAACAAGCCCAGCACAGATAGATGACCTGTGGGTTATTGATGGCTGCTCTATTGTTGTGCCGGGAGTCCCACTGGTCAGAGTGTGGGAACCCCAGCGCGGCCTGAGACACATGGCTTTGTTATGCTAATGTACGTCTATAAAAGTAGGAGCAGCCCCTTTGCAGACATCAGAGCCAGCAGAACTGTCCTGGAAGAAACTTCTCTTCTCTTTACCTGCTTGCCCAAACATGGCTCCTTGCTCTTCAAGCTACTCCTTCATGCAGTACACCAGGATCTCAGAGCAAGACACCATCAAAGTAAGTACGAGACTGGGTATATTTTTAAAAAGAATACATTATTTTATTGTAGTCCTAACCAACGTGTCTGTTCCTTCTGTAGTTGAGAAAGCCCATGGTGGAGAAACTGCGCCGAGATCGCATCAATAGTTGCATCGAGCAGCTCAAGGTCATCCTGGAGAAAGAGTTCCACCAACAGGAGCCCAACTCCAAGCTGGAGAAAGCAGACATCCTGGAGATGACCGTCAGCTTCCTGAGGCAGCAGCTCCACCAGCAGCAGCAGCATCAGTCCACCTCCGGCAGCAATGGCGGTGACTACAGCCAAGGCTTCTCTCACTGCTGGACGGATTCACTGCATTTCCTCTCCGCTCAGCAGCAGATGATCCAGAGAGGCTCCTCTCCTGTGTGCTCCCCCAGCAGAGGAACCAGGCTGCAGCAGAGCAGCACAGGTGCTGTGTGGAGGCCTTGGTAGAATTGGTAGAAGACTCATCAGACACAAACACACCTGAGGGGACCACCCTGACACCCCCCCCTCACTTTGTAGGAAATATGCATTTCCACCTTTGCTCGTTAATGTCTCATCATATTGATGGACGCAAATAGCAACAGTGCTCACTTATTTGTCACGTTTCTTTTTTGCAATGACTGTGATTCACCATTTGACCTTTTTTCTCCGTGTTAAAAAGTTGTTTTTGTGTGATGGTTGTTTTGTTCAATGCTTCTTACTCCAGTGGAGTTTATCTTCCTTGATGTAACAGTGTATCTCTGCCATATTGTGTTGTCCTGACAGCCCCGTGTTGAGAATATTTCTCTCTTTATTGTTGGATGCCAAATGACTTGTTTTTGTGTGTGTGTGTGTGTGTGAATGGGATGTTACCGGTGTTACTGGTTTTGCTATGACATTTACGCTCTTAAAACTCATTTTGTATGACAATTTACAATAAAACATTTAACAATCATTGAAAAAACAGTTGCATATTCCTGTTCAGAAATGTGACTAAAATAGCTCACATAGCATACCCAGTCCCGTGACTTTTCTGACACATGTTGTTTGTATTAACACTTATTGGTGCGCAATGTAACGTCATCCATTTGATATCAATATGTTAGAGTTGATTAGAATTAAACAAGTATGTACTGTAGACTCAATCTATGATTGCACTGTTCTTTACTCGACAGTGGCTGCCTGCAACATCCCTTCACCAACGACAACCGGCCTTAAGATTATTTTTATTGGTGCAACCAGTGGCGTCATTAGGCCTAAGACCCGCTAAATAATTTGATATTTTTAATTTAAATTTTTTTACAAAAGAATATCTGACAAATTAGGGCAAAAGCAGGCTAAGTAGTAGCAGTAGTAATCAGAAGAAGAAGAATGATGATAGTAATAATAATAGGCTAATTAATAATATAATAATGATTATTCTATAATTGATGACTGTCCACTGGACAGAATGGTTGCGGAGCTTGAGCAGCGGTTTTGCAGTGTAGATTGTGTGTACTTGTGTCAATTTAATGGTGGCCTAAAACAACTGAGTATCTCTACTAAATCTGTCCAAAAGTGGGAAAGTTATTTCCCAGTTCTTGATCCTTATTTGTTTTTTGGATATTTTTATTTTTTTAAATGCATTAATACATTCATTCATATCCTGTGCATCTCCAAGGATAACCCCCCCTGTTATCAGAACCTAGTGACGTTGCACCTTGCAACATCAGCCATGTTTTTAAATTAAACTTGAACTAGCGTTGGGTGTGTTGTTCCAAGTTGCTGTTTCGTGTGTGGACACTGGAGGGCGGTCGAGTTCCGCTTGCTGGTTGGAGTGGGCATTTGGAAGAAAAGAGAGTAGAAGAAGAGTTCTAAGTAAGTACTGCTGAGTGTTTCCATGGGGAGCTAAGTCTGTCATGTCATGCAAGCCAAATATTCACCGGTTTTCTTCTGAACTGAACTGAAAATATTATATGAATCACTGAAACTGATATTCAAAAACATAAAAGCACTGAAAACCTTTCATACATTGGAGAACGTTCTAAAAACAATTCATATGAAGAAGAAGCTTAAGTGACATGTTTTCTATTTTTATTTTGTTGTTCTTATTTTCAAGCAATATCCCTCGCACATTCCTTTCTTTGTTATTCTTTTTTTTTAATTTATGTTGATATTGTTCTGTAGAATTGCACTTTTATGTTCCTGTAATTCTGCTTATATTGTTATTGTTTTGTACAATTGAAGCTTGTAATAAAATATTAAATGGGGAGCCAAGTGTGCCGGCAGGACAGTAAGTGCTTTATATTGTTTGTGAAAATAAACGGCCAACTGAATACAGCCATCCTGACTACCGTTATTCAGTATTCCGCCGCCGCTACCATAGTAACGCAGAGTGACTGTGTTTTGAAATAGTAACACGTTAGATTACTCGTTACTGAAAATAAAGGTTATGCAAAGGTAACGCGTTACTTAAGTCACTGCTTACAGTGCACTATGGAGTACACCCATACACCCTTTGATTGACACAAGCTGGAACCAGTTAAATGTTAGCACAGAATTACACACTGATGACAGAATCCTCGGTGTCCTTTGCTCTGCCACAGTGTTTTCATAAAATACAGTTTCAGGTCCCTAGAATGCCCTCTCTGTGTGAATGAAAGGCTAAAACCTTCATATACTTTACTGTTTTGACCTGAACATATTTCTGTGTGGAAAGGCTAGAAACTACAGAATGTTTCAGTAACGCAAAGTGGCTTTTTAACTTATAATAATAGATAGAGGAGGCCAAAAACTGACCCCTTAACTGACAGTGGTTTCCCTCACCTCCCAGACCAGAAAAGTGTAGTCTACCGCTTATCCTCACGGGGGTCGTGGGGGGTGCTGGAGCCTATCCCAGCTGTCTTCGGGCGAGAGCCGGGGTACACCCTGGACTGGTGGCCAGCCAATCACAGGGCACATATAGACAAACAACCATTCACACTCACATTCATACCTATGGACAATTTGGAGTCGCCAATTAACCTAGCATGTTTTTGGAATGTGGGAGGAAACCGGAGTACCCGGAGAAAACCCACGCATGCACGGGGAGAACATGCAAACTCCACACAGAGATGGCCGAGGGTGGAATTGAACCCACGTCTCCTAGCTGTGAGGTCTGCGCACTAACCACTCTATAGCCGTGCAGCCCGTAGTGGAAACAATTTGGAAAAAAAATGATATTTTGAGACAGCTGAAAATAGATCTTTGAAAAGTGTCGGGAGCTGCACGGCGATCGAGTGGTTAGCGTGTAGACCTCACAGCTAGGAGACCCGTGTTCAATCCCATCCTCGGCCATCTCTGTGTGGAGTTTGCATGTTCTCCTCGTGCATTTGTGGGTTTTCTCTGGGTTTCCTCCCACATTCCAAAAACATGCTAGGTTAATTGGCGACTCCAAATTGTCCATAGGTATGAATGTGAGTGTGAATGGTTGTTTGTCTATATGTGCCCTGTGATTGGCTGGCCACACGCGACCCTCGTGAGTATAAGTGGTAGAAAATGAATGGATGAATGAAAAGTGTTGTTTTTTTTGCCATGTTTGGGTCCTAAAAGGACTAAATTTGGGAGAACGCTATTCGCCTCTTATCAGCCAATCCCAGACAGAATCTCTCGGGAATAATTCAGGATTAATGCATGTCGATGGCCTCCAGGGAAATACATCACCTTGATTTGAATGAAATATTCCATTACATCAAACATATCCTGAAATGCATTAAGAGCAGCGGCAAACAAATGCTGCCGGGTTAGTGATGTGTTCAATTGTATTGGCTTCCCACAGTAAAGGTGGCGCCTGTTGATGGGCGGCACACTTCTCCTGTTGAATGGAGTCCTGTCAGACTGTGGGAAAGCCCCGCTAGGGCTCTACTCACACATCTACTCATCAATGGAGGCTGACCCCCCAGCCACAAAAGACCTTTTTATCTCCACTCACAAACAGCAGCTAACAACAGTGTGTGTATACGTGTGTGTTTGTGTGTGTGTGTGTGAGAGAGAGAGAGAGAGAGAGAGAGAGAGAGAGCGAGAGAAGCCAATTTGTGCTTTTTAAATGGTTTATTAAATGGGATGTGGCATATAGCTATCACTTGTTGACTGCCATATAACATAATAACATTTATGCATTAATAACATAATGCATAAAATACATTGCCTGATGTACAGAGTGCACGAGAGATGTTTCCAATATTTTGCACCTCACATGTACTGTATCTAATGGTGTAACCCAATCATCCATCCGTTTTCTATGCCGCTTATCCTACAATTAAATGTTTCAGATCATCAAACATATTGACAACGCAAATTAACACAAAATGAAATGAAACATATTATTCATTCATTCATTTTCTACCGCTTTTTCCTCACGAGGGGTGCTGGAGCCTATCCCAGCTGTCTTCAGGCAAGAAGCGGGGTACACCCTGGACTGGTGGCCAGCCAATCACAGGGCACATATAGACAAACAACCATTCACACTCACATTCATACCTATGGACAATTTGGAGTCGGCAATTAACCTAGCATGTTTTTGGAATGTGGGAGGAAACCGGAGTACCCGGAGAAAACCCACGCATGGTCGGGGAGAACATGCAAACTCCACAAAGAGATGGCTGAGGGTGGGATTGAACCCTGGTCTCCTAGCTGTGAGGTCTGCGCGCTAACCACTCGACCGCCGTGCCTGTGAAACATATTATTATTTAGGAAAAATAATCTAGTTCTATCAGTGTTAAATGTTACAAAGCCATTTCTAACGCTTTGGGACTCCAGCCAACCACAGTGAGAGCATTTATCCACAAAGTTGAACTTTTTGGAAGGTGTGTCCCCTATCACATCTGTCGTTACAGAAAAAGAACATCAAACCAACAGTAAAATATGGTGGTGGTAGTGTGATGACCAATCACTTTTTTTGTCTTTTAACAATAAAAAAATAACGTTAACTTTTTGTAACCATTCCATTTGCATTGAACTGAAATAATGAAACAGAGTCATTGTTTACTCATGGTGTACATCTGGATGCAGTTCTGGAAATGAGCTGTGGTGTTCATTTGCGGCCTGAGCAGGATGATATATATTTTGGGTAGGAAGTATCCCCCCAGGAAGGCGGTCACACTGAAGAGTATGGCAAAAACATGCGCGGCCATGGAGAAGGGGCTTCTGCTGATGAGGTAGATGGTGAAGAAACTGATCCATGAAATGATGTAGACTGTGAGACTGAAGGTGATGCATTTGGCCTCGTTGTAGTTGGCCGGCAGGTCTTTCCCCATGTAGTTGAAGAAGAAGCAGACCACGCTGAGCAGGGACACGTAAGCCAGCTCCAGGCCTGAGCCGTACGACAGGGTGCTGCTACACTCCAGGACTATGCTGTCCGGGTAAAAATCCACATCGCGGGATGGCTCAGGAGGTTCCATCGCCACATGAGTTACGGAAATGAACAAAA
The DNA here is from genome assembly GCF_030265055.1 of Doryrhamphus excisus. Classification (NCBI taxonomy): domain Eukaryota; kingdom Metazoa; phylum Chordata; class Actinopteri; order Syngnathiformes; family Syngnathidae; genus Doryrhamphus; species Doryrhamphus excisus. The sequence goes on along the minus strand of NC_080475.1, from coordinate 15,955,263 downwards.
TGATGGCAGATATAATGAAAATAGTCCACTCGGGGCCTTGCTTTTTGGCCCACTTGTCATAAGCGGGTGGGAGCTTGGAGGCCAACTTAAAGATGCAGACCACCTGCAGGGACCGCACGGTGACGCAGGCCAGAAACACCGTGAAGCTGAACATGAACAGAGGCTGCTTGAGCATGCAGGCCGCATTGGAGGGGTGACCAAAATGGCACAGGGTGCTCAAAGAGGCGGCCATCAGAGCGGCGAGCATCAACAGGCAAGTGCGACCCCCGGCGGACTTGGCCACGGGGGTGTGGAGGTGGAGCAGGAGGACGGCGGCCGAGACAGAGGTCAGCAGGAGGCAGCAGGCCAGGAAGAAGAGGAGGGCCATGGAGAGGGGGGCATCCCAGGCCAGAAGAAGGACGGTACGGTTGTGACACAGCTCGCTGGCGGGGGGAGCCCACTGCTCCAAGGGACATGGCTGGCACTGGGTGGGCTCTGGGGAACATCGAATGCAGGGTAACTTTTAGTTAAATAGGTTTCTAATTAATCGATTCAAAATCACAACTGAAGGTAGCTTAGCATGTTTCTCAAGCTAATAGCATGTACATGTGAAATTATAGACAAAAATGCGTAATTGACACTAAAATTAGTCTTGATTTAATATATTGTAAAGCAAAACGCTTCCCGGATGATGTAGCTCAGGGGTCTGAAACACACGGCCCGCGGGCCAGATGTGGCCCGCAGGACACTAGTTTGAGGCCCCTGCCTTGATATGAAAGTTAAATGTTAGTGCGGCCCGCGCAAGTTTGATATGGATGCTGTATGGTATCATGTACCCAGAAAAAATTAGTATGTTTGATTAATGTTCATTCATTCATTCATTTTCTACTGCTTTTCCTCATGAGGGTCGCGTGCTGGAGCCTATCCCAGCTGTCTTCGGGCGTAGGGCGGGGTACACCCTGGACTGGTCGCCAGCCAATCACAGGGCACATATAGACAAACAACCATTCACACTCACATTCATACCTATGGACAATTTGGAGTGGCCAATTAACCTAGCATGTTTTTGGAATGTGGGAGGAAACCGGAGTACCCGGAGAAAACCCACGCATGCACGGGGAGACCATGCAAACTCCACACAGAGATGCCCGAGGGTAGAATTGAACCCTGGTTTCCTAGCTGTGAGGTCTGTGCGCTAACCCCTAGACCACCGTGCCGCCCTATTAATGTTCATGTTAAAGGTTAAATAACTGTTAATACTGTTAATTTTAATCTGAAAAAAATAATTTGTCTACCCACCAACTATACATATATGGTTTAGTTTTAGGTTTAGTTTAGTTTTATACGTTTTTATTATTTGCCGTTTTATTATTATTATTATATTTACTTATGACTGATTGATTGATTTTCTTTATTCTTGATTTGTTGATTTATTTATCATCTTATTTTGTGTAGAAAAATAAGATATTTGACAACAGTGGAATGTTTTATCAGAGCTTTTCTTGGAGAAAATCAGAACCAAAGCCAAGTTTATTCATTTTTCCGTTTTTTGTTGTTTTTTTGGAAAACCTGATGCGGCCCAGTCTGACCCAGACCCTAGCTCCAGTGGCCCCCAGGTAAATTGAGTTTGAGACCACTGGTTTAAACCCTATGGTTATTATTATGATGATTTATTAATAGAAACAAATGTAACAACGACTTAGGAATCGGACAAAGGTATATAATTTAGTCTCTAAAAACTACCATTTCAGACCCTTAAAAGGTGCCATACACTGTATATACACTGTATATCCATGTTTATTACGTTTGATTAATGTTCATGTTAAAGGTTAAATAACTGTTAATAGTTATCCTCCCTATCCGTGTGGAAGTGGTAAGTTTTTGGCTATTTAAGTTTAAAGGAAATAACTTGAAGGCTACCGTTTAGGTCGCTAGCTCTCTAGTTTGCGAGTTAGCATGTGTCTCAAGACCCTGCAGTTGCGCAATATGTTGTAAATAAAAAAAGTATAAATGTGACTATAGTCGTGTTTTGTCATGTCTACAGGGCTCTAATAATGCTTTGTTCATTTTAATCTGAAAAAAATCATTTGTCTACCCACCAACTATATGTGGTTTCTTAAGTTTTTATTATTTGCTGTTTTATTATTATTATTATATTTATTTATTACTGATTGATTTTCTTTATTCTTGATTTGTTTATTTATTTTCCATCTTATTTTGTGTAGAAAAATAAAAAGTAAGATATTTGAGAACAGTGGAATGTTTTATCAGAGCTTTTCTTGTAGAAAATTGGAACCAAAGTGAAGTTTTTTTAATTTTTTTGTTTTTGATAAATGCGTTTTTTTTTGGGGGAAAACCTAATGCGGCCCAGTCTCACCCAGACCCGAGCTCCAGTGGCCCCCAAGTAAATTGAGTTTGAGACCCCTGATGTAGCTGGTCTTGTGCGCCACCTGCTGGTCAATTGCATAACTACACCACTAAGCATTCTAAAGTAAGATCCAGTAGTACATGGCTTTGAGTTGTGTTAAGTGTAACAGTTGGTCAGTTCAACCATTTTCTCGATTCCAATTTGTGAAGACTTTTTCTAACCCTAAACCCGACAGTGATACAGTATACTATTATATGGATATTTACCACTTTTGTTTAAGAAGGTGGCAGCAGGACACGCCTGGCAGTCAAAGCAACACGTGTGCTGTCCTTTCAGCAACTTTCTGTGACCTTTTGTACAGGATGGAGAACAGATGGACAGTGGAACCTGGAAGTATGGAGCAAGAAGGTGAGTATTTCATTAGCTTACATGTTGTACAATCATGAAATAAGTAGGACATCCCCTTGTGGTGCCACCTTTGGAAGAGATTGTAGCATACATGTAATACAGCAGTGATTCCCAAAGTGTGGGACGTGGTGGTACTGGAGGTGGGCCATGAGACGTCATTAAAAATATGATTCATTTTTGCAATTTTTTTTTAATTACTTTTATTGTAAAATATTTTTTGCACAATAAAAAGAAATACAGGCCTAAATAATAACCTATTGAGTGTTATTGACCTGTCCCAATATTTTAGGAACCTTATACAGTTTATGATTGGAACATAGCTCTCTGGTCATCATGCCAGTCTTGAATGCAGTTATGAAAAGTATGAGAATTAATTTTGTCTTGTGTGTACACCACAGATTAAAAGTTTGGGTTTCCTTTATCCCCCTGCTTTAATTTCAACCCTGAATCTTTATAATAATAATAACAATAATACAATTAATAATAATTAATATATAATAATATTTAATTATATATTAAATATATTTAATATTTAATTAATATTTAAACTTTATATAATAATAATATGTTAATAATATATTAATAATAATATATTATTATAATATATTATAATATATATCATAATATATATTAATGATAATAATTAATAATTTGAAATTTTAAATCTTTAAGAAATAATAAGATTTATTATATAATAATAATAATGTATTTTATTATTAATATTATTATATATATTTATTATTAATAATAATATGATTATGTTAAGTGCCCAGAGAATGCAGCATTTTGTCTATGTACTGTTTATAGGACAGTGGTGGGCCGCAGACATTTTTTAGATTTTCAAGTGGGCCCTGAGTTGGTAAAGTTTGGGAACCCCTGTAATCCAGATATTATCAAAGTGTCATCATCATTAGAAAAATGGTCAATGATTTATGAACCATCCTGCTTGGTGGTGACCTTGCCTTTCAACCAATTTAAGTCAAATGTCCCCTAAATTTGACTAACCCCCCCATTGACAGTGAAGATAACCCTAAAAGTACACTGTGATATTTAGCAGTCTTACCAGTCTTGATGTCCCCATGCTGTCCCACTCAATGGCGCCTTCATCAAGTGTGAGGTGAAGGGGATCAGGACTGAAAGACCCCACCACCCTGAGGGACCACTCTGTGCCTCTCCAAATCCACGTAACGATGTCATATCCTGTAGGAGGGTCGCCATTCTCATCGAAGTACACACAGGTATTTTTCAGACAGAAGCGAACATCCCGAAGCAGCGGCAGGAGCTGAAACAAAAAAATGAGTCAAAAGGAGGTCATCAAAAAGAGAATATTTATTATCTATGTATCTATGTATCTATGTATCTATGTATCTATGTATCTATGTATCTATGTATCTATCTATGTATCTATGTATCTATGTATCTATCTATGTATCTATCTATCTATCTATCTATCTATCTATCTATCTATCTATCTATCTATCTATCTATCTATCTATCTATCTATCTATCTATCTATCTATCTATCTATCTATCTATCTATCTATCTATCTATCTATCTATCTATCTATCTATCTATCTATCTATCTATCTATCTATCTATCTATCTATCTATCTATCTATCTATCTATCTATCTATCTATCTATCTATCTATCTATCTATCTATCTATCTATCTATCTATCTATCTATCTATCTATCTATCTATCTATCTATCTATCTATCTATCTATCTATCTATCTATCTATCTATCTATCTATCTATCTATCTATCTATCTATCTATCTATCTATCTATCTATCTATCTATCTATCTATCTATCTATCTATCTATCTATCTATCTATCTATCTATCTATCTATCTATCTATCTATCTATCTATCTATCTATCTATCTATCTATCTATCTATCTATCTATCTATCTATCTATCTATCTATCTATCTATCCATCCATCCATCCATCCATCCATCCATCCATCCATCCATCCATCCATCCATCCATCCATCCATCCATCCATCCATCCATCCATCCATCCATCATCCATCCATCCACCATACATCCATGCAATCAGGACTCAGTCAGGATGCATTCATGGTCTCACACAAAGTTGGATTTTTTAAAACTCATTACAAAGACGTGCATTTTCCCCACTCGAGTGTTTAAAAAGATTCAAGCATTGCAAAGGGAGCCACAACAAAGAGCCACATGTGGCTCTGGAGCCGGGGGTTGCTGACCCCTGGCCTAGAGGAACCTTGCATCCAAAAGCATCCAAGCTTACCTGCCATGGCTGCACCTTCCTTACCAGGCAACGTCCAGAGTCACAGTGAAGAGCTTGATGGAGCGTATGGGCTACAGCATACACCGCCTTGTACACGTTGAAGGACGAGGTGATGTCATACTTCTCCAAAGTGAAGTTGTTCCCGGCCAGACTGTACACATCTGTACTCTGCAGACAAACATGGCCGCCGGAACCCGTCTGACTGTCACCGCGATGAAGTGAAGCCTCCACAACTTTTCTCTCAAACTCCTGAAAGCCACTAATGTCGGCGTTCTGGATGGAGACGCCGAGCACAGTGCCAATGGTGTGGATCCCAGCGATCCCAGATATGAGCGTGGCGACGGACCAGTCTTCCGTACCTATCCACACCTTTCCTGTCACGTTACGTTCCACAACGAAAGGGAAGAAGCCGCTCAGTTTGGACTTACTGGAGAACACCACAATGGTGTTGACCTTTGCCCTCAGTATGCCCTCCACCATATTCCTCATGATTTTAACAGTCTCTCCGCTGTAGGATGGGATGACTCCCTGGAAGGCCACGCAGATGTTGTGTTGCGGCGCCAGCTGGGACAGACTCTGCATGCCACCCAGGCCGTAGTCATTGTCGCTGCCCAGCAGGGCGATCCAAGTCCAGTTGAAATGAACCAGGAGCTGGATCATGGCCTCCACCTGGTTCTTGTCACTGGGAATGGTGCGGAAAAAGGAAGGGTAGAGGATCTTGTTGCTCAGTTTCTTGTTTGATGCTTCGTAGGAGATCTGTGTTGGAGATAATAGAGCAATATAAAATAATAAAAACATGGATATACAGTGTATGGCAACTTTTAAAGGTCTTTAAAGGACTTTGATAGTTTTTAGAGACTAAATTATATACCTTTGTCCGATTCCTAAGTCGTTGTGAACCCATTATTTATTCACTCCTTAGTCATATACCGGTGGTAGCTATATTTGTTTCTAATAATAAATCATCACAATAATAACCATAGGGTTTAAACCAGTGGTCTCAAACTCAATTTACCTGGGGGCCACTGGAGGTTTTCCAAAAAAACAACAAAAAACGGAAAAATTAATAAACTTTGCTTTGGTTCCGATTTTCTACAAGAAAAGCTCTGATAAAACATTCCACTGTTGTCAAATATCTTATTTTTCTACACAAAATAAGATGATAAATACATAAACAAATCAAGAATAAAGAAAATCAATCAATCAGTCATAAGTAAATATAACAATAATAATAATAAATAAATAATAAAAACTTAAGAAACCATATATAGTTGGTGGGTAGACATTTTTTTTTTCAGATTAAAATTAACAGTATTAACAGTTATTTAACCTTTAACATGAACATTAATCAAACATACTAATTTTTTCTGGGTACATGATATCATACAGCATTCATATCAAACTCGCGCGGGCCGCACTAACATTAAACTTTCATATCAAGGCGGGGGCCTCAAACTAGTGTCCTGCGGGCCACATTTGGCCCGCGGGCCGCATGTTTGAGACCCCCGGTTTAAGCTTTCCAAATAACCTTATTTATAATGCATACATTATTTTTAATATTATGACTTACTTGTGGTATGAGATAAGCACCGAGCAGAGCGGCTGGGGTGAAAGATTTGCTGCTGCTGTCTGGACCAATCACAGCGACAGTTTCTGTGTTCCTCGTCGTCATCCAGGATGCAGCGGATCCATGGTACTGTTGCTCCAGTAAGTCCAGTGTGGCCAGTACACTGGCTGGTGCTGAGCATATGTCATACATCTGGTAGCCCAGTGTGACTCCTGGCAGCAGAGAGTGCAGCGCTCCGCTCTTGTTGTTCACTTCTTCCACGGCAAATCTCATGGCTTGCATCATATGAAAGCCATGCTTGTTGTGTCGGCCTCTGGTGAAGTCAAAAGGAATTGAATTAAATTCATAAAATGAAAATTGTGAACATATTCTTAGATGCCAAATTGTGCTGTTTTGTGCAGTTAAAAGGAATGTGTGTGCGGCTTTTTTTTTTCATTTTAAAATGTTAGAATATTAAAAATTTGTGGAAATTAGAGCCCAGTGTTTTCCTTGTTGCAATTGTTTACATTTTTTAATTGAAAAACTTGAAAATTGTCAACATATTTTTAAATGCCAAATTGTGCTGTTTTGTGCAGTTAAAATGATTGTTTGTGCTGCTTTCATTTTTTTTCATTTTAAAATGTGGAAATATTAAAAATTTGTGGAAATTAGAGCCCTGTGTTTTTCTCGTTGCAATTGTTTACATTTTTTAATTGAAAAACTTGAAAAACAAGAATATTTTGAACATATTTTTAAATGCCAAATTGTGCTGTTTTGTGCAGTTAAAAAGAACGTTTGTGTTGCTTCAATTTTTTTCATTTTAAAATGTAGAAATATTAAAAAATTGTGGAAATTAGAGCCCGGTGTTTTTCTTGTTGCAATTGTTTACATTTTTTAATTGAAAAACTTCAAAAACAAGAAAATTGTGAACATATTTTTAAATGCCAAATTGTGCAGTTTTGTGCAGTTAAAATGAATGTTTGTGCTGCTTTCTTTTTTTTTTCATTTTAAAATGTAGAAATATTAAAAATTTGTGGAAATTAGAGCCCAGTGTTTTTCTTGTTGCAATTGCTTACATTTTTTAATTGAAAAACTTGAAAAACAAGAAAATTGTGAACATATTTTTAAATGCCAAATTGGAAGTACCAACATGTTGGCTGACATCCCATTCCAAAAGTTAGCCAGCCAATTTGTTACCAGTAAATAAATGTGCAAACCGGAGTACCCCAGTGCAGATTCAAACCCAGGTCTTCCCGGTCTCCTGACTGTGTGGCCTAGAGGCTAACCACTCGCTTTATAGACCATCTTTCATGAAATATGCATCTGAAAAGTGCATGTTCACATTCAAATAAACCTACTCTTTGCATGCACCCAAAGCAGGCAAACCCGTGCTTGGTCGGTTGGTATAGTGAAGAGGAAAGAGCCCAGCGATGGAGAAGTCCCCCTGCAGATGTAGCCCTTCTCCATGGGAGATGTAGTCCAGTTCTCCGTCAGCCACCTGCAGCACCAGGCAGCATAAGAACAGGTACGGAGTTGTCATGTCACACCAGACTGACGTGGAAGCTCCACTCCACTCGTGAAATGTTTGAGAAATTTGGTTTTTAAATGATGCAAGTGACGTAGATTCAAATGTCTCGTTTGTTTACGTAACTGGTGCTTGTTTTCCATGTAGAACAAATCACGTCTTGTAACACACGGAATGAGGCATTTATTTCCACTGACAAGCAGCTTTAATTGATTTATTGGTCTACTTGGAGTAAACTTTAATCTTAATCTTTTTGAAATTGTTAATCATTTTGAAATAATGACAATTGTTTTTGCATTGCGGTTGATATTTGAAGCGTGCTTTTCAAATATGACTCTTGTTTTGATAAACAATTTGACTTCCACTTGTCATCCAAGCCGCAATTGTTTTGTTTTAGCTGGAATATTGTCCATTGTGTTAGAACCGCAGCATCAAGCATGCAAATGGGAATGCAAAATGGACATAGACTGATAGATAGTGCCTGCACTTTTTTTAGTGAAGATTCTAGGTCTAAAAATCAGTTAAAATACATTGTTAGAGTTTTTCAATTAAAAAATGTAAACACAAATTTCCACAAATGTTTAATATGTCTAAATTTTAAAATGGAAAAAAATGAAAGCAGCACAAACATTCATTTTAACTGCACAAAACAGCACAAATGTAGCACAAAAAATGACACTAATTTGGTTCAATTTGGAGCATGTTAGAGGGCTGGCTGACCTTTGGTTGACCTATTCTTAATGAATGAACACTTAATACTTAATGAATGAATACTTAATGCTTGATTCTGTTGGCTTTGCACTATGATGGGCCACGAAGTTTGGTTTGAATGCAGACTTCTTCTCAATGGAGCACGATGACGTCATGCAGCCTACAAATGCGCACTTTTAGGACACAGACTCCGAAATTCAAACACAGCGGTTGTTGGTCCTCCTTGATGACGTCACTACAACGCGCCGCACATGGCGGGGTGAAAGGGCGAGCTGCCATTTTTTTCTGGAGAATTCTTCCTGATTAGTTAGGCAAGCGAAGACAAGTTCTGAGTCCTTCTACCACCACGTTAACTGTTTTATTAACACATCCAGCTTACCGAACAGGTATTCTACTCAGATGTTATCGAAAGTCGGACATTTAAACTCTGGCTAAAGCTCGGGCTAGTTTATAGTATGCGGATAGCTACTTAGGCTGCCGCTAGCTTACGTTAGCTGTGGCTGTAAACAAACACTTTAGCTACTGAACAAACAGTAACCCGCAAGCCAACTAAAAACGCTGCATTTTTATTTCTTCATATGATTTCCTAATTTTAGCGGCTGATCTAACGCTACCTTGCTTGGGGCGGCAGGAGCACGCGTTTTTTTAATCCTGCATGTACTTGAGTCAAGTGAAAAGTTCACTCTTGATGATAGTGAGAGTTTTCCCCAACTAGCTCGGAGCTCAGTCGGTTTTGAGACCCGGGTCGTGTTGAGTCTGCTCCCAAGGACACAGCATCGCACCGACATGTCGTCGTTCTCTGAGGCGGCGCTGGAGAAGAAGCTGTCGGAGCTGAGCAGCTCGCAGCAGAGCGTCCAGACTCTGTCTCTGTGGATCATCCACCACCGCAAACACTCGGGCCTCATCGTCAAAGTATGGCATAGAGAGCTGAAGAAAGGTAAGCTAAGCAAGTATCTAATCATCGTCAACAGCAACTTATTGTTGTCAAAATATTATTTTAGGCTTTCCGTTTTGTCCGATGATATAACTGAACTATACTTTTCCTCGTGTTTTTCTTTTTGCGAATGCTACGTTGAATGGGACAGAGTGATAAGCAACATGATGGTGTTGTCCATTTTCAAGTGTATAATCATCTTAAGCAAAATATTTGTCATCCTGCAGCTAAAACCAGCAGGAAGCTGACGTTCCTCTACCTGGCCAATGATGTCATCCAAAATAGCAAGAAGAAAGGACCTGAATTCACGAAAGACTTTGAAACTGTTCTTGTGGATGCCTGCTCTCATGTCGCCAGGTATTTACAGCATGATGGTCCTTGTTGGTGTTGGCATTTACAGTTGGGTTCATAGGTTCTTTTGCCTTAGGTTATGTCCAAATAATAAAGGTAGATGGATTGTTCACAAATCACAAACAAAAGTACATTAAACTAAAATAATTGACAGTTTTTCTTGTTGTTCTTTCTTTTTGCTCTTCTCACTCACTTCCACTATTCTTGCAGTGAAGTAGACGAGAGCTGTAAAAAGCACATGGAGAGACTCCTGAACATCTGGAAGGAGCGCAGCCTATACAGAAGCGACTTCATTCAGCAGTTGAAACTGGCCATAGAAGACTCCAACAGCCCCCGACCAACAGGTCTATAGATGATCCTTTTAACACTTACATTATTCATTCATTTTCTACCGCTTTTTCCTCACAAGGGTCGCAGGGGGTGCTGGAGCCTATCTTAGCTGTCTTTGGGCGAGAGGCGGGGTACACCCTGGACTGGTTGCCAGCCAATCACAGGGCACATATAGACAAACAACCATTCACACTCACATTCATACCTATGGACAATTTGGAGTCGCCAATTACCCTAGCATGTTTTTGGAATGTGGGAGGAAACCGGAGAAAACCCACGCATGCACAGGGAGAACATGCAAACTCCACACAGAGATGGCCGAGGGTGGAATTGAACCCTGGCCTCCTAGCTGTGAGGTCTGCACGCTAACCACTAGACCGCCGTGCCGCCACTTACTTTATCTTTTATTTTTATTTTTATTTTTATTTTTATTTTTATTTTTATTTTTATTTTTATTTTTATTTTTATTTTATATAAATCATTATAATCATTATCATTATTATAATAGCTTGGCTGGACAGAGACTTGCAGCCAGTGATTTATAAAGGAAAATCTTAAATTATCAAGGGTGCCCAAACATTTTCATACCAATGTATATAAAAAAAAAGAGAATAAAAATACTGCATGCACAAATGGAGGCAAATTATGTCAACAGACCAAATCCTCTATCGTTCATTCTGCTCATGTCACAAGTAAATATGCAGCAATGGCCTAAAATGCCACGGTAATGACTATTATTTCATCTGGTGTCTTCATGCTTGATTCAGTAGAGGAGAAGAAACCCGTGAAGCGAAGCTACCAGAAGATCCAACAGCAGCAGCAGCAGGAGGAAGATGATGACGATGACTACAGAAGCCACGGCTCTCCTCACATCACGGACACCTCTGCACCTCAACTGGTGAGATGGCCAGAGAATGCTTACACAAGAAGATTAAATTGTTGTGTTAGTCTTCCCGTATCCAGAAATCTAATGTGATTTGTTATGTTTACCCTCCTCACCTTTCTCTCTCCTGTGTTGTTCATCTTCATTGTGTTTTCCCTTACCTGTTCACTCTCTGTCTCTTAAACTGCATGGCACCTACTATCTGTGCTTCAATGCGCGGCCATGCACATAAAACACACGCACACTCAGACAGAGGAGCTGGTGAAAGCACTTCAGGACTTGGAGAATGCTGCATCAGGTGATGCGGCTGTTCGGCAGAAAATTGCCTCGTTGCCACAGGAAGTCCAAGACGTCTCATTGCTGGAGAAAATCACTGGTAAGTTCATCATCTTATTTCTTCAACCAATATAAAGTGAACAGAGATGAACACCATTTTACAATGTGCCATTGTGAGCATAACCAAAAGCAAATTCTTATAAAAACGTAAAGCACCGACAATAAAGGCACCCTGACTTCTCATATTGTCTCTTCCGTGCAGACAAGGAGGCTGCCGACAAGCTGTCCAAGACGGTAGATGAAGCGTGTCTCCTGTTGGCCGAGTACAATGGCCGACTGGCTGCAGAGCTAGAGGACCGCAGGCAGTTGGCCCGCATGCTGACCGACTACATCGGCAGCCAAAAGGAGGCGCTGGTCGAGAGAGAGAAGAAACTAGAGGCAAGGCTAACATAGGCACCTTACATTCTTGACTTTAAAACATCCATACTGAGTGAATGATTTCATTTTGCTTGTTGCATCATAATTAATAAAAATCTCAAATGTGTATGTCCTGTGCAGGAATACAAGCAGAAGCTAGCCAGAGTGACCCACGTGAGGAAGGAGCTCAAGTCCCACATCCAGAGTCTGCCTGACTTGTCCCTCCTGCCCAATGTGACTGGCGGTCTGGCACCGTTGCCCTCAGCCGGTGACCTCTTCTCCACCGACTGAATGGTTGAGCTCCAACTAGCTACCCCGCCACATCCTCACGCACACACGCACACACACGCCCTCAGCCTAAATATTGCAGGTTGTGTCCTGATGAGGTCACATGTGCCAGCAGCACCCCTGCAGGACAATAGAGGGGTGGGAGGGTGTGGGGTTCATGGTGGGGATAACAGCATTAGGTTTGGTGACATTGCAGCACTCTCCAAAGGAGAACAGAGACTATGTCAGCCTGGTTTTTCTTGCTTAGAGTCCACACTTTTGCTTTTTGTTTTTAGTGGCTGTTTTTTTAAAATGCTCATCATGAATGGTTAAGGAGGGGTCGTGGCTTTCAGTGTGCTGTTTACATTAGCTGGATTCACTATGCGCAATTTGGCTTCACTGTGATGAACATGTCCCATTCAGGAGTTGGGCGTCTTGGTTTTTTTTTTTTTTTTTTAAATAGTTCAGGTAGTAGCTAGCAAGACTTGGTGTATTAAAGCAAACAGACAATAGTATTTTTGTAAACCTTCAACACACTTAATTTTCCATATGCTTTCATTTGGAAATTGAAGCTTGATTAAAATTTTAAAAAGATAAATAATCATTACAGTGGAAACTCAGTTTTGGTTATGAATTTGTTCCAAAAGGTTAGATGAAAAATGTAACCTGCAGCAATGTTTTTCATCAGACATTATATAAACCCAAGTACTTCAGTCCAGATACTCAGAAATATCAACAAAAACACATTTTATATAGAATAACTATAGTTTCGGATGGAAGAGCCATACGGACACTGGACATTCTGGGTCGTTACAGATAAAGAGTGGACGGTTTGAGTTTTATACTTGCTTATCTCAACTTCAGCAGCAGTGCCGCCCGGAAGCCGTTCATCCTGCAACCTATGTTAAGTAGGAATATTTACAATAGACTCTACCATTGTACTTTGCTGCGACTTCTTTCTTCATTTCAACAGTGCTTCTTTTCAGCTTAATATAAAAAAAGGATGCAGAACCCCACGAAATATGCAATACTCAGTGGCCGTCATTTTGTGCACGTTTTACGAACAAATAAACCTCTGTCGTGTCTCATCTCCAAGAGAAACACAATCTTTTCTTCAGCGAAACTGAGACATGTTCGTGCTTTGTTTGGCCGTACAGTAACAAGTACGAAAACCGTGATGTATTTTTGGCAAGTATATTTTTTGCAGAAAAAACAGGGCATACGAAAACTGAGGTTCCGCTGTATTTGCAAAAGTTGCAAAGAATTTCATAGGCCATTAGTTAGGAACAGAAACTTTCATGTGAAGGCACCAACCTCCTTAGTTTTAGTGTGTGTTTAGTAATTAACCAATAATTGCATAAAATGGCTGTGTGAAATAAACTTGAATTGTGAGTCATAATTTATTTTCTGCACGGTGAATTGTTGCCAGGAGCAAAAACCCAATATAACAATAACGGCATAATAACTACCCTCGTTATAGTAACTATTGTCCAACTCACTAGGGTGATGCAAATGCCTTGTTTTGGTTCATTTTATAAGCGAGTATTTGTTTAACTATCATAATGTCCAGTTGTCTGCAAACAGAGATGTCAGATGTCAAAAGCTGATTTTATTTATTTTTGACATATTTAGGACATACAGTAGCGATGACGTCTACTGTCTGGAACCAGAAACACGCAGCGTTCACAATGTTTGCTAAACCAAAGGATGTTATTTGTTTTTTTTGTTAATGCAGTCACTCCATACAATCCATGCAAATGTCCAAACAGCCACTGGAAGCTAGGAAGGATTTCATCAATCGTCTGACCTGCGTGTGTGTCACAGTAGTTTATTAGTTTACACCTGTTCTTGCCCTCTTGCTGTGTGCATTATGCATTTATCTCTGCATAACCACAATTGTACAACCTAGGCTACCATTTTGGTAGTTTTATTTCTGTATTGAAAGCGATTCAATGGATGCCAATAAACTGGAACCATTTGAACAAATACTTGTTTTTATTAAAGGACACATAGAGTATAAGCATATACAACACTTTTTATGTTGCTGTTTTTGTAGTGCTGCCTTATCACATTTAAAATTCACCTTTCTAATGAGGTTAAACTGCAAAGGACAATTCTGTTCAATGTAATTTAGTCAACAGAAAGTGAACATTGAAACACAACATGACTGTACAAGAAAACACCCCTGTTTACGGAGTCTCTGAATGGACATGGGAAAATAATTTTCATGAGAAAAAGAAAATTGGTTGAATAATATTTCGTCATTTCAATGTCAAATTCCAAGTTGAAAGGTTTACCATCCTTTGACGTCATCAAGAAATTCCAAGTAAAGTCATCCATACCCCCAAACCGGTAGGTGGCGCTATAACGTAATAACGTCACACTTGTGCACTTTTTCAACTTCCGGTTTGCCAGAGGACCGCCGATCATATTTCAGGTTTGATATACACATCTTGCTCTTACACAAAAGTCACTATTATCGGGCGCTACTCTGTTAAATTGATTTAAAAAAAGATCCCTGAAAGTCGTCATATAATTGCGGTACTAGATACGCAACAATTATTCTCGTAACATAAAGCTATCGTACTGTAGTTTGGGGTAAATGTCGCTTGAGTTTAAGTAGCTAACGCTAGCCATGATGTGTTAGCCATAAACAGAAAACAGTAATTTGGTTGCTTGTTGTTTATACTTGCTTCTTGGCATTAGTATTCCTTCCAAACCGTTTTCGTGGTTACCGCTAGTTGAATTACCCGGGTTTCACACGATACTTTACTAAATACTGTATAGATACCCACGTTGGGAAATAGTGCTTCTAATTTCCGTGGCATTTTGACAGTGATGTTTTTTTGCCATTTTTGTGACGAGAGGTCATCATTTTTTGTGTGTTGTAGGTGGTGGAGAGTGGATGCTGATGGGGGACGAAAAAGAGACCTGGAAAGTTAAAACTCTTGATGAAATACTCCTGGAGAAAAAGCGCAGAAAAGAATTAGAAGAACGAACCGATACCAAGTGCCAAAAAAATGTAAATTATTTTTTATTTTCAGGAATATTCATCCATCAATTTTACATCCAAGGTTGAGCTGGACTCTATCCCAGCTAACTGTGTGTGACAGGTGGGGAACACCCTGGACTGGTCACCAGTCAATAACAAGGCACATATATAGAGAAACTCAAATCAACACCTATAACCTTCTGTTTGCATTGCTTGAATATTTTTTTGAAAATGTTGATTATAATAGTTCTTATTTTATCAGTTTTTCCAGATCAGTGTTCCACAGGCGGATGCTCGGGAAGCCAAGCGAGAGACCCCGGAGGAAGGAGAACTACGAGATCAAAAGATGGAAATAACAATTCGTAATTCCCCCTACACTAGGGAAGACTCAACAGAGGACAGGTACTTGCCCTAAACTGTTTCCACTGTTTATTCAATATGTTATATAGTATATAGTATATTTTCATGTGGTCATAGCTTCAAATCACTATAGTCTGTGCGTCATGTCCCTCAAAGTGACAGCACCCTTACTGGTAACTTTTTCAGAAGAATCACCAATACCTGCAAATGGCCCAATAAGGCCCCAGCCTGTTTCTGTTGTTGTAGTAATAGACAGGTAATTTCTTACAATGTTTTATTTTCACAGAGGAGAAGAAGATGATTCTCTCGCAATTAAGCCTCCACAGCAAATAGCAAGGAAAGAGAAATCTCACCACAGAAAAGAGGAGAAGAGAAAAGACAAAAGACGCCGTCGTAGTCACTCTGCTGAGGGAGGTATGGGACATCAGCAAAACAACATTTGTTGATGGCTACTATATACACACCTGCATCCACTTAAGGTGTATTTCTATGTATTTTTTTACAGCAGGGAAACATGCACGGGTCAAAGATAAAGAAACTAAAGAGAGGGAGCGGGATCGCCGGAAGCGTCAGTGGGAAGAGGACAAAGCCCGGCAAGACTGGGAGCGACAGAAACGAAGGGAGCAAGCCAGAGCTCATTCACGAAGAGAGAGGTGAACACCTTCTAGAAAAGCACCATGCTAAAGTTGTTTTTTGAGATCTGAAGTTTGTTTTGATGACACACAAGCTAGAAAATAGTGCCAGAGTGGGTCCAGTGCAAGATGAATTAAGGCCACTGGAATGATGCAGATATGAGTTGATGCAGACTGTTGTGTAGTTTTAATGTTCGTCAGATTTTGAGAAACTCTGTCTTAACTTTGATGCATGTTTGTTATACTTTGTAGTCATGACCTATCAAACAAAATAATACTCCAATGACAAAAATGGGCTTCTGGTTGTCCGGACAGACCCAGACTGGATTCTCCTGGGTTTTTTTTGGACCACAGGGACCGGCTTGAACAACAAGAGCGACAGCGTGAACGTGACAGGAAACTGCGTGAGCAGCAGAAAGAGCAACGGGAGCTGAAGGATCGAGAGAGACGAGCCGAGGAGCGACGCAAAGAACGGGAAGCCCGGCGAGATGGTCAGTAGTAGCTTCTCATTTCTTGAATAACCACACTGAAAGGCATATCTGTGGTTGTGGAAAAGTTGTTATCCTATTTCAGAAGGGTCAAATTGTTGGCAGGCGTCAAGCATGTAAAAACATCCAAGGAGATTAAGGTTAAGATCTGTCCAACATTATTAAAATACTAGGAAGACGTGGGGAAACTGTGTAGTGGTCCGAGTTGCCCGTCGTCGGTACACATTCTTGGTGAAAAATGAATGCAACTCTGGACAGAAGTAAATGTTGTGACATTGCAGATGTTTGTGGAAATGATGCCACAGCCAATGTGCACTGTAGTCAAAGCTAAAGGCACGCCAACAAAATATTAGTATTTATCATTTCAAATGCAATTGGAATTAATAATAATCTGTCTGGTCCACAGTGCCATCGCACCAACGAATGTTACCCGACGAGTATGGTGAGAAGTCGAAACAAAGTCACCGCAGCCGCAGCCCTGCTCGTGTTCCCCGAGAGAGACCAGAACAGGGGGAACTACGGAAAAATAGTGAGCCTATGACACAGTTGACATCTCCTTCTGTCATCAGCTTTTTTCTTATATACTGTCCTAGACATGCCTTGAATGGATGTTTTGTCCTGCAGCATTAAAGGAGGAGAAACCAGAGCTTGAAGACTTGCTCGCAGACCTTCAAGACATTAGTGATGGCGAAAGGAAACCCAGCTCTGCTGAGTCTTCCCCAGGTAAGTCATGACCATTGCAAGAACGCGACAAGAAATTACCATATGATCTCTTCATTATCTCCATATTATCTTCATCTCCATATCATCTAGCATCAGGATTTGCTTCTGAGGAGGAGGGGGAAGAGTCCAGCAGCCAAAGTGATGAGGGTGAGGAAGGAGAAGAAGGAGAGGAAGGGTCTGTCTCGGCGTCTGGTTCAGGGAGATCTGAACAGAGTGCAGGTAGCAAACATTTCAAATTCCCTGTTCTGCTGCTGAAGAGTGCAGCCAGGTTGTTCAGTTTTCACGCCGCCTCTTCTTTCCTTGCAGAGGATGTGAGTGAGGAGGATCAGTCAGAAGAGGAGTATGAAGAGGAGCAGAATGGAAATCATATACCCGCAGGTACCATTTAGGCTGCATTTGCATCAAAATAATGCAAACAAAACAAATCAGACCTGACAAATCGCGTTATATGCGTTATTTTCTCTGCCGTCGTATCTCTTGGCACTTCCACTGCCATTTGGTTCTGTTTGTATGCAAATGTGCTTGGAATTTACCAACTCATGCATAGCAATAGACGCCTGTAATCAATTTCAGAGTCATTCTTCCACCGCAGACACTTTTGCTCCCCACAGTTGGGAACACAGAGCATTTAACAGCCAAACCACTCGTTTGAGCTGTAATTCTTTATACATGGTTACGTAGTGGCATGATTCAGGTCCAGAATCTGGGCAAACCGCTGATCATCAACCTTCATCCGACAGTACCAGAGTCCCGCTTCGACCACGATACGGAGGAAAGTGGTGAGGAGATGGAAGAGGAGGAAGAGGAGGAGGAAGATGACGATGAAGAGGACGATGAAGACGCAGGGGATGGTGACCCTACGCCTCAGTCTCAGACGCATTCGCGTACACCCACTCCTGAAGGGAACTACATTCCCGACTCACCTCCTATTTCACCTGTGGAGCTGAAGAAGGAGCTGCCCAAATACCTGCCTGCTTTACAGGTGCATGTCAACGCATCACAGTTGTTTATACGTATTGGCCTTATGGTAACTAGGGGGTTCACAATACGCTTGGCTCACAAGACCAGACGACAGACGATATGATATTTTAACATTAAATGAAACATATAATGACAGATTTATTTTTTTTATTTAACTGAAAAAATGTGAGTACATTTTGAAATGCTATATAACTTTGTATGTATGACCTAAGCATGGTGTCTTTAACGGGTGAACTTTTTACTGTTGTCTTTTTTCAAAGGGCTGCCGCAGCGTGGAAGAATTCCAGTGTCTGAACCGAATAGAGGAAGGAACATATGGCGTGGTCTACAGGGCCAAGGACAAAAAGACTGGTAGGAAACAAAACATGTGATGTGGACCCGTGTGGTGTAGACCGGTGAAACAAAACATATGCTGTCATGTTTGCAGATGAAATTGTGGCCTTGAAAAGGCTAAAGATGGAGAAGGAGAAGGAGGGCTTCCCCATCACATCGTTGAGAGAAATCAACACTATATTGAAAGCTCAACACCCCAACATCGTCACAGTGAGGGTAGATAGACTTTGCATTCTTTTATGGTTTAGCTTTGTCTATGCACTATTATTTCTTTATGTGCTAAACATACAGTTTCTATTCTAGGAAATAGTTGTTGGTAGCAACATGGACAAGATCTACATTGTCATGAACTATGTTGAGCATGACCTCAAGAGTCTGATGGAAACCATGAAGCAGCCTTTCCTGCCAGGTATTGTAGCATACCTCAGTGATTATTCTGGGAGGCTTTTTCCACTGACCTATAAACGTTTTTCTCGTGCTAAACAATGCCAAAGTTTCAGATAATGAGGTTTGCGCATTTGGAAGTGAGCCCTGAAAAAAGTATCAGAAAGGTGTGGGAAAACTGCGTACTTGTGATGTCACATAGGAGCGGACTTCCTTATATGGAGGTGGCTCTAAGGCAGATAAACTCTCTGCCCTCCACCAAGCTCTGCTCCTCTGTTTACATTGCTAGCAATGGCTCGTAAGGGAACGCCACATTTGTTTCCAATTCCTAAAGACGCCACCATCAGGCACAAGTGGTTAGAGTTCCTGACGGCATTTCACACTGGACTGTTTTGTGAACATTTGTAGCATTATAGAGTGTGCATACAGGGAGCAGGGTTGCTAATAGCCGTTTTCCACCACAATTAGTGGTTCTACCCGAGTTAAAAAAACAAACAAACTAGTAGTCCCGCAAAATACATTACGTTACCAATGCTGTAGAAAACCTAAAGCTAGACTCTGGAAGAACTAGAAAGCTTTCTGGGCTGGTTATTGTGTGTAGCTGCTCTATAGTAGTCCAGGGCAAAAATGAGCATAATAGGTCCCCTTTAAGTCTGCTTTATTCAACCTTGCTCACCAGGTGAAGTCAAGACGCTGATGATTCAGCTGCTTCGAGGCGTGCGTCATCTCCATGATAACTGGATTCTGCACCGTGATCTGAAGACGTCCAACCTCCTGCTTAGTCACAAGGGCATCCTGAAGGTGACTTAGTATTGATCAACCATGAAGGATACTGTTAAATTGAACATGCCCAATATATGCACTCTTATTGGTATTTATAGATTGGTGATTTTGGTCTGGCCCGTGAGTATGGATCCCCCCTGAAGCCATACACTCCTGTAGTGGTGACCTTGTGGTACAGATCACCAGAGCTGCTGCTCGGAGCCAAGGTAAAAACACATCTTCATGTGTGCTCTGCAATAGCTCGAACTCCAAATATTAACATAAAAGGGTTATGTCATCATTGCTGATTGTTTTACCCCCAAAATATCTTTCCAAATATAAGCCAACATCTGCAAATCACTTTGCGTATGGAAGCCCAATTTTGACTTTTACACAAGATGATTTACATGTGGAAAATGTCCAGTGGCCGTCATAGCACATCCACTTTCACAGGCGAGACAGACCAAAGCAGAAACGTGCCAGGCAGACTGTCTGCGTTATGTTTTTATGGACTGCCACTGTGTCTTTTTTCTCCTTCCTGCAGGAGTACTCCACAGCTGTCGACATGTGGTCTGTGGGCTGCATATTTGGCGAGCTCCTCACCCAGAAACCTCTCTTTCCTGGAAAATCTGAAATTGACCAAATTAATAAAATATTCAAGGTAAATGCTGTGATTTATCACCACCATTAAGGTGTTTGGAGTCAGTAAATCGTGCGGATACTGTCTGTCAGAGTGGGTCAGCTCACAGTGCAGCTCCGTAGTGCACCACTGGGTGGGGCTGTTGGATTTAAGTCACCCAGGGGCTGAAACCAAGAAGCCCACCTGGTTAGTCTGAATTGGTTTGGACTCATTCAAGCCTCTCAGGGTATCCTCCAGTTGTTACCTGTGATGAATGAAGCTTGATGGATACTTGAGGCAAAGTGGAAATACATTGTATCTGTCTGTATTGGCTATGCACTAAAAGGACCCTATGTTGTTCGTCTTTAGGATCTGGGGTCACCCAGTGAGAAAATTTGGCCGGGCTACAACGAGCTGCCTGCTGTGAAGAAGATGTCTTTCACAGAGTATCCCTACAATAACCTGCGAAAGCGCTTTGGTGCTCTGCTGTCAGACCAGGGATTTGACTTAATGAACAAGTGAGTTCCTTTAAAACTCCTTCCTCATATTTAAAGTAGCACTTGGCCCTAAACCCTCACTCCCTTGCAGTCCGTCTGACGGTGAACGTCTGGTCAAACCGCCATCACAGTGAAGCTGTGATGAATACATCATATGAACATTGTGCCAATTACATAGTACGACATAAGCAATTTTCGTGTGGTAGTTGAAATGATATTGATGAATGATAATATGAAATGGCGTATGTGTAACCTTCGGTGGCAGTGTTTTAGTCATTACTGACTGAATACTCAAATCAGATGTGAGCGAAAGTCAAATATCAAACAGATACATCAGTTACAATCAGCAGGATTCGACAGTGGAAATATGCTCACTCACATCAGTGTGTTCTTACTCTGCTCTTTCCTTCCGTGGCTCCAGAGCGCTTTATTCACTCCATGATTTTCTGGCCAGCTCACTTAAAACATGACAACAGAGCGCACTGGTGATTCATCAACGTGCTTCGGCTCTGTCCTCATGTTCTGTTTCACAGATACTCACCATGGTAATGACCAATACTACAAAACCTAAATTTGACTGGGACACAAGAACAAGATAACACCCAAACTTTATATTTCTCGGGATTGTTGAGAAGCTGCAAGGATAAGAAATATTCCTAGATATTTACACCCTCCTACCGAGTCTTTGCATGCACATGTAAAAGACTAACCTGCACAGCCAAGTTAGCTGAAGAGGAATGCTAACAACAACCGTGCTGTCTGAGGGATCACAGTTCACTGGGAGTTTTTGGCACCTTTCCAGTTATGAGCAGACAGCCGGGGGAATCAAAACATGTGAGGCGGGTGCATGAAACGACTGCTAAATATTGAGAGGTATATTTTGTCAGACTGGTCTCTTTGAAGTATCGCACATGGGTGCCTAAAAACCTTTCATATCCAACTTTGACTTACAGTTGAGTTCAATCACAAGCTAACATTCAACTGTTAGACTGAAATATTACCACCTTTGTGTAAAGAACTCCTGGAGCATTTACACCAATATTTACTGTGCTTTGTGTGCATGGCGCCATGACAAGGCCCACAGTTTGAATCACTTTTTAAAGACCTTTTAAGCATGTTAAGTTATTGTCTATTCTGAATTTTCCCACTTATATATGAATAGTTCCAGTCAAGCAAAGCTTTAATTTCCGCAATTAATGCACACCCGATTGCATTTTGAGTTCTCTTATTTGTTAAAAAAATATTTGCGTTACTTTAGGCAATGTTCTGTTTTCCAACTTTTATTGAGCCGGTGCACATACACGACTCTCGAAATGTTGGGGAGATTTGGCTTTTAATTGAAATTTCATGATGAGGATGAAGCAAATGGAATTTGACGCTCTCCAGCCTTTTGAATGTACATGTCTCACGGTTTAGTGTATTCAATACTTTTTGCACGACTGCCTGCTGTTCCGTAACAAGGAGCTGGCAAAATTCACAAGGGTGTGTGTGAACCTTGAATTGGCCAATGAATGGCCTGGTTCAATTAGAATTAGTATTTAAAGTCTTTATCATTATTTACATATCCTGACATAACAAGACTAAGCCGATTAAGGCTTCAAAAAGGATGTTCTCGGTGGGACATGGCGCTGAGCGGAGAGTGTTGCATCGTGTCATCTGCAGGTTTTAATTACAGACTGCAAGGGGAAAAAATCATCTGTTGATAGTTTTATCGTTCAGCTCCTTGTTAGAAAACGCCATGTTCTGCCAAGAGTGTCCAACTAAGTTGGACATTCAAAAGTTTACACAAGGTCAAATTTAGTTCACTTGTAAAAGTGTATTTTAGCTTCATGCTGAAATTTTTACCCGAACACTGGAAATCCCAACCTTTTTGTGAGTACAGTGAACTTTACATTCAAAAAATTTCACTGCATGTCACCGTACAGACCTGTTGTATAAATGCCAACAGGTGGATACACAGGTTAATTGTGTACCTTCTGCCCTCTAGTGGAAAAGCATTGAATTGTTTTGCTTGTCACGACATCACTGCTATAGATGCTGTACATGAGCAAAGTATTTGTATTTCTCTGCGGTACACATGATGATCCAATACGCCACAACACAGTGGTTAGGGAATGACTAGTCAACATCAGTCCTTTGGCACAGAGGTGTTAATGCTAATTCTCATTTTTGAGCCAGTTGAAGCAACAATCAATTCCACACAATGACACTACTTAACAATGCAGTGATGCTGCCTGCATCTCCAAATCAACCATCCTGCCTTTTCCCCCAGATTCCTGACCTACTGTCCCGGTAAGAGGATTCTGTCCGATGAGGCACTCAAGCACGAGTACTTCCGTGAGACGCCGCTGCCCATTGAACCATCCATGTTCCCCACCTGGCCGGCCAAGAGCGAGCAACAGAGGGTAAAGAGAGGTACCAGTCCTCGACCGCCGGAGGGAGGCCTGGGCTACAGTCAACTGGTAAGGACATTAAGCCTTCCACTTTCTCCATGACATAAAGCCAGCAGGCTTTCCGAAGGCTCCCTGTGTTAAATAGATTAAAGGCCGACAAGCCTCTGCTTTGTGTCTGCCTTGTTCCCCCTCGTGTTTTCCATGATGCACACGCTGACGTTACTAATGTTTTAAGCAGTGGTATGACCCACAAGGAAGTTATATAGCAATATATTGTAATTGCGTGATTTGAGTAACAGTTTAAATATAATCTTGATGGTTCGCCGCTAATAATAAGAATGTAGAATGTCCTTGTTTTTGATTCTCACCACTGGGGCGGTTGTTTACGTCAATATATATTTTTGACAATTTGTGCCACATTTCACCACATTTTTAGTCGCGTGTCTGGTCACAGTGGAACCACTGAGATGTGACAATCGTTTCTGTGATGCTGGTCCATTTTGAATTGGATTTGGAAAAAAATCCACATAATGACGAAGGTCCAACTACACTGATGATTTTAGTATTCGTACTTTTCATGACCTTACAAATTGACGTTTTTTCGTAGTCTCTTATGGTCCATCGCTTGCAACAAGAGTTCACTACGCAAAACAACACACAAATCCAGTGGTAATACTTTGTGCACTCGTGAGGACATTAGTTGTGACTTTTTTGGTGGATTTTCATATTGAAGGACAATCGGTGTTTGACTTAAGAGGTGTCACTGTAGATAGAGATAAAGATATCTTTGTTGTCGATGTCCTATTTTTCATGCAGGATTTCTATGGAGTCTTCTTACAGTGTCAAAACATATTTAACATTTGACTGACACCTCACTAACACCAATAGCATTATATTTTCATTGTCTGCTGTAGGACAATAGCCAATTACATCCTGTGTGCAAAAATGTACCAGCCAACATACGTAGCTCAGGCCTGCAAGAAAAAAAACACACATTATAGGAGATTTATAATTCAGAAAACCAAAGAAGCACAAATAACGTACAAAAGCCTCATGTTAAGCTAACATGTTAAGCTAACATGGGGGTGCATCATAGTCGGGTCATGCTTAAATCTGTATTTTTTTTCCTCAGGGGGGTGATGATGACCTCAAGGACACAGGCTTTCATTTGACCACCAGTAATCAGGGAGCGTCTGCTGTCGGACCAGGATTCAGCCTCAAATTCTGAGTCTGAGTTCCAATGGAAGGCGCATGAAATGCCTGCTCCGCCTCTGGACTGAACTGTAAACAAGATCAATCTGTGATCAATTAGGATGATTAACAAGGACTGTCTAACAGCAAGACTGGTGGCACTGATGTGTTCCAATCCCAACTCTTACTACTACCCTTGCTACAATATCTAATGTGGCAAGAGTTAGCTTAGTGCTTTTGTTTTCTTTTATTTCCACTTTTTGTACTTCATGAGAAATGTTCCAGGTAAATAAATGGTGACACAGATGGCAGCCTGAGCTACCGGGGCATGACAACATTAGCTTTTCGCCCACTGTTATGACTGTTCACTGATAAGATAAGGGCATATTTTTTGCTGGAAATAAAGTTTGAAACCATTTGTTTTGTAATTCTGCACTTTGCCAGAGTAGCAAATTCTTTTTTAGCTGTCCAAAGGTGATGTCACTCTACGTTTCTCCATGCAGCTCTTGCTTCTCATTTGTAGTATTGAATTAATCAACTCTTTCATTTTCAGCCCATGAAAAACAAAGTGGTACGTTTAGGCTTAGTTCAAGATGTTATTGTGTGATTTGTCCCCATTAGCCTTCCCCTGCTGCTCCTTTCTTCAGAACGTTACCCCTGATGTGTTGAAGAAGAGCAGCTGGTGAAGCAGCTGATGGTCTCTGGCATTGTTGAGTCTTGTAAAGCAAGTGCAGCGTTTGAGGTCTTCCACATGTGCTGTCAGCTCCAAATACATCCAAAGGTCATAGACAATTTTTTTTCTTATGAACGTGCTTAATGTCATTTGAATTTTACCATAGTGATGACTTTGTTTCTTGTATTGAATATATATTTTTGTTAGAACTGCAGAACAGCAATTATTGTACATGTAGAGTATAACGGTTGGAGAATGATGGCGAGATACGCATTGCTAGCTCACAAAAGTGCGTCCTGTCATGGAATGTTTATTTATTTATTTGCGCAACAGCTGTCAACAATACAGTTGCATAGAAAGTACAAAAGATAGACAATATGTCCCCAAGGGAATGTGTTTAGAATCGCACGCGCACCCTCCAAGAGTAGTTGGTGAGAACTTTGTCTTTCTTCTTTACAATGCAGGTGTACGTGCCCTCGTTGATGGCGTTGGCCACGATAGTGATATGGTCGTCTTTCAAAGAGATGTAGTTGGGATGCGAGAACTCCAGCAGCTCGCCGTCCTTGTACCAGCTGAGAAGAAGATTGTGCTCCAAGTCAGTCAAACATCACATCAGGAGGTCATACAGGAGGTGAGATGTTACTCACAATACTTTTCCCTTCTTAGACGCTATTTTCTTGCCGCAACGAAAAGTCAGCTTTTTGCCCTCAATGACAAGCTTGTGTTTAGTCCTTGGAGGAGTCGGGGTGGGAGCCACGGTGGGGAAAGGGAATTCTAGGAGGGGGAAATGTGTTGGGATCAAAAGCAAGATCTTGCAAGAAGGAAAATGACTGTATGTTTGTTCTTGTTGTTTGCTATTGTTTACCAATCACAAGCTACGTTGCCAAAGACAGGTGTTTGTTTTCTTTATATTAATATGTGTGTATACTGTCTATACAAATATACCCATACACACATATGTTAATCTTTAAATACTTGCTGAGGTCTCAAGGAATGTGCGGTCTGCCTGACAATGCTTCGAATTCAGTCCTTAGATATTCTACTGCACTCTACTATACAAAGGCAGGATTCTTGTGCTGGATCTCATTAAATGGAGTAGGTGCACCTCAGGAAGTGGCCAGTAAACAGCAGTCTACTTTCTAATGTGACTGACAATGTCACTCGGCCTCACAATCAGCTTTACCATTATGCAACGTTATCACAATGGACACAATTTCTCCTTTGAAACTTGTGGCCAAGCCCAGCAGTCCACCTTGGGGATCGTCAAGTCAAAGAACGCTTGGAGAACAGTTGTTCTCGCTAATGAAGCAGAAATCTAAATTGACCTGGTGTGTCTCTAACCCTGAAGCCACAGTCTTAAATTCCAGCGGTTTGGAGGGGCTTTAGGAATTTTCCACAGCCAAACAACATCTCCCAATCAACAATGAGGAACAGATTAGAGCGAGCCAAGGAATTGTGTCCTCCCGCCTCTTTGCTCTGTCCCATGTTGCCAGCCCGAAGCAACAACAAATCTGCACGAGCCAGTTTGTCTTGTGCAGAAGTGGACCTCACATGTACGTGGAGTGTTGTCCGATGTCTTCATCAATTTTACAAATATCATGTGACAGTAAACACATCTGCTACATCAGGACACTGTCGTAATCCTTTGGACTTCTTGGCTGACATTGCTGCTTTGGCAACGGGATCACAGCAGCGCCTTCAACTGCTCATCCGAGACAAACCTTCCTCCTCTCCGCTTCTTGGACCACTGGTGTCTTACCGTAACAGAAATCACAGCTGGAAGGGCAGTGCTTCTGCATCAGCTTGCGCTTGCTGTCACAATAGCCTTTACGAGCCCATGCCGGACAGATGAAGAACCGGTCCAAACATCCTGGACGACACGGCAGAAACGATGTGGATCACTGAGCTGCTTTTGGTTTAAAGGAAATACGTACTAGTGTTCTTCACAAGTCACACGAACATGTCATGGAGTAGAAATATAGAAAATTAATGGAAATCGATTTCATCCTTTGCCATCATCTAACATTTATAAGCCGTACAGGCAATACAATGCTATATTTCCTCAGTATACAAACTTGAGCGACACCCTGTATATCAGGGGTCTCAAACACGCAGCCCGCGGGCCAAATGTGGCCCGCAGGACACTAGTTTGTGGCCCCCGCCTTGATATGAAAGTTTAATGTTAGTGCGGCCCGCGCAAGTTTGATATGGATGCTGTATGGTATCATGTACCCAGAAAAAATTATTACGTTTGATTAATGTTCATGTTAAAGGTTAAATAACTGTTAATAGTTATCCTCCCTATCCGTGTGGAAGTGGTAAGTTTTTGGCTATTTAAGTTTAAAGGAAATAACTTGAAGGCTACCGTTTAGGTCGCAAGCTCTCTAGTTTGCGAGTTAGCATGTGTCTCAAGACCCTGCAGTTGCGCAATATGTTGTAAATAAAATATAAATGTGACTATAGTCGTGTTTTGTCATGTCTACAGGGCTCTAATAATGCTTTGTTCATTTTAATCTGAAAAAAATAATTTGTCTACCCACCAACTATATGTGGTTTCTCAAGTTTTTATTTGCCGTTTTATTATTATTATTATATTTATTTATTACTGATTGATTGATTTTCTTTATTCTTGATTTGTTTGTTTATTTTTCATCTTATTTTGTGTAGAAAAATAAAAAGTAAGATATTTGAGAACAGTGGAATGTTTTATCACAGCTTTTCTTGTAGAAAATTGGAACCAAAGCGAAGTTTTTTTGTTTTTAATAAATGCGTTTTTTTTTTTGTTTTTTTTGAAAAACCTGATGCAGCCCAGTCTCACCCAGACCCGAGCTCAGTGGCCCCCAAGTAAATTGAGTTTGAGACCCCTGCTGTATATTATGTTTTCACCCCCTTCTGCGTTTGGTACCTGGTTGAATTCCACAAACCTGGGAATCTGAAAATACTATATACATTTTTTGCTGAAAAATGCCCCCCCAAAATGATTATTTCAGTTGTCAGGTCAGTCCAACTGTCTCATCTCAAACAAAACTAGCTTATTGTGGTCATCAGCCATGTTTTTTTTTAGGTGAGCTTTAAGTGGAATAATGCCTACTTCTCAGGAGTTCCGGTACCTAAGGTGGAAATGCTGAGTCACATGTTCAAAACCATACAAAGATAGGCTGTACTGAACAGTACAACCTGATGGGAATGTGTTTCCCAATTCCTGTTGTTGTCTTGACAAGACCACCCATGTCAATTAGACTTACTGAAGGTGGATTTCAAGGGAATGGATCGTACCATAGAGACGGTGCATACCCCACACATCGTCCTGTGTGATCAGCTTGCGCCCAGTCAGTGTTGCATTCAGGTGCATGATAGCTTTTGAATCCCTGGAGTGCATGAGTCCCAGCACGTGGCCTATCTCATGTGTTGCCACATGAACGAGGTCTGTGAGCCAAACCCCTGCAAAAAAAAAAAAACACACGTTGTTGATAGAATATTAATTTGCTGCGTAAATAAGCACGAGGACACGTGCCTTTCTTCCAGCTGAACCGCATGTTCCCCAGAATCCAGTATTCGTGGTCGTCAAAGTGGATCTCGCCCGTCGGTGGGAAGAAGGCGTGAGCCAATTCTCCCGTGATGCCGTCGAAACAGTGGTGCAAGTGGGATTGTAGACAGTCTGTGTGGTTGACGGGGTAGAAGCCTGCCCAACACACACAAACACACACAGCTCAACACCAAAGCGGGGAAACCTCCCTCCTTTCCCCGTACTCCGCTCCATTATATCAGCTCTGGTTACACCACAGCAGGGAGATGATGAAGTGTACACTGCAGTGATTTTTCTCCAAAACTTATGGAGCGTTGAGACAGATCAAAGTTGACTTAGAGGGCCTCAACACGGACTGACACGTATGGAAGTTGTTAAGCATTTGTGTTTTTCATTTAAAAATGATGTCTGTTGCTAAATATATGATGTGTGGTTTTTATGATTTAAGGAGTCTGGAGGCAGAGATGTCTCCGTGACGACCCCACAGAGAGAAGACGTGGTAGAGCAGCGTTGGAAGTCAGTGGAACCACAGTGAAATCACCCACCGATTTTAATGTCCGCCTCGTGGTCCGCTGGCACCTCACGGAAGCTGAAGGGCGAGACCTCACTCCACATTGCAAAGGCCTTGGCGATGCCTCGGCGTGTGTCAGTGGCATTGATCAGGTTGGTAGGGTAGGATAGCAACCTTAAAGCAGAATGGAATTTTGTTTGCTTACAAATGTATGCTGTTGTGATGACCTGCCAAAACTAACACATGTTCATTTTTTTTTGCTCCATGAATATTATGACAGAGATGTTTTTCATCACGTTTGTAGGATTAAGAAAGGAACAGTTTTTCGCAGTGGGGGAAAAAAATGGAAATTCTTAACTTGACTCTAAGAGAAACCTATATATATATATATATATATATATATATATATATATATATATATCCCTGTACCATGAAATTTTATTTGCCGTTACTTGATGTTTTTGTTAGGCGCATTTGGAGCGACCGGACCGGATATATATTTTTAAATTATTTTAATTGTAAAATATTTATTGCATGATTTAAAGAAATTTATAGGCCTAAGGCATTTTTTTAGATTTTCAAGTGTATATATATATATATATATATATATATATAACAAAAACATCAAGTAACGGCAAATAAAATTTCATGGTACAGGGAAGTTGTAGCCAACACCTTTCCTGACACAGAGCAAATCTGTTTAGCATGTAAGGGCATTTAGATCAACAATACTATCTGCCCCAATGGCTGGACGGGACAAAAAAAAATAATTAAAAAATATATTATTTAATATTAATAATATAATAAATAATTAATTCATTTTCAACTGCTTTTTCCTCACGAGGGTCGCGAGGGGTGCTGGAGCCGATCCCAGCTGTCTTTGGGCAAGAGGCGGGGCACACCCTGGACTGGTGGCCAGCCAATCACAGGGCACATATAGACAAACAACCATTCACACTCACATTCATACCTATGGACAATTTGGAGTCGCCAATTAACCTAGCATGTTTTTGGAATGTGGGAGGAAACTGGAGTACCCGGAGAAAAACCCACGCATGCACGGGGAGAACATGCAAACTCCACACAGAGATGTCCAAGGGTGGAATTGTACCCTGGTCTCCTTGCTGTGAGGTCTGCACGCTAACCACTCGACCGCCGTGCCGCCATAATAAATAATTATTCATAAATAAATAAATAAATCATATTTGGACATATCATGGCCCACCGCAGTACCACCACAGCACACCAGGGGTCCGCGGCCCACCGTTAGGGAATCACCGTTCTAGTCTATTCCATCGATACCACTATTCTCGAGGACCTTAAAAATCAAACAGCAATCAACGCAGTGATTTGCTGCTATGCATCTGGAAGGAATTCTGTTATCGCATCGATGTTGCCTGTGCTGCAGGTGGTGGCCACATTGAACACTTGTAGGACAGGAAATAAAACTTGATTGTGAGTAGAATACTTGTGACTTGGCTGGAGTTTTCTATAGCTTTTTATTGCACAATACTTTTTGAATAACCCTGTATTGTGTTGGACGGTAGCGATTCCACTGCATATGCTAGAAGTGCGTTTCTGTGCAGGTGTACAATTTTGGAGTTATAAATTAAACAAATGTAGCTGGTTATTGAAGAAGAGGATACTTGTATGTGAGCTTGAACTTGTCCCATTTGAGCTGCTCCGGGGTGAGGGTGTAGCGCTTGTTCCTGGAGAGGTGAAGCACTTGGGAGTGGGCCTCTTTGCGCATTCCGATGAGCAACACAGTGGTGTAAGCTTCTTCCTTGGACAAAGAGAAGCCTTTGATTAATCACCTCACACAGCCTCGACTCTCTCAAAGCGAATGTAGGTAGGGCTGCTCGGCCCCAAAGAAGGTTTGAGGAAGCTCTGGAGGAAATTGAGGCAGATAGATGACTGTTTTTCTGGCAGATTACAAGCGTCAGAAGGCTTTGACTTTAGCATGCAGGCATAAATTCCATGTGTCTTCTAACAGTAACAACAGTGCTGGGCTGCTGCTATTTCATTGCTTTGCAAGTGAGACACTTACTATGTTTTCATGCACTGAAATTCTACCGCACGGAAAAATGAAGAGGTCAGCAGTGAAAGTGCTTTCCAAACACAGAGAATGATCTGTGTCCCTATCTAATGTGTCTTTGGAGTACAAATTCTAGGTAATAACACCTGGATTTGTACAGATTTGACAGGCTTTTGCATAGTTGAATACTGTCATAAATAAAATGTGACCGAAGAAACGGGGTTTGATTTGTCTGGCCGGCAATATTTTATATTATCGGGCACTTTTATTGAGATTTTAGTGATTGATCCATTTTTCCATAATAGGTAGGTGACCCAGAAAGTGCATGCAGGCGGGAACACTTGTACTCCTTGCATTGATTTATAGGGAACATTAAAAGTGAAATACTTAGACTAGTGCCAATTAACCCTTCAGGACACACGTTAAAATACTTAAAAATGTCAAATGTCACACTAGGAGATATTTTTTCCTCAATTGTTCATTATTAATTGATGTACAATTGCTGTGTGTGTTTTGAGGCCAAATTTCTCACATTTCTCTTGACATTTTAATGACACTATTAATTGACTCATGCTTAGTTCTCTCCTCTGATTGCGCCTCTTCGTCATCCTGTCACTATTCTGCCGTACTGTAGAGTTTTTATATTCTTATTAAAACATGTCACGATATTTTGCTCCTTCCTTAATGGCGCCCTACAGCCGCAACTTCTTCCTTCTCTGCTGTTTGGGTGCGACCGCAGGTGCTTTTGACGATGCAGAATGTTTTGTCGACATTGTGGGTGTTGTCGGTGGTAAAACTTGGAAACATACAGCCCTTCAGAGGCACACTGCTAGCGATCGAACATTATAAATCATAAATTTAGCAAGTCCGACGCATTCTGGACTGCACAGAAAGGCACGGCGATATTGATTGACAATGGTTGTTAGTCTCTTATCCAATCAGGATGTAGAACACAATACACATTTATACAATGTAAAAAAATACGACAAAACTGCGACTCCATGAAAGGTGAACCTCGATGTAGTGGAGGAACACAAGAAATGAAAATGAACTGAAATGAAAAAGTATATTTCCATGTACATGCGTGTTTGTTTTCCTCGTCTCTTGCCTCCAAAGAGGCAGAAAGAGCAACAGGTAGCAAATCACAAGTCTTCATTCACTGTTGTGTTTTCCTCCCTCCTAGCTTCCTGTTTCTGCCTCATAGATGTCATGCTTCCTTCTCTTCCTTTGCCACCTAGAGAAGTCGCAGGGCTGTGCTTCAGCTTCTGATGTTAAAGATAACATGGCTGTGTTACATTAGACTGCACAAGCTATATTTATTTTGTCCAGTCATAAATAATAACTCATTCCTTGGCAAAGCCAGCGCAGGCATTTCTCCAACTTAAGTAAAATTGTACCATAAACACAGACACAGAAAGGCAAACATTTTAAACAAAACATCACTTCTAACTTGGATATTACTGCTTTTTTTTAATATTCAGACGGAAATGAAAAGTCTGATTAGGTACTAATCTAATTTGTCTGGCTGGCCCTCCTGCCATGTACAGACGATGTTTATCTCACTCAGGATGTTATGTAACCCTGAGCAGCAGCGGCACTCTTGATGGACACATCATGAGAGTGCGTAGCAAAGAAAATGAAATAAAGCCATCCCTCATGATTCCTTTTGCTCGGTGTCACACAGAGAAGCCCAGTTCCCTTCAATCATTTTGGAATTCTTTATCAAATAAAACAGTGGTGCACCACAACTATTTAAACAGTACAGTCCCGAATAGTGTATGTAACATAGATAATAAATAGTTGTCTACGAGAAAAGTCATTCATCATTCGTCATTTATTGAACAGCGTCAATAAGTCCTTCATCACACACTTTGTCTGTCTCTCGCTCTCTTTCGGTGTGCTCGCCATTGCCTCCAGTAAAACCATTGAAGAGAGTGTTTTTTCTCCACTGAGAGAATTGTGCAAAAGTTGCACAGTTCCTTTTATGACAGCCAAATCCATCGCCTTTAACTCTAAAGCGGCGTCATATTCATTTTTTTGTGTGTTCTCGATGACGGAAGATCTTGGCTGTATATTTAAATCCATGTTTTAGTATAAATTGTGGTCCACTCAACTGGAGTGACAGTATAGCAAACATAGTGTTTTTTTTTGGTTGTTTCCTGAAAAATTCAGCCTCCTAACAGTCAGAGAAAACTATAACGCGTTAGTGATGCTAGTTTTTCTTTGATTTCATAGAATTAGTGCACAGGTGACAGGTGCATCACTCCTGTCAACACACCTCTAAACACGCATGGAACTGGAACTGGAATTTTTTTTATACACAAGCCCTAAACCACATCCTGTTATAGAAAGTATCTTGGATTATTGTTATTATTAAGTTGAACATTGACGTTACCAAATATGGTGTCTTGCCCAGTAACCCTTTTTAATTAATCAAGTACAGTACTTCAATTTATTGCAAGCCTAACAATGAAAAAGGCATGTAAAAGTGTCTATCAATCTATCTGCAAAACCAAACAACAACTAAGTTAATTTACCTGATGTATTAATAATCATTAATAATAAAGTTGTGCCAGCATACCTCGGTCCTCCATGAAGGGAACGCTGTGCTTTGAGGCAGGAGGCTTATCAGTGCAGCCGCCAACAGAGGCTCCCACCTCCAGCAGCTTCGTCTCCTCTGCCGACCGGGAGCCTGACAGCACCCCGTGGTTGCGGCGTCGCACATCCAGGAAACGAAAATCAACAAACAGTCCATCTTGCAAACTCACACATGCTCATCAGAAAGTCTACTATTCTTCGGCCATTGCACTCCCGTGTGAGCTGCTGTGTGCTGGAGCCTGCGAGGTCCTGAGTGGAAGAAGAGGCAGCGGCAGCGGCTGCTGCTGCTCGGCTCCTTTCGCGCCACAGTCTTGGTTTCACATTACTGCACACAGGGCAGCAGGTCAGCGTCGAGACGCTCTAATTGGAACCAAACGTACTCTGTGTCCATCCTGGAGCCACCGTACTGTGTACGTGAGTTGAACGCCTGAAACACACACAGTCTCGAAGCTCGAACTTTCCTCGAAACACTTGGCTTCACATTTATTTTATGCAACTTTAATAGTAAACAGTAGATTGCATCGGCATCACATCATAATGGATAAAATATTTTTTTATGCAATGACTGTACTATACTGTCATCTTAGTATGTTATGAGAAAGATATATTAAAAAAAACAAACACCAATGATTGACAATGTAAAGCACATTCTCTACTTGCCCATCCATCCTCAGTAATGAGGGATGTCCGCTGCAACATCTGCACTTAACCATCTGCCGTTTGACGACCCTGCACCACATTAAGTTCCAGTGTTCCACTGAATAAAAAAGCACCACAGGAAGCAATATCTAAACCTCAGAGAACACACATCTACAAGTTTAAATATTATGTGTGGAGTACCCCAGGGGTCAACACTGTGACCAAAACTATTCAACTTGTACACCAATGACATCTGTAAAGTTACGAAAGACTTAAAGTTGGTATTTTTTGCGGATAATACCACTGCCTTTTGTTCCAGAAGAAGCACATAAATCATTAAAAAGGTCAGAGATGAAATGGTCATATAATCAGTTCACAGTTCCACATGTCCAAAAGGAGTAGGAAGAAGCAAAGCTTATTAAATCCTACCCCTCCATCTTTTACAATCAGTAACTGTTACATTTTTTCACTTCCTGTCTTCCTAATATAGTTTTTTTTTGTCACGTACCAAAATACGAGTTGATATGACCATCCAATGACATAATGGGTACCATAGTAAGTGTCAATATAGTGATATACAGTGAAGAAAATAAGTATTTGAACACCCTGCTATTTTGCTATTTCTCCCACTTAGAAATCATGGAGGGGTCTGAAATTTTCATCGTAGGTGCATGTCCACTGTGAGAGAGATAAACTAAAAAGAAAAATCCAGAAATCACAATGCATGATTTTTTAACAATTTATTTGTGTGATACAGCTGCAAATAAGTATTTGAACACCTGAGAAAATGAATGTTAATATTTGGTACAGTAGCCTTTGTTTGCTATTACAGAGGTCAAACGTTTCCTGTAGTTTTTCACCAGGTTTGCACACACTGCAGGAGGGATCTTGGCCCACTCCTCCACACAGATCTTCTCTAGATCAGTCAGGTTTCTGGGCTGTCGCTGAGAAACACGGAGTTTGAGCTCCCTCCAAAGATTTTCGATTGGGTTCAGGTCTGGAGACTGGCTGGGCCATGCTAGAACCTTGATATGCTTCTTACGGAGCCACTCCTTGGTTTTCCTGGCTGTGTGCTTCGGGTCGTTGTCGTGTTGGAAGACCCAGCCACGACCCATCTTCAATGCTCTGACAGAGGGAAGGAGGTTGTTCCCCAAAATCTCACAATACACGGCCCCAGTCATCCTCTCTTTAATGCAGTGCACTCGTCCTGTCCCATGTGCAGAAAAACACCCCCAAAGCATGATGCTACCACCCCCATGCTTCACAGTAGGGATGGTGTTCTTCGGATTGTACTCTTCATTCTTCTTCCTCCAAACACGCTTATTGGAATTATGACCAAAAAGTTCTATTTTGGTCTCATCTGACCATAAAACTTTCTCCCATGACTCCTCTGTATCATCCAAATGGTCATATGCAAACTTAAGACGGGCCTTGACATGTGCTGGTTTAAGCAGGGGAACCTTTCGTGCCATGCATGATTTCACATCATGACGTCTTAGTGTATTACCTACAGTAACCTTGGAAACGGTGGTCCCAGCTCTTTTCAGGTCATTGACCAAGTCCTGTCGTGTAGTTCTGGGCTGATTCCTCACCTTTCTTAGAATCATTGAGACCCCACGAGGTGATATCTTGCATGGGGCTCCACTCCGATTGAGATTGACCGTCATGTTTAGCTTCTTCCATTTTCTAATGATAGCTCCAACAGTGGACCTTTTTTCACCAAGCTGCTTGGTAATTGCTCCGTAGCCCTTTCCAGCCTTGTGGAGGTGTACAATTTTGTCTCTGGTGTCTTTGGACAGCTCTTTGGTCTTCGCCATGTTACAAGTTAAAGTCTTACTGATTGTATGGGGTGGACAGGTGTCTTTATGCAGCTAACGACCTCAAACAGGTGCATCTGATTCAGGATGATACATGGAGTGCAGGTGGACTTCTAATGGGCAGACTAACAGGTCTTTCAGGGTCAGAATTCTAGATGATACACAGGTGTTCAAATACTTATTTGCAGCTGTATCACACAAATAAATTGTTAAAAAATCATGCATTGTGATTTCTGGATTTTTCTTTTTAGTTTATCTCTCTCACAGTGGACATGCACCTACGATGAAAATTTCAGACCCCTCCATGATTTCTAAGTGGGAGAAATAGCAAAATAGCAGGGTGTTCAAATACTTATTTTCTTCACTGTATATAGCACATCATGACTGGTTCAAGACTCTTCATCCTTGTATTTAGCAAACATCAACTGCTTTTAAAATCGATACTTCATTAAATTGTGTACATTTACATTTTAAAACGTGTTTTGTGTTCAATAAATAATATCTTAAATTATGCTCCAAGTGTTAAATTATCAAATTATTTGTTTTTAAAACTAACCCCTTATAATTTTTGTCAAAAATCACCGCCCTCAAAAACCGCCATTTTAGTCGTTTTTGGATGCTTCTGGGGTCCCTGTTGAGTATGTGTGAGGTTTCCCCTGTTTTTTTTTTTACCAGAAAAGTGATAAGCACCCAGGGGCCGGAACCAAAAATGTGCCGTTTAATCCTAACGAGCCCTTTAATCGGGCGGACAGGTCAGGGAGGAAATGGTGCCGGTCAGGTGCAGTTGGGTGAATGTCCACCCAACCGAGTCCCCTCCAAGTTGACACGTAGGCTACCAACTTGCTTCTTCTCGTCCTTCTTTTTTCCGAGTGTGGCCAGCGATGTTTGGCGGTGACGAAATGGACGCTTTGTCTCTTCCGGCGAGGCCATAACACGTAAGAAGATGACATTTCATCCTCTTCGCCGTCTTGTACTTGTAGCTTATTAGCTTAGGTGGCTAGCCGGTTAGCTTTAATCCTTTAATCTCACTAGTTGTTATCTTAAAACTACACATTTCACTGCCAAGGCTTTCGGTGTATGTACTTCTATTGGCCATCGTCACTTCCTTATCTTCTAATGTTGTTCGCGATCGACGTAGTTTCTGCCATTGTTAGCATCCACCTACATATTGCCCCTGTCAGTTCCAATATTAATACATAGAGGGAAGTATTTACCGTTACACGTTTAAGATAAATTTGTACACTACTAACACACTGTTGCTTTGATTATCTAAATGTGTAGGTTGCGTCTTTGATAATTATGTTATGTTAAAATATTGTTTCTTCTTGTTCCTTTGAAGCCAGTATCCTGCATGGTTTGATTTCTTGATCTGAGTGTATCGTGACACCCCATTCACTCCAATTAATAAAATATTTTTATTATAACGCGATAACAAAACACGTAAACATGTCATTGCACATGTAGTTGAGTCATTACGAGTTGGAGGAATAATTGTCTCCTTTCTTCATTCTATGGCAATGACAAATGGAAAACATATTGGTTTTGATGGTCATCCCCAATGTATTCTGTTGAAACAGAACAGTGTGTACCAAAGCTGCAGTACTTGAATATGTTTGTCCCCCTCCAGGAAGACCTGCCTGTGACATCTGGCCTCATCGCCGCTTCTATAAATACCTCACTGAGGAAATGTCTAAAGAGCACAAATACAGTATGACAGAAACATTCGTACTAGCCGGCTCAAACTACCACAACGGGCAGCAATGGCACGCCCAGATGACCAACTCGGTGACAACCCACACCTCTGTGTCCAGAATGGCCCGCGTTGCCTCCGACGTGAAGCACACGTGCGCCGCCTATGTTCTGGCGCTCAGGCCATGGAGCTTCAGTGCCTCACTGACGCCAGTGGCCCTCGGCAGCGCATTAGCGTACAAGCTGGAGGGGTCGGTGGACTTGGTGATCCTCATGGTGTGCGCAGTGGCCGTGCTGGTGGTACATGGGGCGGGCAACCTGGTTAACACCTACTACGACTTCTCCAAAGGCATCGACCATAAGAAGAGTGATGATAGGACTCTGGTGGACGAGATCCTGGCACCACAGGATGTTGTCATGTTTGGAGCCTTGTTGTACTCTTTGGGCTGTTTGTGTGCCACCTTGCTCTACTTCCTGTCTGCGCTAAGACTGGAACACCTGGCACTTATCTACTTTGGGGGACTATCCAGCTCTTTTTTATACACTGGAGGTGAGTACCATGTTGACTTGAATGTAAAACTCAACTTTTTAGCCACGGAGTCATTGATGTTCTGAGGCTGTGGATGGTGTTTATAAAGGACTAATGCCATGAACAGCATCAGATTCATACTAATTCATAGCATCAGATTATCAATAGAATCTTGTAATACAACTAAATTAGGCAGTTAAATGCTGTAAGACATGTGAGTGTACTGTACATGTAGACAGTGTGGTGTATGTACTTAGTACTGTACTTGTATGCTACAGTGAAACATCTACAGAGTTGTTAAATTGCCCCATTTTGTATGCATTTGTCAGGCATTGGTTTGAAGTACGTGGCCCTGGGAGACGTGGTCATCCTCATCACCTTCGGGCCACTGGCCGTTATGTTCGCCCACGCCGTTCAGGTGGGTTACCTGTCGGTCCTGCCACTGGTCTACGCCGTCCCACTGGCCCTCAACACCGAGGCCATCCTTCACAGCAACAACACCCGAGACATGGACTCAGACAAGCAAGCGGGCATTGTGACACTGGCCATCCTCATCGGGCCAACGCTGTCCTACGTGCTGTACAACCTGCTGCTGTTTGTCCCTTACGTGCTCTTTTGCATCCTCGCCACGCGCTACACCATCAGCATGGCACTGCCCCTGCTCTCGCTGCCCATGGCCTTCCCCTTGGAGAAGCAGTTCCGCAGCCGGTGCTATGCTAAAATCCCCCAGAGGACGGCCAAGCTCAACCTCCTCATGGGGCTTTTCTACGTCTTTGGCATCATTTTGGCTCCTCGGGGAAGCCTGCCCTTACTGTGATGTACTTGCTTTTTAAAACTTTCTGTTCACCTCTGCACCAGCAGAGGCTGTAATTTATTGTCTAATTTATATGTGTTGTGTAGAAATATTGTAGGAGGTTTATCCCTTGCTCTGTGAACACTGATGGTTCACTTTCAGTATTACGGTAGCGCGGTTGTGTTGATGCCATATATTTCATGCCACGTCTTACGATACCCAAATACATCAATAATAAATTAACTCATGCCTTTATGGTACATACTGTTCATTTATGCATTGTGATAGTTTTCATTGGCCAGCCAAATAGTTTTTCTTTTGCATTGAAATAAAAGTCTTCATATTTAACTTAATATTTGATTAATTTGCAAGAAATAGCTTATGTCACTTCAAACGGTGTTTTTTTCCAACTGGCGTAACCTGTCTGTGCGCTTTAATGTGTTGACCAGCAGGGGGAGATATTGCGCAGCTGACATATTGCGCAGCTGACTGAAACGCTATGAAAACTGTCAGTTCAGTAAAGAGTCACATCCACAAAACAGTAGTAGAAGAAAGAATGTGCACAAGGTCGCTCTTCCACTTGTCTGGCCGGCTTGTCTAGACTTACGACGAAGTGGAATCACAAACTGGAATACGCCTGTGAATATTCTCAGTCATCCAGGTCATCTATTCTCAGGGTATTCAATTGATCACAACTGGATAGGCTGGATCTTGCACAAGGTTCTCAAACTAGAAACTGTCCCACCTAGTCTTTGAGAATGAAGGATGCAGCCTGCTCGAAATTCATTCAGAATGTATTTTTGCACCTCATCTCTTTGAGCTCACTAAGCGGAAATGTTACACCACAAGAGATCTGGAGCTCTTGCATGACTCCATCTCTTTCCTATAATAAACTTTGCTTCTTCCTACTCCTTTTCCGACATGCAGAACTGTGAATTGTGCTGTGTGATATGCTCCAGTGTAACTTGTGGGCATGTCAAGATGAATTAAACCATTACCATTATCAAGATCATACCAAGATCATTACAAGTTCTGACCCGATCTTGGCCTACCCAAATGTTTAACTCATGAAGGTCTTTTGTATGATGTGAGATTATCACATGACACATGTTTACAATCACACAATTTATTTTATTATACTTTTTGACACTATATTGGTTGCTTAAGAAACCACAAAATTTATAACTTGCAATTAAAGTCCTTGCCCTTATTATTGTTATTTTACAGTGTGTAAGCATAAAAGAGCAGAACATTAGGAACAATCTACTGTTTCTCTGATAATGAGAAAATTATTGACTACCAAACAAATATTTCTAGGCGTTTTTTTGTTTTATTGACTTAAATCAAAATAGCCAACATTTTAAAATTGGACCGTGAAATTTAACGTCGTTCTCAAATTTACTGTAGTCCTTGAAGGCATCATCAACCGTGACGTCACACATGGGCGTGTTGTCATGGCTGTACGCTGCAAACCCCCCAGTTTAGTACACATTCATTTGCTTTAAAAGCGCCCATGTCAGCGTTGGTTGGAGGTCAAGACATGGAATTATTGTTTACCACAGAGTAGACTCTCTTGACAAAGAGCAGGTGAGTAACTGCGCTGTGAAACAAATGTTTTTTAACGCCGACAAACGGTGGCCAAACATGGGTTAGCTTGCTAGCGTCAGCGTTTGACAAGCTAATAACACGCACCAGCCCACAGTCACCTCTTATATGTACACACACGAGTATATTTGTATGGTTTGGTATTTATTCACTAAGCAACACCTTCATCATATCAATTAAAGAGGGTCTAGTACCTTATCCAGCCTAGTGTTTGTAGTTCTGGACGGACGCATGTGTTCTTTTACTTGACAGACTGGTATGGTCGTTTTGGCTACCATACTATAATACTAATAACAAAACATGGCACTGCTATGATACTTTTGTCATCTGTTGTATGTGTTTGCATCTATATTGATTAAAAACCAAATCAGGAATGTCAAATGTCAAGTGGTTAACATGAAGGAGGAATTCTGCTCCAAAAATGTGACATTTATCATCCATTCCTGCCCCACCGTGTCATCACACTGTAAACACTAGACAATAGCACATAAATGTTATCATAAATATCCGATCCAATTATGCAGAAGGTTGGTGCGTACAGTTTTGCAATTTCTTCTTGCAATTGATAACCACCACCTTTCACAATAGAAAGCAATAGAAGTACTTAAGAATTGTCCACAAAGTCAAACTAATTAGATAGCCAAGGAGAAAGGAGGTGCCCTACTACTCCTAATAATAATAATGCTAGAAGAAACACTGGAAGGATAATAAATGGAACATGAGGAAACACAGCCTCCATTTTTACTGTATCTTGGACTAAGAAAGCTATTTCAAGATGGTGGAGTTCACCAAAGTCAAAGTTCACAGTAGTGGTTACCAAATTGTCCTAATATCACCACAGCATGTTCATCCACTAGTTTATTTTTTAGCAACACCATAAAAACAGTGATCAGCGTGTCCCCTAGATTTAAAGTACATGCGTTTGTAACAACAAATGTCACATAAACCGAGTCATAGTATATCTGTACTGCGATCACTCCATGCCAGTTATATCCTATAACCATCACATTTTATTCAAAAGATGTATAGCGATACCCTAGCTGCTGGCAAAACGCTTGTCAGACACGCTCCCGAGCTTAGCATGATTAAAGACGAGAATGAATGTAAATGTCATGAGCAGCGCTAGCTTGTCCCTGGGAAAGATTTTCAACACTTCAGCAAAACATATGTACATTATAGCAATCCAATTTATCATATATATGATGTATTGTGTAAAACTAAGACTGGAACAACATCAAATCAAAAGCAATAATACAGATATAATACAGACAAAAACCTGGAGTTTGTTTTTCAGACAGATTATGGACTGAATAAATACACACATTAGCACTCAATAACGTCATCAAGTCTCACCTTTATGCGTTCCCACATCGTATCAGCATTTGGGACCAAATATGTGATAAGAATAACAGGGAAAAATACAGTCACAATCTTTGCAGTGTGGGAGAAAGTTAGATGGTGCGTTCAAGGACTGCCGACCAAATTGGAACAAGTCGTATCTTAACCCGTTTATCTAGATGTGTATGAAATGGTCTACCACAAAGAGATTTAAAACCCTAATTATACACAGTGTAACATTTATTTCAGTAATGGCATTGTTTATACATTTGGTAGACTTGTATTTTAATCTCATCATCACTGACTTGTCAACTAATCCTAATAAAATTTAACTAATCACCCAGATTAAGTAGTTTAAAGCTATATTGTATATTGCAACTTTCTATAGTGGCCACTCTCCTGTTTATTTACAATTACCAGTGTTATAAAGCTGTAACGTTTCTATGACACATACCGTATTTTCCGGACTATAAGTCACACTTTTTTTCATAGGTTGGCTGTTCCCACGACTTATACTCCAGAGCGACTTATAAATGAAAAAACTGTTTTTGTGTTAGCATATCTTACACCTATTCAGCCTGTTCTCTATTCTTTTATTATTGTTAGAACTTGCCTTCCAAGGTGAGGTAATGTCTGTTTTG
This sequence comes from Doryrhamphus excisus, assembly GCF_030265055.1. Lineage (NCBI taxonomy): Eukaryota > Metazoa > Chordata > Actinopteri > Syngnathiformes > Syngnathidae > Doryrhamphus > Doryrhamphus excisus. The sequence continues at coordinate 15,912,246 of NC_080475.1, read as the reverse complement.
GTCAAGTAGTTTGTGAAATAAATTACCCGCAAAAAATGTGACTTATACTCCAGTGCAACTTATGTATGTTTTTTTCTTATGTTTTCCTTTTCTTATGTGTTTTTTAATGAATTATTTATGTATTATTTTTTTTTCCACCTTATTATGCATTTTGGCCTTGTGCGACTTATTCTCCGGAGTGACTTGTAGTCCAGAAAATACAGTACTTGTCTTTGGGAAACCTGAAAAATGACAAATGTTGACTTGGACCATCTATTAGTACAATGAATCACTGAAGAGTGTGCCAAGGACATCTTCACAATATGATATTTTTGGATTCTTCTTACCTTCATGGCGGCCAACCCATGTTGGACGTACTATAGAAGTGTAAGTGGAATAACCAGTTATTGTACATTGTGCATACACCTTACTATGTTTGTTCATGATAGACTATGTATTTAGTCCATCCCTTATGTGTGCTGTGTTCTGGATATTAAATCCATACACCCAGCCCCTCCAGTACATCACTCCCCCTGTGGGGCTGTTTGGTCTGTCTCTCATTGGCACACAATTTGTTTACAATCTCAGTACCAGGATGAGCCCAGCTGGACTGGAGAATCAGACCAACAGCCTCTTGGCCACAAGCCCAAACACAAGAGTTTAATCCGCTTTGCATTGTGCTCTCCTCAGGGGAGCTACACAACCTTTTCAGTTTGGATTGTTAGCCTGGGAGCAGCCCGATTCCTTTTGGCTTTATAATCAATAGTGCATTTATTATTTGCTGGACTAGCTGAACTGCAATAGCCACTAGCCTTATAAAGCTGTTGTGTTGAAAGCAACGACATATGCTACATGTGAGGTTAGCGCATTTGGAAGTTAGCCGGCAATTAAGTTTGGGATGGCTCTTTTAAGTGTTTTTATTTATTTTTTACTTTTTTATTGGTTTTTGTGCCACACTCATTTGTGAGTTTTTTATGTTCATCACAGCCATATATTGTACATCAGATACAATGCTAAAGTTACAATATGATTCCAGAATGCAAAGTCTCCTCCAAGCCCATCCCTTCTGCAATGCCATGCCCCTCCCCCCGTCTGCTCATGGTGAATAGTGTCCCTGCAGGCAGTGAAGTGCACCTTTTTCAATTGTGGAGCGTTGGCGTGTATGTGCACTGTGCATATCGATCCGTAAACAGCGTGTCAGTCCCTCATGTAATGGAATATATCATCCGACCGAGGTGTGTCAAGTCGACCTGAATACAAGTGCTCGTTGGACGGGCAGCCTCTGTCCCTGATCAGCCTCTTCCTTCACTCTCTCTATGGTTGTAATCCTTGCTGACCCAAGGCTGGGGCTAAGTACTGGCACGACCATCCTTCCTCTCTCATCCTCCACCTCCAGCTTGGATCCTCTTCAGCCACACTGCTTTTGAATCTTTATTGGATATTGGTCGACATGCACGTCTCTGGAAGACCAGCCTCCTCCTCCTTTTCATATATCCTTCCTACTCAGCTAGTTCATTCAGGGAGTGCATCAGACCATGGTTTCATCGCTCAGAGGCTTTTTTTTGTCTCGCTGGAAGCTGGTAGGGCCACTGCTATAGTCTGGATGTGTTGATGTAGTAGATGGCTACATCATTCCTCTATTTTGGCCTCCTCCTCTTTGCTACACACCAGTAATGTGAAAGGTAAACCATCTTAACAGGAAGTGGGTTATTTTTGTAGGACAGTATATATGTGATGTGTCGCTATTACCAATCTAATGGACATACAGCAGAACTTCCCGAAATGAAGGTCTCTGTACTTATGGCCATGTAAACTAAACACTGAACTGTCAACATGTGTGATGTCAGTGCACCTCATTAGACTTCCGTTCAGCAAGCATTAAACCAACCCTATCCAAGAACGTGCTTAAGGTACCTTACACAATCCACTACAGGTACATTGTTGTTATTATGGATCAGTGTTCAGAATAAAGCTCTGTGGGTTCAGTGGAATGTTTCCTGGTACACCGACCGCTTCTGCTAAATGCTTCTGTTACATAACACTCGAACGCTAAGCATGCGCTGGGATGACACTAAGCTCAGTGTAAACAAGCAAAGTGGCATAATGGCGGTGTCATGTTTATGTTGGAGCCACAGAGTGACTTGGTGGAAGGTGCTGTTGTTGCATAAGCAAATAATAGACATTTTTTCAGGCATAACAATAATAATAATAGCTACACAGAGAAACTACACTATGAGCGTACAAGTCCAAAAAATGGAAATGTCGAAATACATTCCTGCAGACATGAGCAGCCTTTCTAACTTGGAACCTGTTTCGAAATGGTAGGCCAAAGGATATACCATGATATACCTGGCCACGGAAGCAGGAATTGAGAAAATTCTGCATAATTGAGCACTCTATTGAAATGTTTGTCGTAATTGATTGGATAATCAGTTCATGACGTCGTTTGGGGCAAAGTAGAGTTTAGTGGGGAAGGTGCAGCATGTGACAGAATATTGACTCAAGAAGAACCGGCCAACGCTTCATCAAGCATGCTGATTAAGTGACATGATCATAGCTTTTACAATCCACAAGCGGCACGTTGACGAACCAGCACAGTTCTTTAATTTCATTACTTAACTAAGCCACTCAAGCTTTTCTAGATAAAGGGTGTCACCCTTGTGACATCTGTTTCAAACCAGCCAGAAAAAAGCTGCTGTGGTACAAAAAACAAGGGGCAAGGTTCATAGCAGACTAAATAGACCCCCCCATTTGTGAGATGACTGCTTACTGCACAGTACTCGGCAGTTAGATGGTCCCGACGGTTGTCCTACCTGGAATAAAGACTGGAAGCCAGCTGCCAGACATGTTCAAATGTGGGCTGAAAATCATGGCGAGTGAGTATGATAACCCATGATAATGTGCTCTCTCCAACCATGCTACGCTCCAGTTGCTCTCACCCTTTACCGAGTTGCGTTTTAAGTATTTTTCTGTAGCATGTTAGTCTTGAAAATATTATCTTATTATTATAAATTATCCTAATATTGTGTTGGTATGTTACAGCTCTTTTCTTCCATATTTGCTGCTGTTTTAAAGAATGTTCCTGTTTAATTTTTATAATGTACCGAGTAGGGATGAACAAGTACACCACTATCCGTAGACACTATCCAAGACATAAACCGGAAGTGGGTGTAAGTGTGTTTTTTTTTTTAATGGCCCGAACTTGAACCAGAAGTGGGTGTGGTTAACCGTAAATCGGTGTGGTGTAAATCTGTACATTATTTTAATTCTGAATTCTATGTGTGGTGTGTATGTGGCGGGCCCAAGCCATAGCCGTCCTGAGTGTACAAAAAAGTGAAGCTCAAATTAAGTCTATTCAAATGAAATGGATTGAAAGGGAATGCAAAATACATATTTTTCATCCGGAATTACTATGAATGGATGAATTACCTTCAATATTTACATTTACTTAACATAATAAGGTTTACTCCAAGACTTGAAGAGTCTTGAGTCTTGAACCAGTTATGATGTGCTATATATATATACCACTATATTGACAGTTACGATGGTAGCCATTATGTAATTGTATGGTTGTATCACCTCGTACTTCGGTACGTGACAAAAAAAACAAACAAAAAAAACCCAAACTTAAATTATATTAGGAAAGCAGGAAGTGAACAAATGTAACAGTTACTGATTGTAAAAGTACCAGATGGAGGGGTAGGATTTAATAAGCTTTGCTTCTTCCTACTCCTTTTGGAACTGTGAACTGATTATGAGATGCACTCAATTGGAATCTGATGCATGTTCAAATTAAATAAAACCATTACCATTACTCCGGGTACTCCGGTTTCCTCCCCCTTTCCAAAAACATGCTAGGTTAATTGGCGACTCCAAATTGTCCATAGGTATGAATGTGAGTGTGAATGGTTGTTTGTCTATATGTGCCCTGTGATTGGCTGGCCACCGGTCCAGGGTAATGTAATGTAATGTGAAAGGTAAACCAGCTTCAGCTGGGATAGGCTCCAGCACCCCTGTGACCCTTGTGATGATAAGCGGTAGAAAATGAATGAATGAAATGAATGAATAATAAGGTTAAAGTGGTTGTTTTGCAAGAAAATAGCAACTTATGTACAAATCTAACACCTTGAACTATTTACGATTTTCACATTTGGAACTGAACTGTGTGTGTGTGCAATTCATGCATTAAAACTTCCCTTCAATGCGTAACCTTGTGCACGCTACGCACCTCCATGCTTTTCAGCTATGGAGTGCTTTAGTGCATGTGAAAGATGCATGTCAAGGCCTTATAAAATGCGCATCTGCCTCCTAGCGGCTGTTTTTACAGCTCAGAAATGTACAAAACATGAGCTCTTATATTATGTAAGAGCATCATCACCTCATAATGCATCTCATGCAAAAAAAAAAAACCTTGGGGATTAGGTGTTCGGATTGAAAAAGCGTATCAGTACCAAGCTGAATATGGCCCATTTTAGGACATTTAAAGTGTCCCAATGGATCCTTCTGGGTTAGGTGGCAGAAAATGTGTGTGTTTGTGGACAAACACCTGTCTTGTTGTTACTCATGTGTACGGAGGATGTTGTACTGTGGATGACAGAAGTCGGTCCATATGTTGTTCTGGGCCGAGAGCTGTAATCCTCCACCTCTTTAACCCTCTGTCACACACATGCACACGCACACACAGGAAGCAACATTTCAGCAACATGGCCGCCCAAGCCTGCAGAAAAGTTACAGTAAATACTAAACATTTGACCGCTGACCTCAGGGATGCTTAAAATCAGCTTCATCGATATATGACATTTTGTTTTTATATGACAGGGCAGCTTAAATCTATTCTGTGGCTACTTAATAAACAGGAAACGATATGTGAAGCTAGGAGAGTACACATCTGGTTTCTGTTTCAAAATGACCTCACCGATCCGTCGCCATTGCGGACCAGACGTGAGCTTTGATGACAAAGCTAATCTGGCCCAGTGTGGATGCAACTTTTTTTTCAACCCACCCCCCAAAAAAAACTAATCCAAGAACATCCCCATGTGGACTGGGCCTAAACCATTTCATTACCGTAATGTGTTCCATCGTCAAACTGTTGCCGTGATAAAACCTTTACAGTAATCCCTTATTTATTATGGTTCGTTAGACCCAAGTGTGAAGGCTGATTTCTTTATTTATCAAATATAAATCAAATATTTTCATAATTGGAGCATAGAAAACCTATTTACAACCTTGTAAATATGGAGTTAAACACTATTTGAGCCCTGTGGACATGAAATAACACCCCTATAGTCACATTTACACTTGCATAACCCATTGTAGTGGACATAGAGAAAATTAAGCCATTTAAAACATAAATAAAATTTGTGCTCGAGTGGCCGTAAATGTTGTCCGGATGTCAACCGGTGCATGAGATCCCCCAAAGTTAAAGAAATCGGCGCAATCTATTGATGCATGCTTATTTTCGAGCATTCTAATGACAAAAAGGCACTGTTTCAAAAGAACAGGTTACCTGCTACAGTGCATTCTGAAAATGTATTTTGAAAAATCTGTTATTAATAGGGCACCTCCATACTATATTTAGCGAATAGGTTCACTGAGTCTATTTTAAACACAGTAAATTATTTTGGTTTCTGTCATCCTGTCACCTTGAAAGATGAATCTACCCTGCTGTTTGCAAAGTGGCTTTTGACTTGAAATCCATTCTCTCTCTCTCTCTCTCTCTCTCTCTCTCTCTCTCTCTCTCTCTCTCTCTCAGACACACACACACACACACACACGCAACTTTGAAATATTGATCCATGATGGCTTTTATGATTCAGTGTGTAGTCAAATTTGCCATTTGCTGGAGAATTGAAGGTGAACCTATTTGTGATCATGCAATTCAGGGCAAAAATAGCTTGTGTTGTATTATTATTATTATTATGTTTTTTATTCAATGAGATAAAAATGCAACTGAGTGGATGGTGGATCTGAACTTGTGTGGGAAGAGCCCTTGCTTGGATATTGTGTAGCTTATCTGCGTGTCAGTGCCAGTCCCAGCCTGTTTATCTTTTTATGTGCATGGCGGCTATTCTCCTTCTTCTGCACGTACACAGAGCTTCACAGTAGGTGGCCTTTGTAAAGTGTGGGTGGGTGTGTGCGTGGTGGGTAAAAAATCTGTAAGTCCCTTGTCCAACAAAACTTCTTAAATGCTAAATGCTAAAAAACTAGGTTATTCTTCATCCTTGTGAGTCTAATTGATTGGTAATATGCTTGTAATTTACACAGTGTGACAGTAGAATTAATGGAGATTTGATATTGTTGTAATGATCCATGTCTTTATCCATCCACAGCTTTTCTGTTTGCATACTGAAATGTTATATGACTCTTGCATATAATTACTGTGAATAAAATGACACTAAGCTGTCGTTTTGGACAGAAAATTTATAAGTAGCTCCCAACCCCTGGTGGGACATGTAGACTAAAACGGGAGGGAACGTCAACTGATGCATGTAGGATATTGAACGGAAATTAAAATAAAAAATGTGTACTGAATGGGTGCTGCCTAAACTCAGCATGCTTTTATCCACTGATCGGCTCTACCTCGGCAAAGGTCAGAATGTCAGCCACTGTCCTCTTTTGCTCTGCCAGACTGACAGGTAGCAATCAAGCTTAGGCCACAGCTAAAGCTAAAGCTTATTGGAAGAAGGAGTCAAGTAACGACGCTTATGAGAAATGAAAATGATTGATTTTTGCATCTCCCAGATGATGTATGACAAGGTATTTTTGATGTTTTTTTTAATCCAACCACTTCAGACTGTGATTAGCAAGATGTAGCAGTCATATCTGCCTCCTTTCTCTCAAAATGAACAATAACAAGCATGCAGTGAATCATCCACCATCAAAGACCGAACCATAATCATTTGAATGAATGAAGGTCCCTCCTGGATGGAGCCTGTCAGTCTTGTAGTCAGACAACACACGACACTTGTCTTACTGTCACAAGTACTGCTGTGGAAACACATTGAAAATAGGTGTAGTTCTTTAAGGCTTGACCTGTGCATTTCTTTCTTCTAGTCACCCCTGATCTGCTCCCGGAAAGCCCCCCGGTGCCTTCCCTGTCTGCACTATCATCAACACGGGCCAGCGCCGCAACAGGCAAGGCCCAGAGGCGCACCAGCAGAAGCGACAGCGCTGCTAGGCCTCGGCCTTTGAGCGCGGCCTCCAGGCTGAGCCCCAACAGAGGCAGCATGGAGGTGGGTATGCGTGTAGTGCGTGGTTTGGACTGGAAATGGGGAAACCAGGATGACGGCGAGGGCCATGTGGGGACTGTGGTGGAGATCGGGCGGCAGGGCAGCACCACAACGCCAGATAAGACGGTGGTGGTTCAGTGGGACAGTGGCACAAGGACCAACTACCGCACCGGATACCAGGGTGCCTACGACTTGCTGCTGTATGACAATGCGCAGATTGGTAAGCAATTCAAGCCGTTTTCATTTTGTAAAAGTAGCTCTCACAAGAAAAAACCTTGGTGACGCCTAATATAGCCACTAGTTCATTTAAATATTTGCTATTATTATTATTATGTATATGATTGGTATCAGTATCGGCCAATTTCACTCATGGATTATCAGGATCGGTATCGGCAGCATAAAGGCAGCACGCAGACCTCACAGCTAGGAGACCAGGGTTCAATTCCACCCTCGGCCATCTCGGTGTGGAGTTTGCATGTTCTCCCAGTGCATGCGTGGGTTTTCTCCGGGTACTCCGGTTTCCTCCCACATTCCAAAAACATGCTAGGTTAATTGGCCACTCCAAATTGTCCATAGGTATGAATGTGAGTGTGAATGGTTGTTTGTCTATATCTGCCCTGTGATTGGCTGGCGACCAGTCCAGGGTGTACCTTGCCTCTCCCCCGAAGACAGCTGGGATAGGCTCCAGCACCCCCTCGGCCCTTGTGAGGAAAACGGTAGAAAATGAATGAATGAATGAGTTGTATCCCAATGACAGCATTGTAAGCTAGCTAAAATTAACTTGTTTTCTTGTGTTAAGGATTGTGAATGATGGGAAAAAATTACCAAAAAGTGTGATTCATATTTTTTGCTGCATTTTTTTATTCTATTGTATTATATATGTATTTTTTATGTCTTCTTTCTAACGGTGGTAATGGTAACATATGCTAGTGGGTGGTGGTCTTACATTTCTTTCTGTGACATACACAAGCTTACAATGCATGTTTTAGTACGCATGGTCCAGGAAAAGGTCATCGCTCTCTGAATGCTCCATTTTAAATGTTGCTCTCCTGCCCTTCAATTAATGAACTCGTAGAGGAGGAGGAGGGAAAACCATTGCAGAGCTCATGGTCGTTTTTTGTGCTTGCGTTTCAGTTCTTTCACATCTCATGACATATTCAATAGTTATGCATTGTTCACACTGTTTCATTTTTCATCCTTAACTAATAGGGGTGCGCCATTCCAACATCATATGCGACAGCTGCAAGAAGCACGGCATCATGGGAATGCGATGGAAGTGCAAGGTGTGCTTTGACTATGACCTGTGCACACAGTGTTATATGAACAACAAACATGACCTGAGCCACGCATTCGAGCGCTACGAGACGGCACACTCTCAGCCGTGAGTATTACACACACCCACCAGGATTCTACACTCTCTGTTTGCTTGGCGTTATTGAGTTCTGACATCCGGGGGGTCAAAGGTTACATGCTCCCACCAATGAGCTTTTATTAACTTTGTGATACATACAGACGACTGTTTCTCTCCCATTATATAATTCTTATATTCATACGGTTGTGTGAAAAAGTGTTTGCTCCCTTCTGTCCCTTTGCACGCTTGTCACGCTCCAATCTGTCAGATCATCAAACAAATTAAAATATTAGTCAATGACACCACAATTGAACACAAAGTAGCGTTTTTACTGTAAAGGGGGAAAAAAAAATCCAGACATACATTGAGTGTGTTTAGCCATCCACGGCTTTTACGACTCACATCCAAATTCCCAATCCTCATTTTCTGATGCTTTGGCATTGTTTAATCTAAGTATACAACATTGTAGCAACATTAATAGGTCACAAAAGTCGAAAAAGCACAATACGTACTCTTTAAGCTTTGTCTCAATTTTGCCAGAAAACATCTTGATGATCCCCAAGACGTTTGAGAGAATGCTCTGTTGTCTGACTTTTTGGAAGGTGTGTCTCCCATTACATCTGGAGTAAAAGTAATGCTGCACTTCAGAAAAAAACATACCAACTGTAAAATATGGTGGTGGTAGTGTAATGGCCTGGAGCTGTTTTGCTCTGTTTGTGACTGCAAGCTGAAACTAACTTGGGTTCTGCAGCAGGACAATGAGTCCACCTCTGAATGGCTGAAGAAAAACAAAACGAAGACTCTGGGGTGGCCTCGTCTTTACCTGAATTTCACTGTACTTTATTTTGATAAGCCTTCGATCTGCCTTGCTGGCATTTGTGCATGTGACCAGATACACGACACGTCTTGTTTTGACTTTGTCAATCGATGACAGCTCGTCACATGTTAAGTCTATTTATCTATACCAGCGTGTGTAATCGCTCACGTTTCAATCTCAGTCCACTTCCTGGCATTTGTGTTTACATGCCTACCTTCCGGCATATGAGTAGCTCATTGGTAGGTAGGTAGCCCTATGTTTTCGCTCATTTACAGGACTACACTGAGGTTACACAATGCTTCATGCTAACAGTAGTCCTTCATTGGCATTTTCTACAGAGGAGACACCTTGTGTCCATTACAAAGGTAATGCTGTTATTTATTATTACACTTAATAAAAATAGAAATTGTCATAAAGCTTCAGCACAAACTGCGTCACCACAGTTGATGATGAAAAGAACGTGCTGATGTTTCGTGTTTTGCTTCACCAAACCACACAAGGCCTGCTCTATATAAACACTTATTGACCTGAATTTCAAGTGTCCTGTGTATCCAAATTTACTGGCATGATTTCTCTCTTCAGAATGCAGTCTTCTGCATCAGTTCACCGTAACGCTCCAAACAGCTGTGGGCACTGTCTGAATGTCAGCTGGATGGCCCGTGTTCATGATTTTAATGAGGTGATATGTATGACCCGGATTTTCTCATAGTTTAGTGAGAATGGTCCAATTCCAAATTCACACTGTTTGTTTTCTGTGCTTGACATCTGGTAAACAGCATGACTCATGACTTAAGACTATGAAGCTGCAGATTGACTTCATTGTTTATTTTATGACTCTCTATTTTTGTTGTGCTTCTAAAAATGTTTCAGTGATCAGCTAAAAGATTGTAACCGGTGTGCCATCGTCTCGTCTCAAGTCTTGGGTGTCTTGTGACACCCCTAGTCGTCAGTGTATAGCTCCAATTGAAGTATAGATTTACTATCCTCTAAAAATAAGTCACGGCACAGCCTTATATCTAGCACTGCCGTGAGCCTCTTGGACATGGAACCACCACTAAGCCCTTTTATCTATAAATCAAACAGATCATTAAAATAAACAGCTCAATCGGTTATTTATGTCATTAACCCGGCTTCTTTTAGCCAAACAGTGGACCTGGAATGTGTTCTTCTGCAAGGGCATCACATGAAAGTCACTTTATTTCTCATTAGATCGATGAAAGAAGTTTTGCATAGTGTGATTCTTTTTTTTTCCCCAAATCAGATTGTCTTGTATTCCCCCCGCAGCAACTCAGAATGGTACAATCATGGGACCCTTTGGTATTTATATGAATGGATCTCTTTGTGGTATCGCCATTCAATAATATGAGTACCCCAGACATGAAGAATAGTTTCACATAAAGGCACGTTTGTATGATACTTTTATTGGCAGTTTAAGCGTACTAGATCAATTTGTGGTTCCCAGAAAACCATGTAATATTTATTGGAGGCCCGAGGCATCATATAGTTTATCTGCAATTTGACAGAAACAAGACGTTTTTTTCTTTTCTTTTTGTTGTAATTAGCATACCTAATGGCTCACTGTGGCACAACATTGCAATGTGTGTGTGTGTGTGTGTGAGTGTGCGCTTATGCATGCTGGCAGTGTTCACGGCAACATATGTGTGTGCCATATGTTTATGAGATGGTCGCTGTGCAGTCAGCTAATCGTCTCTCCAACACACAAACAAGGCGCACGCAGTTTCCGGGAACTTATTAGGTCATCTTGCCGGTTAATCCTTCGCTTGCATATCAAGCTGCCTTCAAACTGCTGCCCCGCCCACAGTCATGATTACAACACATCCAGCTGCAGTCCTGTTTGTGTGTCAAGACAATATTAGCTGAAGGTTGTTCCTAAGATCTCAGTGACTTATTTATTTTGCTTAAATTCCTGTTACTTGAAAAACTGTAGCTAAGATGGACACTTATACTGCCCTCCATAAATGTGGGAAGATGTATTGTCCCACGTTCACCCAGGTCTTCCCAATCTCCTGACTGTGTTGTTTATTGTATATGTCAATTCTCTTTTTCACAGTATTATTGTTGAGTGTGTGTGCTCCTCTTTTGTTCTCGCTCCATCGAGTAAAGCTAACCCTTGGCTGCCTTGTTGACAAGGACATTTGTAGCTCTTCTGCTCTTATCCCGTCTGGTCACAGACGAGACATTTGCTCTTTCAGGATTAGAAATGTTGATCCCTGTAAAGAGCTGTTGTCTTTCTCAGAATGGCTGCTGCTAGATTATGTCCAAAATACTATGAAATAAACAAATGCCGTTCAGTCAAATCAGGCCAGTGGGAATGTATTGCGTTTTGATTTTTGAATATGTACTATGCTAAGAGGTGTTATTAGGCCTTTCTGTAGCCCAATAATGATATACTGTACAGTTGATTCTTTGAAAAGTAATGTTATGTACTATATTAATGAGATCTGCGGCTATCGAATATAATATTATATTTTTTGACTCAGCGCTTTCACACTGGGATGTCATTATTGCTGCACAGCGGCGACGTTGAATCCGCAGGGGACCGCTATTGTGGTATGTAAGCGCCGCGTCAAGACAGATACATGTCATAGTGTTCAACATTAGCCACATTTTGTTTTCCTTCTTGTTCATTGCCTTGTCGCTTTCTCTAGCCTCTTCAATCTTCCCGTGTTCTCAACCACCCACTTCCTTCTTCGTCCTGTGTGTGGGTGATGCATGCATGCTGGTGACGTAAGGGACACCTCAAAGTAGAAAAAAAATATATTATTTATTCATTAATTATTCAAATAACCATTGCAGCCCATTTATTAACGATCAACCGGACATGTGGCCACGTTCTTACGATGCTTTGCCACTGCAGAGTTCCGGCTCAGGTGAAGGTCAGGTGAATGAACCATCGTTATGCACAAGAGCCGTTCACGGGCTACAGCAACCCGTAGTGACCATCCTCGGGGGACACAGCCACCAGAGAATAGTACAGTCATCCATTGTTACTTCATTGCAGAATTTCCATGAAGTAGGAATAGATAGCGTGGACAGGCCGACCTGAACACATAGTAGATGAAACGATAAAGAAATAATCAAAACAGATCAAAACATTGACTTTGCCAATACAATTGAAACTGCATAATTTGAAGGTGTGGCAAGGGATGATTGTTCCTGCTTTTGACAAAGGAAATGTGGGAATGTAAAGTGTAACTCGGGTCACGGTAAGGGAGTCCCAACCGGAATAAACAAATACATGTGACTTATGATGCCTGACATAACCTTGCGCCCACTTAAGAGTGTAAGACGACGCCAACGCATCACTCCAAGCTGGCCTGCTCTCTTAAATCTCTGCTTTCAAGGATTAGCCTCCAAGCATCTGTTTTCAGGTGCACACAACTCTTTCCAACCTCAGTCGTACAAAGAGAGTTAGTGCTCGTTTACTCTGACAGAGGAGTGGACTGCCGTCTTCGGCAGTGGATTCCGATTCTACATCAAGACAAGAAATGAAATTATCATTTTTCTAGCACCGAGTGTTTGTGCAACGAGCAGCACAGACTCTCTACTTGGGACCACACTGGATTTCAAATAACTCTGGCTGAAATGTTATCTGGCTGAAATGAAAGTCAGCATCTGATCTTGTCAAGAAAATATGGGAATAGGCAGTTCCTTTGCACCAAGATCTGATCAAATCTTTACCATAAGGTATGTTTGCTTTAGAGGTTCTGCATGTGTTTGGAGTATAGGGTGTGGATATTGTCGCCCGTAACAACATGTTTTTTTTACTCTCCATCTATTTCTTTGGTCTGTTTGATGTCCTTTTTATTTATCTATCTACCAAGTACGACATAGTACAACAGCCCCACAATAAATATTTTCTATTAGATTACAGTTTTTTAGTTTTAAGGGACCTGAGAAGGGAGTGGACAGTTCATAATCTGTCAAATCTAATAGCTAAGGATGGCACTGCAAATGTAGTAGCTTAGTGCAATGTGCTCGTAAACAGGCCTTTATCATTTGTATTCCTATTTTACTGGATTGGCACTAAATGTTTAGGGAAATGGCTGCATGGCAATGGTTTTACCACCACTGTCAATTACTGTCAATCATATTATTATTAAAAGTTGTTTGCTTAGCTGTCTCTCCATGCTTTCATCACAGAGTAAGCTTGGCACCAAGGCAGAACCTTCCGCGCATCATCCTCAAAGGAATCTTCCAGGGGGTTAAGGTGGTTCGTGGACCTGACTGGGACTGGGGCAACCAAGACGGTGAGTGGTGTGTGTTTGTGTGTGATGGGTGGCAGTTTTCTCGGCTGCCCCCTCACTCCCACCAATGTTTTGCACTGGGGGTAACGCTGCCTCTTCAAAGCCTATCTTCATCCATAACCCATAATAACCTCGGCTCTCATGAACCTCATGGTAGTTGTCTGCATGTTTTCTAATTTTCTCATCTATGTCTTCTTTATTACGTCTTTGTGTCCATGCATGTCCACAGCTGTGTTTATTGTGGGACAAACCACAAAATATGCCCTTTCAGATACACAAAACAACCTTCTGTTGATGTTTGCTCATCAAAAATGATACCTATTGGGAACCGTATACATTCATGTTTCCTGCTGCTGTTATCGCTGAGAATAGCAACCCTCTTCTCATTTCTGGGCCAGAGTGAATGAGTCAAAATGTCCTTTTGGTGTCTTTGAGATCAACACCCTGGGGTTATGTTAAGTCACTCATCTGGTTAAAATGCTATATGTGCATACAGGATGCTGTGAGGATGCTCAGTAACCTCCAGCCCACCATGTGTAGCATTTCAGGTCACTGCTTTAATGTGGTGTGTTTGGGCACAGAGGCAGCCTGATGAAGAGGTTTTCCGAGAACCTAATATATGGAATTGGTACCATTCTGTGGCTAATCATGATCACCGTCTTGACAAATTGTCTTTTTGTCACTTTTCTCACCCACGTGTCTGGAATGTCATTTCCTCATGGCTTATACTCTCCGCCTTTTATTTTCACCAGCATGTTTACTTCCACTATCATGTATTCCAGTACTGACTTTTTCCTCCTTCCTTTCCAAATGCCTCATGTAACAGCATGACTTCTCCTCTTGAAAGAGGGTTGATCCTCTTTATTTGTTTACCAACACCCTGATTATCTCTTGCAAATGTGTGTGTGTAGGCGGGGAGGGTAAGGTTGGGAAGGTAGTGGATATTCGTGGCTGGGATACAGAGTCTGGTCGCAGTGTGGCTAGTGTGACCTGGACGAACGGCACCACCAATGTCTACCGAATGGGGCATAAAGGCAAAGTTGACCTCAAGTATGTGTCAGACGGCCAGGGAGGCTTCTACTACAAAGACCACTTGCCAAAGCTTGGTAAGACCATTCCTGTATGAAATATTAATTCCTATATGTTATCATTGGAGAATTAGAAATAACAGACTTGTGTTTTCCCTGGCCAACCATTTAGGAGAACATGCAGAGCTGCAGCGCCAGGAGAGTGCTGATGGCCACTCCTTCCAGCAGGGTGACAAGGTCAAATGTCTCTTGGAGGTGGACATTCTACGACAGATGCAGGATGGCCACGGGGGTTGGAATCCCAAAATGGCAGAGGTATTTTAGCATTGTAGTGTACAACTAATCCTGCGTTCTGTCTGATCACACCATGATGCCTTAATGCCATGCACCCAGGCCCAGGGCCTAACTGCCTATTTGTATTTGCAGTACATTTGCCGGATTGGGTCAGTTCATAGAATCACTGACCGGGGGGACGTCAGAGTCCAGTACAGCAATAACATCCGCTGGACTTTTCATCCTGGGGCCCTTACCAAGGTACTGAATTACAGTTTCAAACCTAGGAAGGGTTTTTGTGTTGAATCAAGGGGTTTCTCCAAAAATATATACATTTAATTTGATTGTTGTCTTTATTGTTTTAGGTGAACACGTTTGGAGTTGGCGAACTAGTGCGAGTGTTGGAGGACATAGATAGTGTCAAGCGGCTACAGGCCGGCCACGGCGAATGGACAGACAGCATGGCTCCTGTACGCGCTCCTGTTCATGCTACACCAGCATTCATTTTCACTCTAGTCAAATGACCTGGAATTACTTGATATTCCCTAAAAGACTGCGTGAGAACACCATCAACATGTGAGATCAATGAGAATGAAGCTGGACTCATCGGCATTACTTGATATGTTTCCACCAGGTGCTTGGCCAGGTTGGCAAGGTGCTGAAAGTCTATGCAGACGGTGACCTACGTGTGGCGTTCGGAGGCCAGACATGGACGTTCAACCCAGCATGCCTTTCTGCACAGCCTGTGGAGATGGACGCTAACCTCATGACGACCGAGAACCCCAACGAATCTGGAAGTAAGGCCTCTGCCAGGACCAAGGGGCTTAACGCGAGCATTCCAGCTTATCTTCTCCCTCTGCTTTGTTCATTCATCCTCTCACCTGTTCTGTCCTTACTGTGCATGTGCTCATTAATTCATTCGGGGCATTTCTTTCTGTCTCCTTTCAGTTTGTGTACTTTGGGTTTATTTATTGAAATGCTTGTCTCCATTGAATGAAATGATCTTGCAAGTTAACATGACACACGTGTTCTTTTTTTGTGCATTGTGCATGTTTTTGCCTCAATTGTGTCGTGTGTGTGTCAGCATGGTGGGGCATTTTGACTCATTCCCACACTTTGTCATTACAGATGCTAATAACCGCTCTTTCTTTGTGTGCTGCTGTTTAGGCCTCTGAGTGATACCATTTCCAAAGCATATTGTTAACGTGGCACTTTTAAACTAAATGAATCCCCCTCCCCCGCCCTCCTCTGTCACTGTGCAGGTACAGTCATTTCTGTGCTGGAGAAACTGCTGTCTCAGTCCACGGAGCAGGACAATCCCAGCCGGCTGGTCATTGAGGCAGCACACGGCAGTGCCAATAAAGTGCGGGAGTTGTTGCAGAAGTATCCTGACAAGGTGAGTGCAGCACTTTTCATTTTTTGCTGCAGTGCAAGAGATTTCAAGGAATGTTCTACACTTCAGTTAACTGTTGCTTTTCCATGTCGTAAATGTGATATGTAATGCAAGCATGGGTTATTTCCTTGGAGGGATGGCAGTGGTAATTATCAGCCCGATGTTGGCATTTGAAATCGGAACGATATTGGTGTTGGTTTTTCACTACAATGCAAGCAGATGTTGAGTGTCAGTCAGTATCAGGCGATTCTTGCCAACAAACTTCACCATTCCACCGTATGTCAAAGTCGCCGCCATGTTGGATGTGGCAAGGCTGCACTGTAAGTGGAATATCGGCAAAAAAAGCGATCTTGGACATCACTAGTGTTTTAGAAATGTGGAACACTGTGTCACATCTCACTCTGCCTACATCTTAAGGATAAAGGATATTTCAGGTCTCAATCCATGTGAAAACCATCTATGTCAAAGAGGAACTCCCCTTCGTACCACTCACACACACCTTAACCCATCGTCTGCAGCAGGTTACAATGCCTCAGACTCTCCACTCGTCAGATTGAAATGTAGAAGTATTTCACATGATACATGACAATTCAGTCTCACTATAAGATGTTCGTACTATATTACTATTATCAAATCTGGGCTATATGTGCAAAATCCTACTGCAGCATCCTGTGATGCTATAATTTGCGCTGAAGTATCAGTATCTTTGTGCTCGTCATTATGTGTTTTTTGCAGAAGCTCCACTCAAAGCAGACACCTAATCTTGTCCTGCTTTTAATAGTATAATTGTTTAGCCTAATAATTGATAAATGCATGCATTAATTTTGATTAATTTAATTGAAATTAATTTTCCAAACAAAGTTTTCAAAGTGTATGTAGTACAGTGAGCCACCCCTCAGAGAACATAATACAGTTGGGGCATCAAAAAACAGTTTTTCCTGCTCATCTCTCAATCTCAGTGTAGCTGCTTAAAATGTATTTTGCCTTTGACGTAGCTGAAGTTAGCATAGCAGTTTTTTACTTTTCTCAAGCTACAGGTGCCTCACACCACAAATACACAGTATGTATCAGCACTGGTGTGCTTCTTCAAATGAGTATGATGGGTTTACATTCTTCCTGCCAGCGATTATCACTCCACCTATTAGGATTACGTATCACGCACATGAGCAACGTGATTGCCATTCATACTCGGATTATTCCCAGCCGGCCTAAATTCAGTTCATTTGCGCTCATGTTCACTCGGCCTCTACTTGGAATGGATCTTCATCTGCGTTTATGTCCGTGGCAGGTGGATATCAAGAACCAGGGGAAGACTGCACTGCAGGTGGCTGCACATCAAGGTCACATGGAGGTGGTGAAGGCCCTGCTCCAGGCCAATGGCTCCATTGAAGTCAAGGACGAAGATGGAGACACGGCGTTGCACTACACAGCCTTTGGGTGAGGACACAGTTGTTGTTTATTGCCTGGAAAACAAACAGCACTCAATTCATGAGCTGAGATTGATCAAATAATCCACTCAGATGAGACAATATTAAATAAAGTGTAGTCGGCCATTTTCATCTATTTATTCCTCTTCTTCCTACTTCTTATTCCGCATCTTAACAATTCAAACAAATGTAACATCCAAATGTTGGGGTGGGGGGACAACTGCACAAGTAAATACACACATTTTATTTATTTTGTCATTCCCTACTGCTGCACAAATTGTGGCAAATTAGTAAAAGTTGGATAGCACAGCCGTTGGATCCAGACCCAGAGATGGTTGGTTCAATTCCTGATTTGAGCTAAAGCTACCAATTGACTCTTACTTTCATTCTATGTTAGAGCGTGTTTCCATAGCATTTCAGTCAAGCTTCAGCTTCCGAACGGCTCCTGTGTTCATTATAAATTTGGATTTTTGCATCTTTTCAGAGCATTTCAGTTTCACTACAGCTTCTCAGAATTCACACGCAATGTCTGCTGTTATTGCATATTCACGTTAAAAACAATTTTGTTTTGTCTGACAGGATACCTTATTTTTAATACAGTCTCTACTAGGTTCTCATTAGTAGTGTCATAAAGATTGTGTTGATTACTTTCCTGTATCTCTTCCATGATCCAGTAATCAGGCAGAGATTGCACTGTTGTTATTGAGCAAGGGAGCAAACGTTAATCTCTTGAACAACTCCATGTGCACGGCGCTCCACATCGCTGTCAACAAGGGCTTCACGGATGTCGTGCGGGTGCTCACCGAACATTCAGCCGATGTCAATCTCCAGGTAGGGGAGCTCTGTCGTGAATGTCACTAGCATGCTGGGTTTTTTTGGAAGAATTCTGGCAATTACGGACATTAATGCTGTTTGACAGTTACTCTTAAATCACTCATGACAGCAATTGAGTGTTTCTCGTGGGGCATTTTCATACTGTCTCACTGTCAAGCTGTGTCAGAATTGACTAAAGGCGTCTCCTTCTGCTTGAGCAGTGTTGCTACTCAACTAAAGACATGTAGATGGGGGGAGTGCAAGGGCCAAAGAATCAGAATCAGAGTAAGAATCTGGGTAAAGGTGTTTCTAGTGCTATGTTATCAGTACAGCTGTCCCAGTCCCAGAACATAATGGCACTGCCTGTTTGTCATACTCGATGAACCAGAAACTAGTCTAATCACTGACAAAGATATGGTCACACAAGCACAAATAGCATGTGCCACCAGACTTTTATTACAAATTCAAACATATTGGTACTGTCAGATGTCTGTGCTCTACTTGGTGACATGCATGGTTGCATTGCAAGGACAATACCCGCAACAATTTACCATTATCTAAACAAGTCCTTTCCCTCCATATCAGGATTCTTATGGAGACACACCGTTGCATGATGCCATTGCTAAAGATTTCCGCAATATCATTGAGATCTTGGTCATGGTGCCCAACATTGACTTCACTCAGCAGAACCACAGAGGATTCAACCTCTTGCACCATGCTGCGCTCAAAGGAAACAAACTGTGAGTAAAAATGTGGATATTATTATTAAACTACAATTTATAGTATTATAATACTGTGTGTATTTAGACCTGAATGACTTCTGTGACTTGATATTTTTCACAGTCCACCAAGCCTACTTAACCGTGATGAGGTTTGTGCTTCTGTGTGCTGCTTTTACGATCTCATTTGAACTTTCCTTCCAAATTATAGCAAAACCACAAAGTGGAAAATGGTCCCCGGTTCTTTTTAAAAGACCTGCCATGAAGACAAAAACAAGACCGAATTAGAAACCCCCGCATTCCCCATATACCGTATTCCCTTACTTAATGATGCCACTTCATTCAAGTTTTCCGGTTTGGACTTTGAAAGTGTGTCATATGTAAAATGATGGATAAAATCTGGTGAAACTATATGGAAGCATAGGCTCCTCTCCCACTGTCGTTAGATTGGCTTTTTCGGCTAATTCATCTGCTGCCATCCGTCTCGGTCTCCATTTGTTATAAGTAGCGAAAAATAGCTAATGAAGTGGTGCAAGTTATTTAACCACCTGTGGTTTTCTGTTTAAAACATCGCTTGGAATCTGATGCAGATATTTTGCAGGGCAAAAAGAGGTTACTGTGTAGTGTGTTCTCATTCAGCCACGGCTCGGACGCAACTTTAGCTCGCTTAATCCTGAAGGGAGCAATCCAGAATATCAGTACGAGTTAAGAAGAAGAAACGCAATCCAGTGTCATTGAAGGCAACAGAAAACTGTGACGCTGTTAGGGCATTGAGGGTCCTCCTGCTGCGCTCTGGAACAGGGGGCTTCCCCACAGAACAATGCAATGAAATAGTGAACAGCACATAGGCAAGGCAAACAAGCAAAATTTATGTAAACATGGCTACTCAAACTCAACACTGAAGCCCAATATTTTGCATTGTAGTAGCACAAAGGAGTCTTTTTATTTTCCATTGCTCTTGTAAGAAGAATTGTTTTGAGAACTGCAGTGTGTTTCTATTAATAGTTCAACTGCTGGTTTCTGTCCAGCTCATGTCATGTGCCTGGAACACGGGCTAATGTTAGCTTTTCATTTTAACAGCTTTATGATAAGTGTATGCTTCACTGTCTGAGGGAGCTTTAGAAATGGTCATATGTCAGTTTGGTCATTTAAAGCGAGTAACATCATCACTTTTGCTGAAGTCATTAGCACAGAGAAGGTGCAATATAGTATTTTTCACACATTTCAAAAGCAACCATTTGAGACACCTTTTCTCCAAAAAGTGGATAGAACATCTCACATATGATGTTCATTACAGGCTGTAGGGACACAATAATCATTAAAAACAACATTGTGCATGTAAGGGCGTGTCTTGGCATTATGTGACTCTTGTATGTCATGACAGGGCCACAGAGAAGATTCTAGGCCGAGCACGACAGCTGGTGGATGTTAAGAAGGAGGACGGCTTCTCTGCCCTGCATCTGGCCTCCCTTAATAATCACCATGACGTAGCCGAGATCCTCATTAAAGAGGTGAGCTCCATTCTTGTATACCTACAAAGTAAACATCATTAAAACATTGTATACTTTACCGTAAAGGTGAACTTTAATGAGGGTGGGCCTCATTTTCCTACAGGGCCGCTGCGACATCAACATCCGCAACAACCGCAACCAGACGGCGCTGCAGCTGGCTGTGACGCAGGGCCACACCAACTTGGTCCTGCTGCTGGTGGCCGAGGGTGCTGATGTAAACTTGGAGGACGAGGACGGCGACACCGCCATGCATGTGGCCCTGCTGCGACCACAGCTGGCCAACGTAATGCTGAGCCCCGCTGTGGGAAGCAGCAGTAGCAGCACAGAGGAGAGCAACGAGGGTTGTGCCTCCACATCACTTTACGGCAGGGTAAGTAGTGGGAGAGTGGAGGAAAGGGGCCATGTTGTGGACCTCTGTGGTAGGAGTAGTGGAATGAATTTTGCACTCAATCCAAGCCATGGAAAAACACAAGAATAGGTCTCCAATAATGGCTGCTGCTTGTTATTAGACGCTCATTTGGTCTATTGGTACTATATTCAAACATTATTTTTATCAGACCCCAGTCTGCCTCTGTCTAGCCTGCCCTTGTTTGTTGTCCATTGGCAGTATAGTGGTTCACATAGTAGATGTTCTTGCAGCTGGCACGGGATCTGCTGATCAATCCCTGATGTTGTCTGCCTACCCTGAACAGGATAAGCGGTATTGAAAAGGGGCGCACTCTTAATGACAGGCCTAAAGGAATGATAAATGAAGTCTGGTGGTATGACTCCAGATTTTTGGTGTCATTAAAAGGATGAAAACAAGACTCACATCGGGCTGACCGGTTGGTAAAGTACTGAATCCAGTGAAGTGGTGATAGTAAACAAAAGCCAGGCATGGAATGTTGAGGTGTGACATGAGCAATAAATGAGTTACCGAGATGAAAGCAGTCGGTTTGTCTAACTGCGTAAACACGGCAAGATAAGGGGAGTTTGTCGTTAACAAAGGTGCTAAAACCTTTCATATCCAACCTACAGTATATTACAAATAACGACTTCATAGCTTTAATAGTGGAACTACTCGTTTGATTGAGCTATTTTTGAGTAAAAACTGGAGCTTTGAATATTGTCTGTGCAGCATAAAAAAAATTACATTGTATCTCCTCAGGGGACGTCTTGATTCCAGAAATCACACTGGATGAATCCATGTGCTATTTTCTATCCTCAGAGGCACAGTGGTACTCTCTGTGGAGCTCAGTGTGATGTGACAATTTGACATTTTAAACAGAAGGGTGTTCTTCTCTGAGAATGTCATGTTGTTTACACAAGGGGTGTTACCGCTATTCATTGGAAGTGCTGTATTAAAAAAAAAATCTACCTTTAGAAGATGGATTGCAAACACCATAGCTCCACTCACCATCCTGAGCACCTGTCTTAAACCAGACATCCACTTTTTTTGTCAAAATATGACTTATTGGAGTGGTTCATCTGACTACTTCAACATGCAATAATGACACTAAAATGTGAGATTTAAAAAATTTACTTTCCCTCCTTTCCCACACTCTTGTCCCCTCATTGTTCCTTCACAGCTCAGTGCTTCAGGTCTTCTCGGGAATACCGAGCTGAGCGTCGGAGCGGCCATTTCTTGTTTCCTAGCGCAAGAAGGGGCTGACATCAGCTATGCCAACCACAAAGGCAAGAGCCCCCTGGACCTGGTGGCAGACAGCGCCATTTCGCAGCTCATCAAGAGCTTCTCGGAGAAGCACAGGTGCTTCTTCTGAAAACGACTCACAATCAGTGCTCTCACTTCTAAGTCATTGGTGTCATCATAGCTTGTTGTCATCTCCCAGATTGCAGCTCCTGCAGGCCATTACATGCGGCCAGGGCCCGAGCACAGCTAACCTGCGGCGCGTTCACACCACCCCCAATACCATGACCAATCTGGTTTTTCCTACTCCGCCGGGGCCCGGTGAATGCCTCATCTGTTCTGAGCTAGCGCTGCTCGTTCTCTTCTGCCCTTGCCAGCACAGTGTGGCATGTGAAGGTGAGTGGATGGTACTGTAGCCACACATACCGTATTTTCTGGACTATAAGTCGCTCCAGAGTACAAGTCACACAAGGCCAAAAATGCATCATTAGGTAGAAAAAAACATACATAAGTCGCACTGGAGTATAAATAGCATTTTTTGCGAGTAGTTTATTTTACAAACTACTTGACCCAAACAGACATTACGTCCTCTTGGAAGGCAAGTTCTAACAATAATAAAAGAATAGAGAACAGACTGAATAGGTGTAAGATATGCTAACACAATGGTTATTCAGCTACACAAAAAATAAACATGAACAGAAAAGGTGTCCAGTGTTTATGTAACATAAACAGTTTTTTCATCTATAAGTCGCTCTGGAGTATAAGTCGCAGGAACAGCCAACCTATAAAAAAAGTGCGACTTATAGTCCGGAAAATACGGTAATTCCTATGTGGAAAGGAATGAACATGCATAATCAATGCATCATTCCTCTCGGCAGTTAATGATAAGCCGCTGTTGCTTTAAAAACATGAATTAAACCAGGGGTCTCAAACTCAATTTACCTGGGGGCCACCGGAGCTAGGTTCTGGGTGAAGCCGGGCCGCATCAGGTTTTAAAAAAACCCAAAACAAAACGCATTTATTAAAAACTGGAAGAAAAATCTATAAAAAAAAACTATCTTCAATGCTTTTGCTTCTGCGATACCCTACACTTTTTCAGTACTTTGGCTCCGGTTTTCCACACCAAAATATCTGATAAAACATTCCACTGTTCTCAAATATCTTAATTTTTATTTTTGTATACACAAAATAAGATTAAAAAAAAAATAAACAAATTAAGAAGTAATAAATCAATCAGTAATAAATAAGTAAAATAATAATAAAACAGCAAATACGAAAAACGTAAGAAACCACATACATTTGGTAGAGAAATAATTTTTTTCAGATTCAAATGTACAGTATTAACAGTTATTTAACCTTTAACATGAACATTAATGAAACTTAATAATTTTACCCAATTAGCAAGTTAGCATCGTACTCAGTTCCGTCTGGGAGCAGCGTCGTAACTTTAACAACATGTTTGATGAGATGCTTTATCTTGACGTGTATTTTCCGTTTTATTCCAAATCATTTCCTGCATTTATTTGTACCCAGCGTCATAAGCCTTTAGCTTCATTGCTAATCCAAAGCAAAACAGGGCGGGGTAACAGGGTAGGGTAACAGTATGGGCGGGGCAAAATCATGTTAATTGTGTCCGGTATGCACACAGCTTTAAGCTGTCATTTCAACATTAAACTTTGGTATCAAGGTGGCGGCCTCAAACTAGCGTCTCGCAGGCTGCATTTGGCCCGTGGGCCGCAAGTTTGAGACCCCTGAATTACACATTAGTGTGCATGTGTACTTCATGTATCATTGACCTTCTTGTTGATTTTACAGAGTGTGCCCATCGAATGAAGAAATGCATTAAATGCCAAGTAACAATCACCAAGAAAATTCGACAAGGTATGACAAAACTTGTGCAGCCATCAAAATGTACAAATCCCGTCTCCTTAACGCTATGCCGGTGTCTCCGTCCTCCAGACCAGACCGAGGTGGACTGCAGCCCCGGCACGGAGAACTCTGAGCAGCACAACCTGCTGGAGCAGCTGCAGTCGCGCTACCGGCAGATGGAGGAGCGCATCACCTGCCCCATCTGCATCGACAACCACATCAAGCTGGTCTTCCAGTGCGGACACGCCTCCTGCATCGACTGCAGTGCCGCGCTCAAGACCTGCCCCATTTGCCGGCAGACCATCCGCGAACGGATCCAGTTGTTTGTCTGAGCATCCTGTAGGGGCAGGGTGGCATCCAAAGAGCAAGTCGGGATACATGGGGAGGGCTATGAAATGATGGAATGACCCACTGGTGATCCTGTTCATCACCCCTCAGCCTCCCATGAGCTTATTCTTTGAGTCTGTCCACCCCTTTCAACGAGACAATCTGTTGCTGCTTTTACATGGATGTCTGTTGCCCATCATCCTCTTTTCTGGCTGGCTGGGCCTCTTCTGTTTACACGGCTGCACAGAATGAGCCACCCACCGCCCACAGCCTGTCGTGTGAATTTTGTCTGTTCTCATTTGGATATTGTAATGATCAGTATTAATCTCTGCAGAGGGCGCTTTAAGTATATAGTCCCCGACCACTTGCTGCTCGTATGCGAGGGGGAAGTACACACTATACTGTATATGCATGAGAATATGCATATTGTAAAGCTGAGTGATTTGTCGTTTTTATTTCTTTGTGTTACAGGGTTTATTTATGCGTGAAAGGTGTATTACTGTCTTTTTTCAGTCGCTTAGAGGGAAGAAAAAAAGCATCTACTGAAATACAGCCTATTTTCCTCTTACTCAGGGTATCAAATCTCTTAAAAAGCACTTGTTTGTGATGATATCCATTAAAAAGGTTCCGAGTCGCCATCCCACACAGCCGCTGCGCATCTTGGGGAAGGGAGACCATTGGAAAACGTTGTTCTCATTGGTGAATTCATGAATGTTTCTGTGTTTGCAGATGAGCTTCTGCAACAAAGAGAGCCCAAAAATTGGGGGGGAAAAAAAAGCACCCGTCCACACTGTTTGTGTATTTACCGCTCATCCCCACAGGGAACACCTACTGTGTCTACTTAGCAACAAGTGTTTGTGTTTTGTTATTTATCCAACAAAAGTATTGTCATTTAGAAGGGCCTAAAGAGAAGTGGTTGGTGCGTTACGTTTGTCTACCTTCCTGCTGACCCTCTTTTGTTCTACTTTGGAGCTCTGGATTGTACTTCATCTTTCTTCTGTTTTCTTGAAGGGCTTCTGCATAAGAGTATAAAATTATCTTTATTTAATTTTTTGCTTTTAATATGTGTTTTGTTTGGCTTCATTGAATCCCATATTATTGGGAGATGCGGTTGTTTAAATGTGTACATTTTGAATGTCGGGCTAGGGCTGATGATGCTGTCTCACTTTTTTGGGGTTTTTTTTGAAGCGGAAGAAAAGTTGCGGGTGTTTACTTTCAACAAAGTACGTTTACGTCAGTGCCAAATTGCATGAGGAACGTGCATGGACGATGCACACATGGATTTATGTGGTAGAGCTGCAACATTGAGATTGGCTAAGTTGAAGATTAGGAGTTACGTAATTGCAAACTTTCACACGCTGGCAAACAGTGGCAGTCCTGTATTCTTTGGTTTAGGGGTTTTCAAAGTGTGGCACAGTCGGTCTTTCCTCTGACAATATCATTTGTTTGGGAGCCGACCGCATTTTCCAAGACTTCCTCAGTATGTCCTGAAGCTAGCAGGTTGGAAAGATATTTTCATCTTTATTTTTCTCAAGCTGTCTCGTGACTCCTGCCACTTTGAAAACCCCTGGTTTTAGAGCTTTCCAAGTACATTTATCTTATCAATCAAGATGAATTATTGAATTATTGTTGGGTTTTGCAGGTGAGGGCAGTAATGTGGAGATGTGAAAAGAAATGGTGGACATATTATTTGTGTCTGTGTGTGTTTTGTTTATGAATTCTCCCAGTGAAGGAGATGGGGATGTATAAAAGTACTATTCAAGCAGCAATGTTATATTCTGTGTTTGTACAGTTCTGCTGTTGGCCTTACTGTCTCTTCCTCTGTTGTATGTTTGCTCACTTTTATTCTGTACAAAAATATTTTGCAATAAACATGGAACACTTTTCTAAGGACATAGCATCAAGGCATGGATTTGTCAGTTTTGGTCTGTATTGTATGTGCAAATGCTTATGTTCATGGCCCGAAGATGATCCACTCAGGTACTGGAGTCACCATAAACGGCCTTCTGCTAAATGCAATAATACCCTAATATTAGATTTGTATTATTTATTCTTTCACCAAGCTGAACCTGTTTCAATGTTTGCTTGCAACTCGTTTAGACAGGCTGTTGTCGGTACAACATCACTGTGCCGCCTGACACCTCTTAGGCCTTAATTGGCTTAAGGCTCGACGGATTTGACATATGACTCAGCATTTTTAGCAGTGAAGTCTCCAGGGGGCCAGGGCGGTTGACCAATCACAAAGCTGCACTGTGTTGTCCTTCGTACAGTATACTGCATAATGCGTAGTGCAAAATGGAAAGTTTTTGGTTATGTGCATATAGACAGAATAATGAAAAACGAAGTATTGATCCATCATTAAAACATATATACAAAACACAAGCAGCATAAAAAAGTGGACATTTTTTTTCATTGTGGAGTTTACAGGTAGGTTTATCCATCCATTTTCTGTTTCTTATCCTTTTTAGGGTCGCGGGAGTATGCTGGAGCCTATCCCAGCTGACTTTGGAAAGGCGGGGTACACCCTGGACTGGCAGGTAAGTTTAGCTTAACGTTATTCACTCTGTCATTACCTCATTACTTAGTAAAGCCTGCCATCTAGCAATGAGGATAGATAGTGCAGCGTCGTTCTGCATTTTTAATATGATTTTATACATTTTAGATTTTAGAAATATATAAATATATTGTGCCGCTCAAGGGTTTTGAGGCAGAGACAGGCTTTATACTTGAGGGAAGAAAAACAAAGGCTCACTCTTAACAGCATCACGGCCTGTCCGAAATCACCGTGGGTGATCGCTCGGTGTCGGTCAGTCATGGTGTGACAAAGAGAAAAACATCACACAGCGACCCAACAGATGAATAAAAACAGGCAAGACAGTCTTACCGGTTGTGTAGAACACTAACTAACAACTATGTGACTTTAAACCAGCGACTGAAGAGCTATTTACATGGATGGTGCCGCAAAGCACGCTGGGAACCAGGAAGTGCTCCCAGCGACACCACAATATATATGGCTGTACTGCATTAGTGCTTTCCTCAACAGGTTTTTAAAAAACAATGTTTTACATTTCCTACAGGGGGCGCGATTGCCTTGTCAATCTCTGAGACTCTTCTACCATCAAAATGCAGCGATGTTTCGTATTACCATATTCGACACTTTTTGACAACTTTGTGATATCAATTTACTCAAATAAAATGTTTTCCTGACTACAATAGGTACCACACAAAAGCTTTACATATTGATTTTTGTTGTTGTATTTTTTTAAAGTACGGACTGTAAATGATAAGATGAGCAACAGCTGTGAATGTAATTAATATACGTATGTTTAATGTCATTCATAAATGCTTTGATTAGTAGTCTAAAGTGATGCAGCCACCAGTGATCTTAACAGAATTACAAGGGTAAGAGTCTTTTTTTTTTTAAATTATTTTAACAAAGCACACAGCCTCCAGAAAACAGTGCTAGCATTGGAATTGATTTCTATCAATCAATCTGCTTCTTGTTGACATGCTAAGCTTTAGCATTAGCTGATTCTTCCAGCCTTACTTTGCAAAATATCTTTGAAAAAGCATGTTCATCTCATGTTTTGCCCAGTAAAAGTAACATGACCTGCTGCTTTTAGTTTAATAGTTTACATTAATTTATCTTCCTCTTTCTTATCGCTCAGGACTACTACAAAGAGTCATTATTACGTCAAACAGACGTCAGGCTGAGCTATAGATGATGTCTAAATGTAGTTAACAGAAGCATGTTTTCCTGCTTGTTTTGTATGAACCTTTCCCAGAAATGAAGTTTAGTGTCGACTCTGGTGTTTAATACCCCCCCCAGCAAAAGAAGATGATGAAGCTTTGTGTACACTATCACTAAACATGTGTTTTTACAACAACAGGCGATGCTGTGGCAGCACGGTGGAGCATGTGGTTAGCACATCTGCCTCACAGCCAGGAATCCGGACTCTGTGCACGGAAGGTAGGTGGAGACTCAAGATCAGCGAGAATAATTGTGTCACACTTGTGGTTGTATAAAGTTATGGTGTCTAACAAATGTTTCTGGAACATTCTATTATTGGTGACATACTGACAATAGAAACCATCTAATCTAAAATCTAATGGTCTTGTTTTCCTCCCTGTTGTCTCCATCCTCCTAGGCAGCAGGTTGCTATGATGGGATTCCCACTGATGCAATATCAGCCAACCTTGACTCAACTCTCTGGGTGGGTACCACATCTAAGCATGCACTTCTTTCTTGTTGCCCGTCTGTGTGCTTTAGTGAACCAGGGTCTTATTTTGACTCCCTGAAGGCAAACCCCACCCTTACTTAACTCTCCAAAACCGCAAAATTACACCCAGCACACCATCCTGCTCTCATTGTAGTCAGCCTGCTGCTGTTGCTCGGGATTTGTTAAGAAGGTGATCATTAGGGTTCTTATAGGAGAATACAGCCCATATGGACAGGGACTGTGTGGAGCAGATGGGTCAACTATATGAGACATCCAGCTAATTAGAGCTTGATGACATCCTGATAACGAAGGGTTGTTATTAGCAAGAATCAAGTGAAGTCTTAGCAGTATTCATTTGGTTCTCAACATTTTGCCCTTAAATACTATACTGAACCTTGGAAAACGCATCATTTTCACACCTGGTATGGTATGTTATGGTATGGTTTATTTGTTTATCATTGTATTTACACAATTCAACATGTCCCAAAAGAAGGTACTTGTTTAATATTGCCCATTCATAGCTGCAAAGACAGCTTTAACAAAAATAGCTCACACAAGCTTGTCAATAATGGTAATGGTTTTATTTCATTTGAACATGCATCAGATTCCAATTGAGTGCATCACATAATCAGTTCACAGTTCCACATGTCCAAAAGGAGTAGGAAGAAGCAAAGCTTATTAAATCCTACCCCTCCATCTGGTACTTTTACAATCAGTAACGGATTCAGTATCTGATCAGTAACTGAGTGAATATTTGTTCACTTCCTGCTTTCCTAATATAGTTCATTCATTCATTTTATACCGCTTTTTCCTCACGAGGGTCGTGGGGGGTGCTGGAGCCTATCCCAGCTGTCTTGGGGCGAGAGGCGGGGTACACCCTGGACTGGTTGCCAGCCAATCACAGGGCAATAGTTTAAGTTTTTTTTATTATTTTTATTTTATTTTCTAATTATATTACTTCTGTATAATATTTCTCATTATCCTTATTTTTGTTTTTCTCTGGATGATGTCACAGGCATCCCTAATTCCTGTCAATTTCATGGCCCTATGTTAAAAAAAAAAAAATGGATCACTTTCCAAAAAAACAGGCCCTTTGGTCACTCTAAATTTCTAAATAAGCAAGTGGGAGTTAAACAATTATGCCAGACAAAAGTAACAAACATTAAGGATAAAAACCAAAACGGCAGCAATTAGTGGCCAAATATGGTTTTTATTTGCAACTCACACTAGAGTAGCACCATTTAGCAGCTAGCAGCTTCTGAAAGTAATGTGCAGTAGAAGGTGCCAACACAACTCCTATGTTGTATCACACTCTTGTCACATGATCCAAGAATATATGGGAAGCAATTAGTCATGATTAATCACAGCATCTTGTTTGATTTGAACCACAGAGCAGAGGACAATGCCAGTGACACCAGAGAGCCTGTTTGTCTCCTGCAGATGATATTTGCATAGTAAAATACAAGTGCGGTCTTTAGGACAAAGGAGTTTGGCCCTTCAACAGACATCCCCCGCCCCGCCTCTTTGGATGCTGCTTTAAAAAAAACAAAAAAAACACGTATTATCAAATATTATTGAGACTTCAGAATTACACTCAAATAGAGTTAATAATACAGGATTCAGAAAGACCTTTTGTGTTCGAAGCATGTACACAAAGCCCCCAACGAGGTACTTTCATTTGCCTCCCATGCAAATAGCAACTGAAGATGCCGTACTTGAAGTGTGTGTATGTCTGTCTGCGGTCAACGTGAATGGAGCGAGGCCTCGTGCAGTCGACAGCTGTCTCTTCTGGAGACAAAAAGCCTTCAAACCGGTGACCTCCTTTCATGCGTTCATTCGACACGTCGCTTCCTTTCCTCACTATCAGTCCATTCAGCTCCCGGCCTGAGGCTGCTGCAAGTAGTAGTTGTACTTGTTTTGTTTTTTTAAAATACTTTACAGCAGGGGTCTCAAACTCGCGGCCCGTGGGCCAAATGCGGCCTGCGAGACGCTAGTTTGAGGCCGCCACCTTGATACCAAAGTTTAATGTTGAAATGACAGCTTAAAGCTGTGTGCATACCGGACACAGTTAACATGATTTTGCCCCGCCCATACTGTTACCCTACCCTGTTACCCCGCCCTGTTTTGCTTTGGATTAGCAATGAAGCTAAAGGCTTATGACGCTGGGTACAAATAAATGCAGGAAATGATTTGGAATAAAACGGAAAATACACGTCAAGATAAAGCATCTCATCAAACATGTTGTTAAAGTTACGACGCTGCTCCCAGACGGAACTGAGTACGATGCTAACTTGCTAATTGGGTAAAATTATTAAGTTTCATTAATGTTCATGTTAAAGGTTAAATAACTGTTAATACTGTACATTTGAATCTGAAAAAAAATAATGTCTCTACCAACTGTATGTGGTTTCTTACGTTTTTCTTATTTGCTGTTTTATTATTATTTTACTTATTTATTACTGATTGATTGATTTATTGTCTTTATTCTGAATTTGTTTATTTTTTTTATCTTAATTTGTGTATAGATAAATAAAAATTAAGATATTTGAGAACAGTGGAATGTTTTATCAGATATTTTGGTGTGGAAAACCGGAACCAAAGTACTGAAAAAGTGTAGGGTATAGCAGAAGCAAAAGCATTGAAGATAGTTTTTTTTTAATTGATTTTTTTCCCAGTTTTTAATAAATGCGTTTTGGGTTTTTTTGAAAACCTGACGTATGTTAAGGTCCAAATCATCAAAATACTGCAACTATTACATGTTAATGCATGATCATAGCATGTACTTCAAACCATGCAACGTTGTTTTTACAGGGCTTCATAGTCCAAATCCTATGAACCAGTTTTCTCATGTTTATGAGGCACAGAAAAGGGAAAGAAATATGTGTTCATGTTTCACATAAGGATTATGAATGATGGGCAAAATTCCCAAAAATGTGCACTTCCCCTTTTAAACACATCCTCTCCTCACTATACCTCCTTCACACCTAATGACCTCTGTTGAGGAAATAAAGTCCATACAGTAGATGAAGGCTATAAATAGTAAAGTCATAGTAAAAATGGGGAGTGTTGGTTGTATGATAACCCAGCCGGTCTGTTCTCTCAGTGTCCGACTGCCTCCCATTCACTGAGGGTAATTAGAAAGATCCAAGACCTGTTCGTCTTTGTGTGAGTGTGTGTGTGCTGAGTGTGTGTTTAACATGTGTGTAAGGAGGCTGAGGCCCAACTGTACCAGGCAAAGGTTTCCACCAGTCTTCTTGCATAACTCTGTGAGTGATAACACTGGTGCATTCCTCTCAACACACATCACAGTTGCCAACATCTTTGCCTTGTTTTTTTTTTATACCCCTGTAGCTTACATTTCAATAGTGTCTCACTGCTCTCTGTATACGCTGCAGGGACTACGTTGATATTATGCACATTGAAAGACGGCTTAACCGGATGCTTTTCTGTGTTCTGAGGAGAGATGTGGTTCATTTCAACAAGAGGTAGGTCAGCTGGGTTTAAAGCTGAGTTGGTTGCATTTTTATGGAGCATCTATGGAAACAAGCATGATGGTTTAGGTTGTAGTAGCAATGCAAATCATCGTGTTACTCAGCCTATGTATTATACTTAAATCCATGACTTGGCTTACCAGGAAAAAAGAGATCATGCGAGTTCATTTGCTGAGCTTGAGCTGTTTTAACTGCAGCCTTCCTGCATGGCTAACTTCCAGGATGTTGATTCAGAGCCTCTTTAACGGCACTTCCTCAATGATCAAAGATTAGCCTCGGTAAACACACCACTATTTGCAATGCACTGCCCATAAACCATCATGGTCGGTCCCGGCTGGCGTGTACATTTGCACTCCCATGTTACCTGCTCCTTCAGCGCTTCCTTTTGCATCAGCCAAGTAACAGCTGGTCTCCATGGCTCCTGCTGTCCCATAGGCCCAGGTGTGGTTGTGTTGCATCTCAATGCATTCACTCTATTGGCTGGCCAGAGTGAACTTATGAGACAGCCGTCTGGAGACTGCAATGTTTACAAAAGTCGGACAAGTCCAGGAAGGTGTGCTTGGTTGTAAAGGTGGTTCAGAGAAGCTTGGAGAAGTTCCTTGTGTGTTAATGTGTAGCTTTCTCACAAGAGGCACCTTTGTAAAGCGGACAGTGTTTCGGGTTGTGGACTTTGATTTCTGCCTGATTCAAGCAAAAGAATAAAAACTGCTGATCATTGACTAGTATACTAACCCGTATGATTCTCTCTGGACCAGAGATTTTTTTTTTAAAGTGTGACACAGTGAGCCTACTCTCATTAAATATATTACAGTTGTAGCCTACATTACTTGCCTTGCCAAAGTAATTTTGGAGCATATTTTCCAATTCTGTGTCCACTCCAGCATTTGCTTACTTTCATAACCAATGTTATATAACCAACTTAGCTGACTGGAAGCAATACGTACAGTTAGGAGAATACACATCTGCAAGTTCATATATTACGTGCGGAGTTCCCCAGTGGTCAATACTGGGGCCAAAACTGTTCAACTTGTACATCAATGATATCTCCAAAATTACGAAAGACTGAAAGCTGGTATTATTTGCGGATGATTTTTCTTGAATAAAATCCTACAGAATCTTCCCTTAGAGACCCCGACAGGATGAAAGGTACAGAGAATGGCTGTATCAATCACTCCAATAAGGCTGAGTGTAATTTTAATTTAAGGTTATCATTTCCTTGAGAAACGGGTGGGAGCATGTTAAACATCTCCTTATCTCCATGCCCACCTTGCAGCATAGCTCAGACGTATATTTTCACCCTGATCATCATCATCATCATGGCTGCAGATGGGGGATTTATGTTGACTATAAATTTCACTTAATTGCAGTTTTCTTATATAGAACAACAGTGAATTATTGCCATGAGACAGTAAAGGGAAGTATTGCTTGTCTGGAGAAAGAAGTGATATACTGTACACAGTCTTACTGTAGTCTGTACAGTAAATCTAGAAAGATTGTGTGAGTGCCAGTGGCGTCATTAGACCTATTTAAAATTTTCATAAGCCCCCCTAAATTGATATTTTCTTAATTATTTTATTTTTTTAAAAATTATATTTATTTATATTTTTTTAATACATTTTTTATTTGTATAGATTTTTTTTTACAAAAAAATCTCTGACAAATTTTATATAATAGGCAAAAGCAGGCTAATACTAGCCTACTACTACTAGTAGTAGTAGTAATAATCACAGGAAGAAGAATGATGATGATAATAATAATAATAGGGTAATTAATAATATAATAATGATTATTCTATAATTGATGACTGTCCACTGGACAGAATGGTTGCAGAGCTTGAGCAGCGGTTTTGCCGTGTAGATTGTGTGTACTTGTGTCAATTTAATGGTGACCTAAAACAATTGAGTATCTCTACTAAATCTGTCCAAAAGTGGGAAAGTTGCATCCCAGTTCATGTCTATTTGTTTTTTGGATTTTTTTTTCTTTTATGTCTACTACATTCATATCCTGTGCATCTCCAGTGGGCTAAGTCCCCCCTGTTCTCAGAACCTAGTGACGCCCCTGGTGAGTGATTGTATCGGCTCTCCACTTTGACCATGTAATTGATGTACCACCTAGAATAGTGCTATTGGTGTTTTCAATGACGCGTTTAGTAAAAAGGGCTTTTTCTTGCAGAGCATTGCATTATTGAATGTTGGGAAAATTTGTAATATGCTCCAATTTTCTTTGAAAATAATATGACAAACTGTTTGTACTTGATAGCAAATCCGAGAGTTAAAGAGAGTGTTTAATCAGTGAGTCTTAATGTCACTTTCTGGTACTTCGAATTCAAAAAGC
Organism: Doryrhamphus excisus; assembly: GCF_030265055.1. Lineage (NCBI taxonomy): Eukaryota > Metazoa > Chordata > Actinopteri > Syngnathiformes > Syngnathidae > Doryrhamphus > Doryrhamphus excisus. The sequence goes on along the minus strand of NC_080475.1, from coordinate 15,877,570 downwards.
TCCATACTTTATCTTAGCTCTTAGCACTGCTGAACTGGCGATGCTTCACCTTGGTAACTGGTCCCAGTGGTACACTTCCTGGCTGTGTCTTCATCTGAAAAAAACGCACCCCCAATTCCAGAGAGCATTCAACCACAAACACATCCTGTATCATTAGTGGGACCTGCTGTTACCCTGCAGCCCTGCCTGTTTTACAGTATGGAATTTATGGTAACCTGTATTAATAGTAAATATTAAACTTGACTATAAATGACAGATGCATGATATGAATGTGAATCTTTTTGCAGATGCGTCGTTCACATTTTTTTAAAGTTTAAAACTAGGGATGTCCAATATTGGCTTTTTTGCCGATAAATGATATGCCGATATTGTCCAACTCTCAATTTCCGATTCCGATATCAACCAATACAGATAAAATTGTTGTAAAGCAGTGTTTGGTAATGATTTTATTTAATTTGAACATGCATCAGATTGCAATTGAGTGCATCCCATAATCAGTTCACAGTTCCACATGTCCAAAAGGAGTAGGAAGAAGCAAAGCTTATTAAATCCTACCCCTCCATCTGGTACTTTTACAATCAGTAACTGTTACATTTGTTCACTTCCTGCTTTCCATAATACAGTTTAAGGTTGTTTTTTTTTTTTTTTTTTAAATAATGTACCTCGTACCGAAGTACAAGGTGATATGACCATCCAATGACATAATGGGTACCATAGTAAGTGTCAATATAGTGATATATATAGCACATCATGACTGGTTCAAGACTCTTCATCCTTGTATTTAGCAAACATTAACTGCTTGTATTGTTTCTTGAATTGGCTCATCGTTGTGCATTGTTTGAGGTCCTTACTCAATCCATTCCATAGTTTGATTCCACATACTGAAATGCTATGGCTTTTTAACATAGTCCTAGCATATAAGTGTTTCAAATGTAGTTCTTCCCTGAGATCATATTTCTCCTCTCTTGTAGAGAAGTATTGGATGACATTTTTAGGTAATTGGTTATTTTTTATTTAGCCTTATGCATTATTTTAGCTGTTTGAAGATGAACTATATCAGCAAGTTGAAGTATTTGTGATTTTAGAAATAAGGAGTTAGTATGTTCTCTGTAGGCGGCATTATGAATTATCCTTACTGACCTTTTTTGCAGTACATTTAGTGAGTGAAGATTGCTTTTAGAGTTATTACCTCATAGTGTTTCTCAATTATTTTCTGTGCATACTGCAACGTATTGAGAGGGGTGTAATATTTTAGCACACTTATGTCAGCCATACATCCTTTTTAGCAAAAATGAGGATGTCACGCTTACATTAAAAACATGACAAAGGCTGTCATGGTGTACAAGAAAGGAACATTACATTATTAGTGACATGCTGACAAACAGAAACCATCAGGAACATGAATAAACCTCATGTTAGGAACTTAAGAACATCATTGCCATTGGTGGTTAAAACTACTTCCAATTTTATGATTGGATGAATCCACGATGACTAAGTCATTGTTATGCGTACCTTCTTGTGCTTCAGTAAACACATTACGCTGTGAGCTAATTACATGCACCCAAAGGGAAGCCTTTTGGAGGAGCCAGCCTGGCAGGCAGGTGTGTTTGGAGATGGTACACCATCACAGCGCTTAACAATGCCTTCAGACTGAACACATACACACAAACCTTTTTAAAAGCCTTACAACACTAAAAGTATTAGGTATAATGCATTATAATAACAATAACATGTATAAACAGGCAAAATTGTCATGCTGTTTATATTTTGGCACAATGAATGATGACCTTTGGACACCATTTACACATATTTCCCTAACAAACAGCAGCAGTCTCGCCTGTGAATGAGTGAAACTTGAGACGGGCCGGCAGCTCTTTCAAGAGTGTGGGTTGCTGACGGTTTGTCTGAGTGACTGTAATAAGTAATGCGTTGTCTTTGTTCCCGTTTTAATGCTGAATTCTGAATCCATGTTGAATTTAACCCTGTAAAACAATTAAAGTTGACCTATTATACCTTTTCTGTTGTTAGAATGTAGTATTCTTGTGTTAAAGGATAATGATTTCAGACAATGAGGTTCGGGGTGGCTCAAAACGCTCGGTTTCAAAAGACATAGTAAAACTGCCCCTTTGTGATGTCACAAAGGATCAGACTTCCTTACATGGGCATGGCTGCAAGCCAGATTAGCTCTCTGCCTCCCCCAAGCGCTACTCCTCGGTCTACTTGCAAGCAATTGCTTGTACGGGAAAGCCACATTTGTTTGCAATTCCTAAAGACGTGTGCTAACTGTGTTTATTTTGTGTAAGTCATGGAGCAAAAGCGCTTGTCTGTGTAGCATTATAGAGTGTGCATTCAGGGAGCAGATTTGCTAATAGCCATTTCCCACCAAAATCAGTGGCTCTACCACTAGTAGTCCCGCAATAAATGTGTAATGACCACATTACATGTTACTGATGCTGTAAACAATGCTAAAATGCTAATGCTACTTAGCATTTGAGAGATGTCTTGAGTAGTCTTTTTTTGTTGAAAAACTTTAAACTGGGCTGCACGGTGGTTGTGTGGTTAGCGTGCCGACCTCACAGCCAGGAGACCTGGGTTCAATTCCACCCTCGGCCATCTCTGTGTGGAGTTTGCATGTTCTCCCTGTGCATGCGTGGGTTTTCTCCGGGTACTCCGGTTTCCTCCCACATTCCAAAAACATGCTAGGTTAATTGGCCACTCCAAATTGTCCATAGGTATGAATGCGAGTGTGAATGGTTGTTTGTCTATATGTGCCCTGTGATTGGCTGGCGACCAATGGAATAGGCTCCAGCAATCTTCGCGACCCTCGTGAGGTTAAGCAGTAGAAAATGAATGAATGAATGAACTTTAAACTGTCTTTTGACAAAAAGCTGATTTTTTGTTGTTTTTTTTTTTAGTTTGGAACTAATATTTCCATGAAACTCTTTTGAAAAAAGGCTGTGTTTGAATGAGTGGGTTAATTTGAAAACTATGATTAATCTGATTAACATTTTAAATAGTTTGACAACCCTATTTTTAGTGCAGCATAGATAGTACCTTGCCACAAAACCATCCTTTTGGAGTCAAACAGGTGTGCTGCTGAATAAGATGCAGCAATAATTATGTTTCACTCTGTTTTTCTATGGCAACTCCTTCACTCGTGATAGTAGCACAGGGCCGCACCACACACACACACACACACACACCACACACACACAGCACAGAGTGTCCAAATCCTTAGGGGCCAATTAGACGATGGCTGGTGGCAGAAGGCATGTCAGGGCAGGGCCGAGGCTGCTAGACCGCTTTGTTACCTCCGCTCCCTTGGTGATTCTCTATCACTGGAATCAGACATGATGCTCACTGCTCAGAATAAAATGTCCAACCTGTGATATGACATACTATATATTCATATGGTCTTCTGTACACAAGTGTTTTTCCTGCTTGTTGACTGATTGTCTGGAGACGAACGTGCTCATCAGTGTAATGAAGGCCTTTTAAACATCACACCTGTGCAAAGTCCTCCATTTCCACTAAGCCTATGTAAATATCTGTAATTATCCTGCAGTCCTCTGAGGGCGACAGGTGGATAAAACAACAGAGAGCCCTCAGTGGGCAGATCCTGCATATTAAAAAATATGGCAGCTCATTTGGGAAAGCCCACAGGAAGGTTACTACTACTCGCCACTGACTGTTCAGAGGTCATGGACGGATCAATATACATTATTTAGGACAGCTGAATATATACTTGTATATGACGATCAGCACGCATCCAACCTGCTCCAATCAAATACTTTGATTCCTTTTCAACACACTTAAATAAATAGTATTTTGATAAATCAAAATATTTCAAGTAAATATGGCACTTTTTCTGTAAGTTGTATTGCATATTACAGTATTTAACGTACTATGTAGAAACGGTTTACCTGTGAAATGCATAATGGCATCACAGTAAAAGAAGCCAAATGTGTTCATTACACAAGCTGACTGCCAATACCGCTATTGATCGCTATCGGTAATGAAGTGCTGGATGGTATCGGTATATCTGATATCGGTAAAAAGCCAATGTTGAGCATTATTGGTTATTCTTAACCAACTGCACAGCAAACGTTGCTACTGTACGTCATTTGGTAATGGTAATGGTTTAATTTCATTTGCACATGCATCAGATTCCAATTGAGTGCATCACATAATCAGTTCACAGTTCCACATGTCCAAAAGGAGTAGGAAGAAGCAAAGCTTATTAAATCCTACCCCTCCATCTGGTACTTTTACAATCAGTAACTGTTACATTTGTTCACTTCCTGCTTTATTCTATTCTATAATTTATTTTATTCTAGCATTATACAATAAAATCATTAAATTCATGAACTTTACTTTTACAGAGGTCGCAAATGAATCTAAGCAGAACGACGGGATCTGCGTCTTTGTGTTACATTTGAGTTTGTTGCTTCTGACCTGCTGAAGGACTGTCCTCGCATCCTGCCTTGCGTGACCGGCTGGTCAGATAGCCATCAGTATCCAAATAAGGTGAGGTCAGTCTCCTGTGCGACAACCCCCCCCCACCCCCCAGACCTCATTTGCAATGCAAATGAGAAACCCAAACAAAGCAAAGCTTTTGGTGCAAAGCAGTACACTAAACTAAAAGACAAAAAAACAAATCAGTTACTTATCATTCTGTAGAAAACTTTTAATAAACATTACCAGTTGATTTAATGTTCATTAAATCAGCCTTTTGTTGACACTGTTGAACACAATACACTAAACTCTGATGTCACTGATAAAACGTTAGCAGGCAGCATGAATGAGCTCAATTTGCACAGCATTGCGTCCGCCGCCATTGTCCATATGATTGATTAATATCAACTGTAGTTTTGCGTCAGTGTTGGAGCTGTTTGTTTTACGGCATACAGGCAATCACCTGCTTCCACCCTCATAGTGCCGCTGCAACTTGGACCACACCCCTTGATGAAACAGGATATGGTTCTGGTATTGTGCTCATTGTTCAGAGAATAATCCTGACAATTACACCTCAAGACCGAAAGTGGCTGCCTGGCCCGGCATCCAACCAAACCTCGGTCGGGTTTTGGATGAGTCCTCTGTTTGCCCCTGGGGGCCCGAGAGCCCCCTCCCCCACGACCTTTTGTTGGCGCTCCTCCACCTCTGGGTGCTCAAACTGACCCAAAATGCGTGTCTCTCTTTCTCACGTTTTAGTCACCTGCACTTTGCTCACCTGTCGTTCCCACTGGGGTTATTGTTGGGACAAGAAAGGCGTGTGGACACAAAGGGAGACGGAGGCAAGGCATGAGAGCAAAGGGCAGGTATTTCAGGTTGTGGCGGACTTATGGAGCAGAGCTTATCCATGTGAAACCTCATAGAATTATATGGCCCTCAGGATGCCTGTCAGTTGGGATGTCCATCTTTTGTGTGTGTTTGGGATAGAGCAGGTTGTTCCCACAGAAGCTTGAGCTGACATCATAAAAAAAAAAAAAACACAACAAGGTACCTGGGGGCCAGCAGGGGCGGAGGGTGGGGCGGTACTAGGGTAGCGAACCGGAGGGCGCAGTGGGGGGAGGTCTCGTCGCAGCTGCTATTGGCTGAAGACATTGCAAGGGACACACCTGTAAGCGCCTGGGGCCAAAGAGATTGGCTGGAACCTGAAAATTACACCTGTGGGGGCGGGGGGGCGGCGGGGGAGTTGGACTACATGTAAACCAAGCCCTTTACAAATTCTGCCTCTGTCTTCTTGAGGAGCTTAACAGTTTAACACCACTGAAGAGAACCCTCGGAAAGAAAGGTCTTCGGCTTTCGGCGGCGGGAAAGACACCTGATACGCTTTTCTTCCGGGTTCGGTTCTTCCTCTCAGGTCTACCGGAAAAGGATTGGCATCTTCCTCCTTCCTAAGCGCCACGCCAGTGTCCTTCAGCACGAGCAGCAAAGACGAGGACTAGCCAAGGAGGCGTCAAGAGCCCCAACACAATGATGCCTCTTGTCTTGGGTTTCCATCTGGGTGACCACACCTGGGAAAGGCTGGGTAAATCCACCAACGTCATATCTTCTTTGTCCTCTCTTGAGACGCTGAGCCTGCGGTCAGAACCTGTTGCTCGGCGACGCCGTCGTTCAAAACTTTATGGACATTTGTTAGTCGGCTAAGATCATGCAACGTGTGGGAAAAAACGATCGCACAATTGTGTGCTGATATAGGACGCTTTGCGGTAGTTTCGAAGGGGAAGCGAAAATAATGCGTATCAAATTCCAGATTCGTTTGAGCGGAAAGAAAGATGAGGAAACAATAGAAGCCAACGATCATTCCTAAACTGGATAGACCAGTTGGGGCAGGCAAAGGCAAACTGCCAGACTTGTCAAAGGACACGAAGACAGACGCTGACTACTTCTCTTAGAACTTACGACGCTCAACACGAGGAGACGTCCGGCTAAATTGACGGTATGAAACAGTTTTATCGATGACCTCAAAACAAAGGACATTCAGCCTTAGCATGCTAGGGGATCCGATGTTATTATATAACTCATTATGCAACTTTTACCCTGCAACCTGCTCAACTTATCTTTTCAGGTCATCTTACTGAGTTTCTTAGCTGCTTTTAAAAGAAATCTTGGTCATAACAGCGGCTATTTCATACATTTTGTGTAAAGAAAAAGAAAGGAAGTGGCTGTCTGCTGGGCTTAAAATGTCTGCTCATCCCTTTTTTTTGCCTGGAAGGTTTGAGTTGAAACAAAGTGTAGGGTTAGAATTCCCATTACTAGGCAGGTTATACAGTAGTTAGTGTTATATTTATTCCCATGAGTACTGAGGAAGTGTGGGGTAGGAAATTGGAGGGAAAATGTCAATGTACAGTACACAGTACACAGTACACAGTACACAGTACACAGTACAACGGAGGCTGCGGAATGAGGTGGAGGATTGTGATTGGTGGATAAGGGAGAGAGACATTTCTTCTTTTCTTTCGAACACCTGAAAAGCTGCAGGTCACATCAGCTGCACAAGGCAGGAAGTAAAGAGAACTTTAGCTTAAGGATGTTTTAGGCTAGCTTAGCATTATTTGTAGTAGTTGTACTGTAGTCCTTAACACAGGTTTAGGCTTTAAAGCTGCAGTTTTCATGGGCACCCCACAAATACATGATGCTATATGCTATGCTAAACCCATTGTATTGCATTAAATTTTGAATTAATTATTTTTCAACTATAATTAAATAATATAATTGACCATTTAGAAAAACAAACAGTAGAATAGAGATTACAGGAGTATACAATTATGAAAGTGAATATCGATATAGTAACAAGACAGATATTAATCTTCTATTTTGCATTTGGGATGCAAAGCACCATTTAAATAAGATGCTCATACGTGATTTCCGGGTTGTGTGGAGCCCGGGAAGGTGGTGCCCGGATAAAGTCCACACTTAAGCAAAGTTTTGGGTTTCTCTCCCATTGTTTCCCCCACAAAGCCAGCAACTATTGATTAAGGGCTAGGCCAGTTTACCTATCAGGTTGTTCACTTCACAGTGGAGTCACATTCCAGCACAGGGGGCAGAGTTACCTGATCACGCCTCACTTCCAGCAGGCTAAAAGCGTGGGCAGACACCAGTGGTTAAGACTCCCACCCCCCCCAGCGGAGCTCTGTCTTATACAATCGGACGCACTTTTTTTTTAATAATAACGGGCAGCAAGAAGAGGAAGTATGTGAGCAAATTGAGGACACGGTGAAGGGAAGTAAATGGATGAGGGCGGACTCTTTTGTTGGAAAGGTGTTCCACTTCCACAGGTACTGCTCTAAAACTGCTCTAAACTTTGGCTTCCACTTTTTCTTTCTTCCGTCTCCCTCTTTTTGTCGTCAGAGGGCCTGTGGCGGTGGTTTGTAATGCTGATGATTAACTAAATAAAGTCTGGGAGAGCAGGTCTTCTTGGCTTTCTCATTTCATGGAGCCTGACTGACTGGCCGCGAGGAAGACGGGGGGTGTTCTCGGGCGGCGGGCTGGAAATTCAACTTCTTTCTTCTCTTTCTTTTTCAGCCCCCCATCCGGCTTCCAATCATTGCCACTTTCTTTGGTTTGATTGCATTCTTTCCTTGGGGTACCTTTCATGACGGTAAGATTACAGGTTCAGTCTCCATTTTCCTTCTTTCCCTGACCTTCCGCCCCCCCCCCCTCTTCTGCTCTACTTTTGCCTCAGGAAACCAGCCTTCTCTTATCAATCATATAAATAACACTTTTTCTGTGCTGAAAAAAAATGCAAATAGTAAATAATTGTCGTAAAACTAATCTTAGTGGAAATCCCCATTGATTAGTCATCTAAATCTAATTTCGGCGCCGTGTTCTTTTTTTTCACTGAGAGAGTAACGCCTTCTTCCAGAGCGTTTGGCACCGTGCACCTGTGAAGGACCCACGTCATTCACTAAAAGAGCGCCATTTCAGTGACCTTCTGCACACACGGTGCTGGCTCAGGTCGAGCCGAGCAACATTCCATCAGCCTTTCATCACTCCACAAACACAAAGACGACAGCCTTAGAGGTCCGCTAACGGAAAAATACCCCACCAAACGTAGTTCATCTTTAAATGTCAGATGACTTTAACCCAAAGTTGGCGTGTTTTTTTTAAAGAAATCCAATACACCTGAGCGGGTGATTGAGCAACAACAATGACCAGCTCGTCAGAGGCTGACGTACTTTTAACTATGTGGCGCCTGAAATTGGTAACTACCACGTATTGTGTGAAAAGGCAGCTCTTCCTCTCGTGGTTGCCGTGCCGTAGCTTTAGACTAGTCAGAACAGGTTTGGGCAATCATTAACAACTTTTGTGGCCCAGTGTTCCGCGACAACCAGTTCATGTTAAAAAAACCCAAAACAACCACAACATAACATGTAGAGTTTGACGTACCGGCCCTTTAATGCAGTTTTTATTTAATGGAGCGTTACGGATCAAGGCTTTGTGAGTATACTTTGGGTGATCATCTCCATCTTACGAGGCAGCATTGGACTACATATCTTTTTCTAATACTGCCTGGTAATGATGATGATAGTCATCTATGAGCAACAGTGTTAGCGTCTGTAGTGTTTTAGCAGCCAACACCGGAAAGATGGCTCTCAGGATCCATCTTACCTGACAGTGCTGGATTCTACTACTGTTGTTCTAACACTGTCTGGTAACGATGTTTTCTGGGTGACCTGAGACCTGCGAGGGGTGGCACAAATGCATAAAAATGCACACTGACTCTAGGGATCTCGAGTAAGGTTGTCGGTGAAGGTAGCATCAAAATGGAATGGCTTCTTTACGTTGTAGGAAATGAGAACGGTCATGTTTACAACAAACGATTGTCCTTATCCTGACATGCAGAAACAATTGGAAACACTGTAATTCATGTACTGTTAATATCCTTTTAAATTGGTCTCCATTGGCATATATTGCTTTTTAACATAAAGCATATGTTGTTTCTGTTCATCCAAAACATGACAACACATATTTTTTGTGATTTTGGAGGGGGGTAATTGCTTTTTATTGGATGGAATTTAAGAGATATGTGAATATTACAGATTAAAAAAAAACAAAAAACCCATGTATAGTGTCACGTTCCAAAACCAATTTAAAAAAACATGCATTTCCACATTTTTTCAGGTTTTACTTTTTTTTTTACTCTAAAAACACTAAACATTTTGTTGTTTATGGATAAAAATGAAAAGGAAAGTCACAAAATATGGACTTAGGTGGTTTTTATAGGACATTATTTATGTGATACATGAATGAAGACAGAAAATAATAATAATAAAAAGAAAAAAATAAAATAATAATAAAGCGCGTCCCCACTGAACTGCATAAACAACTATAATGTGCATGCTAGGCTAGTAGTTAGCAATGTCATAACACTTAAAACATCACTGTCCAAAAACCACATTTTTTATTTTATGCAAGACATAAATACATTTTTGGTAGTTTGTGGCAATAATAATGCCGCCATAACTGTTGCGACGTGCCCAGACTGAATAAACACTTGAAGACTTTAAAGCAGTTTTCGGTAATAAGGAGTGTCATGTAAACGGCCCTGGTCCTGTTCTTTACCCCACCCACGTAAAGAATAGTCGTACGTTGACGGTTCCACCGGTCGTGCAAGGCGCCGGTCTTTGTGTGGCGTGGCAGTGATACGGTGCAACGACTGTAGCCTCAGCGGCGTGGTTACATCCTCAATGTGACACGTGAGCTGGTCTCTTTTGCTAAGTCCCCCCTCAGGTCAGTTTAGGTGTAAAATATTGATATACTGTAACAATAAACATGTGAACGTGTCCTTATCTCCATTTGCAATGCATTTCATAGATGTGAAGCGAGCAGAAAGCCTGTGTTTGTGGAAGGAGGGAGAATTACCCCTCATACTAAACACTGAGCCGCACCTTTATTTACCTACGCGGCTCTATTAGCCAAGCCTCAAAAAACACGAAATGTCTCTTTTTGCCTTCAGTTCCTGCCTTTCTTTACGTGACGAACACAGACAGGAAGTTGAGGGGGTTTATTTGATTAACACATGTTAGCACAGTTTTAATACATCTCATTATTCCAACTGGTTTCTTCTGCACTTCCTCTCCGTCTTCTCTGCACAGGTGAAAGGTCAGAGGTCCTACTTCCAGCCTGTTGATTGGCGTCTTACCAGACATGGTTAGATGTAATGATTGGAGTCTAATACTGTCTGGTAATGCCGTCCATTAAATGGCATTGCCTTCCGCTGTCTTACTTCCGCTCTCTTGCTCTCGTGCGTCCACTAGTGCACATTAGCATACCTGTAGTGGTGGCTCAGGAACTATGACCTTTGCACTGGAAGAAGTGATGCCTATTCTTCCATGTGACTTGAGCCAAAGTTTAACTCCGCTCCACTGGGAATGTCGTCGTTTTCATGCAGGTATGTGCACATGGTTGTTGACATTGTGTAACATGAAAGAAACCATCCAATAAATAAAATGGGATTCACATGAAACGTGTCTTTTGGTTCTTTTCTTTTTACCCACCACTAAAGTCTCAGTCTGTTCCCATCTTGTTGCTCCTTTTTTTTTTGCTAACTCTTCCTCCAGTGAGAGCGGAATGCCGAGCCCCAGTAAAGGTGTGGATCAGGTTACCGCTGAACAGAGCTTCTTTTTAAAACGGTGCAATCCCACCCCATCCACAGCAGCTAAGCCCTCATTGTTGTGTCCCACTGTGGGCTAGTCGGAGAGGGGCACAAGGTGTGTTCTCACTGCTTTTTGCAGGCTGAAATCCAAACATTCTAGTGACAGGACGACAGGAAGTATGTTTCTCCCTCGCAGCATTCAACACACACATATACAGCAGCCAATAGCGTGGCTGCTGGCCTGATTAGGCTTCAGTTAACTGGATATATCAGGGGTTTCAAACACGCGGCCCGCGGTCCAAATGTGGCCCGCAGGACACTAGTTTGAGGCCCCCGCCTTGATATGAAAGTTTAATGTTAGTGCGGCCCGCGCAAGTTTGATATGGATGCTGTATGGTATCATGTACCCAGAAAAAATTATTGCGTTTGATTAATGTTCATGTTAAAGGTTAAATAACTGTTAATAGTTATCCTCCCTATCCGTGTGGAAGTGGTAAGTTTTTGGCTATTTAAGTTTAAAGGAAATAACTTGAAGGCTACTGTTTAGGTCGCTAGCTCTCTAGTTTGCAAGTTAGCATGTGTCTCAAGACCCTGCAGTTGCGCAATATGTTGTAAATAAAAAAAAGTATAAATGTGACTATAGTCGTGTTTTGTCATGTCTACAGGGCTCTATTAATGCTTTGTTAATTTTAATCTGAAAAAAATCATTTGTCTACCCACCAACTATATGTGGTTTCTTAAGTTTTTATTATTTGCCGTTTTATTATTATATTTATTTATTTATTACTGATTGATTGATTTTCTTTATTCTTGATTTGTTTATTTATTTTTCATCTTATTTTGTGTAGAAAAATAAAAAGTAAGATATTTTTCAGAGCTTTTCTTGTAGAAAATCGAAACCAAAGTTTATTCATTTTTCTGTTTTTAATAAATGCGTTTTTTTTTTTTTTGTTTTTTTTGGAAAACCTGATGCGGCCCAGTCTCACCCAGATCCTAGCTCCAGTGGCCCCCAAGTAAATTGAGTTTGAGACCCTTGGGATATATGCTGCCTTGATTTATCATTTGCAACACAAACGTAGGCCTCAGGCACTGATCTTCTGGCATGTCTTCATCCATCCATGAATCATCAGGCTTCCGTGGATGAATGAGGAGAAACTGGTTTTTGTATCACCATTTGCTGACCTTTAATTAAAATGTATTGCATTTTTTACATTGTATTTAAATGAAATATAATAACAATTAAATATAAATATGTGAAAACAATCATAGTATACTCGCTTGAGTGATAACATTAGGCTGTGTACTTTTCATACTTTTACAAGTTGTTTGTGTTCATTTAATCTTGGGTCTTTGACAAGAAGTATTGTACTTGTAACCATGGCAACACATTTTTGGAGCGAGGAGTAAAGAAAGATGAGTGAAGAGTTCTACTTCTTCACGTTGTCACCTTCCATGAATGAAGAACATGAGACAAATAGTGTCCAGTACTGGTGCTGGAACTCGGTTTAACGCCACAATACAACATGGTAACAACAGAGGGATGGAGGCGTGGGTGCGTTGCGCTGCGCTGCACCGGGCACAAAAATTGCAAAGTGTGCTGTATCTCTTTCAATTCATTTTTATTTTCCAAACACAATTTTATATTTCCAAAATAATGAAGCGAACCATGAATGTGTGACATCACATCGCTGGATGACATTCCAGACTGGAGGAGCCTGCAGAGGATTCCTGAGCTGGTCTGTGCATGCTTGCTCGGAGCAGACAGACCAGATTCCTGCTGTGGTCTACCGGCTGAGGATGGAGAGCAGAGTACACGGGTAAGACCCTTCATACATCATATATACATGTACTGTACATATACTATATATGTAGGCTATCATCTTGTCATTTGTTGCACTCGGGAAAAATATTTTTGACTTGTTCAATCCTAGCCGTTTTTCGAAAGACGACCCCCGTCAATAACGATTTGGACTGATTTTTCTACGGCTATATAAACATCGAACCTACCAAAAAAAGTTTGTTTTCCTTTTCCATTTTTTTGTAATCAGCAGGGTGGCATGGTTGTCGTGTGGTTAGCAGCTCGGAGACCAGGGTTCAATTCCACCCTCGGCCATCTCTGTGTGGAGTTTGCATGTTCTCCCCGTGCATGCATGGGTTTTCTCCGGGTACTCCGGTTTCCTCCCACATTCCAAAAACATGCTAGGTTAATTGGCGATTCCAAATTGTCCATAGGTATGAATGTGAGTGTGAATGGTTGTTTGTCTATATGTGCCCTGTGATTGGCTGACGACCAGTCCAGGGTGTACCCCGCCTCTCGCCCGAAGACAGCTGGGATAGGCTCCAGCGGTAGAAAATGAATGAATGAACTTTAAACTGTCTTTTGACAAAAGGCTGTTTTTTTTTTTTTTTTTTAGTTTGGAACTAATATTTCCGTGAAACTCTATTGAAAAAAGGCTGTGGTTGAATGAGTGGGTTAATTTGAAAACTACCCCACCTCACGCCCGAAGACAGCTGGGATAGGCGCCAGCAACCCCCGCGACCCTCGTGAGGAAAAGCGGTAGAAAATAAATGAATGAATAGTAATCAGTAGTAGAACATACAAGTTTCAGGAAAATATCAGTTCCTGACTAAAATAAAGAAAAAAAACAGCAATAGAAGAAGATACTGTACATTAAATTATTTGCCTTATTTCCAGAGGTGACAAACACCAGTGGACAAATTGCTGACAAGGTTGAGGTGGTCACACCATGGAAGTGTTCTTACATCAGAAACATTGATATGTGATGTCTCGGAAGGCTGTCTTTCCATCCTAACATTTATCACCAGTGGGTGTGGGCCTGGGAATACAACCAATCCTGTGTCTATTGTACTCGTATAGAGAGAGCCTATTGAGACACGCCTCTCTTTAGTTGGTAACTTAACTCCATTCCCTCGACTATATAACACGTTGACAAGGTGGACCCCTGGAAATAATAGTAGGTTGTGTAGGGACACCATTGCTGCAGGCGGCGTCTTGTAATTGGCTAGTACTTCCTGATGCACTTGATATGACGTGGGAATGGGTCAACCTCCAAGGATACACACATTGACACCTTTTTTTCCCCCAAACAAAAGCTTCATCACTCACAATGAAGGTCTTGAATGAAGGTTCTATGAACTGCTGACACGGAGAACCTAGTCCATGCATTTGTCACGTCTCGCCTTGATGATCGTAATGTGCTGCTTTCTGGTCTTCCCGTGTCTAGTTCCATCACAACCGAATGTCAGAACACCAAGAAAGTGACTTGGGGGGTGTTATTTTATTTCTAGAGGGCTCTAATAATGGTAACAATTGTATTTAGAATGTCATAAACAGGTTTTCTATGCTCTAACTACAAAAATATTCTGTTTATTAATCATACTTCCAGGAAATTCACTTATCGTGGTCGAGATAAAAGAGGAATGCCTGCATAATTAGGGATCACGCATTTTTAAAAGCCAGATACGAGTATGAAACAAGTACATTTCATCATTTTCTGTATCCGTGTTTAAGGAAAATGCTCATTTTGTATTCACTCTTCACGCTCTGTGATTGGCTGGTCACACACAGTGACTGCAGGAAGCAGATTATTATTTAATTTCCAGCTATTTCTGATAGTTTTTCACTCTTCAAAGATGAATAGGCGGTAATATAAATTGATCCATGAAAAGTTCTTACATGATAATAATATAAGTATATAAATGAAAAATTATTAAGTGTATACCTGTGAATGGGAAGTGCATAGAATAAGATAATAGAATACAGGAGTCAAAGTAAACAGTCATGAATAATACATGTTTCATGAAAATACAATATTGTGTAGGTTTACACAAGTGTTCTCTTGGCAGATGGTGCAGAGGTTGTAAACCAAGCCCACTCTCTTTGTCCACCTGCCCTCCTCTTTAACACGGCCTATCTATCAAATGGCGGATCTTTATCAAGGTGTGGCTGCACACAAATCTCTGTTGAAACACCAACAAGGGAGGCCGCACGGGTCCTAATGTCTGTCCTTGTGTTTGCTGATAAAGTCATCTCATTTATTTTTATTTTTATTTTTATTTTTATTTTTATTTTTATTTTTATTTTTATTTTTATTTTTATTTTTATTTTTATTTTTATTTTTATTTTTATTTTTATTTTTATTTTTATTTTTATTTTTATTTTTATTTTTATTTTTATTTTTATTTTTATTTTTATTTTTATTCATTCATTCATTTTCTACCGCTTTTTCCTCACGAGGGTCGCGGGGGGTGCTGGAGCCTATCCCAGCTGTCTTGGGGCGTAAGGCGGGGTACACCCTAGACTGGTCGCCAGCCATTTTTATTTTTATTTTTATTTTTATTTTTATTTTTATTTTTATTTTTATTTTTATTTTTATTTTTATTTTTATTTTTATTTTTACTTTTATTTTTATTTTTATTTTTATTTTTATTTTTATTTTTATTTTTATTTTTATTTTTATTTTTATTTTAACATGGCTGAAAACCGATACAGAAAAGTCATTATTTTGGATTATTCTGGTGACAGGTAGCTTCTAACTGTAAGCCAATTTATAACAAACAGAAGCTCTAATAAGTACCTCTGAATACCACAGTTGAATAAGTAAAGCAGCATAATCACCTTAGAACACACACACACACACACACACACACACATCTACATGATGGACTCTCAGTGTGTACTTCACTTCACTTGTACTTGCCACTGCACTACATCAATATGTACATGTATATGCT
This sequence comes from Doryrhamphus excisus, assembly GCF_030265055.1. Taxonomy (NCBI): domain Eukaryota; kingdom Metazoa; phylum Chordata; class Actinopteri; order Syngnathiformes; family Syngnathidae; genus Doryrhamphus; species Doryrhamphus excisus. The sequence goes on along the minus strand of NC_080475.1, from coordinate 15,861,714 downwards.
GTACAACATCAGATGGAAGTTTTTGCATTTTCTTTTGCTTGCTTTGCTATTATATATTTCATATTTTTGCTCTACTGTATTTGCTATTTGTACCTTATTTTATTTGATTATTTTATTTTACTATAATATTTTACATAGTACCATTCCCTTATTTTCTTGAACCCTGCATGCTCCCCGTGTTTTCCAAATCTATAAGCTGCTGGATCTGTGAATTTCTCTTGGAGATGAATAAAGTGAATAAAAAAAAGATTAATAAAGTGAATAAAGCATCCATCCATCCATCCAATCAGAGTCCATACTGCCAGAGGTTTGGGGTATATTTGCTCAACTTTCAAGACCCACAGAATATTGAGTATTAGGACTACATAAACATTGACAAAACAGACAAAATTTGTTTGTTTCTAGCCTTTTTGAGTCTTTATAAATCTTCAGTAGAACATAGGGTGGTTTCAGTGAAAACACTTCATTTTGACCAAAAAAATGATTTTTTTTAATGACATTTATATCTACATATTCTGTTCATTGCCATGTTTGCATGAGTCACCAACTCCATACAGAATAAAATCTCAAGGATCACTTACACATGTATACATAAAGCTGAATAATAAACAATAGTGTACAGCTTTAAGACCAGCTTTAAGCTCCGCCCATTTTGGTTAAGCCACACCTACTTCCTGTTTATGCCCCGCCCACCCCCAGTATGGCTACACATAAAAGATCATTTAGATGGTTACCATGAAGACAAATTGAACAATGGAGTTTTAAAAACAAACCGAGCTGTACGGTGTCCGAGTGGTTAGCACAGTCAGTAGATCAAGGGTTTGTGTGTGTTTCGTCTTCTCCAAAAATATGCATGCTAATTGGATATTGTAAATCATCCCCAGGTGGCATTTGTTGCCAGGGCTCACATTACTGGGCTAACTACTGTTGCTGAGCCACAGTGTGTCAGACAGCTTGATTCAGGTCTGTGGTTTTTGCTGGTTGCCTAGGAGGTTGAACGTTCATCATGGTGGAAGAAGCGTTGGTCACTGGGACAGGTAAATCCACTTTGATTCCAAATATAGCCGAGTAAAGTAGAATAATAAAGAGGAAGCTTTTCATAACTTTATTGTTGCATGCATATAATGTGTTGTTATTGTATTTTGTAAAGTTTATCAGAAACGCTAAAGGAAAACTATATCATTAAAATGTGTAAAATAAATCAATTAAGAAAGCAATGCATGCTCTTGTGTTGTAAAAAAAATAAGTCTAGGATAAAATACAATATATAACATGAATGTATGAAGACTGTATTTACCGTATATACAGTATGCAACTAGTACAATAATGTCATACATAGTAATATTTTATGGCTTCTAAGCAAATGTCATGAGTTGTGAGCACAAGTCACAAAAGACTATCAAATGCATCAAAGGAATTGAATTAGCATATGTTTTCATCATCATATGTTTGTTAGCAGGATGAGGCAAAAAGTACTCAACCTATTTCCACTAAAGAAGAACCTATGGCTTTATACACGTATGTGTTTATTTCCTTCAAATTGGATTTCAGTTCTATATGACTTTAAATATATGTTAGGGATTTACAAAAGAAGATGTATGACTCTGATTTTTTTTTTTACATTGACAAACATGGTTATGATTTGTCATATAGAATATATTCCGTAAATATTTTCCTGTGTCAAATCATGGAGGTCCCTCTTGTTCTTCAGGGTAATGTCATCTGAGAGCATGGTGAAGGCCTGCAATGAGGCCCAAGATGGTGTAAAAGACATGGAGGAATCGTTATCGCCTACTCATGATATCATACAAACATCAGAAGATGGACTGGTGAAGGTCCAGGAAATGCAGACTGGGAATGGCAAAAGGAGATTTACCAAGAGTCGAGGCAGACGCTTGGGTATGTATGTGTCACATGTACGTATGTATGAATGAATGCAGGTATGTAGTATGTATGTATGTATGAAAGTATGTATTTATGCATGTATGCGTATGTATGAAAATATGCATGTAAGCATTCATGCATGCATGCATGTATGTATGTGCATGCTTTTGTACATGCATACATACATAACATATGCATTTATTTACTAAAATGTTGGCATTTTATGCCATGTTTGGATGCTCCTGGGGCCCCTCTTGAGCGTGTGTGAGGTTTCCCCTGGTTTTTTGACCAGAAAAGTACATTAGAAGCAAGTTGAAAAAAATGAAAAAAACGACATACTAACCCCTTACGTTTTTTGTCAAAAATGACCAAATTCAAACACTGGCATTTTATGCCGTTTTTGGGAACTTCTGGAGCCCCTCTTGAGTGTGTGTGTGAGGTTTCCTGTTTTTTCCTGAGGGTGAATCGTATCAGCAGAAAATTCTATCGTTAAAGTATCGAATCGCTGGCAGTGCACCGAGATGTGTATTGACTCGTCCTCAGGGCTGAGATACACCCCCAATATGGATGTGTGTGTGTGTGTGTATATATATACATATGTATGTATGTATATGTGTGTGTGTGTATATATATATGTATGTGTGTGTATATATATATATGTATATGTGTGTGTGTATATATGTGTGTATGTGTGTATATGTATGTGTGTATGTATGTGTGTGTATGTATGTATGTATATATGTATGTGTATAAATATGTATATGTATGTATTTATGTATATGTATGTGTGTGTATATATATATATATGCTTTTATGAAAATGTCAGGTGCTCGGCCGGTGGATGGAGTCCATAAGTCCATCCCTAGAAACCAACTGTTGTGGTCCTGCAGAGACCAGGAGAGGGAAAAACATGAAGAGGAGATCCAAGGAGCTGGGCCTTTCTTCTTCATTGGAGGAGTCAATGGTGCTGAGATGTGAGTACAGTCGCTTGAGCCACAACATGATCAAAAGTATTGGGTCACATCGTCATCTCCCAATAAATTCCATCCAGTATAGCTTCATGAAAGCGCCCATACATCAAAATCCACCATTAGTCGCAGGTTCTTGTCCCCTGAATCCTGCATGTCTTTGAGGGAGCGCTTCTTCTACGTGGTGTGATGACATTCCTCTTCCCTCTAGAGTGAGCACCTACTGTGAAAAGAGAGGATGGAAGAGGATCTACAACAAGAACAGGGACGACTTCAAACTCAAGTGGTGTGAGACCAAATCGGCGTTCAACTACCTCAACTTCAGAGAAGGTAGTGAGAGAGGCTGAATTTGAGTCATTGTCGGTATCACCGTTCACTTTGTTTTGGATTTGGACTCTTCCACCCACGTTACTCACAGGTGAACAACTGGTGTACCAGATCCCCAACAACAAGGTGCTCACCACCAAGATCGGCCTGCTCAGCAGTCTTAGGGAGTACGAGCGAGTCAGCAGCAAAGTCAACCACGGCCAAGCTCACAGGTCAACCGTCTGCCTGCTTGCTTTAAAAAAAAGATCAATGTTCAATCAATCAATCTTCTGCTTGGAAATGGCATAGCAAATAACTAAGAAGTCATATAGAATTATTCATGAAATAGTGGGTGGCCCTGCCATTTTCAGTGGGTGGTGTTCTTTTGTTGTTGTTGTTGACCCAGGCAGAGGGGGTGGTCTGCAGAAGAATCGTCCTCCTATTATTATTATTATTATTATTATGATTAAAATTACCTAATGAGCGTTGGAGTCAGAGCAACTGGACTTGCTTGATTTTTAACTCTAATTTTTTTTCACTTCTCCTCCTAAATGCCCTGATTCAACTCCTCAGGTATAACATGTACTGAAAACCTTTACACACACTTTTTGTAAAAACTAGCTTCGATTCAACTATAAAAATCACTTAACTTGAGTAAAACTAAAATTTAAACTAAATTAAAAAAGCAAAATTTGTTCTCAATCAGAAATCACTCCACACTCTTTATTGTTCTCTGGTTCTACCATATCTTACTTATTGTGTGGAAATATGGGCTAATAACTATAAAAGAAATCTTCACTCGCTAAATGTACTGCAAAAAAGGTCAGTAAGGATAATTCATAATGCCGCCTACAGAGAACATACTAACTCCTTATTTCTTAAATCACAAATACTTCAACTTGCTGATATAGTTCATCTTCAAACAGCTAAAATAATGCATAAGGCTAAAAATAACCAATTCCTTAAAAATGTCATCCAATACTTCTCTACAAGAGAGGAGAAATATGATCTCAGGGAAGAACTACATTTGAAACACTTCTATGCTAGGACTACGTTAAAAAGCCATAGCATTTCAGTATGTGGAATCAAACTATGGAATGGATTGAGTAAGGAACTCAAACAATGCACAACGATGAGCCAATTCAAGAAACAATACAAGCAGTTGATGTTTGCTAAATACAAGGATGAAGAGTCTTGAACCAGTCATGATGTGCTATATATATCACTATATTGACACTTACTATGGTACACATTATGTCATTGGATGGTCATAATTAAAACTATATTATGGAAGTGAAGTGAACAAATGTAACAGTTACTGATTGTAAAAGTACCAGATGGAGGGGTAGGATTTAATAAGCTTTGCTTCTTCCTACTCCTTTTGGACATGTGGAACTGTGAACTGATTATGTGATGCACTCAATTGTAATCTGATGCATGTTCAAATGAAATAAAACCATTACCATTACCAAAATAATACTATTTGGTAAGTACAAAAAATATGCTTAAATACAAATTGATGGAGCACACACGTAATACTACTGTATAAAATATGAATATAGTCTATTGAAGGGAAAGTCACACTATATATTGTACTCTATGTTGTATTGTACACCACATAACCAGACTTAACTCAATAATTGCACAAAAGCGAATAGTAAGGCTTCTGGCTAAGTCATAATCTACACGGCCACTTGTCGCTAGGCAGAGTTTGCACTCCACTTTCGCAGCCTCACCCCTTTCCCTTGGCTGTTTGAATGCCAGACTCGACATTTAGGAATAAACCATTTCCATTGTTATGTTTTACAGCTTTTATGAATTTCTCATTTTGTCTGAAATCTCCTATCACTGTGATGTGTTGTACAGGAGGCTGAAACTTGAGGACTTTATTCCTACAACCTTCCGTATGGATGTAAAAGAAGAGCGAGAGGCTTTTTTTGCCCAGCAGGAAGGTAAAAAAAAAGAAAAAAAATCCCTTAATACGCCGTCACCCTTAGGCTCCTCGATCAAACAGTAATGACGGTGGAGAAGAGTGGAAAAATAATGCACTTGACTGCCCATGTGGCCCTGATAAAATCACCAGGGGAACATGTTGTTGCCATAGCGATGTCAGCAGAGGGCAGGGCTGAGGCACAAACAAGGTGAAAGGCGAACATGTTAACAGGGGAGGTGGTTAGGACGTATGCCCATGTGACATCTTTCCCACAAAGATGTTATTCAGTGCCCAAGCACTCCTTTACACAAGCTGATATTGCCATCTAGGATTAGTACGAGTCCTGATTGGTGGTGGAAATGATCATCTCGTGTTCAACTGCTACAGTACATCTTTGACTTACTGGTAATATTATTATGGTAACACTCATGCATGTAAAACTACAATTGAAAAACGTATTAAAATGTGTAATATGTGTTAAAATGTTTGAGGCAACTGCTGCTGATGGCACATTTTGTTAGCTAGCTAATGGGACGCTAACAAGAAAGGATGTTTTATGACAAATACATTAAGAAGACAGTATTAACACAAGACGGGCATCATACTGTACCCCAGGGGTCTCAAACACGTGGCCCACTGGCCAAATGTGGCCCGCAGGACGCTAGTTTAGGCCCCCGCCTTGATATGAAAGTTTAATGTTAGTGCGGCCCGCGCAAGTTTGATATGGATGCTGTATGGTATCATGTACCCAGAAAAAATTATTACGTTTGATTAATGTTCATGTTAAAGGTTAAATAACTGTTAATAGTTATCCTCCCTATCCGTGTGGAAGTGGTAAGGTTTTGGCTATTTAAGTTTAAAGGAAATAACTTGGAGGCTACCGTTTAGGTCGCTAGCTCTCTAGTTTGCGAGTTAGCATGTGTCTCAAGACCCTGCAGTTGCGCAATATGTTGTAAATAAAATATAAATGTGACTATAGTCGTGTTTTGTCATGTCTACAGGGCTCTAATAATGCTTTGTTAATTTTAATCTGAAAAAAATCATTTGTCTACCCACCAACTATATGTGGTTTAAGTTTTTATTATTTGCCATTTTATTATTATTATATTTATTTATTTATTACTGATTGATTTTTCTTTATTGATTTGTTTATTTATTTTTCATCTTATTTTGTGCACAAAAATAAAAATCAAGATATTTGAGAACAGTGGAATGTTTTATCAGAGCTTTTATTGTAGAAAATCGGAACCAAAGCACTGAAAAAGTTTGTATATTTTTCTGTTTTTAATAAATGCGTTTTTTTTGTTTTTTTTGGGAAAACCTGCGGCCCAGCCTCGCTCAGACCCTAGCTCCAGTGGCCCCCAAGTAAATTGAGTTTGAGACCCCTGCTGTACACTAACTGGAGAAGCCATGCAAACTGAGGGAAAAATTTGTAATGTCATTTTTTGTAATTTCCCCCAAAACACGCTAACCGTTGGGGATGCGAACCGTTCCAATTTATATCAACTTTAGGGCATATGTTATACTATTTTAGAATCCCATCCTTGTAAATATGTGTAAATATATGTCAATATATGTGTCATTTTGCGTATGTGCTGGTCAGGTGTGAGCAACAAGTACGGTCATATGTGGATCTGCAAGCCTACTGGCCTAAACCAGGGCAGAGGGATCTTTCTGCTGAAGAGCTTGGAGGACATTGCTGCCTTGAAAGCGAAGCTGCAGTACATTGAAGACCAACACACATTGAAGACGCTTCCATGCCGACCTCACGCTCACGTTGTCCAGCAGTTGAGTACACATGCTGAGCTCCTAAATCATATTATATATATATATACCGTATTTTCCGGACTATAAGGCGCACTTTTTTTCATAGGTTGGCTGTTCCTGCGACTTATACTCCAGAGCCACTTTCTGTCTTTTCTTTTCCTTTCATTTTCTACCACTTTTCCTCACGAGGGTCACAGGGGACGCTGGAGCTTATCCCAGCTGTCTTCCGGCGAGAGGCAGGGTACACCCTGAACTGGTGGCCAGCCAATCACAGGGCACATATAGACAAACAACCATTCACACTCACATTCATACCTATGGACAAACCGGAGTACCCGGAGAAAACCCACGCATGCATGGGGAGAACATGCAAACTCCACACAGAGATGGCCGAGGGTGGAATTGAACCCTGGTCTCCTAGCTGTAAGGTCCAGAGCCACTTATAAATGAAGATATATATACCGTATTTTCTGGACTATAAGTCGCACAAGGCCAAAAATGCATTAGGTCGGAAAAAACATACATAAGTCGCACTGGAGTATAAGTCGCATTTTTTGCGGGTAATTTATTTTCCAAACTACTTGACCAAAACAGACATTACGTCCTCTTGGAAGGCAAGTTCTAACAATAATAAAAGAATAGAGAACAGGCTGAATAGGTGTAAGATATGCTAACACAATGGTTATTCAGCTACACAAAAAATAAACATGAACAGAAAAGGTGTCCAGTGTTTATGTAACATAAACAGTTTTTTCATTTATAAGTCGCTCTGGAGTATAAGTTGCAGGAACAGCCAACCCATGAAAAAAGTGTGACTTATAGTCCGGAAAGTATAGTATATATTATAGTATATGTAATATATTAATATATTATAGTATATATATATCATTTGACAGACACCACAAGAGGGCACTCTAGACTGCGCCGATATCTCCTACTCTTTAACAAGTCAATATTTAAACAGTAGATGTTGGCTTACAAAGACAACAGAAAAATAAATAAAATAAAAAATTATAAAATAAAGTAATTTTTTTTAAAAATTATATTAGGAAAGCAGGAAGTGAACAAATGTAACAGTTACTGATTGTAAAAGTACCAGATGGAGGGGTAGGATTTAATAAGCTTTGCTTCTTCCTACTCCTTTTGGACATGTGGAACTGTGAACTGATTATGGGATGCACTCAATTGGAATCTGATGCATGTTCAAATGAAATAAAACCATTACCATTTCCAACTAAGAATGATGGAACACAAATGCCCCCCAATAGAATGGTCATATTCTGCAGACTACAAACTCCAAGTAGTGAAATTTGCTGCTGAAAACGGGAATCGAGCAGCAGAAAGAAATTTGGAGTAAGTGAGAAACTTGTTAGATACTAGCGTAAATCGGAGGCTACTCTGACTGCCATAAAGAAAATAAAATAAAACAGTGTACTTAAAACTGTTTATGTTACATAAACACTGGACACCTTTTCTGTTCATGTTTATTTTTTTAGAACTTGCCTTCCAAGAGGACGTAATGTCTGTTTTGGTCAAGTAGTTTGTAAAATAAATTACCTGCAAAAAATGTGACTTATACTCCAGTGTGACTTATGTATGTTTTTTCTACCTAATTATGCATTTTTGGCCTTGTGCGACTTATAGTCCAGAAAATACGGTATATTGTCTTGACTTGTGATGAGGCATTGTGGTTTGGCAACTTGAGGAGTCTGTTAAGAACAAAGAGTTGTCCCCCCCCCCCCCCCCCCCCCCCCCCCAAAAATAATAATAAGGCGGTGGTGAAAAAAAACAGAACTGAAAATCTCACAACAATGACGAGGTCAGGAACTAGAGCTGGCTGGACGCTGAGGAAGTGCTAGGCTAACCTATAGCCGGAGACGGTTTGCAAACGTCTTAGAGTAATACAAGCGTGGAGTGACGAGCAGGCGTCTAAGGCTCGGAACCAGCAGGTCCGTCTATCATGGAAAAATGAAAGCCTCAGGTGTGCCCAGTCTTCCCACCTCCAGCCCGCTCCAGGACATCGGCAAAAAAAAAAGGCATAAACAACCATGCCGGTAGAAGGCAGGGACTCAAACAAAACACAGAGACGGCAACTAAAATGTGACGCTAGTAAACAAAATGTCTCTGTCTTTTACTGTGCAGTTATATCCAGAGGCCGCTGCTCTTAAAAGGGAAGAAGTTTGATGTGCGCTCCTACCTGATGATCGCCTGCACGTCAAATTACATGGTGTTCTTTCACCATGGATACGTGAGACTCACCTGTGACCTCTACGACCCCAGCTCCAATAACCTCTCAACACACTTGACCAATCAGGTACGCCCTAACAAAGTGTGGTCACCAAAGCATGGTTAGCATCTGTTGCCGACTCCTTGACCAAATGATGTGTTTCTGGTCTCCATGCTGTTCTCCTGCAGTACATGCAAAAGAAGAACCCCAGGTACAGCCAAGTGAAGGAGGACACCGTGTGGTCCATGGAGAGCTTCAACGTGTACGTCAACGACCGGTTTCAGGCTGCCAAGGGTCTACCAAGGGACTGGGTGCTGGGTGCTTTTACCGTGAGTGCTGCTGCTGTCGTATCTCAGGGGGGCCAATTAGTACGGTAGTGATTGCTGCTTAATTGACACAGTGAGCCCATTTCTGTCTGAGGACGCATCAGCCTTATCCCAAATACTCCAACCACAGTACTAATATTTAAATGAATATTACATAGAACCTAGAAAATAGGGTTAGACTAATGAAATAAGGAAACCTCATATTACAAATATACAAGCAGTTGATGTTTGCTAAATACAAGGATGAAGAGTCTTGAACCAGTCATGATGTGCTATATATATCACTATATTGACACTTACTATGGTACCCATTATGTCATTGGATGCTCATATCACTTTGTACTTCGGTACGTGACAAAAAAAAATTCAAAAGATTCAAAATTAAATTAAAAAATAAATACATTAAAAAATAAAAAAAACTTAAACTATATTATATATTAAATAGATAGAAAAAACTTAAATTATATTAAGAAAGCAGGAAGTGAACAAATGTAACAGTTAGTGATTGTAAAAGTACCAGATGGAGGGGTAGGATTTAATAAGCTTTGCTTCTTCCTACTCCTTTTGGACATGTGGAACTGTGAACTGATTATGTGATGCATTCAATTGTAATCTGATGCATGTTCAAATGAAATAAAACCATTACCATTACCATAAGTGATGGCTTCCTTCCTTGCTGTCTTTAGAGGCGCATGCAGCAGATCATGAGACACTGCTTCTTTGCCGTCAAATCCAAGCTGGACCGCAGACTAGGATTGTTTGACCTGATTGGCTGCGACTTCATGGTGGATGAGGATTTCAAGGTGGGCGACATATCCATACATGTGGCTATTTGACAACTAAGTATGCCTGCTCTTTATCAAGGTGTGGCTACTGGAGATGAACTGTAATCCTGCTCTCCATGTCAACTGTGAGGTGCTGAGGGCCGTCATACCCCCCACTGTGGTAGAGACACTAGGTACGTTCGTTCAAAGCGGCACTCACATTTCCCACATTTTGAGTTTTCTGTCGCTGTCCCTTTTCAGATGTTACTCTGGAAATCTTCCACAAGTGTCGTCTGAGGCAGCGTATCCTTCCTTTAGCCAGTCTGAGGGACTTTGTGCTCTTGTACGATGGACATGATGGTTCTCATTCAGCAGTAGCTTACAGGAAAAGCCACGCAGGCGGTAGAAGCGATCGCAAAGTCACTAAAAAGAGCCAACCGCAGAGCTCTGTGGGCGGAGCTTCAGATGGCAACACGGTTTCAAACGAAAACAGTTCTCCAGTGGAGCGTAAACCGAATACATGCACTTTGCAGCATCCATCAAAGCATGCAGATGTAATGAAGCAAACACTTACCCAACAAGCGGCACATCCTGGTCATGTCACCGACTTACCAGGAACGAGTACTCAAGACCGCCGAGATTGTGAGGATGATACAGAGAAACATTCCAAAGAGCAGAAAGAGAGAGATACACAAACCAACGTTTGATGATGATGTTATTTTGAGTGTACTGGCTTCTAGTACACCAATAACTACCTTTTCCTTCAGTTAGATGTTGACTATATTTGCTATCACATGAATTATTAACACTCATTAGTGTTGTAAAGGCTTGTCCAATGTGTGTAGAATGTATTTAACCATGCCAGAGAAGGTCACATGGTGTCTTTTTCTTCCGATTTGATGAACTAACTTTATTCAATCCCCATTAAATAGATAACTCTTAATTTATCTTTATATTTACTAGCTTTATATTTACTATTTAAGTCCAAGTAGACAGAACAACAACAACAACAACAAGGCTGCAGTATTCATTGAGTGTTTTGGGGAAATCAACAAAGCAACAGAGGCTGCACGGCGGTCGAGTGGTTAGCAAGCAGACCTCACAGCTAGGAGAGGGTTCAATTCCACCCTCGGCCATGTCTGTGTGGAGTTTGCATGTTCTCCTCGTGCATGCGTGGGTTTTCTCCTCCCACAATCCAAAATCATGCTAGGTTAATTAGCGACTCCAAATTGTCCATCCTAACAATAATAAAATAATCGAGAACAGACTGAATAGGTGTAAGGAATGCTAACACAATGGTTATTCAGCTACACAAAAAATAAACATGAACAGAAAAGGTGTCCAGGGATTATGTAACAAACAGTTTTTTCATTTATAAGTCGCTCTGGAGGGGCGGCACGGCGGTCGAGTGGTTAGTGCGTAGACCTCACAGCTAGGAGACCAGGGTTCAATTCCACCCTCGGCCATCTCTGTGTTCTCCGGGTACTCCGGTTTCCTCCCACATTCCAAAAACTAGGTTAATTGCTAGGTTAATTGGCGACTCCAAATTGTCCATAGGTATGAATGTGAGTGTGAATGGTTGTTTGTCTATATGTGCCCTGTGATTGGCTGGCCACCAGTCCAGGGTGTACCCTGCCTCTCGCCCAAAGACAGCTGGGATAGGCTCCAGCACCCCTGCAACCCTTGTGAGGATAAGCGGTAGAAAATGAATGAATGAACAAAGCAACAATGCACGCCGCCATATTTCCAAACTCGCTGTGGGACTGCTTCAAGACAGGCGCTGGTTTCAGCTACTTTGTTAAAAACCGAGTTGAGCGGCAGCTGACAGGAAGGAAGGAAGGCCCAACCACACTGCATCACCGTTTTTTAACTTCAATTCCTCTTCTGACACCTTTTGCTCTGCCAGGCTGGTTGGAAACTAAAAAAAAAAAGGGGGAACTCGAGATTAGTGAAGCTACCCCTCCTCCTCTTCTCTTATTCCCAATATCCTCTTTTGGGGTCTTTTGTGTGTGTGTGTGTTTGATGTGTCTGGTTCGAGTGTGGCAAACACACAGTGGGGATGAGACTTTGAGAGCAGGCGGACCGGATCGGATAAGAGAGCACCCTGTCCATGATGGGATGCTGCAGTGTGACCCAGAGGCACACTGGAGTGGATGAGGTGGGCCCTGATGAGATTGAGCTGCTGGGACTTTCTAGGGACTCCTCAGGGTAAGACGGACACACTTGAACACACCGCCGAAAAAGACAAGATTTGATTGATAAATGTACACTTTAGTGTTGTGGGCCGTCATCGGTGTCATGTTGCTGTCATTGTAAAGCATCTTGCAGCCACCTGCATCGTGTTGTGTTTACTTGACATGAACTTGGAAGCCCAGTGAAGCAGCACTGATGTGATTAGGAGATTACGACAATACAATGGCAGACCTCCTAAAACCTGGGAGATTAACACAGGCTAACCAGCAACAGCCAGCACGTCTAGCTAAGCGGTTATGAGTTTAATTGGAAGTGCTGATGAAGCATGAAGCTCATCTAAGGTATTTCTATTATGTTACAAGACATTCATTGCACACATTCATGTACATTTGCCCTGCATAATTCTAATGAATTATAAAAGTATGCAAATAATTAATAGTTCAAATTATACTATGGTATAAAATACTAATATTAGCTCAGCTTGTTTATTATTTCAACTGGGGGTGACTTTACAATAGATTGGGAGAAGCCTGATTCGACTGTCAGTCGTATGAAAATGTGCACAAGATTGTACCATTCTGACTACACGGGGGGGGGGGACTACACTCTACACTTTGTTATAAGTAGTATAAGTATTTTTGATACAAATTCAGCTTTTGTGTCAATAAAAAAATGACCTATACTTTGTAAGATGGTGGCACGTACACACCGCGATCTCCCGTTTTGAAGTTATGATTTATTTATAATATATATAATAAATGTATCTGCCAACATCGTATGGCGTTGAATGGGGCCACAGTTGATGTCAGTTACAAAGACGACGGGGGGCCAACAGGTGCTTCAGTGTCTCGTCTGACAGTAATCTTATTATGTCTGATGGTTGCTGGGCTGCGGGGGGGGGGCAGATTATTTTGATGGTTTTTGCCACAAGTCACAAGAAACCTTTTTGTTTAGCATCACCTACCAGGACTTGTATGTGGTCAATGGGGGTGTCCAACTGTTTTGTGTGTGGTGTTTTTAGGCTGGGGAGTTTGGGAGAGACCAGACTTCCACTGGCGGTGGGGGGCAGCAGAGACGACAAGCAGCCATTATGCTACACGTCACTACGATACCTGGAGAAACAGGTCACTGATACTGTTTGTGTGTGTGTGTGTGTGTGTGTGTGTGTGTGTGTGTGTGTGTGTGGTGGTGGGGGGGGGGGGGGGTTTCCAAAAGACCATGCACAGTTCATAAATACATACAGTACTAACAGAAGTAGTGCTCAGTCTGCATTATGATTCAAACTTTCCAGGAAGTTCAGAGGATGGGGAAAAAATAAACAAATAGGGAACTCATTGAACTACTTGAAAATGTTACTTGGGTAATAATAATGATGCAATATATTATAATGTTATGTTTTTTCTAATGTATCGGTGGCCGAGTAGTTGGAAAGTTTTCTCTTATTTGGAATAATGATTATGCTTCTTGTTACATCAGTTCATCCAAGAAAAGCTTCATTTTCAGCAGGGATATTGTGTGATACCTTATTTGTGCCAGCAGGGAGTGCTGTGGGGCAAGAGCAGAGAGGAGCTGCACCTGAGAATCTACTCTCAGAAGCCAGTCAGAGGCTGGGAGGGTCAACCTGCTCACATGTATGGAGAGATCATTCACTCCTCCGTCGTGTGTCTGCACAGCAAGTACCCTCAGGTTAATAGACGCTACATCACTTAGTACATACTACAAAGCACACTACATTACTTAGTATACACTACAAGGCACACCACATCAGCTAGTGCGCACTACAAGGCACACCACACCACCGAGTGCGCACTACAAGGCACACCACACCACCGAGTGCGCACTACAAGGCACACCACACCACCTAGTGCGCACTACAAGGCACACTACATCACCTAGTGCGCACTACAAGGCGCACTACATCACCTAGTGCGCACTACAAAGCACATTGTTAACACCTGCATTGCTCCTCACAGGAGAGGTGTGAACACTTCCTGGTTTTATTCTCCTTCCACCTGCTCATCCTCTCCTTGGACCACACTAAGCAAGACTTCATTTATGAGGTGGTAAAGTGATGATTGTAATGCTTAACCTGTGTGTGTGTGAGTGTCTGATTTAATTTTTTTTGGCATGTTCCAGGGACTACTTCCTCTTTCCGGACTTTCCTTCCGCATCATCCCCATGGAGTGTGACATCTCACAGTCACCTCACATGTTTGAGATCAGCAGTAAGTCTACAAAATGATATATTTTCAGGGCATGATAGCTATGCCAAAAATGATTGGCATTTAAATATTAATTAATTATTAATCGATCCACTCCACCAATCAGCTCCGCCCCACTGAAGCATCCATCAAATTGCCCCTCAGGGATGAATAAAGGGTTTGATGTTCCTTGTTCTATCCAGGCCGGATGATGGAGCCTAAGGTCTTCATAAGTTCCACTGGTGCAGAGCTGCAGACATGGATGCGGCACCTAGAAGACCGGACATACAAGTCCAAGACGCAGCCCATGAGTCCTTCTCGCTGTGCTCTCTCCTATCTAGTAACGAATATTCACGTGCTCGTCAGTGCATATGATAAAGAAGCTGTTAATTAACACATCGTTCTCTGCAGTTACCTTGTGATGAGCACTGGAAAAGAGAGGAGCTGAAGAAGTACTTGATGCATGCTCCAATATGGGAGTGGGAGGGTTGCCCTATACAGCACATGGGACCACCAGCCTACTTGTCAGTTGTCCATATCATCAATACGCACAGACAGGTCAGAGATGGCATCTTCCAACAGGATGATGGATGCATGCGTCGGGTATTTTAGGACAAAATATGACTGATTGTGGTGGTTTTTGTTGTCCCAGGGTCTCCACGAACGACTGATGGTTCTCTTCCCTCAAGATGTTCTGCTGCTGTCAGTAGACAACAAGCTGCTCAGTATCACATATCAGGTCAGAACCATCAGTCTTTTCTTTTTTTAATAGACTTTTTATCGGTCATGGAGGAAATGTGCTTGCATACAGGAAGCAAAGTTATTTTTTCAATTATTTATTCAAAATTATTTAAATTATATGTGCAATTTACGGTTTACGCTGTACACTGTTGTTCATATTTGATGTCATCTATTTATTCTCCACATTATTATTATTATTTATTATACGGGAGCCAGGCAACAACATTTCGTTGGCAATTTCACTGCTGTGTTATTGTGCAATGACAATAAAGGAAATATATCTCTATCTATATATCTCTCTATATCTATATATCTCTCTATATCTCTCTCTCTCTCTATATATATATAGATATATCTATATATAGATATCTATATCCATCTATCTAATAGCCGTTTCCCACCATGATTAGTGGCCACGTTCGGTTACCGATGCTGTAGAAAACCTAAACCTAGAAATCCAGCTGAATAGGTGCAGATTCTGGAAGGACTATAACGTTTTGTGTGCTGCTGCTCTATAGGAGCCCGCAACTCATTACAGAGGGCTGAAAATGAGTATAATAACGCTTTAATGCAATGGTACATTCACAGGGCAGGCTACCGCGTCAAGGCATCGAAGCCACAGAGAAATCAGCCCAACCTGGACGACTTGAGTTTGAGCTTCGAGGTATGCAAAGCTACATTGAATATACTATACATACAAAGTTTATATGTAAACTACTACAGTATTCAACAGTACTGTTGTGTTGTAGGAGCGCTGGTGGAGCCGCTGCAGGTATCTTGTACCTGCATGGAGGATCATCACAACTGGATCTTTCACTTACAACAGGTATGTACAAACACTCCAATTGTATTTATATTTAGTACAGAGTACTGATTCAAACTACAAAGGAGGGGCAATTTGGGCGTGTGACCAATCACAGCGGAGTGGCCATGCCTGTGGGTGGAATAAATTGACACTGTGTTGGCACAGGAAGCACAAATCAAATGAAATACAGCTGGAATAGGTGCAGATTCTGCTAAATCTAACGTTTCCTGTGCGGGTTATTGTGTGTAGCTGCTCTACAGGAGACCACAACTCAATACAAAGGGTCGGAAAATGAACATAAGAAGTCCAATAGACAACAGAATGATGCCCCCACTGTAGTGTCTCTCTTGGGGTTTTCCACCTCCCTCGCTGCTCTGACAGTCAACATGCACTGACTTGTTAAAGAGCACCATCCCGGTCTTCCTTTTAATATTTCTAAAATCTACCTTATGTATAGTTTCTAGTTCATGTGTTCACAAATTGTAAATGAGTGTATAATTACATTTTATTTAACCCTTTTCTGACACACTATTTTTGAATATGTCAAATGCAAAGTTTGCATGGAAAATGTAAAATCGTCTTGTGTGTTTGTGCTGTAGCGAGACAAGAGCAAAGGAGTGGCAAGGAGACCATCATAACAAAAGAAGAAGCACACGCCAATGGATGCAGCTGAGTATGCGGAATAGTGTTTGGACTTAGCTGAAGGGAAGTGTGCATTATGTACAGGTACGATGAGTATGCATAAACATGGAGTGGACATCTTCTCAAACCAACTTTGTTAAATTCTTTAAATCTTTTTGTGAGTTTAACACAACAAACTGCTTACAGACGAGATCGATTGAATATATTCCAGTTTATTTAATGGTTGAACTGTTTAGTACTGTGTAGACTTCCAGCCTGTTGTCTGAGTAATGCAAACAAAATGGGGTGTCAAATGTGGAATGGGGGCTAGTTTGGATGTTTTATTGCATATTTTGTATATTTTGGGGGAAATAAAATGATTTCTAAATTGATGAGATGCCCCCCCCCACATCCTTAAATTTTTCTGTATGTGGACAGATACTGTACAAGATTTCATTTTGCATTGGGGCTGAGTGGAGCAGTGACCAACCAGAGCCAGCAGATGGCCCTCCACCTACGGTCGTGAGTGATAATCTAGTACTTGATGCTTTTTTTTAATGGAAATACAACATATGACTATGGCAACCCAAAATACTCTTAAACATATATTTATTATATTCTCTATGTATTTAGATCTAGTGGTCTGCTCTCCAAACATGCCACAGTTAGAAATGCTCCGATCAGGGTTGTTTGCTGCCCATTCCAATAGCGGTCATCCATGACACCGATCACATGGATAAAGTTTACATTAACATTTGGGCGGATTGTCTTTTACGAATACATGGGAAATGAACTGATCACAAAATATTTAGTAGCTCAAGATACCAAAATTAACAGAATAAAATAGGACTAATAAATATGTTTTTAAATATAAATTTATCCTGCTCAACTTAAAACAGAATAAATTCAGTGTCCAGCTTGCTTTCATCACTATTAGTGCTGTCAACTATTTGGTTTCTTTACGACTGCCAATATTTAAATTGTCAACGATACTCAAAGGTTAGTACGTACAACATGTATGTGACATCCACTTGTGGATTCCTGTGGGACAAAAATGATTTTTTTTTTAAGGCAAAATGTCATTTGGAGTATGAAAACCAGAAGCTAGGCGGATAACATTCGCTAGCTAGCACACATGCCGCCATCACACCGATCGGTTTAGGTGATTGGCTTTGAAAGGTGTCTATCGGCATAGGATATTACGGGATTTTTATGGAAATCAGTGGCCAATCGATCGGAGCATCCCTAGTTACAGTACATAAATGTTACATCAAGGCATCGAACCAGCAATCTTCCTGAGTCACGTCGACTAGTTTTTCAAAATATATATTTGCGTTTGTGTCAAATTAGGATTGTGAGACCACTCCCAGTGTCTCTTCACTCATCCTCGCCTTCCAGTTTCTGTGTGACACATTTAATGCGGATGTTTTCCCGGAGGTTGCGGAGACGTGCGCTGCGGCTGGTGATTTCCTCGATGTAGGATTTGGGGAACCAGCCCCGTTCCCCATCAGACAACCTGATGCCTTCCACCCAGCCTGGAAAGAACCACAGCAACAATCCTTAGACGTTTTAAATACTACATTTTATTATTACCACCTGTCATACAATTTGGCGACTGTTAATATTAGGACGTAAAAACTCTAAATCTTAACTTGGGGATGGATTGGCCATCGGAACTAAACAGATTTTAATGTCAGAGGTTTTATTTACATTAATATTTAAATCTGCCAGTGTAATGGTTCAGAACACTTGCTTAACGGTCTATGAAACGTACATAAGAACATGAACGTCTGCTATTTTTACACTTTGTAATCATTTCTACCTATAATGGTATAATCTTGAAGTGGGGAACTGCACTTTTGGGGAATTTTGCCCATCATTCACAATCAGAACACATTTCTTTTCCTGCCTCTGTGCATACTAGCACGAGCAAACGAGTTGATATGAGCTAGCTAACAACGGACGTCCTGGGGAAATACCTATTTTGATGCTATAGCCCTCTTATTGGATTGGTCATCGTTAACATAAACTTTGTGTGGGTTTGTGTGTGTATGTACGGACTATTTCCATGGGTAAGAGTTTACTTACCGTCACTTGTGATGGTCTTGGCATGAAGAATGTCAGCCTTCTCCAGCGTCAACTCATCATGTTCCTGGGCCTGGTAACTTCTAATGCACTGCACCTGGGATATGTCTGGGAGGACAACATGGAGGCATAAATGAGAGCTACACAGAACGAGTGTTAATGGTTGTTTTTCCAGCTGTGTACTGACCATCATTCTCACTGGCGTTCTCTATGTCCTCCAGTGGATCTGATGGAAACATGGCAGTGATCCATCGCTGCTTCCCGCTCCTTGGTGCACACATAAGTACCAACATTAAAGCTAAAGAAGCACCTCGTTCATGTATGACAAGCAACGAGTGAAGACGCACTCTGTGAGCGATTTGAGCAGGATCTGATGTTTGAGCTGCTGTCCTTCATACAGCTGGAGGTGGAAGATGAAACCCGAGATGCCCTGCAGCTTGTGACTCAGATCCTTCACTTTCAGCTCTCCTATCTTGGCATGCACGAACACCAGGAACTTCCAAGTGCTGCAAGACAACAAATAACACTCATTTGTGCCAATACAACAAGAGGTGCACATGAATGCCGACTCACTCTTTCCTCCTGGACAGCAGCAGGCAGTCATTGAACAGATGTAGATACACTGGCTTGGTGGGCAGCTTGAGCTTGGATCCAGAAATACTCATCGTCTGAGTGTCCACCTCCAGGAGCTCACCGTGCTTCACCAGCCAGCGAGACTGGGAGATAAGAGGAAAGATCTAGAAAGAAAGGAACTAATGTGAGTAAACTGCAAACAAGAGACCGTAGAGCTGATGAAGTGGTATCACCTTGCCCTCAAAGTCAATCTTCTTATTGAGGTGGATGAGTTCTTCCATTCTCTTCATGGACTGCACACTGCAGTTGCACTCTTTAATCATCTAAGACCACACAGTTACGCTCGTTATTGCTGCTTATTATTTTCCTTATTATTATTAGATTGACAGGAAATACCCTTTTCAGCTCATTGAAAGCCTTCGTCGCCGTGTCTTCATCTCGAGAACCCGGTTTCGTCCTCTTTAAGATGTTCTGCACGGTAAAGGAGAAAGAAGGTGTTTGGCCGGTGCTGTGATGACATTCGCACGGTTGAAGTTGCATTTCATGTTTGCACTTGAAACTCAATTACTGTCATGTACCTCCACCAGCATTTTAAGCCGCGTGATCCTCTGGAATGGCAGGATTAGGAAGGAGGTCAGAGGTAGTCTTTGGCACACGGCGTCCTCCTCCAAACGAGCCAAGATGAAAGGGAAACGGGGGCTCTCCTGCCTGAAAGCAGCAGATTACAAAAAGGCAAACAATTGTTACAAATGTGATTAAAAACCATTGTACGGCTTGGATGTGATTCATCTTGCAGCATGTTAGGTCATGCAAGCGTCAGACAACACCTGAACACCCTTAGCAGCAACATACTGTACATACTTCACATTGTAGACCTAAAGACATATTATATGCATTTTCTCTGCTCTGTAAAGTTTTACTGTGTGTTACGGTAGTCACGTTAAAGATACGAAACTTGACAAACAAATGACAAACATTTTAGTATTCCAGTTGTTTTTAAACACGTATTCTAACAAGACCAATTAATTTTCATCTACTGTCGCTGAGAGTATGTGTGAAAATGGCGACTTGTCAGAGAAGCGAGAAGGTACTGATGCACTGTCGGTATTTTTTCCCGGTATTACTGTCATTTATTCAGTGGTACTTGGCATACGAGTGTCCCAACTAACTTTTTTTTTTTTTTAGATGCGGGCCGTCTCTTGGGTGTTTTTTTTTTGTTTCTTTGCTGTAAACTGCCAGGTAAAATTTGGGTTGCTAAGAGCTAGCACCGCTAGCATTAGCAGCGCATTAGCTAGCATTAGCAGCGCACTAGCTAGTCATCGCCACATCAGTAAAACAAATAGCGATCAAATTCGTCTAATTGATTATGTGTTTGGTAAAACTACGAAAGGAACATCAAATAAATGGCTACAGACCCACCATCTGCATCAACATTTGTTTTTCAAATAGGTTGTGTACCAAACAAATATGCACATTAACACTCAATAATGTCATCAAACTTACCTTTATGCATTCCCACATATTATTAGCATCTGGGACCAAATATGAGGTGAAAGAAAAAGGGGATAAAGTACACTAGTCTATCCGTACAGCATGGGACATAGAAGGTGCATTCAAGGACCGTCAAACAAGTGGGACAAAACACTGCTTGCATTAAATATGCAAAAGCTGTGGGATTCCTAGCTGTATATTATTTTTTTATATAAATAATGGCCCATGTTTCCAAAATGGATATCCCTTTACATAAAATTTGATGTAGTTATACTTGTATATCAAATCATTTACGACAAAGAAATATAGTGGCTGTTAACTATAAGAACAGCTTATTAAAGATTTGTCATGTGTTTCTGATACTACTCACAGTAGACGCTGATATGTCTGTTCTTGGTAAGCCTGGTTGGTTACATAAGGCAAGTAGACCCTGCGTAGAGCCGGGCAGTGATCCAGTACAATGTCACACACGTCAAAACGCAGGATGTCTTCCTCCAGCCTGTACTCCAAGTCCTGAAGGAACCTAGAAAAATCATCAAGCGTGATGGATTCACCCTGAGAGGAAGAAGTGGCGAGGGTGGGTGTGTTCAAAGACAGACAAGCGGTTCATTACTTTACCTCTCACTGACATCTTTGACCTCGGGCAGCTTGGAGAAGAGCCATTGCTTGTCCTGAGCTCCGAGACAATCCGAGAGCTCCTGTGAGAGCATGAAGTGATCTACCACAATTGTCAAGCTGCGGATGTATGAGGCCTCAGATGTGACCAGCTCAAACTTGGCCTGGGTGGAGGAGGAACACATGAGATATGAAAGCCTGCTTGTGTGGTGAAGACATCCAGTCAGCGACGGTGAAACCACCTCCTGTAACTTCCTCTCCTCGTTGCTGAAGTTATCCAGCTGACCACTTGTGCGCACATCCGGGATGTCCTGCCACAGGGCGAACACGGAACCTCGCGAGGAACGAAAGGAACTGGACGGAGACAAGTTTGATGGAGACGGTGTTCCGTTGGAACCCTCGTCCATTAAACGCTCGTCTTCTACGCCTGGTTCGTTGCCCTGTTGCCTCTGGATCTCTCTGTTGATGGCGACATCGCTGTATTCTTGGTATAGCATAGCTACAGGAAAAATGGAAACCAGGTTCAATTGCCACTTTAAATACATCAGGTACACAAGTGCTGGAAAAAGTAACTTACAACTTGGTAAGAACCTTGATAAGCGATTGGAAGACCCAACAGTAGTTGGTGTGCACAAGTCCTCTTCCACTGACTTCTTTCGCATTCTGTCGAGATTATTCTTCAGTCAATATTAAGTTATTTTGGACAGTAAAGCGGTACAGAATATCAATATTTAAATTAGGGGTGCTCCGATTGATGGGCCACCGATGGGTATTGGCCGATATCAGTAAAAAAGGAAGTTGAAACAGGCGTTGAGCACACTGATATTGTATCTCCTTTCCGAGCACAGAAAAGGGAGATGGCTGCATTTACTCTTCCGAAGGCACTCATGAATTATCGGTATCGGCAACAAAATCTTTATCGGAACATCCCTGATTTAAATATGTCTGTTGTCCATATTCACCCTAGTTTGGTGCTCCACCAATGTGTAGATAATGCACCGTCGCTGCTGGCCATTGGTGGTGCGGGTCCTACAGGACTGTGGGGGGCACTATCACTGGAGCCCGAGCTGCAGCTCTTTGAGTTGGACTTGGAATCTAAGACACATTTAAACACAGCAGTGCAAATATCATGAGATGTGTTGGAAATTGTTTTTATTGTCCCACGGCACGTTCTAAAAATACTACAGATCAACAAAAATGTATAATGTAAGATGAAAAAGGTTAAATCAATTCATAGGTGGGATTAATAGATGGACTTTATGTTATGTTATATGTTGATGATCTTGATTAATCATGTCTTGAAGCAACTGAAGCAAAATGGCGTGCACTACTTGGCTGCAACCAGCAGAGGCGCTGTTGCTCCAGTCTCAACTAGTTTGCCGTCTTAAGAAGTCATGGACAGTTGCAAACAGATTTTTGTTTCATATTATTCTTTAGTGGCTGCACTGCGGTCGAGTGGTTAGCGCCCAGAGCTCACAGCTAGGAGACCCGAGTTCAATTCCACCCTCGGCCATCTCTGTGTGGAGTTTGCATGTTCTCCCCGTGCATGTGTGGGTTTTTTCCAGGGATTCCAAAAACGTGCGAGGCTAATTGGTGACTCCAAATTGTCCATAGTTATGAATGTGAGTGTAAATGGTTGTTTGTCTATATGTGCCCTGTGATTGGCTGGCCACCAGTCCAGGGTGTATCCCGCCTCTCGCCCAAAGACAGCTGGGATAGGCTCCAGCACCCCCCGCAACCCTTGTGAGGATAAGCGGTAGAAAATGAATGAATGAATTATTCTTTAGTCATGTGACCTTGTCTATTATTTATGTAATTTTTTAACTCACTGTCGAGGGTCCAACTGCTAGAACTCTGTCGGTCCCTGGAGGTGACGCGGGCCGACAGTGACTTTCCCAGCTTCAAGGTAAAGGAGTTCTTCCTTTGGGACAGCTGGAGTCTGGAGATCAACTCTGAGGCGGAAAAGCGACGTCGCTCATGGTCTCCCCTGCGTGGTAGAAAACTGCCCCTGGTTGCAATGGATGCGTCCAGACTGTCTTTGCCCATCCCGGGCACTGAGTCCTCTAACATCTGCAGCGGTTCTGCAGGTAGATCTAAGATGTCATCCTGAGTAACGTCCTGCAGGTCTGGACCTGGAGCATCTGAAAATGAAGTATTTGTGTTGGCCTCTTGTGAGGACTGTCCACTGACGTCCTCCTCCAGGAAAGAAGTAAAAGGTCCGGGGAAGATGAAGTCTGCATCCAGGATGGGGCTGCTGAGGGATTCATCACTGAGGCTGTCTGAAGAATAAACCTGCATCTTACGACCTGCAGACATCGAAATGACTTACTGTACACACATAATGAAAAAAATGATCTGTCAAAGAATTATAGCATGAGCACACTCACGGATGGACTTCTCTTTGAGTGAACCCTGAGATGTTCTCCTGTGGAGCTGATAGGAATCCGGGTTATGAAAGTCTGGATCCTCAGTTGGAGATGAGGTGCATGGCGTCTGAAAGTCCCAGGAATCTCTGTTTGTGTAGAGGGAGGAGAGTGGGAAAGGCAGAGGGAGACTAAGAGATGTTTGGAGAGAATGGTACGCTGATGTGACACTTTGTGGACCTTCAGTCTGCTCGTGTAAAGACGTCCTCAGACCACTTTGGCTTTCAATGTCAGCCAGAATTGAAGGCAACAGTGTTACATCCTCATTGACTGTTCTGTGGCAGCTTTGTGACAAGTCAATCAGTTCACTTTGTGAGCATCTCAAGCTGTATTGTCCGTCTAGAACGTCTGTCCTTGGAGAGCTGCGTACGTTTAGTTCAGGGGTCTCTGGTTGCTGACGGTCGATGAAGGTCAAAGTCTCCTGCTGACACACAGCAATATGCTTGTGGTGACACGAGCGGAGGAGCGGTTCGTCGTCTTTTGCCTCGGAGATCACAACCGCAGACTTGCCCGAGTTGGGCATCCACATGCCGGGACCCTCTCCTCTGCAGTGCAAAGCGTGGTGATGCGGCTGAAAATCAGGAAAAGGTTCAAGTCCATAGCCGGGAAGCATGGCTGCTCAACCCCTCTGGAGCTGAGAGAACAGAGGACAGATGTCAGCATTATCCTTGAATGT
Organism: Doryrhamphus excisus; assembly: GCF_030265055.1. NCBI lineage: Eukaryota > Metazoa > Chordata > Actinopteri > Syngnathiformes > Syngnathidae > Doryrhamphus > Doryrhamphus excisus. Next base: position 15,837,116 of record NC_080475.1, on the reverse strand, counting down.
AAATGGATGGACAGATTTAGAATTTGTGTGTAAGCCTACGTATGTGAATAGACAGACACATGTCCTTGTATGTGAATGGAGCAACATTCCAACATTCCAGTTACATTGGAAGAGGATGTGAACAAGATTCATATCTACTGTATTTTTGGATCATGTGGATCATCATCATTACATTATTATTATTTATTCAAAATTATATGTGCAATTTACTCTATGCTGTACATTGTTGTTCATATTTGATGTCATCTATTTATTCTCCACATTATTATTATTTATTATTATGTGGGAGCCAGGCAACGACATTTCGTTAGCAATTTCACTGCTGTGTTATTGTGCAATGACAATAAAGGAAATCTATCTATCTATCTATCTATCTATATGAATGGAGAGGCAGATTTCTACATTGTCCTCATATTTGAATGGATAGACAAAATCTACACTGGATGTGTGAGCAAACAAAAGACATGTCTACATTATGTGTGAATGGACAACACTTTTTTTTAATGGTTGTGAATGGAGAAACAGATTTTAACATTGTACTAGCACACCCTATGCACAATGAGGTACAAATGACGCTTGACAGTATAACTATATACGTAATATTAACCCACACTTCCTCTTCCTGTCTTGTCAATGCAAGCCACACCTGTTCTGGCAAATGTACAAGTCACCGGTTGGATTTTTATCTCTCCCCTTACAACACGCACCATAGCACAATGGTTACCTGTTCCCAGACAAAGGTTGTCTTTATGTGTGTGTGTGTGTGTGTGTGTGTGTGTGTGTGTGTGTGTGTGTGTGTTGTCAGAGGCTTTGCTGTACTGGAGACAGGACAACTGAGAGACTGTGGGAACTGCATACACTGATCCACTCATACAGTGCCATCACTAAGATGCAAAATACGCATACTGCATAATGATACAATAGGATGCATATGATCAGCCACCGACACTGCAACAATAAGCAAATATTCAACTGGTATAATATTAGGATTTTTAAGAGTAATACACACACACACAAACTATCTGATTCCACCTGCACACCCCTCTTAATTATCAAATTACACCATTAGAAATCCAATTCCAGAGACCTTAATCTGCTGTGTCCTAGCAGGCTGTTATTAAAAGGGTCTTACTGTATAATAAGACTCTGCTGCCTTAGGTTTCTTGCCCTGTAATTTCAGTATGGCTGCTGTAAGGGACTGATGCAGTCTGCATGCATCATGGTCACGTATGTGCATAAATCCACGACTGACTGGTTCACAGCCTGTTGCCTTTTTTCATGGCAAAATGAAAGGCTGGTTTATCAGGAGAGGAATGAGGGTGTTAAAAGAGATGGATTTACCTTGTACAGACATTTTTCAGTTGATGTACTGCATGTAATGCTGTGATTGTGTTTCATCTGCTTAATAGGTAAACACATTAGCCGTAATTACAATAGTCAGGAACAACCTTGTTAGATTTATTTCATGATTTTTTTTAACAGTGTCATATTATGCCGGAACTAGTAAGTAGTTTATTAAGTACTTTACTATACATGTGACATTTAGGAATTGTAGATGTTTACTTAAAAATGAGTACAGCAAAGTACTTTAACTTTAGGTAGAGCCATGGAGAAACAACATGACTATTGTTCCTCATTTGTCCTTTAATGGGACACATTCTCATGCCACCCCCCTACCCACAGCGAGCCAGTTGGTGGGTCAGGGTGTGTGACAGACCGACCGGAGTGTCCTGACAGTATGGTGAGAGTAGTTGTGTGTGTGTGTGAGATGGCACTTAAAGATGCTCGCATCAGCACACTAATTGGCAAGCAGTAGACTCCAGAGCCCAAGCATTGTCTGCACACAGCAGACATGACGTCATTCAGCCACACATGTGGAAAAGCAGTCCTTAAACGCACAAATATGCTAAGTTCATTCTTTTGTATTCTTTTGAACAAAACATTTAGCTAATGTACCTTTCACTAAATGTCAATTGTCAGTTCATATATTATTAAACATAATTGTTTTTCACAATATTTTATTATTCCAAATTCAATGGTATGATTATTGTTTTTAGCAGAAAATGATGTGGTTCATCGTCACACCCACTTAAGTAACCAAAAGTGGCTCCTGTGATTTTAAACCTGATAAGGTCACATAAGTTGACAGTTATTTGGCACAGCATTAAAAAGGCAAACAAATGTACACCATGGTATTTGAATCTGCTCCGATCTAAAAAAGCAAAACTTGCCTCTGGATTTGAGTTGCAATCTCGCTAAATATACAAGATGTCAAGTTAATGCATTTTTTGTCAGATTAGAGTACAAACATGGATGAGTGATCTCAGGTCAGGAGGGGTTGTAGGCCCCTTCTTGCCCTCGCGAGACAGATGAGGACCCCAGAGGCTACAAGAGGAGGCGGGCAGGAGGCTGGTTTACCTTAATATTTACACATGGTGTTGCTCTTACTATTACAGCCTCGGGAAAAGTACCTACGACCTGCTTTATCAGACACCACCAACACATGTCAGCTGACAAACACACAAAGCACACCTGAATCTGTCTCCTTGCAGCAGACAAACACAAATGTCTCATTTAGGATAGCCTGAAAAAATGGTCACCATCTCACAGGTAAACGGCAAAGAAGTTTGGACCTTTGACCTGCATCAGTCTACCCCGCCTACAAATCTGTCTCTTCTTCCACCACAAGGAGTATTCATGTGTCGCTCTGTACATACACACACACAGGCGATTTTTTTCCGTCACATTTTAATCTCGCAAGATGTCTGGTAAAGACACTCCCTTGCAAAAGAAGCAACCTTTTATAATGCATATCACTGATTCATTGATTAATTATTTACTTAACATTTGTTAAATAGCTAACTAGGATAAAACTGAAGGAATGTAATGAAGCCACACAGTCATTTTACTGTGGACACTGGCAGGGCCACGATATTACAAACTGCTACAACGTGTGATAATGGGGTCATCACGGCAACAACAGACAGCCAGTGAATCATCATCAAGATGCTGAAGCTACGCATTTAAGACAGATACCGTAGCTTTAATACTACGGGCTCTAATTTCATGATGTTGCGCAAGGTAGCACAGGGTGGTGGAGCGTGGCGCAGTGGTACCACTGTGCGCAGCCAATTTGGTAATTTGGTAGACTGGGCTGTGCTGAGATGGGCATGGTGGCGCACCAGTGGAGGTGTCCACATTTTCAGCTTGGCGCAGTGACAAATCCGTGACAAAAGTGCACGCCAAAGGTGCGCTGAAAGCTCGCCAGCTCCAACCTGGTCTATTCTTGGCGCAGGCGAAGCGCACCCTGCGCAGTGGTAAATTGTCAGACAGGCACACAGTGCACACACATCACCAAAACATCATAGGCAGGTGTCAGGCACATTTTAGTGGAAAAAAGAATGACAGCAAACACTAATGTAACCGTCTGAACCACAGTATAACCTTTTTTTCACTTTTCTGCTCCACTTGTGAGCGCTAAGAGTGTGGGCTAACCCTGTTTATTATCTGAACAGGTAGAAACACGTACACAGGTAGGTGTGGCTCAGCTGGTACAGTGGTCGTCTCACAACCTGAAGGTTGTGGGATGGACCTCCGTCCTGCTGTCATCATGACGAAGTATCCTTGGGCAAGATACTGAATCCCCATCCTGATGATGCCTCACCACTATACATGATTGACTTAAAACATAAAAAAAAAGGGGGGGGGGTATGCACTTAAAGTGACCGTTTAGTGAAAAAGTGACCAAGTATGGCGGCCCAGAATCCCAGTCATGTCAGGTCAAATTAAACACACCTGCTCAGACAAAACATTTGATGCAAAGAAACATTTAATTTCGCATGACTGCAAATGTCAGACAGGTGTGTGCAGTCAGTGGCGTGATGCTCACCACCTCGGGCCTCAAAATTTGCACGGCTGCTTTAACCGGCTGAAATGTGCCAAATATTCTCAGCGGCGCAGATTCAGTCAAAAAATAAACATCAACATGTGGACTGCTGTCTTAAATGACTTCACTTATCACACCCACTTTGCAGTGATTGGTCATGCTCCCAAACTAATTCCTGACTATTGCGTACAACATTTTCCAATGTAGTGGGTGTAGGAGTTGATAATAAATGAATAAAGCCTTTGGAGAGCTAATTAAAAAGGAACTACTGGCTCATATACTTGACAGACGTGTACAGCAGGGGTCTCAAACACGCAGCCCGCGGGCCAAATGTGGCCCGCAGGACACTAGTTTGAGGCCCCCGCCTTGATATGAAAGTTTAATGTTAGTTTGATATGGATGCTGTATGTTATCATGTACCCAGAAAAAACTATTACGTTTGATTAATGTTCATGTTAAAGGTTAAATAACTGTTATCCTCCCTATCTGTGTGGAAGTGGTAAGTTTTTGGCTATTTAAGTTTAAAGGAAATAACTTGAAGGCTACCGTTTAGGTCGCTAGCTCTCTAGTTTGCGAGTTAGCATGTGTTTCAAGACCCTGCAGTTGCGCAATATGTTGTAAATAAAAAAAAGTATAAATGTGACTATAGTCGTGTTTTGTCATGTCTACAGGGCTCTAATAATGCTTTGTTAATTTTAATCTGAAAAAAATTATTTGTCTACCCACCAACTATATGTGGTTTCTTAAGTTTTTATTATTTGCCGTTTTATTATTATTATTATTATATTTATTTATTACTGATTGATTTTCTTTATTCTTGATTTGTTTATTTATTTATTATATTTTTGATTTGTTTTATCTTATTTTGTGCAGAAAAATAAAAATATATTTGAGAACAGTGGAATGTTTTATCAGAGCTTTTATTGTAGAAAATCGGAACCAAAGCATTGAAAAAGTTTGTATATTTTTCTGTTTTTAATAAATGCGTTTTTTTTTTTTTGAAAACCTGATGCGGCCCAGCCTTGCCCAGACCCTAGCTCCAGTGGCCCCCAGGTAAATTGAGTTTGAGACCCCCGGTGTACAGTATGTGTGGACATGGCTATAATGTAACATGGCATGCTCATGTCGGCTACACTATAGTATATCAGATAATCCATCCGCAACCCTCCACTGACAGCAATATTTGCTATTTCAACCAGACCGCCGACACACATATATGCATGAACACACACACACGCGTTTGACATGACAGCTCATTTAGTCATCAGCATTGTAGACAGTCACCTCAGTCTACCCTCTCTAGGCCAGACTTTAAAAGGAGCTGATGATGAGTCACAATGTTATTTCATTCTACCAAAAAAAAACCCACAAACAATTAGGCTGCCTGTGGTACATGAATCTGTGTCAACAAACAAACACAACTGCAACACACCCACGCACACATTTCCACATCAAGTCCTTACTTTACAAGCTGATACGTCTCCCCCTGAAGCTGGGTCCGGTGTTAAATATTAGAGCAGCGCTCAGTCATGTACAGTTTTTAACAAGCGCCCATGCAGCATACCCCAGACGTGTGCTTACCTGCCCTGCTGGGAACCAACTCATTGGTTTACACTGTAACCATCACGTTGGTGTAGCCATTCTACACAGCCACTGCAAAAATTGACAAGCAACAACTTCTTCCTCCCATGGAATACATTACTGAAGGGAAGCAAAAGGGCCCCTGGGAAGCCCCACCTGATGTTTAGCCACAATTAGTGCCAGGTGAAATCACTCTAAACCACTTTAGTGCAGATAGTAAAAACAATCCAATGTAGGACAATATACAATACTGGTATGCTAAGACAACAAATTTCCGTAAAAGATAGTAATATATGTCATTAATAATATATTATTTTTTATACCAATATGCCAAGGGCCAATGAAAAATGAGCTGCGGACAAAAAATGTCCCCCAGGCCGCACTTCGTACACCACTGAGCTCAACACTTGTGTTTTCTGATTATATTCTATGAAAGAGACTGAATATAACTTTAGAAGGTCATCTTAGCATTGCTAAAACAACAAATCCAACAAATTCCTGCACCTTCTATCTTTCAGGATAGACTGATTTCAATGCTTTTGTGTCTCTAATTCATGACATTCGTGTAGCATATTAACAAATGTTGTGTTCAATACCTCATAGGTGTGAGCAGCCTAGTGTGTCTGCTGGATGGAGACCACCAGCACCACCACCAGCAATGGCAGCAGCAGCAGCAGCAGCAGTGTGAAAGTCCACGCCTGCAAAGGCTCGGGCTGAGGAGCCGTATTATCCATTGCCATTTGGTGTTTCTTCCTCACAGCTTCTGTCCTCCTTCTCCTTCTCCTCCCTGCTTGTTCTTCTTCTCTTTCTTTCAACTTCCACTCCTCCTTTGGGAAACAACACAGAAAAGAAGTTCAAAAACAGCCAGCAACATATGCACATCTGACTAAGGTTCCGTCCTTCTCACTCCTTTCCCCTTCTTCCCTCCCTCTCTCTCTTTCTCACTTTCTGCTACTGTTGTCCTCTCATTTTCTCCCCCCCCCTCTCCCACCCTCTCTCTAACTCTAATGGTGAAAGTGTCTCACTGCAGCAACTGCATGAGTGACACACACATTTTACCGACATGGTGCATACGGTGTTTTATCTCACAGTCATCGTACAAAGTGACAACATGCATTTTATTACAGGACAGTTGTACTAAAATAACATATGGTGATTCCCAAAATGTTTACAGTGTCATACCCCACTCTTTATAATACTTCTAAACACTATAACCTACACAGTAAGCTTTCTAGTTCTTCCAGAATCTGCACCTATTCAGCTGTATTTCTTTGGATTTTGTGATTCCCGCGGAAATGGTTTGTTTTAATGTATTCCACCCACAGCCCGCCTCAAGGCACGCCCACTCTGCTGTGGTTGTTTACACTGCGAGTGCATACAAAAACCCACCAATTGTGGTGAAAAAGGGTATTAGCAACTACAGACATCGGTGACCCTCTAATTTGCACCCCACTCCCTGAATGCACACTCTATAATGCTACACAGACAGTCGCTTACTTACACAAAATAAACACAGATATGACACTTACAGTGCATCCGGAAAGTATTCACAGCGCTTCACTTTTTCCACATTTTGTCATGTTACAGCCTCATTCCAAACTGTATTAATTTAATCTCTTACCTCAAAATTCTACACAAAATACTCCATTATGACAATGTGAAAAAGTTTTTTTTTTACTTTTTTTACTTTTTACTGAATTTATTAAAAATAGAAAACTAAGAAATCAAATTTACATAAGTATTCACAGCCTTTGCCATGAAGCTCAAAATTGAGCTCAGGTGCATCTTTTTTCCACTGATCATCCTTGAGATCTTTCTACAGCTTAATTGGAGTCCACCTGCAGTAAATTCAGTTGATTGGACATGATTTGGAAAGGCACACACCTGTCTATATAAGGTCCCACAGTTGACTGTGCATGTCAGAGCACAAACACCAAGCATGAAGTCAAAAAAATAAAAATAACTGTATTATTAAAAGAACTGTCTGTAGACCTGCAAGACAGGATTGTCTTGAGGCACAAATCTGGGGAAGGATACAGAAAAAATTCTGCTGCTTTGAAGGTCCCAATGAGCACAGTGGCCTCCATTATCCGTAAATGGAAGACGTTTGGAACCACCAGGACTCTTCCTAGAGCTGGCCGGCCTTCTAAACTGAGCGATCGGGGAAGAAGGGCCTTAGTCAGGGAGGTGACCAAGGCCCCGATGGTCACTCAGTCAGAGCTCCAGCGTTCCTCTGTGGAGAGAGGAGAGCCTTCCAGAAGGACAACCATCTCTGCAGCAATCCACCAATCAGGCCTGTATGGTAGAGTGGCCAGACGAAAGCCACTCCTTAGTAAAAGGAACATGGCAGCCCGTCTGGAATTTGCCAAAAAGCACCTGAATGACTCTCAGACCATGAGAAACAAAATTCTCTGGTCTGATGAGACAAAGATTGAACTCTTTGGTGTGAATGCCAGGCGCCATGTTTGGAGGAAACCAGGCACTGCTCATCACCAGGCCAATACCATCCCTACAGTGAAGCATGGTGGTGGCAGCATCATGCTGTGGGGATGTTTTTCAGCAGCAGGAACTAGTGCACACTAGGACTAGTCAGGATAGAAGGAAAAATGAATGCAGCAATATATAGAGGTATCCTGGATGAAAACCTGCTCCAGAGCGCTCTTGTCCTGCTGAAAAATGAACCTTCGCCCCAGCCTGAGGTCAACGACCCGAAGCACACAGCCAAGATCTCAAAAGATTGGCTTCAGAACCACTCTGTGAATGTCCTGGAGTGGCCCAGCCAGAGTTCAGACTTGAATCCGATCGAACATCTCTGGAGAGATCTGAAAATGGCTGTGCACAGAGGTGGATCAACAAAGTATTAAGCAAAGGCTGTGAATACTTATGTAAATGTGATTGTTTTCTATTTTTAATGAATTCAAAACATGTCAAAAAAACCTTTTTTCACATTGCCATAATGGAGTATTTTGTGTAGAATTTTGAGTTAAGAGATTAATTTAATACAGTTCGGAATGTAACATGTAACATGACAAAATGTAGAAAAAGTGAAGCGCTGTGAATACTTTCCGGATGCACTGTATGTGTAAATGGTTACTCACAGCTCGCTCTTCTGACTCTTGTGAAGTTGGAAAGCCATTAGATTTCAGCAACAGTTTGGAGATAGTCCATCTTCGGCCAATGCTCCTTGCTAAAACCGTGAAAAGCTTCGACAAAGGCGTTTAGCCGGGTGGGGATGGGTGTTTGGTTCCAAATATTTTTGTATCCCTCTTCCTGCTTTTGCATATTGTAGCTCTACTTAAAACTCCATTAAGGTCCAAATGTGCAAAATGATCACAACAATACTGGAATGCACTTATATACTATAGTTTATTGCGGCCACACAGTCAGGAAATCGGGAAGACCTGGGTTCGATTCTCTGCTTGGAATCTCTGTGTGGAGTTTGTATGTTCTCCCCGTGTGTGCGTGGGTTTTCTCCGGGTACTCCGGTTTCCTCCCACATTCCAAAAACATGCTAGGTTAATTGGTGACTCCAAATTGTCCATAGGTATGAATGTGAGTGTGAATGGTTGTTTGTCTATATGTGCCCTGTGATTGGCTGGCGACCAGTCCAGGGTGTACCCCGCCTCTCTCCCGAAGTCAGCTGGGATAGGCTCCAGCATACCCATTTGATCAATGTTTCTCATTTCGGTGTCCACTATGTTCTTTGTTCTGCTGGGCCTAAGGATTTACAATGAAATACACACAATTGTTGTCCAACCCCCCCGCTTTATTCTGTTATGCCTTTTCTTTCACAAGGTTATTTTTCCCCTCAATCATTAGCACAACAAACAATATAAAAAAACCTCTGTGTGAGAGTGTAAGTTCTATGCTGCATTTACAACCAAATAAAACAAAATACACATAAGTATGTTTTTTTACGTGGAAATTAAAAATCTAAAGATGCATTTTTGGATCATGGAAAGGATGTCAAAAATCATTGGCCAGCAATGTGTCGCATACAACACTGACTTATCTACGTACATGACATCTTAGCAAATTACACACCATAAACGTGGACTAAAACTTTCAAAGTAAGCCCAACCTGCATCTGTACGTCCCATACAAGGGGATGATTATTATGTTCACTTTTACTTATATCTTTAGAGTCGGTCACAATCTAAAAAAAAAAAAGTATCATAGATATTTTTTCTATCATATATATGATAGAAAATAAATCTGGGTCCAATTAATGACATGTGAAAGCCAACTGACTATAATTTTAATACAGTATTTTACATTCTTTCTCCTGGCATTGTCTTCTTTATACACAAAATACCCCCATATATTTCACTGCACATACGATGAATATGGACATTAAAATAACGCAACTAAAATGAGCAGCCATTTAAAAAAAGGAAAAAAAGTGCTCAATATTGGATGTAATGTACTGTTTTCACCTGAGATTAGTATTCTTCATAAAAGGGCATCAGAGGTTATCAAGTGGTACTTGGAAAAATTTAAAGCACTTGACAAGAGAGCATGTATGTCAATAAGTGAAATATATATGAATCGGGTTTGATTTATGACCGTTGAGAATTAATTGTTTTTCTGATGACCTCAAAGACATGAATTGTGCTGCGTAAGGCATCGACTAAAAAGGAAAGAAGAAACAGTGTTTCATTTCAATGTCGCTGGTGGCAAAGGCTATCGCACAAAGGCAACATTGTCACAGCAAAAGAAGCTTAATGTCTACATTGAGCCTCACGGTGACAGCAGCAGTAAGGCCACATGCACACACGCCATACTGTATGATGTAGCGGCCGCTACGGTACACATACAAGAGCACGTAATTCGTACCGCTGTAAAACTATGTGCAAGGCTGCATGGAAGCGTTTACAAGTAAGAGCAAAAGGCGAACATGCTGATATCAGGGTGGTAAAAGGCAGGATGCGTGAGGAGGAAACATGGAACAAGTGAGTGCAAATGGGAAGCATACAGAGTTGTATCTGCAGCAATTTGGGACGATGCATGGGCAATATTGGTCAACATGAGTATAATATGCTCAGGAAGACTGGAATTGTCTTGAGCGCTTAGGTATCACTTTTTTGTGCAGCAAGCACTGTAACAGTATCATCTACAATAATGTGGTGTGCCACTCTCCAAAACTGGAGTTTACGTTTGTACGGGGAAAAAAATCACAAAAGGTAACTGTTGACTCCATTCACTAGAAAACAGCAGCCAAGCTTCTTTGATGGGACATTTGTGCTGCTACAGACCAACATTCCGGCAGTGAAAGTGAGCAACAGCCCTGTGTCCTCTGATCGTAGTGTTTCAGTGTTAATGCTGTCATTAGCATATCCTGAGCACATATCAGGGTGATATTACTGACAATAGTGTGCATATGTGTGCGCATGTGTGTACGTGTCAGCACCAAGGATCACGCTGCGCCCGGCCTCGAGCCAAACTGTCTGCCCGCTGCCACGCGCTCTTCATTAAAGCAAGGGCTTCACTGCAGCGCTTCTGTACCGATGGCTCGGACACCTCTTTTTGGGGGAGGGCCACCTGTTGTTGGAGATATGAAGGAACAATTGGACAAAGCTGGAGGGTGTCACAACTGCAGATGTGATGTTATTTTCATTCCAATAGAATTCTCCCAGAGACATGTAATTAGGTTGGTGCAACACGTACGTGAGTAGTGAAAAGTCTGGGCACACAATCTTAATTAGTAGCATCAGAAAGTGTGTTTAACTGTTGTATCTCATTTAGTCTCAGTGATGACAATAGTAATTTCATGTCTACAGGGCTCTAATAATGCTAACCGAATTTAGAAGGTAATAAACAGGTTTTCTACACTCCAACTATGACAAAATTCCCTTCATGAATTGTCACAGAAATTCTGGAACCAATTGCATGCCTTTTCTGCTCTCTACTGGCCACACGACAGATACAGCCATGACATCCAATTGTTGTACTCAAAATGCAGTCAGCACACATGTAATATAGATATACTCAAAGCTTTATCATTATCAGGCAAATGGTCTATAAGTCTCTCCCACTACCTGGAATATGCTTCTCCACGCGCTGTCCAAGACCTGCAGAAGCCGATTTCGCTCTTCACATCCACTGAAGTACAAGACCCACGGTGGAAGGAAGTGATCACGGTCTATGGCAAACTCCTGTTGGTAAAACAGAAAAAGTGCCAGAGTTCAATGCAGGAATCATCTGCAAGTCCAAAATGAACTCAGTATACAGTTAATGAAGTTAATACAGTTCTCATGATCATGTTTGAAGCATTGCCTATTGAAAGCATTGCATACACCTTCATAGATGTCAATGTTTGAACATCAAAAGCCACCTACAATGACACAGTACTCCATGTTGGACTCAATGCTGACGGCTGTGATGTCACAGATATTAGCACTGCCCAGCGAGCGGAAGAAGCTGGTCTGACAGTCTTGATGGCAAGTCAGCAGTTTGTTATCCGTCACAACCAAGCAACATGGGATACATGGGGTTGGAGCCACACCTTGAGGAATGACCTTCAGGGGAGAAGATTACAGTTATATCCATGTATGGTGCTTTGTAATTGATGTGTCGACCACCATGTTGAATGATGTAAACTATGTTTGATCCTTACTCCTTTAGAGACAGACTGGCAGAGCAGTTGCATCCAGTCAGCCATGTCCTGTTCGTTGTTGGCACTGAGTTCCAGAGGGGGGCGCTCAGTCAGGATGACTTGAAATGCATGAGGACGCTCTGTGCTGTGTGAGCGACGGCAGCCTCCACAGTATTCTCCACTGATGTAAGATTGTTAGAGGACATGACAGTAGCTTGTCAAGTAGTTTATGTAGATTATATTTTAGAGCACAAAACTCACCCCATAGTAACAGAGAGCAGAGGCGTCACATCAGTTCTTTCTGAATAGAGATACAGTATGCCATTGCTACAAGAAGGGGACAAAAAGCCACAGTAGTTTATATGTGCAATGTGAACCTCTGGTATACCTAGAAATGCATACTCAGATGTTCATGCTCAGAGCAACCAGCTTAGGTACAGTGGTGTGAAAATGTGTGATTTCATTTTTTTTTTCACAATTGCATGTTTAAGATCAAACGTATTTAAATATTAGTCAATGAAGCACAACTGAAAACTAGATGCTGTTTTTAAATTAAAAAATACATTACTATATTAAAGGGAGGAAAAAAACAAACAAACCCATAAGGCCCTGTGTGAATATGTCCTGTAAAAACATAACTGTAGTTTATCAGACCTGAGTTCAACTAATCTAGCCACACCAAGGCCCGATTGTCAAAAATCACTTACACAGGATCAAGTAGATCAAAAGATCTTCAAATGTTAAGACACTATGATAAAGAAATGATAAAGAAAGTAATTGAGATTAACCAGTGTGAAAAAGGTTATATAGTCAAAGTTCTGACCTGAATCCTATTAAGTTGCTGTGGCATGACCTTAAAAAGGCGCTTGAAAACCCTCTGCAAAGGGGCCATTCTACACAGCGCCGTGTTGGTTTGGGTTTTTTCTCCTTTAATACTAAAAGGTTTGGTTGGTCAGTTGTGTTGCCATTGACCAATATTTTGATTTATTTGATGATCTGAAACATCAGTGTGACAAACATGCAAAAAAATAATAAATCAGGAAGGGGTGGGGTGGGGGAGACATTTTTAACAGCACTGCACGTATGTGAGCCCCTACCTGAGGACAAGGTAGCAGCTTTTCCACAGCTCCTTGCCCAGGTATGTGGATCCTGCCCTGTACTGCACCATCCCTTCCTTCGTGCTGGACGGTAATTTAAAGTTTGGTGTGTCCCCTTGGGGGGACAAGATCACATCCATAGGATCCTCCCAGTGGACCAGTGAATATAAATGTATGGAAACCTCAGAAACCTGGAGGTACAGAGAAACACTGGATAACAACTACTTTAAAAAAAACTAAAATAGAGGCCAATAATGAAAGCATGTCTTTACCTCACAATGAGATTCTTGGGAGACAAACTTGGTGAGAGCAAGTTTTTCCATGGTGGCATCAGTCAGGATGGAGGGAAATGGGGGCTCTCGACAACCATTCACCATGGCAGACTTTAGAACTGACAAGAACCATCTGGACGCAAAGAGGTAAGAATTGAGGTGGGTAGGAGATGACCACACATGCTGAATTATAAAAGACATTTGGAGGATAAAGGGGATGATTGACAGACATTTGCAGGAAAACACTCACATAGTTAGAGAGGCATCAGCTGTGTCCAACAGGAACTTCCTTCTTCGATTAGTGCAAACGATGGTCACTGTCTGTTGGTCAAGCCCCACCTGCAACGATGAGTGAGATGTCATTGTGGTATTACCTCATGGTTGATTTTGAAATGTAGAGGTGTCTTTAATAGCCTGTAAAGTTTACAAAACTGTGTATACTGTATAAGTAACTTGTCATGCATGAACATTTCACTTAACGGTTTTAATTCTGAAATTAACCAGCTGCTGTGACTGTGTGGTTGCACAAAAGTTCAAAATTTGCAACTTAATTTGGTCAGCTAGTTTTACTGGGTACAGTCAGGCTAAGAACCGGAATGTAACAAAGATCTTACTGAAAGGTAGTCAAGCTCATTGTATGAAACGGCATCTTCCACAGTGTACGGCTTCTCTGCAGCACCTGTGGAGAAGTTTAATCCCAGAAAATTGTGTAACCCTTCTGAGACAAAGACACAACAGCACATGCACAATGTTTGTTTTGGAACTAGAAGTTCAGTGGTCACACATTTGGTATTACTCAGAGCTTTGGGAGCTTTATTGGGGGTAATTACACAGAAGATGCCTGTTAGTTTATAAGTACTGGCAGCCATGGGTAAAACAAATGTATGGTGACTACGACTGACCTTTCCTAAGCAGGTAGATGTAACAGTCAGTCAGCAACATGTAAAGAGGCTGCAGGTCTCCCTCCATATGGCCTGTACTCATCCTCACCATCTAAAAAAATGAATATCAATGGAAGACACAATAGCTGTTGAAAATACAATGGCAATGCATTACATAATAATTACAGTGCTGGTAATAAACATTGGCAATAAAAACACCCAGCAATATAAAAAGTCAGAATGACATACTAAGTTTGCAAAACATCCATTAACACGTATCAAAATGGACAAGGTCATTACCCTGAAGAGCTGCTCTTCATTCTCTCTGAATACATGGATCATGAGGAGTAGTAAGTGGTTGTTGTCCACCCTAAAAAACACAAACAGTAAATACATGAACGCCACTCACAATCAGAAAAGAAAACCTGATCCCCTTACTTAAACTCAGCCGGATGATGAATTTCTGAGGGACTAAGCTTCTCCTCTTCAACTTCTGCATCATCACAAGTCATTTTGCCATTTTCTGCACTATTATCATCCCCCTTTTTCATGTTGGATTCCTGTCCTGTTGGTGTTGTTGCCTCTCTTTGATCTTCATAGCCACCTGATAGAGTCTGTGACTGGCTTTGCTCTGTAGCGTCATGGTAGCCACCACCTGTGGGAGCAGAGTCTGTACTGCTGGGGGTAAGGCAGAATAAGTCTTGAGTTGCTGAAGAGAACTGCAGGTTTGGGCTTGGGGCCACAGTGAGATGGAACTGCTCTCCCGATACTGGGTCAGGAGGCTCCCCCCCGGAATCTTCTCGAAAGGGCTGCTGTGCAGGAGGCTCTGATGCCCGATCACCTCCGTGTTTCTCCTCATACTTCGGGTGATCCCAGACCTCGTCTCCATCCAGAGCACCATTAAGTCTGTCCATGACATCTCGCAGGGGTTGGCCAACTGAATCCATGGAGGTGTCTGTCACCTCGGGAAGCCTTAGCAGGGCCTCCACCCCATCGTCATCAAGTTCCTCCCCCGCCACCTCTTTTCCGGCTTTGCCCCTCCCTGTTTCTGTCTCACGGTCAAGGTGGATTACGGTGCCATTCAAAGCATCTACATCCTTTGAGCTCTGGACGGCATTGTCAATTTCTATGTGCTCATATGATAAAGAGTTATGGATGCTGCTGGCGAGATCTGTGGCGCTCTTCCCACGTCGTTTCTTGCCTGGTTTCCTTCTTGTTGCCATTCTGCAAACCAAGAGGGATTTAACATCAACATAAGTGGATCCAAATGAACATGAACAAACAACGGAGTGTACTGTACCGAATGACTTCCAGTTCGTTGTTGGTGCTCTCTGTATCGTCTCCTGCAGTGTTGATGTAACGGCTTGGGACGTGAACTGGTGTCACATCAGCTGAGGTGTTGGCATCTGAGTCCTCATTGAAGGGATTATATCTGGAAGTGGGGCTGTGTGGCGATAGACGAGAGCCAACCTTCACCTTGACATTGCCGGCGTTTGGGACCACTGTGTCGCTGATGACAGTTAAGGGATCGGAGCCACTGGACCTTGGGCAGCTGGCCTGGTCGGTGAGGTCGCCTTCTTTCATTGAATATGACACCAAGAAACTGAATTAGGACCGAAAAAGGCTTACATACAGTAGATCCCTGCTATTCGCGAGGTTCAGACCATCCTATTTTTGACACTAATCAACCATGGGCTCTGTCTATGGTGCTACTGGATGTAACTAATTTGATGGAGGAATTGCTGTCTATTGAATTAGCTTGACATTTACATTTACTCACACAAAACAAATCAACAGGAGGTCATCAAATCAACTTCCTCATTCACGGTGCAACCAAAAATGGCAACACCACATGTGAAACACACAATATACAGTAAGTGCACCACAGAGACTATGCAAAACAATACTATTTAATACTACTTTAAAACTTGCAAAGCATGCTGGATACATTCCGGACATGTTTTTCCATATAAGAAATACTTTTTTGATCAAAAATCTGAATTTGAACAGTTCTCGATGCTGAATCGTGAATATGCAGGGATCCACTGTATTTGCTTTTATAGCTGTAGAAATACAAAAGACATTTGGCTGTAGGACAGAAACAAAGTAAAGTTCAGTCGTTTTTGTGGGGAGAGATGTTTCTATTTCACCATGCACCACATGACAGAAACTTTGTGTCTTTCCACATCACTGTTGCACACAAATATACAGTTAGGCATTGCATTATTGTTGAAGTCCATCGACAGAAAAAACATACAAGACAATAGAGGAAGGCGTTAAGTAGTAAAACAAGAAGCAGTACCAGAGGCCACGTTCAAGCATCAATGCTGTAGTTTGAGCGCAGGCTTATGTCATTTAAGGTAAGATTTCAACCAAAAAATCCAAATTGAACATCATACCCTGCAGTGTGAATGTATCCATAGTGTATGTCAGGTCAAGTTATTATCCCTCTGGAACAACATTTCTTGTAAATAAACCAGCAACCAATCAAATGCAGTAAGGCAGTGCTTCAAATAAATAGTAATAAATAAAATACTGTGATAGTGATATTGATAGTGATTATGATACAAAGGTGTTAAAAAAATAAGTAAAAGTAAAATAAATAGAAGATGTGAAAGCTATTGTTGATAATTGCCTCTGCTCATTCTTCAGTGTATTGCACTGTCTAGGCCAGTGTCACATAGCACACATGAAAAAGACTGACAGGACAAAGACAGACTGGAGTACAAGAGACATTCACATTTGTCTCACTGTACTACACAAAAAATGACAAGCATTAGGATGGAGAATCATGCCAAACAAACAGCCCACACTGAAACCTGACACCTTAATGTGGTGGATAATAATTAAAATAAATACTCTATTTATTCTAATTATTCTAATTCACTCTATTAGTGCCGTATTCATTCTTTTTCTTTGCCGTGTCATTATTAGGGTAGCGGGGGTATGCTTGAGCCTAACTCATCTGACTTTGGGTGGCACTGTCCACTCTGGACTGGTCTGGTCGCCAGCCAATCACAGGGCACATATAGACAAACAATCATTCACACTCACATTCATACCTATGGACAATTTGGAGTCGCCGATTAACCTAAAATGCATGTACATTGAGGTACGTGCACACGGAGAGAACATGCAAACTCCATACAAAGATGTCCAAAGGTTCGAACCCAGATCTTCGAAGTTGCTAACCACTGGGCTACCATGGCGCCCTATTAATGCTGTCGTTATTTTTTCATTTAAAATGGTTTCTGATGTAAACAGTACATTACGTTCCAAACATATATCAAGCACAAACAAAAGCAGGACCATGCCAAAGCTGAGCGTTAACTCATGTCCCACCTTCCCAGTCTGCACTTGGCATTGCCTGCAACACGGGGAAGATGTCACCAAAATCATAATCTAAAAAAAGGAGGAATAACATAAAACATTAGAAAGAGGTGTTGTGAAGTCATCAGAGAGGAGGTTGAGACTGTGATATCAGATAAATTACACATAAATTATGGTATACAACAAAAGAAAATCAATGGGAAAATGGAGAAACTAAAACACATTGAGAACACTAAACAGTGATGAAGCCACTTGGCTCAGCAGTTGCAATGATCGAGCACTGCATTATCCGAGCCATGCTATTAAACTGATACAGTACACTTTTGTAAGCAACGGCATTTTTTACTCAATTTAATTACTCAAAATGCTGTGTAAAGTGGTCATTTCAAGACCCAGAATTGTAAAGATGTGAAACTCACACTTGAGCGCCAACAGTGTTACAAATAAAGTTCGGGGACAGGGCAGCTCACCTTCACTCGAGGGGGCGATGGCACTGTCATCCCACTCCAGGTTGGTGGAGGTCAGGGAAGTGAAGGAATGCAGGGATAAACTGTCTGAACTGGGCAGCCTTTCCTCAAAGTCCAACAGGTTGTGTGGTTTATAGTAGTCTGGCATGTAAGGGGTCACGTCCAAATATGGCACATCCTGGAGCAGCAGGAGCAGCAGTTGAGGTTAGAGATGTGGTGCTATGTGTTACACAATAATAAAACTGATGCTGACCAGCTCCAGGTCGAATCGAATGAACTCCAGTCCGGCCACCAGCGTGAGGAAGAGTGTCAGGTGGTCGTGACTGCACACTAATGCATTCCTGTGCACAAAAGACAAGAAATTGTTGACAGGGTTTCCACTACATGTGATTGATCAGAAGAGGGGCTTGGCTGCATTAAGATTTTCACCAGGTATAGCAGCAATAAAAATATATTTAGCCTAATATGGGATATTTTAATGTACTGTATCTAATGAACCCATCTCATGCCATGAAATCACTGGAGGACTTACTTGAAGTAATACTTCTGCAGCAGTCCCTGGTTCTCTTGGAAAAGCCGCAGGTAGCTCTCTAAAGAGCTCTCACTCAATGCCAGGTATAACCATGCCCGACCTAGCATCAATGTCAATAAATAAGGCTTAAGTTAATTGAATTGTGACTGATCGTTTACATTCCAAACGAGTAACACTCACTTCGTCCGAGGTTTGTCGCTATGTGTTGAAGCTCGTCTATCTGGCGCACGGCCTCTCTCCTGGTGAAGTGAAGGACTAGAACCCAGTAGCCTGAGGAAATATCCTGAAGCCTAAAAAGGAGAAAGCAATCAACGGCTTGTTCACTCATACAAACAAAAGTCATGTGATTTGTAACGCATTTTCAAAGGCCATAATTTAATGTAAATATGCCTACCCATACAACAGCGCATGATCAAGGTGTTCGCAGAGCCTCTGTAGAACACGGTCATGATTTCGGATGGCTGGAGCCTCATCTTCACACGCTGCAAAGTAACTCTGCAACTGTAGAAAGATATACATTATGCATGTTTACGGAAGACATGTTTAAAAACCACTGAGATTCTAAATTGACTTACTTTTTATATGGTGTATTATGTCTGGGAAAATCACATATAGCTTAGAAAGTCCTCATGACTTATCCATAACTTCAAGCAATTTGGTAAATAAAAATAAAAACAATTTCAAAATTGCTAAGATGCATTCAGTTATATTTAAATTTGAAGTTGCTACAATGAGAGAGTAACCAAAGCCTGGAGGAAGCAGGAAACACCATAAAATATGCTCCAGAAAAATGTCAGTGGTTGTTTTATGTGACTGGATGATGGAACATACACTTGCACTTAATGGCCAATAAAACTTAACAGTTGCTAGAGCTGTTCCATTGTGAAAGTGTATCGAATGTATCCTAGTTTAGGAACAACACCAAGCATGAAGGCACAGGATAATGTTGTCAACATGAGGATTCCACAACAGAAACAGAAACATAAACATGGTGCATGCATTCGGCAGGTTTGTTTACAACATATCCTGCAGAGAGACAATATTGAGGCTTTATATCAAAAACATTGTTGCAGTATGTGAGAACAGCAGCATAATATCAACTAAGAGGGGTCTCTAATTAGCATGAGTGAGCGTTAACCTTAGCAAAATGGATGTGAATGGGCTAAAGCCCTTCCCAGACGATACCACACTGAGTGGTGTGTTTGTTGCCCTTCTTTGTCGTTTTCTAAGCCACCAAAACGAATTTAATAAAGTGACAATGTAATAACAAAGTAAGCGATACCTTCTTGACGGAAAGAGAGATGTTTTCCAAAATGCGGTCCTTGACTTCGAGTTGATCCATCACTGTTGTTGACACTCAAGACTTGTCAGCTGACCCGAGCTGGCTCTTGCAGTGCTAGTTTGGCTAAAGCTAAGGCCTAGCACACATTCGCAACATTAACACCTACAATGTACAAAAGGGACACTGACGTTGTTTGACAAAAGATTAAATCCCCTATCGCACACCCATTCAATAGCACTGATAGCGCTAATGCGATATTGACAGCGTTAGCCACTTAGTGTTAAGATAGCTCCCGTCCAATGATTGTTTGCCGCAACGATTTTTTTTGTTTAACAAGACCGCCGTTTATGAAATTTCAAGTAACTTATTTACATTTAATTTCAATATATATTCCCCATTAAAATCATTTTTAGTCACAGGTTGCTAACTCCTGCCAACTTTTACTGCGTTACAGCTGTCAGGTCAAATGTACGTCACAGGAAACTACGTCACTCTACGCGACATGGCCTTCAAAATGTTTTGTTGAAATCACAAACTACTTATTTAGACGTGTAATAGTTTATTTTTTAAAAATCTTGACAAATCATAAAAAAATAATAAATCGAACAAATAACGACTTGCCTACAAAGAGCATATCATATTATCAGTCATCACTATATTGGTACTATTGTTTGAGACAGAAACACTTCATGCCTCACATTAAAATGTGTAAAAAAAACGTCTTGGTCAGATGTGTCACGTGACAGATGGAATGTCAACTTTATTATCCAAAACAATTACAGGCAATTTAGCAGTTGGCATAGTTTTGTTCAGTGCATGTGGCTACCACCATGATGGTGAAATGCGGGTCAACTGATACGGGTGGGTGATATTCTTGCTCACGTCACATCATTTTATAAAATGGCTTACCAATCAAGTACGAAACATGGATAGAATTGTTTTCAAATAAAAGTGAAAAGAAAAACAGCACATTATTTTAGTGTCAAGACCCACTTACTTGAGTGCCACGATACCAACCCCACAAAAAAAATTGCAATGCCCCCCCCCCCCCCCCCCCATTCAATTTGAAGTTGCTTTCAAAAGTTACATGGTATTCATTTTCTGTACCCCCTCAGATTTAGTCAGACTTCTCCTTCTCTTTCATGTGCAGGAAGACAATGCTGAAGACAAAGAGTCCTGACATCATGGAAAAGACGCTGGCATAGTATGGGAACGCTGAGGGGATGAAGCGCTCATACTGGGTGTGCTGCAGGGGACGCACTGACACCTGTGGTAAACAAAACAACCGTCGTTAAGAGTTTGGGATGCTGTACAGCCTGCAAAAACCGCAGTAAAAGACGGGCAGGATACAATCATATCAGGCATGCAGTGTTGAGTCAAGACTCGAGTACAGTTGGAATTTATTCAAGTTGTTGGAATTTTGCGTTAGTCACGCCCACAGACTTTTGACGGGTGCCTGCGACAAATAAAATTCCTGAAGCTGTACACATACACACAAGTCTGTGAAATGTTTCATTATTCTAATATTTAATTAAGTGATTACATTCATACAATTAAACACTGAAATAATTATATATAGTTTCACGTTAAATCAACTGGTATTTCAATTTAATGACATTTAATTATTTCAAGATTTATATGGCACATTTTAAAAAAAGATTTATTTATTGATTTATTTAATTGACATTTAATAACACATTATTTCAATGTTTTTTTCCATTTTGTCCTCCATAACATGCACACTCACATGTCTGATCTCTGCTATGATACATTAACCAGCGCTATCAGGCGTAATTCATCCATTCAGTCCTATGTTACGATATTGACTGTTGACTGACCTGGGTGGAGGAGTAGAGGTGTGTATATCCCAGTCGGTTGTAGTCCACCTTGAACTGGAAGACTCCGTACACGTCTGGCAGCTTAAACTGGACACTATATTTCCCACCTTGCGGCGATTCAAAACAAACAAGTGTATTCAATTTCAAATCTTAACAACGATGTGTGTCAAATCTAGGCAGTAGTGCACTAATAAACGATACCGTTTTTCTTGAGATAAGTCCTGACGAAGGGGTCAATCCTCACAAATTCCAGCTGAATGTCATCACCATCAAAAGGAACCCAACGGCCCTCAGAGAGCATCTCAATGACAATTTTGTACTCCTGCATGGACAGTATAGTTCTCATCAACTCAGTTCAAATGTATTCAGGGCTTTACAGCGAGTCCATTTACTCACCACAAGATCGGTGATGGTGTAAGCTGCAGGTGGGATAGTCTCACCCACGGGATGATGGGTAACAGCACCCACCCTGAGGACACCAGCCTCTTTGAACACCCAGCGGGAGAGAGCCTCAGCCAGCTCCATGTTGCCAGTCTGCTCGTGTCTACAAGAGACAAAACACACTCAGTTGGACTCAGTACTTTTACAGTTTGAGGCTGCCCAGTGTGATTATATTCATATATGGTGTGACAAGTGGCAGTTACATGCTCAGAAATATGCAAGCAAGTGTATTACATGGTGTATGTTTTCATGTGTGGACTTTCACTGCACTGATTAATAGCAGATTTAGTCATCTGTGTAAAATATATAATGGAGTTAAAATATATTTCTTAAAGAATCCCCACCACAACAATGTGCGAATATAATGTTCAGACATTCGCATTCAGAGTGTATTACTTTTGCTAAATACAATGGATTACAGTACCATACTTGGGCTGTAACTACATTTTGATTACCATGTCAACATGAGGCTAACACCTACAGTTAGTGGTTGGGCCTGCAACCTCACCGTTTTCCCAAGTCAGAGCTGATGTGTGTGAATATCTTGTTGGCAAAAATAATACTTTATGGATGACTAAGGAAATAAAAAAAATGGCTGAAATGAGAGGATATTTACATATTTAAATTTTTAAAAAGATTAATCGATGATCAAAATAGTTGATGAATTGAGTAATCAATTAACTATTGCAGCTATACACTGTGACAACACACACAAAAAAAAGAAATAACATGAGCCAGAACTGACCGTTCAGATCCAGGTGTGGCTTTCTGCACCGCAGAGTTGAAAAAGGCGTCACTAAAGAAGTCCAGGGAGCCGCTAAAAACCACTCTGGCGTTGTTCCTGGCCTGAATGCCGGCAATCAGCAGAGTATTTTTGCCAACAGCATGGGGGTACTAAAAAAGAAAAATAAAACATTCAGTGCCGTATAGTGACTCCATGAAGAAAAACAGTCTGGACAGCCCTTCAGCATGAACGCTATTATACTGCACAGTCAGTGTACTTACCTGAGAAATAGGTCTGTCAGGAAAAAAGGAGTAGGCTGTAGACGAGCCAGTAAGGATGTCCAGGACCAGAGGGTTGTCAGGATCAGCCACCATGCTGGAAGCCCAATCAATGATATTAGAAACAGTCGTCCCTTGCACCATGGTGGTTCAAATATTGCTCCCTCATCTATCACTTTTCCAAAATGAATAAATGCTCGCTATTTTGCCGTTGACTATAGCTTATTAGTCTAAAAAATCCATATTTAAGCAACTGTTAAAAATTGCTAAAAAATCCCCATTGCTACTTACGCAACGCCTTTAAACAAAACCGGTTTATTGGTGGGTTTGCCGACAATGGTGGGAGCTTTCAGCATGTTCTCTGGGTCAGCAACAATCAGGGTGTGCTGTAGATAAAAATGACAACAACTTCTCAGTCAATAATGATGTCAACGGACAGTATGACTGGAGTGAGGCGGACTTTACCTCTCCAGGATCCGACACATCATAGTTGTGATGGTCGATGACGGCGGTCTTTTCCTCATCAAACTCAATGCCACACTCACTGCCCAACTCCCTCAGAGGGTCACCTAAGAAGTATTGTAATTCATTTACGGTGTTTTAAATCATATCAAAGCATGACTAAATGAAGTGAACTGACCAATTTCAGAACTGGCAGCAACCAAGACATTTCCTCCGCCATCGATGAAGGATGTAATGGTCTCCACATTTATATTGCCTCCAAAGTCTGCAAATCACCACAAATTGTTGCTTGTTGTATCAACATAAAAAATTGGGTTTATTTAGAATGAAAACTGTTAAATGTACCCTCAACTGATGGTGAGAAGATGATCAGATGATTGTACGGGAACTGGCCATATTTGATGAGCGACAGTGAGGGGTCATCAGCTGTTTTGAATGTAAGGTCAAAGCCGCGATCTGAAAGAGAAATGGAGATTAATGACCACATAAAATATCTTAGGATCTTAAAAAAAGTACAGCGTGATGTGATTGTAATTGCTAACAGACTGAACTTTAAAGAAACGAACTATAGACTCCAACAATTATTACACGTTGATCTTTTCAAATACAAACCCCGCTGTAGTGAGGAATTTCAAGGAATTTTAAAATTCCTTAATCTTGCTGCAAGTCTATAACAGCGGTGCTGTTCCAGGCTACATGACGTTTTGACGGCTACTTTATGTAGCAGCAGTTAATGGCAGTACAGTACATGACAAATAGCTGGACAGAGCGTAACAAAGCTAGGCTAATGTTAGCATCCTTTCCGCCCAGCATAAAGCCAATATCAAAGCTATATATTCCTACTAAGACGTTGTCGTGTACTTTCCATACAATAAAGGAAAACAAAACATACTTCAAACATATGACATATTTCATGCTTACTGTACCTGCGAGACTACGGAAGAAGATTGAATGGGTGTCTCTGATGTTTAGGTTATCCAGTAAGACCAGAGTTTTACCGTCGGCCAAGGCACAATGCAACAAGGAGGCTAATGAAAGAAAGAAAACAATACTACTGTCCAAACGTTTGTAACTCTTTTGAATTAACGTCCTGGACCGTGTTTTGGCCCGGTGTGTCTGCATGACTGCAATCGAGGCGGCCATCATGCTGTGGAAGTAGACGTCAGCCTTTCTACACCGTTTACCTTTGACCCCGTAAAGCAACCAATCAGAAGCAGGAACACGTCGCCTTTAATTTCATTACCACCAATGGGATGAATGCTTCGTTGTGGCCCACCTCTGGCCTGTCATATATTCACCATTTCTGTCCGTATCCTCTTTTCCCCATATAAAATCCAGCTTTATCTAATATAATATTTATAATACACTATATTCTAACACTTTTTCTCAATTTGCTGTCAGTTTTCTCTAAAACTTGTGAAAAAGAACATAGCCCCACTATGCGTCGACACGGTATTGGCTGTTGTGACTTTGTGATTGGCAGGCGCCATTTTCGTTTCTTAAGTTTTTTTGTTCTGCAATACATTCACACCTATGGACAATTTAGACTGTGGGGCAAACATGCTAACCGCGAGGACAACATGTTCTCCACCACAAGAAACATGTCTGAAACATACAAGCAGTGACTACTGTTTATTCGAGAGGTATAAGGATTATGTTGTAACAAACAAGTTAAGACTTTCGGGCACAAAATAAATAATAATAAAAACAGAATAGACATACAATGCGTAACAAATCATGTTAATTTAGGAAAATACGACACAAAATATATATATATATATATATATTTAAAAGAAAAATGTACATACGTGAGATGAATGCCATGGGGAGAATGATACAGCTTTAGTTGGGTCTAAACGTAAATATGCTGTAATAATGTACAATTTAGGCTGTATCATTTGTATTGCATCCACTGGAGTATAGTCCAAGTAACTTTTAAACATGACTACACTTGAACTGCACACACAATCAGCTCCGTCTCAGTTTCAGCTTTTTCACCTGCCTGGATATCACCTGGCATTTCCACTTCCCCATCTTCCCCTTTCTTCGTATGAACCACTCCTCTTTCTTGTGGCTTGCCCACAATCCCCTCTTCCACATCTCCCTCTTGGCCACGAAAGATGAGCCCTTCTTCCTGGATGACATGTTCGGTGGTGGGGGTCCATGCCGTAGCGGTCTCACCCTCAGCAGTGGTGACTGTGGTGTACTGGTAGAAGTCGGAGTCTGCTTGAAACATGACCAAGGCTTGTGCTGTGTGGATGCGTACATGCTGAGCTAGCGAACTGGCATCCAGGAATTTATCACCACATGAATCACAGGCATAAAGTATCTGGGTGTTGGGGTCTGGAAACAGAGGTAGTGTGGAAAATGACAAATGGTTTAACACACACAAAAACACACATGCTATATACATGTATATATAAAATTATTTTTATTTGTTTTTTTTTGTAGGAAAATACCGTCTATGAATGACTTTCAAGAACCTTTGACATATGCATGTTGATTTATTCTCTAAAATTGCATGTGCAGCGAGCTTTGTAAACTTACCTGCTTCTTGCACTTTCTCTACAGCTTTGGTAATTTCTGCTTTCAAAGCTTCTGTTTCATCAGCACACACTGATGCATCCACTGGTACCACTGTAAAATTTCAGTATGACATGGTCAGATATTTGCACCCACAGTCCAAAAATATGTACAGTACTGTATGTTAGGTTCATTGAAGACCCTAAAAACTCTAAATGGTTGTCTCAATATGATTGCCAAGTAATAGATCCCAACTCTGACCTGTTAGCTGAGCTACAGCGCTGCCTGACAGGGTTCCCGCCGCCAGTGTGACAATGTCCTCGCTAACAGTTACTATGTTGATCTCGCTGTCGGAGGTAGACGCCTCAGCACAGCCTTCGGCGCCCTCGCCTGTGCTGCTGCCAGCTCCAGCCAGCATCTTCATGCCAGCTTTGCCGTGGTGCACGGTCTTGACGTGAGAGCGCAGATTGTCCACGCGGTTAAACCCCCTGCCGCATTTATCACACAGGAATGGTTTCTCGCCTAAAGATGAAGATATATGGAGAAAAACAGCAAATAAAAAAAATATATATTCAAACATTTGCCATACTTCTTACCGGTGTGAATGATGATGTGTTTTGAAAGGTCTCCCACATTAACAAAGGCCTTGTTACACATTTGACACTGATGAGGGCGGACATTGTCATGGTGGCGAATGTGATTAGCCAGTTGACTGGACTGTACAAATCTGCCAACAGAGAAACAAAAGATGTTATTAGTTATGTTATTAGTTTGCCATAAGATGTTTCAGACGCTTTCTTGTCAGGCTGACCTTTTACCACAACGATCACACACAAAGGGTTTCTCTCCAGTGTGCTGGCGGACGTGTGCAATGAGGGAGCTGGCCTGCGTGAAGGCTTTGCCACAGGTGGGACAGACACAAGGTTTCTCCCCTGAAAGACAGACAGTGTTGCACAGGTGGAGAAATACAGCATGTCGTACTATATGTGACCGGGTTCTTAATGTCATCAACTTACCTGTGTGGATGCGTTCATGTCGTTGCAGAGCCCCTGGGTCACTGAAAGCTCTTTGGCAGTGCACGCAGACGTATGGTTTTTCCCCGCTGTGGACCCGTAAGTGTCGCTTCAGATTTCCTGAGGGAAAACACCAACACACACAAAGGTTTGCCTAATTGTCTTAAAACAAAAATATGTGTTGCTGCAATAATCGGCCTGGCATACTCAGATTCAGCAGATGGCGCTGTGGAGTAAAAAGCCTGCTATTTGCCACAATGTTGAGTTGGGAGTCAGCTCATGTCGATCAATAAACTTGTCTCCTTGTATTGTGTGTGTATATTCTTATCATAGTTTAAAGTATGCCATGTTTTTTGCTATTGGGCTTTGTGGAACAATTCTGCCTAGCGACAGGTGGTTGCGCACATTGGTGTCATAGTCAGAACAATGTAAAAACACAACTTACCTGAGGTGGTAAATTGTTTGCCACATTCTCTGCACTTCAGGGGCCCATCTGCGATATGGATTTTTAAGTGAGCCTTCAGATTTCCAATCTAACAGACCCCACAACAAAACAGGTTAGGACATCCGATATTAAAATGATGATCTTACAATAAAATTCTACATGCTACTACTACCATAACTGACACCATTACCTGATTGAAACGTTTGTCGCAGTGTGGACACTTGTTGGCCTTGTTGGCGTCGTGTGTCTCCAGGTGTCGCATCTTGGCAGTGGGGTCGGAGAAAGCCTTCTCACAGTAGTCGCAATGGTATGGCTTCAAACCGCTGTGCACCAGCCGGTGGCGCTTCAGGTTCCCTGACGTGGTGAAGAGCTTTCCGCACACCTCACAGCTGTACTGTGCCTCTCCGGTGTGCCGCTTGCGGTGCAGGTTGAGCAGGCTGATCTGCCGGTAGCTCTTTCCGCATGTCAAGCAGCTGTATGGCTTGAGTGGACTGTGGAGGTGGGAGGGAAATGATGCCACATTAGTTACCCTTGATGAAGCGCACCTCCCTTATGCAGGCAGGCTTGTGTTGCCATCTATTTAGACAATGGCTGTGTCATTATCAGTGGATTGTAAACGTATACCATTATACAAGCTATACAATGACTACTTTTAAGTGCATCCGCATTTACTTTCTACAGTATTGTCCCCTACATACTGAAATAAAAATGGTTACTGAAATGCTAGGGGTACATTTAGTATAACTGTACAAAATGTAGCCGACCTGTGTGTTTTCTCATGAGCTTTACAAGCCGCTGGGTCAGAAAAGGCCTTGTTGCAGTCTCGACATGTGAAGGGCTTCTCTCCCGTGTGAATACGCATATGTCTTTTGAAATTCCCAGTATGTGTGAATTTCTTGCCACAGTCCTAGAAAAATAAAACATATTGTATTTTTATTGAATTACCTAAAAGGAATGTATCAGAAAAGACAAAAAGTGAAGATTGCAGTGCTGAATTAAAATGAGCCTTGCATTCTGCACACTTCTTACCTCACATTTGTGTGTCATTGAGCTGTATGGCTTGGATTCGGATCGGTTGGTGAAACCCGTGGGGTGAACCGGTCTGTCCATCGGATGAGTGGTTTCTTCTTCAGGTGCCATGTCTTCCTCATCTGCCTCATCCTCACATTCATTCTCATGGTCTGGTCTGGTCTCCTCTGTTGAGTCGGTCATCTGCTGGACTTTGTTTTTTGTTCCTTCATCATCTGTGTCGTCTTCTTTCAGCCCATCAATGGAAAACAACATACCATAAATTCCAGGGTTTAAGCCGCTACTGTTTTGTCAAACTTTGATACATCGGTGCAGCTTATATATAAAAAGTACATTTCCCATGATGCTTGGTGCATTCTGGGGACCACTGCCACTGCTGGGACTACTGCTAGGCAAACAAGGAGAGAATTATGACACTGTTCAATTCTGACACGTAAGAGGAAGACTTCAGTGGTTCTAGATCCCAAGAGAACGGCAATCGACAACTTTTATGGTATGGTATTGTTATCCAAATTGTCTTGAAGATGTATAAAGTATGTATTTACTGTATCTATGTTTATCTAGTTACGTCAGGCACTATTTGGCACAGTTTAATCTGTGTACTACTCTGCACTGTCTGGAAGGCACTGCTTGGGGGGAAAAAAGCATTTGTTTTATTAACAGTTTTTAAAAATGCTTTCTGTCCAGCTTATATATGAACAAATCTGTATTGCCCTCTAAATGTAGTGGATGCACTGCAATTCACAATATATTGACAACTTAAATCAAATAACTAAAACATTAAAGATTATAACAAAATGGACATGGTGGCATTTGGCACTCAAACAACATCAATTGCTTACCAGGTGGGAAGTTTCTTTGGGGAGGTTTTCGAATCCGTCTACCACGAGAGCTTGTAAAAATGGGGGTGGTGACTGATTTGATCGGTTTATCTGGAAATCAATAGTCAAAAACTGAAATATGCTGAAATATGACAACGTAGAAATGCACTTTCCTTTTGCCAATACACACTAGTGTTCTCTCATCATGTACTTACGGGGTGTGTAGTCTTTATCAGCAGCGTCGGCCTCCATTGTGGGTGCATCCTGTGCAGCGCCATCCTCCTCCTCCTTTACAAGCATCCTCCTTTGAGCAGCAGTGGTGATGGTTTTGGCAGGCTTTGTCGTTTGAACGCCGATGTCTTCATTTTCTTCAGTAAGGTCCTGATGTTCTGTGCTCTTGTTACTGTCTTCCCTGGGTGTTCTGGAGGGACTAAGCTCTGCTTGTAACGCCACTTCTGCCAAGTTACAGTCATGCTTCTCTCCTGACTGTTTATCATCTGTTTTTTCTCCTGTAGAAGTAGAGAATAGGTCCCCTATTATGCATAATTGTCTGCTTAGTGATGTTATCAGAGTATTATGTGTCTCTTGAGACTGTTTATGAGCATCAAAAGTGAGACAGGTTCTGGTGTTTTCATGACATCATGAAGGAAAAAGCTCTTTTATCATGGATATGATACTGCCCCTGAACCACAAAATCCAAAGAAATACAGCTGAATAAGTGCGGATTCTGAAAGAACTGGATAGCTTTATGTGCCGGTTATCGTGTATAGCTGCTCTCCACAACTTAATGCAATGGTCCGAAAAATGAACATAATAGGCCCCCTTTAAAGCTATGGACACACAAAACGCAGTGTCCCCAGTTCGCTTTTACACTTCCAGCATCAAGGATACATTTTGGACAACGCACTTCCACTACACCTCTGCAAACTATTTAAAACTGGTGAAAAATAGCACAAAATGAGTGTGTGTTTTTTTTCCAATATCCATGCAAACATACACAAGACTGGACTCACCGACAATATCCAATGTGATAAGAGATGGAGCTGGATTTGCCACTGACTGGTACACAGAACAAGCGTTTATAATCTCTTGCATTTGCAGGAAGTTAGCAACCGCCATCACATCCTCTAAATTACCAGGGTTCAAACTCAGCTTGGCTGTGTACATGAATTCCAGGACTTGTCCCAAACCTGCAGTGATAAACAGCATACCAAAAAGTTATGCTAGATATGTATTTAACAAAATAGTTCCAAATGTAGTTACAGTCCACCTGCGGCATTACTGATGTCCAGATGCACCACGTCCTTTTGGTCCAAGAAGAGCGTGCGGAAGTACACGCTGCAGGCCGCCAGCACGGATTTGTGGGCCTTGAAGTCAACTCCATCCACAACAAAGGTGCAGTCACACAGCAGGCCCTGCTTGCGCTGGTGGTTCAGCTGCTCCAGAACCTTCCCACTATGCCAAGGGAACTCCATTGCCCTTCAAGGCTTTTTGACTTTGGCTGTAACTCTGAGGATGGATGAGTGTTTAAAAAAAGGCAGTTGATTAATAATACACCCATTACACATCACACCTCTTCTTTAGGGCCATAGGTGAGCTGGATTCTACCCCAGCTGAATGGAGCAAGGACGTGGGGTCCACCCTAAATTGGGTGTCAGACACAAATAACACTTCACACTTATGGACAATTTACAGTGTCCAAAATGTTTTGGGGATGTTTAAACCAAATCTATAGACATTTTGCTTTCTTGATAAAGGTTAAGTTCTTCCAGTTAGACTTGAAAACTTGAAAGACAGCTATCACTTTGTTACAGGCCAATTATTCTGATAGAGAAGATTCAAGTTGTTTTTACACACCGAGCAAATACCGTAAATATTATTTTAGGCATAATAAAACATGCTGAGTAACCTCTGAATAGTTTGTTGTCTTTGAGTAAATACAATATTTTGTAATATAGCAGGTTTCTATCCATACAGAGGAAGCACAATTAAAATTGTTGTACATCTTCGAGTATCATTTGAGTGCCGGGCCGAATGTCCTGGTTTTCGGTAATAAAAATATAATCACTTTAGCGTTGTCAAAATGATATTAAGTAAAAGATAGCTTACTTAAAAAAGACATCGGTTAATAAGCGATTAAACTATAAATATTATTTAGTTTAAGTATTTTGGCAAATGATACAAAACATTAATCCAGTTATCAAACACACCAGTATTACATACAGTGATTAAAGTATAGCCGAATCAAGCTTGAGTCCACAATGTCATCGAACTGCAAATTACATTTTTTTGTGATTAAATTGTAAACTTTGGACATTTTTAGCTTGACAGTACACTAAATCGATTGCAATGCCTATATCCTGGTTGCCTTGCTATCAGGGATTAATTTAGCATGCCTAGCAAGTATGTTGTATGGAGACAAGATGGTGGACACCGACCTCATCGCCTCTTGTTTTCTAAGCTAGCTCGACCTAAACTCCACGAAGGCTGTTCCATTTTGGTTCACATACCCACGGAATGTCGTATATATAGTCGCTTCTTCAATGCGATGTGAAATGGCTGGTCTTGGTCGTGTTTTGGAGCGCTTGTCTCGGTTAGATAGAAAATCCCCGATCGAGTTTTTCGGCGATCGATCATGTGATGTTGACTCTCACCGCCATCTTCCTCTCGCTGATCGATTGCAAGAGACGGGTCAGATGTGTTTCTGTGAGCATGCGCGGTGTGAACCACTTGTGGTTCCTACGTTAGACCGCGTGGTGGTGGTCAAACTCTGCTTTGATAAAACGCAGGGCTATTCAGCCACTTCTTTGTCGTTTAAGAGCGGGTGCAGACTGGCTGGGTCTGAATCCGGGGTCTGCATCCTAAAAGCTCCTCCAAATGTGTCCTGCTTCTCCATAAGGCCCATCATGGATGAGCTCCACTGCCATGTCACTAACCTTTTTCAAAAATACTCTATCTGGGTTATGTCAACACAAAAGACCTCCACCATAAACTTTGTAAAGAACACAGTGTTAATATACTAAAGATAATCATGATCATGATGGAGCTGCAGGACAGCCGCAGGTATGTGCTATCACTATGAAACATCACTGATGGCCTCCAAACCTTCTCCTCCTTTGGCTTCCTGCACCTCATCATTTCAACTGCACTCCAGCTTGATACAGTGCAGGATGCTACATTGCTGTATTACATCACATCATATATGGCATCAAATAATACATACATTAAAACTTGTGTTGTTGCTGAGTGTTGTACAAATGAACGAAGTAGCCAAAAAGTAATAACCAAATAAAGGAGCTATTAAAATCTGTTACTTTCCTGCCTTATCCAGTAGTCTCCTAACCTTGGTATGGAGGCTGAAAAGGCATACAACGTTTTGTCTTGCAGCACAGACTTTATTGTGCATGTGACAACCAACAGTGGGCCGAGAGCGTGGCCTTGCCACAGGTTGCCACACAAGAGAGAGGCGAGCGAGAGCCCTCTGCTAAATCCCGAGGACTACAGCACACAACTCCCACAATGCAATTCCCTATTAAAGAGCCAGCTGCCTTAACACTACTACCACTCTGGATGGCAGTAAACCCTTTAGCAACATTCCAGCACAACACAAAAAAATAGTAAACTGTCCCAAAGGGCATAAGTAAAACACTCCCCTCTAGTGGTCAGATTCCTGATACACATAAGGCACCTTGTAATAAACGCCGTTGGCAACACATAAAACAAGCATAGTGCAAATTTTAAAGGTACTTGCAAACATATGCATACCAAAACATCAGGGATTCGCAAACTATTTTAATATCTGTAGCCGACTCCTGTCTTTTTGCAATTCTCCAGTCATTACAATTAATATTGCAACATAATTTACATTATATTTATGTTAGATATGTACATGTTACAAAAATGTGCAATTTTAGCAAATTTGCATCCTGGGAGGAGGCAAATATTCATTCATTTATTTTCTACCACTTATTCCTGACGAGGGTCGCGAGGGGTGCTGGAGCCTATCCCAGCTGTCTTTGGTCGCCAGCCAATCACAAGGCACATATAGACAAACAACCATTCACACTCACATTCATACCTATGGACAATTTGGAGTCGCCAATTAACCTAGCATGTTTTTGGAATGTGGGAGGAAACCGGAGTACCCGGAGAAAACCCACGCAAACTCCACACAGAGATGGCCGAGGGTGGAATTGAATTCGGGTCTCCTAGCTGTGAGGTCTGCGCGCTAACCACTCGACCGCCGTGCCGCGCAGGAGGCAAATATTGTAATACATAATTTACTATTTGAGATAAGTAAGTAAATGAAAGGTACGTAAATCAATTAATATAAAAGCCTATAAAACCGGGTCAGGGTTACAAACAAACACACACTTTGTTGCTATTGATGTGACAATGATTTTCTTTTCATAGACTGGAAAATAAAAGATTGGGTTGTGTGGCGCACCCCCCCCCCCCCCCCCAAGCTTCCCACCACTCCATGTGTGAGCAGAAAGGGGGCAATCAAGATGCAGAGGGGAGGGGATTTGTTGGAGACGTCACCAAACGTGCATTCATACTTTTCCCTCATTTTCTGCCCTTTCTCTCTCTCTCTCTCTCCTGTGTCACACAGAGTATGCATCAACCCACAGCTCGTGTTTTTTTCACTCCCCCCAATTCATTTCACAGCGTTTGGTCACCTCTCTGCTGACATACTTCATCTCTTGCCTCTCTCTGTGATCCAGCTCCGCGACTATGGGGACCAGATAACCGCCAGGCATTCCAGAGATCATGGGGGGCTGCCTCTGCAAAGATCACAAAGGTCAGTGGCAAGATGCATGCGTGTCCATCTATATATGTGTGGATGGGCTCTAATTTCGTGGCGCAGTGCAAGGCAAGGTGGCGCAGGGTGGCGGAGCCCAAGCAGTGGTAATTTGGTCCAGTGCACCATTGTACGTAGCCAATTTGGTAGACTGGACTGTGCCAAGATGGGCGTGGCGGCGCACCAAGGGAGGTGTGCAGGTGCGCCGTGGATGTGCCTGGTCTATGAAATTAGAGTCCAATGTGTCTGTAAAAGTTTGACTGCTGCTTATCCTTATCATGTCTTTGCAACACTAACATTGCTGATATCTCCAATGCACGGCTGGAGCATCTGCACCCCCAAATCCATTCTGACTTGATTCTATCATGGGGGGGAGTGGGAAGCAATCATCCTTAAAATTTCTCCCATTATTCCCCAGAGTCTTTGAGACCTAAAGGGCTCATCTTATTTGTATTGACGCTGCTTGAGAAGGCGGTGTTTACTCAACATTCTCCCTCAAGAGCCTCATTCTATTATGAATGAGAGCTGTTTCTTTGAGATTTCAACATATCCCATGCTGCCACACAACATTTAACCTGTGATGCACTCTGAGAGGATTTATATATGTGGGCGAATAACAACGAATAATAACGATACAACAGGTGTGAAAAAAAGAAGGTAGGGTGGGATTTAACCCCACAGGGACCCGACTTGCTAATAGCATTCAATGTGAGTAGAATTACTGTAAATAGTTTGAACAATTGATTAGTATTCACAGAGCTTGGTTTTGCAGCATATTCTCAAATAGAGCATGTATATTATAATAATAAAAGAAATATGAGACTAGAGAGGTACAATGAAATAATACAACAATAAAAATGCAACAGCGTTAATGATAGCTAGATTTAGTCTATGTGAATATGAATTTACTGTGTATATACGGTATGGGATGTATTTGTGGCTGTTTTAAGTAAATAGAAGGGCATCACTTGCCCCCTGTTGCTGTCGTGTTGCCATAGCAGCAGCCAACTGTCTTGATGCCATTTCTCAGGGGAAACCCTGTGTCCACTGACCTTTTAAACGTCAACTTGTCATTCATCTGCGACTCATCCCCATCAATTCCAAATTAAGTTGACAGCGAGGACCACAGCCAAGATATGCATGCCAAGAGGCTCCAGTTTAATGGGTGTTTGAGGATTCAACGCGTGTTGTCGCATCTAAAGTGGGCCTCACTTTGACCCCTGGCCCTGAAAATAAATAGAAATAAAGTGGTTGTTATGAAGGTCCTGAGCTCACACTCAAGCAGCATCGGAAAAACAAATCAAACATCAGTGCTTGTGTATGATTTCCCCAGAGTTCCACTATCCCATGACAGTGCTACACGAAGGTCACCCTGCAGACTCCACCAAGGTCAGTAAAAGAAGTCATCCTTTTTCATTTTAATTTGAGCCTGTTGGGTCACCAGGTTGAAAACACTTCACTGTGGCATCCCCTTGTGCAGGATGGCCAAGCTTCATCAAATGGCACAGCTGCAGATAAAAGCGAGGACTATGGAATTGGCGAGCTGGCCACCTCCTCTCTGTTAGGTGAGACTGCATGCATGCTCACACACACAAAACCAGATGTGGGAATTATATTGGTAGCCATGGGATTGCCTTCCTTCTTTCCCTCATACACATACTGCATAATTAGAGACAAGTCTAATCTAATCTAATCTCTGGCGCTTCTTATGTCCATCTCATTGCCTCTTGCCTCTTTTCTGTGGGAGGTTCATAAAACTTGTGACCTTTCCACAGTGAAAATATCACTAATAAAGGCCAAGCAGATTGTGCACGGCCTATCGAATAATACACAGAACTATGCCATTAAGTTCGGCGATGACATTAAACAATCCAAATGAGAGGGTGTCAGGTAAAGTATATTTTGTCCTCCTTAAATCACAGCAATCACTTCTACCGTAATATTTGTTTTATTACAAGGCCCCCATTACGCAAAATTTAGTTTTTAATGATGTAACAGGAATGTGTCCCTGTAACCTGTTTATCAGCACCAAATGTGAATCTATCATATGGTACCCATTATGTCATTGTATGGTCATATCACCTTGTACTTCGGTAAGTGACAATAAATAAATAAATAAATAAATAAATAAATAAAAATACAACAAAGACAATAAAGTTACAAAAACAGCTATTATATTAGGAAAGCAGGAGGTGAACAAATGTAACAGGTACTGATTGTAAGAGTACCAGATGGAGGGGTAGGATTTCATAAGCTTTGCTTCTTCCTACTCCTTTTGGACATGTGGAACTGTGAACTGATTATGTGATGCACTCAACTGTAATCTGATGCATGTTCAAATGGAATTAAACCATTACCATTATTTCTCTACCTATTTGTCTTTAAATATATAAATCCTCACCTGTCCTCCATTTTTGTCAAGTTGTCATGATGCCATGAAGGATAAAGTTCCTTCCTCATGGACATAATTCCACCTCTGACCTGACCCTGGCTATAGATGAGGCGCCCCACATAGTACGTATGCCAACCACTTCACAGAGAACAGCTTCTCCTGTTGTACATCCACCTTGCAGTGGATGTGGGTGGGCTGCACGAGCCTCCTATGATGCCCACACATGTACGCCCCCTGGGCAGTGGAACATACCACAGCCTTTCATGAAGCACACCTAAGGCGAGTAACTCTGATTACCCTACTTCCTCTACGTGCTGGCCATGGCCAACACATTTCCCAAAATTGCGAAGCCTGTGTGTGTGAGGTAATGCGTATGTCGGGATGCAACTCCCGCTTTAAGTTAACGCATCTCGTTTATTATTTTGGGCTTCTTTCAGGGCTCACTTCCAAATGTGCAAACCTTGTTATCTTCATTTATAGGTCAGAAAAGTGGAAAAAGCATAATTGGTCCCCTTAAAATCACATTTAGATGAAAAAGTTGTGTCAACCACATGCACATCTTCCCACACCTGCTTTCCAGCACTCATCTTTCAAGAATTTCCTTCAAATTGACTCCTATTTCCGTCCTCTGCCCGGCTGCCCTTTATTTAATCCATTTTATCAAGATGCATCCCTCTATTTCCTCGTCCACCCTGCTGTTTCTATTTAGGTCTGGTGGCCACGATAAAGGAGCACATCACCAAGCCGACAGCCATGGCCCAAGGAAGAGTTGCTCACCTGATCGAGTGGAAAGGCTGGGGAGGAGGAGGTTGGGTAGGAGGAAGACGTGGCGGCGAGGCTGGAGGAGGCGGAAGCTGGGGGGTGGTGGGTGCCGAGCTGCAGAAAGACGAACAATTTTACTCTCAAATGACGGATGAGATCAAGGAGGCTCGCTTTGCCGCTGGTGAGTCACAGGAGGAATTTAATTAATACAAAAAAACACCCCATTGGACATTAGGCTTCAGTCACCAATATGATCGTAACGTTATTACATTTGTTCCTTGGTGTGAGTGTTGTCACCTACGCACAAGTGTGAAACTACTCCTTGTTAGCGTTGGTAACGCCCCTCGTTTCCCACATAAGGAAAGTTGGTGAGCATTTAAGAAAGTCATAAATCGGTGATGAAGGGGCGGGCGTTGTTCAAGCTCTTTGTTGGACAATGACGTTCATGTTTTTTCTTTTTCGTTCTCCCTCTTGAGGGATTATCAGTACATTTGGTGAAAAATAAGAGCTGTGTTTGTGTGCCTTCTTTGCAGGAGTGGCAGAGCAGTTTGCCTTGGCTGAGGCTGCTATGAATGTGTGGTCCATGAATGACAGCTTAGAGCAACCTTCGACGAGCTTGCAAGGTTTGTCATCATTTGACAAACAGCAAACAAAATGTTTCTTTTGTTTTTAATGGAACAATGGTTGTTTGGATTCAAAGTTCTGCAATTCTCAAGCAGTATTTTTCAAAATGTTACTGATTATTTTGAGAGGTAATAATCCTGTGATTATTACAAGTGGGTTCAGGGAATGTCAGGGGGAACCTGAGAGAGGACCTGCTGGCTCACCATATCGGTTCTACATTTTCTAAATATGCTTTGGCTTATCTTCCCCACCATACTCAGCAGGTATAGCAGGTAGCATGCCTTAACTGTCATATAAGTCTAAAAATAACGGTAACGTGTATAATATATACAAGCAACTTTGTCTTTTTCAAAGCCGCTTAAAATCAAAGTAAAAGCATACGCGCACGTGCAGATGCACGCCATTTATCTCATTTACTTCCCTCTAATACAGAAAATAGGTCATTTTATTAATTATATGCAATTTTTTTATGTACACCATAATAGAGTACATGTTTGTAATGATCAGTGCTAAGAAATGTGTAAATAAAAGAGCAAAGAGAAAAGAAAGAAACATTTGCATGAAAGATAATCAAGTTTGCAAAGAGGACGGTTTTGGATTTAAGTTATTTTTTCCAAAAACTGGTTTTGAAAAAGATGGTTTGTGTCATCGCATATTCGGGTCAATACATTTACCTGGCTCTTTCACTGTCTCTTCTCAGCAGCACAAAACCACTTTTTGTCTCACTTTCTGCTGGATGGTGGATGCATGGGCATTCCACAGCACCTGTACAGCATCCATGCCCGGACACACAGCAACAGCCAGCTAACAGGTCAGATGGCCCCCTCACAACCTCCACCACCAATGGCGTCCGTTAGTCCAACGTTCATCAGACAGGAGGAGAGGATTTCTACCAGAGAGAACAAATGCACCGTCACTGCAGAGACCGGCGTGCGACACATCGACAGCAGCTCCTTGTCTGAGGATGATGTTTTTTATAATTAAAGCCGCTTAGCGGTCCAAATATGTGGATTTGGGTTCATCACCAGCATTGACTGAAAAACCTTCAGAAGAACTCTTTCAATGGCCTTCGGATAAAAGACTTTGAAGAATACGTGTGAATGTATACAGTAGATACGTACAATCAGAAGTGTTACTGTATGATGCTGGTCGTTTTCATCCACTCATCCTTCACCCTGAATCAATGAATAATTGTTAATTGTTAATCTGAGAGTGAAGAGAAAAAGGCTTTGAAATAAAAGCTTTGTTTGAGCAGCTCGTATTTCAAAACGTATGTACCGTGTTGGACAGACATGTCAGTGCTCCCTATAGTCAGTGCTACGGAGTGACACTACAACGTCTTCAACAACATGGTGTTGGTGAAAAGCTCAACAAAAGGCCGTGTGATGATATGCATCATGGAAGTAAAACCTGCACTGTGCGCTGCTTCCCCCTTCTGAGATGAAGGATGGTCAACTTGTTCTCCATGGCTTCTTCAAACTTTAGAGCCGCCTCTGAAGTCCCGCTAGGACTGGGATTGCTACTGACCATTATTAGGAAATATTTTCATGCTGGGGTCGTGAGAAACAGATAACTTTATTAGAAGTCAACAAAGTGTTTATTTCTTCCTCTAAATTTCTTGAGCCAAGTCTTCTAATATTCTCTTCATCTGGAGGAGAAAAGAGAAAAAGACTTTTGACATTCCTCCTCATCCATGAAGACAAATAATGATGATTCCATATGGATGGATGTGTGTGTACAAGTTACCCCTGGCCATGTGATAACTCCAAGGAGTCTTCCTCCGTCGGTGACAAACACAGACTGAGCTCTGACAAGGCTAAGGATGGTGTACGCCTGCAAGACACATTGTTGTGGACGGACTAAATGGAAAACTCTTCTTTCCTCTACAATACAATACTCTACGCTTTAAGGTTAAATGTTATTGATGCACTGATCGACCTCTAATTTGTATACAATTAATTTAAAGTGAAATAATCTGTTCCAGGATCAAACTTGCCACCAAAAAAGCATTATTAACTGGAGGCGTAATATTTTAAAGAGGACCTATTAGGCTAATTTTTCGGCCCCTTGTATTGAGTTGTGGACTCCTATAGAGCAGCTACACATAATAACCAGCACGGAAAGTGTTGTAGTTCTTCCGGAACCTGCACCTATGTGGCTGCATTTCTTTGGATGTGGCGTTCCCTTTCGAGGCATTGCTAGCTATTAAACACCGGGGGAGGGCAGAGACTTTGCATATAAGGAAGTCCACATCTGTGACATCACAAAGGGGCAGTTTTACCACAACTTTTCAAAGGTTTGAGCTATCCCAAACTTCTTTCAGGGCTCACTTCCAAATGTGCAAACCTCATTATCTGAAACTTTGGCATGGAATACAACATTGTAACTACATTTAGTATAAACTATATTAGGAAAGCAGGAAGTGAACAAATGTAACAGTTACTGATTGTAAAAGTACCAGATGGAGGGGTAGGATTTAATAAGCTTTGCTTCTTCCTACTCCTTTTGGACATGTGGAACTGTGAACTGATTATGGGATGCACTCAACTGTAATCCGATACATGTTCAAATGAAATAAAACCATTACCATTTATAAGTCAGAAAAGTGGAAAAAGCATATTAGGTCTCCTTTAAGGACCATTTTAAAATTCTTAACTTTTATACAAGCAGTAAACTTTAATAAATGAAGAAATAAATGAATAAATTCTTAATTGTCAAAGTTTAAAAATAAGTTGTAAAAGAGAACATGTTAGTCTTTAGTGTAGAGTTATTATTAAAATATAGTCATTAAAATAGACTAGACTGTTCCTACTTCTTGGATGGTGTTGTGAGGCGACAACAGGGCTGGAGCAGAGTGAATACTGCAGACGTCTTCTAGATGTTGGTCCACACTCTGAAGGTAGAAAAACATGAAAATAAACACAGTGTGTGAATACCAAGATAACCGCATTTATGTGAAGGAAATGGTGTTCATCACTTATGCACTTGACAGCAGCACCATCGTTAAACAAATTCAATCTGATCTATTAACCACTGCTTAATTTCCTTCTTTCATTCATAGCGGGAGGTGTGAATGAACAGAAAGACAAAGCAAGCAAACAAAACCGAGTAAAGGAGGAATAACTACCATTATAATAATATAAAAAGGAAACTAAGGCAGAAAAAGAGTAACTAAACAAGCTGTCAAGCAGGGTACCAAATTGTGACAGGAGGCAGTTCTTTGTTCTTTTTGCTGTCCAATATTGACAATTGGTGAGTGCACTTTTTACCTTGGTAGTTCGGCAGTGACGTAGGAACATCAAAAGCTCTGATCGCACAACAAAGCCCAGCAAAATTGGTGACTCTTGAAAAAAAAGGAGAGGAGACCAAATCAATGTTCTTTCTCTGTCAGGGTGAAGAGTTAGTGCCGCTCCACAGAGGGCTTATACACGTGTGATTGCTCCTGAAAGACTCAATCGGCCCACCATTTCTTCTTTTCTCCTAATAAAGTCGTCCCTCGCTATATTGCATTTAAAGATTATTCCTGCACTAATTTGCATTTTTTTCCCCCAAAAATTTTTTTGCTGTTGCGTGGTTGACTATGGCATATTATTGAAGGCCGCGTTATACTGTATGTAGTATTCTGGTCGTTACAGACTGGCTCAGAGCAGAGCCAACATGCGGCGGTTATCGAATGGAAAAAGGGTTCTCCTCTCATTCTGTGTGGAAGTGGTAGGTTTTCTTCCTGTCCCTTTTCCCCACTTTAACCCTAAACACTATAAGTTTAGAATAAGTCAATTGGAGAGGATATGTAACTAATTAGTTAGGTCAGTGGCTTGTTATGCCAGCGGCAGCCATCTGTGATTCTGCAGTGATACCACAGCCTGCATAATGTGATGTAAACAAATAATGTATTTAGAAAGTCATAAACAGGTTTCTTTTATTATTGAATCCTACTACGCTGATTTATTGCGGTCGAGTCTAGATAAATGACAGAAGACTGCTGCTTATTGGTGCACTTTCAGGCCGTTCTTTTCATTTACTATATTGCACACATGACAGAGATTCCCTCTGTCAACCCACCATGTGATTCCACCACAGGGATCTGTCTCTCAGTGCTGGTGTTGACAACATGTTGGACTTCCTGTGGGTTTGCTGCTCTCTGAAGCTGCACGGTGTTCACCCCCAAAAGGTGTCCAACGTGCATAGATGGAAGCCTGTAGAAGACGTAAAGCAGGCGTGATTACAAGTTTAAAAAAAAAAGGACATGCATAAACCTGTAAAACCTGTACCTGGGGTGTGCCAGCATGAGAGAGGGCAGGTGTGGCAGCCTCTTGCTGATGGAGACAGCGTCATAGAAAGACGGGCGGCTCCCAGAGCGAGCAACAGCATTGGCTAAGACTGTGGCGAGGAGGGCGGGGACAACATGGCTGAACTGACCAGTTAACTCTACAGCCAAGAGAGCTGGTGATATGGTGTGTGTTACAGCTCCAGAGAACGCTGCTGCTCCTACACACAACACAGATCACTGGAGAGTTAGACTAGTGCCTTTTGTAGTAATATTGTAGTTTGAACAAAAATCAGACATCCCTAAAAAAGCGATATCCGTTAATATCAGTACAAAACATTTTCCCGATCATGAAAACTGATATTAAAAAATGCTGTATCCAACACGTGTATCGGTATCTGCTGATGTCCGTATCGGAAATTAAGAGTTTGACAATATTGGCATATCAGTTTTCGGCAAAAAAGCCATATCGGACATCCCCAATAATTATAATATACGTATATACATATAGTAACCAATTTGAAAGAATATTTCAATTATGTCTGCTTATCAGCTGCTGTTAAAATGAAATTCTGATTTTACAGAAAAGAGTGGCTTAAAGGAGAGGAGAAAGTGAGAGGCAGGGCTAGATGTCAAAATGAGTACCAGGTCTTTGGTGTATATATATGCTGTATTCATGTCATTTTGATATCTTGTGTCCTTGCTTTATTAATTGAAGAATCCAATGTGACATCTTAGCCAATATAGTGATACAACTTACCAGAGTGTAGGGAAACATGTCACATGTTGACTCTCTGCATTAATTATACTGTAACTCTGACACAAGATATCAAAATAACATGAATTCTATTAAGATACACCTTTTGCTGCCACCTGGACACATCATCAGTGATGTTCCCGGGGTGTTTCAAATTTAGTAATTAATAAATCTTGCTGTTTCGTAGTTGAATGTTAAAAAAGTAAAAAACAAAACATGCATATGTACTCAAATTTGAATTTTTTTTGGCTTGAATTAAGCATTTTCAAGTATAAAATAGCTAAACGAATGAAATTACAGCTATAACAAATGAAGGCGATGCATTCAAATTGTGAGTAGTATCCCCAGTAAAATGTGTATTTACAGTTATCACGGATGTCTATATTGAACAATAGACAATATGGGTGGTAGAGAAAGTAGTTGGGGAGTACAGGACTGAAACTATTTAATCAGCTGTTTTACCTGCAAGTGCATAGCCTCCAGGGTTTATAGAAGACCAATTATGGCCTGATGTTATTGTGGTGGAGGACATGTAAACAAGTCCTTCGGCAAGCAAACGACCAATGGCTGCCCCTGAAAAAAACAATCATTAGTGTTTAGTACTTTCTATTACGGTCTGTTGCTCAAGAGCATTTAGCCCAATTAACATAAATCATACATGATTCATTCTTCAAGCTCACTGTTGAAATAAAATGTTGTATTAACCTAGCAGGCACAGCAATATTAATCAATAGAATTGCTTTCATTTTCTCATAGACAGAATTCACAGGATTTGAGATTCAATTTAAAAGAAAAGACAGCCAGCAGGGCAGGAACAGGAAATCCGACAGGAACTAAAAACACTGACGACCAATGTACCCCCCGGGCATCCTGTAATTATATATGATGCTGTAAATTTACAGCCAGAGCTCAAGTGATGTTCTTTTTCTGTGGCTGGAAATGACAAAAGAAAGTGGCAAGAGACCGGAGCCGGTCCGAACACCCACCATCTGTAATTTACTGTACAAACACAGAAATTAAATGGCATTGGTTTTACCATTGTCTTTCATTTGGAAGATATTTACATGGTTATATTACACATTAAAGAAAATCTGAAATATCCTCAAGCAAGTTAATAATCATACTACTACGACTACTACTAATGATAATAAATTATAAATAAATTAACATCAGGGCCCAACTCACCATAGATAAAAAGTGGCATGAAGTATCCGGCTGGCAGTGGCAGAGTGCAGGCAAGCACCATCATCCACATCTGAGAAGATACACACACACAGATCTGTGTCTCTAATCTGTCCTTCTTCACCCGTACCGGCTAGCATCGCATGAGTGAGAAAATTCCCCATTTATCAATCATCATGTGT
This sequence comes from Doryrhamphus excisus, assembly GCF_030265055.1. Lineage (NCBI taxonomy): Eukaryota > Metazoa > Chordata > Actinopteri > Syngnathiformes > Syngnathidae > Doryrhamphus > Doryrhamphus excisus. The sequence goes on along the minus strand of NC_080475.1, from coordinate 15,792,652 downwards.
TTTCAATGTTTTTACAGTGCTACTGGATAGATAATGGGGATATTGTATTTTAAATTAGTAATTTGGGTCACAATTTGTTCCTTACTGTTATAGTTGTTACTATTTAATATTTATGAATGTGCATGGAGTTGTTTTCCATAATTACACACAATATTATGAATGTACACCTTTTCTTTTAATCCTATAATTGTTTGTCAGTTTTGAAATGTCACATTTCAGACGACTGCCTCAAATGTTAAGCAGTCTTTGGCTGGCTGGCTGGCTGACAGTGCTATGAAAATGTCATCCTCTGCATGTTATTAGTGCTCATTGTGTCTCTTGAGAGCAGGTTCATTCAGCTCCTAATAGGCATGCGTATTGTTTCTACCTTCATGAGTAGAAAGACAGCCAGAGACAGGTAGACGGGACACCCAGATGAGCCCCACTCCAACAAAGCCTCTGGATCCAGTTGAACAGAGGCATTGTGGGATTGAGACATCCACTGTCTGCCATCTATTAATGAGGTGAGCAGCTGCTTCATGGTGAGCTGTGAAAAGGATGCTGACATCAATGCAATGTTCTGTCATTCTTACAAATAGATACATTTGCTGTAGTTTGACGGAAGTCCCACCTTGGAAGCCATGTATTGACCCACAGAGTGAGGAAATGTCAGAGACGCCAGAAAGAAAGTCACTAAAGCGGAGTACAGACCTTTCCTGTGGAGAGATTCACATGTGCATGAATCATTGCTTCCATTTGATTTACACTGAGCTCATGTGGGAATGGGTACATTACATGACACTGACATGTGTACTTTTGTATTCCATTTAAAAGGAAACATATTACAAACACCTCCCAGTAGGATGTAGTGCAAGTCTACGTCCATGGTGTATAACAATCACTGATTTGTTAAGAATTCTGCTATATTGTATGGAATTGAAAGGTTGCAACTTGAGGCACCTGATGCAAAATGGCATGCACTACTAGGTGCAACCAGCAGAGGCGCTGTTGGTTAAGATTGTGGTCTAAATCAGTGGTTCTCAACTGGTTTGGCTGCAGGACGCACTATTCGCTATATACTTTTCAATGACAGGTGGCGACACTGCTTCTTCTCCGCTGGTGGGATGTCTACAGGCGAAAGATATATCATCTTGGCTGGGGATAGCTCGCCCCATTATGGAGTTTTTTTGTAAAGACCGGGCCACATCTCTTCCATCCCACCACCCAATATGATTGTGCCGTATATGTTTGCCCGGGTGGCCGCTCCCATCCTTGCAGCTCCATATTTCTTAACCTGAACAACATTTATATTTGTATTTTTTTTATAAAGAAAGGCGGTACTTTGACCTAAAGGGGACCTCCAACCATGCATTTTCTATGCCGCTTTTCCTCACTAGGAGCCCAAAGACAGCTGGAGCCTGTCCCAGATATAAAAACATTTATTCTTACTCTCTTTTCAGTATCTTCAAAAACCCAGTGTTTTTTGTGGTGAACTGCAGCATGCAGCGATGCAGGGACAGGTACAAGCAGCCCACAGCGCCACACAGCAGCCTGCTTCCATGACCCACACACACACACACACGTACGTACAAGACAGCATGTGGGTTTTTTTTTCAAAATTGAGCAGCTACAGAAGGAAGTCATTACAAGTCATAATGATGCAAATTGGAAGTGCAGCACAACAGCTTATCATTCCCACATTACCTGATCTGAATATGAATATCACCAACAAACTGGAGAATGTAATTTCATATGATATGAAAAGTGTACTCACCCCAGGAGACTAAACAGCAGAATCTCCAATGGTAGGAAAGGTACCGCAGAAGGGAAATGTATTTTAAACAACACTTGAAGAGTCTCTATAAGGATGAAACATGGTCAATGCATTCCTCATATTAAGGTGTTCAATGCATATTCATATTGCATTCGATGCATCTCCTCTATAAATACTATTTATTTATATATTTTGTAAAATTGATCGAATGGCTATACTGATTTATATGCATTGAGGTAGAACAGCATTATATAAATAGAAACTTCCTTTAAATGTCCTTACTGAAATACTGACAAAGTATATTTGGCCTGGCTATGTTTAAAGTAGTAGAGTAGTGGAATTTCTAATTTAGAATAAAACATCTATATAGCTGTGTGTGTGGGTTTGAAAATCAATGTGGATTTTTGCACCTGCATTGGGACGTAAAAATCTCTTTGCCCTGTTCAGGGGTTGCAGGTATGCCAGAGCCTATCCCAGCTGACCTTAGAAGAGAGGCTAGACTGGTCATAAGTCAGTCACAACGATTACCAATAACATTCACAGTTGCAGACACAAAGGGCAACTCCATCCCACACTCCCTTCAAGAAAGTCAATATTGTGAATCACTACACTTAAGTCGACATTTTTGTTAACATGTACGTACTTTAAATATGGTACATCAGTGTACCTTCAGAAGCCCTTGAGATATCCTTTTCCATTTACCTTCATCTCCACTCCACACAGAGAACAAGCGAAAGGTCAATGCCCCGCAGGCCGCTGAGAAAAAACATGGCAAGTAGTTCACCGTGGAGAAGTGAGAGGCCATCACCTCCAAGCTAAATAGCACACCTTACGGGGGTAGACAATGAAGAAGCGGGGTTAAACATAGCATGTGAGTGTAAATGTGTGAAAACCAAATTATGATGCTGTTAATATTGACAACAGAGGAGAGAGAGAATGTGATGGAGCAACACAGGTGTGACCATAACTGCCATAACTCATACATACATCCATACAACCGGGTTCACCTATGTATGCAGACATGTACATTTTGTACATACAGTTTAGTATAGTATAGTATAAGTTTAGTATATTTTAGGGATGTTGCGATGATCCATCAATCGGCCAATACCGATTACATAGATGAAGTGTAATTGTTGAAATGTACTACTGGCTACATTAAGGGTCACAAAGGACAGTGTTCGGGATGCTGCAGTGGGAGCGGAGCTGAAAGGCTGAGGGGATCGGCCGATATCGATCTGTGGTCGGTCAATCGATCGGAGTACCCTTAGTATATTTATCTGACATATTTTCACAATTTATTTAACTTATTACTGGCCTGTTTTATGTTGCACCACAACAATGGCAATGAAAACTATTCTGATTCTGATTTGGGAAGAGTAAAATAGAGTGTGAAGACATACACAAGTTATTTAGAAAATAATTTGCATTCTTACCACTTATGGGTGCTCCGAAGCAGCTGGTGACACCGACAGCAGCGGCTACCACCAACATGTCTCCATTTGCTTTCTTCTGCACACACAAAAAAAACTGTAAGCAACACGAGGCAATGGCTTGCATTATGGCATCATTGTCATAACTCTTATTAGTTGCACTAGAGCCAAATCCATATATAATGATGCTGAAAATGTGAGGCACCTGTTCACTTGACAAATATACTATAATCATGAGCTACTATTGTACAGAATTTTCAATTTGGCCCACACAACGACTAAACGGATTAAGTTTTTGTAATTATGGTAATTGAGTTTGGAGTAAGGTCAAATATGCTTTAAAAAGAGTTATTTACTACATTACGTTTTATTAATTATTTGTTTGCTTAAATGGACACTACGGTATAAAAAAGTTATTTTTATGACCACTTGGGGGCAGTATTGCAGGTCGTGGAAACAGTGTCTTCATGTACAAGCTGATCAATATATCAACAAAATATATTTTTTAAAAAATGTGGGAATATGTATTCTGCACATTAGATTTTGGAAAGATCCCGAGCATTACAGAACAAAAAAGTGGTAGACCCCAAAAATTACACCTGCTCGGAGTCGACGGATCCCCCGGAAACACTTGAATGCCCAAACCAATTTTTGAAGTGATTAAAAAGAATGGTGGAGCCCTACTGAGAAATTATTTTGTCCTGTTTTTTTGAGAATTTTTTGGAATTTCTTGAGCAATGGTCATAAACTTCTGATCAGCTGATAAACAGCCTATTTCACTGGTATTGTTTCTACTCCTTTTGGACATGTGGAATTGATTTATGTCATGTATTCCATTGTAACCTGATGCATGTTCAAATTAAATGAAACCATTACCATTACCATCTTTATCTGGCATTTAGAGAGCTTTCCCATCAATACTTGAACCCACTTGGATCACGATGTCTAATGTACCTCTTTTGTAGCTTGTACAAGAGAGCACAGGTTGCTGAGGTAGTTTCCCATCATGGTGGAAAGATGCACAAAGGGACCCTGAAAGGAAAGAAAAACCAATACACCAATCATTTCAGAACTAAGTCTGAACGGCAGATTTGGTATTGACAGCAGGTGTATGAAGGAGCCTCTCACCACTTTACCCAGGAAAACAGTGCTACCAGCTGCCAGTGTACAAATAAGGCCCAGGAACTTGGTGAACATGTTGGTGAGGGACAAGTAATTTGGCATTTGAATGCCAGCCAGCATGGTCCTCACCTCTGGTATCCCAGAACCTGAGGAGACACGAGAGTTAAAGCTACTTATAAAAGTGTAAAAACTGGACTCATGAGGAATGTATTATGTGGAGGCAAATAGAGTCACGTTTATTACACTTTATAGGGTGACAGCTATCCCTCAAAATTGTATTTGCCAAAATAACAGCATGTGTCGTATGCGAGTCATTACCATCCTTGTCTGTCTGCTGTGGGCAGATAGTGTGTAATTGCTTTTCAGAGCTTTGTGCACTCAATTGAAATGCTTGACAATGAAAATGATGAGATGAGCCACAACAATAAATATATTCATTTTCTATCCCATTCGGTATCACAGCAGGGGCTGGAGTCAACCCCAGCAAAATAGGACTTGATCCCACACAAGCTGTATGAAACACTCTACCAATGACTAGGGTTACTAGGGTTACCGGATAGATAATAGCTACCACACTTGCATGTGTCTTGTGTCAGACAGACCTGTAGAGAAGGGGCAGATATTGTGACAGAGTGAAGATGATAGAGCACAGAGGCATGCAGGGTAAAGTGTCCAGCAGAGGAACTGTAGCAGATTGTTGTCCTCCAGTTTGGTATAAAGCCACTGGTGAACTGAAAGTAAACAAACACAGAAACATCATGCTACTGGTAGTTAAGAGTAATGTGATGTAGATTTTTCTTTCAAAAACGTACATTTCCACTACAGTCGATGGGTGTCGCAATTACTCTCGCTAGTTATTTGTGGGTGTAACCCCCAAGAACAGCAGGTATCTACCCAGCCAAACTCCAACCCAAAATAGTGTCGATGACTAGCATGCATTAGCAGTGATGCTCATGTTGATTAAAAATAACCCAGCACTAAAACAATATAGTACTTATTTTTGGTGCCAACTACCACAAACCTTTGATATGATACAGTGCATTGAGCTTTTGTTTGCATGTGTTTGTGTACCTGTTAGTAGCTTTGTTACACTCAGGTCCATAACGAAGCTGATAATGGCAGTTAACAAGCCCAGAGCAGCATAGCCATACCACTCCATCCCACACACTCTCTCCAGGCAACATCTGAGTTTCAACAAACAACCTGTAGAAACATGACCACTTTACACAGCCTTATACTTCATTTAACAAAGAAGGGAGACATTTAACATACTGTAAACATGACTATGAAATGTAGTCTGTCAAATAGGAGAGAATCTGAGTCAATGTATACACAGTGACGGACTGGAAGGTGACTTACCCCACCATAGAAACATTTCAGGACGATCCGTGGAAAAGACATATGAAAGCTATCATTTTCGACAAGGAGGGGGCAAGACTGGTGGCAAGGTGGCCATGTGGTCCTGTCTGATACCCCAACCCACCATAACAAATGCAAGGACAATCGGCCATGTAGAAGGTAGTTCCAAAGGTATACATTTCCACCAGTTAGTTATGTGCAATATTAAGGGCTCTAAATGCAATATACTAAGTTCTATGTGAAGTATTTCCATAATGCCTCATATTAACTCACTAGCAAGATCTCAGTGTATAGACTGGTCATACGTATATCTCATCTCGTTTCATATTATCTACATACTGTATTGTATATAACTCTGGGAAAAAACTGTTGATTTTGTTAATACTTCTGTTGTTTATATTGTTTATTTTTCTATATTGTGTATTTTGGACTGCTTAACTGATTTTGTACACTTGCTGCTGTGGAATGCAAATTTCCCCACTGAGGGACGAATAAAGGCATATCTTATCTTATCTTGGTGCCATTGGAGTCAATATTTTCATATAGTCATGATTAGACCCCAATCCTGAATGTTGCCCTTGACCTCAATGATCATCTATTTAGTCAACACTTCAGACCTTAATATGTGTAGTGAACATGTGGTTCCAAATTGAATAGCTAATATTGTACTGACGGAGTCAGCATTGATCAAAATAAAATAGTTTCTCGCTACTCTCTGACCTTTGGCAAATAGTCGACAGTGTCGATTTGGTTTCCATGGATCAGCAGGGAGACGCGTCATATTATGGAACGTCTCTGATTGATTTCCTCTTTGTTTGTGGGTGCTGCTGTCAGTTTCTCTCCCCGAAGTCTCATCCAGAAGCTTCATTTTACCCTGAAACAGTTTTGTAATTGTGGCATGCAAAAACAAGCACTGGCTCACTTAAAATGGTGAAAAACATTATAGCAGAGGCCGGCAGACCTACCTACTTACCTACCGACTGTGTGCAGGTGTTGTTTGAGAGCACAGGTGACCTCTGTGGAAATATTAGCATAAAAGTGATTGAGTAGTCACACTTGGAAGAACAGTAAAGATTAACTCTTTGGAGGCATGTTGCTAAATGACATTCACATGATAATCTACTGATAAAAACAAGACACTAATAATCTGATATGAAATATTTCAAATACAACAGGAATACAGAGCTGAACAAAATCTTAAGACCACTTGACACATAGCGAGAATTTACATTTTGTACATTTGGGTCTTAATGAGGTTTTAAGTAGAGCTACAATATGCAAACGCAAGTTTGGGATGGCTCAAAACACGGGCGGGCCATGGGTGGAATAAATTAAAACACCGTTTTGGCAGGAAGCACAAATCCAAGGAAATACAGCTGGAATGGGTGCGGATTCTAATCTAAAAGGTTTTCTATGCAGGTTATTGTGTGTAGACCACAACTCGATACAAAGGGTTAAAAATGAGCATAATAGGTCCCCTTTAACTGTTGTCCAGGCTTCAGCGAAAGCTGTATGAATACAATACTTTCACAAATGTTTTATTGCAATTCATGTGAGAATGTTTTTAAGAATTGCGAGTCTTGTATCGCCTTTCAAAACGTCATGCTTTTGTGTATGAAGTACTATGATAATAGTTGAGTTAAGCCACAAAGCTTATCCAGTAACTTTAACCTTCAACTCTGACTTTGATATATAATGTGGAGTTAGACCTTACAAGGGTCTGACTCTGAGTCAAAGTCACAGATTTATGGGTTTCATGACCCCATAACACACAAACGCAACTGCTTTTGGACTTCTCGTTAATATGGTTACTTTTTATTTTCCACAATTCCATCTGCTCTTCACGTGTTCAATTAGCACCTGTGCTATTTTAGCGATTTGAGATATGCAAGCTGTGAGCATCAGTCACACTTCTACACATACAGTACATAGAAAGGTGCAGACATACTTAAACTTGTTTCCATGGCAACGGTCCCCCAATACGCTAGGAAGCCCACAAAGGCAACTGGATTTTTTTAAAATTGCTGACTGGTGGGCAGGACCAGTTCCATACATACAACACCTGGGGAATCACTGAAGGTGAAGCTAGCAAACACGCTACCGAACACGAGAAATGCCTCACCTGAGGTGGCTGAGGTCGGAGTGCAGTTATAATAGTTATTATAAATTAGTACATTGATTTTCCAAACCTTTCAACAGTTTAAACACAAACTATGTGTGTTTCATCAGAAACATCAATCTGCTTACAATGAGTAAAATGCTAGGTAGATTTATACAAAATGTCCATAAACATGTTAAGGATTTGTTTGGATGAAATAACAATGTTATATTGTAGCATCTTCAGCTATTTTAATACTTTTTGCTGTATGGCAGTGGACAAGAAATGAACAGATTTATGCACAAATGGATGTTTTTCCAGGAATAATGAGACTTTTTACAGGCAATGTGAAGGTCAATGCAGCTCATGAATAAAGTGATGCAATTTTCAGAACTTGACTCACATGACTCACTATAAAATATATTAACATGTAATGTGAGATGTCCTTCCAACCTTCCACCATTTATGGTGATAGGATCTATTTGTCTGTCTGCAACATTATGTAACACTGCAACTGAAACTCACAACCTGTGTGTGTGTGGAGGGTTGAGATTGGGCAGTTAGGAATGTACACAAACAAATACACGGCGGGGGATTCAATGTCACTGGTGAGACAGACCGGATTACTGGATCAGAATGACTCTTATGTAAAATCCTCCCACACCTTTCATTCTTCTAGCTCATGCAGACTGTTATTAGCATTCAATGAATGAATGTTGTATTTCAATGTGTCTTCTACTGTTTTTACTCAACTTTATTTATTTCACTGTAAAGCGTCTTTGAGTACTCTGAAAAGTGCTAAACAAATAAAATGTTTTATTATTAATATATATTATATGGTTTGTCTATATGTGCTGGCGACCAGTCCAGGGTGTACCCCGCCTCTCGCCTGAAGACAGCTGGGATTGGCTCCAGCACCCAGCACCCCCGCAACCCTCGTGAGGATACGCGGTAGAAAATGAACGAATATATTATATGGTTCTGCTTCTATCAACAAACATAAACCTCAGATGTCTGTAGGTGGCAACCAGCCACCTCTTCATACACTACACAAGTGATACCATGACTAAATGACGACATGTGACGACAACACTGGGATCGTTGCCCGTGGTTGATGGCAGTTTATTGGGTCCAGACCAGACTGTGGTAAATGAATTTCTAAAAAGGAGCATTCAATATTAATCAATTTAATATTTTTGTTGTTAGACCACAGAAAGCATGTTTATGACATTCTAAATTGATTTTTCCGCCATCATTAGAGACATGTAATAATAATAATAGTCACTTTCACACTTATTCTCATTGGCATTAAAGCGACACACACAGAAATCACTGTGCTCCAAAAGCGTAAATTCCAGCATCAAGGCGAGATATTGGGCAATACACTTCTAATACAAAGATATAATGTATCTAAAATGTACTGAAAATTATTGAAATAGTATAATATGAGAGTTTAATAAAGTCAGCACATGACTTTTTAAATTAATAGGACGTCATCACATGGACAGAGTAGACATATAATGAATTAGTAGACAATAATTCTAATTGTATATAATATAATAATAATATCTATATAGCTATAGATAGATATAGATATAATATAATATAATATCTTCCAAGCAGATACAGTATTAATAGACACAAAGTATGTCACCATTAGTTCCTGGACTCCCACTGACAGCTTTGTTTTCCAGAACATTCTTTCCATCTTTGTTTGGCTCACAACTTAACCTCAGAGCTAAGTGGTGTGCTTACAGTTTCCATTTCCAGTTGACAGTCCTCATCTTATCTTGCTCTGTGGGATAAAATAAGTACTTTGAGACAATCTGGCACTTAATGAACTACACCATTTGTCCTGTACTGTAAAAACATGCATGTTTTTAGAATGTGGGAGGAAACCAGAGTACCCGGAGAACATGCAAGCAGAGAATCAAACCCAGTTCTGTGGGTCTGACTGTGTCTAGTCTCTATGCACACACACATTCTCTGGTTGGAAAACGTCTGGCCACTGAGCTTTCCCTTGTGATAAAAATAGACCATTATCAGCCTCTCCCAATGAGCTGGCACACACGTGCACACCTCCCATCCACGCAAAGGGCCAACGCTGCTTATAAGGTACATGGTAGGAGTGGCTGCTAAAAGCAGAGTATATAAGAGGACCTAAGGTGTGGGTTATTGACCTCATCTAACAAAAATAAGCAATGACTGAATAGATTTAAAAAAGTGCGTGAGTGTGCTTATATTTAAAGCTACTGAAATCTCATATTCACTGAAGGAAGAAGTCCCTTTGCCTTGTCGTCCCTTCACTCTGCCTCACCCAGCAACACCAGCTATCCATGAGTGTGACCAACTCTTCTGCCTACCGATCGGAGCGGAGTTTCCATCAGATGTCATCCTCTTCCTCCAATAATCCATACATGGAGAAGAGTCACGGGCTGTTTGCGGAGGACTTTGGCCCCTTCATGAGACCTGGGGCAGACACCTTGGGTTTTTCCAGTAAGTGGAGTCCTACATGAACCATTTGTAGTACGCGATAGAGGCTCTGCAAAACAACTATAGATTCTTACAGTGTGGTTAAGTTTAGAATGTATTTGTTTATTGGAACAATCCATGTGCATGTTTTACAAATACTGATGTTCCAGAAAGAATGGCCATTTGTGTGTAGTCGTTTACCTAGCAGACTCCATGCACCCAGCATGGGATACATTCCAAGTCAATGTTCCAGTAAACTGATTGATGACCAATCCCGGATGCATGCAGTGTTCACCCAAAGTCATGTGGGATAGGCTCCAGGTCACCTGTGGCCCAAAACAGATCAGAGGTAATGAATGAAGCATCCCTTTCACACTGCCCTTAAAACATCCTAGCAGTGGTGTGCGTTCAGGAGCCACTGAGGCCTTCTCTGATACCTAAACACCATCAGAAGCACTGACCAATATTATTTTTTCTTACCAAGGCAGTCTGGAGGCTTTTGCCTTTCATATAAGCCATTTCTAAATCCAAATGAGCTACTAAAAGTTATTATTTAGCGTTCCTACAGCTTGGAAAAGTGACAAGACTTGTCAGGCACTGTGAGGATTAATATTTGTATGCTATGTTTATAGCGAGTGGACACAGAAACATGAATGTGTGACATATGCCCTTTAAATGGACTCAGGAATGCGTGTGCTCCATGTGTCAGGGACACAGCACAATCCTTTTGGGAAGCATGACAGGTATCCCAATGATAAGAGCTGCACAGTAGTTGTCAGGGTGCGCTACAATAGACGTGCCCACAAGAGCTGGAGAATGCTGTCCAACCATCCGTCAGTGTGACTTCACACACAGAGTATCTGGATGACGCTTGCATATGGCATGAACAGATGGTTGCCCAGCTACTGGTGTACACACACACACATGATGTAAGATGGTGAACCTGCACATGTTACATCCAATGTGATGTTGTTGGCATTTGTGTATGAGCTCAGTGTTTCCACATACTGTATAGTTGTGCAGTGAGGTCACATTCACAGCTGTCACTGTCCACACCTCTATCACTGTTGACAAATGGCCAGTATGTGACATAAAACTTATGTTCAATTCCAGGTTTGTTCATACAAACCTTTTGTAATGAATGTCACAATGTGAGCTACGCATAGCTTCAATTGTTCAAATCAAATGTAACCATTGTGATGAAGCTCTGATCTTGTGGAGACAAGATATTAACGTTAACAGTTTTGTCAAAGTTCAAAGCAACGTAGACTAGCCTAAAATTCTTCACAATCTAACATCGCACATCTGTCTAGTGTGTTGATTTTCATTTGTACTCATTTTGTGCACCCTGTCCTGATTGACGTCTCCACCAAATTTCATGACAACCCATAGCCTTGGCCGTGTATCACCACAGAAGCTCCAACAACAGTGTCTGTCAGTGACAGACAGACCTTTCCCTTCAAATCATTTTCACTTTTTTTCCACTGGGAACAATAGCTAGTTTCAACTACCGGTGGTGTCTTTTAGCAAGGAGCATTCATTCATCTATTAAGCCAAGCTGGAGCCTATCCCATCTTGATTATCCGTCACTCACAGCACTGCTACAGTCCAACTTGTGTCCAGAAGACATACTGATGAAGATTCTAACCCAAATACTCTCCTGTTTTCTTACAAATGTCCTCCTATTGACTGTTACCAGGTGGAAGTGGGAAGATCAAAACACTCGGTGATTCGTACCAGTTCACAGTGGACGTCCAAGACTTTTGCCCTGAAGATGTCATTGTCACCACATCCAACAACCAAATTGAAGTTCGTGCAGAAAAGGTGAGTGTTCTGTTTAGGGGTGCAACAATTCCTGGAATGATTTGAATCCCTTCAAAAATAAAAAAAGAAAAAAGAGTCAAGGATTATTTTCTGCCTTGAGGAATCACTTACGTCAATAACGCGCTTACATCACCCAAGCTGACAAAGAAGGAAGTGGAGATTTGAAGGCGCGGATAAATGTGCCAAGGCAACGAAGGATATGGAAAACAAAGTGTAAAAAAAAGACAATAAATGTGGCTGAACAGCAAGTTGAACACCATGAGGTGTATCCGTTGTAACGCGGCACTTGCATACCACAGCAGCACGAGTTGCTGTGCTCCCAAATGGAGCAGAAGAGCCGTGATAAGGAAAACCTATAAATAAAAATGGTTGATTTTCTAAAAAAAAAAAAAAAACTAAACCAATTGGTCGTTCACTATTAAGTGAAATGTCTTATTTTCTGTTGTGTATTAATAATTGGTCATTAACCAAGCAAAAATATTTTATCTGGTTCCTCGATTAATCTAAGGAATATTCAGTGGGATATTCCATAGCTGCAGCCCTCATTCTGTTATTCGATTCTGAACATCCTGTAGACACCCCCAGCAGTATAGCTTGTTCATCTATTCTATTCTAAGATGGGTTGTTTTATATTCGAGATCTAGAGATTATGCATGCAAACCAGCAGGTGGCGCCAAACAACTTCAACGTTTTTCTTCCAGTCACTCACACACACACACAACCACCAGTGACCTGTGGCTGTGACACAGAGACTTGCTGGATAAAGTGTGTCAAATAGGAGAAAAAAAGACGAGTTGCCTTATATGTCGTCTTATATTTGGGTTAATCAGTTAGGGGGGCTTTATTGTGACATGCAGAATATATCTGACATCCTGAATGTTCTTTACATTCATTGACAGTTGGCCCAGGATGGTTCGGTGATGAATACATTTACCCATAAGTGTCAGCTACCCGAGGATGTGGACCCGACCACGGTGACATCATCACTGGGCGCCGAGGGGACGTTAACAGTCCGGGCACGGCGACACCCGGCTAAACATGAGCACACACAAACCTTCCGCACTGAAATTAAGATTTAAACTCACAAAAACTTTACTAAATATTTGTGTGCGTGTTTATTTTAGATGCCAATCTCTCTACTTGCCGTGCACATATTTTAACACTCCAATGCTGTGCTGTGCTTGATGACACTCTCACATCTTCGCTCATTGATATTCTGAGGTGGTTCCCTTTGCAGCCATAGATGAAAGATGACACCATCGGGTCTTGTACTGTACATGTATGACATATGTACAAGAAACACAGTCACACAAACTACATGCAATCACATGCGATTGTAATTATGTATGCACTTGAAATGAATGGTTTTGCCTTTGTCTTATTATATTATCATGTATGAATAAACATCTTATGCCTCCAAGTTTGTCATTTAATGCCTTATGGTTTAAATACATACATCTTAAGTTAGGTTTTGGAATACAGCATGCAGGGGAGCTGGTATTTGATTAGCTAGAAGTATACCATACTGTATGTTAAACACATTATTATGTTATTATACTTAAAAAAAATTAAGGGAACACTAAATTAACACATCCCAGATCTGAATGAATGAAATTATTAAAGGGGACCTATTATGCTCATTATTGACCTTTGTATTGTGCTGTGGTCTCCGATAGAGCAGCTACACACAATAACCCGCACAGAAAACTTTTTAGATTTTGCAGAATTTGCACCTATTTTAGCTGTATTTCCTTTGATTTGTGATTTGGGCTATAACCTAATGTGTCCAAACAGTACCACTATTTAGTTTCACAGTTTAAACCTTAGTTCAACTGATGATTGTGCAGGTCTGTGTCTTTGCTTGGGTGCAGTGAGGCCTACAAACAAAATGGCCGCTTCACTCAAGAAGGGCACAAAATAAAAAGCACATGCACAATAAGTCAATTGGGGTACTCATGAATCCTGAATCATGAATTATGAGTGGCTAGGGAAACCACTCACGTGTGCATATGCAGTTTTCTTTGATGTCAGCATACTTTACATCCAATAGCAAGGGAAGGCAGAGTCACTCAGCGGGCTGGCCCAGAAACAAAGCCAAAACACAGCAGTGCATGGCAGCATCCATCGGGAAAGCCTCATCTCCCTTTAAGCACATACACTCCATTTAGTTACTATGAAATACTACATCATGTCGAGTTAGCATAGGCTTTAGCTGTATACACATCACAATGTTAATCGTGATACAAGGCCTACTCACATTTGTGATGCTAGGCTACTAGCGATTTCTAACTAGCATTACATTTTCATACTTCTACAGCTACAATAAGTAGTCACAGCATGTATTCACCTTTTGCAGTTCCCAAAAGTTAATATCAGGACCACGAGTAGTCGACCATAGATGATACACTTATGTGTTACTACTTAACGATGTCTTGTTGAGAAGTTGAGAACTCTCCCGACTATGAGGTCTGTCACCTTCCCGCTGCTCTCCGTCTAATTTGCACTTAATCCCGCCCCCAACACTCTGGATTGGCTGCTACATTTCCAGAGACCCAATGACAATAGAGACATAATTGACAGACCGCTACTAGCAATTTAGATACCTGTTGCACATCAACCACACTTTCAACATACGTATAGATAACATGTATTGCAAACATTTATTCAACTATTTCACTGTAAATAGCTTAACTTATTAAACTGTACACGTGATATTTGTATCTTTTAATCCATTTCAATATTATGAACGCTGTTTTTAATTTTTTAACACCTTAAATAACTGCGTTTATGCACTGTATGCTGAGTAATTTTATACAGGGCTACACCATTATGCTTGACAAATCAGATGTGATTTGTTGTGGATAGTTTATTCTAACTATTTAAAACAGCATTTAACACAATTTTAAGCTTTATAAATCAACAATGTCGTGACTAATGAAACTAAGTGAAGGTGTTTGGACGCAGACTGACCTCTTGTGGTAGAACAACTAAATTGCAGCTCTACTGCCAACTACTGTATTTATGTGCATTATTTGGTTGACAGCAATCTAAAATGCACTGTACAAAGTCAATAAAAGCACATTTCACATTATTTGCTGTTGAAGTCAAGCTACAATAATCAAGGGATTGCTTTGAAAAGTATAAGTAACCCTTAATTTTTATCTTCATCAACAAGCTCTGCTTTGCTTGGCTCCTTGAACATGAGAAGGAATAATATTGGAGCGGGCGGTTAGTCAAACTGGAAAACCCTAGTCACACTAGAGGCAGAATGAGTTGGAATGCCATTGGAATGAAAATTCCTGGTTTATTCACAGATATTGGAAGTGCCAACAGGGCACATCTCTGTTTAACACCTGCAAAACATAAACACAACAATAAATACATTAAAATTGTACAAATAGGATCTTGTGAGACTGTAACATTGCAAAATACACAATGTGTTGATTCTTCTGTTCACCTTTTATAGTTTGCCATTTCCTGACATTCCATGGCCTGGCAATAAAGATTACACTATTAATATGTGACTAAATACAAATGAGTGGACCTTTGTTTTGGACCTGAGTGCGAACATGATCTCATCTCCAAAATGAACGTTCCTTTGTCTATATTTGACATCATTTAAAAGACAACCTGCAACAGCAGCTCCTTGTTCCTTGCTGGCCTTCCTTTCTGTTTTCTTTGCCGAGTGGAGAAAGGCATACGTCCGCCAAGGACAACAGGGGGAAATGGTGGGAAAAGCCCCAAAGAAATAGAGCTGGGACAGTTTGCAGTCCAACGTGACCAGGGAAAAGCGTGAGGGACTTTCTGTGGCTGGCCTGCACATGTGGAAGGTGACTAGAAGCTTGTTTGGCTTGTATCTTTGAGGACTCCCACAGCAGCAGACACAATGACACCATAATATTAGGCTAAGGTTCAAATGACAGATGCGGTATATACAGTATATGTTGGGGAAAAATAACACTGTCTGCACATTGACCATGCTTTCCCTCCCTCTGCTGCCTCTGCTGATCTAGGCCGCCCATTTGCTGAGGCACCAAAATAGCTTGGTGGGTAACATATTTTGATGAAACCAGGCTTCATGGTTGCTGCTGCCCACACGGAGGATGTGAGAACAGGAAGGACTTTTGCTGGCTAATGGTTCTGGTCACTTAGCCCCAAAACAAAATTGGCGAGATCTCAAGTCTGAAGGCCACACCAACAGGATGTGCCTGAATTCAAAGATGGGCTTAAGTAATTCACTCCCTGCTTTGAGTTTTTAGTGGGCCGCCACAGCCGCCATGATAGTGGCAAAGGGAGGCCTCGGGCTCTAACTAAAACCTCCCCTACATGTGCGCCCTAATTGATTTAATGACCATAATTATCTGCAGGGATGCATGTTGTGCAAGGCACAATTAATGACCTCCACAACCTATGCAGACAGGCGGAAATTAAGAAAAGGGGGGCACTGAGACAAACAGTGTTGTAGAAAGGAGGCGCACATCCTGCTGGGTGAACGGAACATGACAAAGCACTCCTTGTCTCTTTGCTTGTTTACGGAAACATTTATTTTCCTGTGTAATATTCATTTTCGGTTCTTGGCACTTGGCACACAGATGTGCACAGGATGTACCACCCACCAAGTTATGAGGTTCACCCACCCAATGCAGCCGACTTGGGTTGCATTTTTCACGTGAGCTTTGTGGGGGTCTCCATCGTTTTTGTTCAGTTCACATTATACAGTATCTCATTAAAGCGAATACAGCCATCACAGTTTGGCAACCCTTTTTATTATGGTATATATACTATACTATACTATACTTAACACATACTACAGTATTAATTGGTCCTGTACCCTAGAAACCACCCATGAATGATACGGGAAAAGGCCGAAATGATACTGTGCCAAAGCCAAGGGCAGTGATACTGATAAAATATAGACTTTAACCATGTCCAGTATCAGCCCCCGTAGCTGTCCACTCAGAGCGCGCTGCTCTGGTATCGTGCCCGTGAAACAAATCAGAGAACAGCGCACGAGTGCTTAGAGCCTAGTGCTTCTCCAGTCATCAAAAAACCCAAACTTGATTAATGGAACTTTAATTGTCAGACATTGATAAGATAAGACTGTTGATAAAATATTATTGTTGAAATATTTTTGCAATTATTGTGTTTACACTGTTTAGATATAATACATGTAATAAATGGAAAATTTTCTGGAAACAAAATGGTCTTTTGATTAAATAGTACGTGATAATAAGCTCATGATTAAATAGTATGTGATAATAAGATCATCACATGGTTTGTCTGGTATCAGGCCAGGTATCATGCCCTCAAGTGTCAGTATCAGCCCGAGACCAAAGGTCGAGGGCTCATATACTGGCACTTGGGGGCATTAAATCTTAAATTCATTAAATTCTTTTATTATGATCTTACAACTATCAATAGAAAACAGATTCTCCATCCTGTCATATGTACAATTTATTTTTTAACTACTTTTAAATTGTCTGTGGTTTGTGTAATGTTAGTTCCACTTACCATAGCGATATGAATTCCACCTATTGTTCAGCCTCAAGAGTACAGTATCATGTCCCCAAATGTTAATCTTGTGAACCCATGGGTTCGATTCTCATTCATTTTCAGTCATTGGAAGACTAAAGGCATATAACTCGAATGACAGTGGAAATAGTGCAGTCTTCTGCCAAAGTGTGAAAAGTCATTTGTGATTGTTTGTATTGTGGTGCCCCGATCGATTCGGACACTTTTGACATCGGTCCATACTTGCTTTAAAAGGGTCCCCCTCCACATTCTTCATTTCAATCAAGAATGATTTTGCCTTCATAACACCACATGACATCACTTTAATATAGTTTAAAACCAGCGACTTAGTTTAAAATTGGATTTGACTTGTAAAGAAGCTTTGGCGATGTGTGTCTAATCTCTGTTCAGTGCATAAAACATTGAAGTTGTCCCTCTGCAGAGCTTAGACGGGACTTAGGCAGCGAATTGTGTGCTGAAAAACCCCCATCAGAAATGCGAGAGAGAGAAAAAAGAGAAGTGGAAAGACACATGAAGACCAATATAGCCAGAAATTGGAGGATGTGTTTACTGGTCAGAAACCCAATGCTAAAGTTAGTCGGGACGTAAATTCCACAGTGTTGCTGGCTTTTTTCCCCCACAATGTGTGCATGACAGGAGGACAAAAAACAAAACACCGCCTGTCTGTTCATGTATGAACAGTGATAACTTCCTTCTTCTAAATTTACCTAAAACATCTAAGAAGCCACAAGGAGGAAGAGTGAAAGCTGCGGTTCTCCCTCAGGGGGAGGCGGGGTCTGTGTCCTGGACGCCAAGCCTTCCATACAATGGCCCAACATGCAAATGTGGCCTACTGTAAACCTTTAGCATGGTTCAACCCTCCACCCACAAAGGCCTTCGTCGTCTCCTGGGCTCCCCATGCACCCCTGTTATTTACCGTCCTTAATGACAAGATACAAACTTCCACACATTCAGCCGAGACAGAGCGAGGATAATCTCTTTACAGCTGACGACAGGAACATAAACCAAAACCCCTCCAGCGATGCTCAGTTTTGGACACACTCACAAGTGGATTTGCATAAAACCAAAGAGTACAATCAGCAGCTGAACACCCTAACTCTGCCTCTCCCTTTTTCCATCTTGTATTGGGGGGAAAAAAAGAAAAAAAATGCACCACGCGGCGAAACGCTATGAGAGAATGGATGGATGGATGGGTAGCGATGGAAAATGGCTTTCTCAGTTTAGAACTGTCGCACAAAGCCGCAACTATTTTTGAGGCGTTCTATCGGTCGGGGGGGGGCAGAACACACAGCCAGCTGGAAGTCAAGGACAAAGACTCGCCAGAGACTTAGTGACAAATCCCGATTCCCAGGCTTCCTTTGAAAGTGGCTTCTTTCTTACCGAGTCTCTGTTGACCCACACATTAATTCCATAGTTCAACATTGACATTCCTCATTCAAGTAGGATGCTCTTATGTGGCTAATGCATTATCGTTTGCATTCATCAAGGTAAGCGGACCATTTGGCCATCGGGCTAAGGTAAAAAACTGAATCCAAGTGTCCCGGCTTATGTAAGGTCCAAATTAGGCAATTCAAATGGTTTACTGCTTCTCAGAAAAAGTGTTTTGGGTGGCAAAAAAACACATCTTGAAAAATGGGCAATGTTACCCATCAACATATCATAAATGACATCTCTTTGTTGACTCGCTGTTTGAATGATTGGCAATGGTAATGGTTTTATTCCAATTGAACATGCATCAGATTCCAATTGAGTGCATCCCATAATCAGTTCACAGTTCCACATGTCCAAAAGGAGTAGGAAGAAGCAAAGCTTATTAAATCCTACCCCTCCATCTGGTACTTTTACAATCAGTAACTGTTACATTTGTTCACTTCCTGCTCTCCATAATACAGTTTATTTATTTATTTATTTATTTATTTATTTATTTATTTATTTATTTATTTATTTATTTATTTATTTATTTATTTATTTATTTATTTATTTATTTATTTATTTATTTATTTATTTATTTATTTATTTATTTATTTTAATAATGCACCTCGTACTGAAGTACGAGGTGATATGACCATCCAATGACATAATGGGTACCATAGTAAGTGTCAATATAGTGATATATATAGCACATCATGACTGGTTCAAGACTCTTCATCCTTGTATTTAGCAAACATCAACTGCTTGTATTGTTTCTTGAATTGGCTCATCGTTGTGCATTGTTTGAGTTCCTTACTCAATCCATTCCATAGTTTGATTCCACATACTGAAATGCTATGGCTTTTTAACGTAGTCCTAGCATATAAGTGTTTCAAATGTAGTTCTTCCCTGAGATCATATTTCTCCTCTCTTGTAGAGAAGTATTGGATGACATTTTTAGGGAATTAGTTGTTTTTAGCCTTTGCATTATTTTAGCTGTTTGATTCAACACCGTCACTTTGATTATTCCTACCACAGCGTCTGGGAGGGTGTTCCAGATTCTGATGGAAGAATGAAGGAAGGTTCTGTCCAGTGTAGACGTCTCAGCATGAGGTATGGCCGCAACAAGATCAGCCATGGACGAGCTGACGGCAGTTATTCTGCAAGGTGTGAATCAACATGCCAGCAAGCGCCGCGCACCCGCGCCTCCATCCCTTCCTGCCGGTGCAACTCTTAACCAATCAAATGAACGCCGCTCATTGTCTTTAAATGCGCAGGACTGGAGGCCACCGTGCGCATCATGCACCACGTATGCCATCTCGTGGGACATTACATCTGTTCCTGACAGTTCCATTAAACACAGCAGCAGGCTAATCCAGGTATTTTGCTTGTTTTCTACCAGTATTCCTGCTCTACATCGCCAAATAGGAGAACATTTGACTTTATATTCTCAGTATATCCTCATCAAAAAATATATCATACAGCCAGATTTTAACAACAAACTTTATATTAATTCTTGTTTTCAGTTATTAAAATACGTGTTGGCTCATTTGCATACCAACAGTGATTGGATGGTATTTTGTTTTGGACGTTGGTGGTCGGCAGGAGACTGTCTTGGTGGATAGACTGAAACAGCTTGTGTGGACGTTGACCTGCCCCTGATGTTGGTGCGGTGCCCGCATCGGGGCAGGCCCCCACTCTGGGGCAGTGTGGCATCACTGATGTTGGCGCGCCGCCCGCATTGGGTCAGACCCCCACTCTGGGGCAGTGCGCCTTCCCTGATGTTGGCGCGCCGCCCGATTCGGGCGGGCCCCCACTCTGGGGCAGTGCGCCCTCCCCGATGTTGGCACGGCACCCGCATCGGGGCAGGCCCCACTCTGGGGCAGTGTGCCTTCTCCAATGTTGGCGTGCCGCCCGCTTCGGGGCGGGTCCCCACTCTGGGGCAGTGCGCCTTCCCCGATGTTGGCACGGCGCCCCCATCGGGGCAGGCCCCACTCTCTGGCAGTGTGTCTTCCCCTGTACTGAGCACACCGTGCGGCCCCACCTCTTTTGCCACTACGATCCCCCGGCTCATATACATAACAAATCACATGTAATCATTAGACGAAGCAAATAAACTAAATATAAATGATGCATTATTGTACATCAATGAAGATTAGCCAAAATGCAGTTTAAGACTTTATTGCTCCACATACAGTATGTAATGAAAGCAAAAATATTCCGCAAAAAAAGGGACACATAGCTTTTTTTCTATGTAGGATGACAGAGCTACCTTCAATCATAATAATCCCAGCTCAGTGTTTATCAGGATGAATAAATAAAAAAAGTAACAAATAAATAGACTATTAAATACAGTTTTTAAAAAAATAGGAGGCAAAAATGAAGGTTTTTGCTTTTTAAAAAGGATTTGGGGTTTTTTTTTTTTGGTTTGAATTGCTTTGGATAGAACAGACGTGGAAAATTTACAAATCTGCTGACTAATACTCATATAAAATGGAATTCCAATGACAATACAAAAAAAATATCCCTTTTCCAAAGCTAGAGCTCCAAAAGAATCATAGAAACACTTGAAACAAAATGCAGTAAAATTCAAGTAAAGGAAGTTGAACATCAGTAACACAACAATTTGCAGTCATCAATGAAGAGCACCAGAGAAGCAAACAGGCACTTGGAAGAATGTCTTTCAACATCAGGAAAACGTGGCACTTCATTCTCAAAGCATATCTTTGCATCAATGATGCTCAAATCAAGAACATGACCATTTGTGTGTGTTGTTCCCCAAAACAGACCAGACACTGACATTGCAACCCAAACTATTATTTAGTATGAAATCATCTCCTCATTACATCGCTTCCATCTTCATTACCGGCAAGCTAAAAACAGCATCGGATAGCGTGTCTTTACATTTGCGCCACTCCTGTTTGGCACAATAAGACATTTTTCTATTCCTTATGTCCAAAACCACAACATTTTCAAAGGAAGTGCTACATTAGAAATTCTTTAATTCCAGTGGTTTTGGTAAACTCAAAAAATATATACAAAAGTACCTAATATGTAAAAGTATAAGCCTGACAGAATCATAGCTTAGTTTCTGTTTGCCCAGCTCCAGCTACTTTCAAGCTCCCCTTGTGACCTCACGTGTCCTCAGCGGTGGAACAGGAAGTACTCGGCTGGATCTCTCTCCTCCCACGCCGCCACACCTTCTGTGTATGCTCAATACTGTGTGCACGTTTGCAAAAAGCCATTCCCACAAGTGATTTTTTAAATTCTCTTTGAAGGAGGAATGCAAAGTCTAGAAAGGCCTGGAAAATGAATTGCAGAAAAAGAAAAATCTACTTTGTTAATGTTGATGTCCAGTCTGCTGCAAATTAAAAAAAAAACTGTACAGAAAGTTCCGTTTTTGTTCCTTTCAGTCGACACCAATGAGATGTCACAGCTCTTCAGGTCGCGTCCATCACAGCCTCCCGTGCAGCATCGCTCCAGCTCAGTTAAGAGTCCAAAAGGGGCTTTCTGCTTCAGTGCTTGATATGAAGTCCATGAACGATGCCCATCACACTGCAAACACACTCAGGGTGCTGGTCTGGTCCTTCAGACCCAAAATGCTGTAGGCGATTCTTTTCAAATGGCCAGGGAGCCTGACTCCAATGTTCTTGATGTCCCTGTTGGTAGGAGACATGACAGAAGTGCCGAGTGGTTAGCATGTATAGGCCTCACAGTCAGGTTCAAGTACACATTCCAAAAACATGCATGTTGGGCTAAATGGTTGTTTGTCTATATGTGCCCTGTCAGCTGGGATAGGCTCCAGCAATGATTGTCATTATTAATAACTGGCAGGAGGACTGCATTCCTTTTGATAACATGTTTTTATGTATGTGCATGAAGACGCGTACAGAGGGCTTTGGATTGTTTCCAGCAGTTCTACATATTTGACGGTGGCGAAGGTGGCAAGAGGAACTACATTATAATAATATAATATAATGGTAATGGTTTTATTTCATTTGAACATGCATCAGATTCCAATTGAGTGCATCCCATAATCAGTTCACAGTTCCACATGTCCAAAAGGAGTAGGAAGAAGCAAAGCTTATTAAATCCTACCCCTCCATCTGGTACTTTTACAATCAGTAACTGTTACATTTGTTCATTTCCTGCTTTCCTAATATAGTTTAAGTTTTTTTTTATATTTATATTCACATTCACATTCACATTCACATTCACATTCACATTCACATTCATATTCATTTATAGGGAGTCCTTTAAAAGGAAATTGGTACAGATCTACGAAGTGCTTCAGTGTGTTTCACGCTTTAGTATTTGTGTTTGGTATTGTGTTGTTCCGCTAACAAGTACATACTGTAACTGTAACTGTTACATTTGTTCACTTCCTGCCTTTCTAATATAATTGAAGTTTTTTAATGTAATTTTTTTAATTTTTATTTTTTAAATATTTTTTAAATAATTTTATACATAATATATAATAATACTACTAATAATTAATACTCCTCCTCCTCCTCCTACTACTACTACTAATAATAATAATAATTATTATTATTATTATTATATATTATAATATAATATTATAATTATATTGTAATATAATATTATAATTAAATATAAATATAATATAAACATAATAATTTCTGTAATTATTATTATTATTATTGATAAAGCTATTATGGTTATTTATTTGATCCTACACCAAGTTTTGTGAACAGGATGGAGGTCTCCACCAAGAAGCCGGATTTACACTCTGGCCCCATTCCAACACAATTCAAGCTCCTGTGCCTTGAAATAATCACCGATTCATCCCAGGCCACTAAACACCCGCTTCCTCTCCGTTCATGACCAACTTGATGACAACAGAAGGTGGGGCGAGGCTCGCATTAAAGAACAACATGTTGCAACTTTGCAGCACGGCAGCCATCATTATAGCTTTAATTATTTAACAAGGATTCCCCCCATGTGACCATGAATCACTCGGCTGCTAGTAAATAGCTGCTG
This sequence comes from Doryrhamphus excisus, assembly GCF_030265055.1. Taxonomy (NCBI): domain Eukaryota; kingdom Metazoa; phylum Chordata; class Actinopteri; order Syngnathiformes; family Syngnathidae; genus Doryrhamphus; species Doryrhamphus excisus. The sequence continues at coordinate 15,768,648 of NC_080475.1, read as the reverse complement.
GTTTCTTCAAGAGTGCTACCAGATGGCGACGACGTGGGGCCACAAAATCACACCATTGATATGACAAACACATCAAAAGGGTTTGTCATCTGTTTCACAATCCGGCACATCTCCCAAATCACAGCCAGCTAAGATATGTTGGGCATTCAGGCGGGGGAAGACGGCTCCTGTGGGTTCCTTTGGACTGCTTGTGCGGTTGGAAAAAGCTCTGGCCCTCATTATTGTCCCAAACAAGCAGATATTATGTGCTTGACTAAGCCTTTTCTGTAAATGTTTAGGCAATTTCATTCCTTTTAAGAGCTCCTACACATATGAGAAGATAAGACCCTGTGATACGTTCAAGCATGCATGCAGGACTTCAATTTCCTCCTGCTTCAAAGAATGCTCTCTCTCGCTCGACTTTTACAGAAACCACAAGTGCCAAAAGTGACTTTTTGAGGGTTTGCAAAAGCGCCACTCGGGGCAAAGTGTGTGTGGGTAGAAAGAAGGGATGAGAGAAGGAAGAAGAGCTGCTGTGACCTCAATCGGCCGTCATCATTCTATTGCTGCAAAGACAGAAAGCCACATCTTTCTTCTTCCTTCTCTTACTTTTCTCATCACAAACGTTCAACAAGTTATGACTGAAGCTTGGAGATCTTAATGATGCCAACCATTCAGCAGCCGGGTCAAAAGAAAATAAAGAAACTACCAGGAGAAAGTCAAGAACAGATGTCCCGCTGGGAGTAAAAACCCTCTTCAGCAATGTGTTGACTTGAAGAATAATAATAATAAAATGAAATATGCATCATCAGCAACACCGAGTCCCACTTACTCATTCTTCATCTGCAGGACCTGGTCCATGCTGACGATGCCGGCGCAGCTGAAGTTCTCGCTGTACTGGCTCATCTTTATGGACTCCAGCCACTCCGACACAGACCTGAAGGGGGACCCGTCTGAGCCGCTGACGCTGGGCAGGCGGATGGCTACGCTGCAGGAAGAGAAGAAGAAACACCCCAAATGATTGTAATGGACAGGCTCGGCCACAACAAAGGCAAGACGACTGACGGCTTTAATTACAGTGCAGGAAGCTGCTTTGTGATAAAAACCAGTTGGAGCAGTCAGGGGAAAAGAGACGATTAAGACATGACAATGGCGGCCCTTTTGTGCCTTTCCACTCTTGCCTGGTTTGTGCTCTCACAAAAGAAGACATGCCCTCTTGCACACGCTCACACCAAAAGAGATTGAAGAGCGCTGGTGTTGTTTTACAAAGACTGAAGTCACTTTTTTTTGGTGAGTTCAGGATAAGAGCCGCGTCCTTTTCTAGCGCCAATGCTCAACTCGTGTTTAGTAGGAGTGTCACAAGATCTCGCAAGATTAAAACACAAATTTGAATTAGTCACACAAGAAATGAACACAAACTTGATAATGTTGTGTGTCTGTTTGTGTCGGTTTTCATCAAGAGAGGCGAAATATGATATCAGGGAAGAACTAAATTTAAAAATGATTATGTTAAATATTACATTATGTGAAATCAGAGTGAAATCGCTTGTTACAACAATAAGACAAAAAAGGTCAGTAAGGATAATTCATAATGCCGCCTACAGAGAACATACTAACTCCTTATTTCTAAAATCACAAATACTTCAACTTGCTGATATAGTTCATCTTCAAACAGCTAAAATAATGCATAAGGCTAAAAATAACCAATTCCCTAAAAATGTCATCCAATACTTCTCTACAAGAGAGGAGAAATATGATCTCAGGGAAGAACTACATTTGAAACACTTATATGCTAGGACTACGTTAAAAAGCCATAGCATTTCAGTATGTGGAATCAAACTATGGAATGGATTGAGTAAGGAACTCAAACAATGCACAACGATGAGCCAATTCAAGAAACAATACAAGCAGTTGATGTTTGCTAAATACAAGGATGAAGAGTCTTGAACCAGTCATGATGTGCTATATATATCACTATATTGACACTTACTATGGTACCCATTATGTCATTGGATGGTCATATCACCTCCTACTTCGGTACGGGGTGCATTATTAAAAACAAAACAAAATAAAAAATCTTAAACTGTATTATGGAAAGCGAAAGTGAAAAAATGTAACAGTTACTGATTGTAAAAGTACCAGATGGAGGGGTAGGATTTAATAAGCTTTGCTTCTTCCTACTCCTTTTGGACATGTGGAACTGTGAACTGATTATGGGATGCACTCAATTGGAATCTGATGCATGTTCAAAAGAAATAAAACCATTACCATTACCATTTATAATAGACATTACCATGAAAAATGTTTTTTCATACAGCACTTTTTTAGATGTTTATTCTCAGCTCTAGCATGAATAATCAAATCAAGTTACCGTGGGTCAAAGTCCGCAATGGCTTTTAGGGAGTCTGGACTGCGCAGTAGTTTGTCCAGCAGGCTGACAATGTCCCCGAAACGCGGTCGTTTGGAGCGGTCCTGTAGCCAGCACTGAAGCATGAGCTGGTAAACAGCCGAGGGACAGTCCATGGGTGCTGGGAGTCTGAAAGCCTCGTTGATGGCTTTCATTACCTGAAAGCAATTTAGAATGGAGCTTTGCTGATGATGGTTGTAAAAAACAAAAATGAGCCAGCAACCTAAAACCGCATGTTTCAACTAAATCTCACCTCGTGATTACTCATGTCCCAGTAAGGCCGTTCACCAAAAGCCATGACCTCCCAAATGACGATGCCAAAACTCCACACGTCGCTGGCTGAGGTGAACTTCCTGTATGCAATTGCTTCTGGAGCAGTCCAACGGATGGGGATCTTTCCTCCCTGTTGAACAAAAATGATGTCAGGGCTCTCAAGTTCTTCCCCAAATTGTTTCCACACAGTTGAAAGCATGCCCTTAACCAAAGTATCTTGGTTAGATAAATAATTAAAGGGGACCTATTATGCTTATTTTTCGACCCTTTGTATTGAGTTGCGGTCTCCTATAGAGCAGCTACACACAATAACTTGAGAATCTGAACCTATTCCAGCTGTATTTCTTTGGATTTGTGCTACCTGCTAAAACGGTCTGATTTAATTTATTCTGCTCTAGCCCCGCCTCTGGGCATGCCCACTGTGCTGTGATTGGTCACACACCCAAAGTGCTTCCTAACTATGAACCAAATAAGGAAGGCTGCCCCTCTGTGACATCACAAAGGGGCAGTTTTCCTAAGTCTTTTGAAACAGAGCTTTTTGAGCCATCCCAAACTTCTTTCAGGGCTCACTTCCAAATGCGGAAAACTCATTATCTGAAATTTTGGCATCATTTAACATGAGAATACAAAATTCTAACTACATTTATAGGTCAGAAGAGATGAAAAAGCATAATGGGTTCCCTTTAAGATTACATAGAGAGTAAGGGGTGAAGCCTAACTGAATTGATTAAGTAACACACATCTACTCACACTTGTGGTGTACGTCCCCTCAGGATCGTCCTCCAGCACTCTCGACAAGCCAAAGTCGGACACTTTACACTCCAGATTGGTGTTGACCAGGATGTTACGAGCGGCCAAGTCACGGTGGACGTAGCTCATATCAGAGAGGTACTTCATGCCGGCTGCGATGCCACGGAGCATTCCCACCAGCTGGAAGGAGGAAATCTCACCGTCGCGATCCTGATGGCAAGAAAATGCACAACTTTAAAACGTTCAGCAAAATTCACGTACATAAAATGACCCAATTGTTCAGTCACATCCTAACTGTAGTACTGTATCTGTCTTAAGTTCAGTATTTAGCCTTTTTGACCCCTGAGAACAACTGGGAAGCTTTCTAGATCTTTCAGGATCTGCACCCATTCCAGCTCTATTTTCTCAGGGCATGCCCACTTTGCTGTGATTTGCTCCGGACTACTGCCAAACTCCACTGTCTCATTTTGTCGTTATAGGACTTAATAATAAACAAACAAAACATTTGGACAGCTACTTGAAGAGAGTGGTAATGTAGGAACTGCTGGTACGGTGGAGGTCAGAAGAAGCCAGACCTGAGGGCGCTGCCTCCACATCATGTGCTTGAGCAGGAGCACTCATTGGCGGACACACTTTGTCAGAGGCACCGACCTTGCGGGTGTGTTTGTCCTCGTGCATGAGCAAGTGTATCTACCTGGAATGTAATGTAGAATAAATGTAAATGGACTTACCCTGAGGTACCTGTCCAGTGCTCCATTCTCCATGTATTCTGTCACAATCATGGCGTGTTTGACTGCACACAAACATATAAAAATATCACAACTGAGTGTCTCAAAAGAGGTAGGAAAAAAGAACGTGTTTAAGATGTCCTTACATTTGGTGACCACTCCCTCCAGGTGAATGATGTTCTGATGGGAGAACTGTCCCATGATGGAGGCCTCGCTTAGGAAGTCCTGCCTCTGTTTCTCGGAGTAGCCTGGCTTTAGTGTCTTGATCGCCACCGCTACCTCCTTCCTGCCGGGCACCTTCAGAATCCCACGGTACACCTCACCAAACTCTCCTGAAAGACAGCCATTGGACACTTTAGAAAAGAGGTGTCTTAAGGAGTATTGGATTCCAGCCTGTGGGGGTCGGGGGGTAAAGTAAGTGCGTATGGCTGTTTCATCGGGGGCTCCCCTGAAGAGGTTTGTTCAAGTGGAAGATGGCCTGTGGTGTGGGAGTATGGGAATCAGCTGTCACATGAGAAATAGTAGGGAGGGGGGGTCTGGAAGTGGGAGCTGAGGTGGTGGGGGTGTATGTTGGGACACAAAAACAATGAGTTCAAAGGGTAAAAGGAGGTTCCACTTGAATAAACATCTCATGTTTTGATGATTTGGGAAGTGCTGATGTATCGGTTGCAACATAACAAAATGTCTCTACTTGTTGTGCAAGGACTCCAGCCAGGTTGATGTTAATCTCAATAAGATAAGCCGCTGTCAATCAACAGAGTAAGCTGCGGAAAATGTGCAATCTAAACAGCCCAATCGGGGATAGAAGCATCTCTCAGCATGCTCCGAAAAAAGGCCCATCACTCACCGGCTCCAATGACTTTTTGTTTGGTTACGTGGTTGGGGTGGATCTCGGTGGCAAACTTAAGAACGGCTGTGCTGGGGTCCTCGTATGTGTGCGGGTCCACGTAGGTCTTCAGGGGCTTCAGTTGCTCTAAAAAAAAGAGAAAATTGTTAAACACTCAATTGCTAATCATGAATAAGAAGAATATTTTGTTTACCTGGGCTGGAGAAGTACGTGTCCTCTGGTCCTTGTCTGGTGTGAGAGTTTCTTTTCCTGAATTAAAAGAAAATTACATTGTAATCTTTTAAGTACTCTAATTTTATGCACTTTTAATGCACTCTAACTACAAATTTATGAACAAATGATGTGTGCAACGATGCTTGTATTACATTTGTACTTGTTGGCGGTACAACACAATACCAAACACAAATACTTAGGCGTGAAACACACTGAAGCTAGAGGCCTACCTCTCTTGTCTCCAATAATGTGCCACTCTGTACCAATTTCCTTTTAAAGGACTCACTTAAATAAAAATAAAAATAAAAATAAAAATAAAAATAAAAATGAAAATGAAAATGAAAATGAAAATGAAAATGAAAATGAAAATGAAAATGAAAATGAAAATGAAAATGAAAATAAAAATAAAAATAAAAATAAAAATAAAAATAAAAATAAAAATAAAAATAAAAATAAAAATAAAAATAAAAATAAAAATAAAAATATTAAAAAAAACTTAAATTATACTAGGAAAGCAGGAAGTTGTAACAAATGTAACAAATGTAACAGTTACTGATTGTAAAATATATTGACACTTACTATGGTACCCATTATGTCATTGTATGGTCATATCACCTTGTACTTCAGTACGAGGTACATTATTAAAAAAAAAAAGTTAAATTACAGTTACTGATTGTAAAAGTACCAGATGGAGGGGTAGGATTTAATAAGCTTTGCTTCTTCCTACTCCTTTTGGACATGTGGAACTGTGAACTGATTATGGGAGGCACTCAATTGGAATCTGATGCATGTTCAAATGAAATAAAACCATTACCATTACCATTCTCTAGAATATAAGAAAATTAACAAAGGCTACACACAGGGCACACAAATCACATCACAATGAGATCAAGATAAATGAAATAGAAAGTTATTAAAAGGAAGAGGCGAGCCAAACGGGATGTAAGAAGTGATGTGGAGGTCCAGCAGAAAAAAAGAGGAAGAATTAGAGAGGAAGCTAGGGCAGGAGGGGGGTGTGGTTACTGACCGTCTGCGGAGGAAAAGGACCAGAACCAGTACGAACAACAAAGCTGCCCCTAAGACTGGCACGCCGAAAACCAGCGCAGGATTGGTCTGAGTCAGAGGTTCTGGAAAATTAAAGAAGCATTTTTAAAGCTGAACCACTCTAAAATATTGAAGTGGCCTCAGCGGTTCTCCTCTCCTCTGTATACCTGCAGACGATGTATGAAACTCTTCCTCCACACTGGAGCCTCCGGGGGCGCCATCACTGCTGAGGGCCTGGACCCGAAATAGGTAGGCGGTGCCGGGGGCCAGATCATTGATCTCCACTGAGCTCTTCTCCAGGATCAGCACGGTGTAGGTAGTCACATCCAGATTGTCATCCTAGCAAGGAGACAGCAATGGAAACATGCTCATTTCAATATTTGTGGTTATTACGTTATTTTTGATCACAAGTGAATTGAATGCTTACAAAAGTCAAATTTCTCCACAATGTGTTGAAAACATGTATTTGTAGTATAAAGTATAAATTCATATATACGCTAAATCTTAATCTAAAAGTAAAAAGTATTTTGTGGCACAGCCCACACAGTGGTAATTTGGTCAAGCGCACCTCTGTGCGCTGCTAATTTGGTTGACAGGACTGCGGCCAGATGGGCATGGCGGCGCACCAGGGGAGGTGTCCACATTTTTAGCTTGGCACAGTGACAATTTTATGACAAAACAGCACACCACCTCCAACCTGGTCTAGTCTAAGCGCAGGCAAAGCGCAGCCTGCGCAGTGCAAGATGCCTGGATTAGCCTGCTGCTGTGTTTAATGTAACTGTCAGGAACAGATGACGTGTCCCATAAAGTGGCGTACGTGGTGCGCCTCTGATGGGCATTTAAAGGCAATGAGAGGTGTTGATTTGATTGGTTAGGATTACACTCAGCTCTTCTCACCCCTTCATGCCTTCTCTCCTCCCTCTTTATCATTTGTGCCGGTGGGAGGGATGGAGGCGTGGGTGCGCTGTGCCAGACTGCACTGCTCACGAAATTAGAGCCCTTAGTGTTGAAAATACTTTACAATTTCCATGATAACATGAATTATCAGGAATTCATGGGAAGATTATTCAATAAAGCTTTTATTTATTAAAAGGCACTGTAGTTAAAAATGTGGGGAAATGTCTTAACATTTTATATAAATTTACTCAACATATTGATTAGGCTTAACGATTAACTTCAATTCATGTCAATTATGAGCAAATGCATTGCAGCATCGCTATTCTAACATGAGAATAAAAGTACCTTTTTGCGATAGGTAAGCTCATAGCGGACTGGCCGAGGTTGAAAGCGTGGTCGGCGTGACACGTCCCAAGAAATGGACAGCCTGGTGGCGGTTTTCTCAACAAGTCGCATGGAGGTAATCTTTGGAGGATCTAAGGATACAGAGGGAATATTTAGAGGAATGAAACATGGAGTACACTGGGACTAGAGATGCTGAACAGATGAGTCACCCGTGTAGTGGAGAGACGTCGTCAGCACACTCGACGATGGTGGCCTGTTCATTCGTGGCGATGCCTGACTAGCGAACACGGACACGCCGCTGTGAGCCTCCACCATGAAGGTGTAGTTCAGGTGAGCGTCCAGCTCGCTCACTGAAACCTTAGTGTCCGTGAGGCCTGAACTCGATGGCTCGTAATGGATCTTGTCACCACATGGCTGACACACAGAACCATCGCAGCGCTGGCATTCCACGCTGTAGGTGATGTCCGTGCGGCCGCCTGTGTCCTCTGGGGGCCTCCAGGAGAGAAGGATTCTTCCAGCGGATAGTAGAGTGGTGGTTGCTGACAGGTCTCTGGGAGCAGAGGGGAGGCCTGATGGGTGAAGATGTGGAAAATGTTAAATTAGAACTTGGAGAAGGGAAACAAAACACAGGAGACGACATTGTATGAAAGCTATTTTCTTCTGGAGGGTGTCTGACATGACGTTAAGTTCTGTAGGCCAGTGGTTTTCAAATTGTGGCACAGTGAGAGGACACATTACAGCCGGGACCTCTCCTATCGCCCCCCCTCCCCCCTGAAAAACTGGTTTTCTGGCACATATTTGTACTGCGGTCATCATAGCAGTCACTAATTCAGTTAAACCAATTAACTAAAAAACAATTAATTTTAATTTCACAGCTTAACAGCTTCACGTTTCTTAAGCTGCTGTGCCTACCCTGAAGTCCTCGGGCACCTCACACGTTGAAAACCTGTCATGTAAGGTATGAAAGAGTTTGGTTGTTGAGACACACCTCTTAAATCATTCATGAATCAATCAAACATTGGACTTGAGCCCAGAATATTTTTAATCTTCACAATCGTATGCGTCCAACTTGATGGAAATAGTTGGAGGAAAGCCTTTTTCTGTTCCTAGAAGCATGCTTGGATGAGTTTGGTGTGGAAAAACCCTGAAAGACCTGACCTTTAACACCTATCAGATCAGCTAAAACAGAGGCAGTCTCAGGTTTAAATCAATGACCCCCGACCTCCCTCATCTTTAATTTAACTTACTAAGTTTGAAAAAGCCTGTTCTCGTAAATTTTAGAGATGAAGGCGTGTCATCACCTGAGCAGGGTCCGGTGGTGGAGTCACTGGGGGCGCGGTAGAAGCCGTCCTTACATGGACAGAACAAAGCCCCCGAGCCCAGCCCCTGGGTGTTGGCAGGACACGGTTGACACTTATCACCGGATGCTTCCGCTTTGAAGAAGCCAGGCTGGCATTCTGTAAAAGAACAAAAAAACATTTCCATGAGCAGATGAATGAGGATACGTGTGACTTGAGGCAAACGTCAACCCAGCCAGTTCCTCCACATCACTGAATCCTCTTTAAAGAGATTGCTTGTGCCTTGAACTTTTTACCTTGTATGTGTGAGCCAGCAAGGTTGAGTGGACATGTTATTAAGCGAAGGCCGAAAGGTCACATTTCGACGAGTGACAGCGATACGAGAGGGAAAACAGAGGCTCTGCACAGTGTTGACACAAGTCATTAAAACTCCTATCCATCGCTGCAACACTGCTCACATGAAGCCAACCCTGAGAAGAAAAAAATGCAGACTCCCCGACAAGCCGACGCTGTGTCTCTTTGCTTTTTTCACACACCAAAACACTCCTGCTGCTGCTGCTGCTGCCGCTGTCGTCGCTCTCATAACAAACACAACCAGTCGTCCCACATTCCGTAGCACTAATGCGGCCTTCAATGTTTTAAAGGAGAATTAAAGACAAACAGAAGGCACAGCTACAGTTTGACAATTTAGAGTGCCAAGAAAGTTGCATTCATGCTTCAAGTAAAATACAATCAGAGTCCCGTGCAACTTGGTCATCATGCAAAGTGGCTTTAAATTTGATAAAAAGCACAATAAAATAAAAGCACAATGATAAAAATTATCATGTTAAATATTGGCCACCAGTCCAGGGTGTACCCCGCGTCTCACCCAAAGACAGCTGGGATAGGCTCCAGCACCGCCGCGACCCTTGTGAGGAAAAGCGGTAGAAAATCAATGAATGAATGAATATTAAATTATGTGAAATCAGAGTTAAATCGCTTGTTGCGCATACAACAATAAGACAAAAAAGGTCAGTAAGGATAATTCATAATGCCGCCTACAGAGAACATACTAACTCCTTATTTCTAAGTTGATGTTTGCTAAATACAAGGATGAAGAGTCTTGAACCAGTCATGATGTGCTATATATATCACTATATTGACACTTACTATGGCACCCATTATGTCATTGTATGGTCATATCACCTCCTACTTTGGTATGGGACAAAAAATGTTAAAATAAAAAAAAAAATTATATATATATATATATATATATATATATATATATATATATATATATATATATATATATATATATATATATATATATATATATATATATATATATATATATATATATATATATATATATATATATATATATATATATATATATATATATATATATATTAGGAAAGCAGGAAGTGAACAAATGTAACAGTTACTGATTGTAAAAGTACCAGATGGAGGGGTAGGATTTAATAAGCTTTGCTTCTTCCTACTCCTTTTGGACATGTGGAACTGTGAACTGATTATGGGATGCACTCAATTGGAATCTGATGCATGTTCAAATGAAATAAAAACATTACCATTATCAAGTTCCCTTGAAATGAATATGCAGACGTAAAGCATAGCCGTCCTGAGTGGACCAAAAAGTGAAGCTCAATAATAATTTAATTAAATAATAATTAAATAATTAATGTTGCCATGCAAGATACACATTCCCACCCGGAATTTCTTGGAACCAATGAATTATGTTGATTATTTCAAGTCAAATGTTTGAAGGGGTAAGTGACTGTAAAGTGAGGGAACCACTGCTATATGAGATGTATATATATATTTATATACGTATGTGTGTGTACATACAGTACATACCAAAAATCCCAATATAACTTGTACAAGTAAACAAGTAAAGTGGCTGCGAACGAAGGCCACTCACCATTCTAGCACATTTTCCCCTTCTTGCACCACATGCACGCTTTTGAAACTCTATCGCCGAGATAATGTGACACTTGATTTCACACGTCCAGCTGGGTGGACAGACATGCAGGTAGCGCCACCCCGCTGTGCCTCACCATGCTGAAATATGAACTTAATACAGTGTGAAATTTCTCAGGGAGTGTGCCGTAAAAGAGAGTGAAAAGGAGGTCTACGGTCGGAGGCGGCGCCGCCGGCGGCTGCTGCTGCTCATGGCCTCACACACCGTGGCACATTCACACAAACGCATATGTTCACGTATGCATACGAGTACGCAAACCTCAGCCGTGGACACATGCTGGGAATCTAACTTCAGAGGGTGGATTATGTCTGCTGCCTGTCACCTGTTCAAGTCAATTCTGCTGTATTTATACATGCATGCATTGAACACACTCTCCTTCCTGTGCCACTCGCTGCATTTAAATAGCTCCCGACAGATGGTATAGGACTGTACTGCATGAACAACGTGAAGGCCCGAGCAAAATTGAGCCGATGCTACGCAGCAAATATGGCATGAACTGCTTTTTCAGTGTGCTTCAGTGGAGTGAAATTCATATGGAAGCCACAAATGATCAGACACAGCCGTGCTCCATTTAAGAGGGATTTACTCGATTGACCGTGGGCTGCTCTTTGACTTGACGGATAGCGGAGAAGCCCGCTGTGAAGTGCTGTGTACATTAACTTAAGTGCAGCGCAACAAAGGCAAAAAGAAAAGTCGTTTGCATGAAAAAGAACATGCAGGAGCTCACGTGTCACTCAAACCTCCCATCAAGACATGAAACCCCCGCAAACCCCCCTTCCTCAGCCAGCTGTTTCATTACAGGAGCCATCACTACTTATTAACAACAGAGGTGGAATGGCGACGGGGCAGAATGTTCAGGAGACCCGATCCTGCTCAGGACTGAGGAGAAAGGAGCAGACCCAACTTTGAGAAGGGTAAGCAGCTGCTGCCCCGAACCCGCATTCATCGCCCTACCTCTCCTCACTCGTAATCCCCAAATTCCTTACTGCCCCTCTGCAAAGAAGAGGGGTCTCCCAGCTAACCCATTAACATTGCTATTGACCGCTGAGCAGCCGGGAAAGAAAATGCCACGCCATTCAAGTGGGAAGAGAAAACACACACACAGATGGGAGTCGCCCGAGTGGCACAGAAGCACTGACTGCAAGGCGTCGTGGCAACGACGGCCTTACCGCTACTCCACATGGAGGATCAAGCTGCATGTACCAATTGGTATTTGGATACCAAAATACCCAACAAACAGACTTTTAGACGAAGAAAGAAAACATTGTGTGTGGATTGGCATCATACAGTAATTTAACACGGGTTCAATCCCACCCTCGGCCATCTCTGTGTGGAGTTTGCATGTTCTCCTCGTGCATGCGTGGGTTTTCTCTGGGTACTCCGGTTTCCTCCCACATTCCAAAAACATGCTAGGTTAATTGGCGACTCCAAATTGTCCATAGGTATGAATGTGAGTGTGAATGGTTGTTTGTCTATATGTGCCCTGTGAATGGCTGGCCACCAGTCCAGCGTGTACCCCGCCTCTCGTCTGAAGACAGCTGGGATAGGCTCCAGCACCCCCGCGACCCTCGTGAGGATAAGCGGTACAAAATGAATGAATGAATTATAGAAGTGTGTACACACAAACCTGATTTAACTAAGTACAAATGATGTAGCACCGCAACACGTGTTGCTTCCTTGTCATGTTGGAACTCATGTTTCTTTCTATGAACCACAACTCCCCAGCACTCATGCATCCCCAGACCAAGATGGAATCAAGACCCAATTATCTTGCTAATAACTTGTTTGGCTGGTTATTTAGTCAATAATGGCTATGTGTTGAATCATTTATATAAGTATATTATATAAGTTATACAGGTATGTACATTTTTCAGTGTAATTGCTTATTATTACGTGAGGTATACCTTAATTTCCAGTGTATAAGCTGCTCTTTGTTGAACTTTGAACCTAATACAGCATTGCAGCTAAATTATGACTATGTTCTAATTGATAGACTGACTTATAATAATATAATAATACATTTTATTTGTATAGCGCTTTTCAAAATACTCAAAGACACTTTACAGAAAAATGGAGTTGAATAAAAGCAAGTAAACAGAGTAAAAGATACGTTAAAATACAACATTCATTCGTTTATACACAGTTAAAACATGAGTAAAAGCGTCAGGTACAGCAGTCAGGTATAAAAAGTTAGACATTAAAAACAGATATATTTGCATTACGGTAGCTGAATAAAGTCGGCTGTTCTGATTAACTGACTCCTCCTCTTTTTTTTGGTCCATAGTGGATTTTGGGTACAACAAGAGGATTCTTCGACAACATTTCAAGGAAACGTCCTGATTTGGCCGTGAAGGCGCATTGTTCAGGGACACGGCAGGAAACAGGAAGTGTGAGGCTGATGCGGAGCTTCCTTCCTAAAGCGCTCATTTCATGAAAGCTCGGTCAACACAGCCAGCTTAACCAAGTGAAGAAGCAGCAGCACAAGTTTGGAGATGGATGAAGCAACAAAGGCCTAAAAAGCCCAAAGGAGGCCTCCTGGTACCAACATTTCCCTGCATGCATGAACCTAGGGCAGCTATTTTCCTCAACTTACTTCTACAAAGTGAAGTACTGTTTGTCATTTGAGAGGCCCCGCCATCCTCGAGTGGCTGTGTTTGTTTATTGAGGCTGAGTGCATGGGGGCCTGCTGCATTCTGGGAGCCCCCCGGACCAGCTAGAACCACAATGCCCCCCCTCCAGGTGTGTCTGCTGACGTTAAAATGGATGGGATGGTGACAGTGATGGATGTATGGTGGAATAAATGGATGAATGGGTAACATGGAGGCTTGACAAGAGAAATTGCCCCCAGGACCCCCGGGCATAAGTGGCAGAAGAGGAGGGGCCCAATGAAATTTGACAGTGGGCTTTTTAAAGGCAGAAAGGTCATGTCTGCCCGAGGGCAGTCGTGAGTTAAACCGTGCATGGCTTACTGGGACTTGGTGGCCAAGTAAAACAAACATGTTCGCAGTGAGGAGGAAGGAGGTGGAGGGGGGAGAAGGAGTGGAAGCGGCAGCCGGTCACTTGTGGCAAGAGAGGTTAAATCCAGAAGTATGGCCAAGGAACACAAAAACATGTTGAATGGATGACTACAAATAAATGCCATGCGTAGATCATTATCCAAACTCCTCCAAGATATCTTGCGGCACATTTTGGCTTTATGTCTCCAGGCCCTCCTCTCTCCCTTGCAGCCTCCACCATTCCTGAGGTACTTCAATCCATAATTGCAATATGTCATGTTAGTGTGTTTGTATCCAGCCTGACAACATGTCATTAGCATTTCGGGCCAGTCGGTCTGCGGTGGAACAATGAGGTTCTCTGTTGGGGGAAGTTACTTGAGTCAGGGGGCACTGGGGAGGGGGGTGGTGTGTGTAAAGGTGTAGGTAAGGGAGCGTAATGGAAGTGTGCAGGGATGGGGGTTGGTCATTAGCCAAAAGGATTAGCAGACCGACGGAACAGCTGTAAGGGCATTACATCTGTTTTACAATCGCACTCGGGCTTTCATCTGCCGCTGTTAACAAACACAATAAATTCTCTGATCCCCTTTCTCCTCTTGGCCTCTCTGACCACTGCGGGCAACAGGGGAGGGATGCACCGCATGCAAACTGAAGCAGCAGGTCTACTAATGGGAGTGATGACACAGAGTGAAAACACTGAAATCTCTCATAGTATTGAGTAAGGACCTCAAACAATGCACAACGATGAGCCAATTCAAGAAACAATACAAGCAGTTGATGTTTGCTAAATACAAGGATGAAGAGTCTTGAACCAGTCACGATGTGCTATATATATCACTATATTGACACTTACTATGGTACCCATTATGTCATTGGATGGTCATATCACCTCATACTTCAGTACGAGGTGCATTATTAAAAAAAAAAAACAACAACCTTAACCGTATTATGGAAAGCAGGAAGTGAACAAATGCAACAGTTACTGATTGTAAAAGTACCAGATGGAGGGGTAGGATTTAATAAGCTTTGCTTCTTCCTACTCCTTTTGGACATGTTTAACTGTGAACTGATTATGTGATGCACTCAATTGGAATCTGATGCATGTTCAATTGAAATTAAACCATTACCATTGCAAATGCATTTTTAGAAATAACTTTCAATGTTGTATTTTTTTTAATTCACTAAATACAATATACTTTTCTACATTAATGTAAAAAAAATATATATCGACCCTTTGTATTGAGTTGGTCCTATAGAGCAGCTACACACAATAACCCGCACAGAAAACTTTTTAGATTTTCCAAAATCTGCACCTATTCCAGCTATATTTCCTTGGATTTGTGCTTACTTCCAAAACGGTCTGTTTTAATTTATTCCACCCATGACCCGCCTCCGGGCATGCCCACTCGAAATGCTTCCTAACTATTTAGGTGAATTTAAACTATATTAGGAAAGCAGAAAGTGAACAAATGTAACAGTTACTGATTGTAAAAGTACCAGATGGAGGGGTAGGATTTAATAAGCTTTGTTTCTTCCTACTCCTTTTGGACATGTGGAACTGTGAACTGATTATGGGATGCACTCAATTGGAATCTGATGCATGTTCAAATGAAATAAAACCATTACCATTACCAGTATTGGAAAAGAAAAACATTTGAGGAGACAGCCTGGTGGCAAAAACAGCACTACCTCTACTCTACCATGCACTTCCTGGTAGAAATGCACCAATAAACGAAAAGACGTGTCAGGCAGAGCACCAAATGGAAAGTGGCTGAGCGTGGCCACAATAGAAAGCCCTGAGCCAAACGGGTCGGGGAGTCATCCAGGGATTAGGTGGCCTCCGGTTTCCGCTGGTCCTGTGAGCAGCGAAGGCTGGGTGGGTGTTGGGATGAGGAGATGAATGACAAGCCGGGGACCAAAGTGCTGACCTCACCTCACACACCAGCAGAACAACACAATGCTCTTCACATTGCAACGACCCCCCCCCCTTCCATAAACGTGCATCCATACACAGAACATTCAGGCTCAGGAATGTTACATCGAGGAAATATGGCCCAACTTCCTTTCCAGCAGCAACACACACAGAAACAATAACAGTTTATGAAGGTCCTTATCTGACTAACATCCACAAGTTATTTTAAACCATACAAATCTCAATTCACACCAAATGATGTGAAACTCTTGTAGTAAAGTCAAACAGGGGCTAAGTTTAGCTAACAACTGTTGACCCATGTTTGCTTTTTCTTTGGCTTTTGTGGATTTTTTTGTGACATTTCCTGCAATATGATAAGATTGTCATTACAGTTGGTCCAGGGTTTAAGTACTGGGCTGATGGATACCCCCTTCCGCCATCATGAGGGGGTCATGGATTCTGTGCGCTGTTACAAATAGTTTTGAGAGGAGAAGGTAAGCTTATTTTTCCATATTAGCCTGAGACAATATTTTAAGAAGCTAGAAAGGCCTGCAAGACGACCACAAAGGATAAAAGTGAGGAATTGTTCAGATTATGGCTGTGTTCGAAACCGCATACTTACCTACTACTCATACTAACATTTTGAGTATGTAGTGCGTCTACACTGGCAGTATGCGATTTTTGAGTATGCGGGAAGTTCGCAATGAAATTCGAAATGTTGAGTATGTATCATCAGCTTACTACTCACACTCAAATTACCCAGGATGCAGTGAGACATGACGTCACCACGGAAAAAAAAACGTTGGCTGAACACTGAGCAGCAGGATGGACCAAACAGCGGTGCCAAGCAGGATATATTGCAAGTTGGTTCGCTTCTTATTTTCAAAGTAAAAGCAGTGATTTATTTTATGTTTTTTTGTATGAGAAAAGTAATGGGGTGTTTTATTCATTCATTCATTCATTTTCTACCGCTTATCCTCACAAGGTCGCGGAGGGTGCTGGAGCCTATCCCAGCTGTCTTCGGGCGAGAGGTGGGGTACACCCTGGACTGGTGGCCAGCCAATCACAGGGCACATATAGACAACCATTCACAACAACCATTCACACTCACATTCATACCTATGGACAATTTGGAGTCACCAATTAACCTAGCATGTTTTTGGAATGTGGGAGGAAACCGGAAAACCCACGCATGCAAGGGGAGAACATGCAAACAACACACAGAGATGGCCGAGGGTGGAATTGAGGGGGTGTTTTATTTTGTGAAAATTACCGAAAGAGCATTGCTCACTTCGGCTATTCAAAATTGTAAACGGTTGGCATTTGGACAAAGAAATGGCACACTCGGGATTGAAGCGTCCACTTTCTCGCCTGATTTTTAAAAAAATCTCTATAAAGTGATGTAGTTAAAGAGTTTGGAGCTAAAGTGAAATCAGCGTCAGCCTGTCGATTTCGGCTGGGGTAGAAGCGCAATGCATTGTGGGTTATCAATATATACACATCAAATATACACTGTAGTGTAAACACTTTGCATACTGTCTGATGGATTGGGTATGCAGTATGGAGTGTGGATAGTATGGGCATGGGAGTATGTAGTAGTTAGTATGCGGTTTCGAACACAGCCCATGACTTCATACACAAAAGTGAATATGCCTCCTTCTTTCCTGCAGGGGTTGACTTTTTTGTGACAGTATTTAGACTTGAAGCAAAAGAATCAAATGAAAGGAATCAATTCATTCTTGCATTTCCTGTTGGTTTCAGAGTAATAACTGTCTTATAACTCATGGTGAAACATGACGGTGCAAGGTACCACTTGAAAGCAATCATCCTCCTCCCATTATCTAAAAGTGACTCCCTCGCCCGGCGGGCAGATGCTACCTTGGCACCACATCTGAAGATTCTGAAAATTCCTTTATGGTAAGAAAAAAAAAAAAAAAAAGAGTCCCTATCCAACATATGAATCAAAAACTCACTCTAGCAATTAAGAGAGATGTGAAATCCACAGGCGGTGGTGTAAATCAGAGGCAGGGCAGAGCTGCCATGTTTAGGCTGACATTGCGTCAGACTTGTCAGACTTGAGTCTTGTAAGTTTAAGGGGGATTACAAAGCCAGTGTAGAAAGAACCGGCCATGAATCACCGGCTTTTATCAAGTGTGTAAGGCAGCCTTCCTTGATAACATTCCTGTAACCGCACCCATTTAGAGCAGAAAAAAAAGTTTGTATTTCATTCTTACAAAACGTTGATCTCTCCTCATCTCCTATATCTTCTCATAGTCATATTTTCTTGTGTGTGTGTGGCCCTTCTTTATCTTCTTTATTTTCTTTTCAGAATATGGAGCAGGCAAATAAATAATGAGCAGTAGGCCACAAATTGCCCCAGGACTGGACTTTGGACATCCGCTAGTCTAAATGGTTTCATCTGGGCCGTGTGACAGGGCATGTTTAAACCCCGCTGGTGTCATATTTGGGACTCCTGCAACCCGGCCAAAAATAATAATTCCACTGAAGACAACATAACATGCTTATATCTGTTTAGTGCTCCTCAAGCGACATCTTTTCACTGGAAAATAAGTATGGGAATCTTTCGATGAATCTAGGGCAAAATAAGGAAAATGGAACCGGTAAGGCTTCACAAAAAAAGGCAGTGGGCGGGGCTGGAAAAGCAGACAAAAGAAGTAGTTACTTAAGTTAAAAAGAAAGCACCAACACACCCAGGCCAATTACTACATGTTCACATTATTCACCACACAACTTGGACTTAGTGACCGACCGTTACATCATGCGAGGACGAGCGCAAGGAGCAAATTAGGAGAGACAGAAAATAGTTTACAGGAACTCTCTGGTGAGAAGAATAATCACTTTACTGGAACTCGGTGGACAGTCGTTACACACGAGGCGCCATCTTGTCCAAATTGTGCTTTCCTCAAATAAACGCCTTGTGGGAAAGCCGTGGCGTGGGATTAGGTCTGATGAGGCTGATGGAGCGAGGACCTGGACAGCTAAACATAATCCTAAAGTCCTAAAGCCAAGGCTGCCTGTGCTCCATTATGCAGCACTTACAAACGATAAGCGCCTCTATTGTAGCAGGGAGGATTATGGGTAAGGAAGGGTGTGATAGGAAATGAAGAAAAAGGGAGCTAAGCCACATGGGGAAACCCACAGCAAATACATTGACTAGCTTCCTAACTACAGTATGACAAAGGCAATTACTAAACTAAAAGTATCAAGATTATTTATCTAGTACCACTTCACAATTCTAATGCACCTTGCGAGGTATGCTAAAAATCTCAAGAAAAAGCGACACACTTAAAGGGACCCTATTATGTTCCTTTTCGGAGCTTTGTATTGAGTTGTGGACTCCTCTAGAGCAGCTACACACAATAACCCACACAGAAAGCTCTCTAGATCTTCCAGATTCTCTTTCTGCAGTGTTTCCATGGACTTCCTATTTCCGATCCGACTCCTGCCCTCCTCTAGTTACGCCCACTTTGCTGCGATTGGTCACACTCCCGAGGACTTCCGGATATGTAGGTCCACGTTGACAAGCAATCCCATCCAAAATTTCATTCAGGGCTGACTTCTAAATGCGCAAATGCACCTCATTATCTGATGCTTTGGCATGGTTTAACACAAGAATACAACACTGTAACAATATTTGTGGAAGTGGAAAAACACAATACGTAGGTTTCCTTTAAACCAGGGGTCTCAAACACGTGGCCCGCGGGCCAAATGTGGCCTGCAGGACACTTGTTTGAGGCCCCCGCCTTGATATGAAAGTTTAATGTGGCCCGCGCAAGTTTGATATGGTATGGTATCATGTACCCAGAAAAAAATTATTACGTTTGATTAATGTTCATGTTAAAGGTTAAATAACTGTTAATAATTATCCTCCCTATCCGTGTGGAAGTGGTAAGTTTTTGGCTTTTTAAGTTTAAAGGAAATAACTTGGAGGCTACCGTTTAGGTCGCTCGCTCTCTAGTTTGCGAGTTAGCATGTGTCTCAAGACCCTGCAGTTGCACAATATGTTGTAAATAAAAAAAGTATAAATGTGACTATAGTCGTGTTTTGTCATGTCTACAGGGCTCTAATAATGCTTTGTTCATTTTAATCTGAAAAAAAATATTTGTCTACCTATATGTGGTTTCTTAAGTTTTTATTATTTGCGTTTTATTATTATTATTATTATATTTATTTATTGATTGATTTTCTTTATTCTTGATTTTTTATTTATTTTTCATCTTATTTTGTGTAGAAAAATAAAAATGAAGATATTTGAGAACAGTGGAATGTTTTATCAGAGCTTTTCTTGTAGAAAATCGAAACCAAAGCAAAGTTTATTCATTTTTCTGTTTTTAATAAATGTGTTTTGTTTTTTTGGAAAACCTGATGCGGCCCAGCCTCGACCAGACCCTAGCTCCAGTGGCCCTCAAGTAAATTGAGTTTGAGACCCCTGCTTTAAACCTTTGATGCTCACTGAAGTGATGTGTAATACAACAAAGTGTTGTACAATTTAATATTCCGAATGTTGTTCCTGCAAATTTGAGTGGGTTTTGTGTGGGCTACCGAGGGTAAATATTGGCTCAAACTATTTAGTTAACACACACTTCATCAAGCCTTCATCAATCTGGTGAATACGGCGCTAACAATAATAATAAACATACAAATCCTGGGAGTGATAGAATGTCTGATTTATCTTTTACTTGACACTCACGTTGTCCAACAGCCAAAATAAGCCGCTTTAAACGGAGTGTGTTTTCATTAAAAACACGGACATTATACAGTAGATATGATTTAGAGCCACTTCATAAACCCTGCTCCATTCGCAAGGACACTTTTGGCCAAAAATGAAGGATTTGGGATCTTCAAGTTGAATGTTTTCCTCCCATTCATGTGGTCCATGACCTCTCATTTGACTTTTTCGATTTGCTTTGTTTAGTCATTTCTATGCAAGGTCTTGACCCCACCCCACCCCCGCCACCATTAACACTCCTTGGAAGGAGGCTCTTCCTCAGCAAACCTACACAGGAGGTGGGAGTAGAGGTGGAGGTGGTCTCCATCGACCGTAGCCGGGGAAAGACAGCGCTTCATTGTTTTCCTACCTTTACATTCCAGTCCGCCCCTCTTTCCCTCTTCTTTAAAAAAGACATTTTTCCTCTCATTCCTTCCTCCCTCATCATCCCACCTGACAACATCCCACAGCTCCAAACAGTAAACTTCAGCTCTTGCCATGGGGTGTGCAAATCTGTTACAGGCACGCATGATTTACAACACTAATCCTGTGGGCCTTTAACTGTGGAAAAGCCAGCGTGTGTGTGTTTGCGTGTGTGTGCATGTGTGTGAGACGGGAGTCATAAGGTGGCTTGTCATGATTCCCATCTGAGCAGGCTTGTCTGTGCATGTAAGTCAGGCCTTCTCCATTAATGAAAGCCAAAGCCGCTTGGCAGAAACTGCAAAAACCAAGCTGCATCAAAAGCATCAGTCGAAACCAAACAACAACGATGGAGTATCATGTATTAACTTGATAATGATGCATCTACTCTAGCAATGAGTGACCAGCACTCAACTGACCGGGTAACCCGGTACCTCCTAGTACCTGGTAGTACCTTGTTTTCCCAGTGAAAGGCCATCAGTTGCAATTAGAGTAAGTACCGTGCAGTGGTAAAGTAGGAAGCAAGGTCACAAAGTCACTTGAACTTCTCCCCACTCTTCTTTCTCACCAGCAATATATATGCTGATAACACTCCCATGTGGACGTTCTTGTAGTACCTCCTACTACCTGGTAGTACCCTAGAAAGTGCATAAAAGTGGGAACAAAGACAGCTTCCTCCCTCCTTTCTTATTTCTTGCCAGCCTTAAAGATGCTAATCGATGCCAATTGAGTACACTGGACTCACGCCCTCTTGTAACACTTTCATTCTTCACTTGTTTGCATAAAAATAAAAGCTTCCTCGTACATTTGAAAATGTAACGGCAAGGGCAAACGAGGAGGACTACAGAGCACACCAATGTCCTGACGAGACGAGTCGGTCAGAGCTTTTTAACAGTTGAATGAGTGATCCACTACAATGCAGGAATTTAGAGAAAGTCTGAATGTGTGAAATTGGATTTGCCATCTTTAGTCTAAATTAGTGGCAGTCTGGATCAGATCCAAGCGAATCTTTGGTTGAGTTACCACCATAAATGATGGAGATATGCTGATGATGTCATCATGGTAGGGAATTGAACTTCGACTGATTCAACAAGCTGTAATTCGCAATAATGTGTGACATTAAATTAGCTATGAGTAAAACGTTTGAGCGGCACGGCGGTCGAGTGGTTAGCGCACAGACCTCACAGCTAGGTGGACCAGGGTTCAATTCCACCCTCGGCCATCTCTGTGTGGAGTTTGCATGTTCTCCCTGTGCATGCGTGGGTTTTCTCCGGGTACTCCGGTTTCCTCCCACATTCCAAAAAACATGCTAGGTTAATTGGTGACTCCAAATTGTCCATAGGTATGAATGTGAGTGTGAATGGTTGTTTGTCTATATGTGCCCTGTGATTGGCTGGCCACCAGTCCAGGGTGTACCCCGCCTCTCGCCCGAAGACAGCTGGGATAGGCTCCAGCACCCCCCACGACCCTTGTGAGGATAAGCAGTAGAAAATGAATGAATGAATGAATAAAACGTTTGATAGGAATACTATAAAACTTTAAAACTTTCATGTTAAAACCTGAATAGAAGTTGTAACAATTATATGAGCACCATTGAGAAAAAATGCACACCGACAGCAAAAATTATAGCGGTTGATAAAAATGACATCCCCATTTAAGAGAATACGCTTAGACATGTCGATCTAGACCTAAGCATTCCTTCCATTGCGGAGGAGGCACGTTAGCCAGGGGGAGAATTCCACTGGGCAATGACAATAACGCCCACGACAAACATATGCAGTATAGCAACCGAAAAACAGCAACTCAATGGCAAACGATCACTGCAAATATATACGTTCACATGGGAACTGTGGAGGGTAAAAAGCCAGGAAAGGTGAAAAGCCTCAAGGTAGAAATGGCAAAAATGCAACCTCTTACCTTGACAAGTGTCTTTGACTTCTTCATAGCCCTCTTTGCACTGGCACTGTCCAACTGGCACCACCCACTCTCCATCCAAGGTGCAGTAAATACGAGGCAGCTCCTCGCTCACGGCATTATCCACGCATACCCCGCTCACTTCTCTCAGAGCCTGGTTCTCTCCGCCAGCCACCGTTTCCCGGAAGGACGCGAGGCTCATCACTGTGGCCGGGCAGGTTTTGTAGTAAACTCTCACCGAGAGCAAAGCGACACATGCACCGATGTCTTGGAAAGCCAAGTAGAAGCCTTTCCGCGAGAGGTTCTCCACCACTCGAGTCTCGGTGTTGATGCACAGCTCGTTCTTGCTGGTGATCTCATCGGGAGCGATAGTGGCCACTTTCTTGAACTGACCCTTACGGAAGGTGGTGCCCACGTCGATGTCCGACTCTGACGTGAAGAGGTTGAAGGTTTCCTTGCAGGTCACCGAGGCGCCGTCAAAGGAGTTGCAGTCACGTACGATGAACTGGAGCTCCACGAAGACTCTCGAGGCTGACGGTCGCCGTTGGATGAAGGTGGTGCGTAGCCAGTTGTCTTGCTCACGTTCACCGACATTGCAGACAGAATAGGTGTAGAACTGAGAGCCGTTCAGGGTCCTTTGGACGACCTCCCACTAAAACACAGCGACACCAGTCAACAAGATTAGAGGATTTAAAACCAAGCCCTGAGGAATCCCTCAGCTATCATGTTGGTTACTGAGGCGGTTTCTTTAGTCAGCTCGTTGAGATTTAAACAATTTAATGCGCCAATATTACTTCAGTTGCTTCAAAAAAGTTTGGAGTCGACTAATTAACATTATATAGGGTACTTTGGTATATGTCAGAACTTGCATTTACAATTTACAAGAAACTAAGTTAATTTCAGCTAGCTTACAATACTGTCATTGGGATAACTCATTTTATCATTACACTCATTTTAATGTGGATTGTGAATGATGGGCAAAATTCCCAAAAAAGTGCAGTTTCCCTTTAATTGTTCAAGATGGAAAACTGGATAGCATATACATACGTATACATATACAGCCATCAATTTCCTTCAACACTAATCCAGTGTAGGGTCATGGAGTTAACCAATACAGCTTAACTTTCACATCAAGCATGGGGAACCACTTGCATGTCCGACATTATTTTCCAGCTCATTTTCCAGCACGCCATCAGTGCTTATATACTGTGTGTTAAAAGTTACCACAAATACGTCTAAAAAAAAAAAAGCACATGTTTGAACATACACTAGCCCTGAAAAGTTTGGGCTCACTTGCAAATGTCTTGGTTTTCCAAAGAAAAACACATTTTCATGCATTTCACAAACATTTTTTTCCATTTCACAAAATTTTTTTCCCATTTCACAAACATTTTTAACATCTCCTGGTATGGCTGCTAATCCAAGTTCATCATTTTATAAGGCTAATAGATGATTAGAAAAGCCATCTAAAAATCTAAACTAAAACTAAAATCTCTTACCATGCTGTTAACTACTCCCTTCAGAGAGCAGCACAAACTGGGTCTAACAAGGACAGAAAAACGCTGCACAACTGTGCAAGAAGACAAATATCTGAGAGTGTGTAGTTTAAGACAAAGACGCCTCACAGGTCGTCACCTGGCAGCTGCACTAAATAGTAGCCGTCAAACACCAGTGTCAGTATCAACAGTGAAGCGGCGACTTCAGGATGCTGGACTTCATGGCAGGACTGCCAAGAAAAAGCCATATCTCAGACTGGCCAAAAAAAATTCCCAAAACTTTTGAGCGGTAGTGTAGCTCTCAAGGTACAACATCCCTGATGAGTGCATGAACTGTAAAATAACAATCACAAGTAAGTAACATAGGTATGCTGTGAAAGTGAAAACTAAAGTGGCATCTATCGGAAGGAAACCTCACTTTGAGAAGTCGGGCGATCACACATTTGAGTCGCCATCACTTTCAACGAGCCGATTCTGACTCAATTACTTTGAAATCACAACATGGACATAAACAAACACCTCCTTTCTCTTGAATCCATTGTTAAGAATAGACATTTTCAAAAGAGTTTCTGTGACCATTAAAATGCCCCCCATCAGCACCCGCTACAGACCTTAAAGTTAATTGCTCGCTAACGTACAATTCTGGAGCCGCAGCCTTGAAACCACAAGAAGCCACAAGTATTCCCAGTTCAGGGCAAGCAGCTATACTGTCTGCCTGCGCTTTGGTGTAGCCCAGACATGCTCAGCAGGCAACTCCCGCCGGGAAGTTCAATTCCACTGCTCAAGCGACCATCAGGCTGACCATGAAGTGCAACATTTGACAGAAAGCTGATGTCTGCGCACACAGCCAAGGCCTTTAACAAGCCCGCCACACAAGTCAAATGGTCAAATATTTCACACAACTCCTGTGCAAATTCCCCACATGCAGTTTTTTTCCCAAGGCAAATTCCGAGTGTAAACGTGCACAGGCGCTGGTGTGGAATGAAAAGAGCACAGAGCAAGATACTCACCCCTGGCTTGTCTCCTTGGTCTAAAGGCCAAGTCAACCAGCCCAGCTCACCTCCTGTGGCCTTCATGTCTAGAAGAACCTCTGTGGAGACACAAGAACATTTCTTAGTCCAAGAACGCCATCTCCTCTAATTAATAATAAGAAGAAGAAATTACATGCACATTCTGCTAAGAAAAATTTGAAATAAAATTCCTCTTTATTGCAAGGTGTTTAGAATATGACATTTTCATTGATGCCAACATTGTTGCCGCACTGGATCCCATTATAAGCATATATTTTATGCAATATTACGTTTTCCCCTATTAAAAAAAAATCAGGATACACCAAACAATAACTTTTTTTCTCTATGGATAGATCAGATGTTGTAGAACACATTAAACAATTCCATGTGATCAAAATGGAAAACAAATGTTCCAGTTTTATTATATTTTTATGAGAAGAGCCGTTTTGGGACCTTAGAAAGAAACGCCTAAGTTTGCTTGACATTCACTTGAGGATTAAAATCTGTTTTAAAACTTACTCATGAATAATGCCTATATATTGTATATCTGTATGTCGTTCTTTGCTTATTTATTCAGTTCTTGCTATGTTTTTCTTCTTATAAAACTTTTCTTTGTGAAATTGAATTATAAGAAAAACAGTGTTGTGTTGCAGTTGCTTGTGTTAAGTTATGTTTCAAAAATAAAATACAACAGTTGAAGTGTTTTCATCCAAGAAAGTATAGTCAATCAAAGAGTGCGTTCTGGTTGTCACATTTCCTGAGAGAGTATCTCGCCATGACATGTGTGCTCTACCGCTACAGTAAAAGTTTTAAAAGTGTTCTTAAAAGACAGACACTCACCTTCTTTTGTTTGTAGCGTAATCAGGATGCCGTTAATGAGTACATAAGAAAATAATAAAGGCCGGACTCCTGTGAAGAAATCCATTTGGCCAACTTTGTGGGCTTTTTTTCTGTGCTTCCTTCCTCTCTCTGAGCTCCTGACTGACTGGAGGAGTACTCCTCACTTTGCTGCTCATTCACAAAGCACCACCCGCCTGCATGCTGGAATGCGTGTGCGTGAGGGGGCGGGGGTGTGTGGGAGGAGGAGGAGGAGGAGGAGGAGGAAGACTCCTCCTGAGAAAGAAATCTTTGTTGCTGCATTCAGGAACAGTTGGCATTATCACCTGAACACCATGAAGTTGCTCTCATGTCATTTATGTAGCCAAGTAAAAAAAATAACTAAATATATATATATATACTACCACTTGAAAGTTTGGGATCACTTGCAAATTTCTTTGTAACACATTTCACATTTCACACACATTTCATGCATTTCACAAACCATTTTTTTCCATTTCACAAACAATTAAAATGAATCAGATGATTTTCAAAGAAGGATGTACATTTTTGCTTAGAGGCCTACTATCAACAACTGTCAGTCCTCTGCATCAATCTCCTGGTATGGCTGCTAATCCATAAAATTCATCATTTTATAAGGCTAATAGATGATTAGAAAAGCCATCTAAAAATCTAAACTAAAACTAAAATCTATTACCATGCTGTTAACTACTCCCTTCAGAGAGCAGCACAAACTGGGTCTAACAAGGACAGAAAAACGCTGCACAACTGTGCAAGAAGACAATTATCTGAGAGTGTGTAGTTTAAGAGAAAGACGCCTCACAGGTCGTCACCTGGCAGCTGCACTAAATAGTAGCCGTCAAACACCATTGTCAGTATCAACAGTGAAGCGGCGACTTCAGGACTGCTAAGAAAAAGCCATATCTCAGACTGGCCAAAAAAATTCCCAAGTGATCCCAAACTTTTGAGCGGTAGTGTATATTTTAAAAGGGGACCTATGATGCATTTACCACTTTTCTGACCTATAAATGTAATTAGAATGTTGTATTCCCGTGTTAAACCATGCCAAAGTTTCAGATGATGAGGTTTGGGCATTTGGAAGTGAGTCCTGAAATAAGTTTGGGATGGGTCAAAACGCTCGGTTTGAGAAGGTGTGGTTAAAGTGCCCCTTTGTGATGTCACAGAGGGGCGGACTTCCTAATATGGGCGTGTTAGTAACCTCTACCCTCCTCTGTTTACTTGCTAGCAAAGCCACATTTGTTTACAATTCTTAACAACACCACCGTCAGGCTGGAGTTCCTGATTCCCTCCCAACAAAAGAAATAGATTTTAATCTGTCAACAGCACTGGACTGTTTTGTGAACGTGGGCTAGAATGCAGCTGGACTAGCAGACACCTTTCCAACGTTACTTGGTCGTGTGGACTTAGCAAGCAGGAAGTAACAATTTAACAGTGTCGTAACTGTGTTTATTTTGTGCGAGTCATGGAGAAAAAAATACGCTTTGGTGGCTACATTCGTTTACTGACGCTGTAGAAAACCGCTATACGCTAAAATGCTAAAATGCTAAAATGCTAAAATGCTAAAATGCTAAAATACTAAAATACTAAAATGCTAAAATGCTAAAGTGCTAAAATGTTAAAATGCTAAAATGCTAAAGCTACTTCCCATTGAGGTGACATCTTGAAGTAATCTCTTTTCTTGAGAAACTTGAGGACTGTCCAGTCAACCACCTTGACAGTGGTTGACTTCTTTTTCCGCCTGACAGTCGGGAATGCTAGAAATTACGTATAATATTGTCAGTTGAGTTAATAAAGCTTTTCTGATGACAGCAGCTTGACCCCGGACCATATAAATTATGATTTCATTATTCCCAGTGAGAAAAAATGCCCAATTGTGTTTAACCTTATGAAGATTCATTGCATTCCTAACAGATATAATGTATCCTTGCTGATATAAAAGTGAAGGAGACAATGAAAAATTCCAAAAATTCCTACTGTGTGACATATCAGGTACAGGCACAAGTGAACCTAACAACAAAGCAACAAAAAAAGTGAGATCCAAATGCTAAGAATATTTGATGAAATCGTGTAATGAGTGTAAACAGTGACCATCATCAGTGATGCTGGTGAGCTGATACTATCAGCATCATGCTTTGTTGGTCAAAGAAGAAAGCGTTTCAAACTTTGTTTGGGGTCAAAACACTCATCTTTTAAAAGAGGCTTTATCAGATGTGAGGGTTGAGTCAGGCTGTGACCAATGAAAGTGAACATTTGGTTCACTCGGTCAGTTCGGAGAAGAACCAGACTCATTTTCTCTGCAAACATATGCAAATAAATACATCTAACATTCTAATACCACTATCTAATATTATTACAACATGCTAACTACATTTTTAGGTCAGAGAAGTGGAAAAAACCATCAAAGGTCCCCTTTATTAATAAAAAATAATAATAATTGAAGGATAAACAACTTCAGAGTAATTTACTCTTAGAATTATGTGTTTTGAAGGCGCCGAATATTTATCTTCATGTCTTCATGCTTAAGTCTATGTTCTGCAAATTCTCTGCAAGTTCTATTCAATATGGATATTATTTAATATTCGCACATTGCAGACAGGATTTAACAGTTTTATCCGCCATGTGCTTTTCTACTGTATTCAGCTTAAACCCCCTTTTAAATTTCAAAGAAAAGCTGGAATGGACAATAGTTACACTGCGGCCTTCCTGTCTATGTGGCAGCCTGCATGCAGGGCAATCATTTGCATCATTATTTGCCACCATGCAGAATTATTTGCCACCATGAAAGGATCTGGTGGAGGGAAGAAGCTGCTCTTACTTGCATTGTGGCGTCCGTCTCCACATACAGAGGCGTAATCAAACTGACAAGCGCAGAGAAATGGATTCATATAAGCATAATGGCCGCTCTCAATAGCGGCCTCCAATTCAACAGCTGGCCCAGTAATGGCTTGTCATAACTTATGGGAAATATCCCAAAAATGCCAAAAGTGTAGACAGATAGTGGGCGCTTAATCTAGCCTTTCAGTCCCAGGAGGGAATGCATGAGTGGGGACAACTGGTGTTCATTGTAAAGGTTTTATTATCTGACTTCGCTTTACGGGACAGAATGTTGAGCAACAAGTGTGAGGATGATAAGAGAGTCTTTGAATGCAACACTCTACCTGCTTGCTAACGCTTCATCTTCGACTGGTGTGTTTACTTTGCAGCAGCAGCCTGGCTGCCAACATTACAATACAGTGTGGCATGGATTGGACACGCCCCCCCGCCCCCCTCTGACACACACACACACATACACACAAACGGTAGTTCACACACCTGTGATGCTGACACCGCGGGAAAGGAGGTGAACCCCCTTAGGCCGAGGCTATGTTTTATACACCCTGTTACCCCGCCAAAATACCCCCTCCTTCTTCCTGCTGTTGTGCCCTCGCAAGGCTCCAATTTCACAAAGCCCCCGAACCCCAAACCACAGATGAATGCATGGGTCTCTTATAAACCTTCCACCCACACCTCATGCCCCCACACACAGAGGACACGGGCCGGGCCAATGTTCTGGGCTAACCCTGCAAATCAGGCAAGGAACCATATTTGGTAACATACTTAGAGTACATACAAGTCCTACTATGAAGGCAGTAGACCTCCATATCTAACATGAACAGTGATAGTTGCAATGAAAGGCCAAAAAAATAATACAATAAAATGCAAAAATGATGATATGAGCTGGTCGTTAACTGGTACATGACAACACAAGAACCCCTAAAGTTTACAATGTGACAAAAATATACATAAATACATTCTCATGAAAATAATACAGCAAAAATAATGGTAAGAAACGACCTTGTGTACTGAAAAAACTATATCCACATCTAACCAGTTTATAATTAATTTGTTTCATACTTTGCACTTTACTTTGTTCTTATGCAGTATGAATGTTTGTGCCACATACAAAATGTGCAGCTTTCCAAACTGTTATTATTATTTCCTATGGTAAAAGACTTTTTCAGGTTTCATTATAACAAAAAATAAGAGTCCATTGCAAATTGAAAGCTAAAAAGTAAAAAAAATCTCAAACATAAGTTGAAATTATAAACTGGTTACACGTGGGTATAGTTTTTTCAGTACACAAGGTCGTTTCTTACCATTATTTTCATTATCATTATTATCATCATTATTATTTTCATGAGGAAATGTATTAATGTACTATATTTTTTGTCACATTGTAAACTTTAGGGGTTCTTGTGTTTATTAATCATTGCTAGGATTTCAGTTTCCAAGTAAAAATTGGAAATTTAATGTAACATTTTTTTAAAAACTCAATTTCCATGCAGATACAAGAGGAGAGTTGTCAGGAAAACAGGTATACAGTGTCTTGCTCAAGGGCACCTTAAGAGTGGCGCTCAAAAGCTACTTGGCATCTCTTCAACTGCCAGTCCCTATTTCCATATTTACGCGTGCTTTTCTCGTCTTTTTGGTCATGACAGGATGAGGAAATACGAGAAGTAAGGGGGGGGGGGGGGGGTGAGGGAGTCTTACAATGAGTCTTTGATATCCTTTTCTGCATTTGAATGAAATGATAAGACGTGCCCGGGTGGGGTGTGATGGGGGAGTGGGAGGAGGGAGGGGGGTCCCACCTGGTACGCCTGTTGAATATTTATTGTTCTTTTAGTGCGCCACTAAGCGGTAAGGCAGGATGTAAAGTGAGAACTAAAGTGCAATGAAGTGGGGTGCATGGTGGAGTGCTTGGGGGGGTTCAGTTTGGGGACTATGTGTGTGCGTGTGTCTGGGCGGGGGGGGGGGGGGGGTGGAAGCACAGGTGTAAGGCAACTGCGGCAGGACTGGTCAAACAGCACGGCTATTGTTTATATGCTCTCACACACACACACGTGGGCTCATCTGTTAGTGTGATTAGCAATATCTTCACTTACACCCCCCCACCCTAGACAAACATTGGAAGAAAACCTGGCATGAGAATATACGTTGTGCCATAAAATGTCATATTAGCCACCATGTGATTAGTAGGTGGCATTAAGTAGCAGGTTAGCAATACATTACTCATGGAGGATATGCTCAGCAGAAAGCATTCATGCATCAGGAAGGCTTGAGCCTACTCCATCTGACCATTCACTTTAACACACCTGGGGCACATTAACCATCACGTACGCCAACTCACAACCTGGACATGTCAGTCAAAGCACAACTGTTTAATTCAGGGGTCTCAAACTCATTTTACCTGGAGGCCACTGGAGCTAGGGTCTGGGCAAGGCTGGGCCGCATCAGGTTTTCCAAAAAAAAAAACCAAACGCATTTATTAAAAACAGAAAAAATATACAAACTTTTTCAGTGCTTTGGTTCCGATTTTCTACAATAAAAGCTCTGATAAAACATTCCACTGTTCTCAAATATCTTAATTTTTATTTTTCTGCACAAAATAAGATGAAAAATAAATAAACAAATCAAGAATAAAGAAAATCAATCAGCAATAAATAAATATAATAATAATAAAACGGCAAATAATAAAAACATATGAAACCACATATAGTTGGTGGGTAGACAAATTATTTTTTTCAGATTAAAATGAACAAAGCATTATTAGAGCCCTGTAGACATGACAAAACACGACTATAGTCACATTTATACTCTTTTTATTTACAACATATTGCGCAACTGCAGGGTCTTGAAACACATGCTAACTCTCAAACTAGAGAGCTAGCGACCTAAACGGTAGCCTTCAAGTTATTTCCTTTAAACTTAAAAAGCCAAAAACGTACCACTTCCACACAGATAGGGAGGATAACTATTAGCAGTTATTTAACCTTTAACATGAACATTAATCAAACGTAATATTTTTTTCTGGGTACATGATACCATACAGCATCCGTATCAAACTTGCACGGGCCGCACTAATATTAAACTTTCATATCAAGGCGGGGGCCTCAAACTAGTGTCCTGCGGGCCACATTTGGCCCACGGGCCGCGTGTTTGAGACCCCTGGTTTAATTGGTGTATAGTACCAGAAATCATGCATGTTATTGTTAATTGTCGGTGGTGTGCTGTGAGCAATAAGGGCATTGATCTGACGTGAAACCCATTTTATATCATCTTTCATCCGTGTAGTGTATTCTGCGAATATCCGTCAGAAATACTTTATCCATAACTCATCCCTAAGTATTAGTTTATGAGTTATGAGCACGCAACTGTGTGTGTGGTAGTGAGTGAGCGAATGGCGTAATGTCGGCCTGCTGTGTGTTGAGGTAAGAGGGCTGGAAGCCTTGTGTTGAGTTGTAATATAAACCATTTCTACGTGGTTGCCGCCAGTGCGTGGTCATTTGTATTTGGAGTTAAAAAGCCCTAAAGGCATACACACACTCGGAGATGAATGTTTCAGGCTCACACTGTGACTGCTTTCATTGTTTTCTTTTCTGTACAAGGTATGTGTATTTGGTCAGTTTAATTTTAGAACAGACATAAATACTGCGGTTTGTGAACGTTTTAAGTAAGTGTATTTTAATGTTGTGTCCTCTCTTTTGCAAACAGAACAGGCCTCAAGTAAATGGCTCGGAAAACAATTTTACAAAGCCAATGTTCTTCCCTACACTGTAAAAAAAAAAAAAAAAATCCAAGTTGACTCAACTTAAAAAAATTGTAACCTTGCCGCCTTAATATTTTAATTAAATCTAACAAATTATTTCAGGTAATTTCAACTCACAACTAAGTTTCTCCAACTTAAAAGACCAAGTTCATGTGAATTATTGCTTTGTTTTGGGAACTTTCTTCATTAGGTCAAATAAATATTTTTGTTGTATCAACAATAGAACTCAAGTAATCTCAACTCACTTTTGATTTAGTTAGAAACGAATTATTTCAAGTAAATTCAACTCACAATTAAATTGAAATGAATTGAAATAATTTGTTAACCAGATTTGAAAATAAGTTGAGATTACTTGATTTACATTGTTGATACAAAAAAAATATTATTTGATCTAAAAAAATGAAGTTCCCACAGCAAAGCAATAAGTCACAGGAACTTGGTCTTTTAAGTTGGAGAAACTTAGTTGAAATTTTTCTAATTTGCTAGATTCCATCAACATTTTAAGGGAGCGAGGTTACAATTTTTTTTAAGTTGAGTCAACTTGGAATTTTTTACAGAATGTATCAGCTAGTCATAGTCTGGATGTAGCGGGGCTGCTTCTGGCTGTGTAAACCTGGATGAATCTTTCTTGAGGTCCCCACTCTCTACGGGGGACACTGTATCCCTTTAAACGGGGTAGTCAAGACCAGAATGTCAGCTTCTGCACCACCGTTGTGGATCTGACGGGTTGGTTTTGGCCCATGTATTAAATCAGCTATAAAATACACTAAAAAATATAAGTTACCATCAAATTTGCTTCTCATCTCTTAGTTACCTTCTTGGGCTTCCTCATCCATAAAAATGTTGGTTTTAATACTTTTGGTGTGGGCATGTAGGCCTTTTTTCGTCACTAAACCCCTGGATTTCAATTTCCAAAAATGGTAAAGTGAACCTCAAAAGAATCATATTAATAAATCAAAGGTTATTTTGTTACCTGACTATTACTGAGGGATATAGAACATCCCTCTTAAATCAGTTAGTTTTATTTATTTTCTCATTTTAGTATTAATCACTAAAGAAACATCTATGGCAGGGGTCTCAAAAACGCAGCCCGCGGGCCAAATGTGGCCCGCAGGACACTATTTTGAGGCCCCCGCCTTGATATAAAAGTTTAATGTTAGTGCGGCCCGCGCAAGTTTGATACGGATGCTGTATGGTATCATGTACCCAGAAAAAATTATTACGTTTGATTAATATTCATGTTAAAGGTTAAATAACTGTTAATAGTTATCCTCCCTATCCGTGTGGAAGTGGTAAGTTTTTGTCTATTTAAGTTTAAAGGAAATAACTTGAAGGCTACTGTTTAGGTCGCTAGCTCTCTAGTTTGCGAGTTAGCATGTGTCTCAAGACCCTGCAGTTGTGCAATATGTTGTATGTATATTTGTCTACCCACCATCTATATGTGGTTTCTTAAGTTTTTATTATTTGCCGTTTTATTATTATTATTATATTTATTTATTTATTACTGATTGATTGATTTTCTTTATTCTTGATTTGTTTATTTATT
Organism: Doryrhamphus excisus; assembly: GCF_030265055.1. Lineage (NCBI taxonomy): Eukaryota > Metazoa > Chordata > Actinopteri > Syngnathiformes > Syngnathidae > Doryrhamphus > Doryrhamphus excisus. The sequence continues at coordinate 15,734,425 of NC_080475.1, read as the reverse complement.
TTTCATCTTATTTTGTGTAGAAAAATAAAAAGTAAGATATTTGAGAACAGTGGAATGTTTTATCAGAGCTTTTCTTGTAGAAAATCGAAACCAAAGCAACGTTTATTCATTTTTCTGTTTTTAATAAATGCGTTTTTTTTTTTTTTTGGAAAACCTGATGCGGCCCAGTCTCGCCCAGACCCTAGCTCCAGTGGCCCCCAAGTAAATTGAGTTTGAGACCCCTGATCTATGGTGTTTGGGTAAATTTTGACCCATATATATTAATGTAAAGAAACGGTAGAAAAAGTTATTGTTTTCAGCAACAGAACTTTAGTATAAACTGAAATCAAAAAGCAGAACAAGCGATGACATAAACTATACATTAATGGATCTATATTGAATAACGTCAGCGTCTGAGGTAAAATATATTTGATCATTCAGCTACACTGCTCCAAAATACATATTTCATACTGAAAATGAATATCTGAGTAATATCTGAATATTTTCAAGTTGTCACTGTGTTCGCACTGCAGCATACCAATCCTCGATTTAATTGACATTCTTCCACTTAAAAGATGCGAATGAGAGCATCCTTTCCTGACACTTGACAAATATCCTCCAAACCACACAAGTCATTGGATGCCTGTTTTTATTTAAGGATGGTTAACCGAGGGTCTCTGTTAGCTATTTCAGAGGCACATTGAGGAAAAACAAGTACATGTGTTTTGAGTCGGTGGCAGAAGAAATATTTCCACTATATTTACAGCAATTCTCTTGTCAGTCATATTTTCCTTTCATTTAAAGACGAGCACTAATGTTGATTCAGGAAAATGACTTGCAAATGGCATCCTTGTCTGTATAATGTGTGTATAATGGAAACTACAAAGTCAAACAGTTTGTTTGGATTTCAAAAGAATGACAAATATTTGAAACGTTACCTGTCCTGGAAGAGCAATGATAAAAACACTAAACATAGTTCATTACCATAAACCATAAAGTTTAATTTTAGAACAGACATAAATACTGCGGTTTGTGAACGTTTTAAGTAAATGTATTTTAATGTTGTGTCCTCTCTTTTGCAAACAAAACAGGCCTCAAGTAAATGGCTCGGAAAACAATTTTACAAAGCCAATGTTCTTCCCTACACTGTAAAAAAAAAAAAAATCCAAGTTGACTCAACTTAAAAAAAATTGTAACCTTGCCGCCTTAAAATTTTAATTAAATCTAACAAATTATTTCAGGTAATTTCAACTCACAACTAAGTTTCTCCGACTTAAAAGACCAAGTTCACGTGAATTATTGCTTTAATTTGGGAACTTTCTTCATTAGGTCAAATAAATATTTTTGTTGTATCAACAATAGAACTCAAGTAATTTCACCTCACTTTTGATTTAGTTAAAAACTAATTATTTCAAGTAAATTCAACTCACAATTAAATTGAAATGAATTGAAATAATTTGTTATCATTACCATAAACGCTCCAATTACTGCCACTAATCAATCCTATTGGCCTTTATCTACGTCTGGATGCGCTTGAACTGGAACGTGTTCATGTTCTGAGAAGATGCCACTCTTTGTGTGCGTTTTTGGAGACGCAGGTCAAAAAGGAGCGGCAGATGTTCCCATTTGCTCACCCAAGTAGAATGACCTCCTCCTCAAGGCGCATCCATGTTCTCCTGCTACCGTATCAAGTAGCGACCGCTTGAAAAGACACAGTGGACGTTGAAGGAAGCGCTTGTGAAGGAGCCGAAGGAGGTGGCGCTGGGAATGAAGTGGACATGGAAGAGGAGGAGATGCTGCTAAGTCTCCTTTAGAGGGCCACCTGTTGATTCAGTTCCGCATGACCTCACTGTGGGAGAGATGGGAGCAGATTAGATGAGACAGGAGGAGGAAATGGAAAGGTATGTTTGGATAAAGAGTGTGTGTGTCTGTGGAAACATGAGCCTTATCCCTACCTGACAACATGGGATTTAGGACTATCAGGTTGAATGGGCTCCTTTAAAAGTAGGTTATACAATATAATCCAATTGAATGAAATCAAAGGTTCTGTGACAGTATGTATGTCGGTAGCATTTCTAGGGATGTTGTGCATTGTTTATTAATGCATAACTTACGGTTTACAATTTTTTTTATATATCTTTTCTACAAAAATCACCCGATATGGGATATATCATTGTCATGCCCACATTGATGACATGATCCACAACCATTGCTCTGATTTTATTTGCTGTGGCCCTCGCTGACTTGGTACCTGGCCTTGCCCGCTACCACCGCCCCCTCTCTGACAAGGCCCACGGCCATCTGTATGAAGGGGTCTTTGTCCTCTACAAAATATTTCTCCCTCACTTCCACATCAAAATTCTCTGTTTTTGACCTCTCATCTGACCTTCCTGCTCCATTCCTTCCCTTTTCTGTGTGTTCTACCAAGAGAAAAACAATTTGTATGAGCTAGCTAACAATGTACGTCATGGGAGGTAACTATTTTGACGCTAAAGCCCTAACAAAGAAAGCCACATATACATGGACCCAAATATTTCAATTGCATTCAGTTTATTTGCTCAAACGGAAAGATTGTAACCTTTGTATACACCCCATTCCGAAAGAAAAGTGCCAATCCGAATGGATATATAATGGGATTCACAGGGGTGGAATATTCCTTTCTACAATCCGATTGAGGTATCTTGTACCCGCTCAATCGGAACGTTGTCAGGGTGCGTTCTTCTTCGTGGTGTTTTTCTTCTTCTGTTGTTTATTGGCGGTTGGCAAGCAGCTTTCATGTGCATTACCGCCATCTGTGGAACAGAATCTAAACCCTTCTATACGCCATTCACAAGTCCAGTTTTATTAAAAAAGAATATATATATCTATATAAAACATGTCCCGAGTTTAATTATAAAACATTAGCAAGATTGCATTTGATCTTTTCCTGTTTAAATTTATCCTGGGTGCGTTCTTTCAGCGCATGCCCAAATATGACGTAACACGCAGCTCGAGATGTTCTTCAGTTTTAAAAATGGAGGCGAGCAATCGGCACTGGACTGCTGCGGAGGGTTTGTTTTTGATCCAAACTAATTTCAAGACTGGACAAACTAAAAACTCGTAATACGGAGTTATTCCAACAAGTGAGAGAAAAACTCGAGAAAGTCGGTATCACGTGATGTTGATGTTTACGTTTTACTGCGTATGCCCCATTGACTATTCTGGTTGATTATAGCGGCGCATGTAGACAAAAGATTGGAATATTCCTTTCCATGTATACCATTGTTTTCGGAAAGGTCATTCGGAAAGATTGTATTTGGAAAGAGAAAAACTCCTCATATAAACGTGGCTAATGTTCAATTTCAACCAAGATACAAGTCTTGTGCTGGAAGATACAGCCATCCCAATTAGAGTAGACACTGTACTAAGGGTTGTCACTGTATCTATGTTGCTGTTGTTGTCGAAAGTAGCTTAAGCTACTAGTCTAGTATGTGAAATTAATGTGCCAAAAAAGCAGTTTTGGTAATGTCTTAAGTTTTCAAAATACGGCAAGATACTGTCAGTATGTTATCACCAATGTACTTGTTAATGCATGATCACAGCATGTATATCAAACGATACAACATTGTTTGAGGTTTTTTTTTAGCTGGCTTTATAATCAAAATAGGTACCTCCAAATGACATGCATTGTTAGCTAGCTCATACTAAGTTGTTTCTCTTGTTAAAATGCACAAAAAAATGGAAATAAAAATATGTTTCACATAAAGATTATGGATGATGGGCAAAATTCTTCCCAAAGTGCAGTTTTCCTTGAAGCGCATTTCCTGCTTTGAACTCTCAATTCTTGCCACAGTTGTTGCAGACCATGACACGGTGTCATGCACATAAAACACATAAACGCACCGGTACCTTAGAGCCTCATTGAACTGAGGTTCTGTGTGCTAGAAATGAAAATAACCAGTATGTGTGACTTTAGAGGCGTATTTTCCCTAAAAAATTGCCCTGTGTTCCCTCTCGATTTCTTTTCAAATTATTTACACATCCAAAACAGATGCTTGACACATCTCAACCCAAAAAAAGGATAACCACACACTAGAGCGAAATGTTGGCTGCTTGTACTCACAATGTCATTCCTTGCATGGTTGGGCATGTTACTCTTAGTTCATGATTGTATGCAAAAACGTGGAAACATTGTATTCATACTTTAATAGAGAAAAAAAAAGTACAGGCCACACGTACAAGCAGCATCCATGTGGACTTTCCCCACAAAATAACTGGAAAGATTAAGCACAACAACAATGTGTCGGGAGTGAAAACACATGTTTTCCCAAAGGCAGTCAAGATACTATAATGGGGAGGCGGTTTGGGGGTTGAGGTTGGGAAAGTGCATCTAAATGATGCTAGTTTAGATAACTCAACAAACACTTATTGTAGGAATTTTATAGCAGAATGTCCCGAGTGGCACGACCTATAAAATCACTTTTAATACAAGCAAATCATTGTTACGCTCATATTTCATGAGGACAATAACATTGTAGTCACTCGAGTAAGAGCAGCATTACATTTAGATCATTTTATTCAAATAAAAGTAAAAAAGTAGAGACAAGAGTGGAGTACAGAACGATGCATGCTTTGGTGGTTGATAGCAAGGTTTAGATGACTAAAACTTCATTTCTGCAGGTTAGGGTTAGAGGTTAGATGTTAGGGTTAGAGGTCAGGGTTAGATGTTAGGGTTAGAGGTTATGGTTAGATGTTAGGGTTAGAGGTAATGGTTAGAGGGTTTGGGTCAGAGGTTAGGGTTAGATGTTTTAGGGTCATAGGTTAGGGTTAGATGTTAGGGTTTGGGTCAGAGGTTAGACTTAGATGTTAGGGTTTGGGTCAGAGGTTAGGGTCAGAGTTTAAGGTTTGGGTCAGAGGTTAGGGTCTGAGTTTAGGGTTTGGGTCAGTGGTTAGACTTAGATGTTAAGGTTTGGGTCAGAGGTTAGGCTTAGATGTTAGGGTTTGGGTCAGAGGTTAGGGTCAGAGTTTAAGGTTTGGGTCAGAGGTTAGGGTCTGAGTTTAGGGTTTGGGTCAGAGGTTAGGCTTAGATGTTAGGGTTTGGGTCAGAGGTTAGGCTTAGATGTTAGGGTTGGGCCAGAGGTTAGGGTCAGATGTTAGGGTTTGGGCCAGAGGTTAGGGTCAGATGTTAGGGTTTGGGCCAGAGGTTAGGGTCAGATGTTAGGGTTTGGACCAGAGGCTAGGGTCAGAATTTAGGGTTTGGGCCAGAGGTTAGGGTCAGATGTTAGGGTTTGGACCAGAGGCTAGGGTCAGAATTTAGGGTTTGGGCCAGAGGTTAGGGTCGGAGTTTAGGGTTTAGGTCAGAGGTTAGGGTTAGAGTTTAGGGTTTGGGTCAGAGTTTAGGGTTTAGGTCAGAGTTTAGGGTTTGGGTCAGAGGTTAGGGTCAGATTTTAGGGTTTGGGTCAAAGGTTAGGGTCAGAGTTTAGGGTTTGGGTCAGAGGTTAAGGTCAGAGTTTAGGGTTTGGGTCAGAGGTTAAGGTCAGAGTTTAGGATTTGGGTGAGAGGTTAGGGTCAGAGTTTAGGGTTTGGGGTAGAAGTTAGGGTGAAAGTTTAGGGTTAAAGGTTTGGGTCAGATGTTAGGGTCAGAGGTTAGGGTCAGAGATTAGGGTTTGAGTCAGAGGTTAGGGTGTGCGAGACGTGAGCCAAGATAAAATATGTAAATTTGGATGAAATTTTATTTTGATGAAAATATGGAATTACATTAACAAACTTCAGTGCATTAATTCGTTAATTCACTGCAAGCATATTGAATTGTCTGTGATGAGTGAATTTTAAAAAGATGAAAATCTTTATAAAGGTTTATAAGCTGTTTCATGTTTGCAACTGCAGGCCATTTTTCTTTACTGGAAGCAAGGATTCAAACGCCTCTTTTGTTGCTAAAGGTTGCCAACCCTGTCCCAGGACAAGTTCTTGCTTGTTAGAGTCTTTCAAGAAATAAATACCTCAGTGAGTTGCTTTTTTTGCACCTGTACAGCAGATAAGGGCACCACCTTGCTAGCATGTCTGTTAGGAATCTCTGAGAATATAATCTTTGTAATTACTGGTTATATGTGGAGTATTAACACAACACCAGCCCACGCATGTTCCTTAATGGAATTTGTTATATCAGCTTCATTCACACAGCGGGTGTGGATGTAAACATGTCTGATTAGCTGAATGACCTAGTTCGTGTACGACACCCTGCTTAACCTGCCAACACGTAGAGTACAATATATATTCAAAGTGAAAGTAAATGTCTGCCACAATTATGATTATCAGGCAACCTAAGTGGTATGGTCGCTAACTGAATATGCAACAGTGACATCCATAAGCGGTGAGCATATAAAGTGAAAGATGAGAGCTGTAGCCATGTTAGGAGTCATTGTTGAGATTTGAACATTGTAGGGTTGACGACTGGTTGTGGTTATGGCGTTACTTCCCCCCAGGATGGCTGACATGGACGGTGACATCAATCAAGGCAAAAACGTTTGACAGCTTAACTTGACTTTCAATTTCAAGGGAGACGTTTGCGACAGAATGCAATGGTTTTGCGCAGCCGGCATCTGCTTGCCATTAGCGGCTCTGCACCTTTAACTAGCTCTGTACCGACTTGAGCTTTTGGCCGCTTCACTGACCCTACATCAGAAATAATTAAGTCTGCTCAACCTGAAAGCTAAATGTACAGCAATGTATGTGTTTAACCGCGACTGGGTCTTTGTTTTTTGGATGGCACGTGGTAGAGCGACATGTTTGGTGGTTCATAAAGGTTTACGGTGCATGACTATAAAGCAAGCCAATAAATAGTACAGTACAAAATGAAAAGTGTGATGGTAACCACAGACAAGGACGTTTAATTCCAGTAATTCCTATAAAAACACCCGTAGGTGACAATATGGCTCTGCAAATATCTTCCTCTGTCTGTGTCAAAGGGGCAGAAGGTTTAATACACTTCATATAGAGTTTTTATGATGGTAACAGTCTGAGCCTGGGATGGATTACTTCACTTTAAATGATTTCCTATGGGAAAATCTGTTTTGAAATAAGAACAACTTGGCAGAAAAATGGAATGTCCTCAACTTTGGAGGTTCCACAGTAAGCCACTTGGCAGCAGAGTTCGTCACTAGATATAAATCTCTGTGAGACTATACTATTTTATTCGCTTAAACCTCCCACTTTCTACGAATCTTTAGTAGTGATTTAGTTGGAAACATTTTCTTTGTTGCCAGAGCAGAAATGCAAGGCAAACACAATGGAGAAGAGCAGAAGACGAAGGATGATGATGAATCCCAATTCTACTTGCCATCCTGTTTAAAAAAAATAATCATTTCCTTGATTCCACTTTAGGATTTTCCAACCCCCCAAAATTCCAACCTATCATTTCCTGTGTGGGAGCACTGGGCGCTGAGCAGGCAAGGCATAGGACAGCACTAATGCTGCTGAATGAGTCAGGCTTCTACAGACTGTTTTCAAACATATATCAACCTCATGCGACCTGAATCCACCCAAAGGCAGCATTCCAAGTCTCACCCATTCACCCTGGCTAACATATTGGCTTGTGGAGGCGGAGAAGTGGCCAAATCTAAAATAGATGGCCGGGAAGAAAAGTAGTAAACACAGAAACTTGTCTTTTCGTTCACCCTGAGAAATCAAACGCACTTCAAATGAGCTTCCTGGTGCCATATCATGACAAGCTTTCCCGTACAGTCCCGTACATTTAATGCCCAGAAATGCAATTTATGGAGCACTGAACACTGATGCAACACACTATTGCGACTGGCTGAAAGTCACAATTAAGTGTTAGAGTAGCGTTTAGCTCTAGGGAAAGTATTGTAAAAAAAAAAAAAAAAAAGTTCTCCTCCCAGTCCATGTGGAAGTGGTAGGTTTTTGACTTCTTAAGACAGAGCCTTCTCCATCGCTGCCCCCACCCTTTGGAACTCTTTGCCCCATCCACTCCGTGCTTGCCCTGAGTTTAAAACAACAACTAAAAACCCACCTCTTTAAATCTGTTTTTAATGTCTAACTTTTTATACCTGACTGCTGTGCCCCGCCCCGCTTTTACTCATATTTTAACTGTGTATTAACGAATGAATGTTGTATTTTGGTGTGTCTTCTACTCTGTTTACTTGCTTTTATTCAACTCCATTCTTCTGTAAAATGTCTTTGAGTATTTTGAAAAGCAAATAAAATGTATTATTATTATTATTATTATTATTATTATTATTATTATTATTAAGCATTTGAACGAGTGAAGCAGCAGTCCATATGATAAACATAAAGTATATGTAAGTCAAGAGAACAGAGGCCATCTTCCCATTTTGTATCACACTGCAACCAGGCCACAAGGTAGCTGCTGTGTTTGTGGTTACAAGTATGTACCGTATTTTCCGGACTATAAGTCACACTTTTTTTCATAGATTGGCTGTTCCTGCGACTTATACTCCAGAGCGACTTATAAATGAAAAACTGTTTATGTTACATAAACACTGGACACCTTTTTTGTTTATGATTATTTTTTGTGTATCTGAATAACCATTGTGTTAGCATATATTACACCTATTTATGTCAAGTTCCGGCTTGTGAGTTTTGCGGTTCGACCCCAGGGTGCAGAGATAAGGACCCAAATGCAGGTAAAAATATATTTATTTTCACTATGCAGTAGAACAATGCACTAGCATGGCAAACTCAAACATGGCAATGAACCGACAAACGAAGGAACGCGCACCTGGACTAAATAGGAATCACAAATGGAAAACAGGTGCGGCAGAAAATGGAAATCAACGGAAAACAGAACAGAGTAACAAAGGAAGTGAATACAAAATAAGGGCATGAACTAGGAAGGGAAACTAGAGGTAAAAAAAGGAACTAAACGAGCTGTCAGGAGGGGGTGAAGCCCGATTGTGACAATTTAGCCTGTTCTCTATTCTATTATTATTTGAACTTGCCTTCCAAGAGGACGTAATGTCTGTTTTGGTCACATAGTTAAAATAAATTACCTGCAAAAAAAGCGACTTATACTCCAGTGCGACTTATGTATGTTTTTTCTACCTAATTATGCATTTTTTGCCTTGTGCGACTTATACTCCGGAGCGACTTATACGGTAGTTGCAGTACAAGTGGTACAAAGCATTCAAACATTCAATGTTGCATTCAGTGTTGTGCTCGTTGGACTTGTTTCATTCCTAGCCTGTAGAAGTGATCGCATTTGCCATGAACACATATTGTAACATATTATTATATTGTATTATTCAAAGGGTTACATGAAGTGGAAATCATAAAGCTGGTATCTTCCTCACAGACTCGCTGATAACACCGTGTGTATTTTTCTACACGACCTTTGCTTGAGTTCCTACAACCGAACTTCTGAATCTTATCTGTCACATTCAATGGTTGCTGATAACACTTAACATTACACCCTTTATACTTTTCAGATATACTTTACAATGGCCATTGAAATACATGACTTTGTAAACTTGTTGATAACGACCTGAATTCTATCAAGTATGGGATCGGACATCACTACTTCCTAAAGCAATGCAAGCTACAGTATAAAGACCTGTGGCTGCTCACAAAAGGGCCTGATTAAAATAAGATGACTCAAAATAGCTGTAATTGAATAAAGCGACATTAAAAAATGTATAATACCTCAGAAATCTGTGATTTTTAATAAATGAGCACACAATATCCACAGAGACCACACATACACAGCAAACATCCTGGAACAAATCACATTTCCTGTATCGCAGTTCCCCCTTAAGTCATGTTTGCCTGATCATCTTCAAGTATTCAGCTGGAACCACAAATGAGCCTTTGTTGATTCAGACTCACATATGGGGGCGAGAAGAAGAAAAAGAAAAAAATACGCTGATTTTGTTCTCAAGAGAGGAAATAAATCAAAGTGTTGAAGTGAGGTTCGCCATCAAACCTCTTTGCTGCTATCCGTTTTTGTCTTTATGCCAGAACACAACGCAGAGGAGAGGAAGGCAAGTTACACTCGCTATATCCCAAAATAAAAACTTGTGACAAACAAAAACTAGAAATGTATGATTTCACACGACCACAATGTATCCCGTAACATGACAACAACATGCAATATGCTCAACAAAGCAACTTCCAAACCAGTCCATAAATCCAAGAAGGCACCATAACAAATACCAAATACCATAACAAGCATAACAAGAAACACTTGCTATTGAGATCCAGAGCCAGAAGTGATACCTGACATGAGAACATGAGGATGTCCTGGATATACTAACTGTTTATTCTCTTAAGCAGAGTCCATGTTTTTTGTGAAATAGCACCCCCTGTGGTCATATTAAGCATTGTTCATTATTGCACATCCCGGGCTTTTCCCTTCTTTGACGACATCAAAGCCACTAGCTAGTAGTCCCAGCCTACAGTATGGAGCTCTCTTTACTGTTCCCTCAGTGAACGTTTCCAACTCTTGCTCTTCATGTTCGGTTTCTAATTCTGCAACCCACTCTTTCCTTGTCTCTACATCTAAAAGCAACGCCTGTAAGTACAGTTTGTGTTTTTTTATTATTAAGCAATGTTAGCTAGGGTAGTGCTAGTAGGCTAAGCTACCTTTTTTTTGTTGTATTTTTGTCTGTGTAGTTTTTATTATTATTTTTTTTACCCCTGCTGCTAACTAAATGTACAAGTAACCAAAATATGTACTGTTCTCATTCAAGTTCTGTATTTTGTCGCTGTTTCACAAAATCCTATAAAGGTTAAAGAGGAAAAACCTACTTCTGTTTAATTGGTTGGCTAGCAAGGCCTGCACAGAAACCATTGATTGATTTACCTTCTTTTTATGCACCAACACTTTTATGACTCGTACACAGTAGTGAGATTCAACTTTACAAAAGCAGTAACTTTATTAAAATACTGAAAAATTTGTATATGCCTACAGACAGACTGATACTGTAGCTGGCCAGCTGGATCAATAGATACTTGACTGTCACAGTCAGACAGTGCAGGTTGGAAAGCAGAAATACCTGGCAACCAACACAACGCCACTGCTGCTTTATTCATCCATGAGGGAAGAATATCTTTTAACCCATTTAAACCCCCCAAACACATTCAATATTATGTACTGTTCCACTGTATTTGTTGTTCCTATGTACGAAGCACGGAATGTTGTGATCTGAAAGCCAGAAAAGACACAAACAGGAAAACAAGCACTTATCAATGTCTAACTTCAACATTTCAAACATTCTTTTCTATGCCAAAAGTGGCTGTTTGGGGTAAACGATTCAAGTTCAGGCAAAAAAACGAGGAGATTAGTTTCAGGACAAGGACGTGACTCCTCCACAGCTTTGCTCCATCGCTCAATAGTGTGTAACTCTAGCAGTGCAACAAATCATGGAGGAGGAGGGCCGTGCAGAAAAGTATCATAAGAGGTCTTTCATGATCTGCCCTCTCTGTGCCGCGTCCCGGTCTGATCTGCTTCTTCTCAGGCTGCAGAAAGGGCATCAATTAAAATTCCGAGCTGTGGCCTGTGAGGGCACTAAATCACGTAACCTTCAAATCTCACAGTCACACTCCTCTCTTCTTACCGTAGATGTCCCAGGAGAGAATACAGCAATAAGGAGACGGCGACCTTTGACCTTTTGCCATGGGTGCTCAGTCAGTAGTGAAGGTTTTAATATTCGTCTTTGCTAGCACAGTCACAGTGTGTTTTAACCCTTGTAGCATTTTTGTTGAACATATGCCGCAATCCAATTTTTTGTCCAGACATTGACAGACCCTTGGAAGTGTGATAACCAAGTCATTTATGAATATTTTTTTACTTTCGACCACTCAAAATTTTCAGTGGCATCAGACCTATCCATACATATATAGTTTTTATTTATTTATTTATTTTTGATACAAATACAAACAAATTGTGTATATCTATATAAAAAAAGAAATTAAAATTGGAATGTTTGACATGAATAATTAGGGCCTTGAATATGTTAAGAAAACATAGCAACAGATTTTTTGTGGCACGCACATTTTTTGGCAATAGAAATTTTCTGTTGACCCCTGAAACGTGATTTTTTTGTCCAGACATTGGCATTTTGTGGCATGAATATTTTTTGGCAACAGCAATTTTCTATTGATGACCCATGAAACATGATTTTTTTTGTCCAGACATTGGCAGACCCTTGGAAGTGTGATAACCAAGTCATTTATGAATACACAACTCTAAATGTACTATAGCTATATATGGTCACAACAAAGAATTGATAGTTATAACAGAATTTATAAACAACCAACAAATAATGAATAACATGGATGGAAACATGAACAATAAACAACTTTTTCTTTCTAACATTTCATGCAAATCGGCCTCTTGTGCTATCGGCATACTGATATGCTGCATTTAGAGCAGACATTGGACGCTCTCAGTGGGCTGTCACAAAGTCCACACTGCTTTCTCTTCGGTGAAGGTCCAGGTGTGGCCTCTGCAGCCTGCAAGCCTTGGGTGTTGAGTGGCCCTCTGCGCAACACTTGTGGCTCAATAAGTGCCATACCAAGTTCTTCAAGGAAAAGTCTCCGCTTGTACAGCTTTCCTGCGTTCCAATCCGGGTTGATTTCAGTGAAGAGCATGAAAGCATCATAGCACGACACGTCCACCATGTGATAAAACAGGCACATTGGCCATCTCTGTGCCCGCCGGCGGACAGAGTAGGTGCCACACGCCTGCAAAAATACACACACAAAGTCAGATGACATATTTGATGACAAGACAAGTTTGATATAAAGCACTAACAAAGATAAACATGTGCTGACCTGGTCCAGGTGGTCAAGAATCATTTGAGGTTTTTTCTTGCCGCTGTCCTCAACTTGCGGTTCCCTGTGCTTTGTGCGAAGCACAAGGACGTTCTTGCCTTTTTTGTAATAAGAGACCAAACACTTGTCTTTGGTGAACGCAAAGAGGCTTGAGAGGAATGCTCTGTCTTAATGCTTGAGGAGCTGCAGAGGAATTTCGGCCTTGTTTTTCCTTAGTGTTCCAACCAAGGACATTTTTTTAGTTCATCAGCCAGGGTGAATGATGTAAAAAAATTGTCAGTTGTGAGGGTGTGACCCTCAAGAGAATCACACAACCCTAACACTACCTGCATGGCCAGGTTTTTCTTCCGCCGTCCACCAGGTGGCTTGCCCGTGTAGACATCAAGTTTCCAGGCATATGCGGTGTTGACATCACATAATGCCCAGATTTTAAGGCCATATTTGTCCGGTTTTGAGGGCATGCACTGCCAGAAGGAGCAGCTGTCCCTGAATGAAATGAGCTGCTCATCAATACACACCTCCCTGCTAAGATTGAACAAGCAGGGCAGAAGACTTCCATGTCCTCCACAGTTCCAGAATAGGTGACATCTTCGTTTTCATGATGTCGCTGTGGCCTCTTTAGCATGTCATGAAATCGCAACATCCTATTTATATGCACAAATCTGGTATGCCCCATTGTCTCTGCAAAAAATGTGCGACCTGTTTTCTTGTTCCACAGGCTGCTTGTTGACTCATGTCTTGATTTATATAATCCAGACAGGATCAAAAGCCCTAAATGGGTCCTCAGCTCTTGCGTGGTCATCGCCTTCCACCCAGTCATCGTACGGTTTCCTTGCAAATTTGTTATCTCAACAATAAGATTGATGATGTTGTCAGTAAAAAACAAATTAAAAGCAGACTCGGGGCTGCTGATCCTGGCTGAGGCGTAGCGTGTTGGACCCGGCAATGGAATGGCCGGGGGGTAATGTCCGGCAACATCGTGAGTAGCTGACCACATTACTTTGCCATTTTTTGATGTCCAATTATTCGACACAACTACCACCTTCTCCTTCTCCTCCCCTTCGTCGTCATCATCCGGACTTTCGCGTTCCTCCAACTCATCGGACCGAAAGTCAGGGATAAAGTCCTGATCTGCCCCCGAAAAATCTTCTTCGGCTGTTAAGCATCGCTTCATCGTTATCGTCGTAGCTGTTTTACAAACGAGAGCTGTATTGGGAAATGCTGAGCAAAGTTTTCTAAAGTTGCTCAAAACACCGCTATCCAATAGGATACTCTGGACCAATAGATTTTAATTAGTATGGGAGGCCGTTTAGGTCAAAACCCATCAAAGATCCGAACACACACTTCCAATGTACGCAAACACACACTGATTTTTGGCACATTGCCCAGAAACAGGGCAAAACACATCAAAAATCTGTACACACAAACACAATTCGCACATACCAATAGAACAATTGATTTGAATTAGCAACATCAAACAACAATCGCAGCATTCCCCCAAACAGATCAGCCATTTGAAGTTGACGCACCTGCAGATTCTGCACACACAAACGCGCGTACTCAAATGCACAAATTTCAAATAACACTATTTTGCAAAATAACTTCACCCAGCAATGCACACACACGCACGCACGCACCTATTCTAGCAATCCGGACAGTTTTCATGACATTCATTTTGCACGATTGTGCGCTAATTGCAAAGACGCAAAAATCATTAGTTTAGTCTGTGTTGCCACCTAGTGGATTGTAGGTGTAAATATTTAACACACAATTTTCACTTTCTACTGTTTTTCGACTCACCACTGAATGGACTGAAGCGGAAATCACAGTGAATGCATGATAACACATGAGGTTTACAGTGCATCAACAAATATAAATTATATTGGGAGTCTATCTGCCAAAACCCGGATTTTAATTGCATTCCATTGTCTTATTATATAGCTCAGAGCTGCCACAGTTTACAAATGTCAGCATGGTGCCATTTTTTTATTTTTTCAAAATGGACACAAAACTCCACAACCACGACCTGGTGTCAGAAGTCCTGTGAATTAACGGGAAGTGAGGAGTAACTCTGAAAACAGAGGCTGGCAGAGCTTTGGTAAAGCCGATTAGGTTGGACTTCTAGTCTTTAAGTTGCAGATGTTCCAAAAGAAAATAAAAATATGTGCATAAAATAAGTGGAAAATGTTGAAATGGTGTTGCCAAATGCACCAAAGTCCGCACTATTGTAATGTAAAAATAAGCTCAGGTTCAGCGTGAGGACTGGTCAGTATTCTACTTGAATTTGGTTTTGGTTTAAGGTCGTGTGCACGTAAAAGGTATAAGATGTAAAAAGTGACCATACCTTCCAACCACATAGGCAGAATAATGCCTATGGAGGGCCGAGACAAGTTTTCTGTGTAGGCTGTCACCAAAGCAGGTGATTTGAATGATCAACAGCACCTTCATTTTGAAGGAAGGATCTCATCAATCAAATCACCTGCTGGAGAGAAAACCTGCAGTGATTCTTCGGCCCTTCATTGACATGTGTGCTTTAAGGTCTTGGTGAATCAACGGTGGTATACCCATTGATTCGAAAAAGTGTGTATTTGTGTTAGAGACGACTACAAGTCTCATGTGAATGACGTCACAGACTAACTTCCGGGTAGTTGTAGAAAACGGATGGATGGGTACGATATACGATATCTGAAGTACTGCACAACACTTTTGACAATGAAATATGTAATTCATGAGGCAAAATGTTTCCTGGAGGCCCACTTCAGACTTTTAGGTATATATATATTTTTGACACCGTCGCAAATAAACTCAACATTTTATGGTAAAAGACAAATAAAGCTTCTGCATTATGATTCAGGGCGACACTGACCTCTTCCGGCCGTTGAAGCGACTGCAGTCACTTGCACTTGTGTGGACGCTGCCATTCATACTGGGCCTCTAGTGCATCACCTGCTTTGTTGAGGTAAGTGACAGAAACCAAGAGAGATACTAGAGTAATGGACCATTTAATGATCTTCAGAAGAAAGTTTAACAACAAAATTATTTTACAGTTAAAAATGTCCTCATGGAGGAGCAGCAAAAAGTACACCCAAATTATGATTGATCAAAAAAGACTTCCATATCAGTTTCTTAAAAAAAGGTAAGTGCCTTCAAATAATGATCGTATTCTGTCTGCAGTCATCAAAAACCCGTGCCATAAAACAAAACAAACATGTTCATGAATATTCATTCATTCATTTTCTACCTCTTATCCTCATGAGGGTCGCGAGGGTGCTGGAGCCTATCCCAGCTGTCTTCGGGCGACAGGCGGGGTAACACCCTGGACTGGTCGCAGCCAATCACAGGGCACATATAGACAAACAACCATTCACACTCACATTCTGTTCATGAATATATACATTTATATATCACTTTAATGCCTGAAACAACTAAAGCTACGTTTGTTTGGACAGATATAATGACAACATAAGTAGCTCATAAGAGTTTAATTTAAGAGATGATACTTGGCAACTTCCAAAACTTTTTACATGAATAACTATATCATTGTATTGGCAAATAATGTTTACTCTTATGAGCTATTTTTGTTATTTTTGTTGTCAAACAACTCTACCTTTAGTTGTACCAGGCATTAAAAAGGGGGAAACTGAAGTTGTCTAATAATGTTAGAATTAACATTATCCAGTTGCTTTCACGCTGCTTTGTTTTGTTGCACAAAAGAAAAAATGACCCTGACGGACAGACTAATAAAATGAGCACACATTAAGGACCGACATATTTACAACCTGTACAGCGACACAGTAAACACATCCAATAGCGGCATGAAGTCAAGTTCAAATCACATTCGTTGTCTTTTAGGACTTACTCTTTAAAGAGCTCAAAAAAAGCGCATCTGCAATGAAGCTTGACTTTTAGGACACAGGCCTCACATTTAGAAGGGGTGATATTCACACAGCAGGGAGCAGCAGGAGACCAAAGAAAAAAAAAACAGCAGCAAAAACAGAAAGGTAAAAGCAAAATCTCCTACATTCCTTTCCTCAAAAAAGCAATCAAATGTGCCCGTCATTGGACACAATACAAAGTCACATATTAAAATAGTTTATGTAGAGCACAAACATTTTGGCACATAATTCAAAATATATTTGTCAGTACATCAACTCCCTCCTCTTTTTCGAAAGAAAAGTGTATCATTGAGGATCTGGCTCCATGTAATATAATACATTGGTCTCTAAACATTGCATCAGTCTTTAAATATGTCCTCATATTTACACTTGCACAATGACCCACTTAAAACAACAAAATGCTGCAAAGCAATATGAATCTGGAGTCCCCTTGATGAGGTTCTGATTGTAAACTGTACAACATTAAAGAGCCCCCTCCCACACACACAAGCTGCAGGGAACGCAACCAAACAGCTGAAATGAGTCACCATCTTCCTTTACACGATAACACGGCACTCAAATCTGTACACACTTCACAGTTTTTCTTTTACATAGTGCAATGACTCCTCTGATCTCTGTTTAAAAAACAAAAAAACCCGAAAGAGGCAAAAAATCCAAAAGCTTTGTACAACACCTTAAAATTGACATATTCGACCAGAAATGGTCTTAAAAATCCTTTTCGGTCCTGTACATGGACTTCAACGCCACTCAGTGAATTAAGGACTTGGTGAAGTGATCCAACACAAAAAAAGATTAAATGCTTAATTGAGATTTTTCAAAAAGTCATAAAAAATATGAGGCAATTCCAGTTTACAAAAGTGGAAAAGTCCAAAACGGCTGGTGTTGTTGAGAACAAAAGCAAAAAGGGAGGTAATCAAACGGAGGCGATGACGATCATGAGGTGAGGTGAAATACTGGAGATGCTGTCGAGAAGGTCCGGGGCCAGACGGGACAGGTGGCTCTCGGAGAAGTCGCACGGTGGGAAGATCTGCACCACATAAGCTGGCTGGAGATAGAAACAGGAAAATATCAACAAGGCAGAAAGAAAATGTCACTGGGATACAGTCGAGAACACAACTCATTTTGTATTTTTTGCCCAAATTCACACATAAAAAATAAAACACAAATACAATTTAAGCCGTTAAGAGCAGCAGCTTGTGAATGTAGTATTCTACATTGGTCACTAGGGGTCAGTAATTGTTCGGCGAAACCACCACCAGGCTTTTACTGCTGGTTTAAATGATCTTCCAACAGGCACAATAATAACTTCATTACTTACTGGGGGTTTTTTACTGTTTTTTTTAACTGTTTTTTTTTTAATTATTTATTTACTTACTGTTACATGTTACTGACTATTTGGGTGTTATTTAATGTCTAGATGACTCTAATAATGTTTTAAAATAACATATTTAGATTGTAAATCGTTCTCTATGCCATAACTACCACAATATTCAATTTATACAGTAGAGAAGGACTCCTGCTTTGCAGAAATTCCCTTATCTCAGTTGAGTCTGCAAGGCAACCAGGGTCACAGAACAGACAGGAGGTTCCACAGTGGATGTTTGTGTCAGTACAGACCTGGTTGGATCCAGGGTTGGGCACATTGATGATTCCAGCTGCCTGTTTGGCTTGCAGATAAGTGATGAAGCCACTTTTCAAGGCCTGCGTTTGACCGAGGACATCATCTTGGTCCCGTCCACACGGCAGAGCCAGCAGCAAGCAGTAGTCATTGTCTACCTGCCATCAAGGTTTCATCAATAGAGTTAAACGACTAATGTTAATCTTTAACATGATGTTCCATCATTCTGACATCTAAGACCCTAAAAGTACTTACGGTCATTCGACGCGTCACACTGTCCAGTTGAGAAGCTTCTAGCCTCATCCTCTGAACAATGCGAAGAAGAGGACCTCCCTCTGGGGGCGGAAGCGAGCGTTGAGCTAGTAAAGTGTTGCCAGAGACAAAGTGCAACTGGACGGCAGCCTGGTCGTTCTTCAGTGCCAAGAGACCCTGCCACATGATGGGATACTTCTGTATAAACAGCATAAAAACCCATTTTAGTTTGGTTAACTTTGGTTACTCTTAATAATCATAAAAAATTAGATTTGATATTGTGCTTTTCAGGGGATGCACGGCGGACAAGTGGTTAGCGCGCAGACCCCACAGCTAGGAGACCCAAGTTCAATTCCACCCTCGACCATCTCTGTGTGGAGTTTGCATGTTCTTCCCGTGCATGCATGGGTTTTCTCCGGGTACTCCGGTTTCCTCCCACATTCCAAAAACATGCTAGGTTAATTGGCGACTCCAAATTGTCCATAGGTATGAATGTGAGTGTGAATGGTTGTTTGTCTATATGTGCCCTGTGATTGGCTGGCCACCAGTCCAGGGTGTACCCCGCCTCTCGCCCGAACACAGCTGGGATAGGCTCCAGCACCTCCGCGACCCTCGTGAGGATAAGCGGTGGAAATGAATGAATAGTGCTTTTTAAAGTACCCAAAGCTCTTCACAGTGAAATTAACCAATTTTTCATTCACCCCTCAGTCACACACTGGTGGTGGTATTGTACATCTGTAGCCACAGCTGCCCTGGGCGAGACTGACTGACTGAAACGTGGTTCCCGATTCGTGTCTATGGCCTCTCCGGCCATCACCAAACACTCATTCACATTCATACAACAGTGTGGGTAACAGCGGAGGCAAGGTGGGAGACGTGTCTTTCCCAATTCCCAAGGACACAGCAACAATGCTTGAGTGGAGGGAGCAAGGATGGAAAAGTCGTTCTAAAAGGGTTGACAAATTATTTTCATCATAGCTTTCGTTAACTAATCAAAACAAATGCACAATGACAAAAATTCGGATGTAATGAAGTGAAAAACAAGACAAAAATGTTGACAGAAATGAAATATCTTGTAGACTATTCCAACAAGTTAGGGATATATCCAATCACAGCAAAAGCGTGTCCATGACCATGGTTACATCTGAATGGAATGCTAGCGAGGATGATACCACCCAAACCAACAACTTATTTTGCACCAAAAAGAGAAAAAACAGTCCCAAAATGGATTATGGCTAATTATGATTCCATTATATGTCATTCCTACCGTCAAAAGCTGCACCATGTCAACAGAGTGGTGCCCTGAATGTTCCGTCTTGGCATCAGGCCGTGGCTGCAGTGAGCTTGATGTGGGTACTACAGGCAGAGGTGTTGTCAGGAAACATGGGGGGCCTTTCTGTGGCGATAAATCTGGCTTGTGATTCATTGGAGACTGGTACGAGGGTGAGGCTCCCTCCCGTGGTATCCGGGACATGTGCAGGATGTCAGAAGAGGTAGAATGGCGGAGGTGAGGACTGTCTGGCTTGAGGTCACTTACTCCCACAAGCGACTGGGGTATTTTACACCTGTGACCCAGTTCCGGTTCTAGAGGAATCTGATATTTAGAAATGAGCAAAGATGTCAGAATGAGGATTAAGGATTTGGTAAAGTATGCTAATTGTGTACGGTCCTAAAAGCATACCTGTGAAGATGTGCCGCCTTGGTTCACCAGGCCGTGTCCTGATGAAGGATGTCCAGTTAATTGTGTCGGGAAACCCCGGGGTTCACGATACACTGAAAATGAGGCACCACTTCCCAGATGCACCAACTGGATCCCATGTGCGTGAGGAGACACCATGACAGGACTAGATGAGTGGACCTGTCTTATTCTACTTTCATTGTTGGGTGAATGGATGAGCTGTCCTTCTATTGGTTGGTGGGATTCTTTTCTTGAAACCTCACTGCTCTTCCTCACAATGGGACACTGAGAAGGCCCGGACATGTTGCTGGACAAGGTTGTCCCAGGATCTGAAGTGTGTCTTGTTTCAACGCTGACCTGCTCTCCCAGTTGCTGATGTGTGAGGATGTGCTGGTGCATGTCTCTATACTGGTCAATACACAAGCTTGGGTGGCGTTGTCTGCGATCACTCTGAAGGATCATGCTATCTGATTTGAGCTGTGGCACGGAATGTCTGCTAAGTGCTTGGTTAAACGGTCTGGAGTCCTCGTCAGTTCCACCGCCGCTTGACAATGACCCTTGGGAAGTTGAATGAGACTGCCTGATGACAACAGACTGAGTGATGCCTGAGTGTTGCAGAGAGGTCAGAGAATTACTTCGCCTTCCATAGTTTATAGCAGGCATGGGCGCCCCACTCAGGCTGGTTTCGTGTGGAACGGATTGGGTGACACTTTGAGGTTGCATTATGACAGAAGACTGTTCTGAGTGCGGGTGGTGCACAGTGGAACTGTAAGCAGGTACTGACATGACGTGGCCCATGACCACTGAGGTTCCTGGCGAAGTGCTAGGAGTACAGGCTTTGCCAAAAGTTGAGGGGGGGTGAACATTTTGTGGGGACTGAGGATCTTGTTTTAGGTGTAGAGCTGAGCAATCAATTGGAGGGCCGGTGGTGGAGCTAATACGCGATGCAGATTGCAAGGGATGATGAGAACTCTTGACAGGGTTAAGGTTAGCCTGTGGGACAGATTTGCCTATATCCAACTTTTTTGGTAGCGCCTCTGTTCCCGCTCTTTTTCCATGTTGTTGTTGTATCACAGCTTGGTTGTACACTAAGACTGGAGGAGAAGAAACTGGCTGCGGAAACATTTTAACGACACTGCCCGGCGATGCTGTATGATATAAAACGTCAGGCTTGTCACATCCTCGACTGCTCTGCTTGGTGCTAGAAAAGACAGGTTGAGAGTTGTAAGACTGATTGCTCAAAAGAACCCCGGTACGCCCATAAGCGGATGAACTTAGGGGCGATTTTATGTTGAGTGACTGGGGCGACGCTACGATGGGGTCTTGTTTTGTGTGAGATTTAGGCACGGAATGCTGAAACTCCATGTCTCCCGCACTGGCTTGAGGAATTTGACTTATTTTGGCTCTCATTCTGTGGGGTCCTTCTGTCTTCGGTCCTGAATAACTCAGTACAACAACACCTTCGGATGTATTTACTCTAAGGCCAGGGAGTGAGCGGGTGGTCTCCACAACAGAGCGTCCTCTAGTTGCATCTTCAACCATATCTAGACCATGGTATCGACTATTCTCATTCAAGTTTACTTTGAATTTTTGTTTGGGCAAAGACTGACACATGCTTCGACTACTAAGGGAAATCCGTGGAGTTTCGTCTGTATCGTAAGGTATTGGAATACGACTTATTACTGAGGTCGCAGGGGAAATGACAGTATTTTGGGTGTTCTCACCACAATTCTTATGGGACTCTGTCTGTGGAGGTTTGTGATGTATAGACTGAGGGTGGAAAGACAATCTCTCCTCCACATGCTTTTGACCCACAGCAACAGAGGGATTTTCATTTTCTGACATCTGTAAAGTCTCTGACAGGGTAGATGTCACCATCGTGTTGGGTATAGAATTACTGTTTGATGCAGACACATATTTAGGTTCCATTAGGATTTTTCTTAAGGTACTGGAACTGGAATCAATATCCGAAGCCTTAGTATCAGGAGGCATTGGGGGATTGATTGAAGAGGGTCCAAGCGAAGTTGATGCTGGCACAGAGGAAGCTACCACTTTTACATTGCATGGTGGGGCGACAAAAATTCTACTTTCTTCAGTTTGAGGCCAGCTTGGTGAAAGTGGAATTTTGGCAGGTCGTATTAAAGGCACACCTGAAGGGGACAATGGTTGAATTCGGGCAGGTGCAGGGGTAAGACTCGAGGAAGATGGCTCCGCTGCTTGCAGATGCTTTTTGCAATTGGAGATGGCGCTTGAATCTGAATGAAAGGCTGATTCTTTAGGAACTGGCTGTTCAACTTCAGGTTGTTCTGCCTCTTTGGGTGTGCCTAATGTTAAAGCGCTTGTAACGTCACGTCGACATGTAGCAACGGCTGTGACCACAGATCCTGCTACCGTCGTCCCAGTTGTAATAACTGCTGCCTTGGAATTTATGATTTCGGGGTCCTCTGGGATTGACTCGGGTAGTTTCAGAGAGGGCTCAGGATGCATCACCACTTCAGAAGATTCATCTTTTTTGTTTACTGCACATTTACGAATTCTTGACTTTTTCTGGGTTTTGGCCCTGACTTTTCCAATTTTCTTGGGTGTATCTGGGAGTGGGGGATCCTCAGTAGTCTTAGATTTTGCTGTTAGACCCTTTGGACCACCTGTTGAAACACCATCATCTGAGTCAGCAGCATGAATGTTATTGCGAACCATGTGTGTTCCGGGTTCCGCCATCTCACCGGAGGAGGCAGACAGCAGTGAATCGGGTGTGGGAATTAAAGCTGTGAAAGACGGAGGAGCTGTGAAGCCATCTGCATCTGTGCTCGCTTCTTCGGCTGTGATGGAATCGATAGCAGCTGCAAGTTCCGTTTCACTTGAAGGGTTGGTTCGCTTTTCCTCTTCCTCACCTTGCGGCTCTGACACTGCAGGAGGCAGTGCGGGGGGTTGTGCCGAAGCTGTCTCCTTATATGGTCGAGGTGGTTGCTCTACTGTAAGTTTAGCAATATTTTCAACCGCCTGCTCTAGTTCCATTTGATGTGCTAGGAGATCAGCAGGTGGAAGCACAGGTTCAGAGAGAGTGTCGTCACTGTTTTGCACGTTAAGCTCCTTTGACTGTTTTGGAAAGCAAATTATGTTTGATTCCTCTTTCTCTGCTAATGTCTTGGTTTTCTTGATGCTGGCTTCAAACGACTCAGAGTCATCATTCTCAGAGCAAAGCAAACCTTTCACATCATCAACGCTGACACGGATTTCAAGATTTCTTAAGGTGTGAGACTTATCTTCAATGACCTGCTTGGCATTTCGTTTCAACCTTTGTGTTTTCATTTTGACGCTCTTGTCAGGGTGTTTCTTGTCTGTTACACTCATGTTGTCAACATCACCATCAGTGGGTGCAGCAGATGTGGGGGCAGAGTCTTTTTCTTTCAGGTGAATTTGCAAATTTGTGTCTATTTTTTCTGGTAACTTTCCAAGTAGATTGCAGTCTTTAGGTTTCAGCTCTGATTCATCGATGCTTGTCATATCAGTTAGTTCAACAAGAACAGTCGTGCCGCCACACTGTTTGTCCAATCTGCTGACTTTTTTACTAACCAGAGCTGATGAAGTTTGATGCGTTTTCTGCGTCCTGGGAGAACGCCATCCCTCGGTTGATTTTACAACTTCCAGCGTAGTTGAGTTTTCACCAGCCTCAGTGCTATCATCCTTTGTTTTCTGCTGATCCACCTTTACTAGCATTGTATTGTCCACTTTTGGTTTGACACCTTTTTTAGGCGGGCGTCCTCTTCTGGGATTTGTACTTGGAATTTGAGTATCTTGCTGTATTGGTTCTTTGTCAGTACTACGTTTGCGCATTGTTCGTGATGGCTCAACTGTCTCTTTGGCAGGCTGTTCTCCCTCATGTACAGTGGCGTAGACTGACCTCACGTTCCTTCGACGTGTTCTGCCATGAACCAAAGTAGACTCAAGGTTTTGTTCAGAATCTGATGCATTCATTGGGGATTTTGATGTGGTTTTATGTTCCACCGCTCCTTTCGGTGCTTCCGCTCTGGAAGATGAGCCCCTTTTCAGTTTCTCTCTATCGATACGTTCACTCTTTCGTGTTGCAGGTTTATCTTTTGGGGGAGGCTTTGTTGTGCGTAACATGGACAGTGGTTTTGCCTTCTTGTTCTTCGGCTGTCTTCGGTTTGGTACTGGTTTTTCAACCTCCAGCTCCGGCATACAAACTTCACTGTCTGGTTCTGTTACCTTTGAGTTCTCACAATGGTGTGCTTCCTGAGTTTCTGTTTTAAATTTGGTTTTGTCATCACATTCGTCTTTCATCTTTGTACACTCTAAGCGGGTATCTGAGGGACCTGTATTCACCCGTTCTAAAGTACTCACAGAACTCCCAGGGGTTGGAGGCTTAATCTCAACACGATGATTCTGTTCCATTGACAAACTGTCACCGAGTTCTACTTTAGGTTCAATTAACTCTATTTTTGTTTCTACTTCATTTTCTTGCTCTGAAAGTAAAAGCGGAGGGGTTATAGTTAGTTTAGGAGTGAGAGGTTTCAAGATTTCCAGAACAGGAGGAGATAGAGCTATCTCCAGAACCGGCTCGCCACTGTCTTCTTGTTGACTTGACACAAGTTCATCAATTGATGGTGAGAACATTTCTTTCTTTTCAGGTGGCGACATGTCTTTAAGGCAGGGAAGAGATGGGGAAACAGATATGAGAGTCAAATGCGGACCGAGTGATTTTTCATCAAGCTTCGATGGCATATTAGTGGTCTTATCATCAGAGAGCACATCATCACAACATGGCATATAATTATGTTTAAGCTCCACTCCAGCTGAATCATTCTCAGGTTCAAGTGGACAGTAGTCCTTGTCCCTTTGCTGTTGAAGCTCCAAAAACCGACTGCGAAACAGGACTATGGGCTCACGTGGAACATCACCATTTTCAGATTCCGTCTGTACACGAGGAGCCCCTGGATTTGGAACATTCCTCTCACTTCCAGTTTCGCAATGTTGCTCTTTACGCTCAAGGTGCTGTAAACGGCGAGAATCCTGTTCAAAGATGGAGCTATGAAGGAAGCGGGAGGCAAACAATTCCTGACGTTCTTGATCCTGAGGCTTAAATTCCTCTTTTTTGTCATGCAGGTTTTCATCACAACTTGCACGGCTCTTCTTCTTCTTCATATACCAAGAAGGGATCGGACGGGGTGCTAACTCTACCTTGTTTTTATCCGAGCAGCTGTGCGTGGTTGGGAAGCAAGATGGAAGAAAGGACCAGTTGTCTTCTCGGGAAGAGTACAGCGTCTTCGCTCTTTCAAGGAGTGCTTTTGTATCAGGGGTTATTGTTTTATCTAATGCAAAGGAGTAAAATTTATTCTTTTCCAATGAACCAGAAAGTTTCAACTCAGTCACTCTCTCATCACGTTCCCTGAGAATATACGACAAGGAATGACCGGACTTCGTAGATATGGGTTTTCTTTCTCCATCATCATCTGAATCAGACTGGACTTCTCCTGGTTCTAAATCCTGTCCGATGCATTTGCCGAGAGCTTGGTGTTTTGGAAGTTCACTTGTCATTTCCATTTTTTGAGAATCTGATGAAATCTTCCCTACCCAATGGTGCATCGCGTTGTCATTGCAGCCGAGAAATGAGGTCTTCAGCTTTGCTTGCTCTGTTTCAGATGTCTGAAAAAGTCTACTTTTCAGGCCCAAACTATTTTTTAATGACTCTGTGTTTGAAAAATCGTCTTTTGTCAGAGGTGACTTTCTTTCTTTCTTTGTCGCTGATGTAGAAATCTGTGTGGTTTGATCGTCCCTGTTTGCTGGGATGGCAACTGGTGTGGATGTTCGACGCTGCAGCATATTCTCATCTAATGATTGGGAAGCTCCAAAGTTTGGCTCTTTTTTTGAAGTAACTATTTCAAAGTCAAAAGTCTCATTTCTTTTTCTTTTATACGAGGTGAGGTCATCATTGTTTATGTCCTGGTTTTGTTTTCCAATATCATGTGTGACATAATCCTTTCCAAAGTCTTGAGCTTCATTACTCGGGGAAGCGTCATCCTTATCACGCTTGTCCGGATCACAGAGCTTGGTTTGCAACCATCGACTCTGTTCACTTTGTTTTGTCAAAGTATACATCTGACCAATGCGTACAAACTGTTCCTCATCTTCCGAGTCTCTGCCATTCCTTCCACTTTGTTCCTTTTCAGGCAAAATCTCGCTGTCCTCAGCAAAATCAAGGGCGCCATAACTTGATGTTTTTGTGAGACTGGAGCGATTTTCACTTTTTGAACCCAATAATTCCATCTTTAGGTAGGAGGAGTGTAATTGTCCTGAAAGTTCATCAGGCAGTGCTGCTTGCTGGGACTGCGGCTGAAGGGAACCACTTAAGGAGTTATCACAGTCTTGTCCCTCACTGGGACTGTTAATTGAAAATATTTGCACAGATTTCTCCTTATTGTGCTCCTTTTTGTGCATCTTTTTTATGAAAACATTCTTATCGAAGTCTGGGTCCTTATTATTCCAAGGCTTATGAAGTACTGCTCTACCAAGGTCCTCCTCACCAATTCTCTTTTGGCGATCATTTTTGCCAGAGTCTTCAAAACGCCTCTTTCTTGCAGCTAAACGATCAAAATCCAAGGAAATGCCACTGTCAAAACCAATTTCCAATTTTCCATGTTTTTTGGACTTGATTGTCATATCCATATCGATGTGTTCCACCAAACACTGCATGTTTTTATCCCTGACAACCTTGCCATGTTTGGCGATGTCCCCTTTTGTAGACTCTGTGCGGAAGTGAGGACTTCTTTGTTCAGCCGAAGGTGATGCCAGTCTCGGACTGTCACTCCCAACTCTCAATATTTGTTTTTCATGGCCAGTCAGTTTTCCTTCTTTTTCTTTCACACGAGTTAGCTGCACCACGCATGGCAGAAGATCTAACTTGGCTTTACTCGAGGCATCTTTCTGAATTTTACTACTTTTACTTGGAAGGGAAGACTCGGGGTTTATGTGTCGATCAAATTCAGGCTCCGTATCACAAGTTTGGATGATTTGTTGAGTAACTTTGAGCTTTTTAAGTCGCTGTCTTTCACTTTTATCCTTATCCCCGCGATCTTTACGTCCAGTCCGCTTTTCTTTTTCCACTAAATTTACCATTTCAACTTCAAGCACACGATCCTTTTCAAATTTGTCAGTTTTATTGTATCGTTCTGTGCGTGCCTTTTCAGGTTTTTCAAATCTGGGTGGGGAAACTGAACTACAGCTCCCGCTTCTTTCAGATGATCTGCAACACAGCTGGCGATCCAAGTCGCTTGGTATCCTTTCGGAGAGGGAAGGGGATGCTGCGGGGCTTGCGGGGCGACGAGTGGCAACAAGAGTTGGGCTTTGGCTCCGTTCAGTAGTTCTTCTCCCATGGTCACGACCACGGTCGGTCTCAAAGCGTTCCCTCTCCCTCTCACGTTCTCGCTGCAAATAAGTGTATTTACGAATATCTTGCTCATATGGATCGGTTCTGTATTCTCGATATTCCCTTGCGTCTTCATAGTATTGCGGATCGTAGTAATCTCCTTGATATGGATCCCATTCGGTGTAGAACTCACGACTTCTGGTTGTGTATTTACGACGAGGATCTTCAGCATAAGTCCCCGGTGTGCGTACACTTTCATAATATTGTCTTTCCGCTTGAAACTCATATTGAGAGCGTCGATCATCCCTGCCAAGTCACGTCAAAAATAATCCACATTAGAAATAATGATTGCCATCTAGGGTTGGGTGATCATTTTCATATATGGGTATATTTATATCGTCATATTGTGATATATCCCAAAATATATTGTGATATACTGTATGCTGAGGTCCATATCGCCCACCTAAACCCAACTCCCTCCATTTAAAGAGTGTAGAGAGTTGATTAAACAAACCTTCTTTCAGAAAGAATGTCATAAAAATCTCGAATATCCTGGCCAGATGCTTGCATTGAACGATAGAAAGCCATCTGGCTCTCCTGATTGGCAAAGTCCACCTAAAATTTAAAAAAAAGAGGCAGGGTTAATTGCTTTTAAGGTAACTCAGACATATTAGACCATTAGGCCAGGCTTGCCTTTATTTTGGTGCCCCCTATCTTCCATCCCTTAGTGTCTTTTACGGCAGCTTGTGCATATTCGATGTTGTTATACAAGATAAGGGCCATCGCTTTCATTCGGTCAAACACAACCTGCAAAAGAAGATAAAGTCGTGCCTCAGAGCAAAGTACAGCAACAACAATGCAAATACAGTCAAATAAAGCTTGACTCACCTTGACAACATGCCCATAGCGGCAGAAATGGCGGGTAAGAAACTGCTCCGTTGTGTTTGATGCTAATCCATCAAGCCAGACACATGTTGTAGGCATGCTCTTTCCAAATCCCAACTGGAAAACAACAATTCCATGTCAAAGCCGGACCAGAAAATAGGCTGACACAGTATTGGTAGCCTAAGCCTGTTGAGACTTGGTGTCAAGACACATTTTTGATGCAGTAATTCTCACCTTAAGTCTGTTGTTTCCGAGGTACTCTCCATCCATCTTCTTTATGGCTTTGCAGACACTTGCAATGTCACAATATTGTAGAAAGGCATATTGTGGGGCTCCATTCACTTTCTTAATGTCGATATCCTTCATGACCATTGGAAAATGGAAACATATAATCATTAGGCAATATCCTGTCAACTTTGGTAGTGATTAGGTGTCCTAATTTCGACTGTAATGACTTTCAATGACAATGGCAATCCCTATGGCTTGTGCTTAAATGCTTTGAAAGACATGTTACCATACTAGTAATACAGATGTCATCCAACTTTTGTAACCATTAGACAAAAGGTCAAAGACTTAACCAATTAATCTCGCCCAGTCAGATCTGTATCTGTGTGTGTACTCGGGAATGGGTGGGGTATAAACGTGGATGTCATTTTTTTTTTTTTCGAAATAAGAGTATGACCCAGAAGTTCCACCCACGGCCATCTCTGTGGGGAGTTTGCATGTTCTCCCCGTGCATGCGTGGGTTTTCTCCGGGAACTCCGGTTTCCTCCCACATTTCAAAAACATGCTAGGTTAATTGGCGACTCCAAATTGTCCATGAGTATGAATGTGAGTGTGAATGGTTGTTTGTCTATATGTGCCCTGTGATTGGCCGGCGCCTGAAGACAGCTAGGATAGGCTCCAGCACCCCGGCGACCCTCGTGAGGATAAGCGGTAGAAAATGAATGAATGAATCAATGAATGACCCAGAAGTGGGTGTGTTTAACCAGGAATGGGAGGGGCTTACATCAGTACATTATTTTCAGTCTGAATTGAACATGGATTGATTGTTTATTTAACCAGGTATATGTGTACTGTGTATGTGTGTAAGTAATCTATCCGACTTTTTAGTATCAATTCTTATACAACTTTATGTTTTTCCTTTTTTTTTTTACTTTTGCTGTGCCAGTTGTAAAGCACGGGAAACACTCGGCAGGAACAAACCCGGATCAGTTTTGTTTGGCTGGTGCCATTATCTTTTGTTGAGTTTTTTGTTTTGAAATTATTCTTGAAAAGTTACATGTTTGTTTCTGTTTGCCAAACTCCTAAAACATGATTCATATGAGGAAAATCTAGTTCAGGGCTTCAAAATAAAAATGTAAAATATACTATATACTATATACTATCATTGGGTGGCTATATTTATTTTCAAATGACTGTGTGGTATAAATGTGTAGAAATGTCTGAAATTCTAATGAATTTGTGAAAGTAAACTTACCACAATTTCTCCAAAGCGCTGAAAAATGTTGAGCAGATCATGGTATGTGGTGGTCTTCTCCAGATTCCCAATAAATAATGTCCGTGTGGCCTTTGGATGAAACTCGTCTATCCTTTCGTCTAAGGGCCGGAACTCATTCTCACTTTCCGTCTCTAAAAAAAAGAACATTGTATATGAATGTATTTCATCAGTAATCTAAAAAGTACCTGTATCACTGCGCCGAGAAAATAAATTTTGGTAGTGTTTTAAATCATCAAAATACGGCTAAAACCATGTTAGAAGTTTGTTTTTAGAGGGCTTCATAGTCAAAATAGGTGTATCCCAATGACAGCAGTGTAAGCTAGCTCATATTTATTAGTTTTCTCATGTTATAATGCACAGAAAAGGGAAAGAAATACTATGTGTTCATGATTGACATAAGGATTATGAATGAAGTGTAGTCACAGAAGCAAATAGTTCAATATGAGAACATACCTGGACCGTTCCAGGCAGTGACATCAATTTGCATTCCAAAAAAAAGCTTCCCCTTTGATGCTCCAAGAGCTTTTTCTTGGTCTTCTTGCTGGCGGAAAAAAACAAGCCCGTAGCGAGCCTCTGAAGCGCCATGAATTTGTACCGATGTGACCTTTCCATGTTTTTTAAACTCATGAAACAAACCATCCTTTAGACTTGTATCTGTTGTGGAAGAGAACATGTACATTTAAGCAAGCATGCATGGGGGGAGGGGATCCAATAAAGAAATTTAAATGTATATGTGCTGACAGTCACCTGTAGAACGCGCAGGAAGATTTTGGACCTTGATGCCGAAACTTTTACGCGGTTCGTCCTTGTCAAGGGATGATAAAGGAAGTGCTGAAGGCGCCGGAACAGCGGCTGACTGTACTGAGCGTGCTGGAGACTCATCGCTTGAGCTACTGCTGGAATCACTAGAGCAAAAAAGACATACAACATGGATACCCTCACTTTATGATGCCGATCTACTACCATACAAAAAATAATAAATGCCATGATGGACTATGGCATGGACACAGCTTAGCTTCCTTTCATGAAACCTTAAACACAGTAATCCCTGGGTTATCCCAGTTAATTGGTTCCAGACCAGTTTAAAACATCTTACCTGTATTAAACGTTGAGCGAATCATAACGCCACACAATGAAGACAAAGGCATCCATCCATGCAGAATTAAAAATTTAGATGTTTCTTTTTGGGAGCATATATTCATAGTAAGTTCACCATCACATCACATCTCAACCAAAGCAGGCAGCCAACACCTGCTTCCCCTCCATTCCTCGTGCCAGGATGCATTGCATTGTATGCTAAATATTGACTTATTGATATTGATTGGTATATTGATATTCAACCTCAATATATTTGGATATGACTTTTGGTCATGCTCGTGTGTTGCAGTAAATGTGTTTTGGATGTATGGAAGACAGGAAGTGACGTCAGGGGTTGAGTTTTCGCTTGGTATGGGTTACAGCTGCAACAGTAGCCCATTATTTGGAATCCTGGGGTACCTCAGGGTACGATACGATACCCGATAATGTTTCATAATTTTTCAAAATGTCATAAATTTAAACATGTTTGATTTCTTAGTTTCAATTTTTGTGGAGGAAAGCCCATTATTATTATTATTATTATTATTATTATTATTATTATTATTATTATTATTATTATTATTATTATTATTATTATTATTATTGTTATTATTATTATTATTATTATTACCATGGGCTTTTTGGGGATGATGCTGATATTGGTGGCTGAAAAAAAAAGCTGATGGCCCATAACCGATACATTGACCAATATATGCATTTTAAAAAAGCAGTGACATACAGATGATATATACTGTACATAAAGATAAATTATTTCAAAGCAAAGAAGCAGAAGACTACCAAATTAAAATGAGGAAGTTTAATTAGTAAGACGGGCAACATAAGGACAGGCCTCTGGCATTTTTAGATGTTGCCACAAATTAGTGGTGCTGGAGCCCCGGCTAACTACTGCACACTTTTCTGCCTGTCAAATAAAAATATATCAATTTTGCTCTTGAGCACATTTTGGTACAATAGTTTTAAATTACGACAAAATGTACTCATTTCGTACTTCAAACTATCAAAAATGTATTGTGTTTAGCAGCAATAGTGTTACATGGATGAGACATCCACCTCATTACATTAACCTATCTTGCACTCCTCCCAATCTGTGTGGAAGTGGTGAGTTTGTGGCTTTGTACTTTGTCCTTCTTCCCCACTCTGTTTAAGTGAGGAACCTTTAAATTTCCACAAAATAAATGTGTGGCTAGTAATTGGTAAGCTTGCTGGCTTGCTAGCTATTAGCCGCCTGGAGTCCCTGTAGCATAATAGCTGTGCAATCCGGTGTAAACACTGAATAATAAGTGACTATTGGGGTGTTAGTTTAGATCTACAGAGCTCTAATAATCTCAGAAAAATAAAGTTTTTAACGGTTTTCTGTGTGCCAACTACACAAGTATTCAATTTACTAACATTAAATCCTATGTTGTGGATATTAATTTATCATGGTCAGGTCTGGAATCAATTAATCGCTATAAATGAGCGACGACTGTATAGTACTTCAACTTTACACTGAAACTTAATGGTAATAAAGCACACAAAGATGAAAACAGTTGGTTTTGCCTAAATGTCCGAAACCATCTGAAGCACAGTAAGAAAATTGTCCTTTTGCTGACAATCTTATTCATTAGGCTGCATTTGCAAATAAGAATTGTCTCCCAATCTGTCTCCCAACGTGACAAGGTGGATGCAAAAGCACGGCTGCCTCATTTTCATAAAACCATTCCCATGCCCACCTCTGTCTTCTGGGCTCTCGGTTAATAACCCCCCCCAAATCACACACACGCCACACACCCGACCGCATCCACCACCGCCCCTCCCCTTCACTTTTCTCTGTGCTCAGACACTCCCGGAAGTGCTACTGATGGAGGCTGGCCTGTGGGAGTGGGCAGGCAGCCAGCACTGGCTAGAAATTTCCAGTTTCAACTGGATCTCACGGAGGGGAGGGGGGCATTCGCAGAGATAAGCAGTGAGAAAAATATATAACAGCCATCTCCTGATAATACCCCAATAGCTATACCAAATCTGACCACAGGTGTCACTCTGACTTGTTCAAAATGTCCAAAAGGTGCCGCTCAACACAATAAAAGGAAACAATTGAGGTGTATGTAGGAGGGGGAGGTGATTTCATGCGTGGAGCTAGTCTTGTTTCATGAATGCACGCCTTCGTTGTCGCTCTTTGAGTCCAATTCCAAATTACATTCAAACGCATGACTATGTTGACATACAACCAAAAATGGCAAAAGTAGGTTCATTCATTCATTCATTTTCTATCGCTTTTTCTATCACGGGGGTGCTGGAGCCTATCCCAGCTGTCTTTGGGCGAGAGGCAGGGTACACCGTGGAATGGTGGCCAGCCAATCACAGGGCACATATAGACAAACAACCATTCACACTCACATTCATACCTATGGACAATTTGGAGTCGCCAATTAACCTAGCATGTTTTTGGGATGTGGGAGGAAACCGGAGTACCCGGAGAAAACCCACGCACGCACGGGGAGAACATGCAAACTCCACACAGAGATGGCCGAGGGTAGAATTGAACACTGGTCTCCTAGCAGTGAGGTCTGCACGATAACCACTCGACCACCGTGCCGCAAAAGTAGCTTAAGTATAATATTTATTGCGCAATAAAAATATATTTTTTGACAGCAAAAAGGTTAATGACGATGTAGGTGCCCTTTTGTAGCAGAAACATGAAAGCTCCAGGTTGCTTAATATTACTACAAGTCGATGAGTTCATCGACAATATTTATGATTGGACAATCTGAGCTGAACTGGGCGATATATCAATATGTTTTAAATATCAATATTTACTTTAAGCAGAATATCAAAACCAACCATATTGTTGATATCGATATAGATTGGATTTGCGATGTATCTCCCTCATGCCAGCGTGCCGGAGGGAGGAGGGGCGGAGCAGAAGCCCGGAGGCTCAGTTGAAGCAGAGAAACAGACTACTTCCAATCCAGAGCATAAAAGAATAAATTTCACCACCTTAAACCTTGGCCCAAACTCCAATATGAGGAATACATGCAATGTAACAGGACTACAGCACACGTCCATATACATAAGAAAGCCCGGCACTCTGTGACATCACAGAGAACTCTCACAGAAAACGAGCCATTCCAAACTTCAAACTTCAAACCTCATAAACTTTGGCTTTGTTTAACACAAGAATACAACATTATAACTACATTTATGGTCGAGTGGTTAGCGCGCAGACCTCACAGCTAGCAGACTAAGGTTCAATTCCACCCTCAGCCATCTCTGTGTGGAGTTTGCGTGTTCTCCTCGTGCATGCGTGGGTTTTCTCCGGGTATTCCGGTTTTCCTCCCACATTCCAAAAACATGCTAGGTTAATTGGCGACTCCAAATTGTCCATAGGTATGAATGTGAGTGTGAATGGTTGTTTGTCTATATGTGCCCTGTGATTGGCTGGCCACCAGTCCAGGGTGTACCCCGCCTCTCGCCTGAAGACAGCTGGGATAGGCTCCAGCACCCCCCGCGACCCTCGTGAGGAAAAAGCGGTAGAAAATGAATGAATGAACTACATGTATTGGTCAGAAAAGTAAAAAAAGCATAATAAGTTCTCTTTAAATAAATCAGAGGCGCACAAGCATCCCGGAAGGTATTGCATTCAACTTCAACCTCAGAGATTTAACTATGAATATTATTATTATTATCCACTATGAAAAATTCCACTGAATTAAAAGCAATCCCAATTTCCAAACACTCTGATTCGGCACCAAAGTAAAGAACAGTTGAGCATCACTCACCTGCCACTGGTGCTGCTGCTGGTGCTGCTGACCGAGTCGGAACTGGAGGATCGGCTGCGAGAACCTGACCTGCTGTGGGAGCACGGAGGTCTGCTCGCCTGACATGCCAGTCTCTGAGGAGAAGGGTTGCGTGAATGCGTCGAATGTGGAGACCGGCTGCGACTGTGTCGATACGAGCGCTCGCCGCGCCGCCCCCTGTCCTCTCTGTAAAGGTCCCTGTGAACCACACTGGCCAAAGTAAAGGCTTCCCTGGATCGGGATTCATAACGAGGCTCCGGTGTCTCAAAGCGACACGGACTCCTGCTGTGGGAGCGGTAGAAGCTGACCCCGCTGGATGTAGATCCACCATTTCCTCCCGTGGCAGACACTGTCGCTCCCGTTGTTCCGGTGTTGCTAGCAATAGAATTAACAATCCCCCCGACTCCAGAGGACAGTGTTGTACCGCTTCCCATCGAGGTACCAGACCCATTCCCAGATGAGCTGAGAGTCCTCTCTCTCGTGTAATAGTCTGTGTCATAGTGCCGTTGGCGTTCAAAACTGCTTCCTACACGCTCATGGTGACCATAAGCGCTGTGATCATATGCCCGCTCCCGACTTTCAGCAGTCCTATCAAAAAAAATTATACAAAACATAATGTCATCACAATGGTCTTTTCCGTGTGCAGATCTAAGAACTATTACAAAAACAAGTCGGTTTCAAGGTCACCGCCATCCAGCGGTTTTGTTTGCTGTATTACACAATCACTGAATGATAAAGTCTGGGTGAGGCTGGGCTGCGTGAAGTATTGGGGGTAGGGCTGCGAATCTTGGGGTACCTCAGAGTACATAATTTTTCAAAATGTCATAAATTTAAATATATTTAATTTAATTTAATTAAAGTACTAATAAATAATGTTATTATATATAAAACCAAGTAAAACAATATATGCTGGGAGCCGGAATCACTCCCACTTAGTGGTGTGAAAAAACATATTTATCTCAAACTATCCCAATATTAAATCCTACTACGAATTATCAATACACTGTCATCTGTCATAATTATTTATTATTATTAAAATATACCCGCGATAAACTTTGAGCTCCATCCCTTCATAGTGAGCCGAAACAACACTTTACATTCGGAGGAGCTTTTTGCAGAACAGCAAAAGATTGTCTGTCCAGAAACCACAGAAGAAGAAAGAAGCTGGCTTTTATAGCAAGTATGAGACAACCCTGACTTGAAAACAGTGTCGACCAAAAAGGCAGCCATTAATATCAGCCCTGTTTTTGTAACCATGCTCAAGGAGAAAACCGCCCAGTAAGAGAAAGGTTGTGTTATTCAATCAAGAGCCTTGTGTTTATTCTACGGCTGAAATGATTATTCGGATAATTGCAATACCAACAATAATGCGCCCAGCGGTTGCTGGTTTGGCTGATGGATAAAACAACGACACAATTGCCACTACTTATTGTGTGTAGCTGCTCTACAGGAGTCCACAACTCAATACAAAGGGGCGAAAATTAGTATAAAATACAGTATTTGCCCTCAGAGGCTTCACTACAGCTTACTTGTTCATTCATTCATTGATTTTCTACCGCTTTTCCTCACGAGGGTCGCGGGGGTGCTGGAGCCTATCCCAGCTGTCTTCGGGCGTACACCCTGGACTGGTCGCCAGCCAATCACAGGGCACACATAGACAAACAACCACTCACACTCACATTCATACCTATGGACAATTTGGAGTCGCCAATTAACCTAGCATGTTTTTGGAATGTGGGAGAAAACCGGAGTACCCGGAGAAAACCCACGGGGAGAACATGCAAACTCCACACAGAGATGCCCAAGGGTGGGATTGAACCCTGGTCTGCTAGCTGTGAGGTCTGCGCGCTAACCCCTAGACCACCGTGCCACCCCAGCTTACTTGTTTGAAAAGAAAATGTTTAATAGATGGAATTTGAAGCTATTTAGGCCACTAACTAATTTGTTAGTATCACCAGCGTATCACGGCTTTGAAAGCAGGAAAACAAAGGCAGTCTTTGCAGCCGTGCAGTTTCACCATTAGCATTTGGACTCCTGAACAATAACCACAGCAACATCAAAACGTAAAGAGAGGTAGGAATAGGAACTGGTGGTCAGGTAAGGAAAGTTGAAGAGAAAGGAAAACAACACAAGGTAAAAAGGAAGAGATGTGCAAATAGACATAATAACGTGTACCAGCTAGTACAGTTAGTGGGGGAAATCAAAGAGTTAGGAGCTGCAATCTAGGGGGGTTAGAGAGGACAGCTAAAATACACAGGGCAGGATATACCAACCTTTTGAGAGTGGTAACTTGACCTATAATTCCAAATACAATACAGGGAGATAGAACTTTGTGAGCAAAAAAAAAAAAAAAAAAGCGGGAAAAATGCTGTGTGGAGGAGGGTGGTAAAAAAAAATGCCACAATGTTTGTATTAAAAAATGTAATCCTTGTCTTCTGTGCAGGAGATTTTAGATGAGGTGGATTGTCTTTTTAAACTAAAATTCGGGTATGGTAGATGCTGGGAATAGTTAAATTAAGTCCACATATCCATCCAAGAAACATAAGATCCATGGGTCCGTCTTCAAGGAAGTGTAGCACTATTTATTGTCACTGGGTTCTAGACTCGTCTCTTTGTCAGGAAACTTCCACAAATGAGAGATTCCTTATTTTGCATATGCAGTCGTATTTGCTGAAAAAGTGTCAATCAATGGTAATCCATCTTCTTGAATTGAGTAGAAAATACGCGGCGGAGTTTCTGTCCATGCTTTCAGTCGGTTCAAATACAACCAAAGTCCATGAGAAGTCCAGTTCACCACGAAAGCACTTATGATTCTGTCGTTGTATCCAAGATTTATAGTTCCACACAATGGAAAAAGTTGGCGGTATTCCACAGGCGTGACGTCGGTTATCTCCACTCAGCACTTTTTTTTTTGTATGATCCAAACAATGTCCTTATCAGTCATTGATAAAAAGTCTTGAAAAGGCAAGGAAAAAAAAACGATCTTGCTCACATGTTTTTTGTAGTCACTGAGAGGTCTCCCAGCTCTCAAATTGCAATGCCCTGATTTCAGACACAATCCCAAATCAAATTAATTAAAAAAAAGATACCAACAAAGTAACCCATACCTTTGGCAGGATAGAATATCCTTGTTTCTTGACAGCGTTAATCCAAAAGTGGGGATCGAACTCCCAAGTAGGTTATCCACATGATTCCAGTGTGCATAACTGCAAAATTACTGATCCAAATAATGATGTCTTGTATTTATAATATGTGCTTGTTTGTTTCAATGTATGGGGAAAAAAGGGGGGGTGATATAATCCACCAGGTCAGCCACGTAACTCCAGATTAGGGGAGGAATCCCAGGGATGTTGGCTGGACCACTCTCTCTTTAGCTGTCACCCTGTATTCTAGTAATCTTCAACAATCCTGGGAATTTTTTTTTTCAATGTCCAATCTTTTCCCCATGTAATTTCCACAAATTATAAATCCAGCGGACAGAGTTGCTTCTACTGAGAAATATCTCCCCATCAGCAATTTACTCTACTGGTGGTTGGCTGTACTAAGTAGAATAACTCAATGTCTACCTTTAAGTATGCTTCCAGGATCCCTATAAGATTTCATACTTTTTTTCTCCTCTTTAACCCCCACACAAGTACATGAACATGGTGGAAAGATGCTCGGAGGTGAGGTGTTTGACTACAAAGCACGGTTCCCACTGCCTTCAGAGAAACTTTGTCCACTTACCCTTCTAGTCTCCGTTCATAGCGTCCATCTCTGCTGTGGAGCGACGTGGGCGTGCCATACACTCCCCCCCCTGCCGCCCGTGTGAACCCTGATACATCACGGCCACGAGAACCTAAGGAAAGACTATCCTCCAGCCCTCTGGCAGCACTAGGAATGGTGCCCGGTTCGTTATAATCAGTGCGCAGGTCTCTGTCTCCCATCTTGTTGATGGCATTGTGAGCTTTCTGAGCACTTTTAATGTCCACAAAATCCACAAAGGCTGCAACTCCGCCCTCTGAACCCCGTTTAGGCAGGACTTTGACACTCTCTACACGTCCATATCTGCAAAGAAAAAAACAGGATACATTGTTTTAAGACATTTTAATATAGAGAAAATAGTCTTTTCAAACTTGTTAAGATAACGTCAGTTATCTAAACAGAGTCTGGGGTGAACAGGAAAAAAACAAACTAAATATGCTCCAGAAAATCAGTTTTTTTTAATGGGAGGCTCAATGGCCCACACTTTCTCGAAATTATTTATAAACATTTACACTACCGCTCAAAAGTTTGGGATCACAAGGGAATTTTTCGGGCCAGTCTGAGATATGGCTTTTTCCTGGCAGTCCTGCCATGAAGTCCAGCATCCTGAAGTCGCCGCTTCACTGTTGATACTGACACTGGTGTTTGACGGCTACTATTTAGTGCAGCTGCCAGGTGACGACCTGTGAGGCGTCTTTGTCTTAAACTACACACTCTCAGATATTTGTCTTCTTGCACAGTTGTGCAGCGTTTTTCTGTCCTTGTTAGACCCAGTTTGTGCTGCTCTCTGAAGGGAGTAGTTAACAGCATGGTAAGAGATTTTAGTTTTAGTTTGGATTTTTAGATGGCTTTTCTAATCATCTATTAGCCTCATAAAATGATGAACTTGGATTAGCAGCCATACCAGGAGATTGATGCAGAGGACTGACAGTTGTTGATAGTAGGCCTCTATGCAAAAATGTACATCCTTCTTTGAAAATCATCTGATTCATTTTAATTGTTTGTGAAATAGATAAAAATGTTTGTGAAATGGAAAAAATAGTTTGCAAAATGCATGAATATTTGTTTTTCTTTGGAAAACAAAGACATTTGCAAGTGATCCTAAACTTTTGAGCGGTAGTGTATTTGTTAGTTTTGCGTGCCATAGCATTTGTCAGTGTTTATTTTGTACATAAATGAATAGGATCTCAATGAAAACATCACAGTTAACATTTGATTGCATGAATGACTCCTCAGCCCTCTTCATTTTTTACTTTTAGCTTTTCAAAACAATGCAGTTTGACACAAACATGGTTAAAAACTGTATTACAATGCCTTTAGCCTCTTTCGCACAGAGATGCTACCGAAAGATCAAGCATGTATCAACCTTTTTGTTTGAAAATTGTTGCAACCGTTTGAGCTTTTGCGCAACAATACATTATATCTCAATCAGGTTATTGGATGTGTGACAAGATCAGCACCCGGTCTTGGTGTCTAGGAACACGCTTATGCACTCCTGAACAAACTTTAAGACCAGTTGAAAATTTGCAAACATTTGCATTTTGCATAGATCTTAAGGAAGTTCTAAGTAGAACTTTAGCAGCATAGATACAGCGACAACACGTACAATATCCGCTCTCCTTGGAATGACTGTGTTTTCCAGCACAGGAAGTGTGCTCCATTCCACTAGCAACAAACAAGCACTTTTATAGAGCAGCTAGACACAATAACCAGCACGGAAAACTTTCTAGATCTTCCAGAATCTGCACTTATTCCAGTTATTATCAGAGCCTTCATTCATTCATTTTCTACCGCTTTTCCTCACAAGGGTCACGGTGGGTGCTGGAGCCTATCCCAGCTGTCTTTGGGTGAGAGAGGCAGGGTACACCCTGGTCTGGTTTTGCCAGCCAATAACAGGGCACATATAGACAAACAACCATTCACACTCACATTCATACCTATGGACAATTTGGAGTCTCCAATTAACCTAGCATGTTTTTGGAATGTGGGAGGAAACCGGAGTACTTGGAGAAAACCCACGCATGCATGCTCCACACAGAGATGGCTGAGGCTGGAATTGAGCCCTGGTCTCCTAGCTGTGAGATCTGTGCGCTAACCACTCAACCGCCGTGCAGCCTGCATCAGAGCAGACAACCATTATGAATCTCCTCTGCTATTTCCAGGATTATCTTGAAGTGACTAAAATGACACTTACACGTGCTCTACCTTGTGTGCAACCGGTCCATTTGGAATAGGAAAAGCTATTTTCATCATGTCCATGTCAACAACATGTGAACATGTTCCAAAGAGCACAGTGACCTGTATGGGATAATAATGAACCATTTGGTTACGGTGTCCTTGTAAAAGTGTTTGAATTGGTGAAAGACACTCATTTATCTGGCAACTCTGCTGCATTCCAAAGCCTACCATCACCTTTGTAGCCCACCCCTCCTATGTCAATACGTTTATGGGATGTAAGCCCCCAATTCTGCACACAGCCTTCGACGCCATTTTACAAATGCTTCTCTCACTTGCTTACTCATTCTGCCTTCCCCCATCACATCATACACTGGGCAGCCGTGCACCTGCATTCATGCTCGCTGCCTCCGCCCTCCCCCCCCTTGATGGAACCTCTGCAGCCATAGAGGATTCAGATTCTTCCACCTCGGCCACTGCAACAACGAGCACATCATGGTGTAAATACATAATAAGCCTGCGTGAAGACACAGTGGAGCCAATGTGCTTCATACGCCATGCAGGATTTTATTCCTTATTGATACTGTGCGTGTTGTGCAATGGCGGCAGACGTATTACGGTTTTATTATGCGTGCATGATTTATGCTGATCATTTAACAGCGGGGCTGATACGGCAAGGAAACGGTACACTGTGGTTGTGATGATTTGAGCAGTCTGGTGTTTGGGCACATACGGCACATAAGGACGGGGAGGCGGGCTATTATTTTCCTTGACAGCCTTGAATCAAAGCCTTTGCAGACAAAATACGCCTCGACACAACACAACACAACAGTCTATCAATTGCAATTAAGAAAAAAAAACACACAAAAATAACCGTTTTGTGTTGATTAGGACATAAAGTGTCCAGGAGTGGAACGAGTCCTGCTGCAGTGCAATCACATCCAGCTTGAAGGGAAAAAAAACAAACATTGCGACTGCGCGATGCCTGCCACAGTTCACTAACCTGTGTTGTGTGTCTAATAAATCCTGCAATACAACAGCAGCTACACAAATCTGTAAAAGAATATAATATTCGTGCACGCCGCCACCTTGTTTACAATGCATTCTTTAAATTAAATGCAAAGTTACAACGAGAAAGTTTATTTTTTTGCACCCTGATCAGGTGGACAGGTAGGCTGGCCATTGGAAGTGAAGCTTCCCATGCAGCATGTTAAGTTTGGACAAGTAGCTGAGCAGAAACAACGATGGCGAAGGTGATGGGAAGCTGCAGATACGCAGATGCAAACCACCTGCTTTTCCTAAAATGTGACACAACAGCGTATGAGAAAGAGAGAGAGATAGGGAGACGAGGGGGAGATGCCGGTCATGCAAAAAAAAAACACAAAAAACAGTCAATCGCCTTTCTACTCACCGCTTGAAGTGCTCAATGATTTTCTCCTCTCGCACATTTTCGGGTAAATTTCCCACCCATAAATGTCTGGTTTCCCGAACCATACTGCGCACTCCTTTTCCGCGATCATACAGATCACTTCTGCTCCGTCAGTTTATTCCAATGCAAAAAAAAGAGTAAAAATGTCGCTGTATCCCAATG
Source organism: Doryrhamphus excisus (assembly GCF_030265055.1). Taxonomy (NCBI): domain Eukaryota; kingdom Metazoa; phylum Chordata; class Actinopteri; order Syngnathiformes; family Syngnathidae; genus Doryrhamphus; species Doryrhamphus excisus. Next base: position 15,692,059 of record NC_080475.1, on the reverse strand, counting down.
TGGCTCATTAGGTTCCCCCTGCCTTGCACACGCTGTTTGGTACTCTTCACTGTTTTAAAGCGCGACCTTGCACCTCGTGAACGCGCTTCGGTCCGTTCACGTGACGAGGCGCGTCCCTGACACCATGCGACCTTTGAGCGTGCGAGAGAGAGAAAGCATGGAGCTTTCCTAAAAAGATGCAGCAACTTTGGTTTGTAACGACGGGGGGCACAACGCGCAGGCGTGGCTTTGTTGGCGTGCGTGTGCGTGTGTGAGAACTAGTTTTTTTTTCTTCCAACTCTTCCTTCCGACCGATGAGATCACACGCTAGTGCGCATGCGTGAGAAAAGCCCTGCTGCTTTGACATCCGAGACCACATTTGACGGATACAGGAGGATCCCATCCTTGCCCTGCCTACAGAAAAGTGATGTGCTCATACAGTACAGATTTCATATTCCACTATATTATGCTATTTCACTTGTATACATACAAATATGCCAATAATGATGAGTACTTCATCATTATGTAACAAATCAGGGTCATCCAATGTTATGATTTAACCTCTTAAGTCCCTGTGCCATGTTTTTCGAAAATGACATATCCACAAGAAGTTAAGACTAACATAGAAAATGGTATTCATTCATTTGAAACAAAGTTATGAACAGACAAATAAAACAATACAGCCTATGTACGACCACTACCTCGGATTGGTCTTCCATAATCATGGATACAATAGAACTAAACTGTTTAGATTGAAAACGGTTAAAGAAATAATTCTACAAGCCTGTCCGACCTCACCATTATATACAGTATTTTATGATCGCTCCTTTGTCTGCCCTTCTCCGTTTTCTGTCTAGCTTAACTTGAGTTTCACTTTAACCTGGTCTAAGCTTTTAAAGCTAATAAGTAACAAGGAATGAAGCCTGTGAGCATAGTACAAAGGTAGCACATCAATATTGATAAGCACTGTTAGGGAGTAAATAAATGCACAGTTACAATCACAACAGTTACAATGCGACCCGGTTTAATACTCTACGCTAAAAAAAAAAGGTCAGAAACGTGAACTCATTAATTGGCATCATACTTTCAGATGTCTTTGATCTGACATCAGATGCAATGTAACAATTAATACAAAAATGCATTAAATAAATAAATACATTCAATAGTGGTTGCTGTGATTGCTTAATGCATTGAAATGTGCCCGACACTCTGGAAAATCTGCCTGTGAGGTTTTGGTGATGTGTGTGCACTGTGCGCCTCTCAGCCAATTTACCACTACGCAGGGTGCGCTTCGCCAGCACCAAGAACGGTGCTGGCAATCTTTCATTGCAACTTTGGCGCGCTATGCCAGCTAACTGGGTCGAGGTCGAGCTTTGCTTCTTCCTGCTCCTTTTCAGACATGTGTAGTAATGAGGTGTTGTGTGTATGCATGTATGTGTATGTGTATATGTGTATATATATATGTATGTAGATATGTGTGTATGTATATGTGTATGTATATACGTATATATATATATATATATATATATATATATAGACATTGTAAGTGTATATGTGAGAAAGAATAATGTAACATAGTATGCATGTCTGAAATAAATTAAGAAAGAGGTGGACTAGTGGTCATTTTCTTCATCAATTGTAACTTTGAATTGTGACAAATAAGACGATTATTTGTTTAATATGTTCTTTAAAACCACAAAATGTCACAATGTGGGAGTGAGCCTACAAGACCGTTTGGGTTAGTTTTCCTTTGGTGACTTAGTTTCTCTTTCCATGCCCTTATTTTGCAATCACTTCCTGTGTTGTTCCATTCTGTTTGTTCCTGCCTTTACTTCGTTAGAGGCGCACCTGCCTATCATTTTCTGTTGGGTATTTACTTCAGGTGCGCGCTTCTCCACTGTCATTTGTCATTTATTTGTTCAAACGCTGGTATCCTGCTGATGCATAGCGACACTTGACAACAGTGTCGTTAGTGAATCACTAACCTTTTCCATTCATTTGCCCAATGTTACATTTGTTTATATATATACATATATATGCACAAGTATAATAATTACAGTTGGCACAATACTGCACATTGCAAAGGACAAAAAAGGTTGAAACAATGTGGCATATGTAAAAAAAAAAAACTTAATATAACTACTTCATAAGACGTAAACATATGGTTGACGTTCAGCTGCAGTGTTACTATTTTAAGATTTAGTATCAAGGCAGGACAGAGGACGCTTCTGTCGTAAAAAGGCCATTTGCGCAAGTGCAAAGCCAGCCAATCAGATGAGGAATAGAGAACAATGTAGAAGGCTGAAAGGGAGACGAACAAGAGGTAACAGACATTTTAGTGCAATGCTCACTGGCTTTGGGACGCGGGTGGAATGTCCTCGTCCCATCGCGCTGTCGAATCCTTTCTGTGGTGGAACTGTATCCAATGATGAAATCCACCAAACCCGTGGGAGTACAATTTCAAATATTGGTGGACAAAACTAAAGTGGATTATCACGGATGCGACCTTCACCGTTAATTCCACACGGGATTGCGGGGTTGATACTGTATGTATTTAAACCTCTCCCATGGAATAAGGTGTAAATGTTAAGACATAATGGCGACGCCGAAACGTGGATGTAATCTAATGTGGATGGTTGTCACGATAATGGACTGAATGTAACGTCTCGTCAACGTGAACAAAGCCCTACCCATGTGTTCAATGAAATCCTAAAATGTAATGAATTAATGGCGAAGCAAGGCAGCCTTTCGCCATCTTGTGTTATTTCCATACCTTGCTAAGGCTTCGTCAGCCATTTTACCTTTTCTGACTATCAGACACCGGCTGTTTTGTTTTTTTTTACCTTTTCAATTAAATGTTTGAAGTAATGACATTCTTCACGAGATACGTTGTCGATTTATATAAATCACGTTACAAGGGAAAGAAAAAAAACGGGGCAGGGTTGCCATTTTGCCGTGATGCCAGGTGGTGATTTAATGACTGTCATTGGCAGGTGTTTACCTACATGTTTTCAAAATGGCTGCCATGGAAATTCCTAGTATGCTGAGCTTTTGTGTTATGAAATATAACAATTTAATCACAGACTTGAATGTCCTTTTTGTAGTTACACTATACTCATCTTTTTTCATGCTGAAAGGAAATGAATGACTTAAACTGCATTTGTCATCTCAGTAAATATTGAGGTAAATCAAAAACACCTGAGAGCTCACAGCTAAGCCTCATTGTACCTCACACATCCTCTATTAAAACTTCTTACACACAATGTTTTAATAAGAATATTTGACAGCTGCAGGTATCTCCAACAAGCATCTAACCCTCTAGGCGATTGCTGCAGTGAAACTTAGCAATTGATAGCAACAGTACCCGGGAAGGACGGAATCAGGCTCAATGAAAGGAAGGGCGAACATTACATCTGATTCTACTCTCGTGCACTTGGTTTTAATTGGTGCTGATTTTGGGAATGTCTCAATCCTCTTCTACCTGCACACATAAGAACACGACAAACTGAAGGTCTGGATCATGATTTTACAGAGACCATTATAAATGTGTATTAGTGTGAATATTTGTACTTTTCCCCTGTATGGTTCTTTTGGAAACTAGTACATCACTGACTTGCAAGAAGGTGGCATCCAGAAGATCGGTTGTGGGGATGAGGCAATTGACCTCACTAAGGAAATACACCAAATGTGGAACACGTCAACCCAGTGTCCAACAGTCAGCATCAGGACCATCAAACCACCAAGACGTACCACTACTGCATTCAGGACCGCTTTACTAGGTTGCAGACTGTGCTGCTCCTCCGATTAATGAGGAACACACCTGAATGTCACACTATGTACACCACAGCAGAGTGTAGCAGATAGTCAGAGATGTCCAAAACCTCAGTGCTTCAGTTGCAGACAGGAAGTGCTGTTCAGAGATATGGCCGCTATGACAGTAACAGCAAAGGTAATAAACAGTATCCTACACCGCATGGGCAGCAGCAGGCCTGGGCCACACGTCATGAGACTGATGCAAATGCCGCAGTATTGCTGCGAGCAGCAGCCTGCATTAAGCATAGCCAACTCTGCGGCGACCCCATGTGGAGAAAGTGGAGACTGCAGGTAAGGGCACACCCAAGGAAACCGGCTTGGATGAAAAGATGCTGGAGCAGTGATACTGACTTCTGGAGGACACAAAATATATACACAGTTGACCTATTAACTTAAAGTGGATACCTCACACCTCACTACAAAGCAGTGAATTAATTTTCAAATAATCTGTTTATCCTATTTGAATGAACCGGGCCAACATTTTACAGGGTCTTAAAAAACAAATATTTTCACTGTTTCTCCTATAGATTACACATGCACACACACCCTTTCATTATATCAAATGTTTAAAGCCTTAAGAAATAACAGCGAGACATGTCCTTTATCGTCATAATATACTTATGTTATATTGTTGCAATTTATATTTAGTGTTTAGTGATTATTCCAGATAGTGCAGTGTAGCTGACTTTTTAAGTAATGAACTTTGCTCATCCTGAGGCTTGTTCCAAAGGTCATCACTCACAGATAGTGGCAGTTATTGCACACAACATAAAAAGTGCAAGTGAGCATTGTCAACTGCAGGGCTGGCCTGTTGAAAATGAGGGATGCCCATTGTCATGATGGACCCCCCCCCCTCCTCCACTGTCCCGGGTAGAAAACATCTAAGGTGGATCTCTTTGTCATGCCAGTAATGTTGGAATCCATCCGGACCGTCGAGGTTACATTGTTTTCTCATCACAGAATAAAATATTTCAATGTCCCATGTTTGATGTTCCCTGGCAAAGTCTACACGGGCATTTTGTGACTCAGGCATCTAGCCCTGAAGCCCCCTGCATAAATTTCCCTTCCTGTTCTATTCCAATGTTGCCTCATGTCACCTGACTTATATAATACACCCGTGGTTATAAACAATGTTTAAAAGAGGAATTCAACAGCTCATAGTTCGCCCTCCATGCATTGTGCAGCCAAAGTCTACTTTTTATCTCATGAAAGCGATACATACAAAAAAAAGAATAAAGATTTATGGCAGGCTGAACCCAGTGACTATATGAACTATGGACAAGAACTCACGACTCTCAGACGTTAAGCGGCGCTGAAGGAAGTTGTCAGCTTGTACAAGGTGAGCAAAGGGAATGTTCTTAAATAAGGATCATGTTGCTAAATCTCCTGTGTTTCAGTCAAGAGTGATTCCGGAAGACTTCCAACATGGACGCCAACAGTGCAGGCAGTGTGCAATATGATCGCTGGAATGAGGACAACATCAACATGAACGTAGAGGCCTCGCAGACCACCACTATGAGGTGAGACCAAGTCAAGTGTGTTACAATAGTTGTTACAATTCCTGAGTTTTTAAAACACGACTCGCCTTTGTGTTGCGTTTAGGCTCTACAATAGAATGTGCACCGGCAACACGGGCATTGCAGTGAAGACAGCTGGAGCCTTGGCTATACTGGTGTCCATTTATTTCATCGGATACGTGACAGGCTACTACGTTCACAGATGCTGATATGGTATCCTGACTTGTGTTCAAGTAACAAGAGACCAAAAAGTATGTGTTTTTGTAATTGCTTTCTGAGATTGCATTATCGAGTTATGTACTTTTGTATTATGTCACTGAAGTCCTTTCTGGTGTTGAGCATCAACTGAGACTATTCTGCCTTTTACTTGATTGTTCTATAAATTGCTTTGATGATGAAGGATATTTGTACTTCACTGTGTTTTACACCAAAATTGACATCACAGGTGGTGTTTAAATAAAGATATGCTTGCATGTACGGCGGAGTGAAAAAGTGAATGGCTCTCACTGTGGTTTGCTGGAGTCCCAAAGGTTTAGAAATGGCTTTATAACCTTTTCCAGACTGAAAGATCTCAGTTAGTCTCGGTTATATTTTAAGGGGGGGGGGCACTCGCCCCTTTTTGTCCCTTAATAATAATAATAAGTTTCACTTTGAAACCGCACTTTGTGTTCACTTGTGTTGTAGACTAATATTTACATTTATTTGTTGGTCTAAAGCAAGTGTGAAGTGCATATATGAATAAATCACAAAGTCGCAAAATCTTGGTTAATATGCAGGTCACTGCATGCAAGTGGAGCTTTGTTGGCGGTTTTGGTAGGTTTTTTTTCTCTATAGCACTTTATTGTCAGAGCAGGTGAATCCCAATTAACTGCCAGCCTGAGGTGGCGATCCAGAACGCAGAAACAAAGGGAAGTCATTTGTGTTCTTGATTACAAAAGACGCATTTTTCCTTTAAGCAGTGCAAAAGCAATGCAAAGGGGCACTGTACTGGCACATTGCATTCAATTTAATGGTAATTACGTTTCAATAGTAAAAATGTCCATGACATCATTAAAACAAGACATACACTATATATTAGGGGTGTTCCGATTCAGGATGAGCAAGTACACCATTCATCTGTATTCATATTCACATAAATCAGAAGTGGACGTGGTTTGTCTGGAAATGGGCGGGGCTTAAAGTTGGTTCAGTAATATCCGCCAATACCAATCTGTGGCCGATCAATCGGAGCACCCCTTATATATATATATAAATATATATACACTTACACACACATACTCCCAAGTAATACTTGTGGATATTATCCACAGATCTCATTCCAGCCATCTCTAACCATCTACTTCACCTCATGTGTCACTCAGAATCAATGTACCGTCTTCTGGGCTCGCTCCTCCACATAGAGTTGCATCTGTTCAAAACAAAAAGTAATATTAAGAGAGTTGAGACGCTGTAAATAGAAGACACTTGAATTGACTGTAACACATGGAAGAGACTGAAAGAAAACACTACTAAATACTAGATAACTGTATGTCCTAATTAGCGGTTTTATTTGACAATGCTGCAGAAAAAAACAAATATATCATATCATATAGGTGCCACTGTGAACAAATATCCACAAGATCCGACTAAAAGTCACAGATGTGTTTTGTATCTCGACAGGCGGTACATATTCATGCATCAAATGTAAAGTGAATTCAAGTGTTCATTGAGGATATGTTCACTTCACCTTAACTATGTCAGAGGTCATTGTCTTTAATGGGATGAGTCTTGACTCTTGCATGTGGATTTCTTGCTCGTCAGCAACTATCCATGGAAAGTCCTAGAAGCAAAATAGGACAAAATTAAAAATGTGTCATAGCATACACATCCACATGGCTTTATTAATGTTTGCTTTGTTCATTGTAGTCTAAACTTTAGTCTTTTGGAAAAGAAAACAAAATTACAGTATCACTCGAACACTGTGAACAGCCAGCGGTAACAAAACGTTTTGGCATGATTACTAATTTGATGATAAATGTCCGGAACGATGTCAACGAGCCAAGTCCAGTGTTTATTCACTAAGCCGAGATGAAAGCTGTCCCTATGCTAACATCACTTGGGCAACGCTAACTATGCGGAATGGCGATCCGAAAAATCAAGCTCACCTTGATGACTTGAACCTTCTCCATGTTTCGTGTAGCAGCATTTCTTGTCTGAACTAACACTGTGAATGAACAGTCTGCGATTTGGGAAAAAAAATAACATTATTACAACCTTTGTTATGCTCAAAACAAAAAATCAAATTCTTCTGTATGCTACCCTTGACAAAAGACATTCATTTTGTAGGCTACTTTACAATGACTTTATTCGGTTGGCAGTAAAGCATTCACATAAAGAGAATTTGAAATACTGATCTTAGTGGGCCAAATGTCCAGGCAGATTCATAAAGAAAAGGCACGTCTAATGTGTACGCATCAGTGCATAGAGAGGGTTAGTGTTGTATATTTGTAATCTTACGTACATGAATAGCCTTACCTGCGGGGTTATTTTGTAAAACAGCATCACAGACACTGATCTTTAGAATAAATGCCCTCAGCAGCTGCTCCACGTGAGACAGTAATGTGTCCGAGCTAAAACAAAACAGAAAAAAACATGCTAACTCACCACAGCATACAAGGCAAGACTCTCAAACTGTGGTACATGTACCACTAGCGTTCTTTTTAAATAAAATAGGATTCTCAAATTCTCAAATTAAAATTTCCTTTGCTAATTATTACACCCAGTTTTCTGCCATTCTCATGGCCATGGTGGCTCAAGACCCACCTATTGAATTTGGCTTTTAACTCATGCTCTTAGTATACTCTTTTTTAACCTTTGAACTTGACTTTTATCTAATGGTTCTTTTATACCCTATACCTTTTATTTTGGCTCTTAACCAAATATCTTTATATTTTTACACATGCTTATTTTAGTTTTTATTAATGTTCTTATATATTTTACTTTTTATGTCATTATTTCTATATATACTTTCTATATTCTTATTTTATATGTTTTTATATTTTTTATCCCATATATCCAGTGTTTCCTCAGTGGGGGCTGTTCTCGGTTGGGTGCTGGGGTGTCTCCTCTTGTGGGGCTCACCGACTGGGGTGGCTGGGAGCTCTGTGGCGGTGTCTCACTGCAGCGCTGTGGGTCCCCTGCCTACCTGTTGTGTGGTGGGCCCCTGAGTTGCGGCATTATGCCCTGGGCCGTGGGCAGCCCCCAGCACAGATGGCAGCGCTTCCTGAACTGGTTCCTCATATGTGTCTTGTTGTTGTCTTTCTTTTTTAACATGTAAAACACTTTGTGCTACATTCTATGTATGAAAAGTGCTCTACAAATAAAGTTTTGATTGATTGATGTAAAATGGCCACTCGACTGCGAAATAAGTTTATCGCAGCTATATTATAATAATAATTTTAAAAAACAATACTCAGCGACAGTGTACCGATCATCCATCATAAGGCTGTATTGTGATTGATCAGTATATCAATATTTTGACACACTCCTATCACTGAAAGTAAAATATGGGAAAACCTGATGGACAGCAGTGGTGGTTGACATATCTCAAACACAAATCTTTCGACTGGATGATGCTCCTTGTCCATGATGACGACAACCACCTTCTCTGCATCATTCTGACAGGAAAATAGAAGATGGAAAGTTTCTTATGGAAGGCTCAAGGTGGGAAAAAAAAACAAGCGCCTGCATCATTCAAGCCATCAGCACCACATTTTACCTTCTCAATGAGTGGTTTAACACAGTGAAGTGTATCTTGGATGTACTGGTTCAACTCCGGGTGACACGACATCTACAAAGCAAACAGTGATTTGAGTTGAGGTACAAACAGAAACTGGACAGGCTTACTTACTTACATACTTAAAATATGCATTCGTCTGTACCTGCACTGGGACATTGTATTTCTTTCTCTTCTGAAAAATTCCAGAGGGATAAACTTCACGGACATATAGGATGAGATGAATGGCAACTTCCAGGAATTCACACAAGATGTCCGCAACCACTGGATGAAAGAGTGGTTTAGCTTTGTTAAAAGATGTTCTGATGCATTCATAAATAAAGAGGTTATCACAATCCAGTAAAGATGATTCCGCCTTCATCTCCTTCTTCTCCATGTCCCCACAGGGCTCGTGGGTTACATAAATGGGGGCAGCATATCTAAATTTGCGAAACAGCAGTAAATTCATAGTCGATTTTAAGATGAAAACCTAGCCTAATAGGTATGAATGTGAGTGTGAATGGTTGTTTGTCTATATGTGCCTTGTGATTGGCTGGCGACCCTGCCTCTCGCCCGACGTCAGCTGGGATAGGCTCCAGCATACCCCCGCTACCCTAATGATGATAAGCGGCATAGAAAATACATCCCGCGTTTTCATTGCTAAAATACGGGTTTTCTAACATTGCTCGTATTAGTCTATTACCAACATTGATATCACTGGTTTCACCACGACTAAAATAAGTACATAAATATAAATACTTAAGAACTCCAACACGTTTTGAGCCATACCTTGTCCAAAGTTGAGGTCCTGCCTTGTTAAAGTTGTCATCATGTATTTTTCAACGATGATGGTGTGAATAAAAAGCTAGTGTTCCACTTCAGTTGCCTCACTTCCACTTCTTGCCGAACGCTAGGCCAAATGACAGCTTTTAAACAGAGACACAGCAAATAAAAAAGTATAGCTACATAAATATATAGACATAAAAATATATCTGGTGGCCCTGAAACGGGTTTTGCGTGGTGTTATTCTTTGACCAAATATGGGCGCATACAAATGACGTAACTACCCCATGGTGTCCACTTGTGATGACGTTGTAGTAGTTCCCTTTTGTCATTCTATTGTTTTTATTTTGTTATTTTCAAGCAATATCCCCCGCACATTCCTTTCTTTGTTATTTACTTTTTATTTATGTTGATATTGTTCTGTAGGATTGCACTTTTATGTTCCTGTAATTCTGCAGTTTGTAATAAAAGTTTTTTTTTTAAAAAGTTCACTTTTGTCAGTAGCTCGTGTCAATAGTGTCAACGCCCACTTCTGGTTTATGGCCCGCCCACTCCGAGTACGGGTACATATATAGTAGTGTACTCTCTCATCACTAGTTACTACCTTGACTTTACTAAAAAGCCATCTAGTATCTTTGTGAAACATGTGGAACTGGTGTCATGCTGAATATCATTTTGGATAGGACGGTTTGCTTACAATTGGTCATTTTATATAATACAACCACTTCCTTAATTATCCAATGTACAAGACACTGACACAGCGACATGTGTTTTAATTCTTTCTGTCTAGAAATGCATTTTTTCCCCTCAGTGGGACATTGTCATAATAACAAGAAACAAAAATGCAAAAATATATGCAGTCACATTAAAATATTAAAGCACCACACCATTGTTAATAGCCCCAAAAGTTAAAATAATTTTTGATTAAAAAAAGAATTTATCAGAAGTCACAATACAAAGGGCACAGTGCAATGTTCAGGTGCAAAGAAAAGAGACTTTATGTAGTCTAAGTAATCACAGTCCTGGTGGAGGTAGGTATGTGAAAAGAACATTTGAAGGTATTTGATAGTAATTACCTCCTGTATAGTTCACTGATACAATGAGGTTAAATAAATATGTGGTTGCAACCACATACCCGATATTTTTTGAATTTCAGTCTGTTAGCATCTATACCATTCCTCAGCCTTCCCGATCCGAGTCAACCCTGAGAGATACACTTGGTGTTGAGCATTCCATTTATGCAGACAGACACCACGATAGAAGACTTGAGAGTCACTCCAACCGGCTGGAGACAAGCGGTGGTTCGGACATTCAGCATGATCTCCCTTTAGTTAAGGGATTTTCATCCATGGCACCACTCCACATCGTTGTACACTGGACCCCAGGCTGATAACCTGAAGTCTGCCGACTCAATGGGCCTCATCTTGCAAGTGGGTCCAGTTTTGGTCTATGACAGCCAGATGAATTATTCAACACTAGGTCCCTGATAATGAACCCCATGCTTCATATTTTAATTCCTTATGTCTGCATTTAATTAAAGCGGCATTATGCCCACAGTTTGGACATTGCACTGTAGAAGACTCGAGAGAGTCTTGCGCTACTTTGATAGTCTTTTTCATCTCGGACAAGTTGGCTTTCCTGCTGCCACCAAAATCCAGCATACTTTTGTCCGCCTCTCCCTTAAATCTCAGTGGCGTGAGTTCTCGATCAACAATCATGCCTCCCCTCGGCCTGTAAGGAGCGCGTACTTCATGTAAGTCAGATTTTTTCATAGTCTGATATCGACTTGGTTCTAATTTCTTTTCTGGAGGTTTGGGTTTGTGATGCAAGATTTTTGTCTTTGGTTTTTGTGACACTCTGTGCATGATAGGTGGAAGCATTCGTTGCTTATGGTTCTGTAGGCCTTTGTGTTCCTCCTTTGACAGTTCACTACGGACTGACCTCGGTTTTGCACTTTTCTGAGGAATCGGTGGAAGTAGCCTTTCTTGTTTCTGTGGAACAGGCGGTAAATTGGTCTGTATCCCTTTCGATTTCACTTTCATTAATCCGCCAGAGGCATTTGCTGGTTTTTGAGCGGGTTTGACAGGTATAGGTGGGAGCACCTGCTTCGGCTTTGACTGAAGCGTTTTCTTTTTCTCCACATTCAGTCCATCTTTCTTTGGAGAAGCGTCTTTTTGAGAGAGAGGTGGAAGTCTTAGCTGTTTTGGGGGATCCTTGCTTGGTTTGGATTTCATTTCCGCAGAATCCGGTTTGCATGGAGCAGGAGGGAGAGGCGAATCTATAGAGCACTGAATTAATTTGGTCTCAATGGTTGGCGGTTCCGGTGGTATTTCTTCAGGTGGTGGTGTCAATGGCAATAATTCATCTATATCATCTATATCTGGCATGGAAGTTGATGTGGCGACATCTTTGTACGGTGGTTCATCCGGTTCCTGTATCTCGGGTTCCATGAAGTCTGGTGACAGTGATGGTTCTGATGTGTCCTCTGTGGGCATTGTGCTAGACGAATCATTTAGATCTTGGGATGGTGATGTCACTGGTTCAGGTATGTCATTTTGTCCCGTTTCTTGTCCGTCTATGTTCTCGGTGTCAGCATCAGCGTCTTCTGTCCCCCCGGTCATATCTACGGGCTCTGGTTCGAAGTCTTCTATATCAGTCTCAACAAGATCGTTGTCGAGCGATGGCTCCGAGTCGGACACCGCGATCTCTCCATGTGGTGACAGCACTGGTATGTTCTCTAGGTGTTCTGCGTTCAATGAACCGCTCTCTTGTGATTCTACTGAGTCTTCTCGATCTGACGCATGCATGGATGGGTCTTCTGTGTCAGACACAGGCGGCTCTTCTTGTGGCTCTGGTATAAATATGTCCTCCGATATTGGCTCTGGTTCGGGTAAGTCCTCGTGCACAGGGCTTTCTTTGGGTGGTGATGGCACTGGTTCAGGTGTTTCCACTCTATGTGATGAACGGGTATCTTCATCAGGTACCTGGACCTCCTGATGTAAATGTAACACAGGTATCGATGTGTCCTCGGTATTGCTCACGCTGACTGATAGCATGGATGTGCTTGACAGAGTACTCATAGGACAGTCCTCTACTGTAGTTTCTGACTGATCAATCTTTATCATGAAGTCATATTCCACACAGGTATATGGTGATGGTCCTGGTATTTCTTCTGTATCATTCATGGTGACTGATAAAGTGAATGAACTTGACACAGTGTACGATGGGGACTCCACTACTGCGATTGTTTCATCTGTCTCTGGCCTGGTGTTGATCTTTATCGAGACATCGTATTCCAAAGAGGTCGTGGGAACATCAGATACGGCAACTGCATCAGACGCAACGATTTCACCATGCGGTGGTGGCACCGGTTCAGGTATGTGCTCCATATTTGGTACTGGTCTGGATGTATTATCTGTGTTCGGTACTCGTTCGGATACACCAACTGCAGCGGGTAAAGGTACCTCTTCATGTGATGGTCTAGATATGTCCACAGTCTCAGACATGTGGATCTGTCCATGTGAATGTGGCAACGATGCTGGTCCTGATAATTCATCTGTTTTGTTCACAACAAGTGATACAGTAGACGAACTTGACACAGCCGACATTGGAGAGTCCTCTATTGTTGTTTCGAAGGTTTCTTGTGTTTTATTTACCTTTATAAGGATGTCAGACTCTACATAGGTACTCGGAGAGCTTATGTCTACAACCGCGACTGGGCCGGCTCCATTTTCTTTATTAGATATTGTGATGTTGTTTTGTGGTTGTGGAACTGGTCTCAACACGTCGTCTCTATTTGGAACTGGAGCAGATATAGCTTCTTTATCTAATGAAGGGATATGGTCTACTCTAGATGTGCTGTCTGTATCAGATCTACGGATCTGTTCATCTGATTGCAGCCCTTCTGTTTTGCTAACGGTGACTGATACCATGGACGAACTTGGTATGTTAGACAAAGTGGTTTCCTCTCCTTCTGTTTCTTGGTTTTCCTTCCTTGTGTTGATCTGAATGATGATGTCAGATTCCATACAAGTCATTGGAGTGGATATGTCTTCTGCAACATGCACAGGGACCGGTACATTGTCCGTACTTTTCGGCAGTTTATATATATCTTTTGTATCAGGTGAAAAAATCTCTTCATTTTGGGACAGCATCAGTCCACACTTTCCATCAAAATCGGATTCATGGATCTCTTCATGTGACTGCACTTCGGATATTTCTTTTGTTTTGCTGACAGTGACTGATAATGTGGATGAACTTGATACAGGAAGTGATGGAGGGTCATCTCCAAATGTTTCTTGGGATTCTTGTCTTTTGTTGATTTTGATTAAAATGTCAGACCCTACATAGGGAACGGGCCTGGGCGAGGGAACGTCTTCTGGAATTGGCATTGATCTTGATAGGCCCTTTTCCAATACGTCGTCTGTATCCGAGTATACAAGTGGTGGTGGCTCTGGTCTGTATATCTCCTGTGTGTCAGATACATGGATCTCTTGCTTTGATTGCATCATTGACCCTGTTCCTGATATTTCTTCTGTTTTGCTGACAATAACTGATAGAGTGGACGTACTTGAAGATGGAGAATCATCCCATTGTGTTTGTTTTGTTTCTTGTCTTTTGTTGATCTTAATTGATAAGTCATACTCCAACAGCTTGCTTGGCATCGCATCACATGTGTCTTCTGTAATCGGTCCTGATCTGGATATTTCCTTAATCTGGATTAGTTTCTGATCTGGTTCCGACACATAGATCTCTTGACTCGGTTGTGACAGAAGGTCAGGTCTGTCCCTTGCACTTGGCTCAGGTTCAGATATGGCCTCGGTATCTGATACATGTGATTGCGGCAAAGACGCTGGTGTGTTTATGTCCTCTATGTCAGACACGTGGAGATCTCTAAGCGACGGTGGCGGTGAAACGGGGGCAGACATGTCGTCTATATCAGATACATGTATCTCTTCATGTGAAGGAGGCAAAGACACCGGAGCTAATATGTTATCCGTGTCAAATACATAGGTCTCTTCCTGTGATGGTGGCATCGAAGGTGGTCCTGCTATGTCCTCTGCTACGTGGGGTGACCCTGATACTCCGAGTATAGGACATTCATCTTCTTCAACTTCTGTAATCGGCACTTCTGCAGTCTTCTCTGTATGTTGTGGTAATTCACATATGTCGTCTTTGTGTAGTTGTGGTACTGATTCTAATACGTTTGCTGTAATTGGCTTTGGTTCAGGTGGGTCAGCAGGTTCAAATAAACACATGTCTTCCCGTGGTAACATCAATGGCCTAGTTATGATTTCTCCATGGGATTGCAGAACTGATCCTGATATTTCCCCCGTTATGTTCACAGTCAATGACAGAGCCGATGCACTTGACACAGCAGATATCGGAGAGTCATCTCCTGGTGTTGGTCTTTTGTTTATTCTAATTGATAAGTCAAATTCTACTGTACTTGGCTGCAGAGTCGATACATCTTCCGCAATTGCCACTCGGGACATGTCTCTATTTGAAGGTGGTCCAGTGACAGGCTCTGTATTGGATAGACTGAGCTCTTCACATGGTCTTGGCGTTGATAAGGAGACATCTGATTCAAATGTCCCTTCCGAATAAGATACGTGGATTTCTCTGTGTGATAGTGGTCTCGGTGTGTCCTCTGCATCGGAGACATGGCTCTGTTCCTGGGAATGTGGCAGTGACTCTGGTCCATATATGTCCTCTGTGTCGGAAACACGGATCTCATCATATGATTTTGTCAATGATGGAGGTCTGGTGATGGTTTCTGTTTCAGATACATGGATCTCCTCATGTGTCGATGAAGCTGGTTCTGGGATGTCCTTTGTTTCAAACGCATGGATCTCCTCATGCGA
The DNA here is from genome assembly GCF_030265055.1 of Doryrhamphus excisus. Lineage (NCBI taxonomy): Eukaryota > Metazoa > Chordata > Actinopteri > Syngnathiformes > Syngnathidae > Doryrhamphus > Doryrhamphus excisus. The sequence goes on along the minus strand of NC_080475.1, from coordinate 15,676,349 downwards.
CTCCATCAATGAGGTTGGTCCAAGGATATCCTCTGTTTCCGATACATTGATCTCCTCGTGGGACTGTGTCAATGAAGCCGGATCGTGGATATTCTCAGTTTCCGATACATTGATCTCCTCGTGGGATTGTGTCAATGAAGCCGGATCGTGGATATTCTCCGTTTCAGATACATTGATCTCCTTGTGGGATTGCGTCAGTGAGGCCAGTTCGTGGATAATCTCCGCTTCAGATACATGGACCTCTTCATGTGAATGTGGCAAAGTCCCCAGTCCAGATGTGTCCTCTGTATCAGACCCATGAATCTCTTCATGCGAATATGACAAAGTCATTGGCGACAATTCCTTTGCAGTTGCGGCTTGACTTTCTGGACTTTCATCATTTTCTACAACTAATAATGGCGTACTTGTGTTTTCGATACTTGGTACTAATGCGGACATGTTTTGCAACGCATCACATGTGTCCTCACCATCAAATACAGCGATCTCTCCATGTGGTTGTTGTACTAGCGGCCTTATTTCGTCTGTATTTATGGGTACTGTTCTCACCGCTGATTTATCTTCTGTGAAAGATGAAGGAATATCTTCCCGTGGTGATTGCATTGATCGAGATAAGCGTCCTGCATCAGATACGTGGACCTCTTCATGTGATTGCGTCAATGATGCCGGTCTTGATATTTCTCCGGTTACATTCACAATGACTGATAGAGTAGATGAACTGGAGATACTGGACAAAGAAGAATCCGATCTGGCTGTTTCTTGGTTTTCTTGTTTTGTGTTGATCTTGATGACAATGTCGGACCCTCTACGGGAAACCGAGGATTTGTTTTCCGTATTTGGGCCTGATCCAGATATGTCTGTACTTGATTCCAGTTTTGATATGTCTTCTGTATCAGACGAAGGAGTCTCCGCAAATGGTGACACTGATCCAGATATCTCCTGTGATTGGTACAATGAACGTGGACCTGCCATTTCCCTCACTGTGCTGAGCGTGACTGATACGTTAGATGATCTTGATAGAGTGGATACTGGCGATTCACTGCCTGCTGTTTCTGGTCTTTCCTGGATATTGGTTAAGTCTGCGCAGGTAGTTGGTTCTGGAGTGGACATGTACTTTGTACTTGTACTACTGTGTACGGTTTCAGGATTGTGAGATATAGAAATCCCTTCACGCATTGATCCTGGTTGGTCTTCTGTATTAAATACACTGACCTCTGGCAAAGGTACTGGTCCACACATGTTTTCTGTGCCAGATACTGTGATTGTTGTCAATGTTCGTGGTGGTGCTGCTGATGCAGATATTACTTTGGTATTGCTCTCAATGACTGATACAGTGGTAGAGGTAGATGGACGGATAGTGGATGTGGAGGAAGTCTTTTCGTGGGGATCTTGCCTTTTGTTGATTTGTCTCAGGAAGTCATACTCTGCAAAACACAAAGAAACAATATTAGAATAGCATACATAATGGATTTTAGCATCCCCTATCCCATAGAATGTAATTATTTTGTTAACTTTATTATTGGCATTACAAATGCTTTCTACCATCCATCCATCCGAAACAGAGCCAGGATGTACCTATTATGCTAATTATTCAGCTGTGGACTCCTATAGAGCAGCTGCACACAATAACCCAAACAGAAAACTTTATAAAATTTCCTTGTATTTTCCTTGGAAAACTGGCTGAAAACCCCTGACTTACCGTGTGGAAACACAAAGACGTAGGTCCGCGTTTCACTTCCTTATGTGCAAACCTCATTATCAGCAACTTTGGCATCGTTTAACATGAGAATACAACATTCTAACAACATTTATAGGTCAGTAAAAGTGGAAAAAGCATAATAGGTCCCCTTTAAAACTTTAACGAAGCATTGTGAGATAGCTTCAACAATAAAATAATAAATAACATGTATTATTTGGACTTTAGTGCAACAGTAAATTCAATCACAGGCTACATATCGACAACCATTCACACTCACATTCATACCTATGGACAATTTGGAGTCGCCAATTAACCTAGCATGTTTTTGGAATGTGGGAGGAAACCGGAGTACCCGTAGAAAACTCACGCATGCACAAGGAGAACATGCAAACTCCACACAGAGATGGCCGAGGATCAGATCAGGAAAAAAAAATCCCAGATCACTTACTCACATACACAGTACACATGTAGCTGAATAATAATAAACATAGCAACTAAGCAATTAAGCCATGTCAGAAAAAAAATGAATGTGTTGATACTAAAAAAGTAACAACAGTAACACAGTACACATATATTATATATTATATATATATATTCTGATCAATCAATGTCAATTCCAGACTTATAGGAAAACTGCACTTTTTTACATTTTGCCCGTCATTGAACACATATTGATTTCCCTTTTGTGTGTGTTCTAGTGAAAGAGAACTAGTATGAGCTAGCTAACAATGCACGTCATGGGAGGTACCTATTTTGACGCTAAAGCCCTCACAAAAAAACAAAACACCAACAGTGTTCCATTTCTATAAGTGACTTGTATATAAACCAAGTTACAGCGATATTATTATTGTTGCGGCTAACACGAAAACCTCTGTCGGAGACCGGTTAGCCGCTAGTCTCAGCATCACTCACAGACGGAACAGAATTCAATTTCGCTACGAAGACCCAACAAGACCCAACTCGTGCTGTCAGTATTTTTTATTTTTTTTACCTCAGGACTGGAACACAAGTCTTGTGCTGGAAGACACAGCCATCCCAATGAGAGCGGACATTGTAAGTGTCTTCAATTTTTCTATGCTGCTGTTGTTGACGGAAGTAGCATACGCTTCTCGGCCAAATAAAAGCGCCTAGGAAAGAAGTTTCGGTAATGTTTGAAATCATCAAAATACAGCAAGATATTGTAAGTATTACATGTTATCATCAATGTACTTGTATATCAAATAAATCGTTGTTAGAGGTTTTTGTAGGGGGTCTCGTTGTTAAAATAGTTATCTCCGAATGACGTGCATTGTTAGCTAGCTTATACTAACTTGTTTTCTTTAGTTAGAATGCACAGAAAAGGGAAAGAAATGAGTTCATGTTTCATAGAAGGATAGTGAATGTGAAAAAATTCCAAATAAAGTGCAATTTTCCTGGAAAATGTACGCCCCAGACCTTTCCGGTTAAACCACGACCACACAGATCGGATAAAGATCATTTAGATAGGTGAACAGATAGAAATAAATATTATAAATATTGCCGCATATGAAGTGCATGAGCTCCAGGAATAGCTGATACTTTGTTATAAAATTTTCATTCATCCATTCAGCAGAGCATGAAAATATATTGAATGCATTTGACTTGTTTCTGAATCTGTCTCTAAAATGTATCTTTTAAAAAAAATTACTGTTCTGAGAACCACTGACTGAAATTCAGTGATTTTTACTTTTACTAGAAAATGCGATGACTGGAATAATCCAGAAAATCAATTCCTGATTTAATTCAATTCTTATCTCTTCTGTGTTGCCTTGATTGTTTTATTTAGTGATTAGGTTTATTTTTGCAGAGCGTTAATCAAGTATTTTGGGTTTTTTTCCATGAAGGGCCTCACCTGCCACCACATGACCGATTAGTACCAAATACATCACGTTTGACTTACCCCATTGCTCTTGATAACGAAAGGCAACTTCATTGTTGGTCAAATCCGCTCCCCCAAATTGTGTCATTTGAGTTAAATGTGTTTCTAAACATCTTGGGATGTCGTCAGGCTGGGACAGTATTGTCGTCCTGGATGTACACTCAATCAGACTTTTAACGCCATATGATAACGGATTCTTGGAATCCATTTTTAGAAAATAATAGTTGCTTCCTTTAGAAAACCCTGTGTGTGTTGGTTAGTTGAAGTTTGCAGAGCATGATCACTCTGAAGCTCCTGTTGTAAAGACACACAAAGACTGTGTCAGGCATCAACAAGTGCTTTTAAATGCATTTCTCAATAAGGCATTATGTCATTGTGTGACATCACCCACATATGAGGTTATGTGGCATCACAGGGCTGTATGTTGTCATTGTAGTACGTAACTACCATGTCTATCCACATTACCACCAGGTGGGACAGCTAAAGCATTCCTGGTGTTGCAGATGGGATGGCGATAGCTGCATCACCCATGTAAATAGTGGATCATTCTAGCAGTGCTGCAGTCTGCCAATGAATGAAATAAATACAAACGTCAACAGAGAGCGGTGCGCTGCACGTTTACGCCAGTGTAAATTTGACAAGGCAAGTTTGCTGACTGATGTTTTAGTATTACATTGTGAAACTTGTGTGACACAGCCTTGCTATTTTAATCAGGAATGGGGCGTTTTATTCCAATTGAAGCCTTTAAATCGACTGGAAAAATTATTTGTTTACGCTTCATCGTATTCTAGTTCTGTAATTTGCATTTGTGCAGTTGTAGATGAAATTTAGACTTTTAGAGTTTGTTCTCATTTCTTTATTTGATGAAAAATCATTTAAAATTAAATTTCATTTACCAAAATACTTCCAACAGAATTACACTTTAGGACTCAGTGGCACAAGTTCCGGATCGAAAATCATTCCCCCCTTGGGTCTATACGGGACCCGTATCTCAGATCCAGGCCCTACCTCAGGTTTTTTAACACCCCGGTATCTATGGACTGTTGGCACTGTGCTGGTTTGGACTGTCTCCAATTTGATCTCCAGATCCGACTGATCTTTGGATTTATGATACATGCAGTCTTCCAGTGAGCAGGTGAAATTGTCACTCATTGTTTTGGACTTTTTCCCCTTCAACTTCTTTTGTAGAGAGATTTTCTGGGAGTTGGGTGAGAGTTGGGAGTATTTGATGGTATGCACCCCTTTCTTCTCCTCTTTGGTATATTCGCACACTACCCGTGTTTGTGTCCCCTGCAAAGAAGCCTTGTATGGCAGCTGAGCCACGACGGAGGCTGCTGACTTTTTAGCCGGTTTTGTGTCCTTTTGGCTGGGGACCCTGACCGTAACCGCCTGTTGGGACTTTTTCCGTTGTGATGATCCGTATATGTCCACAGAAGCAGATAGGGGGATCTCTTCATACGGCAGCGACAGCGGTATTGATAGTTTGTCGTTGCCCAACAACGTTAATGACTTGGAAACGGACACAGACGTGGACAACCTCACTGCTGCTTCTCCAATTTGTCGTCGTTTGCTGAGGCGTATCAGGAAGTCGTTCTCTATAAAGGACAATAAACAGTCAACATAGGAAGCATGTGGATGTATAGGTCATTATAGCTTGGATTTGCCTGGGAATATTCGAATGGAATTGAACATTTGGATGTATTTTGCGCAACATGCCAACAAAATTATTGGGTGTTGTCAATGTTCAAACCCAATGCAATCATTATATAATAAATAAATATATATATATAATGAATTTCATACTGAACAATCCAGACTTACCCCACTGCTCTTGATACCCAAAGGCGATTTCTTTAAGATCTGTCAACTCAGGTCCTCCATATTGTGTCATTTGGGTGAAATGCGCCTCTAAGAATGCAGGGATGTCACCAGGCTGTGACAGCAGCACCGCTCGGGAAATACACTCAAGCTGGCTCCTAGCGCCGTATGGTAACAGATTCTCGGAATCCATTTTGAATTATGACAATGTTTCTGTCAGACAAGTGACAATTTTCAGAAGCTGCTTATTCTGGGGAAAAAATGGTTTCAGAGGCGCAAGGACTCTGCCAAGTATCAACAGTGGCTTTCAGACGTATCGGTCGTGGATGAAAGGGATTGTGTCATGAGAGCTAATGAAGCATCTTATGTGACATCACTTAGCTATCGGAGGTTGAGTGACATCGTAGAGCTGTGTGATGTATGTGCTAGCTCTCTAGCTTGGCAGATCGCTACGTCTCAAGTACCTGCGGCATAAAAGTAGGAAAAAAAATAATAGGAGTGTAAAGGTGACTATAGGGGTGTTACTTCATGTATCCGGAGCTCTAATGTTAAAAAATGAATTCATATGAATGAGGTCATAAACATTCATTCATTCATTGATTTGCATATCGTCACGAGGGTCGCTGGAGCCTATCCCAGCTGTCTTCGGGTGAGAAACGGGGTACACCCTGGACTGGTCGCCAGCCAATCACAGGGCACATATAGACAAACAACCATTCACACTCACATTCATACCTATGGACAATTTGGAGTCGACGTCATAAACAGGTTTTACAAAAAGATACCATTTATTAACATTGAATCCTATATCATGGAAATTAATTTATCATAGCCGGGACCAGAACCATCCATAAATTGGTGGCGGGGGTATGTTGGAGCCTATCCCAGCGGGAAAATTTTTCTTTGTATGTTCCACAACATTGAATGAATAAACACGCTCAACATTGTTCACTTGGAGCTATTTACCTACTGAACATACACACGGGACATTTTGAATATTTGCCTTAAGGAAGCATTAAAAAAAGTCAAATTGAGAGTAGGATTATTGAAAACCAGAAACACCCACGGGGGGTTTAAAATGGCAAAGTTGTGTGCCAAACACAAGTCAAATATACTGCTTGTTGAGGAAAGTGCCAAAAAAAAAAAAACACCACAAGGCACAAACATTTCCCGAGCACTAGCCTGAAGGAATGCTTGTCATGATTACAGAGAAATAAATTTTTTTTTTTAGATTGGTCATCAAGGTGCCTTTTGCTTCAACGTGTGACATTCAAGTGTTTATGAAGGGAATAAAACAGCAGATGTACACACGTGCTCCGACATAACCTTTTTGAGTTAAATGGACTTAAATTGACTTTTTCCCATTTGCTATATTTTCATGCGTAAGACACTTTATTTTGTGCATGTTTTTTTGGGGGGGATAGGGGGTTACAACACTACAGTCACTCATTCAAACTCTTGTTTCACCTCTTTAAGGTGCCTCAGCTTCAAACCCAGCATGCTCTGGGGAAAGGTCACGATTGAGGATTAGCATTCCCAGAATGCAAAAATCTGCCTGCCATGTGTTTCAGACAAGCCTTCCAAATGTGTCCAAGTGGTCTAGATCTAGTCCTTGCCGCGTCTGCTGGGCATGCATACTTATAGGACTATGGCTGCCGTACATCCAGTAGCTGCTGTCCCACACAAGATATTAGCTAGCACACGCTGAAGTTGTAAGATTTCAAGTCACGTAGCTAAAAAGATGGACACCCTGAGCTTCCCCATTTTTTTTAGTGGCTTGAGTGTTGCAAAGGAATGTCCCACAAGAGGTTAGCAACGTCCGACATGTGCCCCTTTTCCGAATTGAATCATACCTGAAAAGTTGATCAAGTAAATATATAAGTTGGTCCTCCATTACTGGAATTTATGCATCATCCTAAGCCTCGATTCCATTTAAAGTCGTCAGTCAACCTGAGGGCCTTGTTGGAGATCTTGGTCCTGCGCTCGTTGTTTGTAGTTCTGCTGAGCAGCCATGGCCTGGAAGCGCTCCCTCTGGGCCTGCCTGGCTTTGTTGTACAAGAAGACTCCGACGAACACGAGGACGGTGCCCGTGGCGCTGAGCATCGTGATCTGATTGCTGAACACGATGACGCTCAGCCAGACGGACATGGCGTGCTTGACCGTGCTAGCAACACTGAGGGAGCGATGACACAAGTATCAACATTGACCGTTATTCTCCAATATGGACAATAGCACAAGGCAATTCATTCCAGATGGGGTTTTCTGCATGTACAAACATATTTAAGACTTTTAATGACAGATGGGTATTGGACTACATTTGTATTAATGATCAGTTCATTGGTTCTTTTTTAAGCAGTGGGGGAAATCTCTCTGAATGTTCTCAACTCCTGTTTCGATGCCAGTGTTGTATTGAACTGAGTAATGCTGCCCCGAGTAGTCACATTGGTTGCTTTAGACCAGGGGTGGGTAAACTACGGCCCGGGGGCCTCATCTGGCCCACCCGTTCTTTCTACAGTATTTCATTTAAACTCAACATACAACCTGGCACCTTTTGATGGTTGGAGTAGCTGTTTTATCAATTTCGTTATTTGAGGTGGTCTGTTGTTTACAAAATGCTCTTGGAAAAAAGTTATTAATAAATTAAATTAGATGTGTTTAAATTAAATGTGTTATAAATTAAATTTATTATTGTTAGTTATTATTATTATTATTAATAACAATAAGAAAAAATAATAAATTGAATGAAATTTAATTCAAATAAATTAAATTAAATGTATTGTAATTATTATTTAGTTTTATACTTTATTATTCATAATAATAATAGTAAATTTAATTCATAACATTTAATTTAAACATATATAATTCCATTTAAACTAAATTTATTGTTAGTTATTATTAACATTGTTAATAATAAAAACAACAATAATAACAATAACAATAAATTGAATGAAATGTAATTAAAATAAATTAAAATGTTATTGTTATTATCGTTGTTTTTATTATTATCATTAACAATATTAATAATAATAAACCATTGTTGTTATTGTTATTATTATTGTTGTTATTATTTTATTGATAATAATAATAAACAACAAAAACAACAATGTTTTATTATTATTAACATTGTTAATAATAATAAAAACAATAATAATAATAACAATAAATTGAATGAAATTTAATTAAAATAAATTTAAATGTTATTGTTATTATCATTGTTATTATCATCATTATTATTATTAACAATATTAATAATAATAAACCATTGTTGTTATTGTTATTATTATTGTTGTTATTATTTTATTGATAATAATAATAATAATAATACCAATACATTTTATTCATAATACACTTTACATCAAATAAATGATCTCAACGTGCACATGTAGCAGATTGCATGACACTTTTATGTGTAAAAATATACGTGTAAAAATGGACTGTTACATGTAAAATACTATATAGTCTGCCCCCCCCCCCCTCGTCAATTTTGTTAAATCAATGCGGCCCGTGAGTCAAAAATTTTGCCCACCCCTGCTTTAGACAGTAAACAATAGCGCCTCTGCTGGTAGCAGCCAAGTAGTGCACTCCATTCCACACTAATTCTTAACCATGAATCTACTGAGTCCATCTCGACTTTACCGATGCCAAAAATAATCTCTCGCCAGCCTCAGTGAATACAGGTGTGTACGCTACCTGAAAGTGACCGGAGAAATGCGTCCCATGAGAGCGTAGGCGGTGACGCTCTGCAGGTGGAACAGACCGCCATTGAAGAGCAGCAGCAAGATGATATCTCGACTGAAGGTGAAGCTCTGTCCACTCTTCTCAGTCATTGGCGTTTCCTGAAAGGCAGACAACATTCACACCGGGGACAGGGAGGTTCAAGTATGTAGTGATGCAATGGAGGCCTCACGGCTGGACGACCACCACACTGCGTTCCTTTACGGGTTTAAAGCACAAAGGGGCTGCCAGTGTGACCATTTTGAATGTTTTGGTAAATATTACATGTAACTCCAGTGAAACCTTGGCTAGTGTCGTTAATTTGTTCCAGAAGGTCTGACTGACAATTTCAAATGCATATAAATACATATAATGATGAATGAAAGGGATAAACGGACATCTAGGTTCACTTTTACCTTCACTGAAGACCAAGAACCTACCAAGAGGAAAATCCAGGCTGGGATGAGCATGATGATTGCTGCTGCACTTGTGTAAAACTGTAATTCCGGAGGGCTGCAACAGAGGAATGAAAATCAGAAAAGTGGAATTCTACCGTAAATACTGTGGCTTTTGCATTTACCTGAACTTGTACGTGTCGCCACTCAGCAGTTTCTTGGAGAATACGTTCTGTAAACTAATCAGGGCGAGAGAAGGTCAAATTTCAGTGCCGTGGCTACGTGGGGGTTGCTAATGCTAATAGGTTCATTATATTTGAGCATACATCAACTTACAATGGAATACATAAGAATACAATTCACACTTCACATGTCTAAAAGGAGTAGGAAGAAGCAAAGCTTATTAACCCCCCCCCCCCTTCGTACCAGTCCATAATGTTGGTGGAGAGCGCGGCGGAGAATCCGAGCATGTTGAAGCTCAGCTCTGTGGCCGTGCAGAGCGCCAGGCCCGCCATGACGGGAAACAAGGAGAGGTTCACCCACAGGCCTGTAGGGGGAGCACCGACATAAGAGGCTAGCTAGCTTGGCACGCAATTAGCAGTTCACGGACAATCTGATCATATTGTTTACAGCTGCAGTCCTGCTGTCAATCTGGTATTGACTATCTTATCCACATAGATATTTCCAGTGACTTAACACAAGTGAATAGCTGACATTTAACTCATTCGATCCCAGACTATTTTCAAAAGCCGTCCCTCTCGGCGCTAACCATTTTTTGATGATTTTAGGCACGTATACATGGACCCAAATATTCCAATTGCATTCGTTTTATTTGCTTAAACGGAAAGAATGTAACCTTTGTATACACCTCATTCCGAAAGAAAAGTACCAATCTGAATGGATATATAATGGGATTCACGGGGTGGAATATTCCTTTCTCCAATCTGATTGAGGTATCTTGTACCCGCTCAAACAGAAAGTTGTCAGGTTGCATTCTTCGTGGTGTTTTTCTTCTGTTGTTTATTGGCGGTTGGCAAGCAGCTTTTGTGTGCATTACCGCCATCTGTGGAACAGAATCTAAATCCTTCTATACGCTATTCACACGTATAGTTTTATTAAAAAAGAAAATGTATATCTATATAAAACATGTCTGAGTTTAATTATAAAATTAGCAAGATTGAATACAGAGTTATTCCAACAAGTGAAAGAAAAACTCAGGGAAGTCGGTATTGATGATGTTTAAGTTTTACTGCATATGCCCCATTAACTATTCTGTTTGATTATAGTGGTGCATGTAGACAAGAGATAGGAATATTCCTTTCCATGGATACCATTGTTTTCGGAAAGGTCATTTGGAAAGATTCCATTCGGAAAGAGAAAAACTCCTCATGCTCCTAATGCCTCCTAATGCTTCTCGATTATTTTCTGTCATGTCCCCCCTAAAGGAAAGAAAAGATACAGGCCGAGGTCTTATAAAATGAAATTTCTGCCACTTCCTGGTTGTTTTTCGGCTCAAAACTGCATCAAACATGCTCTCTTCTGTTGTAGAGTTGCATCATCACCTCTGAAACGTAAAAGACGTACAAATACGTCTTTGGTAGCGAATGAGTTAATATGATGAATTTCGATACCTGTGTACTCCCCAAGAATCAGCCTGGACATGATGACAGTGAAGATGGGTGCGGAGCTCTTCACAGTCTCTGCAAATGACACCGCCACGTTTTTCAGGCTGACCAAGCCCAAAACCACTGTGGTGAACCTGGCAAACAAGTACAAAGTTCATCAGAACCAGATTAAACAAGTAACTAAACCACCGAGCAGTAACATAAAGTATTAGAAAGGAAACTCATCATTCACAATCCTTATGAGTACATATTTCTTTCCCTTTTCTGTGCATTATAACACCAGAAAAAGTTAATATGAGCTAGTTAACAATGCATGTTATTGGGACACACCTATTTGAATGGTTTTTCATTTGGTATACATTCTGTGATCAGTCAAGAGTACATTGATGATGACATGTAACAGTATCTCGAGTGCTAGGTGTTTATTTGAGGGTGCAGCTAGACACACAGATGTCAGTCAACTATTGAATGGGATCTGTTACTTCTGTGTAACAGAAGTAACAGATCTGTACTGTTGGCAGCAGAACTAGCAAGGTTAAGTCCATCTTGGACGTGCTGCACAGCTGTAAGAAACGGCTTACCTCATCAGTCCAACAAAGAGCATGATCATGATGAAATTGGGGGGGAAGTCGTTCCTGGACTTGTGTTGGTACAGGCAGCAGGGCATGAACATCTTGAGAAAGCCAATGATGGTGGTGGAGAGCATCTGAACAGCACCTAGGATGGACAAGGGGAAAAGATAGGAACGTCTATCTGGGTTTACTTAAGACTTTTGCCTGTATAGTTAATAAATTGGTTATGATGGCATCTGCTTGTTTCCTACCCAGCATGCTCGGCTGCCCCTCCAGCAGCGACAGGATATACTTGTTGAGGAAGAGGGTGCAGAAGCTGAAGAAGTACCAGAGGCACAGGTAGGCAAGGGAACGCCGTTTCCAGACCCCGGGGCCTGCCTGGATCACAGTGGTCTCTGTGACCGTGATCTTCAGCACCTGATCACTTGGTAGACTCTCGCTGCGGGCCAACACCACTCGCTCCTGACGGATGTGAAACGGTACCAGGAAGCGCCACAGTGAGTGCCTGCTGGCAGGCATTGCCCCTGCTGCCATGGACCCCTCTAAGGATGAAGGTCCTGACAGTAAATAAGCAAAGGGGGCTCTGCAGCAATGCCTGTATGACTAAGTCATCTTCTGATGTTCTTGAGACATCCTGTTATTGATGCTGCACCTGCAATGCAACAAAAAGTAAACAAGAGAATGTCAACGCACCTCGTGTGAGTAACGCTGTAGCTTTAAGTATTCCAAACGATTCCACTTTTGGTCTGTAAATAACAGACTACTCAACATCTGTTTAATGTTCATCAGCCGCTATTCATGGCAACACGTCTGCTAGTCCAACCATTATAAACATCGAACCCAGGTCATTCAGGAAATTAAACACATTAGCGAACGATAATGCACAAAAGACTTAATATTAAAAGAGACAACATAATCTTACCACGAACTGTGTGTTCGAAAGTGTGTTCACCCTTCGACAGAGGGTCGAACACAAGCAGGAAGTAGAACGTTGACTTTAGCTAGCGGCTGTCGAGGCAACGTGGGCTGAAATTATGTGGATTTTGAAGATTCGAGGACAGTCGAGTCTTCATTTTAGTGTCCACAGTATGAGAGGTAGTCGTTTAACGCAACATCCAAAGCAGACTAACATTGTCTAATCTGACGCTTATCTGCGAGGCTGACTTTTGGACGTGGCGGCTAATAGCATCAAGTTTGTCTTTGTGGCAAAAATGGCACGCCTTCAAAATAAAACATAATTTTCAACATTTTGGGATTTTTTTTGTTGAATTCCGTCATAATCTTAAAATATACCTCATGTTTCATGTTATTAAACTAAAAAATAGAGACATGAAGCGAAATACCATCCCAAATAATTATCATTTAACAGACGTGAATGATGCCATTTTGTGTTTTATTTGTTAAGTAAAATGTATGGGTTCCGGGAAGAACAATTGAATTATTAAGATAACTGGCTCAGCTTCTGCTCACGAGGCATTCAATGCCTCTGGTAATTTTCAAAAGCGACGAAAATTGAAATCCGTGTTCAAGCTGGCAGCAAACTGGTGCTTTCTATCATAGTTGGGTTTGTTTCAATCAAAATTGATATTAGTTTTAAATGCCCAAAATAACATGGTGTATTGGATCCAACTTCCGTCAGCCCATTATTGGTATAGGGTCGTATTGGGCAACAAGGGATGATTTGTTTGCGAAAGAGCGTCACATCTGACTGAACACACATCTTTGCAGGGAGCAAGCAACAAGGAGTCAGGGGTCAAAGGTCACTACAGCACACAAAGACCTGGGCCCCGTTTCACGAAGCAGGTTTAGTGAAAACTCGGAGTATGTTAACCCTGAAATGAGGGAAACTCTGAGTTTTCCGTTTCAAAAAGGGAGGTAAGTCAAACCAGAGACAGAGGAGTAACTCCAGCCTGTTTCACAGAGAGAGGTAACTTAACCTCGGTGTCAGTTACTATGGCAACAGACTCTGTGAACATAACCTGGTCGGGACCAGGTTTTCTTCAATGAACCTGGAGTTTCTTTCTGTCTCCGCCCTCTTACGCTACACACGGTGTGATTCATTCATTGTCGCGCGTGTTTAAAGCCAGTTTGGTTGTTTTTCATAATCAACATCACCAACAGCAGTAAAATAAACAGAAAGACAAAAAAAATTTATTTGGTCTTCTTTATTTCCAACAAATAAGGGAAAAAAATGGTTTCTTACTTTTTAATTGTTACAATCATCAACACAATTCACCTATGACCATGCACCCACCTCTAACTTGTGTTTTAATAATTCAATTTCCAGATCCGTTTTAGTTATCTGGCGGTCCAGCAGCACCATTTCTTTTTCTGTTTTTTGTACTGTTTTTAATAAATGCACTTTGTAGATTTCTTTTAGTGGTAGCTGGGAACACATAAGGATGACATTATACAGTTGCACATGAATTCCACTGAATTAACCTCTGGAATTTACTGAATATCTCACTGTGTCAATCTGTGCTGTGGAGGTTGAGGGACCCTCTTCCTGCTGCCCAGCCATGCTCTGTTAAAATGGATAAGAATCTGTTAATACTTCAGTGTAGGCTAAAAGTCACTATAATCCACCAAAGCATGTAAAGACATGTGAATGGAGAGGAAATCAGTAACATCAAGATTTTACCTCTGTAGGCCTCTCAGGCTCCCTCTCAGACACCACAGAGAAGGCAGCAGACATTGTGGTCCCATCATCTTCATCATCCTGTTTAGAGTGTTGTGTTTCACTATGCTATACTTTAAATATGGCATAATCTCTGGACTATTGGCTACTTACAGTTAAAGTGGCACATGGATCCACTAGACCAAGTACGCCTTCAGAATCTGTTGAGACAAAAGAAAAACACATGAAAGGGAAATTAACATTGAACTATAGGCCCAAAAGAAGTTTGAGGCCTAGGCCTATTGCATCTTATCAAGGCTGGTGGCTCCTGTGTAATCATGTCCGAGGATGAGGTTCCTCCAGGGATCCCCTCTGCGACTGGCCTCCCGACAGTCTGACTCATGGCCAGCTCCTCTGCCTCGGTCAGTTTTGCGGGCAGATGCCCGCTTTCTGTTGGCTGAGCAGAAGTTAGATGTTGCTTTTCATATGTCTGATTTACTGTATACAGGCGAGGACATTTATGTGTGTGAAAACAATATTGTGTTGGAGATAATGCACACTGAAACAGCCGCTGAATGATATTTAGTGGTAAACATGATTAAAAAGAGGCACCCTGACTGTTATGCTGAGGGCTTACCTGTTTGAACAATGTTTTTATATTTCATCTTCAGCTGCTTCCACGTTCTTTTTTCGCCGGTGGGATTACATCTAAGTGACATAAATTGTAGCTATAACACCATTCTACTTGTTTGCATCTGTAGCCTAATATTATTGTGATTACATAAATGTATATAATAAATTTAAACTTACGCATTGACTCGAGCAGTAATCTTCTCCCACGCCGACTCGCGTTCTTTCGCTGCTGCAGTGTTGCTTTTCTTTTTAAAAACGCTTTCAATGTTGCTTTTCTTTTTAAAAACGCTTTCAAATTCGCCGTATGACCGCATTAATATATCCAGTTCCAGAGGACTGAAATATGACGATCTTTTCTTATCACTCGTTGCCATGGTGAATCGAGGGAACGGGGCTCCATTGATGAGGGCTTTTTTAAGTGTGGTGCACGCGCTTAACTCAGAGTGAACAAACTCTGTGTTGATTGAACCAATTGAAATCACCTGTTCTGAAACCCGTAACTCAGAGTTTCCTGTCTCAGAGTAGATCAACTCAGAGTTCAGGGTTAGACTCCAGAGTTGGTTGAACCTGCTTCGTGAAACGGGGCCCTGATCATGGAGTCACATTTTCACGGTTTAGTAAACAAAAATCGTCTCCTGCTGCAGTCACTGGTTAATATATTGTCCATAAAGGTGGCACAGTGGTCTGTTGTTCTACTTGGTTTGGTCCTTTTGGGAAATCAACTCTAGCTATACATTGTCTATGAAGTCAAACCAGTTTTCAGAGCTTCTCATGGCATCATATATGATGTTTAAGCCCTTTTCCATTTCCACGTTGGCATAATCTGTAGTATTTGTTCTAGATTGGTCTCGCCCAAAGCCAGCACACCCCTGCGACTCGAAGGATTTAAAATTTTTCACATCACTGCCATCTTTATGTTGAAGGTTACTTAAATATGGCAGAAAATATATTAAAAAAACATGTGCTGTTTCTGAATATTTTTCCAGAATATTCTGTGCCTTGTTTGCGTGTTTTGGATGGAAAAATTCAGATCCAAATAAAAAGGCTGAAGCATTCAAATGAGATGAAACAATATTGTATTGTACAGTACTTTTTTGTGATGACGTCAAATGTCCTTCTGAGCTGCAAATAACAACATGGTTAATAAAGTACCAAACAAGATTTATTTTCCCCAATGATGCAGTGTAAACAGGTGAATTTTAAAAGAGTCTTTACAAAATACATCTTATTAAAGTGTCACGTATGTACAATATATACTCTGACTTTTAAGAGCTCGGTTGGTCCTCTTGCTCATCTTCTTTTTCATTTCAAAATGCAACGGAATGTTGCCATGGCGACAAGATATGTCTGATTAGGCCACACACGTACACACGCACACACACACACACACACACATCTATTGCTATGGCTTGAGAAGAATTTTCTATAAAATATAAACAGATATTCATCATAAAAATACAGCTGAGTGTAACTAACTATGTGTATGATTGCTGAAGTAGAAAAATAAGCATGACGTAAACGTTGACGTGTTATTTCCATACATTCATGATACCAGTGTTACAATAATAATAATAATAATGATTATGTAAGGCACAGTTTGCAATGCTGGTTCACTTTCTCCAAACAAATCATAGAATGTAGCAAGATTTGGTGACATGAATGTATAGTTGACCAGGTAGTTTACACTCTGAGGGTAAAAAGCGCTACAACACTCATTCAAAGTAGTGTTATAACGATATGAATGTGTGAGCACAAGAGTATCCCCAAAAACTTCCGCCAAATTGATTGTACGTAAGCGACTAGCCCCCAAACAAAGTGTGGCAAACTCTTTAAAAAAATCAGCTGTTTTTAGTAAAAAAAGGTGCTGGTTTTGTTGTAGGAAATGACTGTAAGCGCTAAGAAACAGAACAGCACAGAGCAAACAAAGTGTCGACCCCCCCGAAGGCTCAGAAGTCGTCCTCCGAGCTGAAGATGTTCTGCTTCTTCCTGACGTTCCAGTGCAAACACTGGGCCAGGCTCTCAAACCAGTCGTTGACCGGGTTGCGGAAGCATATGCATGGAACGGGGAAGCAGGAAGTGGTGATGGTAATACTGCAAAGAGAAGAGAGTCATGTGACTTCCTGGTTGAAGCAACACTGGGCGTTTGTTTCATGATGTCTTGTTTGCAGAACCTTTTCAATGAGTTACATAGAAGATGAAGAGCCTCCATTAGGATTATCCTTTTTGACCCCCCCCCATGACCCAGGAAGTATTGTTTATTGCTGTCTGTGCGCTAAGTGGGTGGGGACATCAATATGTGGACCAACCTGTCTCCATGACAGATCTCCTGGCGGCGTCTCCCATCAAACGACACCCAGGCTGTGTTTCTGGCATCGCATGACAGCATTATCTGAGGAATAATTAACACATACACATATTTTACATTTAATACAATGAAGCAGCCAAGTTCCACACAAAAAAAATCAAATTGTATCTAATTTGCAAGAAGCAAAATACAGTCAAGTGTTAATCTTGCAACATAACATTACCAAACTACCTGACCTTAACTGTGAAGCCACTTTTTGTGTGTTTGTGTGTGTGTACCTTCAGCTCCACTCCAGCAGGCACCACGATGGGTCTGAAGGACAGTGAGTGTGGGCAGATTGGAGTGATCATGATCGCTGGTACATTGGGGTGTATCATGGAGGCTCCTGCAGCCACTGCATATGCTGTGCTGCCTGTAGGTGTGGACACGATCACACCTGTGGACACGACACACACACACCAAACACAGACAGCCAAACTTGGGTTAAGATCATTAATTAATTCCAGAAGGTCTGATGAACCGTTTTTTTTTATATAGTTTTACAAATGTAGCTTGACATCAGTTACTGAGGATTTTTGACTGAAAGACACAATGTGGCAACAAGTTCAAGCACCACCTTCCTGTGTTTAGCACGAGTTGTTGCTTGAATGCAATAGTGTTTCCCACTTCAATACTGTAGAACCCTCCAATAATGTATAAGAAAATCATTTTTATTACATTCACATGCACCACGGCCAGTTGTGACACATTCTAGCGTGTCTAGATTATGTGTTGCAGTTCTGCCATGTTGTGCAATACTGGTGCCTCAAGTCAAGCCAGTCATCAGTGAAGAGACACACCTTTATCTCGCGGACTTTCCCCAACATGTTCCTGCTAAGCCTTAAAGGGGACCTTACTATGATTTTTTTCCGACCTTTGGTAAGAGTTTGGTGGATATTTCAAAAAAATAATGCCATTGACAGATAAAAATATTTTAATAACGTCTGCCTGAGCTTGCCTGGTAAACAGAGTGGATCGCATCTACAGCCACGCCCATAAGGAAGCCCCCACCACGACAATACAACTCACCGTCTCCCTGCACCGTAGTGATGAGATGTCCGTCCAGGAAGAGGTCGACGTTGGACAGGTACGAGGATGGCCCTCTGTCCACCACCACTTCATTCAGCACCTGAAACACAGAATCGTCACAATCATTAATGTGCAACTTCCTGTTGACAGTTTTTGATACCATCACCATACATGGAGACCATCCTTGCTGTTTTTCCACTACATAGTACCGGCTCTGCTCAGCTTTTACACTTCAAAACAGTACAGACAGAAACTGTAAAAACCAAGCTGCACTGAACGCATCAGTAACAAAAACAACTTCTCAGTAAGTCCGAGATGAGCGCTATAGCTATCGCTATATGAGAGCCACAGGCTGCTGCAGCAACGGGATTAGCTAATGTTAGCATGTGTTTATTTTGGTAATTTCTCTCAGTGTATCCCTAGACTAGAGTTTATATATACACTATATGGTATCATCTTAGCACATTCAGAACACCCGATGATCGACATACTAGAAATTACTAAAAATTAGACTGATACTCAATTTTGGTTGCCAAGAAGTCCAATAACCAAAATTTGGAGCCGATATTCATTTGTCATTTGCCTCTTGCATTGACACAAACATATTTTTTTAATTACAGAGTTAGCTTAAATAATATTTGTTTATCTATGATACCTTTTGCATGTTCTCCCTGTGCATGCGTGGGACTCCGGTTTCCTCCCACATTCCAAAAACAGTTGCAAATAATAATGGGCTAAGGCGTTCAATATGGTATTATTTTTACTCGGCATTCAACAAAATGTCCGTGAATAATTCTAGGACACAGTGGTTCACATAGGACTGCTATGTATTTGTGGCGGTGGTGATGTAATGACGTCATCACACAATTTGCATGCAATTGTAATGGGCGCGGCTGCACGGTAGTCAAGTGGTTAGCGCACAGACCTCACAGGAAACCCAAGTTCAATCCCACCCTCAGCCATCTCTGAGTGGAGTTCGCATGTTCTCCCTGTGCATGCGTGGGTTTTCTCTGGGTACTCCGGTTTCCTCCCACATTCCAAAAACATGCTAGGTTAATTGGTGACTCCAAATTGTCCATAGGTATGAATGTGAGTGTGAATGGTTGTTTGTCTATCTGTGCCCTGTGATTGGCTGGCCACCAGTTCAGGGTGTGCCCCGCCTCTCGCCCAAAGACAGCTGGGATAGGCTCCAGCACCTCCGCGACCCTCGTGAGGATAAGCGGTAGAAAATGAATGAATGATACCTTTTAAAATTCCAAATGATTGTGAGTAGAAAAGCCCATTTGGGAACATTCACAAACGATAACCATAAAAAAAAATTAAGCCAAATGCATGTCAAAAATGGCCTAAAAATACTATAATATTGTATTTTAATATACGTAGTCGCTGGTTTTGCCGACGAAGAAGCATCAGCAGGTAAAGCTGTGGCAGCAGAAATGGGGTTTTACATTTCATTTTTAATTATGCAGCTTAGTGGTGCTTTGGGAGGGCATTGAACATTTCTATCTGTCAAATCTGGTCACATCAAGTTGTAAATGTGTTGTGCGTATGTGTGATTATTACGCATTCATCACTTGAATGAGATTGCATGTCCTTTTAGTGATTAAGATGCTGTATATGATTTCCATGCAAAGCAACCTTCCTCAGCTCAAAGGCCACAGCTGAGTCATGATGATGTCATCCGGGGTTAGCCCACATGAAGTAGCTATCTCATTCTCCAACTACGAGGTGGCCCTTTATTGTTCTGCGTCTATGTTTGGACAACCTAAAGTCGCCTGTGTGCACGTGAGGTGTTACCTGATAGTATGCAGTTTTGTGGCCACTGTCTACGTCCCCGTTGGTCAGAAAGACTCCCTTCTCCCGCTCTCGGTGCACTCGGACTTTCAAGCGACTGCGCAGCACTATGGCAGCATTACCTATACATTAAAAGAAACAATTAATGCCTGTCCTTCACGACTTTATATAACGCTGTAGGAACATAACAATACCTTCAATAATTTGGGTGACTTGAGACTGATAGGTGTCAAATTTAAATGGTGTCAAGAAGCCCAGTGAGCCCAAATGGAAGGCCATCACTGGGGGGACACTCTCCTGCACAGCATAGTAGCGCTGCCTTACACAACAGTACTTGTAGATGGATTAAGCTGCACAATGTGTAGTCATGGTTCATACCTGGAAGAGTGAGGAAGCGTACAGCAAAGTTCCATCTCCACCAAGACAGATGATGAAGTCCACACGATTGGAGATGTCATCCAGATCTGTTGGGAGGCAAAACATTTAGCATGTTAAACCAGAGTCTACTATACGTGATAAAGGACTGCCTGTATGGATTATTTATTAACCGTATCATCATACCTTCTCTGAAAGTGCAGAATTTCTTCGTAATGGTCCCAAAGTTTTCATCATCGGAAATAGTCGGGTCCTCCAGAACCTTCTTTTCCACATAAACAATCATCTTTTTGACCTAAGAGAGAATAGGAAATGACATCACAACCTATAAAAACTAGTTCAGCATCCACTAGTTCAGCCATACCTCCGTGAGGAATATGCAGAGCTCCTTGAAAGGCAGAAGCAGGCTGGCATCTCGGATCTTCTTGATGACGAGGACGCTCTTGGGGGCCGTGTTCCACGTCAGTCTCTGTGTGGCGGGGTCCTGAATGTGCCTGTGGACAGGCAAACAGTTTTCACCGTCGAGGGAGTGAAACGCACATCTTGTGAGCCTCTTAAGCGGCTGAAGCGTATGCAGGAAGCAGCGTGTGGGTGCTATCCAATTATAAGGGCTATGGCTGAAAGCCTGCTGCCCGTGGACACCCTTGTGGTGTCCGCCGGGGTGTAGCACAGTCTGAAACATTTTATTCTCTGCCTGTTTTGTCAACTATCCACTCGATTTATTTGATTGTAGAACTTACACAGACAAACAAGCTCAAACACAGTCTGCGTTTTTATTTATTTTTTCACTTACTTACCTTAAGGCTATTTCAGCCACTGAGAGCTGAACTTCAGCAGCCCACCGTGGCATTTGGACTGGTCACATGTGGAGCTCTGTGGGTTTATGCTTATCAGTTATGTCTTAAGACTTTTATTCCCTTTCATAAACAAGACTCTGATTGCAGAAGTACTCTCAATTTGGGGATCAATGACGTACATAAAAAGAAAGGAAGATTATGACATCGGTGGGAAAATAGTGACAGTATAGTACAAACTCTGGCAGGAAGGATGGCACCGTACCGCACGGTACATGAGGTAAAATCACTTGTAGTGGTGCTACAAACTACAAATTCTGTGCAGTTTAATGCAGTCCAAGTTCAAAGACAACAAAAGTCAAGTGGTAACCACATTAATTTTAATTTTATAATTTTATAATTTTATAATTTTATAATTTTATAATTTTATAATTTTATAATTTTATAATTTTATAATTTCATAATTTTATAATTTCATAATTTTATAATTTTATATTTATTAAAAATTATTTAATATATTTTAATTTTTAATGTTATTTTTTAAATTTTTAAATTTTTAAATTTTTAAATTTTTAAATTTTTAAATTTTTAAATTTTTAAATTTTTAAATTTTTAAATTTTTAAATTTTTAAATTTAAGATTTAAAAATAAGATTTTGGTCTTAATGGCTTACATGTTATATCACCCAATGGATGGGGACCCAGTGATGGCCCTTTACGGGCAAGTCAAGTGAATGGGAAATATAATAACAAATAATCATGCTCGCTGACAGGGGCGGTTCTGGCTTGAATGCCGCCCTGGGGGGGATCGACTCTTGGTTTCATCCACATCACGTGGTGGACGTTTGATCACAGTTGCAGTTTTTAATGAGATACTTATTAAATTATTATCTAATATTTTATCAGATAAGTATACAAGTAACTGTAAACATAAGCCTCTGTCTTCATCCATTGTTTGTACAGTCAAACCTTTCAGTATTTATGTGAATGTTGGTCCCGTTTCCTTTTAAAAACTATTTATGTGCCATGATCATTGTGTTGTATTGAAACAATAGGGTGATGTGCAAGGTTGCAATACATGTAATATTCGTAGGTGCGAGTTTTTTTTGATGCAATTTAAGGCAAAATGAGGTTCAGACCTTCACTGTGAAAAAATATATACATAAAGGGACCTTCTGGTTTATACTGTATTTGTATTTTAGTACATTTGACCATTTTTATGCTTGAAAATGATGAATTTGGGGAAAAAAGATTTGCTTACATACCGTGGCAGAGTGAACGAACAATTTTCGAACTATGGTTTAGCGAGGGACAACTGTATGTACTAAAATCTGAGATGCATTATTTAAAATAAAATAAGCAAAATAATCTGCCAGAAGAAGAAAAGTAAAATGGTGTAAAATGGGGTTGTATCTTCTGTTGGCAGGTTACAGTACATTTCAGTAAGAAAATTGGTCTCACGTAGAAAGTGTATCGAAATTTGTTGCTGCACGCAGGAGGTCAGAAATGTCAAATATGGGGAAAATTCATAATCAAGAAAATGTTTCAATATTAGTCAGTTTAGTATAGAGTCAGAAAATACTAAAGAAAGTGGGTTAAAAAAATCAGGAACCTCTACAACACTATTTCCAATCTATAAGACAAACAATCCACAGAATGGACACTATTCATGACAATCAATTAAGCAAATAATGTACACCTGTGAGTCAATAACGTCATATTCTGTTAAATAAGCCTTAAAAACACGACATAATGTTGCATATTTCTGATGATGCAAAAGCTGTGCACACACTCATGCCGAAGCTGGAGTTTTGGGAAATCTCCATTTTTAAAAAGCTACTAATGCAAAGATAAATCAGTGTTTTTTAAATATCCGTATTGGTGATAAATATTCCATGCAGTAAACATGTCCCATCAGCTTTGACAAAGTGACAAAGAAAATGAAAAGCCCTCTCACCATTTCCACATTTTATTCTCCTTGTTGTTGCCTGCCAGGTCCTGCAATAACACCTTCATGGCTGTACACATGTGACTGGAATGGATTCTGCCGATGCTGCTTCAGCTGGAGAACCCTCCAAGAACCATCCTAGCCCCAAAGGCATCCTTGAATACGAGACACGAGTCGCCGAGCCTGTTCCGGTGGTCTAGTAGATACCTGGGCTAAGCCTGTGTACGCTGTGGTGGGGGGGGGGCTCAGCTAACAACCTTACTATCTATACGCACGGCTTCTATATTTGTCCCAGTGAGGACTTAAGACTAAAGCCTGCCGGTGCATTCTGCTACTGAATCAAACCTCTCGCTGGTTTTAAGCCTCCGCTGGGCCCTGCCCACACTGGGCTTTTAAGCACGCCCATTTCAGGGAAGGCCTTTCTTTCTTTTATTTATTTTTTTTATTTCAGGTGTGTTTCACAGTTAGCGATGCTCCTTTGCTTTGCCCAGAAGCAAGTGATCTACCTCTTGGCAGGCTGCATACAAACAGGAAATACGAGAGGGAAGAAAGGAGTTCAAAGTGTGTGAGTGAGTTTCAAAACAAATGGCCGAGAAGCAAGGGCTTCTACTTTATGTTGAAAATGAAATCATGTAAAAAACGTTTCTCAAACTCGTGTTTGTCAAGAAAATGGTTACGCAAGGGGAAGTGAATACTGTTAAAAGGGTGAATGATGTGTATCTTTGGATCGTAACAACCTTACATAAAGTGGAACTACCAGCAGTTTCGTTACATTGTACAAATGCCAAACATTTCTGGTATAAAATGCAGAAACTGACAGTTGGGAAAGGGCTGCTTTCTACTCTGAAATCAAACAAAATGTGTGGCAAGCCGGTCAGGGGAAACCCAGTAGAGACAATGAGTCTCATGTATTGTTGTTGCTGTTGAAAGACGGTGAATTATCGTTTTGTGTTCTTTGGTTATGCAGCAGCCTTTAAAAAAAAAAAAAAACAAGGCTCTGAAGAGCAGACAAGAGGCGTTACTAAATATTTGTAGGGGCACAAACTTGTATCTACATGATCTGCTGATGGGCTCCTTGTATGAGAACGAAGAATGTTTTATAAATAGTCGCTGGGACTGTGTAATGTAGTACAATCAGCATCCAAGTCATGTATGTGTGTTTGTGTTTGCATTCACAATGAGCGTGAACGCAGAATTGGCTCAAGGCAAGGTGTCACCTGTTTGTGTTTGCCGGAGTACTCCATAATGTATGCGTGAGACATTTTTATGAAGTCGGACAGAAGATACCAATTTAACTGTCAGACCTGTATTTGATTCGTGCAACAAACAGTTGAAATGACACTGCCGCTGTGGCTCTTGGCATGCTCTCGCTAATGAAGCGCAATGAGTACATCTAAGGATAAAATATAGTCAGATCATTATCTTCACTTCAGGGTGTGTGCATGCCATCGCAGTTTCACAACCACACCTCTTCCATAGTCAACGAAGGCTTCAAAAGAACAAAGCCTTTTGGGCCACACTGGCACGACAGTGTGGAAAAAGGCAAAACAACCCCTGCAGTCTTGAATTAAACATCATGATAGTGAAGTCCCAGGTGGATAAAACTAACCCTGCCTTGTGCAAATTCAAAGCAAAAACTCATTTTGAGTCTGCTGGCTGGCATTTTCATCATGAAACATGAGATACACGAAGTACACCTGAACTGTCTAATCACGCCGTCCAATACAACAGCTGTAGAACAAATATGCCCTTATAAGGAATAATAAAGCTCAGTTTTCATTGACACCGCAAGATAGGGATTCACGTGACCATATGTTCATAATAGCTGTTGTCGTTTGCAGTGGTTTAGAACTGCACTGCAGTTTCTCTTTTTTTGCATACCTTTTTTTAACTACAGGAAACAGATGTTCAATGTATAATATGTTAATGACAACAATTCCTTGGATCGCTTTTAGACGTGATCACTGTAGTATCGCACCTGAGAACTGAATTTTGTATATGATTTCAGGTTTCACACGGACAGCAAGGAGGATTCCACAATGTAGCTTTTTTTATTCTGAACCTCAGAAAGCAAGTCATGGTCTCTCCAACCTTTCAAGCAACAGTAACCTCTGGTGTACTTACATTACAGCGTGTGGATTCTGTAGCATGCATGCCTTTGGGCCAAATGTAGTCACAGGGCTTGGTCCGTGTAATGACTGGGTCCTCCTGAAGGGAAACAAAAGAGCGTTATTGGCTTTTTTAGTGTCCCCAACAATCCTAATCTTTTAATGGAGGTGAAAAAAAGAGGACACAAGAAAATATAAAAAATATTAGCGCTCCAATAAGCACATTAAAATAAACATAATACATTTTTTTGGACAGAAATGTTAAAATATTCAAGTTTTCATACATCCATATATTCTAAATACATTACTGCGTACTCCAATGTCACAAATAAGCGTCACTGACAAAAGTTGGAAGAAAAGTGAGACTGTGTTTTCAACATGGAATACAATGTTTTTCATGCATCTTTGTATCATTTCACACAAAATTGCAGTGTTAGGATAACCTGTTGAGGGCAAAGGTTAACAAACCCTTAATGTTTCACTTCCCCCTCAGAGAAAAACCCCCATCAACTTGCTAAAGCATACCCACAAGGCTTTGGAAACCTTGACAGGGAACAAACATTTGAGCCTTTTTTCAACCCATGTATTTCTTTGAAGACACTGATGACTGATGAATGGTGACACAGGGTTTCATGCAATGTGCGGCATGATGCAACATAGATCCTTTCACAAGGCAACTCTGGAAGTGTTTTTTTGTAACCATCACAGTGCAGCTCAAGCATATAATTTTATATTCTGTCCAAATAGGGCATTTAACACTTGGACACACCCAGGTGCAACACTCTAACCCATGCTGATCAAATCACATGGTTAATCACTTGTTCCGAATTCCAAACAACTTTATTGTAAACAGAGCCAACAAAAAGTCAAGCACACAAAAGGCTGACTTTATAGCTTCACTAACCTGTCTAACAAGGGGGAAACACCTAACCCAAATAAAGCAAACTCCACAGAGAGATGCCAGGTCTTGTTTGTGACAAAAAAACAACAACAAAAAGAAGCAACAAAAAGAGAGCTCATTTGTTGTGCTTTTCATGTTTTACTTACATTTTGTCACCTATGTTATTCCTCTTTCTTACAGCGCCCATTACATTCATTCATTCATTCAATCATTCATTTTCTACCGCTTATCCTCAAGAGGGTTGTGGGGGTGCTGGAGCCTATCCCAGCTGTCTTTGGGCGACACCTTGGAATGGTGGCCAGTCAATCACAGGGCACATATAGACAAACAACCATTCACACTCACATTCATACCTATGGACAATTTGGAGTCGTCAATTAACCTAGCATGTTTTTGGAATGTGGGAGGAAACCGGAGTACCGACTGCCGTGCAGCCGTGCCCATTACAATTACATGCAAATTCTGTGATGATGTCATTGTATCACCACCGCCACAATACATAGCAGTCCTATGGGAACCACTGTGTCCTATAATTAATCACAGACATTTTGTTGAATGCCGAGTAAAAATAAACCCCAACCGTATTATTTGCAACTGAGCAAACAACATTTTTAACTGCTTTAGAAGTAAAAGCCTCGGTAGTACACTACCTGTATTCAGATGAGGTGCTGGCCGAGGAAGTGCTCAGGCTGCGGGCCTTCCTGCTGCGTCGAGCCAGGCGGGTTCCAGCAATGTTGCCAGCGTCGTGGGCAGGCCAGCAGTAAGGGGTATTAGTCACTCGCACCTCTTCTGCACCGTCCATCTCAAGTTATCTGCCAGGTCACATCCATTATTCAGGGGGGTTACACCTACTTGTCAACAGCTATCTGGCTTGATTACACATGGGGTTGATTTGGCACGGAAGATCTTTTACAAACCAAACTGAGGATAAAAAAAAACATGCAACGCAGCATTCAAATTATCTACCTGGCCTTTATGTCATATAACCATAATGGACTTTGAAAACATTTAAAATTAGGGTTGGGCGATATGGACCTTAGCATATATCACAATATTTTTGGGATGTAAACGATATAAAATATAAGTCCAGCATTTAAAATATTATAATGACCCTTAAGGGTATTATGTGTTATGTGTTGTATTTGCGCATGTGTTGCTATGGAGAGATATGTTCCGGGTTTGGGAAGGAAAAGGGGGTGACGGACAGGAAGTGAGAGTTATAGGCGTGGGTTACAGCCGCAACAGTAGCCCTTGTTAGGGATCATTGTTCTTGGACCTTAATAAAAAAAACGGCTGTTGTTCCGCCCGTCTGGTCAGATGTTTGGCGGAGCGTAGAGTGTTACAATATGTTATAAATGTACAAAATATATTTTGTGTTGTACAAATGAACAAAGTAGCCAAAAAGTAATAACTAAATAAAGGAGCTATTAATATTATTACTATTTAATATATTAGGTTTAGCTGTGAGCTGGAGATAAATGTACAGAAAGAGAACGTTTCTTATCTCTCTTGTAAAACATAAAAAACTAACCTTCTATAATTTAAATTTAGTTTGTTCGTCTTTACTTTAGTTGTGTTGCTACTTAACTCGCGATTGAAGGCAGATGCCATTCAGGAAGGACGTCAGGGTAAACATGAGAGCACGTGACACAACCAGGAAGTGTTCAGACTGTCTAAATTCACAAGGCAGGAGGAGGAGCCTCCGAACGCTTGGCCTTCGCAGACCCCAGAGTCAGACACAGCCATTAGTGTTTATAGTGACAACGGTACGTTCCGCCGAGTAAATACCTCCTCACACGAATATTCCTTCTCCTCACGACGACATGATTTAATTCATCTTATGTAGCAACTCCGCTTGTTTAGGTTTATCATTTAGACCGGTGTAAGTCATTTTCATTGGTCGACTCCATACCGGTATCGCCCAAAGCTGCGTCTAACCTCGGCAGCAATAGCCCGGCTTGTGCAGGTCAACAATCCTGCCATGTTAAAAGACAGAAAGGATAGACTTTGGTTCAGATTCTGACTTTTTAAGGACACTTAAATTTAATCGGCAGATGAACACCCTGACTGAGATTATATAATTTTTTTTATAAATTCCTCCTATTTCTTATTTTTGTTTTTGGATACTCTGCTACTTATAATCACGTTACGATTACCAGTACATGTGAATACAAATCATCATTTAGCAGGGAAAAATACGGACAGTGCACAAAAATAAATGTTCGAATAAGTGATCGAGTGTCACAATCTAATTTGATCATGCCAGTTGTGTGCTAGCAAAATTAGTAATTAAATTGACAGCTACTCACTGTTCTACTTAATAATTATGTAACTAGCTGTAGCTGGCTTTGTAAAACACCTATCTTCGCTGATTAGCGGATTATCCACCATGATGATAGCGTTTCATAATACGGTATAATAACTACATTAAAATACCTCCCCTGACTTGACCGACGAGCAACAAGTTGAATGGTGACGGACACAGCTGCTATATCTACGCTGAGCTAGCAAAGCTAACGTGAAGCTGGTTCGCATGGTAAATGTATGACAGTATTCGGCACAAAAACGTAAAAGCATTCATTCAAGTTACCTTTCTCCACCCGCTGTTACGAAGGGCGACGCGAACTGCGAGAGGAGGATTGGTAGACTTAAACCCTCGCCATTAGTCAATGGGCTATCAGCAGTTCACCATCTTACAGGAACCATCACTTCCGAGTAGGGCCTGACAAATCAAGAGTCCGTTTGTTAATGACGTCATGGTGGGACTACCTGACCATCCCCACTCCCCCCAATTATTGTGTAAACGTTACCATGAACATAAATATATTTTATCCTCAATACATTCATAAAGGTATACACAAGTTTTCTACTGTCATATTGTGGGTGGTAAATGTAGTGTATTAAGCTTTTTAGTCCGTCCAACAGATGGGGACAGAGGAGCTGGAGTCTGCATTCACATTTAACACAAAGCAGCAAAAAAAAATAAAAAAAAAATAAACATCAAAATTCCCATTCTATTTGAAGACTCACCGTTTATGTGCAACACCTTTGTTCTGATGTCCCGTTAAATGAGTCGACACAAGCCAGTCAGGTATTTCAGTGGATAAGAAATTGTTTATTTGACTTGAAAGATAATTACAAGGAAAAGCAAACGAGTATGCATTCTGGCCTCAGCTCTATTCTACCTCTACAGCTCTACAAATGATCACACTCGACACGCTAGGTCATCTCAAACTGCGTTTTATTACATCTTAAATAACAGTACATTTTAATATAGTTTCTATCTTGCATCCAGCTTTCGGTTGTACACTGACTGACTTTAAAATTAAATACAAAAAATGAAAAGGGAATGAGGGTGGGGATGCAGAGCTCTACAGTTATTTGATGGAGAAAGAGAAAAGGAAATTTTAATTAACATTTTTTTGCCAACTCCAGGCCTAACGCACAATCACAGCACATTTTTTTTTGTACAGAATGTTGTAGAGGGAAAACAAAATGGAAAAAGTCACTAATGCTAGTAAGGAAGAGCGTCTTGTTTACAAGGAGAAGGTAACAGAAAAGTCTGCCATCCAGATGCTGCAAGATTTTTTTTTCATTTTTTTTATTAAAGGACAGAAAAAAACCTGTTATAAAATTTTTCATTTAACTTGATTTTTGTTTGCTACAGAAGGAATTAAAGTTAGGCCCATTGGTATATTTAGGTGACTGGACATATCTAGGTGTGTGCAATTTACATTTCGGTGACTTATTGTGAAACCCCTCCAAAGTATGGGCCGAGTAACTTGCTTCTCATGTGCATAGTTTTGACATTTTACTTGAACCATGTATGCACGGAGTAGCAAAAAAAAACAAAAAACGGGAGAAGTAAAATAAATACCAGCGTATTGATATATTAAACAGGTTATTTTCTTAAAGAAAACATCAAAGGAGTTAATCCCGTATGCACCTTTAAAGCAATTCTACAGCATGCGATTCTAAGAGATAACCCACCCATGGCAGACAACCAAAATCTTTATTTTTTTTTAATTTTTTAAACTTTTTTAAACTAAAATGTTTCAATATCATTATTTTCAAACACTGATTTATACAACATGTCATTCACAGAGTAGTAACTGCATTTCCAAGCACGGAATGGGCACCTCTGTTAAAGAAAGTTCTGGAACACAGCCTGTCTAAAGTGGAGCGACTCCCCTAACCGACCCGCCACATCCGCCTGTTCCCAACAACAATAGAAACCAGGGACAATAAAATTACAGGAAGAAAAAATAAAATAAAAGGGGCAGGGTGGATTATGATCCAATAGGTTAATATTCATTTAATTAGTCCAGACTGGTGCCAGACAAGGTGTAAGAGTGGTTACATTTTTTTTTCTTTTTTGTGGTTTTTGCATTTTAAAAACGAGCATTCATTATCACAGCATGTGCTTGGTTAGTTAACTTCTTTCTCCTATATATGCAAAGTTAAAATTTTTGTGCAAACAAAGATTTGTGGACTACACTGGAACAAAATAAAAGTATCATGGGACTAAATATACAGCAGGGCCAGAAGTGGCTGAGGACTCCGTGTTGAAGCAAAATTCTCTCGCTTTGTTCTCCAGTGGGATAAAGCTGGATTCACAGGGACATTCTGTAGGTTTTATTTTCATTTTCAATTTGAGATATTCTTTAGAACATGAAATGATGAGCAAGTAAAACAAAGCTTTGATCCTCGGTTTTAACATTAACAGACGATCTACGGATCTACTATGACAGAGAGGAGGTGGAAGAAGAAAAACAAAAGCAAAGAAATAAAAATAAAAAATGCAGAGAAGCTATTAAGAGTTAGATCGCTGTCATGTCAGTCTTCACTCAGACCCGTGGTCATGGGAGGAATGCACAATTTCCATCTGTCCATTGAGAGATGACCAAATTCTTTGAGCTTTTATCTGTATTGCAGCGGAATGAGTGACAGACATTTGTGCTCTTTTATGATGAGGAGGAGGAGAGAGGGAGAGATTTTTGCTCTAAATAGATTTTTGGGTTTTTTGAGTCAGTATCGTGTTTTGAAAAGATTGGATATGCAATACAACATCGTGATGTAGGAATGGTCTTCCACACAACTTTGGAGTCCAGACGCCATCTACAAACAAGAAAAAGAGTAGATAGAATTACTCATCAATCCTGTTGATGAAATAAAAATATAGTCAACATGAAACCCGATACTTACATCATCATGACATAACGCTGTGAATCATACTCTTGCCCTACCTTCAAACTCTAGTTCCAGATCTTGAGGAAGCTATCCCAGGACCCTGTTGCCACTGCCATGCCATCATCAGTCACACCCAAGCAGCTCACCCGGTTGTCATGACCAGCTAGGACGCCTGTGGACACAGCGAAGCAAACTCGACATGAAGTACATATGGTATGAAAGTATGAAATATGTTAGGGATGTCTACTTATTTAGCACTGCTGCCACAAAGAACAATGTTTACCTGCACGGTCGGCCTTCAAAGTGTCCCACACATTGCAGTTGAAATCATCATAGCCGGCCAGCAGTAGGCGGCCGCTCTTGGAGAATGCCACAGAGGTGATGCCACAGATAATGTTGTCATGCGAGTACACCATCAACTCCTGGTCAGCACGCAGGTCAAACAGCCGGCATGTGGCATCATCTGAGCCCGTGGCAAAGGCATTGCCATTGGGGAAGAACTGGAAGTAGGGTCAAAATTTAAATATTTTAAATATATTTTTTGCATTAAATAATATTTTTTGCATTTCGAAAAGAGATGAAGTCAAATGTAAAGGGTTGATTGATTTGCATGCGGTATGTAATAGCTACTTTGTTTCAAAGCAGACAGAGATGTCCAGATCAGATATCGCATCAATATCAGCCCAAACAAAAAAACAAAAACAGTTTTATATGTGCCTACATGTAAAACCTTGTATACTGTAAACATTCTATCCTGTTCATCCATCCTCCCACAGGAACTACTAAAATCATTAACATTGTCTTCTTCTGCACCACAATTGATCAGCCTCATAATTCCTTTGTCACACATTTTTGTCAGTCTCTATCGCTCCTTTCCGTTGTCGCTCATGGTGTTAATTTTGTTGAGGCAAATGAGCCATTTAACTTGAGCTATCCTTTTCAATCACACAGTAGCCCAATGAGCATAAGTTCAATACCATAGCACAGAATCACTTAATAAATCATTAAAATGGTCATATTAAAACGATAGTTTGATAATAATAGATTATCCTAAATGATCAGTGAGGATCATCCATAATGACGTGTTTAGAAAACATACAAACTCCTATTTTCTAAAATGACAACTATTAAAACTCACTTTCAACATGCTGAAAATGACAAGTATTGACTTGTAAATGATACAACATGTATGAGGAGTTGGTAGCCTTACGCAAATGGCATTGATGTCCGACTCATGGCCAGTGAAAGTCTGCCGGCACATTCCTTCTCTGATGTCCCAGAGCTTGGCCGAGGCATCACAGGCCCCAGACACAAACAGCCTGGTGTCAGGTGCCAGAGACAGACTCATGACATCACCAGTGTGGCCAGCGAATGTAGTTGTCTGCTGTCCAGTCTCAATGTCCCAAAGAGCACTGAAAAGAAGCACAGTGAAATTTAAGCTATTGTATATGAAACACAGAAGGAAATTATGGTTTATTGTCTATTTCATTTGTAATGGCATATTGTGCTAGTCCAGTAAGAAACACGGTGACCGATAACTTTGTTATATTCGAGGCAGCAGACAGTGATGGTTGTGCTGGACTGCGGTGGGTGTAATGCAACAACTCACCAGGTGGTGTCACCAGAGCTGGTGACAATCTGGTTGTCATCCAGGAAGCGACAGCAGGACAGGTAGCCTGTAAGGATTCAAAAAACATTTGATAACTTATAGTCTCTCAGAAAGCTTCCCAGATAAAAGAAAAAGGTACCACTTCCTTTCTGTCAACAGACATCCGAGGGGAGAGGAAGGGGTTATCCCACACTCACCACATAGGCACCGTTTACAACTGGCTCAAAATTACATTTTGAAACCAAAAAATATATAAACACCAACAGCTAGCATATGTTACTAGGGATGTCTTGAGCTGGTAACGATATTGGGCTGAAATCAGGAAGGAAAAAAAAAACATGGCACACACGCGCCTGCCTGTACTGCGCATGCAGAGAAGTACAACTATAGTAAATATTGGAGTTTCTTGTAAGCGGTAAAGCTTGCAGCACATTCAAAAGTTTGCGACCTCTAGGCAGCCATGGAACCAATGCAAACAGTCCCTTTATTGTACATAATATTAGAAGCAGAATTGGCTAATTAGTAAACAGAAATATTTCACTTGACAACTTCTTAAGTCTATTCTTCTACAAGCAAGTACAATGTGTGCAGCCCTCCCTACGGTGAAGGAACTAAAATGCTGACACACTTCCTCTGTCATGTGACACTGATCAGATGAATAATTCTTCCCTTCAAGCTCAAAACTTTCATTAGGTGGAGGGAGGATATAGATCCCACAAGTTTTGCTTTCACACACACATGTGACTGGCATTCCTCTGATGTAAAAAATAAAGAAGAGCAAATACAGTACATTGGTCAGTGCGTGGGAAAGCAAAGGGAAAAAAAAGTACCAATTGTGGAAGTGTAGCACAAAAGCACATTTTCTTTTCTTTAGATTTTTGTTGTCCCCTCAGATGTTTCAATGAAACCACTTCAATGCCGTTATTTCCATTCAAAGGTGCTGTCTTTCATGGTTAGGTAGTGCAATAGGGGCGCCAATGTCCGGATTTTGCACCCTCTTCATGCTCAACAGAAACTGCTAATTGTTAATTAGCAGTTTTGTTAATAGCTTCTCTGCGAGTGAGAAACAGCCATTAATGCCACCCCAACTCCCATTCAGTTTAACTTTCGCTTTATGTTTTTTTTTTTATTTTTTAAATGTGTTGAATCTGTTCTCTCAAACGACTAATGGTAGTAATTAGGGCTGTCAATTGATTCAAATATTTGCACATGCCTAGTATAGTGTAGGGGTGTCTAAGAACAAGGCAAGAACAAGGCAGCCAGAAGCCACACTGATTGTGAACTATGGCATCGCCACTATGAAGGATACAGCATGTAACGTGGAAGCAGCAGTGTGCAATGTATTAATCGAGCCACACACTTAACACACACTATAGACCGTGCTATCCAACCAAGCATCAGCGAGCAACGTGTGGCTGCCTTTCCCTCCGCCCGAGTTAAATCGCTGCAGTAGTTTTACGTGTACAAGCAAAAGCTGTAGTAATTCTACATCTGATCAAAATTACTTAAGCTTTGTCAGATCAAAATACGTTGCTGTTGTCTCTTGACCCCAAGTATCATGGTATAAAGAGCAATAAAGCTAATCAATGATATTTGAGGCCTACCTGTGTGTCCAGCCAACTCACGGCTAACACGCACATTTCCCTCACGGGTCTTCAGGTTGTAAATGGAGCAGATGTTGTCCAAGCCCCCACAGGCAACATAGTTTCCAGAAGGGGCATAGGCGCATGTCATCACCCAAGAGGAGCGCAGAGGAATAGCATGGACCTGAGGAGAGACAATTACAAAAAAAAAGAAAAACCCAATGAGTCACTCCTTAATCGAGTAATCAGATAATTTAAAAAATAATAATAATAAAAGATTTGAACTGCCAGTGCACAAACACCAGGTTGCCACTTGAATAAAAGCTCGAATAAGAGGATATTAACATATTTAAATTAAAAATGATGAATCCATTACCAAAATAGTTGTGGCTTAACTGGGTAATTGATTAACCGTCAAATAACTGTTGATTGTTGATTGACTATAGCTGCAATATTAAGTTCACAATAACTACATATAATATGTACACAAA
This sequence comes from Doryrhamphus excisus, assembly GCF_030265055.1. NCBI lineage: Eukaryota > Metazoa > Chordata > Actinopteri > Syngnathiformes > Syngnathidae > Doryrhamphus > Doryrhamphus excisus. The sequence goes on along the minus strand of NC_080475.1, from coordinate 15,641,217 downwards.
ATCTACACCAAAATATTTGTCATGGAATTTTTTTTTTTCATTTGTGATCGTACCTTGTTGGTGGTGTAGCTATCCCAAATAATGAGCTTGCCATCCTGGGAGGCACTGACCAAAAGCCTGAAAAAAAATTAAAAAAAAGGTTGGCTTAGACCATGCAGCTTTCATACAACCAGTTCGCAAAACACAAATGCGCCATTTTAAAAATAAGTATAACTTAAAATTTGGTGGTGATATTGTATTGGGAAGCCTGGACTTCCTAACTGAGACTGAGACTGCTGCCCCCGCATCACGGACCCAGGTAAGTGGAGGAAAATGAAAGGGAATGGAATGATTTGTGTCTAGCCATTTTAAATTGTAACTTTAACAAATGAAGCATTGTTGAAATACAAACACACATTACTGTTAAATAGTTTCAATTATTCCAAAAGAGGTACTGATTCAATGAGCCTAGAAATCGAGAGAGCTAATAATGGACCAGAAACCAATATCATCAGCAGCTTTGTACCACCTAAAAATGTTGCCAAAAACAGTCTAAGGCAGATTTAGAGAGGCTAATCCATGCCTTTGTCTCCAGCAGGCTAGACTACTGCAAGAGCCTTCTCACCAGGCTCTCTAAACCAGCTGTAAATCAGCTGCAGTGCATCCAGAATTCTGCTGCTCCAGTCCTGACTAGAACCAAGAAATACAATGACCATATTAGTCCAGCACTCAGGTGTCTGCACTGGCTTCCTGTCGCTCGGAGAATAAACGTTAAAAAAAAACCTCTGCTTGTGTACAAGCCTTTTCATGGTCTTGTGCCAAAGTACATCTCTGACATGTTAGAGCCACATAAACCATCTCAAGCTCTTGGAAGCACAGAGTGGGGTCTCCTGCGGGTGCCCAAAGTCAGGACTAAACACAGTGAGGCTGCGTTTCAGTTTTATGTCGCCAAAATCTGCAACGGCCTTCCAGAAGGATGTTAAAACCTATGATGAAATTCAACTTCAACTACGTATATGACAACTCAAACTAATTCATTTGAATCTTAATTTTTCATTGTTTTGCGTTATGGAATGATTTTAGAATATTTAATTGATTTTACCCTTATTATCTCTACAGCACTTTCACTTACGTTTTATATGAATTGTGCTCTATAAATAAACTCCACTTTCCCATGCAACAATTGCCAAAAATGCTAGCAATGTTAACACACCAACTATTGGCATGTTGGCACTTTGCCCAAATAGCATAACGGACAACAAATGCTCGGGAGACTGCTATCACATCATTCTATGGGTAGGCAAGAATATACAATCCATACGTAAACACTTCCTGTTAGCCTGAAAGCAAACTTTCCAGTTGAATCAGTTTACTGTTGGAGTTGATTACAACTATTTCTCACTTTCACTTTGGCAAAGACAGGCACACTCTTGACTGACACAAGCTGGAACCTGTTAAACGGCAAGACACAATTACACACTCAACCAACCAGGAAGGAGTACACGCCCCATGTGTGGGGGCGTGACTTTAGCTTGATTTCCTAATTTCATCTCATTCCTCTGAAACAGGTCATCTCTTGAGCTGACAGACGTCTTCTGCATTTCAGTGACTTGGTTGGAAATATTTGTTTGATTTTCTGCAGGTTAAATGTCCTATTGAAATGTAAACTATGCCAACTGGTAAATATGGGGGTGGATACAGCCAGTGGGCAGGGAGGAATGGATTCCATGAAATGACAGCAAATTATGGAATTATGTGACAGGGGCGCGGGGGACTCAGTACTGAAGGTACAGACACTGTAGGGTGTCTTGACTTTTGCAAATGCCAAAATTATGTTTCCTTTTCTTCATAGATATTCATAGGTAAAATAACATGCATTTTAAAGCAAATGGTTTATTACATATTGGAAAGCTCAGGGGTGCCCTGTGATTGGCTGGTAACCACCAGGGTGCACCCTGCCTCTCGCCCAAAGTCAGCTGGGATACACTCCAGCATACCCCCGCGATCTTAGTGAGGACAAGTGGCATACAAAATGGATGGATGAATGGAAAGCTTGGGAGTGACTGAGGTTCTACTTCGCCACCAGGGTGAATCCAACTACTAACTACAGCGACAGTCCCAATGCACAAAAGAGCAGACAAGGCAGTAATCAGAGCACAGTAGGGCCCACAGGGAGCCTGCAAATCTTAACTACTGAAGAAGTGCCAGTCCCAATGTAAATGACACAATCTGCATATTTTTTTCTAGAGCACACATTGGTCATAAAAAGTTGACTTAACCACATAAACTAGCCATTTGGGTATGGCTTGCTATACTATTATTCCCGGATATCTAGCAGGCTAGGAACGGAAGACCTGTAAAAAGTGGGGATCCAATGCAATCTGTACTAAATGTAATGCTGAAGCAAATACTATATTAAACACAACGTTAAAAATAGGCTGGCGACCAGTCCAGGGTGTACCCAGCCTGTCGCCCAAATGAGGATAGAAAATGACCGATGGAAATACAACTAATGGAAATACAAGAACACACCGTATTTGAAGAGATAATAACATGCAACAAATCCGCAAAGCTGACACGAGTGTTGGTTAAACAACAGATGCTAAAATACTAAGATCTATAACATACTTTAGATTTTAGGATAAAACCCATTATGGTGTTGACAGGTGATTACATCCATTTGTGTTCATGGGACAAAAAGAGCAGACCTGGCCTAGATGCCGAGTCAAAACATATGACGTTTTTTTTATGGGTTCCTCTGGTTCCTCTGGAGTAGGAGGTGAAACTATGGGTGCACTTTCTCCAATTTTATGTCCAATTACTCATCACCGGTATTTAAAAAGCCTTGCGAGCCATGCATGCAAGGTTAAATTAGAGTACATCTTATATTTACAGTTCCACAATAATTCTACATGTCTGAGTAGAAAAAAGCAGATCAGAGTGAAGATATACTCATCTACCCTAAGTCACACACGCAACCACACGAGCATGCTAAACAAAGCTAACCCTGCGTACTTCCATTCACTCTCAGAGGTGCCGCCAACCTTCGGCAGTGTTTATCGCCACTTCAACCTGTTTAGTTTGGTTGGAGGCGGTTTAGTGTTGATAGTGAGAACAGTCCGCCGAGTAATTACTTCCCCATACGAAGGTTCCTCATGATGACAGCATTTCATTCAACTGATGTATGAAGTCCGCAGCAGCACCAACTCTGCTTGTTAACGTTTGTATAATTTCTACAGGTACAAGTCATTTTCTTATCATTGGAAGACTTTTTGGGTAGTATGGTGCTCATACTGCTTTTACGATCCAAAATATTCAAAAGCTGGCTCCATTTTGAGTATTTTCCCTATCGAACCAAAAACAGGACAGACAAACACTGCCGAATGTTGTCTTTTTGTCTAATGAATGTCCAATAAGGGTTCAACAAAAATGTAGTATGACCATAGTCACCTTGTTATAACACTGGGTTTATGTTAATGTAATTGATCACTTTGGGCAGATGTTCTAATAGAAGACCTGCTTGTTATGCAAGCTAAGGCTACTCCGTGATGTCAGGACTTTGATGCATGCCCTGAGGAGAAACACCCAGCACAAAGACACCAAAGCATGCTTTTATATCCATTTCCTGCATTCAGGCAAAGGGGCTGGTCGATGGCATTAAATATTTAGTTAATGGACTGACTGGAGCTGAAAAGAGATTACCTTGAATCAGTGCCCCAGTGCATGGCATAGATTTTAGCCAGATGACCCCTCAGTGTCCGACGAGTGCGCATCTGAATTCGGCCAACAGGGTCAATGTTAGCTGTAATCTAAATGGGATGCAAAAGGAGAGAAATGTTACTCTAGGAGTCAACAAGTAAAAAATAGCATATGTACACATTGTAAATGTATGTGAAAAGGTACACATGTAGTAACAGTGATTACCTGGGACAGGGTAGCATCAGCACACGCTTTCCTGGCATCCTGAAACATAACAAGCCAGGCACATTTGACACAAGGAGTATGAGTAAGGAGTAATTGTATTCGTATTTGAAGACCTGTAACAAGTTTCAATTCAAAGTGTGCAAAACACTTCAAGCCAAAAACATTTGGAAAACGAAGAAAAATACAGGAGGGCAGGGGTGGACTTACTCTGATCTGGTTCTTGAGTTGCTCAGCCTCCTGGCGTAGCTGATCCAGTTCACTCATTTTCCTCTGCTAATGGTGTGCTTTGCTCCGCCACCTAGACTCTTTCTGATCTGGAAGAGATAAGATAGTAGAAATTAGGTCAAAAAATAAACTCCAAGGAGCGACTCATCAACATTATGTAGTGTAGTTACATTTAGTCACACAATATGACCTAAAACATTGTTTCTACAATTGCAACTGCATCACACCCCATTGACTGGGCCTAAAGATCAAAATTTCCTCTTTCATTACATAAGCTTAGAATTGCCCTGACAGCCTCTTTACTTTCAACATCGAAATCACCAAACCACTGATAGCATTACTTAACACCCAGATGAAAAGAAATAATTGAAAGGCGGGTGAGGGAGAGAGAAGAGAATCAAAAAAATCGATGACACATTACCCCACAAAAACTGGCAAATCCAAGCAAGTTCCAGGTAATTAAAAAGCAGATAGGCCAGATTAGTTTGGAGTACTATGGTTGCACGGTTGATAGGGAGGCAGCTGACAAAACTGTCCCTGCTCTGGCGTCTAGACTCAACCATCCTCCTATGTTACTCCCATAATCCTGGGACACCGTTGATTCAGCTCCTCCTGCCAAATCCGGTTAAGACAAAACCTGCTGATGATCCTAAAAGCAGTGGCTATCCAGCTGACCCCAATCCTTGGGTTGAGGCTCTTAACACTTTCATTTTCCATACATAAAGACAAATCGTATTGACAAGTGCAATAAACACAGGTAACAGTGATTAACTATGGCAACTGCAGCTGATGCAAGACTAACTATTAGTGTACAGTACTTTTGCTCATCAAGTTGTGCCATCAACTCCGGTACAAGTTAAAGTATCAATCATGTCAGCAATTCATTTTTGATGCAGCCTTGGCCATTCAAAATAAAGAAACAGTAGTGGTAATAAAAAAAATCTTTACCTGCTTGTTTTTCTGCGATACCCGTGCTTATTCTAAGGTTACATTAAAATCTAACAAAACATGTTATCCTTTGGGCAACCCACAACCAAGGAGCAAGCTGCCAGCTGATTGGTCAATGCAACTAAATGGGTCTACATCAAAGCAAGGTCCATCTAAACTGAAATCTTTTTCATCTTTATTTCATAAGCAAATTCTTATGTTGTCAGTAATCTACCTGTTTATGCAAGCGTTAGAGACAATGGCTATATTATTTATTTTTCAAGTCTTAGGAGAGTGTTTTTTGAGATGTTTGTTCAGTTGACAGATTAGCTTAAGATGTGAACATTCATCAGCCTTCACTTACTGTTGGCAAATACCTAATGGTATAGTGGTGACGGGAGCTTTACACCATGAAGTTACTGGCAGTGGAAATTTCAAGGACAACACATCTACAATCATTACTGTTTCTTCAGTTTATCCATTTTTAATGTGTCAGTGCCACTTACTGACAGTCAAAAACATACGTATGGCTATTTTCGTGTGTATATCGTAGTTATCACAACAAAATATCACTGCATGTTATTGTTCTTTGAGGTCATATTTGCATGTGACTGAATCTGGTTCCTGGAACGCTTGTCTGGTAGTGACTTCACAACCAAGATGGTGACTTGCTGTGTGGCATGTCAGAATTGTGTCGCTGCACAAATCATAACTTCGTTTCACTCCTGCTTCATAGTTGTTTATCTACAACAGCAGTACAAGTATTTCTCCTTACCACAAGATCAATATCCAGTACATGTGAATACATCTCGCTGTCACAGCCCACAATACGCCTCTTAAAGGGGACCTTCTTTTTTCCACTTCTCTGACCTATAAAAGTAGTTAAAATGTTGTATTCTTGTGTTTTACGATGCCAAATTTCAGATAATGAGGTTTGCGCATTTGGAAAGAAGCCCTGAAAGAAGTTTGGGATGGCTCAAAATGCTCGGTTTCAGAAGGCATGGTACAACTGCCCCTTTGTGATGTCACAGAGGAGCAGACTTCCTTATATGGGCTTGGCTGTAAGCTTGATAATCTCTCAGCCCCCCACCAAACTCTCCTCTGTTTGCATTGCTAGCAATGGCTCTTAAGGGAAAGCCACATTTGTTTACAATTCCTAAAGATTGCAAATCCAAAGAAATCTAGCTGAATAGGTGTGGATTCTGGAAGAACTAGAAAGCTTTCTGTGCTGGTTATTGTGTGTAGCTGCTGTGTCGGAGTCCACAACTCAATACAAAGAGTAAGAGCAAATTACATACCATGACATGAGAGCAGGTAGATCATAAATTCATTATTTTTGTGTAAAACAAGCTGACATAAACACTAATGGGATTTTATCTAACGTCATTAGTATTTATCCGAACAAATCAGAGCAGATCGTTCATGATAGTCCATCAAATCTAAATGTAGATTCAGAAAAAGCCCCCTTTGAATTATTTAAAGATAATGCTTTTCTTGCAGAGGACTCAAAAGGACATCATTTATTCAGATCGTGTCTTCTGGTCCAAGAAATGGGACCCGAGAACTCGCAAGAAATGGTATAGTGATACTTTGTGATTTCATGGGGAACTGCATTTTGGGGGGAATTTGGCCCATCATTCATTTAAGCCCAACCCTGTGATAATGCAAGAACAAGTACATACATTGATGATAACATGCAATACTTCTTACCTCGGCGCACTGATTTCACATTGAGCATATAGCTTATGCTACGTCCCTAAATAACAGCAGCATAGATATAGACAACACTTTCCCACACTAGAATGAACAGAAAGGGGAAAGAAATGTGTTCGTGTTTCACATCAGGATTTTGAATGATGGGCAAAATTCCACCCAAAAAAGTGCAGTTCCCCTTTAAGCTGCTGGTGTGAGTGGACATGTGTGTGAAATCTTCAATTGGTTGGTGTGGCTGGCAGTCCATTTTGGTCCACAAGAGGCTACTCCGTGATGACATAAGGAGCAGGCAATGAAATGCTCTGATGCAAAAGAGGATCGAGTGCAGAGATCCAAGCTGGAGGGCAGGGTCAGATTAAACTAATGCAAGTGAACAAGCAGAGGACAAATGGGCTGGAAGAACAAATTAACCATTTGGTAACAATTAGCACAATATGGTCTACACGGACATGTCTGCCATTTTGCCACAAATGCGCTCAATGCACTGCTGCTACCAATACAATACAAACAACAAATGAGCCAACATTTTGCCCAACATCACAATAATATAGGTGTGTAATGGTACATGTATTTGGAATCACATTTTTCAGAACGGAACCTTTGGTCCAGTATGGGCGTATCACATTCCCACATGGTCCACAAGGAGTGTGTACAGATTGAGAAGGGGAGACTTTCCACGTCATATATTCACTCTAATCTAAGGGTCTCAAACTCAATTTCACTGGGGGTCACTGGAAGTAGAGCCTGGGCCGAATCAAGTATTAGAAGTAGGGCTGGGAATGTCAGGGTACCTCACAATATGGTACGGTTTGCGATATCTGGCTCACGACAACGATAACGCCTTCATCACCGTATTCCTGAATACTTTTTTTTTTAATCACACAGTACAAGTATGACCACCAATGCTTGACTTTTGCAACAAACTCTGAGTCGGGTCCCTCATTCAATTAAAGATGGGAAAAGAATACCTTGCAAAATACTTATAGGGTATGACTAATCATTTAACATGTTTTTTGATCAATTTGTGGTGTGATTTGGAATACTTTTAAACTGGTCTCTGTCTACTGTCTGGAGACTTGGTGTTGCATTTCAATACAGGGTGTCTCTTCCTGTAAATCCCTCAATCAGGACACCATTATTTAACCAGACTGTCTCCAGAGACCGACTCCTCAATAATTACCAGTAGGGGGTCTGTTGACACCAAAGTGTTACCTGTGTTTGATGCCATGTATTTATTTGGTAACAAAGTGGCTAACTTTTCTAACGGGATGTCAGCCTCAGGACACATTGCAACTAAATTTTCAACAAACTGTAATACCTGTGCTTGTGAAGTAATCACCCATGCAATTCCAACTGCATATGGAAGATATTTTTATGTTTACACAGACGTGGGGCAAACGGCTCTCTTATTTTGAAGGACGGTCAAGGGGTCACAGAAGTGTGTTCTGTGTGTGTGGAGAATGTGCATTTATGGCAAGCTATGTCAAATATAAACGTGCTATTTTTTTCCCCACTCAGAACTTCCACACCAGGCAGTATAAAACTTTCCTTACATTAAAGCCGTAAAATACACCGTGGTGAAAATCTACTCATTGAGTGTACACACAAGCACACAAACTAACCCTGCTAGCTTCCACTCAGGCTCTGATGTCTCGGTTTTGAGTAAACACAAACCGCTGTTTCTTCACATCCACCAACATTCACCTTCTCTTCTCCATTGTCAATTAAATTGCCGGCATGAAAACTCACACTGCAACATGCTGTGAACACACCACCGGAATAGATGACGTGATGGCTGGCTGCACTTTACTTGGTCTGTGCTGGTGTAAACAGTTTGCTTGCCCAACACAATTACTATAGCACCATCCAGTGCACGTAATTAGAGCACAGTTAATTTTATTGAAAATGCAGCTTATTTTATACTTTATAAAATCATCTGCGGGCCTGATCCGGCCCACGGGCCATATGTTTAACACCCCTGATTGCATTCCCACCCGTGAAAACATTCGGGATCATGTCAACAGTAAGATTCCTGATGCATACAGAGCTTCACCCCGCCCCCACAGACACTGACCACATCTCTCTACTTATGTACCCAGCATACAGACAAAGACTGGAACAAACAATCCCGGCCATAAAACCAATCCAGCTCTGGGTGGATCTGCAGGACTGGTTTTCTGTGACCGACTGGGATGTTTTTAAAGCTGCGGCCACTCTGGAGGGCTCTTCTATCAACGTACACAACTATGGTGAGTATGTGACTGGGTACATCAGCACTTGTGTTTACAACATTGTGTTCCATACTGTACATATCAGGAAATGAGGACGAGTACAAAGCTGACAAGTACGGACTGATGAAAGCCATTGCAGCGGCAAAGAGACCGTACGGACAGAGGCTGGATGGCTTCTATTCCACTGCTGACTCTGGCCAGATGTGTTGCAAGCCTCTCCACATCACAGACAACCAGCACCATCGGCTCTACAGTCAGACTTCCAAACGACCTCAGTGCTTTCTACAGGTTACAAATAACAGACACACACACACACAACTGGACCACCAGACCCCCTCATCAGGTCAAGTACACAAAGTCCTGAAGAGAATCAACCCCCACAAGGCAAAGGACCCGGCAACATCCCTAGTCATGCTCTCAAGAGGATGTGCCAACGAGATGGCGAACGCCTTCACCTCCATCTTCAACCTTTTCCCTCTTGCACCACCTGGAAAACAGACTCCTACTTCAGGATGCTCTTTGTGGAGCACAGCTCCGCCTTCAATGCGGTCATCCCCAGTCATCATCACGGATCTTCCACACCATTCGGGAGAAGATGATGCAACTCATAATGTGCTGTTGCAGTCAAACAGATACACCTCACGGTGTTCAACTTGCTGCACATTTCCTGCCATTTTTACATTTTGTTTTCCTTCTCTTTCATTGCCTTGGCGCTGTATCTCCCACTTGCAAACCTCAGGTTCTTTCTTCGTCGTTTGCGTGGGTGAAGTAAGTGCATCGGTGATGCAAGCGATTCCTCAAGGCAGAAAAATCATTGAACGTTTTTTGCAGTCGAGGTACTCAAATTATTAGAGTAATTGTTGCATGTCTAGCCTTGATATCCAACCACTTTTTAAAGTTCTGCTACAGTGTTCTGTTCCACTGACCCGACGTCGCTGCCAGCGGATGCTACTTGCTGCCAATGGCTCATCTTTCTCTTATTGTGCCACTGCTGTGTCCTCCATAGATGTTTTTACGGGCTTCCAGCTCTCAGACTAAAATTTCCACCTTAGTTTTGTTGACAATCGTCTTTGACTTCCAGCAGGCATGATTCAAAAGAACCGAGCAAAATGTAACCATGGGTCATTAAATATGGACACTGCATTCATGAGCCATTTTGCAGTGACCATTTATGGTGAATTGAAGGCGTGGAGATATTTCTGGCGCACGCAGACTTTTGGTCAGACTTCTACGCACAGTTTTATAGATGAGGCCCCAGTACTGTGTTATACATACTCCTTTGTTACCCTGGGATTTTGCTCTAGTTTGCTATGAAGTAAAGTGGGTTACATGGCCTCAGGCTTTTTATTTCCAGGCTTGTCATTCTTCTTGACTCCCATTAAGATATCGCTCTCTCTCTCTCTCTCTCTCTCTCCCCAAAGAGGTAGAGTATTCTACATTTTACTGTTGATGGTAACTTTTTATTGTCTTATTGGACTGAAAATTAATTGAGGTAGACAGTGTTTGATGGTGGTTGTCGGTTTACTTGTCCCAACAACTGAGACTAGAAGGAGATGAGCCTTTTACAAAATGTCCAGGAGCTATGTCCTTCTGTCTTTTAATGTTTTACCGGTTTCCTTGTTGCAGCATTCTTCGTGACCTGTTTACATTTCAGCTATATTTGACATGCATGACTTCCCCAAAGCACTTAGACGGGCCCTTACCAGCCAACAAGGAGAAGAGACACATGTGCACAGTGTTGAAACCTTTTGTCAAACTGAATGCCATTAGAGGTGGGCAGCCAAACCTCTTGGTCAATACCAGTGCTTGGCAGCCTTTAGCATCAAAAGAGTCATTTTTCCTCCTCTTCCAGTAAAAAAGAAAAGTTGAGCTATAAAACATTACACAGCTTATAAACTTGTAAAAGTTTTAATCTCTTTTAAACAACAAAACGCAACAAATAAAAGTGCAGCAAGCATGAGTAGCATTTCTACTAAATAATTTAAATGCCTTTTTTCAATGAAAACTAAATGTAGCCAACTTGAACATAAAAAAGCTAATCAGAGTTCACATATCTGCATGAGTGTTGTGTTCTGAATTATTTCTTGTTTTATTTTTTTATTTGAAGAATAGATACTCTGATATTTGTAGAACGCTTCATGTCTCGTCCGTCTGTGAACGTGATAACAGAGTGTGATATATTACATTTTACAGACAGTATTTTGAAAGACAAAAGTTTGACGTGTGGAAATGTGTTTGACTATTGCTAAGTGAGCCAGCTATCCGAGTGCCTCTTGTCGCTGTGGCTTCACACACGACTTACATGAAGTCAGCGGCCAACCTAAACCGCTGGGATACAGTGTTTTGACTGTTGCTAAATTAGCAAGCGTCCCAAGTGCTTCTTGTAGCCGTGGCTTCACACACAACTTGAGCGAAGTCAGCGGCTTCAAATACGGTCAAATACGTTTGATGGCAATTGGCGGCAGGCTTTCTTATGGGCATGGCTTTAAGCGAGACATGCTCTCTGTCTCACTGCTTCCCGAACCCTTCCCCAAGCTCTGCTTCTCAGTTTACGAAACAAGCTCAGGCAGAAATTGTTGTAGTTGGTGATTCCCAGAAAAAGAAGAATATTTTATCTGTCAACAGCATTTCACGAGGGACTGTTTTTGTGAACATGAACGTGAGCTATCTGCCAAATTCTTGCTGAAGCCAGAAGGAAAGTTAATGTTGGACACGCTGTGCATCCACAGGGGTGGAGAGAACCACAGTGCTCACTGTCTGGAACACTGTAGTTCCACAAAAAACGTGTAACCACCACATTTCCACTACCAATGTTGTGCCAGGATTGTCTGCAGTTAGTTAAAGCGACGGCCGGACGTCCAGCTTCTGAGCGTCGCGCCACCAGCATGCCTCTGACAAAGTGTGTCTGACAATGAGTGCTCCTCATCGGGAAAGCGTACTGCTGTTCTGTGTCGTGTGTAGCTTATCTATGAGTCTACAACTCAATACAAAGCGCAACAATTTTGAAGCCCTCACTTTTTTTTTTAAAAAACGTCAGTGTTCCATTTACATACCTGACTTACATATTAACCAAGCTACAGCAATATTATTATTGTAGCAGCTAACATCAAAAAGTTTCGATGGTGTTTTAAATCAAAATACGGCAAGATACTGCAACTATTACATGTTATCACTGTACTTGTTAATGCATGATCAGAGGGTGTATATCAAATGGTGCAGCTTTTAGAGGGATTCATATTTGAAATAGGTGTATCCCAATGACATGCTGAAATACACCTGTTTCCTTGTGTTCTAATGCACAGAAAAGGGAAATAAATATATGTTCATGTTTCTTTGTAGATCTTCCAAATTCAGATTTAGATTGAGAAAATAAAGTCGATTGCTTTTGATAGTGTATTCATTAATATGCCATATATTATCATCAAATGAATGAAAAATCTCAGAATAATGTTGATAATATTTAGTTGCAATAATTTGTAGAATTATCCTCCAGCAAAAAATATCATAACAGGCCTTAGAGTGATAAATGGATTTACAGTGCTCACTGATATTCATACTCGACAGTCTAAGCTCCCCCACCATGTTGTCCTACATCAGACTGCATTCCCATGACCAGTTTTAACATATATAACAAATATATATACACACACCGTCCGATTGTATTGTTTTAAAGCCATGTAATGAACGCTAGCAGGCCCTGAGCCTTAAATCCATCCGATGCTCGGCAGCTGTCTCTTGTAAGTGTGAGAAAAGGCGCTGAGAAAGGCTGTGAACGCCATCTTGTTGAGTTCAGCTGCTCGGGCCCTCGATATAGGAACCCATTCATTGGAGGCGTTGCAGGAAAGGGGGCACACCGACAGAATCTATTCGATCAACTTCATAAAACTGCCCATTTGAATACAAAAATCAGTGAAATAAGGATAAATTCGGTTACATCCAGCCCCGATTTCTTCGGTTTGACAGGGCCGGACTGGAAGTTGCTCCCGCTGCACCTTGTTGCCTCCTAGCTCCGGGAAGGCGCTCATCGCGGCTTCCAGAGGCAACACTTACTGATTTCTCGACATTGTAACCCACATAATCTCGCTGACTCCAACTCCGATAGTACATTATAGTCGTTTAAAACGCTTTTGGTTATACTGGGTAAAAAGACGATAGTGCCGGCCTGACAGGGGCATAGCTGGCTAAAGAGCTCGTCCTGCAACAGACGATCGAGATAACAGGATTTCAGAAGGCCAATTACAACAATTTTCTCTCCGGTAAACACAGAAAACGATACCTTCCGAACCTCAGTGTCTGAACTCATGTGATTTCATATAAGTTTATAGCGTCCCGACAGGCGAATTAGGATAGCTAGCGATTTTCCCCTTCGGGTGCAAGTCTGATCGAATCTACCGTATTAAAGCCTCAGTTAAAGATTCGGTTATGTGTTGGTTTACTGAATAAATTTGACTAAAATACTACAGCTAGGCAAATAATCTGTGCGGTGCAAATAGTTCAGATTTAAGCAAACTGACCCTCAAAAGACGTCACTAAAATGTGCTACATGGAACCACATCGGGGCCCAGTTTTTTCCACGATAAACCGACACAAAATTATATGAGCCAGGCCAGACTTTCTGGCCTGCTAACTTGCATGGACTCCATACGGGAAAGCCGAGTGGTGGTTGAGGCTCTCCTTGGCGAAGAAGTCATTTTTAAAACTCGCTTAGCTGTAAACTGCATGATGCTATAACAGGAAGGGAACTGAATTCAATCGTTTTAGAAAGGTTTTCGCAAATAGCTGCATTTCCAAAAAATAAAGTTTAGAAGTTTAATAAGGGTAGCATACGAGCCGGGTACTAGCTTTGGGTGTAGCAAAGACGTGGGTAATGTGGGCCAGATTATCTATCTGTTGGCACCTAGCAAATAGGGTGGATTTGCACTGTCAAGAATCCCCAGGATTAGCCATTATAACAACAGTTTTGTTCGTTAAACCTGGATACAAGAGGGCATACTTGTTAACCTGCAGTCACAGATTAAATGCTAATTAACAGCTGCACAGTTACCACTTGGTGATATTTGATATTAAATATGGATAAATGTTCAGATAATGGTCACCAGTCCGGTCAAAGTGTGCTAGTTTATAGTGAGCCCCACACCCACTCAAACTACCCGTTAAACTAGCGGCAGGCTAACTACAACTAACTAACCGAGAACCCACTCGTTCTTGCTCCAGCCCACCACAACATATCTAACGTTTCAAATATTCAAATCCTTACCTTCTTGCAGATGTTATCCGTGCTATAAATCACATTAGCTGGCAAAAACAACAAAAACAAGCTGGTCTCTCCTCTCTCGGATGTAGCTAGCGAGGAGCGGCACTCCCCGAATCCGGTTTTTGACCCACCGAAGGAGGAGGGGGAGACACCGGTACAGTCGAGCAGATACAAGGCTGTATTTCACCCCCCAAAAAAGTTATTTCTGAGTCTCCCTCCGAAGCCGCCACAAATTCCACTTTCAGGGCGAAATGAAAACAACCCCCCCTCGTCCAACTTCGTCGACCTCGTCCCTCCTTTTCTTCCTGGCTTCAGAATCTCAGCGGTTTCTTCCTGCGGCCATCAAACAGCATAGATGGGCGCGGTAACCCTGCACTCAGCGCTGGGAAACCCCACGCTCAGACAGCGTCATAACGTACTGCCAAGGGTCGGCGACCACTTCAAGAAATCAGGAAAAACTGCTATCTTTGGTAACTCCTGACATAGAGCTACAATTTGCATTTATCCTGTGCTACATTTTATGTTTGCAGTTTCCCATGATGTTCATTTGTGAAGTTGTGGACAATTTAGAGTCTCTAATTAACATACTATTTCGATAAAAAATGCTTTTACTGATGTTTCATTAATAAAGTCAAATGTACCAATAGAGTTAGCATAACACGGTTATAGATGACAGCATAGGGACACTCATAAATACATTTTAGCATAACTTCAGAGCATATAACAATATTAAGAGTATTTCAACATAACACTTCAGTGAGTGTTTCACTAAAGTAGAAGTGTTAGTTAGTTTAAGTGAGTCAAAGGTCACGCAAAAATATCGTAAGCTCATATATCACAAGCAGGACAAGACAAGCAGGGCAGCCTTGGGAGTATGTACTGTTTGTACTGTGCGAGACATCGCATCAGCAGAGATGCCAGTTTATCACCTTGCTTGCATCACACAAGCTTCGTTAAGAAATGATGAAGAGACACGGGCACCAACAATAATTCAACGCTCAACGCTAAAGTGGCCTTGTTAGGGTGAGGAAAAAGAGGCACAATTACAATGGCCCAAAGTGCTTCATACGTGTCAATGTATATCATCTGAGAATAGGTCAGTTGTATGGACATGACCACAACAACCGCTACATCCAGTACTCTGATTTGCAAGGCAAAACAGATGGTATACGACACATGGAACTAGCTAAACGGTAGGAAAGATGTCCTCAAATGTCTTTAATGATGGTATTAGAATCAATCATTCGATCAGTCATTTGATGCAACGCCCCTGTGCTCGAATTGAAGTTGAGAAACCATCAGGGATTAACTTCCTGTAGCATGTTTGTCGGTAGGAGCGGCACTTTGGCATACAGACACTGCCATCATTATGGCTTGCGGTGCTCACAGGAGGGGTTAATAATGCTCACCGGGTTAAAACGTAACACAGAGACACGGAACACTTGGTTGTCTTTTGGGAAAACTGTGTGTGTGCCGTCTATTGGGTGATGACTACACAAGATGGCCTAAAAGCCCATTATCTTAAAATGCATGTATCTGAATATGATGTACTTGTAGTAAAGTTGAAATAACAGAAAAGTAGAATGATATGTTGTTCATTTGAATGTATGCCAATTAAGTTTGTAGTGCATTCATTGATGAACACCAACCAAGTGTGTGTGTGTGTGTGTGTGTGTGTGTGTGTGTGTGTGTGTGTGTTTGCTCATCATCAAGAAAGTCTCTCTCGGTGTGAGTTTCCACTGGGACTCATCTGGCCCTAGGTTTAATGCTGCTGAGATTAGGTTGCCCTGGATACACTCCCAGTCCGCATGCATGTGTTATGAACCTGCTTAAAGCTAAAGGCTTCAGGGAATTTCCCAGAGGAAGACGTTATTGCCTGAATTGAAGCTTTCTAGCCAAGATACAACCACATGTTGATTTTGTCTGATGGAGAAAAATGGCTTAAAAGTGGTGGCATTGTTTCAATTGTATGATTATTAAAAGATTTGAATCTTAATATCAGCCATTCATTTTCTACCGCTTTTCCTCACGAGGGTCGCGGGGGTTGCTTGAGCCTACCCCAGCTGTCTTTCGGGCAAGAGGTGCGGTACACCCCCGACTGGTGGCCAGCCAATCACAGGGCACATATAGACAAACAACCATTCACACTCACATTCACACCTATGGACAATTTGGAGTCGCCAATTAACCTAGCATGTTTTTGGAATGTGGGAGGAAACCAGAGTACCCGGAGAAAACCCACGTATGTACTAGGTCCGATCTGCACACCACCAGTCAAAGACGGTAAGTAGCACGATCTCTCCGCATTAGCGCCAGAGAGATCAGAAGAGAAATCAGATTAGAAAAAGTAGCAAAATAACAACGCAAATATGGTGTAATATGATGTCATACACGCATGGTAAAAAACAGTGAACAGCATTATGCCAGGCTAAGCTCATAATGACCTTGCTTTTTATAGGCAGGTTGGGGTGCATTAATCTGCTTTGGTATAATCTCCTACAATCTCTTTATAAATGCTTACAGCATGTATCTGTGAGGAGAGAAGAGAGAGGTCTTTAGACACTACTGACATCTGCTGTTCACATGCTAAGATTATTTAGCCAATATTTAGCAATGGGATACTGTGCAAAGCATGTAAAACATGTAATAGTTGTAGTATCTTGTCGTATTTTGATGATTTAAAACACTACAGAAACTTATTTTTGAGGCGCATTGATGCACATACTTATGCTGGTCCGGTCAACAACAGCAGCAGTGACAACACTTACGATGTGTACTTTCATTGGGATGGCTGTATCTTCCAGCACAGGACGTGTGCTACTGTCTTTAGGTAAAAAAAAATGCTGACGGAAAATGAGCATCTTGTTTAGTCTTTGTAGCAAAGTGGTGGTAAATATCCACTCTTCAGTCTGTGAATAAACAAGTCAGTTATGTTAATGTTTTTTTTTGTTTTGTTTTTTTTGTGATGGCTTTAGTGTCAAAATAGGTATTTCCCATGACGCCTGTTGCTAGCAAGGTGATATAACTTGTTTTCTCGTGTTAGAACGCACAGAAAAGGGGAAGAAATATGTGTTCATGTTTCACATAAAGATTGTGAATGATGGGCAAATTTCCAAAAAAGGTGCAGTTCCCCTTTAAGATACAAGATTTTGGATGTTTTTTTAATAGTATATATATATATATACAGTTTATAATCAATCTAACAATAAGCACAAATGTAAGTTTGTTATTTTACATTTCATAGACATGTTTTTGGTTGGCCTGCCTCTGACTTCAAGGTTCTACAAGGTTCAAGGTTCTGTTTTTTTACACCATCTGACACACCCAATCATGATATTTCTCACGCGCTCACCGACGCCCTCTGGTGGAATCAGGTTCCAATAGTCATGAAATAACATGAGAGCCGCAACGAAGAAATTCCATCCAGTTCTACTGTACTGTATATCCCCTTGTAGTGTGAGGGGGCTTGAACCAATCCCAGCTACCTGTCATTTACAGGACTGACACCCCCAAAAAGAAAGGACCCAACCAACAGATTAAAAAAAGATTAAAACTTATGAAATTCTTGCAGCGAGGCAAATGACGCTACACTCAACTGCAGTGCTTTTGCTGCAATTTCCTATTTCACATATGAACACACACAAAAAAGTGCAACATGTCCTGTTTCATCATGCCTTGTTTGCTCACTTTGTCCGGAAATAATGCAAAACTAAAATAAACTCTTGAAAATATACGTACACTACCACTCAAAAGTTTGGGATCACTTGCAAATGTCTTGGTTTTCCAAAGAAAAACACATTTTCATGCATTTCACAAACAAATGTTTCAATTTCACAAACATTTTTATCCATTTCACAAACAATTAAAATGAATCAGATGATTTTCAAAGAAGGATGTACATTTTTGCATAGAGGCCTACTATCAACAACTGTCAGTCCTCTGCATCAATCTCCTGGTATGGCTGCTAATCCAAGTTCATCGTTTTATAAGGCTAATAGATGATTAGAAAAGCCATCTAAAAATCCAAACTAAAACTAAAATCTCTTACCATGCTGTTAACTACTCCCTTCAGAGAGCAGCACAAACTGGGTCTAACAAGGACAGAAAAACGCTGCACAACTGTGCAAGAAGACAAATATCTGAGAGTATGTAGTTTAAGACAAAGACGCCTCACAGGTCGTCACCTGGCAGCTGCACTAAATAGTAGCCGTCAAACACCAGTGTCAGTATCAACAGTGAAGCGGCGACTTCAGGATGCTGGACTTCATGGCAGGACTGCTAAGAAAAAGCCATATCTCAGACTGGCCAAAAAAATTCCCAAGTGATCCCAAACTTTTGACCGGTAGTGTATGTCATATAAATTTGGTAGTATTTGCCACAATACGTTTGCATAAACTATGTTTTTGAGGCTAAACCTACATAAGCTACTGAAGAAAAAAATAACTACATTGTTAAAAATCCAATGAATATCTTGTCCAACGGAATCAGTCCACAGAGGTGGACACTAAAGCCATGAAGGTGACGCTGTACACCTTCAGCTCATCACCTTTTACTGTGAGAGCCACACACATTTGCACCACTTCATTGGGCTGGAACAAACAAACACACACATACACACACGTTATTATTTCATAATAGTAATAAATGACAAATACCTATGAACTAAAAGTAAACCCCTCACCTTGTGTCCGCTCTGAGGGGTCCATGTAAGTGCGATGGCACGTTTGCTGCCTGCCTCAACATAGCCTTTGCCGGGCTCCACACTGAAGCCCTTCTGCTGCAGGGATGCCAGGTTGTCCCAGTTAAATTCACAGCCCTAAAACATGAATGTAGAATGAAGATAATTGTCTGCAGAGCAGTTTAACCAAATGCTTCGTATATATATATACCTTCTTACTCGTCCGGATGGAGCCCACTGTCAGCTCCCTAACTGCAGGTCTGATGGTCCCCATGTTGTAGCTGGCACGCAGAGTAACCAGCACGGTGTTTTCCATGTCACCTGACTGCACAACTTGGAGAGAAAACATACTGTAACTCATTCACTCTCATCCAAATATACTGTATAAAAATGGGCTGTAATAATGCACCTGCAGGATAAAGTGGACTGGTTATTAGTGGAGGAAGTAGAGATTCAACAGGAACTCTCAAAGGGTCTCCCCCTTGTAAATACGTATTATGTGAAGATGCTGCACCTTTTAGATCCAGAGCACACAGCTCACTCTAGACACAAAAAACACAACCACAATACATTAGTTCATGACGGAAAAATGATTTCATCATGTCATGTGAGTGTTTAGTCACTTTATTGGCGAGCTCAATGGTGAGTCGATCGGAATAATTGACAGAGGAGTGATCAGGGTGAAAGGTGACAACCACGTCCTGGCTTTGTCTTGCAGCAATGCTTCCCTCCACAGGCACAACACTGAAAACACTTAGTCCGTTGTAGTTTTGGGTTCCTGTACATGACACAAAATATACAGTCAAATATACAGTCAAACAAAGTTTTTTTTCATAAAATTTAATTTGCACAGACACATAAATAACAGCCTATTCCAACTGTCTTTGGGCAAGAGGCGGGGTACACCCTGGACTGGTTGCCAGCCAATCACAGGGCACATATAGACAAACAACCATTCACGCTCACATTCATACCTATGGACAATTTGGAGTCACCAATTAACCTAGCATGTTTTTGGAATGTGGGAGGAAACCGGAGTACCCGGAGAAAACCCACGCATGCACGGGGAGAACATGCAAACTCCACACAGAGATGGCTGAGGATGTAATCGAACTCGGGTCTCCTAGCTGTGAGGTCTGCACGCTAACCACTCGACCACCGTGAAGCTAGTTAGGACTTTTTATTTCATAATTCATACATTTTCTATACCGCTTATCCTCACAAGGGTCACAGGGGTTGCTGGAGCCTATCCCAGCTGTCTTCAGGCAAAAGGCGGGGTACACCCTGGACTGGTCGCCACAGCCAATCACAGGGCACATATAGACAAACAACCATTCACACTCACATTCATACCTATGGACAATTTGGAGTCGCCAATTAACCTAGCATGTTTTTGGAATGTGGGAGGAAACCGGAGTACCCGGAGAAAACCCACGCATGCACGGGGAGAACATGTAAACTCCACACAAAGATGCCCAAGCAGGGAATCGAACCCCAGTCTACCCGATCTCCTGACTCTGTGACCTACCTCAGATAAGGTTGGTAATGAAATACTGAACAATGAATCATATCACCTAACTACTTCAGAGTAGTCAGTGTACAGCTTGTATAGAGTGTTATGTAGATTGACTTAACACATGCTCTGCTTTAGAATGTCCCAATAGATGTTGGACTTCATGTTTCCCTCAATGAACCACAGCTCCCCTATGCAGGCATGACTCATGCAGCCCCAGACCATGTCGCTACCACCTCCATGCTTGACTGGTTACGAAAACACAATTATCTTTTTCCTCACTTGTGTTGCCAGATATTGAGACATACAAGCTGTACACTGACTATTCTCACTGTAAGACATCGTACTGACCAACTGTACCCCTAAACCTCCCAAGCTAGCTATCTACCTAGCAATCTACTTACCTTCCTGTCTATGAACCCACTGAAACTTGAGCCAAGGTCTAAGAGTGTGACTATACAGTATCTTACCTACTACAGGTTGGATATTGGAGTCCGTGTAACCACCCATCAGTACGGACACCTTTTCATCAGCACCCTGAGTTTTGGAGGGCAAGAGGCTGTACAGCAGCGCTTTGAAACCAACTGCAACATCCGAGCTATTCTCCAGCTAAAACGAACACACGGTTATTGGTCGCAAACATATTTCATTTTGTATATATTTTTTTTACTCAACAAAACTTATGTGGGCTCACCTTCAGGACGTGTGAGATGCTCTCCTTCTCTCGCACGCAGCCGAAGTCCAGGACACCTCCAGAGTGGGAGCAGGTGATAGCAGGAAACACACCCTCTCCACGTAGAGTCAGGGCCAGGGTCATCTTTGGACAACACACCTCCAAAGTCTCACAGAACTAAAAATCAAAAGCTCTTCATCAAGTTAAGTCATGTCAAATAGACAGTAACAATCAAAAGTAAACAATAAATAAATATGCAAATGAAAAACAGTATTCAGCAAGGTGTTAAAGGAAAACTGCATTTTTGAGGGTGATTTTGTCCATCATCCAAAATCCTAATGTGGGACATGAACACACGTCTTCCTCTTTTCTGTGCGTTCTAAAGATATAAAAACAGCTAAAAATAGGCAATATATATATATTTTTAAATAAAAAACAAACAAGCAAACAAACAAATAAAATTCATTCATTAATTTTCTACTGCTTATCCTCATAAGGGTCGCGGAGGGTGCTGGAGCCTATCCCAGCTGTCTTCGGGCGAGAGGCGGGGTATAACCCTGGACTGGTGGCCAGCCAATCACAGGGCACATATAGACAAACAACCATTCACACTCACATTCATACCTATAGACAATTTGGAGTCGCCAATTAACCTAGCATGTTTTTGGAATGTGGGAGGAAACCGGAGTACCCGGAGAAAACCCACGCATGCATGGGGAGAACAACAGAGATGACCGAGGGTGGGATTGAACTCGGGTCTCCTAGCTGTGAGATCTGCGCGCTAACCACTCTACCGCCGTGCAGCCAATAAATAAAATATTTTTAAAAATAATAAAAATAGGCAATAAACGTCATAGGATTCGACTATTCCACCCACAAAGCCTCCAACAACGCTCCATACGCCCACTCCGCTGTGATTGGTCACACTCAGGTTGCACAGCTAACAGCTTGTAACCGGGCACGCCCATATAAGGAAGTCACTGGCTGGATGGAGGCGGCACGGCGGTCAAGTGGTTCGCGCGCAGACCTCACAGTGAGGAGACCAGGGTTCAATTCCCTCGGCCATCTCTGTGTGGAGTGCATGCGTGGGTTTTCTCCGGGTACTCCGGTTTCCTCCCACATTCCAAAAACATGCTAGGTTAATTGGCGACTCCAAATTGTCCATAGGTATGAATGTGAGTATGAATGGTTGTTTGTCTATATGTGCCCTGTGATTGGCTGGCCACCAGTCCAGGGTGTACCCCGCCTCTCGCCCGAAGACAGCTGGGATAGGCTCCAGCATCCTCCGCGACCCTCGTGAGGAAAAGCAGTAGAAAATGAATGAATGGCTGGATGGAGCTGCAGGGTCACAGTGAGTCACAGTGAGCCGGTGTTGGAAAAAAACTCTTCGCGTTCAGAGCCATCCCGAACTTCTTTCAGGGCTCACTTCCAAATGCGCAAACCTCATTATCTGAAACTTTGGCATGGTTTAACAATACTACATTCTAACTACATTTATAGGTCAGAAAAGTGGAAAAAAGTGTCACATAAAAGTGCTATATTCTGCACTCCCTGGAGGCGATGGAGGGTGGACTGGTCGGGGGGCCCATATTGAAAAAAGTTAGACTTTTTGTATTTGTCAAATTTAAAATTACAGTATTAAATTACAATATTTGGGTCAGCAAAACCCACATTTTTTGTTGAGTTTTAAGAGTTTTGCTGCCATCCATGCATGAACCACTTTGGTACATTTAAGTACATACGATCGTTCCAACTATTAACCTACCGCTCTTTCCAGCATCGGACAGAAGGCCAATACCAGAATGTGCTTATCTCCAGGTGATATGACTCTCAGAGAATTAAGAAGCGAAAAGGGGCCGTATATGTCCAGCAATGATGACTTTAGCTTGAAAACATGTAAAGAAAAACAGGGTGACATGTTAGTCCTGGATTAGAGTCATAACAGCAGGGGCTATTCAATATGTGACAAATAAATCAAATACAACATTTTATAATATTATTAACAATATCGACATAATAATAGTCACTTTCATCTGCAAATATCAATATATAAATAGACATTTTCAACTGCAATAGTAATAATTATTGGTAGTGAAAATATACCTCCAAAGATTCCTCTGAAATGTTTTGGACTGCAACTTTTTTAATGACTCTCTCTCCTAAAAATCAAAGGCCCCAAAGCATTGTGTAAATAGAACACACAACACTACACATGTACTGTATGTTCGAAATGCTTTTAAAACAAAACAAATTAACTCACCTACAGCCACTTGCTGGAACTCTAAGGCATAATGTCTGATGTTGTTGGATACCACCACTAGAGGGGGCTGTACAGCAGGACACTGCAGCTTCAGGTAGAGCGTATTTAGAGGACTGAGGGCATATAAAATGAAAGAAGATATGAAAAGAGTAATAATGAACCAAAAACAATGTTATTTTAAAATACATGAATGTGTCCTCTTCTCTACTGTTTCTGGAAAATGAATCAAACCTTAGCTAAGTGTGTTACCTCCATGTTGGCTGGACCTGCCGGTCTTCCTCTGGGGGGTCGCCATCTGACACAAAGCAGGAGATGGTGTACTCGCTGTAGCTCGGGGTGAAGGAGTACAGCAAAGATGTCCTCGCCTCCTCAAACTTCTGAGATCTAGGAATAAGAATCCAGCAGAATTCACACAGAAGTAATTTACCCATATTGCCAAAAAAGCACAATAGGAGATCATGAACAGATGGCCAGACATTCTCCTTCAGGATTTTTGGTAGTTCTATTTATTACAGCAAGTCTTCCAGATCCTGAAGCAATGAAATAGGCCCAGACCATCGCACTACCACCACCATATTTTACTGGTGAGGTCCTGAAGCAACAAAATAGTCCCAGACCATCGCACTACCATCACCATATTTTAGTGGTGAGGTAGGTACTGAAGAAACAAAATAGGCCCAGACCATCGTAATACCACCACCATATTTTACTGGTGGTATGATGTTCTTTTTCTGAAATGTTCATTATACTGGATTGTTGCAGGAAAGACTCGACAAGCAGGGGTTCCCAAACTTTACCAACTCAGGGCCCACTTGAAAATCTAAAAAATGGCCGCGGCCCACCTTTGTCCTGTAAACAGTACATAGACAAAATGCTGCGTTCTCAGAGCAGTTAACTTATTGTTATTATTATTATTATTATTATTATTATTATTATTATAAGATTCAGGATTTAAATGAAAGCAGGGGGATAAAGGAAACCCATACTTTTAATCTGTGGTGTACACACAAGACAGAATTAATTCTCATTCTTTTCATAACTGCATTCAAGACTGGCATGATGACCAGAGAGCTACGTTCCAATTATAAACTGTATAAGGTACCTAAAATATTGGGACAGGTCACTCAATAGGTTATTACTTATGCCTATAAATATTTTTTTAATCGTGAAATAAATATTTTACAATAAAAATGATTTAAAAAATAATATGTGCAAAAATGAATATTTTTAATGACATCTAATGGCTCCCCTGCAGTTCCACCATAACCCACTAGGGGGCCGCGGCCCACACTTTGGGAATCACTGCTCTACAGGAAAGAAGATGTAAATGCTGTCCCACTTTTTTGCCAAAATATCTTTTTAGTATAGTGGCGTCCTCGAAACAATATACTCACCAATACAGTATAGCATTCTGCCCTGATATTTGGTCAATCTTACCCTGCTTCTATGTTGTCAGGAGGTGGTGATTCTATGGGGCTCACAGTTTTGTCGGACAGCTTGCTGCTTTTAGATAATTTCCTCCCTTTTCCATCCATGGTGCTCGCCTTTTTCATCTGAAAACAAAACATTCAGAGAAGCGTGGCATGAATGCCAACCAAAATATGTGTGCCTGCTAACAGAGAACAAAGAAGTACCTCATCCTCAAGGAGTTTTTGCTCCTCAGTGAGCTGCTTAGCTTTGAGGAGGAGACGTTGAGCCTCTTCCTTGATGTCCTCGTCTTCCAGTTTGGGTCTGAAGGTCACCTGGACCAGACATCTCTGTAGTAGTGTAGAAACACTGGTTAAAATCACTATAATGTTATATATATGCTGTATAATGTTAGCTCCTTCACATAGCTATCAATTAATACTATATAAATCATTAATTACTTGAATTGGGCCACAGTTTTGTTGAATGAAAATGCACAAAAATTATTGAACATAATTGGTCCCTTTTAAGATGTTCACTTCCGGCATATTTCCAGGAGATGGCGCCCTGACACCATGAAGCCAGCAATCACTAAGGCAGGCTTCTTATTTTGAACTCCGGGGTGCTTGTTTATTGTCATCATTATCCATGCATCCATCCATCAGTTTTCTATGCCGCTTATCCCCATCAGGGTCGTGGGGGTATGCTGGAGCCTGTAATCATTATGTCTTTATTATAAATATTCATTCATTCATTTTCTACCGCTTATCCTCACAAGGGTCGCAGGGGGTGCTGGAGCCTATCCCAGCTTTCTTCAAGCGAGAGGCGGAGTACACCCTAGACTGGTCGCCAGCCAATCACAGGGCACATATAGACAAACAACCATTCACACTCACATTCATACCTATGGACAATTTGGAGTCGCCAATTAACCTAGCATGTTTTTGGAATGTGGGAGGAAACCTGAGTACCCGGAGAAAACGCACACATGCACAGGGAGAACATGCAAACTCCACACAGAGATGGCCGAGGGTGGAATTGAACTCAGGTCTCCTAGCTGTGAGGCCTGCATGCTAACCACTCGTACGCCGTGTAGCCCTATTAGGAATATAATATAGGTATTCTATTGAGAGGCAGCGAGGCAATACACATTCTGCAACAAAAGCACATGCATATATTCTCATGCATATGCATAGATTGAAAAAAGAAAGGGTATGAATGTGAGTGAGTACAGTGTGTACACTGTATACAGTGTACACTGTATGTGCTCCAGCATACCCCTGTGACCCTAATGAGCGTAAGTGGAATAAAAAAACTAGAGGATGAAAAAAAAGAAAAGCCATGATTTTGACACAAAGTGTACAAAAAGTGCCAAGTGTTTGAGTGAGGACATAAAATGAGCCACAGGGTCCCCTCACCTCTCCAGGTAGCAGGCGTCCTGCAGCAGGAGAGATCTTGAAACTGGAGTCCCGAGATGGTGTGAAGGAGAAGAGTCTTCCCTCAGCACACACGGGTTGTTTAGGCAGCTTTTGTCCAGTTTGGCTATAAGTCAGGTACAGCAGAGCTGTGGATTGGTCGCCTACTGCCGTGGGCCCAAACTGAACCAGGTAATGGGAGAGCTCCAATGGAGGGCACACACCCATGGCACGGCAAGCGAGGGGGAAAACCCTGAAAAACAAATAAAGATACAATATTGTTTAATATAGGTTTCACTGGGATGTAATGCTGGGCTAAAGTTCACCTGTTAATTCCAGACTTGCAGCTAAGCTGGAAATGGTACTCTTTGGCTTTGCTGGCGCTGAAAATCACATCAATCTCCAGCGTTTCTTGCGGGAGGAGAGTACCAAAGCCATCATTTGGTTGGACTTCAACACACTGTTGCATGAGGAGAGCATAAACGTAATTGTTAGCAAAGCAAAAAAAAAAAAAATAATAAATAAAAAAAAATATATATATATATAACACATCCAGCTAAGATGGCGTACCTCTGGAATGGCTACAAAGCCAAACTCCTGAGGCAACAGGGACATGTTCGTCAGGCGTACACTGCTCTTGACGGACTGGTAAATGGAACAGTAGCCAAAGTCCAACTCCAGCTGGTCAAACTTCAAGTCAGAGGATGTCACGATTGCTTGAATTGTGTAAATGACAGGATGCACCTTGAACACATTGGAAATGTGGCAGACATTTATAGACAAATTGTTGTGTTTTATTAGTCAGCTAACAGCTAACTGTATTTGCTAGCTAGCTGTATTTGTGCTCATGGTATATTCATGACTGGTGGCCAGCCAATCACAGGGCACATATAGACAACCAACCATTCACACTCACATTCATACCTATGGACAATTTGGAGTCGCCAATTAACCTAGCATGCGGAATGTGGGAGGCAACCCGGAGAAAACCCACGCATGCAAACTCCACACAGAGATGGCCAAGAGTGGGATTGAACTCCGGTCTCCTAGCTGTGAGGTCTGTGCGCTAACCACTCGACCGCCAACCACTCGACCGCCATGCAGCCCTTAATGGTATATTGTTTTTTTTTAAATAGTGCATGTCTAAGGTGTGTGCATAATCTTAAAGAGGACGTATTATGCAAATTTTTGGCACTTTGTACTGCGTTGTTGACTCCTATAGAGCAGCTGCATGCGTTACCTGCACGGAAAGCTTTCTAGATCTTCCTGAATATGCACCTATTCCAGCTGTATTTCCTTGGATTTCCAAAACAATCTGTTTTAATTTATTCCAGCCATGGCCCGCCTCCAGGCACGCCAGGAGGCTGTTCTTGACCAGTTAACAACAACCACTACGTTTACATGCGGTCAATATTCCGGTTAGAAAAGGAGTAACCCAGGGGGAATATTCTGGTTTTTAAAAACCCGAATATGAGCTATTCAGGTTTCTCAAAAGGGTTATTAGTGTTTCCATGGCCGTGCGCAACCAGGTTATTGCTAATATTCCGGTTATATGACTGCATGTCAACGTAGCCAATGTGTGCATGTGCTTTAATGCCAAGACCTCGAAGGGCTTGTAGGCAACACATTTGGTTCTCCACAGGAGAAGCCTGGCCCAGTCTTTGGCTCACAGTCAGAGCTCTGCCTCTTCTCTCCTTGTCTTTGCAGCGACAGGGAATAATGAGGAAGAGGAAGGTGATGATTTGGCGAGAAGATGAAACAAATTTAGATTTCCAAAAAAAAATAACTGGAATCAATATGATACAAATGTTGAAGCAGCTGCTCTGTGTTTTGCAAACTAGGCTTCTGTCGACTTGCTGAAGGAGCCCAAGTAGTTATTTCCCTCCAAATTCTAAATTAGACTTAAGGAGCAATAAGTACAATACAGTATAGGATAAGGACATGGTAGTGACTACACAAATGCATTCCTGCTTCTCCATATTTGGAGACATTTTTCTTCAGACAATACAGAGCAACCTTTATGCTTGGCTTGCTAACGCCCATGGAGCAACTGGGCCTTGGGGGTATGAGATAATTTTAGCTAAGCGGCAAAATAGGTTACAATCTCCAGTGGCTCCGCTTGCTAGTGTTTGGGACAACGCAGGAAGAACAAAAGTGTTTTCCTTTAGCATGACATTGACGATGTTTAAAATGGACTAAAGTCGAGTGACCCATTAAAATGATGGTTGTCACAGATTGTGATGAATTAATTAATCGTCATTGAAATGCTCTGAATGGAATGCTTTGCTAGGAACAAACATATTATCTGAATAAATTAAGACAGCTGTTGTTTTTATTTTAAACTTGTATATTTCTTAGCTACCTTTTGCACTGCCCTAGTGTATCGCAGAATTTGTAAGACGGAAGCAGCAGTTCAACGCAGGTAGCTGTGGATGGCTGCTGGCCGCACTGGGAACCCTTCCCCTTTGTGGAACGTGGAACTCGTCTTGTGTTCATGTTGTATAAAAAAAAAAAAAGTATGCCACGGCTTTGTAACAGTCCGACACTGTGTTCCTTCATTAGAAGTTTAGTCTGGAATTGCATTTGTTTCCCGCTCTTCTCCTCTTGTCGTTCCCCTTTCCCTCTCCTTCATCGCCCAATCATCCTGATCAATATTTTGATTCAATAAAAATACCTCAAGGTAATATTTTGTATATTCTCAGCAATATTTATGTGCTAAAAATATCTTAAACAAATCATAATCAATATTTTTTTAAATCAGCACTGATCAAAAATATTGTCAGCCTGGTCTAAATTACAATACACACCTGCCCTGCAACTTGCACGGTCATTGGAACCTCCAGGACTCCTGTTGCGCTGTCAAAGTACTTGCTGGCATCTTGGGATAAGGACTGTCTAACAAGGAGGCAAAAAGACAAAGTATTGAAACTCAAGATTTTTGCCATTTGAATATTAACAATTATTATTTTTATACTTGCATGACAAATGGTATGTAAACATTGCCTTTCCAGTTAGTGAAGGTTTTATGATGTCCGCCCTCTGACCTTTGGTTCAGAATCAAAACAGAACAAATGTATAGCATTACCGAATAAAAAGGTTTCATGCTAATGAAAAGCGCAGAAGACAAACCCAACAATTCCGCTTGTATCTTTGATACAAAGAGTCAAAAGCCACAAGCTTTTCAAAGAAAACCCAAGATTGAGACCCAGAAGACCCATTATTTTACTTTAACCCACGACTGTGGGATCAGCTCGCCAGGGAAAGCAGGAGAGCGATGTAGAGCACGCCTCCACACTGCTGTAGGTTGTATCCATGGTGATGGAAGACGTAAGTATGATTCAAAGAGGACCAATAGTTATGCACAGGCTTATGTAAAAAAATCCAATACCTCAATTTGCCCTCTTGGTAAACACGTACAGTACATGGCTAGATGCATGTGGTCAAATGTCAGATAGGGTTGGAAATACACATCCATTTCTCACCTCTCACATATTTTTGCATTCCAATTATTTTTTTCTGCAAAATGTATTCTCTCTTTTGTACTCTTAATGGTAGATGAAGGTTTGAGAGCTGCTAATGCTGCACAGCTTTTAAGGCTCTCCAGATGTCGGTGGCTTTTTTCCGGTTGCATTAGAGGCAAGCCTTGTCATCAACAAATCTGTCACATTCAGTGTTTATTTGATATATGGCGTCACGTTACTACTCGCTGTTTTTACTCCAAGACTCAGAGTGCAGCTCAGAGTGAAAAACATCACTTCCTCAAATGTCCAAATGAATTCTCTGCAGTAACAAAGGGGCGTGATGAAAATGAGTAGTTGTAGCCCTACCAATGGGTGCAGAGGGTGTATTTAAGGAAGCACTCTGGTGCTGCCTGCTAATAGAATCACTGCTGGAGAGTCACTCTTGAAATGGCTTGGCAGGCTCGAGTGGAAAAGCCCGGTGGGACGTCGCCGGGCCCATATGCTCTGGAGGATTTTGGGCAAGGATGAGGTTTCAAGTTTATCAACGTCCTGCACAGATTGGTGTGTTCTTGTCCCTGCATGTGGCAAGATTATCCACAGCCCAATCCATAAGCAGTGCTCTACAATTGATTATAGCGAGTTTACATACTGTAAAGTGGCAGGGTATAAGGCACATGGTTAACTGTAAAAAAAAGGACCCCTTTAACTCCAATCATGACTGCAGTGGTCAAAATATACGGCCGTTCAACTCATCTTCATAGTTATGCACTTTGCCCCAAAATATACTCTTTTTGGTCTGGTGTTTTTGATATAATGTCCGAGGTTTTAGGGATTGTGTTAAAGCCAGAGCCTTTGCTCATCATCCTTGGGGTTTCTGAATCCTTTCAAATGTTAAATAAGGCACAACAATGTTTCATTTCATATGGTCTCATTATAGCGAAAAAATGGATTCTAAAGCTATGGAAAAGTGTAAGTGTACCATCAACTAAGATGTGGCTAGAGGAGTTGACTAACACACTCCATCTGGAAAGAATAAGATATATCTTGAAAGACAGACTTCAACATTTTGAAACATCGTGGCAACCTTTCGTTCAATATCTTGTAAATACAAATCAAGCTCAATGATGAATGTAACATGCACAGCAAGATTCAAGTGAGGTTTTATATAGGTCCTCAACGGGGATAGAGGGTGGGTGGGCTGGCAACCTGCTTTGTTGTATTGATGTTATGTTTGTACATTATGTTTTGTGTTATGAGTTTGCATTTTGTATATTTGTGTTATATTAAAAAAAAAACAAATAAACATACATTGGGAAAAAAATATATATATACGGCCGTTTACCAAGTCACCAAGAATAAACAAAAATCTTAAATTTTTTTCTGCTTTTTGGAATATTCCCGATGTATGGGATCGAACCATGCAAATCAAATGAGTGAATTTACTCCCATCACAAACTTTGCATCATACTGATGACTTTTCTCATTTCCAGTATGCATTTATATGCAACGCCCGCGTCACCCAATTTGAGAACCACTGTGGGGCACTGTGGGGGAATTTTGACCCGCTCATCTTTGCATAATTGTTGTCATTCAGTCACATTGTATAAGGTCATGCCTCAGCATTGACTTTTGGATCATTGTCCTGCTGCAGAGCCCAAACTGGTTTCAGCTCGAGGTCATGAAAAGATGAATGGACATTCTCCTTCATAATTTTTTGTTAGACAGCATAATTCATGTTTACATTTATCACATCAATTATCACGTCATGAAGCAGCAAAACAACAAAAATCTTGACATGAATGCCAAACATCGCGTGTCCATCTAAATGACAATAAATAACAATCCTCTAAGCTGAACAGGGTCACTAGCATATGAACCACTGGCCTTGATATTGTGCACAATGGATTAAGGAGAATACGGAACAATACTGTGGATGTACGGTACAGTAGAAGGAGCAGGCTGTGGGAAATGTGTGGGTTGGATGGTGACAAATATTAAGTGGGGGAAGAAGAGGAAGGAGAGCTGGTGAAGGCTGTGGGTAGGTTGTGTGTATTCTTTCGGAGCCCAAAGTAAAGACTATGGACAGGAGGCAGAGCAAGAAGCAAAGACCTGCACAAAGGATGAATGCTATGAGTCATTCTGAGAATCTAGATTTAACAGCACACTGCACAAATGTGTGTGTGTGGGGGGGGGGATAAGACGATGAGTGAAAGCAGTGCAGGTTTGGAAATTCAACAGTTGTCTGTAACTATAGGAGGCCTGGGCAGTGTCATTTAAAAAGACATACCTCAAAAGCGACCCAAAAAATACGCAGGGAAGAACATATTGCTGTTAGCAAGAACTGTTCACGATCATACCATCATGATAGCAAGTGAAGCGAAGCCTCAACGCCTATCAACCAGACTACAAAATCATCACATGGATGTACTTTAAAGTAGTCAGTGTACATCTTGTATTGCGGTACAGATTTACTATGCACTGAAAACTAGGTGGACTGCACAAGTGGTTAGCGCGCAGACCTCACAGCTAGGAGACCAGGGTTCAATTCCACCCTCTGCCATCTCTGTGTGGAGTTTGCATGTTCACCCCGTGCATGCGTGGGTTTTCTCCGGGTACTCCGGTTTTCCAAAAACATGCTAGGTTAATTGGTGACTCCAAATTGTCCATAGGTATGAATGTGAGTGTGAATGGTTGTTTGTCTATATGTTGCAGTTGATGTTTGCTAAATACAAGGATGAAGAGTCTTGAACCAGTCATGATGTGCTATATATATCACTATATTGACACTTACTATGGTACCCATTATGTCATTGTATGGTCATATCACCTCATATGTGACAAAAAAAAATTATACTAGGAAAGCAGGAAGTGAACAAATGTAACAGTTACTGATTGTAAAAATAAAAATAAAAATAAAAATAAAAATAAAAATAAAAATAAAAATAAAAATAAAAATAAAAATAAAAATAAAAATAAAAATAAAAATAAAAATAAAAATAAAAATAAAAATAAAAATAAAAATAAAAATAAAAATAAAATCTGGTAAAAGTACCAGATGGAGGGGTAGGATTTAATAAGCCTTGCTTCTTCCTACTCCAGTCCAGGGTGTACCCTGCCTCTCGCCTGAAGACAGCTGGGATAGGCTCCAGCAACCCCCGCGACACTCGTGAGGAAAAGCGGTAGACAATGAATGAATGAATAAAAACTAAGTGCGGCATGAATTGTAACGTGTACGCTAACTTTCTGAAGAAGGGCATCATTCTGTAGTCAAATGTGAGGCTATTATTTTTAATGACTTTTTATAATTTGGCCTTTTGGACTTGCATATCTTTAGATGAGTCGGATAATCTTGACAATACTAGCCCAACACTGAAATAGCCTGTGGTCAATGAGTGTGATCTCCTGGTGTTACGTAAGTGGAATAAGGGCTTGCTCACAAACAGCGCTGCCTCTACACGATGGGTTGAGGAGGGATGAGCGTGTTTGCCAATGACACCCAACGGATTTGAAGGGTGAGCAGAACGTGAAGGAGCCGCGAGGGAGATCTGTTGTATCAGGAAAAAAAAATGTCTACAAAAGTAAAGCACAGAGGTGAAAGGCTAAGAAAATTACAAGTCTGTGCGGGCGAGTGGGAGAAGGCAGAAGGCAGTGGAGAAGCAGCGAGGACAGAGGAGCTAAGGAGGGGGTGGAGGCTGAGGCTGTTGCTGGTGGTGCTCGTGAATGCAGCACCAGCAGCACGACTTGCACTCTAATCCTCACATTAAAACCTCTGCTGATTCACTAAAGCAGATTACTGCCATTTTCCCTACATTTGCCTCCTGCCTCGCCGTTGAATAACAACTGGGGAACGCCTAACCTTGTCATTTTAGTAATATTTCTCATATTTTTATCTCTGCTGATCTGTGAGGGTATTAGTGTTTTTTTTTATTATATGGGTTAGATTGGGCCACAGGTTCCTTTGCACATCCATAGAATCCTTACAGGCTTGGAGTAAAGTAAAAAAATTGATTTTGACCCCCCCCCACCGTAATTCCACTATCCATTATCTTATTGTACCTCGGCACAAACTTGAGGTGAGCTGTGAAGCTCGACTGAGCCTGGAGGAAACCTGTCCTTGGCAGGATCTCGATGTGCTTCCTCATCTCCGGGCACAGGTCAAAGGTCAGCTTCAAGGCCGCGCTGGTGCTAAAATTAAATAAAACTATTTTAGCATATTCACAATGACTACATTGTTATAAGTATCACAACCAGAGATTGACTGGTATCGAGTTCTGCGCCCCAACTCCGTTATCAATTAGGTCATCGCGTTTCCAGGAGCTCTAACAGATGGTTTGCCTCCAGCTGTAAGCCTCAACTTATAAATGGATTTCCACCATGGGAATCCAAAAATCCAGTCCTAGCTTCACACTTAAAAACTAAAACTTAAAAACGGGAAAATGATGCTGAGGAAGAAAAACATTCAATTCAAAATAGGGCTGTCAATTTTAAATCACAGTCAAGGAAAAGAAATATGGGATTGTAAGACATTTTTCTGAGGACGTACTGTAATTAAACATTTTGTCCCAAAGCTCTGAGTGCATTTAGGATATCTATTAATAACCTCTTCATAACCGATTTTTCCACCCTCCAAAAAAAAAACTGTCAAGCCATTATTTTTCACTGGAAACAGAGTGACATATTTCAGAGCCGCCGTCCACACTGCGCCTGTAGTCATTGTCATGTTGTCACATGTACGCACCAGATGGCGGTTGTCACAGCCCCCCCCCTGCCCCCCAAGCCCCCGCACCCATGTGCTTCCTCCTCCACATGTTGTGTCACGATGACTGTATAGGTGGTAGAGCACACTCCTACCAGTGTTACTATCCCAGCCTGCTGTGCTGTGCTTAACCTGCTGCATGCATCATAATGCATCTCATCTACAGTCAAACGTGCTGTGCAATGCAATCTGCGGCGAAGGCATTTCTCATCTCATGAATGCGTGTCTTGACAATGCTTGACTTTTGAATGTGGTGTACTTTCTGTTGGCAGGGTTGCTGCTCTGCCAAAATATTTATTTATTTCTGTTGTAATAGTCCATGTGTTACCATGCTCCTGAATTATGCAGTAACCCCTTCATTATTTAGTATTTATACCGTACACACTACTGTACAGGGCTGCAGGGATGTCGGACAAACAACTCACAGAGCAGACTCTAAACAGAGAAATTACATGTCTATGGCTGTGGAAAGATACTGCAACCTTTACATGTTATCATCAGTGTAAGTGTTCCCAGCATGGCTATCAAACCATAGTGTATTCCAATTACAGCATTGTAAGCTAGCTCAAATTAACTTGTTTTCTCGTGTTATAATCCACACAAAAGTATAATAAATGTTTTAATGTTTCAAATAAAGACAAATGATTCCACCAATTGTTTAATCATTCATATTTGAGACTTATACTGCATTACAGTTGACCACTATACAGCCATATGCATCCAATTTCTATTCAATACGAAGCTGCCACAATATACTCAAGGACATACCTGCTTTGGAGCGTAAGAACATCTTGATAAAGGCGGTCAAACATGCAGATCTTCAAGTCAATGTTGGGTTCCAAAACCCACACAGGAAGGCCCACTCCCTCACCCTTCACCTGGATGGGTATCTGTTAAAGACACCATGTGTTATTTATAAATGATGGTCGAAGGCCGGGCTCATACTGACCACGGTGCATCACGTATACGGCCATCTTCATTGAGAACAGTTTTGTAAAAAAAAAAAGCAGTCTCGGTCCAGAAAATGACCTTTGTGTAATCATGTGACTAAGAAAGATGATAAATAAAACCATCTTACTGGGTTGCTGGTGGGATCGGAAAACATTATGTACAGGTCGAGTTTGACTTCTCCAGGGACAGTTGGAGAGAATATAAGCTCCAGTTTGATGCTCTCGAAAGGTCCAATCTCCCCTTCCCTTACCTGTGGTAGGCAACACAGTAAATTAATTTTTATAGAGTTATAGAATGTTGGGAATGCAACAAAGAAAAAAATAATACACAATGATACATACGGGAGACAACCATTACTTTCCACATAAGCTGAGCAACTTTAAATGGGAGTCAAGAGTCAAATTGTATGTTGAGTACTAAAAATTTGTACATGTTGGTAGGTCTGCATTGAAACGAAAGCCTCTACAGGCCGCTACAGGTGTGATACCCAAACGCGACCAAAAGGTCCACCATGTGATGTTGATGAAACCAAAGAAGTACAGTAAGGGGTATACGCCACAGATACGCCACTGGTGGTCACATTGCTCGGCTGCATAAGCAAGGCCTCTCACAGCACGCAATTGCTGCTGAATTGTAACTGTCCCTGAGTCAGGGGACGGATGTCCGATTGGAAGTCCGCCAAGACCTGAGACAATCCTTGGCCCAAATCAAGGTTGTTACTTGTGCTGAGTGCTGTCAAATAGCAATCAGAGGGCATTTGTGGGAGAAGGGCTTTAAGAACAATGAATGTCTTGAAAATGAAGGCCAGTTTGGAATTTGCACCAAACATGTGACGTTGAAAGGTGGAAGAAAGTTTCGTTCTCGGTTTAGAAAACAATGAAACCTTGACGTTCCTGATGGCTTCCAACGTGACTGGCATTTCAACGAGACCCCTCTAGCCTCCTGGAAACACTGGCATCAAGGATGCTCAAACCATATTTTGGATGTGATTTAACAAGAATGGCATAACTACACATTGGAAAGTCCTTTTGGGAAAACTTGATTTCTAAATCAAAATCAACTTTATTTGTAGAACACTTTTCCTGCAAAGAAATGCAACACAAAGTGCTTTACAGAATTAAAAACAATTACCACAAATTAAAAGGAAAAACAATTACTAAGAAAGCCCTCCCTCCCACCCTCCATACTAGACACACACACACAATCACACACAGTAGGGAGACATGGCATGGCAATGAGGATCAAGGAAACGCCACCTTTGGGGCCGTCCACACTGGGAGGAGCCGCAGGCCGTGCCATTGGGGGACCAGTACCCGGGCCCCCCGACTCCGACAGACGGACGGGCGGACTCCAACATCAAAGGGAGGAACCCCCAGCCGGCCGGGTCGAAGGGACCCAAGGATGGCACCCCCTCAGCAGACCCGACACAGCCCCCAGTGTGGAGGACCCCCCCCCCGAGGAAACACTGGAGTTAAAAGCTAAAGATTAAGAGCATAAAATAGGACTAAAAAGATAAAAACGTAAGAAAAGTTTAAAAATATTAGTTAAAAGCCTGATTAAAAAGGTGTGTCTTTAATCTTTTTAAAAAAATATCAACAGTCTCCACAGTCCTGAGGCTCTCCGGCAGGCTGTTCCACAGGTGGGGGCCATAGTGGCTAAATGCTGCCTCACCGTGGGTTCTACATTGTCCAAATGGTATATGACGGGTACTATAAATGGATATGTACTTTGGATCAAAGGAAATGAGTTCCACTGCCAGTATCGGTATCAAATGCCACTGATGACCATTACAATGATAATACTTACATTCCCGATAGTTATGTCACAGGGATCGGACATGTTCTCTTCGATCTGAGCGTCCATGCTGGAAGACGCACGCATCTCAGAAGCTTTTGGATCTGCACCCAGAAGCTGTGACTCTGACAAAACATGAAATAATATTACCAATTCCTGTCACCGGAGCACTGGTATTGTTTCTTTACAGTTTTAGCACAAACATTTGTCTGTGCTAAGGCAGAAAATGATGAACAAACTAAAGAACTTCATGTTAAAGCAAGAAGGAGGGAGGGAGAAGCTTATCAAAGCATCGGTGGGGAAAGTGCTGAAAGCAGCGATGAAGAGATCTGACACACGCCAATTGAGAGACAGGGCCTCAAACTCATTCGCTGTGACAGCAAGGTGAAGCCTACTTTATGTGACCGTCTTTGTGTACTTTTGAGTGTTAAGGACAACAAGACATTAGCATATGCTATCAAACCACAAGACTAATGAACAAATGTATGACAAACATACATTTTTATTAGCACATTTACCTTGTTGACATTTCTGGGATACCGTAGACCTATCTGAAACCTGATCCATTTTTTGTGGTTCTCTGGTGGCCACGGATGTAGAACTCTTGGTTAGCTCCTCATGTGTAATAGTTGAAACAGGTTGAGTAAATGTTCCCTGTCAAGCACATTGCTTTGTTGTTACACAGAAAATGAAGGAATGTTTCTACACCTAAATAGTAATAACTACCCAAACCATAACTGCATCTGCAATCAAATTCACTTCCTTAACCATAACAAACCACATTTGTTTGTCTGACCTGGCATGTGCTGGTAGAGAGCTGGTGATTTTCTGAAATGGGGATTGTGGTTTCCAGGCTGAAGTACGTTGCCAATGCACCCTTGTTGGTCAAGGTGATCGTCCGTGAAATAGTCTGGCCCACAACATGCAAACCAAAGTCTATAAACTGGCTGTCGACCTCCAGCTGGATGATAGAGTCACAAGACAGGAAGCATTGAGTGGAACATCACATACGGTGGCATTATCAACACCTACCCACTTACATCACATCTCTTTATGGTGCATCTGACGGGCACAGAATATCGACCGGCTGCTGTCGCAAACATGACTTCTCCTTCCACTTCCTCGTTGACCTGAAGGGATCAAGCAAGAAAAGGTGAGTCTGACTATATCTAGCCAAAATGTCTCAACCTCCCCCACAAGTTCGGGCTCCTTCCCCACCAGAGTATTGACATTCCATGTTCCAAGAACCAAACTGGGCGGCCGAAGACCAGGTCACTCTGGTGCCCGCCCTCCACCGCCACCCAAAACGCAATGTACCGTACCTTTATGCTTTATGTAGTGGGTCTATGAATACCAATTCATTTACAAATATAACACAATGAACTATTTCAGGAGATGTGTCATTGCCTCTTTTTTGCTTTAGGAAAAAACCCACAAAAACACCAGATAAATACGTCCAGATAATAAATACGTCTTTGGTAGTGAATGAATGAAACAGTGTAAGAGTATTTCAAACGCATCAACTGGTGTTAACTCCAAAGAGATATATAATAACAGGTTACTAACCGAAGGGTGGAATGTAACATGCATTTCACAGGACATCCCAGTAGATAAGGGACCTGGAGGTCGAAAGCTGCAGAAAAAGATGACAATTGTTAGGGAAAACCATAGAGCCTTAGAAAAATATATATATATATTTTAAATGGAAAACAATGTAAGTATCATAATTCCAAGGGAGATTGGTCAGGTTATTGAAGTGCATTAAATTGCAAATACAGTGTAACCTTGATGAGTACCATTAATTCGTTCCAGAAGGTCTAAAATGGATGCTAACCAAAGCCATTTTTTACAGGTATAAAATTATAGCGTTTAACAGAACTGTTAAAGCAATTGTGTTTATTTTCTGCAATTGAGTCATTGAGCATTGGTCCAGCTGCCCAGATAACGAAGAACCTCGAAGCGACCATACAGCTCACCACTGTGATCTGGCAGTGTATGAAGGTATTCCACCTGGTTTGAGTGACCTTCACTGTCATAAACACATACAGAATTCCTCTCTCTCCGAGTCTGTTTTTGGCAAATCCCCTTCGTATGGGTGTCATTCGGTCTGTTCCATTTCCAAGATCCGATATGAAAAGGAACATGATGTAAAATGGAACAGTTCACAGGGGATTTAATGCTGAATGAGACAAAGTTGGAAAA
This sequence comes from Doryrhamphus excisus, assembly GCF_030265055.1. Taxonomy (NCBI): domain Eukaryota; kingdom Metazoa; phylum Chordata; class Actinopteri; order Syngnathiformes; family Syngnathidae; genus Doryrhamphus; species Doryrhamphus excisus. The sequence goes on along the minus strand of NC_080475.1, from coordinate 15,601,854 downwards.
AGCCTACTACAGCACTATATAAAGTGCTGCAAATGAGGCCATACAGTAGGACAGCATACGATGCAGACGGCTGATATGATGATGCACACACACACGCACACGCACACACTATGAACCTCAGAGGTGAGGTTCCGCTGGTGGCTCCTCTAAATCAATAGTTTGTCCTTGCATTAATAACCTTGTCCAGTCATGAAGAAACATTGTGTGATTAACATACCTACAGTATGTAGAGCTGTTATTTTATTAAGTAAAATACCCATACCTGAGTTTTGAATGACGGGTGTATTGTTTCAACCATAAAGGGGGATGCTAGCATCCATGGTGTTGACATCTACATCCACCTCCTTTGTTGTAGGAAGTTGGCAACTTGTTGCTTTGCAGCAAGGCATCATTATCTTCCAATAGTGCCTTGATCCATCCTGTAGAACCTTGATATCATTGCATAACGCTCTATTTTCCTCCGTGGGGGTTTAAACCTCCTTAAGAGCTCCGCACAAGACTTTACTTCTGTTATTATCTTCCAATAGTGCCTTTATCCATCCTGTTGAACCTTGATATCATTGCATAATGCTTTATTTTCCTCCATGGGGTTTTAAATCTCATTAAGAGCTCCACACAAGACTTTACTTCTCTGTTATTATCTTCCAATAGTGCCTTTATTCATCCTGTAGAACTTTGATATCATAGCATAACGCTATTTTTTCCTCCATAGGGGTTTTAAACCCCCTGAAGAGCTCCGCACAAGACTTTACCTCTCTGTTATTACCTTCCAATAGTGCCTTTATCCATCCTGTAGAACCTTGACATCATTGCATAACGCTCTATTTTCCTGCATAGGTGTTTTAAACCTCCTTAAGAGCTCGGCACAAGACTTTACCGCTATGTTATTATCTTCCAATGGTGCCTTTATCCATCCTGTAGAACCTTGATATCATTGGATAACGCTCTATTTTCCTCCATAGGGGTTTTAAGCCTCCTTAAGAGGTCCACACAAGACTTTACTTCTCTGTTATTATCTTCCAATAGTGCCTTGATCCATCCTGTAGAACATTGATATCATTGCATAATGCTTTATTTTCCTCCATGGGGTTTTAAATCTCATTAAGAGCTCCACACAAGACTTTACTTCTCTGTTATTATCTTCCAATAGTGCCTTTATTCATCCTGTAGAACTTTGATATCATAGCATAACGCTATTTTTTCCTCCATAGGGGTTTTAAACCCCCTGAAGAGCTCCACACAAGACTTTACTTCTCTGTTATTATCTTCCAGTAGTGCCTTGATCCATCCTGTAGAACCTTGATATCATTGCACAACGCTCTATTTTCCTCCATGGGTTTCTAAACCTCCTTTACTTCACTGTTGTCTCTGAACCAAGTCACATACGTTCTGTGAGTGATGCATTACAATTCAGCACCAACGACAGCACAATATAACAAATGTGACTTTGTGGCCCAGTGACAGTACTACTATAATACAATATATAAAAATTCCCCAATTTCATCTCACAGAGTGGAAGCAATGTTTCTCATGCTGGCATGATTTGAGCCTATTATAAATGGTAGGTGTGATTGCACGCTCAGAGATGTGGTCAAGCACAGCTTTAGCTCACAGCTCAAGCCGAAACCACACAAGATCTCACAGGGGTGTCTTCCGCTCTGCTAGCTCATTACAATACTGTGCACTACCCACAATAAAGCAAAACAAAAAAGAAAGAAAGAAACATACAACTTGTAAAATATGGCTTAGGCTTGTAACATCCTAGTGGTGGGAAGCCAGATAAGAGGTAATTCTGACATGTTGTGGCACAATTGCACCCACGCTGGCCAAGGCGTGGGGCGTGGTGGTTCATTTTTAGAAACTCTGGGGGCGTATATTGGACTGTGGGCTGGTGTGAAGCAGCCTGAACATTTCTCCTTCCCTCTCTCGGTTGTGGTAAAGCTTTGCTGTGTCACAGCTTGTATACTGTAGGCTTAAATGTGCTGGTAACCCCGAAGCTCTTGAGTCAGGAATCAAGGACAAATGTTCCAAATTATGTACAAATGTAGCCATACACAGTTTCTTTCAGGTGCTACATATCCAGTATCTTGCGCTAGCATAGAGCCGGTCACATGGTGATGCGCATTGTGACCTTTGAACCTTGGCCCATTGTTTTGTCGGGTGACTTACTTGATCAGGATAAAATCCTGCAGTTGAGCGGAGATCCCGAGGAGCTTGCAGTGATTCGTTAAGTAGCTGATGTTAGTCAGAATGACTTTCTTTTTGTACGTTTCCCCCACCTCAAAGTCCTAAAACATACAGCAAACATTGACCGATGACAAAAAAAAAAGATTAATTATTACGCTGGAATAACTTGGAAGTATGATTCCAACCTCTAGGAAAGCTAATTTAGTGAAATACCTTAAACAGGATGACTTCCGGCTTACTGCTGAATGACGGTCCTTTCAGCTTTTTTTCAAGTTTTTTGGATGTTATGCTAAGCTTTGGGCTGGTTGCTGTCGGTTTTGTTTGTTCTTGTTTCAAAACTGTTGCCGCCAACACTCTCTTCTCATTCAAAGGGAGCTGTAAGCACACAAGGATGATATTACTGATAAAACATACTAACGTAATACAATCAAAGGTCAGTGGCATTAAAAGAGAGCTGCTTATTATAGAGCAAAGCACTCAGTGGATGAAAAAGACATTTTTGTGCATAAATATAGTTCCATCTTGGTTGCTACACGAATGGTTAAAAATAAAACCTCCAAGGCAATGTTCAAACACAGTAAGACAAATGATAAATTGCCAATTATCTCATCTTCAGTACGTGACTGTATTAGATGTATCAAGAGTACATTTGATGCCAATTATTCACACTTTTCACTGAGAAAGACAAAAAATGGAGAACGTCAATATTAAAAAAAAGTGGTTTCATCCTATATATTGTAAACTTGATCATCCGCATCTCACAAGCCTGCTCCTATTGCTGTGCTCATCTATTACGTTGCCCATTAACTGTGCTGGGACGGAGCTTTGATGAGGGCACGCGTCGGGTCCATTAGATCACTTACACTCCACTTGTCGCAGGCTCAGGCCTCTGAAGCTGCACCGAGGTAATCAAAGGCACCAGCACAATGAGAAGTGATGTCTGTCACCCTACATTTCATGTACGGGCTCTCGGATGAGCTGGAGAGCACCCCTTAGATACACTGCAGTTTTGAGCCTTTGAGCAAAGCATTTTACATTGCAGCACTTTTGGCACACTACAAACCTGCTGCAACATGGCGACAACTTGGAAAATCTAATGAGTTGCAATGAAAGAGCTGTATGAAAAAATAACTTTGGAATGAGTCTAAATGCGATCTGGGGGGTGGGGGGGTGGAGGGTGTACACAAAACACATGGCATGGGACCGTGCGGATGTATCCCCACCAACCTTCATTTGCATTCTTCCACCATTCCACCACAAAATAAACAACATATTCCACATGAAGGCAAGGCAATTACCTGCTTCCCATCCAGTTGCACTTATTGGAATGCACTAATAGGCACTAAAGGCATTAGACAGTCACAGTTTTGTTTAAAGCATAGAGGCGCTACTGGAAATTATTTTCACTTCAGTGTATTTTGGGGGATTCCATTTAGCCTAACCTTGTAGTTCTGGTCCCACAGCCCACAGAATTCCGGCTCTTCCAGGCTGTCGGGGAGGCTCAGGTTTAGCGTACCCTTCTGGATGGTGCTTTCCTGGTACTGGGACTCTGATGATGAGCCGCTGCTGACACTGACGCTTCTTAACTGTTGAGAAAATGTTCTTATTAAAATTATTATTAGAATATCACAAACTTGAGTATCTCCCCTCTCTCTTAATAGTGAAAAGTTTCATTCAATAACTGCATTTAGTGTTCAGTTGTGTTGTTATTGACTAATGTTGATGATCTGAAACATTTAAGTGTGACAAACACTTTTTCACACCACAGTAAATTGTAATAAAAATGATTGCTAAAATGTGTGTGGTGTACTGACTTTGTGACATTACTTCACACAAATAACATGTTATGATGATGATGAGATCCACCCACTGTTGCGTCTCTGTCTGCGCACGTTGGTGGTGTGCAATCCAGGTAACGCAGGAGCTTCTCTCTAATCCTCCCTGGGGAAAGGGTGCTATGGCCAGTGCGGGGTTTTGGCGGTGGTGCCTGCTGAGCTTTTCTACTCTTCAGCGCCTGCTCTTCCAAAAGGATCTTGTCCACAATCTCAACTCTCTTTGCCTTCTGTCTCTCCTTGAATTCCCTGAGAAGAGCACAACATCAACATCAGCATGGTTTATACAGAAATGAGGTCACGTAGACATCAGCACACAACGAGAGAAAAACACCTACACACCTCTCCACAGAGTGGGAGTGGAGAACATGTACGTGGGCGAGGGGAGGAGAGGGAAGGCGAGGGAGAATGTAATTGTGATAAATGAGTCGCATTTTGTGCAAAACATCTGCTGTAATTAGCAGAAAATTGACACAAACCTGATTTAAATAATGCAAATGGTGGTGAAATATAACGTTTTTGGGGGTGCGCCATTGCGAGGGTTTGCACTTCAAGATGGAGCCCTGTTCAGTCAAAGTGATGCTCATGTGTCCAGTTTGAATACACATTCATTCATGCATTCATTTTCTACCGTTTTTCCTCACGAGGGTCGCGGGGGTGCTGGAGCCTATCCCAGCTGTCTTCGGGCAAGACTGGTCGCCAGCCAATCACAGGGCACATATAGACAAACAACCATTCACACTCACATTCATACCTATGGACAATTTGGAGTCACCAATTAACCTAGCATGTTTTTGGAATGTGGGAGGAAACCGGAGTACCTGGAGAAAACCCACGCATGCACGGGCAGAACATGCAAACTCCTAGCTGTGAGGTCTGTGCGCTAACCACTCGACCGCCATGCCGCTTCGAATACACAATTTTTCATAAAAAATTCCCTTTAAATTCATGTGAGAAGCGGAAAGGACATACTCTTGCTTTCTTTTTATCTCCTCGTCTTGTTTCTGCTGGAACATGTGCTTGGTGCTGTTGAAGCCTTGGGCCTGCAGGGCTTCTTTCAGCCGGTTCTGCTGACGTTCTTTCTTCAGGTCGTTTGCTTTGGCTTTGCTTTGTCTGACCCGTAAGTTCTCCTAAAGCAACAGCAGAAGATTTACAGTATAAGGAACAATACCACCACAACCTGTTCCATGCAGGCAGACTTCGAAAATATTCCTGATTTAAGGGACGGCAGAGAAGAGATACTGTACATATTCTACACTATATTCATCACTATACATATTTATCAGTAGATTCAAATAGGGTCAGTCAGTTCATGTACTTTAATTGGGGACTTTATACATTTGGGCATCCCAACAAAATTTTTGTTTTGTTTTGTTGGTAGAGCCTCCTTTTGCAGAAAGGAGGCTCGACAAACAGACAATACTGTTGGTTACCATGGCTGCAGAAACTCAGCATCCACAACTGTCAACACCATCTTGCTTTAAAAATGTTTGGCTTTAATCACAGCATCTATGAAGCCAGCAGATGCATATTTCATGTTCTTATTGATCTCCGATTACCAAGACAAGTCTTAAGATATGATGCGTGTGTTCTAATTCCCAAAATAGGATATGATTACGGGACGTTCTCGTTGCCTACTTGGTTTGCTTCTATGTTAGATTTCAGCCGCTTCACAGCCTGTATTCTCTTTTCCAGCGCCTCTTTCCTCTGCTGCTCTCTCACAGCCTCTTGCTTCCATATCCTAAAAGAAGCGTACAGTCAGAAGGATGACACAGTACAATACTGTAGGTAGTAAATACACAAACTGGTGTGTTGTTTCTGGATTTCTATGTATTCGGAAAAGTAAGAATAGTTGTACAGGGTGTATCAAAAAAGAGAATTTTTGTTCTTCTTTTGTTCTGGGCTGAAGTATGATGCCCATACCAACATATGCAAATGAAGCATTCATGCATTCATTTTCTACCGCTTTTCCTCACAAAATCGTGGGGGGTGCTGGAGCCTAACTGTCTTCGGGCGAGAGGCGGGGTACATCCTGGACTGAACGCCAGCCAATCATAGGGCACATATAGACAAACAACCATTCACACTCACAATTCATACCTATGGACAATTTGGAGTCGCCAATTAACCTAGCATGTTTTTGGATTGTGGGAGGAAACCGGAGTATCCATGCATGCACGGGGAGAACATGCAAACTCCACACAGAGATGGCCGAGGGTGAAACTGAACCCTGGTCTCCTAGCTGTGAGGTCTGCACACTAACCACTCGATCGGCGTGCATGAAGCAATTAACTATAATTAACTATAGTGGCTACTTTTTGGACAGTCCACTTTTTTGATACACCCTGCATTGCAGGGGAGGGGTGTGTGTGGCATAATCCCACTTGTCCACCTCAATAAATCCACTTTCATACTATTAAATGTTGACAGGGTTACCTTCTGACGGTCTCTTTCAAGTACTTGGCTGCGATATTTTGGTTTGTGTGGACTTGTTCCATTTTATTCCGACACACACCTGCTTCTTTCTCCATCTTGTCTGCCTGTTTTCTGTCATCACAACAAATGGTAATGGTTTAATTCATCTTGAACATGCACACAACCACAGTGAGCACATCACCGTTTTCATGGTTTATACACAATAAGTGAAAGCTGTGGCACAAAGTACACAATGGTTGCATTTGGTATTGCAGCATCAATATTTCTCTTGTGTGCATAAAAAAGCAGTACACATAATTATTGAGTCAAAATGAGGACAATGGTCTTTACTTCTTGAGATGTACAATCTTTTGCTGCAGGGTTTGGTTGTTTTTCCTCTCCTGTTGCAGTCTCTTTGCTGCCTTCTGGGCTTTGAAGACCTTGAAGACCTGCTCTTCTTCCTGCACCTCCTGCCGCAACATGGAGAACTTTTCGACATGTAGCCCCACCTCACTCAGCTCCAGCCTGAGCAGAAAGATTAGAAAAATGATTCTAATTGTATGCAATGTCCAGAATTTACAATAAGACATTCCTATTACACAACTACACCAGCTCAGTCTTCTGACAGTCCATTTTAAATAGCTTGAACTCACTTGTATTTAAAATAAATTGTAACTGCGCAGCATAGCTGATTTGACGTTTCTGAACCGAATGTGCTACCCAGCCCACTCAAAACATCAGCCACATAGCAGGTCTCTAGTAAACAGACCAACAACAGTATATGTGGGTCACAAGTCCCTCGCTCAGTATGCAGAGCAGCAAGACCTACAGAGGAAGGTCGCGGAGCACAGCCACTGCAGGATACTATCTCGGAAGAACAATGCTCTTCGAGAAAAAGAGTGGTGGTGGTGGTGGTGGGAAATATACTCAGACTGGGCACTTTGATAGATAGCACTGCTGCTCTGGGGCTGTAAATATTTCACTCACCAGGGCCCACGGCCCATGCACTGCACTAGCACTTTAAGATCTGGAAAAATAGGATAGACTAACCTATCTATTTATGTGTTGTTCATTACATTTACATACTTCACTTTGAATGCACCCTGAAGCACACTTATATACATACATTATATGTATATACTGTCTTGCTCCAAAGAAGATGCCTTTAGCACTGTGGAGCTGCTGCTGTAGAAAGTGTTATGTAAACTGCCGATCAGACTGAAAACACGACTGTATTAAAATAGAACAAAACAAAAAACACGAGTGGCTGAGTTGAAGTAGGTGTAGCAAGTGTCATTTAGAGGGTTGGCAACACTGAAGGAAAAAATGGTGGGAGATGGATGCATATGTTTGAAAGCTTAATAAAAGCCATAATACAAAGTAGAAGTGGATTTAGTTGAAATGCATATTTACACAGGAGATCATCTGCAAGGTGTGGGACTGCTTATGAATGAGCTTTCAGTTGTTGAGTTAGTTACTCCCTTTTGCCCCACAGGCACTCACTCTTGTTGCCTCAGCTCATTGCTGGTGTGGGTCTCCATCTCCACTTCCTTTTGCAGAGCGGAGCAAAGATTCTTATGCTGAGCTCGCAAACGATACAGTGCCATGCTGCCGAATGAGATAAAATACGTTTGTAAATGCAGAGAATGTAACAAAACAACTGTTATTATTGACTGTATGATCATAAAAGAGGGTTTTATTCATTCATTCATTTTCTACCGCTTATCCTCACAAGGGTCGCGGGGGTGCTGGAGCCTATCCCAGCTGTCTTCGAGCACCAGGCGGGTTACACCCTGGACTGGTTGCCTGCCAATCACAGGGCACATATAGACAAACAACCATTCACACTCACATTCATACCTATGGACAATTTGGAGTTGCCAATTAACCTAGCATGTTTTTGGAATGTGGGAGGAAACCGGAGTACCCGGAGACAACCCACGCATGCACGGGGAGAACATGCAAACTCCACACGGAGATGGTGGAATTGAACCCGGGTCTCCTAGCTGTGAGGTCTGCGCGCTAACCACACGACCGCCGTGCAGCCAGAGGGTTTTTATTCATTCATTCATTCATTTTCTACCGCTTATCCACACGAGGGTCGCGGGGGTGCTGGAGCCTATCCCAGCTGTCTTGGGGTGAGAGGCGGGGTACACCCTGGACTGGTGGCCAGCCAATCACAGGGCACATATAGACAAACAACCATTCACACTCACATTCATACCTATGGACAATTTGGAGTCGCCAATTAACCTAGCATGTTTTTGGAATGTGGGCGGAAACCCACGTATGCACGGGGAGAACATGCAAACTCCACACAGAGATGGTGGAATTGAACCCGGGTCTCCTAGCTGTGAGGTCTGCGCGCTAACCACACGACCGCTGTGCAGCCAAAGTGTTTTTAATAATGTTAAAAACTTTCAAAATTGTATTTCTCTTCAGAAAATAGGCTTACCTAGCTTGACATAGCTGTTAAAATGTGACTAATTTCAGCACTATGCTAGTGTTGCTCATTTTTGGGTAATCCTGGTCCATTTGTATGTCATATATGGCATCATTTACATAGGGGAAGTGCTGAATTACAGTGTGTTTATTCGAGTTCCCAAAACGTCTGTCCAACATACTTTCAATATACTATTGTGGGACCTCTGAGATGAATTTACAATTGTTCTAAAATGCTTTAAAATTGGGGCTTTAAAACACAGAATGACTCATTCATTACTGTTCATGAGGAACTAACTGACTTATTTTCTGCTGCTTCCTGGCGTTCTATCTCGTGCTCCAAGACATCCCGCTGCTCCTGTAGATTCTGAATGCGCTCATGTAAGAGGTTAAGGTCCTCCCTTGAAATGGGAACAAACATGAGACGGGACAGACATTGACAAAGATTGACGGAGTGATACAATCTGAAATCTCACATATTCAACCATTGCAGTAAAAAGCGATGTAATAAAAAGGCTAATGCAGTGTACAGTGGGCCAACAGTTTTGTGAAGGAGTGCTGATCATCATGAAAAGGAAATGAAATGGCGCATGGCATGTGGTAAAAGCCGCATAAGGGTTAAAAGCTGTGAGTGCTCGAGTTCCATTTAACTCATGTTTAATCAGACCGGCACAGCTCCGTGATGACTTTGAAAAATGTAGTGTGGAAGAAAAATGACAGACACATTTGCTGGAACTGCATCATGCAGAGGGAAGAAAGCTGACATTTTGGAAACACTTTTTCTCCGCAGGTGAGATGACAAGCCGTAAAATTGGTTGTTACAGGAATTAACTGATGGGGCCTCGAGCAAAGATCGAGGCACACGGAAGCTGTAGAGCTGTTTTAGTTGCTTAGACCAAACCTGGCTTTCAAGAAGGCACACTCCTTCTGTCTCTGGAAGCTGTCCAGCTGGTCCAGGTTCCGTCTCAGCTTGAACATCCGTGCTGCCTCGTCATAAGTCATGTCTTTCACGTCTGCTTGCTCAGCCACAAGGTCATCATCACTCTCATTGTCCCTTGGGGGCAGGATAAAAACTGCTAATAAGTACATTGTTGCACAAAAAAATATTTAAAAATCCCCTTATATTCTGTAACATGATCTGTGATATGCAATATGTACGATATTTTACTCAAGTATATTAAAATAGAGCTCTACAGTGATATTACAGCCCAAATTAGATGAAAACAAAAGCAGAATAACTTAGTATTTGTCTAAAATAAGTAAATACTCACTGGGACAACTCTTCTAACCACTCAAGATCAGGAAGCTCTTCTGCTTCATCATTAAAATCCTCGTCCTTGTCTTGATAAACAAACATCAGTCGACATATGTCAATGGCAACAACATTAGATATAGTGTTTAGGTACAATATACACATTAGATTGATGACAGTATTCAACTAAACAAGATTATTGACAGTTGCTTCTAATGTTTTGAACTTTCATACAGTATGTATCTGATTGATTATGATTAATTAAGACTCACCTTCATTGTTGTCATTTGTGCTAAAGTGGTCAGTGTTTACTTCACAGCATCCATTGTCTTCCTCCTCCATTTTGCCTGAAAACATTAGCTTTGGATTAGCTTGACGTTGGATCTGTCAACATATGGAATTCCATATGTGGACAGCTGCTCAAAGGAACCCTGTCAATCAAAGGCAGTTTGTTGCTGACAACATTTTGACATTTGTAAAATCATAATTCTATCTCATAAAGCATGACTTTTATTTGAATTTGATACTGCATTCACTATCTACCCCAAATATGAATGCAGTTAGAGCAGGGGAAAATACGGGAAAATAGTGTCTTTATGGTACCCATTGCTTATTCACTCGAGACCTAAGATGAACAAATAATCTACCTAACATGTAAATAAATGAAAATCGATATTTTTGCGATATTGCTAACATTGCTATATGTTGAATATTGCAATAGATTCACATCGAAGGCTAGGTATATAGCAGCCACCAGAAAATAGCGACAAAAATAACATACAAAGCAACACGAACTTATTAGGACGTTGCTAAAAGTACCCAAAATGTATCCAAATGTAAATTACCCGTTCGTTCTTTACTCCTCACGACACTTCAGTCAGACATGTTTGTTACTGTTTCCCCGGCAACGGTTTTTTAACCCGGAAGTGCATACCACTCAGGTGCTGGAGACTGGTGCAGCCTAATTTCCGGGGTCTTATTAGTTTCGTTTTATGTTGTTAATTATATACTTATATTTTAAATTGTTTTGCTTATAAATACTGTACTGTATTGTAATGCCATTCTGTTTGTTAATAAAGTTCTTTTTTTTAAAAGATGCAGCCTAATTTGCAGTATCCCAAAAATATAAATTTTATGACGCTTGTGACGTAAATTGTGTGATTATTTCTTTTTAACATTCTTTGGCCAATTATTGGGAATTTAATTCAATGTTTTATTACTCACAAAATTGAGGCAAGACTCTTACTTTGCAGTTAAGCACTGACTTCCTGTCCATGTTTAGGAATGCCATTAATTGCTCAAATAGACGGGCCAAAAGACCAGATTTGTCATTTTTCAAGACAACCATTCACACTCACATTTATACCTATGGATAATTTAGAGTCTCCAACAAACCTAACATGAATGTGGGAGGAACACCTGGAAAAAGTACTTTGATAATAAATTTGTAACTAAATTGAAACTTCTGATCAAGCCATGTCAATTTCAGACTTACGTTTCTAGTTAAAGACCCCCACTTCCTGTTTATGCCCCGCCCACTCCGAGTACAGCTACAGCTACAGATCATTTGGGTGAACTGATACAGATTGTGGTGTACTCTCATTCCTAATAAATCAATTGTAATTGCAATAATGTCTCATTGCATCACATTCTCAAATCCATTAGATTTCTTGCAGTATAGCAACACACTCCTTTTACCGCCAGTCCAATGTCATACTGCAGAACTATGACTTATATTCCGAGAGCCACAATCAGCAGAAAATGTCTGGACCGGTTGAGAAAGAAGGATAAATCTGTGAGCTATGCAAAATCTTTTGTTATGCATGCAAGATACTGTCCCTATCTGATGAAGCTTCTCTCAAGAAAAAAAAAAAAAAACATTGACAGTGCATTCCAGCTGATCACTATTGCTTCCGCAGGTTTTTTATTAAGAGTGTGTAAGAATTTGTGTGTCAGAGGAGGGATGGAAATGGCAAGTATTTCTCAGATGTTTTACAGCTGTTGACAGTCGTGATGATAAAGCTTATTGCTGATGTTCAATCCATAACATGAAACCGATATGTGTTAAGTCCACCACAGAAGATATCAGAAATGTAGAGTTGGACAATATCGACATATTGGATATCGGCAAGCTATCTGATATCTTTACATGTAAACATAGATTACCAGAAATAATGAAATGTAGCCACAGCTGTGGTTCTGGTTTCCGGACAACCAGCTATACCTCCTGAGCCACTTCCTCCCTCAAGTTAATTGGTGACTCTAAATTGTCCATAGCTATGAATGCGTGTTTGTATGTGCTGTGATTGACTGGCGACCAGTTCGGGGTTTACCCCGCCTCTTACCCAAAGTCAGCTGGGATAGACTCCAGCTTAACCAGTAAATACTGTAAATATAAAGATATACTGCTACAGCTGTACACTGACTACTGACTTGGTTTAGCCTTCGCTGCTAGTTGGGAGGTGGTAGATGTCAATAAACATGGAAAAGACAAAGTCAAGGGTCGAGTGGTTAGCGCGCAGGCCTCACAGCTACGAGACCCAAGTTCAATTCCACCCTCGGCCAACTCTGTGTGAGGTTTGCATGTTCTCCCCGTGCATGCGTGGGTTTTCTCCGGGTACTCCGGGTTCCTCCCACATTCCAAAAACATGCTAAGTTAATTGGCGATTCCAAATTGTCCATAGGTATGAATGTGAGTGTGAGTGGTTGTTTGTCTATATGTTGCAGTTGATGTTTGCTAAATACAAGGATGAAGAGTCTTGAACCAGTCATGATGTGCTATATATATCACTATATTAACAGTTACTATGGTACCCATTATGTCATTGGATGGTCATATCACTGGGTACTTTGGTATGTGACAAAAAACAAAACAAAAAAAAACAACAAAAAACTTATATTAGGAAAGCAGGAAGTGAACAAGTGTAACAGTTACTGATTGTAAAAATAAAAATAAAAATAAAAACTATATTAGAAAAGCAGGAAGTGAACAAATGTAACAGTTACTGATTGTAAAAGTACCAGGTGGAGGGGTAGGATTTAATAAGCTTTGCTTCTTCCTACTCCTTTTGGACATGTGGAACTGTGAACTGATTATGGGATGCACTCAATTGGAATCTGATGCATGTTCAAATGAAATAAAACCATTACCATTACCATATGTGCCCTGTGATTGGCTGGCCACCAGTCCAGGGTGTACCCCGCCTCTCGCCCGAAGACAGCTGGGATAGGCTCCAGCACCACCGCGACCCTCGTGAGGATAAGCGGTAGGAAATGAATCAATAATTGAAATGCGGATTTAAGGAAAGCAACACTTTTCTGCACGGAGGTGGTAAGAAGGGGGCCTGGGAGGGGTTAAAAAGATATTTTTCTTGTGTTTAATATTTTGTAGCTTATTTTTTTTATATATATTTTGCAATTTTTTTGTGTGAATGTATGAATTAATACCTTATTTTTCTAATGAAAAAAATTCATTTTTATACAAAGAAATTGCGTTTTGTTGGTGCTCCAGCCTCGGTCCGCCCAGGGTGTCATTCCAGCCAGAACTGCCACTGCATGACATTACATAATATGCAGTATTATAATATACGCATAAACTCCCATATTCGTGTCTGTGTGGCCAGATTGAGTGTGGTGTTAGGATGCCAAGCCATGGAGGGAAGGAGAACAGATTAGTGTCGCTCACTCTCTCTCTGTCTCTCTCTGGAGCTCTAACACCCCTCGCCCCCCCCCCCCCCCCCAACCCCCCCTCACCTCCTCTCTGCCTGGTGCTGGGGAGCAGGAGGAGGCTGTGCGCGCTGCTGCTTGGATCGGTTCGTTGCGGTTTCGCCTGGGACTTTGGTGCTTTTCCTCCGGTCGGTGCGTCCTAGGACGCAGAGGGATCGGGAACATGGGGTCCTCGTCATCTTCATCATCACTATTGCCGCCATCTTTCTCAGCATTAAAAGCACATTTTACTTTGTTTTGCAGCATTGGGTCAGGAGGGGAGCTCCCTTGAATGCAGTTGAATAACTCGGGCTTTTGGCGTTAATTTCCACTGCTGCAAAAACTTTCATTTGCTTTCATTTTTAAACCTGTGGGAAGATGGAGCTGCCAAATTTCTTTCTAACGAGCCTTGCTCTGCTGCTTCTTGGAAGGGATCTTTTCACCAGGTGAGTATTGATTTTTACTATTGCAGGTGTCCATAATTGACAACATTCTGCTTGCTGTTAATAATGCATAAGTGGGAAAAACAACTTCCACGTATGAATGAGGACAATATTTTGCTATCAGCTTTACTTTAAATTGTGTTTATGCCTTCAGAGGCCGCTTTGCACCTTCCTGAATTCATACATATTCATGAACAATACTGAATTATGATTTAAACTTACTGCCATTAAAGCACAAAACAGCCTGCTTTACCTCTGACAGCATTTCCATAATGCATATGCATGGCAGGAGGTGACTTGTTTGTTATGGAGATGTATGCTACATGAGGGTGGTCAGGTGCAGCCTTCCCTTGTGTGTGGTGGCAAGGCAATGTCACCCACATCCTCACACACGGGGGCGGGATGGGTCAAACATCAGGAGGTGGAAAAGACAGACTCATCTCACCTGCGTTTAAGAGCTGCGGTCTTACCTTGGTATCCTTGTGTGACAGCTTGGAAACAAACCCAATTCATGTCAATGACAGTTAGAATAGGACATAGTACTTTATGGGAAGGAACAATACACTCCAGATCAAAATTTGCAATAAATTCAATTTTGCACTCAGGAGGTTCTAAGTCCAACTTCCAAATCGAAGTGAGACAAAAATCTTTTGAGTAATTTATTTCAAACTACCATGAAAGTGACGTTTTAGACCACAGATAAAAAAAAAGGGATTCAATAAGAATAAATGTCACTCCAAGCGGTGAAGACGGTTTCATGGATGGGATCCATTGTCTGTTCATTTTTGTAAACTTCTCTTGCCATCCAGCCGCCAATGTTGTCAATTGGATTTCGATCAGGGGAGCATGAAGGATAGCTTAAAAGATTGATATTATTCTGGAAGATGTCCTTTGTTATTTCCACACCGGATAGGCCAGGGTTGGGAAAATAGTTTGACTCGTGGGCTGCATTGAGTTCACAAAATTGTCCGGGGGACCAGAACATACATTTAACACACACACACTATTTTATAGAATTTTCCTTGAATTATTTGTAAAATTGTATCTGTAAAATTGTTATACTATTAGTATGTTCATGTTTTTCAGGAGCACTTTAAACATCAGACCATCAGATCAAACTATGTCACTTAATTTTACAGTTTTGTTGTTGTTTTTTTTTACTAAATTAGACATCCGACTTGCAAGAAATGTTGCCAGTTTGTATGTTAAAAGTTTAAATACTTAGAAAGCAACCGACGGGCCGCATTCAAACGCTTGTTGGGCCGCATGTGGCTCCCGGACCGTAGTTTGCCCACCCCTGGGCTAGGGCCTCCAGTCATGAAGGATGAGGAACATACAGTAGATCCACCAGTAGACTTTGCCTTCCAATCCATCCGTCGACCTCATGCTCCAACCTACCCTGACAGTCTCCCATTTGTTGAGTCTTCAATTTTCACCGTATTCCGTGCCTCCATTGCTGAGGTGGCTGAGGAAGCCCTGAACCTGATGGTGGACACCAGAGGCCACCGTCAAGCTGAAGAAGGAGTCCAACAAGCATGGATGGCTTGTGGGAAGAGGTTCTGGCTGACCTTGACTGAGGATATACTCGGATGGTTGAAGGAATACTTTAAGGACCTTCTCAATCCCACTGACATACCTTCTATAGAGGAAGTCATAGAGGACACGAACGCGGACAGTTCCATCAATGTGGCTGAGGTATCCGGGGTAGTCAAAAAAACGATTTCAATGCTTTCAGACGTTAGAGACTGTGCTTTCTATTGGCTTTGATAGAAAGTAGAGTGGGTGTGGTCCGTGGACAAAACAGCTGATGATTGGAGAAGCAAGCTTTCTACGTAACTATAAGTCACACTTTTTGTCATAGGTTGGCTGTTCCTGCGACTTATACTCCAGAGCGACTTATAAATGAAAAAACTGTTGCTGTTACATAAACACTGGACACCTTTTTATGTTTATTTTTTGCGTAGCTGTACTATTATGTTAGCATATCTTACACCTATTCAGTCTGATCTCTATTCTTTTATTATTGTTAGAACTTGCCTTCCAAGAGGACATAATGTCGGTTTCGGTCATAAAATAAATTACCCACAAAAATGCAACTTATACTCCAGTGCGACTTATGTATGTTTTTTTCTACCTAATTATGCATTTTTGGCCTTGTGCGACTTATACTCCGGAGCGACTTATAGTCCAGAAAATACGGTAATTGCTTAACTGCAAAACATGTTGGGGAGGCTGCCAAAATATCAATATTGAAGGATAACAATATTGTTAATTTGATTTTTTTCACCTACACTTCCGCTCAAAAGTTTGGGATCACTTGCAAATGCCCTTGTTTTCCAAAGAAAAACATATTTTATATTGTGTGGAAATATGGGGTAATGACTATAAAAGCAATCTTCACTCGCTAAATGTACTTCAAAAAAGGTCACTAAGGATAATTCATAATGCCGCCTACAGAGAACATACTAACTCCTTATTTCTAAAATCACAAATACTTAAACTTACTGATATAGTTCAAACAGCTAAAATAATGCACAAGGCTAAAAATAACCAATTCCCTAAAAATGTCATCCAATACTTCTCTACAAGAGAGGAGAAATATGATCTCAGGGAAGAACTACATTTGAAACACTTATATGCTAGGACTACGTTAAAAAGCCATAGCATTTCAGTATGTGGAATCGAACTATGGAATGGATTGAGTAAGGACCTCAAACAATGCACAACGATGAGCCAATTCAAGAAACAATACAAGCAGTTGATGTTTGCTAAATACAAGGATGAAGAGTCTTGAACCAGTCATGATGTGCTATATATATCACTATATTGACACTTACTATGGTACCCATTATGTCATTGGATGGTCATATCACCTTGTACTTCAGTATGAGGTACATTATTAAAAAACAAACAAACAAAAAGACCCTTAAACTGTATTATGGAAAGCAGGAAGTGAACAAATGTAACAGTTACTGATTGTAAAAGTACCAGATGGAGGGGTAGGATTTAATAAGCTTTGCTTCTTCCTACTCCTTTTGGACATGTGGAACTGTGAATTGATTATGGGATGCATTCAATTGGAATCTGATGCATGTTCAAATGAAATAAAACCATTACCATTACCATTACCAATTTTCATGCATTTCACAAACATTTTTTTCCATTTCACAAACATTTTCATCCATTTCACAAACAATTAAAATGAATCAGATGATTTTCAAAGAAGGATGTACATTTTTGCATAGAGGCCTACTATCAACAACTGTCAGTCCTCTGCATCAATCTCCTGGTATGGCTGCTAATCCAAGTTCATCATTTTATAAGGCTAATAGATGATTAGAAAAGCCATCTAAAAATCTAAACTAAAACTAAAATATCTTACCATGCTGTTAACTACTCCCTTCAGAGAGCAGCACAAACTGGGTCTAGCAAGGACAGAAAAACACTGCACAACTGTGCAAGAAGACAAATATCTGAGAGTTTGTAGTTTAAGCCTCACAGGTCGTCACCTGGCAGCTGCACTAAATAGTAGCCGTCAAACACCAGTGTCAATATCAACAATGAAGCGGCGACTTCAGGATGCTGGACTTCATGGCAGGACTGCCAAGAAAAAGCCATATCTCAGACTGGCCAAAAAATGTCCAAGTGATCCCCGACTTTTGACCGGTAGTGTACGTAGCACATAAAGCAGGAATCGGTAAAGCTAATATTTATATACAATACATGGACTATATTGATTTTACTTATGTTTATGCTGTAAAAAATAACTGAAGTTCTCACAATTTGTTGGGATAAGCAACATAATCTACTGAGCTGTGATTTCCCCAAAGTGCTTATATGGCAGGAAGGGCCTCAAGTGAAAGGGCAAAGGGTGAAGCTGCTTAAGCTTTGGCTTGAATTTGGTCAAATCACTGGTTTTCTCCCTTTTGGCTGTCTATTGGGAGGATGAGATTTCTCTCGCTCTCCCTCTAGTAACTATATTGTTTTCTTCACAGCACAATGCATAGCGTAGGCTGTGTTTCTTCCACCTCGTTGTGTGTCAGATCTCGGACACACACACACACACTTAAAGTTGCCCGCATCACCACAACCGCCTACCCATCTGAGAAAATAATGTTACTTTCTTGCTTTGCTTTTCAGCTCCACATGTCTCCAGTCTGCTGAAGTTGCTTATGGCTAAAGTTGCCGCTTGGCAGTTTTGATATGTCACTTGCTGTTCTTTGCACACCTGTCACTCACCTGCCGATTCACTATCTATCAATAGATTATTCTCTTTGAATATGTAAACTGTCCGCTGTAGTACTTTGGGAGTGTCCTTGGCTACTTCAATGTTCTTTTGTTTATGTTTGTTTTACGGCTGTGGAATGAAAAACGTTTAGAATCAGATTAACTAGAGTGTAAATTAATTCAGCATGATTAATCTGCATTTTCAACTGTGTCTGAAATAGGCACATTTTCGTTGTATTTTATGAAGCGAAAGCATTCTTTCATTCATTAATTTTCTACTGCTTATCCTCATGAGGGTTGCGGGGGGTGCTGGAACCTATCCCAGCTGTCTTCAGGTGACAGGCGGGGTACACCCTGGACTGGTGGCCAGCCAATCACAGGGCACATATAGACAATCAGTAACTGTTACATTTGTTCACTTGCTGCTTTCCTAATATAGTTTATTTTTATTTTTATTTTTATTTTTATTTTTATTTTTATTTTTATTTTTATTTTTATTTTTATTTTTATTTTTATTTTTATTTTTATTTTTATTTTTATTTTTATTTTTATTTTTATTTTTATTTTTATTTTTATTTTTATTTTCATTTTCATTTTCATTTTCATTTTCATTTTCATTTTCATTTTCATTTTCATTTTCATTTTCATTTTTATTTTTATTTTTATTTTTATTTTTATTTTTATTTTTATTTGTCACATACCGAAGTACGAGGTGATATGACCATCCAATGACATAATGGGTACCATAGTAAGTGTCAATATAGTGATATATATAGCACATCATGACTGGTTCAAGACTCTTCATCCTTGTATTTAGCAAACATCAACTGCAACATATAGACAAACAACCATTCACACTCACATTCATACCTATGGACAATTTGGAGTCGCCAATTAACCTAGCATGTTTTTGGAATGTGGGAGGAAACCGGAGTACCTGGAGAAAACCCACACATGCACGGGGAGAACATGTAAACTCCACACAGAGATGGCCGAGGGTGGAATTGAACTTGGGTCGCCTAGCTGTGAGGCCTGCGCGCTAACCACTCGGCCGATTACATAATCATGCGTCCAAAATATATACGTTCAATCACATTTTATGTCTTTTGGCCTAGATTAAGTATTTTCAAGCATAAAAATGACCTAAAATGAACTGAAAAGAAAACACATTGAAAGACAATGGAACAAATGGAACAAAGGAAAACAGAGTCTCCCAATATTAAACAAGTGTGAGTCTATGTTTATGTGTTATTTCATCTGCTATATTGGGTAATATGAGTGTAAAGGTGACTATAGGGGTGTTATTTCATGTGGAGAGGGCTCTAATCATGTTAAATATCCTATTTATAAACAGGGTTTCTATGCTCTAAATACCAGAACCTTCCATTTATAAACTAAGAATCCTACTTGGCAAAACATCATTCCATCGTCTTAAGAGCTGCGCTGAACGCTGGGTCAACAGTCAGCTCTTTTCTATGCCGTTTCTCCTTGTCTCTTATTCTGAAGGTCCTGTGTTCAAACTCCAGCACGGGCAGTGTGAAACATACGAGGCCTGCGCGCTAGCCACTCGAACACCATGCAGCCCCAAGCGAAAGCGTATCCATCTAATAACATAGTTCCTCCTTTACTAAAAGTGCGAACTCCCAAATTCGCTCTGAGGCTGTACTCACCATGTATGGATCCCCAAATTTTGCATACGTTTTTGCAGTTAGACAGCACGCACTTGGATGTACACAAACACAATACAGACAGACTTGATGGCTGCAGGTCGGCCAATCACTGACTGAAAAGTGAATACATTACCCAATGAGTATTTGTCAGAGCAATCACTGCCATATCTCAAAGAAATGGGAGCCTTGTACAAATTAATTAATCACTATTAATGATTAATCTCTGACAATGAAATTTGTCAGAGATTTTTTTTGTAAAAAAAAAATCAATAAAAAAAATTAAAAATCAATAAAAACATATTAAAAAAATGTATAAAAAATATAAAATTAGCCCCCCTAAAATAGGCCTAATGACGCCCCTGGATAACTACAGAACAGTATACAAAGACAATGAGGATTTCCCTTACGGATACACATAATTGACAGGTATATACACGTTTCATACTTGTAATGGTCAAAAATGCATAATCTGTAACGGATACTCATTCCTAAGAAATATCCGGCTCATCCCGAGTTTCTTCTCATTCTCCCGTCTGTTGAATGTTGGCTCTCACACAGATGGCTGAAGATCCTTGAAAGAGTGGAAAAAGGCTCTCTGAGTTGTTTGTCGACGATGGGGGTGCAAATGTTTACAATTCTGTTTCATTTATGTTTCGATTTTTTTTTAGTAAAAATATTCAATATCACGGATGAAACAGACAACTAAATTAATATTTTTTAATGGAAGTTTTCAATATCATGACATGATGTTATTACATTATCTGACACCACGACTATTGGTTGTGTTCTTTGCAGTTAACCCCCCAACCCCCAGCCCCTTCTGTTATGTTTTCAGTTTTTGATCAATTCATGTACTGTAAATAAGTTAATATACTGTGTGTATTGAAATTCAATACACACACCCAGTCCAAAATGGGCTGCGCACAGTGGTGCGCTGGATGAAGGGTGCGCCACCTTTCGCCACCTTGCGCTGTGCCACGAAATTCGACCCCGTTCAGTCAAACCTGCTTACATGTAGATAAATGCTTCAACTAGCTGTCCTTGTGTTGTGATTATGTTGATAAAAAAGGGAAGAGATTTGGGTAAACGCACTGCAGACGACAGCAGTCACTGTCATTCACATCTGAGAGCTCCTCCCCGTCATGAGGACTAAGGCCTGTTTGACCTTGCTGTCTTAACATATTCAGAGAACAAGGAAAAATAATAACTCTGCATTTTCACATTTATGAGCACAATTAGTGATTAATTAATTTGCACAAGGCTCCCATTTCTTTCAGATATGATAGTGATTGCCAGGCTAAAAATATTGTTGCTACTTCTACTACAAAATGTATCCAATTAGGGAATGATGGCAGAAATCTATTTTGAATTGCTATTTTTATGGATGGATGATTGCAGATATTGTCTGAGTATGCTTTTAGAACATGTGGAAGTGACTCTTCAAAGGATTCTAACCAGATGCTGCGTGCTTGTTTTTCATTGACGGACAAATATAAATGATTTCCATTGAGCCCTTATTCCCACTCCATGCCTATATGAGGCGTTCTTGACTGCATGTCGGCGATAGCTTTTCCAGTGTTTGCTTGGATTTATTTTCTGCATGTCAGAGTCATTCTTTAATGACGGGTCTTTGCATCGAGTGAAAACTCATTATCGAACATGGGCCCTTCTAGTGACAGGGTGGAATGGATTTGACATTCTGTCAAGTGCAGTAAGATGCAGAGTTGACTGTTGTCTGCATGAAAGATGACGTCCATTATGTAGGCTCTGTGTTGTGGAGTGCAACACTGCCTCCTGGTGGTTGTATAGCCACACTGCACTTTACTACCTAGGCACTGCATTGTATGTAGATTGAAGCTGCTGACGGCTTGTTTTTACGCCATATATGTATGGATATGACCAGGGGCGTCACTAGGTTCTGTGGACAGGGTGGGCTTAGCCCCCTGGAGATGCACAGGATATGAATGAATGAAGTAGACATTCCAAAAAAATCCAAAAAACAAATAAGGAACAAGAACCGGGATATAACTTTCCCACTTTTGTACAGATTTAGTAGAGATACTCAATTGTTTTAGGCCACCATTAAATTGACACAAGTACACACAATCTACACTGCAAAACCGCTGCTCAAGCTCTGCAACCATTCTGTCCAGTGGACAGTCATTAATTATATAATAGTCATTATTATATTATTAATCAGCCTATTATTATTACTATCATCATTATTCTTCTTCTGATTATTACTACTACTAGTTGTAGTAGTTGGCTAGTATTAGCCTGCTTATTGGCTTGCTTATTAGCCTGCTGTTGCCCTATTATATGAAATTTTCAGAGATGTTTTTGGTAAAAAAATCAATTAAAAAATGTAAAAAAATCTATTAAAAATATTTAAAAAAATCAATAAAAAAATATAAAATCCCCCCCCCAAATAGGCCTAATGACGCCACTGGATATGACACAAGAAAACATCCCAATTTGACAAGATTATTTTGTTTACTTCTAAATATGTACAGTCATTGTATGTAAATACACAGATTCCAGTACTTCATTTGGTCTCTCCTGAATAGTAATGTTTTAATTTTAATTTGAACATGCATAAAGTTATAATGGAATGCATCACATAATTCAATTCACATTTCCACATGTCCAAAAGGAGTAGAAAGAAGCATAAGGAATTGTAAGGTGATTTTTCTATACAACCATAATAAATGATGAGGCTGCATGGTGGACGAGTAGTTAGATATGAATGTGAGTATGAAAGGTTGTTTGTCTATATGTGCCCTGTGATTGGCTGACAGTCCGGGGTGTATACCGCCTCTCGCCCGAAGACTGGGGTAGGCTCCAGCATGCCCGCGGTATCAAAAATGGATGGATGAAATAAATAATGATCATAGATATAACTATCAAAATGGTGATTAATAACACAATGAACACAAAATGAATTGTTCAAGACTATCAAACAATATAAATGCTTGTGTAATAATGATGCTGTATTAAACTGAACGTTTGTGTCTCCTTCAGGGCCATGCTGAGTGACATAGGAGACTATGTAGGTACAGACATTGAAATATCCTGGCTACCCAATTTGGATGATCTAATGAAGGGCTATGCCCGAAACTTTCGTCCTGGGATAGGAGGTGAGTGTGAGATCTTCTGCTGGTGGTGTTGGATTGCATTTCATCCCACTGACATTTTACAGCCATCCTTACCATGTTGTCACTCTAATATGCTTTTTTTTTTAAATGTTCAATTGAGCAACCACAAAGAACAATAGATGGAATATGATGCATCTTGCTAAGAATGGCTGCATGATGTGAACCATCCAATGGCCACGCAGAGAGATTTCTCAATCTCACAGCTTAACTCAGTTGTGCAAAAGTGAATTTGTGCACAATGACCATCATCATGCATCCTGTGCTCAATGCTGGATAAAATGACGGGCTGCGCTGACCATTCAGGAATCATGTGTTGTTGTTGTCTGCTGCCATTCTTCTCATTCAACTCACTTCCATCACTGGTGTCTCCAAAAGTATAAACCATTCATTTCAATCTACATTCACAAATATTCCTTGAGTCCTACTACTGAAATACATAACAATTATATCTCATTATTATAGTATACAAACAGCTGAAACGTCATGAATTGTAGACTGCAACATATTTGTGAATCTCATGTTGAAGTTTTCATCAGGGTAAAAAATACACTACCGCTCAAAAGTTTGGGATCACTTGGAATTTTTTTTGGCCAGTCTGAGATATGGCTTTTTCTTGGCAGTCCAGTATCCTGAAGTTGCCTCTTCACTGTTGATACTGACACTGGTGGCTGTTTGACGGCTACTATTTAGTGCAGCTGCCAGGTGACGACCTGTGAGGCGTCTTTGTCTTAAACTACACACTCTCAGATATTTGTCTTCTTGCACAGTTGTGCAGCGTTTTTCTGTCCTTGTTAGACCCAGTTTGTGCTGCTCTCTGAAGGGAGTAGTTAACAGCATGGTAAGAGATTTTAGTTTTAGTTTAGATTTTTAGATGGCTTTTCTAATCATCTATTAGCCTTATAAAATGATGAACTTGGATTAGCAGCCATACCAGGAGATTGATGCAGAGGACTGACAGTTGTTGATAGTAGGCCTCTATGCAAAAATGTACATCCTTCTTTGAAAATCATCTGATTCATTTTAATTGTTTTTGAAATGGAAAAAATTGTTTGTGAAATGCATGAAAATGTGTTTTTCTTTGGAAAACAAGGACATTTGAAAGTGATCCCAAACTTTTGAGGGGTAATGTATGTATGTGTACTTTTGCAGTATACATACTAGGGCTACATACTATGAGCAAGTACACCACTATCCCATCCCTAGTCCTGGGATACATACTAGGGATGAACAAGTACACCACTATCCCATCCCTAGTATGTACAGTATCTGGCCGATTGAATTTGACTTGCCATAAACAATTGGAGCAAGGTGTTGAATGGTGGGGGTATGGCTAGGGATGATTCCTTTATGTTCAGCCTAAATAGCCTGCGTTGCTGAGCTCCCCTGTAGTTTGTTCCCTCAGGCCTTGCAGGCACACTCCATGCTAATCATATGGCAAGCAGCAGAGGGAGTACCAGGCTGCGTGTGTGCTGGAACACCAGCAGAAGCTGGCCTCCTGTGAGGCCATGAAAGCTCAGTGCTGTTTATGATGGCCTACAGTGTGATGTACCACTTATCATGGTAAAACTGTTTGCAATGCAGGAGTGTTGGAGATGTGGAAGGGAACTAGATAGGCTATCAAGGATGCAGGATTAGCACTACGGGCTCTATTTTTGTATACCAGGTGTTATGCTCCGGCTGGGGGGCATTTTATTTTTAACATAAAATGGAAGAGGTCCCAACTCCTTCAAGTCCCAAATACCACTGGATCTAAACTTTTGGCGTGAGAGGAGTTAACACAGCCGAGTGTAATCTTAACCAATCAAATGAACGCCTCTCATTGCCTTTAAATGTGCAGGGCCCAATAGACTGCCCATCAGAGGCCACAATGCGCGTCATGCACCACGTAGACCATGCCATCTGTTCCTGACATTGACATTAAACACAGCAGCAGGCTAATCCATGCATCATGCTTGTGGTCCATCTGCATTCCTGCTCATCGCCAAGTAGGAGAACCTTTGCTGTACAAATATTGATGGCTGTGATTGTTTATTGCATTGAAATGTGCCTGACACGTGTGCACTGTTGCCAATTTACCATTCCTCAGGGTGCGCTTTGCCTGCACTTAAATAGACCAGCTCGGAGCTGGCGAGCTTTGCAATGAAATTCTCATTGCACCAAGCTGAAAATGTGCGATTACCAAATTGGTTGCACACAGTGGTGCGCTGGACGAAATTAACACTACACGGGGCGCGCCTCCTTGCGCTGCGCCACGAAAACAGAGCCTTATGTGTGTATGCGGAAGTAAGCTGGAACAGCGAGAATGCATGTTTGTTTTGCTGCTCAAATGTCTCCCCCTGCAGGTCCTCCCGTGAACGTGGCCATGGCGATTGAAGTGGCCAGCATTGATCACATCTCTGAAGCCAACATGGTAATGTTGCCATCCTCTCTACACGCCACAGATGACAAACATTGAATATTTTCACAATCCTCATTTATCCCTCTGGACGGCTTTGGGAGAAGCTATCATATTTGACCGAGTTGTTTCATCATTCATCACTTTGTAGTATGAAACATTGTGCATAGATACTAAATATGAACATGTTTCAATCCACAGAGTTATTTTGCTTTAAAGGCTTACCTATAAATATACCCTGCTTGTTATCATATTGAAATAAAACCACTGTGTAAACAATATGTCAATTACAGTAGCTTTTATTGGTAAAGGACAACTTAAACAGGTGTGCTATCAGCAGGATTTTCAGTGATTCCATTGAAATTTTGAGACAGGTAAACTGACAGGTGTGCAGTTCTGGACTGTAGGGATGACTACTGTTATATATCACATTTGAAATAATTGGCAACTTTTCAGAAGGTGTTGAGTGCGTTCAGCATCTCTCGCCACATATTAAACGTAAATGTAAGTCAGCGTTGGTGTTATATATGTACATACGTATATGTACATTTTTGCACAGAGGCCTACTATCAACAACTGTCAGTCCTCTGCATCAATCTCCTGGTATGGCTGCTAATCCAAGTTCATCATTTTATAAGGCTAATAGATTATTAGAAAAGCCATCTAAAAATCTAAACTAAAACTAAAATCTCTTACCATGCTGTTAACTACTCCCTTCAGAGAGCAGCACAAACTGGGTCTAACAAGGACAGAAAAACGCTGCACAACTGTGCAAGAAGACAAATATCTGAGAATGTGTCATGGCAGGACTGCCAAGAAAAAGCCATATCTCAGACTGGCCCAAAAAATTCCCAAGTGATCTCAAACTTTTGAGCGGTAGTGTATATGGAAAAATATTCCTTCCTTCACACGTTATATGGAGTGTGTTGGTACATCCGTGACGCAGCCTGAGTGTGTGTGTGTGTGTGTGATGATTTTGGCAGGAGTACACCATGACCGTGTTTCTACGCCAGAGCTGGCATGATGACCGCCTGTCCTACAACCACACCAACAAGACGCTGGGATTGGATAGTCGCTTCGTGGACAAGCTTTGGCTGCCTGACACCTTCATCGTCAATGCCAAATCTGCTTGGTTCCACGACGTGACGGTGGAGAACAAATTGATTCGTCTGCAGCCCAATGGAGTTATTCTGTACAGCAGCAGGTACGCACAAGCAGAAGGTTGGAAAACCAGAGTGAACTGATCTCTCTTGTCCTTGTTATTCACAGCACCGATAAACACGGTTTCTATGGTAACCTCTGAAGCTTTTACTTGTGCATTGTAACCTTTTGCAACCATAAGACACTAGACGTTGACAAAATCAAACTGACTAGGAATACACGGTTGTAGACAAGCACTATGTATCCCAGAAGGCAGCTTGTAGTGTGGCCACCTTCTGTTTGGCCACAAATTAGCTTTTTTTTTTTACTAATTTATGACAAATTAAAATAAGCTATGAAAATAAATGTTACAAAGTGACCTTGTGGCCATTTTTATTTTGTAAAAGTAACTCTCACGTTTGAGACCAAACGGGGAGGCAGGAAAAAAAAACATGCCTCAAAATGCCCAGCCTTCATCCTGACAGTTGACATACACTGGGATGTTTGGTCATCAAAGTAAATACAAAAGGAACAGCGCAAAATGATGTGCGTTCACAGAAAGCCATTGAAAAGAAATGCTGGACTTTATTACAGTTAACAGCCAGCATACCAAGAAATGCTGCAAATGTTAGCCAGTACAAATTGCCTAGAAAATAAATGTCACATGTTATTTAACAGGGCTGCACAGCGGTCAAGTGGTTAGGCTAGCAGACCAGGGTTCAATTCCACCCTCGGCCATCTCTGTGTGGAGTTTGCATGTTCTCCCCATGCATGCGTGGGTTTTCTCCGGGTACTCCGGTTTCCTCCCACATTCCAAAAACATGCTAGGTTAATTAGCGACTCCAAATTGTCCATAGGTATGAATGTGAGTGTGAATGGTTGTTTGTCTATATGTGCCCTGTGATTGGCTTTGTCCAGGATGTACCCCGCCTCTCGCCTGAAGACAGCTGGGATAGGCTCCAGCACCCCCGCGACCCTCGTGAGAATAAGCGGTAGAAAATGAATGAATGCTATTTAACAGCATCATGATTCAATAAAGTTGTGTTGTTTTGTCCAGTTTCGTTGTACTTAGTGCTTTTAAGTAGCGTTTGGATTCATTTGGATTGTTTCCTTCCCAGAATTACCTCAACAGTGGCATGTGACATGGACCTGACCAAGTATCCCATGGACGAACAGGAGTGTATGCTCGACCTGGAAAGCTGTAAGCTCCTACACACAATGTTAAACCTACATGAGCCCTACATAAGACCTACTGTGACTTTAAGATGTTAAGATGGATCACCACGTATAGAGGATCTTACCTTTACTACGTGGATGCAGCATGTAGTCCAACAACACATATGAAATATAATTTACGTATATTATGGACATGCTTGCATGCAAGACGGCAATATGTTTGCTGAATGAAGTGTTCATGTTTTTGTTCTGTTCCAGACGGTTACTCTTCAGAGGACATTGTTTACCACTGGTCGGAAAGTCAGAGGCACATCCATGGACTGGACAAACTGGAGCTCTCACAGTTCACCATCACAGACTATCGCTTTGTAACTGAGATGATGAATTTCAAATCTGGTGAGGATCCATTTTTGTTTCAGGCATCGTGTTCTTCTTATGTAACCTTATGAAGTAACGAGTTTTTTTCAATTGGGGGGTTCTATCCCATGCACAGAAGGAATGGACTGGCGTGGTATACAGATACAGCCGTACTGCAGAAATAATACTTTTTAAACTTTGATTCCAGAGTAAAGACATATTTCTTGAATAGCAGCATGACTGTGAAGAACAGCAGAAGAAATTTGATAATTAGTTTTCTAAAAAAAAATACCACAATTAACTTAATTAATACCACAATCTTTTTCTTCTCAGCGGGAAGATTTCCGCGGCTGAGCCTTCGCTTCCAGCTGAGACGTAACCGAGGAGTTTACATCATCCAGTCATACATGCCTTCCATATTACTGGTGGCCATGTCCTGGGTGTCCTTTTGGATTAGTCAGTCAGCAGTCCCCGCTCGTGTGTCCTTAGGTCGGTATCAGTTTCAGCAGATTTGGTTGACTATTGTTCATCGGTTCGCATGACTGTTGTGAATAATTTTTAGTTTCAAGCTCGATGTATCCGTCCAAACAGGCATCACGACCGTCCTCACCATGACCACCCTGATGGTGAGTGCCCGCTCGTCTCTGCCTCGTGCATCAGCTATCAAGGCGCTGGATGTCTACTTCTGGATCTGCTACGTGTTCGTGTTCGCCGCGCTAATTGAGTATGCCTTCGCTCATTACAATGCCGACTACAGACTGAAAGAGAAGGCCAAGGTGAAGGCTAACAAGCTCGGCTCCGAGGTGAGCAGCTCATACATGACATGTTGTCCCGTCAACCACTAACTGCTGCAGGCGCTCTCGGAAGAAGGGAACATGCCTTGCAAGCAGACGAACACAGTGAGAGATGAGAAGTGAAATTAAGTTTCTAGGATTTACAGAAATGGTGCAAAAATTATTTAAAGATAGGTAGGGGGGGTGCTTAAATAAACACACAGTATCAGCATTTGGGAGCAAATATTAGGTGAAAGAAAAAGGGGGAAAATACATCCAAATTCATCCATATAGCCCTCACATTAAACATTCAAAAACTGTGGGCTTTCTAAATAATAAAATAATAAAATAATAAAATAATAAAATAATGAAATAATAAAATAATAAAATAATAAAATAATAAAATAATAAAATAATAAAATAATAAAATAATAAAATAATAAAATAATAAAATAATAAAATAATAGGAAAATAATATTTAGTTATTTTATTAATATTAATAACAGTATATTAAAAATATTAATTAAATTATAATTATATTAAATATCACAAAATAATATTATTAATATTAATATGTTCCCAAATAGGCTTTTTTAGTCACAAACATTCAGAATTTAAAACCAGTATCATAAATCTTATTTTGAGCTGAAACTGTAATCGTGTTTGTGTTAGGGTGAGCACATTTGTGAGAACATTTGTGGGCATATATCCCTCTGTGCGTCAGAGAACGGTAGATGGTGCGTTCAATGACCATCAAACAAAGAAGGACAAATCACAGCTCACATTAAACATTCAAAAACTGTGGGATTTCTAAATAATAAAATAATAAAATAAAAAGAAAATAATAATAAAATAACATTTAGTTATTTTATTAATATTAATAACGTTAAAATATTAATTAAATTATAATGATATTAAATATCACAAAATAATATGATTAATATTAATATGTTCCCAAATAGGCTTTTTTAGTCACAAACATTCAGAATTTCAAACCAGTATCATAAATCTTATTTTGAGCTGAAACTGTAATCGTGTTTGTGTTAAGGTGAGAGGTCTCACTCTCACATTTTGTAGTTGCTGTACATTTGTGGGCATATATCCCTCTGTGCGTCAGAGAACGGTAGATCGTGTGTTCAATGACCATCAAACAAAGTAGGACAAATCACAGCTCGCATGAAACATTCAAAAACGGTGGCATTTCTAGGTAATAGCTACAGTATTGTAATAATATTGAGTTATTTTATGAATATTAATATTTTTTATAAATATTAATGAAATTATAATTATATTAAATATCACAAAATAATATTATAAATATTAATATGTTCCCAAATAGGCTTTTTTAGTCACAAACATTCAGAATTTAAAACCAGTATCATAAATCTTATTTTGAGCTGAAACTGTAATCGTGTTAGTGTGAGAGGTCTCACTCTCACATTTTGTAGTTGAACATTTGTGGGCGAGTTTAAGAGCTAATATGCTAATAAAAAAATTGTAATACAAAAATAAGCATGCTGACTGTATTGTTTTAAATAATGCCGCAGTTTGATTACATGAAATTATCGTTGTTGTTGCACATGGAATCATTTTCAGACCGTTTTGACCTTGTCTTTCAGCGTGTGTGTCCTTGTGTGTCCTTCCAGGCCATAGTAAAGAACGGCAAACAGGCCATGGTTCTGTTTTCCTTGTCCGTCACCGGCATGAACCAGGGCGTGGTCATTTCCAATCGCCACAGCCGAGCCCAGCGTTCCAGCAGTGAGATCCCAGGGGAGGGCGTCTCTGAAGAGTCCGAGTCCAGGAGGAGGTCCATGAGAGAGAGTGAGGAAGAGGAGAAGAAATGCTGTTCCAAGTGCGTCTGCAAGCCCATCGACGCCGACACAATCGACATATATGCCAGGGCCGTGTTCCCGTTCACGTTTGCCGTGGTCAATGTAATCTACTGGGTGGCATACACTATGTAAACATGTAAATGCCATCCAATAATCCGATACAATTGACGGTCTTATGCAGCACGGTGGGAAATATACAAAAATGGCATGATGAGAGGAAATGAAACAAAGTATCCTAGCCTGTCAAAATGGAAAACGAGATCCTTAAGGAAAGCTGTGAGCTTCCGAAAGCAGGCATTAGACCTTCAAAAGGGACTCGGTGAGCCATAAGTGAGATAGAGAGCGACGCCACAACTTTAACAGCTTCCTCACCCTGCAGTAGTGACCACACGTCCTTCCAACACAACTATTCGCAGTCAGGAGTGAGACGCGTGTTGTCATGTGACGCCACTCAAACAAGTATGACAAGATGCTGTCAACCATGATGATGATGATGACGATGTGTTCCTATTATTCTGCATGGCTGATAACTCTTTCACCTAATTGCCATTGTGGCCTTACCGGCCTCATCCCTGTTCTGGTCCACTACCTGTTTTTTTTTTTTCAAATCATTTTTCATTTTGGACACTGTCGAGAGTGTCTTATCTCCTTTTTCCACTTTTGCCTGGTCCCTCGCCATTAAATGACTTCTTCCACCACTGGTCTAAGAGTGTGCATTACAAAAAAATTGTATTTAAAAAAAAGTGGGTCACCAGTGCTTCTTACATAGTTGGGTGGGTCCCCACAGGGGGGTTCAGGAGAAACTGTCAGGGGGGAGGACGGGAGGCAGATACAGATCTACCAACATGTACACATACACTACTGCTCAAAAGTTTGGGATCACTTGGAAATGTCTTTGTTTTCAAAAAAAAAAAAAAAAAAATTCATGCATTTCACAAACAAATGTTTAAATTTCACAAACATTTTATCCATTTGACAATTAAAATCAATCAGATGATTTTCAAAGAAGGATGTACATTTTTGCTTAGAGGCCTACTATCAACAACTGTCAGTCCTCTGCATCAATCTCCTGGTATGGCTGCTAATCCAAGTTCATCATTTTATAAGGCTAATAGATGATTAGAAAAGCCATCTAAAAATCTAAACTAAAACTAAAATATCTTACCATGCTGTTAACTACTCCCTTCAGAGAGCAGCACAAACTGGGTCTAACAAGGACAGAAAAACATTGCAGACCTGTGCAAGAAGACAAATATCTGAGCTGCACTAAATAGTAGCCGTCAAACACCAGTGTCAGTATCAACAGTGAAGCGGCGACTTCAGGATGCTGGACTTCATAGCAGGACTGCCAAGAAAAAGCCATATCTCAGACTGGCCCAAAAAATTCCCAAGTGATCCCAAACCTTTGACCGGTAGTGTATTTATAGTACTCAACATGCAATTTGACTGTCAAACATGCTTGTTTGCTCTCCATTTGTACTAATAGCAACCGATAGCAATATTGACTCTTACCGTATGTAATGCCTACTGTTACTGTGATGCCACAATTATTCTTCCTGAAGTGTGATGTTAAATTACAAGTATTTTTAATACATCTTGCCCAACCCAGGCAGCTCTTTATAATCATTACACATTGCATATTTACAATCTGAAGGTGAAACACCGGAGTGGGTGGGCATGGTTTAACCAGAAATGTGTAGGTCTTACATCTGTACATGAATTTTAAGTGTGAAGTTACCATGGATTGATCAGAAGTTGCTATATTTATTATTAAGCTGCGAAATGTGTACTGTGTATGTGTGTAAGTGATCTGTAAGTTGGTGATTCATGCAAACATGCAATGATGCCAAACAGGTAAATAGTCCATCAGCCTAGTTCACTGTATTTTTCTCAAAAGAAATTAGATGAGAGCAGACAGAAATCAAAACACCGGCAGTGATGAGCCGTATACAGCTCTCGAACCAATTTTAAGATTAATTTATTTGTATCTACTCTTGCTGTGTTTGAGTTATCACGGATTACATAGCCTTGCCATATACTGGAGCAGTACAGGTACTACACTAATTGGTTTTCAGTTTCATTCTTGTACTGCTATACTTTGCTATATATTTACCCCGTGGGGGTAAATATGCCCCCTCATCCAAAGGGTGTTAGATGCTCAATGTTCTTCAGGCCAGTGAACAGGTTGGTGACAGCTTTCGACGGCGGAGGAGACCAACTTCAAACATGGCTTTCTCTCAAAACTGAAGTGATCTGAAGCAGCATTCATACCAGCTTGGATTGTAGGTTAGTACTGCATGCATCCATAATGTTATGTCAAGGATTGAAGTGATAACTTTAGCTATATTTTTTTTAGAGGTTTCACAAAATATGGCATTGCCCATTCCAGCCAAGGAAAAGACGAGCAAGAAAAAACATGACAGTGTGATTCTGAGCTCAAAACAAAACCGGGTATCCATGGGGCCAATTCATTATTCATTCACTGATGCGCAAAACAAAAAAAAAAGACATTTCTAATTTTGCACACATTATGAATATTTAACAGAGTGAGAAGTTATTTCTATTTAACAGACATACTAACTTGTTTTCATGGATGAGACACTCTGGCCAATGATTTTTTTTTCAAAATATATCATAAGGGGATTGTTTGATTCCTGAAGAATGAATGAGAATGAACGAAGTGTGAGAAAATCCTTGGTTTATAATTAAAAATCTAATCACTACCTACGAATCTCGCTCTGGTTGGGGGGGAATTATTGCAGGATTGAATTAAAGTATTATGACAAGGATTTCTCTTCTTCATACAAAGTATGACATGTATTTTGTCATAATCAAGTCATCACTGTAATCCACCGACAAGCCCTTTGTTTTCCATTCCCCGCACGTTTTTTATTCCCCTCAAGCTTAGGCCCTTTAATTCCGCCCGCTAATTAATAGGAAAGGAGGTTTCTGCACTCCTATGGTGCAGTGTGAGCATATGTTTCAACAATTAGTTGTCTGCTCTCACATGAGCCAGTCTGACATTGACCAGTCCCGTGTGAGTTTGATCAGGTCTTTGGCGCATCCCCCATCGTACACTGTATTGCAGTTCTATTATCATGACGTAAAACATACAGTGGTACACAGGTTCTGTCGTAAACTATGTGCCGTTTATTGGACATCATTCTGGCTTTGCTGAGCCGCATCCTGTTTGCTGTCCACGGGGCGGTGACAGTATGGCGTGTGGTGCTAGTGAAAGGAGACATGTACTGGCTGCTCTTATCTGGAGTGGGTCTACTGGGTATTGAGATGGTCATCACCTTGAGGTGCACAGATCACGGAGAATGGAAATGGTAACTCACACAAGCAAAGTACATCCTCTCTATTTCACAAGAGCTTGTCACAATAAGAGGATTATTAAGGGTTATTGAACAAAGAGGCAAATGGACGAACCTCGGTCTAAATGAGGGTGGTTACTGGTCACTGGGCTACACTTCACAATGCCCGCCTGACAAAGATATTCTTCCCAGTGGCAGGTGGTGCATTTGATACACGGGTCACCAAATACCGAGAGCCGGTTTCCAAAAACAAAACAATAATAATATGTGCCATAGAAAGGTTTTCTATATGGTTCATATCATATTTCACTAACAGGACTTTGTCAGTTGCGATCAATGAATTTTCTTCCGAGATCGCTACCCTCTGGCGTGCCCCAAGGTTCCATCCTTGGACCTATGTTTGTTTTTGTTTTCACTCTACATGCTACCATTAGGATCAATCATTTCCGGGCACAATCATTTATTTAGGCTGGCATTCGACACATGATGATTATAGGTATTTTAGGTGTGATTCTGTGTTTATTATCATAACTTATCTTGTTCTTATGTATTTTTCTGTAACTTGTTTTTACTCTTTGGACACCATTCAGATGTTGTAAGGTGCTATATATCGTATTTTCCGGACTAAGTCTCACTTTTTTTCATCGGTTGGCTGTTCCTGCGACTTATACTCCAGAGCGACTTATTAATGAAAAAACTGTTTATGTTACATAAACACTGGACACCTTTTCTGTTCATGTTTATTTTTTGTGTATCTGAATAACCATTGTGTTAGCATATCTTACACCTATTCAGCCTGTTCTCTATTCTTTTATTATTTTTAGAACTTGCCTTCCAAGAGGACGTAATGTCTGTTTTGGTCAAGTAGTTTGGAAAATAAATTACCCACAAAAAATACGACTTATACTTCAGTGCGACTTATGTATGTTTTTTTCTACCTAATTATAATTTTTTTGAAAATACGGCATTTGATTTGATAATATAAGTCCCCAATTGAATAAATAGATATATATAAAAGGAATAAATTAAAACAGACAGTTGTTGCGGGAAGCACGAAGTTCAAAGGAATATAGCTAGAATAGGTGCCGATTCTGGAAGATCTAGAAAGCGTTCTGTGTTGGTTATTGTGTGTAGCTGCTCTATGGGATTCTACAAATCAGTCAAAAAAATGAGCACGATAGGTCCCCTTTAATCTGCTCACCAGAGATGTCGATTATGTGGGCATAACCTGTTGAAGAGTTTTGCTCTAATCAAATATAATAAATTGTAGTATGTTTCATTAAAAAATGAATTTATTCCCAACTGTCTAAGTTTGAAATGTCCAGTGCTTCTGTAATGGTTCGGCGAGCGTAGACAGCTCTTTTTGTAGGTGGCCATTTAATCAAGCTGTATTTGACAAGGGTAAACATAGACTGAGGTTAGCCGCCATTATCAAGGCTTCTAAAGGATGTCAGCTTTTCCTGTCATACCTTCTAAATGGAAAGCTGACTGAACATCCTGAGATGCCAGCTTTCTTCGGGCCTCTGCCTTTTCTCTCAAAGTATTACTGCTACTTTGAAGTTCTCTTCTCATGCACAAATGGCTTTGCACTGTCAAGTGGAATTTGCATTTATGATTAGAATAATTGCCCCTCTGAAAGATGATGCTTCCCTTGGAGGAAAGAAATGGATGGTTTTATTTAGTGGCTGCACTAAAAATGTACGCCAATGCCGTTCTATCTGTTTTGAACCATCTATCCATAAATAATCCTACTTGTTAAAAGATGGAAAACCTACAATAGGCCACCATATTTGACACATGTGGTGGTAGGCTTTGGACCATGGGCTGTTCCTTTCCTTCACCGTACAGTTCTTGACCTTGGTTTCAGACTAATAATTCTCAACTTGTGACCACTGTCAACATTTCTTCTCTTGTAGGTTCTCCCCCATGGTCTTCCTCTACCTCTGTACCGTTGTCCCCTCCATTTGGCTCCTGGAGCTGAACCTGGTGCAGACTCCCACCAATGAAACACTGCAGATCACTTCGATACCAATTGATTTGCCAGACGTAGGTTGGCCGCTTTTCAAAATTGGATTAGTCAGTATTTGTTAACATAACATAACAAGAATCAACACAATGACTAAAATTTGTCATGTTTTTGAATGCAAGCCATACAGATGCCATATTAAGATTCTTGTTGTCTGAGTTAAGATTAAAATCCCATAATATTTCTCTGCAAACACATGGAATAGTTTCATATAGACCTGACTTTCTAGACATTTAACATAATTAGAAGACATGAAAGAACGCCCACAGAGTCACCGATACACTTGTATTATTTACTCTTATGCTGCAAGGACTTAGACGCCTGTTAAGAATGAATTCCAAGACAGTGTCCAAATATCGATAATATTGATCCCAAAAACGGTACAAATAATGATCAGTGATGGGAATAACAGCGTTTAAAATAACTTACTTACTGGTATCTAGTTACTTTTGTAGTGGAGTAACTCGGTTCGTAACTTTTTTTGAGAAGTAACTATAACTAATTTTTTAAAGTAACGTACCCAACACTGATAATGATTGATATCAATGTAAAAATAACGATACTTAGGCTTCAGTTGGTATCAGATCGATACCAAATTTAGCAGTTTCGCTAGTGAACTCGCACTGAATGAACTCTAAAATAGTACTCTTGACAATTAATATCCAGAGTTGGAGGTTAAGAATAAACTCCCCAAATTTGTTGACTGATATTGACGGTATTGGTCGAGGTACAGTAGACGTAGGCTAATTGAAAGCACACATTTGACACATTTCTGCTTTTCTTTTCTTCCCCCAGATTCCTCTGGAGCCAGAGAGCTGGGTGGCTGGTTTGGAACAGACCATGCTCATCGTGTTGGTGTTAGGTCGGTGGATGATGCCCATGGGCCACATGTCTCGTGACCAACTCTCCCAGCTGCTCATGGTATATGTGGGCCTGGGTGCAGATATCCTGGATATCTTTGACACCTTCACGGAACCCAACGTGAAAAATAACATAAAGGTGATATATATGGGCTTGGCCCTCTTCACGTGGGCTCTCCTCCAGTTCCCTCTGGTGCTCACCCAGAAGAGCAGCCACCACCGGAGGAGCAAAGGACGTTTCGTCTGCTGGCAGGGCAAGAACTGTCTGACAAGCTGCTGCCCCAGCGAAGTGTGGAGCTTGCTGGTCACGGTGGGCTTCCAAGACGGACCCTTCCTGGCCTACCGCCTTTATCTCATGGTGATGGAAAACGTGCTCAACCAGTTGATGATTTATTTCACCTGCAAGAACATCCTCATCGTCCTCATTGAGTTCTATCGGATGTTTGTGGTCAAGTGTGATCAATGGAATGAACAGAGTGCTGATGCACAGAGTGAAACGGCGTTGAGTCTTCGAAGGCCCAGCATGGAGGGACAAGCGGGGGCACAGGAGGGACAGACACAGGAGGAACAAGAAGCTCCGGTGGTGCAGGAGGCGTAGGAAGAACGAGGAACACAGGGCACGCAGAACGAGGCACAGAGAAGAAATAAGAGCTGGTGTTGTTGGTGCTGTGAAAGAAAGGAGCGAGAGATAGCCGACCCTTTGGACTGCTCATATTCTTACAAACTTTTACCATCCACTGCTCCAGTTAACCTTCAGGGGGAGACAATGTTGGCATCACGGGAGACTCGAGAGAGCCCCCACTTGGAATTGGAGTTGAACAAAAATCATTTGACAACTTTATGCTTTAAAACAACTAGTCTGCACTTTGGATTTGTTAAAAACAACAAAAAAGAACAAAAAAAATTCATTATGTAGCGTTGGAATACAAATAAAAATAAGAATAAAAATAAAAATATCACTATCCAAAATCGATAGATAGATACTGTATTTATCTCAAAGGGGAATTCACATTTGAATTGAAATTGACTCACTCTGGAAACATGCAAAAATAAAATCACTTAAAAATACAACAAAGCAAACCAGGAAAGATGAGAAAATGAAAAAAAAACAGAACATAAATATGGAACAGATAACTTAAAGATTGTATAATAATACATAATAAGCACACATGCAGCCATAAACAAAATTAATGTTTCAGTTGATATGTTTTCGATATAAAAGAAATTACCTTGCCTTTCTTATTTTGAATTTTATTGAAAAACATCTTTCTAAAAGTACAGGTCTGCTACACTTAGCACCATATAAGACAAAAAAACCCCCAAAAAAACCACAGGGGAATAATAATATAAAAATGATTCTAATGGAGATCCATGAGCTGCATTCTTAGCAGCAGAGATATAAAAGATATACAAAGGAAGAAATATTACAAAGAAATCAACCAAAGCTATATCACACTGAGGTAGTGTACATTGTCAGCAGCATATTAAACCAAAACAGGTCTTAGAACAAAAATTATTTAAATGAACGACCCACGTAAAAAAACAAAAACATCCTTAGTGGTGAAAAGGTTTTGTGTTTCAAGTGTGTTACGAAACTTTAGCCACAACAAAAAAGGGCTGCTTGTCAATATCAATAAAAGTAGCTATTGAGTTCTGGGTCATTTCCCTATGGGTTGGGCCCTAACTGTCGTTTGTGTGTAAGTGCCAAACGGCAGCTCACTGTGCCCGGCAGTCTTGGAGACCATCAGAGGGGTGCTGGAGAGGGCATGAGTGGGACTAGCAGTTCACTGTGTAACTAACAGGGATGGCACCAGGACACCCTAGGCCGCAGGTCTATGAGCAACTTCACAGGTTTATCATCAAACCTGCGTCCTGAGTCCCGTTCGCTTCACCTGCCTCCCGGGTGGAGAACCAGTATATTGAGTCCGAATGTGCCATATTTGTGTCTCCATTGCTGAGGTAGCCGATCGATCGAAGGTTACTCCAAGTGCCACATAGCTCTGGCAGTGGTTCGGAGTTCGTTGAGGCCATGGAGCATGACTTTTGGTCGGCCTTGAAGAGGTTCTGGGAAACCGTCTGACACGTCAGAAAGGGGAAGCAATGACTGGTCCACACAGTTTACAGTGGGGATGGGGCCTTGCTGACCTCGACTAAGGATGTAGTCAGACGGTGGAAGGAATACTTGGAGGCCCTTCTCAATCCTATTGACATACAGAGTGGAACGTGGACAGTTCCTTCAAGGTGGCCGAAGTATCTGGGGTCGTCAACATGCTCCTCCTGTCCAGCTATTGGAGTATGGAGTATTATTTGGATTTATTTGACGTTTTTGCTATGCAAATTTGGAGCGGCCAAACCAGAGCAGGAGAGGATAGAAAAGAAGAAAAAAGAAAACAGCTAAAATAATGCATATCTAAAATGATCTAAAAACCTCATCCATTACTTCTCTACAAGAAAGGAGAAATATTATCTCTAAACTCGAAACACTTATATATGCGAGGACAATGTTAAAAAGCCAC
The DNA here is from genome assembly GCF_030265055.1 of Doryrhamphus excisus. Taxonomy (NCBI): domain Eukaryota; kingdom Metazoa; phylum Chordata; class Actinopteri; order Syngnathiformes; family Syngnathidae; genus Doryrhamphus; species Doryrhamphus excisus. The sequence goes on along the minus strand of NC_080475.1, from coordinate 15,562,134 downwards.
AGCATTTCAGTATGTGGAATCAAACTATGGATCGGATTGGGTAAGGAACTCAAAAAATGTACAAGGATGAGCCAATTGAAGCAGTTTTCAAAATAGAAGAAGACTCTTGGATGAGTCATGTTGTGTATATTTGTTATTATATATCACCATTGTGATGGTTACATCAACAATCATTATTGTTATGGTTGTAAAGACATCATTATGTCATACATATATGGTTACACATTGTAAAAGTGTGTGTGTGTGGGGGGTGCGGGGGAGCGGGGGGGGGGGTAGGATTTAATAAGCTTTTACTCCTTTTGGACATGTGGAACTGTGAATTGAATTATGTGATGCATTCCATTGTACCCTGATGCATGTTCAAATAAAATGATAGAGCCGTCTATGAATGCCAAGGTCTTTCATGAGTGCAAGTTGAGCACCATTAGATGGCAGTGTTGCCAAAACAACCAGAGCATCACACACATATGAAGCCTGTAATGTTTATGAGCACAGTTAGAAAGGAGACGACCGGTCTCATAATAACATGGCAGTCTTTACCGTGGATGTGGTTGCACTCCGAAGGAAAATTCCTTTTTGTGTGACAGCCGCTGCTGATGACACAAAGTAGAGGAAGACAGGCAATGAATAAATGACTGGAGACACCTTAACCACAGTAAACCTTCTCCAAGGTTGGCTTCCATCTGGAGGTCACTCCACCTGTTGCAGACTGTGGTGCATTTTTAGGATTTCTGTGATTTGCTTCCAGTGTCTCCATGTTCATAGACTGCTGATGTTCCCGTTCAGCTCATAAAAAACAAGCAAGGGGGCGCTTTTTGAGAGCCTATAAGGACAAATAAGTGTTTGAGGTCTCAAGGTTTTGAGCCACTTAAACAGGGGGATAAATGCTTGCAGCACAAACCCCCTCCCTCCTCTTTTCTTCTCATCTTACCAGACAATACCTCTCCTTTCAAACGAGGGCCTGGATGCAGCCCTCCTACGTTTACGGATGGCACTCTCGCCTGCCGTCTCTCACACCATGCGGGGGGGTGGGCATGAAATGAAGTACAGCGGCGTTGCTGAGTGGCTCTTCAGCTGTCAGATGGCCTGTCTGGTGCTGCCCTGCATTCCTGTGTATCAAATGGATGTGCTTCACCCCAGCACACAAAATGATGCAGGAGCCAATGTTCCCAATGAGGTGCTAAACAGCTTTCAATAAGGACAGGATGAAATAAAGAACCAGGAAATACAGATGCACTTTCCTCCTGGAAATTGAACAAAATAGGAGCGGCATTGCCGAAACATCAATAACAATTATGCTTTTTCCACCTTTCTGACCTATAAATGTAGTTAGAATGTTGTATTCTTGTGTTAAATGATGCCAAAATTTCAGATAAAAAGGTTTTCACATTTGGAAGTGAGCCCTAAAAAAAGTTTGGGATGCCTCAAAACGCTTGGTTTCAGAAGGCATGTCAAAACCGTTCCTTTGTGACATCACAAAGGGGCAGACTTTGGTGAACCTCAAACACATTTATTTACAATTTCTAAAGACGCCACCATCAGGCACAAGTGGTTGGAGTTCCTGATTCCCTACCAGCAAAAGGAATGTTTTTCAATCTGTCAACGGCATTTCACACTGGACTGTTTTGGGAACATGGGCCACGATGCAGCTGGACTAGCCAACAAACTTCGCCTTTCCAACGTTACTTGGTGTTGTGGAATAGTCAAAAGGGCAATTAGTGTCCAAACTGTCTTTATTTTGTGTAAGTCATGGAGCATGATAGCATAGAGGACGCAGGGTTGCTAATAACTCTACACAAGTTTTTTTACACACCGGTAGTCCCACAAAACACATTACATGTTACCGATGCTGTAGAAGGCGGGCTGAAGGCGGGTCGTGGGTGAAATACATTAAAACAGACCGCTTTTGTGAGAACCACAAAATCCAAAGAAATACAGCTGAATAGGTGCAGATTCTGGAGGAACTAGAAAGTTTTGTGTGCTGGTTATTGTGTGTAGCTGCTCTATAGGAGTCCTCAACTCAATACAAAGGACTGAAAAATGAGCATTTACCTTTAAGGTAATTGATAAAATATATACAAGTTTTGATATTGGGATAGATTACTAGTCTAATACTGTGCAAAATTGATATGGTCAGTTGTCCACTTGAACAAATAAACACCACACTTCCTACAATTCTGAGGAGTTAAAAAAAAAGCACAGCCAAAGTTGCTATACATTTAAAAATTGACTGAAAAAGAATATGTGTCACATGAAACACGGGGACAATCTGGCATAATAACTGATCAACTTTGTCTTCTTAGTTCGTGACAGGCAGTTAGACCTGAGTACTGCACTGTTTTCTTTCTCAAATAGTGACATGGTTGGGGAGTCATTTGGTACCACCTACTGGTTTGAATGAATCAATCTGCCACCGCATGTTTTTTTTTTCCAGTGTCAAAAGTCCAAAAAAAAAACTTTCCCTTCTACACAAAACAATACACAAATCTACACAAATACATACCTGTGTTTTGGTAAAAATGTTCAATCTTTTTTGACAGCGTGATGGAGGCAACACAATGGCATGATGAAAAAGGCACTTTGCTTGTGAAGAGAGCCCTTTTCCTCTTCAGATTAACTGCATGCTTTAACAAGATTGTGTGGGCATGTGGGAGGATGGGGATGTCAGCTGATCCACGGGCTGCCCTACATAGATAGAGTGAGAGGAGGAGAGCATGGAAACTGAAACCCTGCGACTCCATTGCACATGGATTAACAAAAAAGGAGTAGAATTTTTTTTTCCCTTCTGTCTGTTCACACGAAGAGAGTGATGGTGCCTTCAGGTGCTCTTCTATGCATATTTCTGATTGCATAAATGAATATAACACTGTGGAAAGCTCAGTTTTTCCATATGATAAAGAAATAGACGCACAGATAATATTTTTTTAGGATGATCACTATATCTACAATTTGTTTTGATGGAGATCTCCGTCACAAAAGCAAAACAATACTTGTCGTCACTTCAGGCATTCCCAAAACATGAAGTAATTGAGGTGATATTACACAACCAGGGGTTTGGGACCAAACTCCATCTCACAACATGACAGTGTTACCCCCTCCCCCCCCCCCCACTCCCAGAGTGGAATACCTCCAGAATATGTGAGGCCAATGGATCGAGTAGCCTGCCAACTACTGAGGGGTGTTAAAGGGGACCCATTATGCTCTATTTGACCCTTGTATTGAGTTGTGGACTCCTACAGAGCAGCTCCACACAATAACCAGCACTGAAAGCTTTCGAGATCTTCCAGAATCTGCACCTATTCCAGCTGGGTTTCCTTGGATTTTGTGTTTCCAAAAAAATTGAAAAAAATACAGCTGGAATAGGTGCAGATTCTGGAAAATCTAGAAGGTTTTGACATTTGACATTCTTTTCGAAAAAGCACATCCCCCACGTCTCTACGCTCGGTAGTGAAAGAGGCTGAAGAGCCGCATGTTGCCCTGCAGGCGAGGGTTGCCGACCCCTGCTCTAGAGTCTTGAACATAAAATGACCCGTCTGGGGTAAGTATGCTGTCTTATATTCGGGTCAATACAGTAATGCCAGCAAATCAAATTTCTCCCCAAAGGCAAGACCAGTATTCAGTTCCCATGAGAAAAGACAGACCGTTAATGGGACTATATATTGAAAAGACACACAAGCAGTTGGGCCTGTAAATCCCAGGCCGCAGAGGATGCATTGTTGAAATATTAATTGGCTGCGTCCTTCACCATCGCCCAGTTTTCCTCCAAGCTGGGAGTGCTGCCACTTCATTCATTTCCAATTTACAACAAGGCCTGTGGTCATAGAGGGCAGGCCATGTTGGGATACCAGACCTAAAAGAGGAAACATCACCGATCAGTTAACAGGGACAGCCGAGAGACCACTCTGAACCAAAGCGTACACTATGGGAATTTAACTCAAGTATTGCCTTCTCATCGCCCCTCGGTGAGATGTCCTAAATCTGTCCTGTTCAAATGGACTTGAACAAATTTTATTCTATTTGACCAAAGAAGAGAGCCAATCAGATGACATCACTTACACACATAATTGGTACACATATAGCTGAATAATAAACAATATGAATGAGCGAGTACACCGCTATCTGTATCCGTAACCGTACTCGGACTGGGCGGGGCATAAACTGGATGTGGGTGTGGTTTAATCTTAAAGCTGGGCTTAAAGCTGTACATTACTTCAAGTCCGAAATTGATTTGGATTAATTAGATATGGTAATACCAGATTGCAATAGAGTGTATGGAGTTATTTTTGCTCTATTTATTCAAAATTGATGTATTTCTCACGACTTTATGTTGTATGTTTTTAATGTGTTTTTTTCATTCACAGTTTCAGTGTCCAATCCATCAATTTCAATTAGTATCCTTTTTGCTACTAACAATTAACGTTAACTTAGTTTTACTTATGTTCAAAAATATTCATTTTAGCATAGTCATTTTGTCTGTGACTTTTTTATTAGCTCTTGTGTACTTTCCCCAGAACAAAAGACAGCAGTATCATAATCATTTATATATACTGTAGGTTAAACAGCTTTGGTCTCAGTATTGACCCTTGGGGTACGCCACACAATCTGTTAAGCATGCCGAACAGTATTCTCCTAGCTTAACATATTTCTTTTTGTTGATTACTTTTAACCCACGGCGGTCGAGTTGTTAGCCCGCAGACCTCACAGCTAGGAGACTCGGGTTCAATCCCTGGAGTTTGCATGTTCTCACCGTGCATGCGTGGGTTTTCTCCGGGTACTCCGGTTTTCTCCCACATTCCAAAAACATGCTAGGTTAATTGGCGACTCCAAATTGTCCATAGGTATGAATGTGAGTGTGAATGGTTGTTTGTCTATATGTGCCCTGTGATTGGCTGGCCACCAGTCCAGGGTTTACCCTGCCTCTCGCCCGAAGACAGTTGGGATAGTCTCCAGCACCCCCCGCGACCCTTTTGAGGATAAGCGGTAGAAAATGAATGAATGAATGACTTTTAACCCAATTCAACACTAATCCTCTGATTCTGTAATTATCTCATTTTTGAGTTAGGGTGTTGTGATTAATTGTATGGAAAGCCTTTGTCAGATCCATGAATACTGCAACTGCACATTAATGTTGAGATACAATCTTGGCTGACACATCTCGTCGACATTATATGGAAGACTGCAGAAGAAACCTTTTTTTCATGCTATCATGTGACGGTAAGCTAGTGTCTCAATAACGGACGTGACTGATTCCTCGTGGACAGAATAGTACATGCACCTTTTTCTTTCAATATTTTTTGATTAGTAATATACCATAGTCAAAACAATTCTCATTTATTACTTAATTAACTTTTGCAAAAAGGCAATTCAGCAAGGGAATGATAATAATCAAACCACAATTTTGCAAGGTACGACTGTAAATGCATACTAATTAGTTTTGTTTTGATGCTAGGTTTAAACACGGGTAAAACGTGTGTCATGGAGTACTTCTCCAAAGAAGGTTTAATAAATACTGCAGTAACTTCAACACTGAACCTGCTTGTACCGGCACAAAGTGATCCAGTATAATCAATGGCTTCTCTACAGATGGAGAGCGAGACGCTTGTTCCTGCTAATGGCCTGGCCAATGAGCTGTGCTAGAGACATGCTGCAATATTCACAAGATGAGACATGCAAAGCTGTTTCTTCCACCCTAAGCCATTATTGCTCAAACTTCAATCTCTTTCCGGCATTCAGAATTTCATACCCAATCTAAATTAGGGCGCATATGCTGTGATGCATGTGTGCAAACTGGACTGTTGTGCAGTATTTTCCACAACAATAGAGTGGTACGCGTGTGTGCTTGCGATGATGGCTTCACAAGCTATTATAGGAACATTGAGACACCAAGCGCTTGAGTCAAACAGCTGTAAAATAGATATTGTTTTGACACAAGAACGCAATCCACTGCCAGACAAAACACTGCATTCTCACACGATATTCCAAAAAATTACTTTGAGAAGTTGCAGTATCTTTTTGTATGTATGTGTACAGTTGGCAACTTCCATTAGCGGCAAGACAAAATAAAAAACAATGTTTTCGAAAGACTAATTGAAATTAAATGATCATACAACTCCACCCTCGGCCATCTCTGTGTGGAGTTTGCATGTTCTCCCCGTGCATGCGTGGGTTTTCTCCGGGTACTCCGGTTTCCTCCCACATTCCAAAAACATGCTAGGTTAATTGGTGACTCCAAATTGTCCATAGGTATGAATGTGAGTGTGAATGGTTGTTTGTCTATATGTGCCCTGTGATTGGCTGGCGACCAGTCCAGGGTGTACCCCGCCTCTCGCCCAAAGACAGCTGGGATAGGCTCCAGCACCCCCGCGACTCTCGTGAGGAAAAAGCGGTAGAAAATGAATGAATGAATTAATTATCACATAACTGTTGTTTCCCACAATGCATTACTATGATAAAACTGCACTGTCATCTTTGTGTGGAGTTTGCATGTTCTTCCCATGCGTGGGTGGATTCACCCCGAGAATTTCGGTTTCCACCCACATTCCAAAAACATGCTAGGTTAATTGGCGACTCCAAATTGTCCATAGGTATGAATGTGTGTATGAATGGCGCTATAGAGTCTATGTATACACACAGTCACATACTGCAAAAAAAAGATTTTGTGACAGGCTTATATTTTCACAACATTCTCTTCTGGAATTTGTTGTTTTGTTTTGCCGTCTTAAAGTTGTTAGACAAAGAATAACTTACTCTAGGCTGGATCCTAAACTTGTAAACTGTCCTGAGCAAAGTGAGCATCATTAATACTGGGTAGTTTAAGGTGTCTGCTGGGCTCGCTTATGTGTTGTCAAGCAGAGCGGTAGCAAGGACAGACCATTAGTACCCTCGGGATAAGATCAGCCAAAGCATTGCGTTCTATCCTGGTTGTGACACACTTCATATTAGTGATGTGCATTGACAGCTGCATTCAGGCTATTATCCTGCTATTGACTGCTTGGTTGATCATGCAGTGTTCGAGTTGCCTCTTGGTTGGGTTGAAATAATTACATTATGTAGGACAGGGGCAGCCAGAAGCATTTTTTTTCTCCTCTCTGCAACACTTCAGAGAGTGAACGGAGCCTATCTATTTCAGAAAGTAGGTTAGTGGTGAGGAGAACAAACTCCATTCAGAGAATAAACATTTTCAACGGAAACTTGTTCTGGTTGTATGACATATTTAGAGTTAGCGTGATAAATCCAGGTTGCAGAGCCATTGCTTTGACACTGATTGTCTCAAGGCCACCGGGACAACATCTTGCATGGACTGGCTGTCATTTCCAATCGATGGAGATGATGGGCTGTCCTTGCGTGGGTTGTGTGGATGCTGTTAAGGTACACCTCTTAAGGAAAATCTTGAAAATAATCAGGGTTGCCCCTGAATGAATCACCACCTTACTGTGGTGGAGGGGTTTGAGTGCCCAAGTGATCTGAGGAGTTATGTTGTCTGGGGCTATATGCCCCTAGTAGGGTCTCCAGGTCCGAGGTGATAGGACAGACTAAGAGTGATTCAGAAGACCCTTATGATGACAACAAAGATGTGGGAAACCGGGGCCTCACCCTGGAGCTGGGCCCGGGGGAGGGGCTCGGAGGGAGCGCCTGGTGGTCGGGCCTTCACCCATGGGGGCCCAGCCCGAAGAAGCCACACGGGATCTCCCCCTTGTAGACCCACCACCTACGGGGACCTACAGGGTCCGGTGCATTGTGAGATGGGTGGCGGTCAAGGGAAAACGGAAGAAAAAGAAAAGACCCTGGGGCAGACCGAGGACACGCTGGAGGGATTATGTCCCACAGCTGGCCTGGCAATGCCTTGGTGTCATCCTGGTGGAGCTGGAGGAGGTGGCCGGGGACTGGGAAGTCTGGGCTTCCTTACTGAGAGTGCTGCCCCCGAGACCCAGACCCGGATAAGCGGAAGAAAAAATGGATGGATGATCAGGGTTGGCCAAACCTTTTCACACGATTGTACCTGAGGATGGCTGAATCTCGTCCGTATTGGGAGACCCATACGAGGCGCCACCCTGTTGCTGATGTGATGTGTCATGACAGATTCCAGTCTCTGTTGACTACATAACTCGAAGCGTCTGTACTCATTTCATACTCTTAATCGGCAAATATGAATTATCTGTAACAGAAACCCTTTTATAACGAGTATCTGGTTCATCCCTACTAGCTTATGTTAGGGCTGCCCAAACTGTACCATTTTTGAGCTTTTTGAGTCTAATATTAATTTGTGGAGCTTTCCAACATTTCATGCTTGTAAGCATACTGTCCCGGACTATAACTATTCCAACGCTTTTTTTTTTCTTCCAATTTTTCACTTTAACAGGGGCAATAAACACCCCATTAGAGGGGCGAGCAAAGCAGTAGGTAGTAAGTAGTTGATCCCTGTATAGCTACACGCTGCTGTGCTCCAATTGAATTTGTAAATATTAAATACTCCACGCAGACTCAAGCCATTCTTTAAAAGAAGGCACAACAACATTCCATTCAGAGGACCGCAGGTGTGCGCCATCCAATTAGTAGACGCAACGTGAAGGGAAAGATCTGCAGATTGCCAATTGTCCAAATGATTTCAAGGAGGCGTTGTCGTGATGGGAAACATTCAGCATATTCTGTAAAACGAACATTATGCCGTTTTGTTGGTGTTATCATGATGTCGGCAGTATTCCCGAACCTATATATATTACATTAGAAAAATCTCATGGATGTGACACAGAATGTCTGCAGTGCAGAGGGCAGTTGCTCTGTGGACCAAACCATCGTTATCATTATCCTATATGAATCAATAGCTAATATTTATCCCAATATTGTCCGATAATCGGATACCCCTACTCCTAAGTCACTGGCCATGTTTACATGAGTACATGAGTTTTTCTCTTTCCAAATGACCTTTCCAAAATCAATGGTATACATGGAAAGGAATATTCCAATCTCTTGTCTACATGTGCCGCTATAATCAACCAGAATAGTCAATGGGGCATACGCAGTAAAACGTAAACATCAACATCACGTGATACCGGCTTCCTCGAGTTTTTCTTTCACTTGTTGGAATAACTCCGTATTGCCAGTTTTTCATTCGTCCAGTCTTGAAATTTAGTTTGGATCAAAACCAAACTTTCCGCAGCAGTCCAGTGCCGACTGCTCGCATCCATTTTTTTTAAATCGAAGAACGTCTCGAGCTGCGTGTTACGTCATATGTCAGCATTTGCTGAAAGAAGAGGAAAGAAGAGGAAAAGATAAAGTTCAATCTTGCTAATATTTTATAATTAAGATTGGCACATGTTTTATATAGATATATATTTTCTTTTTTATAAGACTGGACTTGTGAATGGCGTATAGAAGGGTTTAGATTCTGTTCCACAGCTGGCGGTAATGCACACGAAAGCTGCTTGCCAACCGCTAATAAACAACAGAAGAAGAACGCACTCTTACAACTTTCCGATTGAGCGGGTACAAGATACCTCAATCGGATTGGGGAAAGAATATTCCACCCCTGTGAATCTGAATATATATTCATTCGGATTGGCACTTTTCTTTCGGAATGAGGTGTATACAAAGGTTACATTATTTCTGTTTGAGCAAATAAACCGAATGCAATTGTAATATTTGGGTCCATGTATATGTGGCTAATGATAAGACCACAAAAATCAGTTAGCGTGCTTTTTTTGTGTACCATTCTGTGACAAACCCCATTTAATCTGTCAATTTGTGTTGACCTCTTTTTAGTCCAAGTTTCATCCCAAAATACGAACTTTCACACAGCACATCTCCTCCAAGATTTTCTTATAAGCATTAGACACAAGTAACACAACAGTAACACAACAGGCATAGCTGTGAATCCCTCTTCGACTCTTCTATCGTCCTGTGAGCCGCTGATTGAAAGTCTGACTGCCGGCAATGTTGGTGAGTTTGCTCCATCCTTTTTTTATGGTCTCAATTATATTGATATGGCTCCGCCATCTTTTTTCTGTCTATCCCTAAGGCGTTAGGTAGGCGAAACACAATTATTTGTTCAAAAAACAAGGGATCAGCAAAAGGGATTCTGTTTGGATTAGGCCATCTTGTAGCCGTGAGGCGCGTCTGACAGCACATAATGGCTTAAAGCAGAGCTGTTTGGCCTTTTGATCATATGGTGTATTATGTACATCTGTGTATATTTATCCATGACACGCTTGCGCAGGCTAAGCCTCTTTCGCTTGTTCCACAGCCAATAATGTGTTTGAACATAGCAATATATACATTTTATTCATGCAGGACAGAAGTCACAGTGGCAGTTAGGTATGTTTCTGCAGATGGCTACTGGCAAACATCTGTTGGTACTCTACCTTCACAGCATACTTCCACACCATGGACCCGCATCAAAGGGTGTCTGTCAATTGTCATTTGATGATCCCAATTCCAACGCAGGAACACCATGCTGATGCCGTGTACCGTCTCTGCATCATGTTGTGTTAAAGAAACGCAAACAGATCATTCCCATATCCTCCCTCAATTCATTCGTCGTTACTTTGTGGCCAGCTTTGGACAAGTGAGGTGACGTTATCGTGCGGTGGAAATGGAAATCAGGTCTGCAGCACAAATGCATGCAAGCCTTTTTTTTTTGAGTGGAATACACTTCAAGGACAAGTCCCATAATACTTGGTGGCACATTAAAAAAAAGCTAGGACTGAATTAATGACTTCCATCAAGATATGATCAGTGATGTGCAGTGGGGGGAGGCAGGTAGCCTGCATTGTCATGATGGAAAGAAAATGAATAATGATAACATAAAATACTGTACATATTAATATTTGTCCATTGAACTATTCTTAATTAATGATCTGTGCGAAGTGGGTGATTCATGCAAACACCTAGTGAACGTCAGCTGATGATCGTCACAGTATTTTTCTCAAAAGCAGATGGGGGAAAAAAAAACCCCATGGGCAGTGGCTGACGCTGGAGCCGAAAACATGTTACCAAACAAGCTTAAAGGGACCTATCATGTAGGGATGAACAAGTACCTTGGGTGGAATAACTTACAACAGACCGTTTTGGCGGGAAGGACAAATGTAAGGAAATACATCTGGAATAGGTGCATATTCTGAAAGATCTGGAAAGGTATCTGCGTGGGTTATTATGTGTAGCTGCTCTATAGGAGTCCACAACTCAATACAAAGGGTCGAAAAAATTTGCACAATAGTTCCATTTGTGTTGTAAAATTAGTCTGTTGAGTTCACTGGGCCGGCGCCGTTGGTGCCAGTTTGCGCCAGTTTGCGCCAATGCAATTTCCTGTAGCGCCTAGTGTCGGCAATAAGGTGTCTAGTAGCGTGCAGTGACTCAAACTGCCTCCCAACTAATGGTGGCAAAAATTTGTTTGGCGGCAGGAAAATTTCAAAATGTTTAAAATCTTCATCATAAACAATCAACGCTTAATGGAATCAACTGGAATGTAATGGCGCGAGCCAAGTTGCTAAGACTCCAATGGGCCGGTGCCATTTGGTGCCAGTTGGTGCCAAAAATTGTGTGATTGGTGCGTAGTGGCTCGCTGTGGCGCCGAATTATGTTTGCTCGGGATGTTGCCATGTTACCGTTAATTTTTGCCATGAACTGGCACCAACTGGCGCCGACCCAATGGACTCTAAGCATAAGTTCCCAGTTCTAATAAGCCATATTTTGAAAAAACGTGCTCGAGTAAAGCTGTAAATTTTAAACCATGAAGTGGCGAGGGATGACCACTTGGATTGGCATGACAAAAAATAATTGAGACCCACTGACAGAGCTGTATCTTAAATCTAAACAACACATTTGGACTATTTAGCACTCAATAATGAGGATTTAATAGCTTTTTAACAAAAAGCAGAAACAACACCATAATTAGTAAAATAGATGCTTGGCTGGTTCATGTTATACCAAACTGGACCTGACAAAGTCTGAACAAAAGCAGAAAGCTAAAACCACACAGCGATTAATCACCAAATGTGAGACAGCTGAGTCAGAGGGGAGGCCAGGAGTTGATTGGATGACAGAGTTGGGCATGACTAATGAGGCTAAAAATAATCAAGAGACAATAGTATGATTTGTTTGCTTCGGACATGCTTAACAAGTTCAATTAAAGAACATCATGTTACTTTTGCACAATTGAACAGCGTCTACAGAGCTATCGGGGTCAGTCAGTCCGGGTAAGTACAATTTACCTGATGGCTCCTGAAGGGGGCGTCCGAATGCTCCTGTCATGGTGTGTCTGAGAATGTGTTGGCTAAGTCTTATTATTTCCCCAAATAGGACACTCTTACTCCTGCCCTTTCCTGCTTTAATGAGCGCTATTTGAAAATGAATTGAGACACTTGTCTGCGAGTCACTGGTGTGTGTGAGTGACAGGAAGAAAAGCTCTGACTCACTTGGCTTGCATGTGTATTTTTATCCCTGTTAGCAGCTTGCTAATACATGAAAAAGGGAACCACTCTTGCTCCTGCCCTTTCCTGTTTTAATGAGCGCTATTTAAAAATTAATTGAGACACTTGCATGTCTTCGAGTCACCTGTATGTGTGAGTGACAGGAAGAAAAGCTCTGACTCACTTGGCTTGCATGTGTATTTTTATCCCTGTTAGCAGCTTGCTAATACATGAAAAAGGGAACCACTCTTGCTCCTGCCCTTTCCTGCTTTAATGAGCGCTATTTGAAAATGAATTGTCCCAATTACCTGCGAATGTAACATTTGGCATTATGAGGCCATAAACATACTTTTCAAGTCCTTGCATATAAAAACGGAAAAGTCTCACTGTTGTCGACATCCTGAACCGGAATATCAGAGCACCCAGGAGACAAATAAAGGTCTTCCAGGTGACACAAAAGGTGTTCGATGTTGTGATTTGTTCCCCATGAACATCCAGCAGCTCCCAGTGGTGCCTTGCTCCAGTGCACACGGCCAAGCATTCTGGATGTGATCTAGTGTAACACTTAAAAGTCGGCCAACGGGTTTGATAACCACATTAATCACGGGTTGCTTGGGTCGCATGCTCGGCCACTTGAGGAGTGTGAGAGCTCAGCCGAGCTTTTCATGAATTCACACCCGTGCGGACCAGCGGCACCTCCCACTGCCGTGCACGATTTCCCTTTGACACCTCGCTGAAGAGCTTTGGCGTGTGTGCTTGCCTTCCTGTTACTCAACTTAAGTATACAAAAGCCGCTCATCACTGTTTACTATCTGATTTTTATCCACTATAATTTGATCATTTGACACATTCAACTTTCTGTCTTAATCACTAGTTTTAATCTGAATGTGATCTTATGAAAGAAAATCAGTGAAAATTGAAACAATATTATTGACAGTCCCATAAAATTATATCTGACTGGTTTACGCATCCCAAATCTTGAACATTTACACCCAAGTACACCTCGATGGATGCATCCTGGAAGTGGAAAAAACGGATTCTCGCTTCCAATTATCTTATCATTAAAGTGTTCCTCGCTCTTTTGTATTTCCTAAAGTACACAAGCAGCAAAATCCCAGCATGCACCAGCCCTGATTGCTTCTGTTTGTCACTCCCACAATGGGCGAAAATGCGAATTGAGCAGCATAATCAGACAATACCTATTGCGCCGTGTGTGGAGCGGCTGGATTGTCACCCGGTCTCGTTCCTGCTGCTAAATGGAACAGAAGTGAAGGGAATCACTGGATGCACACAGCGAGTGAATGTCAGTCGCATTGTTACACAAAGAAGGGGTGCTTTGTTTGGTTTGTGGCCTTGGAGTTCTCGAACACAAAGAAAACATATGCACAGACCACAGTCATGTGGGAAGTTCCCATGAAATATTTAAATCTTTCATGGGAAATATATACATATTAATAGCTGATCAGCTCGCAAGGTGGAAGAGTGGTTAGCAAAATGTTAACGTTAAAAAAAGCTAAAACGTTCTTAAGCCCCCCCATAAATAATTTGAATTTTTTTTATTGATTTTTAACAATTTTTTATCTTTTTTTTTTTTTACAAAAAAAATCTCTAACAAATTTTATATAATAGGACAAACACAGGCTAATAAGCAAGCCAATAAGCAGGCTAATACTAGCCTACTACTACTATTAGTAGTAGTAGTAATAATCAGAAGACGAATAATGATGATAGTAATAATAATAGGCTAATTAATAATATAATAATGATTATTATATAATTGACTGGTTAGCACGCATACCTCACAGCTAGGAGACCAGGGTTCAATTCCACCCTCGGCCATCTCTGTGTGGAGTTTGCATGTTCTCCCCGTGCATGCGTGGGTTTTCTCCGGGTACTCCGGTTTCCTCCCACATTCCAAAAACATGCTAGGTTAATTGGCGACTCCAAATTGTCCATAGGTATGAATGTGAGTGTGAATGGTTGTTTGTCTATATGTGCCCTGTGATTGGCTGGTCACCAGTCCAGGGTGTACCCCGCCTCTCGCCCGAAGACAGCTGGGATAGGCTCCAGCACCCCCCGCGACCCTCATGAGGAAAAGCAGTAGAAAATGAATGAATGAATGAATATAATTGATGACTGTCCACTGGACAGAATGGTTGCAGAGCTTGAGCAGCGGTTTTGCAGTGTAGATTGTGTGTACTTGTGTACATTTAATGGTGGCCTAAAACTGTTGAGTATCTCTACTAAATCTGTCCAAAAGTGGGAAAGTTATATCCCGCTTCTTGTTTGTTATTTTTTTTTTGAATTTTTTAAAAAAAATTTCTGAATGTCTACTACATTCATTCATATCCTGTGCATCTCCTGGGGGCTAAACCCCCCCTGTCCTTAGAACCTAGTGACGCCCCTGGTGGTTAGCATGTAGGCCACATGCCTACAAATTATTTCTTTATTTCTCAAGTCACTTTACATTATTACAAAAATGCACAAGTCTGCACTGGAGCAGAGGTTCATAGAACAACCAAGGTTAGAGCAATAAAAACATGAAAAGGAGCCCCGCCTGTCCATAACCTTCCTACATATTGTTTTGCAGCCAGAGGAACATGCCTGGGTTTGAATCTCAGCTTGGGCATCTCTGTGTGGAGTTTGCATGTTCTCCCCGTGGGTTTTTCCCGGGTACTCCAGTTTCCTGCCACATTCCATAAACATGCATGTTTATGGAAAAACACTGTTGACTTTTTAAACGGATGTCACAGCCGAAGCCCAGTGGCAAGTATTTCTCTTACAATGTTAACCACATCGGTAAGCTGATTGCTGATATTTTGATAAAAAAATATATAACCCAATCTCGGTCATGGCACCTGACCTTTTCACAAGAGTAAAAAAAAAGGAAAGTTTGTTATCCTACAAGAAAAGAGGAACATTTCCACCTGTCTGAAAAAGGTGAACTGTGGCCAATTACGGCGGGAACAGTCGTCATGAAGCAAAGAGAGCTGCTGCTGAGAGCGAAGGTAAATAACGGCAACAAAGAATGTCAACACCTACGCTGATGCAGGTGTACATGTACACTCATATACACACTTTGACACATACACAGACATTGTTCTTTTTACCTTTGAACATTTGCTCTCCTGATTGGTTTGCGCACAAGGTTTTCTCAAGTTTGGATTTAAGTTCCAAGAAAAGATGGCATCATAATAATGCTTTTGAAAATCATTGACTAATTTGTTTAACTTGGTTAAAAGCAAATCACTACGTTTGATTTCAGTGAGTGCGCTCGAAGAAACATGAGTCAGTCGGCTTGCAGTGGCATTGCTGACTGGTGTGTGTGAGTGACAGGAAGAAAAGCTCTGACTCATATGGCTTGCATGCATATTTTTATCCCTGTTAGCAGTTTGCTAATACATGAAAAAGGGGACCGGTAGTCAACTTTGTCAGAGTTCGACTCCGTAGTTTTTTGCTAACTCACAGTTACGCCACTATAGTAAAAATAGTAAGACACATTTTTAGATTTTTACATGCATAAAATAATTCTAAATGCATAAAAGTGACAAATTAAAGGCACATTGAATTTAGTTTAGATCTTTGACTCCAGAGTTGTTTCATCATTTTAGCATCCTGAACCCAAATAAGAACTTTAGCAACATTTTAGTCTTGCTGTTTCTGCCCATAATGATCATAGCAGGTTGTCTTTTTGTGGCGTTAATTGTTATGTGGGGAAAACGTGGGAGATATTCTCCTCATGCTCTTTAACCGAGAACATATTCCTTCTTCCCCGGAAAGCAGATGTGAAAGAATGGTGAAACACAGCAGTCTCCTGCAATAACAGACGGGCTGATTTTAGTTTTAGGGGTTGGAGACATTGGAGCATATGGAGGCCCTTGCATACATTTGCCTTGGGCCGCTAAAACATTGTGTTTGCCACTGGCTGTGCTGCATCTTGTATTCAGAGGAGCTTGAGGCAAGTTGCATAGAACATTTTTGGGGGAGAGAGCTTTGAGCATCACGACTGCCAAAGACTTTGATTTTTCTTTTTGTTAGTCTGTTCTTTTGGTTCTATTAATACAACTTGTGACTTGTTTTGTCACATTGGAAAAAATAAAAAGAAGCACACACATTAAAAACAAGCAGAAACAATATAGGAAGGAGACTGCATGCATAGTAATTAGGGATCTTATCAAGCCTGCAACAACCTGCTAATAAAGTTTCATCAGGACCCAGTCCGCCGCCCAACTGTGGGGCACTCTCTTGTACTCTCATATTGAATGGTCTCTCTGCTTCATCTGTGTCTTCCCAAAGCTTTGGTAATGAAATTAATAAAAGACAATTGGCTTTGTGGATGATCTTTATTAATGGAAAGTTGCCAAACTAAATTGCACGGCTGACGAGTGGTTAGCGTGCAGACCTCACAGCTAGGAGACCAAGGTTCAATTCCACCCTCGGTGGAATTGACCTACGTATGTTCAGTCTCTGTCTCCAGTTATCCTAATATCCATGTTTTTGTGCTGTGACTACCTGGATAAAACCCACTCAAACCCGAGGAGAGCATGGTCCAAGCTTCGATTCAAACCCAGAACATTCATAAGCCACGTTTACATGAGGAGTTTTTCTCTTTCCGAATGACCTTTCTGAAAGCAATGGTATACATGGAAAGGAATATTCTAATCGCGTGTCTACATGCGCCGCTATAATCAACCAGAATAGTCAATGGGGCATACGCAGTAAAGCGTAAACACCAACATCACGTGATACCGACTTTCTCGAGTTTTTCTTTCACTTAATGGAATAACTCCGTATTGCCAGTTTTTCGTTCGTCCAGTCTTGAAATTTAGTTTGAATCAAAAACAAACTTTCCGCAGCAGTCCAGTGCCGATTGCTCGCCTCCATTTTTTTAAATCGATGAACGTCTCGAGCTGCGTGTTACGTCATATCTGAGCATTCGCCAAAAAACGCACCCGGGAACAGGAAAAGATAAAGTTCAATCTTGCTAATATTTTATAATTAAGCTCGGCACATGTTTTATATAGATATATATTTTCTTTTTTAATAAAACTGGACTTGTAAATGGCGTATAGAAGGGTTTAGATTCAGTTCCACAGATGACGGTAATGCACACGAAAGCTGCTCGCCAACCGCCAATAAACAACAGAAGAAGAAAAACACCACGAAGAAGAACGCAGTCTGACAACTTTCCGATTGAGCGGGTACAAGATATCTCAATCGGATTGGGGAAAGGAATATTCCACCCCTGTGAATCCGATTATATATTCATTCGGATTGGCACTTTTCTTTAGGAATGAGGTGTATACAAAGGTTACATTCTTTCCGTTTGAGCAAATAACCCGAATGGAATTGGAATATTTGGGTCCATGTAAACGTGGCTATAGACAACAACTTATTTCTTTATTTCTCAGGTCACTTTGCATTATTACAAAAATACACATGTTTGCATTGGAGCAGAGGTTCATAGAAGAACCAAGGTTAGAGCAATAAAAACATTCTTTAACATCTAATATGTATGAAAAAGAGCCCCGCCTGTCCATAACCCTTCCTCCGTATTGTTTTGCAGCCAGAGGAACAGATGTGGAGAAATTATGGAGCGTTGTGAGATTGCTCAGAGGGTGAACAAAACAAAATGGTTCAGAGAGAAGTCAGCATTTCTTCCAAATATTGTGCCCTGGAGCAAAAGAAATGGAGCGCCTCTTAGGATGATGCAGTCGATCCATTTTTATTTATTTTTTTTGTTATTGCTGAAACATATCTAGAAGTCATTCAAGACTGAAGATGATATTTCCCCCTTGCCGACATCTCACCACAATCAGTAGGGGGACGTAGGACTTTTATGATTATGACTGTAACAGCGTTAGTCAGAAGGATCTGAGACAAAAAAAACATTGATTTCAATCAATAAAAGAAATTTGAAAGTGTCCTTGTGCTAACATGGGACTGATGAATATATGGGAAACACTATATATATAAATGTATTACCATATACAGTACATTTATCTGTATTATAATTGTTTTTCTTCATTCCCACATGCTAAGATCCCTACTGAAATGTAGCATTCATGCAGATGTAATTGTTTTGCTCTTTAACAAGGCAGCTGTACAAGATAGTACAAGAGTCTGATCAATTTTGATCAATTGATGACTGCGATGTACAAATGTATTCTGGGTAATGAAAACGTTGAAGTTCCCCCCTGGTAGTGCTTGGAAAAATACTGCTTGTCTGGTAAGTTATCGAATCCACAGGGTACCACCTCTGCGTTAGATTTCCTTTATTAGTTTTCTGAGCCGAAACGAGGCCCATTAGCTTGTCCGCTCTAATTAGAGAACATATACATACGTATCACAACACTCTAGGGTTCCTCTCTGCATTGCATGCAGTACAAATATGAAATGGTGTTCATCAATCTGGCTTCCTGTTTAATGTGTTGGACGCCTGAAAGTAAGCAAATGCTGATGGAGTCACTCATGCTTGGTCTGTTAAAGTCACACGGAAGTTAAGTAGGTAAGTACTGTGAGTACTTGACTCTATTCTTTAATTTTTTGTATACATTATAATTATTTTGTATTTATGAGCTGTGTGAAGTTCCTGATGTGACCATGACTGATGCACGATCGTGCCCGCTGTCCTGAAGTGGGTGTGGTTTAATGTGAAATGGGCTTAGAGCCTTCCATTATTTTAAATCTGAAATTGATCTGGATTGATCAGAAGTTGCTACATTAATTGTTTATTATTGTATATTGTTATGTTTTTAAGTGATCCTTATGACTCTATTCTTTAATTATTTGTATACATTATAATTATTTTGTATTTATGAGCTGTGTGAAGTTCCTGATGTGACCGTGACTGATGCACGATCGTGCCTGCTGTCCTGAAGTGGGTGTGGTTTAATGTGAAATGGGCTTAGAGCTTTACATTATTTTAAATGTGAATTTGATCTGGATTGATCAGAAGTTGCTACATTAATTGTTTATTATTGTATATTATGTTTTTAAGTGATCCTTATGACTCTATTCTTTAATTATTTGTATACATTATAATTATTTTGTATTTATGAGCTGTGTGAAGTTCCTGATGTGACCGTGACT
The DNA here is from genome assembly GCF_030265055.1 of Doryrhamphus excisus. Lineage (NCBI taxonomy): Eukaryota > Metazoa > Chordata > Actinopteri > Syngnathiformes > Syngnathidae > Doryrhamphus > Doryrhamphus excisus. The sequence goes on along the minus strand of NC_080475.1, from coordinate 15,542,638 downwards.
GATGCACGATCGTGCCTGCTGTCCTGAAGTGGGTGTGGTTTAATGTGAAATGGGCTTAGAGCTTTACATTATTTTAAATGTGAATTTGATCTGGATTGATCAGAAGTTGCTACATTAATTGTTTATTATTGTATATTGTTATGTTTTTAAATGATCCTTATGACTCTATTCTTATTATTTGTATACATTATAATTATTTTGTATTTGTGAGCTGTGTGAAGTTCCTGATGTGACAGTGACTGATGCACGATTGTGCCCGCTGTCCTGTTAAAAACGCCATGTATTTTACCGTATGTTCTGGCCAAAAATATAGAATTAGGTAGAAAAAAACGCACTGGAGTATAAGTTGCATTTTTTGCGGGTAATTTATTTTACAAACTATGTCCTCTTGGAAGGCAGGTTCTAACAATAATAAAAAAAATAGCTAACAGGCTAAATAGATGTAAGATATGCTAAAACAATGGTTATTCAGCTACACAAAAAATAATCATAAACAGAATGGAATGCAATGGAATGGCCTTTATTGTCATTATACAAGATGTACAACGAGATTGGAGAGCTTCTCCTTTCAGTGCAGTAGTCAAGTTAAAAAAGTAGTGTAAAAAAAAAAGACAGTTTAACAAGATATATACAAGATATCCAAAATATACACATAATATTGCACAGGAGCATATACAGGAGCAGACATATTGCAGATATATTAATTTTAGTGCAGTGATGAATGGGTCTTTATGGTCTTTATGGGTCATAAAGGTGTCCAGTGTTTATGTAACATAAACAGTTTTTTTTATTTATAAGTCGCTCTGGAGTATAAGTCGCAGGAACAGCCAACCTATGAAAAAAAGTGTGACTTATAGTCCGGAAAATACGGTAAGTTTAAGATTGCAAGGTGTATACTACAACGTATTGAGAGGGGAGTAATATTTTATGACTGCCATAAATGCAGAATACTTTATGCCGCCCTTGTGCGAAATTAGAAATTACAGAAGCCTGTTATTTCCTGGAAGTAAAATGTAAGAGTCTTTATGAGGTGATGCATTGATTTTAAAAAATGTACCTGATGTCTAGAAGTGCAGAGCTCACTGTACGAGGAAATTTGGTATATTAAGGTAAAACTGGACAATGAATTTGTCATAAATGTAATGAAAAGCCCCATCCCTGGAAATGATATAAATGAAAGCATCTTATCATTTCAAAAAGGTAAATTTTGATGTTTTTATTACCAATGGGAGCCAATGTTGTCTTTTAAGATCATCTTGGAGATAAACAACATTTCCAAAGATTTGTTTTGGTGCTTGAAACATAACATTGTGGTGCCAATACATAAACAGTTGTTGTACTTTCAGCAGAAACATTTTGCACACAGGTCAAAAACGACTTGATGTATAAACCCTGCTTTGTTTCATGTTGCAGTGGGGAATTTGATGGTGAAGGAAATCCTTTATCTAACACATTCCTTTAAGCCGTTGCTGTGACACCTTTAATAATGTTTTGCATCCTTCAGCAGGTGGCAAGATTAGGCCAGAGATGCTGTTGTCACCCAGAGTTAATTTACTTGTGAATTATTGGAGAAGTGCTGACATTTATTCAAAACTGAGTTGATTCCTAGTTTTAAATATATTACCTCAATAAGGTATATATTTCCTGGTATACATCCCTCATGGGGTTTCTTGTGTTCTCATCAGGAACATGCACTAAATCAAGGCTATTGCACTGTAAAAACTAAGGCAGCGTAGCCGTTATGGTAATTTAATTAAATGCATCCTTATGGAATAACATTTTATTATATTGATTGACTTAATTGATAACGTCACCTTGATCTCCTCCACACACCCACCGCAAATTACTATTTAGTATACATATACACTACTGCTCAAAAGTTTGGGATCACTTGGGAATTTTTTTGGCTAGTCTGAGATATGGCTTTTTCTCAGCAGTCCTGAAGTCGCCGCTTCACTGTTGATACTGACACTGGTGTTTGACGGCTACTATTTAGTGCAGCTGCCAGGTGACGACCTGTGAGGCGTCTTTGTCTTAAACTACACAATCTCAGATATTTGTCTTCTTGCACAGTTGTGCAGCGTTTTTCTGTCCTTGTTAGACCCAGTTTGTGCTGCTCTCTGAAGGGAGTAGTTAACAGCATGGTAAGAGATTTTAGTTTTAGTTTAGATTTTTAGATGGCTTTTCTAATAATCTATTAGCCTTATAAAATGATGAACTTGGATTAGCAGCCATACCAGGAGATTGATGCAGAGGACTGACAGTTGTTGATAGTAGGCCTCGATGCAAAAATGTACATCCTTCTTTGAAAATCATCTGATTCATTTTAATTGTTTGTGAAATGGATAAAAATGTTTGTGAAATGGAAACATTTGTTTGTGAAATGCATGAAAATGTGTTTTTCTTTGGAAAACAAAGACATTTGCAAATGATCCCAAACTTTTGAGTGGTAGTGTATATCTCAATATTTTTTTCATAAACTGCATTTAGACAAAAGTCAAAGCCAAATATGATATGACAAATAAGATTTATTAAAATGTAAACAATCTTATCGAACAATTGCAGCTGAAATAAAATAGTATATTCTCTTTTTTTAAACAAACAAAAAACATTTTAGTTCTTCCAGAATCTGCACCTACCCCAGCTGTATTTCCTTTGATTTGTGCTTCCTGCCAAAACGGTGTTTTCATTTATGGCCTGCCTCCGGCATGCCTAATCATGCTTTGATTGGTCACACGCCCAAAGTGCTTCCTTACTATGAACACTATAAAAAAAAGTCCGCCCCAATATGAAGGGGCAGTTTTACCACCCCTGAAACCAAGCATTTTGAGCCATCACAAACTTTCATTAATTCATTCATTTTCTACCGCTTATCCTCACAAGGGTCGCGTAGGGTGCTGGAGCCTATCCCAGCTGTCTTCGGGCGAGAGGCGGGGTACACCCTGGAATGATGAACTTGGATTAGCAGCCATACCAGGAGATTGATGCAGAGGACTGACAGTTGTTGATAGTAGGCCTCTATGCAAAAATGTACATCCTTCTTTGAAAATCATCTGATTCATTTTAATTGTTTGTGAAATGGAAAAAAAAAATGTTTGTGAAATGCATGAAAATTTGTTTTTCTTTGGAAAACAAAGAAATTTGCAAGTGATCCCAAACTTTTGAGAAGTAGTGTATAGCATTTGCTGATTATTATATTTAGTATAATTATTCCGCTATATGTGTATTGTGTATGTGGGTAAGTGATCTGTAAGACTTTATTATTCTATTATTTCTGAAGCTTTGTACGATATGCCAGAACCTCTTCAAGGCTGACCGAAAGTCTCACCAAACTCCTCCCACGCCTCGCCCACTGTCAAAGCCGCATGCCGCTTGGCCTGCCGGTACCTGCCCATTTCTGTCCACTAATTGCTCCATTTCAGCGCCACCGGGCCTCACTATTCCTGTCATGCATTCGGTCTACCTCCATGTTCTTATATGGTGATTAATAATGTTGTATAATAACCGATTGACCCGCTAAGACCCGATATATTGACCCTGTCTCTATTTATAGATCCCTGTCCCCTATACATCTGGTGTCTTTTGTCAGTGTCAGTGATCGCTGGCGGAGGTTGGAGGAAGAATGGAGTCCCTCCGATGGCGTCTTGCAACCTTTAATGCACTGAAGCTATTGAACAGGCAAGTGGGGCTGTATTGACTTTGATGTGAATTGAGTGACTTTCATGGTCAATTTTACACGGGCCGCCAGTTCTGCGCATCAATTCACCCCGAGCCTTTTGGCGGGGAGGAGAGGAAATGAGATTCTTTCTGCACTTGAGGATGTACTGCAGTGTGAAGACCAGATACACACTCTCTCTGACTCTCACATGACATGATATTGTCTCTGGAAGAGACCCACACACACACACACACACACACACAAACACACACATGATCTCTTACATAATACACAGTTGACCTTCAGGCAAAAGGCTGCCATTTGCTACATTTTCCACTCAGTTTCCACAATCTCAAAAGCATTAAACTTTTTTTTTAATAGTATTTTAATCATCACTTTGAAATAAAATGCAATCATCATCATCCACATATTCTCCAAAGTTTCTTTTCAAAACAAAAACAACACTATTGCGTGAGAAAGTTTTCTAAATTTGCTTTTTTTTGGATTTGATGTTTTGGGGCGGAAGCAAAAGAAGTAAATACATGCTCTGCTGCGTCCTAGAATGCAAAGCACATCTGTCTACACGGGCTGTTGAGCACAAACTTGAGCAAATGTTGGCGTTTGAATCGTTACCGAAAAAAAAAATTAATAATAATAAAGCAAAATTCACAGCTGTTTGAGTTCTTATTATTTTATTTTTTATGTATGTGCCTCAATGAAGCATAATATCGTGCCATTTTTTAAACATAAAAACAATCTGAAAATTGAAAAGAAATCTAATAAATGATTGTAAAATAATTGAATAAATAATATAATATAATAATAATATAAATGATCTCTGTGTGGAGTTTGCATGTTCTCCCCGTGCATGCGTGGGTTTTCTCCGGGTACTCCGGTTTCCTCCCACATTCCAAAAACATGCTAGGTTAATTGGTGACTCCAAATTGTCCATAGGTATGAATGTGAGTGTGAATGGTTGTTTGTCTATATGTGCCCTGTGATTGGCTGGCCACCAGTCCAGGGTGTACCCCGCCTCTCGCCCGAAGACAGCTGGGATAGGCTCCAGCACCCCTGCAACCCTCGTGAGGAAAAGCGGTAGAAAATGAATGAATGAATTTTAATTTCATTTTCACTTTTTTTTCAATATTTTCTTGTTTTTTCTTTTGTTACCGTGGAATTAAATACTTGATTTATGTACTTGCCCGGTATTTTCTTTGTAGAGCTTTGTTCCATCCCATCGTGCCCCGGAAACCTTTGTGTGTTTATATCATATATACTATAATTATAAAATATACCACAATCTCCACCAGTCAATCACACGTATAGACAAACATTCCCACTCAAATAATAAGCTAACATGCATAATATTGTTCGTCCACTTTGGGCATTGTGTCTTCATAGGACTGACAATAACCAACTGTTTATTCAAATGGCAATAAATATGTTAAAACTCAGAAATGTGTCTTTAGACCACAGTCTTCATAAAAAGTTTTTTACCAACCTTTTCAATAAAGCTGAATTGACTTGTGTGACAAGTATTCTTTTTTTTAAAGCTCAGTCTGCCGTACCTATAGTAAAACATTCCCATGACTGTTTCATGCATTAGCTTTGATTGGCTGCACTAAGATAAGGCCTCCATTTATCTAGTCATGCGGTAAATGGAATTCTGCGGCCTTGTGAGGTAAAAACCAAAATCAGTCATCACAGTTGAAGCAGCCAACCACTCTCTTGTCTTTGTGATTTGGACTAAAGAAGACATGTACATGATCACACACGGGGACTGGAGATGGTCGCTCCAGTGGGAAGGGGCTGTGTGTCATCTCCAAAGTTTATCATGAGCTTTGCGACTCCAAGTGTCTCTCCCAGCGCTTCTCTTGGTAAAGAGCTGGGGAGATGCAAGCGGGGGTGAAGTGTAAGGAGAAATTAATTAAAAATGCAGCAACAAGAACATCGGCAGCAGACTCTCTTCTTCAGTGGGCTCTCACGCTCTCTTGATGTGTCAGATAAAGTGCATTTTCAAATACTTCCCATTTGGTGGAAGAAGCTGATCACATTCGCCATTGTGCATTCTTTCTGAAGCAGGAGAGCGCCGTGAGAGTGGAGGGACCTCTGGAAAAACTCGCCAAATAAAGTCATGGTGTTTGTCTCCAGTGAGGATTTCTCATTCGGCCCTTGAGGAATATCACAATTTAAGAACACATGAAGTGAACATCTTTTCACATCAACGTGAGCTTTTATTGTCTTTTAAAATGCAGCTTTTGCGGAAATAACCTCTCTTGATTCCAGGGGCGTCACTAGGTTCTGAAGACGGAGGGGCTTAGCCCCCTGCAGATGCACAGGATATGAATGAATGTAGTAGACGTAAAAAAAAAATCAAAAAAATCCAAAAAACAAATAAGAAACAAGAACCGGGATACAACTTTCCCACTTTTGGACAGATTTAGTAGAGATACTCAATTGTTTTAGGCCACCATAAAATTGACACAAGTACACACAATCTACACTGCAAAACCGCTGCTCAAGCTGTCATCAATTATATAGTAATCATTTTTATATTATTAATTAGCCTATTATTATTACTATCATAATTTTTCTTCCTGTGATTATTACCACTACTACTACTACTACTAGTAGTAGTAGGCTAGTGTTAGCCTGCTTTTGCCCTATTATATGAAATTAGTCAAAGATTTTTTTTGTAAAAAAAAATCAATTAAAAAATTTATTAAAAATATCAAATTATTTAGGGGTGTTTAAGTGTTAATTTTTTTCAACAATAAAAAAATTTTAACAATTTTTTTAACAAAAAATTTTATTTTAACACTTTAAGTGTTAATTTTTTTAACAATAAAAAAATTTTTAACAATTTTTTTAACAATAAAATTTTTTTAACACTTAAACACCCCTAAATAATTTGATATTTTTATTAAAAATTAAAATTAAAATATCAAAATATTAAAAATATCAAATTATTTAGGGGTGTTTAAGTGTTAATTTTTTTTATTGTTATTTAGGGGTGTTTAAGTGTTAAGTGTTTATTGTTAAAAAAAATTAACACTTAAACACCCCTAAATAATTTGATATTTTTAATTGGTTTTTTAAATTGATTTTAAAAAATGTAATATCAAAATATCAAATTATTTAGGGGTGTTTAAGTGTTAAAAAAATGTTATTGTTAAAAAATTTTAACACTTAAACACCCCTAAATAATTTGATATTTTAATATAAAAAAAATTTTTTTTAATTGTTAAAACATCTTAGAAGGTCTGAAGTCCCCCTAAAATAGGCCTAATGCCGCCACTGCTTGATTCATAAACTTGACTTTTTCCCCTCATACTCCCACAAATTAGTTTTTTTCTGGTACAAACTAACCTTACTGAAACACCATCCATCCATGTTCTCTACCGCTTATCCTCACGATGGTCGCAGGCATGCTGGAGCCGATCCCAGCTGACTCCGGGTGAGAGGCGGTGTACACCCTGGCCTGGTTGCCAGCCAATCACAGGGCACATATAGACAATCATTCCCATTCATTACCATCAATAGTAAAAGTAAGAGGTCCAGTTTATGGCGACATAATGACCAAATGTTAAATATTCAATGGCGAGTAGTTTGAAACAATGAAACATCATGCTGTTAACAAGTGCACCGGGAAAATGTAAATATTCCCAGAGAATGCTGTTGGGGGAATAAAAACACAAGCTAGAGTTTTCATTTCATCTCACTGAAGCTTTCAATTCAATCTATCCAAATGCAATTAACCAGCAGCCCCGTGTTGCCCTTGGAGATAAAGTTGAGTTTCATATTTCATCAAGTGTATTATGAGACGGCGAGACCAGTGTTACATGTGGAGCTGGATCAATGAGCGAGATACAAGACATGAATAGCCGTCTTCATGTGTCATTGCTGGATTTGCAGATAGCCCTTGAAGATGGGCAACCTGACGGCGACATATGAGTCGGCCCGACTGTTGGAAATCCTTAAATGTAATCCTGGTGGATTTCTTTGTTTCCTTGTGTATGTGAGCCTCACAGACCATGAAATCAGATACTTCATTGCTAGGCAACTAGTCTCTGCACAGAGATGGGGCGGGCCTTCAATGTTGACTGGAAGAAATATGCTGCTAGTGGGAGAGAAGCCTCTCCAAAATAGAAATGAAATGATATTTTGTCAGAGATACAAATGCTTTCTTGCTCATATTTAAGGTTGGATTCCAGTATCAAAGTCCCATTTCACGTTTATTGAAGCTAAGATAGAGAAAAAGAGAGGGGGAGCTCTCTGGAGAATGGAAATGATGAAGTAATCATTCACACTGATCTGAATTAATAAGGCCTCATTAGTCAGTCGGAGACACACTGCAAGGCTGAACAGAACCACAGTCAGGGTGGACTCATCTCGACTGGTCGCCTCCTGCAGCCCGTCAGCCGAAATCTTTGATCAAAGAAATCCTTGTCTCCAGCCTAAGTTTGCATTAAAGGCATAGTTAGCATTTTTTTGGTCCAATATTTTTTCATCAAGTACAGTAATAATGGGCATTTTTCAGACATAGTTGGTAAAAGTGATTAATCGAGATTAATTACTTTAAACACTGCGATTAATCTAATTATTTTTTTATTTCAAGAGATAGTTAGCATTTTTTTAGTCTAATATTTTTTCCATGACTATATATATAAATCTGTCCTGTCATTTATCATGCTTTTTATTTAATCCAATAATAATGGCCATCGTGATTAATTACTTAAAACATTGATTAATCTGATAAAAAAAATTTATTTAAAGGGATAGTTTGCATTTTTTGGTCCAATATTTTTTTCCATGACTATATATATATATAAACTTGTCCTGTCATTGATCATGCTCTTCATTAAGTACAGTAATAATGGGCATTTTTTCAGACATAGCTGGTCATGGCGATTAATCGTGATTAATTACTTAAAACACTGTGATTAATCTGATTAAAATTTTTATTTAAAAGGGTAGTTTTCATTTTTTTGGTCTAAAAACACTGTGATTAAAATTGTTATTGAAAAAAAGAATAAAAACATAAATCTTTGAGCACTGGATTCAAAATCAACCTCCAAATGGTAAAGGTTAATAATAGTTTGAGCCCGTTTCTATGACTCCTTAGGTCCATTACCCATGTGTTCACTTTTGGGCATGAGTGAGCATGTCAAAAGTCCTGAAAAGCCACAAGTCACTGAGAGGCAAGTAGTGACTCCTGCAGTTCTTTTCAGCTGTCCTTGCATTTTTGGCACTCCCTTGGTGAAACTTAAATATGTGGACAGAAGTCCAAAAACAATCACCCTGTCTATCGATTAAATAGCCAAAGACAGAACAACAACACATTGCATCAGTAGCTGTGCTTCCATCACTTTTGAAAATCCAATAGATTGTTGTGGCAGATCTCTGAGGAACGACAGGAGCAATTGTTTCATGGAGTGGAAGTCTGTGGTTTTATTCCCAGGGACAACTGAAGGGCACTTTGGTTGAGAAAGCAGCCCACCTTGCCTCAGCCAAAAAAGATGTGACAGGTAGGCATGACCCCCCCCTACCCCGCCCCACCCAAACCTCACACACACAAAAAAGACACTGAAACCACTGACATTGTTCTGTTTTTGTTTTTCTACATATACAGAACTGTAAGATAATGTCACCATGTCGTGACATAATGGTGATTTTTTTTACAACCATAGCAATTAATAACCCTAATAATAAAAAATAATATAAATTATTATATTTATAGAATAATAAAAAAAGTAATAATAAACATACAGAAGTGTAAGATAATGTAACCATGTTGTGACGTAATGGTGATTTTTTTTACAACCATAACAATTAATACCCCTAATAATAATAAAATAATATAAATTATTATTTTTATATAATAATAATAATAATAATAATAATAATAATAATAATAATAATAATAATAATAATAATAATAATAATAATAATAATAATAATAATAATAATAATAATAATAATAATAATAATAATAAGCATACAGAAGTGTAAGGTAATGTAACCATGTCGTGACGTAATGGTGATTTTTTTACAACCATAACAATGAATAACCCTAATAATAAAAATAATATAAATTATTATAAATTATTATATTTATATAATAATAATAATAAAAAAAGTAATAATAAACATACAGAAGTGTAAGATAATGTAACCATGTTGTGATGTAATGGTGATTTTTTTTTACAACCATAACAATTAATAACCCTAATAATAATAATAATAATAATAATAATAATAATAATAATAATAATAATAATAATAATAATAATAATAATAATAATAATAATAATAATAATAATAATAATAATAATAATAATAATAATAAGCATACAGAAGTGTAAGGTAATGTAACCGTGTTGTGACGTAATGGTGATTTTTTTTACAACCATAACAATTAATAACCCGAATAATGATAAAATAATATAAATGATAAATTATTATTTTATATAATAATAAATAAATTAAAAAATTATAAAATGGATGGATGGTTCCAGAATAGGGACACAATATGATTATGTGAGTGAATCAGATGAAGCGCCATATTTAAACTGTATAGCAGAACATGATGTCTCGGGCCCAGGCAGGGGAACTGCAAAGTCCAGGTAATGTTAACCCACCCACAGGAGGAATAGTCTACCCAGTGTAAATATCCACGGTTAAGTACCCACAATGCACGGGCAGCCATGGCAAATAGCATTAACACCAAAAGGTCACAGAGACACACTCACAATGCATGCGGATATCCGTCAATAAAAAGCCATTAGCCAGGCCTCTCTTGAGATTCCTCACTTAATATAAAGCTGCCTATACGACAAGCAAACTCATCTTTTCAAGCCGGTGCGTCTCTCTCGGCGAGGTAAAACACGACGCCCACACTCTTTGCAGCACAATGGGAGGGGAGCAGCAGGCCATTTTGGCTGCAGCAATTTGTCCTAATGGTTTTACATACCTCATTCAGTGAAACAGTCACTTTGATTTACCTGAGTGGTGCTGGCAGCTGGGAGGACATTGGCTTTCCAGCGGAGGGTGCCATGTATAACAGCAATGAATTATCCAGAGGGTGTGTTTAACAGATAAATGGCTTTTTGCTTGAGTGCCATCTTGCCTGATAGGACAGTATAGAACCATCATGGTGTATTCTTTTATGCTTTACACATCAACTGTACTTTTAGGACCTTTGCTCATGGTTATATATATTTTTTGGACACCTTTAAAAAGGTTCCATTAGCCACGTATACATGGACCCAAATATTCCAATTCCATTCGGTTTATTTGCTCAAACGGAAAGAATGTAACCTTTGTATACACCTCATTCCTAAAGAAAAGTGCCAATCCGAATGACTATATAATTGGATTCACGGGGGTGGAATATTCCTTTCCCCATTCCGATTGAGGTATCTTGTAGCCGCTCAAATGGGAAGTTGTCAAAGAGTGTGTTTTTCTTCTTCTGTTGTTTATTGGCGGTTGGCAAGCAGCTTTTTGTGCATTACCGCCATCTGTGGAACAGAATCTAAACCCTTCTATACTTTATTCACAAGTCCAGTTTAATTAAAAAATAAAATATATATCTATATAAAACATGTGCCTCGAGTTTAATTATAAAATGTTAGCAAGATTGAGTTTGATCTTTTTCTGTATAAATTCATCCCGGGTGCGTTCTTTCAGCGCATGATCAGATATGATGTAACACGCAGCTCCAGACGTTCTTACATTTAAAAATAGAGGTGAGCAATCGGTACTGGACTGCTGCGGAAAGTTTGTGTTTGATCCAAACTAAATTTCAAGACTTGACGAACGAAAAACTGGCAATACGGAGTTATTCCAACAAGTGAAAGAAAAACTCTGGGAAGTCGGTATCACATGATGTTGATGTTTACGTTTTAGTGCGTATGCCCCATTGACTATTCTGGTTGATTATAGCGGCGCATGTAGACAAGAGATTGGAATATTCCTTTCCATGTATACCATTGTTTCCGGAAAAGTCATTCGGAAAGATTCCATTCGGAAAGAGAAAAACTCCTCATGAAAAACGTGGCTACTGATGAACATCACATGTTTCCACATATCTGAACAGGACATCTACTCCAAAAAAAAATCGAACCTATTATAGAAGAAGAGTAGGAACAACCAGACTTATTTAATTCTATCTGGAAACTTTATTCTTCACACATCACAGCGAGGAGACCAGGGTTCAATTCCACCCTCGGCCATCTCTGTGTGGAGTTTGCATGTTCTCCCCGTGCATGTGTGGGTTTTCTCCGGGTACTCCGGTTTCCTCCCACATTCCAAAAACATGCTAGGTTAATTGGTGACTCCAAATTGTCCATAGGTATGAATGTGAGTGTGAATGGTTGTTTGTCTATATGTGCCCTGTGATTGGCTGGCCACCAGTCCAGGGTGTACCCCGCCTCTCACCCGAAGACAGCTGGGATAGGCTCCAGCAGCCCCGCGACTCTCATGAGGATAAGCGGTAGAAAACGAATGAACAAACTTTATTCTTTATTTCGTTTTTTGTCCTTTTGGATATTCTGTTACTTTCCATTTACATAATATCACAATCACGACCTGGGACTATCCCGTAATCTTTGGCAATGGCTTGCAAATGTGTTTGCATGTGCATGACTGGTGTGGATGGAGATTTGTTTGACCCTGGAGCTGGGGGAAAATAGATTCTAAAAATACTAACCCGTGTATGTGTGTAAATAGCCTCAGTTGCAAGAACCGTGCATCTATGCATGCTGACATGGCACATTACTGCGTTTGGAAGCTTTACCCTCAAGGTTTCTACCAAAGAGTCTGGTGTGTACGTATTTTAATGCAAAAAGAGATCTTTTAAATGGGATTCAAAGATACATAGGTTAATATGTTCATCCTTTGTGGCCTGGGTGGCTGGCGTAAGCGAGCCGTGCATACTAGGCTAGGACTTCCTGAAGGATAAAAAGTCTGTGGTGGACCTGGGAGCTGCACAGATGGGAGGTGCCATAATCACTGGAGTAGTCGTCGTTTTAGGGGCAGGGCTACTGATGTAGCATTCAAGGTGAAGTCAGTGCACAGAAGTGGAATCCACAGTTTATTGTTTGTTCTTCAACCTGGGTGCATTCAATTCTCAATAAAAATATGCTGTCTTGGTAGAAATTACAAAATAATTATCATGTTAGTTAAAAACTTTGAATGAAGACACATTTTACTTGGCTCGTTCACTGAAAACTTTAAGTTCAGTCGTCCCTTGCGATATAGATTAAAGAGGAATAAATGTACAAAAGAGTGAGGAGACAATAGTCAATATTAGGGAACTTTTAACCTCAACTTAGCTAGGAAGTTTTGATCATCCATTAAATGGATCACAGTCTAATTGGTTCCTTCGGAAATCCATCCCTGGAAACCTGGAATCCTTTGATTTTAGGTTTTTGTATGAACCTTTTTATGTTACGGACTCCTCTGGGTTTGATAAAAACTCTTCCCCTTCCACTTCACCAACCGTGTTTACTAATGAACCAAAACCTGAAGGTCATTATCGGAGAATATTCCGTTATATATTAATCCCATTTTGGCGATCCGCTGACCAGGTGCCCCCCTCCCACCCCCCACATGCGTGTTAAAACATCTCAGTTCATTTGCAATGACCCTCCAGAGGACTCCTTTCCCACTTGGCCTACATAACATATTAGTCCACAATATTAAATAGTTGATGGGGGACCCCCATATTTTAATTTCCATTGATTATTATGGAGAGCACATTGAAATTGGAGAATACCACAGGATACAGGACCTTTGTGGTTGCAGTGCATTTTTTTATCCGGTTAATTCAGGGATACGTCCTTGTTCCCACACTGTTCAATACCTGTATTGATTTGGGTGTCGGGTCATGCTGTGAGGTCTACCACAGATGAAGACCTTGTCTTTGTGGAATATGCTGTTATATTTTGTCGGTAAATGTCTTTGTCGTGGCATTAAAGACTCAAGAATTGAAGAGTCTTAGGCTATGTTCACACTGCAGGTCAATTACGATTTTTTTGCTTATATGTAACCAGTATCTGATTTTCTCTTTTTTTTCCGCCCCACTATTTGAGAAGCTATGCACTACAGTGCGTTATCACTATCATTATTTTAGACTATAACTTAAGAATCCATGTTTTCATATTCATATATAACATGTTTTTATTAGGGCTACATGGCGGTCGAGTGGTTAGCGCGCAGACCTCACAGCTAGGAGACCAGGGTTCAATTCCACCCTCGGCCATCTCTGTGTGGAGTTTGCATGTTCTCCCCGTGCATGCGTGGGTTTTCTCCGGGTACTCCGGTTTCCTCCCACATTCCAAAAACATGCTAGGCTAATTGGCAACTCCAAATTGTCCATAGGTATGAATGTGAGTGTGAATGGTTGTTTGTCTATATGTGCCCTGTGATTGGCTGGCCACCAGTCCAGGGTGTACCCCGCCTCTCGCCCGAAGACAGCTGGGATAGGCTAAGTGGTAGAAAATGAAAAATGAATGAATGAATGAATGAATGTTTTTATTACAGATGCTTGGAGAAATGCTCATGAGAAAATAGAATAATCCTGGACTGCAATTGGCTTTTAAGCTGTTTTCCACATTAAACCAACAATAAAATTGTAACTATTCCTGCTGTTAAAATGCAGGCAATGATCATAACTGTCTTCTGTGGCTGAAATCTAACGTTACAATAGCCTGTATGTATAATAGCCTGCCGGACACTATACCACAGCCTAATGTGCTATCAAGTGACATTAGCATATTTTCATTTGGATGATTCCACTTCATTGACCCACGGAGCCTAACCTCTGTGATTGTAGGCATCACCATTAATGGAGAAGGTTATATTTTCCATAGCAATTATAAAGAAACACAAAGGCAGCGGTCACACGGGTCACCATGCGATAAGGAGAATTTGCTGATATGATAGGAAATACATTTTCAAGGTTACAAGAGACTATATGAGGAAATCCAACTGGGAACATGAGACATATACATAGCATCGGGGCGTCAAAGGAAGCGAGGATGAATCCATGTTCATCATTAAATTATATACACAATAGCCAAGAATAAAGACAAGACTGAGGACAAAGGAACTCCTTTTGTGCTGCCCTGTTTAATGGCTCTTTTGGAACTGATTAAAATGTGTGTTGTTCGTAAAGAATTAATTACCACCCACGGCTGACAAGGCCATGTTTGAAAAATAAAGCTACTAAATAAATGTCTTTTGTTGGTAGGAGGGTGTTTATGGAGGTGCAGTGCTCACAGTGGTTGTCCTTATTGAGGGTTTCTGCAACAAAACAAACACCTCAGGGGAACACAGAGGGCCCTCAAGGTTGTTTTGCTTAAAACAGCCGTGTACATTGATCAGGAATAATGTGATGGTTACATAAGGCGGTCCTGTGGTGTCTCTCCCAAAAACTATTGAAAATCAATCTATTAAATCTATAACTATAAAATGCGTCATCACGTTTGTGAGACCTTATCAGTAAGATTATTATTTTAAACCTTTAGCTGAAGGTGACCCTTAAATATTTGGATTAAAAATAAATAGTGTACTGAAGTGTGTTGTCTAAGATCTTGTTGCCTGCTTTTGGTAAACCCTACTGGGAACACTGGGAACGTTTTATTGCTAATGATTTGTGTTTGCCTACACCGGCCTCTGACAAAGTGTGTGTCTTCAGGAAGGGCTATTGTTTATCGACTTTTGCATGGAAAAAGGCAAAGAAATAGATACAGACGCCAGATGCATCCCATTAAGGAGTGGGACAGGAGAATTAGCAACATTAGCTAATGATATGTGGTATGTGAGTTTCACATCTGTAGCTGACTGACAGATAGTTGGCAGAGATCCAGGCTTGATTTATCAGTAGAGGACCCTGCCTGATTTACTATACAGGACACATATTTTTTCACATTAGACAAATATATTCATACCTGGAGATACAGAATTAATTAGTTTCCGTATTGTGATACACCAGCCACCATCCGAAACAAGCAGACAAAAAAAAAAACAACACAGTCTGTGACTGATGCACGATCGTGCCCGCTGTCTTAAAACAAAGCACCTGCTACGCTACTTAATTAATTAATTAACCCATAACAAAACAATATGACCAACATGGACCACGCAGAGGCATGTCCACAAACAAGAACAATTCAATCAGCTAGGCGGCAGTATTCAATTATTTATATACATATATTATAATTATTTCAAATATATGCACTGTGTGAACTGTATTTCAAACATGGCAATAATCAGTCAGTCTTGCTGACTCCGTTTTTCCTTATAAGCATTCAATACTACAAGTAGTTTTCCAACTGACTTCATATCACCAGCCACTATCCGAAACAAGCACACAAAAAAAACAACAACAACAGTCCGTGACTGATGCACAATCGTGCCCGCTGTCTTAAAAGAAAGCACCTGCTATGCTACTTCACTGGTTATCAAACTTCGTCTTCTGTTGGACTTGGTTGGTGGTTAGCCCCCAGCTTAGATGACCCTGCCTTATTTACTATACAGGACCCATATTTTTTTTACATTAGACAAATATATTCATACCTGGAGATACGGAATTAGTTTCTATATTGTGATGCAAGATTTAATAATTACATTTTTACACCATCTTGCCTGTGTCTCTGCATTGGGGTCTGTAACACCTGGCACATGTGTCGGCACCCATAACAGAACAATATGACCAACATGGACCCCGCAGAGGCATCTCCACAAACAAGAACAATTCAATCAGCTAGGCACCAGTATTCAATTATTTATATACATATATTATAAACTGTATATGAACTGTATTTCATGCAAACATGGCAATAAACACAACAATAATGTGTCAGTCTTGCCGACTCTGTTTTTCCTTATAAGTATTCAGTACTACAAGCAGTTTTCCAACTGACTTCATATCACCAGCCACTATCCGAAACAAGTAGACAAAAAAAAAAAAAACACAGTCCGTGACTGATGCACAATCGTGCCCGCTGTCTTAAAAGAAAGCACCTGCTATGCTACTTCACTGGTTATCAAACTTCGTTTTCTGTTGGACTTGGTTGGTGGTTGGCCCCCAGCTTAGAGGACTGACTTTTGCCTAGAGTATGGGGCCATCTAGACCCTCCCAAAACTGGTAAAAATATATAAATATGAGTTGCCTTCGCCCAGAGTCATTAGTACAGCAAAAACTTGTTATAAGTAGTTTACAATTCACCTTTTTTTAAAGTGATGGTCCCACCTTTTGCAAAATAATGAAAAGATTAGAAATGATAGCTTGAGTTATTATGTAAAAGAAAATGTGGGTTTACAGTGTGGGTCTTGTTGTCATGGTTACAGTAGCTGTGGAGTTTGAATGTCTTTTTCCTTTTGCCTGCGTGGGTCCTCTCCGGGTACTTTCTGCCACAGGCGAAAAACACGTAAGTTTGTTTAATTGAGGAATAAAAATGACCCCCGAGGGGTGAGCCAGTCACTGTGTGCGTTTGCGTGTGCGGTTCTGCATGTTAGCCCTGCAGTAGGGTTGGGATTAGGGATGAGCGAGTACGCCTCTATCTGTATCTGCATCTGTTCACCCGTCTAAATGATCTGCATCCGTATCTATACTCTGAGTGGGCGGGGTAAAATCCGGAAGTGGGTGTGGTTTAACCGGAAATGAGTGTGGCTTACATGGGTACATTATTTTAAGTCTGAATTTTACATGTATTGATCAGGAATTGATATATTTCTCATTATTATGCTCGATGTGTACTGTGTACGTGTGTAAGTGATCTGTAAGACTTTTATATTTTTTATTTATTCATTTTATTTTTTCATTCATTCATTCATTTTCTACCGCTTATCCTCACAAGGGTTGCGGTGGTGCTGGAGCCTATCCCAGCTGTCTTCGGGCGAGAGGCGGGGTACACCTTGGACTGGTCACCAGCCAATCACAGGGCACATATAGACAAACAACCATTCACACTCACATTCATACCTATGGACAATTTGGAGTCGCCAATTAACCTAGCATGTTTTTGGAATGTGGGAGGAAACCGCAGTACCCGGAGAAAATCCACGCATGCACGGGGAGAACATGCAAACTCCATTGAACCCTGGTCTCCTAACTGTGAGGTCTGCGCGCTAACCACTCGACCACCGTGCCGCCCCATTTTATTTTTTATTTTATTTTATTTTATTATATTCTTTGCTATGCCACATATACCACAAATCAAGTACAAACCCCATATTCAAAGTAAAAACAGCGGTATTTGCTAAGCAAAACTTTGAGAAGCATTGAACTAGAACACAGATTGACTGTCTCAGGTTTAAGGTCACTGACCTGAAAATGTACGTACTTTTTGGACAAAAGATGCACTTGAAAATCTTAATAATGGTTAATGTTAGCATACATACTATGCTTTATGCATGGTCTTATGGTAACAGTATTGTTTATGCTTTAATGTGTGATTCACCGTCATAACAATCCAACCCAAAGCAGTTTTATTTCGCTCCATCAAACGCGAAAACGAATCCAACTGTGATTGTATAAAAAAATGATGTGCACTGCCAGTGAATCGAGCAGAAAAGAGAAGAGGCGGCATGGCAGAAGAAAAACAAGGACACGCCACAGCACAGAGGGCGCATTCCTCCACAGTTGGTGCTTCCATGGCTCACGGCTCAGGCATACATCTGTTGAATGAATTAATAGCTAAAACAGAGCCAATTAGAGAGGAACACAGCCTCTGGTCAGTGTGTTCTCTGCCCATTCTTGGTCAGCTGCTGATGACTGCGGCTGGACTCCATCTCCCTGGCTCCTGCAGGCGTGACTGGCTGAGTTTGGTCCAAGGACGGCCGTGTGCTGTAGCGGCAATAAAAAGACGACCTGACTGACTCATGTTGATAAATGAATCCCTGCTGAGTGGGTGTGAGGAGGCGGATCTCTTTGTTTGTGTGTGTGTTGATATTCTGGCTCCAATTTAACACCATCATATTCATAATCAAATATGTGCATCCAACCTCTGGGGTGCTTTCGGGATCTTTTTTCTTTTTATGGGTGGCTTGATCTGGAAGGAGGAGGCAATCATTTTTGATTGGCCACAGATAAAAAGCTTTCCTTGAACAGCTAGTGCCAACTTTTCCTTGCACTGTAGGTGATGGTTCCATGGCATTCACACTGGACTGAATGACAGCAGAACCTTAGATAACTTGGATATGGTAATGGTTTTATTTCATTTGAACATGCATCAGATTCCAATTGAGTGCATCGCATAATCAGTTCACAGTTCCACATGTCCAAAAAGGAGTAGGAAGAAGCAAAGCTTATTAAATCCTACCCCTCCATCTGGTACTTTTACAATCAGTAACTGTTACATTTGTTCACTTCCTGCTTTCCTAATATAGTTTGTTTTTTAATTTTTTTTATTTTTTTTATTTTTGTCACGTACCCAAAGTACGAGGTGATATGACCATCCAATGACATAATGGGTACCATAGTAAGTGTCAATATAGTGATATATATAGCACATCATGACTGGTTCAAGACTCTTCATCCTTGTATTTAGCAAACATCAACTGCTTGTATTGTTTCTTGAATTGGCTCATCGTTGTGCATTGTTTGACTTCCTTACTCAATCCATTCCATAGTTTGATTCCACATACTGAAATGCTATGGCTTTTTAACGTAGTCCTAGCATATAAGTGTTTCAAATGTAGTTCTTCCCTGAGATCATATTTCTCCTATTGGATGACATTTTTAGCTAATTGGTTATTTTAGCCTTATGCATTATTTTAGCTGTTTGAAGATTAACTATATCAGCAAGTTTAAGTATTTGTGATTTTAGAAATAAGGAGTTAGTATGTTCTCTGTAGGTGGCATTATGAATTATCCTTACTGACCTTTTTTGCAGTATATTTAGCAAGTGAAGATTGCTTTTATAGTTATTAGCCCATATTTCCACACAATAAGTAAGATATGGTAGAACCAGAGAGCAATAAAGAGTGTGGAGTGATTTCTGATTGAGAACAAATTTTGCTTTGTTCAATACTGAAATATTTTTGGCCACCTTATGTTGTATATTTGTAATATGAGGTTTCCAGCTCATATTTTCATCTATTGTGATCCCCAGTATAAGTCGTAGGAACAGCCAACGTGTGAAAAAAAGTGCGACTTATAGTCCGGAAAATACGGTAACGAAAACACCTTTGGAAGAACACATCATCCAAAACTAAAACAGGTTGATCTTTCAAAAATATATTAATATATATAAAATATATTCTCCTCTCTTGTAGAGAAGTATTGGATAACATTTTTAGGGAATTGGTTATTTGTATCCTTATGCATATGCTCATGGATATCTATATGCAATGGTTGACCATGGAATTTAGCACAATGCAAATTCCAGAAAGCAACAAAATTGTGTAAGAAGGAATATTACCATCAACTATTAGACAAGAACAAAATCTTTTGATAACTAGCGTGGCATGATGGGTAGCTCTGATGCAACCTACAATTGTTGACATTTCAAAGTCTCTGACAGATGTCTTTTTTTCCTCTGTACTACTGTTACAAAAGGATACTGGAAGTTGAGCTGTATTTGAATGGGAAACACGCTTCCTTAATTAGCCAGACAAGGAATGTGTGCTTCGCAGTATGTGTCTGACTTTGTTTGATCACTCTTGTTTCGTGAGAAGCACGTAGCAAGAACACTTGCTGTCTTATTTGTATTGGCTAATTAGATTTCGTCTCCTTCCCACTCCCTGCCCAATCACTTGGAAGTTGTTAGCGCTTGTACAAGGTGTCCTTACACTCTTGTGAAAGTTTCAACTGACACTCTTGTTTATTGATTGTCTATTTTCTTGGGTGGTAACAAAAACAGAAATCATCTCAAGTATAGGTGAACATTTGACAAAACTCATTTCAGACTCAGTCAACATGTTGATTGCCTGAAACAACTTTGGATCAAGTCAGCACAAAATGAGAGATAAGATTATCATCATGACCTTCTATCTCATCTGTTTTGGGAAGCTGCAGCGCGGGCTATTGACAAACGCAGATTATTGACAAACGCGGGCTATTGACATACACGGGCTATTGACTAACGCAGATTCTTGACAAACGCGGGTTATTGACAAACGCGGGCTATTGACAAACACGGGTTATTGACAAAAGCGCGCTATTGACAAACGCCGGCTATTGACAAACGCGGATTATTGACAAACGCGGGCTACTGACAAATGCGGGTGATTGACAAACGTGGGTGATTGACAAACGTGGGTGTTGACAAACGTGGGCTATTGACAAACGTGGGTGTTGACAAACGTGGGCTATTGACAAACGTGGGCCATTGACAAACACGGGTGATTGACAAAAGCGGGCTATTGACAAACTCGGGTTATTGACAAAAGCGGCTATTGACAAACGCGGGTGTTGACAAACGTGGACTATTGACAAACACGGGTGATTGACAAACACAAGTTATTGACAAACGCGGGCTATTGACAAACGCTGGTTATTGACAAACGCAGGATATTGACAAATGCCGGCTATTAACAAAAGTGGGTTATTGACAAACGCGGGCTATTGACAAAGGCGGGCTATTGACAAACACCGGCTATTGACAAACACGGGTGATTGACAAACGCGGGTTATTGACAAACGCCAGCTATTGACAAACGCCAGCTATTGACAAACGCCGGCTATTGACAAAAGCGGGCTATTGACAAATGTGGGTGATTGACCAACGCGGGCTATTGACATGGGCAGGCTATTGACAAACGCAGGCTATTGACCAACGCCGGCTATTGACAAACGCAGTTGATTGACAAACGCAGGCTATTGACAAATGCGGGCTATTGACAAACGGCGGCTATTGACAAATGGTGGCTATTGACAAACGGCGGCTATTGACAAACGGGGGCTATTGACAAATGCGGATTATTGACAAACGCAGGCTATTGACTAATGCGGAATATTGACAAACGCGGATTATTGACAAGAGCGGATTATTGACAAACGCGGGCTATTGACAAACACGGGTTATTGACAAAAGCGCGCTATTGACAAACGCCGGCTATTGACAAACGCGGATTATTGACAAACGCGGGCTACTGACAAATGCGGGTGATTGACAAACGTGGGTGATTGACAAACGTGGGTGTTGACAAACGTGGGCTATTGACAAACGTGGGTGTTGACAAACGTGGGCTATTGACAAACGTGGGCCATTGACAAACACGGGTGATTGACAAAAGCGGGCTATTGACAAACTCGGGTTATTGACAAAAGCGGCTATTGACAAACGCGGGTGTTGACAAACGTGGACTATTGACAAACACGGGTGATTGACAAACACAAGTTATTGACAAACGCGGGCTATTGACAAACGCTGGTTATTGACAAACGCAGGATATTGACAAATGCCGGCTATTAACAAAAGTGGGTTATTGACAAACGCGGGCTATTGACAAAGGCGGGCTATTGACAAACACCGGCTATTGACAAACACGGGTGATTGACAAACGCGGGTTATTGACAAACGCCAGCTATTGACAAACGCCAGCTATTGACAAACGCCGGCTATTGACAAAAGCGGGCTATTGACAAATGTGGGTGATTGACCAACGCGGGCTATTGACATGGGCAGGCTATTGACAAACGCAGGCTATTGACCAACGCCGGCTATTGACAAACGCAGTTGATTGACAAACGCAGGCTATTGACAAATGCGGGCTATTGACAAACGGCGGCTATTGACAAATGGTGGCTATTGACAAACGGCGGCTATTGACAAACGGGGGCTATTGACAAATGCGGATTATTGACAAACGCAGGCTATTGACTAATGCGGAATATTGACAAACGCGGATTATTGACAAGAGCGGATTATTGACAAGCGCAGGCTATTGACAAACATGGGCTATTGACAAAAACGCGGGCTATTGACAAAGAACAAAGAAGGTTTTGATTAAAACCAGCACCACTCATGTCATTGTTGACAAAGTCAAATCATTTATTCCTCTGTTGTGGAGAGAGGATGAAATCAATGTGTCCACAATGGCCAACATCAATGATCCGAGGCAATTACCGTTGCACCAGTTTACCAGTGTGTAAATGGAACAATGGAAATGATTTCAACTGAGGACAGGATATGTCGCCATGAATCCTGGACTTTATAATAGAAATCCAAGTCATTTCTCCAAAGACCTAAAAGTTTCAACTAGGCTCATCAAGGCTATTTAGAGGTATTTACAACCATGTTTTTTGGGGCTTTCATGCAATTTTGGCCCATTAAACAACTGTTAATATTACATTCCACACACTCCAAAATGAATTAACCCCCATGCTTATGAATATTCCAACAGGGTTAGGGGGAGGTTTTGGAGCGATCTTTCCCGACTTCTGACTATTCTCATCAGTCAAAAAAAAAAAAAACCCTATATAGCACAGTCTCTGCAGAGCAAAGAAAGAAAGAAATAACACATAGCTTCAAAAGGAGTCAGTGCAATATTTGAAGTATCTGTGTGTATGTGTGTGTACTTTGCTCTACGCATAGATATCTTTTCATTGGAGCTAAAAAAAAAAACTTCCCTTAGGAATGTTCAACTGACGAAAACAGAAGAAACTGTTAAGGTTTAATTTAAAGAAACAGGGAGGGAGCATAACAGTATATACAATAATTTGTATAACCAAAGTTTAAAACAACTTCTAACAGACAGGGAACTTCAGAACTCAGAATTTGACAAGTCTGTACAAACGTAAAGTTGGAAATGTGATGAGTATGTTAAGAGAAGAATACAGAAAACTCTCGAGGACAAGATCACCGGCAATTGGTGATGAGTATGTTGTGTTCCACTCCACGGGACAATACTGCATTTTTGTATGAAATGTATGAAATGACTACATTTCTTTATTATCCGCATTCATGCTTAAAGAAAATGCTCATTATGTATTCACTCTTCAATTTCTGTGATTGGCCAGTTGCACACAGCGAATTGGCTCAGTGGTGCTTCATATTTTATTTCCTTTTTATTAATACTTTTTTTTAATACTTTATTCGGCCTGCCACTATTTTGGTTTGTATCTGAAGTTACTTGGTAAACTTGTTCCGCTAATACTCAATACATATAACCTGCATTGACTGGCCACAACATTAGGTACAGAAACACAAGGGTGTGTATACATAAAATATGACTCCTTGCTCTATATGTTGCAGTATGCACCGAGCAATCTTAAACTTGCTTCATAACCACAAGGTGCATTTTTTTAAGACAGCGGGCACGATCGTGCATCAGTCATTGACGGTGGGTACTTCATTCTTTAATTATTACAACTCCCACTGGGTCAGCAGAGCTCTCAGTATTATTCAGGAGTCTTCTCACTTCGCCTCACAGTTGTTTAAGCAACTACCTTATCGGAGGCGATACAGATGTATGAGAGCACGGACAAACAGTTTCTTTCCCAGAGCCATCATCTTTCTCAATAACACTCTGTAACCTAGGCAACCAATCTTCCTGTACAGTCTATACCCAAGTGCAATACATTTTTCTCTTGTGCAATACTTTGAACATGTGCAAACAAACTAGGAAGTACAGCAACTATTCATGCCCACTAATAACTGCACTCATATTTGTACTCATGTTACGATTCTGTGATTCTGGTACCTATCTTTATTAATAGAAAATTGCCAAAAAATTTACTTGTGCAAAATGTATGTCAAGGAGAATAACCTGCAAGTTGTCATAGTAGTTTTTTTAAATTTATATTTATCTTCTATATGATTCTAGTTGGTATTTCATCTGACATGTAATAAATATGTCGGAGGTAGTCAGCTAATTGCATTACTGTATTTATAGGTTATCACATCGTTTGTCTGGTATCAGGCCAGGTATCATGCCCCTGCGTGCCAGTGTCAGCCCGAGACCGAAGGTGATGATCTTATTATCACATACTATTTAATCATGAGCTTATTATCACGTACTATTTAATCAAAAGACCATTTTGTTTCCAGAAAATGTTCAGTTTATTACATATATTATATCTAAACAGTGTAAACACAATAATTGCAAAAATATTTCAACAATAATATTTTATCAACAGTCTTATCTTATCAATGTCTGACAATTAAAGTTCCATTAATCAAGTTTGGGTTTTTTGGTGACTGGAGAAGCACTTGGAATATTTATAGTGTGTGTTCACACTCGTGCGCTGTTCTCTGATTGGTTGTTTCACAGGCACGATACCAGAGCAGCGCGCTCTGAGTGGACAGCTATGGGGGCTGATACTGGACATGGTTAAACTCTATATTTTATCAGTATCACTGCCCTGGGCTTTGACACAATATAATTTCGGCCTTTTCCCTTATCATTCATGGGCGGTTTCTAGGGTACAGGGCCAATTAATACTGTAGTATGTGATAATAATTAATATCATTACTAATGCTGCATGGATTAATTCATATCGCTGATTCTTGAGTCGGTCCTAAACACATAACAAGGAGGTCCCATCTGGGCTGTTTTCCACACGACACACTGGAGAGGGCGCCATCAAAATCTGGAGTGCTTTTTCCTTCAATGGAAAAATGGAGCTTCGGGTTGTGCAGTGCCCTTATCTCTGTGGTAATGATGGGGGTTTTCAACAACACAATACTGCAGTTCACAATACCCGCCTGACAAAAGGACTGAGTCAGTCTCAGCCGCAATTCGACATTTATAAATTTTTTTAGGGAAATTCATTTTGTATGTTTTACTAAAAAAAGTAAAAGACTAAGCAACTATGTTAGACAGATATTCCGTGTACCCTAAACACAATCCTGCTATTCCAGAGAGGCTGTGGCACAACAGTACCGACACTCGGGGACAACACACCTGTCAAATGCATGCTTCTCTCCCATGGATGATTGATTATTGAGCCAGGCACACATCACATACATTTTTCCGACAGGGTTGCTGAGGTATTTAACCTCAATGGTCAGAGCAAGGAAAGTTAAATGGAGACATGGATTTGAAAGGCACACAAGTCAAAGTGTAAATGAATGAGACTATGAGTTGTCACTCATAGCAAAAGTGAGTTTTCCCCGTGGAAATGTAAGACGAGGACGGAGTGGAACAGCTCAAGAATAATCTCCTGACCTCCCGTCATGCTGAAATATTTAGCGTCATCTCTGCAACCTCCACGTTGATGATTTGCTGCACAACAAGGTCATCTCAGCGATATAGTCGATAGGCAGCTTTAAACGTTTACTGCCGCCAGGTTCCTGTCCACATCATCATTCAAAAGGTTGAACTCTGAAGCAGCTTGAAGATAGATGAGGTGATAAAGCCCGTGTGCTTTGTCTTAGACAGGAGCAGCGGCTTTTCAACCTCCTTGGTCCCTTCGCACAGCGTAGTAATTATTTTTACACTTAAGTAGGGGGAATGTTTGAGACGAGAAACTGCATAGCAACAGAAAACAATATGTAATTAGTGAGAGCATAGCTATATGGTTTACTGTATGTGTTACTTGACCAGAAGAGGCAGGTAGTGTGCCATTGGAACTGCATCTGCTGTGAGCAGAACCAGACGTGCTTTCACTTTTAAGTCTTCAAATATCAGAAAGTCTACCAACGACATCCGGGAAATGTCCTTTCATTTCCTTTCTTCAATAAGTCGCCAAGAGGTTTTGGAAAGTTGCCAGATTTAGCAAGAAAATCAGTTTCAGGATAGGCCTACTCGTGCACTCTGATTGCACTTTTGTTTGTTGAATTTTGTTGTTATAACTGGTAACAATTACAATTTACAAGTTTGTGTGTAGAAGTTTGTGATGGTCAATCCCACCCTCGGCCATCTCTGTGTGGAGTTTGCATGTTCTCCCCGTGCATGCGTGAGTTTTCTCCGGGTACTCCGGTTTCCTTCCACATTCCAAAAACATGCTAGGTTAATTGGCGACTCCAAATTGTCCATAGGTATGAATGTGAGTGTGAATGGTTGTTTGTCTATACATATGTGCCCTGTGATTGGCTGGTGACCAGTCCAGGGTGTACCCCGCCTCTTGCCCGAAGACTGCTGGGATAGGCTCCAGCACCCCCGCGATCCTCGTGAGGATAAGCGGTGGAAAATGAATGAATGAATGAAAGTTTGTGATGGCTCAAAATGCTCGGTTTCAGAGGTGGTAAAAGTGCCCCTTCATATAGGGGCGGACTTTTTCATAGTGTTCATAGTAAGAAAGCACTTTGGGCGTGTGACCAATCAAAGCGGAGTAGGCATGCCGGAGGCGGGCTATAAATGAAAACACCGTTTTGGCAGGAAGCACAAATCAAAGGAAATACAGCTGGGGTAGGTGCAGATTCTGGAAGAGCTAAAAAGTTTTCTGTTTATTTAAAAAAAGAGAATATACTATTTTATTTCAGCTGCAATTTTTCTATAAGATTGTTTCCATTTTAATAAATCTTTGAATACATACTTGGCTTTGACTTTTGTCTAAATGCAGTTTATGGAAAAAATATTGCGATATATACTACCGCTCAAATTTCTTTGTTTTCCAAAGAAAAACACATTTTCATGCATTTTACAAACAATTTTTGCCATTTCACATGCATTTGTATTCATTTCACAAACAAGTAAAATGAATCAGATGATTTTCAAAGAAGGATGTACATTTTTGCATAGAGGCCTACTATCAACAACTGTCAGTCCTCTGCATCAATCTCCTGGTATGGCTGCTAATCCAAGTTATCTTATTAAGTTATCATATCTCAGACTGGCCAAAAAAATTCCCAAGTGATCCCAAAATTGTGAACGGTAGTGTATATCGTAATATCGATATTCTACCTAAATATATAGGGATATTAGTTTTGGCCCCTATTGCCCAGCCCCGCATTTGAGTGACAGGAGCAACGTAAGAAGAGTGGCTCCTGGATATCAAGCTGTGACAGTTCACACTTATTCTGCAGGAGGAGGGTGTTGTATTTCAAGATTATTCCCACCTCCTCACTGCATTTGCATATCCTGTTGGAAAAGTTTGGCAGCCACCAAGGCCCTGTCCACGCGGGAATGTTCCTGCGATTTTTTTTAAATTTGATTTTGGACGGTTTGAAAAAACTGTGTGTTCATACTGTGTCAGATTAGCAAATAGCACTCGGACGGGTTAAAACGATGTCAGAAGTTGCTATATTTATTATTATGTGTACTGTGTATATGTGTAATTGTATTATTATTATGTTAATGATCTGTGTGAAGTTGGTGACCAACAGCTCTCTTGTGGAATGCGCGGCGGACCAAACGAAGAAGCTCATCCCTCAGCGTCTTGACAAATAATGTAAATATGCTCAGATCCTGACAAGTTATGGAAGAATAACCAATTGATGACTTCATGAGCCATTTCAATTTCACTCAATTCATGCAACATAACGTCTTTTCAACAACAGGAGGACACAGACAACAGCCATGCATCACACGGACAAGAAGTCCTAATACATCCACAACACATGTATTGCTTTTTTTTGTCAAAATTTATCTATAAACATTTTTTCTTTATCCTGTTGTTATTTCAACAGAGCGCCGCCTCATCATTTGTACAAATTGTCGCTTTGAACGAATCCCCCAGTCTCGCTCATACTGTATTTCACGAGTGTGAACAGGTAAATCAAACAAGATTGAAGGCCGAGGCTTGTACCACAATTTGATTTATTTACTTTACCTGTCCTCCTCCACCTCCTGCACACGTCTGTCTTTCTCTCTCTCCCTTCACAATTATCTTGTATGGCCTGTAAGGTGATTAATGGCTTTCATTTAACGTCCTTTCCTACCCTTCGCAGAGCACCAACAAATAAAACCGCGGCCCAACAAACAAATTGTGCCTCAGAAGAGCCGTAAAACTGGGATGGTGGTGTTGTGGTGGGAGTAGTATGGGGGCTGCAAAGACAATGAAGCGGAGTGTTCTGCCCTTTGGAAAGCAAAGCCTTTGCCGAGGAATGGCCTGGAACGATTTCCTGGGTAGTCGCTCTCCCTGGAGGAATTCCCCACTACTAATCTATAGTTATTGCTATCGCCAACGGCAGTCTCCAAATTAAAGGGGGGGAGTGGTGGACATTCCAGGGCCAACAATTAGGTCACTGAAAAGTACTGTATGTGCAACAATAGAGTTTTGCATTTTAAATGATTGTATAAATATTAACATGAAATACATGGTAATATTTACAATTAAATAGTATTATAATCTATTAGAAATCAGAGAATTTTCTCGAAACACAAATAAGGATAATGACAAAATGTACTTGTTTCATATTCATATCCGTCAAAAATGTAACGGATACTGTCACGGCATGGCATGTCAGCGTTGCGATATGACCCCAGAATGCAGAGATGACGAACAAGTGCTGGTAAAAACGTATTTTATTTACGAAATGGAGTGTAGATTAGGCGACTCACTGGCATACAGCATGTAAAAGGCTAAAATAAACTTAATACAACAATCAACAATTACTAACAGGTGCGCTTAGGAGGGAACGTAAGAGTGGCGGAAAACAGGACAGACCAACACAGGAAATCATACAAAATAAGAGCGTGAAAGCAGGAACTAAGGCTTACAAAGTGAAACAAAACAAACACACAGGCAACAATGCAGATTGTGACAGGATACTCGTTTATAATGAGTACCCAGCTCAAATATACAACATTAGGTGGCCAGAAATATTTCAGTATTGAACAAAGCAAAATTTGTTCTCAATCAGAAATCACTCCACACTCTTTATTGCTCTCTGGTTCTACCATATCTTACTTATTGTGTGGAAATATGGGCTAATAACTATAAAAGCAATTTTCACTCGCTAAATGTACTGCAAAAAAGGTCAGTAAGGATAATTCATAATGCCACCTACAGAGAACATACTAACTCCTTATTTCTAAAATCACAAATATTTCAACTTGCTGATATAGTTCATCTTCAAACAGCTAAAATAATGCATGAGGCTAAAAATAACCAATTCCCTAAAAATGTCATCCAATACTTCTCTACAAGAGAGGAGAAATATGATCTCAGGGAAGAACTACATTTGAAACACTTATATGCTAGGACTACGTTAAAAAGCCATAGCATTTCAGTATGTGGAATCAAACTATGGAATGGATTGAGTAAGGAAGTCAAACAACGCACAACGATGAGCCAATTCAAGAAACAATACAAGCAGTTGATGTTTGCTAAATACAAGGATGAAGAGTCTTGAACCAGTCATGATGTGCTATATATATCACTATATTGACACTTACTATGGTACCCATTATGTCATTGGATGGTCATATCACTTTGTACTTCCGTACGAGGTGCATTATTAAAAAAGAAAAACCCTAAGCTGTATTATGGAAAGCAGGAAGTGAACAAATGTAACAGTTACTGATTGTAAAAGTACCAGATTGAGGGGTAGGATTTAATAAGCTTTGCTTCTTCCTACTCCTTTTGGACATGTGGAACTGTGAACTGATTATGTGATGCACTCAATTGGAATCTGATGCATGTTCAAATGAAATTAAACCAATACCATTACCATCCCGAGTCAAGACACAGAAAAGTACAAAAAACATCTTGAATGCATCAGGTGTTACAAGACCTGCTACCAAAAATGAAGGTCTCCTGTTTTTACGCCTCAGCATGTGTCTGTTGCCCAAAGTAAGGAGACCATTTTTAGGAAACTGAGGGTCGCTGCATAAAAATGGAGACCAGAGGTTTAAATCACGAGCACCTTGAGAGTTACCAATTATATTTATTAATTTCTTCTCTTTGGGCATTCTCTTGTATGGGTTCATTTCCGCACCGAGACGGGCCTTTCCACTCTGCTTCAGGCCATTTTTGCAGTTCTATCCACGAGGCATGGCGGGAAATGCCAGCCAGTGACATTCAGCTCACAAAAGGGTACATCAGTCCATCTGCTCTGCATTTCGCAGCTGTCTGACCACTTACCAAAGCCTGTCCGGGCATCATTACCGTATGTTCGCTGCCATTCCGACAAGTGGACCTTCTGTGAGACAAATACAAAGGGGGCCCCGAGGTCATCTTCAAGTGGATTTTTGCAGAAAAGGACAAAACTTATGTTACAACACGCCAGGCTAGCTGCTATATGTTTGCCTGTGGTGATGCAAGTGTCCTTCCGTGCCAGCATGACATTTCTGTATTTTTCTCACCCTTAGGAATAATCAAATACACATTGTCTATAGGCAGAGTTACATTTGCTGCCAATTAGCAAAACATGCACAAACATATTCAGCATGAGTGGTTCTCCAATCAGCAAAGTGGCGGGCTCCTCTGATGTGTTTTATGTCAACAGACAAACTAAGGCAATATGCAAGTAAAGAGGATTATAAATCATTGAAATCGCTTGTCATGGAACATGAGGAATTTATCACAGTGTGGAATTAGAATCTGCCGACCAAGGTTCTGAGTAAGCCTCTCAATAAACATACATTATATTCTACATGAACACACAAATAAGATTGATATTGATATGCAATTAATAAAACAAGTTATTGATCGTATAGCTGGACCTCTGACCCATATCTGCAACCAGTCATTTCAAACGGCATTTCCCAACCAAATGAAAATAGCAAAAGTCATTCCAATATATAAAACCGTAAATAAACATATATTTGCTAATTATAGACCTATATCTATGCTTTCACTATTTTTGAAAATTTTAGAAAAACTAATCATACACTAATTATTAAGTGAACATCAAAAACATTTCAGATCCATTCGCAGCCATGGAACTTACAGAAAAAAATAACAACAGCAATACACAACAAGGAATATACAATAGGCATTTTAAAAAAGCATTTGATACCATTGACCATAACTTGGAAGCTGGAAAAATATGGTATCAGAGGTATAGCACAAAGGTGCTTAAAAGATGATTAAATAATACACAACAATATGTGCAACTCAATAATAATAATATGACATGTGGTGTACCACAAGGCTCTATGCTGGGTCCCGAGTTATTTATCATATATATAAATGATATTTGTAATGTATCTAAGCTGTTCCATTTTGTTTTGCTTGCTGATGACAGAAACGTACTGTTACGATTTGGCATGGTCGTGACCCTGAGATGCACACACAGGAACGTTTTGCATTTAAAAATAATAATTTTAATAAAGGTAGTTATCCGTCAGGAAACAAACCAACTCGTCAACGACTAGCATCAAACAAAGGACAATCAGTCAAGGAACCAACGCACACCTGAACTTAAATAGGACACATGGAAATGTAATGATAATGGTAATGGTAATGGTTTTATTTCATTTGAACATGCATCAGATTCCAATTGAGTGCATCACATAATCAGTTCACAGTTCCACATGTCCAAAAGGAGTAAGAAGAAGCAAAGCTTATTAAATCCTACCCCTCCATCTGGTACTTTTACAATCACTAACTGTTACATTTGTTCACTTCCTGCTTTCCACAATACAATTTAAGGTTTTGTTTTTGTTTTTTATTTAAAAAAAAAGAAGTGAAACAGGTGTGGAGCGGAGGGGAACAGGAAATGAGGTAAGACAGGTGAAAGAGAAAATAAGAGCGTACCAGGAGAAACTAAGCTAAAAGGGAACTGGAAAGGAAGTGGAGAGAAAACAATGGCAAAAATAAGGGAGACGGAGGAAAAGGAGGAAAACATAAAGAGCTGTCACGAGGGGGTCAAGTCCAGATCGTGACAAAGATGGTAAAGATCTGGTAAAGATCTGGTAAAGATCTGACGCATCTTCTTCTTCAGAGGGACTACTTGCAGGTCATGTTGCCGGCTTGTATTTTAAACCCATGAACAAATTCAAACAAAAAAGAATATTGACTCGTGTTTTATATGTCATATTATCAAATTGGGCTTGGGCTCTTAAAAAAATAATTCACACTCGTATGTATTATATAAGAGGGTCAACTTTCTAGCTGTTAAATGTAACCTTTTATTTTTTTCCCCCCACAGAGAGGAAGAGGGTCTCACAGTTTCTGCCTTAGACTGGATTAAACTAATCTGATTTGAGCCTGTGATGAATTTTATTGGATTTACAACCCTGATGTCACTGGCAATGCCACAGCCCACAGACGCAGGGGAGTACTAAATAGAAAAATAGGTGTTGAGATGAGTGGCAAGACAAGCTCAAATAAATAACACAACCCTAAATCCTCCCCCAGACTCACTTCAAATCCAGACTGCGATTTGCTGAATGTGTACATAATCACCCACAAGAAAGAAGGTGGCTATTAAGGCAGGGGAAGTAAATGATAATGTTGAACAAAATCCTTTGAATTGCAGATGAAAGCAAGTTAAACCTATTAAGAGCCTCCTAATAAGCTTGTGGGACACAAGCCTTTATCAAAACACACTATTGTTCAGTCCTTGGCAGACAATAGTGGCGTGGCTGGATGTGTTACAGTTGCTTTCAGGGACCTGCTTATTTCAAATGAGCACATTGTCATGATGAGAGGAGCAGAAAGAGCAAAGTTCACAGCCTGAGTATGTTTAATCTACTGGCCGACATGTAGTATACAGGTGGTCCTTGGGTTACGGAGGAACTCAAACCTAACTTAACAAGGAGGTCACTCACACAGTTCACAAAATACATGAAGGACATAAAATACAGCAATAAAAATGCTAACTGCAAGAATTAATTGAAGCAATAATAATAATCATAATAATAATAAAAAACCTATATCATGCAACGTCAACTGAAGACATTGTGCGTGAAAAGCTGAAGCAAACGCTTTGAAAAGGTGTGAAAATATTAATTTAGAAAGAACACAGGAAGCTGAAGTTTGGAAGCTGAAGCTGGACTGAAATGCTGTGGAAATACATTAAAACGTAGAATGTTAGTTAGAGTCAATTAAATGTGATTAGTTTGAATTCAGGGCTGCACGGTGGTAGAGTGGTTAGCGCGCAGACCTCACAGCTAGGAGACCCAAGTTCAATTCCACCCTCGGCCATCTCTGTGTGGAGTTTGCATGTTCTCCCCGATTTCCTCCCACATTCCAAAAACATGCTAGGTTAATTGGCGACTCCAAATTGTCCATAGGTATGAATGTGAGTGTGAATGGTTGTTTGTCTATATGTGCCCTGTGATTGGCTGGCCACCAGTCCAGGGTGTACCCTGCCTCTCACCCGAAGACAGCTGGGATAGGCTCCAGCACCCCCGCAACCCTCGTGAGAATAATAGCCAAATAAGTCTAGTGCAATCTCCCATCATGCTATGCGGCACTACTCTTTAAGTAGTTAATATTACATATTTAATGTTGTGTATTGGGTTTTTTGCCATTCCATGTATATGTATATCGGGCCTCTGCATTACAAACCGAGCATTTTTTTGAGAGTTTGATACCTGTGCATGCAAGTTTCAATCCATTGTCGCTACAAAATGATTTGTTATCACTACATGACGACATGTAAAAATGGAACAAAACACTCGATGTCTCTCCCATCATCCATTCTTCTCTCCGCGGCGCACTTTCAGCTTTAAGTTATGAACGTCTCTTTCTGTCACTGCTAGTTTCCATAGCGATGACTCCTGCGCTCCCACACACTGTACTTGCAGCACGGCACTGCCAGAGTGACAGCACTTTACTGAAGATTTTCTCATCTTTACAGTTTCCCGGAAATGCAGAGGAAAATAAATTCTCGCGGTATGTCAGTCGTCCTTGAGTGTGCTGTGATAAATGTCAGTTATTAGCATAGCATAATAACTTTATGCTTTGGTTTTTGCGTGCTAAAAAGGAGAGAGAAACATAAGTCAAGGGCGAATGACATGATGTAATCATACGCAGTCGCTATGTACGATCATGTTTTTGTTTTGTCATGTCAAATCATTTACCCTCATAATATTTTCCATTTATCTTGGCATCCTACTTCTCAGATACTAAAGCACTTTACTAGAATCAAGCCGCAGCAAAAGAAATTGAGCAGCTCTTCAAGGACAGTGTCCCATATTTCACAGTGCTGCTCCCACGTCGTCCATGCGCTGAGATGAGCTGACGCTGCTTAAATTCCAACTGATTCATCCGGCTGTCTCTGTATGATTCAAGGCAATAACAAAACAGGTCTGGATGACCTGGTGCAACATATCACATCATTTGAAGCTGTGCAAGTTCTCTGTTGTATAGTTGCAGTATTTAGATTATTTGAAAAACTACTGAAGCTTCTTTCCTATATACACATACTTATGTTCGCTCCGTTAACAACCGCAGTATATGTAGATACAGTGACAACACTTACGATGTCTACTCTCATTGGGATGGCTGTATCTTCCAGCACAGGACGTGTACTCCAATCCTCGGGTAAAAAATGCTGACGACAAACAAGCAACGTGTCGGTATCCACTCTTCTGTTTGTGAACTATGCTGAGACTAGGGGTTAGCAACATGTCGTGTTACTCCGCCAGATAAAAATAGTTTTCCATGTTAGCTGTTACAATCGACAAAAAATAAAATGGATCTTGTCATTTTCTAATTTAAAAAAATTGTAAATGTCAGTCACAATCAGATTCCCATTTTGATTCATTTAAATCACCTCATACTTCGGTACATGACAAAAAATAAATAGAAAAATACAAAAAAAATAAAAAATAAAATAAAAAAAAACTTAAAAGTTGAAAGTTGACCCTCTTATATAATACATACGAGTGTGAATGATTTTTAAGAGCTCAAGCCCAATTTGATAATATGACATATAAGACACAAGTCAATATTCTTTTTTGTTTGAATTTGTTCATGAGTTTAAAATACAAGCTGGCAACATGACCTGCAAGTAGTCCCTCTGCACTGGATCCAGAAGATACGTCAGATCTTTACCAGATCTTTACCATCTTTGTCACATCTGGACTTGATTCCCTCGTGACAGCTCTTTAGGTTTTCCTCCTTTTCCTCCGTCTCCCTTATATTTGCCATTGTTTTCTCTCCACTTCCTTTCCAGTTCCCTTTTAGCTTAGTTTCCCCTAGTTATTTTCTCTTTCACTTCCTGTCTTACCTCATTTCCTGTTCCCCTCCGCTTCACACCTTCACATTTCGCCCTAACCCTAAAATTATATATATAAACAAAAAACACCTTTAACTGTATTATGGAAAGCAGGAAGTGAACAAATGTAACAGTTACTGATTGTAAAAGTACCAGATAGAGGGGTAGGATTTAATAAGCTTTGCTTCTTCCTACTCCTTTTGGACACGTGAAACTGGGAACTAATTATGTGATGCACTCAATTGTAGTCTGATGCATGTTCAAATGAAATAAAACCATTACCATTACCATAATATGTCAACATGGTCTGCATGCATCGGGTGTCTATCTATGGCTCCAGCAGATGATTCTGAGTTTAAAGGGATGAATGACAGTTCATCAATCGCATCCAAGCTCAGCCTTTAACAGCTGCCCTCTCCTCACCCGCTCACAAGTCATTTGCTCACAGACAAATCATGTCACGCAAACAATGTCAAATGAGTTGCTCTAAATGGCTTTTAATAGCTATCCCAATATTGCATCTGACAAATGGAATGTGGGTTACCAATTTAAGGTTGTGCCTCCGGGAAGAAGAAGATGCTTATTATAAATGTATAAGAGAACTCCTCATCCTCACTTCTGATCATTTATGAAAGTCATTCCAACTACTGCTAAAGAAAACACTAATCACTCCCTGACTTTGGACACACCCTGACCTTTTTAATGGTATTTTCCTGCAATGGTAAATACAAACGCCTGCTATCAAAATGCCTCTTTTGTGTGATCATGTGCTGCAGCACACAAACAGAGAGCCATAAGACAAAAGAGATTCATAAAAGCATCTCTTCTGTTCCATGCTAACTGTTTATCCATTGAGATAACTGGTGTATTCAAGTATTGATAATTTGTTGAAGGGTGAATAATTTCAACAAAAACAAAAAAGTGACAAATATGGCACTCAATAGTATAGACCCAAGCTCAAAAAAAGTCCTTGGAAAGATTTCGATTGGTGCGGCATTTAGGGGGTGAGCGTTTGGCTGTTTGATGTGATCATCCGTCATTAAGCGGCTATAAAGCCTCGGTCCCAACACATCTGTACTTGCAAGTGCGGGCAAAATTTTGAGGAGGAGTACCACCTCAGTACAGATTTGGGAGTATGCAGACACTATGTAGCACTTTTAATCCAGGAGGAACTTTCGTGATTTGATTTGACAAGACCGAGTCTTTTAACTGTGGATTCTTCCAAATTTACCGTATTTTCTGGACTATAAGTCGCTCCGGAGTATAAGTTGCACAAGGTCAAAAATGCATAATTAGGTAGAAAAAAACATACATAATTCGCACTGGAGTATAAGTTGCATTTTTTGCGGGGAATTTATTTTACAAACTACTTGAGAAAAACAGACATTACGTCATCTTGGAAGGCAAGTTAAATAATCATAATGAAATATTTAAATAATAAAACTAAAAATAATAATATAAAGAGAGTAAAATAATAATAAAAAAAAATAATAAAAGAATAGAGAACAAGCTGAATAGGTGTAAGATATGCTAACACAATGGTTATTCAGCTACACAAAAAATAAACATGAACAGAAAAGGTGTCCAGTGTTTATATAACATAAACAGTTTTTTCATTTATAAGTCGCTCTGGAGTATAAGTCATAGGAACAGCCAA
Organism: Doryrhamphus excisus; assembly: GCF_030265055.1. Lineage (NCBI taxonomy): Eukaryota > Metazoa > Chordata > Actinopteri > Syngnathiformes > Syngnathidae > Doryrhamphus > Doryrhamphus excisus. Next base: position 15,505,371 of record NC_080475.1, on the reverse strand, counting down.
CATGTGAAAAAAAAGTGCGACTTATAGTCCAGAAAATACGGTAACTAAAACACCTTTGGAAGAACACATCATCCAAAACTAAAACAGGTTGATATTTCAAAAAACACAAGCATAACATCCTTAGCTGAGGTAATAATTCATGTGCTAGAGGAAACACTGGTGCAACAACTGTCTTGGAAACAAAATAACGAGAATAAAGGCTACCTGATTCTTGCTGTCAAAGAATTGCGGAAAAACTTAAAGATTTTCTCCAAAAGATTCTTTGAAGCTACAGGAAAGATAGAGCATATCTTTTCTGAAGACATCCATCTTCAGGACGATGGCTTCATTCCCATTCTGGGCCTCTACACTCACTCCTCCCAGTCACTCTCCTGTGGGCATTTTCATGTTTTCCATCACCATTCATCCAATTAACTTCAGAGCTTTTACAGCACCAGTTAAATGTGTGTTGGAAGTGAGGGAACAGTACAATGAGACTGTCATTGGCAACAAACTATTTAAAAGTGGCTTTAGAAAGGGATGCTGAATGAGGTGGGAGTGGCTTGATTTGCATAAGACACTCCCACCAATCCAAATCAGCTTTATATCCAAAACAAAACCATTACCATTACCATAAAGCAGGGTAATGCACCACAGAGCGGTTTGATTTGGGTTTGTTTTTTTTTCACAGACGGGCAATGGTGGCAGAAAAATACAGCAAATATAAAATAACACGACGGGGTAAAAACAAATGTTAAGTGCAAGGAAAATATAACTCAGTGGGAGGTCTGAGCTTGTTTCGTTGAGACGAGATCTAGGTGTGATGGGAGATATTCATTCATTCATTTTGTAACGCTTTTTCCTCACAAGGGTCGCGAGGGTGCTGGAGCCTATCCCAGCTGTCTTCGGGCGAGAGGCGGGGTACACCCTGTACTGGTGGCCAGCCAATCACAGGGCACATATAGACAAACAACCATTCACACTCACATTCATACCTATGGACAATTTGGAGTCACCAATTAACCTAGCATGTTTTTGGAATGTGGGAGGAAACCGGAGTAACCGGAGAAAACCCACGCATGCACGGGGAGAACATGAAAACTCCACACAGAGATGGCCGAGGGGGAATTGAACCCTGGTCTCCTAGCTGTGAGGTCTGCACGCTAACCACTTGACCTGATGGGAGACAATGAGTCGTTAAAAATTATTTCTGTGCTGCCCGGTAGTAAATGCGGCACGGACCAATACCGGTCCCCGGCCCGGCGGTTGGGGACCCCTGCCATAGAGCACTGGTTCCCAAACTTTTTACAGTCACGTACCCCTTCAGATATTTGACCTGAAGCCATATGATGCACACACAGCAAGATACAACTTGCCGCCGTCTCTTCGCACCGAGGCGTTCGGGTGCACTTGTTTTTCATTTTTATTCATGTACCCCCTTCGGCAATTGATGTACCCCTGGGGCTATGTGTACCCCACTTTGGGAACCACTGCCATCGAAGCAACCCCACATTACCATATAAAAACATGAATAGAATTAACCATGTCGGCACACTATTCCTCAAATATTGTCCTCCAGTTACATCAGAGAAGATGGAAATTGTTTTCCATCATTTCTCCAGACGTAAACCGACATGTTTATACACAGAAAATCGAGATATAACTATAAAGGAGCCAAACGGGTGTATGAAAAGGAATAAAATATATTGAGGAAATCTGTAGAATCTACACAATTTCACCTTTTAAAGCCAAGTGAGTGGGCAGCAAATGATGCAGGTAATGCCTTCTGCTCTATGATAACGCTAAATGGTGGAAGCTTTGCTTGCCATGTGACAGCAGCTGAAATGGAAAATATGGAAAATGTTCCTTCTGATCCTTTCTACCAGAATTTCTGACATCCACTGTAAGATTTTAAAAATGCCCCCTCCCGCCCCCAATTATACCAGAACATTCAGCCCAGCTGCCTCTACCATGTTCATCCAAGAAAAAAAAAGATGCTGTTGTTGCTATGGCAACACATCAGCTCCAGTCTCATCTGCCACTTTTTTTTAATGTACCGGGTAGTGTTGAAATATGATCATAAGCTTGATGAGTGCATAGATTTTTTTACAATAATCCTCCTGTGAACTGAGGCTTTAATAAGTCAATAATCAATGCATTTCCATTATTCGGTGTGTTAACTCCTATGTAAAATAGCATATGTTTATTATGCTTTTTATCCCAATGCACAACAGGTGGAGCATACACTCTCATGCAGACTGATACCAACCACAGTATTATTGCTCTTAATCAAAATTGTCTTTAAAAAAAACTCAGTGTTTAAATGTTCTTTAAAATGTTCTGCCTTTGGGACTTCTACGCCGAATAAAACAAAGATTCTACTTGCATTCATAATTCATACTGTAACATTCTACTGCGGAGCAACAACAAAAAAGGAAAATGGTGCTCTCCAGCTTACAAAGTACCACTGCTTGATTACATAGCTGCCAACATGTCCATCATCTGACATATACAGTAGCCTTGCATCATCTAATTAGTTATTCATTCCGCTTGAAGCGTCAACGAGCTCTTAATGAAAACATCACCCACACAGTCTTGTGACATTAATACCTTCAACTGCTCAAGTATTGGCTGATTACCTCCAACAGGACGGTGATTGCTAACCACCTTAACCTATTCTAACAATTATGAGAAAAATGGATCTTGTCATTTTCCAATTTTAAAAAATACAGTAAATGTCAGTCACAATCAGATTAAATCTTATCTTGATGAATGCAGCGCCAAGGAATGTTGATAATTTTATGACTTTATGTAATTCATCTTGGTATTATTTCAACTATGAATCAATATCACATTAAATTTCACATTCACATTTTGATTTATTTAAATCACCTTGTACTTCGGTACAAAAAAATACAAAAAATAATAATAAAAATACCAAAAAATACACAAAAAATACATTAAATCATATTAGAAAGGCAGGAAGTGAACAAATTTAACAGTTACTGATTGTAAAAGTACCCGATGGAGGGGTAGGATTTAATAAGCTTTGCTTCTTCCTACTCCTTTTGGACATGTGGAACTGTGAACTGATTATGTGATGCACTCAATTGGAATCTGATGCATGTTCAAATGAAATTGAACCATTACATTACCATTACCAAAAAAAGCTGACGACAAATGAGCATCTTGTCGTTATCCACTCTTCTGTTTGTGAATTATGCTGAGACTAGGTGTTAGCAACACGTCGTGTTACTGCGCCAGATAAAAATAGTTTTCCATGTTAGCTGTTATAATTGTAATATTGGTTAATATACAAGTCAGTTATGTAAATGAAACACTGTTTGAGTTTTTTCAAGGTTTTTTGTGAGGGCTTTGGCGTCAAAATAGGTATTTCCCTTGCCGTCCATTGTTAGCTAGCTCATATTAACTTGTTTTCTTGCGCTATAATGCACAGGAAAGGGAAAAAATATGTCTAGATGTTAAATTTAAGTGGTATATTTGGCTGATCTAACTTATGTAAATCCAGTCAAGACCACTTGGAAGTGCGTATGCCCACCATGAGCCCTTCTTGTCTAGTCATGCACCTGATGGTCTTGGATATCTGATGCTACTGCAGTCTGAACATCCGGGTTGCGTATATATGATCCTTATATCGTTGAAAGGCTTGTCCAGTAAAACAAAACACAACTGAGCAGAAACACAATTTTGGATTGCCTACAGTCGAGCTTGGTGGTGGAAGTGTCATGGTCAGGGGCTGCATGGGTATTTCCGGCACTGGGGAGCTGCGGTTCATTGAGGTGAACATGAATTCCAACGTTTACTGTAACATTGTAAAGCAGAGTATAATCGCCACCCTTGGGAAACTGAGCGGCATGGCAATCTTCCAACAGGATAACGAGTCCAAACAATCCTCCTTGCTGAGGAGGCTGAAGGTGATAGAGTGGCCAAGAAAGTCTCCTTTAGACCTGAACCTTACATGCTCGACTCATCAAGTTTGACTGACTTAGAACTGTGTTTCCTTTAATGTGAACCACGAACGCAGCATCCAGCCCCACCTGCACCAAAAAAAACAAGTGAGTCATTCAATATTAGCAGCAATTCTCGAAAGCGTCATCCTTTCCGTTTGCACCATCATGGCAGGGTGTTAATGACTGACACAACAGATGTTTGATCCTGCATGCTGAATTCACTTCCATGTGATGAACCGAAGAGAGTTCCTGCTGTCAGACACGTTGACACGCATGAAAATGGGTGAGCGTGTCTCTGAGGCTAAATGCGCCCATTCGCCCGACATTCAGCTACGTTTTTTTCTCACATGAAGCCGCAGAAAACAAACCTTTGTGCAGTCATGCAATACACCGAGCCATCATGCAAAGCAGTGAAGAGTGTGAATAAGAATTAAGGGAAGGCCAGGAGATGTCACCTTTATGATGACTTCATGGAATCAGACATGCTACCCCTGTTGCACAAGTGACAGCATAACTGCTGGAAACAAATACAATGCAGCCATTACTGTTTCTTTCCCTTTGAACAGTAGCTTAAAGAGGACCTATTACACTCATTTTCGGCCATTTGTATTGAGTTGTGGACTCCTATACTGCAGTTACACGTGATAACCAGCACATCAAGCTTTCTAGGTCTTCCAGCGTCTGCACCTATTCAGCTGCATTTCTTTGGATTTCGTGCTTTTAATATCAAAAAGCATATCAAAAAGCATGTTTAATATCAAACATCAACTGCTTGTATTGTTTCTTGAATTGGCTCATTGTTGTGCATTGTTTGACTTCCTTACTCAATCCATTCCATAGTTTGATTCCACATACTGAAATGCTATGGCTTTTTAACGTAGTCCTAGCATAGAAGTGTTTCAAATTTAGTTCTTCCCTGAGATCATATTTCTCCTCTCTTGTAGAGAAGTATTGGATGACATTTTTAGGGAATTGGTTATTTTTAGCCTTATGCATTATTTTAGCTGTTTGAAGATGAACTATATCAGCAAGTTTAAATAGTTGTGATTTTAGAAATAAGGAGTTAGTATGTTCTCTGTAGGCGGCATTATGAATTATCCTTACTGACCTTTTTTGCAGTACATTTAGCGAGTGAAGATTTCTTTTATAGTTATTAGCCCATATTTCCACACAATAAGTAAGATATGGTAGAACCAGAGAGCAATAAAGAGTGTGGAGTGATTTCTGATTGAGAACAAATTTTTGTTTTGTTCAATATTGAAATATTTCTGGCCACCTTATGTTGTATATTTGTAATATGAGGTTTACAGCTCATATTTTCATCTATTGTGATCCCCAGAAATTTATTTTCCTTCACCCTTCACTCTTTTTTAAATGTCGATTTATCTTTTCAAAATGTCCGTATTTCAACACATATGTGTTGGATCCTGAATCCGATCCGGAAGTAGAGACTGGACCGTCTGACGTTTCTCAAGAAAGGAGGTTTCCTCAAGACGTTTGTCAATGGCAAGTAGCTTACATACCATTGCTGGCGACGTAAATAGAGAAGCAGAGTTTGGGGGAGGTCAAAGAGCTTATCTGGCTTACAGCCACGCCCATATAAGGAAGTCCTCTCCTCTGTCACATCACAGAGGGGCAGCTTTATCACGCCTTCTGAAACCGAGCGTTCTTCTTTCCCGGCTCACTTCCAAATGCGCATAGCAACGTAAAAACACTAGTACTTAGTACTAGTACCTCACCAAAGCGCTCGTATGTTCAGATGGTTTTCTTGAATGTATCCATGCGAGCATTAGTCAGACCTGCTTCACTTGAAAAGTCCTTGAGATAACTTCCGTTGTGAATTGGTGCTGTGTTAATACATTCATGTTTCTGTTTTTGTTGGTCCTGACCAATCATTTTTCATTAAAAAAAATTTTGTGAACCTGCCCTCTCCGGTAGATCGCTAAGCTCTTTGCAAAAACCCACTTTACCTTCTGTAAAGACTCTTTCAGTACCTGAAAAAGCCGGATGTAAAAACAACATTTGCTGAAGTGAAGGCTAGAGGAGTCGCAACAGCTAAAGCAGGTGTGATGCGTTCACTGCTTTGACATTATGACCTGGAGGTTCACAAGAAACGCTGCCATATTCTCTCTTGTTCTCACGCAAGAGTTCATCTTGTCAGAGGTGATTCTTTTTGTGTGTGAGGTAATGGGTTTTGCATACCACTGACATCTTGCAGTCCAGATATGTAAAAAAGCCTGCAGGGTGACAGTTTAATGCTGCATTCATGTCACGCGGGAAGCTAAAGTAAGTCCATTTCTCTCCAAGCATCAATATTATGAAGAGGAAAACAGGAAAACTCAGCTCAAACGTTGTGATGCTCAGCGTGATGTGATTGATCCTGATGTCTAAGTGTTCCCGAAGTCGGACATCACCACATACACTGGGAATACTCCATTGTTACCCTTTTTCTTGACGTGTTCTACATTTACTGGTCTTGGCAGGGCATTATTTTTAGATATGGACCAAGCAAAACCTGCGCGAACTGGTGACCTTTCAAGTCATGAAGGCTTTCAACCTGCGCCCAAATTACAGTATTTCTTGCACTTTTGAGTCCCACACTGACATTAAGGGCTGCCGCCTTCTCTCACTGACTCAGCTTTATTGTGAACAAACAAGCAGCCAGCAAACAAACTGGGAATATTGCGTTACATAATGATCATTATGTATTTATTTTAACCACCAAAAGCTGCAAAAAAAAAACAATTCTGTGTTAAGCATGCACTTGCTTACTTTCATCTGGTGCAGCAGGAACAACATAACATTGATACAACAGCTAATCGATTGATGAATGATTGTATTCACTAAGATACACATACACGGGTATTTATTGTATTTAAAGGGGACCCATTTTGCTCATTTTTTCCAGTTGTGGACTCCTATAGAGCAGCTTCACACAATAATTTTGCAGAATCTGCACCTATTGCAGCTGTATTTCCTTGTGACCAGATTGGTCACATGACCAAAATGCAGACCCATAAGATCCATGAAAATGAAGATAGTCCACATGCCCGAACAGTAAACTCCTTATTTTGGTGAAATATTTTAAATTAAATACCTTAATCATATTTTGATATTTCAAATTCATTAAGTTTGGGATTAAAGTTATTATCTACATACTTGAGGACATTCTCAGTAATATAATGACGCTATTATTAACATCCCATTTTGCTCATTTTTTCCAGTTGTGGACTCCTATAGAGCAGCTACACACAATAATTTTGCAGAATCTGCACCTATAGCAGCTGTATTTCCTTGTGACCTGATTGGTCATATGACCAAAATGCAGACCCATAAGATCCATGAAAATGAAGATAGTCCACATGCCCGAACAGTAAACCCCTTATTTTGGTGAAATATTTTAAAATAAATACTTTAGTCATATTTTGATATTTCAAATTCATTAAGGTTGGGAATAAAGTTATTATCTACCTACTTGAGGACATTCTCGGTACTATAATGACACTATTATTAACATCCCATTTTGCTAATTTTTTCCAGTTGCGGACTCCTATAGAGCAGCTACACACAATAATTATGCAGAATCTGCATCTATTCCAGCTGTATTTTCTTGTGACCTGATTAGTCACATGACCAAAGTGCAGACCCGTAAGATCCCTGAAAATGAAGATAGTCCACATGCCCGAACAGTAAACTCCTTATTTTGGTGAAATATTTTAAATTAAATACCTTAGTCATATTTTGATATTTCAAATTCATTAAGGTTGGGATTAAAGTTATTATCTACATACTTGAGGACATTCTCAGTAATATAATGACGCTATTATTAACATCCCATTTTGCTCATTTTTTCCAGTTGTGGACTCCTATAGAGCAGCTACACACAATAATTTTGCAGAATCTGCACCTATTGCAGCTGTATTTCCTTGTGACCTGATTGGTCACATGACCAAAATGCAGACCTGTAAGATCCCTGAAAATGGATGTTGTCCACATGCCCGAACAGTAAACCCCTTATTTTGGTGAAATATTTTAAATTAAATAATTTAGTTATATTTTGATATTTCAAATTCATTAAGGTTGGGAATAAAGTTATTATCTACATACTTGAGGACATTCTCTGTAATTTCATGACGCTATTCTTAAATCATCCCAAATTCTCACGGCACCGGCTGCTTATTCCTCAGTTCCTATACAGTCATTTTTTTAATTAAATTTTTTTTAAATGTTTTTTTGTAATATTTTATTACAAACTTATATTGTATAAAACAGTATAAGCAGAACTTCCTTACAGTCATCATTCCTCACTTTTAGCTATTGTGCACTTTTTTGTGTCTCCTTTTTTAAATTTTAGCCAGTGAGTGGGGTGTCACCAATGAGTGCCCCCCACGGTTGTTCATTGGTGTGACGTGACAGGCTCCAGCACATGACATAGCGGGCTTTGCCGTGACGTCACAGCCTTTAGCAGGCAGTGGAAGAAGAAGAGGCGCTGCTAGAGAGACGGAGACGGAGCTATCTTTTGACTCTCTTTCTCCATCTCCGCTGACAGGCTCTCGTCCTCCTCCTCCTCGCACCAAACCCACCGAAACAACCGTCGTGACCACCTCTCTTCGCCCCTTTTTAAATGTCAACCTCTTCCTTTGATCACCTTTTTACCCCATAACCCCACCTTTACCAGAGATGTTACAAAATGAGGACGCCCCCAACTAGCGACGACTTCTCCTGCAGTTTATCTCAACATTGTGGATTCGCCTGATGTCGGAGATGCAAAGACGAGGATGCAAACTATGAATTTTGTTTTTGTGCTTTCTTTCCTTGAGAGTGGGAGAAGAAATGAAGTTTAAGGGTTCGTCTTTTGGGGGCTTCCGGTTCACCTGTCCACCTTTACCCGCCCATTAGCTCCCCGAACCCTATCAGAAACTGTTAACAGGGAAGATTATCACCACGTAGAAGTTAAACATTGTTTTGGGAGCATCTTTTTGGAGGAATTATATGTGCGCCACGCCGGTGGATATGGCTTAAATTATGTTGGCGTCACTGTCAGATGGAGAAAAGTCCGTCACTTGAGTGTTATTAGCCACCGTCGACATTGGTTGAAAAGATCATCTCAATGGGAGGATATCTGGCGGACTGATTGGAAAAATGTGGATAAAACGGAGTGTCACTCGCAGGTAAAACTATTTTACAAGTATACAAATGACATGTCTTTGCAAATGGCTTGGGGTGTATTGGTGTTCACATTGATACCTGTTTTTGAATCTACGTCACTACAATTCATGAGATTGGACTCAATTATTTATATTTAAGTGGTTATATTGAATATTGTCTACTGTGGCTTTTTACATAACTGTTCTGGCTCTGCTTGAATTGATCGGTAGCTTCTGTGCTTAAAATGATAAGCAATAACATGAGTTGATGACAATTATTGACGTAAACGCTAGGGGTCGCCAATGTGACGGCGCAAGCTTGACTTTATACTGCCGGGTAGGTCTACCCCACCGCCTTCTCCGTGAGAACACAGAATTAACAGGCTAATTACCTGCAGAAACAACTACAGCACTTAGTGATTGTCCAGAAAGAGGCAAAAAAGATCAGATCTTATACTTAGTTAATGGATGTATTCAAACAGCATGCAGGTGATGACATGCTTTGTAATGGCTAAAAAAATCTAGTAGCATTAAGAGGCATCAAATAGCCTTTGTCATGCAAATGGGGACATTTCAAGGCAGACTCTGTAGGGAAATGCAGACGTCAGGTGGATGAGACCAATAAAATGTATTGTTGAAAGTCCCCATAGTGTTGGTCGGATTGGTCAGATGCCCCTTTAAGTTTGTCTGCATTACCTTGAATAACATTGTGGGATGGACTCCTGAAGCCTTTTATACTCGCCTGCAAGGATCCAACTTATTTCTTCTTTAATTCTTTAACAGTGATGGCAGGTATTGTATTTTTCACTGTTCATTTTCAGGGAAGCATGCAAACAATACACAAGCGACTTGTTCAGACAGGCAAAAAAAAGTATTTTGCAACACACGGTCAGTGTCACCAGAAGTCAAAGTCAACAAAATTGATTATTAATTTTCCCAAAACATTTCTAAAATACAATTTCATTGACGTTTAATCTTTGTTTGCCTGCTTTATTCACACCAGTTCAACTCCCTCAAGAACTCCCCTCAAATTGCATAGTGTGTCCATTTAAGAAATAAAATGCTTGATCTAAAAAATTAAACCAATTGTTTATTCATTATTTAGTGAAAGGTTTTATTTGTGCTTGTAAATGTATTATTGCTTTCAATATGGCGCCACCCGAGTGCAAGCTTGTTAATGCAGCTCCATATTTTACAGTGTTTTTCGTATTTAATAGTGATTTAGTTGTACTTTTTTGTTGTTTTTTGTGCCATACCGACCCTTTAAGCAAGTGTGCAGCAATGAATGTTTATCTTGTTACGTTTGTAGCTTGCCTCTTGCTCCATTGTTTAAACTTGGGAACAGCTATTGGCTTTGAGCACCCCTTTGCTTCGCCGAGCGACCGAAGAGCCCCGCGGAGATGCAAAGGAGGAGAGGCTGCATAAAGGGAGTCAATGGTGAAAAATATGGAATAAAGGTTGCTGTATAAAGACGGTATCAACCATGTTTACCTGTCATCACGGGGGAATGTGAGATGGAAGACCGGGCTGCAGAGAGACTTCTCACTGTGGAAAAAATATCAAGATTATATATATCGTATATTGATATTCAACCTAAATATATCAGGAATTTTGGTCCATATTGCCCAGCCCTAATAGATTGTGATATATATTTATATTCAGGAGTCAGTCGTACAACTATGAGTCAAAATGGTCAACCCATGCATGCGAACATGCAAACTCCACACAGAGACGCCCAAGTGGATTGTGTGGCCAACATGCTCACCACTAGGGCACCATGTGGTGATTTTTTTTGTTTGCACGTACAGTATATTGGCGCCACCTTCTTGTTTGCATTTTAATTTAAGAAAATACCAAAAGACAATACCTGGATACTTGTATGTTTATGAATGGCGATGGCATCTTCCATTCATTCATTCATTCATTCATTTTCTACCGCTTATCCTCACGAGGGTCGCAGGGGTGTTGGAGCCTATCCCAGCTGTCTTCGGGCGAGAGGCGGGGTACACCCTGGACTGGTGGCCAGCCAATCACAGGGCACATATAGACAAACAACCATTCACACTCACATTCATACCTATGGACAATTTAGAGTCACCAAATAACCTAGCATGTTTTTGGAATGTGGGAGGAAACCGGAGTACCCGGAGAAAACCCACACATACACGGGGAGAACATGCAAACTCCACACAATGATGGCCGAGGGTGGGATTGAACTCCTAGCTGTGAGGTCTGCGCGCCAACCACTCGACCGCCGTGCAGCCGGCACCTTTAATGTCCTGCAAATTTTTGTCAGGTATAAAACAATAACAAAGAAACAATGTCATAACCTCAGGTTAAATCGCAGGGATGAATCCCTTCCATTATTAGCAACAGTGGGTGTATTATTTCATGCCTATTTCATGGTATAGGTTCCCCAAAGAGAGATCTCCTCCTACATATCCTCAGGGGAGACTATTTATCTGGCAGAGCCACCAGTTGCCTTTCATGTGTCGGATGATGATTAATATTGGCAACTCTTGCAAATAAATGGAAATGATATACAGTAAGTAAAGTGACAGAATTACCAGCAATATAATTGAGTTTGGGTGCTTGTGTATTTGTTTCAGTCCAGGTTGTAAAAAGGTGCTATCCTTGTGTAAAAGATCAGATATGGCTTTAATTTAGGTGCCATCCTAATAGCCTCTCTGAGGGTTATTAGCAAAGCCTCTCTGGAGCATGCTTAACCTAATTTGCGGTGAAATAGGCTTCTCCGAGATTCAATCCTCTGGAGGTGCATACAAAGTCTGTGTGCTCCGATGTCGTAAACAGCAAGTGTGCAGCAGTCTGTTAAATCCAGAAGGACCAGAACTGGTTGTCCCTGTGAAATAGCATCAAGAGACAAGACATGTATCCTGGTTCATCTTATTCAGCTCCAAAAAGCGAAACAGGGGAGGGAGAGGGAAATGATGCTGTCTTTAGGCGCAGGAGTGACATAAAAGCTACATGTTTACTTCTATCGAAACCAGAACACATTATGACCGAGGTGTTGGAGCATTATGTTTTTTTTCCATTAGGGCATTAACAATCCAGCTGAAACATGTTCAAAAAAGGCTTTATCGCTGAAGCTGTCAGAACAATACATATCTATCCATTGATCCTTTGTAAAAAAAAAAAAAAAAAAAAAGGCACCACAGCACAACCATCCTGATATGTCCTGATTAGTGCTGCAACTATCACATCTTTTAGTACTCTGGTATATTATTGAAAATTCCTTTAATTAATTGGATAGAACATAATGAAATGGATAAATTAACATTTATCTTCATTGAAGACGTGATACTACAGACGATGTTGCAGCGACACCACCGCCACCTTCTGTTTTGCCAACAGTGATTTCTTGAATTCAACAGTGTTAAGGTAAATGTAACGTTAAATGTTAATTTATTCCTTTCATTCATCATTTACAGTATATACATGGACATTGAAAGGATGAACGAAAATACATTTCTGGGGATCACAATAGATGAAAATATGAGCTGGAAACCTCATATTACAAATATACAACATAAGGTGGCCAGAAATATTTCAATATTGAACAAAGCAAAATTTGTTCTCAATCAGAAATCACTCCACACTCTTTATTGCTCTCTGGTTCTACCATATCTTACTTATTGTGTGGAAATATGGGCTAATAACTATAAAAGCAATCTTCACTCGCTAAATGTACTGCAAAAAAGGTCAGTAAGGATAATTCATAATGCCGCCTACAGAGAACATACTAACTTCTTATTTCTAAAATCACAAATACTTCAACTTGCTGATATAGTTCATCTTCAAACCGCTAAAATAATGCATAAGGCTAAAAATAACCAATTACCTAAAAATGTCATCCAATACTTCTCTACAAGAGAGGAGAAATATGATCTCAGGGAAGAACTACATTTGAAACACTTATATGCTAGGACTACGTCAAAAAGCCACAGCATTTCAGTATGTGGAATCAAACTATGGAATGGATTGAGTAAAAAAAAACTTAAACTGTATTATGGAAAGCAGGAAGTGAACAAATGTAACAGTTACTGATTGTAAAAGTACCAGATGGAGGGGTAGAATTTAATAAGCTTTGCTTCTTCCTACTCCTTTTGGACATGTGGAACTGTGAACTGATTATGGGATGCACTCAATTGGAATCTGATGCATGTTCAAATGAAATAAAACCATTTCCATTACATTTAGACCCTCCCAGCACACAGGCCACTACCTGATTCATGTATGGTAGTAAGCTTTGGCAGGGCCGATACCGTCTCGAAAACACATCAGATTTATTTATCATGGATCTAACCACCAAATGGGCTTGTCTGGGCATCTCAATGGACTACTCTTCTTAAAACTTTGTAAAGTTAAGTTGATATGAATTGATTACAGCACAGGCAGCAATAAATTTGATTGATAATCTTAGGTTATTGGAGCATTCTTATTGGTTCCCTCGGCGTAGTTTCATTCTCTGTGCCGCCCTTAATAAACTGCTGCTTGGAGAATGTAATTAAAAGGGTGATGCACCTTAAAGTCCAATACCACACATTACCCACCCAATGAAACAACTCTCCTGTAGCACAGCAAGAACATCAGCTTCTTTGTATTGGTTTTATTTTCTTCATTGCATTGAATATTTGCTCCCTGGAGGTTTGCTGCACCGTAACAATACATAAATCTCTGGAACAACTGAAATATTTAACTCCTCAGTGTATTGACTATAGAGGGTTTAACTCCTACAACTCTGATCCTGTTCATGTTTTTTCTTAAAGGGGAATTTCTGACCTATGAATGTTGTATTTGTGTGTTAAACAACGCCAAAGTGAGAGTTTGGAAGGTGCAAGATGAGTGGGACCAATCACAGCGGAGTGTGGGTGCCAAATACAAAGAAATAGGTGCAGATTCTGGAAGATCTAGAACGCTTTCTGTGCTGGTTATTGTGTATAGCTGCTCTATAGGAGTCCATAACTCAATACAAAGGGCCAAACATGAGCATAATAGGTCACCTTTAAGCAACTGTGGAAAGACAGTAATTGCTGTATTTATTGCTGTGTTTACAGCAATCACGACAAAGAAGTATCCGTGCAAAGATTCAACATTGATGTCTGTTATAAGTAGAACATTTTCTAACATTGTCTTATTGTTGTTTGAGCAACAAGCAGTTGGTTTTGTAAATATTACCTACTTTGGGCTGCATGTGCACGTCCAGGTGTGTTTGCTGTGATTTATAAGAGTCCCTGAATGCAACGGAAACTTGTATCCCAGGAGTTACAGTATGTGATGCATGCCAATACACCATTCTAGCTTGAAAAAGCTTGAGCACACTGACAGCAGGTTGCTAGTTTGGATCCTCCTTGTTGAGTACAAAGTGTCCATTATCTGGCTGGAATCTTTCCATGGTGTCCTAACCATAAATACTCATTATAAATGTGTAGTCTGGAAACATTGCTGTCGTATGGATGAGTGCATATTTGGACACCAGAAATTTGGAACACCAACAGGTCATATCCGCCGGTTTCCCCAAATGCATGAGACTAAATGTTATGTGTTACGTGTTTGGTACCGTGGAGAGATATGGCCTTGCCTGGTCATTTCCATGCTCCCCAATGACGCATTTTGCTCTGTGTATATTGTCTTTAAAATCAGCGCTGTCTTACATGGAGCCCAGGAACCATTGTGAATCCCTTCCCATCCCTTCATTCAATCCTTTGATTCATGTTTTGATTGCCCCGAGTGTATAGAACATGAAACACCTGAGAGATGAGGTTTATTAAAGCCAACAGAAAGGGATTGAGTGATTGTGTTTCCGCAGCTGGTTTAATTGAAACATACACAACCCCCTCACTTTCTCTTGAGACTTTTGTACTGTGGAAGAGCAACACAACATAATGATGCCCCTCATTCAGATTATTTCAATAGTGCTTTACTATATGTACATTTACATTGTGAACAAGTGAACAAATTATCAATAACTGCTGGAAAGATCTGCTTCTTCTTACTCTTTTGTTGATTTGTGCCTGTGTAGATGTGATACTCCAATGTATTTATAAGCATGTTTGAAATAAACCACAGTAAACTTTGACTACTACCTGAGCACAAAGGTAATTCAGTGTGGAGAAACTGAAATACATATCAGTCAAATCAGAACAATAACTGCGCCACAAGAAAAATACATCCTTAATCCTATTTTGAACAGCATTGTAATCAGTGATAAAATGCTGGGAAACAAAAGATGCCAGCAGCTTTTACAAGCAGCAGTGCTCACAGTAAGCCAGGGTAGACATCTTGATGCCGGTAATTATTCTGCCATATTCCCTTCAAGCTAAATTCCAAAATTAATAGAATTGGGAAGGACAGTGAGGCACTGTTTTGTCCTCATTTTGTTACCAGTTAGGGGTTGAGGGGGTAAACAAATCCCCACTGCCATTTTATAAGGAGGTAATATTGTAGCTAGGCTGCACGGCGGTCGAGTGGTTAGCGCACAGACCTCACAGCTAGGAGACCAGAGTTCAATCCCACCCTCGGCCATCTCTGTGTGGAGTTTGCATGTTCTCTCCGTGCATGCGTGGGTTTTCTCCGGGTACTCCGGTTTCCTCCCACATTCCAAAAACATGCTAGGTTAATTGGCGACTCCAAATTGTCCATAGGTATGAATGTGAGTGTGAATGGTTGTTTGTCTATATGTGCCCTGTGATTGGCTGGCCACCAGTCTAGGGTGTACCCTGCCTCTTGCCCGAAGACAGCTGGGATAGGCTCCAGCACTCCTCGCGACCCTCGTGAGGATAAGTGGTAGAAAATGAATGAATGAATGAATATTGTTGCTCATGAAATGAACTGCCATTAATTTAGTGTTTGTTGTTCACATTTTGTAGCGGTCGCATTGATCTTTGGGAAGATTAAGCAGCATTTCAACTCCTACGAAGGCTTCATGCACTTACGATTTGACTCCCATTTGTTCCCTTTACAGCATAGACTCCTCTCCAGTAATAAAAGCTTAGGTCTGTTATCATTGTTTGACAGTATATGATCTTATTTCTACACTGTTCATTCATTGTTTCAGCTGACCAGACAATGATCTGTAGAGCAGAAGATAAATGCCTTTCCTGAACAGTCCAGACATGCACTTACTTCAGTCACAGGGATATTATTTTCAAGGCTTCAGCAATAAATGTCATGTTGTCAGCATACCTGCACTGTTGATGGACCGAACAATAGCGCTATCACAAGGTTTGGAGCGTTTATGGAAATTGAGCTGCCTTTTTTGTGTTGAAATAGAAAGGGGTGGCGACAGACACATTCAGATCGGGAATGACTTAGTATGATTTAGTTGTAATTTTAGATTGAATAGTCCCTCGAAGAATTCCAGATATGCATTTCAATTGATGGCTTATGTGTGGTATTGCACTACTCAGCTGTTACACTGCCATGGAAATAGGAGTTCAAGACATCCTTCTTTACTTTGTAAATTATACTTCAAAAAATAACAATTAGCTATTTGATGGATTGATGAAGCGCTTTTATTCTATGACATGGGTGTTATCACAGAGAGATTGCAGCCTCCCTCTTCCCTATGTTGCTTTCTTTGGATAATGTAAATGCATGGGCTTTATCATCCCCCCCACCCCCGACGTCTATTTTAAGAGTCTTCTTCCCAGGGTGAACTGGTTGTCCTAGAGGATGGCAGAATTAGGGGGAGTGGAATGAATGGAACAACCACCCGCGTCTTGTTTTTTTTTTGTTCCAGTATGCTTTTTCTATGAACCTTTTGAATTTGTTCAGTCGAGCGACACAACTAGCGGAGATGCTTGGTAATATGTCTCCGAGTGTACGACTTTAAAAGGAGTTTATTTCCCTGAGGCATTTGAAAAGAGACGAGACAGTGTCAACATTTCCTGGTATAAAATAAATGTAAAAATCTAATGCTTAGGCTAGAAATAACCCAATTCCGTTCAAATTTTTTGCTAAGGACACAACAAAGTGTGTGTCGTATTTTTTCATCACTAAGAACTAAAACCCAAACTGACCACAAGTTATTACTCCGATACAGATTATTATTATTATTTTTAATTTTTTATTTTATTTATTTATTTATTTTTTTGTCCCGTCCAGCCATTGGGGCAGATAGTATTGTTGATCTAAATGCCCTTACATGCTAAACAGATTTGCTCTGTGTCAGGAAAGGTGTTGGCTACAACTTCCCTGTACCATGAAATTGTATTTGCCGTTACTTGATGTTTTTGTTATGCGCATTTGGAGCGACCAGATTATTATTTGACTTCGTTTGATGGTTTGCGGAGCAGGAGGGGATAGAAATGTCAAGGTTCTCCAACGCGCAACATCATCCTCAATTGATTTCAATGGTGGAGTATAATTCAAGTATAATTCAAGGTTTGAGTAAATGTTAATACCCAAGTACTTTATGTTCCTTGACCGCAGTGGTTTAAAGGGGGTGTGCTGGTAACCAAAATTAATGGGCAATACTGTGGATTTAGACCAGGTAATAGAGTAGCCAGAAAATGTTGTCGAATGGCGGCTGCAAGTGGTTTAATGACGATACCAAACAGTGAAGGGCAGACTTTGCCTAGTTCCTCTTTGTGAACTATATTCTGCGGAGATTATTGGTCCGCACAGAGGCCCTTGGGATATAATATTTTGATCAATATTCTAAATGAGTCTCCAAAGCCAAATTTCTGTTGGGTTGCGAGGAGAAATTTCCGGTTCACGCTATCAAATGCTGTTTCAGCATTTCATGAGAGGGACTGGCCATCTTGAAACAGTGGAACCTTGGTTTGCCCTGTTGATGCATTCCACAGGGTCGGACTATAACCAAAACATGTGAAAATGAAAGCAATTTGTTCCCATAGGAAATAATGTAACACCAATGAATCTGCACAGAGGCCCTCGGGATGTGATATAATATTTTGATCAATACTCTAAATGAGTCTCCAAAGCCAAATTTCTGTTGGGTTGCGAGGAGAAATTTCCGGTTCACGCTATCAAATGCTGTTTCAGCATTTCATGAGAGGGACTGGCCATCTTGAAACAGCGGAACCTCGGTTTGCCCTGTTAATGCATTCCACTGGGTCGGACTATATGGACTATAACCAAAACATGCGAAAATGAAAGCAATTTTAATGTAACTCCAATAAATCCGTTCCAAACCCTTTGAACAAATGATTGTATTTTAAAGGGCCTGAATGATAACAAACCAAAAGTTACAAATTAGCCCCCATTAACAAACGTACACCTTGACACTGCCTGACGAGGGAAAGTGCTATCGAGATGTAAAACAAAAAAGCCAAGCGCTTTTGCCGTCTAGCAAAAAGAATCTGCTGGCACACTCACCTTTTTCCAGAGTCACCTTCAACAGGACACTTTTCAATGGCTGTGTGGGTTCGAAAATGATGTGTACTCAGTGGCAAGGCTGTCAGGACCATGCTGATAACATTTCTATTGATGGCAGCCCGGGGACGCAAAGGCAATGGGATTAAAAAAAGCCATGTCTTTTTCTACTTCCCTCAGGTGGGAGGACCACCTTGTGAGGCATCACATTTTCAAACTCTAGAGAAGTGGTAATTAATACTTACATAAGTGCACACAAGCGATCACAGTGCGATGCTGTCAAAATAAGTGAAACAAGGATACAGTACAAAGACAATAATTAGGTGCCGTGTCTAATCATAATTGTTTATGGGGTGGTAGGTGACCTGTCATTATTCATACTTTAGACAGCAGATACATGTACAGTTAAAAAATACAACACAAAAGCTGAAAATAAGATTCATGTTTGAGCACTTGAACATCATTTTCTATGGCATGTCTGTCAATCCTAAGAGTACACCGACGGAATAAGTTGGAAGTAGATTTACTGAATATAGTACGGCTTAAACCAGGCACAAAGGAGTGGGAAGAGTCAAGCTTGGTGAACACTCCCTCCTGCCTACTGCTACTTGGCATTTGGGCCGAGTGGCATAATCCGAATAAAAAGCTTTAGCAGTGTCACATCTTATATAATGTTGTGTCACTTATTTTTAGTTTGGAGTTAAACATTGTTTTTAACTCATTCAATCCCTGTTAATATTTTTTGAAAATATCAGGCCCAACAATAAAGTGATCAATAAATAATCTATATCAATACAACGCAATGCGTAACCTTCTGCATGCTCCACGCTCTCTCACTTCCTCCTTCCTGTCATGTGTGATTCATCTATTCAAATGAGACTTGGGTCATATAGTTTATTCCTGCATTGCAATCCATCTCATTTGCTTCTTTCGCTTCCCTAAAAGCGGCACGCAGGGCATCATTAGCATCCGTTAGCACCTGGGTATCATCCTGTAGTACCTTGATGTCATTGCACACTGCTCTATATTCCTCCCTGAGCTTCTTGACCATGGCAAATTTGCGAGGTTTTTCTTTTGAGGAGCCGCTGTACTTGTACGTGCCTACGTGCTGTCTACTTGCAAAAACGTGGGTATCTGTACTCGGTGAGTACATCTCAGTGCGGATTTGGGAGCATGCAGACACGACGTAGCACTTTTAGTGAAGGAGGTACTTTCTCTGCATGCAGGCTGTGTAGAGGCTACATTGGTCTCTTATCGGAAGGATACACTATACTGGATTGAGGAAAGCCTCTACAAGAAAGGCTTTGTGACGTCCACCACTCTTTAAGTGGTGTCCACTCATTTGCTAAAAAGACGTTAAAAGAGAAAGTGATTAAATGTTTCTTTCGTCATGCAAACTGGAATACTCAGGAGAAACTTGATGCCAGAGAACATCTCAACCGAAGCTTGCCTTTGCTTGTAGCGGGAACGCAGCATGGAAGCACTATGTAAATAAGGAGTGTCCAAAATGTGGCCTGCGGGCCATTTGTGGACCTCATTTCTTATGGGACTGTGAACGGCACATTTTAGAAATAAAATATAAAACCGGAAAAACAAAACAAAGAAGCATGAAGTAACCAGGGCTGCACAGCGGACGAGTGTTTAGCGCTCAGGCCTCACAGCTCGGAGACTCCGAGTTCAATTCCACCCTCAGCCATCTCTGTGTTGAGTTTGCATGTTCTCCCCGTGCATGCGTGGGTTTTCTCCGGGCACTCCGGTTTCCTCCCACATTCCAAAAACATGCTAGGTTAATTGGCGACTCCAAATTGTCCATAGGTATGAATGTGAGTGTGAATGGTTGTTTGTCTATATGTGCCCTGTGATTGGCTGGCCACCGGTCCAGGGTGAACCCCGCTGGGATAGGCTCCAGCACCCCCGCGACCCTCGTGAGGATAAGCGGTAGAAAATGAATGAATGAATGAATGCTGAAATAAAGTAAGGCTGCATGGTGGGCAAGCGGTTCGCGTGGAGACCCTCACAGCTAGGAGACCCAAAATGTGAGACAACCAGTCCAGGGTGTACCCCGCTGAGATAGGCTCCAGCACCCCGGCGACCCTCGTGAGGATAAGCGGTAGAAAATGAATGAATAAAGTAACTACGAAAAAAATGAAAGTTGTAGATGAATCGTAGACACGCCTATTTCCAGTACAGATACAGATAATGTAGATGGGTGAATCGATGCAGATAATGGTGTACTTGCTCATCCCTAAAAATTCCACAGACGACACAGGCTGCCGTAACTTGCTTGCACTTTGTCGTCAACGTGTCATCAGAATTGTCAACTTCACGTCTTGAATATCCTTTCCAGTCAATAACAGAAAAAAGGAATTTATTGTTAACTGCGGTCAACAATGAACACAGCTTTCTTTTTTAAACATTGCACTAGGTTATATGGAAGATCAGAGAAACCTATATTTGACTTGATTATTTGTCAATTGAGGTCCACTCTTTGCTGTTGCCCCAGTCTAAAGCATTTGGGTACAAAAAGGCAAGCAATGTGATTACCAAACGAGGCCATAAAAATCTGCTCTCACGGGATGATCACCAGGATCTCAGCAGAGGTCAGGGCTGGAACTCTTGAAACTCTAATTATAACTGTCAATAATACATCGACCTTGTCACTATTGTGTCGTGACCACATCAGTCACCGTTTATGACTCAATTAAGACGCCATCCTAAATGAATTATCAGCCCACCAATTTGTGGTTTTCTGCCTTCCCTCTGTATTTAGTGGCAAATAACATTAGCTGCTCAATGTCATTTAAGACTTGGAAGTTTACTAAATGATGAACTCATTTATTGTCAGTTGCATCATTAGCATTATGCGACTACTCCAACTGTTATAAAGCTTATAAAACTCTTAACAACTTAATATATTACACCATATTTGCAGACCAATAGTATACAAAGTATACAAGATAACTAAGCAGAAGGCTTACAGTTCATAAGATAAGGCAGATATGAAACACCAGATGCAAAGGATGGTTTTCAGAAATCACGTAAGTCCTACGTACTCGACCCACGCTCAAAGTGTTCCTCGTTTACCTAGATTAATTAGTTCTAGACTCGACTGCGATAAATTAATTTCTGTGGATTCCTTATTTATAAATAAAATATTTCCATAGTGAGTGAATAGAATACTTGTTTACGATATTCAGCACAATTTCTTATGTTATTAGAGTCCTCTGGACATATAATAACACCCCTACAGTCACCTTTACACTCATATTACCCAATAAGTTATATATATATATATATATATATATATATATATATATATATATATATATATATATAGAGAGAGAGAGAGAGAGAGAGAGAGAGAGAGAGAGAGAGAGAGAGAGAGAGAGAGAGAGAGATGATATATTAGGGGTGCTCCAATCGATTGGTCACATTAGCATTCCACATCTGTTGCAGTACATCTACTATTCACTTCCTGTATACCATATGTGATTTTTTTTACATAGAAAGGTGATATGGTAATGTAAGAATATGGTGAGCTACTTATTAAGATTTTCACACAATAATAATAAATATAAATCATATACAATAGTAATAATTTAATTCCACATACTGAAATGCTGTGGGTGTTTGACATTGTTCTTGCAAGTTTAGTTTTTCCCTAAGTTTAAGAGTCTCCTCTCTTGTAGAAACATATTTTTGTTTATTATAATTCTAGGTTATTGTTAGCTTAGCTGTATAAAAATGTAGTAAATCAGCACATTTTATTATTTGTGTTTTTAGAAATAAGGGATTTGTATGTTCTCTATTTGTTGTATTGACCTTACTGATGTTTTTTGCAGCACATTTAGTGACTGATGATGATTATTATTGTTGTTATTTTGCGAGATAATTCAATAATTGTTGTCGACAGCGATCAGGACTGATGGATGTTACTAGTGACATCTAGTGTCCAGTATAGACTACAGTCCATGAACGTCTTGTTATCCCACATACGTTATTTATATGTATTATATATACTTCATTAGATCTTGAAAATACTTAATTTCGGTAAAGAATACTTAAAATGGCTTAACTATTTTGACTAATGAAAGACCGTAATCAACCAGAAACCATTTGGTAATGAATTTTTGAAGAACCGTGATGCGATGTTCAAAAAGCAAAGTGGTGATGCATATCTTTTATTTCAGTACCTTCACAGTCCAAATGAATCTTATGTACAAGCTCAAGTAATTCAAGGACAGTCCAGATGAAAGCTAGCTCTTCAGCAAGGAATTGCTGAAGGTTGTCTGATATTCACGTTCTTTCATTTTCAGCATACATCGAAAAATGGACATATGGGGACAAAATGTGGTACCAACATCCATTTGGATGGCGTTTTTGTGATATGCATGCATCAGGGAAATCACGATACACCCTTTATCTGCTACGAGCATATTGTGCTACTTTACTAAATCAACACTGTATATTCAAATTAGCCTGTGGGAAACTGATGTCTTTCTGTCTGCAGTCGATGATGGAAAAACATGATGAGTAGCTAAACTGTGCCTGACCTTGGGTGTTGCTATAATCATCCCTGGGTTGATATAAAGCTGTAAAATCAAGAATACGGCTGAACGTAAAAGGGTGAAAATCCACAATCTTTGATGTTGTACATTTACTTTGTAATTTTACACATTCATTCAGCGCAACTTATTATTACCACTTAATTAGTTAGAAGTTGAGGGGTAAAACTTTTTCAAGTGTTTAAATGGAGGATAAATACAGACGTGGACCTTCATAATAGACCATTACTTATGTAATTTGTATTGCTTGATTATGCAGTGCACGGTCTGTCTGAATCTAAAATGACTTTTCTCTTTTAATGTCTCCTTTATCAGCACTCCATCTGCTTTGAGGCCAGGCAGCTGTGTGGGACACCGGGTGTGGATCCTGCTGGCGATGACCCACATGACCTTGGACTTCTGTGTATGCAGCCCTCTCAGTCAAGGTCTGGGGATCAAACTCATGCCTAAACCGGTGCCTCGCTCGCGACCTCGCTTGCAGCCCGTCTGGGACACGCCCAACAAGATTCACTGGAGAACAGCGATCCCTGTGGCCCGCAGGCTTCTGAACCCTATCCTTCCACCCCAAGATGGTAGATTAGGGGTAGGGCCAAAAGTCAAAGTTCAAAAACATCGGAAGCCTCTACACAAACGACAAGCGTTGTGTAAAGAGTGCAGGTTGGCTAACTCTGAAGTGGAGACAGGCGAGTCGCTGATAGCCGAAGCCCCGGCAGGTCTATCCGGTAAGAACACAGGAGACAGAGTGACGTTACTTCTCAGAGCCAGGAGGCAGCTCAAATGGGAGAGCTTTGACAAGTCTCAGGAGGGCCGGACTACTACGGTGGCCGGATTCATTGACTGGGGACCCACAGGCACAGATAGTATAGATGAGGATGGTAAACCAGACTCCAAAGCTACATTTCCTAGTCGCTCCTCAACTACCACAGTGGCCACAACCACTAGCACTACGAGGTTCTCCCAAAGAACATTCACTATGGTGACGACGCCAGAGCCCAAGAGGCTAAGCACCACCAAGTCCACTAACAGCTTTGGGGAGACTGTCAAGCCACCAAAGCCAAATGTGGATACATCAGGTAAGGCATCGAATCCATTTTCTTTGGTTGCTAGTTGCTCTCAATGGAACCATCAGCACCTTACCCAAAATGTATATAATAGATATTGTTTATCACGGTAAAGTGAATGGGCGAGGTGTAGTCGGAAAAAGAAGTACTGATCAGTATACATATTATATATTACCACACAGACAAAGGATGGCATTGCTGATGGAATACAATGTGGCTTGGTCATTTCTTAGCAGATATGAGTCAGCATCCGTTTACATTGTCTGTGCTACACATACAAAATACTCTCCATTACTTGTCAATGTTTCGGTCTGCATTATGTGTATTTTTTACATTCAAGACTTTTAGGCCGTCGAGTGGTTAGCGTGCAGACCTCACAGCTAGGAGCCCAGAGTTCAATCCCGCCCTCGGCCATCTCTGTGTAGAGTTTGCATGTTCTCCCCGTGCATGCGTGGGTTTTCTCCGGGTACTCCGGTTTCCTCCCACATTCCAAAAACATGCTAGGTTAATTGGCGACTCCAAATTGTCCATAGGTATGAATGTGAGTGTGAATGGTTGTTTGTCTATATGTGGCCTGTGATTGGCTGGCAACCAGTTCAGGGTGTACCCCGCCTCTCGCCCGAAGACAGCTGGGATAGGCTCCAGCACCCCCGCGACCCTCGTGAGGATAAGCGGTAGAAAATGAATGAATGAATGAATGAATGACGTTTGAATTCAAATCAGGAATCGGACCAACTATCTCTGGGTCCAGTTTGTCCATGTTTGATTGTAAATATTAGAGTGAAAAATGCACTTTATTTACTGTTTATCAATCAGTAGTCTTCTCCCCGTGCATGCGTGGGTTTTCTCCGGGTACTCCAGTTTCCTCCCACATTCCAAAAACCTGCTAGGTTAATTGGTGACTCCAAATTGTCCATAGGTATGAATGTGAGTGCTCCAGCACCCACCGCCACCCTCGTGAGGATAAGCGGCAGAAAGTGAATGAAAGATAGATAGATTTCCTTTATTGTCATTGCACAATAACACAGCAGTAAAATTGCCAACGGAATGTCGTTGCCTGGCTCCCGTGTAATAATAAATAAATAAATAAATAAAAAACCTTGAATGTAGAATATTTATATCGAAACTGTGTACATTTGGCACCCAGCTATTCTGGGGGGGTTGCATGCCAACTTAACAGCGATGAATATTTCAGGACAATGATTAAACATGCACTGTATGTTCTAATTTTATGCATCCTACGAACTCCATGCAGTATGACTTATCTCTGGGTTTTTGCACTTTTTTGTGTATATTGCAATTCAGCGTTTGGAAAAAAAACTCTTTGCAATAACTCTTTTGCGTGTGTTGATAAATGTATTGATATGAAACTGGTCGAATCTGGGCCAATTAGATTAACTGAATACATGGAAAGCAAACGCAATGAACTGCAATTTAAAAAAAAAATATATATATATACTTCTCCCAACTTCACGTAGGGTTTCTGCCACTACAGATTAGGAGGAAAAATACTTATCATAATTAGCCAGGCTCTCAGTAACTGTGAGATTATAGTTTGTGCGCTCACCCCTGCAATAAATGGGCTGCACACACTGAGTCAAAGTGACTCAGCAGTCAGCACATACAGTATGAAAGCCAGTAGTGTGCTTTGTCCAAGCATACAGTAAAGCATGTATCTAATATGGCTGGAATTAACTCATGCATGTTTATACTTAGAAGGGTGAGTATTTCATAGACAAATTCAAGATTAATTTTCCATATTTGAATGCGTTTAGTGGATGTTTTACCCACACTTTAATTGGCATTTGTGTGTATAATCACAGAGAAGTTTGAAATGCAAGCTTCTAAGCATGCTACTTAGACTGTCAAGTTTCCGCCCTCCCAAAATGAAATGTCGCTGTGCATTACACCGGATGTTCTTGCTCTTCAGTAAACATGCCTGTAGCACCAACAGGCAGCAACTAATCATAAAAAAGGTTTTAGTTGTACCCCCCCGATTCTCCTTTTCCGTAGCTTGACACAGAAAAATCTATCCAATAGCAACAACATGACATTCACATCGGCTCAATTTGGTCACGGTGCATACGGTTGTCCCCCAAAGCAAGCCGGTCCGTCATTCAAATCAAAATAAATGCAATACGTCATGGGGTCGTAGAGCGTTGTGTTGACAAACACGACATGAAAGTGAACCCATACTTTCAAAAGAAAGACATCAATAGTCATGGTCTTTTTGCAAATATCATCAGCTCAATGCCGGTCCCAGGAGGCCGCCGGACCCAAATGCACTCAGGCAGCTCAAAACTGAAAACTGAATAACTCAGCAGGCAGCAACAAAAACACACATATGAAAATGGAATGACAAAGAACATAGAAATAGCAAAGAATCAGTTGGGGCTTAACAGATGCTGAGGAGCTTGTAAACAAGTCAACTCATTATAGAAATGAGACACAGCAGGAGAGAAAATCAGCAGACTTTAAACTGATTGGGTGACACAGGTGGCACAGGGCAATCTGACAGGACCAGGTGAAAGTAATTATCAGACACGGATGACTGACGTGGAGACACAACTCAAGACTCAAAACATAAACCTAAAGCTCTGATCTCTGATCAGCCACCGCTGGAAGAAGACACGCTGTGAAGAATATGATAAATACTTTCAAAACCTGGCCATTCAAACAATACAGTGGAACCTCTAAATCAGGGGTCTCAAACTCAATTTATCTGGGGGCCACTGGAGCTAGGATCTGGTTGAGGATGGGCTGCATCGGGTTAAAAAAAACATAAAAAATTAAAAAAATTAATAAATTGTCTTCAATGCTTTTGCTTCTGCTATACCTTCCACTTTTTCCAGTGCTTTGGTTCCGGTTTTCCACAAGAAAAGCTCTGATAAAACATTCCACTGTTCTCAAATATCTTCATTTTTATTTTTCTACACAAAATAAGATGAAAAAAATAAACAAAAAATCAAGAATAAAAAAAATAAATACATAAAATAATAATAAAACAGCAAATAAGAAAAACTGAATATAGTTTTAACTGAATACATGGAAAGCAAACGCAATGGACTGCAAAAAAAAAAATATATATATATGTATATATATAGTTCTCACAACTTCACGTAGGGTTTCTGCCACTGCAGATTAGGAGGAAAAATACTTCTCCTAATTAGCCAGGCTCTCAGTAACTGTGAGATTATAGTTTGTGCGCTCACCCCTGCAATAAATGAAATAAAAAAAATAAACAAATCAAGAATAAAGAAAATAAATGAACAAAATAATAATAAAACAGCAAATAAGGAAAACGTAAAAAACCACATATAGTTGCTGCGTAGAGAAATATTTTTTTATTCAGATTCAAATGAACAGTATTAACAGTTATTTTACCTTTAACATGAACATTAATGAAACTTCATAATTTTAGCCAATTAGCAAGTTGGCATCGTACTCAGTTCCGTCGTAGCAGCGTTGTAACTTTAACCATGTTTGATGAACTGCTTTATTTTGTGACTTGTATTTACTTTTATTCCAAATCATTTCCTGCATTTATTTGTACCCAGCGTCATTAGCTTGGAGCTTCACTGCTGGAGTGTGGTGATCTCAGTCATGGATGATGATGATGATGAGAAAAAGCAAAGGAGACAGGCTCGCTCGCGTATGGGCGGGACAAAATCGCATCAATTGTGTCCGGTGTGCACACGGCTTTATGCTG
Organism: Doryrhamphus excisus; assembly: GCF_030265055.1. Classification (NCBI taxonomy): domain Eukaryota; kingdom Metazoa; phylum Chordata; class Actinopteri; order Syngnathiformes; family Syngnathidae; genus Doryrhamphus; species Doryrhamphus excisus. The sequence continues at coordinate 15,477,582 of NC_080475.1, read as the reverse complement.
TCATTTCCGAGTACATGATACTTTGAGTTACTATGGTACCCATTATGTCATTGTATGGTCATATCACCTCGTACTTTGGTACGTGACAAAAAAAACAACTTAAACTATATTAGAAAAGCAGGAAGTGAACAAATGTAACAGTTACTGATTTGCTTCTTCCTACTCCTTTTGGACATGTGGAACTGTGAACTGATTATGTGATGCACTCAATTGTAATCTGATGCATGTTCAAATGGAATTAAACCATTACCATTACCATGATACCATACAGCATCCATATCAACTTGCGTGGGCCGCGAGTTTGAGACCGCTGCTCTAAAGTGAAACATAGCTTTCTTGAAAGTTTTACAGGATGACCTATGAGGATACTGTTCTCACAGCACTCTTAAGCAGAAGCATGGGAGCATTCCGTTTTGATGCCTCCAGATGCTCACTTGTTGTTTGCGATGGTTGTGGTCTATTAACTGTGACCTTCCTCCACACCACACAGATGGGGCTGTCAGCTCCATTGTAGCTATGAGACCACCAAAACTGCAGTCAGGATGGTCACTTCTGCCTCTTGTTAGGTGTTTTGAGAGACTAAGGTCTATTTAAATGAATTCAATCATTATTCCCAGTTGATTAAGGTGATTGCATTTGCATTTGCACTAGTAGTACAGTGGAACCCTGGTTAGTGTCATTAATTCGCTCTAGAAGTTTTGACGGTGGATGTTAAACGACTGTATTTTCCGGACTATAAGTCAAACTTTTTTATAGGTTGGCTGTTCCTGTTACTTATACTCCAGAGCGACTTATAAATGAAAAAACTGTTTATGTTACATAAACACTGGACACCTTTTCTGTTCATGTTTATTTTTTTGTGTAGCTGAATAACCATTGTGTTAGCATATCTTACACCTATTCAGCCTGTTCTCTATTCTTTTATTATTGTTAGAACTTGCCTTCCAAGAGGACGTAATGTCTGTTTTGGTCAGAAAATAAATTACCCGCAAAAAATGCGTCTTATACTCCAGTGCAACTTATGTATGTTTTTTTCTAACTAATTATGCATTTTTGGCCTTGTGCGACTTATACTCCGGAGCGACTTATAGTCCAGAAAATACGGTAATCATATAAATCCAATTTGCATATTACAATAAAGTATCACTTGTTGTGTTTCAGTTTATGAAGAAAAACACGCAAAAATATATATTTTATGGTAAATTTCATGGCAGAAGGACGCTGTTTACTACAATCTCAATTGCAGCATTTACATAATTTTTTTAATTTATTTACAGATTTTTTATATATAAATAATGAATTGCACCTTAGTTTTAAGTCAAAGATTATGAAAAATCATAACATTTATACAATTGTGTCTCAAATTTGTGCCTTTAACTGTACTTTTAGAAGAATCAGCCAAATACATATACATACATAAATGATGAATGAAAGGGGTAAATGAATACTAGAAGATGGTAGTGGTTGATCTTGCTGCCACATCCCATCTTTGGGAACAGTCTCATCTGGAATAACGAGAACAGTAATCCTTTTTTCTCTTAAAGGGGACCTATTATGCTTGTTTTGGGCCCTTTGTGTTGAGTCGGAGTTCTATAGAGCATCTACACACAATAACCAGCACAGAAAGCTTTCTAGTTCTTCCAGAATCTGCACCTATTCAGCTGTATTTCTTTGGATTTCGTGGTTCTCGTGAAAACGGTCTGTTTTAATGTATTCCACCCACAGCCTACCTCCAGGCACTACGGATGATCTGAAACATTTCAGTGTGACAAACCTGCAAAAAAAAAAATCAGAAAGGGGGGAAGCACTTTTTGCAGCAGTCTGCAGCAGTGTTTCAGGAATGGAAGTTTAAAGAAGCACATTCTGACCTGTGGTTTGACCTGCAACAACAACGGAGCAGTTGCGTTAGAGAAACCACTTTTCCCATCAGTTGCCATGGCAATCCAATTAATTTCTTCAGTACTGATGATTGAAAGTAGATGAAAATGAATCTATTTCCTTCTCCCGAGAATTGGATCTGGTCTTAAATGCATGTTTATTGACAGGCGAGGCAAATAACACCCCTCTTTTTTCACAGTTTACACCCAGCCAAGATCTTAGAGACCAGACTGCGCAGTTTGTTTTTCACTTTCTGTTTCACCGTTGCTCAGTTGTTTAGGAGAGTTGCTTACTGTCTGTGATGGAACTATTACAGTGGAAATGTAGTTATTAGGAATGAATGACATTACAGCTTGCCATTCACTGATGGTCACACTGTGGTCCTAAGTAATACAGTTTAACTGGTTGTTCACGCTACCTCTCTCAGCACTCTCTCCTTCAGTAAGTGTTTTAGATTGCCTGGTGGCTCAGTGCGAATCAGTATAGATTGACACTTTGACATTGTCCTTAATTGCCAATTCCTAACCATCAGCAGTCAGTCTTTGACGGGAGTCTTCTCCCCACTTGTCATGTCAAGGTTTCTGGTTGTGGCAGAGGTGATCTTGGATGGGTCATTACGTGTATAGAAGGAGTGGGTGAAATATGCTTCTATGCATCTCAACTGGTTGTGAGGTCTGGCTGCAGAACTGTAAGCTGCAATATTTTCAAAATAGCGGGCATTTCATGACATTATTCAAGAGCTTTTGGAGCAAATGCTGCGTAGGCGTCGGCCCCATTAGTTCTAAATGGCTCTTTAGGATAAATGGTAAGTATAGCCTGCTACTACATACTGACAGCCTGATGTACACACAAAACGAAACTTCTTTTTCCTATCATATAATATCATATTTCCTAATTAATTCACTGTCAGTTAGTGTAAACTGCCTCTACATTTATATAATTGATTTGGGATTTGGATAGCGGTGTCCTAGTCTGATAAAGCTATCGTATATCGGTCCGATATTAGCAAAACCAGCCTGCTTGTAGCATTCTGCATTATGCAATCATGTCAACATTCTACAAGACTATTAGAAGTTAATGATGCCTTGCATGCTGCTCTCAAGGAGGTTAAAAACCCTACAGAAGAAAATAGAGAACTATGCAATGATATCAATGTTTTAGGCAGATGACATCAATGCATTGTTGCAAGATAATGCTGTCTTGCACGCCACTCATTGTTGAGATGGATGGGAATGCATGAATGAATGATGTGATCACCACAGGGCTCTGCCAACTTCCTGCAATTAAAGGGGGAGGGGCGGTACACTGCAAAAAAAGACTGACCAAATAATGGTAATGGTTTAATTTCATTTGAACATGCATCAGATTCCAATTGAGTGCATCCGACCCTCGTGAGGAAAAAGCAGTAGAAAATGAATGAATGAACATAATCAGTTCACAGTTCCACATGTCCAAAAGGAGTAGGAAGAACCAAAGCTTATTAAATCCTACCCCTCCATCTGGTACTTTTACAATCAGTAACTGTTACATTTGTTCACTTCCTGCTTTCCTAATATAGTATATACGTTTTTTTTGTTGTTTTTTTTAATAATATACCTCGTACCGAAGTATGAGGTGATATGACCATCCAATGACATAATGGGTACCATAGTAAGTGTCAATATAGTGATATATATAGCACATCATGACTGGTTCAAGACTCTTCATCCTTGTATTTAGCAAACATCAACTGCTTGTATTGTTTCTTGAATTGGCTCATCGTTGTGCATTGTTTGAGTTCCTTACTCAATCCATTCCATAGTTTGATTCCACATACTGAAATGCTATGGCTTTTTAACGTAGTCCTAGCATATAAGTGTGTCACATTTATATTCATATTTCTCCTAAATAAATATTTCTCTCTAAATAAAAGACGAGATCTGGGGAAAAAAGTACTTCAAACGAGTGAAATTATCTGTCCATAAAGAAAGTAAACCAACCTACGACTTGCTGATGAAAAACAACATAGTAATAATAATAATAATAATAATACAGACATCAATAATCAAACTCTTCTGACACCTCACAGACTGCTTTTATCAGACTTTTTCTACAAGATAATATGAGCCAAGATAACGTTTGTGAACAGTGTTACAACCTACACTGATGACCTTTATATGCACATGTAAGAACTCTACTCTTGAGTTTTGTAATCAAGCTGAAGATCTTACATTAAATCAGCTCACATTAATTTCACCAGTACCCTTTGTCATGTACTTCAAAGCACCGCGGAGACTTCAGTGGAGACTGCAACACTCGCTGCCCAGAGGTCTCTTCTGTTCCTTCATCTTTATCTATCATATCATCTTCTTTGCCTCTTGTGCTTCACAGGATTTATTTTTTTTCCCAAACCTTGAATCTACAGTATTTTTCAACATGACTTCCTAGCAATGAGTTTTACATAGGTGTACCTCTGCAACTGGCAGCCATGAAATATACCAGAGCATGCTGTCGTCTTCCCAATTAGTTTTGTACTTTAAACTGCACGCTCATGTAATTAAGGTTTTAAATGTTTGTAGTGGTATTGTTGCATATTTAATACTTTGAAATGATTCAGAGTACAATTAAATTGCTCAAATTGCCCTTCTTTGCATTCCTATGGGTAACTGAATATCTTATTATTTATTATTTTCCACTGAAAGTCACCAATAATTTGAGCCATATTTAGTTCCCCATAGTCGCCACCATTCTGAAAAAATATAATACAAATATAATTTAATCTTCTAATTAAAATGTGCAACTCGGGAAAAAAAAGGAACCATATTGCCTTTCGGTAGTGTTCTATTCCTCTTAATGTTGCCCCACAATGTTGTGGAGATCTTAATATTAGGTCGACACAGTCTGAATGGACTGCTAATAATAGAGTGTTATTCATTCATTCATTTTCTATCGCTTATCCTCACGAGGGTCGCGGGGGTGCTGGAGCCTATCCCAGCTGTCTTCAGGCGAGAGGTGGGGTACACTCTGGACTGGTCGCCAGCCAATCACAGGGCACATATAGACAAACAACCATTCACACTCACATTCATACCTATGGACAATTTGGAGTCGCCAATTAACCTAGCATGTTTTGTTGGAAGAACCCACGCATGCACAGGGAGAACATGCAAACTCCACACAGAGATGGTCGAGGGTGGAATCGAACTCGGGTTTCCTAGCTGTGTGGCCATGCAGCCTGGAGTGTTATTATTTTTTATAATAATATTCAATGGAAGTGTACAAAAGACTAATACACCCCTCTCTGCAATTGAGTAAATAAATGGTCCAAGCCAATACTGTATATGAGGAAATACATTATACTGCACATGAGTCAGCTTCCTGTGTTTTTGATTTCCTGCGGTCTGCCTGAGCCCCGCCCGCCTTGACATCCATGTGAAATTAAACTATTCTCCGTAGGGACCTCAGATATTGATCAAGGTCAAGGCATCACTCTATCAGGTGAAGCTGAGGTTGGACAGATGTTAATTTATTAATGGACACAGCCTCCATGTCAGTCACAGTCAGAGTGCAGGGCGGGATATGAGGCAAATCCAAATAGATGGCAGATACGTTAATGTGTCTTTTTCGCTGGCAAGGGACTAGTGATTGCAGAGAGAGAGTAAGAGTTCCCTTGCCAAGTGTAGATGTCATTAATCCAAGGTCTTGTGTGACTTGGACCACATTTAACGTTGAGAATCCACAAGGAGGCTGGCCAGGCAGAGCAGAAGATACAGTAGCTGTGCATTTTCCACAATTATTCTTAGTTGTATTTCTTTTTGAACTTTCCAAAGACAAATTGGCTTGGATCATCCACGAGACAGCTGCTTGATGGAGGAGTGGGGTGTGTAAGGTCCAGAGAAGCCCTTTTATAATGACGGTTCTTTTTCTAGACATCTGTTTTCTATGCCGCTTAGCCTTACTGCTCTACCCCAAAGCCCCCCTTTAAAATAACTTCCATTGTTAAAATTGACATTCATTCATTCGTTCATTTTCTACCGCTTATCCTCATGAGGGTCGCAGGGATGCTGGAGCCTATCCCAGCTGTCTTCGGGTGAGAGGTGGGGTACACACTGGACTGGTGGCCAGCCAATCACAGGGCACATATAGACAAACAACTATTCACACTTACATTCATACCTATGGACAATTTGGAGTCGCCAATTAACCTAGCATGTTTTTGGAATGTGGGAGGAAACCGGAGTACCCGGAGAAAACCCACGCATGCACGGGGAGAACATGCAAACTCCACACAGAGATGGCCGAGGGTAGAATCGAACTTGGGTCTCCTAGTTGTGTGGCCTGTGTGTTAACCACTCATCCAGGGCTCTACGTTAAAAACAAAAATTACTTGCCCATGGGGAATCCTTAAGGTGAGAACTACTTGCCCGAACTTGCCCCATGTAAAATGAAAAGACTGCCATAATGATATCATATATCAATATATGCTGATAATTCATCAGATAATAGTACTGATGCATTGTATTTGGAGGAATGTCTGAAAATTTGTGGAGATGTATGTTAACATGGCAAGCCATGCTACCTTACACATGGTAGTCGTAGTAAGCAGTGATATTTATAAGTTGTGTACCTCAATGAAACATTTGACACATTTGTGTACTAGTAAAGTGTTTTTAATCCAGAAAAAATGCTCAATGGTCAAACAATAATTTGTGAAGCAAAGGTGAGAAAAATACACAGAGAAATGAAACCGCTAGGTTTTGTAGCTTGTGCAAAATCAGCACTTGGTATTGGATCTAATGGGTGGTGTTTCATTGTGACCACTTCAAATTGTCACAGCAATGTGATTCACTCACCTTTGCCATCATTTGATTTGCTGCCGCTAATAAAATACTTGTTTAGGAGGCACTGGTTCATCACTTTTTGGTGTTTTCCTTCAGAAGTTGTTGAAGAATTAGACGATGTTGGCAGGGACGCCATGATAGATGTTTTCCTAGTAAAACGATCGCTGATTGGTTGATCGCGAACAAGAACGGGTGTGGGTAAAACGCGGATTGTGGATTACGGACCGCGGTCTAAATAAACGATTCTGATTGGTCCATTTCAAGATTTGCAAGGATTGGTTTGCAAATTACCACCGGAATTACGCAACAAGAACCGCTTTAAAAAAAACTCTTGGCAGTACGGCATGCTAAAGTGCACTTGCCCGACGGGAATATTAATGATTGGATTTACTTGCCCGAATTTTGTTTTAACTTGCCCCGGGCCATCGGTACATCGTTATTGTCGAGCCCTGTCATCCTTCATTCATTCATTCATTTTCTGCCGCTTATCCTCATGAAGGTAGCGGGGGTGCTGGAGCCTATCCCAGCGGTCTTCAGGCGAGAGGCGGGGTACACCCTGGACTGGTTGCCAGCCAATCACAGGGCACATATAGACAAACAACCATTCACACTCACATTCATACCTATGGACAATTTGGAGTCGCCAATTAACCTAGCATGTTTTTGGAATGTGGGAGAAAACCCACGCATGCACGAGGAGAACATGCAAACTCCACACAGAGATGACCGAAGGTGGGATTGAACTCGGGTCTTCTCGTTGTGAGCTCTGCGCGCTAACCACTCGACCGCCGTGCAGCCTTAAAATTGACAAATTATGGTTATTTATGGAAAGGTTTGTCCGCTGTTGATTGTAATTATTTTGTTCTTGTGACTTTGCTGTATTTTAGGTTTGGCAGTTCACCAGATAATCACTATCACTGTGTCTCTCATTATGGTCATCGCAGCCTTGATCACAACACTCGTCCTTAAAAACTGGTAAGAAAGTTTCGTTTTACTCATGCAGATATTGGGTTCGATATACTTCTAGATGACCATAGACGCAAGGTATGATTTTATTTTGGTTTCTTGTCTTTGGTACGTGTTTTTGTAGCTGTGCACAGTCAGGAAATGGCCGCCACAATAGCCATCAACGCAAGATCCACCAGCAGGAAGAAAGCTGCCAAAACCTGACGGATTTCACCCCAGCCAGGGTTCCCAGCAAGGTGGACATCTTCACTGCCTACAACGACAGCCTGCAGTGCTCTCATGAGTGCGTTCGGACTGCTGTGCCCATCTACACTGATGAGATGATCCAGCAGACGCCTGTCTACAAGTCTGCTTACAATGGAAACAGGTACTTGCTCGACATCACATCACCCGTATGTGATTTGTTCAATTACCACTTAGTGTGTACTGTTCCTGAGCTGAACTCAAAGATATTTTTTTTCTACGTACAAAAAACTGACACCCCTGAAATATTGTATTGCATGTTGTTTATGTTCTGGTAAAACAAACATCTTGGCTAAATTTGGACATAACAAGTGGCGGTATGCATGGAGGATGAAGAACACAGCATTCCAAGACCAACTTTTGCTACCCACAGTAACATTTGGTGGTGGTTCCATCATGCTGTGAGGCTGTGGGGCCAGTACCGGTACTGGGAATCTTCAACTTGAAGGTGGCATGGATTCCAGTCAGTATCAGCAGATTCTTGCCAGAAATACTCAAGAATTAGTGGCAAAGTTGAAGTTGTGGTGGAACTGGATACTTCCAACATGACAAATCCTACTAAGGAACAAGTACAACATTCCGGAATTGCCATCTCAGTCCCCAGATCTGAATATAAGTGAAAATCTGTGGTGGAAACCATCAAACCTGACTCGACTGGATATGTTTTGGACATAGGAATGGTCAAAAATACCTTCAACCAGAATCTAGAACTAAAGTGATAGCAAGCCTTTATTTCTGCTAAAGGAGAATCTAGTAAATATCAATTTAATTTTTCTGTTGGGTGTGCCCAAATTTAGGCACCTGCCTACTTTTGTTTACACTTTCTACAAATCCTATAAACCTTTCACTTCTCATCTATTACCGTGTTCGTCTGCCTTATGATATCTTTAACTGAAATGGCCGATCCCAAGAACCAGTCAATTATAAAGATAAATCATAAAAATGAAAAAAGGGTGCCCAAACGTTTTCATACCACTGTAAAATAAACCTCAAGTAACCTTGCCTACCCACAAGTCCCAAGCCCCTGCAGTGCTGGATGAACAGAGTGCTCTGTATATTTAAGCTGCAAACTTAAATTGAAATCTACCAAGGAGAGTTGTTGTTGCATAATAACTCAGCTCATAGATGTGGTGAAATGGGCTGTGAAGTCGCTCTCAGGCTATATTTTCTTGCAGACAGGTATATTATTTTGAAAAGTCAACTTTACATCCCACAAGCCTCGCAGCGTGATATTTGACAACCTAGCACAACATGTCAGCGGCTGTTTAATAAAGCAGCATCGCCACTGCAGCACTTAAATCCTCATGTTTACCTGTTTACAAAAGGGGTGATGCGTTAACCCAAAATCAACACTCGGGAATCATCGGTGGAGATGTATTTCACTCCAAGTTAGAATCACGCTGCTGTGTGGATGACGATGACGGCCGTGCACCACATTAAAACATTGCCTTTTGGGGTGAACATTGTACTGTATGCGTCGTGCCATGAGAAGCTTTGTCGTTTTAACAGCGTTCGCTGTCAGAGTGGATAAGAGTAACTGTCATCAGAGCTGCTGGGCATGCAAAGATGGTCACACTTAGTTGTATCCAAACCCTGCAACAAATATATTATGCTGGCAGTGAGGAAAGAGTAATTAATCCGGTACAAACTGTTCCAACGTGTCTTCAATAATTAAGCACACCGCCAACAACGTGTACTAATGGCATGTATATTATGTATACATCATTCCTGCTGTCTATTTGTTTGACTTGGCGGTTGTACGATTGGTAATTGCACACCTCAGTAATAATTTGTTACACTGCATGATCTAACCTATTTCTTCTCAACCCCGCAGGCCTTCCCCGTCGGAAAGACAACTAATTCCTGTTGCCTTTGTGTCAGAGAAATGGTTTGAGATCTCTTGTTGACAAGCTGCCGGTCCCTGATCACTTCCTGTGGGAGGAGGAGAGTTCCCAAATCCGTGCTTTGGTAGGTTCCCTGCTCTCATTGTTACTGTTGGGAATATACAAGTAATAGCAGAGGCCTTTGATGATGTCTCAATTTCATTAGTTCATTATGGAAACTTTTTCACGCAGCATTGTTAGCCCAAACTTGACAATGGTAAAGTACATTGAAACAGGAGTTCAGAACATTTGAGTATATCAAATTATTATTTTTTGGTTTCTTTTGGCATTTTCCTTACAGAGTCACGACAGCGGATCTTTTTGATCCGCATACTTATTTTAGGCTCGAGTCCTTTATATTCCGGATGCCATTCCTGACGAATACCGATGGATATATTAGAAATAATCAATCAATCAAGGACATTTACTCAGTTGCTCATTCTTAGTTTCAATCTTAATTTACTTGTATTTTCCTAATATAGTAATGGTAATGGTAATGGTAATGGTAGTGGTAGTGGTAATGGTAATGGTTTTATTTCATTTGAACATGCATCAGGTTGAGTGCATCCCATAATCAGTTCACAGTTCCACATGTCCAAAAGGAGTAGGAAGAAGCAAAGCTTATTCAATCCTACCACCCCATCTGGTACTTTTACAATCAGTAACTGTTACATTTGTTCACTTCCTGCTTTCCTAATAAAATTAAAAAAATATTTTATAAATTTTTCTGATTTTTATTTTATTTATTATTTTATTTTTGTCACGTACCGAAGTACGAGGTGATATGACCATCAAATGACATAATGGGTACCATAGTAAGTGTCAATATAGTGATATATATAGCACATCATGACTGGTTCAAGACTCTTCATCCTTGTATTTAGCAAACATCAACTGCTTGTATTGTTTCTTGAATTGGCTCATCGTTGTGCATTGTTTGACTTCCTTACTCAATCCATTCCATAGTTTGATTCCACATACTGAAATGCTATGGCTTTTTAACGTTGTCCATATTCATTTTGTACATATGATGGGTGGTAACGGTATGCCATAATCACAGGTGGGTATCTACCTTGGCTTTAAGGTCATTGTTCAGTTCATTTTCAGTGCCGGGTACCAGTTCCAGCTTGTAGTTCTGTTCCTGATCTTTACTGGACAAGGCCGATACACTGCTAGTTGTGTGTTCATGCATTCTGCACTCTATTTGTTTATGGATGTTTTATAGATGCATGACTATATTGTGAGACTCCTGTCCTCCACTTAACGAACTGTGTATGCCTCCATACCGTTATACATCTAACTACAGTACATTTCAATTTCAACAATCTTACATGACTTATGACACCTCTTCTCATAAATGTCCTGATAGCTGTCATTTGAAATCGAAAGAGCGAAAGTTAACCACACACTGTGTTCGCGTAGTGTTGCTGGACGCAAGTGGGGATGCTATAGAGTCCGCCATTGACCTAGATTTGAAAATGAACAGCTTTCCAGCAGGTAGTGTTGTGAGACGAGCATCTTGCTGATCCCGGACATACATTTGTCTCAGTCACTTTATGTCTCGGTGGTAGTGTTCCCATTGCTGTATTCTTTAAGGATGTTAAATCCCTTATTATCGCTGCAAAGGCAATGCATTTCTTAGGCTCATGTTTTGTTTTTGTTTTTTTTAACAAAGCATTACCCATGAATGTTGATTCTAGGCTGTATGCTTTCAAGCCAAGGACAAACTCCCCAAATCTGTCCTATAATCAGGCGTAATTGTCATTGTGTTTTCTGCATCTTCACAGGATCGACTCTAAAAGGACACAAGAAACAGCTTCTTTTGTAAAGTAGTGTGATCTCTCTTTGGACACTGGTGAAGATATTTATTTTTCTAGACAAAGCAGCCCCAGTGCTACTAGCACTCCGTCTATACCATCATTAAGATGCAGACTGTATATGATGTAGGCACATTAATGGGATCCATGGACCACCAAGACCGTGACTATCGTGGATATCTCCAATCAGTGATACATACACTATTTGACGCTTGACAAAAGGCACCCAAAGGCTCTTCTGCGGGTGGAAGATGAACTGAACAATGTGAACAATGTGCCAATAATGCCGCTATGTGCCACAACCTGGATCGAGAAAGAAGTTTCAACGACAAATGGACAAAACGAAGAGTGCTATATTAACCTTGTATTGAGTACATTGTTTTTGTGTTGTTGTTTTTTTAAAGAAATGTGAAAATGATACAAATGCATTTGGATATGTTCTAAACTACCACAACTTTAAGAAATATATTGGAAAAAAGGCTGGGAAAGAGCAAAAATGGCATAGGATAGAAAATGTGATTTTTTTTTTAAGTTCCATTTTAAAATATACTATTTTTTTTACACAGAAAACCCTGCCAACACCTGACAGTGGAGATCCAATGTCCTTAGGGTTTGCCACTGTTAATTAAATACGTTCATCCCAGATGTTCTTTTTCCTGATTTGAAAGAAATCATAGTTTTATCTCACATTGACAACAAAAACCGCATGGAGGTGGACAGGACATTCAACTGCCTCAGGTCTGTCCCACTCTCGCACACTTTTTAGTTAAATGCCCAGCTCAACAACCCAGCAACTGATCAAAGTGCAGTATAAGAGCCTTGCAATCCAAATAGGTAAGAATCCAGATGAAACCCGATGGGATATTACTTCCAGTTTCATTCTGGAAGTCATATTATTATTATTTATGATCTTGAGTAGCCAAACATGATTTATATTAATAATCATATTTATTTAAATACAGTGGGACCAACACATTAAAAAAAATTATCATATGAAATAATGAAATTTATTAATTTGGTCCATAATGTTAATATTTACATTTTGCATTGCCAACTGTCATACAAGTGTAGCAAGATGTTCTAATAAAATGAAATAAAATTAAACATAAGTAAAAGTAGTCACAGTAAAGTTTGAGTTCTATGGTTATTGTGATAGTATCACAAAAAATACAAATATAAGTAAAATATGAATAATTTTGATGCTTTTTTACGGAAAATGTAGTTTGAAGTCCTAATTCTACTTCTAGGGTTCAGCTGTTAACTGAAGAAGATCTTTCAGAGGCATCTCGGGATCCAAATGATCAAACTGGGGCAATATGTGAGGGCAATAGATCTGTTTGATACTTAAGAGCAGATTTCATAAGAGATGATGATGTTTTTTTTTCTGTAAGGAAGCTACTGACGGTTCCGTCTTTGTGTGCTGTGGGTTTGTACAAAGCACAAATGCATTTCTACAATTGTATAACATTAGCATCACGACTACACATGTGGGATTATCTGCATTGGTCATGATGGGTTTAGAGCCTGAATCCCCCCCACCGCCGCCGCCACCCCACGACAACATTAATGCAAGCTGTTTTATTATATAAGGAGGTGCCCAGATAGCGTGGGATATAAACACTGTGGTGCCCATCTCCAACATGAAAGCCCCTCATGAACGACGTCCAGTCGATACCTGATCAGCCTCACTTGGGCGTCGGGCTGCCCCGGTTGCGTCTGACAAAACAATATATATTTTTGAATGAAGAGTGTTATCTTAATAGACAGAGGGTTATGAAAAAATGTATATTCTACATGTGTAAATGTATTTTCTATATATTTGCTTCTATTTGTGTACAGGTGTGTAAAGTTTTTTCAACACCCCCTGCCCGGTTTTTGGGCAGGTTTCAGCTAGGTCTGGGATAGTGTCTTTGTTTACATGTGTAACTACGGTATTTCTTTTCAAACAAACAGAAAACAAACCTTGTGCCAAGCTTCCTACTTGCACTTTTAAGCAGTACATGTATTATATCTTTAGACAAACAGTATAATACTTCAGTAGATGCTGCTCTTATATCGGAACACTGGAATAGTATTTCCAGGTGGAATGTCGGGTGGAAAAAAAAAAAAAGCAGAGTTGACGAGAACTCTCGGGTTCTTCTGGGAAACCAATGACTTACTGTCATTTTGATTATGATATACCGCATTTCATCACATGGATAATAAATTATATGGATCATAACAGTAGCTGCCAAGACATCAGCTGCACTTGAACGTGATGTTCATTCGTCATACTTCCTTCATTTTTACATTTTGATTTGTCACCCTACTGCTATTACCTCAAAGGGGAGCTAGGGATTTGAAGAATATGAAATATCTGATGATAATGAAGCAAAAAAACGGTAGTCTGGATTTGACTCGACATAAGCCCTGCGATGTGGTAAACTTTTAGCAAAGTTTGTCAAGGATCATTGTGGTTTTTTCCAACTTGGGCCTTATCTTAAACTCTGTGCATGTCTCTTGGGATGCAAGTCATGGTTAGATGTTGGTTGGTCTTCCGAATTCACAGTGCTTTGATGAAAACTCACTCATTCACTTTTATGATCCTTCTGCCTTTGGCTCATCATGTGTGAGTGGCACGATGGATGCATGAGCTGCTTTGACATTTAATGACTTTGTTTGTCGTCTGATCCTCGGACTCGCATGCTTATATATACACACAACGTGTTAAAAATATGGAAAACGTCATACTAACTCATCGCACTAATCGTTCCTGTTCCTGTGTTCCTTCAAGCCGCCAATTAGCATGGGCATACATCATACATCCTGCATGATAGTATTTATGTTACTTAGCTGGTTCGTCCGCCTTGCATGATGCCATTCATTGAAAAAAGGTGGAGCATGTCATGTTTATTATGAATCTTATTTTTGCCTTAAATTGGTCAAATCTGTAGGTGAGCCCACTCATTGCCTCTTAACTTTTAAACCCCTGCTTCTGAAACAAAGCCAACAAAATTGTAATTCCGATGGGTGCTAATGAATTATAACTGGAAAGTCTATTGTTGATGTTATACAAAAATGTTACATTGCATTAGCAAGGGAGGTGTAGCATTGTGGAAAAAAAATTAAAATCTCAGTTATATTTCCATTGGAATATAATTGGTCATTGTGTAATATTAATGCACGCATGTCCCATATGCTAATTCATAAAAGTTGTTAACTTTGATAGGGAAATTGCAAAACCACATCTGTTAGGAAGTCTTTCAAGTACATTTTTGTAATAATGACTTATGATATAATGTTAAGGCACGCACATAAGACCCAAGTTGCACTAATCCTGAATCGTGTAGAAAACCATTTGTAGTGACAATAAGTATGCAAACATATCAAAGACAAATGTTGACCATTGTGACTGTTTATGTTCCCTGAAAGACTGTGAATATTTTAATCAAAGTCATTACTGTATCAGACAACTGTCAAATGTCAATTACATCCATCCATCCATTTTCTATCCTAACGAGGGTCACGCCGTTTGCTGGAGCCTATCCCAGCTGACTTCAGGCCGGAAGCGGGGTACAAACTGGACTTGCTGTGGGAGATTTAGAGTCGCCAATTAACCTAACTAGCATGTTTTTTGGAATGTGGGAGGAACCGGAGTACCCGGAGTAAACCCACGCATGCACGGGGAGAACGTGTCTACCACAACATGTAGTTGATAATCTTTTATGGATTTTTATCACATTTAAAATTCATTCATTCATTCATTTTCTACCGCTTTTCCTCATGAGGGTCGTTGGGGTGCTGGAGCCTATCCCAGCTGTCTTCGGGCGAGAGGCGGGGTACACCCTGGACTGGTGGCCAGCCAATCACAGGGCACATATAGACAAACAACCATTCACACTCACATTCATACCAATGGACAATTTGGAGTCGCCAATTAACCTAGCATGTTTTTGGAATTGTGTGAGGAACCGGAGTACCCGGAGAAAACCCACATATGCACGTGGAAAGTGTGTCTACCACAACATGTAGGTGATCATTTTTTTATGGATTTTTATTACATTTAAAATTCATTCATTCATTTTCTACCGCTTTTTCCTCACGAGGGTCGCGGGGGTGCTGGAGCCTATCCCAGCTGTCTTCGGGCGAGAGGCGGGGTACACCCTGGACTGGTCGCCAGCCAATCACAGGGCACATATAGACAAACAACCATTCACACTCGCATTCATACCTATGGACAATTTGGAGTCGCCAATTAACCTAGGAGGAACCGGAGTACACGGAGTAAACCCACGCATGCACGGGGAAAACGTGTCTACCACAACATATAGTTGATAATTTTTTATGGATTTTTATCACATTTAAAATTGTATTTAAAAAAAAAAAACAAGGGGTGCGGGTTCATACTCCAATCCAGATTTTCGACGAGCTCGGTTTGAGCTGTACAGATTGCTGCCTCTCTGTTTGTGTATCTGGATTCTGACATTGACTAAAAATAGTGCAAGCAGAGTGAGGCAGGTAGGAAAAGTCTCAAGACACCAAAGACTTGACATGCCTTCATGACATCAAATGTTCAGACTCTGTATCAAAGCCATTAAAACCCACGCTCCCGTCAGCACAAACAAACATATCAATCAGAAAGGCTTTTCTTCACTCCCCGTATAGCAAACTCGGAACATCACAGTGGCATCCCTGTTGTGGGGATTAAATACGGGCAAATAGTGACAAGGGAGGGGCAAACTTTATTCCATTTCCACCATTGTGGTCTGACCCGCCAAGGACCAAAATAGTATGTTGATTTTTTTGGTTGTTTGTCTGCATGTGCCCTGGCTTGAAGTCAGCTGGGATAGGCTCCAGCATGCTCCCTGAGGACAAGTGGCATAGAAAATGAATGGATGGGAAGATCAGCTCCAATTCATACTGTCAACAAAGTTGAAATCTCAAAATGACCTCCTTCCTTGGCGCTGACCGTGTTTCCTCAAATAGTGTATTCTGCTCAAATAGACGCCATGCATCAGTTAAGACCTGTACATATGGAGGAATAAGAATAAGAACCAAGGTAGACATTTCTTCATGAGAATCTCAGCATTGGCCACGCTCACATTTACATTTTTTGATATAAAGCTTTTGATGTTTGGTTAGATAATGACTTGAGAACAAGATGCGAGAACCCCCAAATGTGATTCAAGAGAGACATTGCCCGTTTATCTTTCTTGGTGGCTTTAAGTACAGTACCACTCAAAAGTTTGGGATCACTTGCAAATTTTTTTGTTTTCCAAAGAAAAACAAATTTTCATGCATTTTACAAATATTTTTTTTCCATTTCACAAACATTTTTATCCATTTCTCAAATAATTAAAATGAATCAGATGATTTTCAAAGAAGGATGTACATTTTTGCATAGAGGCCTACTATCAACAACTGTCAGTCCTCTGCATCAATCTCCTGGTATGGCTGCTAATCCAAGTTCATCATTTTATAAGGCTAATAGATGATTAGAAAAGCCATCTAAAAATCTAAACTAAAACTAAAATATCTTACCATGCTGTTAACTACTCCCTTCAGAGAGCAGCACAAACTGGGTCTAACAAGGACAGAAAAACGCTGCACAACTGTGCAAGAAGACAAATATCTGAGAGTGTGTAGTTTAAGACAAAGACACCTCACAGGTCGTCACCTGGCAGCTGCACTAAATAGTAGCCGTCAAACACCAGTGTCAGTATCAACAGTGAAGCGGCGACTTCAGGATGCTGGACTTCATGGCAGGACTGCCAAGAAAAAGCCATATCTCAGACTGGCCAAAAAAATCCCAAGTGATCCCAAACTTTTGAGCGGTAGTGTAATCCGGTGCATTGTTTACTTAAAGAAATTAAACACCTTACCTCTAAACAACACTTTCTATGGCATACAGTTCAGTTTGGTACGTTACACCCTAATTTGGCTCCATGAATATTATGACAGTTAGCTTTTAATTAAGACATATGCATCATCATACAAATTGCTGTAACTTTTGCCACACTTAAAGATAAAGTTCTTGCGTTACAGCAGGAAAGGACTACAGAAGTGCGAGTGAACTGTGAATAACCAATCAGGTCTACATCACAATTGTCCAGCATCTATACGAATAAAACGCCTCCTAGCAAATATATACAGTACCTCCTTTAAATAAAGCCTGATGAGCGACGAAACACCCGTCCGCTTTCACAAATGGATGTGTGTAAAATAAACAGATAAGTTGTATACGCTAATTTATTTATTAGGGGAAAGGTATGACATTAATATTGGGGGGTTGGGAACACAATTCATAGCTATCACGAAGGAACTCGACTCAAGTTGTGTTGTCGCCATTAAAATGAAAAGTTTGTACCTTGTGACTTTTTATATTTGTGTTGAATATATAAATGAGTACCTCCGTCAACTTTTGTACAAGACTTCTAATATTTACAGATGCGTACGAGACCACGCAACTCACAAAGCGGTCTGTCTGTGTGACAGATAAATGTTGTACAACTACTGCATTCTTTGTTTTTTTGTTTTTTTTGTCTTGACAAAAACCACACCTTCTTTTTTGGGAAGTTATTGGTACACATTTCCAAGTGATTTTGATTTGGTTACTCTTGTACTACTCAACTACTGTATTTGCAAGCACTGTAAATGCGATTCTCATTGGATTTGTCCTCTGTACATTCAGTACTCTGATGTTGCTCTTAATAAAATGTCAAACAAAACACTTCCTATTCAAGAGGATGTTTGTTGAAATCAATCCCAGATAATACCACACAAAATAAAATATCTGACACAAATTCACACTGTACTCGATGTATTTATTGTATTATTATATAGAAATTATTTCTCTAAACAAATCTTAATTATCAAAACACAAGAAACATCAAGAAAATGGAGTTGCTACGAAAAAAATGTCAATATTTAGACAAAATTAAACCATTACATTGTTCAGTCAATTACTAAAGCTGATACATGGTATGTTTACGTTAACATAAAGAAAAGAAGAGAAGCAAATTCAAGCAGAACGGTGACTGACGTCCATATTTCTTTTGTTGTAGTGACCCCTCAAACATCTGTACAGTTGTTTACTATGAAACAACAAAAAAACATTTTGACAACAACATATTTACATTTATTCATTAATTTCGAACATAACACAAAAATAATCATCTATTTCCAGATGTTTGCGTGTGTTTGAACCATATTTTGGCGCTTTACTGTGTTCTGGGTCACAAGAGGCGACATTTCAGAGGAGTACCGTATTTTCTGGACTATAGGTCGTCGCTATGGAGTATAAGTCGCACAAGGCCAAAAATGCATACCGTATTTTCCGGACTATAAGTTGCACTTTTTTTTCATAGTTTGGCTGTTCCTGCGACTTATACTCCAGAGCGACTTATACATGAAAAAACTGGACACCTTTTCTGTTCATGGTTATATTTTGTGTAGCTTCTCTATCCGTTTATTGTTAGAACTTGCCTTCCAAGAGGATGTAATGTCTGTTTTGGTCATAAAATAAATTACTGCAAAACATGCAACTTATACTCCAGTGCGATTTATTTTATTACTTTATACATATTACATTACTTATACATATAACTTATGCGACTTTTCTTTACCTAATTATGCATTTTTGGCCTTGTGCGACTTATACCCCAGCGCAACTTATAGTCCAGAAAATACGGTAATTAGGTAGAAAAAAACATACATAAGTCGCACTGGAGTTTTTGCGGGTAATTTATTTTACAAACTACTTGACCAAAACAGACTTTAAAAAAACAAAAATAAACATGAACAGAAAAGTTGTCCAGTGTTTATGTGATATAGACAGTTTTTTCATTTATACGTGCTCTGGAGTATAAGTCGCAGGAACAGCCAACCTATGAAAAAAAGTTCGACTTATAGTCCGGAAAAGACGGTATACATGTTTCTCCTCAAAGATGACATAGTGTGGTCTGCTGGGGGAGCAGCATCACAGCAGCTTACAAGAGGCTGATCAAGAAGGCCAGCTCTGTCCTGGGGTGTCATCTGGAAATATGAATGAATCCTATAATGATCGTTATTAAGTGTGGAATTGGTAAACTTTTTGGTTTCATACTATTGCTTTAGTTTTGTTTGTTTTTCAAACCGTTTTCCTTCCATCTGCTCACTTTTGGGCATTGATTTCAGTTGGTTTGATTAGCTCTGCCCTGCTTCTTCTCATTGGACTAATCCATTCTTTACCTTGGTTTCATCTTGGGGATTACTCCAGTCTATTTCATTTGTTGTTGTTCTTTATATTCAAGTACAGTCCCAACCTCCATTGTATTACTCTGAGCGTTATTTTCATTATCTGATACATGCAATTGTTATTACTCCTTAATTTACAGGAATTGAAATTGCCTGGGATTATCATGAAATATCTGATATGCACAAAAGCGCCTTAACATTTGGTTAGGCTATAAATACATTGTTCCTGCCATTACCATTATGCTCGTAATGATGGAATTATTGGCCCCAGTGTGCCATTGCTTGACAAAAAAAAAGTAATGTTGGCACTATAATTTGTCAGGATAAAGTGTCCTAAATGAACAGTGACATATGTGAATGGAGAGTCATAAATGCTGCAATCACAATTTTTCTACCTGATTAAGGTGTGAAATGTGTCCTCTGCTGGCTTTCCTTCTTATCTGGTGCAGTCAGCCATTAATAATGGCTATGATTAAAGCTTTGTTTAGTATTCAATTTGAAATGGTCCTTCAGGCCAGCTGGAGAATTACATTTGGAGATTCACTCCAAAGTAGCAAACTTTATGAAACTATGACTTTTTTTTATTTTATTTGCAAAGCTGTTCTGTGGTTTGGTAGATGTCTACATGGGGTACGGATTAGAAGAAGAAGAAGAGGGGTTGATCATTCCTTCAATCCTTTTTCTCAATAGTCATAAACAAGCTCTAGGGACACATCATTAACTCAATAGCCACGTATACATGGACCCAAATATTCCAATTCCATTCGGTTTATTTGCTCAAACGGAAAGAATGTAACCTTTGTATACACCTCATTCCGAAAGAAAAGTGCCAATCCGAATGAATATATAATCGGATTCACAGGGGTGGAATATTCCTTTCCACAATCCGATTGAGGTATCTTGTACCCGCTCAATCGGAAAGTTGTCAGGGTGCGTTCTTCTTCGTGGTGTTTTTCTTCTTCTGTTGTTTATTGGCGGTTGGCAAGCAGCTTTCGTGTGCATTATCGCCATCTGTGGAACAGAATCTAAACCCTTCTATACGCCATTCACAAGTCCAGTTTTATTAAAAAAGAAAATATATATCTATATAAAACATGTGCCGAGCTTAATTATAAAATATTAGCAAGATTGAACTTGATCTTTTCCTGAGTGTGTTCTTTCAGCGAATGCTGAGATATGACGTAACACGCAGCTCGAGACGTTCTTCTATTTAAAAAAATGGAGGCGAGCAATCGGCACTGGACTGCTGCGGTAAGTTTGTTTTTGATCCAAACTAAATTTCAAGACTGGACGAAGGAAAAACTGACAATACGGAGTTATTTCAACAGGTGAAAGAAAAACTCGAGGAAGTCGGTATCACGTGATGTTGATGTTTACGTTTTACTGCGTATGCCCCATTGACTATTCTGGTTGATTATAGCGGTGCATGTAGACGTGTGATTGGAATATTCCTTTCCATGTATACCATTGCTTTCAGAAAGGTCATTCGGAAAGGAAAAACTCCTCATGTAAACGTGGCTAGTGTTTCATAATATGGTATTTATGGTGATGGTTTGATTTTATTTGAACACGCATACAAGTTACAACGGACTACATCACTAAATTATATTGCAAAATTAACGACAAAAGTATAAAATGAGTTTTGATCTACTACGGAGCACTGACAATAACAGAAATCAAAATCTTCAATAACTCATTCATGTGATTTGTTTACCTCCATGCCATCTTGGCGGTTTTGCAATTACCTGGAGATGCAAACTCCGGTCTTGACTTTGACAAATCGGCCCGGGCAGAATGAATACTCCCTAAAGCTGGGGTCTGTTTGGCTGCATTAGAATAGAGCCAGATGGATCAGCCCGCAGTGACTTTGACGGGCCTACAGCACCCCCTTGTTCCTCATACATTAAATGGAATTATGCAGCCCTGCCTACACAGGCAGGCCAGATCAATGGGGTGGACAGCATGCCAACTGCTGCCAAGGAGATACTTTAGTGCACTGAGATCAATCCTCTCCTGCAAACCTGAACCTGTCAAAGACACTAACCCCCTCCCCCCCAAGAGCTTGGACAGGACAGTCAAAGTTGATTTAGTTCACTGTTACACACTACCTAGCAGACGAGACGGCCCAGGACACCTCCAACAATTAGCTGGTGGTCCGTCAGTACTTAGCAGAAGAATTCACCAGTTGGCGTTTGCAAGGTTTGATGCCAAAGCATTGCAATCAAACAAAGAATGACTGACAGCTGACAATAAAGTGGTCTCATAGGGAACTCATCTAACTTGCTCCAGGTAGTCAAGATTGCTTCACAGAGGTCATCCACTATCTGGAACTGATTTGTGAACTTCAATTGCCATTCATTCCCAAATGTTCCGAGTCGGATTTAGATTAGGGGAACATGCAAGATGGTCCAGAAGTGAGGTTATTCCTCTGGAAGAAATAATTTTTCAGACGTAGTCCTGTTAAAGAACCCAGTCATCACCACACAGACGAGAGCCTTCAGACCACCCTTTAATGCCTCAGCACAACCTGAAGCTCCATTGTTCCACTGAAGGAAAAAGCACCTCAGATCCTGATGCCCCAACACCCCTGAGATGTGGAAAACATCTCAGGTGGGATTCCCTTGTGATGTCAGTAACGTTGGAAACCATCAGGACGGCCAAGGTATTTCTCATCAACTTTCCGATGTCCAATGTTTGGTGAACACATCCACATCTCACATCTGTATTTGTTCGTCTTGGGAACAACACTTCCTCATCCTGGAGCTGCATAACACTTACGAAGCTCACTCTCCTTGGGATGGCTGTATCTTCCAGCACATGACGTGTGCTGCCTTTGAAAAGTAACATAATTTATCTTATGTTTACAAAATAATCCACACTTAATCTGTATATTTTTTTTAGGCCAAGATAATAAAAGATGGATTGGGCAGTCCCCCTTTACGCTGAGCTGACCAACGGTGGCGCCGTCTGTCGCCCAGCCACTCTTTTTAATGCACTACACATGCACAGGCATACAAACGGGAGAAAAAGGGGAAAAAAAATTAATTAATAAATAATTAGAAAAATAAATCAACAAACTCACATGAAAGCATAGGGTAAGTGCAATGCTTATTTTAATGTAGAACACAAATGCAGGAAGAAACAAAATGAGAACTAAGATTGGGGTGGAGGGGCGATGTACGCCGCCTTGCCTGGGTTTTGGCTGTGGGGTTAGGGGGTGTGTGCCGGGGATGCTCGGCAAAAGGATCAGTAAAAGGACAAAATTTTTGTATTTATTTTATGATCAATTCGTTTATTTAGTATTTTTTGTTTAACTTAACGCAACTTAATTTACCCTTTCTTATTATAGTTGTAAAATATTTTCTTTCTCTCTTTCGCTCAACGATATACCACAATTATGTGACTCTGTACTATTATCATATAACAACTTTCTTTTTTTTTCACTCTTCTTTTTTTCTTTTACACATTCGACCTGTTTCCTGTTGGTATACATTCCACTTCTCCAGCGACAAATCTGTGACAAATCTACTCCACAATTCTACCATCCTCCTGTTGACTGTCCTATGTTTATGTACACTACCGCTCAAAAGTTTGGGATCACTTGCAAATGTCTTTCTTTTCCAAAAAACACAAATTTCCATGCATTTCACAAACAAATTTTTCCATTTCACAAACATTTTTATCCATTTCACAAACAATTAAAATGAATCAGATGATTTTCAAAGAAGGATGTACATTTTTGCATAGAGGCCTACTATCAACAACTGTCAGTCCTCTGCATCAATCTCCTGGTATGGCTGCTAATCCATCTAAAGTTAAAAAAAAGCTAAAGTTCATCATTTTATAAGGCTAATAGATGATTAGAAAAGCCATCTAAAAATCTAAACTAAAACTAAAATCTCTTACCATGCTGTTAACTACTCCCTTCAGAGAGCAGCACAAACTGGGTCTAACAAGGACAGAAAAACGCTGCACAACTGTGCAAGAAGACAAATATCTGAGAGTGTGTAGTTTAAGACAAAGACGCCTCACAGGTCGTCACCTGGCAGCTGCACTAAATAGTAGCCGTCAAACACCAGTGTCAGTATCAACAGTGAAGCGGCGACTTCAGGATGCTGGACTTCATGGCAGGACTGCCAAGAAAAAGCCATATCATAAATTCCAAGTTATTCCAAACTTTTGACCGGTAGTGTTTTTTTTCACCTTTACATCTATGTTTGTAAATATCCACCTTGTATGATTAACACAGTTGTAAATACACAGTTATGGTTTGCAATTAAGAAAAACCAAAAAACAGAAATGAGGCATTTCTGGTTCCAATATTTAGCTAAAAATGAACCAGTATGTCCAATACCAAAACAGTCTTAAGTAGCTGCAGTTTAATGTATTCCGCAACACCAGAGGAAGATAAAATCAAATTCTTCTCATCATGGACACATTTAAAAATGCATTCAATGGTGTAGCCTGAAGGTTCCTGAGGTGATTGGTAGTGAGCCATCAAGCTAAAATAGCTCCTCATTAGCACCTCTGAAGCAGGGCGTATGATTAATCATCACCAAAGATTTACAATCCAATTAGAGGATGTCTAGGGGTGGAACAAATGATTCACCTTTTGAGGGAAGCACATCAATGAGAGGACACGAATGGACCTTTTTGGGACTAGCATTGTGCCTGGAGCTGATTGATGCCGAGGAAGATGGGTGACGTCCTCAGGACAGCGGATGTTTGTCACATCCGGAGGACATTGCTCACCCCTGCTGGGTAATGTGTCATCAAAACATGGTGAGACAGTAGATTTACACTTTATTCTCGACATCAAACACTTCGGTAAAGCGCCTTTACATTACATTTTGACAGAAAACTGCATCTAAAAAAATTGGGTGTCATTTTGAGCGCTAATGTGAGTCTGCGTGTATTTGCCCGTGAATGCATTTCTTCTGAGAATGACTAATTTAGCAGCGAGCGCCTCCCCGCTCTCCAGCATAGCCTGAAGTTTTAATCCCCACATTTGCATGGCTAAACATAGATCAGCCTCCACACAGCCGTGCTGGATATTGACTCAAGGAATAGGAAACGCTTGTTTTGACTGCGACTCGAAAACCTTGCTCAAACATTCATGACCTCGCTCCTCTGCCGCCTCGCAATGTGGCCTCTGTGACATCACCTGCGTATGATACATCCAGACAGTAATGCAAAGGTTTCCGACTACAGTATCTTCCTTTTTTTGGGGGGGGGGGGGCTGCTCTGTGTACAAAAGAGTGATTCAACTCTTTCGCAAATGGGCCGACCCGAGAGCTGCTTTGCTAGCTTTTTAAGGAGCGAGTTCACAGATGCGGAACGGATGCAATAACCATCGACTCACTGGCTGATAGAATAGCTTTATCACACACCACTTACTTGCACTGTGGAGTTGGGAGCTATCACACAGCCATTGTACACCAGTGCACAGAAGAAAATAAGCCAATGTACACGACCGTGAAAATGCTTCTTACAAGAGAAAATACATTTTCATTTTTCTTCAATGCCTTTTTAGATTAGATGGCAACATATGCATACGATGTTGCATTGCTCATTAGGCTTATGCAGTAGCGATGGCAGTTACAGAGAAAGTAGCTCCGAGACGCTTTTTTTGAAGTGAAGCAGCTGTTATTTTTTTTTTCCTGTTAAAGCCACAGGATTGGTCAAAATGTGCGGTGCAGTATGTGTCGACACTAAGCTGGAGGGGGAGGCAGGGCTTAACACACACAAGCAGGCTCAAAAGGTGAAAGCTTTGCACATTTGAATGTATATGTCATTGTGTAATGTTAAGTTGATTCACTGAAAATAGTTGGGAATTTACAAATACACAAGTTGATAAAAGTGTTGGAGGATAAACACTTGTGATGTTTCAAATGCAACTAGTGCCACTTTGTGGGACTAATGCAATAAAAAATGTAAAAATCAGGAAGTTGACTACAGCCACAGCTTTTTTGACATGGTGCTAATTAGGTAATGGTAATGGTTTAATTTCATTTGAACATGTATCAGATTAAAATTGAATGCATCACATAATCAGTTCACAGTTCCACATGTCCAAAAGGAGTAGGAAGAAGCAAAGCTTATTAAATCCTACCCCTCCATCTGGTACTTTTACAATCAGTAACTGTTACATTTGTTCACTTCCTGCTTTCCTAATATAGTTTTAAGTTTGTTTTTTTAAATTTTATTTTTGTCACATACCGAAGTACGAGGTGATATGACTAGATGGTATTAGAGAACTAGATGGTAGCCACAGTTAATTCCAATGTTTTTTTGTTGACATGGTGCTAATTCGAGAACTGGATGGTAGAAATGAAAAAAACAATCAGGAAGTTGACTACAGCCACAGCTAATTCCAACATCTTTTGACATGGTGCTAATTAGAGAACTGGATGGTAGAAATGCAAAAAAAAAAAAAAATGAAGTTGTCTACAGCCACAGCTAACTCCAATGTTTTTTGACATGGTGCTAATTAGAGAACTGGATAGTAGAAATGCAAACAAAAAAAAATCAGGAAGTTGTCTACGGCCACAGCTAATTCCAATGTTTTTTGACATGGTGCTAATTCCAGAACCGAATGGTGGAAATGCAAAAAAAAAAAAAAATCTGGAAGTTGTCTACAGCCACAGCTAATTCCAAAGTTTTTGACATGGTGCTAATTCAAGAACTGGATGGTAGAAATGCAAAAAAAAATCATGAAGTTGTCTACAACCACAGCTAATTCCAACATTTTTTGACATGGTGCTAATTAGAGAACTGGATGGTAGAAATGAAAAAAAAAATCAGTAAGTTGACTCCAGCCACAGCTAATTCCAATGTTTTTTGACATGGTGCTAATTCGAGAACTGGATGGTAGAAATGCAAAAAAAAAAAAAAAAAAAATCAAGAAGTTGTCTACAGCCACAGCTAATTCCAACGTTTTTTGACATGGTGCTAATTGGAGAAGTGGATGGTAGAAAAAAGTGCTTGTCATGGTCCCATCATGCTACCTGATCCTGCTCATCTGTTTGCAGCAACCCAGAGAATTCAACTCCTGTAAGCTATTGATTCCCTCCCTGTGAATGTTAAATGTTTAGCGAGAGGCTGCCTGAAGGTTTATTTTTTTTCATCTCCTCTCACAAAAGAGGCTTCCACCCACCAAGGCCCTTTACCGCCCTCCACCTCCTCTTGTCTCCTTTGACGCAAACACATTGACTTTATGACAGTGCAGATCTGCTTTCACCACGTCTCCTGTGAGGCCCAGACTGCTCCCCTCGTCACAATGATACTCCACTCTCGCCCGTGCAGAACTTTGATTACTTTCTCTCAGACGAGACGCTGAATGGCCGGACGAGCGGGTCAAGAAGAGTCCGGGAATAAAAGAATCTGGCTGAATGAGTGAAGTTCACTGTCTGGAATCCGAGACTTACTTTCTCTTTTTTTGTACTTTGTACTTTGTACTACCCAACTGTGTGTCTTTCAGCCAAAGAGAAAATTTAATTTACATATATGACTAAAGCCCTGTACTAGCTCAGAATAATAACTGGGAATTTACACTTTAATCAATAGATGCAAAATGTGATTGATTTGTCTAAAATTAACTCAAGTGGGATTGCCCATGTGTGAACTTCAGTGATAAAACCACCATAATTAATTAATTATTTCATTCATTCATTCATTCATTTTCTACCGCTTTTTCCTCACGAGGGTGGCGGGGGTGCTGGAGCCTATCCCAGCTGTCTTTGGGCGAGAGGCGGGGTACACCCTAGACTGGTGGCCAGCCAATCAAAGGGCACACAACCATTCACACTCACATTCATACCTATGGACAATTTGGAGTTGCCAATTAACCTAGCATGTTTTTTGGAATGTGAATGTTCCGGAGTACCCGGAGAAAATCCACGCATGCACGGGGAGAACATGCAAACTCCATACAAATGGCCGAGGGTGGAATTGAACCCTGGTCTCCTAGCTGTGAGGTCTGCACGCTAACCACTAGACCGCCGTGCCACCCCTACCATAATTCAATAAGTCAATAATTACAACTGTGAGGATGTAGTACTCTATACTGGTCACTACCGAAACTTCCTTCCTGTAGGTTCATTGATACACATACTTATGCTAGTTCCGTCAACAACAACAGCATACATACAGCAACAACACCTACAATGTCTGCTCCCATTAGGATGGCTGCGTCTTTCAGCACAAGACGTCTGCTCCGGTCCTCAGGTAAAAAATGCTGACCGCAAACAAAATTGAGAGCGGTACATGTCACTTCCTATTATGAAATGTATTTCATGACATGACCCCACCCTGATGCTAATTGCCAGCAGGCAACATACGAGTTGGCATGTTGTCATAATAATCATAGATAAGGCGGAGATTTCATATTTCTCAGACAGCATCTCGCCACCTTGACCTTTTTCTGGCGGTTTTCATGACACTGCCGTGTTTATGATCAATATAACATGTGACCTGCTGAGGATTTGAGTCCCTGTGCTCGGAATGTGTGATTTTCCTCAACACTTCTTCCAATGCACTCTCAAAGTTAGCTCTTTTTGAAAATTAATTTTTCTATCATATTTTCAATATAGCTGCACGGCGGTCGAGTGGTTAGCGCACAGACCTCACAGCTAAAAGACCGGAGTTCAATCCCACCCCTCGGGCATCTCTGTGTGGAGTTTGCATGTTCTCCCCGCACTCCGGTTTCCTCCCACATTCCAAAAACATGCTAGGTTAATTGCCGACTCCAAATTGTCCATAGGTATGAATGTGAGTGTGAATGGTTGTTTGTCTATATGTGCCCTGTGATTGGCTGTCCAGGGTGTACCCCGCCTCTCGCCCAAAGACAACTGGGACAGGCTCCAATGTTTTCAATATCAGTGACTGGTAAATTGCAATGAAGGAATTCTTCAAAAGATCACCCTGAATATAAGAGGAATCAATCAAGTTTTTTGATACGACCGGTCCAGGGTGTACCCCACCTCTCGACCAAAGTCAACTGGGATAGGCTCCAGCATACCCCCGTGAGGATAAGCACATCCGGTAAAGGACAGCTCCATGCCATTTACATTCAAACCGTTTAAGCTGGAAGTTGTTGACTATGACAGACAGTTGTAGTAAGTTGATGCCCGAGAGGGATGTCAACACAATCCACCCAGTGGCCAAAGTCAGCTTTCATCTCAGCAGCTCTACCAGCTTTCATCTTTTTATTTTTTTTGCCTTAATCAGCTTGGAACCTGGTGAGCTCATAGCGTTGTGGAGTCGACAGCCAGCCCTCTCGCTATCTCTCTCGCAGAATGCAAATTCATGAACATCTTATCATAAATCATTAAAATATCGCTTTGATCTAAGCCGGCAGTGAAATAGAATGGAGAATGTGCAAAAGTATTAGAAGGGGCATCTTGGCTCGATATGTTAACTGGTGGATAAACACATTAGGATTTGTGGTAATCATCAATGAAGTCTATACATTTTCACTTTGTAGATACTGCATACTATCGCATATTTTATTTTAATTATAGTATCTTAAGTGACAAAACTATAGAAATAAAACTTGGATTACATAACTCCCCCACAGCAGTGGCTCCTCCCGCAAAGGGCGGCGTACTCCTCCACCATTACAATGTGGTTCTCCCCACTTTCTTCAAATTCATGCTATTTTTCAACTGCTTTTCGATTTTGATCAGGTTTCTATAAGTCAGACTTGATTTTTGTGAGCCATGGTTGTCAGGTTCAAACTCCTGACACTTGTAAAAACACTTAAATACAGAAGAGACAGACAACAATATTCAAAGTTACTCGCAGCGAGGAGTGAAACAACATACCCAGTGACATGCAGCTCCACTCTGAATATGCAGTTCACACTCCTCTCTTTTTATTCTCTTTTCGGGGGTCCCTACTACATGGTCGTGCAACACTAGGGGGGCAGGGGGGAGAAGGCGGTTGCACGAGCTGTATTTGTTTGTCTGTGTGTGTATGTGAGAGTAATTACTTTTATTGTTTTATGAGTTCTTATCTTGGCACATTCTTGCAGGATTAACATGAACATCTGCAGGGTTGCTGTTGGCGCATCCAGGCACCTCAAGGACCTGGGGGTCGCTGGGGGTCTCTGATCAGGGTGACGGGAACATTCCTTCTTCAGCACATTCAAACACTTTCTATTGTCTAAGCAAATGAATATAAGGGTGATAACTAACACTATATTCCTTCTATCTACATTTTATTCTAACAACGGTCCATAAAGTTGAACCTCTAGTCACATATTTTTTTTGGAGGGGGGTCCTTTTGGGGGGGGGGGGTCCTTTCAGAAGTTCAACTGCCATGCATGATGCCGCAGGATTAGTACAAGTACAAACTCAGCTGCTTCCTAAGCTTGGTTTAACTTTGTTGCCAAAGACATTGTCTTTTGGAAGCTATCCAAATATTGTTTGTCCTCTGTGTTCCTTAAGTCCACAAAGACAAATATGAGTCATACATCCTCTGCCGCTTCCTTCATGCTCCGTCCCATCCCTCCGTCCTGCAGAAAATATATATTTTTTTATCTTTATCTCAAAATATGGGCTGCACCATGGTCGAGTGGCTAGCTTGCAGGCCTCACAGCTAGGAGACCCGAGTTTGATTCCACCCTCTGCCATCTCGGTGTGGTGTTTGCATGTTCTCCTCGTGCATGTGTGGGTTTTCTCCGGGTACTCCGGTTTCCCCCCACATTCCAAAAACATGCTAGGTTAATTGGCGACTCCAAATTGTCCATAGGTATGAATGTGAGTGTGAATGGTTGTTTGTCTATATGTGCCCTGTGATTGACTAGTCATGTTTAATGAATGAATCTTTACATATTTTCAAGGTACAGCCTTTTGAAATAGCCCTGTGATTGGCTGACGACCAGTCCAGGGTGTACCCCGCCTCTTGCCTGAAGACAGCTGGGATAGGCTCCAGCAACCCCTGCGACCCTCCTGAGGATAAGCGGTAGAAAATGAATGAATGAACCTTGAAAGAAAACTGTCAAAACTGAAAGAAACTCTGGCGTCCAAAGAGTAAATACGGGTGATTTGTTCACAGCATGTTCCAAACAGATGGGTACTGTGGTACTGTTTTATGTGCAGTATATATGTGTATAAGTGCAGTACTATAAACTTAAGTGAGCAGAGTTGAGTCGATCCTGTGCAGGGAAAAAGCAGCATAGGCTTGATTTAAAGCAGTGAAAGTTTAGTTCATGGTCAACACTGTAACTGATTTTGACTGGAATCAAATACTTGAACTAACTAGGCCACTCATGGAGTGCATCGTGGGCACAGGCAGACCAGGCAATTTGATGAAGAACACTTTGAGATCAACCTCCAGGGCAATAAGATGCAGTTTTCCAAAAAGGAAAATAACCACCAGGTGCATTTATGGAGGATTTATCCTATGGTGCTGTTTACTACCCTGCTGAATAATGGGCTAAAAGCCAAAAATGTGCAGTTTTTCCAAGTGAATGAAGTGCTTCAGGGTAGAAAAACAACTTTATCTTTGCCCTAGATTGCTGAAGTAATGTCTCCCTTTTGAGTCGCCTCGTTCTCAAGTTTAATGTGGCCTTTATTTTGTTGTGGGGATGCCATTTGCAAGACAAGAGTAGACATACAGTAAATTGCTAGTGAGTGGCAAGAGCAAAAGGTGCAAACGTTTTGGAAAATGGCACCAGGGACCTTTGTGCATTCATTCTTAAGCATTTTCTGCCCAACATCGCTCCCTGAGGATGCCATGCTGCTTTCAGTATCTTATTGCATACAATAGCAATGCTACAAGACAGAGTGTCGAATGCCTTGTTTTCCGGACCTGCTGTGTGTATGTGTGGAGTTTTTCCTAATTACCTCCCAAAGGAGCTCTACACTGCTGCCATACAGAAAGGAGAGAGTTGGAGCAAGCGTGATGACAGATGATTTGGAGGATGGATGTGGTCGGGGGGAGGGGGGGGAGGCAGACAAAATGTTGATAGCGACGCAACGACGGCAATAAAAAGCAAAGAAAGAATCCTCAGAGAGAGGGGAGCCTTTGCGTGTTATCCTCCATTTAGCCTCACTTCACCATGTTCACCACACCATGACTGTCATTTCAGCTCAGGAAAACAGGTAGCATGCCTTCCAACTTCAGAATCAGCATTTGAAAAATGTATGAAGCTATGTTCTGAGCCCAAACAGCTCCAGCTAATGGCTTACAACATAAACGTGGAGTCATTGAATCTTGGCATGTTTTACAGCTGACAGGGATGGTGTGGTGCGAGAGTTGGCGAGGCTACCATCAGTCAGGCTAATGTTGCTCAGACTACACCGACATTAGTGAAATGTATGGTAATGGTTTTATTTCATCTGAACAGACATCAGATTACAATTGAATGCATCACATAATCAATTCACAGTTCCACATGTCCAAAAGGAGTAGGAAGAAGCAAAGCTTATTAAATCCTACCCCTCCATCTGGTACTTTTACAATCACTAACTTACATTTGTTCACTTCCTGCTTTCCATAATAAAGTTTAAGGTTTTTGTTGTTGTTGTTTTTTTATTTCTTTTTTTTTTGTCCCGTACCAAAGTACGATGTGATATGACCATCCAATGACATAATGGGTACCATAGTAAGTGTCAATATAGTGATATATATAGCACATCATGACTGGTTCAAGACTCTTCATCCTTGTATTTAGCAAACATCAACTGCTTGTATTGTTTCTTGAATTGGCTCATCGTTGTGCATTGTTTGACTTCCTTACTCAATCCATTCCATAGTTTGATTCCACATACTGAAATGCTATGGCTTTTTAACATAGTCCTAGCATATAAGTGTTTCAAATGTAGTTCTTCCCTGACATCATATTTCTCCTCTCTTGTAGAGAAGTATTGGATGACATTTTTAGAGAATTGGTTATTTTTAGCCTTATGCATTATTTTAACTGTTTGAAGATTAACAATAGCAGCAAGTTGAAGTATTTGTGATTTTGCAAATAAGGAGTTAGTATGTTCTCTGTAGGCGGCATTATGAATTATCCTTACTGACCTTTTTTGCAGTACATTTAGCGAGTGAAGATTGCTTTTATAGTTATTAGCCCATATTTCCACACAATAAGTAAGATATGGTAGAACCAGAGAGCAATAAAGAGTGTGGAGTGATTTCTGATTGAGAACAAATTTTGCTTTGTTCAATACTGAAATATTTCTGGCCACCTCATGTTGTATGTTGTGAGATGACCTATATTCTTGTCGCTTAAACAAAAGTACAAGCGGAATTGTGCAGTCATCCGTCCATACATTTACAACATACTATGCAGTGAGACAAGCGATGAAGGAAGAAAACAACAATTCCAAACTAACCTAAAATGAAGGAGCGCAGTGTGGGACTGTAAAAAAAAAAAAGACAAAATCCCTTCATCTTCAAAGATAGAAATATGAAATACAGGGCCAATATCTCGTCTTTCATCCCATAAATGACTAATAACCTTGTGGATCTATGAACATTAGATAAAGGATACATGAGGCCATTGAAATGTAAAAAGAATGGTAGAGTAACTACAGTTCTCATGATCAAGGCAGGCCTCACTGTGACCCATTTATTCTTTTATGTGTTCACCAAAAACCAGGTTACTGGAGTAAACAGGTCAAAAATGTAGATCATCATAATTGGAATAGAGACCTACAAAGAACAGACTCCACACTGTAGACAAGGAGAAGTATATTGACAAATCACTTAGATTTTCCAGAATCTGCACCTATTCAGCTGTATTTACTGAGATTGGTGCTTCCTGCCAAAATGGTCCGTTTAAATGTATTAATTCATTACCTCGGTATTACAGTTAACGTGACAGCAAACGCAAAATGAGCCAATTAAATTGTTTGTTTACTTGCAGGGAACGATCCATCCATCTATTTTCTATGCCGCTAATCTTGGACTAGAACCTTGGCGAAAGGACAGACCATTCTTCCACAATCCAGTGCCAAAGCGCCGTGTCTCATATGAAACTGCTCTGAAACTGTAGCATACCCAGTATGAAAAATTCACGAGAGCAAAACAACATCTTTTGCTGCTGGGGGTGCTCTGCTGCAGAGATCTTACCCAAAGGTAAAGTACTGTTGCAGCACTTATATTTAATATTTGTTTCAGAGAAACCAAAGTAGTGTTATTTAACTTCAAAATTAGCCTCTTATGTATAGTCATTATTTGTATAGTCAAACTTTTCATTAATTATGTGAAATGTGGTCCTGTTTTAAATGCAATTTAGGTGCCAAAATAAGTGTGTTGTAGGGCAGTGGCTCTCAATTATTTTTGGCCGTGCCCCCACTGGGAGACGGACCATATTTTTGCACCCCCACAATTTGAAATACTATCAAGAAACTGAGGCAATTTTAAAGCAAAATAAGGTCCTGACCTTTTCTGTGAACTTGACATATAAACGGACCTTACTCCATTTTAACTGATGAGCAAGTACACCACTACCTGTATCTGTATCTGTTCACCCATTTAAATGATCTGTATCCGTACTCGGAGTGGGCGGGGCATAAATTAGAAGTGGTTTAATCAGTTTAATCAGAAATGGGTGGGACTGAAAGCTGTACATTATTTTAGGAACACTATAGTACCGCCTTAACACTTTTGGTACCTATCTTCCTAGGTGCTAGCATGCTAACTGTTTTTAATGTTTTTTGGCCCAGGTCTTATATAAGGTATATACACACAGTATAATATAAAATGAAGAATCAACACCAAGTGGGACACAATGGTGAAGTGGGAAAATATTTGAAACTTTTTTTTAGAAACAAAAAAACAAAAACGTGGGCCTTGCAATATTATTCGACCCAGTCAGTGCAGCCAAGTCACACCAGAATTTCCTATTATGATGCAATGTTGACCTAAATGACTGATAATTATAAATAGAGTCCACCTGTGTGTAATTAAATCTCAATCAAGTATATCTAGCATCAATGCACCTGTTCTCTCGTGGCGGTGACATCGGCTCGGGCAAGAAGTATTATTTATTAATGTAGCCAGCATGTGGCATTATCTCGGTGGCATATTATTTTCTACTCTGCGGCACCCCCTCCTTGCCCTCCACAGGCGGCGCTGGCAAATGTGCGCTGACAGCAGAGGTTACCTTGAGCAGGCCACTGGACCTGGGGGCTGTATGTCTTCATTTAGCCCAGTATCTGCAGATGCCAGGGAAAAAGGGAAAGTTATTTTCTGTGTCTGGCCCACGGGGAAAAGTGAGGCTAACGATGTCGGCCATGTTGATTGTTACCTTGGTCCTAGAATAGCACGATATG
Source organism: Doryrhamphus excisus (assembly GCF_030265055.1). Lineage (NCBI taxonomy): Eukaryota > Metazoa > Chordata > Actinopteri > Syngnathiformes > Syngnathidae > Doryrhamphus > Doryrhamphus excisus. Next base: position 15,442,474 of record NC_080475.1, on the reverse strand, counting down.
TTCAGGAGCCGGTAACCAGGGAATGCAAGCAGGAAAGCATGAGAAGGCCTGGGTGGAGTTAGTCTCTGTGTGAGGATGGCTGAGGAGGAGGTGTTTGGGTCACGGTCTGGGCACGCATCCATCCACAGCATGGGGGGCTTGAGCCTACAGTAGATAAAGTCATTTGGGTGGTGTGATTAGACTGAACTTTGTGGCCCTCTTGTTAATCATCCTGTCTGCTTGAGGTGGATTATTAGCTCAACCTTGATAATAAAAAAAAAACATGTCCCATGAAGATACTGCTTGCTAGCCACAGTCACACTTCACATATTTATTCATTGTAAATATTAGCAATTTAAAGGTCCAGTTCAACATTTTTTTATCCAAAGAATTACAGCTGAACGCTTTCCGTTTTGGTTATTGTGTGTAGCTGCTCTACAGGAGTCCACAACTCAATACAAAGGGCTGGAAAATGACCATTATACGTATGTCCACTTTTCAGAAAATGGCCATTATGTATTCACTTTTCACGCTATGTAAATCGGCCAGTCACACACAGAAACTGTTGATTTTTACACAATATTTGTGAATATGAAAATCTTGTTTCTTTCATTATTTTTGTTTTATTTTATTTGTATTGCATTGCATTGCATTTTATTTAAGTGTTTGTATTTTTCTTCTGCAATTGCTCAGAGCAGAATGCAGAGCTCGCTGAGCCAGGTGGGTTACACTTGCAGCATAATGTTAAATTTTAGTGGCGCACATCCACCATTTTTTTTAAAAGGTGTATCCCTGCAGGTTTTTTGTGCATGCATGGGTTCCACTTCCAACATGATGTCGAGCTTTTCTTTCCTTCGACTGCCAAGCTGCAATAACAGCTTCAGTCACTGTTGATTTAATCCGCAGTAGGAATGAAGACTCTCAATTGGATGACTGGAGGATTGTCACGGAAACCAATCAGTGACCCGTCATGCTCTGTGAAAGGCAGCGTTGTCAATTTGGTATACATCCAATTGTGTTCCTCCTGGATAGAAATCATTCCAGGATCAAGGTGATCACATATAATAGCTTGTTATTTATTTGCAGTTTAAAAAATTCTAACCCCCCCCAAAGCATTTCAGAATCCAGTAACACGCGGTGAAGTTCATGGCTACAGGTTGCTCCTTAAGATAAGGACAACCATAAAAAGAAGAGAATAGTTCACAACAAAAGACCTACATGGTGAATGTCATGTGTTTCGGTGCTGACTGAAGTGTTGCAGACAACCTGATAAAATTAAAGTATTACTCTGCTTGCGTCATATCAGTAGTGGTGCATGTTCCTCTGGTTGCCAACCCCTGATCTACTCGTGCACATCATCTTTGCATTGCCCAGTAGCCTAATAAGTCACGCTGTCTAAATTACTGTCTGCCGGCTAATGGCTACTGAGAATGTCATGCACTTCCACAAGTCCTCATCACACGCAAAAGCTCCGCTCCATCCCCACTGGCTACTTTTCCAGCCATTTCCTTCTGCCTTCCTCTATATTGCTCCCTCACTGGTTCTCCATGGCTCCACTCGGCTGTGGCAGGTGCACTTTGGGGGGCTATGGCGGTCTTTGCCAGAGGCTTCAATGAAGCCTTTATGGACCGTCTTTGAATGCCCCCCTGTTTTTCACTGCGCTACCATAGGAAAGCTACTATCACCGCTGTTATGATCCGCAACCCTGCCAGGCAAAGAGCTCCTTGGAATATTGCATTTATTTGATTTTGGCCTATGAATAAGACACCAACACTCCACATTGCGCACACAGACCAAAAATACAGGAAGTTGAAGACAGTTGCAGAAGGAAAGACAGACTCTTGAGTCTGACACGCCAGCTTGCAGTGGATTTAATGCAGAATTAAGCTGGTGAACTGCAAAGGGAGGTAAAATGAGTCAGCACAGCCTGTCACTGTCGCCAGGAAAGCCTAACAGCCGGACTGCTGTAAAGCCACAGATGCCTGTTAGTGCTTTAAAAAAATGAAAAATGCAACATTTTAGATCCAAGCAAACATGTTACGCAACACAGCCGACTGCCTTACAATGCAAAATGTTTGTTTTGGGGGAACTGATAGAGGGTTCAGGGTAATGGAAGTGACTGGCTTTAGGCGGGGAACATGGTGCACAGGATCAAGTCTCAGATATGCAGTCACTGGGTCCGCCATCCGCTCCACCTCGTAGGGACCAATGAATCTGGGCCCCAGCTAAACAGCTAAAACAAGAGTAAAAGCGGGGCACATAGTCTAAATAGGGGTATTCCAATTACGGTATTGTAAGCTAGCTCAAATTAACTTGTTTTATTGTGTTATAATGCACAGAACTCCTTAATATCCAACAGTACAAAAGGTACATTGTTGAATTTTTCAAATGGTCTTTATATTATGATGTGGAGTGTTCAAAATTTTTACCAATCAAGTTAATTTCCCTTTTGCGGGATTATAATTGATATAATAAATAACCACATTTTTCGAACATTTTTGTTGGGTGTGAGTGTTTTATTTTCTTTATCTGGCCTGACCCTGACTCATGCTCGAAAAAAAATCTGGGCCCCAGCTTAGATTCCCCCGCCATGGGAATATAGTGAAATGACAGCTATACCCTCTGCCCGGGCTTGTAGGCGGGAGCCGGCTTGCGGTGGCAATTACCCAGACTTCTTTTGCGGGATAGTGCGGCCCTGGTACTGTGCCCAAACCTGGTAGGCATGGCAAAGGAAGGTGGCCGTGTAACCAGCCTCTTGGGATGGGAAGATGGAATTTCAGAGTAATATCGTCACAGGGAGAGAATGTACAGGTCAAATGTCAGTGTCCAGGCAGAAAGAACGTAAGATTGTAAGATGTTGCGTTGAGTAACAAAAGTCCCTCACTCCCTCACAATGACTCCAAATGTGTGTTTTTTTATTTTTTGGGTTAAAAAGTTTTGTGACATTTCTCTCTACCTCATGACTTACCTTTTTTTTTTTTAATCTGCGTAAATACCAGCACTCAACCCCTGTTGCCTCAGTGGATTTCCAAAATGTATTGATTCTGCCAAAGACTCCATTGCTTTATTAAAGTGCACTCACTTCCGTGAGGGAGGGAGGAGAGCAGCCTTTTTGGGGTGGAGGCAGCAGGTGGAAGTGACACGAGAATTCATTACACCACTTGTGTTGATGGCTTTTTAAAATAGTGGGAGAGGAAATGCTGCTCAAAGGGGTCATATGCTCAGTCGAAGGAAGCAAAGGAATGACTGATGTAGCTGGTGGCAATGTTGTGACCCTTAAATGGCATGGAGCACACTTATTGATTTTTTTTTTTTTTTTACTGAAATGTTGGGCAGAGACAAGCACCATCCTGTCCAAAGTGTGACGGGTCAGGAAGGGTAGTTGTTCTTTTTACACATTTTTTTTTTAAAGCGAACCTATTATGTTTTTTCCACTTTTCTGACCTACAAATGTTGTATTATCTTATTACCAAAGTTGTTACATCCAGACTAGTACTGTGGGTAGAATAAATTATAGTTTTGGAAAGCCAAGGAATTACAAATGGAATAGGTGCAGATTCTGGAAGATCTGAAAAGTTGTCTGTGCTGGGTGATTGTGTGTAGCTGCTCTATAGGAGTCCAGAACTCAATACAAAGGGCCGAAAAATGAGAATAATTGGTTCCCTTTAAAGGGGATATCAGACTCTTTAGACGTGTTAAAGTTCACTTAATTATTCTTCCTTTATCTTCTCCATGACTGAATAAGCTATTTACAAACCCATCAATGTGACTATACGTATATTTTTTTCATTCCCTATTAGAAAATAGTAACATGCCGGGACACAGACACGGGGCATGATTAAAAAAGTTTTGCTTCCTTCGAGTCCTTTCAGACATTTAAGCGATTTTAATTGGACGTTATAAGAGGAAGGCTCAGCATCGGTAATTTCACATAAAACTAATACAGCTGATATCCTCTGTCGAGAAACAATGTGATAAATAAATAAAGGGGGGAAAAATCCCATTGAGAAACTCCATTGGCTGCCGTTGATGATTCAACACGAGGTCTCAGAACATGCAATTAAAAATATGCCTCCTGCCTCTAAAGCACTCATTATAAAACCAACAATTCTTGACATTTTGAAAACACTGCAAAAAAACACCATCCGACCAGGGGACTCATTAGCCATGTCAAGATGTTTAATTGATCCCACCGTAATACAAATGACTTTTTTTTTTTTTTACAAAAGGATGCCTGTGCATAAAGTGCAAACGGAGCAAAATACAGTAATTGATGAGCAGCTGAAATGCAATAAATGTTTTAATTGGCGTGTTTGCATTGTTACACGTGTGCAACAGGAGCAACAAGGCTTGCAATTAAGGCTTGGACTCTATATGTGGGGGTCCATGGTATAATCAATCAACTTGTATCGGGGTCGCAAGGAGGTTCAATTTAGGCCTGACGTATCGGAAGCTGCTAAGTTAACCCAGACCTTACTTTTTCTTTACCCTTTAAATGCTGCTATTAAAACTTCAGGTAAATAAGCTTATTTGTTAAATGAACTGGTGCCACTTGTTTATACATTATACAAGGGTTCCGTCAGGGTGTATTTTTTGTGGCCGCGGTGGTTAGCATTAGCATTAGCGAGTACACCACTATCTGTATCCGTATCTGCACTCAAAGTGGGCGAGACCAGTTTACCAGGCAGTGTGACCAACACAATACAATACATTTTTAACTTGCCAATTGCACCGTGTATGTGAATGTGGCACGGGTCACTGACCAATCACAGAGCTCGAAGAGTAAATACATTATGAGCGGTGCATATTGTTTCTATGCAGGACAAAAAATGCTTGCCATCGTTTACTATGAGAATAATAATTCATGTTATGTCCTGGGGTGCGCTGGAGGGTTGTCCACACTTGCGGCCATATGGATTGCGTATAAATACAATCCTGTAGGCAATCAGCGAAATGCAAAACACTCCATCACGCTGTCAGATCCCATGATAGATGCAGTCATTCCTCATAAGATTGTGGCTAATTTCACAGGAACTGAAACTGAAAATTAATCAATCTGGAAAAAAAAAAACAATAAAACATACATGCAATTCCATTTGCTGTAATTGGCTGGACGTTTTTATGCAGCTTGCCTTATATTCATTAGGAAGACTTCCTTCACTTAAAGGCATATACTACATTGTGGATGTACAATTATGTACAAAAAATTACAAAAATGTGTACTTTATGTTGGGTTTGCATCCACTGCAGATTGCCACCTCCAATTCCTGTACCTCTGGAGGGGGGGGGGGGGGGGGGGGGTTCTGTCAGCTTTGAAGAGTTTTAGATGACACAATGTTATTGCAAATGATGAAAATATCTTCTGAAAGGCAAAAAAAAGACAAAAGTCTGACCTTCTCTACATAATGGCTCAGGGTGGGGGCAAGGATAGATTTTAATTTTAAGGTGTTCATCTTGTCTGAAGATTTTCATGAATGGAAGCGGGTCAATCTTTGTGTCATCTGATTAAAGATGACAAATCGTCTTTGAGTCATTCTCATCTTTTTCATTGTGTTTTTTTTTAATCCCCTACCAACATATTTATGAGTCCATTTCTGATTTATGTTTTTCACATCAACGCACCATTCCTCCCCCTCCCCGGAGAAAACAAAATACACCCACAGGGTGAATTACTTCTTCCTAATGAAATAGTGTGACCTCATCTACATAACAGGTTTACATGACTCAGCCTTTATGAAAACTTTCTGCTTACTAAAAGAATTACTGTGCATCACCAGTACTGATATTTATAGCACCGGCCTTCAAACAGAAGATGACGCTGCTAAATGGAAGAAAAAATAGCTAATGATCATGTTACGTTTGCATACGGGAAGGAAGTGGAGTCTTTTTGGTCTGATAGTGGGTGCTGTCCCAGGTGGTTGGTCCCCACTAGGCCTTGCCTCGACGAATCTGCGGAACACCGTGGTGGTCAGGGTCCAAATCCGCTCATTTGTCTGAGTCGTCAGGGTGTTCTTAAAGGGGAACTGCACAGTTTTTTTTTTTAGAGGGCTTCATAATAAATAATAATAATAATAATACATTTTATTTGTATAGCGCTTTTCAAAATACTCAATGACACTTTACAGCAGAATGGAGTTGAATAAAAGCAAGTAAACAGAGTAAAAGATACATTAAAATACAATATTCATTTGTTAATAAAAAGCTAAAACAAGAGTAAAAGCGGGTCTAAATTGGGGTATTCCAATTACGGTATTGTAAGCTAGCTCAAATTAACTCGTTTTCTTGTGTTATAATGCACAGAACTCCTTAATATCCAACAGTACAAAAGGTACATTGTTGGAATTTTTCAAGTGGTCTTAATATTTTGATGTGGAATGTTCAAAATTTTAACAAATCAAGTTAATTTCCCTTTTGCGGGATTAAAATTGATATAATAAATAACCACATTTTTCCAACATTTTTGTTGGGTGTGAGTGTTTTATTTTCTTTATTTGGTCCGACACTGACTCATGCTCAAAAAAAATGCTTGGAATGTTATTAATAGACTCCTAACATGGGAGAAACAAAAATACATCACTTTCATTTCAGCAAAATTATGCATCAGGGTAAAAATTTTTAATGACAAAATAGTCAAAACTAATTGATGTGCTCTGATTCGGAGTGCACCAAAAATATTGATTATTTTAGATTGGCTTCGCTAATGAAGCTGCTCTCTAAAATCAAGATCCTCTCACATTTTAGCGCAATCAAACTAATGATTACTAATATTTTATGAAATGTTCAGTAGATAAATGTTTGAAGGTCGACTATGTACGTAATACAGTATCTAAAATCTGTCTTTAATTGTGTTGCTGGGTATAATGTAGCAGTTTAGGTGTCTCAATGCTCAAAGATTTCGACTCAATGTTAGCCTATATATGGTTAGCATCCTAGTAGAAAATGAATTGATAACATCACAGGTTCAATCTGACATGATGGCGGCCAGCATCCTTTGGGAAATAAATGTAACGACCATTATCTTTATATTCTATGAGAAGATTCACATCCAAGGCATTTCCTGATGGAAATTGTCCCTAATCACCTGGTACGATGTGAGGAAAAAGCGAGGATTTATGCCTTCGGCTCACCAGGCTCTGTTGAAAATGTCAAGAAAATCCATAAATTAGCATATCAGTCATTGACCGAACAACCCCGAGAGCGCAACCTTAAACCGAAACAAAGATATCTCATTTTATGAGAAGGCCATAGACCAAAATAAATACTGACTTTTACTTAAGCTGTCAACTCTATGGGGGATTTCATTGGCTATATTTTACATTTTGGAAGGCTTTTTATGCGTGGGTCCGAGTGTTCTCATTCGATTGTCTCTGAAGTAGGCGCTATACTCATCTCCCGCACAGTGTGTGTGTGTCATTAAATATACCATCATTTCTGAACACATAATTTAAAAGCCCCTGTTTAGAAGCCGTAGGTGTCCGTGTTGTAACAGCAGATATTTAGTGCACAGAACAATATTGCACGGAACAATATTTTAAACTTTTAATGAAGTAAATGGCTGCACTGTGTTCTAGTGGTTAGCACGCAGGCCACACAGCCAGCGTACCAGAGTTTGATTCCACCCTCTGTTGAATCGGCATGTTCTCCCTGTGCATGCGTGGGTTTTCGTGGTTACTCCGGTTTCCTCCCACATTCCAAAAACATGCTAGGTTAATTGGCGACTCCAAATTGTCCATAGGTATGAATGTGAGTGTGAATGGTTGTTTGTCTATATGTGTCCTGTGATTGGCTGGCCACCAGTCCAGGGTGTACACCGCCTCTCGCTCGAAGACAGCTGGGATAGGCTCCAGCACCCCCACGACCCTCATGAGGATAAGCGGTAGAAAATGAATGAATGAATGAAGTAAATGGACTGCACCGTGTCTACTGGTTAGCACGCAGGCCACACAACTAGAATACCCGAGTTCGATTCCACCCTCGGTGCCGTTTGCATGTTCTCCCCGTGCAAGCGTGGGTTTTCTCCGGGTACTCCTGTTTCCTCCCACATTCCAAAAACATGCTAGGTTAATGTGAGTGTGAATGGTTGTTTGTCTATATGTGCCCTATGATTGGCTGGCCACCAGTCCAGGGTGTACCCCGCCTCTCGCCCAGACAGCTGGGATAGGCTCCAGCACACCCGTGACCCCGTGAGGATAAGCGGTAGAAAATGAATGAAATAAATGCTTTTTTCGAAACGGAATGAAAACCTTATATTTCATTACAAGTCAATAGGGCGTTTGGCCGAATCAGAACGAAATTTGGTACGGGCTCAAAATGAAGATTCTTTATTACTCTTAAAAATATAACATATGTTGGTTTCACTTATCACACTATGTATTTTCTCTTACTTCCGATTGGTTTACATACATTTTTATGAAATACACATTCTATTCCAATCTCTTTCCTGTGCCCTCCTAAAGCCGGTCCATTGACTTTTAATTAAATGTCAAGTCTGCTTGTATTGTGCACTGTAAATACAATCTACAGTCTACGTTTAACAGTCTGCACTGCTTTATAGTTACCTTATCCTCTCTTCATGGTTCATGGACTCCTGCAGGAATGACGACTGCACTGCTTTCATAAAGTTCCATTCCACATACCGGTTGCACATTTTGTCCATTAGCCTGCAGCAATATGTTAAAACCACTTTAACATGCACCAGCGCCATCATTTTTAACCTCCGTGCTGAGCCTCTGGTGTACCCCTAAAAATATGCCATACAACACGTTTCTACTCTTTAAGCACTGTCATTATTCATTTACTGTGTGAGATAAAGAGATGTGGCACAGAGTTTATTATGTTTGTCCTCGGGATAGCGGAATAGCGAGTACACCGCTATTTGTGTCTGTATCTGTTCACCAACTTAATTTTATATCACAACTGTCAATTTTAATCCATCCCCGCTCATCCGCAAACTTGGTATCCTCCTGGACCCCACCCTTTCATTTGAACCCTACATCAAACAGTTAACCCGGACTGCATTTTTCCATCTTAAGAACATAGCCCGACTCCGTCCATCACTTACATTCTCTGCCGCTGAATCCCTGATCCATGCATTCATCACAACCAGAATGGACTACTGTAACAGTATTCTCTACGGTACAACGTCCAAAACCCTCAACAAACTACAACATATTCACAACTCCGCTGCCCGCCTCCTCACCTCCACCCGCTCCCATCAACACTTTACCCCTGTCCTCCAAAACCTCCACTGGCTTCCCGTCCCCCAACGCATTCACTTCAAAATTCTTCTCATCACCTACAAAGACATCCACGATCTGACCCCCCCCCCCCCCCCCCCCCATATCTCACAGACCTCCTTCATCCACACAATCCCCCGCGTCCCTTTCGCTCCTCAGACTCAAACCTCCTGGCACTCCCTTGTAAGACCAAGCTCCGAACTTGGGGTGACAGAGCCTTCTCCATCGCTGCCCCCACCCTCTGGAACTCTTTGCCCCAGTCACTCCCTGCTTGCACCTTCAAAAAACAACTAAAAACCCACCTCTTTAAATCTGTTTTTAACTTTTTATATCTGACTGCTGTGCCCCGCCCCACTTTTACTCATGTTTTAACTGTGTATAAACGAATGAATGTTGTATTTAACGCATCTTTTTACGTTTACTTAGAGAGCAGCTTCATTAGCGAAGCCAATCTAATATAATCAATATTTTTGGTGCACTCTGAATCAGAGCACATCAATTAGTTTAGACTATTTTGTCATTTTAAATTTTTACCCTGATGCATAATTTTGCTGAAATGACAGTGATGTATTTTTGTTTCTCCCACGTTAGGATTCTATTAATAACATTCCAAGCATTTTTTTCAAGCATGAGTCTGTGTCAGACCAAATAAAGAAAATAAAACACTCACACTCAACAAAAATGTGGTTATTTATTATATCAATTATAATCCCGCAAAAGGGAAATTAACGTGATTTGTTAAAATTTTGAACATTCCACATCAAAATATTAAGACCACTTGAAAAATTCCAACAATGTACCTTTTGTACTGTTGGATATTAAGGAGTTCTGTGCATTATAACACAAGAAAACAAGTTAATTTGAGCTAGCTTACAATACCGTAATTGGAATACCCCTATTTAGACTATGTGCCCCGCTTTTACTCTTGTTTTAGCTGTGTACTAACGAATGAATGTTGTATTTTAACGTATCTTTTACTCTGTTTACTTGCTTTTATTCAACTCCATTCTTCTGTAAAGTATCTTTGAGTATTTTGAAAATCGCTATACAAATAAAATGTATTATTATTATTATTAAGAAATAATGCTGCTAATTTAGAGTTTTTGGAAGTTTTTAGTCGAAGACAGCCCTAGTCATTGGTGTAGAATAATGTAGAATCACCGCATAGTTCAGACAACTACATGAGCCCTTGTCCTCAGTCCGTGAAATGTAATGTGATGGTTGATGGCTGCAGTTCATTTGGAGCTATTGCCTTAATAACAGCAGTGAATTGGCCCGCTGGCCTGTGACCAAAACTGGAGTCGGGGCAGCAAAGACAATTGATCTTTTACAGCTCCCATTGTTATTAATAGATACCTTATTAATTACTCACTGAGGTATCAAATATAGCACAGCCAACTGTGGCCAGCTGGGGCGATGTGTTCAATGCACTGTGACTGAACGTTCTACTGCGCCAAGACTCCCCACTTTAATTTGAGTTTTTCCTCAATGATCCAATTTATTGCGGAATTACTGTGTAATTTGTCACTTGTGTTAGTTTACCCTTATATTATGGGTTGTCCCTTTTTAAATATAGGAGAATATAAATACACAGTTGATGACTTTGACCTGCTGTTGTGAATGGGAGAGACAACTAGGGGAAAGGAGAGCCGATTTTCAAGATTATTTTTGCCTGATTTTGCTATTTTCCAGGACCCTCACCACTCGTGGTGGAATTATGGCTTGCTGTGCCTCCCAGCATGGTGTCAAGGGTGCATGGGAGAAACCAGCCGGCCGGCCAGAACAGTGGGAGACAAACCGGCAGCAGGAACAAGAGCACAAACTGACTTCCAGGAGGCAACTTGTGTGCATTTTTCTGCCCGGACTCTTAGAAACAGACCTTATGAGGGTGGTATTCATCACCGTCCAGCTGACAGATCCAGGTCTCTGAAGAGACCATGTATTGTCCCCATCAGGAACATGTCCACATTTAGGCTCTACATACCGAGCCACGTTAAAATCTGAAGCGGTGCTTCAAAACAAAACCACTATCTTTATCTGTTCACCCATCTAAATGATCTGTCGCCGTATCTGTACTCGGAGTGGGCAGAAACATCGTAGTGGACTCGCTCATCCCAAGTAAAAGATGAACAAGGATTTGACTTAATCTGTAGGAAGTCCAAATGTCAAGAAACTGTAATTCAATAGATAAAGAGGTGACAAAACTAAATAGGGTGAACCAAGCCTTCAATCCACCCATTGTCTGCACCACTTATCCCCATTTTCTCAATTGCCTCCTTTTGTTACTAGAATGCCGTCACTGAAATATCGCCACAAGGCTTTTTTTTTTATTGACCATACAAAAAAAATGAAAGCATCTGCTGCAGTTATTCATCTTCAGGCCTTGTTAGTGTGGGTTATTTATTACCTAAGCAAGCCTTAGAAGACACACAACGAGCTCACCACAAGCACCCTGGCTCTTGACTTCATAATTCTTGTATGACCAAGAGATATGGCCATGAAAATGTTGGCAGCAATAATGTTCAACAAAAATGAACAAATCCTTAAGGCAGATTACATAAATTGAAAAAATATTTTTATGTGTTTGACAGAATGTATGCACGATCCAAGGCACGTCTATTCCTAGAGCACAGTTCATACCAAGGGAATTCAAAGTGTATTACAGAAGAAGGAAATGACCACTTTGTGGGCTGCGCCATGCTGCGCCACCTTGCGCTTCACCATGAAATTACAGTCCAATGTGTTCATTCATTACACACGATGTGACCTGAAATTAGTTTGAGGGAAGAGCTGTTTTTAATATTTGTTATTAGTTGATATCGGCATGGCTGCACGGCGTTCGAGTGGTTAATGCGCAGACCTCACTGCTAGGAGACCCGAGTTCAATCCCACCCTCGGCCATCTCTGTGTGGAGTTTTCATGTTATCCCCACGCATGCGTGGGTTTTCTCCGGGTACTCCGGCTTCCTCCCACATTACAAAAACATGCTAGCTTAATTGGCGACTCCAAATTGTATGAATGTGAGTGTGAATGGTTGTTTGACTATATGTGCCCTGTGATTGGTTGGCGACCAGTCCAGGGTGTACCCCGCCTCTCGCCCGAAGAACTGGGAACTGGGACCCTTGTGGGCATAAGCAGTAGAAAATGAATAAATGAATGATATTGGCATCAGTAAATGACAATGGTATGTCAGATAATAGTATCAGTATTCGTAAAAACCCAACATCAAGCATCTCTGATTGTAACAAAACTGGGTTTGCGATTGGGTAAAATGCATAAAAACCTAACCTCATAAAATATTTACTGTATTTATTGCAAAAACAGCCTTAGTTCCCATGTTTTTTGTATCCTTAAATTCATCTGAAATACTGTTTGTCTTGGTAGATGGAACTTTTTCCTAAAACATTCTTTGTTATTGTCTGAAATTGACATAGATTGGTCAGAAGTTGCCATATGTATTCTTTATTACGTGTGTTTATTATTTGTGCAAGTGATCCTTGAGACTTTATTCTTTCATTATTTTTAATGAGCTGTGTGAAGTTGGTGATTCATGCAAACATGGCAAATAAGCTGTCAGCCTTGTTGACTGTATTTTTCTCAAAAGCACCGTGTTCAGTACTGCACATAGTTTTCCAACTGACTTTATATCAGCAGCCAAACCAGTCTAAGCAAGCAAACAAAATTAAAAATCTGTGAGTGACTGATGCACGGTCGCGCCCGCTGTTTTGAAAAAAAATGCACATTACCAAACAAGTTTAAGATTGCAGGGTTTATACCACATACAGTATCAAAAGAGGTGTAATATTTGCATACACTCATCCATCTTCACAGGAAACCTACCAGTCCCAAAAGAATATGCTAGCTTAGGTTGTTGAGTCTGGACTGTAAGTGTCAATAATGGCCAGTTTGCAGGTTAATACACTGATTGATTGATGAAATCACTTCAACATTGCTGCTGCATCCAGAAAGACCACATCTTAGCCTTTAAATCTATCACTGGAAGCCCAAAAAGCACACTCGTGTCATTTTGTGTATTTTGATTAATAAATAAATCTGGCATATCAGAAAAAAACACTAAAGTTAATTAAATTATTTTATCTAATAATATCACCATCAACAGACACTCACTGATTAATAATCTAGAATTGTTGTCAGGTTACCGTATCCAGCCAATTATCACTGTATGTTTACTTACCTCACAGTTCCTTCAACTGGAGCCTGATAATATGGAAGATTAAGTACCATGTCATTGGTTGCTTCATGTAGAACTAATTACTATTTAATGACGGCTTTTACTGGTGCTGAACATGCTAAACAACCAGATAAGCACAATTTTATGAGATATTATTTATGTATGCTTGAGCCTATCACACTCACATTCATACCTATGGACCCATATCCTTGCACCCCTATATTTTAAGCACTATTCACCGTTGGTTAACATCTCTGGATCTATATAAATATAATATATAGTATTTGTTTGAGATGTTATATCAATGCTGGCTTGCATTAAGTACAACTGAGCCAATGTGGCATGAGGTCTTCAAGCACACTATATGATTTGCTATGCAGTAAATAAAGTTTAATAAAAACTCTAAATCAACAAAAGCCATAAGCTATTTTTTGCACTCTGCACTCACCGTGCATCGTCCAATACCCACCCCATAGGTTTTCTGTTGGGAATATAAACCCAACTTTAATGACTACGTTTGTCACAAAGATTACTTTTATATTCTTTACTTTTGTCCGCCACTGTACCAGTTGAAAAACAAGTTTCATTAAATGTGTGAATGCTTGGCATGGCTGGTGAATTTGGACAATACAAACCGAGGCAAGCAACAAACCACAAGTTGGCTCAAATCACATGACTTCAACAATAAAATACGGGAGTGACGAGTACGGATATCCATCTAAATTATCTCTATCCGGCTGAGTGGGTGGGGCATAATATGGAAGTGGGCGTGGTTTAATCGCATCTGTACATTATTTTAAGTCTGAAATCGACATGGATCGATCAGAAATTGCTATATTTGTTATTTTCCCGCCATATGTGTACTGTGTATGTGTGTAAGTGATCTGTAAGACTTGGGTATTTTGTTATTTTTTCATGATCTGTGTGAAGTTGTCGATTCATGCAAACAATCGTTATAAACGAGTATCCGGCTAATCCTTCGTGACTCGCATTTTAGGAGAGTTATCTTTTTTCTTAACCCTATCAAGTCAGCTGCTGAGGCTGCACTTTTTAACCTGTTTTATTGAAAATTGCTTTCGAACTCAAACATCAGCCAAAAATCCTGAAAATCCGGATCCTGAAAAAGTCAATATCTGCACTAAAATCGTTCCTCGGTACTCCATTCCATATGACAGTAACCTATTTTTCGTTTTCTAACCTTTTTTCAAGCAGAACCTTTGAGACCAGTGCAGTGATTTATCACCGAGATGAATTCCGATCCAGCTCATAGATCTGAGTGATTTCTTCACTGATGTTTACTTTTCCTTCCTAACTAATCCAGGTCATGGTGTTTGGGGAATAGCACTAAGAGATGGAGCTACCTTTTTTCCATCAGGTGCCACTGTTTTCGATTTGGGGAGCTTTTTCTAGCCTGCTTCATTACCAGAGGGAGACACTTCAATGTTGATGAGACCTTTTCTTGTCTTTTTTTCCCCTCAATGAAAGAACACAGACTGCCAAGTCCATCCCCCTCATGGTATACCGTATATTCATTACTACTGAGGGAGGTGCTACATTTTTTGACATTTGATCAGGAATATTTTAATATACCTATTTCTTTATAACTATTACAATTGCGGGATGTATATGTATGTATGTATTTTTGTGGATGATGTCATTTTCCAACAATGGTGTAGCTCAGATGTGTCACTGATAAATTAAGTGGCTGTGTCATATGCAATGTATAAATGGAAGCAACCCCGGAATAGAGAGGACTTTCATCTTTTCTGATAAGACAGTCCTGATTACATCTAAATGGAGAGGAACGTCTAGTCAACGATCAATCAAGTGGAACATGAAAAAAAGGAGGGGGGAGTGGAATCCTTTTAATTTCCTATGACAGTATCCATTACCTCTCATCACTGCAGACTATCATTAGAGTGGAAATCATGGGGACTACTGCCTCCACTCGCAGTTGGGGAGAGGGAACTAATGTAGTGTTCTCGTGCTGAGTTTGTCTCTTCTGCCTTTTCATCGCCATTTTATTTATTTATTCATTTTTAGACATTTTCCATTCAATGACATTTTCCATTCATTTGGACTCTTCTGTGCCCAATATGCCTCCCATGGCCCTTGGGCGAATCTTTAAAAAGCGGAATGTTTGGGACAGTGATTGGTCGGTGAGGCTCCAAATGATCTCAGTTTTTGTGGCTTGTTTTAGAATTCATATTAATTTTTTTGCGCTTTACCAAATGACTTTTTGCAGCCGGCTCTCGTTTGCATTAGAAGGGGGCTGTTTCATTGTTATGCAAGCAATACAAATAAGCTATAGCCTTTGAATTTACAATATTCATCACTTGTTTGATTAATGGCATATGATTATGGATTGCACTGATGCTGCGTCCATTACTAGGTCCTTAAGTCATCTTACTGGACATTTTGGCGGTGACCTATCTCATCTATCTTCCTTTTTACTGACAATCTGCTGACCGTAGCAAAGCACCTTTTCTTGTAGTCCCATCTAATGGGGGCTTACTTTAGTTTTGACAGGGAAATTGGTGCAAAAGACTGACTACACATTCTCTGTGGCGGACATAACAGAACTACTGACACTTGATGGTACCACATTGAACCGACTAAAAAAATATAAAGCCTGAATATAAGACAACCACTCTTCCAAATCAAAGACAAAATTAATGTTTTGTTTTAGAAGCAGGATTCAATATTAATAAATGGGATTTTTTCATAGAGCATAAAAATCCTTTTATGTAAGGACAGTGTTTGTATTGGCTGGAGAGTTGTTGGAAGACTTCTTCATTGATCACCATTATCTGAAAATTAGCATCTTAACTCCTCTTCTGTTGTTTGCTAAAATGCTAATAACTAAAAAAAATAAAATGCTAATAACCAATGGCACACACACACATATACATATACACACACATATATATATATATATATATATATATATATATATATATATATATATATATATGTGTGTCTGCACGGCGGTCGTGTGGTTTGTGCGCAGACCTCACAGCTAAGAGACTGGGGTTCAATTCCACCCTCGGCCATCTCTGTGTGGAGTTTGCATGTTCTCCCCATGGATTTTCTCCGGGTACTCCGGTTTCCTCACACATTCCAAAAACATGCTAGGTTAATTGGCCACTCCAAAGTGTCCATAGGTATGAATGTGAGTGTGAATGGTTGTTTGTCTATATGTGCCCTGTGATTGGCTGGTGACCAGTCCCGAGTGTACCCCGCCTCTCGCCTGAAGACAGTTGGGATAGGCTCCAGCACTCCCGCGACCCTCGTGAGGAAAAACGGTAGAAAATGAATGAATGAATGAATGGAAAAAAGGGAACAAAATCACCACTTCCTTGGCTGTCTTCTGGTAGGAACGGAGTCAATTCTATTGTAAAGCAGTTAGGCTGTTCCATTATTGGAGATCAGTGGTCCTGTTTATAGTCTGGACTCGATTGGCCGCTACCTATTGGTTTGCAAGTATAAACACCTGGACACCGAACATCGAATGACCAGTCTTTTCAATCTTTATATGGAAAAAAGTACCATCTAATATTTTGGTCAATCCAGTAATATTTCATAAACCTTTACCCTCTGTCTGATAGACACTTCTGGTGATTGTTGGAGTGCAAATGCAGCGGCATAAAACCAAGGCTAAATGTCCTCAGATCTGTGTTTGAGTAATGTAATGTGCACCTCACAATCCTGATTAAATTGCTGCACCACAGCTCATGTGAAATGACACCTTAATGTTCTCCAACTATTCCATGGATCTGTTGCTCTTCTCATCCCTGACAAGGTGACTGTGCTGGAAAGTGATTCAACTCGAGATGTACTTCTTTAAAAAACAAAATAGGAAACTCCATTGCTCACAACAATAAAGTCACATTCGACTAACAGTCACAGCACCTCAGGCTTTAGGCATTAAAACCAAACTTCGTTCATATGAAAGAGGAACAAAATGTGTGAAAACAGCCAAGATCCAGTTTTGGTGGCTTCAGCTTTCACAGACACCTGCTCAGGCAGTGAGCCCACCCACACATGCATGTTCAAGTTCCTTAGTGTTACGTCCCCAAAGGTGTCTAGGGCAAAAATGGGGCGTAATAAAAGTGTAGGGAAATAGGAAAATACCAGGCAAGGGAGAGGTAGCACACAATCAAGTATTTAATTCCAGGAGCAACAGAAAACAATCCCTTCAAGAGCAGAGGAAGGAAACAAAAAGCAATCCGCAACACCAGAATTTAAAAGAAACCAGTGAAACAAAAATAGTTGACACAAAATGGCTGCGCACACAGCATGTACAACTGGTCACCCATGCAGTGAGTGTGGCCTCTTGCCGTCTGACTCATATATGGAGGCTCCACCTGATTGGCAACGAGGCACACCTGGGATGCACCTTCCAGGTGATGTTTCTCAAAATTAGGACTGCATGTCACCTAAATTCTGCTACACCCTGACCCATTATTTAGGGACAGGGAACCTGACGTTCCTCGTCAGATTCCAGATTCAGACATACAGAAATATTGTGTTTTAAAACCCGTGTAATTTCACATAGACACTCATTGTTGTGTGGCCAGATATCCTATTTTTCCACAGTACAGGGGTATCAATTGATATTGTGCCTGGACATGATTGATCCTAAAGGTAGCATGTACAGTGGAAATAAAGTGGGTCCAAGGATGGAACCTTGGGGCATGCCAGAGGAGAAAGTAGGGTTGATCAGGGTTGATCACCACTGAAAAACTCATGTCTGTGATATACACTACCACTCAAAAGTTTGGGATCACTTGCAAATTTCTTTGTTTTCATCATGCAAAAAAAAATTTCACAAACAATTTTTTCCATTTCACAAACAATTAAAATGAATCAGATGATTTTCAAAGAAGGATCTACATTTTTGTATAGAGGCCTACTATCAACAACTGTCAGTCCTCTGCATCAATCTCCTGGTATGGCTGCTAATCCAAGTTCATCATTTTATAAGGCTAATAGATGATTAGAAAAGCCATCTAAAAATCCAAACTAAAACTAAAATCTCTTACCATGCTGTTAACTACTCCCTTCAGAGAGCAGCACAAACTGGGTCTAACAAGGACAGAAAAACGCTGCACAAATGTGCAAGAAGACAAATATCTTAGAGTGTGTAGTTTAGGACAAAGACGCCTCACAGGTCGTGGCAGCTGCACTAAATAGTAGCCGTCAAACACCAGTGTCAGTATCAACAGTGAAGCGGCGACTTCAGGATGCTGGACTTCATGGCAGGACTTCCAAGAAAAAGCCATATAGATAAGATATAAGATAAGATATGCCTTTATCCGTCCCTCAGTGGGGAAATTTGCAATATCTCAGACTGGCCAAAAAAATTGAATTAGTGATCCCAAACTTTTGACCGGTAGTGTATGACATGAAGCATTTGAGTCCAGACCCACGTAGACCACCCAAGACTGGAGATGAGGACCGAGTGAACCACAGTATCAAAAACTGCTGTAAGGCCTAAAAGCACCAACACAATGGACTTTTTAGCATCAAGGGCTGTGAAAATGTCCTTGTGTACTTTACTGTGGCTCGTCCTAAAACCTGATTGAAATTTGTTGACAATATTAGGACAATATTAGTTTCCCCATGAGCTTGGACCTAGATGATGGATCTAGGTTTAGGACTGTACTTAAGCAAACAAATTAAAAAAAACACAATTTGTTTAGATGTATGAATAAGGAGTAAAGAAGTAGATTTAAATTCAATAGACATGATTTGATATGGCGATGCATCTCACTGGCTATGAATAAACCGGAGCTGCGTCAATGTGAGCTAGAGGTTCCCGATGTGCAGTGTTTATGCAACATCCTCTGATGTACGGAGCAGACAGATCAGAAATCAGCTTTGAAGAATATTTATGTGTTAACAACTCTGCCGTCTTCCTTTAGTTGATCTTTAATGAATCATGCAGTACGTTTTACATATTGGACGGCCGCACAGGAACCGTTGGTACAGTTAACGGGCGTGTGATGCGTTATAGATTTAGAGTTGGAACCTTCCCAATCAAAGACAGGGAACATCAAGGTAAATGAGGTGAGAGAGTGTGAAATCTTTACTGTCACTTTCTGCCATAGGTGCAAGTCGGATGACTTCCCATATTATTTACATACCGTATTAGATATTGTAGTAAAACTTTTGTTTAAAGATAAACGGTATATGAAATAGATGGAGGGATTGAAGGTGTTTGCTCGCTAAAGATAAAAGCTAAAACAAACATAGTCTCCCAAATACAGACAAAAGTAAGATACTTATACATGCACCCACACAAAAAAGGACTAACGTGACAACTGACAGTTAAGGGTACGCATATGACAGCTTGCTTTGCAACAAAGGAAAAGCAGAATGTTCCAGACGTCTTGATGCCTCTGTGAACAAACGAAAGCAGAAACACTATGAAAGAAGCGGTTCAAGCAAGGGCAGTGGCGAAAGCTGATTGGTCCAGGACTCCAGCCTCTTACACAATCTTGAGTGCATAAAACGCCAGGCAGGGAAAGGAAGGGTGCTTTTTTGCAGCTGCGCTGTAATAAGACTCCCTTACTTGTAGGTATACAGGAACTGCAGATAAGCCCAGACGTGTTTATGAGGTATTGTTGCCAGGAATAAACAATCTGGTTCTCATTCCATGATTTGGTTCTTTAAGATTCCCTTATCGGCGGCACGGCGGTCTAGTGGTTAGCGCACAGACCTCACAGCTAGGAGACCAGGGTTCAATTCCACCCTCTGCCATCTCTGTGTGGAGTTTGCATGTTCTCCCCGTGCATGCGTGTGTTTTCTCCAGGTACTCTGGTTTCCTCCCACATTCCAAAAACATGCTAGGTTAATTGGCGACTCCAAATTGTCCATATGTATGAATGTGAGTGTGAATGGTTGTTTGTCTATATGTGCCCTGTGATTGGCCGGCGACCAGTCCAGGGTGTACCCTGCCTCTCGCCCGAAGACAGCTGGGATAGGCTCCAGCACCCCCCACGACCCTCGTGAGGAAAAAGCGGTAGAAAATGAATGAATGAATGAATGAAGATTCCCTTATCCTTTATTAGAAAGCCACTTAGAGTCCTTAGGGGGAGGATTTCTACAGGATGGATGTAGTTATGGTTTAGTTTGATTTGGTTGTTAGGGTAAGTTAAGGGTAGGGTTAAGGTCGAAAAGCCATTTCATTACAGTGCTGATGGGTTAAGTCTTTTTTTCCAAAAAGCCTTAAGAGATTAAAATTTTTATAACATTCCCAAATCCTGCATGCACATTTTTGGAGCACAAGTTGCTGATTTAATCATCAAGATTGAACAGCTGCCGCCTGCCTCCTCTGCTCCCTGTCAACACTTTATTTTCTTGCCTGCCTTTTGCCACGAGCTTGACAGAGGAGCACGCACTCCCCTCGTCAATATCTTTTAGTCCGGAGCGGATGCTCGTCTAAAGGCCAGAGCGCTGAGTTGGGTGTGTTTAATCAATTCCATCTGACCTTAATTTATACAGAGTAAATAATGAACTGTCCATCCTGTATTAAACATTAACAGGGAAATCGTTGAGAAGAGGCGGGGCTGGGATGAATGGCTTTTACAAGCTTTGCAGGTGGATTAAAGCCCCCCCAACGGTTGGCCTCTGTTGGGGCTTTGAGAAGAAGCCCTGGAGGATTTGCTGTTTGGCTTCCATAGGGAGGCTCAATGTCAATATTGGTGCTAAAGGCAAAAGAGCGTTGATCTTTTAACAAAGGTGGCAATGTCACAAAATTGTGACAAGTAGCATTATGGAATTTAACACACCATAGATTTCCTTTATTGTCATTGCACAATAACACAGCAGTGAAATTGTCAACAAAATGTTGTTGCCTGGCTCCCGTATAATAATAAATAATAAATAATAAATAATAAATAATAAATAATAAATAATAAATAATAAATAATAAATAATAAATAATAAATAATAAATAATAAATAGATTACATCAAATATGAACAACAATGTACAGCGTAAACAGTAAATGCACAAATAATTTATATAATTTTGAATAAATAATTTAAAGTTAGAGAAAATGTATATGTATATCAGGGGTCTCAAACACACGGCCCGCGGGCCAAATGTGGCCCGCAGGACACTAGTTTGAGGCCCCCGCCTTGATATGAAAGTTTAATGTTAGTGCGGCCCCGCGCAAGTTTGATATGGATGCTGTTTGGTATCATGTACCCAGAAAAAATTATTACGTTTGATTAATGTTCATGTTAAAGGTTAAATAACTATTAATAGTTATCCTCCCTATCCGTGTGGAAGTGGTAAGTTTTTGGCTTTTTAAGTTTAAAGGAAATAACTTGGAGGCTACCATTTAGGTAGCCTCTCTAGTTTGCGAGTTAGCATGTGTCTCAAGACCCTGCAGTTGCGCAATATGTTGTAAATAAAAAAGTATAAATGTGACTATAGTCGTGTTTTGTCATGTCTACAGGGCTCTAATAATGCTTTGTTCATTTTAATCTGAAAAAAAATCATTTGTCTACCCACCAACTATATGTGGTTTCTTAATTTTTAATTATTTGCCATTTTATTATTATTATATTTATTTGTTCCTGATTGATTGATTTTCTTTATTCTTGATCTTATTTTGTGTAGAAAAATAAAAATGAAGATATTTGAGAATAGTGGAATGTTTTATCAGAGCTTTCCTTGTAGAAAATCGGAACCAAAGCAAAGTTTATTCATTTTTCTGTTTTTTTAATAAATGCGTTTTTTTTTTTTTTTTTTTGGAAAACCTGATGTGGCCCAGCCTCGCCCAGACCCTAGCTCCAGTGGCCCCCAGGTAAATTGAGTTTGAGACCCCTGATGTATATTATATGTATATGTATGTAAAATAGAGAAAATGTAATGCATTATGTTGTTAGTATTTTACACCAGGAGGTGGCTTTAACATAACACTTGTGATGTGTTTCTATGCAAAGTTAAGGAGTTTAATGAGCTTGAAGTGCTGTGTACACGTGTGCACGTCTGCCCGCTACAAAGAGTCACCTTATGAATGGATGTCATGTCACATGATATCAAAGAGGGTAAGATGGAGAATATTTTTAGTGGTGCAAATAAATCAACATTACAATTTGAGAAACACATTTCCCAGCGTGCATTTGGGCTGTAGAAAGGGCCTCTGCTGGCCCGATGCCACTGTGTAGCTTTATGTCGAGCCAGCCGGATGGAAGCAGCCGATAAGCCCTCCATTTGTACTCTCCAAGCCACAAGCCTTGGCTGGTGTTATAAGCTTGAACTCAAGTTTTTAATTTACTTGGAAAGAGAGCCCGGCTATACACAAAGACATCTGTAATGTAAAATGAACCGCGCTTTCCATATCCCTGATGGTAACGTGGCGGCGTGCCAGACAAGTCTCAGCCTGATGACAACTGTGGTGCCCGACCGTGTCTTGAAGCCATCTTCTTCTCACTCGTCTCCATCAGGAATGTGGCACGGGCAAGTCAGGGTGATAAATAGTTTACCTTTACATGCCAGTAGAGGCTGTCTGCTTCTGTCGCTTCAAAGCAGACTACATCACATTTGGAACTGTAGCCAAAGAATTTTGCTGCATGCATTAGTTACAGTAAAAAAATAAAACTGTTACATCACATACGTAGTAGGCAAGAGGTAATTTTTCCTAAGGAAAAAAAAAATTGTACAACTATTATACTGTATAGCCCAATACTACGTATATCATTTTTTTTACAAGAGGAATTGTACTTATTACAATAGCCACGTATACATGGACCCAAATATTCCAATTCCATTCGGTCTATTTGCTCAAACAGAAAGAATGTAACCTTTGTATACACCTCATTCTGAAAGAAAAGTGCCAGTTCGAATGAATATATAATCGGATTAACGGGGGTGGAATATTCCTTTCCCCAATCCGATTGAGGTATCTTGTACCCGCTCAAACGGAAAGTTGTCAGGGTGTGTTCTTCCTGTGGTGTTTTTCTTCTTCTGTTGTTTATTGGCGGTTGGCAAGCAGCTTTTGTGTGCATTACCGCCATCTGTGGAACAGAATCTAAACCCTTCTATACGCCATTCACAAGTCCAGTTTTATTAAAAAAGAAAATGTATATCTATATAAAACATGTGCCGAGTTTAATTATAAAATATTAGCAAGATTGAATTTGATCTTTTCCTGTTTAAATTTATCCCGGGTGCGTTCTTTCAGCGAATGGTGAGATATGACGTAACACGCAGCTCGAGACGTTCTTCGATTTTAAAAAATGGAGGCGAGCAATCGGCACTGGACTGCTGCGGAAAGTTTGTTTTTGATCCAAACTAAATTTCAAGACTGGACAAACGAAAAACTGGCAATAAGGAGTTATTCCAACAAGTGAAAGAAAAACTCCGGGAAGTCGGTATCACGTGATGTTGATGTTTACGTTTTACTGCGTATGCCCCATTAACTATTCTGGTTGATTATTGCGGTGCATGTAGACATGCGATTGGAATATTCCATTCCATGTATACCATTGCTTTCGGAAAGGTCATTCAGAAAGAGAAAAACTCCTCATGTAAACGTGGCTAATGTTGTCATGCAAGTGAAATTTGCAAATTGCTAAGAAACAAAACCTTTATTGTTTCTCGTACAAAGGTACGCAAAATCATGACATTAGCATCTACGTGCACTGCACGTTGGATAGACATTATGCAATCCTTCACCATTGCATCAAAGGCAATGGGGCTGAATTAATTAGTTAAGGTGGTTTTTAATTCATAAATCATCAAATGCGTCCTTCATAGTTAAAACCACAATGGGGCAAATACTTCGTAAACCTACTCTTATTGTTGGAAATGAGGCCGTGATTTGCGTCTGTGTTTTGGAAAATTGAAATCGCTAAGAATGACGATGAAATCACAGTACAGCATCAGCAAGGTAGCTCCCCGTATGGTCGTTCGCTCGTATGTTCTCCATTTTGTTGCATTTTGCTGGTTTCAGTTTCCAGTTCAGTCTGTACAGTACAGATAAATTAATTGATTATCAGTTTCTCAATAGTGTTTCAAATCGGGTAGGGTGTGAAAACATTTCTGTCCCCCAGTGACAGATAATAACCAACTAAGAACCACTGCGGTAGACTGAAAGTCAAAACCCCACTTGATGAATTCCAAACCTCTTTGGTATTGGCGACTATGTTGTATTAATCTATTATAGCTGTAATAGCTTTGGTACAAATGTCCCCAGAAGTGCTTGTGAGTATATGAAGTGAAATTCATCTTAAAATAGACCTCATTTGGGTCGGAAATGTCAATGTCACTAAGGTGTTTAAAACTGCCACTCAACTTCTCCTCCCACTTCTTACCTCCTGTCAGCTGCTTCCCATAGTGCAAGTTGATTAAAAAGACATTTTAATTGCCAAAAAAAAAAAAGTCTTGCAGTCGCCCTTGACAACATCACATTCATATTCTGGACTGTGAGACAGCAGGGAAATTTTTGGTGGAGGGTGTTAATTTCAATAACATCTGTCATATTCTGATTGGTTAGCCGCGCCATCAGCCATGTCGAAGGCCTCTTTTGAAAATCCACTGTGAGGTAATTAATATTGTAAAAGTGCATTGAGCTTTGAATTTCAGCCAAGTGGTGGTCGCCTGCGAAGAAGACAGACTGTCTCCAATGACAAGAAGAGAGCTTCTGACATCTGGGAATGTATTAAGGAGTTATTTTTTTATTTTCAATGAAAGCAAAACAAGTGGCTAGAGAGAGATGGGTCCATTTATCTTAGCCATGATTGCTGGAGAACACTCAAGCGAAGCTGCACTTGCATATCCCTTTTGGGGAGTACAAAAAAACACAACATCATTTCATCTGACAGAGAGATGACTGAAAGAATCCGTGCCCCCACTGCTAAAAAAACCCAGGCCTCGCTGATAAAGATGGCCCACTGATAATACACGATGTTCCAAAGCACAGAAGTCTTTCGTTAATGATATCGGTTTTGAATAAGACCTATTCACATGATGTGGTTGAAAGCATTAATAAAATATGAGGGATGGAAAACATTTTTGTGTTAACATTGTCATGATTATTGTACACTATATGCTAACTGGGGAAACCCAGCATGGATACTGCAGATTTTTAATGGACTTTATTTGATTTATTGTTGTTTTGCAAATTTGGAGCAGGAGGGGATAGAAAAGAAGAAAAAAACAGAGGGGGGAGTGAAGGGACAAAAAGGGTAAAAGAACAACAACTACAATGACAGTAACAAAACAACTACATCATCAAATGTCTATGCTAGGCTCTCCTCTAGGCTGGAGCCTATCCCAACTGATTTCGGGTGAGAGGTGGGGTGCACCCTGGACTGGCACATATCGCCAAGCAGCCAATTCATTCATACCTATGGAGAATTTAGATGCAAGTTTTGGGAATGTGGGAAGAAATCGGAGTACCCGGAGAAAACCACGCACAGGGAGAACATGCCCAAGCGGAGAGCCGAATCCAAGTCTTCCCGATCTTTAAAGTCCATCATAGAAACTAGACCAGCAGTAGGCCTAGTAATGAGTAACATATTGCAACTTTTCAAAAACCTTTGTATCATGTACATGTACAATGTATCATTTGTCTGATCTTCCCTCAGGCGGCACACTGAATCTGACAAGATGTATTACAGTAAACTGGTTCAGTGTACCACTTTTAAGACCTAAATGTTAACCTACAAATACAGAGGGAGATTCATTGTAGCTATACTTGTCAGGTTATTATTAAGCAGCACAGTTCAACATTGTAGTACAAAATTATGATGTCCGCATTTCAGATTGCCACTTTTAATCCAAATGAAATTACACAGAAAAATTAACATTTTTGGATTTTTTTTTTTTATTAAAAATTTTTGATTAAATAAATGTTATTTTTTCCAAACAGTGCACTAGTAGTACAGTAGTCTACCAGAAACATAATGATGTTCCTACTCTTCATCCTTCTTAGAACCACAACCACTCAAGTCAAAATGTTGTACCAATTAAATTAGATTAATCTGCAATAACCCTACAATAACAAGTCATTTGCTTCCAAAGACATATACATACGTCTTTTACATTTTTCTGCGCAAGAGGCACATAGACTTTGAAGGTAAATAAACGTCCACAAGGTGGCAGAAGTGCATATTATAAGAACTCGGCATGCATCATTCTTATTATAATGTATGTTCCGGAACAACCAGGAAGTGAAAAGGCATCTCGCCATATTGTGCGATGGAGGTTACACATGACCAGCTGTAGTTGACTTCGTCCACTTCTTCAAAGTGTGTTTGATGTGCTCACCTTCTGTAGTAGTTCCAAAAACCACACTCTTACTACCATCTGTGTACCATTACAGGGGGAATACAGTACGACGCTGCTAAATATGTTTGGGACCAAGCAAAAACCCAAATGTAAAGACGACATAAAACTTCAACTGAACTCGGAACAAAGTCACCAAATTTTCACCTTATGAATTGATGTTGGGTCATTTAGCCAGACTCTTAGCTTGCCTGTGCAAGTAGGTCAGTTCATATCCCATTATCCCATGATCCTATTATCCCATTATCATATCACATATTGATTATACCTCTGTATGGGACAATAAAGTTCCTTCCTTCCTAATGTGTCATAATTAACAGTCTGTTTTTATCTGTCTATATATCTTTAGAATGCACAGAAAATATACAAATGTGTGATCATGTCTCACACAGACATAATTCCCCAAAAAGTGCGACTCTCCTTTAACTGTATTCCATTGCAGCTCGGCGCTATGAGCTTATGAGACCTCTCTTTCACATAACACTGTTCCCTCACTGACTCACATCACAACAATTATTACCGAGCATTATCAAGATCATCGATGTAAGCAATTTGACAGCCAGCCAGCAATGAGATTTTAAATGCATCCAGTGGGGCTGTGATGTGCTTTGTGAATCTGGGAAATGATTTGAAACCAAGCGGCAAGCACAGCAGGAGGGGGAAACATGCCTTGGAATAATTAGTGTATTTTTTACATAACAACACAGCATACCAATATAAATACCATAACCTACATAACCAATTAGGTTTTAAATTTAGGATAATTTTCTGTGATTACTTTGTTGTGATTGATTACAACAGTGACCTTCCGCAGAGGGGGGGGGGGTACTTTCTTGTCCCTTGCCCATCTACCCCCGACTCACATCCTTTATGAAAAAAAAACAATACCACAATTCAGTCAACCCCCCCCAATATTTTTACAATCTCATAAAAATTGTATTTAAGCACTTCGCTGGATGCTTCGTTTCCAAGGCAACCAAATTCACCCATCAGTATTAAGTACCTCAACCCTGGAGCCTGTACTATATTGCTTGGGTTTTCTTCCCTCCGTTTGATGACTTTCATTTTGTGATATTGCTACTGTAAACCTTATCCAGTGACATCACCGTGTTTATGCTTTTTCATTTTGTCCTGTGTACTGTATGGAGTCACACGCTACATTGTATGACTTTTTGTATATGAAAAAGACAATAATGGAAGGAGCTTCATTATCTATTATTTGCACTTCATAAGAAAATAAACATGAACTAACAATCATGGTATACAGTGGAACCTCATACACAAACCAGTCAGTTCACTTCAAAATTATTCTCATTTCAAAACATTGTATTCCATATTAAATTGTGTAAAGTTATATTTTGTGTCTTAATGAAGTCATTTGTCCATTTGGTTATCGTCTGTACACAGTTGTTCCTAACTAAATATAATTTTTTCACTTTTTTTGACAACTATTATAGTTGTTTGTGATGCACATAGCCCAGCCACCCAAGTCATGGAACATGGTATAGTCTTCACTAACTTAAGAGCACGTAGAGTAACTTGCATTTGTGCCACTTGCTTAACGTTCCAAGTCAGCCCAACAGCGAGCTTGCAGGTGTGAATCATTTTAGCTGCTTGAATGTGAAGCAGGGAGTGAAGATCGGACAAAAAGCACTCGCGAGCTCTCTAATGCATGTCCTCCTGCAAACATTCCCTCAGCCCACTCGTTCACCTTAATTGGGAGCACTATTTGACAGGCTGCTGGTCCTCAGAGACAAGGGAGAGAAAAACATGTGAAAAAACGAGCACTAAGAAGCTGAACTGCTTCTGAATGCTGTCGGAGACATCAGGACAACATGCACTCCAACTTATGCAAAACACTTGGAATATGTAGCAGAATCTCAAATGCTGCCAAACAAGTTATAACGTGCAAACCAACGAAGGATGACAGATGGCTGAGCCTTTTAAAATGTTGCCTATAATGGTCATTTGCTGCAAAGCCCTCAAGTCAAAACGAAAAACCTGTTCGAAGACCATCACATCACTAAGACACATTGCATAAAGTGGAGACAACTTTGAGTCATCCTTTTACATTAGTGCTTATTAAAAATATATATTATAACGTACTTTTCATCTGTCTCCCTTTATGAGCAAGGAATATGCTTTTTACAGTACTGGTTTACTGGTTTACTGGTAATTAACTCAACCTCTCACAATTGTGCTTGTGCACTTGAAATTTACCAACCCCCTCAACTTTTGAGGTTGTTTGAAAATTAGAAGAAGTTTTGTTAATGTCGGACACACTTTGTCTCCCACGGAGGTGGGTTGAACCACAGTGTACATCTGGAGGATGACGTCACAGTTTTCAGTAGTCACGTTTACATGAGGAGTTTTTCTCTTTTTGAATGACCTTTCCGAAAACAATGGTATCCACGGAAAGGAATATTCCAATCGCGTGTCTTCATGCGCCGCTATAATCAAACAGAATAGTCAATGGAGCATACGCAGTAAAACGAAAACATCAACATCACGTGATACCGACTTCCCCCGAGTTTTTCTTTCCATACAAAGGAGATGAATCGGCACTGAAGGTATTGAACTGATGAAAATTGTCCCATACTGATCTGAAGCCAATCGATCAGAACAAATTCGACAGAAATATATGTCACATAGGACAATAAAGGGGGCTCCATGGTTAGTATGTTGGTAACACGGTCAGGAGATCTGGAAGATCTGTGTTTGATTCCAAAAACATGCACGTTTGGTTAATCAGAGACTCCAAATTACCCGTAGGTGTGAATTGTGTTTGTCTATATGTGAAATACTTATTTTAAGAATAAAATCCCTCAAAGTCCTTATCTTCTGTGTCTGAATTGAATAGCTTGGCAATTTTGCCATCAAACTTGCCGAGTTCCCTCTCATCATTGTCGGAGTCAGTCTCATTAGCCACATTTACATGAGGAGTTTTTCTCTTTCCGAATGACCTTTCCGAAAACAATGGTATACATGGAAAAGAATATTCCAATCTCTTGTCTACATGAGCCGCTATAATCAACCAGAATAGTCAATGGGGCATACGCAGTAAAACGTAAACACTAACATCATGTGATACCGACTTCCCGAGTTTTTCTTTTACTTGTTGGAATAACTCCGTATTGCCAGTTTTTCGTTTGTCCAGTCTTGAAATTTAGTTTGGATCAAAAACAAACTTTCCGCAACAGTCCAGTGCCGATTGCTTGCTTCCATTTTTAAAACTGAAGAACGTCTCGAGCTGCGTGTTACGTCATATCTGAGCATGCGCTGAAAGAACGCACCCGGGATAAATTTAAACAGGAAAAGATCAAATTCAATCTTGCTAATATTTTATAATTAAACTCGAGACATGTTTTATATAGATATATATATTCTTTTTTAATAAAACTGGACTTGTGAATGGCGTATAGAAGGGTTTAGATTCTCTTCCACAGATGGTGGTAATGCACACGAAAGCTGCTTGCCAACCGCCAATAAACAACAGAAGAAGAAAAACACGAGGAAGAAGAACGCACCCTGACAACTTTCCGTTTGAGCGGGTACAAGATACCTCAATCGGATTGGGGAAAGGAATATTCCACCCCTGTGAATCGGATTATATATACATTCGGATTGGCACTTTTCTTTCGGAATGAGGTGTATACAAAGGTTACATTATTTCCGTTTGAGCAAATAAACCAAATGCAATTGGAATATTTGGGTCCATGTATACGTGGCTAGTGTCTACCCAAGTTATTTTAAACACAGGTAGTCCTGCATAAAACGACCACATTTCCGCTACCGATGTCCAAATTGTCTGCACTTAGTAAACGCTGACCTCTGTTCAAGTGGCTATCCAAAGGGTTTATTCATTTAATATATTTGCTGACAAAATTAGAGTGCACCCTCCAGCCTCCTTGCGAGGGTGTAGAGCTGGTCTGGTGCTCCGCGACCGGGACGAAAACCGTATTGATCCTCTTGTAGCAGAGATTGGACCAACAATCGCACCCTTCTCTCCAGCACCCTGGAATCGACCTTCCCAGGGAGGCTGAGGAGTGTGATCTCCCTGTAGCGGGAACACACCCTCCGGTCCTCCTTCTTGAAGTT
Organism: Doryrhamphus excisus; assembly: GCF_030265055.1. Lineage (NCBI taxonomy): Eukaryota > Metazoa > Chordata > Actinopteri > Syngnathiformes > Syngnathidae > Doryrhamphus > Doryrhamphus excisus. The sequence continues at coordinate 15,411,662 of NC_080475.1, read as the reverse complement.
GCTGTTTTATTTTGTCTGACATTACATTTAGCAGCTGTGAAGGTGCTGAATACTGATGCATGGACGGTTTGTCCTAAATAGCTACTTTAGCTTTTAAGTAGCTGCCACTTAGACAGCTCTTTTCAATCACTTCATGTGTGGCGCAATGATGCATGGTTTCATGCAAGTTTTATGCATGAAGCTGAAGGTCACATTTATTGTATACATATTATTATCTTTGAGATGTATCCAAATGCTAGCACTAACTGTATATTTACTCCAAGACAGTGCCCACTGTATATATGCATATGTATATGTAACATTTACACTTGTGCTTCAAGTAGGATTCTATGAGTATCGTCCGTAAGCTATTGAAATATGAATCCATTGAATGACATCGAAAGAACCGTTGCCTTCATTTGATGAATTGTTTTCCCATTACAACCAATGCTACTTTATCCATCAGCATCTTATGAATATTAAATATTGGTCCACTTCCATCAGCCACTTGTTCGCAGACACAGCAGCTGCCAGAATCAAAAGGTTAATTAAAAGGTTAATGGTCTCAAGACTCAGCCACAACAGAATGCGCCTGTTTCATGTTCATTTGGATATTCTTAATGCTATGCGTGTAGTCAGAATAACTAAGCAGTGTGATGTTATGCACACATCTGACATTTAAAAACAACAATGAGAGAAAGTAAGAGCGAAAGAAACTTTTTTGTTGTAGTTTTTTTTGTGGATGAGAAATAATACTGTAGATTTAAATTAGGGAAGCTAGAATTTAATAATCTAAGGTGCAACAGTGGGTCATTTTGAATCAGGAAAAGGAATATTGTCACAATTCAAAGTTACATTCGTAAACATTTAGTCTGACCCAAGCACTAGAGTGAAGGAGGAGATCTGAGAGTTTCCATGAAGGGCCAATGAGTAGTGAGTTGCAAAGGGACAAATGGATGCCTGCAAAGCCTCCTACCGGCCCAACCAGAGCAGGTGGAATAAAGTTTTCCAAGTAAGAATCTGGGCTAAGTAGAGCTTCGGGCGGTTTGCCTTAGTTCTTAGGTCGTCGTCTAAACCTGGCCTATATAAAATAGGGTCAGTATAAATTCATGTGCAGACAAAACATCCTAATTAGGCTACAAGGTCAATCCATTTAATATACTGCTTGACTTGGCCGTATATGTCAATATATTATCACAAATCAATGAAAATCTGCTGAAAATTCATTTTCTACAGCTTATCCTCACCAGGGTCGCGGAGGGTGCTGGAGCCTATTCCAGCTGTCTTCAAGCGAGAGACGGGGTACACCCTGGACTGGTCGCCAGCCAATCACAGGACACATACACTACCATTCAAAAGTTTGGGATCACTTGGGAATTATTTTGGTCAGTCTGAGATATGGCTTTTTCTTGGCAGTCCTGCCATGAAGTCCAGCATCCTGAAGTCGCAGCTTCACTGTTGATACTGACACTGGTGTTTGACGGCTACTATTTAGTGCAGCTGCCAGGTGACGACCTGTGAGACGTCTTTGTCTTAAACTACACACTCTCAGATATTTGTCTTCTTGCACAGTTGTGCAGCGTTTTTCTGTCCTTGTTAGACACAGTTTGTGCTGCTCTCTGAAGGGAGTAGGTTTAGATTTTTAGATGGCTTTTCTAATCATCTATTAGCATTATAAAATGATGAACTTGGATTAGCAGCCATACCAGGAGATTGATGCAGAGGACTGACAGTTGTTGATAGTAGGCCTCTATGCAAAAATGTACATCCTTCTTTGAAAATCATCTGATTCATTTTAATTGTTTGTGAAATGCATGAAAATTTGTTTATCTTTGGAAAACAAAGACATTTGCATTTGACATTAGTGTATAGGCAAACAACCATTCACACTCACATTCATACCTATGGACAATTTGGAGTCGCCAATTAACCTAGCATGTTTTTGGAATGTGGGAGGAAACCGGAGTACCCGGAGAAAACCCACGCATGCACGGGGAGAACATGCAAACTCCACACAGAGAGGGCCGAGGGTGGAATTGAACCCTGGTCTCCTAGCTGTGAGGTCTGCGCGCTAACCACTAGACCGCCGTGCCGCAATTTGACTATTTGACTTACAATTTCAGCAAACAATTAATTGTCTATATAGACATATTCGTTCTACGGGGCGGCGGCGGGGGGGGGGGGTTCATGCAAACAAACATTTCTACTCCCCTGATAAGGAGGAATAAATCAGAGAAGAACCAGCAGGCACCACTGAAATATCTCTGGCTGGCAGACACACAATAACAGAGAACTGACCTTTCCTGGTATGAACTCTACCTCAGTGGTTGGAGGACTAAACAAAAACTTTACTAGTGCAAAGTATTGGCATGTGAAGGACAAAAACATTAAAAAAATAAACATAAACAGTCCACAGCGTTAGGCGCTCCAATACTGGTTTACAAGTGTAAATTGGGGTGTATGTATTTATGCAAATTAGTTTGTGTGCAGGAGCGTGAAGGAAGAAGAGCACAACTGGCCCACCAGGCACATTCTCAATCACCTGGTGGGGTGTTGATTGGTGAAAGAGAACCCTCCAAATTCCTCTTCTAACATCCGCATCCAGATGCCCCGTGGACACAAACGCACACACCGGGAGTATCCACAAAGCCCACACAGCAGCCGTGGCCAAACATGTTTCACTATGTTACATCCAAGCTAAATAACCCTGCACAAAGCATTGCTGTATAATTGCATTTACCCTGCTCCGGGCCTGCCAAAAGAGGAAAAATGTTCTTTATAATAACTCCAGCAGAGCATCACAACTTGGCGTTGCAGTTGTCAATTTATTGGTGATTTTAGCTAACTGTAATTTGACTATGGTTTTATTTCATTTGAACATGCATCAGATTACAATTGAGTCCATCCCATAATCAGTTCACAGTTCCACATGTCCAAAAGGAGTAGGAAGAAGCAAAGCTTATTAAATCCTACCCCTCCACCTGGTACTTTTACAATCAGTAACTGTTACATTTGTTCACTTCCTGCTTTCCATAATACAGTTTAAGGTTTTTTTTAAGTTTATTTTTTTTAAAATAATGTACCTCATACCGAAGTACGAGGTGATATGACCATCCAATGACATAATGGGTACCATAGTAAGTGTCAATATAGTGATATATATAGCACATCATGACTGGTTCAAGACTCTTCATCCTTGTATTTAGCAAACATCAACTGCTTGTATTGTTTCTTGAATTGGCTCATCGTTGTGCATTGTTTGACTTCCTTACTCAATCCATTCCATAGTTTGATTCCACATACTGAAATGCTATGGCTTTTTAACGTAGTCCTAGCATAGAAGTGTTTCAAATGTAGTTCTTCCCTGAGATCATATTTCTCCTCTCTTGTAGAGAAGTATTGGATGACATTTTTAGGGAATTGGTTATTTTTAGCCTTATGCATTATTTTAGCTGTTTGAAGATGAACTATATCAGCAAGTTGAAGTATTTGTGATTTTAGAAATAAGGAGTTAGTATGTTCTCTGTAGGCGGCATTATGAATTATCCTTACTGACCTTTTTTGCAGTACATTTAGCGAGTGAAGATTGCTTTTATAGTTATTAGCCCATATTTCCACACAATAAGTAAGATATGGTAGAACCAGAGAGCAATAAAGAGTGTGGAGTGATTTCTGATTGAGAACAAATTTTGCTTTGTTCAATACTGAAATATTTCTGGCCACCTTATGTTGTATGTTTGTAATATGAGGTTTACAGCTCGTATTTTCATCTATTGTGATAGATGATGTGATAGATTTTCCTTCACCCTTTCAATTGCTGTAGTGGTATTATATATAGTATTTGCACAGAGAATGCAGAATACAGTAGTGCTGCTGCCAGTCCTGCAAAAATACTTAGACAATACAAAAATACAAAGACAATAAACAACACCAGTCCAAAGTATTTTTGCAGGACTGGCAGCAGCACTACTTTATTCTGGATTCTTTGTGCAAATACTGTAATACCACTACATGGTACATGACTTAGTTTCCAACATGCAACATTGAAGTACATCATGTTTACAATTGCACAATTCAATCTGTCCAAAAATAAGTACGCTATTTTATATAATCCCATCCCTTCTCTGTTAAATTATGCTTATTCTGAACTAAACTAGTAATAGATAATCCGTAAATCTACCGTATTATGGTGACATGTTTATTTTAGTCAGCATACAGTATGAATGATCAGGAATTGGGCAAAATAATATGTATGATTTTCAGTACCAATATTATTATTAATGCATCTTGTCTTGTTTTATAGTGTATGGTTGATAGAAAAGTGAAGCATTGTCACGCACATAATTACACAGGATAGCAAAATATTGGAGTTGTTTGGAGGTAATAAGGTGTCATCTCCTGTAGTGCCTGTCATATTTTTATGGCATGAAAGGGAAGGAAAAAAAAAAAGATTCTCTGCTTGTCATCGCCCAAAACAAAGGCCAGTGTAGAATTAGGTTACCGTAGGAAATTGCCGTTCCTTAAGTGCAATGAAATTGTATTTCTGTCGAAAAACTCATATCACAGGTTTTGAATTCGATTTAGTGCTTCCAACACGCTGAAGAGTTTGTGTTTTTCTCCACGCCAAAGCAGCGTGGGGCTCGGTGCAGACAGGATATTTACTGCTTTCATTCGTTTGGAGACAGCAGCTTATTGCTTTTGTGTTCCATTATTACTGCCTCCAACCGGGGCTAATTTATTTAGATTAAACAGCCTTGTTTATGTTATGCCTTTCCCCCTCCCTAAAAAAAACAACAATATTACATTTGGTGAAGAACTAAATATTACCAATAGATCAAGGAAATTACATTTTGTGGGGAGGGGGGGGAAATGCATTCTCTTTGGTGGAGATTTCATATTTAAAACAGATAATGATTTCAATAAGTTAAGATAGAATGTGCCAACAGAAAGGGGCAGATGCTGTTGGCGGTCGGGGACTCCAGTTCTGTTTGCAAGAGGCTTGGCAAAAGAGCAGTTTACAAATGCCAACATTTCACCAGGGTCTTGCCCGTGACACCTTCCAGCTGCAGACATTTTGGCTCACCACGGCCGACTGGAAGCCTTTCAAAAGTTGGAGCCTTGTCGCTGCTCATATTTTACTCACATGCTCAGTTGAATTTTGCCACATTTAATCATGCCTCCTCTGACTATATCTGACTATATCAAGCATGCATTGTTTCTCTGGTATTATTTTAAAATGTGAAATCGTGCTGCAACGCTACTAAGTTCAGTTGCAGTTCACAGATTTTGAAGCTCCTGGCAGAGGTTGATAAAAATGTAGTCATTCAGATTACTTCTCAGCACGAGAAGATCAGGAAATAAAAAGCACAAGCATCCTGTGTTAATATGCCTTGGTTGAACTGCATTCTGCTACACAGTAGTTTAACGTCACCCTTGGTATCCCGTCACACTACAGATAAGGTGTTGAGCTTTGGCAGACTTATGTTGCCCCAGTTTAAGTGGGGGCGGCGCTACAAATGTTCACATATGCCAAGGAGGGTATTATTATTATTTTCACTACATCATATCTGTATTGATGTTTCATGTTTGGTTGTTTAAAATGAGCTCTGGTGCCTTCCTGCCTGCAGGTTAGTAGTATTACTTCCATACAAAAGGAGATGAATCGGCACTGAAAGGTATTGAACCCATGACTCGTCCCATATTGATCTGACCAAATTCGACAGAAATATATGTCATATAGGACAATAAAGGGGGCTCCGTGGTTAGTATGTTGGTGACACAGTCAGGAGATCTGAAAGAGCTGTGTTTGATTCCAATAATATGCACGTTCGGTTAATCGGAGACTCCAAATTACCCTTAGGTGTGAGTGTGAATGGTGTTTGTCTATATGTGAAATACTTATTTTAAGAATAAAATCCCTCAAAGTCCTCATGTTCTGTATCTGAATTGAATAGTTTGGGAATTTTGCCATCAAACATGCCGAGTTCCCTCTCATCATTGTCGGAGTTTTTCTCTTTCCGAATGGAATCTTTCCGAAAACAATAGTATACATGGAAAGGAATATTCCAATCTCTTGTCTACATGAGCCGCTATAATCAACCAGAATAGTCAATGGGGCATACGCAGTAAAACGTAAACATCAACATCACGTGATACCGACTTCCCTGAGTTTTTCTTTCACTTGTTGGAATAACTCCGTATTGCCAGTTTTTCCTTCATCCAGTCTTGAAATTAGTTTGGATCAAAAACAAACTTTCCACAGCAGTCCAGTGCCGATTGCTCGCCTCCATTTTTTAAATCGAAGAAGGTCTCGAGCTGCGTATTACGTCATATCTCCGAATTCGCTGAAAGAATGCACCCGGGATAAATTTAAACAGGAAAAGATCAAATTCAATCTTGCTAATATTTTATAATTAAACTCGGGACATGTTTTATATACTAATAAAACTAGTAAAACTGGATTAATAAAACTGGACTTGTGGATGGCGTATAGAAGGGTTTAGATTCTGTTCCACAGATGGCGATAATGCACACGAAAGCTGCTTGCCAACCGCCAATAAACAACAGAAGAAGAAAAACACGACAAAGAAGAACACACCCTGACAACTTTCCGTTTGAGCGGGTACAAGATACCTCAATCGGATTGGGGAAAGGAATATTCCACCCCTGTGAATCCGATTATATATTCATTCGGATTGGCACTTTTCTTTCGGAATGGGGTGTATACAAAGGTTACATTCTTTCCGTTTGAGCAAATAAACCGAATGCAATTGGAATATTTGGGTCCATGTATATGTGGCTAGTGTCAGCTGGAAATACAAGCCAAAAGATCTATTTAAGAACGTTTCTCGAATAAAGTATTTGCTTGGCCCAAATGAAAAGAAGATCCCTCACAAAAAGCAGCACCACATACAAAAATCCATTACATATACAAAAGGAGGTATCGGAGAAGAAAAAAGCACTACTAGGGGTGTCAAGCGACACCCAATTCACAAGATAAGATAATGCATAAGAATGATATGACTGATTTTAGCATACATTTTAAGAAAAACACAATAACAAATGATTGGAATTGTTTTGGGTAGGATAGGACGACTTTGGGGCGGCACGGCGGTTGAGTGGTTAGCGCGCAGACCTCACAGCTAGGAGACCAAGGTTCAATTCCACCCTCGGCCATCTCTGTGTAGAGTTTGCATGTTCTCTTTGCATGAATGTGAGTGTGAATGGTTGTTTGTCTATATGTGCCCTGTGATTGGCTGGCCACCAGTCCAGGGTGTACCCCCCGCGACTCTCATGTGGAAAAGCGGTAGAAAATGAATGACGACTTCGGCCTATTTCATGTAATACCTGGCGGACTTTACACCACACATTCATAGAGGCTTGGTCGAGAAAGGTGGTCTGACGACAAGGGGCCTTTCACCAGGAGAGTAATTGAGATCAGTGGTGGGGGGGGGGACTTACACACAACCATCCACACAACTTCTTGGCTGCTGTCCAATTAAAAGCCGGCAGTCTCACCGCCGCCGATGCCTCCAATTACTGGCAGTGCAGCTCGGCCGGTCAGAGAAGCTGCCACCTTGTCTCTTCCTTGTGCAAGAAATAGCCAAGTCAAAGACAATGTGCAGTGTCTTTCGCCACCTGGATCTGTCGGCTGTTATGCCAGCGTCTCACACAGCGTCAGAACAAAAAAAAACACATTAACGTCAATCATAGAAGAATAAGCTGATTAAAGAAATAACAACCAATTTTCTGCTTGAATGGAGAGCAATATTTAAAAGCCAGTTGGGCCTTTCTTTGAAAGTGTGAAAGTCTGTTGTCACAAGAACTGAACAGAAACAACAAATGGAGCACTTTTGGAAATAGATCATTTAGGACTTTCCTGCTTTTAGGACTGAGACATCTTCTGTTCTACTCTTTTTGGAGGAAAATACGTTGAACAAGGCTGACAGATGATTTCCCAATCCGCCATCATCGCACGTCTGCATGAATCAACAACCCCCACAGATCATTAAAAAAAATGATGAAATAATGCCAGATCATTTATGTACACTACCGCTCAAAAGTTTGGGATCCCTTCAAAATTTCTTTGTTTTCCAAAGAAAAACACATTTTCATCCATTTCACAAACAATTAAAATGAATCAGATGATTTTCAAAAACGGTCTACATTTTTGCATAGAGGCCTACTCTATATACACTTCTATGCTAGGACTACGTTAAAAAGCCATAGCATTTCAGTATGTGGATTCAAACTATGGAATGGATTGAGTAAGGAACTCAAACAATGCACAACGATGAGCCAATTCAAGAAACAATAAAAGCAGTTGATGTTTGCTAAATACAAGGATGAAGAGCCAGTCATGATGTGCTATATATATCACTATATTGACACTTACTATGGTACCCATTATGTCATTGGATGGTCATATCACCTTGTACTTTGGTAAGTGACAAAAATAAAATTTAAAAAAATAAATAAATTTTAAAAAATATAAAAAAAAAATAACTTAAACTATTTTAAGAAAGCAGGAAGTGAACAAATGTAACAGTTACTGATTGTAAAAGTACCAGATGGAGGGGTAGGATTTAATAAGCTTTGCTTCTTCCTACTCCTTTTGGACATGTGGAACTGTGAACTGATTATGGGATGCACTCAATTGGAATCTGATGCATGTTCAAATGAAATCAAACCGTTACCATTACTATCAACAACTGTTGGTCCTCTGCATCAATCTCCTGGTATGGCTGCTAATCCAAGTTCATCATTTTATAAGGCTAATAGATGATTAGAAAAGCCATCTAAAAATCCAAACTAAAACTAAAATCTCTTACCATGCTGTTAACTACTCCCTTCAGAGAGCAGCACAAACTGGGTCTAACAAGGACAACTGGGTCTAACAACTGTGCAAGAAGACAAATATCTGAGAGTGTGTAGTTTAAGACAAAGACGAGGCGTCACCTGGCAGCTGCACTAAATAGTAGCCGTCAAACACCAGTATCAGTATCAACAGTGAAGCGGCGACTTCAGGATGCTGGACTTCATGGCAGGACTGCCAAGAAAAATCCATATCTCAGACTGGCCAAAAAAATTCCCAAGTGATCCCAAACTTTTGACCGGGAGTACATATACAGTTTATAAACAGTCCATATGTATGCTCACTAATTCTGATGGCACCTGGGCTATAAATAGTGCTCATGGTGACGTCAACATATTTTCCTTTAACACCTATTGGTTAAATATTGTGCTCAGGTTTTGTGGGAGTTAAGTTTAGTAGGGAATTTAAGGGCTATATAAGATGAATTACAATGGGCAATATTAGCATTGCTGTTAAAGTGGCCATAAAAACTTTCATTCCCACTGTAACATAAACCCACGCTGATCTACTACGACACAATGTGTTTTATTCAGAATATTCAGTACAAGAAAAAAGCATCCGTATTTTAAATGATGTGAAATACAGCATCAAGCTGCCAAGAAGAGCTTTGCAACCGCGGAATACAGTAAAGGAATACTAATAATAGATTATAGGGATGCTGTTTGGCTTTCAACTGACACTCGTCTGCCTTACACAGTAAACAAAGATGAAATGCATCCATCGTTGTGAACCTTTGAGCAAGGTTTATGCACTCAGGCACGGGTGTCCGTAGCTGATGCCGTTTACTCAAGATTATTTCGATTTGTTTTCTCAAAAAAGTAGACATCATTACCTCTCCTGGTGTGTCTTATTTAGTCGAGGTCACGCTGCTGTTTGTCCAGTTGGAATCTGAACACGATACCATATTTTTGATGGATGTTTCATTCTTGGAGTTCTCATTTCCCCCTAAAGCCATACTTGCTCTGTGTTTATGCTAATGCAAATGCACTCTGCCAACAGCACAGACTGGATTTGTTGTTCAAATAAGGTTGTTGTAATTACTCCAATCGAGAATAAAGTAGCTTGCCCTGAATATTTTTAGGCATGGCAGGCTTTGTTTGCTTTTCACCGCAGTTAAAAATATGGTGCAAAAATATGCACTCAATTGAGACATTTGCTGTAAAAACACATTTGGGATCCTCTTGAATGCTTCCTCCCAATAAAAGCCACAATAATGCATTATCACTCGCCCCAAAATAACCAGCGTATTTATTTATTTGTTCCGTACAATGGACAAATCCTTACAAAAAGTATTTTCTGCAGTAGCAGTTTGTGAATAATCAGGGTATTTACTGGTGACATGAACTTTAGAGCACACTGAGCTACATGTTCAGTAAAAATGTCATTGTGTTACTTGGTTTGCATTTTCCGGAATATTCTGTGTAAACTTTTGGTTGGATGATGTTGCTTATTTAATGCATATTTAAGGATTATTGCCCTTCTATGAGAAAACATGTGGTATTTTTATGGTAAACAAGTGGTATATTTTGGTGGTGATGAGCCGGGCATAAACCAGACGTGGGTAGGGTTTATCCAGAAATGGGCGGGACATACATTACTGCTCAAAAGTTTGGGTTCACTTGCAAATTTCTTTGTTTTCCAAAGAATAAAAAATTCATGCATTTCACAAACAATTTCTTCCATTTCACAAACAATTAAAATGAATCAGATGATTTTCAAGGATGTACATTTTTGCATAGAGGCCTACTATCAACAACTGTCAATCCTCTGCATCAATCTCCTGGTATGGCTGCTAATCCAAGTTCATCATTTTATAAGGCTAATAGATGATTAGAAAAGCCATCTAAAAATCTAAACTAAAACTAAAATCTCTTACCATGCTGTTAACTACTCCCTTCAGAGAGCAGCACAAACTGGGTCTAACAAGGACAGAAAAACGCTGCACAACTGTGCAAGAAGACAAATATCTGAGAGTGTGTAGTTTAAGACAAAGACGCCTCACAGGTCGTCACCTGGCAGCTGCACTAAATAGTAGCCGTCAAACACCAGTGTCAGTATCAACAGTGAAGCGGCGACTTCAGGATGCTGGACTTCATGGCAGGACTGCCAAGAAAAAGCCATATCTCAGACTGGCCAAAAAAATTCCCAAGTGATCCCAAACTTTTGAGCAGTAGTGTAAATCAAATTGACATGGATTGATCCGAAGTTGATATATGTAGTTTAGTATTCAGTGGTATGGGTACTGTGTATGTGTGTAAGTGATCCTTTATTATTTTTAATGAGCTGTGTGAAGTTGGTGATTCATGCAAATATGTCAATAAACATACCAATAATATGTCAGCAAGCACAATGTTCAGCATTGCAAGCAGTTTATATTACCAACCGAAAAAAAACACCATCAGTGACTGATGCACGATGCCCACTGCCTTGTCCAAGCGCCAGACATAGTTTGTTTATAGAATAAAAATGTCCACCAAATTTGGTGTTTTTGGCCCCAAATACCTGATATCCGAAAAAGAGCCCAAGGACGTGCTGGAGCTGGCATATTCCTGCTCCAGCATGGACAGTAGCCTAATTATGTGTCTTACGTTCTCTGCTTTTGACTCCCTTTTGTAACTTCCTCGCTCAGTTCTCCTGTTCATTTGCTGTCTGCTGAACCAGGCTGACAGGCCAACTGGCAAGATTATAGTCAATGCTCTGATTGGCAAGTAATTTTAGATTAGGTTCTCTACCTCTACCCAAAAGCATGACCTGTCTATGCACACTATTGGCTGTTTTCTAGCTTGAATTAATTGCACAGTTACTGTTATATAATTAATTTAGCGTCTTTTCAATTGTTTTCTTAATATAGTGTGGACATTGTACTCAGAAAGCAGCGTAACCCCTACTGCTTTTCTTTAGGGCTCGCTTCCAGTAACCTTTTCCTCAGTGCCACCATCATCCATCTTCACCATTATTATAGTTGTTAATTTCAGCTAAGGTCATTTTTGCTACAATAAATGAGGCCGTTTGAAGCACATGAAACATCACAATGTGTCATTCGGCAGAAGTAAAGTGCTCAAATGTTATATTTCATGGATTAAAACTGGCAAGCGGTGAGATGGCAGAGGCAGGAATTCAGTTCTTGAAGCAACGAGCAGCAGCTGCAGTCACTTTGGAATAACGTCTAGGATGGCTGGATGGCGAGTCTGCTCTTGGTCTCCCCGTTTATACGCAGAAGCTTATACTACTTTTAATCTACATTAATCTACATTACGTGTGTGGTTAGTTTGTTCAACATTACACTATCCTACTATGCTTTTTTGTTTCTTTTATCCTTTATTTTAGGTTTTTTAGCTTGTATCTCACAGCGCCTCTGTTTTCATTTTTGGGGGTTGATTGTTTTCACCTTGCACCGAAGATTGCTGTGTTTCTGATTTTCAGATTAAAGACTGTTTTCAAATCAAGTTACCATCACGTCTCCGGAAAAGTGTTAGGACTAAGCAAGCGATACTTCTTCCTTCTTTTTTTTGGATACAATTACGCAAACGTGTAATGTTTCTTAATGTAAACCAGGAAACCTGTATGTGACCTACTAAAATTGGTTTGTAACATTATTAGAGCCCTCTGGTGATTAAATAGCACCCCTATATTCACATTTACACTCGTATTACGGAGTAAATAAGTCATTTAAAACCTAAATAAGACTTGTTCTTATCTGTGTTACTGTAAATGTGTTCCCTCTGGGACCTGACTGAGAGGCGGACAGATAGGTTTCAGAGTTGAGTTTCAGTTTGCATGGTTAAAGGATTATTGTGCCTGTTGTAAGAATGGAATAAAAGCTTGTTGTTGGGGGATCAGGTGTGGTCTTTGTGTGTCTTACTGAACATTTCAGTAGCGTTACTGACACCCAGTGACCCGTGTAAAATACATTTTTGAATGCGTCTTTACCTTCCATTTGTATTTTTGTGCATTTAGGCAAAAATGGTAATGGTTTAATTTCATTTGAACATGCACCAGATTCCAATTGAGTGCATCCCATAATCAGTTCACAGTTCCACATGTCCAAAAGGAGTAGGAAGAAGCAAAGCTTATTAAATCCTACCCCTCTATCTGGTACTTTTTCAGTAACTGTTACATTTGTTCACTTCCTGCTTTCCATAATACAGTTTAAAGGGTTTTTTTATTTAATTTTTTGTCACGTACCGAAGTATGAGGTGATATGACCAAAAAATGACCATGACATAATGACATATGACCATCCAATGACATAATGGGTACCATAGTAAGTGTCAATATAGTGATATATATAGCACATCATGACTGGTTCAAGACTCTTCATCCTTGTATTTAGCAAACATCAACTGCTTGTATTGTTTCTTGAATTGGCTCATCGTTGTGCATTGTTTGACTTCCTTACTCAATCCATTCCATAGTTTGATTCCACATACTGAAATGCTATGGCTTTTTAACGTAGTCCTAGCATATAAGTGTTTCAAATGTAGTTCTTCCCTGAGATCATATTTCTCCTCTCTTGTAGAGAAGTATTGGATGACATTTTTAGGTAATTGGTTGTTTTTAGCCTTATGCATTATTTCAGCTGTTTGAAGATGAACTATATCAGCAAGTTTAAGTATTTGTGATTTTAGAAATAAGGAGTTACTGACCTTTTTTGCAGTACATTTAGCGAGTGAAGATTGCTTTTATAGTTATTAGCCCATATTTCCACACAATAAGTTAGATATGGTAGAACCACTTGAGAACCAATGAGAGCAAATTTTGCTTTGTTCAATATTGAAATATAAACGTATGTAACATTTGCTTAAATATGAATGATTAATGTATTTTTTAAAAACTGACCAAATAGCAAGGGACGACTGCATATCCCAGTTTTTGTTGTTGCAGTGTTAAATATAACAAAGACTAAAGAAGCAGCATCGGCCTTCATATTGTAGTAAATCTACGGTATACAAAACCATACGTTACACAAAATATCAGCAGCACAAGGCCAAATGTTTTACCATTACTCGAAGGCTAAGGTCAGCACCTAAAGCAAAGCAATTCATTTTTGCAAATACCAAGTCATAACGATCCTCCATCCCTCACCATATTTCTGTCTTGAGGTAATAAAACAGTATTTTAGAGTTTACAGCACACTTGCAAGTTGACGGCTAACCTTTCTATCAAATGCTACAAAGGGGCAAGACCTTGTAAAAGAGTTTCAGCGGTGCCAGGGATGTTGTTTTCATCCCATTTGTCAGTTACTACCAGGATTAGACAAATGCTGCAAATGTAGTGGAGTATGTAGTGGAGTTTACATCAGTTGCATTCTATGCTACAATTATTTAGTTTTTCTTTAGTCCGAGCCAATAAATCCCCAAGACATAATGCAATTAAAACAGATGAAACATGAACTTGAAGTTATCCACAATGCAGACTTAGGTCAAAGCCTTCTCATGGCGTGCTTGGCGGAAATAAACAATAGCTTTTACCGCAGATGTCTCGGCTGCAAAATGAAAAAGTTCTTAGAGATTATTCTGCCTCCTCTTTGATCATGATGACTGACAGATCTGTGGCAGACTGTCTCCATCTTTTTTGTTGTTGGTTAACAAATGAGTCATTGTGGTGGTGCTATCTCTGCAGCCTTAGCTTGAGGCTGCCATTTACAAAGAAAGCAAAAACAGCGAGTGAAAAGCATTTGTCATCGCCTAATATTAAAGCGCAAATATGTAGTTATTTATTTTTGAAGAAGAACACAGCTTCAAAATCATATCAGTTCGACTTAGAGGGAGAATAGAGTGTCTAACATTGCCATGGCAACCCTGATTGCATACTTTAGTGCTCTACAGGGTGACCATATTTTGATTACCAAAATCTAGGACACTCAGTCTGGTGTTCTGTCCAGCAGTGCACCTTCATTTATATATTTTATATATTTCATATTATATTATGAATTGTACATTTTCACTACAATGTATGCAATTTACAATTTATTTGGTTATTATTTCAAATTTATTATAATTTATGCAACTTTTTCATTGTTCATAGATTTCATTGTAATATTGTATCTTGGAATAAGAAGTGTCAATAAGATATTGCGGAATCCCAAAGGGAAATGTCCCAAGACCCAAAATATTTTAGTTTTATTCACTTTTCATGGCCGACTGTGTCCACTCTTGCAGGGAAACATTTTTGTCTTGAGGATTGCTGTCAGAATTCGCATGCAGAGATGACAACACCTGCTGGACGTATTCCCAGCTTCCCCGTTGTGGTCGCTTGTTTTTATTTTATTTTATTTTGAGTTCCTCTTCCTTTTCGCTGCTGTGTCATGTCATCCACCGACTTGCCTTCTTCCTCCATCAGTGGACCTCAAAGGAAAGAGTGCCCCGCTGTCTGTCTGCCATTTACTGCCTGTGAAAGAATCCCGATAGTGTGTGGCTCAAAGCGATAAATACCTGTCAGGAGGATCCATCATGTGACCAATTATAGTCGCCAAACACAAGCCAGGTAGGAAAGCAAGGCAGGAAGCACAAATCAAAGCAAAAAACAGCTGGAATAGGTGCAGATTCTGGAAGATCTAAAATGTTTTCTGTGTTGCTGCTCTATAGGAGTCCACAACTCATTACAAAGGGTGGAAAAATTTGCATAATAGGTCCCCTTTAAGACCTTAAGAACATGTTCAATAATAACTAGCGATAAAACAAAGGGCAGTTTTCGAAATCTATGGTCCAGGCTAACATTAACAACAGCATATAAAACGGACCTTTGCTTGAACTCATTTACAAACGTCAACATCTATTACGCATTCTCAGTGGCACGTTGTAACGATTGGCAATGTCAGCTGGGATCAGCTCCAGCTCTCTGAAACCCGGGGAGAGTATGTGATTGTGAGAGCCTCATTTTATTGGACACCAACAAGCCTTAATCCCCTTTTCACAACACTGCACTTCTCATTGGTAAGCATTCTTTTTTTTTTTTTTTCCCTTTACGTCTCCCCAACTGTACTGCCTGAGCTGTGCTGTTATTGCAAAAGGCTTTGACGGTCTTAATTGGGCTATTTGGGTATAATGTACACACTGACATTCTTGGGAAACATTGCAGCCTGGTTGTGAAAGTTAGTTATGGATGACTGATGATGCCGCCTTTTATTTTATGACATACAGAATGTCTTTTCACTTTGGATGTTTGTTCTGGTTGAGCATCCAATACAATAAGTCATTATTATGTACCAAAGATGATAATTGAACAATACATGTTCCTTATTTGGCATGCATATAATTTTACCACAGAACAACCAGGCTAGTGCTGCACGGCAGTCGAGTGGGTTAGCGCGCAGACCTCACAGCAAGGAGACAAGGGTTCAATTCCACCCTCGGCCATCTCTGTGTGGAGTTTGCATGTTCTCCCCGTGCATGCGTGGGCTTTCTCCGGTTTCCTCCCACATTCCAAAAACATGCTAGGTTAATTGGCGACTCCAAATTGTCCATAGGTATGAATGTGAGTGTGAACGGTTGTTTGTCTATATGTGCCCTGTGATTGGCTGGTGACCAAATACAGCTGGGATAGGCTCCAGCACCCCCTGCGACCCTTGTGAGGAAAAGCGGTAGAAAATGAATGAATTAATGTTCCTCCTCTAGGTCTGCCTCTGCCAAGCCTACTCCGCTGTAATTGGTCAATCTCTCTAATGCTCCTGAGGACTTCCGCACAGCTGCCGAAACCCTTTTGCAGAAACCCTTTTGTCTGATTATTAACGAATGAACGAACAACCAGGCTAAAACGGCACCCAGGCCAGATTTTGGACACCCCAATAATAAGTACTTTTCTAATTAGTGAGCACTTTTTGACAAAATAAATTCCCATGAGAATAAGCCCGTCTGTTATCACCATGACATCCCTGTCGGGGGCTGACATTTGCACTTAATGAGGCCATCATGCGCTACTTTAACTTTTCGTTATGAACGAGTATCCGTTACGGATAATGCATTGTTGAATACATTTGAATATATTGTTATACATTTATCTTCAGCTTACAGGGAACATTGATGGTGAGCCATGCATCCTTTGTCATACCGTGTCAGGATACCTTGACATTCCCGGCGCTACTCCCAAATACCTCAGGTGAACCATCTTCACTGATACCCAATCTCCAGCAGCCCCCAGGAAAATTGTGTTTGAGACCCCTGCTTTAGGCTGTTTAAGACAGGAATAAAGTCAAAAGAATTGATTTTTTTTTCCAGTAGTAGGAATATGTGACAGTTAATTAGTAAGGTGCAGGACTAGATGGATCAAACCCATAGACAAGGATCAACACACCCACCCATGGGAAAAGAAGGGTGATTTATATTGCTGGATTAAAACATACATTTTCCCTTTCATTTATGAGGCCAAATGAAAGGAAGCTAAAAAGAGGAGTGCTTATTTAAGAGCTCATTTGACACACCAAGAGTTTCCCAATTTAAAGCCTTAACTTGGAGCCACCGATTGGTGCTTGTGAGAGAGCAAAAGCCATTATTCAAGCACAGTACTCCATTAAAGCCTTAATCCACCTAAATGAACACACAGGAAGTAACACTGTCATCTCTTTGCAGCCGACCTTACTTCTATTATGGGATGTGCAAACCACAGCCTGATGGGAGACATGATGCATCCCTCATGATGTTGATACCAGTCCAAGCACATCACCCTGAAGCACCTATTTATTTCCCGGGGAGGGAAATCACTCTGTCAAGTGGGGTGGAAAAGAAGATGGCTGTTCTTAATTGGAGATTTTTTTGGAATTTTCTGGGTCAGGGACAGTTAGCCTCAGTAGAAACTCTTCCTGGTTAACCCAAATTAACCCCCATTCTTGTATGTTGCTGTCACTAATCAAAAGGGAAAAAGATACAAGTGGGGTAGGGTGGCAAAGTCACACTATCTGGATCTGGATCTGGATCTTAGGGATGTCACTCTTCCCTATTCTTCAATTACAGGGATGACACATAGCGACAGAGAGATATTTATATCCACAACTACCAACAATTTAGTGTTCAATTAACCTAAACAGGAACAATTTATGTGATTTAGCCTTTTATAGAACATGTCCATCTTCTCTGCTTTAATAACATTAAGGTATTTTATGACCCAGAGCCGCATTTTAGTTTAAAACAGACAGACTGGAATGAGACAGTCTTGGACTCACGGCTTGCTTTGACAAGTCATTAGTCTTGTCTAATTAGATAATAATGTCTTAGCTTTCCATTACAGGCTGCTGTCTGACACATGGTGCACAGAGCTGTAGGCTGATGCATTTGCCATCTCGGCTGACAGGCTAGACCGGAGGTTGGAAGACATGCCAGTGGGAAAAGACAGGACTTTTTTTTTGCTTTTAAATAGGCCCATCATCTGTGTTTTTACATGTCAACTTGATTTGTCGGGTGGAAAAATAGAATTTATTCAACACTCTCAAAACAATGAACATGATGGGCAGGACTTACATAAGCGGGATCAAATATTACACCCGTCTCAATATGTTGCGGTATGCACACTGCGATCTTAAAGGGAACATATGATGCTTTTTCCACTTTTCTGACCGATAAAATAAGTTAGGATATAGTATTGCCGTTTTTAGGGCTGCACAGCGATCGAGTGGTTAGCGCGCTGACCTCATAGCTAGTGTCACGGTTGGGCTTGAGAACTTTACTGTTTGACCCCAGGATGCAGAGAACAGGACCAAATGCAAGTAAAACGTTGAATTTAATGATAATAATTGCAGCAGCAGGATAAAGCAACTCAGGAAGCAGATGGACAAATGATAATGATCCCACCTCAGGAGAAGCACACACCTGAACTAAATAGACCGCACAAATTAGGGACAGGTGTGGTTGATAAGCTCAACCAAGGCAGACAAGGAAAAACAGGAAGTCAAATACAAGACAAGAGCATCTAAAACGGAAACTAAAGCCCAGAGAGGGAACATAAACAAACTGTCACTTGGGAACCTACACAGGGCGTGGCAGCTAGGAGACTGGAGTTCGATTCCACCCTCAACCATCTACTATGTGTGGAGTTTGCATGTTCTCTCCGTGCATGTGCATGTTTTCTCCAAAAACATGCTAGGTTAATTGGCAACTCCAAATTGTCCATAAATATGAATGTGAGTGTGAATGGTTGTTTGTCTATATGTGCCCTGTGATTGGCTGGCCACCAGTCCAGGGTGTACACCGCCTCTCGTCCGAAGACAACTGGGATAGGCTCCAATGAATGAATTCCTGTGTTAAACCATGGCAATGTTTCAGGTAATAGGAAGTTTGGGATGGCGAAAACGCTTGATTTCAAAAGGTGCGGTAAAACTGCTCCTATGTGATGTCACAGAGCCCGCGAGCCGAGTATTCCTCACCTTCTGAGCCTTCATTATGAGCCTTCTCACGGAACTAGCCTCCGCGTGGGGCCTAGCCATTAGCAAGTCCAGGCCAGCCATCCGTTTTTCTCTGCCGCTATTTTTGAGCGAGATCCGTTTTTGACCACCCCATTCACCTATGGGGCAAAATTATTTTCACACCGAATTGTTCAAATTTGAATTCATGCATGAATATATTTGTCATGCAATTGTAATGTTGAAAAAAACACATCAATATATGGCTCACCTGACTGTAATAAGTATGTTGACGTCACAGCCATCACTATGCTGAATAGTCATCAGCAACATCCATCCATCCATTTCCTATGCTGCTTATCCTCGCTAGGGTCGTGGCTATGCTGAAGCCTATCCTATATCAGTCATTTGGAGGCTGATGGTAATGGGCCTGTAATAAGGAAGACAATAGTGGCCTTTGGTTGGGATCCAAACAGTTTAAAAGGTTGATTTCACACATCGAGTGCCAATTCAACTGTTGAAATGAACGTTACGCTTCAGCAGCCTTCAATTGTAGAAACGAGCCTTTGTGTCCATTTGGATGAAAAATCTCTTCCATGTGACCTTGCCATACTTGGAAATCAAGAGGGCGGGGGGGACTACTAATATTATACATACACAAATGAAATGTTACTAAATGTAAACAGCATAAAACACTTATTAGTAAATTACCTTGATTAATGCTGTTTTATTTAAATAGTAATTAAATGACAAGCTTCTTTCCAGGAACAGCCCACTGAGATAGAAAAGGAGACGCTAATTAAAATATCCCCTGCACTCAATAATGTAGTCGTCCCTCGTTTATTGGGGTTAATTGGTTCCAGGTTCGACCGTGGTAAGTGAATTTTCATGAAGTAGGACTCAGTATTAACTAATTTCAAAGATTGCACAACAATACAGAACATCTTACTTTGGTAGCACCTCTAGATTTCCACTACACGTCGTCTACATTCAGAGACCAACGACTAAAATACCAAAATGGTTGACCCATTCACAGTTTTTCAGTTTTGCCTGGATGCTAATGAGAACATAACAGTTGACGCAACAATCTCATAAAACTTGCATTGGCAAATGGAGCACAGTATATTGATGTTAAAAGCTGAATGTGTATTATGTGGATGTGAAAGGGGTCACATTTGCATAAGCTGAGAGCTCGCTGTGTCTCATAAACAGATACAAAAGGGGGCTTCTGCATTGGCGTGGGATTCATTTCACTTAGACTCCAACGGCAATGTGGAATCGTTTTTGCATTTAATATCGACGAAAATATTCATCCATTCATTTTCTATACCGCTTGTCCTCACCGGTGTTGTGGGGATATGCTGGAGCCTATCCCGACTGACTTTGGGCGAATGGCGGAGGTACACTATGGACTGGTCGCCAGGCCACATATCGACAAATTATCTGTATTAAAACATTTTAAAATATATATTGTGTGTTGGCTGCACGGCGGACGAGTGGTTAGCACGCAGACCTCACAGCTAGGAGACCAGTGTTCAATTCCACCCCCGGCCATCTCTGTGTGGAGTTTGCATGTTCTCGCCGTGCATGCGTGGGTTTTCTCCGGGTACTTTGGTTTCCGCCCACATTCCAAAAACATGCTAGGTTAATTGGCGACTCCAAATTGTCCATAGGTATGAATGTGAGTGTGAATGGTTGTTTGTCTATATGTGCTCTGTGATTGGCTGGCCACTAGTACAGGGTGTACCCCGCCTCTCGCCCAAAGACAGCTGGGATAGGCTCCCTCGTGAGGATAAGCGGTAGAAAATGAATGAATATTGTGTGGTTCTTCATACCACTCCACCATAATCCCTCTGTTTTTGAGAGATGAATGAGTTGAAACAGTTGACCATGTGATCTGATTACAGAGGTTAGAAAACTGGGTGGGAATCTCTGGTATTGCTCGAAAATGGTTCAAAGCCTACCTGGAGGACAGGACATACTTCGTTAGAATTGGTAACTGTGTCTCAGACCCAATGACTATGACCTGTGGGATCAATCTCGGGAACGCTATTGTTTTTTTTTGGCCATGAAAACCTCATTATTATACATATACCAAATTATTTATTACGCCCATTAAATTTGAAATACACTAAACCATCAATATATTTCTGTGCTATGTGTACATATTCAAGGCAGGGCACGTTACCCCCAAGAACAAGTTTTCAGTTCTATATTACTTGCGTGCATGAGGTTCTTCTTCCTACTTTAAGGTCTTTTTCTCCATTTTCTTTGTTTCAAAACTCAACAGTCCTGGACTCTCAGGAGACATAATTACCGTACAGTCAGCTTGTAAGACCCCCAGTCCCCAGGAATGTATATACTTTATTGACTACTCCTTGTTGTTATTTATAAAATCTCACATCACAAGACTGACTGTTGTAATGGTTTCCCTTCGCTCAAATGCCTAACTAAGAGAAAATGTAACGGCTCACAAAGCACATGCAATGAATAATTGTGCTGTGGGGGGCTCGGGTGACAATGGATGACAATACAACACACAGTATGATGTTCAAATATATAAAGCCATGGGAAATCCTATGCCGTGTCTTTACAATTCTGCTTGCATTTTCCCCTTCAATGATCAAAGATCACTTTAATGGGTCTGCAATCAATGCTAGACTCTCCTGACTTCCATAGCATGTGCTTCGCTGTGTCTCATTGGTTAGATTGGAAATTCTACATTTAAAATGACAATGTCATTGTCTCTTATGTTTCACACTGTTGTTTACTGTTGCATGCAGAGACTTATCAATCCTGAAAAGGTCAATGCACATGCAGTCTGACATCATTTATTCTTTTTATATATTTATAGAAAGTGTGGAATTTGTACACAATAATAGCCTGTCAACATTTGTTTTGCTTTTTAAGAATTTTAGAGAAAACTACTTCATTTTATCTTTTCATAGGGGAGTGGTATTATTTAGATTATTCACACAACACTGTGCCATATTATTTGTGTCTTTTTTTCTCTCACTACACTCTACTTCTCTCTCGACCCAAAAAGGCAGATGGCAGCTTACCCTGAATTCACTAACACTCGATTTCTCTGCTCCTTCAAAGGCAAACAATTCTTCCCATATGAAAAGATAGAAATCGAATATATAAAGTAATCAGTTTCAGCATCAAACTGTTGACTGTGATTACTAGAGGCTATTTGCATGCTTATTTGTCATACACAAGGATGTTTCGTTTGTTGTATGAGGCCAAAATGATAATAAATACATACTGATAACGTGAATTGATATGGCTTAAATCCATCAAACATAAAAATATTAATATGTTACTCTGGTGAAAGAAATAATCTCAATATTTGACTGTATTGTCGCATGTAGAAGAGCAGAAAGCATTCAAAGACGCGGACCAGAGACCTGCCGCACAGCAGGGTTTTGAAATACCTCTTGATCTTGTGACTTACAGAATACAATTAAGCGGTTTAAGAGGGTTTTATTGACACGAGCAGTGAACGCAGCAGAATTGTGAGAAGAAAATCCCATCAGAGAGAACCTCCCTACCAACCCAACGCCCTACCGCGCTACCGCCGATTACCTCAGCATCTGTGGAGTAAGAAGCAGCGGAGAAGGCGTGGCTTTTTTGCTTTCTTTTTACTTTATTTATTTTTTTTGCATCGCCTTGAGAGGAAGAAGCAGTTTCATGGTGCTTCTTTCTCATTGGCCAGGCAACATCCTTGTGGCAACTTACGAGTTAGTATCTGGAGGTATCGTACACCCCAGTGTACCCCGCCTCCACCCAAAGTCAGATGGAATTAGTGGTGCGTCAGTCATGAACGAACGGGTCAAAAGAACTAGTTATTTTTTGTGAACGGAATGAACAAGGCCATCGCCCCTAGAATACCCGTTCAGTCCGTTCAGTTGCAAATGCTTTTTTTTGATTGGCTGGAGAGTCAGTTCACCGTTCTTTTTGCAGGGCGGGGCTATCTGTGTGCTTACCTGCCTTATCCAATCATCGAGCCTCACTCTGTGGGTGGGTGGGGTTAGCTGACTGAAAGACCGAGACCGAAAGATTGACCGACACTGTCGGTGACCTCGTTCATTCCGTTAACTAGTTCTTTTGACCCGTTCGTTCATGACTGACACACCACTAGTCATCACGTGTTGTTGCACTGTTGAGTCGGAACGAACGTGAACATGAGTGAACGGACTGACTCGACACGGCTGACCGGGTCTATGCACAGGGGGAGATCACAGGCTAATGACCAATTGACCAAAATGACCGTCATGAACAGATCGTTTTACTGAATGAACCGGAATGATCCGATTCACTGAAATGAACGGTTTTGCCCGAGTGAGGATAAGCGCAATAGAAAATGTATGGATGGATAAATAACATGCAGAGTGTCTTTACTGTTCTATGTTACCTAATATATATGGCTACAGTTATGAAATATGTTTTCCTACTGTGCTTGACTCAATACTTGGCGTTTGAGAGTTGTCTTCGTGTGCACCGAGTTTTTCCAGGCACCAAACAACGGCTACCAAATAAGCGCTGACCATTGCACTCTATTAAAAACTAGAGTCATGCTCCAGTAAGACTGTTGTGACACTGATGGATTTACAAGACTTACTCTGAGACCTAAAGGCTGAGTAGTTCAAGATTAGACTAAAGCTTGTTGCACCCATAGGTTGTGAATTGAAAACCCTATCTAGGGATTATACATGGAGTGTTTTGTTGTCTAATTTGAGTCATTAGAGGAATGCAATGCAGTGGATTAGAGGAGTGGGTTGCACCCCGAAGGAAACAGGCAAGCTGTGTTGTTGTGTTGTGGAAGGAATTAGTTGTGAGGAAGATGCGCATCTTGCAAATGTGTGAAAACGCCTACGTCTCGTGTCAATCAAAATCAAACGTGCTTTCTTGCAGTACTTTTAGGCACAAACACAACGTCACTTCCCAACAGCACTCAGGTTATAGTTTAATTGCATACAATGTAACCAGACATGGAGGAATCCTGTCATATTTTCCTGATAACCAAAGGACTTTGCTTTTTAATCAAGCATTATCATCTAATGCATCCCTGGGTTTTTCCGATATGCACCTTTGACTCACCACGGGAAAGCAGGAATTTTCACACGGATATTGAATTGCTTTAATCATTCAGGCTGCCTGAGATATTAATTTGATTTGTGGTAGGGCGACTATTAAAGTTAAAGACAGTGTGGATTGTTTCATCAGAAGACAATCACTCACTGGTGTGTTCCTGCAGAGGACACAGGGGATGAGGAGCATGTAGGGGATTGGCGGTAGGGGTTGAATAATTAACACATTCTCAGGAGAGGGATTTTGCATATTTTTCTACATCACGATAAGGGTCGTCACACACAAGAGAAAGACCAGCTTATTCCTCATTCATGGGAAATAGTCCACTTCCTCCCTCATCATTTGGCTCCAGTCTAAAAATACACCAGAGGTCATTTTCGAGGCTTATTACGATCAATATTTCCCCCCCTGCCTCCTCTGCAGTCAGCGGCTCCCAGGTGGGATGCTGCTCGCTGCTGCTCACTGAAAAAGCAGCACCAGTAAGTACACAGTGGCAGGAAACAAACGTAGGGGGTCAGATGTGGACATGAGGCTCCAGCAGGAAGCGGAATGCTCATGTGACAGCACAAGGTCAAAGACTTCTCTGTTGTACGTGCACGTTGGTCCAAAATATGGTTTTGTATGAGCGTGACCTGGTGAATGCCTATTTTCAGCATTAGAAGCTAGTCTGTGCTGCCTGCTGTGATAAGAAAAATGAGCATCTGTTTTTAATTGACATCACTGAGGGAATCAGACTGGAAAGTGTTGCTTTAGGACAGTGGTTCCCTTTTGGAGATAAAATTATTTTGGAGTTTTAATCTGTCACCGGCGTTTCACACTGGACTGTTTAGTGAACATGGGCCACTTTGCAGCTGGACTAGCCGACCAACTTGCTTAAGCTCGATGCTTTTCCAAAGTTACTCGGTCGTGTCGAAGGGTCAGAAGAGCAAGCAGGAAGTAACAATTTATCAGTGTCCTAACTGTGTTTACTTACAGAGAACATATTAACTCCTTATTTCTAAAATCACAAATACTTAAACTTGCTGATATAGTTCATCTTCAAACAGCTAAAATAATGCATACGGCTAAAAACAACCGATTACTTAAAAATGTCATCCAATACTTCTCTACAAGAGAGGAGAAATATGATCTCAGGGAAGAACTACATTTGAAACACTTATATGCTAGGACTACGTTAAAAAGCCATAGCATTTCAGTATGTGGAATCAAACTATGGAATGGATTGAGTAAGGAAGTCAAACAATGCACAACGATGAGCCAATTCAAGAAACAATACAAGCAGTTGATGTTTGCTAAATACAAGGATGAAGAGTCTTGAACCAGCCATGATGTGCTATATATATCACTATATTGACACTTACTATGGTACCCATTATGTCATTGGATGGTCATATCACCTCCTACTTCGGTATGTGACAAAAAATATATATATATTTTTTTAAGTCAACTATATTGGGAAAGCAGGAAGTGAAAAAATTAAAAACAGTTACTGATTGTGAAAGTACCAGATGGAGGGGTAGGATTTAATAAGCTTTGCTTCTTCCTACTCCTTTTGGACATGTGGAACTGTGAACTGATTATGGGATGCACTCAATTGGAATCTGATGCATGTTTAAATGAAATAAAACCATTACCATTACCATTTTGTGTAAATCCTGGAGCAAAAGTGCTTGTCTGTGTAGCATTATAGAGTGTGCATACAGGAAGCAGGACTGTTACTAGCCACCACAATCAGTGCCTCTACCAGAGTGTTTAACACACTGGTAGTCCCGCAAAACACATTAGACGTTATTGATGCAGGTGAACGTTTTCAATATATACTTTCTGGATTCTGCCCACCATCATGTTGGCCAAACCTGGGCAGGGCATAATAGAAAAGTGGATGCCGATCCTTGGTTTACATGCCACTCATGCTGCTACAGAGAGCTTTCAATATTAACAGATTGCTGCAGATGCTGAATCAAACTGTGAATTTAAGTGAAAGTCAACATAGTGAGAAAACTTCACCGGAACCGACCAAAGTAATCATTAAAAAAACTACCTACCATTTGCAGTTCATGCAAGACACACTTTAATTGACAGCTCCTCCACAAAATAGGCAGCTCTCTTCTGCTCTCCCACAGAAAAGTGTGTGCTGCAGTGGAACTAATGATCTGCGCCACAGAACCGTGTTTGTCAGGATTGTCCCAAGTGTGGCCACCCCATAGCTTGGCCACTGACAAGGTACTCAAATTTTCCAAATAATTGTCGCACCCCCTAAAAACAAATGGGCCGGCCCCAAGAATGGGCTCAGAATGCAGTCAGAATTTTTAGAGTCCACTTAGAATATCCAAGAATAAACCAAGAATTTGCATACTGACGGCATTCTGCTTCTAGTGTGACTAAAGTGTTAAATTAACAAAGTCCACTTTTTTTCAATCTTTTCAAAGTGGGTGTGCGCTATCATTTGTGTGCAGGTGGTAGCACCAGTAGGTGGCATGTTTTGCAGGAGAAACCCTATAAAGATAATTGTCCTGGCTTATGCTTCTCAGCATGATGGTTTATGCTCTGCACTGAGCTTAGCGTGCATTTGACATGCCGTATGTATCACATGAGAGCAATTGTTCGAATTCGGGGGTATTTAAGAAACAGCAGGGGAAGCCAGTGGATTACACGTATTGTCCAGATGGCTCAAAACGTATTAAAATCCACGACTTAGGAACTCAAATTCAACTACTTGATATATTACATTATTGCAACTGTCATGTTCACTACTGTTCTTCTTATAGGGTTCTTCCCTTTCACCACAGTTTTAACTTTGTTGCTTCCAATTATGCGACAACAGAAGAAGAACTAGGAAATGTCAGCTTGCATCGCTTCCCAAAGTGGTGATCACAAAAGGTTGCCAGATGTCCAAGCATGAGATACATATTTAATGTCTGTTTAATAAAAGACGCAACAAGTTGAATTATTAAGAAGACAAGTCTCAGAGGAGCTTTACCTCGGACTAAATTGGTGTACGTTTAATTTCTCCATCTCGATTTTGGGCTTACACTGTCAATGACCTCTGTACTCCTCTCTTCAAGTACACCCCCCCATCAATAGTGAACATCCAGGGAAGGGACATTGAGATGGTGACATCTTCTAAGTACCCAGGTGTTCATCTGAACCATAAGCTAGACTGGACTGACAACACAAAAGCAAGTCAGAGCAGACTATCTGGTCAGGTGGCTAAGGTCCTTTAGAGTGCAGGGGGCCCCCTCCTCTGTGATGGCCCCTGCCATCTTCAATGGTGTGGTCTGCTTGGAGAGCAGCATCACAGCAGCTGACATGACAAGCTGATTAAGAAGGCCAGCTCTGTCCTGGGATGTCCTCTAGAACAGATGGAGGAGGTGGGCAAGAGGAGGATGACAGCCAAGCTGTCTGACATGATGAACAAAGTCCCGCCCCCTCCGACACACACTCACTATAATAAGGGCCGAATTATTATCAGCTCTTATATTGTTTACAACTCCAAACACAAACCGGAAGTGTTTGTATGCACTTGGCAGTTTGACCAACCACAGCAGAGTGGGCGTGCCTGGAGGAAACAGGTTTCCACGGAAACCACAAAATCCAAAAAAATACAGCTGAATCGGTGCAGCTTCTGGAAGAACTAGTTATTGTATGTAGCTGCTCTATAGGAGTCCATATCTCAATACAAAGAGTCAAAAAATGAGCCTAATAGGTCCCCTTTAAATAATTTTCCCTCTTCCTCAGCAGTCCGGGAGACGACTGCTTTTTAAGGATAATTATCCCCATCCTTGACCTTAGATGTTGTTCACAGGCCCCTTTAAACTTGTGTTGACACAGCTCTTTCTTGTCTATTTCTGTCTAGTAGGCACTGCTCACAACCCTACTCTGGGGTATCTTAAAATGTTGCACTAATCAATATTTCTAAATGGGTCAAATGATTACAAGTAGGTCATAAGGACTGAACTCACATACTGACTCAGCACTCACGCTATTAAGCACTTTAGAGTGTTGGAGGGCCACATTTAAAGAGTATTTCTAGATGGTGATGGTGTACCAAGTGTCTCAGTGGCACATCTTTGATTTAAACCAATAGTCACACTTTCCCTGTTAAGTTCACTAAAAAAACAAACAAACAAATGTTTTTGTTCCTATTTTTATAAGCTGAACTCAAAGATCGAAAGCTTTTTCTATGTACACAAATGCCTCAAATACAATATATGCCATTTTGCCCCATGTTATAAGAATCGGTACACAATTCCTAGAAGCTGAAAACATCCCAGTACATGGCAAATATTCTCACCCAACCTGTCACCCCTCTGGACTACCTCCAGTACAGTTAAACTGCAAATTTTGGAGTGGCCTTTTATTGGGGCCAACCTAAGTCACACCTGGAAGCGGCTCGCTCACTCACACATCCGTCGACAGATTGTACTCATGCCTTCCTTGTACTACACACCCTTATACACCACTGTTCAAAAGTTTGGGATCACTTGGGAATTTTTTCGGCCAGTCTGAGATATGGCTTTTTCTTGGCAGTCCTGCCATGAAGTCCAGCATCCTGAAGTCGGCGCTTCACTGTTGATACTGACACTGGTGTTTGACGGCTACTATTTAGTGCAGCTGCCAGGTGACGACCTGTGAGGCGTCTTTGTCTTAAACTACACACTCTCAGATATTTGTCTTCTTGCACAGTTGTGCAGCGTTTTTCTGTCCTTGTTAGACCCAGTTTGCGCTGCTCTCTGAAGGGAGTAGTTAACAGCATGGTAAGAGATTTTAGTTTTAGTTTCGATTTTTAGATGGCTTTTCTAATAATCTATAAGCCTTATAAAATGATGAACTTGGATTAGCAGCCATACCAGGAGATTGATGCAGAGGACTGACAGTTGTTGATAGTAGGCCTCTATGCAAAAATGTACATCCTTCTTTGAAAATCATCTGATTCATTTTAATTGTTTGTGAAATGGAAAATTTGTTTATGAAATGCATGAAAATTTGTCTCTTTGCAAGTGATCCCAAACTTTTGAACGGTAGTGTATGTTTTATTAAAATGTGCCTTTTCCTCCCAGTTCCATTTGTGTGGCGTTTTCTATAGATAAGAAGATCTGGGAGTGAATACCAAATACTTTGGTGATTAACATTCCGAGTTGCACTTTCCATTAGAAGGCCCCCTTGACAATGTCAACGAAATCAATAATGTCATTACCTTTCAATTAGCCTCTATCACCGCCTGTTTATACAATTAACACCACTAAATGAACTCACTTATATCTCCCAATAATATCAAGGAATGGTTTGTGAAAGTCAAGGGTCTCTCGCAATCTGCACTTCAATTTGTTCCATACCGTCCCTTTGACATCTTTAAAGGGGACCTATTATGCTCATTTTTTACACAGAGTTGTGGACTCCTATAGAGCAGCTACAAACAATAACCCGCACAGAAAACAGATACTGGATTTGTTCATTTGTTTTTCATACGTAGATGGATACTGTACTGGATCGTTACAGGAAAGATGACTGCTCTAGTGACCTAAGTAGCGTTCCACTCATTTACAAAAATACTTTATTTTCACTTGTATGCATCGTAACTCCGCTCTGAATTTCCATGCAGCACGCATTAAAAGAGAAAGGAATTAAGTTTTTTTTTTTTTTTTGTCATGCAAACTGTGTAATCCTCACGAGAGGCTTGCCGCCTGAGTGCACTTCAACTGAGTGTGTGTGCGCGCCGATGTGGAAGCCTGCCTTTGCTTGTAGCGGGAACACAGCATGGACACACTCACTTGTTAACATTCCTCCTCCCTGTGAAATATATAAACCATGGATGTCCAAAGTATGGCCTGCAGGACATTTGTGGACCGCATTTTTTATGGGCCTTTGAAAGGGACATTGTAGAAACCCAGAACTAAAAATGACAGTTGTAAGAGTTGACACTAAAAACGGAGCTGCATCAAACATCCTTTGTGTACGGCTATTATACTGCATTATTTATATAAGCATGGTCAAATATTGCACCCTTCTCAATAAGCTGCAGTATGCACATTGCAATCTTAAATTTTCGTAACATAGAAGACATCTTTTCCAGTTGAGTCAGGTTTTAAATCACACCACAAACTTTCAACAATATCTAGGTCTCGGGACTGAGATGGCCATTCCGGAACATTTTACTTCTTCCTCTGCATGAATGCCTCAGTACAATTGGAGCAGTGTTTAGGGTAAGTATCCAGTATCCATCCCCAGCGCAACTTCGACTTTGTCACTGATTCTGAAGACTGTTGCCAAGAATTTCCCTTTACTGACTGTAATCCATGCCACCTTCGACTTGAACAAGACCACCATTACCTGCACTGGCCACTCAGCCTTAACTGGGACCACGGGCCTTAACTAAGACTGTGCCTGTGGTTTCACTATGCTCCTCAGAGTGGAACCTGACAGCTGAAATATTTGGCCTATCTTTTGTACCCTGCCCCTAAACCATGATGTTGAACAGTCTTTGCTCTCAGGTCATTTGACAATTATCTTGAGGCTACCATGGTGCTACTCCTCAGAGAAAATAGAAATAAATTGCTGATCCTGACAGTGATTTCTAAAAGAAAATCTTTAAATTAATCATGGGTGCCCAAACCTTTTCAAACCAATGTAGGCTCCAAAAAGAACCAAGATGAAAGTTCTTGATTCCCGTAAAACACACTTCACTTACGCCTCAGTTTTACAACAAACCCTTCTTATAAGGCCATCAAAGAGAAAACGTAACAAATTCACCAGGCTATTTTAAGGCCCAAGAACACCAACCACTTTGATCATAGCATCTGTTCTCAAGTACCACTGTTCCTTTTCATATCATGGGAGCAGCCAAATAACTTTTTGTGAGATCTTCTAAAACCAGGACGTCTTGTTCTTCTTGACTAACTACTATAGCTTCCTGCTGGTGTGAAAGGGCTGTTGGTTAATTTTTAATTTCTTCCTTTGAAAAGCATGAGCTGAGTGGATTTCCTAATTAACCCCATTGCCTATGCACACTGAGGCAAGAGACAGCCAGAAGCAACTGTGTTTTCTTGTTTGCTTAGACCTACTTCCATCACCTAAAAGCATCTCCACTCACTCGCCCCATGTGACACGGAACACGTTTCATACAGCATTTATGTCAGCAGTCTGTAGCTTTACAATGCATTTAACATATGGCAGGGTGGTAAACATTATTTCATTGGGTGGTGTTCTTCCATTCACAGGGTTTCTACGGTTGTGGCATTTCGAAATTCTGTACTTTTTCCAGATTCAGTAAATAGATATTCCTTTCCGTGGATACCATTGTTTTCGGAAAGGTCATTCGGAAAGAGAAAAACTCCTCATGTAAACGTGGCTATTGTGATAAATGAATTTCCAAAAAGTAAGATTCTTGTAAATATTAACACCATTAGAGCCCTCTAGACATGAACTAACACACCTATAGTCACTTGCATTACTCGTATATTGTAGACATAATTTAAACAAGTTGTTTCTCTTGGAGAGTAATAAAGCATCTATGTATCTACTTATGTATGTACTGTAGTGGAATTAACACCGCCACCAAGAGTCGCTGCCTTTCAAGCACCACGATTTGTTAATTCAAGCACATTTAAGTGCCATGAGAGTGACGTCCGGCATCGGTGTGATTCCCTCTCTACCCATTAATATTGAGGTGTCAGCACCGCGGCTGAGATGAAAGTCAAGCGCCGAGCGAGGAAGTGGGGATTCAAGCCTTCGGGATCTTGTATTATCAGGGGAAATGTGAATTCACTACCGAGCAACATCTACAAACTGGCAAGAACTTTGAGAACTTGAAAATTTGTGCTGCACTGAGAGCTGACATTTCAACTTCAATGGCACTAATGGAAATAACCAACAGTATCGACTCCAGAGTTTATGGATTTAACCAAAACACTCAATACAATTAATAACAATATCTGAAGTAATAAACTAAATTGGTATAAAATTTGAACTGGGTAAAAAGCTACTTAGCTACTAAAGGATGCAATATGTCAAGATAAGATAATATACATCTGCAAGTTTAAATATATCATGCGGTGTACCCCAGGGGTCAATACCGGGACCAATACTGGTGGGGGACTCCTGCCCCAGGTATCTCTGTAATGGCTAAATAGTCAAAGACAGCCATAGTAATTATGGAGATTGGATATTTCACTTCGATAAATCAATCATTCCAAAATGACAGGAAACCATTTGGCGTGTGCAAAGCCTTCTTTCGGTGTATTTTCTCTAAAAATACCCATAAAAGCTTTTTAATACATCAGACCAGCCATTATCTGTCACACAGTATTAACGTATTGACCAAAGTACTAAAAAAAACACTAAAAAATGCATGTGGACTCATACTGTATTCCAGGGTTTAGTAATTTATACACTCCTGACCAAAGTTTTAAGAAAAGTTGAACAATTGCAAGAATTTACATTTTATAGTGTTGGATCTTAAGGAAGTTCTAAGTAGAACTTCAATATGTGAACTAGAATTGGAAATACTCTAAGGGTCGAGGTTTGTTTTTTTGAGTTAAGGTGGAATCACCGCAGTGTTGAAATCTGCGGGCACAGTGGCAGACGAAAGGGATAGATTGATAATACTTAAGATTTAGGGAGCTTGAGGGGTCCAATGTTTTAGGAACGTGAACACTAGTAACGCCATCATCCTGTGACCGGATCAACAGTCTCCCTGTTTACTCCAGCCTGCATCCGATATTCTTGCAATGCTGCTTCCAAGTCCTTCACACTCGGTTGGGTTTGAGTGTACAGCCTGAACTTCATTTAAATCGACTCATAATATGGATGAACAATAACCGTTGGAGTAGAGCTTTGTCAGTCGATAAAAGCTTTAAACACAAAGTGGCGAATGGTCCATAAAAGCACCCTGATGAAGTGTTACAATGAATGATGTGCAACATTTAGCTACACTGAGCTGAGTAATGAGAGTGCCAGAAACTAGTGGGAATTTAGTGCAAAGACTGGATGCCGATAAGGAAATCACAATACTAGAGATGGGAATTTTGGCTCTTTGAGGGTACCCGGATCTTGGTGAGCTGTTCCTTTCAAAGAGCCGTTCAAAAAAATGTCTCATTTGGTTCATTTTTATATTTTTTAAGTTTTAAGTCGGGCTGCACGGCGGATGAGTGGTTCACGCACATACCTCACAGCTAGGAGACAAGGGTTCAATTCCACCCTCGGCCATCTCTGTGTTGAGTTTGCATGTTCTCCCCGTGCATGCGTGGGTTTTCTCCGGGTACTCCGGTTTCCTCCCACATTCCAAAAACATGCTAGGTTAATTGGTGACTCCAAATTGTCCATAGGTATGAATGTGAGTGTGAATGGTTGTTTGTCTATATGTGCCCTGTGATTGGCTGGCGACCAGTCCAGGGTGTACCCCGCCTCTCGCCTGAAGACAGCTGGGATAGGCTCCAGCACCACCTGCGACCCTTGTGAGGAAAAGCGGTAGAAAATGAATGAATGAAGTTTTAAGCCACCGTATTTGCAAATCTAATCAGCACCGTGCCGCTGGGTTGCGCTCCTCCCCATGTAACTGGTGGGGGGGACGGTTCCCAGCTGTGACTCGGTTACCCATCCAAGTCGCATTAATGAGCCGTTCAAAAGAACCGGTCCGTTCGTGAACGTCACAACAATCCAGGTGGTCCTTGGGTTATGAACAAGTTCCGTTCTTGAGTTCCGTTCACACATGCACGGGGAGAACATGCAAACTCCACACAGAGATGACCGGGGGTGGAATTGAACCCTGGTCTCCTAGCTGTGAGGTCTGTGCACTAACCACTCAACTGCCGTGCAGCTCGACTTAAAACTTAATAAATATAAAAATGAGTCAAATGAGACAGTTTTTTTGAACGGCTCTTTGAAAGGAACGGCTCACCAAGACCCGGGTACCCTCAAAGAGCCAAAAATCCCATCTCTAGTGTTGTGATTTCTTTATCGGCATCCAGTCATTTTAGTCTAGTTTTGGTGTCGGATCTTATATCTAAATTATACTTAAGCAAACACCGAAGTGACTCATGAAGGACATTTAATTAAAAGATGCGATTTTAAGGGTACTTAAAGCCAACAAAACACGAAACACTGCAACCTGAAGACCACCATGACATAGAAGATGTATATTTTGAGAAGACAACAACCGACTCTTCAACCAAACTTGCACTGTACCGATAAAATATATCTTGATATGTTTTCCACTGAGAAAAACCCTGACCTCCCTGTGCTCCACCACCCTCAACCCCCCTCCAGAACTACCCACGCATGTCCACCTCCACTTAATCTCAGGGGATCTCCAAGATCTTCAGCACAGCCGCTGCAATCTCCGAATAAGATACCTTAATTATAGCGAAGCCGTCGGTTGCACTCAAACTCGTGAATCATGTTCAACTGTCCGCATCACGTTGTTATGTGTCATGCGATAGCAATCATCTGCCGCGTTCTACTCGGCGACAACTCGCAAGCACAGCTTGTCCAAGCATTTAGTAGAAGATAGATGGCCTCACTGAGCCTAAATCAATATCGAACCCCCACACAAGGCGGGGATTAGGTTAAATTTAAGCATGAGAATATAAGAAAGGACTTGATGGAAGATGATGACCATCCCAATACCGTATACCGCACAACCTTTGCTAATTTGCAGTCCTTACATACACCTCTAGAGGTGGCTGCTAATCACAGCAATTAACCGTCTTTGCTTGGTGGTGCCTTAATGGACTGCACAAATGCTCAGATATTAATCCATGCTCAGATAATGAATCTGATTTGACAAAGCATAAAATCATTACCCTCTTGACCCGATGAAGCTATCAGCAGACGGAGGGGGGACGATTTTAAATGGCTTCATGTCTCTGATTGGAAGCGGTCTTCATTTCCTTTAAGATCGTGTCAAATGTTTTTGTTTCAACTGTTAAAGAGGTAATGGTAATGGTTTTATTTCATTTGAACATGCATCAGATTCCAATTGAATGCATCCCATAATCAGTTCACAGTTCCACATGTCCAAAAGGAGTAGGAAGAAGCAAAGCTTATTAAATCCTACCCCTCCATCTGGTACTTTTACAATCAGTAACTGTTACATTTGTTCACTTCCTGCTTTCCTAATATAGTTTAAGGCAGGGGTCTCAAACATGCGGCCCGCATGCCAAATGTGGCCCGCAGGACACTAGTTTGAAGCCCCCACCTTGATATGAAAGTTTAATGTTAGTGCGGCCCGCGCAAGTTTGATATGGATGCTGTATGGTATCATGTACCGAGAAAAAAATATTACGTTTGATTAATGTTCATGTTAAAGGTTAAATAACTGTTAATAGTTATCCTCCCTATCCGTGTGGAAGTGGTAAGTTTTTGGCTATTTAAGTTTAAAGGAAATAACTTGAAGGCTACCGTTTAGGTCGCTAGCTCTCTAGTTTGCGAATTAGCATGTGTCTCAAGACCCTGCAGTTGCGCAATATGTTGTAAATAAAAAAAGTATAAATGTGACTATAGTCGTGTTTTGTCATGTCTACAGGGCTCTAATAATGCTTTGTTAATTTTAATCTGAAAAAAAACATTTGTCTACCCACCAACTATATGTGGTTTCTTAAGTTTTTATTATTTGCCGTTTTATTATTATTATTATATTTATTTATTTATTACTGATTGATTGATTTTCTTTATTCTTGATTTGTTCATTTATTTTTTATCTTATTTTGTGTAGAAAAATAAAAAGTAAGATATTTGAGAACAGTGGAATGTTTTATCAGAGCTTTTCTTGTAGAAAATTGGAACCAAAGCAAAGTTTTTTTTAATTTTTTTGTTTTTAATGAATGCGGTTTTTTTTTGGGGGGGGGGGGGGGGCCTGATGCGGCCCAGTCTCACCCAGACCCGAGCTCCAGTGCCCCCCAAGTAAATTGAGTTTGAGACCCCTGGTTTAAGGGTTTTTTTGTTTTTTTGTTTTTTACAAGAGAGGTGTTAAGATATTAAGATTAAGATATGCCTTTATTCGTTATATTGCTAGTATTCAGTCCATACCTCTCAGCACAGTCCATGAGGACGATATGGCCCGGATTAGACTCGACGATAGGCTAGAATAAACCTCATTTGCTCCATTTTGTGTGAAAACCTTTTCTCTTTGAACTGCCTTGTTTCTCCCTACAGTAAAAATTAGACCTAAAAGAGGCACTCAACCCTATGAATCTTTAAACCGGGATTATAATTTAAATGTCTTTAGAGGTTAGAAACCTCCGTAACGGTTTAAAGGGATTTTCTAGAACATCTCTGTTCTCATTCTGAGATCTGCCGACTCAAGTTAGGAGGTGGCGCGCCTCAGAGCACATCATCACAGCCCATCATCACATTGTGCTGGCAGGGAGCAGAATCTCTCTGATCTCCAGATTATGGTCGTCACGTGTTATGGGACGCTCATTAAATTGCAGCAGTAGCTGTCATCTGGGGGGTTCACCATGCTGGCTTCAAGGACACCGTCTCTACGTGTCTGAAGGTAACATAAGTGTGTACTCACACTGTACTGGACTTGGACACTCTTCCCCTCTACTGGCCCCCGCTGGCCTCCACTCACCGTGCATCTTCTAGATTAGGATTTAGTTGACTATTTATAGTCTTATTCTGTGTCTGATTGGGATTTTACACAAAAAACACACCCACTCAAAGTATGGATACTTATTGTCAGGTTCAAACTCCTGTGACACTTGTAAAAACACTTAAATACAGAAATAAAGAAGAGACAGATAATATTCAAAATTACTCGCAGCGAGGAGAGTGAAACATCTGAGTTCACGCTCCTCTCTTTTTATTCTCTTTCGGGGGTCCCTACTACATGGTCGTGCAACTCTAAGGGGGGGGGGGGGGGGGGGGCAGTTGCACGAGCTGTATTTGTTTGTGTGCGTGTATATGTGAGAGTAATTACTTTTATTGTTTTACGAGTTCTTATCGTGGCACATTCTTGCAGGATTAACATGAACATCTGCAGGGTTGCTGTTGGCGCATCCAGGCACCTCCAGGACCTGGGGGTCGCTGGGGGTCTCTGATCAGGGTCACAGGAACATTTCTTCTTCAGCACATTCAAACACTTTCTTGGATATAAGGGTGATAACTAACACTATATTCATTATATCTACATTTTATTCAAACACTTATACAGATCATTTTGAAAGGAGCCGCCACAAAGCAACCCCCCCCGTAATGGAGTTGCAAGCCGAGGTGTTTCCTGTGGAATGATCTACAGCGTTCCCTTATTTACTGCCAATAGCTCTTACCCGTCATCCTGGATATTGTTTGTTTGTACGGTGGCAGTTGTGGCTCTATGATTGATCAGATACTCCCTTCTAGGTTCTAGCCATCAATTATAGGAAAATACCCCCACCCCTCCCGCCCCCCGCCTGCTGAATTATGCTGTCATGCAAGCAGCTTATTTCCTCATCCGGTAATCGTTTGTTTTGGATAGATGCGCCCTGCAACAACCTTCATTTCTTTCAACAATCGTCAGATTTGTGATTTGTTTGTTAACTCGTGGGCTAGCACACACATTTTCTTGGCAGAAGGCCACATGGGGACACTAGTTGACACTTGTTCCAGATGCACTGGGTTCTCCCAACGGACTGAACCACCAGTGCTACTGTGTGTGTGTGTGTGTGTGTGTGTGTACCGTTATGAACATGTCTACTTAGAAACTGAACAACCAGGAGGCCATATGGAGACTCGTTATTACTTATTTATCGTTTTCTGGACTTACTTATCTAGCTCAGTCTATAATTTCAACATTTCATGACCTTTGGGGTTTGGGCACATTATGTGTGAGGTAACTGTATATTGTAAAAAATAAAATAAAATGGGATTTCCCAGCTGAAAATGTAACTTTCTGCTACTTTAAAAATATATATTTCTATAGAAGTGGCATGTCCAGCTTTTATTTATGCTAAAGAATAATATCAAGGCTTAGAACCCCCCCCTCGTCTGCCTTTATCCCAGAAGCAAAGTGTTGTGGTGTGCTAATGGATTTTTTGCAACAAGAGTATATCTCCAGGCAGTTTGAAGATGCAATTATGCTGGTAATGGTAGTGCTGGTGCAAAATGAAAGCATCAGCAGGGGTGAAAATGATCACATAAAAGACCCCAGCAGTGTAGCGTGTGACAAGTGTAATTGTGCGTTTCCTATCCTAAGTACAAATAACATTCTATACACATTTCCGAAGTCCAATGCATACAATCTTGGTCATCGAGAATCCAATTTGGCATGGTCAGAATTTACTCGCAGAATTATGACTGGAAGGACTCAGTAAGGATAATTCATAATGCCGCCTACAGAGAACAAACTAAATCCTTATTTCTAAAATCACAAATACTTAAACTTGCTGATATAGTTCATCTTCAAACAGCTAAAATAATGCATAAGGCTAAAAATAACCAATTCCCTAAAAATGTCATCTAATACTTCTCTACAAGAGAGGAGAAATATGATCTCTGGGAAGAACTACATTTGAAACACTTATATGCTAGGACTACGTTAAAAAGCCATAGCATTTCAGTATGTGGAATCAAACTATGGAATGGATTGAGTAAGGAACTCAAACAATGCACAACGATGAGCCAATTCAAGAAACAATACAAGCAGTTGATGTTTGCTAAATACAAGGATGAAGAGTCTTGAACCAGTCATGATGTGCTATATATATCACTATATTGACACTTACTATGGTACCCATTATGTCATTGGATGGTCATATCACTTTGTACTTCGGTATGGGACAAAAATTTAAAAAATAAAAAACTTCAACTATATTAGGAAAGCAGGAAGTGAACAAATGTAACAGTTACTGATTGTAAAAGTACCAGATGGAGGGGTAGGATTTAATAAGCTTTGCTTCTTCCTACTCCTTTTGGACATGTGGAACTGTGAACTGATTATGTGATGCACTCAATTGGAATCTGATGCATGTTCAAATGAAATAAAACCATTACCATTACCATTACTGTGGTTGAATTCACAATTTCACCCCCTGGCCATCTCATTAAAGAAAGCATAAACACTCAAAGGCTGAATGGCAGTTGTCTCTTACCTTGTAGAAGTTTTCATAGTCTTAGTCTTCAAAAAAAAAACACATGGCTGTACGTCTCCAAGGCTCTTTGTGTAATATTGGGCATGACTTTTGTGATATTGGTCCTGTGTCAACCTTTTTCCTGCTTTGGAGCACACCTGCTGCTAATCACTAATGATCACTAATTAAAGTCCACCTCGTCCAGACATGGAAGAAGTGACCTAATAAAAATGTAAACATTTAAACACACATCTAACACGGGACATATGCCTTTCAATGTTATTTTTATACCACAAATTAAAAAAAAGGTCATGAAAATGATCATAAAACCTGATTAAATAAACATAATTATGCATAATTATCATCAGCACTCTACCCTTGTCAAAGGTTAAGATATAATTTCCCAAAAACACCTTAGAAAATGCATGCCATTAAAGATATTGCTTTAATATACTTAGATGGAGGAAGCAGAAGGAAGAGAAAATTTGTAGTCCTGGTCTGGACTCTAGATGGAAGATTTTGGACATTAGCAGAAACATAATTTTGATTAACACCGGGAAAACCGGTGTTATTATTCCACCAATCATGCTAATTATGTTTCTTACATTTACATGCAGTCAAATAAGCCTATCATAACCGGAATATTAGCAATAACCTGGTTGGGCACCCGGTTTCTATACCGCTTATCCTCACGAGGGTCGCAGGCATGCTGGAGCCTATCCCAGCTGTCTTCAGCTATGACTCATTAGGTTCCTCCTTGCAGGCCCATAATCCTCTATTGAATTTAAATCTTGTTGAAGACCTCTAGGTTGGTTCCAGCCCAAATAGAAACCAGTGAAGGCATCACATTGGCTTCTTAGCAGGTTTACTCTGTCCAAGCTAGAGCCAGATGGAATATTTCTGCCAGTACATTTAAACGGTTGACTTGAAATGATCATATAGAGTATGACTGAAAGTGATGCTGGCTGGGGTGCAGGCATATCTCCCCGGAGGTGGCCATGTGTTAAGCTCTTTGCCATAATCTGCCTTTGAGGTTTAAACCCCTCCAATGGGTATTTTAGTCATTAATGGAGAGTAGACCAGTGAGAATGCGTCATTTAAATACATTTTTGCGCATGTTTTATAGAGCTATACTGTGAGGAGGTTGAGTGCACGCTGAGCAATAATACATTTTAATAAATAACAATATAACAGGAAAGGGGGCTGCATGGCAGACGAGTGGTTAGCGCACAGACCTCACAGCTAAGAGACCCGAGTTCAATCCCACCCTCAGCCATCTCTGTGTGGAGTTTTCACCGGGTACTCCGGTTTCCTCCCACATTCCAAAAACATGCTAGGTTAATTGGTGACTCCAAATTGTCCATAGGTATGAATGTGAGTGTGAATGGTTGTTTGTCTATATGTGCCCTGTGATTGGCTGGCCACCAGTCCAGGGTGTACCCCGCCTCTCGCCCGAAGACAACTGGGATAGGCTCCAGCACCCCCGGTAGAAAATGAATGAATGAATGAATGACCGCCTTCAACACCATCCACCCCCAGCTCCTCAGACACAAATTGCAGAAAATGGGAGTAGGTTCACACCTGCTGGCGTGGATCATGGACTACCTGACGAACAGACCTCGGTATGTGAGACTGGGGGACTGAAGGTCTGACACCGTGGTCAGTAGCACTGGAGAACCGCAGGGGACTGTGCTCTCGCCGGTGCTGTTCACCCTGTACACGTCAGACTTCCAGTACAACTCAGAGTCCTGCCGTGTACAAAAGTTCGCCTGATGTCTTAAAAGGGTAGAAAAGGAGTAGATCCCCTGGAGGTGTAGATGTACATTTCCTGGTAAAACAGGACATTTGGTCACCCTGGTATAAGCTGCTGTTGTTGTTGGATTCGTGTCTGTCTGGAGACAAAACCAACTCAATCATTGGGATAGCAAAGCGGGTACAAGTGTTAACTCTCAAAGTAGTATTACTGCAGAAAGCCACTAAAGCCCAGCGCCCTAAATATTCCTAAATATCCTTAGTGTTGCTC
The DNA here is from genome assembly GCF_030265055.1 of Doryrhamphus excisus. Taxonomy (NCBI): domain Eukaryota; kingdom Metazoa; phylum Chordata; class Actinopteri; order Syngnathiformes; family Syngnathidae; genus Doryrhamphus; species Doryrhamphus excisus. The sequence continues at coordinate 15,370,314 of NC_080475.1, read as the reverse complement.
CCAATGGCCAAATTCTAAGAATCAGAATGTTGTCTTAGAATTTCCCCTCAAGGTTAAGCGTAGATCCTCCTAAAGATAGAATCTATTCCTAAAGAATCCCAGCTCTAAGGAAGCTCCCAAGGTGAGATTTGTTAAGAAGATAACTTTTAAGCAGCTTAGGAGTTCCCTAACCAGACAACAAAATGGAGATATTCTCCAAATCACTGGACGACAGTGATTTAACTCTCTAAGAGTGGGCTCCCACAGCTTTTTGAGGGCCAACCAATTGCCACTTTGAGGGGACAGTGGCGACCCCTGCAAACCATGGCTCCTAACGCCTTACCTCCAATCACTTGCAAAAGTTAAGCCAAACAATATAGAATTATGCATGTTGGAGTATCCTAGTAGTCGAAATATCACCCTCAAATACAAATGTGCTTTTTGAATACGTCTGTGTTAGCTTGTCGGGCCCATAAGACAACAAAACCAGTAGTGGAACGAGGCATTGGCAGAACCTCTTAGGGGTGACTGTGATGAAGACAGCGATGGCATAAGTACTGCATCAACACTTTACATTATTTGGGTGATATCTGACTGGCCGATTGGAAATCTTCGGCGGACCAGATGTGGACTGTGGCCACCTATTGAGGACCACTGATTTAATGTTTCCACACTGAAAAATGTGGGTTGATCCTGTCAATTAAATGTGCAGAGTCACCACAAAAATCAGTTATCTGTGAGTTTAATCAAGCATGCAGACAAATCGCTGACGTCTCCTCTCCTTTCTGCGACAAAATTGGCAATTCCAAACGGGACTGCCAGTCAGCCGCGCCGAAGCGCCGATGCCCTGCTTTAATATTCATGCTTCTGCTTGTAATGAGCAAGTCAAATGTCAGTGTTTCACAGAGGATGCAAAGTCCCACCTGCAATGAGCATCCAAATGAGATCTCACAAACAAACATGAAAAGACATGTTTGTTATGTATGAGTTCCGGGGACGGCTGAGACAGGGACTCTTGGGGGGAAAGCCCGTGGATGGAGAAACACAATAACCAATAGCAATGGGAATCAGGTGAGCCCACCCCCTTTAAAAAAGCTCCCTTTAAACGACTTCAAAGGAATGTATTTGAGGGGATATTTCATCTGCCAACCCCAGACAAATCACATTCTAAGCCTCCCTGGACAATACCGGGTTTTTGTACCTCTGTTTCCCAGCGATGTACTTCCAGGAGTTATAGCAAGGGGTCAGCAACCCACTGCCCCAGAGCCGCAGGTGGCACTTTGCAATGCTCAAGTATTTTTTTTTAACACCAGAATGAGGAAAATACGCATCTTTGCAATGAGTTTGGGGACTTTCTGTGAGACCGTATACTAGTAAAAGTACTTGCTCAGCTCCCCCTTTTTCTCCTCTGAACTACTTTGATACCCCAAAATTCCCTCCAAATCTTGCAGTCAATCAAAATCTTGGGAGGCTCGCAATTCACTGTGGATGTGAGCACATTTCTTCAGGCGTCAGGTATTGAGGTTTAACCAAGATGATACTGTAATCACTCTATGAGTTGGCATCCATTACACATGTACACTACACTTCTATATCCTGTATTCTGCTGTTAAAACTAGTTTAAATAAAGAAAGATTCAAACTTTTGAAAGTTTATATGATTCATTCATTCATTAATTTTCTACCGCTTATCCTCAAGAGGGGTGCTTGAGCCTATCCCAGCTGTCTTCGGGCGAGAGGCAGGGTACACCCTGGACTGGTGGCCAGCCAATCACAGGGCACATATAGACAAACAACCATTCACACTCACATTCATACCGATGGACAATTTGGAGTCGCCAATTAACCTAGCATGTTTTTGGAATGTGGGAGGAAACCGGAGTACCCAGAGAAAATCCATGGGGAGAACATGCAAATTCCACACAGAGATGGCCGAGAATGGAATTGAACCCTGGTCTCCTAGCTGTGAGGTCTGTGTGCAAACCACTCGTCCGCCATGCAGCCATAGTTTATACAATATTGTTTTTAAATTATTTTTCTTTAGTGAGCGAGGGGGTAAAATGGCTCTTTCGATAGTAAAGGTTGCCGACCCCTGCATTAAAGAAACAAATAACACCCGACTGAAGTTCTACTTTGCTCGTCAAGCGAGGCAGAATGCAAAAAATGGAATTTTGGAGCTACTCCATCACAGCTGGGAGAGCAGGTGGTGAGGAGAAGCCCCTGGGGGACCTCCAGTGGAGTAGACCTGGCCTGTAGGCAGCCTCGGGTACTGCCACCATCTTACCCGGCACAAAGACAGTTACTTCTCTCCTCTGATAACTCCATATTTTATCAAAGATGGGCTTTCATGCAACATGCCTGTTGTGTTCTCTACTTCCTTGTGTTGTACGTTACCACTCACTGGATAGAGAGCCGACACAAGAGCTGTACTGTATATTGTTGATATTATATTGGATTTAAATGTTATGTTGAGTCAACAGTAGAAACTCACCCTTTCTGGTGGTGTGTTTGAGTGTGACCAACAACGTGATTTATGCATCATTTTGTCTCTAGCGCCATCTTGTTTGCTGACACAAGGAACATGAAGGTGAGTAGATTGCAGTAGCAAAGCCTTTTTCAAGGAATGTTTTTATGACTCTGCTGGAGAACATTTATTACATTGAACTTTCCCCCGATGATTTAAGTTTGTTGGCTCTGTAAGCGTCTTATTCTTGCCCTCTGTGCCATGGAACACATTACTGCTGCTGGAATAGATGGTGGAACACGCCTCTTACATCTTGGCAAGTGTCACTTCCTTTCAGGGTCTTAGACGGGTATCTACAGAAATGTGGTTTGTATTCGTTCATTCATTTTCTACCGCTTATCCTCAAGATGGTTGCGGGTACGGGGGAGCTGGAGCCTATCCCAGCTGTCTTCAGGCAAGAGGCGGGTACACACTGTACTGGTGGTCAGCCAATCACAGGGCACATATAGACAAACAACCATTCACACTCACATTCATACCTATGGACAATTTGAAGTCGCCAATTAACCTAGCATGTTTTTGGAATGTTGGAGGAAACCGGAGTAAACGGAGAAAACCCACGCATGCACGGGGAGAACATGCAAACTCCACACAGGGTGGCATTGAACTTGGGTCTCCTCGCTGTGACGTCTGCGCGCTAACCACTCCGCCACCATGCAGCCACTGGTTTGTATTTATAGAAACTTAAATTGAAAATAAAGCTTTTGTTCCATAACGACATTCCCTCTTTTTTCCCCTGTATTGATTAGTTTAAGGCCAATATCTGTAATTCATCCCCATTTATTGAATACAGTTTAAAACAATGCCCAAGTGCATCATTGATCACGCTTGTGAATTCAAATAAAAACTATAAATTTCATCAAGTAAACTACACTGGGTGGGTGGAGACCCCAACCGTGTTTGCCCCCCCCCCCCCCCCCCCCCACACAAACCAGCATTGCAGCCACCATAAAGAAATTAGCTATGCTTGTGGTTTATGGATTGTAATAATCCATTTCACAGTTGCTATGGTGTTGGATGCATCGTCTGTATCTCGCTGCCTCTCGCCATTGATTTTTCACAAGCAATTTAGATAAACGCCTCCCCCTCAAATAGGAGAACCTGAAGGCCTGTTTTGTACATACATGTAGAATCATTAGTCATTATCTCCACCAAAAGGGCATTTCCACATGGCTCGTGTTTAAAGGGTTTGTGGTGTGTCCCCAGCACCGTGTCAAACGCCAGGAGACTGGTAAATCCTGGTGGGGGGGTGGCTGTCATTAATTACGTACAAACAAACTCAACATTTATTGCTGGCAGTGAAAACCACCAATCTTATACTCCAGGATCACCACCCACAGGAGTAGACCAGTTGGGCAAATTCGGTTGCAAGGACCGGGATGTACAGGAGGTACATGGTTCAGGTACATGGTTTAGGTACATGGTTCAGGTACATGGTTCAGGTACATGGTTCAGGTACAACGGTTCGACTGACGGTTCGACCCTTACCTCCAACACCCTTGAATAGACTTTCCCAGGAATGCTGAGGAGTGTGATCCCCCCTTCTTGAAACAGGGTAACAGGAATTGCAACTGCAAAATATCCCCCTCAGATTATGGGGTGCAGGTGGACTGGTCTACAACAAGATGGTCTCCCACTCAACTCTCAATCCAAGATTTATCAATCATCTTTCCTCTCATCGATGTTTCAGTCTCACTGCTGTCAAGTTCCATCAGTTGGGCCACATTGGTTAAGAACCATTTTTTGCATAAAAATGTCTAAGGAAAATCAATAACAAGCAACATAGTTTGAATGATATCTTGCTATCTGGGTACGTCACCAACTGCTGCATCGGGCAGAGCGTTGGCTCCATTTAAAACCGTTCGTTGTTGGAGACAACTGGCTTTCATGGGTGATCGTTCAAATTAGTGAGAAAGTGTTGCTGTTGCTGTGCAGCGGCCATTGAATAAGATCACAGTGATTCATTAATGTTTTCAGGCAGGAAGCTTACTGTACTTCTCTTGTAGCAAGGACAGCGATACACCATATCGTGCTTGATTATTCCTCCCACTCTGTCTCAGCAGGTGTGTCTGTGGATGAGTTAGCCACCTGCTGACCTTACCCCAGGGATGTAAATAAAAGCCAAAAGGGGAAAAAACATTACAGGAGAAAAATAGCTCTCATCCACACACGACTATTAAAATGCAGTTTTGCTGTGAAAAGCAAATGGCTGCTATACCATACAAGGCTGCTGGACCTATTTAGGGGAATTCAGTTTATCAGCAGGCAGTGTCACTTGATTCAAAACAGGCAGAGCTGAACAATTAGACTATGTATTTGGTCTGTATTGTTTGCCAACCAGTCGATAAAGAGGAAAATTCAATCAAGGTTCAACAGAATGATATCAAGGTACTACAGGATGATAATACGACTAAATGATGTGATCCTCACGGGGCTCCAAATTATGCCCAGAGCAGCCAAGAGGAGGAAAACCAGAAGAAATTAATGTCCCTTCAACAAAGCAATAAAATGATAATTTTCCCAAATGAGGTAGTTGTACAGTAGATATCAAAACCATTGATAAAAGTGCCAGAAAAAGGCAAGACTGCTTGTTGTCAAAGATTTCAAGGGCCTGGATAAATACTCAAAAACACATCATGACCATGACAACAAGCAAAATGGTGGATGTAATCCACAAACAAAGAACAATACAGATGAAAATACAAAATTTGGGGCCTTGTCAACAAGATGGATGGAATAACAAAACACGGAAGTGGCAGAATAGGAAGATCTGAAAGTGGAAAAAACCTTTGCTATCCAGACCACAAACGATTGAAGACAAACTACAGTCATGGCGTCACATAGAGAAGAGAACAAATAAGTAAATACTAGGGGTGTTCTGATCGATGGGCCACGGATCGGTATCAGATGATATCAGTGAAAAAGCACGGTATCGACATCGCCCGATACTTGCTTTAAAAAGCCGATTGAGTTTGACACCCCCTTTTTACAGGTGTAAGTCCCTGGTAAGTGCAAGTTATCTTGAGAACTAATTATGTTGAATGAAGACCTGTATACTTTATACTGATGCACTGGTAAGGCACTGTAAGAAATGTCACATTCTCTTGATGTCTTATTCATAAAGTGCATAACGTCTTTAAGGGGACCTATTATGCTCATTTTTCGACCCTTTGTATTGAGTTGTGGTCTCCTATAGAGCAGCTACACACAATAACTCCACAAACAAAGAACAATACAGATGAAAATACAAAATTTGGAATTCTCCTCACACACACTGAAACAAGGGCCTTGTCAACAAGAAGGATGGAATAACAGAACACGGAAGTGGCAGAATAGGGAGACCTGAAAGTGGAAAAACCTTTGCTATCCAGACCACAAACGATTGAAGACAAACTACAGTCATGGCGTCACATAGAGAAGAGAACAAATAAGTAAATACAAGGGGTGCTCCGATTTGTTTGTGGATTACATCCGCCACAGATCGGTATCAAATGATATCAGTGAAAAAGCACGGTATCGTCATCGGGCGATACTTGCTTTAAAAAGCCGACTGAGTCTGACACCCCCTTTTCACAGGTGTAAGACCCTGGTAAGTGCAAGTTATCTTCAGAATTCTGGGTTCAGAGCCACTTACTTCTTCACAAAATAAATGCCCTGAGAGGAATGCTCACGATTGACTTTGCACCCACTCGCTACTTTGTCGTTTTTTATCTTGACCTTCAGTAAACCGGCATTAAATCTTGTGGATGTGCAGTCGCGCCTTATTTTATGGTTTGGTGCAGCATTTATTGTACTTTATACAGTGTTATGGGAAGGTATAAACATGTGAAGCTGCAACTATTGAAGTTGTTATTAATTATGTACAGTACACTATGACATATAGTGTAACAGCCAGTTAATTTCATTACAGTGATAAATGACGCCGCACTGAACAAAGAACTTTAAAGGGCCGTGTAAACTGAACAAGTAATTATGTTGAATGAAGACCTTTATACTTTATACTGATGCACGGCTAAGGCACTGTAAGAAATGTCACATTCTCTCGATGTCTTATTCATAGAGTGCATAACGTCTTTAAGGGGACCTATTATGCTCATTTTTCGACCCTTTGTATTTAGTTGTGGTCTCCTATAGAGCAGCTACACACAATAACCCACACAGAAAACCTTTTCGATTTTCCAGAATCTGTACCTAACCCAGCTGTATTTCCTTTGATTTGTGCTTCCTGCAAAACGGGATGTTTTAATTTATTTATATTTATTATTGCCCATCTCCGGGCATGCCCACTCTGCTGTGATTGGTCACACGCCCAACGTGCTTCCTAACTATGAACCATATAAGGAAGACCGCCCCTCTGTGACATCACAAAAGGGTCAGTTTTACCACACCTTTTGAAAACGAGTGTTTCAAGCCATCCCAAACTTCCTTCAGGGCTCACTTAAAAATCCGCAAACCTCATTATCTGAAACTTTGGCATTGTTTAATACTAGAATACTATGGTATTTTCCAGACTATAAGTCGCACTTTTTTTCATAGGTTGGCTGTTCCTGCAACTTATACTCCAGAGCGACTTATAAATGAAAAAACTGTTTATGTTACATAAACACTGGACACCTTTTCTGTTCATGTTTATTTTATGTGTATCTGAATAACCATTGTGTTAGCATATCTTACACCTATTCAGCCTGTTCTCTATTCTTTTATTATTGTTAGAACTTGCCTTCCAAGAGGACGTAATGTCTGTTTTGGTCAAGTAGTTTGGAAAATAAATTTCCAGCAAAAAATGCGACTTATGTATGTTTTTTTTTTACCTAATTGGGCATTTTTTGCCTTGTGCGACTTATACTCCGGAGCGACTTATAGTCCAGAAATTACGGTACATTCCATCTCCATTTATAGGTCAGAAAGTTGGAAAAAGCATAAAAGTCCCCATTAACACCACTGAGTCTCAAAAGCAGGTGTCCTAGCATATGCTACATCCATTACACAAAAATCTTTATTGAGTTATAACACCACTCATTACCAAGCTGTATGACAACATGCACTCTATTTGTTTACTTTGGCCTGATTAATATTTATAGCACAGATTACAGCCTAAATAGCCAGGGAGTGACATGTGCATAAAAGTAGACAAGTGATATTCCTTGTTTGAAGAATGCCCAGAGAGGCTACATGACATATGACTTGTATTCCAAGCAATAGAGTGACTGTAAAAAAAAGATGATGGATGACCAGTTTTCTCCATTTCTGTGTACAAGCATATGAATTATAAGATGACGGTGACCATCAATTAGTGTTCATACTCTCCAGCGAGAGAAAGCATGCACTTTCTAAAAATGTATTTTTCAAATCTGCTCATTCCGCAGGCGGTGACAGAGCATGAAAGGGCGGTGACACGCTGTGCTCGCCACGGTCTGCAAGGAGGACCACTTGGCAGCAACAAGACCCGAGGCAGATCAGACTAGAGAGTGAACGCAAGTCCTGAGCATCATGCGCCCACTCGCAGTCAGAGATGACAGCATACACGGCTTAAAAGCTACGGTTGGAGCTTGTACAGCAGGACGAGTATGCAGGTGGTCTGCCGAGGGTATGCTGTAGTGAAGGGGGGGGGAGGCTTAAGGGGTCATCGGCCATTTTGGATACTGTTTGTTTAAGATATGCCTTTATTCGTCCCTCAGTGGGGAAATTTGTAATTTGAAATTTGGTGGTTTACACAAAATCTACACACACATACCAAACAAGAACCCAGAAATTGGGATAAATATGTATGCAGATACAGGAAGGGATTTTTTTTGTCGGCTCTTCCTATCATTCTGAAGCAGAATTCACCAAGCGTTGGATTGTTCACCCACTAATAGGAAACGTGAGCTGGGATTAGACCGTCATGGGACAGGTTAGTCCTATTGTTACAATAGTAATTCTGTAGTAATACTGTTAGTCTAAATGCCCTCGTTCTGCAAGGGAGAAATGTGGGGTACTTTTCCTGTTGTAAAATTTTGTTTTCCTGGTTAAATTTTGGGCTAAAAAAATGTCTTGGGATTGTATTGTTCTTGGTTTTCTCCGGGTACTCCGGTTTCCTCCCGCATTCCAAAAACATGCTAGGTTAATTGGCGACTCCAAATTGTCCATAGGTATCAATGTGAGTGTGAATGGTTGTTTGTCTATATGTGCCCTGTGATTGGCTGGCCACCAGTCCAGGGTTATACCCCGCCTCTCGCCCGAAGACAGCTGGGATAGGCTCCAGCACCCCCCGCAATCCTCGTGAGGATAAGCGGTAGAAAATGAATGAATGAATGAATGTATTGTTCTTAACAAACCAATATCATCCTTGTATCGTATCTGCAACCACGAGTCTGATGATGGCTGTCCATGATGGACCCAAACCTCCTCAGTGTCCTTTGCTCTGCCACAGATGTCAGGCATCTTCCGGGTCTTAAATATAAAATGAATTTTTACATTCCATTGAGTGAGTCCAGCACCATGTAACGACAGAAACTTCCGTCTTCCATTTCCACAGCAAGTAAGTCTTTCATTTGACTGCGAGGAACAAGAAATGTGAGCTTGTCCGCACACATCAGATCATTCTCTGTCTGAAGGCCATGTGAACCTTCAATGACCTGCCACTCTAGAGGCTGGCAAGGGTCTGTGGACAGTGATGCTTGGCCTCCTGCCAAAGAACCAGGACCGCACACACACAGCCTATGTGGACTCGGGGTGATGGAGGGTAGGCCGAGACCATCTCACACACACTTTGTTTAATTTATGATTATTTTCAGGTCAATGCGGCCATTTTCAAGAGGTGAAATGGTGAGACCATGAGGTCACAGCAGCTTCAGATGAATGGCAGTTTGTCCACAGGCAAAGAAGACTTGCCCTCCACGTAAATGGTAAGATTCCATACCATGCTTAGGCATGCTTGATACAAAGTCTCAATTGTCTGACTGATTTGGATGCCCCATGATGTGCTTGAGTACACGCCATTTCCTTGACCACAGCACAATTGGAAGAGATATACATAGGCATCTTACACTTCCTCATGGACATGTTGTGTAAAACAGTTCACAATGGCCCTACTAGCTTTTTGTATAGTTGAAAATAAGACCAAAATAAGAAGCAAAGTCAGCTATAGTAACAATGTTGTAACGTAGTAGTATGTAACATGCCTATCCCGTGAATGACTGCAGCATCGTATTACCGAGTGCATACTATGGGATGTACACCGCTATCTGTATATCTGTTCACATATCTAAATGATCTGTACCTGTAGCTGTAATCATGATGGGCGGGGCTTAAACCGGAAGTGGTTTAACCCGAAATGGGCACAGTTTAAATCTATATTATTTCAAGTATGAAATCGACATGGATTGATCAGAATATTGCTTATTATTTAGCTATATGTGTACTCTGTATGTGTGTAAGTGATTTATTTTATTCATTTAAAATAATAATATTTTTAATAATAATAATTTTATTCATCCATTTTCTGTATTCATTCATTTACTCTTATTAATATTTTAGTTTTGTATTTTTTTTAATCACAAGAAACACTGTTGATTTCCTGATAAATAATGTATGAATAATGAAAATTGAAACATATCCGAATCCATGTGCTAATCCAAATAAGGACTATTGGGTGTTTTTTGCAGGTGGCCCCTGTAGTTATTTTTTTGGCAGCACTTTCTATGAAGTTCTCTTATTAATGCATTATGAGCACATTTATAAGGCGATGACAATTACATTTACAATGGCGTTATAAAACATGTTATAAAAGTTCATAATCGTGTATAACAACTTATAACAATGCTTATAAATGATGGATATAATGTGTTATAAGCTCATCATCCATAATGTTTTATACCCTCATAGCAAAGTGACAACAATGTTTTATGGAAGAATCCAAAGTCCTGGGTGGTATACCATGTTATAACTACCAGTTATAATATGAACTGCTGTAACACATCATAGGAAATAACAAATGCGAAAATTCTTAGATGGAATAAAACGTTATAAACAGCAATAAAGTCAGGTGATGCCTTTTAAGAGGACAGAATGACATCACCTGTTTCATTGAGATCGCTGGCACGTTAATATTCCACCTACAATCCTTACTCACGGTGTCTTAAAGTAACTTCAACTCTTTTTATTTTCACAAGTCAATCAAACCAAAGAAAATAAAAACACTGAGGGGATGTTTAAACCTTTCCACGTCCCACTAGAAGTCAAAACTAATAAACTCCTCCTGACATTCTTTGCAGAAAAGCGCTAATGAAAACAGGGCGGTGACGTTGACGTTGAACGCTCGCTTTCATTTTCCCAGAATGCTTTGCTGTACTGTTATTGTAAATGGCGAATAAATTATATGTTTAATGCTCACATAATTGTTATTGTTATTGTTAATTGTTATGTAATTAGTTATTTTTGTATTATTTATTAGTAGCGTCCTGTCTGTTGTTATCTACGAATGATATTGAGGTGTAATTTTTTTTTACGCGTTGTTTAAGACATCGTGAGTAAGGATTGTAGGTGGAATATTAAGTCGCCCGCGAACGCCATTACTTAGTATTTGTCATTGTCACTTTACTTATAGCTCACGTGATAATGGCGCATTATTGATGTATATACGGTATTTTTCAATTTGAGCATTTATTATTCCTTCTGTGTTATAGCACATATGAATAACACATTACAACACATTATATCTACCACTTATAATGATTTGCAAACCTTGCTATAATTTGTCATACATGATTATGAGTATTCATGTTTTATACCACATTATAAATGCATTATGAATGTGCTCAAATGCATTATACAGTAGACAATTTTTCCTTATACATACAGTTAATGGGATAGTTCTGACTTTTTCATATGAAGTTGTATGACATCCCCATCAGAAATATAGTGCATCAACTGTGACTTACCAATGGAGAGCTATTTAGTTTACGGTACCAAGTTGGGGGGTAAATCACAGTCGATGCACTACACTGCTGGTGGGGATACCATACAACTTCATATTTAAAAATCCGGAATATGTCTTGTAAATGTTAACTGATGCAATGCTAAATAACTTGCGATGACATTCAAACGTTCATCCAAATTTTAGGACATTCGGATTCCAAGTGAATGAGCTTGAGCCTTGATCCGCAGCACACGCCCGCTAATCTGTTTTGGATTTTATGGGAAGGGTCTGCACTGCCTCCACTGCGCTGTAAGAAATGACCTGAGCTCTGACCCCTCACTAGATGAAATGGGACTCACGGGAAAGTGCCCCGCTCTATTTTCCACGCCGACCTGCAGCTCTCTCATGAATATTTACGATATTCCTCAAGCAGTGCAGTCAGGTCAATAAAACAGCACTGTGTAATCAGCATCCGAGAAATAGGTTAATAATTTGTTAGTAATAGCTTTTTTATGTATTGACTCCTAATCTGATTAAATACAACTGAATTTTCCAGTGAATGATTTCATGAGATTAATTTATTCACAACATAAAAAACTATGACCTTTGGAATAATTTTTATTATTAGTTGATTAGGGTATCAAAGAAAATGATGAAAATGTGAAATAAATGCATAAAATGTGACAAATCCTTCCGAAAAGGTAGTATTATATCCGTTCAATAGAACAAGACATTAGCAGTGGCATAGCCAATCAGGGCTCCGTATTTAATTTCCCCTCTCCCTCATTTCCAACACTTAGTGTATTAAAACAAAAAATCCGGGGGCTGATTTTTCAAAGAGACTTGATTAAACTCAGGAAATGGTACATGATTTCTCATTTGAAATTCATAACAGGCTAACACTCAAGTCATTTGAATCCACTCTAGTGAATTATTTCACTTTCACGGCATCAATCACAAACAATCACAGGGCATACAAAGACAAAGACATGGACAATTTAACCTTGTGTTAAAATGTATATTATATAAATATGATATTGGAAAGTAGAGTCAAGATGAGCTCAAAAGTCCCATAGAGTGGTATAGAATACCGTAGTAATACTGTAGTAAGGTACGAGTAATTATGGTACATGTTATCTTATTTGTATAACACATTAATAAGGAGGGTCGTGTGGTTAGTGCGCAGACCTCACAGCTAGGAGACCAGGGTTCAATACCACCCTCGGCCATCTCTGTGTGGAGTTTACATGTTCTCCCCGTGCATGCGTGGGTTTTCTCCGGGTACTCCGGTTTCCTCCCACATTCCAAAAACATGCTAGGTTAATTGGTGACTCCAAATTGTCCATAGGTATGAATGCGAGTGTGAATGGTTGTTTGTCTATATGTGCCCTGTGATTGGCTGGCCACCAGTCCATTGTGTACCCCGTCTCTCGCCCATAGACAGCTGGGATAGGCTCCAACACCCACCGCGACCCTTGTGAGGATAAGCGGTAGAAAATGAATGAATGAACATTAATAAGGAGTGGAATTAAATCAGTTAATGTGTCACATACAATATGTTTAAACCTAAATCAAATATTTTAATTTAGAATCCAATAATTTAATAATAATAATAATAATAAATTATAAAATAATAATAACACAATAATAATAATAAAATAATAATACAATAATATAAAAATAATTTAGTGGAATAATTATTCCACTCCAGGCACGCCCACTCCGTTGTGGTTGCTCACGAGCACTTCCGGATAGCTGCTATTACCAACTGCAGACTTGGTGAGCTCGTAATTGGTACAATTTCTAGCTGAAATCACAGCACCGTTATGCTACAATAAAATAAAAAGCATCTGAGGTAAAAAAAAAAAAAAAGGGATTGATGAAAACAGCAGTGTGGATTTTGCTGCCATTTACTGAGAGCGGTGATTTGTCTTTCAGACTCTGTGTGTGTGTGTGTGTGTGTGTGTGTGTGTGTGTGTGTGGTCTTGCAGTCAAACACACGTGTGTTTCCCAGACAAGGCTCAAAGGAGGTCTTGCTCAGATGTGTAGCAAGGTAATTGAATTTCATTTTGTTAGGAGCTCCTTCTTGCACTTCACATCTAATCTGACCCCAGTCTGCCTCCTCAAGATAAAACAAGAGACGGGCTGCTTTAGCATTCCTCGCTCCTTCCATTTGTTTTTTGCTCTCTTCACTCTTTTATTTTTTTGCACTTGTTTACTCAAAAACTAAACAATTAACCCCAGATGGTTCCTGTCTGTTTTCCTTTGGTGGAGTTAAACATTAGTCGACATATTTGGCAATGCTGGTTAAGTCGTTTTGTGCCAGGTTCCTTGCAGTCATTTCAAATTCAAAGTATGGAGTGAAGTTCTACTCACCATGGTGAACTCGTGTAGCGGTGCATTTGATGCAGCTTTCAGTTTGAGTTGAAGGAATCGATGAATTGATCTAGCAGTTTCCTTCGGAGACGGCTGGTGTGTTGGAGGTCCACTGTCGGTTTTGGGGGGCTGGACTCCTGCATGCTGGGTAAGACAGCACGGGCTCTGGGCAGATTTGTGTCGGGGAGCTGGTGGTCCAAAAGTGATGAGGACAACTTTGGTTGTTTTCGTTTTTTTGACTTTTCACTGTTCCATTCCATTCCATTCCCCTCTGCTTATCCGGGCCCGGATCATAGGGGCAGCAGTCTCAATAGGGAAGCCCACCATGGCGTTCCCAAGCCATGTGAGATATGTATAGTCCCTCCAGTGTGTCCTAGGTCTGCCCCTGGGGCTTCTCTGGCTGGGCTTGCCCTGAATGCCTCACCAGGGAGGCGTTCAGGAGACATCTGGACTACATGCCCTAGCCACCTCAACTGGATCTTCTCGAGGTGAAGGAGAAGCGTCTCTACTGAGCTCCTCGCCCTATCTCTTAGGGTGAGTCCAGCTACCCTACGGAGGAAACACATTTCAACCGCTTGTGTCCGCGATTTCGTTCTTTCGGTCACGATCCAAAGCTCATGACCATAGATGAACGTGGGAACATAGATCGAATGGTAAATTGAGAGATTTGCCTTCCGGCTTTCTACAGCAACCGCATACAGCGAGACGCTGCACCAATCTGCTATGGACTTCATGCTCCCATCATCATACCCTGGACTGGTCGCCAGCCAATCACAGGCTCCCATATTCCCTCACTCATAAACAAGACTCTGAGATACTTGAACTCCTCCACCTGGGGCAGGACCTCATTCCCAACCTGGAATGAGCATTCCACCCTTTTCCGACTGAGAACCATGGCTTCTGATTTGGAGGTGCTGAGTCTCATGCCAGAATCTTCACCGTCCAAACCGTCCCAGTAAATGCTGAAAGTGACAGCCCGAAGAGGCCAGAAGAGATGAGACTACTTCGCCGCCTTGGCTAAGCCTAGAAATTCTGTCCATGAAAATGATGAAGAATCGGCAGAGGCCAACATTCACCGGAAGCAGGCTTGACTTACTGCTGGGAATGCCAACCAAGCTCCTGTTCCGGTTGTACCAAAGGACCCAATGGCACGTAGTAGCACACCACCAATCCTGTACTCCCAGAGCGTCCCTGTGCGAGGGACACAGTAGAATGCCAGTTCCAAGTCCACAAAGCACATGTAGACCAGTTGAGGAAAGTCCCATCTACCCTCCAGCACCCTCACGACTAGAGGGTGTAGAGCTAGTCCAGGGTTGTGCGACCGTTAAGCTATCATTAGTATATCGTTGGCTGCACGGCGGTCGAGTGGTTAGCGCGCAGACCTCACAGCTAGGAGACCCGGGTTCAGGCCCACCCTCGGCCATGTCTGTGTGGAGTTTGCATGTTCTCCACGTGCATGCGTGGGTTTTCTCCGGGTATTCCAAAAACATGCTAGGTTAATTGGCGACTCCAAATTGTCCATAGGTATGAATGTGAGTGTGAATGGTTGTTTGTCTATATGTGCCCTGTGATTGGCTGGCGACCCTGTCAAGGGTGTACCCCGCCTCTCGCTCGTTAGAGTCCGATTTGCTCAACCAAGTGGCCAGCAGTAGTTTAATAATCTTAAGACACCGGGCTGACCAGGTACTACTACAAATAATACCCACTTTTGCCAATGAAGTATCATTGGCTGTGTTCAAGTACTTCTATGTAGAAGCTTGTGGCTGCTCACCTTTATTTCTCAGTAGGGAGTACTTCGCCTTTATAACACGTCGCTGCATTTTATTAAACACTTGTGGAATAACAGCGCCGTGTTGATATGCCTGCTGAGGAAAACAGCAGGGGGGCGTGGGGAGAGGCCGGCTAACCATGACAATGCTGTTGTCACACCTCTGTTAGGGAATTACACTAAAATCACACATGGGCGGCATGAGGGCACCGTTTAGTTGTGTAAAGAATTGTGTAATCTGTGTGTCAAAAGTAGATGCGGTGCGTTATTCCTTTGTGTGTTATGGTCAGCTTTGACAATTCATATAAACATGGGAATGTTCTGCCGGTTGAAGCGAGGTGGCATATTTATCCACTTTTTCTAAGTGGCTGGATATGCCCTTATAAGACACACATACCGTGATGTCCCTCCATTATGGTGTTGTTTGCTCCTGCTTGGATGGAGCTGGAGGTCATCTGGGGGGGGGTGAAGTGTAGTTCTGGCTCCACATGAGGGCAATAAGAGGCATCGGTCCAGTCAGTCCTTGCCTCTTTTGCTCTGCTGGAGTCACAGGAGCCCTGCTAACACACTAACAAGGTGAGCAGACAGCAGGGGGCGGGGAGTTTGGGTGGTTGGGGGGCTGGGGGGGGGTTGCTGGACTTGCAGCACTTTATACAGTGTTATAAGGTGCCTTGTACCTGGCTGAGGGAGCAAACCGTGCTGCTGTTGTAATTACTCTGAAGAAGGAAATAGCAGCCCATTTATCACCAGAGATGCACTTACATGCTTCACATTGGAGGTTGACAGGCACTGGTGTGAAACATGGGAACAACATGGCCGTTAGCTACACTGCTCAGTAAAAATAAACACACAATCATTGCTGTGTAACACCAAGTCAATCACACTTACAAGATAGCCCTGTCTGCTTGGGACCTGCTTGTTTTGCACCATTATTATTATTATTATTATTATTATTATTATTATTATTATTACACAAGTAATGCAGATATCCGCACATTTTAATTAACTTATGGGTAATTAGTGGCTCAAGCAAGTACAGTCTTAGTGATGGCGCGGCTGTGGATGGAATAGGCAATATGCTGTCACTGCTGGATGGTGATTTTGTGTTCCCGCACATTGTTCCGCGCCAGCTTCCGCCTCCGGTTCGCACGCCATTGTCTAACTCCTTGATTGACAGACGGTGATCTCCGTGGCCTGGCTGACAAAGCTGATCGAGTTCTTCTGGCACCGAGATGGCGGTGGACACCAGCTGACGGCGGCAGAGGAGACGACCCGGCATACATAGCCAGTGGCTTGAGGCAAAGTGAGTGACGCTGAGACTAGCAAGGCGTTGTGTGTTACTCCGCGAGTTCTTCATGTTAGCTGCTATAATAAAAACATGGCGGTAGCATCGTTAATACTGGTCATTTATGTAGATGGAACATTGTTTGCATTTACAGATTTTTCTAGGGATTTATAGTCAAAATATGTTTGTCCCATTACATTCATTGTTAGCTACCTCATGTTAACTCGTTTTCTACCTTCAGAAGACACAGAATGGGGAAAAACATTTGTGTTAATGTTTCATGTAAGGATGATTTTTTTTTTTTTCAAGTGCAGGTTTCCTTAAACCACGCTCATCAAGATGGCGGAAAACCAGCATGAGATGAGAAAAGTGCTCCTCGGCTGAAGGAATGGCCGGCAAAATGTCGGTGAGATAGACAAACACAAAAGTGAGGTCACGCAACATCGAGTCTAACGGCGTCTTAAAAGTCTGCGGGGCGCCCTCTTAAGGCCGAAAGGCATGCAGAAAAAATTCAAAAAGCCTCAACGGGGCACACGAGACCCTGGTGAGAACTGGCGGGCAGAAAAATTCTGGATGTGCGGAAAGGGGGGCGGTTGATATCATTAAGGTGGCGGAAATCGCCACAAGGCCGCCACAACCCATCCGCCTTGGGCACCATGTGCAGGGGTGAGATATCAATACATTTTATATTAAAAAAAAAAGGTAACTACCAGTTATGTAGTACAAAATAAGCAATTATGGTAATTATGACAACTGTTACAATCAGAGAGGTACAATTAGAAACATCTGTCAGTATAAAAGCTTATTGTTAAGTGCATACATGTGACGTTTGAGTGTATGGACACCCACTGGAAAAAGTGGAGTGCATAAAGCTTGGATATTGTGCAGCAGCAGCATGCAAACATACACCTGAGAGAAAAATGAGCATCCTCATATTAGAGGAAAGACAGATGAAATATACCCGACTGAGCTGTTATCTTCATTTTATTGGCCTCCTCTGCTGATGTGCTCAAGCTTTATTTTGCAGCCTGAATCCTAATGAGAGAGATATGGTAGGGGGTGGAGGGGATTGTGTTACATAACACAGCCTGTTACATAACACAATGCTTACAGTGTGTGGCTGAGTTGTTCTCCTCGCCTAAAAAGGAAAAAAAAAAAAAAAAAACAACACGATTGTACCCCATTATCATGCCGCTTCTAATAATGGTTTGATGAGGATAAGTTGTTTGGGAGGTGAGAGGATCACGGACCCCCGGCTGGTGTTAGATTAAAACCCCACCATAAAGTGGCATTGAAGTGGTTTTGCCGGGTAATTAAAGTCGATAAAAAGTTATTGCTTTCACCGTCAGTGCACTTCTCGATGGTTGGGGAGGAAGTGTCGTGAACACTTGCTGGACACCTCAGCAGAAGATTAAAACTTAGCTTTGTGTACCCGCGACTTTGCAGAGTTTGGCTTTGCAGGATTTGATTTATTTGAAGGCGGCTCGTTGGAATGCCATAAAATAAATCAGCCCTTAAATGTACCACCATTTTAAAAAAAAAAAACGTAGTGTTTATTACGATGTACGTAGCAAAAATATAGTACAGATTCAAGTTTAAAGTAGTCATGAGTAGTTGACATTTACACAGAAGGTCTCTTCCGTCTTCTCCTCCATGTTGTTGACGTAGACCAGGATCTCCACTGAGCCTGGACTCTGGCTGGGGGCAAAGCGCAGCCCTATGGTGTAACTCTCCCCCCCGCCAATCTGAGTAGCCAACAACAACAACAATGCTCTCGTCAAATTGTGTCTTTCTGAGGACAACAGTGTGTTGTCCCTATGAGGCAATAAGTGTTCAAATCTGTTTCTTAATTTGATCCATAAACCATAAAAAATGGACAAAAGAATCCAGACACTATTAATGAAGTCATAAATCACTAATTCTTCATTTAAACAAGACATTTTGTATACTTGCAACATTATGGAGACATGGCTGTGTTGGAAACCGCATCCTGACTACTACATACTCCCATGCCCATACTACCCACACTGCATACTGCATACCCAATCCATCAGACAGTATGCAAAGCAGTATGCAGTATGCAGACTGCGTTCTTCTTCGTGGTGTTTTTCTTCTTCTGTTGTTTATTGACGGTTGGCAAGCAGCTTTCGTGAGCATTACCGCCATCTGTGGAAAAGAATCTAAACCCTTCTATACGCCATTCACAAGTCCAGTTTGATTAAAAAAAGAAAATATATATCTATATAAAACATGTGCCGAGTTTAATTATAAAATATTAGCAAGATTGAACTTTATCTTTTCCTGTTCCCGGGTACGTTCAGCGCATGCTCAGCTATGACGTAACACGCAGCTCAAGACGTTCTTCGATTTAAAAAAAATGGGAGGCGAGCAATCGGCACTGGACTGCTGCGGAAAGTTTGTTTTTGATTCAAACTAAATTTAAAAAAAAAAACTCAAGGAAGTCGGTATCACGTGATGTTGGTGTTTACGTTTTACTGCGTATGCCCCATTGACTATTCTGGTTGAGAAAAACTCCTCATGTAAACGTGGCTTATGAAGGGAATTGTTTCATTCATGCTGTCGTATTGAGCAGGACGGTAAACTAAAAGAGGCCGAATCAACAGCACCTCCACTGGTAGCAGCTAAGTAGTGCATGCTACGTATGTTGCTTCACTTTCTTCAATACATCATTGATCCCCCTCTAATTGTATGAATCCAGAATTTACCTTAGGTTTTCTCTTTTCCAGCAAGCGACAGATAAATGGATGTACAGTATTTACAGGATTTACCCCCCCCCCCCCCAAAAAATAATATCACTATTGATTTCCGCTGCTGCGTCCCCTCCTGAAAATGTATTTCCATTATCCCGAGTCATATCAAAAGGAAGCAAAGTGTCAACCGCCATTACTAAATGCTGCTGGCAGGCTAAATGCTTTATTATAAGATACCCGCAGCGATGATAACAAGATGGAATGGAAAAAAAAAAAGCATCCCCGCCCCCCTCCCTCGGGCTAATTGATACGGTGTGGTCTGGGACGGGAGCAGCATTTTCCACTCGGTAGTTTATGTGGAAAAGAACTCCCATTGCATCTCATTGGTTTTATTGTTAATAGGCTTTGCCATTTGTTGCTACTTTTTATTACATCTCATCAAAAAGAGACGCAATAAACTGCAATGATGATTCCATTGAATGTGACTGTAACAACCTTTAAAAAAAAACACACATTTTATCTAGTTCATGGCTACATAATAACTATGCTTATGATAGTGTTAGAATAGGACAAATATTACACAACAAGCACAAAGAAGTTGAATAGATGTCTTATATATTGATAGTATCTGTTTATTTTTTTTTTAACTAGTCTTAAAAAAAAGATATTTTCAGAAATGTGTGTCAACTCTATTTCATAGTAACGTAGTATTTTTATGTTTTTTATATTTTATTTTATATTATATATATATATATATATTATTTTTTATCTACATATTGTGATATCTTTCAAGTGTTCAGTAAGAGTAAATAAGGTGCTATTGGTCATTCAAAGATAGATGTAGATGTCAACATGTTTTATTTATATTATATATATTTGTTGCATGAAATGAGTGATCAGATTAATAAGTAATTTGTGTGTACTTGTGTGTACTCTCATGTGAGTAAGCATAATGGGGCCAGGAGAGTGTATGTGACCTGGAGTTGGCACCCCTTTTGATAATTACATCATTTTATTTTACTGCGTACTACTGCGACCTCCCCGATCATTGAATCAGCATTCAGTACACAGTTGAGATGACTTGCGGGAAGTCGGATATTTCACATTCTGTTTGAAAATGTACATTTCCCTGACTTCGGTATTAAAAAAACATATCAATGCGCTCGGTAAAGGGAGCTACAACAAGTAGCTGCGGGTTGCTGACCCCGTCTTGGACTGTTATTTAAATAGCTGCTACACAGGATTATGGTGCCCACACAAAATATTGACACAATCTGGATATGTTTACTGTGAAGTGTACTCATTTGTGTTGTGAGCTATTTCGCCAATAATGGCTGTGTCATAGTTTAGGTGTGTTGTGTTTAATTTAAAGAATGCTATGGCTTACAAGGATCACTTATAAGGAATTAGCAGCTGTTGCCGCTAATCCATAACAAAAGAATTGAACTTTGATAACCCCGAATCCTTTCATCAGATGGAATCTCCTCAACTAATCTCATTCGGAGGAAAAGGCTCTTTTTGTGTGTCGGTCTTAATCAAAAAAACATTGACTTTTTACTTTTAATGGATGGAAAAGAACAACAGGTCTTACTTTTTAGGACCTTCTCTCACCTGGAATCTGTCCTCTTTGAACTGGAGCAGATCAGGATGGCCGGAGCGGAGCAGGAAGGTGCGGGCGCCCGTGTAAGGGTTGGTGTATGTAATTTTCTTGGAGCTTCCTCGTCCACCTCGAACTGGGACACACACCTCAAATGCCTACAAAGACACATGGAAGATTATGATATATATATATTTAAATCAGACACATAAGACCATCCCACAATCGGCCATCTCTGTGTGGAGTTTGCATGTTCTCCCCGTGCATGCGTGGGTTTTCTCCGGGTACTCCGGTTTCCTCCCACATTCTAAAAACATGCTAGGTTAATTGGCGACTCCAAATTGTCCATAGGTATGAATGTGAGTGTGAATGGTTGTTTGTCTATATGTGCCCTGTGATTGGCTGGTCACCAGTCCAGGGTGTACCCCGCCTCTTGCCTCAAGACAGCTGGGATAGGCTCCACCAACCTCGTCAGGATAAACGGTAGAAAATGAATGAATGAATGAATGAATGAATGAACATAAAACCCTCAGTCAACAGTCAAGAAAGGCCAAGGCTAGTGTCTGGTTTAAGTCTTGGATTAAGAACACTGCTTTTTACCTTAGATAAGACAGGTCGGTGGATATTAAGGCAGAGCAGCCAGGCAGTCACCAGCTGCCTCTGCTCCACGTCCACTGCGTTCACAAACAGGAAGCGGCTGCCTGGCCGCCAGGGCTGCACCTTCAATTGGAGCTCCTGCACTGCTGCTGGGGGCAGCATGAAAACACCTCCAGGGCTGACCTGTGGAAAACGTATAGAAGATAATGGAGTGGATGAGTTG
Organism: Doryrhamphus excisus; assembly: GCF_030265055.1. Classification (NCBI taxonomy): domain Eukaryota; kingdom Metazoa; phylum Chordata; class Actinopteri; order Syngnathiformes; family Syngnathidae; genus Doryrhamphus; species Doryrhamphus excisus. The sequence goes on along the minus strand of NC_080475.1, from coordinate 15,348,356 downwards.
GAGAAGGAGTGAACAGCTGCTAACAAGGTGAAAATGTTTCTAGAGCCATAATTTGTACAAACTAAATGAGATCCTGGAGTTTTGCATGTTCTCCCTGTGCATGCGTGGGTTTTCTCCGGGTATTCCGGTTTCCTCCCACATTCCAAAAACATGCTAGGTTAATTGGCGACTCTAATTTGTCCATAGGTATGAATGTGAGTGTGAATGGTTGTTTGTCTATATGTGCCCTGTGATTGGCTGTCCACCTGTACAAGGTGTACCCCGCTGGGATAGGCTTCAGCACCCCCGCAAGGATAAGCGGTAGAAAATGAATGAATGAATGAATGAATGAATGAATGAATGAATGAGATCCAGTTGAAATGAGATCAGTTGTGTTAATTTTAATAGAGACAGGGCCCTGGCTGCGCCCTGGCTGCGCCCTGGCTGCGCCCTGGCTGCGCCCTGGCTGCGCCCTGGCTGCGCCCTGGCTGCGCCCTGGCTGCGCCCTGGCTGCGCCCTGGCTGCGCCCTGGCTGCGCCCTGGCTGCGCCCTGGCTGCGCCCTGGCTGCGCCCTGGCTGCGCCCTGGCTGCGCCCTGGCTGCGCCCTGGCTGCGCCCTGGCTGCGCCCTGGCTTATTGTTCGTCTTCTCTTGGCCATCTTATTGTCTTGCATACATAAAAAATTAACAAAAATACAAAATGATGAGATCTTTGGAGTAACAGCTACCAATCCCCAAAAAATGTGGCTAAAATGAAATTGTACACACACAAAAAAGACAGCTATTTGAGAGGTAAAAATCCGAATTAAAGAGTAGGTGAAAGGAAGGACAGAAAAGGAGAACAATGAGTGATAACTGTGAGTAATCAGTGAGAGAAATAAAACAGAGACAGCAGGATGTGGGAATTATTGCATAGCGCTCTTCTTTTTTTTTTTTTTTTGAAATCTGTTGAGAAAAGCAAAACTATTCTCCGGCGGTGTGAGCTTTATCCTGTTTCATAAGACTCCTCCGATGCATTCCACAGCAACTCAACCTGCCAAGAGTCACATCAAAGCAGACACTGGGATGCATATGCTGAAATCTTTTAAAAATACATCTGTCGCTTTTTTCTTTTCCTGCCTGTATCCCATTTCTTCAAGGAAAGACACCCTTGTATTGCTACTGTATGCAGTAACAGTAACCGTCAATCATACCACTTTATTTTGAATAAGAAATAGCCTTTTATTGGGACTCTGCAGGAGAATCATCATCAAACCTCCTTTGTTAAAATATGCAGGTCAATCTGACAGTATGCATGGAATGACATTAAAAAGACTTCTTAATTCAAATCAAATCACATTTGTAGGTTCATGATAACTCACTGCAGATTATTACAAAAGAAACCGTTGCCTGTTCGCTTGTTTCCTGCTGAGTCCCGAATCCCCTCTGAGATATGTGGCTTTCGCTGAGGAAATGAGACTTGCAAGAAATCCAGAAAATACCAACTTCCCGACATGCAATCAATGATTTTCTTCTCATCATTACATCATTAAGACCGTACTACTTTTTTAGATTGAATTAACTTAGATTATGTACTTACAGTATGCATGTATTATATTATTTTTATCAAGTATGAGTTTGCATTACCGTGCATGTGCTGAAGAACTTAATGTCCTGAAGATGAGTAAGGACCAGTATCAGATATCAGAAAGGAACTCAAACAATGCACAACGATGAGCCAATTCAAGAAACAATACAAGCAGTTCAATATATTATTGAACTCAATATATCAATATATTATTGATATATATATATATATATATATATATATATATATATATATATATATATATATATATATATATATATATATATATATATATATATATACATATTGACAGTTACTATGGTACCCATTATGTCATTGTATGGTCATATCACGTACGTACTTCGGTACGTGACAAAAAATTGAAAAAAATACAAAATAAAAAAAAATACTTAAATTATATTAGGAAAGCAGGAAGTGAACAAATGTAACAGTTACTGATTGTAAAAGTACCAGATGGAGGGGTAGGATTTAATAAGCTTTGCTTCTTCCTACTCCTTTTGGACATGTGGAACTGTCCAAATTAATTTAAACCATTACCATTTCCATGAGAAACGCGTCTCGGAAACTAAGTGACATTGTTCAAGTCCAAAACAGTAAACGTTCAAGGCGCTACTACTTCAACTAACTGGCGCTGTACCTCAATCTCCTCGGGGTGTGACGAGAAACACTTGACCTTGCGAGCGGCCTGCCTCCCCCTCAGCACCAGTGATTGACAGCTCCGTTGGCCAGTGACACAACTGACATCCACCCGTTCCATGAAATGTACATAAACCTGCCAGATCTGCGAGGGCGCCGCCATCCACTCATCACTACAGAGAAAAAACATCATCAGGAACAATTATAGTAAGACAAAGCACTCAATGGGAGGCTGAAAGACTAGCGGGAGGTCAAAGATGAGGACAGCTGATCTGCGGTTATGCACCACCACCACCACCATCATCATCACCATCATCATCCTCCTCCCACTGCTGAGACAAAGCCAATGTAGGTCTCAGTGGCCTGAGATGAGACTGGGAGCTACGAGTGGGAGGTGATGCAGTCACATACTCAGCACTGCTCCATGACTACAGCACTTAGAAGAGCATTCAGGGACGTTTGGAAGATGCCGGAAGAACAATAACTGAACATTTTAGACATGCTTAATAAATTGTTATGTAATGTGATTTATTTCCAGAAAAACAAATGCAGTTTTATTTCATTTAAAAACAAGCCTCTTGTGTTCACCTGTTGTTTTTAATGCAATTTAGATGCCAAGAATATTGTTTTGTATTGAAAAAATACAGTGATGTGCTGGGCTTCATTCCATTTCATATTCATAAGAGCTTATCGCTCTGATGCAATTTAAAGCGACTTTCGCCGTTTTAATTGAAAACACCCAGTATCGAGTATACCTAACCTAACCACACAAAGAACATATTACTTATTATTACATATTACAGTGCTTTCAGATAATATTTTTAATATTGTGCAGGTTGACGTCATGCTGTGTACGGTAGTATACTCACATGAAAACCATCACATAAAACATTTTGATGTTGGGACTGGGACTGCCGGGTACTTTTAAGTAGACATCCTGAGGCTCTCCTGGCATCTGGTCAGAAACACAGTAGAAATGATCAATGGTTAAAAAAAAGGACGTGTCATAAAAGACAAATGGAGGCAAAACAATTGGAAAAATGAACAATTAAGCATCTTATGTAATAAGAAGCTTTTGTGCTAAAAAAAAAAAAAAAGTAATCAAATAATTCCTAGGAATGCTTACTCCAAACAACCATGGTGCTGAAGCTACTCGTCTGCTAATTAATCCCCAATTTACCGTACAGTGTTGTGGGCAGAGAGGGACTTCCTGTACTGTATAAAGGAAGATGACATGGTTCTCTTACCGGCATCATAGTCTGGCAGATGATGTTGGGGTCACTACAGCATACAGAAAGTTGAGTCTTGGCATCCGTGCTTCCAACTGCTTAAGCCATTAGGGAGACACAGAGAAGCATATTCATACAGGGGGGGCATGGGTTAGCTCTAGATGGTATGTGTGCTTTTTTAATTTTGCCTTGACATTGCTTTGTGGCTGATATTCATACTGTATTTTCTGGACTATAAGTCGCACAAGGCCAAAAATGCATAATTAGGTAGAAAAAAAAAACAAACATAAGTTGCACTGGAGTATAAGTCGCATTTTTTGCGGGTAATTTATTTTACAAACTACTTGACCAAAACAGACATTACGTCCTCTTGGAACGCAAGTTCTAACAATAATAAAAGAATGGAGAACACAATGCTAGCAATGCAATATGCTAACACAATGGTTATTCAGCTACACAAAAAATAAACATGAACAGAAACGGTGTCCAGTGTTTATGTGACATAAACAGTTTTAAGTACACTAACTGTTTTGTTTTCTTCATGGCAGCAAGAGTAGCATCCGCTTTACGCTAGTACCTAACAAGTTTCTCACTTACTCCAAACTTTGTCTATGATGCTCGATTATTGTTTTCAGCAGCAAATTTCACTACTTGGAGTTTGTAGTCTGCAGAATATGATTTTCATCCAGGGAATTTGTGTTCTGTTGTTATCAGTTGTCTTTGTAAGTTAACATCTACTGTTTAAATATTTAATTTTTAAGTAGTAGGAGATATCAGTACGAAAGTCTAGATATATTCATTTTTAAGTCGCTCTGGAGTATAAGTCGCAGGAACAGCCAACCTATGAGTGTCACAAGTGTGACTTATAGTCCAGAAAATACGGTATATAAATGAAATGAACCTGCACGTCGTCCTCTGGCATTGTAAAACACTCCTTACATTAAAGCGGTAAAGATATAAGTCATGCACGGAACCACACTAGCATGCTAAACTAAGCTAACCCGGCTAGCTTCCATTAACGCATCGGTAATCACTATTTTAACCTGTTAAGTTCGAAAGAAGGCGGTTCAGTGTTTATAGTGAGAGCGGTCCGCCGATTAAATCCTCCCCCCCAAGAAAGATTGTTCCTTCTGGCTTTAATACATGGAAAACAGCCATGTGGAGGTCTTAGCTAATGCACTTCTGCCACCTTGTGGCTGTTTTTACAGCTTAAATGGTAATGGTAATGGTTTTATTTCATTTGAACATGCATCAGATTCCAATTGAGTGCATCCCATAATCAGTTCACAGTTCCACATGTCCAAAAGGAGTAGGAAGAAGCAAAGCTTATTAAATCCTACCCCTCCATCTGGTACTTTTACAATCAGTAACTGTTACATTTGTTCACTTCCTGCTTTCCATAATATAGTTTAAGTTTTTTTTTTTTTTTTTTTTTGTCCCATACCGATGTAGGAGGTGATAGGACCATCCAATGACATAATGTGTACCATAGTAAGTGTCAATATAGTGATATATATAGCACATCATTCAAGACTCTTCATCCTTGTATTTAGCAAACATCAACTGCTTGTATTGTTTCTTGAATTGGCTCATCGTTGTGCATTGTTTGAGTTCCTTACTCAATCCATTACATTAGTTTGATTCCAATCAATAATAATAAATAGGCATTAAATGGCATTAAACATGATCTCTTCTGTTGTGCACTTGCGTCATCACCTCTTATTGCCGTAAAAAATGTATGAATATGTCTTTGGGATAGGGCGTTTGGGTTGAAAAAAAGTGTATAATTACATATTTGGCAGCTATTTTGTTGTTTATCTTAAAATACCCATCATCATTCCTGCTTTGTTTGCTAACTTTGAGATGCTTTGTCCACCAAAGTCACTCACTTGGGGAAGAAGTCGTTTTGCATCTGTTGTTCTACATAAATAAAAATAAATCTGGATATGAATATATTTTTCAGACTGTACAAAATACTAATAATATGGTAATAATAAATTAATGTATGCAGTAACCTGTATTGCCAGACAGAGCATGCCATGGCGGCAAACGGATGGCCTTCTTGAGGAAACTGAGCTCCGGGTGGTAAAGTCGGAACGTCTGGTTGACAACGTGTGGTGTTGGCTCCACAATCACCTGGCAGATGGCTATTGGATCGCCATTTTCTGCTTTGAAAGAAACCTGCAGAGAGTGAAGGTCAAATATGATGGCTGCCGTCTACAGGTGGTTACATTTAATATGATCAATAATTGGAACACATGTTTATCAGTACTTATATTTCATAACTAATATTGGGGATACAGGCTAATTGTTATTATTATTATCAATGACGATGATAATTTGTGCATTTCCATGTTATTTTCCTCTCAAGCTGACAGACGTGAATCCCTGCCAAAGAGCAGCTGTGCAAACTGCTGACGTATCAGATTTGCAGGCCTACGCTGACCCGCATAAGCGGTCCATATGTCAGTTTCAACAGGATTCATATTTAATCGAGACCTCTTGACAGGATTCAGGATTTTCTAGTGTGCACAAAACAAAACTAGAAGCTCAGAAGCTTCGGTAAAGCATCGTTGATGGGAAAAAGTTCCCCGTAAAACTAATAATAACTGGTTGGGGCATCTTTAGCAGCAACAACTGCAATCAAGAATTTGCATTGTGGAGGAGGTTTGATACCGCTGTATCTGGAGATAATACTCAAATTTATCCTGGATGAGAATAAATCCTGCTTCATAGTACAGGCCTCGGGTCTGGAGTCAGATTTTTTTTTTTGTTTGTGTTTTTTTCTCAAAAATAAATTGACCCAAAAATAAATAAATAAATAAATAAAATAATATTCATTCATTCATTCATTCATTCATTCATTCATTCATTCATTTTCTACCGCTTATCCTCACGAGAGTCACGGGGGGTGCTGGAGCCTATCCCAGCTGTCTTCGGGCGAGAGGCGGGGTACACCCTGGACTGGTGGCCAGCCAATCACAGGGCACATATAGACAAACAACCATTCACAACTCTCCTAGCTGTGAGGTCTGCGTGCTAACCACTCGACCACCGTGCAGCCCCAAATAAAATAATATAATAAATATAAATTTAAGTGAATTACAAGGTAAAATAAAGAATGCCAGTGCAAACTAATGGTTTATTATAGAAATTGACTTTTGAATGAAAGGGGAAAAAAAGAATAAATACAAATAAATATGAAATAAATAGTCAATAAATACAAATTACAATAAAAAACACAATAAAATAATTAAAAAAAATCTTTCTAGCCAGTTAAGCAGATAAATTTATACTTACGCCCCCAAAAAGACAGCAACAAAACTTCACTTTCTACAAAATCACATCTCGCTAAAATAAATGTAGCTGACAGCTGTACTACGACGCTTGTGCAGGGTAAATCACATCCCAGGAAGATTATTTTTAAAAAGCACATGGTCTTATCTCTTATCTCTCTCATATTCACATTGTTTCTGCCAGCTTTACACTTTTTTTTACACATTATTAACGATGTGTGAAATGGGAAAGTAACTTCAACCATACTTACCCTGCACGCTTAATTTGAGTAGATTAAGAAGACGTGTCAAACTGTTCTCCCTTTTAGAGGCACTTTTAACACTTAAGTCTGCATTTCCAGTTGATTTTATATTAGATTTTATATATATATATATATATATATACAGTGGTATGAAAATGTACTATATATGTTAACTATTTGGCACTTCAAAGAGAGAAGAAGGAGGAGGCTGCTGCAAGTTTCTACTCAATAGACTTCCAGCTAATAATAATATCAGATAGGAGGTAAACATGATCTCCTCCAGGGAGGAGATACCGCATGAAGCTTAAGCACAATAACGCACACACTCTTTTACCTTGATGGTTTTGGCAGCAACAATATTGGACAGAATCTTCTTGGCCTGAGTCGAACTCTTCCTTGGAGGAAGGAAGCTCGGCCCCTGTGAGGATTTGATAAGATGCACAATGCTGATCAAAACCGATTAACTACCCAGGAGTGTGTTGGATATCTTATATAGGCACCTCAAGCGAGGAGAACATTCTGGAAATGATCACAAAAGCAGCACGGAGGGGGGTTGGAATTGAACAGTTTGTCCTTTGGGCATCAAGTGTTGAGCGTCAGTACATGTGTTTACTAGTGTGAAGACGCCTTAGGTGTAATGACATTATCAATGAATTTCAGCTGTACTCCGTATCTTCCTCCCATAGGGCTAATACACTAAAACCCCCTCTATAGGAAAAAGAAAGCAAAATCACATTACGTAAAGCTTCAAATGCAAGTAGACAATATAAGAGCTGTGGCTAAAGTTTTGCTTTAACGTCAATAACAATACTGTTTTGTTTTATATTAACACAGTGGAACCTCACAGATATATTTTCTACGATTCCCCTAATGGTTCAAGTCCTACCTGGAGGACAGAAAGTACTTTGTTGGAATTGGTAACTGTCTCAGACCAAATGGCTGTATCTATGACCCGTGGTGTTCCCCAGGGGTCAACCCTGAGGCCGCTATTGTTCAATCTGTACATGCTCCCTTTAGGAGCTGCAAAGTGTCCTACCATGGCTATACAGAACATACATAGAATTATAAGTGAAAATTTATTTGTGTACGAATGGTGCGCTATAAATAACCTTGACAAAGTCTTGAGCTACCGACACCGCTGTGTTAGCTTGCCGCTGTTGTTTTGGGGTGTATAACACAATAATGCTATACTTCTCTCAACTCCACCAAAACCGGAAAAACGACTTCCCACCTGAGGAGCCATGTTGTTGTCACACAGGAAGCTCTGGTATTTCATCGGAATGTGGACGCTCTCTTTAGGACTCAGATAAACCTTTGGACCTGGGGCACCTTCCTCTGTGTGGAACATGTCCTTCTCCAACGTGGTCGGCGTTTTTGTGAGCTGTTTAAAGTACTGCCACTCTTCTGTGTTGGTGATGACACTAAACGGACAGACAATTGCACAGAAGGGAGATTAAAAGACACACTTTTTATTAAGTTATTAAGTCAGTAGTTAGTCAAACAAAGAATTTCCAAATTATGATACACCACAAGTTGTAAACTGAAATGCATCATTTATTTTCAGAATGAGATATTGTTCAGTAAAGTCATTGGTAATTCATCACATATCACAACAATGAGTCACCTCATTGTGGTATTTTCAAATAATTTATGTAATAATGAAAACGTGGGAAGTTCCTGGGTTGTATAAGCACATTAAAGAAAGGGAGAATTTTTGGGAAACTTGCTTAAAACCAAATGACTGTCAAATTATTAAAACTTTCAAACAGATTAATCACTGTTTTTAAATTAATTAATGGTGATTAATCACCATTTGTAACTAAGTAACATTGGAAAGGTGTTAGGGCATCAGGAATTTTGTCGGCTAGTCCAGCTCCATAGTGACCCAGGTTCACAAAACAGTCCAGCATGAAATGCCCTCTGTGATGTCACAAAGTGGCAATTTTACCACGCCTTTTGAAACCGAGCCTTTTGAACTTCTTTCAGGACTCACTTCTAAATGTGCAAACCTCATTATCTGAAATTTTGGCATCGTTTAACACAAGAATATTGTGTATAATATTAAGTATTGTATGGTACCCTGAGATTCCTAGCCCTGAGTAATTCAGTAATACATCATTACTTTGCGTTAACCCTCTACAGGATGTGCAGTCTTCCTCATGATATCCTGTTTTCTCAAGGTATCTACAGTAAACACAGCCTTTGTTGGCAAAGTCAAAAAGAGGCTTGTTTTTATAACAATGAAAAGGGCGCGTGAACACTTGGAATCTATAAAGTATTTCCAGCACTTCTTCGTCACCTCAGGAAACACATCGAGAAGGTGTGAAAACGTTTTCATGGCAGGGCAACGCTTGTTACACTCTACTCATTAACACTCAAAACACATACCGCACAAAAACACATGCTAGAGTGGTGCCGCACTTGCAAAATGACGTCAGCAGTAAAAAAAATAAGTATCTCACCTGAGCTCAGGATCGTCACTGTGGATGGTGACAGTCTGAGGTGAGTTGAAAGGGTTTTTAAGTACAAATTCCATGTACTCTGCAGAGCCCAGGCTGGCATAGAGTTGATACGAGGTGGTGATAGCGTGGCAGAGCATGTTGCTGATACCCTCCGCCTTGTTGATGTCCTCATATGACGCCGTCACGAAAGGTTGTCTGGTCAAAGTAACGCTCTTAGTCCGATCCTAAGATCAAACATTGAAAAAAAAACACCAATATCAAATCAATTTCGTATATCACCAAATTTGATGTCTTGTGACACTCCTAGTAATAACTAATTTGACTATGCATTAGAGCAGGGTAGCAGGGGTGGGCCCGGGGGCCACATGCAGCCACCAAGTGTTTGAATCCGGCCCGCTAGTTGCTTTCTAAGTATTTCAACTTTTAACATAGAAACTGGCAACATGACTTGCATGTCGGATGTCTTATTTAGTAAAAATAAAAATAACAAAAAAATAAAAAAAAAATGTAAAATTAAATAAATTTTACATTGGCCCCTCAGACAATTTTGTTAACTCACAAGTCCAAATATTTGCCCACCCCTTTATTAGACTAAAACATTTTTTAAAAGTAAAGATTTTCACAAGATGAAGAATAAACCAGGGCTGCACGGCGGTCGTGTGGTTAACATGCAGACCTCACAGCTAGGATACCCGGGTTCAATTCCACCCTCAGCCATCTCTGTGTGGAGTTTGCATGTTCTCCCCGTGCATGCGTGGGTTTTTTTCGGGTACTCCGGTTTCCTCCCACATTCCAAAAACATGCTAGGTTAATTGGCGACTCCAAATTGTCCATAGGTATGAATGTGAGTGTGAATGGTTGTTTGTCTATATGTGCCCTGTGATTGTCCAGGATGTACCCCGCCTTTTGCCCGAAGACAGCTGGGATAGGCTCGAGCACCCCCTGCAACCCTCATGAGGAAAAGCGGTAGAAAATGAATGAATGAATGATCCAAAATAGATTATTATTTTGGTGTGAATCCCAATAAGGGGGGACTACGACGCTTGGCAGACGTCTACGACGTCCGATTCCTTGTCTAGTTTAGTAAAGGATAATTTAATTTCTACTTCCTTGCAGGCATCTTGTACATTTCCAGCAGCGTTTGAGTGCTTTGTGTAGCTGAATTTGAAGGTGGCTCTCCATTCCCGACCTTATTAAAATCCACTTTTGCCAGTCAGCAGAAAAACTGTGCAGCACTCGTTTGTAAACGCCTCTTTGGTCATTTTTCCCCAAATGATTCAAAATGGGTCTGCACGGCGATCAAGTGGTTAGCACAAACACCTCACAGCTGGGAGACCCGGGTTCAATTCCACCCTCGGCCATCTCTGTGTGGAGTTTGCATGTTCTTCCCGTGCATGCGTGGGTTTTCTCCGGGTACTCCGGTTTCCTCCCACAGTCCAAAACCATGATAGGTTAATTGGCGACTCCAAATTGTCCATAGGTATGAATGTGAGTGTGAATGGTTGTTTGTCTATATGTGCCCTGTGATTGGCTGGCGACCAGTTCACGGTATACCCCGCCTCTTGCCTGAAGACAGCTGGGATAGGCTCCAGCACCCCCGTGAGGATAAGCGGTAGAAAACAAGTGAATGAATGAAGAATAAACCTGGACAAAAGTATTCATGGCTACTTTCCTATTGAAGTCAAATCCGAGTAGAGCTGTAAAGACTCATTAATATTTCACATAGAATTCACACAGACACACCATACTGCCAGAACGACATTTAGCATGTGCACCCGCAGGTGAAAGAACACGATGTACCTACAGGCAGACGAACAATTAACACCTTATTACTAAAGCACGGGAGCTTGAAGGCCACGATGTGACAATAGCAGAAATGGCAGGCTGCCTGACATGTCTTCATGAAACCTCCCTTGCGAGCATTTCGAGCCAAAAGAATGACTGAGGGACAGAGAGCTACAATATTTGGTTTAAAGTGTGACCTCACCATAAAATTTGTCATTTTAGAAGCTTCTTTTTTGCCTTCCTTCTGGTAGACGGCAGCCATGCACTGTAACTTGCGGCAGCCGGCGTCGGACTTCTCCACAGAAAAGATGACATCAGTGTTGACCTTGCTTCTGTTCAGTGGATCCGTGTGTACCTGCAGTCTCTGGGCCTGGCCGGCGTTCCTTGCTATGACGCCGAGACGAGAAGACACAAGCATGAAATGTATTTACCGAACAGAATGAATTCTAATCACTGCTTTCCACCATATGTTCTAAAAAGCCTCCAAATGTCCAAGGGGAAGAGAGAGGCGCAAACAAATCATAAAGGGATTTTGGAGCCCAAAAAAACAACAGACTGTGAGGAGTCCAGTGTGGAACATCTGGCAACGCTTCAATTGGCCACGGCCCGACTTGTGTCATTACATAGCCACTCTTCCTTTAGTCCATTCCAAAGCATTCCCCTTCTTTTCAAACCATGCATCCACTGCAAAACTCAACTATAAAAACAAAGCCAGGTATTATCTACAATTCAAAAAACACATTTTCTCTGCACAGTTTTCATATTAATTGCTACGAGTGCTAAACATGGGTGCAACCAGGGGCGTCACTAGGTTCTGAGGATGGGGGGGGTGTTTGTCTATATGTGCTCTGTGATTGGCTGGCCACCAGTCCAGGGTGTACCCCACTGGGATAGGCTCCAGCACCCCCGCTAGGATAAACGGTAGAAAATGAATGAATAAATGAGATCCAGTTGAAATGAGATCAGTTGTGTTCAGGACAGGGCCCTGGCTGCGCCCTGGCTGCGCCCTGGCTGCGCCCTGGCTGCGCCCTGGCTGCGCCCTGGCTGCGTCCTGGCTGCGCCCTGGCTGCGCCCTGGCTGCGTCCTGGCTGCGCCCTGGCTGCGCCCTGGCTGCGCCCTGGCTGCGCCCTGAGAAGATCTTTGGAGTAATAGGTATGAATGTGAGTGTGAATGGTTGTTTGTCTACATGTGCCCTGTGATTGGCTGGCGACCTGTCCAGGGTGTACCCCGCCTCTCGCTTAAAGACAGCTGGAATAGGCTCCAGCACCCCCGCGACCCTTGTGAGGATAAGTGGTAGAAAATGAATGAATGAAATTTGTCAGAAATTTTTTTTGTAAAAAAAAAATCTATTAAAAAAAAATCAATAAGCCCCCCTAAAATAGGCCTAATGACGCCACTGGGTGCAACCTTTCCCATCTTTCCTCATTAGCCAAGATGCCTTTGAGCAAACATAGACATCCTGCCCTGTCATACACGTCACCGCCAAGACTCAAATGGCATCTTATGACAGAGTTCACGCTTGCTGTGTACAGTTGTCAACACTTCACCACACATGCATTACATTGCTCCTGGAAATAGAAACCATGTCGCAACATTTGTGCAGCTTTTGTGAAGTATCTAAATAGATAGACGCAGTCATAGGTCAGATTGTAAAATTGAACTGGATTATGCTGCTCATGAGGGATCTTGACACATTTTCTTCCTTTGGATCCAGATGAAATTGTAGGTTATAACCTGCTCATTGATTTTGCTCATTGACGAGACAAGTGATTGCTGATGTTATTATTTTGGGCCGCAGTTGCAACATGCCCGAGAAAGCGGAACGGAGAGATTCTCATATCGGATGAGTGGGAGAGACAAAACATGAACTAAATCAACAATAAGCGGAATATTTTGGAGTAGAGTTGTGAATAAATCATTGCAATAATATCAATCAATATAATATATTAAATAGATTTTTTTAAGGTGTGCTGCCAGATAAACCTCCTGATTTCTACTTTTTTAAACTACTGAATACATGTTAAGCACCATTTGGGTGGTAATTTGTGCTGAGCCCCACTGAGTGCCCTTCCAGTTTATATGTGACTTTCATTCATTTCCCTAGCATCACATACTGTACAACACACTTGACTAGCCATTGCTTGTTCAAGTGAGAGAAAAAGTGGCTTTCTCAGGTCAGTGTGGAAGTGCACGCACATGCACATGCACATGCATCCACACACATACCCGCACACACACACACACACACACAGGGTTGTGGCTCGCCACCAGAGATGCTTCAGCAGGCTCAATTAGACTGAAAATTGAGTGGTTCGGTGGTGTAGCCAACAGCCAGAATGTGGAATTGATCTGGTTGGCTTGATCAAGGCAGCCAGACGGACACTGATAGCTAATTGCAAGGATAAACACATATGGAGGCGCTTGGGTTACGTTACGTTACAGGTAAAACATGCTTTTCCTGTTCAGACATGTGCTTTGAATTAAAGTGTTTACCATTGACTTGGAGAATATTCCTGGGAGATAGGCTCCCCCCGGTGAATCCATCAGTGACTTCACGAGGAATGATGATGTGAGAATGACACTGGGCGCGCTCTGCTGCCCTTCTCCTGCTTGGATCTACTTGGTGCCCTGTAAGTGACAAACGGCAGCAGGGTTGTTGGTTGTATATTCAAAGTTCAGATCGTTTCACACCTGGAGGAGACACTCAAAATCTGTAAGGTCAACAGAGAAACTTAAAACGACTTTTACTACCTTCGAAAGGGCAAATGTTCAGAAAGCTATCACTGAGCAATGACCCTGTACTTTTTAAAGTTAGCCTGGAAGACCTAGGGAATGGAAGATCAACTCAAATGTGGCTTGCTAGCAAGTAAACTTCAGAAAGTCCGTCCGTCTGTGATGTCACAAAGGAACGGTTTTACCACGCCTTTTCAAACCCAGTGTTTTGATCCATCCAAAACTTCTTTCAGGGCTCACTTCCAAATGTCAAATCTCATTATCTGAAATTTTGGCATCGTTTAACACAGAGGACTTGGGGGAGGGCAGAGAGTCCGTCCCTCTGTGATGTCACAGAGGAACGGTTTTACTACGCCTTTTCAAACCGAGCGTTTTGAGCCATCCCAAAATTCTTTCAGGGCTCACTTCAAAATGTCAAACCTCAGTATCTGACATTTTGGCATCGTTTAACACAAAGGACTTGGGGGAGGGCAGAGAATCCGTCCGTCTGTGATGTCACAAAGGAACGGTTTTACCACGCCTTTTCAAACCCAGTGTTTTGAGCCATCTAAAACTTCTTTCAGGGCTCACTTCCAAATGTCAATCCTCATTATCTGAAATTTTGGCATCGTTTAACGCAAATGACTTGGGGGAGGGCAGAGAGTCCGTCCGTCTGTGATGTCACAAAGGAACGGTTTTACCACGCCTTTTCAAACAGAGGGTTTTGAGCCATCCCAAAATTCTTTCAGGGCTCAAATGCCAAACCGCATTATCTGAAATTTTGGCATCATTTAAAATGAGCATAAAAAATTCCAATTACATTTATAGGTCAGAAAAGTGGAAAAAGCATAATAGGTCCCCTTTAATTCCTGAAGATCTGGTGACGATCGCGACATTCATCACAAAAACACGGACCTATAAAGTCCAAACCATCATGAAGTGGAGATACAGGATTTTCATACAAAAGTGCCAATATACACGAATGACACACAACGAACACAACACTTTGATACATTTTCAATCAAACGCAAATCATCAGCTGTGAACACCATCTTTCATTTAGTTTTTATTTAGGCTTGCCTTTCCGATGGAGATAGAGCCAAAGTGAACACACAACAGGGAAAAACCTTGGCTTAGAACACCTGAGGCAGGATCGATACGTGGTCAAAAGCCTGGCGGGGTTAATTAGCAGCTTAGAATGAGCAGAGAATTCTAAATGTAGAAAGCGGACTGTCACTCTGATTGATGCTTCATGTTCTCTGGCTGAGTAATCCATGTCATTTCCGCAGTAAAGCAAAGCCAACATCTGATATGATTGCATCTTCCTTTCTGGAGGTGGGAACAAATCATTACAGATCATATAATCGTTTCATAATTCAAATAAGTGATTTCATCCTGGACACCATCAATCCCACAAACGCCATCGTTTGTACAGTCCATCTGACAGTTTGGTGTCAGTGTGTAATGTACATATGCCCTACAGGGTGAACTGATCATGATGACTGATATCCATACTGCCCCATTCGATGTGTGGAGCAAATGAAGGCTTTATGAACAGCACCTGCACCAACAGTACTATATTAAATAGGCTTGTTTAGTTACTGTATATGATTGACTAAGCTGAATGACTATTAATGCTAAAAGTCCTTTTAAAAACTTCCATTAGCTTCCGAACTTTGGATCATCCAGACGTACTCAATGATGGCGAAGTCCCTAAATTGATTGCAGAGAGGTTATAGATGCCCCTTTAAAGATGCTTCAATTCAATTCTTCCAGAATTTATACGTAGCTGAGTGTAGGTGTTTTTTTTTGTTTTGGAAGTGGCATAAAAAGCATCCTCCAAATGTTATCCTCCAGACTTCAACAACAAACTGTTAATGGGCTACAGCTAAATGAATAATTGAGGCCCAGGGTTGCCATGAACACTGACAGCAGTTGCGTAGATTAATGACTGAGGTGTCTGCCTTCATCATCCATCGGCCTTTACCGCCTTCCCACTCAGCACGGTGTAATTGTTTGAGTTCTATTTTTCCCCCCAAAATGCTGTTGTGAGGACATTACTTCTGCTTAAATATCTCCCATCCATAATATAACAATGAGATGCAAAGCCTCAATGACTCATTACGGCTCCTTGCAGTTTATTTCTTGTGTGCGGCTGGATTATTTTGGTGATTAATAGAATTATGCAATAATGTCCGCAAAGGACGGCATATGATGAACATCACGCACTATTCGTCCACAATAAAACAAATGGATTTATAATTAGAATACTTTGATTTAATCTTTTAATCATTCTAATTAACCATCTCGCACCATGGAAGGCTTAATAGCCACAACTAACTAGGTTGGCATGGGTGTCTTTATAATTGTCACACGATCAGCCAATTGTAATTCATTCATTCATTTTCTACGGCTTGTCCTCACAAGGGCCGCGGGGGTGCTGGAGCCTATCCCAGCTGTCTTCGGGCGAGAGGCGGGGTACACCCTGGAATGGTCGCCAGCCAATCACAGGGCACATATAGACAAACAACCATTCACACTCACATTCATACCTATGGACAATTTGGAGTCGCCAATTAACCTAGCATGTTTTTGGAATGTGGGAGGAAACCGGAGTACCCGGAGAAAACACACGCATGCACGGGGAGAACATGCAAACTCCACACAAAGATGGCCGAGGGTGGAATTGAACCCTGGTCTCCTAGCTGTGAGGTCTGTGCGCTAACCACTCGACCGCCAATTGTAATTGTTAATAAAAAAATAACACTATTGTAATCCATCCATTGATTACTTAATAGATCTGATTCATCTGAACTCATGTAATGTGTGGTGCCGCCCAGAATAAAGTGTCATAGCAGAATGTAGCTCACCCTCCAATAGTTGTGTTCCTCTTTGGACCACAAGCTCCTTCCGATTGATTCAACAGTCCTTCTGAAGGTTGCAGCCATGTTGTGCGTTCCATTTTCCATTAAACGCCATTAAAAGTCAATTTCACACTATCAACGTAACTGTTTACTATCAATTAATAACATATTCCCAAATCCTACACCATAATACGGTACTGACACAAATATAAGACGACCATGAATATAAGATGGCCCCTTTTTCATATATCAATGGACTAAATAAACACTTGGTGCTAGGACTATGTTAAAAAGCCATAGCATTTCAGTATGGGGAATCAAACTATAGAATGGATTGATTAAGGAACTCAAACAATGCACAACGATGAGCCAATTCAAGAAACAATACAAGCAGTTGATGTTTGCTAAATACAAGGATGAAGAGTCTTGAACCAGTCATGATGTGCTATATATATCACTATATTGACACTTACTATGGTACCCATTATGTCATTGGATGGTCATATGGCATTATTAAAAAAAACAAAAAAAAACCCTAAACTGTATTATGGAAAGCAGGAAGTGAACAAATGTAACAGTTACTGATTGTAAAAGTACCAGATGGAGGGGTAGGATTTAATAAGCTTTGCTTCTTCCTACTGCTTTTGGACATGTGGAACTGTGAACTGATTATGTGATGCACTCAATTGGAATCTGATGCATGTTCAAATGAAATTAAACCATTACTATTACCAAATTAAAAATGAAATGGATGTTTTCCACCCGTTGGTTAGCATGTATAAGTCTTTTTGTGAGTATTTCAACGGGAAATAGATGCCATCGCTTACTATATTCAGGTCACAGGGGTGTAATATTCCCACTTTGTGTTCAGAGAACGCACCTGAGAGCAGCTTTTTCTCCGAGTAATGGGAAACAAAATACAGAGGGGCTGAACTCCATCACATTCATTGACAACTTTGCACTGTTAGATGACAATAATCCGATTCAGCGCCACCCTGTGACCCGACCCTCTTTGCTCCCCTGGCAGTTCTTGAGGTTAAAGCCACAACAAACCACTGATTTACGATTTACCGGCCCTAGAACAAATGGAAGCAAGCACCAATGGGGTTCAAAGTAGTCTAAAATAATCCATTTCTCCTGCCTCCATCTTCCGGGCCACTGACCTTTCAGAATAAGCAGACTGTCTCTCTCAACTAAGGGCTTAAGGCAAGGTTGATAAAGCGAGGCCTTTACACGATGGAAAGGGCTTTTAGTAAGACAAGCGATTGTGTCCGTGCCCCCTGTTCGGGAGGTCCCCAAGATAGACATAATTGTAAGTAAATTTCACTGATAATTCACTTGACTTGAGGCAGCTTCTGGTAGGGTTCTCTATGCTGTCTACTGCCGAGGCACTCGGTCTCCGGGGCTTATCAGGCTTCTGCAGATCGGAGCAATGTGATGTTTGGAGAAAGTTGCTTTTTCTACTGTGGAGCGACATATATGCTTTCTGTTTACTTGTGTGCATGAGTGCATGCTTATCCAAGTGTGTTGACAGAGCAAGAAAAAAGATATAGACACAATTTTAAGCAAAAATAAAATGATTTCACACAAGAGGACTTTTCCCTTGAAGCACATATGACTGACTGTAAAATAGACATTAGATAGAATATGTTAGTAGGATCTGTAGATAGCTTCAGTATGTTACACCCAAGAAACCTTGACAGCACAGAATGAGAGACTACTTTTCCATCAGACAGCCACCAATAAAACTCTCTTTTATGAGCTAGCTACACGCGTGACAATGATTAATGGATAAGACAGTCCTCTACTCTTTAAGCTGTTTTTGCCCCTAGGCCCCCCCTGCAGTACAAAGTATCGAATCGCTTACTTAAAGCCAAACAGCAATTATAACTAGGGATGCCACCGACAAATATCATAAAATTTCCATAAAAAATAGACATATTCCATCTGTGTGTATTTTTAATACTATTATTTCCGATGTGAAAATGTGAATAGAAATATGAAATATAAAATCGGGAGGTTCCGCTATGTCCTGAAATGGACTGTGTATGAATTTTAAGTTGCCATTGTATTTTAGGATGGAATAATTATATATGGTATAATATGCATTTGGATTTTCCCTAAGCCAGGGTCAGCAACCTTTATTATCAAGAGCCAGGATTAATTCAGAAAGTCTTTTTTTTTTTTTAGTCTTTACAAAGATGCATATTTTCCCCATTCAGATGTTAAAAAAAATACTTTGCAAAAAGAGCCACAACAAAGACGCTGAAGAGCCACATGCGGCTCTGGAGCTGTGGGT
This sequence comes from Doryrhamphus excisus, assembly GCF_030265055.1. Lineage (NCBI taxonomy): Eukaryota > Metazoa > Chordata > Actinopteri > Syngnathiformes > Syngnathidae > Doryrhamphus > Doryrhamphus excisus. Next base: position 15,329,266 of record NC_080475.1, on the reverse strand, counting down.
TGCTGACCCCTGCTAAGCTTTTGGGTTACCTTTTGTTTACTGCAATTCTACATTTTGGTTACTGTATGGGTTATTGTTTTGATGTACATATATTAACATTTATTCTGAGCAGCACCTGCCACCTTTTATATTTATATTATTATTCCTAATTTTATTTTTTCCTTATTTTTTATTTTTACTTTCTACAAAATGCACCGTGGAGTTGCACTCAAATTTCGTTGTATGCAATACAATGACAATAAAGGCGATTCTGATTCTGACTCTGATTATACACTTACCGACTATTACTCAAATAAAGGTACTTATCTTTAATTTTGCTCTTCATTCTTTCATAAAAGTTGCTAAATAGAAGAAATGAATAGGCCTTTCAGCATATACCATTGTCGTTAATTTAATGACTCGTCAATCCCCCGACCAACTTGGTGATAATTAAAAAGCATATGATTCAGTGTGCCGCTGTTTCTCATCTAAAAGCGACAGCAGGTAACTTTTTCAATTAAAAATGCTTAGAAACGGAATAAAAAAAAATGCTGCTGTAACATAGAGATAAGATGGACAGGCCACACTTTTGACCAAAGTCTTCAGAGGCTGCCGCACCTAGACATCACAGAGGAAAGAAGGTTTTCACATGATATTAGTGTTCTATTGCAAACTATTTCCATCCTCCCGCTTCATCACACAAGCTGTCCATGCTCGGCTACACCTGTCTGTCTACATGTCTGCACGGACACATGAGCGCTCGCCTTCTTCGGTACGTGTGAGTGACTTGATTTCCTCTCTGTCTGAGCCTTAGCGTGTCGCATCCATCTCACTCTGTGGGGAACTTCTTGGGAGAATTTCAAGCCACAATGGAGGTGTTTCATATCCTTTTACCACCCACCCAATAAGGGTTGCCGATTCATTTTAGCCTGATGACAAGACACCCTCAGGGCTGGGGAGAGGAGGTGAGTGGAGGCAAAAAAAAGTGCAATTTAGATGAATAAAAGCAGGGGTCTCAAACACGCGGCCCGTGGGCCAAATGTGGTCCGCAGGACACTAGTTTGAGGCCCCTGCCTTGATATGAAAGTTTAATGTTTGATATGGATGCTGGTTGGTATCATGTACCCAGAAAAAATTATTACGTTTGAGTAATGTTCATGTTAAAGGTTAAATAACTGTTAATAGTTATCCTCCCTATCCGTGTGGAAGTGGTAAGTTTTTGGCTATTTAAGTTTAAAGGAAATAACTTAAAGGCTACCGTTTAGGTCACTAGCTAGTTTGCGAGTTAGCATGTGTCTCAAGACCCTGCAGTTGCGCAATATGTTGTAAATAAAAAAAGTATAAATGTGACTATAGTCGTGTTTTGTCATGTCTACAGGGCTCTAATAATGCTTTGTTAATTTTAATCTGAAAAAAATAATTTGTCTACCCACCAACTATATGTGGTTTCTTAAGTTTTTATTATTTGCCGTTTTATTGTTATTATATTTATTTATTACTGATTGATTGGTTTTCTTTATTCTTGATTTGTTTATTTATTTTTCATCTTATTTTGTGTAGAAAAAATTCTTGTAGAAAATCGAAACCAAAGCAAAGTTTATTCATTTATTCTGTTTTTAATAAATGTGTTTTTTTTTTTTTTTTGAAAACCTGATGCGGCCCAGTCTCGCCCAGACCCTAGCTCCAGTGGCCCCCAAGTAAACTGAGTTTGAGACCCCTGAATAAAAGCAATAAAAGAGACAGAATGTGTTGGAGGGAGAAGAAACAAAGAAACTACTTGCGAGGCCTCCTCCTTTCCCTAAATTGATTCAGACCATCCGCCAGACTGCTTGATGGATATCCGTATATTGATTGGAATTTACATGCCGGCACAATCCCCCCCCTCCCTCCCCCCCTTTGCCACCATTTCCATCCACTAAGCTATTGCACTCACAACCTGCTTTGAGTGATAAGCACAATGAGAAAATGCTGGCATATTTAGCCCTGACAATGGCACTCAGCAACATTTCTGCGTTGTTTATGAGAGGAAGTATCTTTCCACGGTTGATGCATGGCAAAGAAAACATACTGTCAGCAGCCATTGCTCTGTATAGGCGCACAGTGAATGAATAAAAAACAAGGAGAGAAGTAGGGAACTCCCAAGTCGGGTGAAGTCAAAGTAATGCATGACACACTAAGAATATAGCAATTGTCATCAAATACTTACCAATGTTTCCAGTACGAATGTGCAAACGACCCCTGACAATGGTGGCCGCCACAGGGTTGTTGGAGGCGTCGCCACTCCGTAGGGTGTGCTCACCCAAGTAATCGCTTGTCAGAACCTCCACCTCATGGAGGGCTTGTACTGCCATTTTACCGTGCCGCAACATGTACTGGAGAAAACAAAAAGGAAGTCAGAAAAAGGGGAAAAAATGTGAAAAAATATTATGATTAAAACAGGAAAGTACAGAAAAAGTAAGGAAAAATATTATTATCTGCACGTAATCAACCGTTTGACGACCCTGCACCACATGAAGCCCCGGTGTTCCATTCCTTCATTCATTCATTCATCTTTTCCTCACGAGGGTCGCAGGAGAGGCGGGGTAAACCCTGGACTGGTCACCAGCCAATCACAGGGCACATATAGACAAACAACCATTCACACTCACATTCATACCTATGGACAATTTGGAGTCGCCAATTAACCTAGCATGTTTTTGGAATGTGGGAGGAACCGAACATAAACATTCAAAAAAAAATTAAATATTATTTATGTCTTAATTGATTATGCCTTAAATGTATTATTTTTTGTTATGTTTACTATAAATGTGTGTAAAGGTGATTATAGGGGTGCTATTTCATGTCGAGAGGTCTCTAATAATGTTCATTCATTCATTCATTCATTCATTTTCTACCGCTTATCCTCACAAGGGTGGTGGGGTGCTGGAGCCTATCCCAGCTGTCTTCGGGCGAGAGGCGGGGTAAACCCTGGACTGGTCGCCAGCCAATCACAGGGCACATATAGACAAACAACCATTCACACTCACATTCATACCTATGGACAATTTGGAGTCGCCAATTAACCTAGCATGTTTTTGGAATGTGGGAGGAAACCGCAGTACCCGGAGAAAACCCATGCATTTTAATTTGTTTTGTTCTGTGTTGTTGTTGTTGTTTCATAGAAGTAAACAACTGGTCAGATGGTCGATGTGTCTATAAACCCCCCAAAAATATGGACTGTTCTGCTTGAATTTGACATTTTTATACATTTTTGGACCAAAAATCTGCTGATTTATAAAGGCTAGAAAGAAAATCTTTTTTTCTGATTGCACGGCCATGATGAGGTGTTCATGAATTATCATGAATTATGCTTTATCTTGTCTGATTAAAAAAACAAAATAAATCAGAATGAAGACATCACAAAGTAGTCGGCACCCTGCGTTGACTCCCAAATATGACTGGCTTACCTTGAGCTCGACAGCAGTTGAACCTACAAGCAGCAATGAGTCACTGTCCCAGATGTCGATATGCATGGTGTGAAGGGCCAGGTATTGAAGGAAACAACGTTTCTCTCCTGGCTTGAGAAAGCTGTCATCTACTCTGAACTGTACCTGCAGGCCAGGGGACTCTGAAGGAAGTCAGAGAATAACCAGAGGGATTTTTGAGCATGCTTTAATCACCACATTTAACTAGAATGTAACTTAGTAGAGCGCAGACTTCCACCAAAAGACTAAAAAATCCCCAAAACATTTCCAGAAATATTTCTATGTGACATTTTGGTGGAAACGCAGCAAGGTTTCCAAAATCCCAGGAAAATAAGATCTGTTCCAATTGTGGGAAAAGGGGCTTAACTGTCATAGTAAATTCCTGTAATCACCTCTTTTCCAAATCCTCACCAAAATGGATTCCTACCTGGTCCATGTGCTACACTTCTACAAAGTTTGTGTTTTCATAAAAAAAAATTTGGAAATATTGACTTTGATGTTAGGTTTGTATGCTCCAACTAGGGATGAATGTTCATGAGGTTGTCCAACAATTTCTGTTCAACAACCTTTGGAGGTCAAGATATTTATTTATTTATTATTTCCATTGAGTATTATTACCAAAACTTTGTTTATCACTGTTTTTCCCCCCATTCTATCCTGTTTTCATGAGATACTTCTCAACCTTTTTTTTCTTTTAACCGTCTATCTGCCCAACCACCCAGGAACTCTCTCTACTCAGACCATTAATTCCCTCAGCATGCCGTGAGCTTAGATGCTCCGATGGAAACAGATGAAGAGCTGATACAAGAAAAGAAGAAAGATACAAAAAGAAAGAAAAATGCATGTTATGTTCAGAAGCAAAAGCGAGCTGACAGATCATGGCCAGAAAGGTGGGGGTGGGAGAGCGCACTGGCTTATACATTTGTGTGCAGGATTGGGTATCGTTTGAATTTGAACGATTCTCAATTCCAATGCTTTTAAGAGTACTGCGTCATAAAAGTTTGCAAAGTTTAAATGAGGGTGCAAGCAGAGTTCTTTTCGGTTGAAATGTCTCAACGTCTCATATACCTAGGTATCAACTTTGTCTATGAAAAAATACATGGGCTAACTTTATCATTGCTGCCTCAATGTTGATGTAAGCTATTTTTTATGACAACATTATTTTGTTATAAGTCAACAGCATGTAGCCCACAGAGCTCTAGGCAGGTAGCGTGTTTTCCGAGTTGAGAAAGTGTCTCGACTGTTGCTAGACAAACTGTTCGCATGGATAAACTTTCCCCCTGGAGCTGAAGCTCCTGTCCTTTGTTTACACAGAACCGCCACATCAGTAGTCATCTTCAAAGCGTTGGTTACACTAGCATGAGACAGTGATCAGTTATTGTCTGACATCCCTGATACGGACTGCTTAGAGGAAGTCCGATGGAGCAGATCAAACGCGGGAGCAGGAATCCAGAGGTGTTTAATCACGCTCCTTTGCGTGATATGATTGGGTTGCAAATGTTGCATTAAGCCGATGACTGCTAAGCCAAACTTCTCATCCACTGCTCACCAGCATCTTCTTTGTTGGTTATTTCACGGCTATTTCTTCCAGTCGGCAAAGCGGCCATCGAAACTAGGAATCGGAAAAAAAAACTGAACAATCCTGTGAGAATTACCACACTATTCGTGGTCGTCACTGATGTCTCAGAATGTTCAAACACATCCACTGATGCCTCTTGTCACATCTTCGATGATCTCAGTCTTCCTCATTCTTCAGTCATCTCATATTTGGGTCAACATGGTAATTAGCGCAAAAATTTCTATTCTTTCACTACCATTGGCTTTGCACACAATACTTTGATTGTCACAGGAAGTGGGCCCAAAAGACAGGACATCCTAGTCCAATAACAGTATGTTCTGAAATGCCATGACTTTGTATTCAAATGATTACCAGTAGATTTACAAAACCGGGAGCCAGGCCATTTTCTTCCATGGCTATGCAAAGCCTGAGACCATAAAGAGTGAGTCATGTCCAGAGATTCACAGGAACACAAACACAATCACTGTTGCCAAGCACAAGTGGCAGTTGCCGCATAATGGCACACTGATGAGTGCGTATGAAACAACCCTGTTTGGAAACAAATCATTTGAAGACTGACATTAGAGAGATGGATGGCAAAAGCCCAACAGGAAGCAATAACGATGCTGAAAATGTTTTTTTTTGTTTGTTTTTTTTGATTTCTCATAAGAATCTCTGCAGTTGCTGACAAAATCACAGGAGATAAAGCCAGCGTGTGCACAATGACATGCACAAAATCTAACATACACAAATTCCGCTTGTCACTTGGCTGGAAGGTGACTCGCAACAATCAGCCTAACGCGCTGATCCATTGAAAATGAATGGATGAGATGCACCCGAGGGTGGCGCCCATAGAAGTCTAGCTGGAGTTGAGTTGTTGCAAGTAAATTGGCACCAAGGCTTTCAGAGAGAGAATATATGAGAGGATCTGTCTGAAAGTAGATGGGCTTGTGGGGGAATTCACACTGGGTCATATAGTGGAGTGTGCAGGCAGGGAGACGTGAGAGAGAAATATTGACAGCGCTAATCCGGAGTGTGCGTCGAGGGAAGGAGGAGAGTAGCTTTAGGGGGCCTGAAGGGTGGCGATGGGGAGAACTTTGAGTGTGTTCAATATCACGGTCTGTCAGTAGCTGTCATATCTCTTCCATTTCATTAGTTGCGACGTGAATAGACATCAATCAGTGGCTGCTTTACTGATTGAAAGGGAAGTGAGGTATAGGAGAAGATCATAGAATATGCTTGTAGAGTAAAGTTAGTGGCTTTTTTTGGTTGGAAGAAAATCAAGACCTTGTGACACTTACCAGAGTTCACGCTACCGTCATTGTCGATGGAGGTTAGAATACAAGGAAACGGGATGCCGGCTTTCTGCTGTACTTTGCCGCTGTTTAGTAGTCGGAGCTGCTGCGATGTGACTGGTGGGAAACGGTAAAACTGGAAGGTGAAGTAGATGTTGCTCGGCCACTCCAGGGCAGCCCCTGCGACTGGTATTCTGTTGAAAGACAAAAGCTCAAAGAATCACCGCTTGTAGATGCGGAGAAGAACTATTTAAATAAAATTTTTTAGCATGTGTATAAAAATGGCCCCAAGTTTAAAAGCTTAAGAATTATTTGTAACATCATTATACGTAACACAAAACAACAACAATAATAACAATATTCTGTCTGAACGGCTGCACGGTGATCGAGTGGTTAGCGTGCAGGCCTCACAGCTAGGAGACCCGAGTTCAATTCCATCTCTGTGTGGAGTTTGCATGTTCTCCCCGTTCATGCGTGGGTTTTCTCCGGGTACTCCGGTTTTGTGAGGATAAGCGGTATGGGAAATGTATGAATTATGAAATAAAAAGTCCTAACTAGCTTCACGGTGGTCGAGTGGTTAGCGTGCAGGCCTCACAGATAGTAGACCCGAGTTCGATTCCACTCTCTCTCACCAACATCATTATACATAACACAAAACAACAACAATAATAACAATATTCTGTCTGAACGGCTGCATGGTGGACGAGTGGTTAGCGTGCAGGCCTCACAGCTAGGACACGCAAGTTCAATTCCATGTCTATGTGGAGTTTGCATGTCCTCCCCGTGCATGGATAGGGTTTCCTCCCACATTCCAAAAACATGCTAGGTTAATTGGCGACTCCAAATTGTCCATAGGTATGAATGTGAGTGTGAATGGTTGTTTGTCTTTATGTGTCTTGTGATTGGCTGTGGCGACCAGTCCAGGGTGTACCCCGCCTCTTGCCTGAAGACAGCTGGGATAGGCTCCAGTCTCCAACACCCCCCCGACCCTCGTGAGGATAAGTGGTAGAAAATGAATGAATGAATGGACTGGACTGGGCTGCACTGCGGTTAGTGCGCAGGCCACACTGCTAGGAAATTCGATTCGATTTCACAGAGATTCGATTCCACCCTCGGCCATCTCTGTGTGGCCTTTGTTCATGTTCTCCCCGTGCATGCATGGGTTTTCTCCGGGTACTCCGGTTTCCTCCCACATTCCAAAAACATGCTAGGTTAATTGGTGACTCCAAATTGTCCATAGGTATGAATGTGAGTGTGAATGGTTGTTTGTCTATATGTGCCCTGTGATTGGCTGGCCACCAGTCCAGGGTGTACCCCGCCTCTCGCTTGGAGACAGCTGGGATAGGCTCCAGCACCCCCGCCACCCTCGTGAGGACAAGCGGTAGAAAATAAATAAATGAATAAGACCAGGTGAAAAATTGCAAGAATTTACATTTGGGCCTATAAGATCCTAAGGAGGTTCTGAGGAGAGAGTCCTTGCCTATGCAGCTCAACAATCCAAACACAAAGAGCAGAAGCTTTTTTGCCATCAAGATATTATAACAGTGAGAATACCTAATAAAAAATGACACTGAATCCACATTTTGTCTTTCAAAGACTGTGATCTTAAACCTTTGACCAACTGATAAACAGCCTATTTCAGTTTAAGTTAAGGTTGTTTGCAATATATTGCTTACTCAAATTCTTTGGGCCTCATTCTCATTTCTTCTTCTTGCATTTTGATGCTCTACTTAGAACCTCGTTAACGTCTAAAAAGAAGCAGCGAGACAATTGATTTGATAGCGTACTTATTGAATAATAATGAAATCAGGGTGAGGTTCTTGTGTTGCTTTTAATGAACTGATTAGCAATCAGAGAGCACATATTTAACACTGAGTGGAAAAAACAAGTCACACCCTATCTTGCAAACATCTCTCTCAGTGTGTCATGTTTTTACATGATTATTAACAATTCTGTCAATATATTATGGTCAAATCCAAAGAAATAAAGCTGGAATAGGTGCAGATTCTGGAAGAACTAGAAAGCTTTTCATGCTGGTTAGCATGTGTAGCTGCTCTATAAGAGTCCACAACTCCGGGCACTTTGGCAATGTCTTGGAGTGTTCTCAGGAGAGTTGGTGACTATATCTACATCGAACTAAAAGTCAGGCCAGTCCGAGTCATCGTGCAGTAGAAGTAATGATGACAAGAGAGTGTGTTCATGATATAAAAAAAAGACTGAAATGGGCTAATTCAACCACTGATATTGTACGCAATAACCGAAGAGGACATGCACACAGAAGTAGAGCAAGTGGTGTGTTCACAACGCATCCGTCAGTAACCCCTTTCTCCACTGTCACTGAGAGGACGCTGGTTCCGGGGGGGCCTTTGTGACGGCTGGCTGACAGAGTCTGTGCTGACAGGAAATGTGTTTATGCGAGAATTGTGAGCATATGCGTGCGTGCCCTGTATAGGCATGCAGCTGACATATGAGTAGAGGATGACTGACAGGACTTAATGCCTGAGTGCATCTGGATCTTGGACACAGCTCAGTGGGAAAAACGCAGAAACTCAGCGGCAAGTTTTTTTTTGGTGTTGGAAACAAATTATGAAAGAACTGTACTTTGTTAATAATATATGTAATTAAAAAAAACTATTTTTGACTATTTATAATTATCCATCCCTTTTATAGATTGCTTGCCTTTGTTAGAGTCACGGATGAGCAACAACGTAGTCCAGCTGACTTTGTAGAAAGAGGCAGGGTGCTCCCTGTATCGGTTACCAACGGTACATATACACAAATAACCATCCACGCTCACATTCATATGTGCTAAGGATTGTACACACACACACACACATGCACATGCCGGCCATACACACATTTGAGCTACATTATAAGTAAACAAGATTGATATTGTGGTGCATAATAATCTTACTGACTACACAGTAATTTCTTCTTCTCTATCATCTGCGATCCTGACATGAAGACATACTGTATGGCTATTTTCTGTATGTTCTAAAGCAGGGGTCACCAACCACCAGGCCGGGGACCGGTACCGGTACCAGTCTGTGGTGCATTTGCTATCGGGCCACACAGAAATAATAAATAATTTATTAACTACTCACCGTCTCCCATCACACCTAGATGGGACCATCTCGTCTCAACCAAACAATTCAGCGGGTGAATTATATTTTCCCTGCACTTAACATTTGTTTTTAGCATCGTTTTATTTTATATTTGTTGTATTTTTCGGCCACACATTGCTGGTCCGTGAAAAAAAGACCCAAATCCCACCGGTCCATGGTGCAAAAAAGGTTGGGGAACCCATGTTCTAAAGATATACAAACAGATAAAAAAAGACAACAATCGAATTCGCTCAATACTGTCCACATTTGCTACCGGGCCGCACAGAAATAAGAAATTATTTATTAACGACTCACTGTCTCCCATCACACTCAGATGGGGCCATCTCGTCTCAACCAAACAAGCTCAGGCCTCCAACTGATTCAGCGGGTGAGTTATATTTTCCCTGCACTTAACATTTGTTTTTAGCATCTCTTTATTTTATATTTGTTGTATTTTTCTGCCACACATTGCTAGTCTGTGAAAAAAAGACTCAAATCACACCGGTCCGTGGTGCAAAAAAGGTTGAGGACCTCTGTTCTAAAGATATCAAAACAGATAAAAAAAGACAACAATCGAATTTGCTCAATACTGTCCACAACACACCGCTAGCAACGAGCTTCACCCCATAATCGCCACACTCACAATGCTTCAGACTACTACCCAAATTTCTGGGTAGTTTCTGTGTTGCTATGTGAAATCAATGGGAGGAGAATGTTGTGGAAATGCTTAAAAGGACCAAAATACGTAAAATACAGTAAGTATTAGATGATATCATGAATGTAGCTGTTACTACATGGTTACAGCATGAATATAAGACTATAAAACTTTGTTGGGGGGTTATGGAGGTTTATTATTAGCAGCGTTTGGAGGCAGCATAGGTGTGTCCAATTAGGTGCAGGAGTGAATCTCTTTATGTTTTTATATATTTAGAACCCATAGAAACAAGAAGGACTCTACTCTGAGCTCCTCGCCCTGTGCTAGGGTGAGTTCAGTACTGTATCCGCAATCTCTCTTCACCACGACGGTCTGGTACAGGAACCACATTTCCCGCACTTGTGAACAAGACCCCAAAATACTTGGAACTCAGGACCTCATTCCCAACCCGGAGGGTGCAATCCACCCTTTTCAGACTGAGAACCATGGCCTCAGATTTGGAGGTGCTGAGTCTCACATTGCTGCAAATCGCCCCAGTAAACACTGAAGGTCACAGCCCGATGAGGCCATCAGGACCACATCGTCTGTAGATAGCAAAGACAAAGTCCTAAGGCACCTGAACCTCCACGTGCTCAACAGAGAATCGAACAGGATCAAGATATCATCAGTGCGACAAGGCTGTAGCATAATAAAGACTTTACCTTGTAAAGGCTAGAAACTGGAACACAAGAAGATTCTCCTGCAAGGGATCCATTTCTTCACGGTGTGGATCGAAAGGCACCGGCTCTGTAGGGTCCAAGACCTCTGCCACCTGACCTCTCAAGTCCACAATGTCAGGGAATCCAGCAGAGTAGAGGTGGGCCAGTGAACTCCTGGAACTGACTGAGGACGAACTGCAAGAGAATCAGTGAGTTGTTTGTGGTATGTTAGTGTGGAATTATCAAAATACAAAAACTGCTAAAACCAAGATGCACTGAATATCATTCAGTGTGGGATGGTGCTGTTTTGTTATATAGCATATTTCTACTAACTACTCGCCATTGGAGCCATTTACGGCCATAATTTATAGTCACATGGGGCCTGGGCTATCCCATTTTGGCAACGTGAAACCTCAATGTGCTCACTGCATCCAGTTACAATTAACCAGAATTTAAACACCACTATTGTTTTTGCTACAATGAGAATGTCAGCAATATCCATCAAGCAAAGGATGCCATCAGGACACTTACAGAAGAGGCAGAGGGCGCCAAAGTGCACCCTGAGGATTACGTCTCATAATGTCTGTTATGGCTAATCATAGCGGCCACCTGTCTCTCTGTAAAGTATTCAGCATTCCTAAATTCCAGATGGAGGGCTAACATAAGAGAAAACAGGACAATGAATGCTAATGTTTTGGATAACATTCGGCCTTATAAAAATGTTGATAAACAGCTGATCCCACCCATTTGATAAGATGCTAAATGCTCTTCGCTTGTATAGCGCTTTGACACTGTTAGCACATTTACCTACTGATGATGCAGCATCAGGACCGACTGGGGCTTCACTCTCTTGCCCAAAGATACTGTACTTTCACATGATCACAGGAGGATCAAACCTCTTTCAAGTTGGGATGCGACCACTCTACCGCCTCAACCATCAGCAATACCGCCCTATCAGCAATATGTATTTTCTTGAAGGTGGGTATTGGTCATCAAAATCGTATTACAGTATGTCACAGTATACTGCTGATTAAGTCAATGTAGTCAACAACAAATGACTACATGGCTAACTTGCATAAGAGCCAGTAAAAGTACCAGCAAATAGTGGCCATGTATAAAAAATACCAAAAGAAACTCACTTTTCTGTGTATAACATTGTTTTTGTTGGACTTAAGGAAATATTGTACTGAGCTACCAGGACATATATATGTGTGTACCGCTTTCCTAGTTCCATTTTCTGTCTCCTTACCATCACAAAAAAAACCCACTCAACAAAAACTAAACTCCCTATTGAGTCTCAAATCTAAACAGAGTAAAAGGGAATGTATCCAAAATGATGGTAAATGTCATTGTCAAACAAATGAGTCACTCCACACTAAACATTTGTTTTTGCTTCCAAAAAGAGGAGGCAGAAATGTTTCAGTCCACTGAACTGAAAAGCAGCACATCTAAATCCCAACTCTGGGCTCAGGAAGCCATTTCAATGCCAACTGCTTGTTTACAGACTCTTGTTACTCCTCTATGTATGTATTAATTCATGTATCTTTCATTTTGTGTACTTATTTTTTATTTTATAACACATGTCATTTTCCTATTACATTTCTCCATTCCATTACCACATGCTGCCAATTAGTTGAACCAATCAATACCACAGTGGATAGCAGGAATGGTGACTTACAGTTTTAATGAATGACTGTACATACACCGCGATAGATAAGAGGGTTTTAAATGACTTCATTCAATACTGTGTCCTATCAACAATGACTCATGCCACCCAAACACACTCTATCCTCAATAGCTCAACTACTCAAATGAAGTTGTTGTCAATGAATTAATTGTAATGGTTAAACATTGACAGCCATCAATCCACCATCAAACGAGGTAGAGAGAGTGCTTATTATTATAGTCTTCTTACTGGTATGATTAAGCACCATGGACAGCGATGATGGTATCAAATGCCCAACTGACCCAACATTCATTCATTCATTCATTTTCTACCGCTTTTTCCTCACGAGGGTCGCGGGGGTGCTGGAGCCTATCCCAGCTGTCTTCGGGCGAGAGGCGGGGTACACCCTGGACTGGTGGCCAGCCAATCACAGGGCACGTATAGACAAACAACCATTCACACTCACATTCATACCTATGGACAATTTGGAGTGGCCAATTAACCTAGCATGTTTTTGGAATGTGGGAGGAAACCGGAGTACCAGGAGAAAACCCACGCATGCACGGGGATTGAACCCTGGTCTCCTAGCTGTGAGGTCTGCGCGCTAACCACTAGACCGCCGTGCCGCCACTGACCGAACAAAAAACAGAAAATAATTTTAGATCAAAGACAGCTCACTTTACAGTGTACATTATATTTTTATTGCGTTATGCTAAATATTGTACTGAGCAGCCAGGACAGAGATATTAGTCCTGCTTTGCCATGTCGCCATTAAAGAAAATGTGAAACATGTTAGCATAAGTCTCTCGAGTAGGAGTCCACAACTAATGCCTTTTGTATGTTGAATCTCCAGTGGCACTCGTAAAAAAAAATGTGTGTGTCTTGCACTTAGTCACCCCTTCTCCTATCAGCCTGTAGCACTGACAGAAAGCAGTGTAAGCCAGACACTATCTGTTTGGTGACTGGCAGTTGACCCTGCGCCCCTTTTGATAAGACGACTTTACAAAATGTGTCCAGGGACAGAGAAGACGGGGAAAAATGAGGACAGAAAACAGATAAAGACAGCAAATACAAATCTTAAGACCAGGTGAAAAATAGCTAGAATTGACCTTTGGTGCATTTGAATGTATCTACTGTTTATGCGATTGCATATTGTTATGTTGCTTCAGAATAACCGAAAATACTGTTTATGTGGTTGAGACAACAAGAGGCACACACCTTAGTGCAGTCATGTCCATCGTGATGACAGGAGCATGAATGGGGGTGAATGGGAGCTCCTGAAGTTCTTCGTGGTAAGGTGACCCATCCTTTACAGGCTCCATCTCAAAGTGGGCAATATCGCTGACAGCTGAGCAGGCCTAAATAGTAATGACATATATAGAGAGAGAGATAGTTGAGTTACTGCAAATTACAACCGTAATACAATTACCGTTATGGTTATTATCTTTGTAAGGGAATCACTCTTGTGGTTGATGTCATTAGATTGTGCAGGTGAACCTGATTAAGTGATTAGCAGAGATAAGGAAGCTTTTAGAGGCAAAACGCTGAATCTGTGAAGCAAATACCTACAACTAAGGGGTGTGGGGGGGGGGGGGGGTGAGCAGGTTATCCTCGCTTCATTTCGGGAAATTATTCACTAATTAAACTCAGCACAGTATAGCTGACGTCTACATTTCTGCTTCCCCTTGGCTGCAATGATGATACACCCCCCCCCCCCCCCCCCCGCCCCCCTTCAGCTCCATAAAACTGGTTAGCAGTTACAGCCAGTTATATTCAGAGATAACTTTCCATTATAATGTCTTATCTCTGAGGTAGAGGTCATTTTAATTAAGACATTAATGTAGAATTTAGTAGTAAAATAGAATGAAAGTTTTTTAAATACTTCCACTGGCAATGTTCATTATAGAGTTGTGTATAATATAGTATAAATGGATATTCACATAAAAAAAAAACTAAATGACATAGCATGCTGTGTTTTAGAGAACACTGCAAGCTCCTTTTCTTTTTTTTCAATGTTTTGTGCGTGTGTGAGTACGAGGATGGCGATCTTACAACATGTGATGGCTGGTCGGCAGTCGCCGACATGGAAGGATGGAGAAGAGAAGGAAACGACTGTTGCCATGGCAACCCCGAGCTGGAGTGGCTGCTGGTTGGGTAGCGTGAAGTAGTCGCCAGTTGCGACAGCGAGAGCTGAAGAGAAACAAGGATCCAAACGGATCCAAATGGATCATTCTTCTTTTTCCTTAAATTTCAAACATTTATTTGATTTCTTTTATTTTACCACCAATAAACCTTTTATCATAATGAAAGCATAAAATATACTGAGTCAGGATCGGTCAATTTGCAGTGATTTTATTGTCCTATATAAACCAAAAATGTGATAAAACACATTTTGAAGAAATCAAGGAATAAAGAACATTGTTGCGTTAGTGATCAATATCAATCATTCTTCCAAACAATAACGTTGACACCAAGTAGATCACAAGTGCTGTTATTAGCATCCGTAGAGCAGGTTGATCCTCCTGATGTCCCACCTGGACATGCCCTGCCTCTGGCCGATATTGATGCCAGCGTTGGAGATGGGGGTGATGGTGTCTCTGCCGTTGGTGGAGAAGGCCGTTTTTCCATAGTGCATGACAGATGAGTAGTCATAAGGTGTGTTCAGGTTGTTGGTGTCCTGCTTGTAGAAGTTGTAGGCCATCTGTGGGTCAATATTCTCCCAGTTGATTCTGACGTAGCGGTCACGGTCACTCCTGGTCTGCTCATGCTGGAAGCCCAGAGCGTGGTTGATCTCGTGCTGGATGATGCCGTGGTAGACACAGCCCTGACGGTTGATTGACACCACCTGCCGACCTCCCTGTCTGCCCAGATCCGAGAAGCAACCGCCTCTGCTCTCAAAGCTGATGTAGTCGTACTCGTTGCGGCGAGGGACGAAGCGGATGCAGGTGCTGCTGTGGAACGACTTTATGGCTCTCTCAATTTTCTGTCTCTCCGAGCTTCTGAACTGAGAACTGATGGAGTAGGGGACGTTCACCATGCCGTTGAAGGCTTTCTTCCAGAGGCAGCTCTGGGACCAGCACTTCAAGGCATTTCTGGTTTTAGGAACCAGCAGGTCCCCTTCCAGTAGGATCTCATCTGTACCGTTATTGGTGGTCAGAATTGCGGTGGTGATGTCAACAGTGTCCTGGTCTTCCTCCGGAACTTCATTATCATCGTCTGTGTCCTGCTGAGCCTGAGAGACGCCAAGCAGGAGGAGCATCAGCAGACTGGTGGCAAAGGGACTCATTCTCAGCCTGGTTCTGGTACAGTTCTGTTACTGGGAGACTCTATGAAGACTGATGTCCTACTTGGTTCAGTCTGGGGTCTTTATATTCTGCTGTACAGGTGTGGCCATGGAGGATTATGGGTTGATGGCCGTGTTGCTAGGCCTAAATAAGCACTGGCTCAGCTTTCATTAACAATCCTTTTAGTTCAACATAGTATCTCTCTCTGGTCATTTCAGCTTAACACATTTAATGTTTACTCCAAAACTACCTACGATCATATTTGCAAGTAGAAACTTAATAGAACTTGAGAAAATGAGCAATAAACTGCGAGGAACATAGTGAGGAAATGGAAGACCACAGGAACAGTTCTAGTTAAGGCCAGCTTCTTTTTAAGGATTAACCACACCGAGTGACATCATGACCAATTAACAGTGACATATACTGTATCTGTTCTAGTCTAATGGTGCATTACCAGAGACTGAAAAGCCAGCCAATCACTGTACAGTAAGACTGTGTAGGAAGAGGGACTACAACAGAAATAAAGTGCAAAATAATTTAAGAAATGTTACCAATAACTTGTCCAACCTACATTGTTTAGCTGTAATAACAAGAGACAACAAACCATGTTGAAGTAATGGGATTGTCAGTGGAGTCCACCCTTCAAAGGTTTGTTTAGGCCTAGCAACAAGCCCCCAACCCATAATCCTCCGGTAGCTACACCTGGACAGTAGAGTATAAATACCTCAGACTGACCAAAGTAGGAATCAGTCTTCAAAGGCAGAACTGTACCAGAACCAGGCTGAGAATGAGTCCCTTTGCCACCAGTCTGCTGATGCTCCTCCTGCTTGGCGTCTCTCAGTCTCAGCAGGACACAGAAGATGATAATGAAGTCCCGGAGGAAGACCAGGACACTGTTGACATGACCACCGCAATTCTGACCACCAATAACGGTACAGATGAGATCCTACTGGAAGGGGACCTGCTGGTTCCTAAAACCAGAAATGCCTTGAAGTGCTGGTCCCAGAGCTGCCTCTGGAAAAAAGCCTCCAACGGCTTAGTGAAGGTCCCCTACTCCATCAGCGCTCAGTTCAGCAGCTGGGAGAGACAGAAAATTGAGAGAGCCATGAAGTCGTTCCACAGCAGCACCTGCATCCGCTTCGTCCCCCGCCGCTATGACCACGACTACATCAGCTTTGAAAGTAAAAGCGGTTGCTTCTCAGCTTTGGGCAGACAGGGAGGTCGGCAGGTGGTGTCAATCAAGCGCAATAGCTGTGTCTACCACGCCATCATCCAGCACGAGATCAACCACGCTCTGGGCTTCCAGCACGAGCAGACCAGAAGTGACCGTGACCGCTACGTCAGAATCAACTGGGAGAATATTGACCCAAAGATGGCCTACAACTTCTACAAGCAGGACACCAACAACCTGAACACACCGTATGACTACTCTTCTGTCATGCACTATGAAAAAACCGCCTTCTCCACTAACGGCAGAGACACCATCACCCCTATCCCCAACTCAAACGTCCATATTGGCCAGAGGCAGGGCATGTCCAGGTGGGACATCATGAGGATCAACCTGCTCTACGGATGCTAATAATAACATCTGTTACATCTTTAAAATAATTTTAAATATGTTATAGCCAAAATTGTTCCTAATGAACCAATAAAATCAGTGCAAATTATTCCTCGTTGCCTCTTCATTCACCACAAAGCTGTACGATATTAGAGATTGGGATGGGGGACATGTAGCAAACAGGTAACATTATAGTCTAGAACAGGGGTCACCAATGCTGTGGACCACTTAAGGCGCCCACGAGGCATCTTCTAAAAATAACACTGGTCACAAATTATCATTGTTATTTTGTGCTTTAAATTTTGAATCAGAATTGCTTACATTAATGTATTTTTTTAAATTGTCTTTTAATATCGAAAATTAAAAAAAAAATATTTTATAATAATAATAAGAATAATACATTTTATTTTTTAGCGCTTTTCAAAATACTCAAAGACACTTTACAGAAGAATGGAGGTGAATAAAGCAAGTAAACAGAATAGAAGACACACCAAAATACAACATTCATTGGTTAATACACAGTTAAAACATGAGTAAAAGCGGGGCAGGGCACATTTTATAACGAACTTTTTCGTCAAGTCAAAGTTCATGTGTGCGCACGCGTCCGCTCACCACTTTTCTGATAAATTGCAATGGTGATGAGGAGATAGCTTACTCGTGCAGTTTAGCCCCCAAAAACATGGCAGAAAAGCGAAAAAGGACTTACATTTTCCACAGTGATTGGGAGGAAGAATTTTTCTTTACATATTTTGAAGAAAAATGTATGTGTCTTATTTGCGGGACGACTGTTGCAATACCAAAACGGCACAATGGCACATTTTCAAAACTTGTCACGAAAGCTTCAATGCGAGCTACCCACCCGGCAGCGCATTAAGGACGGAAAAGGCCCGTTTGTTAAAGGCAGCTTTGGACAAACAAAGGACTTTTTTCACTAGGCAGGTGAAAAAAAGGTGTTTCAAATATGTGAGCACATAAATAAATGTTTCTTGTTAAAAATATGTTTTTGTTACCATTATTATGGAAAATAATTAACATTGATATGTGAGTAGTCGCTTCACATAGTGTTACTACTACTATTCCTTTTGTTCTGATTACTAAAAAGTGATCCCGTGCAGTTTTGTCATTTTGGAAGTTCACTGCAAACAGGTCAAGTAGCCCATGCTCACAAAGTAGCCCTCGGCCTCAAAAAGGTTGGTGACCCCTGGTCTAGAAAATGCAATCAAATGCTGAAACAGGGAAAGAAGCTGAAAAACACAAACATCTACACAAGTATTGACAAAACACAACACTGACATCGCCAACAGATCACGAGACTCAAAGAAACGTTGGCTCAGCACATGACTTGATATAAAGCACTTGGAGCACCAACTGCAAAATCTACATCAAGCTAAATTGAAGACCAGGAGAAACAAAAGAGCTTTTCGCCAAGGATATCTGCATCTGAAAGTAGGTACAACAGGAAGACCCAGAACTAGATATGGGATTGTGTTAAGCCACTGTGTGTGCCGTATAAAAGCTAATTAAACGTTGGCAGTGGGATGTGAATGCCTGTGTGCCAGCTGCCTGAAATCTAAACAGTGACACTGAATGTGAAGCCTCCTGACAAAGGTTAAATCATAATAATGAATAATGTTCTACCAAAACAAGCCTGATCTTGATGGCAAATGCTTGTAATGATGAATCGCACTGAGTGACATCATGATCAATCAGCAGTGGCATTTATTCTAAACTAATAATACATTACCAGCGCCTGAAATGCCAGCTCACTACAGTACAGTCAAATTGTGTAGGAGGGAGGTGGTGGGGGGGTTCAACAGCAAAGCAACACAAATTAATTGAACACATTTTACCACAATAAAGTATGTCCAAACCAGTATGTCCAAACATCTACCTTAAAAAAGATAGCATACCATGTTCAAATACAAGGACTATTAGTGGAGTCCACCCTTAAAAAGTTTATTTAGGCTAAGATAAGTGGACCCTGGTCCATAATCCTCCTGTCACCGTACCTGTACAGCAGACTATAAAGACCCCAGATTGAACCAAGTACGACATCAGTCTTCAAAGAGTCTCTCAACAGCAGGATTGGGGATTAGTCCCTCGGCCAGTCTGTTGGCGCTCCTCCTTCTTGGCCTCTCTCAGGGCCTGTCTCATCAAACGAAGTTATTTTTCCACGATTTGGCCTATCGTCCACACAAGCTCGAAGAAAGTTTGACAAGAAGTATTGAATTTGAAAACATGGCGGAATGTAAAACTGCATATTTTTGGAGCAAGTGGTGAAAGACAGAAACATGTTTATGTCCTTTATAGACGAGTACTACTGGTCCCGGGTTGTCCATTATACCCCTTGCTGTTGTTTTTGTACCCAGGAAGAAGAATCTGGAATGACGCGCATTGCATCATGACATTCTCTGTGCGTCGCTGTTTTATCCCGATTGTTTAAACCAACCAAGAGGAGGAACCGTACCTCGCCCGCATGTGGGATACCGGGGCCTCACCCTGGAGCCAGGCCCGGGGGAGGGGCTCGCAGGCAAGCGCCTGGTGGTCGAGCCTTCACCCGTGGGGCCCAGCTGGGATCACCCCCTCGTAGACCCACCACCTACGGGGGCAAGCATAAGGGTCCGGTGCATTGTGTGTTAGGTGGCGGTCAAGGGCGGGTGCCTGGGCGACCTGGTCTTCGGCGGCCAAATCTGGTTCTTGGGAGGCATGCCCAGCCGGGAAAAGGCCCAGGGCAGACCTAGGACACGCTGGAGGGATTATGTCTCACAGCTGGCCTGGGAATGCCTTGGTGTCTTCCCGGTGGAGCTGGAGGAGGTGGCCGGGGACCGGGAAGTCTGGGCTTCCCTACTGAGACTGCTGCCCCCGTGACCCGGACCTGGATAAGCGGAGGAAAATGGATGGATGGATGTTTATAATGACCATGTATACATACAGGAATAACCCTGTTTGCTCATGTTATTCCAAATGGAGAATTCTTCCATCATGCACTATTCAAAAAAAGGACCTTCTCCTCCAAAGACACCATCACCCAACTCTGGCATTCATATTGACAAGAGACAGATCATGGCACCCCCATGTGGACTGAATGCTGAGAAAGCATTACACTATCCAGGATTCCAGGTAAAATGCACAAATACTTCCAAGTTTGCACGGCCGTTATCTCCAAATTAGTATTGTGTGTGTGTCAACATAAAGTGTTTAAAAGTCACATTTTCAAAAAGACTCCTGCGTTCAGTTGATGCATAAAAATGCATTAAAAGCAAGGGAACGTAACTCGCTATAACCTTGACCGGGCCCAAGAAAAACTCCCCAGAGGAATAATTAAACACTGCACAACGCTTTCAAGCAATGCTGAACCGAAGTGGAATCAGATTTTTTTCTAAAACTCCTCCAAAAAGGGATGGAAACCAAGTAAGTATAATTAACTAAACCTTGGGATGTCTTATCTTAGTATTCCAAAGGGTCTGCCAAGAAGGCAATTAAAAGCTTCCTTTCAGATTTCTAAAATAATACTCTTATAACAATGACAGGATGATGTATTATTATGTCTGTGCATAAAAATACAAGTTAAAGCTGGTCAATTATAACATGATTGTCCCTGTCAACCATTAAACTAGTAACTAAAGATTAGGGTTGGGTATCTAGTCACGAGCATCGATCGGAACCGGATTAACGTTGAGATTCTCTTGGGATATTTTGTATTCAGATTCACAGTTTGAAAGCCCACAGAGCCGCGAACATTCTCCATGCATTGTTATGATGCAAATGTATTATGCTTTTGAACACCTATTGTTTTGAGAATCCATATTCTCAAAACTTTCTCCAGCAATTAGCTAGAAAAACTCTGACACAAAATGGGCAGTGAGTCGCTGTTGACAGACTCCACTGCTTATTGGGGTGTCTCTGGTTCTACCATATCTTACTTATTGTGTGGAAATATGGGGTAATAACTACAAAAGCAATCTTCACTCACTAAATGTACTGCAAAAAAGGTCAGTAAGGATAATTCATAATGCCGCCTCCAGAGAACATACTAACTCCTTATTTCTAAAATCACAAATACTTCAACTTGCTGATATAGTTCATCTTCAAACAGCTAAAATAATGCATAAGGCTAAAAATAACCAATTACCTAAAAATGTCATTCAATACTTCTCTACAAGAGAGGAGAAATATGATCTCAGGGAAGAACTACATTTGAAACACTTATATGCTAGGACTACGTTAAAAAGCCATAGCATTTCAGTATGTGGAATCAAACTATGGAATGGATTGAGTAAGGAAGTCAAACGATGCACAACGATGAGCCAATTCAAGAAACAATACAAGCAGTTGATGTTTGCTAAATACAAGGATGAAGAGTCTTGAACCAGTCATGATGTGCCATATATATCACTATATTGACACTTACTATGGTACCCATTATGTCATTGGATGGTCATATCACCTTCGGTACTTCGGTACGGGACAAAAAATTACAAAATTTAAAAAAAAAAACAACCTTAAACTATATTAGGAAAGCAGGAAGTGAACAAATGTAACAGTTACTGATTGTAAAAGTACCAGATGGAGGGGTAGGATTTAATAAGCTTTGCTTCTTCCTACTCCTTTTGGACATGTGGAACTGTGAACTGATTATGGGATGCACTCAATTGTAATCTGATGCATGTTCAAATGAAATAAAACCATTACCATTCAACTTCAAACCAAAAAGTGAAAATTATTCCCTTAACGCAGGAATGAGGTTGAATAACTAGTCAGTATCAAAGGCAAGTGAAAATGGTCAATCTTGTCAATGGCAGCAACACGATCTCACACCTCCGAACTGCAGATCATGGATAGGCATGACCGTGAAACCCGGCCACAACTTGATGCAATATATCATCAACACTGACAAAGTGAATGTCTGGCCCAAATTGGCTATAAATACAACAGAGCCATCAGCATTCTGCACAACCACAAGCAGAGAGACAAAAATCAATAATGTATGCAAGCATGAGAAAGTTGTCAGACAAAACAAAGCCTGCCGAGAGAGTCAGAAAGACAAAGTCTTGTTTACGCTTGCCGTCCCTGGAAAAAAAAAAAAAAAAAGGACACCGTTGATTAATCAGTGCTTGACAGCCATGTTGACGAAGAGAGGGGAATTTGTCAAACAGTAAAGTAAAATGGTTTTAGTTGGTTGAAACGAGTATTTTCACGGCTGTGTCTTTGAAAGCAGAGGAAGGCGGAAACAAAGAGTGCATTTGTGTCTACAAACTAGTCAAGATGAATTTTAGGGTGCCAACAGCAATGACACAGCTTCACACGTTCACACTACTGTTTCATCCGTCTATGCAAAGACTTGGCGCCATTAGGATGATAGATGGATACATAGCAGGATCGATTTATGGTGTGCACACTCACAGCGGTGACAATCATGACTCGGGCTTCACACTCTTCACACTTCCTCAGCCTTTCATATAAGGTGCAGGAGACGTACACACACAAGACGTGTGCGCTTCAGTCATCAGTTGGCTGATGGATCAGCTGACACATCTTCCAAGTTCACCCACAAAAACGCTGCTTGACCAAAACAATGTCTGCGCTAATTAGTAGCTTCTCGTTTGTTTAACAACCATATCAAAAGACATCATGGGAAAGATTTCAGATGGGTCAAATTCATTCATTCATTCATTTTCTACCGCTTTTCCTCACGAGAGTCGCGGGGGTGCTGGAGCCTATCCCAGCTGTCTTCGGGCGAGAGGCGGGGTACACCCTGGACTGGTCGCCAACCAATCACAGGGCACATATAGACAAACAACCATTCACACTCACATTCATACCTATGGACAATTTGGAGTCGCTAATTAACCTAGCATGTTTTTGGAATGTGGGAGGAAACCGGAGTACCCGGAGAAAACCCACGCATGCACGGGGAGAACATGCAAACTCCACACAGAGATGGCCGAGGGTGGAATTGAACCCTGGTCTCCTAGCTGTGAGGTCTGTGTGCTAACCACTCAACCGCCGTGCTGATGGGTCAAATTATTTAAGTAATTAATATCATACTGAGCTAGCGAGCTAATTGCTGTGTGGAGCATGATGGCATCACATGAGCGTCATTATCACCAGTCGGGACGATGTAATCGTACATTTTTAATTCCAGCATTATTTCACATACAATGCTAAACTATTCCTTCATGTACAGTATATGCTACAATGATAATATGGTGATTCATTTTTCTTTCAATGTGGGCAATACTTGAAGACGCTTACCTTGGGGCCACGTGACGATTCTGGAAGAGTTCCTTGATTGTAATTTGGACCTGCAAAAAAAAAAGATGTCTGAGGTGCATTCAAAGTAGCATAAGCAATGTAAAATGAATCCTGATTTGGATTTACTGTAGGTATCATGGTGTGTTTAAAACCCCAGCAATGGTTCCTTGCTTTGTTGCCATGGTAATTCGAAAATGAAAGCTTCCCCCTTGCATCTCTTTGTCCTTCCTACTCAACTCAACGTGGCTCTCTGTGCTGGAGCTGGACTGGTCTTTTGGAAATGGCTTGGTCTGCCTGGGGTTTCACACTGGAGCTCTCATCTGTGCAGACAACATGCACACAGAGCTACGCTGGTTCTATGTCACATATTCTATGTCACTCTTCTTATAAAGAGACATTTGGGATTTAGGAATGTCTTTTAGCTCACAAGACGGGACTATGCATATATCCTGTTTCTATACGGCTTATGCTCCTTCGGACGAGAGGCGGGGTACACCCTGGTCTGGTCGCCAGCCAATCACAGGGCAAATAGACAAATCATTCACACTCACTTTCATACCTATGGATGATTTAGAGTCGCCAATTAACCAAACAAGTCTGACTTTTTCACCGTTATTTTATGACCTTTGTTCATGTACTACTTTTATTTTTTTTTTTTTCCTCACAATGTACTTGAATTATTTGGCAATTTTTGTGACAATTCTGATTATTTTTCCTATAAACTTTTCACTTTATTTCAAATATAATTTCAGATTTTTTTCTCATAATATTGTAACAACCAAGTTTAGAGACAGCTACTTCCCCCTGGCCATCAGACTGCTGAATGCCAAATAAGCCCCTCTACCTGCCCACACGCACAACCAAAACTTTAAATTATTATTATTTGTTCAAAATTATTTAAATTATTTGTACAAATTACTGTTTACCCTGTATATTGTTGTTCATATTTGATGATCTAATTAAAAAAATGTTTGCTTTATTTTTATTTTTCTTTACTTTTCTGATTTTGTTCTTGTTTTCCAAATTGTTCTTGTTTTGCAAATTTCCATTTTTCTTAAATGGTTGATTTTATTTTTTTTTATTTTTTTCATAATATTTTGATTTACTTCTCATAATATCTTAACTTTAACTTTGTTAATATCATGAATTGTTCACGTTAATATCATTGTTTCTTTCCTAATACTCCTCTATAGAGTTTAAATCCCATTTGCTTTTGTGAAGCTCAACTACTGCAAATGTTCAATCAACTAAGACATTTCTAAAAGTGGACACAAGCTGTCTGCAGGAAGAAAAAGCCATGCATGAACACAAACAAACCGTCAGAGATGATTAAGTGTCTCGATTTAAAGAAAGCATTTTGTTGCACCCCTCTAAACACGTGCCTGGATCATTCAGAAGTGGTTCTTCTGAGGACACTCCAGCAAATAGACTCTGCCAATCGGCCGTTCTGGCCTGGTCATCACTATTCTTTTGTCTCCCACAATAAGTTAACAGCTCCATTAATGGACCCAATCAGTGAGCATAAGGCTCGGGCCCACTGAAATTCTTCTGTCATTGAAATTGAGTGGCTGTGTGTATAGTGTTTACTATACGTTCTTAATCTATTCACTGCCAAACACCAAGCAAATACGCTAAGCAGTTTGGTTGGGGGGGGTTTGGATTCAGTAAGATGCCAGGAGTGGCACATCATTTATCTTCAGCTGTGTGCAGGATGTGGAATATCTAATCAGGACTTTAGAGCTCAGGAGTTATTTTTAGAGGGAAATTATGTTTAATTGGGAAAATGCACCTCAGTTGGAGAAATCCGTTTTGATGTCCTACCGAAGTTACAGCTCCACACCTAATCGCTTCCTTAAAATCACTTATGCGAATACATTGCTGCTTTGATTGAATTTAATGATATCACAAAATGGCTAAACCACCACTTCATTCATTCATTTTCTACCGCTTTTTTTCAACTTTTTTTTTATTAACTTTGCATAGAAACGGCTAAATGTTACTCAGGTTGAATTCACAGGTTCGCCAACTCCTGATTCATGAATCTATTCATTCATTCATTCATTCATTTTCTACCGCAAAGGTTGCGGGGGTGCTGGAGCCTATCCCAGCTGTCTTCGGGCGAGAGGCGGGGTACACCCTGGAGTGGTCGCCGGCCAATCACAGGGCACATATAGACAAACAACCATTCACACTCACATTCATACCTATGGACAATTTGGAGTCGCCAAATAACCTAGCATGTTTTTGGAATGTGGGAGGAAATCGGAGTACCCGGAGAAAACCCATGGGGAGAACATGCAAACTCCACACAGAAATGGCAGAGAGTGGAATTGAACTCGTGTCTACTTGCTGTGAGATCTGCGCGCTAACCACTCATCCGCCGTGCAGCCCGCTGCTATTCAACAATCAATAATCTTTATGTTTCATGATGGCTGGGAGGGTGGAGCGGTTCGGACTAAAAGAGTACCCAATACTGATAATCATGTTGATTTGCACTTCAATGGTGATGGGTTTCCTTTTCTTTGTCACACTGCCACTTGGGAGAGAAGTCCAAAATTTTAACTAAAAAAAACAGTGTTGGGCTATGCGGGCATATTACGTCCGTTTAACATCTCTTACGTATAAAAAAATTACCTGTTTACCCAACAAGACCTGTCAACAATCCATTTTACCAATAATATTTTCAAAATTGTTAGTTTGACACGATGCAATGGTGGCACCAACACTCCTCTTTGAGTCTGCAGAATAATTTGGAATTAAACCAACTAAAGTCTTCACTCCTGTTGTTCTTTTGGAGGTTTATCACAAATGTCTACTGGAGTTAGTGTGATATTTACTTTGGGGAGGCGAGGAGGAGGATCTTCTCTGACCTGGCACATCTTCCGGCTTTCTTCTCAGAGGCGTTTTTGGGCTTGATGACACCTTATCCTCAGTGGATGACAGCCGGAATTTGATTAAATCCTAAAAAGTAAACGGGTTAATTTAAATTTATATAACATCCTTCGACAAAATGTCAGATGTGACTCTTTTAAGGTGAAGAACTGAACACACCTGAGTCTTTGCTTTCTTGGACAAGTGCGTTGTTTCATCCTTAGTTCCCTGAGGTGTGCCTGAAGGTGGTGCGGGGCTCTCAATCTGGGCTGTGCTGTAGACCATGACTCCAAGAGGGTTTGGGTTTGCACCGCCTTGCAGGACCAGCTGTGTCTCTTCCCCCTTCCAGTCCGTCGCCTCCTGGAACGGACACAACATTGCCCAACGGAGGCTCTGCAGGAAAGCTGCCCGGGATGTTGACGTAGTCGACAACTGTGTGATAGAGGAAGAAAAAAAAACACATGACAGAGCTGTTAGACATTGAAATCAATAAAGTTGCTTCATTGAATGACACCGAGCTGCATCATTGTTTATTTATGTTTTTGTCTGGTAGTTTCACAAAGGCTTAGAACAGTACTCCCTTTTAGAGTAATGACAAGAGTGAGAGGAAAAAAATGCAAGCATCAAAATAATTCATCATGCTCACTGTAACTAATTAATGTTAAATTTGTGAGTTCCACCCAAAATGAAACTTGGCAGCTGTGTCCGCTATTGTCAAATAAAGTTTAGTTAAAAACCTCCATCCTGTACTGCGAACTAATCTAAATGAGTGCTGTTTAGTTTATTTTCAATTTTCATTTACATTTATTCTGATGAGCGCCAACATTTAAGAGGTACTCGCTATGCACATGTGCCACCAATTCACAGTAATTCATGGAAATTAGTTGTGTAGTTTTCCCTAATCTTGCTAAAAGCATCCTTTTAAAAGGTGCACCTGACAGAATGAATTACCATTTGATGTATAGACCCCAATTATAAGACTAGATGATGCAATCTCAGCTTCTGGAAAGCTGAAGCGAAACTGAAAGGCTTTGAAAAGGTGCAAAAATCTAAATTTAGAATGAACGCAAGAGCCGTTCGGAAACTGAAGCTGGACTGAAATGCTGTGGAAATATGATAAAACATAGAATAAAAGTGCCCGCAGTTGTTGACATGCATTAACGTATCATTCTGACAATTTAGCAGTGAATAACACGTCTCCAACCTCCAACAACAAAAACTTACCAGATCAATACCTTCAATAAGGGCATATCTGGATTTCCACAACCCTTGGTAGTTTAGCAATGACACTGACTTTTTTTGTATTGTGTTTACAAGCACAGGTGGCAATTCTCTAAACTGTTATTGATACTCCTCTGTACTGTAGAGGACACCTAAAATCTCGACTTTTGGAAAGCTTTGTTGTGGATGAATATGATTTACGGTCCAACCCAACACACCTCCATATGAAAAATCCTTGAAAAGTCAAAACAAAAGGCCTTTAAAGCTTTAAATCCTCCACATGGGACTGACTGCAGCTTTTTGCTGAATCGATTAATAAGCTAGTCAGCTTCATACGAGTGTAATCAATCACAGGTAGGCCGGTGCGGAATACACAAGGAGGCTGATAGTGCACATTGTTCAGAGCAAAGTGGCGCCCATAATGGTTCACACAATACTTAACAATTCCTCTGAGCCTATTTCATTACACAAAAGAAGTCATGCCAACAGTAGTCTTAGCGGCCGATAGGTTTAACTGACCTGGAGGATGGCTGTCCTTTATTTAGTATCCTTTAATATAGTTCATTTTTGTAATTTCACACTGTTGACTGAAATAGTCCACCAAATGCAGGATGCCACGAGATTGCCGTTATTGGGGCGGCTGAACATTGTCAGTAGAGACAAAATTTCATCAGTGTTGCTGCAAGAAATATTGTGCAAAATACAGCATGTAAAGACGAGTTTATGCACAGCTCAAGTTTGTCGTAGTTTATTTTTAGGAGACACTGCAGTCATCAGAGCACTGTTTCCTTTGGAATTTCTGAGACAAACTACATTTCCCAGCTGCCTTCAGGCGAGAGGCGAGGTACACCCTGGACTAGTCACCAACCAATCACAGGACACATATAGACAAACAACCATTCACACTCACATTCATACCTATGGACAATTTGGAGTCGCCAATTAACCTAGCATGTTTTTGGAATGTGGGAAGAAACCGGAATTTCCGGAGAAAACCCACGCATGCACGGGGAGAACATGCACACTCCACACAGAGATGACCGAGGCTGGGATTGAAATCCGGTCTCCCAGCTATGAGCTCTGCACGCTAACCACTCGACCACCGAGCTCATCGTTGTGCATTGTTTGAGGTCCTTACTCAATCCATTCCACAGTTTGATTCCACATACTGAAATGCTATGGCTTTTTAACGTAGTCCTAGCATATAAGTGTTTCAAATGTAGTTCTTCCCTGAGATCATATTTCTCCTCTCTTGTAGAGAAGTATTGGATGACATTTTTAGGTAATTGGTTATTTTTAGCCTTATGCATTATTTTAGCTGTTTGAAGATGAACTATATCAGCAAGTTTAAGTATTTGTGATTTTAGAAATAAGGAGTTAGTATGTTCTCTGTAGGCGGCATTATGAATTATCCTTACTGACCTTTTTTTGCAGCACATTTAGCGAGTGAAGATTGCTTTTATAGTTATTATAGTAGAGAGAAGTATAAGGTAGAGAGAAGTACTGATCTATACTTCTGAATGTTGTCAGAAAAAGTCTGCAATCTCATTCACCGTTCAAGCTTTATGACTTCTGCACTTTGGGAGTCACTGCTCACCGGTCAATGTTGCACACAGGAGGCTGTCGCTCTGAGAATATAGTACAATTTACGCTCGGTGCGCACTGGGCTTGCGGATATCTGCTTTGAGTCTCTGCGGACGTCTTTCCGCTTGAGTATGTTTGGGCCTTTACAGAACATGATGGCTGTCCAGCCTTATCAGTCAATAATAGACCATCAGTTTTCAAAATAGGGATGTCCAATATATTTGATATATTGGGTCGATATCAGCAAAAATTGGCCTGCAGCTAAACATCTTTGAGAAAAATAAAGACTTTTCAAACGTAATGGCGATGTCACACTTCAGAGACCCCTTAAGTTTATGATCCGGGGTCTGCCTGGCGACTCCAGACATGCGAACTAGAGAACTGTCACCATGATTGTGGAGCTTTTATTTTATTTCCATCTGATGAGGCTCTTTAGAGCTTCACATAAATTAAGTTGAGTAGAACGCGGATCAATATTCAATTCTTCTGGAGAAGTTGTTTGTTTCACACCATAATTTGACCTCCCAAGTAGCATAAAAACTATCGCTTACACTCGGTTGTAAGCCATAAAAATAGATAGCAATGAAGTCAATACCTTGGTCTGGAATAAACAAGGCAACTTGTACGGTATTTACAATGTCAGGATTTTACAAAATGATCCAATTAGAAAACTTTATAGCACACGAAGAAAAACAAAAGGGAAAAAAAAACAGCATAAGGAAATAGATCTAACCTGCGTTGCGAACATGTCTCTTCTTTGCAAAGAAAGGAAGCGCGAGCAATGTGACTGTCTAGCACATTCTTGTATTATTCAATGGATACGCTGCTGTGTAGGAGGGATTCGGGGGCAGAAACGCTGGCTGTGCTCTAAGAGAATAGGAGAGAAAAAGCACTGATGGGAGGCCCTTTTCTACGTACAGCCTTGGGGAGAGAGCTTCTATCCGTCCTCAACTTATCAAATGCGTTTACTTATATCCCAGTCGTCGGGATAAGACAATGGCTTCATGTTCAACACTTGGAACGTTACTGTGAATTTAAAGCGCCGTGAGCCAGTTGCAACATATACTATATACTGCATTACATGTTCAACCATGAGTGAGATCACGCAAGTAGTATCTTATTAATGATCAAGCGGAGAGATCATTCAAGCACTGGAATTTCTACACAGAAAAAGAAAGACAATGGCGCACAAAGCTAAAGCTGGTAGCGGCACCAATCTGCTGTTCCTGTGCTTTTTATGCTTGGGAATGATGTGATCTACATATGAACCGCTTAAAGCTGCACGAGCAGCAGGATTAAGGCAATCTCAGTGAGACTCTGGTTTGCAGGCATACAGGGATGGAAGAGTTTCATTCAAAAACTAAATATCACATGCAAGCACGCAGTCCGTTCCAGTAAACGTTTCTGAGAGTGGAGGTGGTGGTGGTGAAGTGCATTGTGGTATGGAAACAATACACTGTTGTGGAGGAGGTAGTTTCATGATGTGGACATGTGTTGGGTCTGGAGGGTCCAACACATGTTGAGTTGCATTGCGATGCAAAGAAATGCACCCATAAAATAGTTTGCATTTCAAACTTTTGTGGGTAGATGTTCCAGAAGTCCAAGAGTTTTCACAATGGAGTTAGTGTGTTTTTACAGCTAGAATATTTCTGTGCCATGGCAGGCTACAGAGACCGCTAAAAAGGAATACAAATTTAGCCACTAATTAGCATTTAGCGAGGAAAGTGTGTTGGTTAACTTCTTGTTACACTTGTATGACAGCTTATGCAATGTGACTTATTATGTTCTCATTCATCACCAAGGGGCTATGGACACAGAAATGTTTTCCAGGTCAAAACGGCAAAGCATTTTATTAGTTTCAACCTCTGATCCACAGGAAGTGGCGTTCCGAGTGCCCAGAAATGTTTTGTAAACGGCTTCCAAATCTGAAAACACCAACACGATAACGATAACGTCACCGACCCTCTCCTTCTACGTTGTTACGTGACCAGAAACGAGCTATGACAACAAAACAACATTTATTCATTCATTCATTCATTTTCTACCACTTATCGCGGGTCGCGAGGGTGCTGGAGCCTATCCTAGCTGTCTTCGGGCGAGAGGCGGGTTACACCCCGGGGTACGGCCTGCTATGCTTCAAGGTCTAAATATGTATTAACTTTGCATAGAAACGGCTATAAATGTTGCTGAGGTTGAATTCACAGGTTCGCCATCTCCTGATTAATTTATTCATTCATTCATTTTCTACCGCTTATCCTCACGAGGGTCGCAGGGGGTGGTGGAGCCTATCCCAGCTGTCTTTGGCCGAGAGGCGGGGTACACCCTGGACTGGTGGCCAGCCAATCACAGGGCAGGCACATATAGACAAACAACCATTCACACTCACATTCATACCTATGGACAATTTGGAGTCGCCAATTAACCTAGCATGTTTTTGGAATGTGGGAGGAAACCGGAGTACCCGGAGAAAACCCACGCATGCACGAGGAAAACATGCAAACTCCACACAGAGATGGCCGAGGGTGATATTGAAATCCGGTCTCCCAGCTGTGAGCTCTGCGCGCTAACCACTCGACCACCGTGCAGCTCACCTGAAATCACTGGTTGTTAGCAGACGAGCACAGTGGTAGATCAGAAGTGAAATGAACTTGATAGGATTTACATCCTACAAACTTTACAAACAAAAGTAGGTAGGTGCCTAAATTTGGGCACCCTTGTTGTTTTATTGATTTGAATACCTTTAGCACTAATTATTAACACAAAATTTGTTAGATAAGCTCCCTAACAAAGAAAGAGTAAGGGTAAGGGAGGTCAATCCTCTCGGTAGAGTCGCAACATGTTAGCCTCAAAACAACTTCAAATGACCTGAAAGCAATGATTGTTCAACATCATGGTATAGGGGAAGAATACCAAAAGCTCGGTCAGATTTCCATGTACAGTTTTATAAGTCAGGGTCCCGGATGATCGGAATTGGAAGCATAAAACCCTAACCCTAAACTTACGCATGCACGGGGAGAACATGCAAACTCCACACAGAGATCGACAAGGGTGGAATTGAACTTGGGTCTCCTGGCTGTGAGGCCCATGTGCTAACAAGTCGGCAGCCGTGCAGCCACAACCCAACATAATAACGAATATTTTGACTGGCATAATTCACCCTAGTCGAATTAGTCAACTAGTTGAACTTGCAAGTTGAACTAAAACTTTAATACCAAGTCTGGTGCTTCGACTTATCCCGATCCCGCACAGAAGTTGATCAATAGCCAATTTCCTCAAACAAAGTGAGATTAGACCGTTGAGCCGGGTGATACACAACGTTCAAAATCCATCATACGTTTTTTGCTGAGCAGAGAAAGCAGAATCTTGTTTTAATAGCGCACTTGTGGAGGAATCGAAATAGAAACAGTAGCCTACGGCACAAACAAGGAAGCACCGGCATTTTTCATAAAGTTGCACTGAAACAATAACAGGCAATGTCACTGCACGCGTAATTGCTCCAACTGGCACAACATTTGCCAGGGAAAGAATCCATCAACCTTGTTTGGAGGTGTAAAACATAATGCTGCAGCATCTCAACACAAATAAAAAGTAGGTTTCCAGAAAGACCTCATGTCTGTCACCTGGAGCCAGAAAAGCAATCATCAAACTTAAGGCAGGGACCTTAAAAATAAAAAAATAAAAAGATACAGGGAAAGAAAATGGGAGCAAAATCACCCAAAGGTGACAGACTGTGAATTCGGAATCACACACTACTGAAACTCTATTATCCCCCAAGATGGGAGGAACTAGCAACAAAGTCATCAAAGTCATAAAAGTGGCATCACTAATGTTAAAGATAATACAATTCAGAGCTGCAGTTTTTTGTTTTTTATAAAGCAAAAAGCTTGCAGTGAGGCGAACTAAAGCCTTAAAGCTACCAGATACCAAGTGGCTACGAAGGCTTCTGTGAGCGCAGCATGAATTAATCCTAAATTAGGAAGACATGCACATTGATGGGAGACAAAGGCTGACAGTTATTACTATTACCACATGTCTTTTGGATTCTGCAAGTAATTATTTTAGCCCAGGACACTGCAGCAGAAGCTCATGTTACTGTATTGTACTTCCTCTCCACGATGAGAAGCCCTGGAGGGAGCGAACGAACATGCACTGAGATCATTAACTTAAGAGCACTAAACCATTCACATTTTCATCCATCTATCTGCATGAGTGCTCTAAATCAACCCAGCAGGGGGACATGCTCTTTTGAGGATGGGAAAATAAGACCTTGTCTTCAATCATGGCTTCAAGGAGAAGGTCTTGTAATGCCTGTTCTATGCTTTTATTTCAGTTGAATATGCATCGTTTTTGACAAGCATTCTTCAAAATAAAAAATAAATAAAAGCTGTACGCTTAGTTTTTTCACTGGGAGCATAGATGCTCCTAAAATTTAGGTGCACATTCTTAGATAATACGATTGTATTATAAATGTCAAACAATGATCCATATAAACTCAGTTCCGTCATAAGGCTTACATCTCCCTGGGATGATGCATGATAGGAATGTATCAGGCATACTACATCCTATATGTACTAATTAGTAATTATGTACACATAATTACTAAGTTACATAATATGACTAACATCACGTCACATGCAATTGCATTACTACTGGACTAATGGGCTTATTTCAAGAGAAAACAAAAAAAATGAAAGGTTGGAAAAATGTATTTGCACCAGTGCTTCCTTTTCCTTTTATCGACATTAGATAGACGGTGTAGACATTGAAAGGGTGAAGGAAAATAAATTTCTGGGGATCACAATAGATGAAAATATGAGCTGGAAACCTCATATTACAAATATACAACATAAGGTGGCCAGAAATATTTCAGTATTGAACAAAGCAAAATTTGTTCTCAATCAGAAATCACTCCACATTCTTTATTGCTCTCTGGTTCTACCATATCTTACTTATTGTGTGGAAATATGGGCTAATAACTATAAAAGCAATCTTCACTCGCTAAATGTACTGCAAAAAAGGTCAGTAAGGATAATTCATAATGCCGCCTACAGAGAACATACTAACTCCTTATTTCTAAAATCACAAATACTTCAACTTGCTGATATAGTTCATCTTCAAACAGCTAAAATAATGCATGAGGCTAAAAATAACTAAATTCCCTAAAAATGCCATCCAATACTTATCTACAAGAGAGGAGAAATATGATCTCAGGGAAGAACTACATTTGAAACACTTATATGCTAGGACTACGTTAAAAAGCCATAGCATTTCAGTATGTGGAATCAAACTATGGAATGGATTGAGTAAGGAAGTCAAACAATGCACAACGATGAGCCAATTCAAGAAACAATACAAGCAGTTGATGTTTGCTAAATACAAGGATGAAGAGTCTTGAACCAGTCATGATGTGCTATATATATCACTATATTGACACTTATGGTAATATGTTACCCGGTAATATGGTAATATGGTACCTATTATGTAATTGGATGGTCATATCACCTCATACTTCGGTATGTGACAAAAATAAAATTAAACAAAACAAAAAACCTTAAACTATATTAGGAAAGCAGGAAGTGAACAAATGTAACAGTTACTGATTGTAAAAGTACCAGATGGAGGGGTAGGATTTAATAAGCTTTGCTTCTTCCTACTCCTTTTGGACATGTGGAACTGTGAACTGATTATGGGATGCACTCAATTGGAATCTGATGCATGTTCAAATGACAGAAAACCATTACCATATTCAACCTAAATATATCAGGATCATCCAGCCCTAGCACATTAGACGTTAACCCATTAAGACATTGCATGTTTTCTTTTTATTGGCATAATAGTTGGCAACACAACGGAGTAGCAAGATAATTGTGCTTGGTTACAGTCAAACATGTCAGCGGTGGTGCCCTTGTCTGGGCTGCATGAGTCCTGCTGCCAATGAGGAGCTGCGGTTCATGGTAATGAACAATAACAGCTGAATGTTGAGTCATTTTCAGTTCATTTCTATCGCATTGTTCCTTGTTGAAATGTGAGGTCTGTGCTTACTAAGATACCTTGTAGCCTATGTCTTGCTCTGGCTTCAAATATGCAAATAAACTAAGGCTAAATAGTTTTCTTATGACCGTTCTTGTTACATACATCTCTGTCTACAGCTGTGTGCAGCTTTGGTGTCTAATGTTACAGTTGTTGCATTTTTTTTTTTGGTCATTTGTTGTCACCTATACCGGGTTGTGTCGTAATTCCTGGCAAATTCAAGTGAGTTATTTCAGCAATTGTGCAACAGGGGCACACTAAGTCAGAGCGTAAGCTTTACACCAGAGTGTGGAAAAGCCATGGCTCCAACAACTTATGTAGGATGTGGTAAAGTCAGACTGAAACAAGCTGCTTTTTTTTTTTTTTTTGTAAAGCGGAGCAAAGTAGCACCAAGAGGACCGATATGTTCATTTGCTTCCAAAATCCACTGCATGACGCAAAGCAGATTGACAATTAACAGTGTCAACTAATTTCCAACCATAGTTCAAGCCTCAGATGGATCCAAAATGCCATTAGCCACTTTGTACAACTGCCGTTATCATTCACGGCAGGATTTAAGCCCCCCCAGAGTGCTGGGCATGGCCTTAGTGTGAGGTGACCATCCACAAAGCTGCTATTAGATGTGCAAACATTATAGCCCCTGTCTGTCTAGCTTCCAGGGGGATGCATCCGTCTGAAGAATGATGGCACTGCTGGCAGACTGTGACAGGGTACGACTCACTCTGGGCCGATCGCGGGTGGAGGGGGGTTGAGGGGGGGGGATTGATGCACTCCTCGGCAGGGGGAGAGCTGACATTCATTTTAATTAGGCAGGCGTAATATTGTCTCTGCGGCATGTAACCTCCCTTGCCTTGTACTCAACTTTTGCTCTTGATGTACGAAAAGTAAGGGAAAGGGGGTGGGGGGTGGGGGGGTAGCGCCTTAAGGTAGGACTGACCTCCAGGGGAAAGACACACAAATCAACTAAATATAGCACTTCCAAATCCCGGTGACCTTACTGTGCTTAAGCTGTTTGATTAACATTTAATTAACATTTACGTGGCATTTCACATCAGAAAACAAACAAAACATAACCTTGAGCGTGAGGTCGACATCAGTGGGAGGAGTTTGAGTGGGTGGTCAAGAAAAGCACCGCATCGAATCGTGGGGGGGATATGATAGTAAACAGGGAATTTTAATGAGGCATCTTTTCATTCAGAAAACATCATTAAGACGTGCGCGGCTCCCATTAAACGCTGTGCATACGGACGCACATAAGCGGCCGAGCACTTCCATATATAACCCATCCTGCATTTCAGAAAAAGGAGGAGGAAATTGCCACAATCTATACAGCATGTAGCTGTCGCGAGCCAATTAAAATCCAAACAAGAGTAGCCCCGAGTAGAGGCTGCACGCCTCCACCTTGAATAAACACAGCCACTGGCCATGTCGCTGCATTGGTCTCCACATCCTCCAGCTGCCTATCAACCCCCTGATATCAGATATTCGGGGTAGCGCTAATGGCGTATATGTATATTTTTTACAATGAACACAGCTATTTATTCCTTATGCAGCTGGTCTTCAGAGCAGCATGCCTGTGAATATTGTCATTCATCCAGGTCATTGTATTCTCAGGGCATTGAATCCACCGCAACTGGAATGTCCTGAAGAAATTCAGGGCAGCAAAGAGCTCTGATAAATTGGCCAGCTCGCTTTGCACGTTTGTATGCCTCTCAGTGTCATTTTCAAAGGTCCACAGAAGCTCACCTTCCCATGGTATATATAACTCAGTCCATTTCTCAGGAGCTTGAACTGCATGCACTACGGCAGCCCCACCGAAACCCCAAAATTATGGCGGGTTGAGAAGCAAAATGTGACACCCAATGTCAGCTGCAAAGCTTTATCTTTATTAGACTACTGCTGGCCATTTGCTATCAATTCAAATTGGATGTGAAAACCTTCTGAGTCAGCTTTGCCTGAATACTTGGGCAACACGTGGTTGCAGCCATCTTAATCATGGTCGCCCGTGACACCCATGAGTGTACCTCACTTGCCAGCATGGCGACAACCTCTCACTGCACCTACCTTGCTCTCACTCTCCTCTTCCACACACAGCTTGCGTTGGTTCATAATGGCCGTTGCAGGCGGTATAAACAAACCTCCCGTTCAAAGTCACTTCTGACATCGGTGTAATGGTGACTAAATAACATGGCTATCAGAACCTTAATGTCTTGCAGGCAGATGCTAAAACCCGCAATGAACAGTTCAACACTTCCTAGTTATCTTCCTCTATGGACCGATACCCCAAAGCTTGCTCTAACCGACCATGCAGAATGTTACTGCTCTGATGAGGCTACACTCTAAACATCAGTTCAGAACTACTTCGCTACAATATGTATTTATATGCATTTTCAAATGCAAATTCATTGGATTTATAAGGGGAATAATTGATTCAGTATGTTTCGGTTATACAGTCAGATCTCATTAATGACGCTAACCAAGGTTCCACTGGAAGTAAGTAATGGGAAATTGACTAACTAGCCTTGAGTACAAACATTCATCAGTGATGGGCCGCTGAGGGCTCTGGGTCTGATGGCCCCTATACAACCCCTTTATTCTACATTATACTGTATACTGTACCTATCAGGGCCTGATGGGAATGTGCTTGTTCTTTAATATCAACATTTGACAATCTATCTGTAATGCTATTATATTATTTGAAAGGAACTACAGTATACACTTTGGCCCATCACTGATAAATGTTTGTACTCAACGCTAGTTTCACAATTTCCCATTACTTACTTCCAGTGGAACCTTGGTTAGCGTCATTAATGAGATCTGATTCTAACCGAAACATACTGAATCAATTATTCCCCTTATAAATCCAATGAATTTGTGTCAAATGTTGAAGTTAAAAAACAAGCACATTCCCATAAGGCCCTGATAGGTACAGTATACAGTATACAGTATAATGTAGAATAAAGAGGTTGTATAGGGGCCATCAGACCCAGAGCCCACAGCCTCGTGTGAATCACAAAGGCTTTTAAGCAGCGTGAAGTCTGCCCCGAAGGCACATCTCAGCCCCATTAAACCAAAAAGAAAGTGTCATATTTGTGACAGCGGTGACACAGTGCAGGGAACATGTACATGGTCCCATCACTGTCTTCAAGGTAGCTGAGTGACACATGACACTTTCAACAGTCGGCAGTTTTTTGGGGGGGCAAAACCTTGGCGTGAACCCGAGTGACATTGCAGTCGTTGTCACCGTTGTTGAAGAGGCACGGCTTATCAAACCGTTATGAGACATCAATGGCTGGATTATCACAGGTAAACAACACATGCACACATTAGCACAGACACGGAGCGGTTCTATTTATGATCATTACATTTGGCTGAGCAACTCTACAAGCATGGGCGATCACTGGTGGAAGTTCCTAATGCTCTAAGTTTGTTGCAAAAATGAAAGTCGGGCGTATCAGTGACAATGTATTGGAAGATAAAGGGTTAAGTGAGTGTATTGCTTCATTACGTCATCCAATACCAAAGACGTATTTAGACATTTGTATAAACCCGAACGCCCAATCCCAATGTTATATTTATACATCTTTAACTTTTATTTGTGCAAGAGAGGCAAAACGTGATGACAACTGCACACTAGTAGACATAACGCAATGTGTGGGTTCTCCCTTAGCCAATCAAGACGCAGAAACAACACATGGGTTCCCGTAGAAAACACAGAACATAACACATTCATACGCTGTAAAAAACAAACAAAAGACAGCCAGTCCGCGAACTGTGTCGTCTTTACGTGTGTGTCACGTGCTTTATAGTCCTCTTACCATTGTCTCTCGACCAATAGGAGCAGAGAAGACGTACTCCAGCTGGAAGATAACAGCTATAGCGTGATGATTGATCAGCATGAGTTCGAGGTTGCTGCGAAGGCCCAGAGTCTGAGGGACGGATGGTGCTGTCGAGCTGAGGAGATAACCATGCAAGCAGACGCCACATAATAAATACCTATATTATACACACAGCCACATACACACGTATATAAAATGAGACATGTGCAGACTCATGAGCGATTGTGAACTTTGACCCGACCATCAAATAATATGACAAGAAGCGCATCTCTGTTTATTAAAGAGAAATTAATTAGTGCACTGAATTTGTTTGCTCAGAGAAATATGATCTCAGGGAAGAACTACATTTGAAACACTTATATGCTAGGACTACGTTAAAAAGCCATAGCATTTCAGTGTGTGGAATCAAACTATGGAATAAGGAATAATGAGTAAGGAACTCCAACAATGCACAACGATGGGCCAATTCAAGAAACAATACAAGCAGTTGATGTTTGCTAAATACAAGGATGAAGAGTCTTCACTGAGTCAGTCATGATGTGCTATATATATCACTATATTGACACTTACTATGGTACCCATTATGTCATTGGATGGTCATATCACCTCATACTTCAGTACGTGACAAAAAAAACTATTAGGAAAGCAGGAAGTGAACAAATGTAACAGTTACTGATTGTAAAAGTACCAGATGGAGGGGTAGGATTTAATAAGCTTTGCTTCTTCCTACTCCTTTTGGACATGTGGAACTGTGAACTGATTATGTGATGCATTCAATTGTAATCTGATGCATGTGCAAATGAAATTAAACCATTACCATGACCATACGTGTCTACATGTTCCCTGCGATTGGTTGGCAACCCCGGCTCTCACCCGAAGACAGGATAGGCTCCAGCATACCCGCGACCCCAGAAAATAACTGAATGAATGAATACCCAAGACCATTGGAATGTAATGCAAGGTTATTAAATGAGAGATAAATACTGTACAAGTACAAGGATGGGATGCTAGTTTGTCACAATGTCTATTATGTTAGAAGAAAATACCCACATCACTCCTGACTCTTTTCTACATGTGTTTAAAATATTTTTTGGCAGATAATACTCTTAATATGCCCTTCAATAAGAAAGCACTAATCTAAAGCTGTTCCCACCTGTCCTTGGTCTGAGTACTCTTTTTGGAGGTGCTCTCAGCTTGCCCTTTGACCACTGCGGAGAGAGGCTCCAGCACCACGACTTGAGGCGTATCAATGAAACACCAGCCATTGTGGACCCCAACGTGGAGCCTTCTTTCCTGGATGACAATCGCATGCATGGAGCTATCCTGGCTTGGCTGTTTCTGATAATAAAATAGAAAGAAAGCAGTGATCAGCACAATAAAAAATACATCTTCTGTGCAATTTTACTAATCATGCTGTGTTTCCTACAGGACTGTAATCTACCTGTGGTGGCGTGAATGACATAATGAAATGAAATTGCCGCAATGATCTGACTGCTTACAAATGAATCCCATATACAGTGCGCTCTTTTTCGGCAATAACAGTTGGTTGCTAGACATCCACTCTCCTCTCTAAACAAATCCTCAGTGACTGACGGTGACCTTTCACCACAGTGTGCAGAGCAGCGCTAAGGTCGACCCACCTTCCACTCCTCCCCGCTTCAATCTTTTCCCTCTCGACACATCCTTTACTCCCACACTGCTTTTCTTATCTTCTTGTCATTAGCTTTTCCTGTCCCTTTCAGTCTCGCTGCTCCTAACTTCTCCATATCCACCCACACCTCAATCAAATTAACATCTCGGTTTGGCTTTGTGTTTTTTCCCCCCCTTTCTCTTACAGAAGTAACAACAGGAGGAAATTCTGTCTTATTACTGTACAACCTACACACCGCTTGTTTTCTGGGGTTTTGTCGACAGCCTCTTTTTTTCTATCTTTTGTCTCTCTGTTTACACCAACGACCCTTGTCTTGTTACTGCCACTCATTATCTCCCTAACAATGTGTTCAACAGTGTATCTTATTATTCTGTTATTTGACAGGGGACAGATGATTAGGTTCGCCTGTCATAATCTCATCTCAACCGATACCTTCATTTAACTTCCTCCACTAACACCACTCCTGTTCAGTTCCCTGGCAGCGGCAGGGATTCAGAAAATCCAAAATGATATGGCGATGTTTCATAACGAATACCCAGAAGGCCGCGTCAGAGTTGTCTTTTCATTTTGCCGTACGAGAAGGCGTTGACTCACCAGTCGGTCGCTCTATTACATATGTTACAACCGTAGCATAGCAGCTCTCATTTGGCACTAGGGTTGTAGTTGTCTTGAGATAAACCGTCATCCAATTCATTTTTGGCACCGACTCCAAGTGTCAGAGCTTATGGTCCCTGGCTGACGAATGTACAGCATTTTGAACATACATACGTACCAGGATGAAAGCCAAATCTTGTGTGGACCAACAACATACAACAGTGTACATATATGATAAGATAACAGATTAAAAACATTTGAGAACGTCATGCATGTAACCTTGGAAGATACGAAGTTAGTTAAGGCAAACAGATGGAAAACCCAAGAAACACGGAATTTAACAACCTTTTTCTACAAATATGGTGCCTTGAATGGTTAATATTTTACATCAGGAGATGGCAGGGCTGCACGGCAGTCTAGTGGTTAGCCTCACAGCTAGGAGACCCGAGTTCAATCCCACCCTCGACCATCTCTGTGTGGAGTTTGCATGTTCTCCGGTTTCCGCCCACATTCCAAAAACATGCTAGGTTAATTGGCGACTCCAAATTGTCCATAGGTATGAATGTGAGTGTGAATGGTTGTTTGTCTATATGTGCCCTGTGATTGGCTGGCCACCAGTCCAGGGTGTACCCCGCCTCTCGCCCAATGACAGCTGGGATAGGCTCCAGCACCCCCCACGATCCTCATGAGGATAAGCGATAGAAAATGAATGAATGAATGAAGGACTTGTGTTCAATTCCACCCTCGGCCATCTCTGTGTGGAGTTTGCATGTTCTCCCCGTGCATGCGTGGGTTTTTTCCGGCTACTCCGGTTTCCTCCCACATTCCAAAAACATGCTAGGTTAATTGACGACTCCAAATTGTCCATAGGTATGAATGTGAGTGTGAATGGTTGTTTGTCTATATGTGCCCTGTGATTGGCTGGCCACCAGTCCAGGGTGTACCTGAGCAACATTTATAGGCGTTTCTTTTTTAGACTTTGAAGCAAAGCAGGCCGTCAGCTTGCCATGACACTCCATCCAACAATTTATTTTCAAAAAAGTATGAAACAGTCACCTTGAATCCGTGTGCCCAACTTTGGTCATCAAACTTCTAAAGTGGGTACACAAGTCCAATTAAGTTGGAGTGAGAAACAACAGTGCCATTAGTTTTCCCTTGAGACTTGAACACGATCGATAAGTCAGAGCAGCTGCTTTCTGTGTTCCGTGCTGAAATCAGCTCTGTCGTGTTGGTCTTTGAACAGAAACAAAACTGCACCTAAAGTTATTGCACTGGTTCTCGAACTACAGTTTCTACACTTAATTGTGTCAAGCGAGTAATGCTATTTTTAAATGTAGAATTCCATTTATCCAGAATACAGTATGGTCTTTACTCTGTAGCCTTTCCATCAAGTATATCTATTTTTTTTAAGGTACCAAACCAAAAGCGTGAATGCAGCCAAAATTGATTATCAGCCCTTACTCACAATTTAGGCTCACACGTGGAGTCCAATACTCTGATCTGGACCAAAATGACAAAATACTAGAGCACAAATGTGGTTTTGCATATTGTACATTACAAGAAATATGCAAATGTGCTTTCAATGACACCCGGTTTATAAATAGGATTGCATCTTTTGGGTCAGTGAAGAGAGGTGACAGAGTTAAAAAGCCAAAACGTTGAAGATGTTTAGAGGCACTTTTGGTGCACGTTCGGACATGATTAATGCATATTAGTTTATAAACATTATCGGTTGAAGTTTGACGAAGTTATAAAAATTTAGCATCTACATTAAACATTACGTGGGGGGAAATGCTAATCTCAAAAATCTATGTTTGGTGACTTTACAACATTTAGAAAATGCATTTTCTTCCCATCTGGCATCAGTTTTTGCGTCAGCACTTTGTGAGATGCTGGTGTGGGCTGCTGCAGTAAAAGGTAATAATAGGTATCATAAAGCTGCCATCTTAAGGGGTGCCAAGAGAGGGGGGCATCTGAAATTAGAATAAGCCAATTATCAAGTGAGTTACATCACCATGCTACCTCTTTAAAATGACAGGTGGAGTTTTTTTTTCGGATTCCTTGAGGCAATTTTGGTTCACTTTTTACCATTCAGTCA
This sequence comes from Doryrhamphus excisus, assembly GCF_030265055.1. Lineage (NCBI taxonomy): Eukaryota > Metazoa > Chordata > Actinopteri > Syngnathiformes > Syngnathidae > Doryrhamphus > Doryrhamphus excisus. The sequence goes on along the minus strand of NC_080475.1, from coordinate 15,285,862 downwards.
TTGTTATCATATCCAGTGTTCCCCCCGTTTATGACTAATTATATTGAATTTAAGTAACTCAAAAATTGTACATTTTTGTCTTGGATTTGGAAGTTGATCCTTGAAGGTTCAATTATGTCGCTATTGCAAATTAGGGGCCATTAAGCCCCTAATTTGGCTTAATTATTATGTGGAATTGGTCTCAGTCCACTTTGGATCCCAGACCTTTGTTCTGCATGAACGTCAAAGTGAATCTTAGTAGCGTTATACAAAAGAGAATGACTGACTGCGTGTGTGCGTGCATGTGCACACGCACGATATGTGTTGCTACCCACACGGTGGATGTTTGCGCCCCCATATTGAGTGTGAGTCATCCATTGCGAGAAACACTGGCAGCATCATTAGCATGCCGCTCTCATCCTCCCACCTCCCTACTCTTTAACACATTTCAACTGCAACAGCGCTTCCAGTAAATCATTTTTGTCTAGTTGGTAAAACACTTCCTTGAATCGGAAGTAAATGTACCAAGTGACCTGGCAATGAAGAATCCTTTTAGATAAAAGTCGCAAATGTTGTTTGGAAGTTCGCTAACAACAGAAGAGGAGTTATGATGCTAATTTTCCAAGCCATGGTCATTAATGAAGCGTTCATTCATTCAATCCAGCTGTCTTCAGGTGAGAGGTGGGGTACACCCTGGACTGGTGGCCAGCAAATCACAGGGCACATATAGACAAACAACCATTCACACTCACATTCATACCTATGGACAAATTGGAGTTGCCAATTAACCTAGCATGTTTTTGGAATGTGGAAGGAAACCGGAGTAACCGGAGAAAACACATGCATTCACACGGAGAACATGCAAACTCCACATTGAACTCGGGTCTCCTAGCGGTGAGGTCTGCGCGTTAACCACTCGACCACCGAGCAACCATGACGCGTTCAATGAATAAAATATGACTTCACTGATACTGAATGATTTGTATCCTTTTTCGCCTTGGATTTTGTCTTATTTTCCAAACATGGCACTTGGTGCTTGTCTTACTGTATATTCTGGTCTATACCATCACATACTGCATGACATACTGTCATAAAATGTGTCATGTTACTAGCTATCGGTTGTTAAAAACTTCAAACCATGTACCATGCCGTTATAATGTTACATGCCCAGCTGCTAAAAATAAACTTAAATTTTCCCTTTTACTCTCAGCCAATCATAATTAAATATTTATCCATCTCCTTTTCCAGTTTTTGCCCCCATTCCACCTGCGCATCTGCAAGGGCAGTCCTACTTTGAGTGAGTTTTCCCAGTTTGGGGCAAAATGAAGAGTTCCTGGAGGTTTGTTGGCAGTCTTTCTCCATTCATTAAATCAGCCTGAGGCGTTTTGTTCTGCCCCCGGCAAGGTACCGGTCCTCTACTGCTCGCTCTCCCTCCTGATCGTCTTCTGTTCTCTCTCACCATTTTTATCGTCATCCAAGATGTTACATCCTTTTGACAAGAGTAATAGTTTTGATCAGAGGCTTGGTTGAATCGCCACTCTGCTTTGTAGAGGGGTGCGGATGTGGCTTCTCGTGTGGAGAAGTCAAACAAGCTGAAGCCACCCTTGATACAAAAGTTTCATTACACAAAGGTCAGAATTAGCTGTGTTCTCATTAAAAGCAGTGCACAAAAATTGGGATATTGGCAATAACATTAAATGGAAAAAGTACAATGAAAACATACAGCACACGCTATATTGCTACACAGACAACCGCTTTTGCTCTGTTACTTACACAAAATAAACACAGTTAGGACACTCAAATTGTGTTAAAATTACTGTTAAAAATACAGTGCGCAGACCTAACGGCTCGGAGACCAAGGTTCAATTCCACACTCTGCCATCTCTGTGTGGAGTTTGCATGTTCTCCCCGTGCATGCGTGGGTTTTCTCCGGGTACTCCGGTTTCCTCCCACATTCCAAAACCATGCTAGGTTGTCCGTAGGTATGAATGCGAGTGTGAATGGTTGTTTGTCTATATGTGCCCTGTGATTGGCTGGCCACCAGTCCAGAGTGTACCCCGCCTCTCGCCCGAAGACAGCTGGGATAGGCTCCAGCACCCTTGTGAGGATAAGCAATAGAAAATGAATGAGTGAATGACCCATGTTCAATCCCACCCGGGTACTCCGGTTTCCTCCCGCATTCCAAAAACATGCTAGGTTAATTGGCCACTCCAAATTGTCCATAGGTATGAATGTGAGTGTGAATGGTTGTTTGTCTATATGTGCCCTGTGATTGGCTAGCCACCAGTCCAGGGTGTACCCCGCCTCTCGCCCGGAGACAGCTGGGATAGGCTCCAGCACCCCCGCGACCCTCGTGAGGATAAGCGGTACAAAATGAATGAATGAATGTTGCAAATACACCCCTCGCCCATTTGTTTGAGCCTGTGACAATAACAAACGGATATAGCATCATGTGTAACCCAGGAATTTATACATTGCTGTTGCTACATGATTGATTTTCATTCATGCATTATCGTCATTTTTGTATGAAATATATATATATATATATACATATACTATATCTGAAGGGAAATAAAAATGAGCGAAATAAATATCACTGGGCAGGTTTTTGTCACTACGCTCCAACAATAACAGCAAGCCCATTCTTACACATGCCAAATATGATTAAGCATCTGGTTTCTACCGACACCCAACAAAAAGGGGAGAATAAATTACTGGAAGTCACATTTCATTGGGAAGTGATGTTGCATGGCAGCTGTAAAAAAGGGGAGGGGATTTTGTTTGAAGGTTGCATAAACAGAGTGAGATAAAGGAAATAATCTTGGCAGAGGTGCATCAAGGCTATCAGGACCACGAACCTGAGGCAAATTAAAGATTATGTTGCCTCAGGTTCTGTTTATACAGTATGTGCACCTATTCTATCACTTAAAGGGGGCCGGTTATGCTGTTTTTTTTACTCTTTTCTGACCTATAAATGTAGTTAGGGTATTGTATTCTCATGTTAAAGGATGCCAAAGTTTCAGGTTTGTGCATTTGGAGGTGAGTCCTGAAAGACGTTTGGAATGGCTCTGAACGCTCGGTTTCAGAAGGCCGTAGAAGATGGATGGATGAATACACGCACACACACAAGAAGTGAAACCTCACCGAATAGTCCTCAACAAATGTCAATTCCGTAAGTCATGTGGCATCTCTTCATGCGCTACTGCCAATGTGGCATTTGAAGGCGTTGGGTGTGTGGGTGTAATGGAAGAGCGGCTTTACCGTGTTTTGGCAGTCGGCGTTGATCAGCTCCAGCAGCTGACTCTCAAAGGCCTTGAGGGACGGCTGGAGGCAGACTGTCAGTCTGTGCAGAGTGTAGGTGAGCATCTTGAGAAGCACGGGTTTCAACAGAGCATCGCCTGTTGACAGTGAAAACCTCGGTCAGAGTATGTTTACGCCGCTTTGCATCGTGGGATTTCCTTCCACGGTTTGGAGAGCACATCAGCTTAATTTTTTACTAACTTCCTATTTGGAAGGCGGCACGGCGGTCGAGTGGTTAGACCTCACAGCTAGGAGACCAGGGTTCAATTCCACACTCGGCAATCTCTTTGTGGAGTTTGCATGTTCTCCCCGTGCATGCGTGGGTTTTGTCCGGGTATTCCGGTTTCCTCCCACATTCCAAAAACATGCTAGGTTAATTGGCGACTCCAAATTGTCCATAGGTATGAATGTGAGTGTGAATGGTTGTTTGTCTATATGTGCCCTGTGATTGGCTGGCGACCAGTCCAGGGTGTACCCCGCCTCTCACCCAAAGACAGCTGGGATAGGCTCCAGCACCCCCGCGACCCTTGTGAGGAAAAGCGGTAGAAAATGAATGAATGAATGAATATCACTTATTTGGATTGCAGCCAATTACAAGAAACATTCATTCATTCATTCATTTTCTACCGCTTATCCTCACGAGGGCGTGGGGGTGCTGGAGCCTATCCCAGCTGTCTTCAGGCGAGGGGCGGGGTACAACCTGGACTGGTCGCCGGCCAATCACATACAGACAAACAACCATTCACACTCACATTCATACCGATGGACAATTTGGAGTCGCCAATTAACCTAGCATGTTTTTGGAATGTGGGAGGAAACCGGAGAACCCGGAGAAAACGCCACACAGAGATGGCAGAGGGTGGAATTGATCTTGGGTCTTCCAGCAAACCACTCAACCGCCGTGCAGCCCCATACAAGAAACATTCATTCATTCATTCATTTTCTACCGCTTTTCCTCACGAGGGTCGTGGGGGTGCTGGAGCCTATCCCAGCTGTCTTCAGGCGAGGGGCGGGGTACAACCTGGACTGGTCACCGGCCAATCACATACAGACAAACAACCATTGACACTAACATTCATACCTATGGACAATTTGGAGTCGCCAATTAACCTAGCATGTTTTTGGAATGTGGGAGGAAACCGGAGTACCCGGAAAAAACCCACACATGCACGGGGAGAACATGCAAACTCCACACAGAGATAGCCGAGGGTGGAATTGATCTCGGGTCTTCCAGCTAACCACTCAACCGCCGTTCAGCCGCATACAAGAAACATTTAGTATATAAATAGACTAAATATTAATAGAATGACTGTACCCTTCCATCAAGGGATTTAACCGCAATGACTCAAACAAATATGGCTGAAGAGAGCAAGTGGAGCATTGGATGAAACAGTAAAAAGTACACAATCAGACCTCTCAGGCACAACAGAAAGAAAATCAACACTGCGATTTTTAATCTCTTCAACAGCAGTAAATGTTTCCACTGAGCATTTGATTGTAGCAGTTGTTTCCTGAGCGCTCGCTTGTTTTGAAAGCCAGTGTGAATATCAAGCCCGTGGCTGTGGGTCTTAAAAGGCAGCTTAGTACTCCGCTGCTCACAGACCCAGAACATGAAGAGGATTAGCTTGTTGCCATACCTTCCACAAACTCCCAATGATTGCGGTTAAGGAACTGACAGGTTTCATTATATGAGTAACTCACTTCCTGGCCACCTAAACTTATGATTGACAAAAAAGTTTTCAAAAAAGACATGAAAAATGTACATTACACCAGCACCAGGAACTTGCTGCATCAAACTAATATACACATTTATAAAAAAACATCCAAAGTTGGCCTGATTGGGCAACTGTGTCCACCATCTGAAATATTTATTTTTTTGTTTTGATCAGATATTATCAGTTAGATCAGGGGTTCCCAAACTTTACCAACTCAGGGCCCACTTGGAAATCTAAAAAGTACATAGACCAAATGCTGCATTCTCAGGACACTTAACTTATTATTATTATTATTATTATTATTATTATTATTATTATTATTATTATTATTATTATTATTATTATTATTATTATTATTATTATTATTATTATTATTATTATTATTATTATTATTATTATTATTATTATTATTATTATTATTATTATTATTATTATTATTATTATTATTATTATTATTATTATTATTATACTTGCTGTTATTATTAATAATAATAGTAATACGTATTATTAATATAATAATAGTAATAATACTTGTTAATAATAACAATATATTATTATTATTATTATCATCATTATTATCATTATATGATATTATAATAATATTATTATTATTATACTTGCAGTTGTTATTATTAATAATAATAGTAATACTTATTATTAATATAATAATAATAATAGTACTTGTTAATAATAATAATGTATGATTGTTAATAATAATTAATAATATATTATTATTAATAATAATAATAATATATTATTATTAGTATTGTTATTATTATTATTATTATCATCATTATTATTATTAAATTATTGAAATGAAAGGAGGGGGATAAAGGAAGCCCAAACTATTAATCTGTGGTGTATACACAAGACTGAATTAATTATATTACAACTAATAATTAATTATCATACTTTTCATAACTGCATTCAAGACTGGCATGATGACCAGAGAGCTATGTTCCAATCATAACTGTATAAGGTTCCTAAAATATTTTGACAGGTCAATAACACTCAATAGGTTATCACTTAAGCCTATAAATATTTTTTTAATCGTGCAATAAATATTTTATAATAAAAATTATTTTTACAAGAATATTTGCAAAAATTAATCATATTTTTCATGACATTCCCACACTTTGGGAATTCCTGAGTTAGATAAAGACTTACAAATCTATCTGCGGAAATGATCATTTAAAGGTCAGTTAAGCTTTTACCTGTCGGGGAAGCTGCGAGGCCGGGAATGTTCTCATCTTTGTGCACGAGGACGTTCTCTGGAAGGAGATGCATCATGGGAGCGAAGGCAGGATGGTCTTTTAACGCACACTCCACGTGTGACCCAATAATAGTTTTCAGAAGATTGCTGCCTGCAAACAACAATTTGAATACATTATTTGTCATACATGTTGAATAATTTTGAATATATATGTAAAATATATCATATTCCACCATTTCTTTGGTGCGTCGCAGAGTCATATTTCCAGTCGTGAGTCAGACAACGTGACATCCAACACACAGACATTTTCATTTTTCAACATTCCATTTGGCTGTCAGTGACCTCGCTGCAATGTTCCCTTACTTGCCAGTATCATTTTCCAGGCCTTTACCGAAATGACAAGCACTCAAATTGGAAAATATGTTTCTCCGTGAAGCGAATGGCGGCATAGATGGGAACCGAAGTGTGAGCAATGAGGATGACATCGTCATCTTTCAAGCAGGTCAACCAACAACACGTGACTCGCAACAATCTGTCGCCATTGATACAAAGCACACACCGACTGGAGGATGAGCGAATGGTGGTTGATGTGTCACGTATACGTTGGCTCGCTTCGGGCGTCGCCGGAGTTGCCATGTTTCACTCTGACAGGGGTTAATGATTGTACTTGCCGAAGCATCAGTGACAATCAATACGAGAAGTTGTATTCACTCCGACAAGGTGAAACGGCAACCTCGAGTGAAAAGCGTTGTGCAGAACTGCCATGATGGGGTCATGGGACACCGTTGGTCATAACTGTCAAGGAAAAATACTAAAATGGTTTTTAGTCGAGCCTCCACGGCGTTATCATTTCCTGGTGTAAGTTCTGCTATTCCATTTTTTGTTGCAGTTTTAACATTTTTTGCTTAATTCTGCTTACAAAATAGAGTGAAAGCTCCAACGTCAAATTCCCATAGACCCTCCAGCACCCTCATGAAGTTCCACGAAACCCACATTGCACCTCTTGTAGCCGAGATCATACTCTTATCTCCAGCACCCTGGAAAAGACTTTCTTTCCCAGGGAGGCCGAGGAGTGTGATCCCCCATAGTTGGAAAACACCCTCCGGTCACCCTTGGTGAAAAAGGGGGTTAGAATAAAATGTAGATAGAATGAATATAGTGTTTAGTTATCACCCTTATATCCATTTGCTTAGACAATAGAAAGTGTTTCAATGTGTTGAAAAGGAATGGTCCCGTGGCCCTGATCAGAGACCCCCAGCGACCCCCAGGTCCTGGAGGTACCTGGATGCGCCAACAGCGACCTTCCAGATGTTCATGTTAATCCTGCATAGTGTTAGTTATCACCCTTATATCCATTTGCTTAGACAATAGAAAGTGTCTGAATTTGCTGAAGAAGGAATGTTCCTGAGACCCTGATCAGAGACCCCCAGCGACCCCCAAGTCCTGGAGGTGCCTGGATGCGCCAACAGTGACCTTCCAGATGTTCATGTTAATCCTGCAAGAATGTGCCAAGATAAGAACTCATAAAATAATAAAAGTAATTACCCTCACATATACACACATAGACAAACAAATACAGCTCGTGCAACCGCCTTCTCCCCCCTGCCCCCTTAGAGTTGCACGACCATGTAGTAGGGACCCCCGAAAGAGAATAAAAAGAGAGGAGCGTGAACTGCATATTCAGAGTGGAGCTGCATGTCACTGGGTATGTTGTTTCACTCTCCTCGCTGCGAGTAACTTTGAATATTGTTGTCTGTCTCTTCTGTATTTAAGTGTTTTTACAAGTGTCACAGGAGTTTGAACCTGACACATGGTCTGCCAATCCCAACTTCCACGCAATGTTTACATGATGTGTCAGCATAGACAGTTCCCCAACATCCAGAACCTTGCGGAATTCGGGGTGAAACTCATCCACCCCTGGAGCTTTGCCACTGAGGAACATTTTGACTCCATCTTTTTTCCACTTTCTCAACAGTTCACTCACTCCAAACATCCGAAGCCCAGAGTGGACGAGTGTTGAATCTCTGGAACATATCTTCATACCTTCCTTACAAACAATCCAGTGGTAAAAGCAACTGTGTGTTAAAAGAAAGGAAGCTCAGTCGGCATCAAATAGAACTTCCTTAGCACAGATGGTGCCCATTTGCAGTCAACTTTTTCATAATTTATTTCTTGTTATTCATTATGCATCGAGCTCAGGTATTTGTCAGATGCGATGTGCCCCCCGAAAATCTGTGGCGCTATAGTGAGCGCCGGTTTATGCGGTGCCTCAGTCAGTCAGCTGTGCAGCATCTTGGCAGACGATAAGAAAGAGAAAAAGAACTAAAGTGGAAAAATGAGTGGGTGGCGGGTGGCGAATGGCTCAGTAGTAGCAGTGCTTTTCGGGAGAAGGTAATAAGATAACTAATAAGGATTACAAACAGGATTTTGACGCAGATTTCTTTGTGATTATATTCTACCCGTGGGAGAGAAATAGGCAATAATTAGAGAGAGACTGTTAAGTCCTATATATAAAAATTAATGATAACGTTAACAATGATCGGACTGCAAGCTAGCTGGGTTTGCTTAATTTAGCGGGGGACGCTAATGTGTGTGAATTGTTCTTGTCAATGCAACAAAGCATTACACTTTCGTCCTTCAAAATAAGAGCATATGTTACACATTAAATAGCCTGTCCTTCAAAATAAGAGTGGTACACATACTAATAAGGGTGTCATCAAAAAATACCTTACAAAATGTACAGTTAAAAACATTCATAAGACAGTCGTATTTAAGTGTTTAGTCGAGTGCCCTATGAACGCTGTATTGTAATGCATACAATGCCCTCTTTGACCTCTTTCTTGCCAGTGTTCTGATGCAGAAAACAAATCTCTGTGGATGCAACGCTGATGTTACATATGAACACCAAAAAGTTTATCAACTTAACTTATATCACAAAAAACTCTTTTGGGCATAAACAAAGTACATATGAAACACTATTTAAAGCTCTGATGTCACTCGGGAGTAAATACCCGTACGTAGGCTGCCATCCCATAATGATAGCTTCTTCTTTTGCCAAGTTTCTACTGCTATTGTCATGAGAATTGAGTTGGAAATCTTGCCTCTCCTGAAGCATTGTTTACTTGATGCGTTTCCTTTCCTACATACTATTTTCATGCAGTTGTGTTCATTTCATTCCGTGTTAGAAACCAATTTAATTTGCTCGATATGAAGACATGAAAACCCTGTTCTAATTTAGAGCTGAGATATTTTTCTAACTAATGTCAGAGAATGTAAAAGAGAAAGGCTGATTATATCAGCCTCCAGGGTATGTTTTCCATCATAATTCTTTAACACGAGACATGTATGACCACTAAATCCAGCAGCGCAAATGACTCTTAGATACAATTCTTGCCTCACTCCAGTAAATCCCCCCTTCAAAAGACTTCATATCAAACAGAGTGTCCCTGTCACACCAATGGAGACACATATCACAGGAAAAAAAAGGGTTTGTGGCTGTAAAATGGGTAAAACATCAGAACAGCAAGGTTACTAACTAAATAACGAACCCTGTGGTTAATAATTCAACTGGTGTAAGAGTCTGTTTGAAAAAAAAACCTTCATAAATATTCATGTGACATGATAGCCAAGACGGGAAGCCAGTGCTCTCACTGTGCACATTGTTATTCATACTGCAAAGCGCTACTGTGTTTGGTAATTTATACGCTTACTTTTAACAAACTGGGGACATACTGTATTGAAACTACCACGAGCTTCAGGGAGAAAGACTGACACACTTAACCGCTGGAACTGTGACACTTACAGTACATTGGACACACATTAGAACCTTTTGAATTGCCCCAATGGAAAAAAACAATTGCTGAAAGGGGACCTATGTTCATTTTGTATTGGGTTGTGGACTCCTATAGAGCCGCTACACACAATAACCCGTACAGAAAACTTTTTGGATTTTGCACAATCTGCACCTATTACTATTACTGCTATTACACCTAGCCTATTACACCTATTACTGCTATTATATATTGTCATATCCATACTGTTTATAATCTGCATAATCTACAATAGCCATATTATAGTCATTTCCATACCCTAGTCACTCCATTGCAATACTGTATATATTACTGTTATTATATATTGTCATACCCACACTGTTTATAATCTGTATAATCTACAATAGCCATATTATAGTCATTTATATCCCTGTACATATCCTCACTGTATTATAGTCATAGCCTGTATAGTTTTATTTACATAGATCTGTCCATACTAATGTACTTATAAAAATTGCACTTCTGGTTGGATGCTAACTGCATTTTGTTGCCCTGTACCAGTGACATGAGCAATAACAATAAAGTTGAATCTAATCTAATCTAATCTAATCTATTCCAGCTGTACTTACTTCCTGCCAAAAACGATCCACCCACTCCGCTGTGATCGGTCACACACCCAAATTGCTTCCTAACTGTCAACCATATAAGGAAGTCCGCCCCTCTGTGACATCACAAAGTGGCAGTATTACCACGCCTTTTGAAACCAAGCATTTTCAGCCAAACTTCTTTTAGAGCTCACTTTCAAATGTGTAAATCTCATTATCTGAAACTTTGGCATCATTTAACTCTGGCACGGCGGTAGAGTGGTTAGCGCACAGACCTCACAGCTAGGAGACCAGGGTTCAATTCCACCCTCGGTCATCTCTGTGTGGGGTTTGCATGTTCTCCCCATGCATGCGTGGGTTTTCTCCGGGTACTCCGGTTTCCTCCCACATTCCAAAAACATGCTAGGTTAATTGGCGACTCCAAATTGTCCATAGGTATGAATGTGAGTGTGAATGGTTGTTTGTCTATATGTGCCCTGTAATTGGCTGGCCACCAGTCCAGGGTGTACCCCGCCTCTCGCCCAAAGACAGCTGGGATAGATACATTCTGACGACATTTATAAGTCAGAAAAGTGGAAAAAGCATCCCAGACGTTCAATGCTGAAAAACCCTCCAATGTGGCTGAATTATAACAATTCTGCAAAGCTCAGTGGGAACACAAATTTCACTGGCTTCTCATTGGCACGATCACTAGCCATGATGGCCATCATTTGTTAACTGAGTAGTCTTGGTAGACTGCTACACCATTCCAAATGTTGCATACCAAAAAACCTGATCACAAATCACAAATACATGTATTACGGTGTAGTAATACACATAATCCATCCAGGAAATGTAGAGAAATTATTATTCTTCCACAGTATCCACTAATTTTGCACTGACTCAGTTGACTCTGCCTACAGTATTTTTCCAGTATCATCTCATCTCCCCATCGTTAGCAGTCATTTTCAGGATGAATGCAGGCATAAGGACAAAGAAATGTAGAAGTAAAGGTCTCTTACAGTCAGCGGTGTCCTTCAGCAATGGGTGAAGAAGAATTCTTGGTGATCCATGGAGTAGATTCAGTCTATAGGTTGAACAATAATAGAACAAAGAATGAATGCCCTATACCGGGGGTGAGAAACCCATGGCTCCAGAGCCACATAAGTCTCTTCAGTCTTTGTTGTGGCGCCCTTGAAAGGCCTTATCGTGCGGAAAATACAGTATTTTAAATAGCCACTAATACAAGTAACATTATTTGACACAAAAGGCTAAGAAAAGGCTCATTACCTTCTGTCCCCTTGAGGTTCCGTCTTGGAGAAAAGATCTAGAACTGTGAAGCCTTGCCCCATGGCCTGTTGCGAACCGTCTGACCTCGTTGACAATGCCACCAGCTCCAAAACCAACACCGTGCTGGGCAACCGCAGAGACGTATGGAAGTACAGGATCTGGAGGACAGAAGAATATCAATACAATAAAAAAAACTTGCTTATATGCCACGTTATTTCAAGGACAGCCGTTCCTAAAGTACACACATAAGTCAGTCCATTGCCTGGTGATGTAACAATGGAATCAGCCAATCAATCAGTCTGTAATCTACATTTTAAACTCTCAATTCAAGCAAACAACTGATCACATCAGACATATACTGTGTAATAATAATAGCCAACACATTGCATGTCAAGAGTCGCTTCAAACGACATGCAAACATGCATGTTTCTTCAGTGAAAGGACATGCAGTAAAAATTATAGCAGATGGTACATAGAGTCTCATGAGAGCTATCCGGTCATAAGGCCTCAAATGCTGCAATCATTTGTGCAAAAAAAAAGACATATTAGAAACACATGATAACAAATAAGCAAAGAAATAAATAAACAAGGAAATGTCTGAGAGAGTTAATATGGGCTATAATAAAACTGCAGAGCTTATATAATATAATACTATTAATGCTCTCCTATCAATTTGGGACCAATATAATAGGTTGACTGTAACCGCTTTGTCGTCAGTTTAAGCACTTTATGTATGTACTTTATACATTCAATAAATTAGAATGAAAAACCATTCAAGTTGTCAATAAAATGTATCACAGGTACATATTACAGTCTTTTCCCACATCCCACCACAATGCCTGTCAATCACAGTCTTTACAGGCTTCCTTCCACATCCAACGTCACTTAAACAGAAGGTACATCTTTGACTGAACTCCTCTTGAACCTCTCCTGAGGTATAGAAATACATTTTCCATCCCCATTTAACAATGTCGAAAATTGTATTGTGGTGGAAGACAAGAGTCCAGAGACTGTGGATAATCCAGATGTGGCCATTGTTCATAACAGATTTCCAACTCAAAAGGTACATTTTTTTCCCTCATTTTCCTCACTGCTTTGATACATCTCCAAATTGATTCTCTTCCAATTCCCGGCAAGGAGAAATAAAGCACAAATAGTAGGTGCAAAAAAGGGAATATATTCGCTTAGTTTCTGTTTAACAGAAAGAATGCAATGACAAACTTTCATTAATGGTTCCCAAAGTGGGATATATCAATTGCTATAGGGGGTACGTGAATAAAAATTAGAAAAACAATTACCCCCCAACACTCAAAATTACGGTGCGAGCAGAGAAAGCAGCAGGAAGGAGCCAAAGCGGCAACTTGGTCTGTGTGCATCATATCAACAAATAAGTAAATCTGAATGATTACTGTATTTTCTGGACTATAAGTCGCACAATGCCAAAAATGCATAGTTAGGTAGAAAAAAACATACATAAGTCGCACTGGAGTATAAGTCGCATTTTTTGCGGGTAATTTATTTTACAAACTACTTGACCAAAACGGACATGATGTCCTTTGGAAGGCAAGTTCAAACAATAATAAAAGAATAGAGAACAGGCTGAATAGGTGTAAGATATGCTAACACAATGGTTATTCAGCTACACAAAAAATAAACATGAACAGAAAAAGGTGTCCAGTGTTTATGTAACATAAACAGTTTTTTCATTTATATATAAGTCGCTCTGGAGTATAAGTCGCAGGAACAGCCAACCTATGAAAAAAAGTGTGACTTATAGTCCGGAAAATACGGTACTTTGTGCATTAATAGTGTTTCATCCTGAAGATTTCATTTATATTGGCGTTCCATTTAATCCCCGCACGGCCCCAGCGGTGAAAACCTGGCACTATAAGTGGCGATTCACACGGAAATGAGGCTTTATTGATGGTTGTATGTATGGGGAGTAGTTCTTTTAGAGGTGGGACACCATGGAACGATTCCAGTCAGATAATGGACTCTTCATACTCAACAAGCAGGATCAAATTTACCAATTGCTGTCAGTGCTTCCACTTGTAGTTTGCAGGCTTAACTATGCACAGGTTATGCATTCATGTGTGTGCAAGATTAAAGGCTGACATGCATAGCATTGTAAAAAAAGAATATATAAAACAATTCAGCTTTGATGCATTATGCATACCTATATCTGCAAGATGCCGTTATTGTTACACAGCTGAATTCCAAGTGACGACACCCTGAGATTTTGCTATTAAAAAACAAAGGTTCTGTGAAGATATGCAAGCAAACTGACTCAGGAGGATTCTCAGCCATGCGGCTTTCATATTAGTTTTGGCAGGCTTACAACTACATACTGAAGGACTTTAAAAACACAAGTCTTTGTTGTGACTGTTTTTTAGGGTGATGGGGTTTGATTTGTAGTTTGTATGTTTTGAGTGCAAAGTTTCCATGTCATCCATAGTAAAGAATTGTTGATATCACACACACATCTCCCTACATCGCTAAACCCCAGTGATTTTAAGGAGTATAGAGGTATGCCTCAAAAAGTAGTGGCTATTGAGCATTACTGGACAGCAATGTGTACCATTACGATGTGACTTTTAGGCCACATGTAACGGGACACACCTTCCAAAAAGCTCAACTTTTGCCTCATCAGACCACATAGTAATTTCCTAAAGGTCATATGGAACATCAATATATTTTCTGGCAAAATAGAGATGAGCCTTAATGTTGCAGAGTGTCAGATTGTTGCAGTGTGCACATTTTCCGGCCCTTTGTAGTGAGATGTAGATTCCTATAGAGCAGTCACACACAATAACTAGCAAACAATTCACAAATACTTCAACTTGCTGATATAGTTAATCTTCAAACAGCTAAAATAATGCATAAGGCTAAAAATACCCAATTCCCTAAAAATGTCATCCAATACTTCTCTACAAGAGAGGAGAAATATGATCTCAGGGAAGAACACATTTGAAACACTTATATGCTAGGACTACGTTATGCTAGCCATAGCATTTCAGTATGTGGAATCGAACTATGGAATGGATTGAGTAAGGACCTCAAACAATGCACAACGATGAGCCAATTCAAGAAACAATACAAGCAGTTGATGTTTGCTAAATACAAGGATGAAGAGTCTTGAACCAGTCATGATGTGCTATATATATCACTATATTGACACTTACTATGGTACCCATTATGTCATTGGATGGTCATATCACCTCGTACTTCTGTACGGGACAAAAAATTAAAAAAATTAAAAATTAAAATAAAAAAAAACTATAATAGGAAAGCAGGAAGTGAACAAATGTAACAGTTACTGATTGTAAAAGTACCAGATGGAGGGGTAGGATTTAATAAGCTTTGCTTCTTCCTACTCCTTTTGGACATGTGGAACTGTGAACTGATTGTGATTATAATCTGATGCATGTTCAAATGAAATTAAACCATTACTATTACAAAGCATTCTAGATCTTCTGAATCTACACCTATTCCAGCAGTATTTTCTTTGATTTCCAAAACAGTTTGTTTTAATTTATTCCAACCATGGCCTTCCTCCAGGCAAACCCACTTTGTTGTGATTGGTCACACTACCAAGCTCTCCCGAAGACATCCAGACTCCTGCAGAACCCCACTTTTGAATTTTGTCGGTATAGGAGTTGAGAATAAATAAATAAACCCTTTGGAAACTATTTGAAAAGTGGTTAGGAGCTACTGGTAGTTTTTTGCAGGATCAGTTTTGCAGACCACTGATTGAAGGACCAAGAACTATCCCTTTAAGCTTGACAGCAACCGATGTCAACCAATGGGTTCGGGGATTACCGCCATAAAAGACGCCAACCATATTATGGACACCTCTCTGATCAGCCGCCTGAACATGCCTCACTCAGACGCATGGTCCGCTTCATCATATGAACATTTTACAGTATTTAATATAACATTATTGATCTTAATTGACTGACTAAACGATGAACCAGTTTGATGTTTTGCTAAACTGCTTAAGCTCAAGCATTACCACATAATATTTAATAGAAGCACAGATTTTTAAAAGTCAAGGAGACAGTTTCCACAAATCTAAAAAAAAAAAAAAAATCTTCTCGAACCACTGAGCGACTGCTTTGAGGAAAAACAATGAATGTTGTTGTAAGTCCCCGGAGATGAGCAATGGATGAAGGAAAGAAGAGGAAAAAAGCCGATGTCGGATGTCGTTCAAACAGAGAAGAAAAAAATAACAGATGGAGGACAAGGAAAAGCTGATCTATCAGCCAAAGATAAGATGACTGCAGCAATTACTGAAGCCACAGCCCAATTATATGAAATCCCTCCGAGGATAGAGAGTGACAATGATGCAATTTCTATCCAGCAAGGACAGAGAGCAATTGTTTTAAATGCTTCACCCCCCCAAAAAAAACTATTGTTTAATGTTTTGGCTGTGCAGACAATTTTAGCAAACTATAATTCAAAAGTGAGGTCAAGCCTGACACTTCAGCAAACGTTATTGTATCTTCTCAGGGGCTCATAGCTTGTCTAGCAATATGCATTTAGTCTCCTCCATAAATGACATCATCACGTTTGTCTGAATGGCTGTCAACATAAGTGAGTACGTTTCACAGAGAGCACTGGGTCCATAGTGTCAATATTTAGAGTGAGCCCTATTGTTATGCATCCTCTTGGACATGGAATTCACCACAAGTTGTTACTGGAATCCTCTTCCACTCCATGATTCCATCACTGGTGGAGCTTTGGATGGAACTTGAGCTCCATCACCTTCCTTCCACTTGAAGGTGCTTCACATCTGCTCAATTGGGTTCAGGTCTAAAGGAGACGTACTTGGCCACTCCATCGCCTTCAGCTTCCTGAGAACCTGGAAGTGTGTTTGGCCTCCTTATCGTGTTGGAAAACTGCCTTGTGGCTCAATTTCCCAAAGGAGGGGATAATGCTCAGCATCAAAATATCACAGTTGAAATCATGCTTCAGATGATATTTTAGGATTCGGGGATTCGACTGATATTTACTTTAATTAATCGAGTAATCTGAAAACACATTTTTGCTTGGTTAAGGAGCAATTATAAAAGAGAAAAGACATTTTACTTCATAATGGAGGGCCAATAGGTCCAGTTTGTTTCTTTTTTCAACAGTTTTATGAATTAAATTCACATTATGTATAACAGGGGTGCTCATTATCGGTAAATCTAGAATACATTTGAAGTAGTCTGCACAATTTAGACATACATAGACGAGGGGTCTCAAACTCAATTTACTTGGGGGCCACTGGTGTTCGGGTCTGGGTGAGACTGGGCCGCATCAGGTTTTCCAAAAAAAAAACAAAAAAAAACGCATTTAGTAACAACAAAAAAATTTTAAAAACTTTGTTTTGGTTCCAATTTTCTACAAGAAAAGCTCTGATAAAACATTCCACTGTTCTCAAATATCTTACTTTTTATTTTTCTACACAAAATAAGATGAAAAATAAATAAACAAATCAAGAATAAAGAAAATTAATCAATCAGTAATAAATAAATAAATATAATAAATATAATAATATTAATATTAATATTAATATTAATATTAATAATAATAATAATAATAATAATAATAATAATAATAATAATAATAATAATAATAATAATAATAATAATAATAATAATATTAATAATAATAATAATAATAATAATAATAATAATAATAATAATAATAATAATAATAATAATAATAATAATGGCAAATAATAAAAACTTATAGTATAGTTGTGGGGTAGACAATTTTTTTTTCAGATTAAAATTAACAAAGCATTATTAGAGCCCTGTAGACATGACAAAACACGACTATAGTCACATTTATACTCTTTTTATTTACAACATATTGCGCAACTGCAGGGTCTTGAGACACATGCTAACTCGCAAACTAGAGAGCTAGCGACCTAAACGGTAGCCTTCAAGTTATTTCCTTTTAACAATAGCCAAAAACTTACCACTTCCACACGGATAGGGAGGATAACTATTAACAGTTATTTAACCTCTAACATGAACATTAATCAAACGTAATTTTTTTTTCTGGTCAAACTAGTGTCCTGCGGGCCACATATGGCCCGCGGGCCGCGTGTTTGAGACCCCTGACTAAGAGGGATGATGGCGCAAAAATTGATTTGGGGAAACAAATTATTCTGGAAACTGACTGAAGGGTCCGGAGGGAATGTGAGCCTTTGACTTACAAGAGTCCTGACAGGGTTTAGACCCCCAGACCACAACAACCCCATCCATCCACGCTGAGCCAGTGATGACTAAACAAGAGCCAAAACAATGCAGACTGGGATTTTTCCCTTAAGGCACCAGTTACAGGCCGTCCTATAGTTAGCACCATCACTGACACACTGATGCTCCCATAATACATGTCTGCCCTTCCTCTGGTGTTCCCAGCGATGTACCTGATGCCAAGAAAACACCCCAAATCCTGCATAATGAAACAGCCGGGGCTTGCCAAACACAGATTCAGGTGCTCTCAGGGTAAAGCCTTTGATTTTTTTACCCAGGTTTTGGTCTCCTGACATTTAGTTGGTCTGAAATGCCTTACAGTCAGTCCTCAGGCACTGCGTGTGTGTGTGTGTGTGTGTGTGCACAGTTCAGGCGGAATGCAGGTGGAACACAACAATGTGGAAGACTGTTCAACTTTGTTCCAAAGGAAGCACATTAATAAGGTCAGAGATGAAATGGCCATATTAAAACGATATTGAGTACGTTTGATCAAATGTAGAATTTATTCTGCATGGACATTACCACTGTCTCAGCCTTTCAACTCCAGTAAAAAAAATTGTGAGATCCAATAAAAAAAAATTGTGACAAGTGATGCTGGGAACACAGAGGTAGGTCTGATTGCAAGGTTTATAGTGTGCGTAAATCATTTAATGTGCGGTTTCAATCCTACCTCGCAAACTTCCACCTGTTGCATTTAATATCATTCCCAGTAGCAATGCCAAAATTCAGGTAAAACGTCTGGATGACCTAACCCTGCGAGACAGCTTTTCTCTAAACACAAAATATTGTTATGTTTTCATCTACATCTCATGACACCTCTACTTCTATGGCCATTTAATAGCCTTAAATTGTCAGGGTATGGCTGCATGGTGGAGAGTGTGCAACTGAAATGTGTAAAGCTGTTAAACAGCAGCTGCTCGGCTCAATGTTTGGTCCCCTTAGAGCTAAAATATTGATCAGTTCTCCAGTAAGGCCTCGCAGGCTTCGCCCCCACCGTCTCCATGTATAATTGAAGTGTATATCTCTCTCTGTGTGGCATACCAGTTGGGAGAAGGAACTAAGCACCGAGGTATCTGGGAAGACTCTTGTACTGCCACAACGGCTCCTTTGTCCATCAATCATAACGCTTTCATGAGGTCATTACTTTTAGTGGAGGAAGTATCGTGCTTTTTGAAAGAAAATAAAAGGGTAGAGAATATAGCAGGTTCACTGTTGGCCATTTATGATTGCACTTAGCTGGTTTAACACATGAACTCGTTAGGTCATTTAGGGCTAATGAGCATTCATACCAGATGGCAAGTCAGTGTGCCGCGTTCATAAGGATTGTGATGTTGGAAAACTGTGGGCTCAGAGTATGTGGCAGCAGGCCTGCATAGTGCACAATTTCTTGGCAACAATCCTCAAGTGATTTTCTTCAATTTTTAGGAATTTCTTTTAACTGCTGTCCAGTCCAATCATTCATTTCATTCATTTTCGCTGGGGTGCTTGAACCTATCCAAGCTGTCTCACCCTGGACTGGTGGCCAGCCAGAGTACCCGGAGAAAACCCACGCATGCAGGGGGAGAACATGCAAACTCCACAAAGAGATGGCCGAGGGTGGAATCGAATCGAATCGCAGTGGAATCTAATCTCGACCGCCGTGCAGCCTAGTCCATTCATTTATTCATTCATTTTCTACCGCTTATCCTCACGAGGGTCGCGGTGGGGGGTGCTGGAGCCTATCACAGCTGTCACACCCTGGACTGGTGGCCAGCCAATCACGGGGCACATATAGACAAACAACCATTCACACTCACATTCATACCTATGGACAATTTGGAGTCGCCAATTAACCTAGCATGTTTTTGGAATGTGGGAGGAAACCGGAGTACCCGGAGAAAACCCACGCATGCACGGGGAGAACATGCAAACTCCACACAGAGATGGCCGAGGGTGGAATCGAATCGAATCTCCTAGCTGTGTGGCCTGCACACTAACCACTCGGCCGCCGTGCAGCCCAGTCCATTCATTGATTGATTGATTTTCTATCACGTATCCTCACTGGGGTCGCGGGGGTGGTCGCCAGCCAATCACAGGGCACATATAGACAAACAGCCATTCACACTCACATTCATACCTGTGGACAATTTGGAGTCACCAATTAACCTAGCATGTTTTTGGAATGTGGGAGGAGGCCGGAGTACCCGGAGAAAATCCACGCAGAACATGCACACAGAGATGGCCGAGAGTGGGATTGAACTCAGATCTCCTAGCTGTGAGGTCTGCGCGCTAACCACTAGACAGCAGCCCTCTGCAGCCCTCTGCCCAGTCCAAATTTTAAATTAAATTTTAAAAGCCACATCTGTCACAATACGCACCATTGCTTGTGTGACAGTTTTTGTTTTCACTTTGTTAGGCTTAGTTCCTACTCTCATGCTCTTATTTTGTATTATTTCCTGTGTTGGTCTGTCCTGTGTTCCGTCACTTTTACTTTCTCTACGCGCACCTGTTTGTAATTTGATTATTGTATTTAGTTCAGCCAGGTGCGTCTGCCTTTTTTTGGTGCATTGATCATTTTGAGTTTTTTGCGGTGTTGTATGCCAGTGCTGCAATCGCTTTTATCGGAAATAAAGCTAAGCTTTTACCTGCACCTTCTCGTCCTATCTGCATCCTGGGGTCGCATCGCAACACCGACATGCAGCATCGTGACAACATCAAAACAATCTGGTCAGAATATCCAATATTATCATGCCTATATATCTCAATGTTTATATTTAAACATACAATTCTGTAGCTGCGGTTATGTACAATTCTATGAACATATAATTAGTGTCAATAAAAAATAGGACTTTCTGTATGAAAAAAACATGGAAAGGAAGCCAAATGTTAAAACAAGAGGTTCCATCGACGGACAATGCACTCTACACGGCCTATATATAGGTCAATATATGCCAAACACAGCAATGCAAGAGCAAATACAGCTGCTGAGCGTGTGTGCTTTACAATGTGAGCCCAATGACAATGTGCAGAACACAAACATTTGCCCTGATCTCTGTGACATAACATAACATTGTCTATTGATTTGCATCCAGCTTATGGAAATGAATAAACCTTCTAGTTAAATTGGATGGTTTATATATAGATAGATAGATATAATTACAGTCATGCTAGTTAATTAAATCTAGAATTCCACCAAAAGCTTATGGATGTTGCCAGGAGGAGGCATTATTAAGACAGCACCAAATAAAGACATTATCAATTAAATACATCATGAAAAAAACAACTGACAACATTCTCCTCCAGTCCCAAGATGTTCACTTGTGTTCAGTCAAGGACAAACACAAAGAAAAGAGAAGTACTCTTGGAATGTCTTTTGTGATTAAAAGTGTTGACATGAAATTAATCTCTTCCCTTAGCACATTGGTTAAAAAACAAAAGGGCATAGCTTCCTCTATTGTGCCTGCTGAGCAGACATGCTTGAATGCGTCATAATCAATCGTGTGTAATCAAAATGACAATGGACGGACAAAACAAGTTGCACTTAGCCACAAACTTTACCGCAACACTAAAAAGAACAACTGAATTTGTCATTTCAAGAGCTTTTGTTTCTTCCATGACAAAAAAAAAACTTATAAGGCGGCCTCACTGACAGTTCCAATTTGCAAAACTATTATAAAAACCTGTTAGAATCTGCTATTTGAATTGTGAGACTGAATGGTGCCAGCTTGTAAATAAATACACAAAAATAATGTATTTAAATGGATTGCTTGCAATCTACTTGTTGTGCCTTGCTTTGTTTCAGAAACATTTGTGGTCTAAAGAACAAACTGTCTTTTTTACGGTGGAGTCACTGGCTTTAACTTTGGATGTTGTTGTGGAGTCTTTTGTGACCTCATGGATGAGTCGCCACTGCGCTCTTGGGGTAATCTTGGTTGGCCGGTCACTCCTGGGAAGGTTCACCCCTATTCCATGTTTTCACTATTTGTGTATAATGGCTCTCACTGTGGTTGGCTGGAGTCCTAAAGTTTTAGCAATGGTTTTATAAGTTTTTCCATTTGAACTGAGGTATGCTAAATCACAGTTTTTCATACAGGGCCATGTAAGTTTGGATTTTTTTTCCCTCCTCCTACTACTACTACTAATACTACTACTACTACCACTACTACTACTACCGGAAGCTACATAGAATTGAATTTCTTATTCACTAACTCAATCACACACACAGGCTTCTACAATCACGAACTGCTGCAATGATTAATCTGTGATTAATCTGTGATTAATCAATTAAGCGACAACTATTTTGGTAATTGATTAATCGTTCCTTAGTTCTAATTCCCTAGTCATCCATTAAACTAGATCTATTATCTTTGTGGTTCAGGCAAAACAAAAGCTTTGACTTTGCAAAAGGGGCAATCAACATTTTTGCATCTTCTTCACAGTTTTTGATATAATTTTGGGGAGGGAAAATCCTTCGCCACTGCTTATGTGAGATTTTTCTTGGCCCGCCACTCCGGTCCTTAACTAGGACTGTGCCTGTGGTCTTCCATTTCCTCACTGTGTTCCTCAGAGTGGAACTTAGATCTAGCTTTTTGGTATCCTTCCCCTCGAACATGATGTTGAACAATCTTCCCTTGTTTGTTTTGAGGCGACCATGATGCTACTCTTCAGAGAGGATGCAACTTGCATTTGGCTACCTTAAATATCCTTTCTCATGATTGGCTTGAATTGTGTATGAAGGTCAAGGGTCAGTGAGCTTATCAAACTAATTTTGTGTTCCAATAATTAGTGTTAAAGGTATTCAAATATATAAAACAACAATGGTGCCCAAATGTATGCACGTGCCTACTTTAGTTTAAATTATTATTGCACACTTTCAGTAAATCTTATAAACTTAATTTCACTCCTCATACATCAGTGTGTTTGTCTGCGATATGTAATATATTTACGGTTGCACGGTGGTCGAGTGGTTAGCATGCAGAAAGCTAGGAGACCTGAGTTCAATTCCACCCTCGGCCATCTCTGTGTGGAGTAGGCATGTTCTCCCCGTGGATTTTCTCCGGGTACTCTGGTTTCTTCCCACATTCCAAAAACATGCTAGGTTAATTGGCGACTCCAAATTGTCCATAGGTATGAATGTGAGTGTGAATGGTTGTTTGTTGACCAGTTCAGGGTGTGCCCAGCACCCCCGCGACCCTTGTGAGGATAAGCGGTAATGAATGAATGAATGATATATTTACCTGAAATCCCTGATCCCAACAACCAATGATTTATCAGGGTGCCCAAACTTTTTCATACCACTGTATATGGTTACAAAAACAATTAAAAAAAGGACATCACATCAAACTTTTGGGCTTTTGTTGGCGACCATGGAGGAGAACTTTGGACCAAAAAGGCACATTTGTACATGTAACTCTCAATGTATTTCCTGTCACACAGCATTTGAAGGTCAACAAAAATTAAGAGTAAACATGAACAGGAACAAAAGTTGGCCTTTTCTGCAAAGCCGGGCTGTCAGCCTGATAATGCTGCATGTCAGAGAAGAAACCAGCGGCTCCTCTCAGCCAAGGCAAGTAAATGAGGCGATCACAGTGAGTGATAATATAGAAAGATACCCCTTTCTTTTGTCATCTGCTCTCACCAGTCATTTTTGTTCAATATGAGGCACAACATTGCCCTCTGCTGTTCACTTCGTGAACATGATCAAATGCTGTAATCAGTTTTTTTACAGTAGTAGAAATCTATCACTAAAGCCCTGTTAATGAAAACAAAAGTTTAATAAAGGATTGGCAGAAAAACAACAAAACCACAGCAGAAATCCTTATTGTTGAGACACCTTGTCTATTTCTTGGGGGAATAAAACATTATTTTTTTCAATTACTACACATATATTGGCATTTCAAACAATATTAAAATCAGTCCATCACGGCTGATTGCATGAGGCGCTGCCATTTTTTACAGCTCCCTTTGAATATTATTTGGATACTAAATCACCATTTGCCTCTCATAACACACGGTTACAAAACATGTTTTGATAAATAACTGACCTCAACCAATTTAATGTTCCATTCATCAAAATATTCATGAATCTACTGACTAATTAGGCAAAGCACACGCTGCGTGTCTCATTAAATGGATAGTAATTAGAGATGTTCAATTTGATAAAGATTGATAAATCGCAGTACGTTGGCCATAAATATTCTAGACTAATGGCGTAGGTTTTAAGAGTTACGACTGCACTTGGACTTCTAATGCTTTACAGAATGGAATCTGACAGAGTGAGGAGACTCTGCAAACTAAATATAGTTATTCTGGGGGGGGAGCTGATTAATAATGTATAAATTGTTGCTGATAAATGTGTTGACCCAGGAAGAAGCTCAACTTGGTTGTTTTGGAATACATTTTGAGGATAAGTGGCATGGATGGATAAATGGATGGACATAGCCACATAGCTACACATC
This sequence comes from Doryrhamphus excisus, assembly GCF_030265055.1. NCBI lineage: Eukaryota > Metazoa > Chordata > Actinopteri > Syngnathiformes > Syngnathidae > Doryrhamphus > Doryrhamphus excisus. The sequence continues at coordinate 15,261,326 of NC_080475.1, read as the reverse complement.
TAGCCACATAAGATGACTGACATCTTGGGATGTGCCGACAAGCGTTTTATGCTTCCAATTCCGATCATCCAGGACCCTGACTTATAAAACTGTACGTGGAATTCTGACCGAGCTTTTTGTATCCTTCACCTAGACCATGATGTTGAACAATCTTTGCTTTCAGGTCATTTTAAGTTGTTTTGAGGCTACCATGTTGTGACTATTCCAAGAGGATTGACAACCTTGAATACCCTTTATCATGATTGGCTTCACTTGTGTATGTAGGTCAAGGGTCAGGGAGCTTACCTAACAAATTTTGTGTTCCAATAATTAGTGCTGAAGGTATACAAATCAATAAAACAACAAGGGTGCCCAAATTTAGGCACCGACTTACTTTTGTTTAAATAACTATTGCAGACTTTATGTAAATCCTATCAAGTTCATTTCACTTCTGATCTACAACTGTGTTCGTCTGCTAACAACTAGTGATTTATAAAAGGAAAATATTGAAAATGATCAGGGGGTGCCCAAACTTTTTCATGCCACTGTATTTCAGGTGAGCTGCAAGGTGGTCGTGTGGTTAGCGCGCAGAGCTCACAGCTGGGAGACTGGATTTCAATCCCACCCTCCGCCATCTCTGTGTGGGGTTTGCATGTTCCCCCCGTGCATGTGTGGGTTTTCTCCGGGTACTCTGGTTTCCTCCCACATTCCAAAAACATGCTAGGTTAATTGGCGACTCCAAATTGTCCATAGGTATGAATGTGAGTGTGAATGGTTGTTTGTCGATATGTGCCCTGTGATTGGCTGGCCACCAGTCCAGGGTGTATCCCGCCTCTTGCCTGAAGACAGCTGGGATAGGCTCCAGCACCCCCGCGACCCTCGTGAGGATAAACGGTAGAAAATGAATGAATGTATTTCAGGTGCTAAATCCGAATGAAACAGCTGAAAAATGAACTGGCGTCTTTATACTACATACTGTAGTACATACAGTACTGTACATACTCTATTTAAGATCAAAATATGCAAAAGGTAAATTCTAGCTATTTTTCAACTGGTCTTAATATTTAGATCAGGTCATATGTGCGTGCATGTGACACCAATACTTTTAAACCAATGTTACCTCTTTGAAGGATATCTTGTTGTTTTTCATTTTCTGTGGGGCGCTCTTCCATGTTCTCCCAAAGAATTGCTGACGGTTTCTGTCAAAGAACGTCACTCGCAGCTGGTACGTCACATTTGGTCCAACCTCTGCTGTTTCCTGTAAGAAAGAGCCCCCAGATCATTCTCATTCTTGTTACTTGTGAAATCATTTAACACTGTTGGAGAAAGAAGAAGTACGTCAACAGGGCAACGGGTTATTAAAAGGGACCATTTTTCGTCCCTTTGTATTGAGTTGTGGACTCCTATAGAGCAGCTACACATGATAACCAGCACAGAAGCGTTCTAGTGCTTCCAGAATTTGTACCTATACAGCTGGAACCTATTCAGGAACTCAAACCAATTGTGCTTGATGGTGGTGTTTAGGAATTGTAGACAATTTGAGGCATTGCTAGCAAGTAGAGAGCGGCACAGCGCTTGGGGGAGGACAAAGAGTTTATATATAAGGAAATCTTCCCCTCTGTGAGGTCACAAAGGTGTAGTTTTACCACGCCTTTCCAAACCGATCATTATGAGCCACCCTAAACTTCTTTCAGGGCTCACTTCCCAATGCTCAAACGTCATTATCTGAAACGTTGGCATCGTTTAACACAAGAATACAAATTACATTTATAAGGTCAATGTCATTTATAGGTCAATGTTATAGGTTAAAGTCTCGTGAGCTAGAGAGTGTTATTAGCCATGTTACCTTGGGTAGATGAGGCGCCGTCAACCTGCCCAAGGTGAGCTGATGGCCCCGGGACTGCGTGATGAAGTTGTCCACAGCTTGGCGAATTATCTGGCCTGGTGGAGGAATCGAACGTCCCCTTTCAAACACCTCTCTCCAGCCCTCCGCCATGGATGGCAGCTCCTCCGTGTTTAACATACTTTGACCATAACCTACTCTGTGCCAGCTTGTGGGCTTTTCAGCGACTAAATCTCTTCCGGGGAGTCCCATATAAATACATATCATATGGTGGCCACAATGCACTTAAATAAAGAATGCACGTGTTAATATCAGAGACTTAAAAGTCCTCTGTATGGACATTTATTTCACTAATCGTGCTTTGTATCCACCGAAAAGGACTCACCTGGCCGCCATGTTGAATTGGGGTCATACTATCTTGCTCATGGGTGCCACAGAGTAAAGTAAACGTTCTAACGCTTGTATTCGAGATTACGGAAATGACGTGTGTGATGCAGATTAACACATACGTGACTTCTCAAAATGTAACGAGCCATTTTAACCTGAAATATTGTACAAAAACACATTTTTGGATTGATGCGTGTGATTCGTAACACCTACTATTTGGTATGGCCTATCGGACAGCGTCGTTGTTATGGTAACTAACACGCTGCTCTCCACTTCATTTGGCCTTTTGTCAGCTGTCTGCAACTGTCCTGTATCTATCTACAGTGTTATAGTATTAATATTTTATTTTCTACGATAATTGTTTGAATATTTGACTTAAATGTTAAGCACCACTAGAGTGTAGAAAATTAAGAAAGTAAACAAAACATAGCTCGCAAATTATGGGTGAAGAAGACAACAGAAAACAAGAATACATATTTGAAACTGTATTGAACCTTAAAGTTGTGACAAAATGGCGCAATGCATTCTGGGATTGCTGGGAAATGGTGACATGCGGATCGATACTGAAATATCGATACTTCCGATACCAGCTCTTAATGGTTTAAGATTCATTCTCAGTTCAAAATATTAATACTTTTTAAAAAGCATTTCACTCCACTCGTTTATTGTTTAATATACACAAGATTAAGATATATTTTATACGATTTGTCCTCGTTTCTTTATGTTGTTAGCTGTTGTTGTTAGCTTGTCATCCCACTGCCTGTACAAATAATTCGGACACATTAACGGTGACAAAGTATCAATTCCAGATGGATATCACCAGAACGAGACATTTACCCAGTATCGGCTCGGAAACGAAATCATCGGTATCGCACATCAAGAATGGTAAACTGAAATTCAAACACGAGTCGCGGGTGGAGCAAGAACACATCCGGGTATTTCAACCAACAGCACCGCGACAACATAAGCAATGTTTGGGTTTTTGGAGAAAAGCAGACCTTTTAAAATCAGGAGTATTGACGACAACAAAAAGTACGGCGTTGCGGCCAAAGACGTCAACGAGTTGCTTAAAAAAGGTTGCAAGTTATTAGAGGTCAGTCGGCTGTTTGTTTTCCGGTTCTGTATTCCCTTGTTTACATTTCTCGGGTCCTTAACAGGAAGTGGTCACCGTGTGTATGTATATTACATATCTCTGTACGGTAATAGTGATAATATGTGACCACTTCCTTTTAATAGCCAAAATACACTCATGTATTGGTCTAATATCGTATATCGTACTAATATTCGGTCTCTTTCCAGTTGCCACTTTCAGGTGCGCATGTTTGTTTGTATGCAGACGGGACAAAAGTGACAGAAGAATACTTTGCAACTTTGCCTGACAACACAGAACTTGTTCTCTGCACGGAGCAGACATGGGGTGGATGTATGTGACCGGTCTATAAGGTTACGTCAAAAACCGAGATGGAAATCTAACATTTAGTTTTTACATCCCCATCCAGCTGTGTGCGACATTGCTCATTTACTGAGATCAGACCAACACTCCATCGGCCTTATTGAAGCGGCGAAGAGCCTCCTAGGTGATGAGAAGTCTGCCAAGAGACGGAAAATCCTCTGTGACCTTCTTCACAACCTTGAGGACAGATCTGAGCTGGAGAGCAGAGACGAGGATGAAGAATGGTTTACAGGTACGGACACTTTGAACAAGATGGTCAAACATTTACAGATGATTTGCCGCTGCTCTGTATAAGCTTGTGTATCCAACATGGGAAGGGTCAGCAGTTCCCTCAATAATGTTTTCCTCTCAGGTGTCGATGCTCGATTCAAGACCAAGTCCACCTACATGATGTACAACTGTGAAAGCAGAATAAGAAGTTACATGAAAGACGTAAAGCCCCGTAAAAGCTAAAACTGCTCTTTAATTAACGTTCTCTAAATAAGAATTTCTCATCTGTTTGGACAGCTAGATGAAGCCACAAGAGCCGTGCAGAAAGTTAAAGTTCGGGAAGCGTGCATACAAGCCTCAAAGAGCCTCTCAGAGATGCTCAAGTCGGATAAATACAACGGCTGCTACTTTGACCGCTCTCAAAAGGATAAGGATCGACTCTGTACAAGAGAAGGATGGTTTACCTGCCAGGTATTGTCAACCACAATAGAGAATTTTAATATTCTTGTATTGGATTTCGCTATTCATCACTCTTCCTCAGGGCTCCTTTGATCAGTCGAAGTGTGCGTCGCTGCATTCCATCAATCCCTACGGAAGCAGAGAGAGCCGCATTATGTTCAGTACTTGGAATCTGGACCACAGGTTTGAAATATTCACTTCTTTCCGACTTAATTGTGTAAAATCAGGGCACAACACAAATGTCAACTTGTTCATCCAGGATTGAAAAGAAGAGAACCATCATTCCTGCCCTCGTAGAGGCACTCCAGAATCACAAAAGCCAGGATATCAATTTGACTTACTTCTACCGGCTGCTGTTCACCCGGGATAACCTCAAGCTGGTCCACATTGTCTGCCACAAGAAGGGAGCCCACAACCTGCTGTGTGACCCTAAGAAGGTTTTTAAAACAAACAGAAAGCGTCGAAGCAAGAAGATACGTTTGAAATGATTGTTTACAACTTTTTTGTTATTATTTGATGACTGACTTTTTTTTATTTTTTACCTGATTTTACTTCCCGAACTGCTGAACTTGAAATAAATCATGAAAGACATTTATTTGCTCTTAGTCTTGGCACAGCGATGGTTACACTGAAATGGAATGCTGAATTCACGAGAATAAGTCTCCTCTGAAAATTGCATAGTATACATATGAAAACCATTCATCATGAATAAGGCATGGATTCAAACACAGCATACATGTATATAAAAGCTATATGGTCAGATCAATCTGCTCTAGAAAAATTACAAGCAATATTTTAGTGCAATGGCTATACACCAAGTTATGTTTTATATATTAAAGAAAAAAATGCATGGATATATTTGCAAACACCATCTGAGTAGAATGAGCTGCACTGAAAGATATACAGATTTATACACACACAGTGCAAAAGCTGCCCAAGTATAATCAACAATCACTAAGTACAAATCATGGCAAAATGTCAATCAAACATGAAATGCTATTTTGTCTGAGTAAACTCGATGTGAATCTCCACGATAAGAAAAGGTGCTGCGGCATCCAATCCATATTAAAATCTAAAAATTGAATGCATTCTGTTGATCAGTAGTGACAAAACTCTTTTAACATATGCATTTCATTACGTTTGGAGACTGGATTTAAAATGTATTCATCAACAAATAAACAACATGAATGGATGGTGGCTGTGAGGGGCAGTTACTTCCCAATTGCACCTGTTTTGCACGTTTTTTATGTTAACATGAGGAACTATGGGCTGCACGGTGGACGAGTGGTTAACACGCAGGCCTCACACCTAGGTGACTCGAGTTTGTGGGTTTTCTCCGGGTACTCCGGTTTCCTCCCACATTCCAAAAACATGCTAGGTTAATTGGCCACTCCAAATTGTCCATAGGTATGAATGTGAGTGTGAATGGTTGTTTGTCTATATGTGCCCTGTGATTGGCTGGCCCCGCCTCTCGCCCAAAGGCAGTTGGGATAGGCTCCAGCACCCCCCGCAACCCTTGTGATTATAAGCGGTAGAAAATGAATAAATGATGAACTATGTCAAAAGGCTGCTTTCATTAACCTAAATTATTTGAACCCTCCTCTTGTGTTAGAGTCGGCACCGACCCGTTTTACATTTTAATGCATAAGAAAAATCACATAACATTTGTTTATTGCATTAAGGCTTTTTGACTTTGTCAGGAAACTCTACTTCAACAAAATAAAACCCAATTTTTACTAAATTTTAAAATGGTCTGGTTGAAATTATGACCACTGTATTGTTAGGGTCGGTTTCGGCCCGGTAATAATAAGACTATAAAGCAATATTTTGAGCCACAACTGAAATTATAAGTGTACAATTAGCCAACACAATGATAACCAGCTCCTCTTCTCATCATGTCAGCTTCAGGGGATTCTTATTTTGACCGGTTTTTCAATGTCCAGACATGTGAGGTGAATTCACTCATTTGACTGGCTGATTTCACGTTTACTATTTGAATCACGGAAAGAATGGCAAGAAGTACAGTGAACCAAGATCTGGACCAAATTTTTGGTGACAATGAGGGAGAGGACAGACCAGCATAGCCATTGAAATGAGCAAGGAGGACAACGTGGAGTATGATCCAGAAGACACAGATGATGCGAGTCAGATGAAGAGGTTGCTGGTGGTGAAGCTGTTCTATAGCCCTCAGTAATAGCCAGGTAACAAAAGAACCTTCAATTTATTAATATGATTCTTTTGAAGTTAATTTTATCATTTTTGGAAATTGAAATCGAGGGGTATAGTGACAAAAAATGCTCACACCAAAAGTATTAAAACCAATATTTTCATGGCTGAGGAAGCCTATGAAGGTAAACAAGAGATGAGAAGCAAATTTGATGGTAACTTATTGTTTTTAGTGTATTTCATATCTGATTTAATACATGGGTCAAAACCAACCCGTTAACATAAGAGGTGATACCAGAAAGCTAACACAAGAGGAAGGTTAACATAAAACCTGAATGTTGAACTATTTACAGTTAGTTAGTGAATAGTTTAGCTCCATAAATTGACTGAAAACACAACCTCTAATATCCTAGTTCAAACTGGAGCGGATGCTGAGTTGTTACCTGAAAAAAAGCACTCTTTGGGCTACACTAAAAAACAAACATTTGGCCTTCAAAGTATAGTGCAATAAGTGCCGCCAATGAGATATATATCTATTAGTACACCTCCATTGTAAACATTCTTAAAGCAGTGCCTTTTTGGACGGGTCAAAACTGAACATCATCTTTGTGGAGGCAGATTTTTGATCCAGGTCTTGCATTGGATCTCTTTATATGCTCCTGTTGTAGTGAGTGGAAAATCAATCGATAAGTAACTACTTTTGATAAATGGTGACAATAAATGATGTTCTCATAAATATGAAAATAATCTAATCACTAGTGATGATTGGGTCAACAGATCCCAATAATGTTGGCTTGTCTTTGAAGTGATTGTCTTTTAACCGCTATGTTAAAAGTGGGAAGCATCCTCATCTCTTAGCATGAGCACCGAAACCAGAAAGAAAGCTCACATTACCTTGGTACAAGTGATTGGGTGACTTGACCCCCCCCCCCTCTTTTTTAAGCTAAGTGCTGAAAAGTTCCTCACTGCAGAAAGCCAAATAAAATCACAAAGTGTCCCCTCTGGCCTCTTGCTGGGTGCTGCTGACGCCCGCCTCCGCCTCGTGATGCTGTTGCTCCTCATCGCTGTCTTCCCCAGCGTAATAATGGCGTCGCCTGTGCTTACTCTGATGACGAGAAGTCTCTGATGTTCTCTGTGGAAATTCCTACCGGGAACAGACATCAATACATCGAGTTGTTTTTCACTACAAATGCTCCCATGTGTGGTTTAATCCTTCATTTCAGACAACCGTGTTTTTTGTCTTACCTGCAGAGCATCCAGATTTCCAAAAAAATGCTCCACAGGAAGAATCTGGTTGCTGTCGTCATCTGGGAACATGTTTTTGTCCGATTCTTCGCAATCCATGTCATCAGGACCATTCTTGTTGTCTCCGATACCATACCATGTACAAGTGTCCAAAAACGGGCTCATCCTCAGCTCGTTCTCTTTGCCCTCCTGTCCGTCCAACAGAGGAGACGCAGAGCATCGCCCTCTGCCGACAGACTGGAGGCACTCACAGCTGATTTGAGACAGTCTCTCTGTGTCGCCGGCCGCTTTGCTGTTCGGTGCGGCCTTTGGACTTTTGACGCATTTTCTCCGTGTGACAGGACACTGCGACCCATCACAGAAAAGACCAGAGATTAATAAAAGCCATCATTTGATTTACAATTTGAAAGTACTTTTAGTAAGCCCTATTGGAAACACCATTTTGTGAGTCTCCACCCTACGGCTGTACAGTTCTTTATAGTTTGATGTGTTTCTATTATTGCAAAGAGAACAAACCTTTTTGGAGTGTTTGGGCTCAGAGATGCTCTTCCGCTTTCTGTGCTTCAGTTTGTTGAGTTGAGCAGACATCTGCAAAGTAAACATAATTTAATGTATTTTATTTATCCTTTATTTAACCACATAAACATCAATTTCTTCGGGGAAGAGTGACACAGCAGTTATTTATGTATGTATGTGCAGACACAATAATTTGCAGTCATAATATTTGTCAACAATTCAGTATAAGTGGGATTTTAGATTGGCATTACCAAGGTCAGAGGTCACAATATTGTAGCTAATACCAAGTGTGTTTCATGGAGGTTGAATTCCAATTTAGTTGTTTTAACCAAATCACACACTAACTCAATTAATCTAGTTAAAAGTGATTGAATACTAAAAGAATGGGCCAAACATACGACTCCGTAAACATTCAAAAAAATGCTGCCGCATGCTCAATATAGTGATCACGTGACCACCGTCGTCTGGCGGGTGGATCTTTTCAAGCTAGCTAAAACTCTTGTCTTTTGTCCAACTTAAACGTAAAACGAGACACATATATGAAACACTTTAAACGCTTTCATATGGTGATCATTGCAGTGTATCTTATTCTCAATAACATACGCCCTAACCACAAGCTAACACTGCTAGCAAGTACCGTGAACCAAAACCGTAACATCACATGACTTAGCCGTCATTTACGTACCTTACGTATCATCTGTCGGTGGCAACCTACTACAAAACAAGAACAAAATACTTCCTGCTCGCTCCTTATTATCTTTGGATTTCACACGACTACCCGATGCAACATTCTGGCGTTTTCAGCTCACTGTTGTCCTATTTTGATGTGTCAGTCGCGAACGAATCGGCTGTAAGAGCGGTATGGCGTCACATCGCTATCGAGCCGGCTCTTTGAAATGAACGGCAGGAGGCGGTTCGCGTTGTTAGGAGCAAACTGGAAGTCTATTAGTTTTTTCCTCGTCTTTTTTTGTTAAAGGCGAACGTCACACTGGTCAAACAGCGGCGTCTCTGTGTCCACAATGTGCAAGAGAAGCAGGGTTAAATACTGTGGTGCTCGAGAGCCGATCCTTTTGTATCAGTTAATTGAGGTTAAAATAAATCATTTAAAATAGTAAGCACTTTATATCATATTTCTTCTATAAGTAAATCGTGTGACACAATACACATAATTTGGTAATAAATACATGTAAAACAAAAAAAATTGAGGAGCCCATTGGGAGCCGAAAATACGGCTCTTTTTAGTGAGCTGAGACAAAACAACCGACTCCCTAAACAAGAGCCGAACTTTCCATCATTATGGACCTCTCAAATTTCTAGCAGCACTGCGTCGACGTGATGACGTCAAAACCGGAAAAGAAGGCACCGTACAAATAAAAATGAAGTTCTTAGCTATTGTAATTCTCCAGAATGTCCACCAGAGTACGCTAGAAGCACTCCCAAACAATAATACAGTAGTCATTGTATTTTGTTTTATCCTGTTATCACTTATTTCGATGTATAAACATTAGCATGTTAACGTTATAATGAGAATGCATTTTAGTTTTGAGTAATTTTATTTAAAAAAAATAATTCTACTAGCCGAAATGTGACTTTTTTGTTTGGAGACAATTCCTGACAACGAAAAAAGGAAATGTTTTTAGTGTATGCTACGTGTGACTGTTAAAAGTGTGCGGCCATTATACTTGTTGACACCTGTTCCAAGAAAGAGGCATCATCATGAGGAGGTGGGAGGTGGTATTTGGGAAAAGGAGGAGGAGAGCGAGTCAAATGAAGGAGGGTCTGTGCGTCCACATAACCACAAAGCCGAGAAGTTTAGGGACCGTGTCCAGCATCCTTTTCCCCACGACGGAAAGCCAACTTGTGCCTTTAGTGAGTGCCGCCATGGCCACAAAGAGGTCCAGGTCAGTGTCAGCGTCCTCCATTAGTGGATGGGACATCGGAGGACCACAAGTAAAGGGACACCAATGCCGAAGAAACCTGAAGTTGAGGATGGGGAAAGGTGAAGCGTTGGAGAGACCCCGGCCACTGCACTGAGCACCATGGAGCACCTTTTCCGGAGAAAGCGGCTCGGTCTACTAAAGCCCCTGCTGAGCCTCTCTCTGTTCTTCGCATCGCTCCTCATGATCCACAAGCTTAGACTCCCAGAGAAAGACGCCATGGGGACGTATATGAAACACACCAGCTGGTGTGGAGACTGTTTTTCATTTAAGAAGTCTGCAGCCAAGCAGTCTTTGGTGAACCACACGTTCCAGGAGCAACGGGTCTACAACCGGAGTGGACGCTTCTGGGACCCGCAGGTGCTGAACTGCAAGGAGGACATCACGGTGAGGACCAAGGACTGGTTCCGGAGATTGGACCCGAGGTTCCACCAGTTCGTCTTGCACCGGCATTGCAGGTACTTCCCGATGCTCATCAACCACCCTGAGAAGTGCACAGAAGGAGAGGTGCACCTCCTCATGGTGGTCAAGTCCGTCATCGAGCAGCACGACCGGCGGGAGGCTGTGCGTAAAACCTGGGGCAAGGAACACACCGTGGACGGTAAGAGCATAAAGACCGTCTTTCTTTTGGGGAGCCCTGCTGTGGGCAAAGACGCCCATAACCTGCAGAAACTGATAGAGTATGAAGACCACATCTACAGTGACATCCTGCAGTGGGATTTCATGGACACGTTCTTCAACTTGACCCTGAAGGAGGTCAACTTTCTGAAATGGTTCAACATCTACTGCCCGGGAGTCCAGTTTATATTCAAAGGAGACGATGATGTGTTTGTGAACACCAAAAACTTACTGGACCTCATCGGCTTTAAGGTGGAGGAGAACAAGGAGACCACTTTGTTTGTGGGGGACACCATCTCCAAGGCCATCCCTATTAGGAACAGGCAGAGTAAATACTACATCCCTAGGGAGCTCTATGATAAGCCATACCCACCTTATGTAGGAGGAGGGGGGTTCCTTATGTCCTCCCATTTGGCCAGGAAGCTCTTTGTGGTCTCCGAGAACCTGGAACTGTACCCGATTGACGACGTCTTTTTGGGCATGTGTCTGCAAAGGCTTCACCTGAGCCCAGAAATGCACTCAGGCTTCAGAACTTTCGGCATCACCAGACGCAGGGTGAGCCCCATGAATAGCGAGCCATGCTTTTACAAGAACCTTGTCGTGGTGCACAAACTTAGTGCACAGGAGCTCGTCAAGATGTGGAGGCTGGTGCACGATGAAGAGCTGGTTTGTGCTCAGAAGACTTCCGTATGACTGTCAGAAGAATCCACAAATAAGTGAAAAGGACTTAGTTATGATTAAATATGCAGCCACTTTGACATTGAAGTTATCCAGTTTAGAGATAAAGAGTTTTCCTTTTTGGAAAACCACGACCATACAGGTCTTCAGTGTTTAAAACTCAGCGGTTTTTCGTATCTGAGCCTCAGTGTACACATGTGACAGCCAAAGTATCCATAATATGTTGCAACATTTTGTTCCGTTGTGTATTTTTCAGCAAAAAAAACCCAAAATGTATGAAACGTTGTTTTGTACCATAGTATAAATAAAACCTGAAGGACTATATTTATCTAAAAAAAAGTGGCTTCTGTTTGATTCGGGATGATCGAAAAGCAGAATGGGAAAACATCACCACCTAAAAACAAACTTTACAGTATATAAAGCCATGACATATCATACAGTTCTTGCTTTTATTCAAAACTCACCTTGACTGGCACTTTGGGCATTGTATATACACACCTAATATTAAAATAATAACACAATTAAATCAAACTATATGGACAAGAGACTGACTGAGAAGCTTAAAAAGTATTTTGTCACATGACTATGATTCATAAATAAATAAATGCTGGTTGGGAATACATCACCGCCATATATAGCCTTTATTATGCCACGTCTCCGTATACCCAGTCGTTACTTTTATTTAAGAAAATGCAGCTACATGCTTTGTTGAAAGCATGTTAAAGAAGTCTGTACACACGTCAAAGAGAAGATCTAAATGTTTGATCGGTACTGATTACATTTTATATGCACACCTAACTTCCTAAAACTATACACAAAAGTGACTGACTAGCTCAAGTCATTCTCTTGTCTACACCCACAAGGCAAATATCAACAGCTGTATAATAGCATCTGTTTCTTGAGGGGGGGGGGGGGGGGGGGGGGCAGACGGGGGCTTGTCACAACAAACAAAATAACCACCCGGTGACGTTATCTGGGGATGATCTCGGTGTACGTCAGGACACTGCAAATGCATAATACACACGGATTGTCCTGTTTGCCATATGTCACACACTCAGTAGTAAGAGGAATTGGTAGTAGTAACTTGAACTCTATTCCCTGTACCGACCTACCAGCAGGTCTGTAGTTCTGGTTTCATTCTCTTCAGCAAGGGTGTCCAATGTTTTTCCACCAAGGGCCATTATTATTATTATTATTATTATTATTATTAGCATTAGCATTATTAGCATTTTTAGCATTATTATGATTAGCATTATTATTAGCATTAGCATTATTAGCATGATTAGCATTAGCATGATTAGCATTAGCATGATTAGCATTAGCATGATTAGCATCAGCATTATTAGCATTAGCATGATTAGCATTAGCATGATTAACATTATTATTATTATTAGCAATATTATTATTAGCAATATTATTATTATTATTAGCATTATTAGCACTATTATTAGCATTATTATTAGCATTATTAGCATTAGCATTAGTATTATTAGTATTATTAGTATTATTAGCATTATTAGCATTATTAGCATTAGCATTATTAGCATTATTATTAACATTATTAATTGACAAAGCCTTTTCCCCATTTTACCCTGTTTTTCAAATTAAATTTTATTTTTACAATGTGCAGCAGGCCGGTAAAAAGCAAGCTGTGGGCTGCAGATGGCTCCTGGAGTGCACTTTGGATAACCCTGCTCTTTTACTTGCGTAAATCTTGGACTGTGAAGCACTTTGTTACTGTGTGCTATACAAACAAAGCTTTACCGACTAACGCTAAGATTCCGCATGGTCACTAACAGCAGTTTCATATTTAAAGCTGCAGCTAAAATCAAACCAACATTATTGATACCCTGCAAACACACATACAAATAGGGCCATAAGATGTGTGGTGTAGGTTGATTGTTCCAACGCCATTGTTACTGTCAAGTTCCCCCATCAGGAATACAGTGGTGTGAAAAAGTGTTTGGTCCTTCCTGAATTTCTTATATTTTGACATGTTTGTCACTCTAAAGTCTTTCATTCATTCATTCATTTTCTACCGCTTACCGCATTTTTTTTTTGTGAACTGCCTACTTTTTCCATTTGTCATTGGGAGTGACCAGGATGGATATGATCAGGAACAAGTACATCAGTACATCGAAACCTGATTTAGAGTTGAGGGCATCCATATGTCTGAACTGGGCCACATCCCACAAAAAATGTGAGAATCCTGTTACATGATGTTTAACATAAACATTCATTCATTTATTCACTTTCTACCGCTTGTCCTCACGATGGTCGCGGGAGGTGCTGGAGCCTATCCCAGCTATCTTCGGTGGCAGGGTACACCCTAGACTGGTGGCCAGCCAATCACAGGGCACATATAGACAAACAACCATTCACACTCACATTCATACCTATGGACAATTTGGAGTGGCCAATTAACCTAGCATGTTTTTGGAATGTGGGAGGAAACCAGAGTACCCGGAGAAAACCCACACATGCACGGGGAGAACATGCAAACTCGACACCGAGATGGCCGAGGATGAAATCGAACTCGGGTCTCCTAGCTGTGTGGCCTGCGCACTAACCACTTGGCCGCCATGCAGCCCTGTTTCAGATCAAACAAATGTACGTGAATATCAGCAATCAATGACAACACAATTGTAACATTTTGGCCCACTTGCCTTTGCTGAATTGTTGTAATTCAGCCACATTGAAGGGTTTTCGGGCAAGGTCCACCCCTTTTAAGGTCAAGCCATAGCATCTCACTACGATTCAGGTCAGGACTTTGACTAATCCGCTCCAGAGTCTTTTTCTTCAGCTACTCAGAGGTGGACTTACTGGGGTGTTTTGGATCATTGTCTGCTGCAGAACCTAAGTTTGTTGCAGTTGAAGTCACAAACAGGTTGGTTGGCTGGAAGGTTCACCACTGTTCTATGTTGTCTATGGTTGGCAGGAGTCCCAAAACTTTAGGAAGTTTGAGCTTTTCCAGACTGACAGATCTAAAATACTTTATTTCTCTAGATGCTGACAAGATGTCGAGGTTTTGGGGATCTTTTTTTTTTGTCTACTTGACTTTGTCATCACTTTTTCCACACAGGGCCATGTAGATTTGGATGTTTTTTCCTTCCCATAAAATAGAAGTTTAATTTAAAAACTGCATTTTGTGTTCAGTTGTGTCATTGAGTAATTCAAGTGTGACAAACATGCCCCCCCAAAAAAGAAATCAGGAAGGGGGCAAACACTTCACACCAGTTTATGTGAAGTCTGTTTCTCCCTGTTTGACGATCACCGCTTCCCCAGTGTATGTCCTCTAGCTGGGGGTGTAAGGGATGGAATTCGACTGCATCTCCCCATAGGCCTGACTCTCCCTTGGGCGCCCACCGACCAAGTCTGTGTGACCTTTGTGCTGGATAATGCCTTGCCTGGACACACACAAAGACATACACAATTGTAAGACCACTATTTGCTAAAGCAGCCCCCACCGATCACACTCAAAGTGCACCAACAGGACTGTGTCTGTTAGTTACTAGGTAAAGAAGATGAAGAAAAATACACAAGAAGAAAAATACACAAGAATAGAAGTAACTCAAAGATGTTAACAACATGTTTTATAGCTAAGAGGAAATGAAGACCACACTGACTAACAGGAAAAAACATCCATTTAGTGTTTCCCAAACTTCCCAACATGGCTCATGGGTCAGTTTATATTAGGTTATCTACTGTCCACCAAATGCTGTATCCAATTTAGGTTTTGGTGAAAAAATAAATGACTATTAAAGTAAAAAGGGGAATCAGCAGTAGTAGTAGAGGCCACGTGTCTGCTGTCTGTGCCGTCATCTACTATGTGGTATCCTAGTGGCTTACCACCTCTGCTAAACCCTTCGCCCTGAAAAGTAAACACATTCCGTGTTTAGCTGCTGTCCTTTTACAGTGTTGACTTCCAACTAAAGTGCCCCAGCTGTACATGGAGCCCAGATTACTCAATTTAATCATACTGGTTGTATTTCAAGGATGTGGACATGATGTTGCAGCTGAACAAAGACTGTGATAAAACTGTAATGAATTCATTCATTCAATCATTTTCTACCGCTTTTGCGGGGTTGCGGGGGTGCTGGAGCCTATCCCAGCTGTCTTCGGGCGAGAGGCGGGGTACACCCTGGACAGGTCGCCAGTCAATCACAGGGCACATATAGACAAACAACCATTCACACTCACATTCATACCTATGGACAATTTGGAGTCACCAATTAACCTAGCATGTTTTTGGAATGTGGGAGGAAACCGGAGTACCCGGAGAAAACCCACGCATGCATGGGGAGAACATGCAAACTCCACACAGAGATGGTCGAGGGTGGATTTGAACCCTGGTCTCCTAGCTGTGGGGTCTGCGCGCTAACCACTAGACTGCCGTGCCGCCCTGTAATGAATTTAAACTTTTAATTTGGAGATATGTATATTTAGAATACACTATGGTAGCAAAAGTGTGAAAACAGAGTGTTGCGCTAATAGGTGTGTGTGGACAAGGGGGGGGGGGGGGGGTGTATATGAATGCATCACCTTGTACTGGCTGGGTTCTCTGGGACACCGCTGTCCTGCGCAAGTTTTGTTTGCAACCCTCGCTCCCCGTGAGGTGAGCCTTCCAGGCCTGCAACAGGTACAAAAGTAGCTCTGTGAGTTCATTCCTGCACTGGAAGTTCCTTCAAATCGGGTACAGCCACAGCCGATGGACTGTAGGTGCAGTCAACGGTTGGAATGGCCGCCCGCCCTCCCTCTACAACACTGAGGCTTTTCATGGCAATCTGTATTCACTTTCTGGGAATGTTTTTTTTTCTCTGCACTTTTGAAGGGTGTGTTTGCGTTGCATGTCATGTTGTAATTTTACATTTTAAGGCCGAGCTGCTGAACTACACTTTTGCTGCTAATGCTCATCTTGATGACATTGGCTACAGTCCCCCGAGCTTACCACTAAAACTCATAAATCCTTCTGTACATTGAAATTCAGACCCAAAAACTTTCTTTCCCTTGACACCTGTAAGGCCAACGGCCCAGATGAGATCTCAGCAACGGTACTTAAACAATGTGCACCTGAGCTTGCTCCAAAACCTGCCAAGCTGTTTCAGATTTCTCTTGACACAAAGACGGTTCCTTCAGACTGAAAAAAAAAATGAAATCGCAGCAGAGTACATTTACACATAATCTCTTTCTGTCAGGTCGTCTTAAACAGAACAGAATTCGTAGTACTTGATTTGAGGCTGATAAAGAAGCACAAAACCTGTTGCTTTGATTCACAAAAATTGTCATTATTATTCATTTCTTTTCAATATTTATTCCTATTCAGGGTCTCGGGCGAGCTGGAGATTATTCCAAATTACTTTGGGCGAGAGGCAGGATGCACCCTGGACTTGGTACCATCCTGGCTGAGTTCTGATTGGTGATTGGATGAGTGCATTTAAAAAATAATGAATCAATTTAATCAATACTAGGAAATAAAGCATTGGATTTATATAAGTACAGCAGGCTTTGTGGATATGTTTGAGGTTTTTTTTTAGTTAACCACACCTAAAACATGGCTCATCATCACCCCGTAAAGTTTCTTTAATTTTAAAAAGGGCAGCCAGGTCACGCATGTCAAGAATCTTACCTCTTCTCCTGGTGGGAAGTTGTTGTGACACAAAGGGCAGTGGCTGAAGCTTTTACCTGAAGTGGGGGCTTTAAAAAAAAAAAAAAAAAAAAAAAGGGAACATGATATCTTTAAGCTACCTTTATAGGTAAAGAGGACATTATTAAAACACTGAAGAGGAAATGAAAAATGGGATGTGAGAGGCAGGCATTTTAACAATAGATCTCATTCATCACAATGCATGAAAGTAAAGGCAACAGCAAAATTCTAGCTTAAGCACCTCATGGTGGACAATGATTACGGCAATATAAACACTCAAGACTTGTCAATTATTAATGCAGATATATGCTTAGTGTTTCAGATCAACTGTTCTCCTGTCAAAGTATTTATTGTAAGCACGTTAGATTCAAAATACAGAAAATGCATGAAGTATGGATCAGTGGCGTCATTAGGCCTATTTTGGGGGGGTTCAGCCCCCCCTAAAATGTTCTTAAGCCCCCCTAAATAATTAGATATTTTTTAATAGATTTTTTATTGTTTTTGTTTTTTTTTTTTTACAAAAAAGCAAAAGCTAAAAGCAGGCTAATAAGCAAGCCAATTAGCAGGCTGATACTAGCCTAGTAATAATCAGAGGCAGAATAATGATGATAGTAATAATAGGCAAATTAATAATATAATAATAATTATTATATAATTGATGACTGTCCACTGGACAGAATGGTTGCAGAGCTTGAGCAGCGGTTTTGCAGTGTAGATTGTGTGTACTTGTGTCAATTTAATGGTGGCCTAAAACAATTGAGTATCGCTACTAAATTCCCACCAAAAGTGGGAAAGTTATATCCCGGTTCTTGTTCGTTATTTGTTTTTGGGATTTTTTTGAATGTCTACTACATTCATTCATATCCTGTGCATCTCCAGGGGGCTAAGCCCCCTCTGTCCTCAGAACCTAGTGACGCCCCTGGTATGGATAATGTACAAAATCCAAATCATCACAGCACTAACTCATGCTAAAATTGAAAATGAAGACTCACGGTTACAAGTGGTACCCAGGACATGGCGAGTCAGATCTTCAGTAGCCACCGCCTCCAAGCAGCTTTGACACTGGCTGAACTTGGACCGGCTTTCACATTCGTTCAGTAGGTGCTCGGTGAAGCTGGCGATCTCCACAACCTGTGAAAATATCCCAGAATGTGCGGTAAAAATGCTGGGTTACAGGTGGTGATTGAACACGCGTGCTGTGAAAGAATTTTACCTGTCTGCATTCATCACAGCGTCGCAACATAGGACAGTGTTTCCAGTAGTGAAGGTCTAATACATCTTCAGTGAAGGAGTCATCAGTTTTACCGCAAAAAATACACAACCTAAAACAGAATAAATATGAAATATGTCTTATATGTAAGCTAAACACAAGAATGTGCATTAAAACTTTTGGAAGTCACTTACTTGTCCAGGTAATTGATTGATTGTTGGACATTTAAAGTGTGCACTGTCTTGTTCTGTTGCAATTTTGCTGCTGCTGCAAATTAAAAAGATGATATTTGTTATTTACGTACTAGATACCACGGCTTAAACTTTAACAAATGTGTGTTTGTTAAAGACTGTAGACTCCCTGGCGATAATTACGGTATTTACGGTATACCCCTACAGTTTAAAATGAACTAAATAAAAACATTCAGTATCGTGGCCTCACTTTTTGGTAATGGTAATGGTTTTGGAATGCATCACATAATCAGTTCACAGTTCCACATGTCCAAAAGGAGTAGGAAGAAGCAAAGCTTATTAAATCCTACCCCTCCATCTGGTACTTTTACAATCAGTAACTGTTACATTTGTTCACTTCCTGCTTTCCTAATATAGTTGAAGGTTTTTTTTGGCTTTTTTTTTTTTATTTTTAAATGTTTACATTTTTTGTCCCTTACCGAAGTACGTGGTGATATGACCATCCAATGACATAATGGGTACCATAGTAAGTGTCAATATAGTGATATATATAGCACATCGTGACTGGTTCAAGACTCTTCATCCTTGTATTTAGCAAACATCAACTGCTTGTATTGTTTCTTGAATTGGCTCATCGTTGTGCATTGTTTGACTTCCTTACTCAATCCATTCCATAGTTTGATTCCACATACTGAAATGCTATGGCTTTTTAACGTAGTCCTAGCATATAAGTGTTTCAAATGTAGTTCTTCCCTGAGATCATATTTCTCCTCTCTTGTAGAGAGGTATTAGATGACATTTTTAGGGAATTGGTTATTTTTAGCCTTGTGCATTATTTTAGCTGTTTGAAGATGAACTATATCAGCAAGTTTAAGTATTTGTGATTTTAGAAATAAGGGGTTAGTATGTTCTCTGTAGGCGGCAATATAAATTATTATTTGAAAGAAACTTGGTTTTTGGTCTGTGTTGTTGCTGAGCAACTCACAAGAAAACTGTGGAACTGTGAAAACTGAGGCCAAACTTTCAAAAAAAAAAAAAAAAAAGGATTGGGTGCTATTTGATGGGTCTTCGTAAATGTTAACGGTGACAACTTTTACAAGCCTTTAAGTTGTAAAAGGAATCCCCAACAATGAGGGCATCAGTGTTGTTACTTGCGCTTGATGTTTGCGGAAAACCAAAAAGCTGAAGCACATACTTGGTTTACCAGCCTTTTGAGACACCCTCTCAACTTTAGGTGATTCTTTCTTCGTTATCTGGCCTTTGGTACTTCTCATGTCTCTCTCCTTGAAGAAAAGAACAATGACATTGGGTTATAACAAACAAACACCATAATGGATAACTGACAGTTATGTTGATTAGCAATGGAAAGCCTCCTTGTAGCTGTTGTTGAACCAGCGTTGTTATTTAACAAAGCATCCCACAGAGTAGAAACCCACCCAAGCGGTAAGCTGAGCCGTAAATGTAAATGAGAAGCCTTTTGCAAGGTGTGATGTAATTGCAGTCGTATGACAACTCCACCTACCGTCATCTCTTTCAAGGCAGCCAGCTGCTCTTGCAGAGTGTGGATCTCCTCCTTTTCCTTCTGCCCATCCAGTGGACCACCACCCTTCTTCATAGACTGGGTGGATAATTAACATAGTCAATACAACATTTTTTCCATGTTTGCATTCATTTTCTTTGGCCGACTATGCAGACTATTAAAGTAGTTGTTGCGTTAGTCATGACATGAATCACTTGAATGTTGCCCGTCAGTGTGCCCATTAGTAATGGGAAGGTTGCTTTCTCATGATGATGCTGCAAAATTAAGCTTAAGTCATTGGATGACTCAGAAGTGTTATAGTAGAATGATGCCAGTTAGACAACAAATGCCTACTTGTAATCAAGTCTCATTTCTATTGAAAAGTTCTCACATTTGATGATGAGGTTTTAAATAAATACAATTATGTCAGTATGGATATTGTTGTTTAAGCCTTAAACCACTGCTGTAGATGAAAAATGTCTTGCCTGAGTCTCCACCAGCTTTCCGTCAACCTTGGCAAAGCCATCAAACAGGGTTTTGTAAAGGAAGTTCTTACGGGCAGCATTGCTCTGTGGAAGGTAAACGAGAGCGGCTGCACCGTGTTGCTTGTACATGGACAAAATGATGCGCGCCGCCTGCTCTCGAACAGCGGATGCGCTGTGCTCCAAAGCTGTAGTGCAGAACTGAAAGAGATAAAGAGACAGGTTGAGATAGAGAAGTTCACACTCCTTTCCAAGAATATTGAGATGAGAATTAGGTCATCTCCAGAGGACTGTGGTGTAATTTGATGTTGAAAAATGGATCACTGTGAAATGTGGCATCTTTCTGTAGTGGCTCAGGCATGCATTTAATTTTAGCAAGAACCAGAATTTTACGGATAAAGTGTTAATTTTGTCTTATGAAAAGGAAAGCACCCTAAGTAAACAGTTCCGTACACCTGGGCAAAGCTCTTTTTCCCCCAATTCCCATAAATTGATCCCTCGTGGGCCCCTAAGCTAAGTCTTACGGCCAGAGCTTCGCCAAAGCAGATCACCCAGGTAGCAACAGCGGGAAAAGGAAGAATGTGCACTCTCAAGCTGTCAACAGAGCGTGTCACGGGATAATATAAGAACATCTACCACAGTCATTGAGCTGCGTGTGTTGCATATTTGTTGACATACTTACATGCTTAACCTTATCATAGACAACAAGTCACAGATAAACCAGGTGTCTATTTCATGTTTCTCGCTGAAATGATTAATGTGACACGAGCAAAGGCACCCCCCCTCGTCACATCTCAATCCTGACTGCTAATGTTTCCCAAACAAATTTGGGAAGCGTTCCACACAAAGACACCCAGCAAGCATGCACAAACATGCAGACAAAGGCCACAAGAGTGGAAACACAGAGGGTAAACATAACAATTTGTCTTGACTGATAAAGAATGTGCAGAATCAGAGGGGGGCTGAAAGGGAAGTGGCAGGGGTCATGAAGAAACAAGATGAGACTTGGTTTGTCCACACCCTGGTCAATAAGTGGACAGTTTTGACATGGATATTAGGTCAATGCTGGAATCTCGGGGAGCACACAGGGCTAGAAAATACATGCCAAGAGTGACTACACTGACTCTAGCTTAGCAAAAGTCTGTTTACAACTAACGCAGTCCATCTATGTTCCCACCCTCACCTATGGTCATGATTTTTGGGTCGTGACCAAAAGAACGAGATCGCGGATACAAGCGGCTGAAATGAGTTTACTTCGTAGGGTAGCTCTTTCTTGTTGAAAGCTTCTGTATAAAAGACCCACCAAATAATATGGTGTTACTTTTAAAACATACTTAACCCTTAGATGCATGAGTGACTGGACCCTACACTCTACTAGAATCAATGCGTTTTTATGCCAATTTTGACATTTGGTTAGGAATAATCACTTGTATGATATTTAGTATTATATTTAGGAGTTGATAAGAATCAAAGGTTCCTATTGGATTCCATAGAAAATGCATGCAGGTCATTTTTGACTCACTTATGGAAGGTTGGGGTCGTCACACAAAAACGAAAATTTCTTAAAATGTATAAAAGTTAAAAATGTGAATGGCATGATATCAAAAACGTGTTTTTTGAGGAATACCTGGAATATGAAATGCTAAAAAAATGTCATTACAAAGATATTTCAAGAAAACAACCTGACCGGGTCATTTTTGACCCACTTATGGAAGGTTGGGGTAGTAACACAAAAACAAAAAATTCTTAAAATGTATAAAATGTAAGTTAAAAATGTGAATGGCATGATATCAAAAACATGTTTTTGAGGAATACCTGGAATATGAAATGATATAAAATTTTCATTACGAAGATATTTCAAGAAAACAACCTGACCGGGTCATTTTTGACCCACTTATGCATTTAAGGGTTAACAGAGCATTTTTAATTATTTACCATCATTACATTCTCCAAGGTGAATCCAGAGTTCTCTGTGCCTAGCTCCACCAGGAGACTCTCAAGCAGCTCCAACCGACTCTGAGCCAGGCGTGAGGGGAAGTTGGATTTGAAAGGTTTCGCCAGCTCAGTGGGGATGAACTGCAAGGCCCGAACTTCCTTCAGAGCGGCAATTTCCTAAATAACCGGCACAAATAGAGACAATTACGTTTTGAGTGATTACGATTAGACAAACACCACTGTAGTTATTTGTCAACTGTAAGCCACTGTCAGGTCATATCGTGTATAAGTCATACAACACAGTGTAATGTGTCCATCAAAACAAGCACCTGACTGGAGATGAAGTCATGTGTGGACATGTATAGTATAATTAGAGCAACATGGTAGGAGGCTCCTGAAAAAACTCAGCTGTGCCATTTTATCAGGTGATTGGAATGTGTGTTGGAAACATGGGACACTTACACACGCACACACACTATATAGCACATACAGTATACCGTATAATAAAAACACATTCAGTCTTTTGGCGGACTTCTGAATGTATCCAAAAAGGTCTGATGATGACTTCAGCAGCTACTAGAGATCACCAAGGCATTTTCTTTCTTTGAAAATCCTCTTATGTTGTAATGGTAACGGTAATGGTTTAATTTTATTTGAACATGCATCAGGTTACAATTGAATGCATCACATAATCAGTTCACAGTTCCACATGTCCAAAAGGAGTAGGAAGAAGCAAAGCTTATTAAATCCTACCCCTCCATCTGGTACTTTTACAATCAGTAACTGTTACATTTGTTCACTTCCTGCTTTCCTAATATAGTTTAAGGTTTTATTTATTTATTTGTTTATTTGTGACTCCTTTAGGATGAGGTGGAGTACTGCAATGCCTCCGCCAATTACATTTGTATTATTTTGCCCAATTAGTAACACGCAAGGTTATTATGAATGCTGCAGTTTATAGTTATATAAACAGACAGGTATATTATAATTTTACTTTAGTACTATTTTGTGAAAGCATAAACTCTACAGATGAGTCATACCTGGATGCAAGCGATAGCGTTGAACCGGAGGCGTCTAGTCGAGTCCCCTGTCCTAGCCAGTAGATTGGGCCAAGTTTGATCCAAACAGTGGGTCACCTCAGTCCGGCCTAAACCTGGGATCAGCTGGCTGAACATGAAGAACAGCAACTTCAAGGAGGCTTGGAAAACCTAAGGAGGACAAATAGTGGACAAAAGGCAACGGCCCTTTAATGAGGAGCTAACATTTGACAGACAAAATGCAGTAAAAGTAGTAGTAGTAGTAGAAAACATGCTGCGACATGCTTTACTTGTGTTCCATATCCGGTTTAATATTCAAACCAACCTTTTTTGACAAGAACAACAAAGGTATTCACTGTATTTGTGACTGTTTGTGTGCATAGTAAACACTCTAGCCACAGTCATACCTTGAGTGCAGGTACCCACCCGACACCACTGAAGACAAGGTTGACCTAAATAATTAAATAAACAGGTAACACCTTAATGGAGAAGTATGTGTATTTACACTCAGCTCAGGTAAAAAAAAAACACTAGCTGGGATAGGCTCCAGCATACCGCTGGGACCCTAATGAGGATAAGCAGTATGAATGGAAGGATGGCTATTACAGCACTACTACAGTAAGTTATTGCCACAGAGGTGTTACAAGGCTAACTTTGTCAAAACTGTTTTTTTAACGAGAGGAAGCCAACAGGGAGAACACTGTTCCAAGCATGTCTGAGTGCTTGTGTTTCAAAATCAGGAGCGTGATTTGTGCTTGTAAAGGGATTCCAGAAAGCAGACTTTTGACAATGGACGTTGAAACCTATCCAGAAGAGCTTAACAATGCAGACTCACAGATGAAACTTTCTCAAGGAGAGCTCTCTTGACTAGGAAGACTGTAGCTCTTATCATGTTCCTCAGCTCCTCCTTGGGAGTCGTGGATGATACCTCCAAAAGCTTCTTGTGCACAGCCAGGAGTGCCTCTTCTCTGTTCGACCATGATTTAGAATATGCACTTGCAACCTAGATTAGAGTAGTCAAGAATACAGACAGTACAGTATTAGTACAGCGATTAATATCTACATATATTGAATGATTCAGCTACGTCAGGCAAACGATTACCAGACTCTCTCCAAAGACTTCTATTTGAAGCCCAGCCTCTCTTTGAGCCTTCTCCGATAGAGGTTCTGGTTCTCCGCCGGTCTCAGGGCTAGGTAGAGTCCTTTGGGTGTCGTGTAAGAGGAACTGCTTCATTACAGGACTCTGGATGTCCTCCACTGGCTGCTGGTCTTTCCTTTGAGGGGCTGGCAACAGCATCTCATCATATGGCAAGCTGGTAACCTAACAAGACAGGAAACATGTTGAAATATTCCTGCACAAGGTAAACACACGTTTGTGCTTATGTTATTTGTGCTTTTTGTATACCTTAAATACAAAAAAAAGATATTAGAATTGAACCAATACAAATCTAAATGTTTGATGTGCAGAGTTTAACCCTGGAACAGATTAATTTCTATTCTTTCTTTGCTACCACTAGCTCTCTGTTTATTTGACTAAAAAATAACGCCGCTTATCCTCACTGGAGTTGCGGGGGTATGAAGCTGTTTTCGGGCAAGAGGCGGGGTACACCCTGGACTGGTCGCCTGTTGCACACTTTTAATTAAATAGAGAAACGTAAACCTGCAGTGGAGCTAAACTGAGGCAGCGGTGAATAAAAGAATAAAAATGTAAATGGTGTCTTTTAGCAGTGCGAACTAACTCACCCATTAGAAGCCACACCCCATATAACCCACACACACTAACCATGTCATGTAATGACAGCAATTTGACAAAGTTTAGCTATTAATGTTCGCTATCATTAAATCTATCATAATGACACAATGACTCCAACTGGTCAGT
Source organism: Doryrhamphus excisus (assembly GCF_030265055.1). Lineage (NCBI taxonomy): Eukaryota > Metazoa > Chordata > Actinopteri > Syngnathiformes > Syngnathidae > Doryrhamphus > Doryrhamphus excisus. The sequence continues at coordinate 15,235,938 of NC_080475.1, read as the reverse complement.
AGGTAGCTTCCACAAGACTGTTTTGGTCAAACAAACATGTACCCAAACACGAGACAGCGGTGTGTGAAAGCCATGAACTCGAGTCATCTTATTCACCCAGCACAACAATTTTTTTACAAATTTTAATGACAAATGTACACATTTATTTGTTCAATCTGTTTTTTTTAAACTACAGTTGGTAACGTGCAAGCTGGTGTGGTGGTGGTCTCATATTTTTTGTATGATTCTAATGGTTGCGAGAGGTTGAATTATGTTATTCCAGCGAATAAAAGTGGTACTTACATCTATTTTTGGTAGAGTAGATGAGGCTCTAGTTATGTCAGATGGATTGCTCTTAGGCGACACTGTGTCAGAGTCTGTTAGATGGCTCTGCGGCGTTTTTGAGAAAGCTTTCCCTTTCCTTATCGTGTCAAAGGGTTTGGCGGGGGGCGACTGGTGGTCTGAAGAACGGAGAGGTGAAGGAACCTCCTGGGATGGAGACGGTTCTGCTGCACTTGTGATCTAGTGAGGAGGTAAATGAGCAGAAGTGAGCTTTTACAAGACTATTAATAAATAAACAACCACAAGTGTTTGCTGAGTGACCATTGTCATATCCAGCAGGTTGTGGACCTTCAGCTGTTGGTAGACACCCTGCCGGTACTCATCCATTTCATCCTTCTTCTTCTTGGCAAGGTCATAGTCCTCCTTTTCCATAGCAGATTGCTTCTCTACATCAAATCTTGCCAAATGCTCCCCGGCCTATGAAGAAGGCGGAGAAATCAAGTCAGTCACATGGTTTTACAATGACATGACATTGGGACGATGACATTGCAGCCAACCATACGCCATTTCTCATTTTCAGGGCCACAGTCCCAGCTGATACCAACTGATTTTGTGTGAAAGTTGGACGACAAAGTGCAATGGTTGCCAGTCAACCACAAGCTGATGAAATGTGGACCACTACTACAATATATGCGTTGGCCCAAATTGTGAAATTCATGTTACTACTATTATATAAATGTAAGATGAGATACAACCTTTATTGAATCCTTCTAAGGAAGTGTGCTGGTCTGAGTGGTTTGCCATGAAGCACAAACATACTTGTCGAGCAGTCTGATTACCATGGCAACATCTGTAACTGTGAGGTGTCCGGAGTACAAGTGCGCCTGCTATCTGGTTACAGAAAGCCTCGTCATTTTTTTTTAAGTAAGAAGGCCACATAAAAGACACAACCTGAGAACAGTCACTGCAGCTGTTGAGCTTATTAAGAATTTATGGTGAGCATGGTAACACTGGATACAAAACAGGTGGGTGACTGCAATCTAAGCAAGTTTAACATGTAATGGTGATGGCAATGGTTTTATTTCACTTGAACATGCATCAGATTACAATTGAGTGCATCACATCCTTGTATTTAGCAAACATCAACTGCTTGTATTGTTTCTTGTATTGGCTCATCGTTGTGCATTGTTTGACTTCCTTACTCAATCCATTCCATAGTTTGATTCCACATACTGAAATGCTATGGCTTTTTAACGTAGTCCTAGCATATAAGTGTTTCAAATGTAGTTCTTCCCCGAGATCATATTTCTCCTCTCTTGTAGAGAAGTATTGGATGACATTTTTAGGGAATTGGTTATTTTTAGCCTTATGCATTATTTTAGCTGTTTGAAGATGAACTATATCAGCAAGTTTAAGTATTTGTGATTTTAGAAATAAGGAGTTAGTATGTTCTCTGTAGGCGGCATTATGAATTATCCTTACTGACCTTTTTTGCAGCACATTTAGTGAGTGAAGATTTCCACACAATAAGTAAGATATGGCAGAACCAGAGAGGCCTGCTTAATGGGTGACATTACATTGAATATACAAAGGGAGGAAGCAAATAAAGGGGAAATAACAATAACAGGATGCAGAACCACAAACAGAAGTTGACATTTGGATGTTAAATAATATTCATATTGCATTAAAGTGGACCCACTATGATAATTTTTCAGCTCTTTGGATTGAGTTGTGGACCCCTATAGAGTACCCTTTAAGGTTAAAATACCTTTTTAAGCAGACTATCACCCACATTTACTGGAATTAGTATTATTTAAACAGTGTACACATACCTTTTGAAGATCAGCGATGGCCTGCTTCAGATACTTTGCTTCCTCATATCTCTCCTGGCGCACCATGTCCTTCTTCTTTTGATCCAGCTGGCGGATGATATGGGCCACTTCCGGGTCCTGGTACATGTCAAAGGCCAGGTCGTCCAATGGTGAAGTGGAATTACATTTTCTGGGTATTTCATTAAAAAACAGACATAGTGTTCAGTGGTATTTCACGAAGGCCTTAAGGCTTTGTAAGTAAATACATACATGTTTGTTACATGTCTGATTGACATGATGATATATTTTATTCCATTGAATCCATTTAATTTGAATGGACTTAATTTAAGCTTCAATTTTTTGTCATGTCTATGTGGAAGCCATCATTTGACCACTTTTCTCCCAAGTAGGGGGTTTTGTTTTGTGGTCGTAAATAAGTACTAGGACACATATTGCTGTTATAAACTCACAGAGTCTCATTTGCATAATAGAGAACCTTTCAACTAGTTGAGTACCTACCAAAAAATAAGAACACACAAGATGGGCCCAATATGGGACAATTTGTGGATATACGTATGTTGTCTATACATTTCGAAATGTGTTTTGCACTGGCTGCCACCTGCTGGAAATGCCTTAATGGTTGTCTTCCAGACTAAATGGCTTTGTTACATAGTGTTATTGTCATGGGACAAAGACACCAGGGTTCAATGGCCGAGTCTCACCCTGCGAGGGTCGCATCCAAGGCAGCTTCCAGCTGAGTGCTGGTGAGGTAGTGTTCGATCAGCTGCTCTCTGCTTGGCTGGGGGTAAACAGATGGACAAATCACACACATACAGGATACACGCTTGATGTACCGCGCTGTACTTCCACTAATCAAATTCTTCTCTTGTTGCTGCCTTAACGGTGACTCTAAAGTTGTCCTTTTAGATAAGATATAACAATCAACAATAAATAAAATCACAAATCTGATATTGCCCAAATAGTTCTGGGGATAACTTTATAAGACGACACTTGAGCATCATTAAGAATAGTTGACCTCTGCTGACGGGATCACCAGTGTAAGGTGGAGGCGCTTAGTAAGATTAGCAGAGGAAAAACAATACACTGCTTGTTCATTGGAATCTTTGTGGGAGTGTGTCAGTGTCTTTTTCGAGTGTATGTGATTTTTTGGGGGGTTAAGGTGTTCTCCCTCCCTCAGAAACTATCTGTCTGCAAGCCTATCTGATTACACCGACTCACTAAAGCCCTCCAGTGTGATTGCATTCAAGCTTCTCCTTGTATCTCATTACTACATTCCTGAAACTATCAGGACTATCAACTAACTAGTCAAGCATTCATATAGACAAATTTCCCCACTGAGGGACGAATAAAGGCATATCTTAGACCACATGCTATAATATTTGTTATTCTCTTCAATAGGAATGTTTTGGAACCTGGAATGAGGTTTTAAAATGACTAAATTAATGTAGATGTTTTTATTCATATGTGCATTTCCTTCATTAAGGCGTCAAAAGTTGAAACTGCCGGCACAACAAATCGACAGCACAACAGCGCCACCAATTGCTGCAAAGATGTAAGTATTCAAAACGGTTCATAAGAGCACTCACCATGGTGTGAAAAGCGTTGCCATCCAGTGGCTCACCGAGCACATTGATAGCCACCAAAGAGACCTGAAATCACATAAAAAGGGGAAGAAAACTGCATGGAACTCAATGAATGACATGTCATTTAAACGTTTGAACTTTGAACTTACAGCAGGATATTGTAACATTTACCCATAGAAACCATTGTTTAACTTTCAGTTTGGAGTCTGAGGCTCTGAACAATAACACAAGTGCCATAGCTACCGTACCTGATTGTAGCGATTGTGACGGTTAACGTGATTCTGGTGGAAGGTTATCTTCAGGTAAGTTCCGACAGCATCTACATGGACTGATTTCAGCTCTCGGGCCTTGAAGCCGGTCTTCTCGTTGTCCGACAGAGACACATAGCTGTCAGGATAACATACATCATTAGCTTTGTGTTGTATTATAACGTAAAATATCTATTGTAATATCCCTGGGAACACAAAGCAGAAACAAGCGGGATATACTAATGCTATTTGTACGTTCGAATGTTAGGATTTTCATGTTGAACTTGTTTAATGGTGTTTGTTATGCAGTCTCACCCAAGTCTGCGAAGCTGTCCAACGACTGCTGAAGTGCTGGGTTCAGGAAGAGTGTCCCCTATTTGGAACTCCACTTTAGCTGGGATCAGGTAATGGTGGGCCAGGAGCTGCAGCTTCTTTACCCGACTTCTTTCCACCAGCTGCAGGGTGATGTGCTGAGGGTAGCTGCACAACCTGTGAAACATGTTTAAGGTTTAAGATGAATGAAAACAACCATGTATTCTGCAGCATTGGTGGTTTTCATTTATTCAATGACAGCAGCAAGCATAAACAAAATAACATGCTGCAGATTAAAAACTGCAAAATAAGAATAGAGTGGCATCTAAAGGATGTATTTTTTCATTTTTTGTGATGTCACAAAAGAGAAGGACACCAATAATAGCAAAGCAGAAAAGTATGACAACCATCGATCCATCTTCTTCTGCTTATCCGAGGTCAGGTGACAGGGCCAGTAGCCTAAGTATTTAGTCCAGTTCCTCCCGGCGGATTTTGAGGCCTTCCCAGACCAGTTGAGAGACAGAACTGGGCACATTTGGAACAAGTGCGAGGTAAGTCACAGTTGATGAACTACACTGCTGACGGAGATGTCATACTTCAGGACAAAAATCCGACCAATCCCTTAAAGCGCTGTGCCAACGTCATGCGACACCTGCCTTCCTGTTTGTTTGCTTATGTCAGCTGGAAATGGTTCCAGCTCAACCATGAACCAGACAAGCGGAATAGAAAACGGATGGATAGACATTATTATTCTGCGGTTGTCTTCTTTTTTGCTACCTGAACCACCTAGTAAGGTTTAATGATGACACCTTGAAAGCTTTATGGTTCCATTGTATAATATCTGATAAAGGCAAGACAAATTGTACAAATAAATAGTGTTTTGTTAATGTACTTGCTGGATCTCCACCCACGGACGGTGGGTGCATGGACCATGAGCTCCTTAGCATTGAAGTTGTCCTCATGACTGGAAGAGCTGACCACAATAAATCCTATTTTCCTGGGCATCCCTTCACTTTATACTGGAAGAAGACAAACAGGTTAATTGGTGAATGTGACATATTTACTTCAGCAACACTGCATGATTTGATGTTCTAAATTGAAAAAGAATGATAAAGTGCGGCACAATACAATTTTTGACGGGGGCTGGAGGGCAAACTGTCAACATGGCTGAGCCTTAGCTCAGCCTGTTGTCGCTGTGTTGTGCTGGCGTTTTTATCCACTCCAACCAATCGACTTGACTTAAAACCGCCTTCCACCTTGATTCATACAGTGTTGACTGAGAAGAAAAAGTAATTTTTTTTTTGAGAATTCTGATAAAGCTTACCGCGAACATCACCTCAATGTTGACAGCTCGTCGTCACGTCTCATCTCCATAACCAATTGCGGACATGCGCAGTAGCTTGTCGTAAGGGATTGTGGTCAATTGAGTTTTTGTATGAAACTATACGGTCACAACTTCCTGGTATTTTGGTTTGACAGGATATATATCTAGTAACTTCAAAATAAAGCTTTAATCAGACAAACGTGATCAAAGTAAAACCTCGGCACCAGAGAAAAATAGCGTGATATTCGAAACAGCCGGTCCGTACAGAGCAGCAGCTCGGTGTTTCTCTTTTTCAGGGTAAACATAAACAGTTGCTCTATATCCCCGTGTGCTGTATTTTCTTTTGAAGGCATCTAAACGGAAGTCGTGGAATTCTGAGATTCGGCAACATGGACGAGATGAAAACATGGCCAGAAGTAGAGAAAGTAGCGACAGAAAAGAGACGAGAGTTGGTTTTGCAAGGCGCAGCAGCCGACAAGAAGATTTCCACACATGGGGGTCTCACGCCTGCCATTTATTCCCTCAAGCTGCTCAATTATTTGGAAGTTAGCCAGTGTCCGAGTTTGACAAAGCTCCACGACGACATCCAGCATCTGAGCAACCTTCAAAGTCTCATCCTGTGCAGAAACAAACTGGACTGCATACCGGATGTCATCGGCAGCCTCAAGTCCCTAAAAGTTCTGGACGTTTCGGTTAATAACCTGAAGGTTTTGCCAGAAGGAGTCACCCGGCTACAAGAGCTGACCACATTGAATGTGAGCTGCAATAGCATGGAGGCTCTCCCGAATGGGTTGAGCCAGTGCACCAAACTGTCCACCATTAACATCTCAAAGAACCGCATCTCTGGCTTCCCTGAGGATCTCTGCTCGGAGCGCTTGGATCTGCTTTGCACCCTGGTCGCCTCGGATAACGCCATCGTTGAGCTGAGCAGAGATATTTACAGGCTACCTGCTCTAAAGGTAGACTCACTGTGCAATGCTAAATGTGCATTTTACGAGAATAAAGTTGTAACGTGTTTGGAACCAAATCATAAAATCTAAGATTTTGTTCTGCTCATGCCCATCCTTACAGGTTCTGGATCTCTCCAACAACAAGCTGAGCGAGGTCCCATCTACTCTAAGTGACTGCTCTAAGCTGAAGGAGATCAACTTCAAGGGCAACAAGCTGAACGACAAGCGCCTGGAGAAGATGATGAACGGCTGCCAGACCAAGTCCATCCTGGACTACCTCAGAGGAAAAGGGAGGCATGGTGAGGACAGCGGTGACGTGGATGGAGGGCGCAGCTCTGACAAGAAGAAGAGGCAACAGCAGCAGAAGAAAAAGAAGAAGAATAAGGATGAAGAGGAAGATGATGATGAGGTGGAAGAAGTGAACAAAATGGTGGTGAGGGTTCTCCGTGTTTCTGATGCTCCCGACACGCTCAGTGTCAGAGTAAGCACAGAGGTGAAGGATGTGCGGCCTTACTTGGTGTGCTGTGTGGTCCGAGGCATGAACCTCAAACCTGGGAACGCTCTCAAGAGGTTTCTGATTGCTCAGGTACGTAAGCTGATAGCGGAGGTATCCAAACTTTTCACTTGACTTCTAACACTACTTTCCCCCACCCATCAAGACAAAACTCCATGAGGAAATATGCGAGAAGAGGACCATTGCCACCATTGCTACTCATGATGTGCAGCTTCTCAAAGGTCCTCTGGTGTATGAGGCCCAACCTCCCACACAGCTAAAGGTAGGCCCACATCACATCTATCCAACTCTCATGAGATTCAGATTCACCTCCTTATATAGTTGTTAATTCAAAACAAAAATGGCTTCTTATTGGAGGGCAGCGGGGACTGCTGGGGTGCTGGGCTCTAGGTGGGTGCACTCAGGGGCTTGGGGGGTCCGGGGCCAGGTGGGTTGGCTGGCGGGGTTGGTGGTGTGCTAGGGCAATGTCCTGGGGTTTTGCTGAGGTGTCTGATGTTCCTACTCTTCTTTTCTTGTTTTGTCTTATGTAAGGTTCTGTGATTATATGTGTGGAAAAAAATATCACTTATTGAATTGGTAACTGCTCTGGCGTGGAGAAGGGGTAGAATTTAATAAGCTGTGCTTCTTCCTGCTCCTTTTCAGGCATGTGTAGTAATGAGGTGTTGTGTATGTACGTATGTATGTCTGTGTGTTGTGTGTGTGTGTAGTATATATATGTATATATATATATATATATATATATATATATATATATATATATATATATATATATTTGTGTGTGTATACATTTATATGTGTATATACATGTGTGTGTGTGTATATACATACATGTATATGTGTGTGTGTGTGTGTGTATATATGTGTGTGTGTATATACATATATGTGTATATATGTGTGTGTGTGTATATATGTATATATATATATGTATATGTGCGTGTATGTATATGTATGAATATGTGTATGTATGCTGCATATATATGTATGTGTGTGTGTATATATGTAAGTATATAAATAGATATTGTAAGTGTAGCGTATTGTAAGTGTATATGTGAGATACATTAATGTAACATAGTATGCATGTCTGAAATAAATTAAGAAGAAAAAAAAAGAATTCTCTCCCTCTGAATTAATACATGCTCTCTTTACTGTATGTCCTGCCAAGATTGTGCCACTGGGTCGGAAGGAGATGACGGCCGTGGAGCTGATAAGACATCTTCAACTGGAGGCTAACGAGCTGAGGAAGCAGAAGAAAAGGCAGAATGTCACTGGCCTCCACAAGTCAGTCACACAATAATTAATTTTGCCTTATTGCTCTATTTTGTTTACAATTTTAAATAGAGGTCTGTCAATAGTAGGGATGTCCCCATCTGATCTCCAGGATAACAAGCTTTGTTTTTTAAATGTGGTACATGGCTTAAGGTTAAGTGTCAAGATAGACGTAGTATTGGGTGCTTGTGCTACACAACTTCTCTCAGTATTTATTGCATACTTGCCTTTTTCTTGTAGATACCTGCAGCTTCTGCAAGGAAAAGCGCTGTATCCCTGCTTAGTGGACGCAGAGGGACATGTCATCTCATTCCCGCCTATCACAAACAGTGAGAAAACCAAGGTGTGTGATTTCTATTCTGGGTTTCATCTACAGGACTTTCAGCAGAACCCACCTCAGATATTTTTGTATCCTCAACAGATCAAGAGGACAACCAAAGAGTTATTCTTGGAGGTGACGAGCGCAAGCAGCCTGCAGATCTGTAAAGATGTAATGAACACTTTGATTGCAGTAAGGTTTCTCTCTTACTTTTTTCCCCCCAATACAGCGTTATCTCCATAGTTGTGAAGCTTGTTGATCTCAAAGTTGATGTTGATGAGCAGTCATCAGAAATCAGGGGTACCCAAACTTTTTCATACCATTTTATGACTCAAATTGCTCCCCAGAAGAATTGGAATGAATTGAGCTGGTGTAAGATTCACCAAATCGTTTTGGTTCGCACACGTTTCGCTTCGAGTTGGACCTTCTGGAATGAATTAATGACACTAACCAAGGTTCCACTGTACCTCTTCCCTCACAGAAAATGGCCGAGTTGAACAAGTTTACAGCCGAGCACCGGGATGAGGCGGAGTCCAGTGGGGAGGGGGATATCGCACCACCAGACCAGGAAGCAAGTGCAGACGTATCCCATGAACTGACCATCCAGCAGGTTCGAACGGTGGACCAGGATGGGAACCTGAAGGTGGTCTACCCATCTAAGACGGACCTCTCCGAAGACATCCCTAACTTAACCGTCATTTGGTAGTTTTCATTCAGAATGAATATCACAGCGCTAAGAATACATTTGCCACTAAATAAGAAAATTAACTAATTAATTCATTCATTTTCTACCGCTTTTTCCTCACGAGGGTCGCGGGGGTGCTGGAGCCTATCCCAGCTGTCTTTGGGCGAGAGACCCTGGACCCTGGACTCCCCAGCCAATCACAGGGCACATATAGACAAACAACCATTCACACTCACATTCATACCTATGGACAATTTGGAGTCGCCAATTAACCTAGCATGTTTTTGGAATGTGGGAGGAAACCGGAGTACCCGGAGAAAACCCACGCATGCACGGGGAGAACATGCAAACTCCACACAGAGATGGCCGAGGGTGGAATTGAACCCTGGTCTCCTAGCTGTGAGGTCTGTGCGCTAACCACTCGACCGCGTGCCGCCAAAATGAATTCATTAAAGAGAAAATAAAATTCAAGTGAAGCTTAGTGACATTTTTAGTGCTTGTATGTTCAACCAAAATCAATAAATCAATGACATAATATTTAGTCTATAAAGACATTTTTTGTTCTTTGCGGTTTGTATATGCACGCTGGACTCGGTAAAAAATTTAACTATGGAATCAAGCCGCAGGATCTGCAAAAAGCATAAATAAATTTACCCTTTTTTGTAGTTTTCTTAAATTTATGACATGTATGATTTAAATCTAAATCTAGCCCACATATGCTAAATGCTAGTATAGGCAACCATCTATTTACATTCACAGGTGTAAGCAACCTCCAAGTACTTGTAAGTGCCCACACAAGGGTTTCCGAAGACCCCGCTTACTTGCTCTGATGGTGCAGCTGTTTTTTCCATTGCAACTGTTGAACAAAGAGGAAATGTTGGCTTACAGGAAATTAGCACATTTTGGCAAAAATATATCTTACAATCTGTGGTAATTTTGTTGTAAATGTATAATCTGGCTTACAAAATGGCTTGCTTGACTGCTTGTACGTTGGTTGGCCTTGTGTGTTTTGCCTGCAAATAAATGATTACTGATGACTACTATTATTACTATTATTCTTACGTAACAGGATTTATTTTGAGCAAAAATGGTGAATCTGTCCTTTTGCCACGTTATAATTTTAATCGATCTCAGTTCCTATAAAATTAACACCTCTATTCAAAGAATCACAAAGATGTAGAGGGTGTAGTCTACAAAAGCAAATAACCATCAGGGTGCCTTCACAGCTGTGGCTGTAGGCAACCTGATGTAGTTTTGTATAAACCACAGCTACATTTGCAGTATCATAAGTGTTTATCCCCTACCTCTTCTAAATGTGGACGACATTCCCACAAGATTTCATTTGTGCTTTCTTCCCCAGGTGTGAAACCATACAGTACCTGTTGGCAACAAGTGTAGAAGGGCTCAGGGATTCAATGTTTTGGACCTGACTTGGAAGTCTTTTGTATGTGCATGTGTAGTCCGGTCACGGCGTCCATAGTTGCCCCCGTGAACAAATATAACTTGTCCGACAAGAGGTGGCCAAGACATTATTGTTCATCAGGAGAAGTTTCGGAGGTGATGAGCAGGTTTGGTGTTAAGGACGGGAAAATGGTGATAGAGTTTGGAAGAAATTGAAGTCTTTAGGTGACAGCTGTGTATTGAGCTGCCAAGGAGAAGAAAAAAAGAGGAAGTGGGGGGGTTCGGCAGTAGTCCGGACCTCTTTGGGAATGCTTGGGAGGGAGTGTGACCAATCACAGGAGTGCGTTTGCAAAGAAATACAGCTGGAATAGGTACAGGTTCTGGGAGATCTAGAACAGGGGTTCCCAAACCTGACCAACTCAGGGCTAACTTGAAAATCTAAAAAATGTCTGCGGCCCACCTTTGTCCTATAAACAGTACATAGACGAAATGCTGCCTTCTCAGAGCACTTAACTTAATAATAATAATTAACATTATTATAAAAATGAGCATAATAATAATAAACTTTATTATTATTACGATTCAGGAGTGAAATGAAAGCAGGGGGATAAAGGAAACCCAAACTTTTAATCTGTGGTGTACACACAAGACAGAATTAATTCTCATACTTTTCATAACTGCATTAAAGACTGGCATGATGACCAGAGAGCTACGTTCCAATCATAAACTGTATAAGGTTCCTAAAATATTGTGACAGGTCAATAACACTCAATAGGTTATTACTTAGGACAATATTTTTTTTATCGTACAATAAATATTTTGCAATGAAAATATTATTAGCAAAAATGAATCATATTTTTAATGACTTCTCATGGCCCATCTGCATCCCACACTTTGGGAAACTGATCTAGAAAGCATTCTGTGCTGGTTATTGTATGTAGCTGCTCTATAGGACTCCACAAAGGGCCGAAAAATTAGCATAATTGGTCCCCTTTCATTAAAGTGAATTATTGTATCCGTCTGTAAGCATATCTATACTTGGAGTGGGCGGGGCATAAACTGGAAGTGGTGGTTTAACTGGAAATGGGTGGGCCTTAAAGGGGAACTGCACTTTTTTTGTAATTTTGCCCATCATTCACAATCCTTATGTGAAACATGAACACATATTTCTTTCCCTTTTCTGTGCATTATAACGCAACAAAATGATTTAATATGAGCTAGCTAACCAAGCACATAATTTGGACACACTTATTTCGACTATGAAGCCCTCTAAAAAAAAAAAACAACGTTGCATCGTTTGACATACATGTTGTGATCATGCATTAACATGTACAATGATGATAATATGTAATAGTTGTAGTATCTTACCGTATTTTGCTGATTTAAAACACGACTGAAACTTCCTGATTTCACATACTTACTGTATGCTAGTTCCGTCAACACACATGAAATACAAGGTAAATGGGGGATTTATATTTTTATTTAAATTTCCCCTTTCTTCACAGAAAATACCAGAGTTGAACAAGTTTACAGCCAAGTATTGTGAGGAGGTGGGGTCTGATGGGAAAGAAAATCGCCCACCATAGCTAGTGCAGACACTTCAGGCAAACTGACCCTCCAGCGGGTTAGACCAAGGGAGTTAGACCAAGACCAATGGGGCCCTGGAGGTGGTCTAGCAACCCCTAATGTAACCATCATTTGGTAGTCTAAACTAAAGGTGATTATTACAGCACTGAGAATACATAGGGAAAAAAATAAATTAATGGAGGTGCCCATTAGTGCCCCTTAATTGATTTTTTTTCGACTGAATAAAATCAATAAATAACTGCATTAACCTTATCGATGAATAATTTTTCATAAGAATATCTAGCCTATAGGTATTTTTTTCCTTGTCTGCTGCATTGTAAAAATAAATCGTAAATATAACAGAGAGAAGAATAAAGCATATTCGATAAGTAAAAGTCAAGAAAAACCCCACCATCAAAAATGCATCGTTGTACACTGACCTCAGTAACAAACATCCCGTTATGTTCACTGAGCAATGTTGGGTTAATTCCATGAATCTGCAAAAAGCACATAAATACGTTGTTAATTGTTATTGTTATTATTTGGAGTATTTATGAACCTACATGCTTCATACACGTCAGACACATATTCAACTGCAAAGGGAGTCAGACCTCTTGGCAGTGATACGGTTGCTTTGTCTCTGTGGGGCATGCCCCAACACAACAACGTATTCATACGTCTTTTAGGTTTTGTTTTTATTTACATATGTGTACACACATAATTCAGGTCCAAAAGTGAAAATTTTGTTGCAATAATACAATTTCAGATGAACTACATTAATGAACCTACAAATGCTCTTTATGTACAATAATAAAACAATCATTGCATCATATTATGGACTAAAAACAATAAAAACTGATTTTAAAAAAAGGTTAATTGAAGATTATGGTGAAAACGTAAACACTAACACTTTATCCATGGTACATTTACACCACATATCTAAAACCAATTAGGCAGCTTCCTACTTACGTTTACACACGTACGTAACCCTCAGGTACTTGTAGGTTCCCCCACAGGGGTCTCCAAAGATACCATTGCTCGCTCTGATGGTGCAGCTTTTTTCCCCATTGCAACTGTTAAACAAATAGGAAATGTTATTGTACAGGAAATTAACACATTTTCGGCAAAAAATAAGACAATCTTTGTCGTAATTGTGTGACCTGGCTTGCAAAATAGTAGCAATAAGTTTGTTGGAAAAGAAAATGACCACACTGAATAAAGTGACTTCCTTAGCGGCCATTTTAGAAGAATCCTCATTGTGTATTTGGTAATGGCAATGGTAATGGTAATGGTTTTATTTCATTTGAACATGCATCAGATTACAATTGAGTGCATCCCATAATCAGTTCACAGTTCCACATGTCCAAAAGGAGTAGGAAGAAGCAAAGCTTATTAAATCCTACTCCTCCATCTGGTACTTTTACAATCAGTAACTGTTACATTTGTTCACTTCCTGCTTTCCATAATACAGTTTAAGGTTTTGTTTTGTTTTTTAATAATGCACGAGGTGATATGACCATACAATGACATAATACATTTGTATTAATATAAAAAGTATATTTTATACATAGCATGCTATGTGGAAGAGTGTATAATCTAATAAACTATATTATGATTGCAACATAATCTGAACTCATGATCACAAATGTTTATGTTTAATGACTTTTGCTCCAGGCAACCTCCTGATGTAGTTTTGTATGAACTCCATAAGATGGCAGTAGCTGCATGTAGAGCAGAGGTAGGGAACCTATGGCTCGGGAGCCAGGTAGGGCTCTTTTGATGACTGTATCTGGCTCTCAAGCATTTCTTACCACAATAAAAATGTATTTTTGCTAACATTTTAAAGTAAACCATCACCGAAATGACTGTTGAAAATAATATTCAAAATCAACAACTTTCTTATGCATTTTAATTCGTCCATCTATATTCTGCTGCAATACGGCCAACCATATCTATCTTTCCTGATGATATTTTCCAGGTCAAACACCAAAACTTGATTATTACTGGGTAATGCTGTAGTCTACCTCGGTCATTGAGATGTCAAAAAAACATGTAAATGTAAACTTTCCTCCTTTAGTCAAATAGCTAAAGCTGCAGAACCAAGCCTTCTGGTGAAGATGGCCAAAAGAATTAAATACGTGTACTGAATACGGTTCAAAACTATGCAGCAGCAGAAGTTGCATTAATGGCAGCAAGTATTTGATTTATTATTAGACACTGCGCTGTTCACGAAAGTATGCTGGCCACACCCCATTGGCGTGGGGTAGTGTGCCTGGTCTACATAATTAGAGCCCATTATATCTAAAACTGTTGGTCTTACATAAAAATGCACACATTTTATTGCATTCAAAATGCATATGGCTCTCACAGATACACATTTTAAAATATCTGGCCTTCATGGCTCTCTTAGCCAAAAAGGTTCCCGACCCCTGATGTAGAGTATTATGAGCATCCCAGCATCTTTTTTCTACCCCCTTTAAATGTAATTTAAAGGGGACTGTCATTTTGGACCACAAGAGCAAAACTGTTCTTTGATTGTCATGCCTCAACCTTTAGAGGAACTTTGGATCCTGTACCAACACCTCAAACCAGAGTTGTCCCACCGAGTCATTGAGCATGAACTGATTAAGGTTCCTGTTGCCATTTTGGATGGACCCATGCAATGCATCATGATGAAATGCACGGCATATTGTAAGCTAACCTGAAACAAAAAGCATGCTAACCAAGGCGGATGCTAACCAAGGTTCCACTTTATTGTGTTACTATTTTATTTATGTGTGGTTTCCTCCCCAAGTGTGCAATCATACCTGTTTGCGACGATTGATTTAACGTCGCCTCTGCATTCATCGTTTTGGACCTGAGATGGAGGTCTTTCAAATATGCACGTGGTCTGGTCACTGCGTCCAAAGATGGCCCCGTGGACACCTATAACGTATCCCTCCTCTGACAAAAAAGAGAAACAATTGTGATTTAACCAGGATGGCAAGGTGTAAAAAACTAACATGGGTGTCCAACAAGGGCCACATACAAATTGGAGGATGGGGGCATGCTACATTTTGTGCATTAAATATGATCATTCATTCATTTTCTACCGCTTATCCTCACGAGGGTCGCGCGATGGGGTGCTGGAGCCTATCCCAGCTGTCTTCGGGCGAGAGGCGGGGTATAACCTGGACCGGTTGCCAATTAACCTAGCATGTTTTTGGAATGTGGGAGGAAAACCCACGCATGCACGGAGAGAACATGCAAACTCCACCCAGAGATGGCCAAGGGTGGAATTGAACCTGGGTGTCCTAGCTGTGAGGCCTGCACGCTAACCACACTTCCACTGTGCAGCCCGCATGCAGATTAATGTACATGTATGTTAAACTACCCGAATAAAATAGCTTTGTGTAGTCTTATCTTTGTGTTTTAGGTAGCAAAGCAAATTAGAGTCATATCTAATAACATAGCTCATTAGAAATTCATTTTATTTTTGATGACATCTATATAAACCATAAAAATAACTTACCACAAGACAAATGTGCCAAAGAGTCCTCACATGCCAAGACATGAACTGATGAAATCAAATCAAACATGTTAGCGATCATGTGATCCACATTGTAGTATACGACATACGTGGCTGTAGTTTCCACACATACAGGTCTTCGGTGGCAAGCAGGTGAAGTTGGTGTCCAAATATTTAAAGATGCCAGGGCAGGGATCAGAAGTGCGGAAAACATCGACGTTCAGTTCACATCTTTTCTTGCCATTACATCTGCAGACAAAATGAGAACAAATATGTGATGAAGCAGAAGAAATACGAAGGCGCTTCCTCAACACATGGGTGTGAAACGCAGTCATTGTGTAGTGTGTATGTGTGTAAGTGATCCTTTATTTGATTTCTTTATTCTTTAATTATTTTTGTGTTTACAAGTAAAAAAAATTGTACATTTTTTTGTGTTTACAAGTGTAAACATAAGAGCTGTCTGGAGTTGGTGATCGATGCAAACATGGCAAACTTTGGAAATTTTGGAATATTTCAGCACACTTATGTTAGCCATACATGCTTGATGCCGCTTTTGTGCTACTGTGCAAGTGTACCTCACGCTGCGGCCAATCAATGCAGGTTACCTTTTCCACTGCCTGTATACTGCTAACTCAAAATTAACAAAATTCGTAAGAAGCAAAGCCTATTTAATCATCCCCATTCTCCATTTTACAAGAATTACTAGCAATTTGTTCAGTTAGTGTATTCGATATAATCCACTTTCCATGTTCAGTAATGATATTATATTCATTCATTCATGTTCATTTGACTAATAATGCTTTCCAAACAAGTGCAAGGAATAACCTTGTCTTGAGGACGTCCACGGCGCCCTCCTGAGAGCACTCTGTGTCGGCAAGCTGCTGCGGAGGTCGACCCTCACTGCAGATTTCTGGATCTGTGCGGCCGTACAAACCCTCCCGGACGCTGATCACTCCAGAAGCTGTCACAGGCCGAGAGAGACGTTATTGATACATAAGGAGTGGACCTATATACTGTATATGAATGCAATGCTGTTGAGTCCAGCCTTTATATTATAACTGTAGTACAGTTTGAAACACAGGTGCATACCAGACTTAATCTGTTTTGGCAGTATAAAGACACAGTACATGACTAAGTTGTTAAACATAATATTAAAAAAATCATAAACAAATAATGGTTTTCCAGTTAAATACATTTGTGAAGAAGACTGAAGTCTTACCACACTTAAGGCGATGGACATTTCCAAGGCTGTCACAAGTGGTTGCACGCTGCACTGGAGAAGCAACTGTGGAAACCAATATGAATGTACAAACAAACAATGCCTTAAATGTATGACACAGGCTGTGTTCGAAACCGCATACTTACCTAGTACTCATACTAACTTTTTGAGTATGTAGTGTGTCTATACTGGCAGTATGCGATTTTTGAGTGTGCGAGAAGGCCAGAAATGTTGAGTATGTATCATCAGCTTACTAATCATACTCAAATTACCCAGGATGCAACGCGAGGTGACGTCACCGCGGGAAAAAAAGTTGACTGAACACTGAGCCAGCAGGATGGACCAAACGGCGATGTCAAGCAGGATGTATAGCGAGTTGGTTCGCGTCTTGTTTTCAAAGTAAAAGCAGTGATTTATCATTATGTGTTTTTTTTGTATGGCAAAAGGGGGTGTTTTATTTTGTGAAAATAACCTGAAGTGCGTTGCTCATTTCAGCTAGCTTAAATTTTGCCGAATTCGTCCGAACGAAATTGTAAACATACACGGTTGGTATTTGGAGAAATAAATGGCACACTCGGGATCTAAACGGCCACTTTCTCGCCTGATTTAAAAAAAAATCTCAATAAAGTGATTAATTTAAAGAGTTTAGAGCTAAAGTGAAATCAGCTTCAGTCTGTCGATTTCGGCTGGGGTAGGAGTGCAATGCATTGTGGGTTAACATGTAGTATGCAGTCTGGAGTGTGGATAGTATGGGCATGGGAGTATGTAGTAGTTAGTATGCGGTTTCGAACACAGCCACACTTTCGGAACCTGCTGACTAACAACCTGACAAAATGCAGGTTTTGTGCACTCAAAACTGGCTTATTGTTTGCAGTGTTACATCACCTGGCGCTCACAAAACATTCATGTCAGTGATAACTGTGACGATTCGGGTACCACATGATTTTAGATAAAATGTCTGTTAATCCAATTTCATTTTCATTCATTCATTCATTTTCTGCGGCTTATCCTCACAAGGGTCGCGGAGGGGTTCTGGAGCCTATCCCAGCTGTCTTCGGGCGAGAGGCCCCGTTCACCCTTGGACTGGTTGCCAGCCAATCACAGGGCACATATAGACAAACAACCATTCACACTCACATTCATACCTATGGACAATTTGGAGTCGCCAATTAACCTAGCATGTTTTTGGAATGTGGGAGGAAACCGGAGTACCCGGAGAAAACCCACGCATGCACGGGGAGAACATGCATACTCCACACAGAGATGGCCGAGGGTGGAATTGAACTCGGGTCTCCTAGCTGTGAGGTCTCCGCGCTAACCACTTGACCGCCGTGCAGCCCAATTTCATTTTCAAATTATATTAAATCCAAAAAACAGAAAATCATTGCATCATATTATTTACTAAGGACCTCTGATGATTTCAATAAAATCTGATGAAAAACGAAGGAAATAGGTTCCCTGCCCCGGGTCATGGTGCAATTTAAATATAAACTGAGAGATAACTAGGCTGTTAAGTACTTACATTCACAGGTGTAAATAATTTTCAGGTACTTGTAGGTTCCCCCACAGGGGTCTCCAAAGTTCGCGTTGTTTGCTCTGATGGTGCAGCTCTTTTCCCCATTGCAACTGTTGGACAAATAGGAAACGATGGCTTACAGGAAATTAGCAAATAAGTTTATGTTACAGACACAAATGACAAATATTCACAATTCAAATTTAAACATGAATGAAAATAGCATGGCTGACGAGTGGTTAGCGTGCGGGCCTCACAGCTAGGACACCTGAGTTCGAGTCCACCCTCGGGGATCTATATGTGGAGTTTGCATGTTCTCCCCGTGCATGCGTGGGTTTTCTCCGGGTACTCCGGTTTCCTCCCACTTTCCAAAAACATGCTAGGTTAATTGGCGACTCCAAATTGTCCATAGGTATGAATGTGAGTGTGAATGGTTGTTTGTCTATATGTGCCCTACATGTGATTGGTTGGGGACCAGTCCAGGGTGTACCCGGCCTCTCGCCCAAAGACAGCTGGGATAGGCTCCAGCCAATGAGGATAAGCGGTAGAAAATGAATGAATGAATGAAATGAATACCTGTTATATGTGCTGTCTACAATATTCAAACGAGAATGAGATAATCCTGCTCCATCTACATTATGCTAATTGTGGGGCATATCTATTCTTATCCCCACTGCATGTGGCCTAAATTCTTGCAAAATGCGATACGTGATTATTTCCCCAAGAGTGCAATCATACCTGTTTGCAACGGTTGACTTGACTTTGCCTTTGCATTCGTCATTTTGGACCTGAGATGGCGGCCTTTCGAATATGCATGTCCTCTGGTCAGTGCGTCCATATATGGCATTTTTGACAACTATGACTTGTTCTTCTTCTGCTAAAAACGAGAGACAATTGTGATGTAAGCAGGATGGAAACAGTGGGTGGGGGCACAACATCCAAATAAGTACTCAAGAATATTAGAATCAAATCTATATAAACCACACCAGTGAGTCAATCTTACCACATGACAAATGTGCCAAAGAGTCCTCGCATGCCAAGACATGAACTAATCAAACCAAATAAAACATGTTAGCGATCATGAGATTGTTTACAACATACATGCGGTACTTTTCATACGTACAGAATTTGGGTGGCACACAAGTGAAGTTGGTTTCTAAATATTTAAAGATGCCAGGGCAGGGATCAGAAGTACGAAAAACATCGATGTTCAGTTCACATCTTTTCTTGCCATTACATCTGCAGACATAATCATAAAAGATTGTGATGGAATAGAATAACGTCCATGTTAACCCACCATCAAAGGAGACAACCCATATTTTGTGATGATAACTATAGAGCTGAAAGAGTGTGGCTGCTCAGTAAAATGTAATACGATACTGTTAAGAACTGAACAGGTGAGTAGTTTTACTTTACTTTTACTAGCTTTGTGGAAGTTTTATCAAATAGTACAACTTAAGTTGTAAATATACAACTTTTGATCGTGTTTAGGCCAGCAGTGGCTGGCTCTGACTGCACATCCACTGCTGTACCTGGTGCTATTGGTGCTATGCTATTGAAGATACTTGAAGATAATGAATACCTCATCTTGAGGATGTCCACAGCGCCCTCCTGAGAGCACTCCGTGTCAGCAAGCTGCTGTGGAGGTCGGCCCTCACCGCATATTTCTGGGTCTGTGCGGCCATACACACCACCCTGGACGCTGATCACTCCAGAATCTGTCACGTGCAGAGAGACATTATTGATCCATAAGGTGTGCACCTCTAGGCATGTATCCTACAGCCACATTTTAACAGTTGGCCTGGTCTACGACATAAGAGCCCATGAGGTCATTCATCCAGTTGAAATTAATTTGTCAAAAAGATTGAGAAGTCTTACCACACTTGAGGAAATGCACGTTCCCAGGGCTTTCACAGGTGGTTACACGCTTTGTAGGCACAACTGTAGAAACCAACGTAAATGATTGAACAAAACAAAAATGCCTATATACATCTAATAAGGAGTTTCCTAACTTTACCCAACCACATACACAGAAATTCATTGATGCTGGAGGCCACTTAAACCAATCCATGTAATGGTAATGGTAATGGTTCTATTTCATTTGAACATGCACCAGATTCCAATTGAGTGCATCCCATAATCAGTTCACAGTTCCACATGTCCAAAAGGAGTAGGAAGAAGCAAAGCTTATTAAATCATACCCCTCCATCTGGTACTTTTACAATCAGTGACTGTTACATTTGTTCACTTCCTGCTTTCCTAATATAGTTTAAGTTTTTGTTTTTATGTATTTTTGTCCCATACCGAAGTACGAGGTGATATGACCATCCAATGACATAATGAGTATCATAGTAAGTGTCAATATAGTGATATATATAGCACATCATGACTGGTTCAAGACTCTTCATCCTTGTATTTAGCAAACATCAACTGCTTGTATTGTTTCTTGAATTGGCTCATCGTTGTGCATTGTTTGACTTCCTTACTCAATCCATTCCATAGTTTGATTCCACATACTGAAATGCTATGGCTTTTTAACGTAGTCCTAGCATATAAGTGTTTCAAATGTACTTCTTCCCTGAGATCATATTTCTCCTCTATTATTCTCCTCTAGTATTGGATGACATTTTTAGGTAATTGGTTATTTTTAGCCTTATGCATTATTTTAGCTGTTTGAAGATGAACTATATCAGCAAGTTTAAGTATTTGTGATTTTATTTTATTTTATTGTATTTTTATACTTTTATAATGCCTCATAACAACTCAATCGCAAGATCTCATAGTGTATAGACTGGCCATATATTTCATCTCATATTTCATATTATCTTGCAAACTGTATTGTATATAACTCTGGGTAAAATTGTTGTAGCCCATATTTCCACACAATAAGTAATATATGGTAGAACCAGAGAGCAATAAAGAGTGTGGAGTGATTTCTGATTGAGAACAAATTTTGCTTTGTTCAATATTGAAATGTTTCTCGTCACCTTATGTTGTATATTTGTAATATGAGGTTTCCAGCTCATATTTTCATCTATTGTGATCCCCAGAAATTTATTTTCCTTCACCCTTTCAATGTCTACACCGTCTATTTGTATTTGCTGGGACGTGTCCTTTCTGCTGTTACCAAACAGTATGATTTTAGTTTTACTTAGGTTCAAGGACAATCTATTATTATCAAACCATCTTTTTAACATGACATCCTAAATTTGTGGCAAATTAGTGTTATATTTAATACTAGTGTTATCTCTCCAAATCACTTTTATTCACCCAAATAAAATATGCCCGTCCCACAAAAACAATAGTCACCTGTTTTGAAGAGGAAGCATGTTGCTATGAGCACTGGAAATAGAAGAAGAAAAGAAAAACAATAAAAGGTCATTTTAACATTTTAATTAGATATATACTAGAATAGAATAGAATACTCACACAGTGTTGAGCTGAGTTTAAGGTAGGGCATGATTCAGGTGATCCAGTCAAGGCTGAGATGTATCACTAATGATGGTGGAAGGATCATTTTATATCACTGGAGGAGCCTGTAAAAGCTGTCAATCAATTGCCATGCCCGCACATGACTCCACCTTGACTTGCAAAAAATCTAAATTATGATCCATCATGTGGCCAGTGACGTTTAATGTAGTTATTTATTTACTTATTTTTAATCACATCACTTTTAATCAATCACTTAAAATCATCACTGAGAATAACGTTTGTTAATTAATTGTCAAAGATTATTGGATTGACAATAATATTAATATAAAAAAATATATAATATATATATATATATATATAATATTTTATATAACAAAATTATATTTTTGAAATATTTCACTTTGTGCGTAGTAAATCTATAGAAGATACAATTTGACAACAACATGGGCGGCCCTTTTAATTATAATCAGACAATCAGTAGCCAATTGTGCACCTGACACCTCAATTAAAATATGGCTTGTAACCGGATTTACTGGTTAATCAATGGGCGGCGGTGGCTCAGAAGGTACAGTAGATCCAATTCTGCTTCGTCATCCCAGTCATAACTGTTGTTTCTTTGGGCAAGACACGTCATTCACCGCCTCCAAAAAAAGTCACCCAAAAATATTAGAAAATAATATTGTACAAAAAGAAAAATAACTAGTTACATGTGTGGCAGAATAATAACGTACGTGTATAGGTTATTAAATTGTCAGACGGCAGAATAACACTGTTTAGTTAACATTCAAGTTTAAGCTCCATTATGACTTCCAAAGGCAGGGACTCAAATAATAGCACTGTCTGCATGTCCACTTTAAGTTATGAAGAACACGCAAAAAGGGGACATTAAATTGGCTTCACTTAAATTTGCTCAAGACGCCCTTTTGGCCCTGTTTTTGAGGAAAAAAAATAATTTCCAACAAGTGGTTGTTTTTGTAAATATCACATGATTTGGGCCGCATGTGCATGTTTGGCTGTGTAATCTCCAAGTGTACATGAATGCACCATTGTTCGAAAAAAAGCTAGCTCAACACTGATAGCAGGTTGCTAGTTTTGATACTGCTTGTGTACATCATTCGTATGCGTTGTGTGACTTAAACACGACCACAAAGAACCTTTTGGACCTTCAAACGCCTTTGGACAAACCCACGCTCCTCTGTACACACATATATTACCGAAAAAGCCTATCCACTTGCTTAATAAAGATGGCAAAATGATTATCTGACTGGAATCTCCCATGGTGTCCCAACTCTAAAAGAACTATCACTCTCTTTTTAATAGTATCCGAAATACAAAAAATCAACAATAAAGCCTCGTTTTCGGGTGAATTGCGTCTCATAACGCCAGGTTTTCACTGCTGCGCCATGTGGGGATTAATTGGAACATCAATATGATGGTAATCTTCAAGATGAAACACTCAAAATAATCATTAAACTTACTTATTTCTCATATGATGCACACAGAGCAATGAACTTCACGCTTTCGCCTTTCTGGTCTCTTTGTGCTGTGAGGTGGTCAGGCGCACTCGTAATTGTGAGTGTTTGGCGCTAATTATTTTCTTATTCACGTACCCCCATGACAACACGCTACTTTGGGAACCTGTCTTGTAAGTCCACACAAATACCTTTTAACTTTTACCAAGTGTATAGTTGAAAGCATACTGTCAAAACTTTCTTTTAAACAAAAACTAAAAAGAAACCCTCTGGCTTCTTGTGGTAAAATGTAAAAAGGTCAAATTCTGATCATTGTTGAAGGGTGTGTGTCAGTTGTATAATTACATGTTGATTGTGTTTAGCTGTTGGGTTGAACACAGCTTGCTTATTAGTGTTAGATGTAGACACGCTACAATAGGTGTTGCATTGCATGCGAACGAGTACATTCTAATCCGCTTTGCTCTGTAGTCTTTCTGTTGTGCTGGTCTGACCAGCATACTTGGTGTTTCCTTGCTTGCGGAATCTGGATTTGTGCTTCCCGCCAAAATGTCACCCACGGCCTGCCTCGGACGCTCACTTCACTGTGATCGGTCCCACTTTCAAGCGTTCCCGCAGACTTCCGGACTACTGCCGAACCCCACTTTCTAATCTAGTGGGAGTTGATAATAAGTGAATAATGCCTTTGGAGAGCTACTTGAAAAGTGGTTAGGAGCTACTGGTAGCTCCACATGTCCAAAAGGAGTAGGAAGAAGCAAAGCTTATTAAATCCTACCCCTCCATCTGGTACTTTTACAATCAGTAACTGTTACATTTGTTCACTTCCTGCTTTCCATAATACAGTTTAAGTTTTTTTTTTGTTTTTTGAATATAGAATTTTTAAATTTTTTGTCCCGTACCAAAGTACGAGGTGATATGACCATCCAATGACATAATGGGTACCATAGTAAGTGTCAATATAGTGATATATATAGCACATCATGACTGGATCAAGACTCTTCATCCTTGTATTTAGCAAATATCAACTGCTGATATTATTGTCAACATTATTTTGACACCATTTTTTTCATAGATAATATATGGCGTAATAATCTGAGTACACTGTAAAAAAAAAGCAATAATCTTTAAATTCTTGAGTATTTAAAGGGGAACTGCATTTTAAAAAGTAAAATGCGTTTGATGTTATACTTTGGGAATCAGCTGAAAGGTAAGTTCTACCGTTCTAAGTCTTACAAGTCTTACAGATCACTTACACACATACACAGTACACATATAGCGGCATAATAATAAATATAGCAACTTTTGATCAATCCATGTCAATTTCACACTTAAAATAATGTACAGATGTAAGATTCTACACATATCCAGTTAATGGATAAATCCAGTTCAATGGATAATTCGTAACATTTATTTTATGTTATCAGTATTCCTGTTTTTGTTTTTCATGACACTGCCACTCCTGGCTGCACAACACTAAACATGAGTAATGAGGATGGTTCTTCTTGCTCATCAAACATCATCATTATCCGGCGCAGCTTTTGCTATAAAGCCTCCTTCTGCCCCAGGGAGGTATTCTAGTTATTCGAGCCACCAACAAGAAGCCCAAAGGGATGTACAGTGTTTTGCTTTGAAGTTATAGCCTGCGACAAATCCTTGGGATTTCGTATGCATTTGTCAACTGTCTTTTTATGTAACCTTGTATGAGTCATACTAATATGTAATATGTAATTCTACCACACAATTCCCACCTTTTTGGGGTGCTCAAACAATCCTACCAGCCTCATCCTTTAAGTAGCTAGGATTAAATGTCCAATGGTTAAACATCACACCTGAAATAAATAATATGAAATAAGGTTGGGCGATATGGACCTTAGCTTATATCACAATATATTTAGGATGTATCACAACATGACAATATAAAATAGAAATTCAGCAGTCTTGTATAAAAAGCTACAAACCTAAAGTCATATAATGAAATACACTTCTGTCTTTGTTATCAAGAGAGTGGCTAACTTATGTATCTAATGCAGGCGTGGGCAAATATTTTGACTTGTGGGCCGTATGAGTTAACAAAATTAACAAAGTTAACATAACATATATTTAACACACACACACACACACACACACACACTATTTTATGCTTATAATTTTCCTTGAATTATTCGTCTAATTTTATCTGTAAAAGTGTTATGCTATCAGCTGTATGTTCTCATGTCCCTTTTTTCAGGAGTACTTTAAACATTAGACCACATCAAACAATGTCATTACATTTTACAGTTTTTTTTTTTTTTAACGGAATAAGACGTCCGACTTGCTAGTCATGTTGCTAGTTTGTATGTTAAAAGTTGAAATACTGTATTTTCCGGACTGCAAGTCGGACTTTTTTTCATAGGTTGGCTGTTCCTGTGACTTATACTTATAATTAAGCGACTTATAAATGAAAAAACTGTTTATGTTACATAAACACTGGATACCTTTTTTGTTCATGTTTATTTTTTGTGTATCTGAATAACCATTGTGTTAGCATATCTTACACCTATTCAGCCTGTTCTCTATTCTTTTATTATTGTTGGAACTTGCCTTCCAAGAGGACGTAATGTCTGTTTTGGTCAAGTAGTTTGTAAAATAAATTACCTGCAAAAAATGCAACTTATACTCCAGTGCGACTTATGTATGTTTTGTCTAATTATGCATTTTTGGCCTTGTGCGACTTATATTCTGGAGCGATTTATAGTCCAGAAAATATGGTACTTAAAAAGCAACTGGCGGGCCGGATTCAAAAGCGTGTTGGGCCACATTTGGCCCCCGTAGTTTGGCTGTAGTTTTCCCACCCCTGATCTAATGGGTTAATTTATTGAAAAATGCATCTTATTTTTATATCTGTATATCTTATACCCATCCGCGGGCCTGATCCATTGGAAACACGTTTTTTTTTTAAAGACATTTAGAGTTTACAACAACCCGAAAGACCATACACAAAACGCCAATTAGTACTGGACACACCCTTTGCCACTCTACATAGTCCGTCACCTCCTTTTTTCCTCAGGGAGGTATTGCAGTTATTCTAACCACCAAGTAGAGACCAATAGGACCTTTGAGGTGACTGTGTAGTTTGTTGCCTCCTTGCACATCTACAAGCTTTGAATACACAGCTTTGAATACACTTGACAGCTGACTTGTGTCTTTTTTACAATTTGTCTTTAGCAATGTTTCTTCATGGGGATTTACACAACAGGATAATCACATTTGCTTTTTAGCATACCGGTACTCAATATACTCATCAAATGTTACCTTTCGACATCTCTTCGACATCATAAAATTTGATTGATGTGCAAAATTTGATTTGTGACGGATCAAATTGTTTACCACAAGAGATTTAAATCTCATTGTACTTATTCTAAATTAAAAAAAAATCTGCAATTGAATGTCATTAATTATGAGTTAACTATGGACAAAAATGTGATAAATTTAAATATTTTATTCGATTGAAAGCTCTAGGTATTACTTTTCATCATTACATTAAGTAGGCCCGTCATCACTCGGGGAAGTTGTCACTTGCAATTATCTTGTCCATCAGAGGGTACAACGACAACGTGAAATCATTTCAAGCATGACTGCCTTCAGCTGGCTCTGGCACTCCCGCAATCCGTATGTTGTTATGACGGCTGCGGGATTCCAGATCTATAGCGCTAGCCTTACGCTTGGCGAGGCTTTCCTCCAGAGCCGTATTCTTAGCTTCCAGCTTGTTCTCCGGGGAGGTTAAGGCCCATTTTGTGGTGTGGTGACAGTGTTCGATGAAAAACTCTCTGAAACTAAGTTGTATGGGTTCACTTCCAAGGGGACAAACCTCATTATCTGAAACTTTGTCATCGTTTAATAGGAGAATACTACAGTCAAACAGCGTTTATACGACAGAAAAGCGGAAAAAACGCAATACGTCCCCTTTAAAGAATACTTGCTGGTGAATAGGCTTCGCGGGTGTACCAGTATCATTAGCTAGCCCTTGCTGGTGCTGGTCCATCATTTCCATGCTGGTCTATACAGTTTTTTTCAGAAGGGAGGTGGAGTGAAAGAAAGGGTGACTGATAAGTGCCGTTATTTATTTGAACTTCTTGACTGACCACCTCAGTGTATTATTTTTGTTGAAGCATTCATTCATTCATTTTCTACCGCTTATCCTCACAAGGGTCACGGGGCGTGCTGGAGCCTATCACAGCTGTCTTCCAGCAAAAGGCGGGGTACACCCTGGACTGGTGGCCAGCCAATCACAGGGCACATATAGACAAACAACCATTCACACTCACATTCATACCTATGGACAATTTGGAGTCGCCAATTAACCTAGCATGTTTTTGGAATGTGGGAGGAAACCGGAGTACCCGGAGAAAACCCACGCATGCACGGGGAGAACATGCAAACTCCACACAGAGATGGCCGAGGGTGGGATTTGAACTCCGGTCTCCTAGCTGTGAGGTCTGTGCGCTATCTGGCGATTGAAGACAAAACGAGTCCATACACTTTCAATTGCTGCTGGACAGCATTCCTAGGATTTTGGTGTTGTTTGTAAAAACACTCAAAAATCATGAAAAAGTAAAAAAACAAAACAAAACTCTGAATGCTGAAACTCTTATAAAACTCCTATAATGAACAGATTCACTACACACAGAAGAACATATTTCAGGAATGCAAATCATCAGTTTGGTTTGGATTTTTGCAAGTCAATGTATAGCAGTGAGTGGGTGTGGCATTTGATTGACAGGTTGTACAGGGTCCTGCGCTGATGTGAAAAGAACGAGCCATTTTCTATGTTGAGTCACATGCAACTCATCTTTTAACGGGATCACCTGAATCATGGCCTGCCTCAAACTCAGCTTAACAATGTGTGAGTATTCTATTGTACTCTATTGTATTTCTATTGGGCTAACAGTGATGTGCAGCGAGGTTCATGGCAGAGATGCCCAAGCTTAGAATTAAACGTAGGTCTTCCTGATCTCCTGACTGATGTTAATAGTAATATTTATTATTATTATTGAAGTATCTCCCCTGACTTTACATCACTGATGTCTTATTGAAATGTTAAACTGACAGTGCTATGTTCTTTTTACAGTGCTGATAGCGACATGTTTCCATTTCAAAGCAGGTGACTATTAAAGTTCATGTTTGTTTTAGTGCAGGATGTCCAAAGCGCCATTTTCAATCCACATTTTGTTTTTTATGGGCATATTTGAAAAATAAAATCATTTATTATTATAGATATACAGTATTATCAGATGTTACCTATAACACAAAGCTAAGATGTGGATGTTTTGTTTTCAGAGAGCTAGCTTACCATTTATTGATCTACATGGTTTAATGCATAACATTTATCTTTTTTTATAAGTGGCCCTCTGCATCCTTCACTTTGTAAATGTATATATTTAATACATTGCCTTATTCATACATAAATATTGATTTCTACAGTTTCTGCTGAGCGTGCAACCACCTGTGATGACAGAGAAAACGTTCATCTCCTAACCTGTGGTAGGACTTCTGTCGTCACAAATTAATTCAATTGGAAAACCGTGATTTGAACTTTCATTCTGTTTTCATATGAATTTAACCTATTTTGCTTTTTCCACTTTTCTGCCCTATGAATGGGGTTAGAATGTCATATTCTTGTGTTAAATGATGGCAAAGTTTCAGATAATGACGTCTGCGCGTGTGGAAGTGAGCCCTCGGTTTCGGTTTCAGAAGGCGTTGTAAAACTGACCACATTTACACTAACAATTTTGTGCCAAGATTGTCTGCAGTTCGTAAATCCAGTGCCCTCACGAGCTGCACGGCACCATTGGTGCCTGTGACAAAGTGTGTGCGACAATGAGTGCTCCTCATCAGGAACACCAGCAGCCAGTTGCTCATGAGCTGCCAGTAGCTGCTAAACAAGCTACCAAACTAACTGGTTAGCCTTTTGAAGTTACAATTTACAACTTCCAGAGTTTTTCAGATGGAGTGGGGAAACAGGACAAAGAAGCCAAAAACGTATAACTTCCACATAGAATGGAAAGATTGTACTAGGTGTGTGTATGACAAGTTCATTCATTCATTCATTCATTCATTTTCTACCGCTTATCTTCACGAGGGTCGCGGGGGTGCTGGAGCCTATCCCAGCTGTCACACCCTGGACTGGTGACCAGCCAATCACAGGGCACATATAGACAAACAACCATTCACACTCACATTCATACCTATGGACAATTTGGAGTTGCCGATTAACCTAGCATGTTTTTGGAATGTGGGAGGAAACCGGAGTACCCGGAAAAAACCCACGCATGCACAGGGAGAAGTTATTAGACTGAAACTAAACACATAATATTAATCATATCTAAGACACTCATACATAGAGGTCCAGTCCTTGTGTATCAATAACGTCTCTCTTGTGGTGTGACAGCAACTGGAGTGATCAGCATCCAGGATGGTTTGTACGGCCGTACAAACTCAGAAACCTGCAAAGAGGGTCGACCTCCACAGCAGCTTGCTAACACAGCATGCTCTCAGGCGGGCGCTGTGGACGTCCTCAAGACAAGGTATTGATGGCACTTGTTTGGGCGGTAGGACAAATGTAATGTCATGCTATTTATGTAACAAAGACAAGCACGATATTTAGCCGAGACGATGACCATGAACATGAACTACATGAACAATACACACCGACTCCAACTAAAGGCTGAGAGAGCGATTGTCCACAAATGACGAAAACATGGAGTCTTCCCAGTAGCGGCCGGCCAACCAAAATTACAAAAGCACAGCAACGACTCATCCAAGAGGTCACAAAAGACCCCACAACAAGTGTCCATGACTCCACCGTAAGAAATACTAATAAATAATTAGTCTGTGGATGTCCTCAAGACAAGGTAAACATCACCTTTCTTTGGAAAGCATGATATGATTAGTTTAGATAGAGCTTTATCAATGGCCGCCGCTAGCAGCAACACCGTATGGAGTTTCGAGTACACAAGAGAGGCACCACCTGTCACCAAAACCAAGGTTGCTAAAAGGCAACAGACGTCTACATGAATGAGCATTTGACATTGCTCTTCCGAAAACAATGATTATTATTATTATTATTACAATTATGTTTGCAGATGTAATGGCAAGAAAAGCTGTGAACTGAACATGGCTGTTTTCCGTACTTCTGATCCCTGCAATGGCATCTACAAATATTTGGACACCAACTTCACTTGTGAACCAGAGAACATGTGTATGTAGGGAAACTCCATCTTGTAAACAATGTGTCTCACATTATGGCTAACATGCTGTATTTGATTTGATCAGTTAGCGTCATGGCATGTGAGGACTCTTTGGCACATTTGTCTTGTGGTAAGATTCTATGACTATTATAAATAGATTGTATTTCATCTGTGTATGTCAGATTCATTTTTAATGACTCAACAATATTACATAACTACATCATAATTGTCTCTTCTTTTCGTCAGATGTAGGAAAAGTTATTTTGGTCCACGAGTCCAACTTTGGACGCCGTGACAAGACCACATGCTCCTACAAAAGACCTGCATCTCAGGTCCAAAACGACAAATGCTTGAGCTCTTCGACAGCCGTTGAAAACAGGTATGGTACAGGTACAATGTAATGCTTGGGAAGAAATCACGAACCACATCTTGCAAGAATTAAGTCCGCATTTTGTGGGGGTAGAGCTATAAATGCATAGTAATTAGTTAACCCTCCTCTTGTGTTAGGGTCGGCACCGACCCGTTTTACATTTTAATGCATAAAAAAAAAGTCACATGACATTTGTTTATTGCATCAAGGCCTTTTGACTTCGTCTGGAAACTCTATTTCAACAAAATAAAAATATTTTTACTAAATTTTAAAATGGTCTGGTTGAAATTATGACCACTGTATTGTTAGGGTCGGTTTTGACCCGGTTATAATAATATGACTATAAAGTTTATTGCAAAAGTTTTCAGTTATAAGTATTCAGTTGAAAAAGATTTCAGTTCATACTAAAGTTCTGTTGCTGAAAACAATAACTTTCTCTACCTACTCAAAATTGACCCGAACACCATAGATGTTTCTTAACATCATTAATACTAAAATGAGAAAAAAATAAAACTAATTGATTTAAGAGATATGTTCTATATCCCTCAGTAATAGCCAGGTAACAAAAGACCTTCAATTGAAAAACCTTCAATTAATTAATATGATTCTTTTGATGTTCATTTGACCATTTTTGGAAATTGAAATCGAGGGGTATAGTGACAAAAAAGGCCTACATGCCCACACCAAAAGTATTAAAACCAACATTTTCATGGCTGAGGAAGCCTAAGAAAGTAACCAAGAGATGAGAACCAAATTTGATGGTAACTCATTGTTTTTAGTGTATTTTAGATCTGATTTAATACATGGGTCAAAACCGACCCGTTAACATAAGCGATGATACCAGAAAGCTAACACAAGAGGAAGGTTAATATGGGCATATTTTCATTTTGATTGCTGTTACTTTGTGCAAAAACAGATATCGTAAATGCTGTAAATATATTTAGTTACCTAAAGCGTAAAGAGAACGGGGCAACATTTAGCTTTTGCAAATTTACTGGGATTGGCTGGCGACCAGTCCAGGGTCTACCTGTATTATGGAAAGCAGGAAGTGAACAAATGTGACGGATACTGATTGTAAAAGTACCAGATGGAGGGGTAGGATTTAATAAGCTTTGCTTCTTCCTACTCCTTTTGGACATGTGGAACTGTGAACTGATTATGTCATGCACTCAATTGTAATCGGATGCATGTTCAAATGAAATTAAACCATTACCATTACCATTACCCCGCTTCTTGCCCCAAGACAGTTGACAAAATATGCGCATTTCCTGCAGCCAACATTTCCTTTTTGTTCAACAGTTGCAATGGGAAAAACAGCTGCATGATCAGAGCGAGCAACGCGGTATTTGGAGGCACCTGTGGGGGTACCTATAAGTACCTGGAGGTTAATTACACATGTGAAGGTAAGTTGTAAGTATGTTTGTTGATGTTGAGGTGTGCCACAATCAAAACAGGATAAAGGAACAGAGTAATAATTGAACAAAATATAATAAGAAATCAATTGCTTTGTTACCTATATGTATAACATAAAGTTAAGATGTGGATGTTTTGTTCAGATAGCTTAGCATTTATTGATCTACATCATCACACTCTATGTACTGCCTTATTCATCCATTGATATTGCTTTCCACAGCTGTTTCTGCAGAGCGTGCAACTACCTGTGAAAGCGGTGGGAATGTTCATCTCCTACACTGTGGTAGGACTTCAGTCTTATTCCTGAATTCATTTCAATTGAGAGCTTTATTGTTGCATTTGTCAGACATTTTGCACGAATGTTGCGCACAATTTGCCGTGGCAATGCATGTCGTTTAGATGGTATGCCTGGATTGGGTTGTGCACTCTCATGCTCTCCTAATGTATCAATAACATTTCTCTTGGCATGTGACAGCATCTGGAGTGATCAGTATCAAGGGGGGTTTGTACGGCCGCGCAGACCCAGAAATGTGCAAAGAGGGTCGACCTCCACAGCAGCTTGCTAACACAGCATGCTCTCAGGCGGGCGCTGTGGACGTCCTCAAGTCAAGGTATTGATGGCACTTGTTTGGGCGATAGGTGTGTGTGTGTAATGTCATGCTATTTATGTCACAAAATCAAGCACAATATTTAGCCGAGATTCTTATTAACATGACCGCTCACGCTGTGAAAGTTGAACATGAACTACCAACAATACACTTCGACCCCCACAAATGGCGAAAACATGGAGTCTTCCCAATAGCGGCCGGCCAACTAAAAAATTACAAACGCACAGCAACGACTCATCCAAGAGGTCACAAAAGACCCCACAACAAGTGTTCATGACTCCACTATAAGAAATAGTAATAAATAATTAGTCATTTTGTGTTCAGTTTATGTTGTCGTTGACTAATATTTAAATCAGGAAGAAGCCAAACACTTTTTCACACTATTGTATATAAAATAAATGATTAATGCTGATTATAATTGAGGAACTAAGATTAATTTTCCTGTAACAATATCTGTTGTAGTGATTCTGGGACACACCAGAGGTATGTCTTATGTTTCTTATATTTCATCATGTCTGCAGATGTAATGGCAAGAAAAGCTGTGAAATGAACATCAATGATTTCAAAACTTCTGACCCCTGCCCGGGCATCTATAAATACTTGGAGACCAACTTTACCTGCTTGCCAACACGTATGTATGCAAACTCCAGCACGTACGTATGTTGTGAACAATGTGGATCACATGATGGCTAATATGTTTTATTTGATTTCATCAGCTCGTGTCGTGGCATGTCAGAACTCTTTGGCATATTTGTCTTGTGGTAAGATGTATTATTTATTTTCGATATTTTTTTTAGCACTTATTTGGATGTCTTCACTGTCCTACATTTTCTTCCTGCTTACATCACAATTGTCTCTCTTTTTCATCAGATGCAGGAAAAGTTATAGCTGTCCAGGAGTCGAACTTTGGACGCCGTGACCAGACCACGTGCATATACAATAGACCTTCATCTCAGGTCCAAAATGACCAATGCACGAGCTCTTCGTCAGACGTGAAAAACAGGTACAATTGCACACTCAGGGGAGATATCTTGTGTGTAATTAGTCCATGTTTTGTGGCGATAGGGATAGATATGCATAAATTAGTAATAGGAATTGAAAACCTTGTTAAATTGTTGTTGAGAACTTGTTCCCAGAGTTTCAATTCCCTTACCGATTCTGGTTGGCACGAATGACCTCACCATGTACCTCACCATCAGGCTATTAGCAACCCCGCTTCCTCTATGCTATAATGCTACACAGACAAGCGTTTTTGCTGCATGACTTACACAAAATAAACACAGTTAGGACACTGATAAACTGTTACTTACTGCTTGCTCTTCTGACTCTTCCACACGACCAAGTAACATTGGAAAGGCATCGGTCTTCAGCAAGTTTGTCAGCTAGTCCAGCTGCACAGTGGTCCATGTTCAGGAAACAGTCTAGTGTGAAATGCTGTTGACAGATTGAAATGCATTTCTTTTGCTGGTAGGGAATCAGGAACTCCAACCACTTGTGCCTGATGGTGGCATCTTTAAGAATTGTAAAAAATGTGCCAGTCCCTTACAAACCATTGCTAGCAATGTAAACACAGAAGCAGAGACCTTATCTGGTTTACAGCCACGCCCATATAAGGAAGTTTGCTCCTCTGTGACATCACAAATGGGCAGTTTGACCACGCCTTCTGAAACCAAGCATCCCAAACTTTTTTTGGCTCACTTCCAAATACCCAACCCTCATTATCTGAAACTTTAGCTTCGTTCAACACAGGAATACAACATTCTAACTACATTTATAGGTCAGAGAAGTGGAAAACGTATATCAGGTCCCGATTAGCTGAGCCTCCTTATCTTTTTAAAAACAAGAATTTTAATTTCTAAGAAAAATGTAATGGAAATGGTAATGGTTTTATTTCATTTGAACATGCACCAGATTCCAATTGAGTGCATCCCATAATCAGTTCACAGTTCCACGTGTCCAAAAGGAGTAGGAAAAAGCAAAGCTTATTAAATCCTACCCCTCCATCTGGTACTTTCACAATCAGTAACTGTTACATTTGTTCACTTCCTGCTTTCCTAATATAGTTTAAGTTTTTTTTTTTCATGTATTTATTTATACAATGACATAATGTTTGACAAATTCCTGGACAGCCTTGTGTATTTTCACAGAATAATTGTAATAATGTTGTATTTTATTTCTATAGAACAATATTTGTTTCATAATTATAATAATAAATTTGTATTTTGTGTCATTAATGTGCTCATTTAGTGTAAGCTAACATTTCCTCTTTCTCCAATAGTTGCAATGGGAAAAACAGCTGCACCATCAGTGCAAGCGGAAGTGTCTTCGGAGACCCCTGTGGGGGCGTCTACAAGTACCTGGAGGTGGTTTACGTGTGTGAAAGTAAGTAGTTTGTAGCCTGCTAGTATTTAGCATCTCTTGGCCAGATTTTGACTGGTGCTCAGCATAAGTGACTAGATGTCTTCTTGGGGTGTTTTTACACTATGGTCATATAGCAGGGGCCAGGAACCTTTTTCATATTGTTTTTTATTGAAATCTCCAGAGGCCCAGAAGCGGGTTCAAAATTTTTGTGAATTCAGTTCTTCTGAAGTTTTTTATTGCACTGATGGGCCCGAACAAATTGACTCCTATTACTTTTAAGTATTTTTTAATGCATTGTATTATATTTAAAGTGGAACCCCGCATATTAATGATTCGCGAAAAAAAAAAATGTTTCTAATCTCCAAAAATCTAATCTCATTCACCTTAAATTGGTAAAAGTTAAGTTAAGTAAAAGTTAAAACACGAGCATAAAAAAAATTAAATAATATATAAAATGTCCCACTTTACAGATCGTCAGAGCTTCAGTGATGCCCGGTGCCACGTAATGAAGCCTAAATGTGCAAAGGCTCCTGGCCTGTAGGATTGAGGGGGCCCTCCCCTACATTTTTACGTAATGTCACGCTGCCTTCAGCATGTCAAACCTCGATGACATCATTTCTGAATAATGACAGCTCTGCTTTCAGTTGTTTTGCTTTCATAACTACGGCCTTGTCCACACGGAGGCGAGTAGCTCATAAATCAAAGTTATTTTTTCCACAATTTGGTCCATCATCAACACAAGCCTTTTGCTTGCATGTTTTTGCACGCCGAAATACTGCGTAACTCTGAAAAGCAGCGGCGAAGAAGCACTCTGAGCTTTACCACTTTCCCTCAAATAACCATTCCATGTCCAACGCATCGTCCACGGTTTTGGGTCGGACGGGGTGGCACTGCCAGCTGGTGGGAGAACTCTGAGATGGATGTCGTCCTCCTGGAGGAATGGCGCCACAATTTATGAATGTCACGGTCCTCGCTATTATCTATCACATTTAAGCGATTATGTGTGGATGCATTTACCAATACCCTGCTGTGTGGACAAGGCCTAATTAATCAATGAATATGCAAAACAATCTTGTCTGTTTCATTGATTTCCCTGTTCATCATAATCATAATCATCAAAAAGGACATAAACCGAATGGACAAATTGATCCAGAAAGCCTAAGAAGTTATCAGCACTCAGTGTGAGGCGTTTTTGTAACAGTGAGAGAAAGCACAACACTGGAAAAAAATGCTCTAACCCACCCACCCACCGCATCAGACTGCATCCTCCGGTTCCGTTCTCACAGTAATCAATAATGAATTAATGATTTTTTTTTTAACAGCTGTAGTTTTTCATTATTCATTGGTGGTCTCGGAATAGCATTTATACTGTATTTAGTCCTGTCTTATAAATTCAAAAAAATATTTCCAAATTGTAATGATAATAATGTATGTATGTGCTTTTTGCAGATCCCACCGTGACTTTATAAACATATCATGAAGGCTTCCATTGTTTGCTGTTGACTTCTGTATGTTATTATACCAGTGGTTTAAAAACTGTGTGTGTGAGTGGGGGGGGACGCATGTTTCATGAATAAACCCTTTTCAAGAAAATATTCAGTTTAGATATGATTATTTCAAAAGGTTGTAGCTTGAAAATGGAAGTGTATCCTCCTCCGGCTGTGGCTACTTCTGATTTCATCTCCAAAATGCGGCTCTGCAAAAACTGTTTGGGAACCAGTTTGGGAACCACTATGCAATACTATTTTTAATAAAATTTTCTTTGCTTTGTATTTATAATTTTTTTCATTTTTATAGAATAACAATGAAATGTTGTTGGTCCAGTTTTGTTGTGGTGATGGGATGTGTGTGTATGTGTATGAGAGGAATCGGAGGTATTTACCACAAGAGGTGTAACGATTCATTCACTACATCAATGCATCGATTTATATTCACAGGTTTATATATCAGTCTAATATTGTTTAAAAGGTAATCAATATATTGAATTGATACTAGGAAATACAGTATTGGAAGTAAACAGGGCAGGCTTGATATAAATGTGTGGGTTTTTGGCACATTTAATGATAAATTATCAGGAGCATTATCAGCAAAAAAGAAGGTTTGCATTTTCCTTTCCTTAATAATAAAGTTTTATTTAAAAATTGCATTTTGTGTTCAGTAGTGTTGGCATTGACTAATATTTTACCTTATTTGATGATCTAAAACATTGAAGTCTGACCAACAAGTTATATATTCCCTCTCACCACAAATTGAACCATGTTAAATGATTAGTCCTACCCTAAAATAAAAGTGGTGTTTCCTATCTATGGAAGGATGACAGTGACAAGCACCTCCCAGCTCACGCACGGGTAGGGAGAGTACAGCAAGTGCCTCACAAATGACATTTCTGTGTCTGTTATTGTCCGACTAGCAAGAATAATGTTGTTACACTTACTTGTCATGGTGTATAAAAAATGTTTCTGAAACAATTGGCAACATGCTGAGAAGCAGTAAAAAGTCCAGGTACCCTGATCCGAATCATTGAGTGCACTCAGCTGGATAGGCTGGGGTGCGCACTATACCAAGAGGAGACATTCACAGCATCCTCATCTTAGGTTTCTGCCCTGTATTTGATCAGGAAATGTGCAAATTCAGCAATATTTATTAGAGAAAATGTTAAAACGATTGGAATCATACAGAAAATACAGACGCTCACCTGCTTCCCCTGACCACACATCACTGCCAGAATGTGAGGCTGTGATGCTAACCACTACATCACTGAGATGCTAAAAAATGCATCCAGTATCTTATTTGAATTTTAGCTCAGTGTTTGAAAGTAAAGAAGTTTGCGGAGGAAGTTAAAGGAACCCGGCATTTGCTTGTAGATGCCTTTTGCAGAATTTTGAGAGACTTTGTGGTTGACCTGGAAACACAGAAAAAAAAAATATGTCAATTCATCCATCTATCTTCTACTGCTGATCTGAAGTCGGGTCAAGGAGACAGCAGCCTAAAAAGGGTAGTCCCTACTTTCCTCTCGCCGGTTACTGTTCCCAGGCCAGTTGAGTCATATATCCTGGGTCTTTCCAGAAGCCTACCGGTCGGACGTGCCTTGAGCAACTCCCCATGGAGGTGTCTGGAAGGCATCCAGGTCCACCTCATCTGGCTCCTCTAAATGAAGAGGAGCAGCGGTTCTACTCTCCCGGATGACTGTGCTTCTTATTATTTCTAAAGCACAGTCCATCCACCCAACAGAGAAATCTCATTCCCGGGATCTTGTCCTTATGGTCACTATACCCAAAGCAGAACAAGGGAATCGCTCGAGGGAACACTTTCCAGTACTCTTTCTTAGGGACTTAAAAAAGGCAAGTATTCTGAACTACTGTCTGGTGCAGAAGCACAAACAGTCAAGAAAAAGCCCCTGCCAAATTAGCAGGATAATCAGGACACAGAGACCCTTCTACTTTCTACCCTTCCAGTTTTATGGCCCCCGTATGTGGAACAGCCTGCCGGAGGACCTGAGGGCCGTAGAAAACGTTGAGATTTTTAGTGTCTATCTCCAAATTACGATGGCCAATGTGAGCTCATACAAAATCACAGTTACACAATGAGAATCTCACCATCATCAACATCGTGACCAGATCGTCAGTAGCAGCATTTTCTTCTAGGATGCGGTCCAGCGTCTCGATGTACCAGGAGCCAGACTGAGTGTCTCTCCAAGACACGTAGCCTGTGTGGGGAATTAGGTCACAGTAATTATCAAATCAAATCAACTTTATTTGTAGAGCACTTTTCCTGCAAGGACATGCAACACAAAGTGCTGTACAGAATTAAAAACAATTACAATTAAAAAGAACAACAATTACAAAGAAAGCCCCTCCCTCCCACCCTCCATACTAGACACACACACACAATCACACACAGTAGGGAGACATGGCATGGCACTGAGGATCAAGGAAATGCCACCTTTGGGGCCGTCCATACTGGGAGGAGTCGTAGGTCCCCCGATTCCGACAGACGGGCGGACCCCCACATCAAAGGGAGGAACCCCCAGCCGGCCGGGTCGAAGGGACCCAAGGACAGCACCCCCTCAGCAGACCCAACACAGCCCCCAGTGTGGAGGACCCCCCCTGAGGAAACACTGGAGTTAAAAGCTTAAGACTAAGAGCATAAAATAGGACTAAAAAGATTTTTTAAAGTTTAAAATATTAGTTAAAAGCCTGATTAAAAAGGCGTGTCTTTAATCTTCTTTTTAAAATCTCAACAGTCTCTGCAGTCCTGAGGCTCTCCGGCAGGCTGTTCCACAGGTGGGGGCCATAGTGGCTAAATGCTGCCTCACCGTGGGTGTTTGTTCTGGGTTTTGGTATTGGTAAAAGGCCAGTGCCGGAGGACCGCAGGGGTTGATATGGTCAAAGCAGATCAGATAAATAAGAAGGTGCAAGGCCGTTAAGACATTTAAAAACCGATAAGAGAATCTTAAGATCAATCCTGAAGCGGACAGGGAGCCAATGTAGCGACTTTAAAACACTTTAAAATACTCTTTTTGGGAAGAGCAGAGAGCGATGTTGCAGAGAGAATTCCTAATACTGTTGTTCAGACATTAAAAATGACAATGAGAACGCTAGGTGTGTACCACATATCTTGTTTAAGTACCGACCCAGTGTGAGCACAGACAAAGAGAAGATAACATATTACACATGAATCAAGAGTACCAGGAAAAGTAGAGTAGGAGACCAGAATGTCACTTGGGGTGGGCAGTGTGGCTCTGGCATCGGGTTCATCAGACATGCTCAGGGAGTCGCTGCTGGATGACATGGGGATGGCGTCCGTCTGGTCATCCTCTCCGCTATTCGATGGTTCCACCTCATCAAACACCTCAAAGCCTCTGTCTCTTTCCCCTTAAAGGCAGAAACAAATGTGGAATGTCATCCTATTACTGAATACCCCGAATACTCTACAAAAATTCCAGTTAGTTACCTCCACCGCAGGCCTGGATGAAGAAAAGCTTAGGTTTTCCCTGCAGGGATGGACAGTGTTTCCCGTTGAGGTAGTTTGTGACATGTTGAACCGGAACGTACTGTCCATCAACACC
Organism: Doryrhamphus excisus; assembly: GCF_030265055.1. Classification (NCBI taxonomy): domain Eukaryota; kingdom Metazoa; phylum Chordata; class Actinopteri; order Syngnathiformes; family Syngnathidae; genus Doryrhamphus; species Doryrhamphus excisus. Next base: position 15,195,490 of record NC_080475.1, on the reverse strand, counting down.
ATATACAGCACCGGGGAATCTGTTGTGACTCACCTGTAATGCAATACATGACGTTTGTATTGACAATCTGGGTTATCACATAAGAATAATGAAATAATGTCTCACCTCGGTCCCATGGGACAGAATGATGACCACACAGCAGTCATACGGCGAATGGTCCTTCTTTGACAAACCTAACAGTTCTTGCTTGATTTTCTGTAATGCGGTGAGAACTTTTAGCATTTTTGTGTATTTATAAAAGAACTACAAGTGACTCTTACTCTTTGTTTCAGGTTTGTTTTGACTTCCACCATGAAGTTAAGCTCTTGGAATCTTCTCTCCAGCTTGTCGCAGTCGATATTCGAACCTGAGCGGTCACTAAGCTCACTCTGTGGCTCAAACGCCACATTGTTAATAATGAGGCAGTGTCCACACGGTCTGGCGTCCATTTTGTAGCTCTGGCATGCATATAAAAAAATGAAAAGTGGTGAGAGTAAGTCACTTATATGCAAATCACAAGCAAGTCCTAAGTCACTGTGGTGAGAACCAAGCAAGATGAGTTGAGTCATTGCTCAGGTAAAGCAAGTAACTGAAGTTTGATGATATACGCCAGTTTCCACATTTAAATCAGTAAAAACAGCATTAACAATAACCGATACCTCCACTGAATAAGCTATGTTGTTCTGCACAGTACCTCTGCAGTCACCTATGTGTGGTACTCACTTGTAGGCTATCCCGTCGGGTCCTGCCTTGCATGCGGGCTCTGACCTGGGTTTGCGATTGTAGGGTCTCCCTCTCAGGTGCTGTGTCAAAACCATATATTAACTATAATAGTAAAAAGCTACTCATCAGTCGAAGCACATACTAAACAGTATCTTACATAATGTGGGGGTCGGCACCACAGTAGTCTTTATTTGCTTCTGGAAATCCACTGCAGATGCTGGGCAAGACACAAACGCACATGCATGACAATAATAATAATAATAATAATACATTTATTTTGTATAGCGCTTTTCAAGATACTCAAAGACACTTTACAAAAGAATGAACTTGAATAGGCAGCGACAAAGTTACAATCACTGAATTTGATGGTCATTTTTAATCATATATCATCCTTATAGTCATGAAAAATTGTCTTTTTTTTTAATCTGCAATAATTTGTAGGACAATTATTGGCCATCCTAACCAAACACTTTAATTAATGTGTATGAATTGTAACTCAGTGGTGCACACTTACGCACTGGAAGAGTCCGGACAACAGGGCACACGAGGCGGTTAGATGTCGATCCCTGAACTGCTGGTGCTCCGCTTTGGAGAAGCTCCGCCAGACTGTGCTGGTCTGACTCATGAAGACTTTCCAAAAACAGCGGGAAGGCCCGACTTCCACGGGTCTCCAGGTCCCGGGCCAGTTGCCTGGCTTGGTCCCGTCTTGTTCCAGAGCTCTGAGAAAAGACTTTATGTTCATGTGGGTCTGGTCTTGTTCTTGCATGTTCTTCCCCTGAGTGGGTTTTCTCCAGCTATTCCTGCTTCCTCCCATGTCCCAACCCATGCATGTTCATTGAATTGTCCATAGGCGTGACAGTGAGTGTGAATGTTTGCCTGGGATAGGCTCCAGCTTACCAGTGACACCAATAAGGACAAGCAGCACAGTGTAAATCCTTACCTTAAGTTTTTCCCCTCCACAAAAATAATTATACGTGTATGTAATGTATATAGTAATATAGTGGTACTGTTTTAGTACCACTTTAGTACTGTTAGCGCTTCGTTGTATGACCTACGGTTGCTTGTTTAAAATAACTTAGCTACAATGCGGACTTACCTTTATTTTATCGATCATGTCTTGAGTAAATACACCTTTCTCCAAAAGGCGGTCAAAGACGCTCAATGGATCCAAACATGTGACAATATTTATCCTGTACCTCTGAAGAACCTTCTTGTGACTTTCCTCCATTCTCCATTCAGTGCCAATTTTCACAAAATTTGATTTTAAAACTTCATTTAATGTCAATGATTGTGTTGCGGAGGATAACTACTTCCTGGTTACGAGGCTTCTGTTGTTGTTTTTTTGTAATGGGGAAACTGCATGTTTCTTCTTCGGCTGCTTTTTCCGGCAGAGTGGCAACATTTTCGCCCCCGCTCGGTGACTTAGTGTTACTGCTTTACTAGCTACGACGTGCTACTCAGAAATGGAAAGATAACACACCAATTGCACTCAAGTAAAACACTGATTTGTTTTGATTTTATTTTTATATTAATTATCGCCATATGAAATTGAAAACATTAATTATACTCATTGTCTGCAACAAATAAGTACAAGGACGACTGAGTTGCATCAGTGTGCTCGAGACCTGCTGTACCTCGTGATGACCACTAGGTAGCAGTGTTGACGTTGTAGTAACTTTTTTTGTCACAACGTCTTTTTTGTCTGTTAGTGCCCTTTCTGTTCTGTCCCAGTTTTTCAAACGACATCTCTCTCAGTACCGACTATTTCACTTGCCTACGTAGCAGTTCTTCTTTAAACCCGATTACAATAGCTACTTCCTTGTTTACATCATTTATCCTTCTGATTGGTTGGTAGGCACGACTGTCCGTTAAAGATATGGTGCGTTTGATTTGACCTTCCCACGGATGGCGCATATCACCGCCCACCGGGCGAAACGAGGTTGTTGCAAACGACTATAAACCGATCGCAAATTAATAATAGTAAATAAACGTGTAATAGGCTTCCATGAAAGTACCCAACTCCAAACGATACTTTCGCTTCATAATTTGTTCTTCTGCCCAACATCAGCACATTACGGTAGTCAGTGGTTTGCCGGAGGATCTGTGAAATGTTGCCAAACTCACCCTCTGATTCTCGTCGTCTAGCATCCACTTCGACGCCGTCGAGGAGCATCCACACCTGCCGTGGAAATGTGGCGTCGTACCGGTTAACTGCATCTGTATCAGGTGCCTGTATTTGCATCGCAATGAAACAGCTCAGATATATGCACTATTTTTTGTAGCAACGCTATAAAAAATATAATTTATGTTAAAATACACGCGTGTAAATGTACTAGTCGATGATAAAACAGTACTACAGAATGGTGGTATTGGCACACTGTGACATGTTGCTACTCAGCCTGCTACTACCAAGCTATTCCATCTAATAACATGAATTTCATAGATGTCGACTGATTCTTTTATGTAAAAAGGTAACAGTGACTGCAGACTGGAATATGTCTCTGCCACTGGCTATCCTGGTGGTCTTCTCTGTGCTGGATATTGGAACCCCCCATACCGGACCTGAGATGGACCCGTACAAAACCTTAGGAGTCACCACAGGTGCAAGCCAGGCTGAGATTAAGAAAGTATACAAGCGCCTGGCGAAGGAATGGTGAGTATCTTAGTCCCAAGATGAACTGCAGATATTTGCTGACAACCTAGTGGCGTCATTAGGCCTATTTTAGGGGGGGCTTCAGACCCCCTAAAATGTTCTTAAGCATCCCCCTAAATAATTTGATATTTTTTATAGATTTTTTTTTACAAATTTTATATAATTGGGCGAAAGCAGGCTAATACTAGCCTACTACTACTACTAGTAGTAATAATCAGAAGAAGAATAATGGTGATAGTAATAATAATAGGCAAATTAATAATATAAAAATGAGTAGTAATGATAATGATTAATCTTCACTCGCTAAATGTACTGCAAAAAAGGGTAGTAAGGATAATTTTAATAAATTAAAGAGGAGAAATATGATCTCAGGGAAGAACTACATTTGAAACACTTATATGCTAGGACTACGTTAAAAAGCCATAGCATTTCAGTATGTGGAATCAAACTATGGAATGGATTGAGTAAGGAACTCAAACAATGCACAACGATGAGTCTTGAACCAGCCATGATGTGCGATATATATCACTATATTGACAGTTGCTATGGTACTCATTATGTCATTGGATGGTCATATCACCTCGTACTTCGGTATGTGACAAAAAAAACATTAAAAAAAAATTTAAATTAAAAAAAACTTAAACTATATTAGGAAAGCAGGAAGTGAACAACTGTAACAGTTACTGATTGTAAAAGTACCAGATGGAGGGGTAGGATTTAATAAGCTTTGCTTCTTCCTACTCCTTTTGGACATGTGGAACTGTGAACTGATTATGTGATGCATTCAATTGTAATCTGCTGCATGTTCAAATGAAATAAAACAATTACCATTATTATATAATTAATGACTGTCCACTGGGCAGAATGGTTGCAGCGCTTGAGCAGCGGTTTTGCAGTGTAGATTGTGTACTTGTGTCAATTTAATGGTGGCCTAAAACAATTGAGTATCTCTACTAAATCTGTCCAAAAGTGGAAAAGTTATATCCCGGTTCTTGTTCCTTATTTGTTTTTTGGATTTTTAAAAATGTCTACTACATTCATTCATATCCTGTGCATCCCCAGGGGGCTAAGCCCCCCCTGTCCTCAGAACCTAGTGACACCCCTGCTTACTACAGTGTAATAAAAAATGTTCTCTTCAAGGCATCCTGACAAAAACAAAAATCCAGGTGCTGAGGACATGTTTATCAGGATTACCAAATCGTATGAGGTTAGTATTGGCGTCATATGGAGGAAAAAGCAAGTACTGTACACATGTCTACATATTTGTATTATATTTATATATTGGTATGTTTTACCCACTGTCTAGATCCTATCCAGTGAGGACAAACGTGCCAATTATGACCACTACGGACGAACGGATGACACCCAACCATACAGCCGCTACGGTCACAACTTCAACTTTGAGGAGTCCTTCTTTAACTTCCCATTCAACAACAAGAACCAGCGGGAGTTTTCTGACGGCAAGTACATGCTGCACTTCAACCAGTATGTCAGTGACGTGGTGCCCGACAGCTTCAGGAGGCCATACCTGATCAAGATCACGTCCGACTGGTGCTTCAGCTGCATTCACATTGAGCCTGTGTGGAAAGAGGTGGTGCAGGAGATGGAGATGCTAGGTTTGGAATCAATACATACGGTTGAGAAGCTCTGAGATGAGTAAATAATGTGAATGGGTGTTTGTGCAGGTGTCGGAATCGGTGTGGTGGATGTCGGCTATGAGAGGCGTTTGGCCAACCACCTCGGTGCTCATCGCACGCCATCGATCCTTGGCGTCATCAATGGCAAAGTGACATTTTTCCATTATGCTGTAGCAAAGGAACACCTGAGGCAGTTTGTGGAAGACCTTCTTCCTCAGAGACTGGTGGAGTGGGTAAGTAGAGGCGACGGAGTAACTTTAAAAATTAAAATAGTAAGAAAATCTTTCTTTCGTCAGGTCAGCGACAAAAACGATCAACAGTTCTTGAACAACTGGCACCAACTGAACAAGCCACATGTGCTACTGTTTGACCAAGTGTCTGTCGTTCCTTTACTTTACAAGGTGAGCCTTTATGTAATATCTGATGACAATATACTTAAACTTGCTGATACAGTTAATCTTCAAACAGCTAAAATAACGCACAAGGCTAAAAATAACCAATTCCCTAAAAATGTCATCCAATACTTTTCTACAAGAGAGGAGAAATATGATCTCAGGGAAGAACTACATTTGAAACACTTATATGCTAGGACTACGTTAAAAAGCCATAGCATTTCAGTATGTGGAATCAAACTATGGAATGGATTGAGTAAGGAACTCAAACAATGCACAACGATGAGCCAATTAAAAAGAAACAATACAAGCACTTGATGTTTGCTAAATACAAGGATGAAGAGTCTTGAACCAGTCATGATGTGCTATATATATCACTATATTGACACTTACTATGGTACCCATTATGTCATTGGATGCTCATATCACCTTGTACTTTGGTACATGACAAAAAAAAAACTTAAACTATATTAGGAAAGCAGGAAGTGAACAAATGTAACAGTTACTGGTTGTAAAAGTACCAGATGGAGGGGTAGGATTTAATAAGCTTTGCTTCTTCCTACTCCTTTTGGACATGTGGAACTGTGAACTGATTATGGGATGCATTCAATTGTAATCTGATGCATGTTCAAAGAAAATTAAACCATTACCATTACGTCACCGACAACACCAACAGCATTCATGATGTGTTCAATAACTCCCTTTTGTTAGCTGACGGCGTTTGCCTACAAGGATTACTTGCAGTTTGGCTACGTGGACCAGGGCCTCTCTGAGACTGCCAATCTGCAGAGACAGTTCAATATCAACACCTACGCCCCCACTATGCTGGTTTTTAAAGAGAACACGGACAAGCCTGCTGACATCATCCAGGTGAATTGCTGCAATTGTCACCCGGAGAACCGAAATCTAACATAATGTGGTTTGTTGTTCTTTGCAGGCTAAAGGAATGAAAAAGCAAATAATTGATGAGTTTATGACAAACAACAAGTTTCTCCTGGCACCTAGACTGGTGAATCAGAAGCTTTTTGACGAGCTCTGTCCTGTCAAGCAGTTCCACAGACGTAGAAAGTAAGACAGTGTGCATTCACCTGGACCCTGGATGATAAACCTTCTTACCTTACTGCTGTTTGTCATCCCCTCAGATACTGTGTGCTGCTGATTACGGGCGACGACGAGAGCTTTTCTTTAGGAAACCAAGCCTTTTTGTCTTTCGCCTCGGGCAACACAAAGGAAGTTGTGAGATTTGCTTATGTTTACCAACAACTGCAGCAACCGCTTTGTAACATCCTGATGACCAGCAAGGACGGCACACAGCCACCACTACCACCACAGGTCTGTTGCTCTATAGAGGATCTTTGACAAGCGTTTTTTTTAAGCAGAACGATCCTGGCAGTGGTATCATCCGCAAATAATACTAATTTTAAGTTTTTCATAAATGTACAAGTTGAACAGTTTTGGTCCCGGTATTGACGCCTGGGGTACTCCGCTATTTAGACTTGCAGATGTGTGTTATCCTAACTTACATCATTCATTCATTCATTCATTTTCTACTGGAGCCTATCCCAGCTGTCTTCGGGCAAGAGACGGGGTACACCCTGGACTGGTGGCCAGCCAATCACAGGGCACATATAGACAAACAACCATTCACACTCACATTCATACCTATGGACAATTTGGAGTCACCAATTAACCTAGCATGTTTTTGGAATGTGGGAGGAAACCGGAGTACCCGGAGAAAACCCACGCATGCACGGGGAGAACATGCAAACTCCACACAGAGATGGCCGAGGGTGGAATTGAACTCGGGTCTCCTAGCAGTGAGGTCTGTGCGCTAACCACTATACCGCCGTGCAGCCCTAACTTACATTCATTCATTCATTTTCTACCGCTTTTTCCTCACGAAGGTCGCGGGGGTGCTGGAGCCTATCCCAGCTGTCTTCGGGCGAGAGGCGGGGTACACCCTGGACTGGTGGCCAGCCAATCACAGGGCACATATAGACAAACAACCATTCACACTCACATTCATACCTATGGACAATTTGGAGTCGCCAATTAACCTAGCATGTTTTTGGAATGTGGGAGGAAACCGGAGTACCCGGAGAAAACCCACACATGCACGGGGAGAACATGCAAATTCCACACAGAGATGGCCGAGGGTGGAATTGAACTCGGGTCTCCTAGCTGTATGGCCTGCGCGCTAACCACTCGACCACCGTGCAGCCCTCACAAAAATAAATAAATAAATAATTTCTCTGTGACATTGATCGTAAATGATTTAAACAAATGCAATCGCTTTGTGCTAAGCTAATCTACATTAAAAAATAGGCTATGTCTAACACAGAGGATCATTGACACACGTATGACAGGATACTTACCTGGTGTTCAGGTGGTGATCCTGGAGAGGCGCAACACTGCCGGAAAGGCCTTCTTCAAGCCGGGTAGCACTTGGAACGGCAGCGAAGAAGACAAGCAGCGCCTGGTGGAGGAGCTGGAGCGACTCCAGAAAGACCCGTCCATTCTGATCCATGACGCCATGCTGCCTGTGCTCAACAATGAGTTTGCATCCGTATGCTGTCATAATTTTAACATGAAACAAAAAAAACATATAAGGTAATAAGCTATTCCTTCTGTGTAGATGTTTATTATCCAGTGGATATCTGCATTTTATGATTACCTGTCTGACGTCATTGATGACATCCTGCACAACAACTGGTGGGTAGAACCTCTCCGACACATCCATCACAGGTCAGTAATAGAAGACGCTTTGATGATTGACGCTTTGCAGGCGTGAGATGATGCCTCTCCTGTCCCTCATCTTCTCCGCCTTGTTCATTCTGTTTGGAACCGTGGTCATCCAAGCATTCAGGTGAGCTTATGTCACTCTTTTACTCCGATGAACAATCATTGTCATATTCGTTTTGTGAGTCCAGTGACGCAAGTGACAACAAATGCTCAAAACCAAAACCAAAAGATGGACCTAAAACAGAAAATGGGTCACCGGGGAACGCATCAAGGTAAGAAGTATTGATGAATGAACATAAAACATGAGTATTGTTGGTAATGTTGCTGGAAATCTCTTTAAGTCGGCCCCCTAAGAAGAATTTTGTGGAGGTGACGGAGCTGACAGACATCACCTATATCAGTAATCTAGTGAGGCTGAGGCCGGGACACATGAATATCGTACTGGTGCTCACGGATGGATCGAAGAACATCCTGCTCAGCAAGTTTGCCAAAGAAGTGTACTCTTTCACAGGGTGAGTTCAAGCATGTTTTACTACATTATATTGATATACATAGTGAGACAAAAAACAAGCATTAGTACTCCATAAGCTGATAAAACATTGTAAACAGCACATAATGTTATTTTGCAAATTGTCTTTTTTTTTTTTTAGGAGCCTTACGCTGCATTTCTCCTTCCTGAATACAGACAAGCACAGCGAGTGGATGGGCACACTCCTAGAAAGCGTGCAGGACAGCATGCAAATCGACGCATGCGAGGACAATGACGGCAGCAACCGCAAAATGGACTACACCGGCTACGTGCTGGCGCTCAACGGCCACAAAAAGTACTTTTGTCTTTTTAAACCCGTCTACACCGGGGAAGATCCAAGCAACAAGGTTTTGGGGGACAACGGCACGAGTACGTCAATGCGTAGGTCAAGATCGGTTTCGCGTGACGACCAACCTCCGAGCAAGTCGACCCGCTCTCGCAGCACGTCCACTTTACAGATCCACCACAAGCTAGACCGCTTGGCGTTGTGGATGGAGAGGCTCATGGAGGGAACTTTGCCTCGCTGTTATATCCCCGCCTGGCCGGGACTTGACAAGATCACTTCCAGTAAATAGACAGGGACACAATTGGAGTACAGCATCTCCGCTCCTTTTCAGTGTGAAATGAGGCCAGGTTTCCTTTCAAATGTTGGCAGAAGATCTATTAACAAGCACATAAATTAAAAAAAACAGTGTAAGATACACTAAAACATAAGAAGACATCCAGTGAAGTTAAGAAGTTTTCAACTTGGGAAATAAATAACCATTTAAGGGACTCACACTTCTTTTAAAGGGGACCTATTATGCCTTTTCCACTTCCTATAAACGTAGTTAGAATGTAGTATTCTCGTGTTAAAGTATGCCAAAGGTTCAGATAATGAGTTTTGCACATTTGGAAGTGAGCACTAAAAGAAGTTTGGGATGGCTCAAAACGCTCGGTTTCAAAAGGTGTGGTCAAACCGACCCTTTGTGATGTCACAGAGGGGCAGACTTCCTTATATGGATGTGTCTATAAGCCAGATAAAACCACAGCAGACTGGGTGTGCCTGGAGGCGGGCCGTGGGTAGAATACATTAAAAAAGACATTTGGAAGTGAGCCCTGAAAGAAGTTTGGGATGGCTCAAAACGCTCTGTTTCAAAAGGCGTGGTCAAACTGACCCTTTGTGATGTCACAAAGAATACGTGAATACATTAAATACATTAAAAAAAAGACCGTCCAAAGAAATACAGCTGGAATAGATGCAGATTCTGGAAGAATTATAAAGCTTTATGTGTTGGTTATTGTGTGTAGCTGCTCTATAAGAGTCCACAACTTAATACAAAGGGCAGAAAAATGAGCATAATAGGTCCCCCTTTAAACAACATGTGATCATTGGTAGCTAGACCGCTTGGGGTTGTGGATGGAGAGGCTCATGGAGGGAACTTTGCCTCGCTGTTATATCCCCGCCTGGCCGAGACTTGACAAGATCACTCCCAGTAAATAGACAGGGACACAATCGGAGTACAGCATCTCCCAAAAGTGAGTACATTGTGTATTCACTAAAAATTGACATGACCTTAGAGCACCTTTTTAAATTTGTAGGCATGTTTGTGTTCCGTCCTGTATTTGATGCTGCCTTGCGGACGGGGATCAATCGTGTTGTTCATATTGGCGTGATGCTGTGAATGTTAAACATTATTATTACCACAAATCCTGCAATATGATGTACAGTCTGTTGTGTTGTGACTATACTTAATCCACCTCAGCATTTTTTGGATTGTCCAAATTGTTAAGTCAACGTAGCAACCAAAATCCACAAGTAGCCTGATGTAGCCAAATGGTTAGCTTTTTCAGTTATAGTTTTTATATTTAACTCCACTTTTCCTGTAGATCACAAATACCGTAGCCAAATATTTGTTTACACAGGTCTAGTGTATGCCCTTTATTAATAGTATCTGTCAGGAAGTGGGTGTGGTTTAACTGGAAATGGGCGGAGCTTAAAAGTCAAAGTTGCTATGTGTATTGTTTATTATTCAGCTATGTGTGTAAGTGAATTATTGTGAAGTAGGTGATTCATGCAAACATGGCAATAAACATACCAATAATGGGTTAACCTCGTCGATTGTATTTTTCCCAAAAGCACTGCGTTCAGTATTTATTTTTATTTTTATTTTTAATTTTTATTTTTATTTTTATTTTTATTTTTATTTTTATTTTTATTTTTATTTTTATTTTTATTTTTATTTTTATTTTTATTTTTATTTTTATTTTATAGTAAAATCTCCACGTCATGTCTGTTGGTACACTTGTCCTTTAAGACAACTTTTTGATATTTTTTAAAGGTGTACATAGTTTGATGCAACTTTTAACAAGTGTCATCTTCTTACAAACGACCTGATCTACCTTTAGTACCTTTAATATTTTTATTTTTATTTTTATTTTTATTTTTATTTTTATTTTTATTTTTATTTTTATTTTTATTTTTATTTTTATTTTTATTTTTATTTTTATTTTTATTTTTATTTTTATTTTTATTTTTATTTTTATTTTTATTTTTATTTTTATTTTTATTTTTATTTTTATTTTTATTTAAAGTCTATGTCTATAAGCAGGGGGTATATAAAAAATATCGCCCGACCAACCCTAACCCTTTTTTTTGTATTTATTTTTATACTTTGCTTTTTTTTGCATTTTGCATTTGCATTTTTAAAGCAGTTTTTGGGAAGCTGACATTTTTTGTCATTAGAGACAAATGATGGAGAACCTCTTCAGGGTTAAATGATGACGAACTGACAGACAAGACAGTTTTGCATGTTCATTGATGATTTAGTTATTCAAGCAGCAGGAAAGAATCCAGAGCTGTCAGTAGATAATTCAGCCATCATGTCATCGAGGCTTGACAAGCTGAGCGGGGGGGGGGGGGAGAAACGACATAAAGTTGTACGGGAGATCCCTTCACTCGATGTCAATATCCCTTTGACAAATAAACGGCTTCAATAGGTTGCACGCGGCATCATTGGTGCGACCTACAAAGTGAAAGAAAAAAAGACATTTCAGCGATAATTAAAGAATAAATAGTAGTCGTATATTTCTTCAAACTTAAAGACAATATTTTTCAGAACAAAAAAAAAACATCCAGATCACAAAAAAAGAATGATTACCCTGCCAGTGAATCTCCATGCAGTTTTCTCCATCATACCAGTTGTCCGGCTGCCCCATTCCCCACGGAATGGGTTCAAAAACGCTGCCATCGGTCCACAACCAAGTATCTTCCTGAAATGAAAGATTTAATAAGGATATTTAGACAAGATTAATCAATATTTTACAACAACAACACTAAAATTCAGTCCTTTGCTTTAAGCATCCAAGAAAATAAAACCATGACCTTGGACTACTAGTACCATGGCAGAATAAACAAGACACGTGACATCTGAATGTGATGCAAACAAATCCTGGTGATTTAAAACAATGCAATGATGACTTGTAGGAAATGAATGCGCCTGTTGACCCACCTCAGCGTGATCGTGGGCCCCCACCCAAGTCAATGAAGAAGTAGACACCATATTCATGAGGAAGCGGAGCTCGTCTTCAGTGTGAAATGAGGCCAGGTTTCCTTTCAAATGTTGGCAGAAAATCTATTAACAAGCAAATAAATAAATAAAAAAAACAGTGTAAGATACACTAAAACATGAGAAGACATCCAGTGAAGTTAAGAAGTTTTCAACTTGGGAAATAAATAACCATTTAAGGGACTCACACTTCTTTTAAAGGGGACCTATTATGCCTTTTCCACTTCCTATAAACGTAGTTAGAATGTAGTATTCTCGTGTTAAACTATGCCAAAGGTTCAGATAATGAGTTTTGCACATTTGGAAGTGAGCACTAAAAGAAGTTTGGGATGGCTCAAAACGCTCGGTTTCAAAAGGCGTGGTCAAACTGACCCTTTGTGATGTCACAGAGGGGCAGACTTCCTTATATGGACGTGTCTATAAGCCAGATAAAACCACAGCAGACTGGGCGTGCCTGGAGGCGGGCCGTGGGTAGAATACATTAAAAAAGACATTTCTTTCAAGTGAGCCCTGAATGAAGTTTGGGATGGCTCAAAACGCTCAGTTTCAAAAGGTGTGGTCAAACTGACCCTTTGTGATGTCACAGAGAATACATGAATACATTAAATACATTAAAAAAGACCATCCAAAGAAATACAGCTGGAATAGGTGCAGATTCTGGAAGAACTATAAAGCTTTATGTGTTGGTTATTGTGTGTAGCTGCTCTATAAGAGTCCACAACTCAATACAAAGGGTGGAAAAATGAGCATAATAGGCCCCCCTTTAAACAACATGTGATCATTGGTCAATTGTGTAATTCATATCATCCATTTTTGTTGATCTTAGTACCTCTCCTTCGATCCACTTCTTGTTTTGAGGTATATATGCCAAACATTTATTGAGATATTTGGTCCAATATCGAGGACACTCTGAAAGAAGGACGAGTGACCATGTTAAAAGGGTAAAAGGGTTTTTGAATCCACATCCAGATGAACAAACCTTCTTTGTAGGCATGAGTGATATCATTTTCAAATGGCAATATTAATATCAAGCCCTTCAATTCTTTGGCGTACTAACCTTTATCAGACTGCCGAGCCTGTGAATGGAAGACAAATACAATTACTACCGAGCCCAAATTGTACATGAATGTCCTCCCTCTAGATATTGTTCACATCTTAATACTGCAAGTCACAGTAAAAAAAAAAATCACATCCCAACTTTCATCTCCTTATGTATACAGGATCAGCAGACAAAATGTACATTCAAGGTTCCATTTACTTTCATTGAAGATGTTCCCATAGACACAATGTGGCAAGGCAGAATTTTGATAAAAGTAAAAAACACACACAATTGAATTCACAATTGAATTCAAGAAAGGAGAAAATGGTGCTACTATTTGAAAAATGGCATTGGGTAGGCCCGCCTTGCGGACCTTAGGAAGCAAAGTGCCTACAGAAAAAGTATATTAAATTCATAACCATTCTGAACAAGGATGCGGGATTCAGGCCAAAAAAAAAAAAAAAAAATTGAACAGTATAGAAAGTCTACTTCGGCCCCCAACCTGAAGTAGACTTTAGTCCCGAAGTAAAGTTTGACACCCTGCTACACCCGCAAACGTAATAACTGCCCACAAACATAATACAAATCTGCAGCTTTGAATGTAATAATCCTACAAATGTAATAAATTTCCCACAAACTTAATAAAATGTGCCCACTGCAAACGTAATACTGAATTTCCTACAAATGTAATAGTTATTACATTTGTAGGAAATTATTACATTTTGTTGTGTGGGTGTACATGTGCATTTTAGTTACAGTATATTATTGTACGTGTGATTTTGTGTGTATATGGGGAAGAAATAAATAAAAATAGAAATAAATAAATCAAAAGAGATAATAAAATATAATAATAATAATAGTAATAATAATTTTATTAAGACAATTGCAATTTTCACAATTATGTTATCTTTTTAAATTTAAAATAAATTATAATTTCATAATTAAAAATTCCTTTAATGAATTCAAATGATACTCTTTGAATAATATTTTTTCCACAAAAAAAGAAAAAAGAATTATCTTATTAAAATCCTCAAAATGACAAAATGACTCCCTCATTAAAAGAAGAAAGAACAAACAACAACAACAATCACAAAGATTATTATTTTGTCTCATATTACATTTGTGGGAAGTTATTACATTTACAGATTTTCACTTTCCCACATATGTAATAATTTGCAATAATAATTAATTTGTAATAACTATTACATTTGCAGGAAATTCAGTATTACGTTTTCATTTGGCAAAAATTACACATCCCTGTTGTAAGAAACCTTAAATGTAAATATTGCTATTTTTTTCTTATAAACATTTTTGGCTTTCTGGAATGGATTCTACATTATTTCTTATGGGAAAAACTTATTTGGTTAGTGTCTGTTTTGGTTAGAGTCCTTAGTGACGCTATCCAAGGTTCCAGTGTGTTTTTAAAGCTCACCACTCTCCCACACTTCCAAAGCATTTTCTCTTATATATTTGTCATTAATGTAGTATGTATCGTTTAAAAAGTCCGGTGGTCAGTTCAATTCCCTTGCAAAAACGTGTTCAGAAATGCACAGAGTGTGTGTTGCTTACAGCTTCTCCCAAGAAAACTCCTCCAGACACGAACAGGAACAAAACGATGAAATGACCAGATGCCATCTGTCAAAAAAAAAAAGTGACACATCATCATGAAGAATAAAAAAATAAAAGATTAAATTGGAAAGTTTTTTTTTCAGGTTAGATATCTACAATTAATGTCTCACCTTGACAAGATGTGGAAGTGGAGTTTCGGAATTCCGGGCAGCTCAACCTGATTCTTTTTATGGTCCTCTGAGTGAGCTGAAAAATGACGATTATAAAATGAATTCTAATATTCTTTAAACTTGTTTGATGATTCAATATGTTTAATATAGCTGGGTGCGCCCCCCCTTTGGGGGCTGCGCAGAGCTGGCCCCTACCCATTGTAAAGCCCTCGGCGAGATTTAATGTAGTTGACATGAGCTCCAAATAGGATTAGCGTTAATTCATTAGATAACATGTCCCTCAAATTGACATGCCTAACAAATATTAACATAATATTAATACAAAATAAATACAGTTACATGAAAACACAAATTGTGTAAATAAGTAAATGAATACTTGGAAGAGTTAAAAGATTTTATATGTTGACTGCTTGAGGCTCCTCTGGGCTGGAAGGGACGGAGCGCTTGTGACGTTGCCTGATGGCCCAATATTTGTTGAGGCTGGACTTAAATATCTCTAAAGTCTCCAAAGTCATCTCTAATGTTGTCATGTGACCAGAAGTGACAAGCCAACATAATTCCCGAGTACCCTGTAAGTACTTTGAAGAAAATGGGGTGTTTAAAGTAGTTTTTGGCAAGCTGACATTCATTCATTCATTTTCTAGTCTAGTCGCAGGGGGTGCTGGAGCCTATCCCAGCTGTCTTCTGGTGAGAGAGGCGGGGTACACCCTGGACTGGTGGCCAGCCAATCACAGGGCACATATAGACAAACAACCATTCACACTCACATTCATATTGTGAGTGAATTTGCCTACCGTAAGAACAGGAGTACAGAGGAGGCCGTCTCCACAGCACTGCACTCTGTCCTCTCACACTTGGACAATAAGGACACATATGCCAGAATGCTCTTCATAGACTTCAGTTCAGCATTCAATACAGTCATCCCCTCCAAGCTAGTAGCCAAACTCACAGACCTGGGCATCACAGCTCCTGTCTGCAACTGGTTGCTGGACTTCCTGACCAACAGGCCGCAACATGTTCGGCTGGACCACCACTGCTCCTCCACCCTCACCATAAACACCGGAGTACCACAAGGCTGTGTGTTAAGTCCATTCCTCTACTCTCTCTTCACCCACGACTGCAAACCCAAACATGGCTCCAATGCCATCATTAAGTTTGCAGACGACACTACAGTGATTGGCCTCATCAACAACAACGATGAGTCTGCCTATAGGGAGGAGGTGGACTGCCTGGCTGCGTGGTGCGAAGACAACAACTTACGACTCAACACAACAAAAACAAAAGAACTCATTGTGGACTTCAGGAAGAATGCTGCCATGCATCCACCAATCTACATCAACGGTGAGACAGTGGAGCGTGTGGCCAGCTTCAAATTCTTGGGGATCCACATCTCACAGGACCTCTCCTGGACTACCAACTGCTCCAGCCTGGTCAAGAAGGCTCACCAGCGCCTCTTCTTCCTGAGGACCCTGAAGAAGAACCACTTCTCTTCAGACATCCTGGTGAACTTCTACAGATGCACAATCGAGAGCATCCTAACCAGTTGCATCACAGCCTGGTATGGGAACTGCTCTGTCGCGGACCGGAAGGCATTGCAGAGAGTAGTCAAATCTGCCCAACGCATTGCCGGAGCCCCACTTCCTGCCATCGGGGACATCTACAGGAAGCGTTGTCTCAGGAGGGTGTCACAAATTGCCAAAGACTCACACCACCCAGCACACAGACTGTTTGCCCTCCTACCCTCAGGGAGGCGCTACAGGAGTTTACGGACACGAACCACCAGGTTCAGGAACAGCTTTTTGTCTCCTTGCTGAACTCTGCCCCCCATTGCCCACCCCTTCCACTACTTACATCCCCCCGCTGATCTATGCCCCCCCCCCATCACTTCATTGCACTATTGTACTATTGCACTATTGTACATATACTATCTTGTTGATTCATTGATCATACTGTTTATAATTTATATAATCTGCAATAACCATACTCTACTCTAGTCACTTCACTGCAATACTGTACATATTACTGTTATTATATATTGTCATATCCATACTGTTTATAATCTGTATAATCTACAATAGCCATATTATAGTCATTTATATCCCTGTACATATTCTCACTGTATCATAGTCATAGCCTGTATAGTTTTATTTACATAGATCTGTCCATACTTACTACTAATGTACTTATAAAATTGCACTTCTGGTTGGATGCTAACTGCATTTTGTTGCCCTGTACCAGTGACATGAGCAATAACAATAAAGTTGAATCTAATCTAATCTAATCACACCTATGGACAATTTGGAGTCGCCAATTAACCTAGCATGTTTTTGGAATGCGGGAGGAAACCGGAGTACCCGGAGAAAACTGGAAGCTGACATTTTTTTGTCATTATAGACAAATGAGGGAGGACATTTACCCCTCCATCTGGTACTTTTACAATCAGTAACTGTTACATTTGTTCACTTCCTGCTTTCCATAATACAGTTTAAGGATTTTTTTTAATAATGTACCTCGTACCGAAGTACGAGGTGATATGAGCATCCAATGACATAATGGGTACCATAGTAAGTGTCAATATAGTGATATATATAGCACATCATGACTGGTTCAAGACTCTTCATCCTTGTATTTAGCAAACATCAACTGCTTGTATTGTTTCTTGAATTGGCTCATCGTTGTGCATTGTTTGACTTCCTTACTCAATCCATTCCATAGTTTGATTCCACATACTGAAATGCTATGGCTTTTTAACGTAGTCCTAGCATATAAGTGTTTCAAATGTAGTTCTTCCCTGAGATCATATTTCTCCTCTCTTGTAGAGAAGTATTGGATGATATTTTTAGGTAATTGGTTATTTTTAGCCTTATGCATTACTTTAGCTGTTTGAAGATGAACTATATCAGCAAGTTTAAGTATTTGTGATTTTAGAAATAAGGAGTTAGTATGTTCTCTGTAGGCGGCATTATGAATTATCCTGACTGACCTTTTTTGCAGTACATTTAGCGAGTGAAGATTGCTTTTATAGTTATTAGCCCATATTTCCACACAATAAGTAAGATATGGTAGAACCAGAGAGCAATAAAGAGTGTGGAGTGATTTCTGATTGAGAACAAATTTTGCTTTGTTAAATACTGAAATATTTCTGGCCACCTTATGTTGTATATTTGTAATATGAGGTTTCCAGCTCATATTTTCATCTATCAGATCTGTGATCCCCAGAAATTTATTTTCGTTCACATTTACATAATCTTGTCATGGTTAAATGATGATGATGCAATACTTGTGACAAAAAAAAGGGAGACTGATTAAACCGACAGACAAGATTGTTTTGCATGTTGATTTATTATTTAGTTATTCAAGCAGAAGAGCTGTCAGTAGATAGTTCAGCCATCATGTCATCGAGGCTTGACAGGCTGGGGGGGGGGGGGGGGGATTATGTGAATGTGTGTGTGTGTGTGGGGGGGGGGGGGGGGTCCTATTAATGTAAGTCAATATCCCTTTGACAAATAAACGGCTTCAATTGGTCGCAAATGGCATCATTGAAGCGACCTACAAAGTGACAGAAGAAAAGACGTTTCTACAAACTTAAAGACAACATTTTCAGGACAAAAACAAAAAAACATCCAGATCACAAAAAAATAATATTTACCCTGCCAGTGAATCTCCATGCAGTTTTCTCCGTTATACCAGTTGTCGGGCTGCCCCCTTCCCCAGGGAATGGCAAAAAAAATGGTACCATCGGTCCACAACCAAGTACCTTCCTGAAATAAAAGACATTCAGAGCTGCTGCAATTCTACTATACGTAAAATGACAATAAAGGACATTTTGATTCACATGTTCCAAATAAACATGACCATTTTTGTTATTTAAAACAATGCAATAATAGTTTTGCATTATTTACAAACAATAAGAATAATGTATACAATAATGAAACAAGACTTGTAGGAAATGAATGACCCACCTTAGCGTGATCGTGACCCCCCACCCAAGTTAATGTCGGACGAGGCACCAAATTCATGAGGAATTTGAGCTCTTTTTCGCTGTGAAATGAGGCCAAGTTTCCACCCAAATTACGGCAGTAGAGCTAATCAGCAAATAAACAACAAAAACACATTGGTCTTCATATTCCAAGAACAGCATGGATTAATATCGATTATTTTTGTTTTGTCTTGTACCTCAGCATCGATCCACGTCTTCTTTTGAGGCATAAACTCGTAACAAGTATCAGCATATTTATTCCATTGTTCAGCACACTCTGAAAGTTAAGAAGGTTAGGGTTAAGAAGCTAAGGCACATCCAACAACAACAACAACAACAAAACTTCAATGCATGAATGAGTGAGACAATTCATTTGAAATGGTAATTAAGATAAAAGCAATTCTATTTGTATACTAACCTGTATGAGACTGCTGGACCTGTGAATGTAAAACAAACACCGTTACTGAAAGTCACATTGGTGGAAGCAGTGGTACCCAGGTAAATTTGGGACCCATATAGGGGCGAGGACTTGGTAGTGTGGTGAGTTTGCTCAAAATTTGGGAAGGAGTACTGCCTTTTAGTGCAGGAGGAACTTTTGTTGTGTGCGGGTCTGTGTGTGACCCGGGTGCACGTCAGTCTCGGCACTTCCCCGGTTCGATTCGGCTTTAAACTTGCTAGCGCACACTGATTTCAGAAGTGGTGCCAAACTGACTGACAAGTGTCTCCATTTTGTCTCCTCTCCAGGCACGGAAGAGGCAGCGGATGCGAGTAGAGGGGCCCGGCAAAGGCGGGCAAACCTGCTTTTAATTCAGGTTTTCAGTTAATAATGTGAGAATATTAGAAAAAAATGCAAAATGAAAAAAAAAACATGACTTATGGTTACCGGAATTCTGGTAAAATTAGCTTTTTTTTGGCTTGAAATAAGCTATGAAAATAACCATTATATTATAAATATATATTATAATATATAATTATAATTATATTATAAAAATGTTAACATTTGCATTACATGGATGTCATCAGTACTTATGTCGGCTGATTTCACTCTTGGATTTTCAGAATATCAGCAGCATAAAAAACGTGATCGAAACATCCCTAATATTTGCATATTTTTTGGAACAAATTCATAAGATCTACATGATTCTTATGGGAAGAGTTGATTTGGTTAGTGTCTGTTTTGGTTAGAGTCAGAGCTTCTGGAACGAATTAATGACACTATCCAAGGTTCGGGTGTATTTTTAAAGCCCACTATTGCCACACACACACAGAGAGGAAGCAAGCAGACCATAGAGACAGCATTTTCTCAATATTAATAATATTATATTATAATATTAATATCTGCTTTTTGCTGTCATTTTAAAAGCCTTCCACGTCTTTGGTCCAGAAATGTGCAAAGTGTGTGTTGCTTACAGCGTCTCCAAAAAACACTCCTCCAGACACAAACAGGAATAAAATGATGAAATGACCGGATGCCATCTGTCAAAAATAAAAGTTACACATCATCATGAAGAATAACAAGTAGATTAGATTGGAAGTATTTCTTCAGGCTAGGAATGTACAATTAATGGCTCACCTTGATGCGATGTGGAAGTAAGGAGATACGGGACAGCTTAACCTCTTCCGTTTTATGCTCCTCTCTGTGAGTTTTTGGCTCAGAAATGAAAATGAAGGCTGTAAAAAAAATTATAATATTCTTTGATGCTGATTATTCAGTATTTCTCATTCATTTGGGCGCGTCCCCCTCGGGGGCCATGCAGAGCCAGCCATACCCACTGTGGCGCCCCTGGCAATATTTTATACGGTGCCCACGTCCATTGGCGGTTTACATGCATTTAACAAAAAAAAAAAATCAAATAGCATTTATTTTACCATTATATTCAACATGATATTTAATTTATAATATAACATGTCACTCAACTGACATGCTTAATAAATTAGAAATAAACAGCAAAAATATTATACAATATTAACATCATATGACAAGGACATAAAAAGTGTGTAAATAAGTAAATTAATTATAATAATAGTAATAAAAATTTATATGTTGACTGCTAGAGGCTGCTGCATACCGCGTTCGATTCGTAACCAATTTGTGCGGTTGAACAATCTCGGGAGTTTTTGCAGAATTCTTACTTATTCTTACTATTTCTTCCATAAAAGCTGATTTACCGTCAACAAATGATAACAAACATAAACAACAACGGCAAATTTCTAAGCAATGCGAAACATGGGATCGTTGTGAGTGGTTTTGTCGAGATGTTACAATCGTTCATTACACCTGAAGTCATCACATTTTCACACGTTCAAGAAACCTGGTTTCAACAGGATGGAGCGGAAATCATCGCAGCAAGTGCCAGAATTGTTCGGTAACGTTCCCTGGCCCCCGAGATCCATCATGAATGTTTTTGACTATGACAATTAATAAAATAAAATAAAATAAATAAATAAAAAATAAAAAAATAATAAAAAAAACGAAAGCTGTGTTCGGTCAAAATCGGGAACAAGCCAAAATTCAGACAGATGAATCGAAAAGACAACCATGACACAAAAACACAATAAATCCATGTGAAAATTCTGACATTTATTTGTGAAGTCTATGACAAACAGTGGGCTTTTATATCATTCTGATGGAGCGGAAATCATCGCAGCAAGTGCTAGGATTGTTCGGTAACCTTGTGACACCAAGATTCGGTAACATTCTCTGGCCCCCGAGATCCATCAAGAATGTTTTTGACTATGACAATTTAACTGTAAAAATAAAAATAACTCATCTTTGCAGAATTGTTGTAATTCCGTCACATTGGAGGGTTTTTCACCCCACTGTGTCACATTGAAAATTCCGACATTTATTTGTGAAGTCTATGACACACAGTGGGCGTTTATATCATTTTGATGGAGAGGAAATCATTGCAGCAAGTGCCAGAATTGTTCGGTAACCGTGTGACGCCAAGATTCGGTAACGTTCCCTGGCCCCCGAGATCCATCAAGAATGTTTTTGACTATGACAATTAAAAAAATAAAAATAAAAATAAAAATAAAAATAAAAATAAAAATAAAAATAAAAATAAAAATAAAAATAAAAATAAAAATAAAAATAAAAATAAAAATAAAAATAAAAATAAAAATAAAAATAAAAAGCTGTGTTCGGTCAAAATCGGGAACAAGCTAAAATTGAGACAGATGAATCGAAAAGACAACCATGACACAAAAACACAATGAATCCATGTGAAAATTTCGACATTTATTTGTGAAGTCTATGACAAACAGTGGGCGTTTATATCATTTTGTTTTACAAGCTACATCAGACATCGCAATAATCTTGAAAAGATTCAAATTGTGTTTTTCCATCAGCTGCAAAGTCTAGCACTCAGGAAAGTGTGGTGAATAAAGGGAGAGAGCTACATATTTCTACAGCGATCCCATTGAGATCATCTGTTGACATTCAGCTTTCCTCAAAACAATCATCCAAAATCATATTAATAACTTTAAAAAAAATTACTTTTACATCCACGATACACCAGAATCATGTTCCTTTTTTATTTATTTAATTCAGTTTTTTTTTTTTTCGGAGTCAAGCATATTATATCGATAATATTCCTAGCTAGTTTACAGTCAGTCTTTCCGCTTAAATCCAAATATTAACTAACACTATGAACTTCTAGCAAGAAATTAATGTACATATCGCCAATAAATGTTTATACATTATTATAAAAACAAACCTGTGACATCACTAGTAAAAAATTCCATTCATTCATTTGTGAATATGAGTGATGTAAAAGTGACAATTAATTAATCAATGGACTAATAACATAATCAGCGTTAAAACTCTTAAAGAAAAGGCAGATGTGATGTGAAAAAATGACGTCAACCTTTTCGAGGTATGTCACCGCAACACTTTCTAACATGCATGTTTGCAATCTACCATCATAAGAACGTGGATTCTTACTGGCAATAATCACACTTATGAGATTAATCAAAGTGTTATCTCATGCAATGTTATTTGCCACTACAAGTAGCTGTGGTCCAAAAAGCACCATTCAAAAAAAACATTACAAAAACTGGATAAATAGGAAAAAAAAAACCTTAAAAAAGAATATATTTCCCAGAAATAACACTGGTATAAAAGGTGCACTAGATAAAGTATTGTATTCCTGTAAACCATTTGTTGTTGTCGTCCCTCCACTGTGGTAAATATACAGTACTTTAGTGTAGCTTTTATTGTGCATAAAAAAAACAATCTTGGTCACTGAAATGAAAGGCCTGTTGGGTTTTTTTTTTTTTTTTTTCTACATGGAGTCCAGTTTTGGTGCGAGACAATGTAACAGGCACTTTTTCATATGGAATGAAAGCTAAATAGACAGCATAGGAAATACATAAGCTCACTGCTGTTCTTATCCTCATATTGGATGTTTTTTTTCCCCCCAACAACAAAAAAGAGGCAACATATATTTGAACTCAAAACACACTAGAAATGTAAATATTTTTTGCTGAAATGCTTGAAAAAGCAAAAAGTTGGAGGGTGCTTTCACACTAGCGCTATTTGTTGTTTTAATCAACTCCACCACCCATGGGTGCCAAATGACGACACATAACAAATGACATCATGTTGACATAATTGGGGTTTTCAATTAGCTTAGCTTAGAAATAAAACAGGCACTTTGGGTTTTTTTTTTAACCTGTAGTCAAATAAATACGAATGCAAATTGAGTTCTTAGAGCTGATGTGGTTCTGTTTATATTGTGTGTACACGTCACACAATGGTACCCATATTTGGAGTCATTTACTGTAATAAAGTAACCAAAGTACAACAATCGTCAATAAAAGCTGCGTTCACACTTGTGGTTTGGTACGTCCGGGTCAACAATCTACAAAAAGACACTCGGCGCACACTTTGCTTATCATTCACACTGGTATTTATATTGATCGGGAAGCTTTCGTAACTGGTTGCCAGTTTACCCAGTCCAAGACCAGTCAGCCTAATGCTCTGCTAAAGTGGAAAATTGATCTGTTTCTCTGTTCTTCTTCATTTTTAAATGTATTATAGAAGTATTGGATCGGTACTCGGTATCGGCCGATACTCAAAATCAAATGACTCGGACCCAAAAAACAGTCCCTACTTCCATCCCTACTTTTAATGGAACCAGATATAACAAGTGTGAACGCACCCCAATAGTCTTAATAATCTTCTGTGTGGTTTTACTGCATGCGGAAATGACAAAAAATAACCAAAAAGTAAAAAGGTGAAGTAGTGAGGAGCAGAGGTGATATAGTAGGTCCATCGTGGTCGTTTCTTGACTAAAGTATGACTGCTGGTATAAGTAGAATAGCAACGTGTCCTATGTTTGCTAGTGGTTACATGAAGTGATGGGAGGGAATGTGTTGAGTGTTGGATAGAATAAAAGTGGTGTCACTCTGCCAAAGTGTCTCCTTTCTCCTCGACGGAGGCCGAGGACTCATGCGGGCGGTGTTTGCACTGTCCCAGTGAGTTACGAGAGACTCGAGAAGGTCTGGCGAGAGAGAAGGACTGAACGATGCAGTCACAGGGTCCATCCTAGGAGATGAACACAAACAATAACTCACTTTTTACCAACCTCTGTTATGATAAATCCACATCCACACGCATATGGAAGATTTGGACGGGACCAGCGATGTTGTTTGGTCTAGAGCAGTGATTCCCAAAGTGTGGGCCGCGGCCCCCTGATGGACCATAAGAGGTCATCAAATATGATTCATGTTTGCAAGTTATTTTTATTGTAAAATATTTATCGCACGATTACATTTTCTATAGGCCTAAGTAATAACCTATTGAGTGTTATTGACCTGTCACAATATTTTAGGAACCTTATATAGTTTATGATTGGAACGTAGCTCTCTGGTCATCATGCCAGTTTTGAATGCAGTTATGAAAAGTATAATTAATTAGATTAAAAGTTTGTGCTTCCTTTATCCCCCTGCTTTCATTTCATTTCGAATACTACTACTACTACTAATAATTATTATTATTATTATAATACATATTGTTATTATTATTAATAACAATAATTATTAAATATATTAAATATTACAAAAATAAATAATACATATTTAAATAAATAAAATACAATAAATTATTATTAATATTATTATTAATTATAATTGTTTGTATAATTGTCTTATTGTAATAATAATAATGATGATAGTAATTATCATTACTATTATCATAATAATGATAGTAATTATTATTATTTTAATATGATCAATTATCAAATAATAAATAAATTATTATTATTATTATTATTAATAATAATTGCAATTATTATTAATAATAAGAGTAATAATTTATTGTTATTATTATAATAATAATTATTATTAAATGCAGCATTTTTTTAAAAGATTTTTTAGAATGCAGACATTTTTTAGATTTTCAATGGGCCTCGAGTTGGTCAAGTTTGGGAACCACTGATCTGATGAGGATGTTGAGGTTCTCATTGGGAGTGACCAGGATGGATAGGATCACAAGTACACCAGAGGGACATTATATTTTAAAGGCCTTGGAGATAAAGTCAGAGAGGCCAGACTGAGATGGTTGGGACATGTCCAGAGGAGAGATAGTGATTATATTGGAAGAAGGATGATGCCAGGTAGGAGGTGTAGAGGAGTGAAGGAGGACATGAGGGTAGTTGGTGTGAGACAGACAGGGTTGGATGGAAGCCATTTTCCAAGTATTTCCAAGTTCTGAATGAAACCTGAAAGAATGAAATAATGGAAAAGAGTCTAATAGTATGCAATCCTCACCTCGGTTCCATATCCTGCTGTGCTGTGACTTCCCACCACATCCTTTCCTCCTCCCATGATACTGACCATCTCGTCCCCCGCCGTCTGTCTCATGAACCTCTTGTTGATAATCCGGCTCACATTGTCGTTGCCGCCGCAAAGTCCAGCTAAGGCTCCGAGACCTTCTGGCTTGGGCTCATCCACGCAGTTGAAGTCTCCAACAACGAGAGCATCTCTTTGCAGCCTCTCTCCTGGCAAGGTGAGACCCTCCTTGCGGGTGCTGCAAACATTCTTGAAGAAGTCCTGCACCAGGCCTCCGTAGCGCTGTGGAGTGTTTGGATCGGAGCCGCAGATGGATACGCAGGAGGGTTTTCCTGCAGCGTGAGGATGCCGTGCTGGACTAGCACCTAAAAACACATCATTGATCATCATCAGATCATTCATTCATTCATTTTCTACCGCTTATCCTCACGAGGGTCTGGAGCCTATCCCATCTGTCAGGTACACCCTGGACTGGTGGCCAGCCAATCACAGGGCACATATAGACAAACAACCATTCACACTCACATTCATACCTATGGACAATTTGGAGTCGCCAATTAACCTAGCATGTTTTTGGAATGTGGGAGGAAACCGGAGAACATGCAAACTCCACACAGAGATGGCCGAGGGTGGAATTGAACCCTGGTCTGCGCGCTAACCATTCGACCGCCGCGCAGCCCCGCTTTCGACATCTCTTTGCATAAAATTTGATTGATGTGGTTGCGGATCAAATTGTTTACTACAAAGAAATTTAAATCTGTACTTATTATAGATAAAAATCTGCAATTAAATGTGATTAATTATGAGTTAACTATGGACAAAAATGTGATTAAATTAATCAGATCAGATGGTCATAAATTCTGATTCTGTTAACACTTCCTTTGTTGTCCAACAATGTCCAATAATGAGTTCATGAATACTGTATATCAGAGTATTGATGATGTTCCGGGCTGCACGGCGGTTGAGTGGTTAGCACGCAGACCTCACAGCTAGGAGACCAGGGTTCAATTCCTCCCTCAGCCATCTCTGTGTGGAGTTTGCATGTTCTCCCCCGTGCATGTGTGGGTTTTCTCCGGGTACTCCGGTTTCCTCCCACATTCCAAAAACATGCTAGGTTAATTGGTGACTCCAAATTGTCCATAGGTATGAATGTGAGTGTGAATGGTTGTTTGTCTATATGTGCCCTGTGATTGGCTGGCGACCAGTCCAGGGTGTACCCCGCCTCTGCCTGATTCTGGCTTTGACCACAACCTTTTAGCAAAACATGCCTCTCTAACATGGCTAATTCCCTGCCTTAATTTGTTTATTTTCTCAGATTATATCTACTATATTTGGTAATATTAGTGTAATGATGGCTGTAGGGTTGCTATTGTATGTCAACAAGGCTCTAATAATATTAAAACCATTGTATAACTATGAAAATATTTTATTTATGAATAAGGACTCCAAATTGTCCATAGGTATGAATGTGAGTGTGAATGGTTGTTTGTCTATATGTGCCCTGTGATTGGCTGGCCACCAGTCTAGGGTGTACGCTGCCTCTTGCCCAAAGACAGCTGGGATAGGCTCCAGCACCCCCGCGAACCTTGTGAGGATAAGCGGTAGAAAATGAATGAATGAATGAATGATGATGTTCCAATAATAAACAATACTCATAATGAATATTTAACTCTACAAAGGACTGAAAAAATGTATAAATACAGTGATGGATAGATACTTTCATACTTTTACATTCATCTCCAAGACATTCAAATGTCCAATATTTTACCTCCATCACCCCTCCAGAGTGACTCCGTGCTCCCAGCATGCTCCACCACACTGAACAGACTGGAGAGGCCGTCGGTGAGGCCGCTTAGCACGGGGCTGTCCCTGGTGGTGGTTGAGCGAGCCCAGGCTGAGCCTCCGCTTCCACTAATGGCTCTCTGCTGGAGGCTCCACAGGCTGCGGTCTCTGGATGTTGGACCTCCATCCAGCCTGGAGGTGGAGCCTAGAAAATCAAATCAGAGTGAGTGTACAAAGAAAGTCGCTAAGAAGTATACTGTTATCGAGAAGTCCAAATACCAGCGGACACCCGACGTTGGAGTTTCGGAGAGCCAAACTTGGGTGAACAACAGGGTCTGTCGATTCGGCTGTGAACTTTATCGAGGGATGTCGATATCTGTCGAGTTCGAGCTGACGCTAATGGCGAGGTGGTTGCTGATGACGGTCGAGGAGACCAGGCTTTGGAGTGCAAACCCGCGCCTCTGCTGCTGGGGAGGGTGTCGGTTTGAAGTCCGATGCTGACACACTGAGCGGTCGTCTGCGTGGACCTGCTGGACATGCCGACCACCTGGGAAAGAAATAATTACCCCAAATTACGATGATGTAATGTGCTAGTTTTGATGAAGTAATGGTAATGGTTTTGCAATTACAATTGAGTGCATCCCATAATCAGTTCACAGTTCCACATGTCCAAAAGGAGTAGGAAGAAGCAAAGCTTATTAAATCCTACCCCTCCATCTGGTACTTTTACAATCAGTAACTGTTACATTTGTTCACTTCCTGCTTTCCTAATATAATTTAAGTTTTTGTTTTTATGTATTTTTGTCACGTATCAAAGTACAAGGTGATATGACCATCCAATGACATAATGGGTATAATATAGTGATATATATAGCACATCATGACTGGTTCAAGACTCTTCATCCTTGTATTTAGCAAACATCAACTGCTTGTATTGTTTTTTTTTTAATTGGCTCATCGTTGTGCATTGTTTGACTTCCTTACTCAATCCATTCCATAGTTTGATTCCACATACTGAAATGCTATGGCTTTTTAACGTAGTCCTAGCATATAAGTGTTTCAAATGTAGTTCTTCCCTGAGATCATATTTCTCCTCTCTTGTAGAGAAGTATTTTTAGGGAATTGGTTATTTTTAGCCTTATGCATTATTTTAGCTGTTTGAAGATGAACTATATCAGCAAGTTTAAGTATTTGTGATTTTAGAAATAAGGAGTTAGTATGTTCTCTGTAGGCGGCATTATGAATTATCCTTACTGACCTTTTTTGCAGTACATTTAGCGAGTGAAGATTTCTTTTATAGTTATTAGCCCATATTTCCACACAATAAGTAAGATATGGTAGAATCAGAGAGCAATAAAGAGTGTGGAGTGATTTCTGATTGAGAACAAATTTTGCTTTGTTAAATACTGAAATATTTCTGGCCACCTTATGTTGTATATTTGTAATATGAGGTTTCCAGCTCATATTTTTATCTATTGTGATACCCAGAAATGTATTTTTCTTCACCCTTTCAATGTCTACACCGTCTATTTGTATTTGCTGGTGCGTGTCCTTTCTGCTGTTACCAAACAGCATGATTTTTGTTTTATTTAGGTTCAAGAACAATCTATTATCATCAAACCATCTTTTAAATACAACCATTTCTTCTCTGACCTTTCTAATGATTTCATCTGTACTCCCTCCATAACAAAAAGCAGTGGTATCATCTGCAAATAATATCAGCTTTAAGTCTTTCGTAACTTTGGAGATATCATTGATGTACAAGTTGAACAGTTTTGGCCCCAGTATTGACCCCTGGGGAACTCCGCACGTAATATATGAACTTACAGATGTGTATTCTCGTAGCTGTAAGTAAATCACTTCATGAACTTACTAGTTCTCTGCTGGATTTTCTCTCCAGAGATGACGAACGAATGGCCTGCCGTACACAGTTGGTCATCTCTTTCATGTCGTCGCTTAAGTTAGCAGAAATATCCCCCATTTCCAGGCCGTGGAACGCCGACGAGGTCATCCCATCAGACAAGCCGTTAGCAGCAGAGGATGCGGCTTTGTTGTTGAGCACATCGGCATCCACAGACGATGTAGCGCATCCACTCCTGCTCTCCAGGAGCTCTCTGTGCTGCTTGGACAGCGAGCTCAACCACTGTTCATAAGAGGATGAGAAGCAGGACTTGGGCTGCTGGAGGTCAGCCAAGCCTGCCTCGGAGACACTCAAGGTGGACGTTCTCCTCGGGTTCCCTTGCAGCTTTTCGGCCTCCTGTGCTGCTCTTCTCTGGTGCTCCATGCGGCGGACAGCAGGGGGGCTGTAGTAGATCCGGATTCCGGTGCTTTCTGGAGCGGTGTGACTCCTCTGGACCGACTCCAGATCCAGTCCTGATGGGGCTAAGTTGCTGCAGGAGCTGCTGGCGCTGGGTCCGTCCCAGGTCTTGCAGGTACTGCTGACCTCTGGTGACTAAAAATGACCAAGAATTCAAATCAGTTTATTTTCCACTTTGATGCAAGTCAACATGAAGTCATTAGCACCATCATTTCTTACTATTAATTACTAATTATAGGCATTTTTAAATTAATTCCTTTTTGAAAAAACACAATAGAGCGAGAAAGCAATGTTCGAACCCCAATGGAGCGTGCTCATCTATCGAGCGGTGGGTCCAATGTAGCATCATGTCCATAAGGAAGGAGGTTTTTCCATCAAAAGTGACAATTTGAGCACATCTTCTCTTACCTCGTTATTCAGATTGGTCCAGTTCTTCTTGTTGCAGTCACCAAGCTGTGGACCAATGAATGGAGGCACGGCTTCAAGATTGTCTGGGATGTCCAGTTCTGCTGTGGATTTGGTCCTGGTAATGAAAACAATTGTAAATACAATGAAAATGTACAGACAAACAACCATTCACACTCACATTCATACCTATGGAAAATTTGGAGTGGCCAATTAACCTAGCATGTTTTTGGAATGTGGGAGGAAACCGGAGTACCCGGAGAAAACCCACGCATGCACGGGGAGAACATGTAAAACTCCACACAGAGATGGCCGAGGGTGGAATTGAACCCTGGTCTCCCAGCTGTGCAGCCCCCCTTTCGACATCTCTTTGCATAAAATTTGATTGATGTGGTTGCAGATCAAATTGTTTACCACAAAGAGGTTTAAATCTGTACTTATTATAGATAAAAATCTGCAATTAAATATGATTAATTATGAGTTAACTATAGACAAAAATGTGATTAAATTAATCAGATCAGCTGGTCATAAATTCTAATTCTGTTAACACTTCCTTTGTTGTCCAATGTAATTAAAACATTGGATATTATATTGTACCTTGTTGCATTGGTGCCAACTGCGTCTACAGAGGAATCCACTCTTGATGACTTTAACTGTAAAGAATAAAAAAATGAGTTGCTTTTGCACCAACTGTCCAGGTGAGGGTGCTAGATTTCAAGTTAAAGGTGTTCATGGTTGCATGATGTAGTTACGCAGCAGCAATTTGGACATTAGACGTGTTTACCTTAGCCTCTCTCAGCCTCTGCTCCCACTGAGCTCTCTCCTGACTGAACCTCTCCAGCAGCTCCAGCTTCTCCCTTCCCCAGTTCCTCTCGCCGATCTGAAGCTGATGGCAGACAGACAAGAAGAGGATATGCATGAATATCCTTTCATAATCTAATAACTCCCACCTAAAGCGTATAGATGTACCTGCTTGGTAAGGTCCATCACAGCTGCATAGGACTCAGCCAGAAGGTGTTGGTGTTCCTCCCGCTCTCTCTTCAGCGTCACCTTCAGGTCAGGCGGGTCCATTACATCAGACAAGGACACAGCCGCAGCTTTTCCTGTTTTGGTCTCAAGCTGGAATTAAAATTAAATAAAGTCTGTTTATGGTAACATCATTGATCACAATAATCAAAAATTCCTCCTTTGTTGTCTTCATTCATTCATTTTTTACCGCTTTTCCTCACAAGGGTCATGCGGTGGGTGCTGGAGCCTATCCCAGCTGTCTTCGGGTGAGAGGCGGGGTACACCCTGGACTGGTTGGCAGCCAATCACAGGGCACATATAGACAAACAACCATTCACACTCACATTCATACCCATGGACAATTTGGAGTCGCTAATTAACCTAGCATGTTTTTGGAATGTGGGAGGAAACCGGAATACCCGGAGAAAACCCACACATACACGGGGAGAACATGCAAACTCCACACAGAGATGGCCGAGGGTGGAATTGAACCCCGGTCTTCGAGCTGTGAGGTCTGTGCGCTAACCACACGACCGCCGTGCAGCCTAAATTATTATTATTTATTCAAAATTATTTAAATTATTTGTGCACTTTACTGTTTACGCTGTACATTGTTGTTCATATTTGATGTCATGTATTTATTCTCCACATTATTATTTATTATTTATTATTATACGGGAGCCAGGCAACGACATTTCGTTGGCAATTTCACTGCTGTGTTATTGTGCAATGACAATAAAGGATATCTATCCATAGTGGTACAAAAATCCCCACTATTTTCACTTCCTGTCCGAATACTTTTGTTCATACTCCAAATTCTGTGCTGGCCTTCATTCTCACCTCTCTAACCGTAAACAATCTTCCTATAACAGCTTTCTCGCCCTCCTTCTGCACTCCCCATAAATTGGACGCAGTGTCAAAGAGCTCGTCGGTGAGATCACTTGAATTTTTTATGAGTCGCTGAGCTCTCGGCTTTTCCTTTTTTTTTTTCCCCCCTGCCCCTGTCAGATCCTATGTGTAAGTCCACACAGTCCAATGTAGAGGCCTATCATTTGGACACATTGGTGATGTGCCCCTAGTGTACAAATCCTGTCTCCTATGGAAACAGAGTCCTATTAGTTCATGAAGGTGGTCTGATGAGGTCCTCATGTAAGCACAGTTCATCGTTAAATATGACAAAAATGACAATAATAACTCGTATTTACTATCTATCAGTCAAGGGTACAGAGACTTTTATTGTTATTTTATGTATGTTTTCATGTACGTATGACCTCTTGTTACCTGAATTGCACAAGCAACGCAAAGGAAATGAATGTGTGACTATTATAATAATTAATATTGCTTTTATTGCTTTTATCTCACCTGAGTGATGAGGCTCTTGAGTTCCGTCCTCTCCACTTCCCATGATGCCTTGGCCTTGGCAAACTGCTGTGTCAGCTCCTGGGAGCCTTGTCGCTCCTGGTGCAGCTCGCCGCTAAGATCCTGCAGTGCCACCTTCAGGTCTGCCAAGGTGCTGCTCACAGCGCTCAGCTATAGAGTGAAAAAAACAGGAATCGGGAAGCACAAATGCAAGGAAGTGCAGATGGAATATGGTAATGGTAATGGTTTTATTTCATTTGAACATGCATCAGATTCCAATTGAATGCATCACATAATCAGTTCACAGTTCCACATGTCCAAAAGGAGTAGGAAGAAGCAAAGCTTATTAAATCCTACCCCTCCATCTGGTACTTTTACAATCAGTAACTGTTACATTTGTTCACTTCCTGCTTTCCATAATACAGTTTTTTTTTTTTTTTTAAATAATGCACCTCGTACTTTGGTATGAGGTGCTTTTACAATCAGTAACTGTTACATTTGTTCACTTCCTGCTTTCCTAATATAGTTTATGGGGTTTTTTTCTTTCTTTTTTTTCTGTACCAAAGTACGAGGTGATATGACCATCCAATGACATAATGGGTACCATAGTAAGTGTCAATATAGTGATATATATAGCACATTATGACTAGCACCACATTATGAATAGGTGCAGATTCTGGAAAATCTAGAAAGTATTGTTGTGTGGAGCTGCTCTATCGAGTTTGTTGCCAATAATATTGATTATCGATACTAATTTGTCGGACAATTATCATCCTGTGTTGGTTTATATGACACACCTTGATTGCCGGGTCAGGCGTGTGTTCGTCTGCATCAGCCTTTTCCTCAGTTCGATGGGAAGGGCTTGTCAGGTTGTCTTCCTCCAGTAAAAGGTAAAGGTCCTTCAGGTTGTTTATCTAGAAAGCCAATCATCATCATCATTTTAACTGTTTTGCCCAATGCGGCGATTCCACAATTACATGAGCATACAACAGTATTGCCACATGATGCTCATACCTCCAGTATATCTTTCCACTCTGCATCCTTCTTGCAGCCCAGCCTCCAGTGTTTGATGAAGCAGCGTAGTTTGAGGCTGAGAAGGAGCAGAGCTTGTTTGAGGTGCTGAGACTCCTGCACCAGGAGGGTCCTCTCTTGGCCCCACAACTTCTGCTGGAGTCGAGCCTGCAAGCCCAAACTCTGCAGCTGGAAGTCCCGACGGAGCAGAGCTTTCTGCTGCTCCCCCTGGAGCTGAGAGGTTGACACAGAGATGGAAATAGGGCAAATTGATTGGGTACCCGATGGATACCAATGGATTTACCCTTTCTCGGGTTATTCTAACCTGAGAAAGTCTGAGTGTGATGTCTCTCTGGGCCTTTCGCTCCTCCACCATCTTCTCATCACCATTCAACTCGGCATGTGGATCACCAGACTGAACGGGCTTAGTGAATAAGGAAAAAGAAAAAAAATATGAGGCGAGAGTGAACAAGGAGGAATGAGCATCCTTATTCTGTATTAAATATCAGATGCAGTAAATTGAATGTACAGTCACCCCTCGTCTATTGGGGTCCATTGGTTCCAAACCCGACAGAGCACAAAGTAAGCCCATTTAGGACCTTCAAAAACCAGTTTTTAACATTATTAGAACCATGTAGACACGGACTAACCTCCCTATAGTCCCCTTTAGACGTGCATTACCTCCTACAATAGACATGAAAAACCTTCATCTAGTGAGGGATCAATGTTATCTTGATCCCTATATTGATAATTATTAATTATATGATACTACTACTAATAATAAATATAAATATTAATAATATTGATAATTAGTATAATATTAGTATAAGTATATTATAAATATTAGTATAATATTAATATATTATATTAAAACAAGTTATATATATATAATGCATTATAATGTAATATTAATATAATATATATATTGGTGAACTTGTTTCCTGTCTCACTGATCAATATATCATTGATCCCTATATTGATAATATTAGTATCAGTATATGATATTATAAATGTTAGTATATGAATGTGAGTGTGAATGGTTGTTTGTCTATATGTGCCTTGTGATTGGCTGGCCACCAGTCCAGGGTGTACCCCACCTCTCGCCCCAAGACAGCTGGGATAGGCTCCAGCACCCCTGCGACCCTCGTGAGGAAAAAGCGGTAGAAAATGAATGAATGAATGAAATATTAGTATAACATATAATAATATATTTGTATAATATTAATATAATATGTTATATATAATTATATATAATATAATATTAATATAATATATATATTGATAATATATTGATAATATTGTTGTGTATCAAAAGTAGGAAATCATTGTGTTGTCGTGTGATTTACCGGTGCATCATCTCTGTGAACTTCCTGTTTCCCTGTCTCACTTATCAATACGACATTGATCCCTATATTGATAATATTAGTATATTATACTATAAATAGTAGTATAATAATATATTGTGCTTTACCGATGCATCATCTCCCGTCTCCTCCTCTGTGAACTTGTTTCCTGTCTCACTGCTTTCGTCTTTATGGCCTTCCTTGTCCGTTTCCCCTTTGACCTCGGGCTGCGACTGGTCCCTACAATCAGGTTTCTGCTGCATTTCATGCATGGGCGAGTCAATGGAGAAAGAAATGAAAAACAAATATAGAAAAGAAGAAGAAATCATAAAGGGTGGCGACAGGATGTGGAAAAGCAAGAAGACAAACACACATGGAGAAAAATAAAAATGGGTGGGTGTCACAAGACAAAAAACAGAATGTAGAGGAAAAAGAGCTTGGTCAGAGAGGAGAAGGAGAGTGTGGAGAGGAGAAAAAAGAGGAAAATAGAGGAAAGGATGAAAGGCTGAGTGAAGGAGAAAAAGACCCAGGATGGCAGAGAGGAGGGGAGGGGTGAAAGGTCAGTGAGTGTTAAGAGGAGAGGGCGGAGCCAAGGTGGCGGAGGAAGAAATGATGTTTCATGGTCATGGAGGAGTGTGAAAAGTGCAAGAGAAAGAGAGAGAAGGAAGTTTAAAAAGAAGGGAAGCAGGGGATGAATGAAGAAGTGCAGAAAATGATGGTGCCCATGCAGAGGGAAGGAAAGGAAAAAGGGGGAGGGGGGGGAAGCGTAGGGGGGTGTTTGCACTCAGAGATGGCCTCTAATGGAGTCTACATTACGTTTCAATTATTTACTTAACTGCACAATGTTGCACAGAATTGCCTGCCAAATTCAACTAAATGAACTTTAACACTAATTATTGGAACACAACATTTGATTGGAAAGCTCATTGACCTTTGACCTGCGTACACAAGTGAAGCCAATTATGAGAAAAGGCATCTTCTCTGACGAGTAGCACCACGGAAGCCTCAAAACAACTGTCAATTCAACATCATGGTCTAGGGCAGAGATGTCTAAAGTGTGGCCCGGGGGCCATTTGCAGCCCTCAGGGCAGTCAGGGCAAGAATGAACTAGAAATATTGGAATGAATTAATATAAAAAATTAACATTAATTTTCCTCATAATATGACTACTTTATGCACGTAAAGTTACACCTTTTTTCTTTTTAGAATATTGACATTTTTCTCCTAACATTTGGACTTTGTTTACTTAATACTTTACTTAATTAATGTTGTTTTTTCTTCATTTTGTCATATAATATTTTGACTTTATTCCCATAATATTATTACATTTTCCATAACTTCATTTTACAGAAATGTATCATTTGTTACACATGACGACTTGAAAAAAATAACAATATTTTTTTTTCTTTAATATTTCAACTGTATGCTATTAACATTAAATTGGATAATATGATTATTATTAACATGGTTTATTCTCCGAAAATTGTGACTGTCAATTCAACATCATTGTCTACGGCAGAGGTGTCCAAAGTGTGGCCCGGGGGCTGAAAGTCATTTTACACGAATGAACTAGAAATATTGGAATGAATTCATATAAAAAAATGTAACATTAATTTTCCTCATAATATGACTACTTTATGCTCGTAAAGTTACGCCTTTTTTTTTTTTTAGAATAAGACATTTTTCTCCTAACTTTGTTTGGACTTGGACTTTGCTTACTTTACTTAATTCATGCAGTTTTTTGTTCATTTTTCACATTTTTTCACATAATATTATTACTTTATTTCCCTAATATTTTGACTTTATTCCCATAATATTAAACATTTCCCACAACTTCATTTTACAAAAATTTATCATTTGTTACATATAACGACTTGAAAAAATAACATCTTTTATATATATAATATATATTCACTATACTTTAATACATAATAATATAATTTAATATATATATGTATATATATAATATTTCATATGCTATTAAAATGCCATCAATTTTGATAATATGATTATGATTAACATGGTTTATTCTCATAAACTTTTTTGTGAAATTATATTTTTGTCATGTGTTGCGGGCTAATAAGAAAAAAGGTTCAAATCTGAGGAACATAGTGGTCATCTGCTATGTGATATATTTAACTGAAATGGTTGATACCAACAACTTGTGATTCATAAAGAAAAATATTGAGGGGTGCCCAAACATTTTCATATTATTATATGAATATGTAATATTCAATCATAGAACAAATACTCTCCATTTGAGGCCTACAGCAGCAAAAAAACAAATTGGGTTAGGTTGTGATTCAACACAGAAAGAGGCTCAAATCTGACTTCTAGAAAGTTTTATTGTTTTGGATATGAATAAATCCTAAAAGAACGGATCATTTCTACGTTGAGTCAGATTTGAGTATTCATTGTAAATCCATTCCAATAATGAGAAAGGATTTGGAGATAGTTGTGATCAGCAAGTGCAAAAAACTGAAAATGCATTATGCTTAAAAATAAGAAGAAAATGAAAAGGAAGGTTAAGGAGTTGCAGTGAACGTCTTTTACCTTCTCAGCGATAGTCTTTGGTGCATTGTGCTCGTCTTTAGAGGAAGGTGAAGTCGAGGGAGGCGGGCTCTCACCCCCGGCCAGTGAGGATTTACCCAAGCTGTCGACACGCTCCACAAAGACCTGCAGCTGGCCGTGGAGGGCTTGGAGCCTGCTGGTCAGAGCCCCGACAAGAGGTCGGTCTGCCAGGTCGGAAAGCTCGGAGATCTGTTGGTAACAGAGCACAGTAACTGACATCGGTCATGACGCAGTGTAACAGTAGCCATGTTTACATGAGATTTTCCTCTTTCCGAATGACGTACCAGAAAACAGTGTATACATGGAAAGGAATATTCCAATCTCCTGTCTACATGCACCGCTATAATCAAACGGAATAGTCAATGGGGCAGTAAAACGTAAACATCGACATCACGTGATTCATCGAAGATGGCGGACGAGAGTGTGATGACCACGGTTGTTGGGACAGTTGCTACGCTTTTTCATTCATTCATTCATTTTCTACCGCTTATCCTGTTGGTGTTGGAGCCTATCCCAGCTGTCTTCAGGAGGCGGGGTACACTCTGGACTGGTGGTCAGCCAATCACAGGGCACATATAGACAAACAACCATTCACACTCACATTCATACCTATGGACAATTTGGAGTGGCCAATTAACCTAGCATGTTTTTGGAATGTGGGAGGAAACCGGAGTACCCGGAGAAAACCCACACAGAGATGCCCGAGGGTGGGATTGAACCCTGGTCTCCTAGCTGTGAGGTCTGCGCCTTGAATGTTTAGTTTAACGTTTAACTTTCCGCTGTAGTCCAGTGATGACGGCTCACCGCCATTTTCAAAACCTGAGAGACGTCTGAGTGTTACGTCACAGCTGAAAGAACGCACCCTGACAACTTTCCGATTGAGCGGGTACAAGATACTTCAATCGGATTGGGGAAAGGAATATTCCACCCCTGTGAATCCGATTATATAGTATTCATTCGGATTGGCACTTTTCCTTTGGAATGAGGTGTATACAAAGGTTACATTCTTTCCGTTTGAGCAAATAAACCAAATGGAATTGGACTATTTGGGTCCATGTATACGTGGCTAGTGATGCGTCGGGTATCGACCTGGCAGTGATGTTGAGGTTTCTCCAGGTCACATGACTCTGCCGCCTTGTGATAGATGGATGTCGATGATGACAGGCAGTTGGACTCCGGAGCAGTCAGGAGTTGTATCGCAGTGGAAACTAAACGGGCCTGGTCCCTCATTATGAGCAAAGCATCATGGTCCTTTAATCCGAGGAGGCCAAACTGGGAGCCTTTTGTTTCTGGAATGTTGTTTTTGTGCTCGGAATCACCCCGCGAGTCGTTCTCGACCCCGAGCGGCTCTTTGCGATGTGGTGGACTGAAAGGAAAAAGGAGAAACATGGTTGGTTATAAATGGGTTATTTCATTTCACCTTAATGCTGACATACACCCACTTTATACATCGACACTATGCAAAAGACCTGCATGCAAAAATGACTTCTACTCCAGTGTGCACTTTCTGCACGACCACATATTTTCAACTTTTACTATGAATTACTTGTATAACTCCTTTTTTGCGCATACATAACAGTTCAGTTCAGTTCATAACAGAGCGTCTAAATCAGGGGTCTCAAACATGCGGCCCGCGGGCCAAATGTGGCCCGCAGGACACTAGTTTGAGGCCCCCGCCTTGATATGAAAGTTTAATGTTAATGCGGCCCGCGCAAGTTTGATATGGATGCTGTATGGTATCATGTACCCAGAAAAAATTATTACGTTTGATTAATGTTCATGTTAAAGGTTAAATAACTGTTAATAGTTATCCTCCCTATCCGTGTGGAAGTGGTAAGTTTTTGGTTATTTAAGTTTAAAGGAAATAACTTGAAGGCTATCGTTTAGGTCGCTAGCTCTCTAGTTTGCGAGTTAGCATGCGTCTCAAGACCCTGCAGTTGCGCAATATGTTGTAAATAAAAAGAGAATAAATGTGAAAAATAAAAATAAAAATAAAAATAAAAATAAAAATAAAAATAAAAATAAAAATAAAACTAAAACTAAAAATAAAAATAAAAATAAAAATAAAAATAAAAATAAAAATAAAAATAAAAATAAAAATAAAAATAAAAATAAAAATAAAAATAAA
Source organism: Doryrhamphus excisus (assembly GCF_030265055.1). NCBI lineage: Eukaryota > Metazoa > Chordata > Actinopteri > Syngnathiformes > Syngnathidae > Doryrhamphus > Doryrhamphus excisus. The sequence continues at coordinate 15,155,811 of NC_080475.1, read as the reverse complement.
AATAAAAATAAAAATAAAAATAAAAATAAAAATAAAAATAAAAATAAAAATAAATAAATCGGTACAAAAATCAGTACAATAATCTTGTATTGAAATGTGACGCTTTTTCAGTTAATGATGTTTGTGCATTTGGTAATAAGCAATAATATCAGCATGACACCACCTGTTGGGGAGACACTCCGCTGAGTCTCCAGCTTCTTCATCCGTCTCCAGTGACACTCTTAAGGACGAGGAGGACAAGGAAGGAGCTGGGTAGGAAGCCAGGTCACAACGCTGCAAGTTGGACAGCAGTACTCTGTTCTCGTACTGCAGCTTTTTCACCTTCCCGCTCAGTTCTCCGATCTGAAGATGAGCTACTCTGAGTTCCTCCTGCTGGGGGGAAACATCCGGGCTGATGAGAACGGCTCCCTCCCCTTGCACGGAGTGAAGAACTCCATCGTGGAGCAGTCTCTCCGACAGCGACACCACCGCGGTGTTGGAAGATAAGGATGCTGTCGGTGGAGGCAGTTCAGATTTATAGCGGTTGATTTCATTCATCAAGAGCTTGTTCTGTTCCTCCATCTCAATCAGCGATCTCCTCAGAAGCTCCGCCTCCTCCTCTACAAATTGGAGGTGCCTCTGGAGTTCCATGATGTTTTCAGATGACGAGGAAGCGCTTCCGCTGACAAATGGGGCTGACCCTGGACCCCCGCTAGCCATATTGAGTTCTTGAGGCCCATCTGAGGAAGAGCAGAAGATTTTACACGACAATGGTAATGGTAATGGTAATGGTAATGGTGGGTAAATATACGGACTTGTGGGTCGCATCGAGTTAACAAAATTGTCCGTTGGGCCACAGAACATATATTTAACACACACACTTTTGTATCTGTAAAAGTGTTATACTATCAGCTGTATGTTCTCATGTCCCTTTTTTCAGGAGCACTTTAAACTATAATTTTATTTTTATTTATTATTTATTTCAACTAAGACATCCGACTTGCAAGTCATATTGCCAGTTTGTAAGTTAAAAGTTGAAATGGTAATGGTAATGGTTTTATTTGATTTGAACATGCATCAGATTACAATTGATTACAATCACATAATCAGTTCACAGTTCCACATGTCCAAAAGGAGTAGGAAGAAGCAAAGCTTATTAAATCCTACCCCTCCATCTGGTACTTTTACAATCAGTAACTGTTACATTTGTTCACTTCCTGCTTTCCTAATTTATTTTTATTTTTATACATTTTTATTTTTATTTTTGTTCATTTTTTTATTTTTATTTTTTTATTTTCATAAATTTTTATTTATTTTTTATTTATTTATTTTTTAATTTGAATTTGAATTTTAATGTATTTTTTGTTTTTTGTCACGTACCGAAGTACGAGGTGATTTTGACCATCCAATGACATAATGGGTACCATAGTAAGTGTCAATATAGTGATATATATAGCACATCATGACTGGTTCAAGACTCTTCATCCTTGTATTTAGCAAACATCAACTGCTTGTATTGTTTCTTGAATTGGCTCATTGTTGTGCATTGTTTGACTTCCTTACTCAATCCATTCCATAGTTTGATTCCACATACTGAAATGCTATGGCTTTTTAACGTAGTCCTAGCATAGAAGTGTTTCAAATGTAGTTCTTCCCTGAGATCATATTTCTCCTCTCTTGTAGAGAAGTATTGGATGACATTTTTAGGGAATTGGTTATTTTTAGTCTTATGCATTATTTTAGCTGTTTGAAGAGGGGGAAAGTTGGTTAACAGAAAATAATAGACACACACACACTCTTCTAGAGCACGTTCATCGAATGTGAAATGTGAAAAATCTCTCACATTTGTTCAGTTCACGTTTGAAAGACTTAATTGATGACTTCAAAAGGCTGATGAGAAGCACAATTCCAATACACTATTTTGGGAGCTCATTGAACATTTAAAAAAGATGTACTACATACTCGAGGGCATTTCAGGTGTAGATCACCACAATATATGCCACTGGGTATAATCCCTTTGATGATAATTTCAATCCGCTTCCAGGTTCCAGGTACTTAAAATGTTAAATGTTAATGTTAAAATGTTACAATGTTGTACCTACCTTGTGGTGCTTTCATGTCCTCCATCTCAGCTCGGAGGCCCCTGTTCTCCACCTCCAACTCCACGATGCGTCGACTCAGCAGGTTAGCTTCTTCTTCTACCAGCTTCAGGTGAACTCTGACCTCTGCCTCACGAGTGTGGGGGGAGTCAGCAACCTGACAGGGATTCAATACAATTATATTCATTAATCAGGTCTTATTGTATACATCATATTTTAGAAGTATTTGAATTGTAAAATTAGATGCACAATTTATACAGTTGTTGTTGGTAACAAATACAGGGTTCATAAATCTTTTTCAAAGTCAAATGCCAAATGAATACCTCCTCCACGGTGATGGAGGCATCAACATCCCCATACAAGGACCTGAATTTAGCCAGTTCCTCCTTCATGGCCTCGCTGTCCTTCACAAGCTTGGTTAGCTTCTTGCACATGAGGGCTGATTCCTCTTTAGCAAAATGGAGTTGACATTTCAGGTCTGAGCTGTCCTCCTGCTGGGATGACATAAAAAATGGAAAAAGACAGAAATCCAATGATCCAAATGTTGCCATTTAGAGAGTCTATCTTTGTCTTTCTGTTAAATGTATCTCTTTAATTCAGATTATTTTATCAAATTAAAATAAAAAAGCATGACCCAGCCATTGTTCATCCGTCTCAGTACTGATGACACACAAGCACCAGACTTTCATTCATTAATTCATTCTCTACCGCTTTTCCTCACGAGGGTCGCGGGGGTGCTGGAGCCTATCCCAGCTGTCTTCGGGCGAGAGGCGGGGTACACCCTGGACTGGTCGCCAGCCAATCACAGGGCACATATAGACAAACAACCATTCACACTCACATTCATACCTATGGACAATTTGGAGTTGCTAATTAACCTAGCATGTTTTTGGAATGTGGGAGGAAACCGGAGTACCCGGAGAAAACCCACGCATGCACAGGGAGAACATGCTAACTCCACACAGAGATGGCCGAGGGTGGAATTGAACCCTGGTCTCCTACCTGTGAGGTCTGCATGCTAACCACTCGTCCACCGTGCCGCCCAGCACCAGACTTGATTGCCAAAACAACAGGCTTTTATTGCCGGTTTGAATTATGTAACAGTATGTACAATATCAAAATCCAAATTATCATCATAATAATAATCATCGTAATAAAATGGGCTACTGCCACTTCCTGTACGCCCACCACACAGCTCCCATAGGAAACACATTTATTGCAATATATACGAACACAATTACTCCATGATAAATTACCAATTAGAGCAATATTTCTCTGCATGGCCAATTGTCTTTTAAGGTTTATTTACTGGGGACACACCATTTATCTTATTGAGCAGGTAGTAGTGTGTGTGTGTGTGTGTGTGTGTTACCTGTGGACCAAGCTTCTTGTCAGGTTTGTTATTGGTTGGTCGAGCGCCTCTTTTCTTCTGGGCATTCTGCAAGAGAGCAGAGAGACACATAGATGAGACAAGGGCAGCCATATTGTGAATATATTTAATCACTACTACATTAACCTCAAATCATAATAAACAGTTGATATTCAAACTCATCCAAATTCACGCTTTGTGCTTCTGAGTCATCACTATTTTCCCTTGTTTTGTTAATAGTAGTGATGTCACGATACTGATGTTACGTTTGTACTGTGTAGTTTTGGTAGAAAATGTAAAAGACAGTGTAGAGAGGAACTCTTAGTGATGGAGTGATCCAGGTGTTTTCCATCCACGTGTATACACAGCATATAACCACAGCACATATCGAGTTACACAGCTTCTTTGGTGCACGTCATTGCTATGGAGACGACCAACATCACCATGGTGATGTTTAGTTTACCACCAGAGAGCAATAACCCATCATAATAATCCGAGGAATCACAGCTGGATTACATTCCCTCTGCATCACAGCTCAAATGCAAGCATAACAGAATGTATATAAATAGTAAAAGTATAGTAAATATGTAAAAGTATATAAATATGTAAAAGCAAAGAAAATGTCACATTTAGAGATAAAACCCGATTAAGTCAAGCAAAAAAGTTGCTCATGATCTGTTTTCATACAGCGTGCTTACACTTTCATAAATCATCATCATCCCTGGTTCACTACAGCTGCAGAGCCAGCTTATCATGGCTCTGTGTGTTTCCATGGTAACAAGACACTCTGCAGTGAACAATAACAAAAGAGGAAAATAGAGGGAGGGAAAGGAAGGACAGATAATGAAATTAAAAACATAGTAGAGGTTATTTAGCTCCCAAAGCGGCGTACGCATACCCTCAGTGGTACGCACATTGTCAATTGTCGACAATTAGCACCGGGCTGCACGGCGACAGAGTGGTTAGCACGCAGGCCTCACAGCTAGGAGACCAGAGTTCAATTCCACCCTCGGCCATGTCTGTGTGGAGTTTGCATGCGTGGGTTTTCTCCGGGTACTCCAGTTTCCTCCCACATTCCAAAAAAACATGCTAGGTTAATTGGCGACTCCAAATTGTCCATAGGTATGAATGTGAGTGTGAATGGTTGTTTGTCTATATGTGCCCTGTGATTGGCTGGCCACCAGTCCAGGGTGTACCCCGCCTCTCGCCTGAAGATAGCTAGGATAGGCTCCAGCACCCCCTGCGACCCGTGTGAGGATAAGCGGTAAAAAATGAATGAATGACTGAATGAGCTCCTGACACTCACAATTTCTACTGCGCCTGAATGCCTCATGACACAAGGAGAACAGAGCATGAAGTTCTTCATTGACACAAAGCAATAATATAAACAATAACTGAATTGTTTGAGGGTGCTAACCATCAAATACATTGTTCTTCTCTTCCTATATACTGTACCAAATTCCCTTTTGGCCCTCCACCACTTTAAGGCCTGTTTATCACTGTGGCGACAGTCTACGGCACTTACCCAGCCCATCAATAAGGCTGCCTGTTAATGGGAAGCATCGATTGTGTCTGCAAGTCCAACTAACATTGTTGGAACGACTTGATCAGGCTTCCAGATGAGGAATATGAAGGCAGAATCTATTAATGATGACGCTGGACTTACATCATTGAATGTCCCATAAAAGGCTGGCTGGTAAGGAATATACACCATACCATACCAACTTTATTTATAAAACACTTACACAACAACCACAGTTGAGAACACAACATTGACTTGATTATGCAACATACTGTACAAGGATATACACTGTATGTAGAAGCTCTTCAAAAGGATGTGTAAACCCTGCAATATTCATGCTCTGGGCTCTCAGGGACTGCAAGAGAAACTGGAGCATATGCAGAAATGAGGCTTTCAGGGAGTTTTGTTTGAGAATCCGGTATTAGATAAACATTCTGGGAGGATTTATTATCTCCCAGTTTGTGGAAATATTGTGTGTACAGTACAGGTACATGTACCGTTTGCATCTAAAACAGGTTTTCTCAGGCCAGTTAAGAGACAGTCTCTCCAACGTATCCAAGGCCTCCTACCAGTTGAACGTGCCCTGAACACCTCTTCGTGGAGGCATCCTGACAAACTGATGCAAAACAATAACAAAAAAAGAAATCAATGAAGGTAATGTTCCAAAAAAGGTGTTAAGAAAACAGAGATGCAATTTATACTCCGAGCGATTTATAATCCAGAAAATACGGTAATCGGATTTAAATGATTTTCTTTGGGAAAAATGGCTTCAATGTTTATTGTAACGTTTGGAACAAATTAATAATGGAAACTAAGGTTATGTACGATTATGTACAATATCCAAGAAAGATTCTACTACATTCATTATTCATGATATACAAGCACACATATGCAGTATGTGCTTCTCATATTGCCTTCAAGTATACAGTTACTAGAAAACAGCTAGACTTGCACATTATTGCACATTCATATTTCAACATTTAACAGCCACTGACTGTATCTTTTTCATGAATTTAGTTCCCAACTGGTATTTTTTGTGGCTTTGAAAGTTGCTGCATTTTATTTCTGGGATTTTTGTCACCAAGTCCAAGTTAATCTGAGACTATTTTAGGTGGTGATATTCTTCCAACAAGAGGCAAAGATGAGATCAGAGGAGATGAGGCGGTGGGAAAAGAAGCGGTGAAATGTGTGTGTTTGTGTACGTGCACCACCAGAGTGTGGCTTGCTGGCAGGAAAATTGATGTGAAGCGCATGCAGACACACACTCCGTGGTGTCTGGTCTGGGAACAAAGAGTCTGCACAGCACACCTCGCACTGGGGTTGTGTAACCAGCAATTGCTACTGTGTGTGTGTAAGAAAGATGGATAGAAGCACAGATGAGGGATGAAGGTGAAGAAGATAATTAGATTGCACCAGTGCTGCTAACAAAGACAACAACTAATCAGAGCAGAGGATCTCAATGTTGTATTCTCCTGTTAAACGATGCCAGAGTTTCAGATAATGAGGTTTGCACATTTGGAAGTGAGCCCTGAAAGAAATTTGGGATGGCTCAAAACGCTCAGTTTCATTATTTTTTTTTTCTGGCCGCGTTTAAGAGCTAATATCCCAATAATAAAGAAAAATAGTCATACAAAAATATGCTTGCTGACTGTATTTTTTTAAATAATGGCCCAAATTGATATTATTTTACATAAAATTTGATGTAATTATCGTTGTAGTTATACACCAAATTGTTTACCACCAAGATTTCCCCTACTTATTATAGATAAAAACTTATTTCTATCTGTGATTAAATGTGATTAATTGTGAGTTAACTATGGACAAAATGCAATTGATCACGATCAAATTTTTTTTTTTTGAAACGCTCTGTTTCAAAAGGCGTGGTAAAACTATTCCTTTGTGATGTCACAGAGGGGCAGGCTTCCTTAAAGGGTCCCTTTAAACTCTACTTAACACAATAGTAATTACAGTAACAATATTAAGCAGACCCGCCGACAGCAACAGCAACAGCAACATTAGCCACGTTTACATGAGGAGTTTTTCTCTTTCCGAATGGTATCTTTCCGAATGACCTTCCCGAAAACAATGGTATACATGGAAAGGAATATTCCAATCTCTTGTCTACATGCGCCGCTATAATCAACCAGAATAGTCAATGGGGCATACGCAGTAAAACGTAAACATCAACATCTCGTGATACCGACTTCCCCGAATTTTTCTTTCACTTGTTGGAATAACTCCGTATTGCCAGTTTTTCATTCGTCCAGTCTTGAATTTTGTTCGGATCAAAAAAAACTTTCCGCAGCAGTCCAGTGCCGATTGCTCGCCTCCATTTTTAAAACTGAAGAACATCTCGAGCTGCATGTTACGTCATATCTGAGCATGCGCTGAAAGAACTCATCGCATAAATTTAAACAGGAAAAGATCAAATTCATTCTTGCTAATATTTTATTAATTTATTATTTATTAATATTATATTTATATTATATTTATATTTATAATATTATATTTATATATATTTTATTTTTTATATTTTTATTTGATATTTAATTTTTTTTTTTATATAAAACTGGACTTGTGAATGGCGAATAGAAGTGTTTAGATTCTGTTCCACAGATGGCAGTAATGCACACGAAAGCTGCTTGCCAACCGCCAATAAACAACAGAAGAAGAAAAACACCACAATATACCTCAATCGGATTGGGGAAAGGAATATTCCACCCCCCGTGAATCCGATTATATATTCATTCGGATTGGCACTTTTCTTTCGGAATGAGGTGTATACAAAGGTTACATTCTTTCCGTTTGAGCAAATAAGCCGAATGCAATTGGAATATTTGGGTCCATGTAAACGTGGCTAATGTCAGCTCTGCTCAGTTGTGCAAGTGCATGTCTGTTCTCATGCGATACTGCACAGTGTGAAAACATTCTAACAGCCCTGCAAGTGCCGCAGATGAAAACATACAACTGTAATATACCATCAACACTGAGGCTGTGTCTGCAGGGACGCTATATCACATCTAAAATTAATTTGCCTTCAACTACAAATGCTCAATTGTGTTCTGTTATTCCGCATGCAATTGGCAAATGTAAAACAAGTCTAATGCCAGGAAAAAAAAACTGGCTAACACATCACAGCATATCATCTGTCTGTGTCTGTGTAGACGTTTACGTGACAAGGGCGGATTTCAAACAAAAAATACAACAAAAAAAAATACTTGCTCGCTTGCGTAGCGGAATTGCAAAAAATGAACCCTTTCATTACTTGCATTTAGATGGATTTCCTGTCAATGATTTACTGCAAGCTTAATGAAAATCCTCCATCGGACTCGGGAGCTGAAGTGCTGAAGTTTGCTATTAATATCAGTTATGAAATGTACTGCAGAAGCATGATGCATCTGGTGCTTTTGAGAGTTTTTCCCCCTCATAAATGCTGACATGATGTAACACTGATTGGTCTGCATCTCCAATGTGAAGTGACCCTCCCTTAGTATGGCAAGAGTTGGGGGCACAGTGCTCAGAGAATATCTTTCTGACTCAAAGATGGAATGAATATAGCATCATATCTGTTATGATTAAGTCATATGTTAACATTAAGTCAACAAAAGGAAATGCAGGGGACGGAAAGAGGGCACACATTTACACCCCCACTCTCCAACAAAACCGCTCTCGATAACTGCAGACCCAAAAGCGTTACCATGGCGACAGCTTCAGCGGGCTGACACCAAGCCAGCCTGATGGCAGCATATTAATGAAAAGGACAGCGGGAAGAAGAAGGGAGAAGTTAAAGACATGAAGAAGGAGGAGTCTGGAAAGGATTGATTTTCGGAGGGTCAAAGGAAGTCACAAAAAAGGAGACAATGTGCTGATGTTATAAAACATAACACGCTGGGGAGGATGTACATATGAAATATGGCATTAGTTCTCAATCAGAAATCACTCCACACTCTTTATTGCTCTCTGGTTCTACCATATCTTACTTATTGTGTGGAAATATGGGCTAATAACTATAAAAGCAATCTTAACTCGCTAAATGTACTGCAAAAAAGGTCAGTAAGGATAATTCATAATGCCGCCTACAGAGAACATACTAACTCCTTATTTCTAAAATCACAAATACCTAAACTTGCTGATATAGTTAATCTTCAAACAGCTAAAATAATGCATGAGGCTAAAAATAACCAATTATTAAAAAAAATAAAAATAACAATAAAAATAAAAATAAAAATGTCATCCAGTACTTCTCTACAAGAGAGGAGAAATATGATCTCATGGAAGAACTACATTTGAAACACTTATATGCTAGGACTACGTTAAAAAGCCATAGCATTTCAGTATGTGGAATCAAACTATGGAATGGATTGAGTAAGGAACTCAAACAATGCACAACGATGAGCCAATTCAAGAAACAATACAAGCAGTTGATGTTTGCTAAATACAAGGATGAAGAGTCTTGAACCAGTCATGATGTGCTATATATATCACTATATTGACACTTACTATGATACCCATTATGTCATTGGATGGTCATATCACCTTGTACTTCGGTACGTGACAAAAAAAAAAAAAAACTATATTGGGAAAGCAGGAAGTGAACAAATGGAACAGTTACTGATTGTAAAAGCACCAGATGGAGGGGTAGGATTTAATAAGCTTTGCTTCTTCCTACTCCTTTTGGACATGTGGAACTGTGAACTGATTATGTGATGCACTCAATTGTAATCTGATGCATGTTCAAATGAAATTAAACCATTACCATTTTCAATAAACATGACTAAATAAACTTAACTCACGTTACTAGTAAATAGTCCACCTATAAAAAGATCATATATATAACCTGTCATGATGTTCCACTAAATTGCCACGGGAGTGTCTTGAAACACCCCCCATCTTCCACTGCCCTGTTCTATTCACTGCAGGCATATGAGCTGCCAACATACCATATGTGGGGAAGAACATGGACACACAACAAAAGCTTCTCCTGCAGCATATTCTCCATCTGTTATGTACTGTACTCTACTCTATACGGAAGCATATGTATGTGTGTGTGTTAAATTCATGCCCCCCCCCTTGCAGACTGAAGTCCTACAGACTGAACAAGCGTATTCAAGATGCAATTAGTACTATAGTACGATCAGATTGTACACGTTGGGAGGTCTGCATTAGTTCGACACCCAAAAATGTGAACACATATAAATGATAATTGAAATGGATAAATGATCATTTTACATCACTTTTACCTTTACTGAAGACTTGTTGGGAAAGACCAATGAACAAAAAGGGAGGAGGGTACAGGAGAACCACACGGATGCCACCTTTGGCTGATTATCAGGTCCTAAACAGGTTTTGCATGATGCAACTACAAGCATATTCATATGGAATCCTGTATCTTATGGAAATTAATTTATTATTATTATATATTATTTATTATTATATAAAAAATATTAATATTATGTTTTTTTTACTCCGAGTACTCCGGTTTCCTCCCACATTCCAAAAACATGCTAGGTTAATTGGCGACTCCAAATTGTCCATAGGTATGAATGTGAGTGTGAATGGTTGTTTGTCTATATGTGCCCTGTGATTGGCTGGCCACCAGTCCAGGGTGTACCCCGCCTCTCGCCTGAAGACAGCTGGGATAGGCTCCAGCACCCCCCGCGACCCTCGTGTGGAAAAAGCGGTAGAAAATGAATGAATGAATGAATGAATTATATAATTCATGGGCTGCACGGTGGTTGAGTGGTTAACGCGCAGGCCTCACAGCTAGGAGTTCCCGAGTTCAATTTCTCCAGGTACCCCGGTTTCCTCCCACATTCCAAAAACATGCTAGGTTAATTGGTGACTCCAAATTGTCCATAGGTATGAATGTGAGTGTGAATGGTTGTTTGTCTATATGTGTCCTGTGATTGGCTGGCGACCAGTCCAAGGTGTACCCCGCCTCTCGTCTGAAGACAGCTGGGATAGGCTCCAGCAACCCCCGCGACACTCGTGAGCAAAGAAGAAGAATGAATGAATGAATGAATGAATGCTCTGGCACTAACAAATGTCTGGAGCATTTTTTGCAGCGGACAGCAGAATATCAACAGTGAAACCCAGGTACAAAATGTTCTCAGTAAAAGGGAGATTAATCAGCTCCTCCTGATCCAATCACAGCCAACCACCGACACCACTCAGCATCTTTCATATAATCTAGTCATCCGTGACAGGAGAGGAACACGAAAAGCCAGAGAAGAGCGCTTTTTGTTTCTCATGTCCTTTCATCCCTGTTACATAATTGAACAGTTAGGATAATAATAATAATGCAGACTAGTAGATACACATTTACATACTCAAGGACACATTTAAAGCAACACTACATAGGAATTCCTTTAGAAGCAATTGGAGGAACAGTGTCCTTAATGCATGCTTGGACGAATTTGCTGTAAATGAGCCAGAAGAGAGATGCTGATGCAGCAGGTTCAACATAAGCGACCTCTGACCTCACCATTCTGGATGAATGGATACAAATTCCCAAAGACACACAGCGGAAGAGTGGTTTATAGCTGCAAAGCAGGGATGATATTTTTGTTCATTTTCACTTCCTGTCTCATCCAACAGCATGACCTCTGACCTTACAAATACATATTTCCTGTACGGGTAATGTCTTCCAATAATGCCGCCATTTAATGTATTATAATTGTTAATGTAAATAAAGAGATTCCTGAGTCTTTTAATCGGATATTAATGCAACATTCCATGCAAAGTGGAATAGTCCACAGCTCTTCCCCTCCCTACCAGCTGCTGTGGGACATCACATTGCAGGGTTACTATAGCAACACACACAACACCTCTAGGGGAGCTATGGGGCTGCAGCCAGCTTAGCAACAACAGAAGGACGGTGTGCCAGCTCCTCTTTTTCCACGTCTCCACTTCCTGTTCCCGGCATGCCACAGCAGCGAAATGATGATGTCACAACACAGAGGGTGGGAGGATTGGGAGGAGAAATTCAAAAGGGGGAGGGGTGAAGAGAAGAGAGGAGGGAGAAAGCGAGACTCCAAACAAAGGAAGAACATAAATAGGAAAGGGAATATCATGATGATGGCAGTGTAGAATTACTATTATTGCCTTTTATGTGTACTTTTGTGTATTATATGCCTCTAGCACACACGACACACGTGACCAGACAAGCACATTTCATGACATCAGAAAGAAGTACTGAAACCCCCAAGACCACATTCGCGAACAGTATCGGAGTTCATAATAAATGGCGATGTATCCTTTTATATGTGGCTTCTAACATTCAACCATATGTGTTGGATTCCGAATCGAATCCGGAAGTAGGGACTGGACAGTCCGAAGTTTCTCAAGAAAAGCGGTTACTTCAAGACATCTCTCAATGGTAAGTAAGTAGCTTTAGTATTTTAGTTTTCGCGGTTTTCTACAGCATCGGTAACTGCAATCTCTTTAATAATCGCCATCAGTAACACAGGACCTTTATAGACTTTCTTCGGTCCAATCAATCACTCTGACCCAGTTAAAATTCAGCTGCTTTGATGCTCTGACCCATTTAACAACACATGTACCCCTGGAGACATCACACGCAGCTTTGTGGATCGCTAGGAAATCACTAACATCACAACCGACATGCATAAAAACATGCATGTTTTTATGGGTTTTGAACACACCATGTTGCCCACCAACATCACAACTTGTAAAAGCTGCCCAGAAAAGCCTGCAGCTACTCTCGTCCCCACGTCCCTAATCTTGCTCCGAACAATAGGCGGCACTTCCTGGAAGTCAGATAATACAGGAAACCATTTCCTCCACAGAGAGAGCCTTACTTAGTAAAGTACACATATAGAAGTAAATAAGAATCCTTCATGGTTGTGTTTTAAACTTTTAGTAAATAGTTTTGGTGCTGTTATTTATTATTCAATAATGTCTTTTAAGCACATTATTCATTCATTCATTTTCTACCGCTTTTCCTTACGAGGGTCGCGGGGGTGCTGGAGCCTATCCCAGCTGTCTTCCGGCGAGAGGCGGGGTACACCCTGGACTGGTGGCCAGCCAATCACAGGGCACATATAGACAAACAACCATTCACACTCACATTCATACCTATGGACAATTTGGAGTCGCCAATTAACCTAGCATGTTTTTGGAATGTGGGAAGAAACCGGAATACCCGGAGAAAACCCACGCATGCACGGGGAGAACATGCAAACCCCACACAAAGATGGCCGAGGGTGGAACTGAACCTTAGTCTTCTAGCTGTGAGGTCTGCGCGCTAACCACTCAACCGCTGTGCAGCCTAAGAACATTACAAGAAATATTAATATTAAATAAAAAATAAGTACACTTGAACACCATTTTCATTGACAATATTCCTCCAATGTTGCTTGGTGACCTCTAAGTACATGACCCCAGTAGTACATTTAAAGATTTACACTGTATGTATGTGATCGTTATCAGTATCAGACAATTTCACTAGTGTATCGGCAGCATAACATCCCCAATGCTGAGTACACCAAATTCATACATGTTGGTAGTGTTACCGCTGAAGGTCCACCCTGCCCCTCACAACCTGACACCTGACACCCCCCCAGTGTGACCCTCACCACGATGTGAATATAATGACACTCATACATCGGTTCATATACCGAAGCGGACAGATGACCTTATCAATGATGGGGTAATCTTAAATCAACATGTAGACACACACACACACACACACACAAAGATAGGAGGCACCTCCCCCTGAATGACCTTCAAGTGGCTTATGATGATCATATAAGGAGGAGAGAGAAAAATGGACAAAGACTAGCAAAATCCCGAAATAATATGCAGTATGTTCTCTTCAATCATGGGGGAATTTCTTTCCATTTGAAATAATGCATGCGGCTATCCTGCCCAAACCCCACCTGCCCCTGCCCCATTTATTGCGCCCTCCTTCTCCTTTGTCCAATACAAAGAAATGTCTTGCTTTGTTTCCAACCCTATGGCTGTTTTTTTTTCCATCTTCACATCTAAGCCATCTACTGTATCTATACCTGTACATACACAAACACCGTATAACTCTCCATCCCACAATCGCTCCATTGTGTTTGACCACCCGGGGGCAAAGATGTGGCTGGAAGAAAATCTTTTGTGCACAAGGTTAGGTTAGAGCACGGAACTAGAGCCTATTTGTATTATTTCTTATGGGAAAATGGAGTTGCGTTCACTGAATTTGGAAGTAGTGATTATTTCACATCCATTTCTCTCCAAAACCCACCCTTATTATTATTTCCCCGGCGTCCCTTTTTCCTCTATACCTTGAAACAATCCTTTAACTTGACAACACCAAAAACCCTTTGAAAAAACACTGTCTTTGTCTCCGCTAACCTGCAGCCCTCCCTCCATCAACCTTCAGAGGTCAAACAGTCTGATTGGAAGTTTCTGCACACCGATAGAGAGGGGGTACAATTTCAAAAAATAATGAAGAAGAAGAAAAGAAAAGGGGGAGTGAGGAAAGATAGGATTAAAAACATGCCCACATCAGCATTCCTATGGGTCTCCAAGGGAGACACAGAGAGGGGAACATAAATGAGGGACGCTAACAAATGAGAAAGAGGCGTGAACAGGGCAACGATGAAGGGGAAGTAAACTGTAGCAACCAAGACTTCTTACAAGGCTTTATCTAATTTATCACCTGATAAATCAATGAGCAAAGGATGAACAATAGAGTGAGATGTCTCGCCAGCCACACAGACGCTTTATTTCGGGAGATACGGGAGGCTGGGCATTAGCTTCGTGAGCCATGCCATCATGGTATAAAAATAAATTAAATAGCAGTTTCAATGTGAGATTACTGCATGGCTGTGCTTACTTACACAAGAATATCAATATTAACTTAAGCCTGCAGACATGACCAATCGATACTTCACAAACACCTTTTTTTGTGTACAGTATATTGCATGTTTGCTGCGGTGGAATACCTCGTGGTTCAGTCTGTTTATTCTTAACATCAAACATTATTTCTATATATGAAGAATCTTCCCACAGCATTTTTCACATATCTCGTTCTTTTCAGTCCAATGTACAATAGATACAGATGGGTGAAACATTCCGATGTGATTGACACACACAAGCACACACGTCCAATAATATCAGCCACCGCTAACTATTTGGTCGATATCAGCGTAAAAAACGGAATCGGGATATTTCCTTTACAAGGGGACCTATTCTGCTTCATTGACTCCTATAGAGCAGCTACACACAATAACCCACACAGAAAACTTTCTAGATCTTCCAAAATCTGCACCTATTCCAGCTGTATTTCCTTGGCAAAACGAAAGGGTCTGTTTTAATTTATTCCACCCACGGCCCACCTCGCCGTCATTGGTCACACTCCTAAACTATTTCCTGACTACTACAGACAAAACGTTCTAATATAGTGGGTATAGGAGTTGATAATAAATTAATAAAGTCTTTGGAGAGATAATTGAAGACCTCATGAGCTGCTATATATAATTATTGTTTCATATACATATGTGAACTTTGTGAAGTTGCAAACATGGAAATAAACAATAATGTGTCAGCCTTGCTGGCTGTATTTTTCTCAAAAGCCACTACCCGAAACAAGCAGACAAAAAAAATAAACATCAGTGACTGATGCACGATCGTGCCCGCTGTCTTGTTCAAAGAACATTGTATTTTATGAAACAAATTTAAGATTGCAATGTGCATACTTCTACATATTAAGAGTGGAGTAATATTTTATGCCATCCATTAATGCAGAATGCATGATGCCGCACTTGTGCATTTGAATATTTCAAATATTTTGAATATTTGATGTACAACTGACCATGAAGCTTCCGAACAGCCCAAATCCAGAAAATGCAGTATTTTGTTGACAATCCAAAACTATTAAACGTACAATTAAATGACTTGTCAAGAACAATTGTTTCAGCCCTGCAGGTATCTTGCACTAATTAGTGACGAAGGACGACAACAAGGGAGCTTTCTGTCTCCTCTCCAACAACAAGGCAACAATCACAAATCACAATCAATAGTGGGAGACTGGAGTGATGAAAAACACTGAGCCTCACTAATTGTATCCAGGGAACACAGTCCAGACATCCGCTGCCAGCTCCCCGGTCCTCCATCCCTCACTGACCCACATCAGGTCTTGGGCCAAAACCAGACTCGTCAACCCATTCAGACTTGGAGACAAAGAGGAGCTCAGAGGTACTCAGAATGAGGTCAATCTTGAAGCACTGAAATGTTTTTTTTTTCTTTAATTTGTTTGCCAAGTTTGGTTTTCACTTAAATGGCGCCCTTGCTTTTTAAACACTGTGTTGTAAGAGCTAAACTTGGGAGGTGAGTCTTTGGTGGAGAACAATGCGTCAACAGGAGAAGCTGAACATGGACTTTCTCATATGAACTTTGGATTGGGTTTACTCTGCCCTCAATTCCCGATGATTTCCTTCCTTCATGGCTCATACAATGGGCGCCCATGTTGTCCGCCATGTCCCCCATGTGTTGTTCTCCTAAGAACCGTTGTGATATAATCAAGTCCTACCTTGTCAATCTCCTGCTGCAGGACCTGTTTGGCCACCTCCAAGTCCTGGAGTCTGACTCGGAGCTCCTCGTTCTCCTCCTCCAGACGAGCCCTCTTCTTCTCACCACCGTCGAGCTGATTGTGGAGACGGATGGACACATCTTTGGCCACCTGAAAGGATGAAGAGTGAGACATTTAAGTTGGAAAACATGCAGTTGGTCAACTAGAAAATGCATCATTTCTATTCATTATGCCATTTTGTACCCCACCAATAGCCACGTTTACATGAGGAATTTTTCTCTTTCCAAATTACCTTTCCGAAAGCAATGGTATACATGGAAAGGAATATTCCAATCGCCGCTATAATCAACCAGAATAGTCAATGGGGCATACGCAGTAAAACGTAAACACCAACATCACGTGATACCGACTTCCTCGAGTTTTTCTTTCACTTGTTGGAATAACTCCTTATTGCCAGTTTTTCGTTCGTCCAGTCTTGAAATTTAGTTTGAATCAAAATCGAAGAACGTCTCGAGCTGCATGTTACGTCATATCTCAGCCTTCGCCGAAAGAACACACCCGGGAACAGGAAAAGATAAAGTTCAATCTTGCTAATATTTTATAATTAAGCTCAGCACATGTTTTATATAGATATGTATTTTCTTTTTTAATAAAACTGGACTTGTGAATGGCGTATAGAAGGGTTTAGATTCTGTTCCACAGATGGCGGTAATGCACACGAAAGCTGCTTGCCAACCGCCAATAAACAACAGAAGAAGAAAAACACGATGAAGAAGAACGAAGTCTGACAACGTTCCGATTGAGCGGTACAAGATACCTCAATCGGATTGGGGAAAGGAATATTCCACCACTGTGAATCCGATTATATATTCATTTGGATCGGCACTTTGCTTTCGGAATGAGGTGTATACAAAGGTTACATTCTTTCCGTTTGAGCAAATTGGAATTGAATTGGAATATTTGGGTCCATGTATACGTGGCTATTGACTGAACACAGGCATTAGAGATTTACTCAGAAATGTGATTTGTGTGTCAATTTTGTGACATAATTATGTCATTTTTGTGACATAATTAAGTGTTGTTGTCTCACTGTTGTGCAACATCTCTAAATGCAAAGAAGATACAGCTTTAAGTGTGAATGTGTATCTTGGTTTCAAATCCAGTGTGCAACTGATTGCCACAATGCACCCATTTACTTCCCACGCCAAAAGACAATGGCAGCCAAAACATTGCACGTTGTGTCCCCTTGGTTCTGATGGTTTAGGGTCCTGAAGGCTGACAGCCTTGGGCATGTTCTTTGTAAATGACTACAATGTCATTGTGTGTGTGTGTGTGTGTGTGTGTGTGACTGTGGGTTAAGAGCTGCAACTACCCATCAGCCATGGTGGCATAAATCACTTAGATCCATGGTGATGACACGGACCTATTTTAGTTGAATATAAGGCCGGGCCAAGGTAAATGTCTCCTCCTCCCACTCTGTATGTGTGGATGTGTGTGTGTGTGTGTGTGTGTGTTGGTGAATTTGTGCACCAACACAAATGACTTTACTCTTGCTTTACTTGTATTTCCATTTAATGGATACATACATAGTTACATGTTGGCCTCATAGTCCTGACATCGTGGGTTTGTGTCTCAGTTGGACAAAATTAGAAAATGGCGTTCTGCAGTAGTCCGGAAGCCTTTGGGAAAGCTTGGGAGTGTGACCAATTACAGCAGAGTGGGTGTGGCCGGAGGTTGGACCTTGGTGGAATAAATTAAAACAGACCGTTTTGGAAAGCCAAGGAAATACAGCTGGAATAGGTGCAGATTCTGGAAGATCTTTCTGTGCGGGTTATTGTGTTTAGCTGCTCTATAGAAGCCCATAACTCAATACAAAGAGACATAAAATGAGCATAATAGATCCCCTTCTATGTTAAAGTGTTTTGAAAATGTGTTACAGAACGTCATTAGAGGTGTGATGGAAGCTAAAAACAAAACATGACAAAAGCAGGCAGAGCAAGTTCTTTTTTCCTCTACGGGCATAAACAGAAGGCAAAACCTGACACACACACACACACACACACACACACACACACACACACACACACAGCAGCCACAGGGCAAACAGCAATATTGGCCAAGGCAGTTAGTCATTTTTCCTCTACACTGTGTGGTTGTGTGTTAGCTGTGTTGTATGTCCAACAAATGCAGTCTTGTTCTTCCTCCTCCTTGGGCCAAAGACACTCACACACACAAACACACAGAAAGCTTTTGTTTTTGCTTAACTGTCATCTTTCCAACAACGTCTAGGTTATCAGGGGGATCTTACATTCTTACAGCTAAGCGTGTCGTTAGAATTTGGATTGTTTTTTGGCTGCGAGGGGAGGAAAGACACAGGATGTTGTAAAGTGCGGTTGGAAAGAATGTGGCAGCAAGGAAAATTGGTTTAAAGTGTTAATGGTGTGGGGAACTGATCAAAATAAACATGCATTTCTGTGACTCTTGAGCCCAAATATATACGTTATGTACAGTGGTATGAAAAAGTTTGGACACCCCTGATAATTTACATAATAAGATTTATCTTTATAAATCACTGGTTGCTGGGATTAGCCATTCATTTATTCATTCATTTTCTACCGCTTATTCCCATAAGGGTCGCGGGGGTGCTGGAGCCTATCCCAGCTGTCTCCAGGCGAGAGGCGGGGTACACCCTGTGGCCAATCACAAACAACCATCCACACTCACATTCATACCTATGGACAATTTGGAGTCGGCAATTAACCTAGCATGTTTTTGGAATGTGGAAGGAAACCGGAGTACCCAGAGAAAACCCATGCATGCACGGGGAGAACATGCAAACTCCACACAGAGATGGCCGAGGGTGGAATTGAACCCTGGTCTCCTCGCTGTGAGGTCTGCGCACTAACCACTCGACCGCCGTGCAGCCTGGGATTAGCCATTTCAGTTAAATATATCATATAGCACATGAACACAGTGTTAGATGAGAAGGGAAATTAAATTTATCAGATTTACACAAAGTGTGCAACAAAAGTAGTCAGGTGCATAAATTTGGGCACCCCACATCAATATTTAGCAGATAACAGAAATAAACTCTTCCTATAGCTTCCAATGAGGGTCTAGTATTTTTGATGGTTCCTCTTTCCAAAACATCTCCAGTTGAGTCATGTTTGATAGTTTCCAAGCATGGACAGGTCACTTTAAATCACACCACACATTTTTAATAAAATTACATTGTACTTGTTCCTCTGCATGAATGCCTTAGTAGAATCTGAGCAGTGTTTAAGGTCATCAGGCACAATTGGTTGGACTTCCTGATTCCCTACCAGCAAAAGAAACGCATTTTAAATCTGTCAACAGCATTTCACACTGGACTGTTTTGTCAATATGAGCCACTATGCAGCTAGACTAGCCTGCAAACTTGCTGTTGGTGTTTATGTTCAATGTTGACAACCGTTGCCCTTTTTGACATGCGTCCAACACAAAGGCCTCTCGACACCCGTTGAAAGGATGTTACATCACCACTAAGCTGCTGCCTGTCTATATAAAACCATTATGTGTGAAAGAGAGAGTGAGAAACTGGCACGACAGCTGTTACGGGACAGGCTGTGATCCATCTATCTTTGGACCAGGACGGAAAAGGCGATGATGAATTATCACAACCCTTTGCATGCTTTGCATGCTGTCCAATAGCTTGTTATGCTACATATAACAGATAATATAGTATGATAGAGTGGTGTAGTCGAGCAGACCTGTTTGGCTAAATTGCTCGATTTTATATTATGAGATACTGAAAGGAAAATTCTTGTATTTCAATGACCTCATGAGAAGACTAACTTGCTCCATCCTGTTTCTACATTCTGTATGTGTGTTGGGATGTGTGGGAATGAGAGCAGTGTGTGAGTGGGACAGGAAATGATGTCAAGACAAGGAGATTCTGTTTTCAGTCTGCGCCCGAGTCCCATGCAAGCGCATGTGATGCGACTTAAAAATACTGTAGTTGTTTTCATCAAATCAGCCACCCGACAAACACACAACCAGCTTGTTTGCATGAAGAAACTCTGTCACACTCTAAAGACTTACGTTGGAAAATGTGTGTGTGTGTGTGTGTGTGTGTGTGTGTGTGTGTGTGCTATCAAATCAACAGCTTAAAGAATAAGCGTCAGTTAAGCCAATTTGGTAGATCAGATTAGCTCAGTTTTGCCCAACTCAAGAAGTCAAGGTCATGCTGAGTGGCAGCATACTACCTTCCAACAGTGAGACGGCATTAAGCTTGTTTTTTATGCAGAAAAAAATGTAGTCAAGGAGTGTCTGTCTGTATTTTTATTGGACACATGACAACATTACCACTAGAGTCTTCCACACACACACACACACACAATACAGAACCAAGCACACAAATGGAAACACACAACGTAATGTGGTGTAACTTGACCTCGTGCCAGTGTCTGGCCCTGGCGGCAAGGCGACACAATCAGTCATGTGTTGTTGAGGGACACACGGAGATGTCAGCTTGTGTCTCCCACACGTGTCATTTTTCACCCGCGTTGCGTCTTCGCTACTGTGGTCAACTGCTGCTATGTCCACATCAATAGACTGTACAGTAAAGTAATGGAAAAAAACAAAAAAAAGACGCCTATTTATATGGAAACCTTTCCACATATTCTACTGCTCCTCAATCTCTTCCATTGAAAGCTTTCACATTAAAATTCAAGTCAGATCTCCATTGAAATCAACTCCATTAAAGTCACATAATCCCTCTTGAATTATTCCCTGTCCTGGTTTGCTTCTTTAGGCTTTTCCCCTCCCAGATTCTGATTGGCTGATTTGAATTTTCAAACAGTCACCAATCCCCTTTTTATTATTCTCTCTCTCTCTCTCACACACACACACACACACACACACACAGGATGTACACTCATCCTTTCCGCTTTCCACCAGTCCTTCTTCCAGGACGACCAGATGGTGAGACAGCAGCTGAGCCACAGACAGAAAAGGCAAGCGGAGGGAGCTTGACATCAACATACACAAACACACACACACACACACACTACCTCTAATATATACATAAAGCTTTCCTTGTTGTTTTCCTCCATCACATGAAAAAAGATGGGAACTTTGGGAATGTGATAGGATCTACTCTATCCACATTCCTCTGGTCAAATTGACACTTGAGACTGTGTAAAAAAAAAAATAGGTCATAGGATATATAAGGAAATGTGACTTACTTTAACAAGATATTGTTTGGCAACAAGAGTACACATAGAGTATAATCACATAAATACTGTATATAATCCTGTCTCCATGAGACGTAACAAAGGTTAGCACTTACTTTGACATCTTGCTCCAGTGTTCGGATCAACTCTCCATCCACTTGCCCAGTTTGGGCCACTCGTAGAGAACGCCGCTCTGCCTTCTTCAGACGGTATTGAAGGATGCGGCAGGTCTTGTTCGCCTGCCAATCAGAAGCAGACCCAGGGAGTCTTAGAGTAAAGCAGTATGTAGCTTACCTGATGGTGGAAATCTAAAATCTAAGCAAGATTATAACATTGAAAATAGTATGTCAGTCTAAATAGCTACGTAGCGAGGTAATGTAATTTAATGTCATGTCTCATCAATGTAACATTCATGACCCTTTCTAATACACATACTCATATAGTATTATTCTGCATTATACATTGGTAGTGTATTGTCTGTTTTTATCCACCTATTATGTTGCTGTGTGTGTAGTTATTTTAACACTAGGAGTAGGAATTGTGTGTGACGTGGTGACACACAATTGGTATGCATAGCAAATCAGGAGGCCAGCTTCATGTCAGCTGACTGAAGTTATATGACATCGACAAGTGATGTTTATGACATCGGTAACACACATGGGTACACAAATTCAAACAGTCAGACAGAAATTGAACAACACTGTCTGACTCATCTATAAATTTCAAAGCATGTGTCAAAGAAAAGGACCTTTCATAAGGGTCTGAGCCCTCATTTGGTCCACCACTCACCTGCTCCAGCTGTTGTCGTAGTTCCTGCAGCTGGTAGACATCTTCCTCCATGTACATGTCTCTCATCTCCAGCATCTCCGACCTCAACTCCTCCATCTCATCCTGGAAACAGCCAAGAATCATTGTATGATTAAATATGGTAAACCTTCTTATGGGGAAGTATGACACAAAGTCTTGTACATAATCTATCCATTCTTTTTCTATGCCGCTTATCCTCACTAGGGTCATATCGATTGTGCAATTTACAGTCGCCAATTAACCTAACATGCATGTTTTTTTCGGAATGTGGGAGGAAACCGGTGTGCAAACTCCACACAGAGATGCACAAGCAGAGAATCGATCTCTTGTACATAATAGGAATGAATAATTAGCACACCAGGCTGCTTAAAATTGCATACGTGACTGCAACACCCACGGGGTCACTCGTCTTTGTGGGTCAGCATTCAACTTGTACACAGTGATTCCCAGAGTGAGCAAGCAGCCAAAAAGAGCAGGCTGCAGGAGTAACAGTGCTGTCATCATTTACTACTACACTGGAGTATGTGGGTCAGCGGAAATCCAACCGTAGCAACAACAAACTGTGTGGAATGTGTGTGTGTTTTGGTGTATAATAAGATGTCAAGGGAGAACAGCTGTGGTCGGGGTGTGTCTGTACAGAGTATGAACAATGACGATGAGGGGAAGACCAGGTAATCACAAATAAAGTATCATATGAGATCAAGGGGGTACACGCTACTAAGGGCCAAGTAACAAACCTGCAACCTGATGTGAAAATATTTGACACAGACATGAAACTGCATAAGGGCGGTATGGCGGTCGAGTGGTTAGCGCACAGACCTAACAGCTTGGAGACCAGGGTTCAATTCCACCCTCGGCCATCTCTGTGTGGAGTTTGCATGTTCTCCCCGTGCATGTGTGGGTTTTCTCTGGGTTACTCCGGTTTCCTCCCACATTCCAAAAACATGCTAGGTTAATTGGCGACTCCAAATTGTCCATAGGTATGAATGTGATTGTGAATGGTTGTTTGGCCACCAGTCCAGGGTGTACCCCGCCTCTCGCCTCTCGCCCGAAAACAGCTGGGATGGGCTCCAGCACCCCCCGCGACCCACGTGAGGAAAAAGCGGTAGAAAATGAATGAACGAAACTGCATAGGCCACGGAGCCAGTGGTCTTCTATGCATGTAAACACTGTGGAACACAAACACGCCAATGGACAAGTAGCAGGGCGAAGTGATCAGAACTAGAGCATGAAACACATGTAGATCAGTATAGCCAGAGAAAACACAACCTCAGAGAGACATAGAGGATGTGAGGTCACGGAGCTGGGGAATCACAAGTTAATGTGTTGAGAGAGAGAAATGCTCTACTGACCCGCTTTACACAGGCAGCCAACTAGAAAGAATAACAGAGAAGACGTTGTCGACGTCATGTGAGCAAGTCAGGAGAAGAACATGAGCCAATCAACTACTAGATGGCCTATGCATCACTGTCTCCTGTTCATAATTAGTCTAGAAACATCTGCTCTGTTACACAGAGGGGAAATAAAGCACACATTTTTGTCTCATTAAGTCGTGTCTGGAGACAAACCTTTTCCAAATTTAGGATAAAGTGAGATTACACACTATGGTTATGGTTATGGTTAGACATTAGCTGTGAATCTCAATGAATCCACTGTATCATAAGTCCTGAATGGCTTCTAGTTCTTCACAAAGATGCCATAGATACCATACAGTTTGATGTTGAGTTATACCAAGCAGGTGGAACACAGCTGCAACAACAGCCGCCATTTCAGTACCGGGACTCCCATGGGGCGTTCTGCTCTCATAAAATCAGTCTATAGGCTGAAAGTAAAACGACACATATTCCTTCTACGTGATTGTTACTCTAGTTTTTAGAGACTTATTGAAAAATACTTTCATTTTGGACAGTTTCAAAGTCACAATCTCGGTAGTTCAGTAAATCAATGTCTGTCAGTTATTGGCAGAGCTTATAGAGGACATGCTAATGTGGTCGACCCCCTTCGGTAATCAATCACTCTCAAGGTTGGGCATTCCATATGTATTGCTTTTTCTTTACTATGAGCATTTGATGACATATTGAACAAAGTAAAAATTTGTTCTCAATCAGAAATCACTCCACACTCTTTATTGCTCTCTGGTTCTACCATATCTTACTTATTGTGTGGAAATATGGGCTAATAACTATAAAAGCAATCTTCACTCGCTAAATGTACTGCAAAAAAGGTCAGTAAGGATAATTCATAATGCCGCCTACAGAGAACATACTAACTCCTTATTCCTAAAATCACAAATACTTAAACTTGCTGATATAGTTAATTCCTTAAAAATGTCATCCAATACTTCTCTACAAGAGAGGAGAAATATGATCTCAGGGAAGAACTAAATTTGAAACACTTATATGCTAGGACTACATTAAAAAGCCATAGCATTTCAGTATGTGGAATCAAACTATGGAATGGATTGAGTAAGGAACTCAAACAATGCACAATGATGAGCCAATTCAAGAATCAATACAAGCAGTTGATGTTTGCTAAATACAAGGATGAAGAGTCTTGAACCAGTCATGATGTGCTATATATATCACTATATTGACATTTGTGACCAAAAAAACTATATTAGGAAAGCAGGAAGTGAACAAATGTAACAGTTACTGATTGTAAAAGTACCAGATAGAGGGGTAGGATTTAATAAGCTTTGCTTCTTCCTACTCCTTTTGGACATGTGGAACTGTGAACTGATTATGTGACGCACTAAATTGTAATCTGATGCATGTTCAAATGAAATAAAACCATAACATACTAAGGCCGCTACTGTTTGGTAAGTCTCATTATTGATCTCAGGAAGCTTAACACAACACATCTATTTATTAATGATGACATATAATTGCTGCTATCGTGACTTAATATCACATTAAAGCTGTTTATACCCACTCACAGCCAATGCAACCAATGCTGATGAAATTATTGGTAAGATTCCAGAGGTATTCACGAGGCGTGCATAGCAGTTCCTTATCTGCAGGATTTTAGTGATGTGCTTCCAGTACTCATAACATCGGTGTCCTTGTAGTTATTAGCCTTGGATGACATCCAAACAGAAGAAGCATGTCTGAGGCAACAAACTACATTAAGGAGTTTCCTCAAGATAGAAAGCCAAAGTGCCTTTGGGGCTCCCTTAAAACAGACAGGTCATAATGTTAAATGACTGATGTTATGGGTTTAAATTGCATCTAATATTTCTGAGAGCACCCCTATATGGGTCAAACTCAATGATAATGGGAATGACTATAATTAGTACTGTATGCAATTAAAAGTGCATGGCGTTGGTTTTGTTTTAATACAAAATAATTGTCAAAGGAGTAAAACGGTCTTCACTTACTTTGAGGTAATCGTTTTCAGATCTGAGCTCTTCTATCTCCCTGACAAACTCCTCATGCATGCCGTCCACAAACTCCTCAGTGAGGTCAGAGAAGGCCAAAGATGTGCTGGCTGGCATCCGGCTGTCCACCGAGGCGACGGAGCGTTCCTCAGCCGGGTATGTGCTCTCATCTCCGGCTTCGACACTCACAAAAGGTCGGTCCTTGTTGGCTCTCTCCATTGAACTTTTAACCGAGGATTGTTTGAGGTTGGCTCCGTTCCGTTCACCACCCCGGCTGCTCTTCGACTCGGTGTCACTGCTTGGGGCGTCCGTGGAGAGTTTGTGCTCTTCCGAGACGCAATCTGACAGTTCTGAGCTGCTGTCAGTCGGAGAGAGCTTCCCAGGGGCGCAGCCAGAGTCTTTGGACAGGTCGTCGGATCCAATGCTGGCGTCGGACACCCTCCTCCGTACTCCGTTGTTAGTTTTAGCCATCTTGGTAGCGGAAGTTTTAGATGCGGTGGAGAGTGAAGACTTCCCACCTGATTTCCCACCACTTTTTTCGGCTTTGTTGTCTTTTCCACTCAAGGTTCCGATGGGGCTGCGTCTGGATATACGGCTCCCCAGGTGGATGGCACCCGGCTTCACACTCAGGCTGGGGCCTCCAATGCCACCGCGGATCTTGCTCAGAGACCACCCTGGTACATCCTTGGGTCTAGCCGGTGAAGGAGCACGATTTATTTTCTTCTTCCCCCCTTGGGTTAATAGTATAGCGGGCAGCTCCGTGTTGTCCAGTCGGGGGTGCTGCTGCTCGGCGGTGCCGCTGTCCGAGCTCTCCCTTCCGCCTCCGCTTTCCATCTTCTGCCGGAGGTGAAGCCTCCGTTCCTTGGGCGAGGCGAAGAGGAGGTGAGCCGGGGAGTTGTGGACATCAACCTCCTTTGACTTTGTCATTCATTCCGTGTGGGTCTAACCCGGAAAGCAGAAACGAAACCTCCTGTTGTTGTTGTTTTAAGGGGGGACAAGTTGAAGAGCAGACAAAAGGGGAGAGAGATCTTCACCCATTCACCATGAAATAGCTCCTTCGCTGCTGCAATGAATGGGAATGCAAAATATACACACCGATGAAACAAAGTATCTCTTCACTGTGGGTAGTAATGTGGAAAAATGCTTGGAGTTGATAATAAAAGATGCATTTTTCCTCTAAAAACCACAGCGATTATCTTCCACAGGCGTCTGCCTCCAGGAGGGGTTGTGTGGGAAGTGGTAGGCGGAGAAGTCGCCTTCTTTCCCCGCCCTCATAACAGGATGAGCCACATATATATTGAGGGGGGAGAGAGAGAGAGATTTGTATCTATCAGCGGCTAATGGAAAACATCAAGAAAAAAATCAAATCAGTAAAGTCTAAATGTAAAAACTAAATGTAATACTCTCCACCCATTGTTCCATTGCTTCAAGAGTAATAGTTACCATGCAACATACCGTATGCCACAGAAGTGAGTACACCCCTCACATTTCTGCAAATATTCGTATTATATCTTTTCTCGGGCCAACACAAAATTACATCTTGAATAACCGTGTAAATATGATTGAGTAGACATATTGGTCAACAACGTGAAGAACTTTCTGCCCCCAGTCCATTCATTTTGTACTGGTGTAATTCGCTCGTTCTCCATTAGAGGTCACTATTGGTACAAATGCCTTCGCTTCTTCTTTTGTGATTGTATTTGCGTGACAGCGCCATCTAGCAGCCTGCGAGAGTAAGCAGCAGGCAATTTAGTTCAAGCGCCATTTTGAGAGCACAACAAGCATTTTCATAAGAGCGCACCTTTCTCTGCATTTTGTGTAATCCATGGCAAAAACGTAATCTGTAAGTATTGAAACACGTGGGTTGACCTTTTATTGATGTAACTTTATGGTCAATTGGTCAAATGGTCATTATGGAGAGCTAGTTAGTTTGGGCCTATATACTGAGTCATGTAGTTGTAATACATGTTTTTTTTTTAGCTTGGATGCTAACATTCATTCTGTACATGACTTCATATATATATTCACATTTGTTGATATATTTTTATTCTTAGACCAGACCAACATGGAAAAGGAAAACAGATCCTCAATATGCCAAAAGAAGATTTACAATTGGACACCAATTATCCATATAAACAACAGAAGCATGTGCAAACTTTAACAATGTCAGACAGCATTGTGAATCAATTTAATGAACCCTTCAAAATAATCGGAAACTTGGATTAATGTTGACAAAGGCATGGACTTTGAGTTGGAAGATTATGAAATGATCTGCATCAATCATAACACAAGTAGAGGATGTTATTCATGGTTAGGAAGCACTTTAGGCAACTGACCAATCACAGCGGAGTGGGCGTGCCCAGAGGGGGCGTGGGTGGAATAAAGGAATAGGTGTAGTTATTTTCAGGGGACAGCATATTTACACTTTTGTGGCATACTTAATATGAAAATAGGCATAATTAAGTTATTAATTACCCAATAAATTGTTGTGACTAATTTAAAAAATATTTTACAAAATAATTATTTGCTTGATTGAATTATTTCACTGTTATCTCATGGCATTTATTAAAATAAGTAAATGCAATATACATTCAACTGATACTTGACTCTTGTATACTCAAAATAATAATTAACCATGACTTCAGCCATAAAGATAAAGTATCATAAAATGATAATATAATGTTTTCCCCCACTAATTTGCATTTCATCTGATAATAGAATTGGCAAGCGAGGAATTGGACCTTTCTGCAGCTCTCTGTTGCCATCTGGAGACGATAATGTGCCACTACTGAAAGACTGACTGTGGCCTGTATATAATTATGCAAATTTATAATCTATGTGTTTTATTCCTATACAAACACCTAAAAAGTGCAAAACCAATATATTGATATATGATTAAAGGTGTTTTCAATAATTTCTATCCCTTTAAGAATGTCTTCTCGTTCTCCTGTTCTTTACACAATTTCAGTGCCCCCGCTCCCTCAAACCAAGTTCCAGTCTTCTAAAACACGCCGATTTACGTTTTTATTGGCCAGAGTATACACCCACCCTCGCGTGTCATTGGCTATCTATCACGCCAGTCATTCATCCATTCCATCCCCGCTGCTAGCTACTTCCGCTTCTGTGTCAAACCCCAAAGCTACACTGCTAGTTCCTTTTCTGGACTTTGTCAAAGCGTTTACGCTGCTCACGACGACGAGGTAAGAGGTGTTTCCCTGGCGTTCTTATTATTTGCTAATATTTGCCAAATGTTTGTAATGGTTGAGCGTTTTAAATGTCAGTTTTTTCCTCTTTAGGTGTCAAGGTGTGCTAGTTAGCCCTACCACTTACCCATATTGCTAAAGCTAGCTGTCAATAGACTACTCGATGATGTCCTATTGGAGCGGCGCACTGTATGTACATATGGCCAAGAAACAAATACTTTAAAGTTCTTCAAATCTCCTTTTAATACTTTGGTTATTAACTTTGATTACACAGGGTGATATATGGATGTTGTTGTTGACGCGCAGGTCTCACTCATCACTCTACACTGTGTGTGAGCTCCTATTAAGAAGATTGAAGATTATATTTTACTTTTTCTTTATTCATTCCAAAAAGAGAATGGACTATTTTAGTTTAGTGGTTTTATATAAAATCTACAAAAAGTTTGAATAACTTTGCACACATATTTGGCTTTAATTTGTTCTAAAAATATTCAGATATATAGTATATCCATATTCAACCAAAATATATAGGGATATGTGTCCATATCGCTCAGTCATAACCCTGGGTCTGACAGTACATCTGTTATGATGCAAAGAAGTATCCTTCTTTGCTTTAGTCTCTGCTTTCGACTCCAGTTTTAGATTAGATTAGAATAGATTAGATATACCTTTATTCGTCCCTCAGTGGGGAAATGTACATTGCACAGCAGCAAAGAGGACAGAACCATAGTAAATAATAAACAATCTAAAAATAGACAATATAAACAACCTAAAAAGTATTAACAATTTACCCAGGATTATGTACAAATACAGTTTACAAGATAATATGAAATATATGACCAGTTCAGTGTCATCTTCTCTATTTATTGTTGATATGTGTGGTTAAAATTATGCGAACAGGAAAGACATTTTGCAAATGCATGTGCTAAAAGCTACATTTCAACAGATTTGAGAAGAATCTTGCAGCAGTGGGCAAACGACTGAGTGTGTAGCAGAAGTCAATCATTGTGAAGATTTCATTAAAAAAATATATGAAATATGCCATAAGAGAGACTGAAGAGCACCGGGTTAAAATCTCATGAGTTGGTTTCTTTACACTTGACATGTACACTGATGAAAACGTGTAATAGTTGCAGTATCCTGCAAATTCTATGGTCTCATTAACAAATGGGGAAAATAACCACATTCAACCGGTTTAATCTGGTTCTCTGTGAAGAACAATTGTCATCAACAGGCAACAAATTTTTTTTTGCTTTTTGCACATTTGCATTGTGTAGGCACCAGGGAATGAAGGAGTGTTTGGGCTCCAGTCTAGGCAACCCTCTAAGAAACAGGGAAACAATACTGTATATTGTATGAAAGAGCCGTGCTACACAATACTGTATAGTAAGGCAGTTTTCGTCATGTTTTTGGTTGGCTCAGCCTTATTCTTAACTATTGAGTTGGGCCAAATGAGGAAACAGGCCTACACAATAATTGTTTTTGTAAATAATAATAAGATGAAATATTATTTTCACACTTGAAAATGCTCAGCTCAGTACATCATTATGTTATGCTTAATTTGAAACTGCATTGAAAAAAATACAGACTTCTATGAAGATGAAACCATAGCTTATTTACCTGTAAATCTGTGTTTTACTTTAGATTTTATGGGCTGTGTCGTGAAAATATAAGAGTATAAATATAATCTTATATAAATATAAGAGTGTTTCTGGTTTGCCTGGTAGGGAATCCAATACAATTATTTATCCCAGATAGTTCATTGAAATGCATTGCTTTTTCTTCAAATCATGGCATGAGCCATGGCGGTGAGCTATGTAGAGATAAACAGTGTGTCGGTGGGAACCGGTATGCTTAGGTGAGTCACCTTGGTTTTCGTTTTTGTTTGTGATTTGTCGTCACATAATTGAAAATAAATGAAAGTAAACAAGTTGTGCTTTTTTTTAAGCACAATAAGAGACATTTGATGTATAAATTAGGCATGGTCGTTATCATTGAGTAGATGATAACATGATTCTCAAGCGTTTGGTTGATGCTGTGGAATTGTTAATTAATGATGTCTTGAAGCATTTGAGGCAAAATGGAGTGAACTACTCGGCTGTTACCAACTGCTCATTCATAGTGGCATGATGTCACGAAAACAAAAACTGCTAAGTCGGCAAAAAACTTTTCAACTCTTACCTGTCACTTAGCATGAGCTCATGCACAGCAATAGCTGATATAGAATAGTTGGATTAGCTTAGTTTAGCTTAGCATGCTAATGCGGCTGTGTGTGTGTGTGCGCCACTCGGGCTGTATTAGTTGTGCTTTAGTGCTCAACACCTGCAAATTTTTAAATATATTTTTTTAATGGCAAAATGGCACACTGCTTTGTAAAAACTGGGGATCAACTGTACTTTGTAATTGTTCTGATGTAAGGCTGTGTTTCATTTTGTGTTCAGAGTATGCTTACGGCCAATAAAAAGCAAGAAAAAAAAATCACAGGCCACAAATTGCCCCAGGCTAGACTTTGGACATGCCGATTTGGAAAAAGATGTTTTTAATCGTTTTTCTCAAGCTGCTGCACTGAGGTCTTCCTTTGTTGCTTATTTTGTTGTTTGTGTGAAATGGATGTGAAGCTTTTCAGTCTGTGGAGGTGTGTCTTGTATCAACGCCTGTGTGTGTGTGTGTCAAGAAAGAACATGTAAGAATATGAAAGTATTTTTGTCACTGCTCAGAACTGACTGACTTTTCATCTTTGCAGCAATGTTAGTTTTATTAATAGTATGCATGCATGTTGGACACCAGAATATTTGGATGAATGCTGTAATGGTTAAATATGGTGACATATTGTCATTTAATCAGTGTTTAGTCAATGTCTTTTGTAAACTAGCTTTTCAATGAATGTGACTCACAATCAACGATTTTGAATTTAGTTACCTCCACAAAGGCTAGTGTTTCAAATCTTCTATTATTTACATTTAAATGTCTTTATTTATCTCTTCCACAGATTTCTAATGTGCTTCCACCAACAACAAAGAGAGACAAACTAAACTGTTACTGCACTGCATCAGTTTGCATCCGGCTTTGTCTGTTGGCAAAACAGCAGGCATTTGCTGGCGTGTAATCAAACCATCTCTCCTGAACATTCTGTGGAGACTTAAGCACAAGCTCTGTGCTGCTGCTGTGGTGACGATCCATAAGAACCTCGACTGACGGGTTCCATCCAGAGGAAGTCTCAAAGTGCTGCTGTCAAAATGTGCTAGAAGCGGAACGGTCATCAATCAATATTGGTCAGCTTTGACTCCAGAAGATGAGCAATGAAGATGTGTTCTACGACGCCGTCACAGGTTAGCACTCATAGTGTCAATATGAACACAATTTACAGTACTTAAACATATTCTTTCTCAAATTTGCAGCATAATGTTTTACAGTTTTTTAATATATTGGTTCGAGGCTGAAACCGTTATTACAAAACCATTATTAACCATACTGGCAATGTAATATTTTTACATTATTGAATAGTGAGAACCATAATGAAGTTAACCACTGAAATAAAATTAAGTAAATACCAGTAAAAACCCTTTCCTGTGTTACAATAAGTTAATTTTCCAGTTCAGTGCTTATCACAGTTATCCTCTTGACCATAACTGGAACCCTTCTATTGTGTGGTGGTGTCACAAAAATCACCTGTTAATCCTTTGACTGCCCAGTGAGTGATAATCTTACATGTGCTCTGCTTCACAGGCATAGATTCAGATGAGTCGTGCGAAGGGGTGTCAGAGTCCAGTTACAAAGATGCACTGGTGTTTGACAGCAGCAGTCGGAGGAACAACGGCTCAAAGCCACAGGAGAATGGAGTCAGGAAACACAGGTACTGCTGCATTCCGACACTACCTTCCAGATTCGGGCCGCGGATTAGGCCGCATCAATAATAACGCTACTAGAAACAATTTCCACCCCATGAAACCATCCCTATCAAGATGGCGTCAAAACTACTTCTTAATCCTTTCTTTTAGTTCATTTTACAGTTATTATTTGACATTTAATTAACATTCCTTAACTCTGTAATGATGTAATGTCTTAATTGAAAGTTGAAACACCTACTGGGAATGTGTAGAGTACCTCCCAACATATGCGTAAACAGGTTCCAAAATATTGTACGCCGCAGGTAACTTGAGCTTCCCTTTCAAAGTTGGTGGGGTTCATCAACTTAATGTAGAGCTGTGACGCCATATAAAGAGTAAGGCTGCCTTGTGACAGTTGTTTCAGTTTAAATTGGACCTATTATGCTCATTTTGTGGCCCATTGTATAGAGTTGTGGACTCCTGTAGAGCAGCTACACAAGAAAGCTTTCTAGATCTTCCAGAATCTGCACCTATTCCAGCTGTATTTCTTTGGATTCTATGCTTCCCTCAAACGGCCTGTTTTAATTTGACCTCCAGGCACGCCCGCTGTGCTGTGGTTGGTCACAGTGATCAGGAGGACTTCCGGATAGCTTGTTTTGTTGTCGTTGTTGAGTATCATAGCATAGTACCGGAGTATCATAGCATGTCAGTCAGTGGCATGGTACATTGTTCTCTTGGATCTCATGTAATGTACACATAATGTTCCTTTTTACTGATAGCAGACCAGTTGGACCACATGCGCTTCTTATCTCCATGAACATGATTGATCAGATAAATTTGTACACACAATTGAGTACAGAGATTGTGTCTCAATTCGCACACTTCCTTACACTTAGCCTTTGACTACCTAAGTGCTTTCACACAATACAGCAAAATGCAGTGTACTGTCACAGCTGTATGCTTTGCTTTTTCCCTAGGAGCACAGGGCTCAAACATTTTAATAGCTGCCTGTATTTTTTTTCCATGCATGCATGATCATTTCCTCTTTTTCCACTCCAGGACATCATTACCTGCCCCCATGTTTTCCAGAAGCACCGTTAGTGTCTGGAGTATACTTAAGAAATGCATCGGGATGGTAAGGAACGTCTGATTTCTTAGTGCAAATATATGTTGTATGTTAGATGCATAAAATGTAAGCCAGCAAATCTGAATGACCAAGTGGTGTTTGTGATGATGGCCTGCATCTGTGCATGATGTTGGTCATTCATCTTATGTGAATTATGAACACATATTTTTTTCCCTTCTCTGTGTATTATAACAAGGGAGAACCCGTTAATTTGAACTAGCTTACAATGCTGTCTTTGGGATACACCTATTTGACTATGAAACAAGCACCCTGTTGAGTCTTGGTAGAGAAATAGATAGCTAGGTATTCACTCTTCCCTCTGTGAATGACACTGAGACTAGTGATTAGTGATATGTCGTGTTAGTCTGGGAGATAAAAATAGATGTGAGTTTTGTGCAGGTCCCCTTTAAGGCTAAATCTATATCATGTTTGGTACTTATTTAGGAACTCTCCAAAATCACCATGCCTGTAGTCTTCAACGAGCCTCTCAGCTTCCTGCAGAGAATCACAGAATACATGGAACACACTTACCTCATCAACAGAGCTTGCTTGCTGTCTGACTCCGTAGAGCGCATGAAGGTAAGACAGTGACACTGCATAGAGCACACAAAATGAAGTGGGGAACAACTACACATTTCTCCTCTGTTCATTATATTCAGTGATAATGGCTGTTTGATAAGACAGTATTATCACTATAGAGTAATAGCTGGACACAGAAAAGGTGTGGTTGTATCTCCTCAGGCAGTGGCTGCGTTTGCTGTGTCATCTGTTGCGTCTCAGTGGGAGCGAACTGGAAAACCCTTCAATCCTTTACTTGGAGAGACTTACGAACTCATTAGGTACACACTCACTTAAGTCAATGTTGACCAGTATTACCAGTATGTTCATCTTTCATGCTCCTTCCTGCCTCTCCAGAGAGGATCAAGGTTTCCGGCTGATAGCAGAGCAAGTATCCCATCATCCCCCAGTGAGTGCCTTTCACGCTGAAAGCCTGGCTGGAGACTTCATCTTCCACGGCTCCATCTACCCTAAACTCAAATTCTGGGGAAAGAGTGTTGAAGCAGAGCCTAAAGGGACCATCACACTCGAGATACTTAAGTGAGTCCTGTTCAACACTCCTCCTTTATTTCTGTTATATTCTATCGTGCCTGTCTTTCTTTTTCTTTATGACGTAGGCACAATGAGGCCTACACTTGGAGCAACCCTCACTGCTGTGTCCACAACATCATCCTGGGCAAACTATGGATAGAGCAGTATGGGGCAGTGGAAATCGTCAACCATAGGTAAACTCCACACACCTTACAGCCTTGTAAGGCACCTGCCTAATTTAGTTTAAATAGTTATTACACAATTTCTGTAAATCATATAAACTTAATTTCCCTTTTCAAGGGAACTCTTGTATTATAACTTAATCTTCACCTTGGTCTCTTGGAAATCAGTTCCACGTTCCAGCATTCTTATTGTTTGCTTAGGGGTGCTTTTGCTCTCGTCCCCACAGCACTGGAGACAAGTGCGTGTTGAATTTCAAGCCCTGTGGCATGTTTGGCAAAGAGCTGCACAGAGTGGAGGGATACATCCAGGATAAGAGGTTAGCACAATTTTTATAATTGTGTTACTTTGTCACCCACATTAGGAATATTTCATCATGTGATACCATGCTAACAATGTTGTTTCAGGAATTCCTCTTCCTTTGTAATGACATTTTCTGCTTTCTTCATTATCCTCTCACGGTTTCTCTTTTTTTGTTCTCCAGTAAAAAGAAGCTTTGTGTCATCTATGGGAAGTGGACCGAGTGCATGTGGAGTGTTGACCCTCAGGCCTACGAGGCCCACAAGAAGTCTGAGAAGAAAGGAGAACACAAGAAACACAAACACGTAGGTTGATTTAGTTGATGTCATTTCCTGTTACCACAAATGTTGACCATGCAGTTTGTAAATATAATCTCAAGGAGGAGCCAGCAAGATCTGTCAATGATGATGCTGATGACATGCCAGAAGTCCAAGAGACTGTTTCGGTTGTACCAGGAAGTACTCTGCTATGGAGGATAGATTCTAGACCGGCTCATTCTGCTCAGGTATTTAAAAAAAAAAAAACTGTTAGTGGGCCAAAATAAGGGTTATGGTTACTTTATTATGAGTTTCCATACATCCATTTTCTATGCTGCCTTACCCATTAGGTTGCAGACATTTTAAATGTAAGCTATAGAAAATAATACTGAACTTTATGTAAAATGTGATATAATAATAAAGTGTTAACTGTTAACCTACTTTTGGCCCACCCTGTATATGTTTGTGAGTTAATACCAAGGCTCTCTATTCCACTTCTCCACCAACAGATGTACAACTTCACCAACTTTGCAATGGCTCTCAATGAATTGGAGCCCGGCATGGACACGATGTTGGCGCCCACGGATTGTCGCTTCAGACCTGACATCAGAGCCATGGAAAATGGCAAAATGGGTAAATTGTACCGCAGTGGGAGCATAGTGTCTTTGTGACTGGCAAGACAACCATCTTCACTCGTCTGTTATCATTCAGTATTTGGGTGTGTTGTGAGTTGTGTTTGATCCATCCATGGTAACATTGCCACTGTGTTGTGGTTTTGTTGTGGTTTTGCAGACGAAGCCAGTCACGAGAAGGAGAGACTGGAGGAGAAACAGCGAGCTTCCAGAAAGGAGAGAGCCAAGAATGAGGAAGATTGGTCTACAAGGTTAGTCGCATGCATGCACGCAATACCATAACCCCCGTTATCGATCACAGCCGCTGAGTTTAGGTTGCGAACACAGTGAGCCTCCTTTCAGAGAGTTCACCCCAGATTCTGCTCACTCGTTCATTGTCAGGACTAACAAGTTTATGTGGTCTTTAAACAAAACCATACTGTAAACCAATTATTTCAAATCTCCTGAAAATTGACGTATTTTAATAAAACGACTCCAAATTTACAGTAGAAGTTATCTCAAGCCACTTCACACATGTGCAGGTTTAGGGCAATAAAAAACAACTGAACTCCATATAAGGAAGCATCTTAGCAACACCGCCAAGGAAAAACTTTCTCTAAGGAATAAACCTCAAATAGAGCTCAACATGACACGTTTCAAACCTCTTGTGATCTTTGTCCTTAGGTGGTTCCAAATGGGGATCAACCCATGCACCGGCTCCCAGGGCTGGATCTACTCTGGTGGTTACTTTAATAGGAACTACAAAGACCTGCCTGATATCTACTGATAGAGCGCCTCCCTTCACCTTTTCCCTCTTCCACATCCCTAAAATTAAGAAACACCAGACATTGTAATCACCTAGATTGACTCACCAACAATTAAAGTCTTCATCATTTAACTTACAAAGAAGCCGCGTGTCTCCTAAAACGTGGTCTGCTTCATGTCTACTCGCTCTTTGCTTCCTTTACGGGTTTTATGCCTTACATGAGTGACTTTGGTCCTTGAAAAATGCGCCCGTTGCTTTAATTATTTCGACACTTGACGGCTTAATCACACTGTGTGACGTATTCTGGATTGAAAAACGGCTATAGGGAAGCCAGCCTGAAGCAATGTAAGAGAGTCATGAACGTCTTTGGGATGTGAGCGCTCCTCCCAGTGTAACTCAAAAGTCAATGAATTAATTCCAGGCTTCATCATAAAACCTTGTGCACGGCAAGGCAATGTTTTAGTTAACATTCCTACCTGTCTAACATGTCTAAAGAATATTGAAGTACTGTACAATAATACTAAAATAAAACATTATGATTTCAGTGATAGGCTATTTACGTGAGCATCTGCTTCAGTCATTTAATTTGTGTAACTAATCGCTATGACTGTATCACTAATTTTGTAGCTGAGCAGTAATACACTCTGGTATGTTGTGGTGAGCTCTATTTCCAGTTCTATGGTTATCGCTATATTTTTGGTACCTTATTTTGGTGGCATCATGAAAAAGCAAAACGCACTGGAGATGTTAATCACTTGAACATTTCGATTGATTGTAAACACATTTGTCCAGACAGCATTGGTTAAACAAATCTCTCACAAAAATA
Organism: Doryrhamphus excisus; assembly: GCF_030265055.1. NCBI lineage: Eukaryota > Metazoa > Chordata > Actinopteri > Syngnathiformes > Syngnathidae > Doryrhamphus > Doryrhamphus excisus. The sequence continues at coordinate 15,117,719 of NC_080475.1, read as the reverse complement.
TTTGCCACATACATAAATAAGTACATTTGACTGAATGTTTAGGATGCTACAGTGTCATAAAGTAATGAATGAGTGAGTAATAAATGATTCTACTAATATGTACAGACACTTAAAGCCATATTAAGCACAATGTGAACCCTTGACATTGACTGTCATTGTACAGTGTGTGTGCCTGTAATGTTAATAGTCTAGCTATACCAATAGGACGCTAAGAGCATCAATACGTCAACATACCACCAGTACACAGGTTATAGTCCATTCCTTATCGATGTTAGTGCAAATAATTGCTCTCATACCGACTGTACAGTAGTAGTAAAGAAAACGTGAACTGCCTTTCTTTTGTTAAAATTTTTATTTTGGCAACTTCATTTTGTTCTTCAAAGCACTTAACTACATGTGTCTTTCACCAGTTGCATCTGCCAACATTGCTCACTATACATCATGATTACCTAACCCCATGTTTTTGTAAGCTTAAAATACTCCTGTGAAGTAGACAAACACTATTCAAGCGCATTGTTCATATGCAAGTCTGTGCGGTTTGTACTGTTGATGCGAAACAGAGCAAAATTGGTACAACGCGAACACAGCCGTCAAAGTTATACATGATACTTTTGGTTTTTCTTTTTTCTTTCTTCTTTCTCGCTCTTGCTCTATCGTGACTGTTGATGTTCTATTTGTGTACAGAGTGTTACACAGAAAGTAATCACACGCAAAATTACATTTTGTGCAATTGATTTATTTTTGTAGTATTTAAACCTGTTTTTTTTTGTTGTTGTTTTGGTGAGAACATTGTACCAGATGTTTTATTTTTAGGTGGGGGATGGTATAAGCATACTGTGGTAGATTCATGGACAAGGGGATGTCTACTAATAAAATCCTTAATTTCACTTTTTGACATGTTTGTGTATCGATTTTTTTTATATATTTAGATATTTTTAGTTTCCACTGCATTTAGGATTATGGTAATGGTAATGGTTTAATTTCATTTGAACATGCATCAGATTCCAATTGAGTGCATCACATAATCAGTTCACAGTTCCACATGTCCAAAAGGAGTAGGAAGAAGCAAAGCTTATTAAATCCTACCCCTCCATCTGGTACTTTTACAATCAGTAACTGTTACATTTGTTCACTTCCTGCTTTCCTAATATAGTTTAAGTTTTTTTTTTTTTTATCACGTACCGAAGTACAATGTGATATGACCATCCAATGACATAATGGGTACCATAGTAAGTGTCAATATAGTGATATATATATAGCACATCATGACTGGTTCAAGACTCTTCATCCTTGTATTTAGCAAACATCAACTGCTTGTATTGTTTCTTGAATTGGCTCATCGTTGTGCATTGTTTGACTTCCTTACTCAATCCATTCCATAGTTTGATTCCACATACTGATTACAAACTAGAACTGTTTCAGATCATCAAACTAATGGATATAATATTATTCGATGACAACACAACTGAACACAAAATTCAGTTTTTCAATGAAACTTTTTATTAAGGGAGAGAACAAATCCAAACCTACGTGACCCTGTGTATAACATAACTGATTGATCACACCTGAGTCAAATTTCAGTGCCACACCTGTTCTCAATCAAGAAATACCTTAAATAGGACCTACATGACAAAGTGAAGTAGGTCATAAGTCTTTTGTGTTTTGAGGGAGATGTGCTCTTGTTGAATTATTGTGTTGTGTTGAACCATCCAAGTTTATTTTGCTGATAGAACCAAGAATTTAGAGAAATTCCAGGCCGTTTCTGGAAGGAAGGCTATTTGGATTTTGGTGGTACTGGATAGTCATTTGGGAAATGAATTAGCTCTGAAGCATGTAGTGTCACAATTTATTTAAATAACATTGGATTCATGTCACAGTTTGTGGTTGACGGTTCATTTAAATTCACTTTTTAGTCAAAAATCCAACCAATGTAGCTGTGAAATAAATACCATGCATACTGGACAGTGCCACTTTAAATAGTGCAGTCCAAATGTGAGAGACATTATGTATAAGCTCCACCAAATATTGTAATATAAGAAGACAGAATACTCACGCAAGGACTCCTGTGACATTTACTTTGTACTTTCAATTCAACACAGCTGGCTAACCCACTGAAGTCTGATATAAAAATAAACTGTATGCTTTCTTGGATGATCAAGCAAATATTTAAAATATTCACATTGGAGGATATTTCATTTTTACCGTTTTTTTTTTTTTTCTTAAACTTTGAACCCATGGCTTATACAAGGCTCCAGCAAATCTATGGCAATACAGTCAGGAAACAATAGCTCGTCATGATCTAATCATCAGTTATTAGTGCACTCACAACAAGCCTATCAAGCCATTCTCAACTGCTGGAGGTCAACAAATAAACACTCAAAAGGCCCACCTAAGAAATATACAAACATGCACAAATATAAATTTAAAATGAAACAAAATCCAACTCTATTAAATCCCTACCACCATGCACTGTCTCAGCAATGCATTAATTCATTGATGATGATGTCAGCCTCCCTGCGGGGATCCGCTGGCTTTTTAATTTTTTTTTTTCATTATAAACTCACACTGGTACATGTTTATATATTTCTGGGGTACAGCTTTTGAGTGTTACCGTGTAATGAGATTGGTGTTCTTCAATAGGTGGCACTGGCTAGATAAGTTATTTTTTATGAATTTATGGCCTATCAAGATTATTTGTAGTTAAGGTGTTTACACATACTTTTTTGTGTCTTAGTCCAAGTCCAAAAGAACTATGGAATTTTGAAATGTAATACCTAATGTCCCATGTCGATACAGTAAATCGATTTTGGAGACAGAAAGAGTATAGGCAAGAGTTTCTTATGTACGTATTTGTTTATTTTTCCTGATTGCAATGTATTTTGAAAGTCATAATTTGTCATTCATCACATTACATGGCATGATGCACCAATTCTACTACACCCATTTACAGGAGGAACACACAGAAACATACACAAGGTTTTACATTGGGAACAGGAAGTTTAGCTCATTGCACTTACAACAGTGAATTGAACACTTTGTTGTTATTATTAGGCTCATTTTTTCATCTCCACCCTCATTTTTTTTTTCATTATTCATATTTTTAAACTTATTGTCCATTTCAGGCCCCCCGCCATATATCAGCCCTCCCCACCCACCCACCCAAAAAATTTACACAGGATCAGGAAAAAAAAAAACTTTTTGTTTTTGATGCCATCTCATTTTACAAACACAACATTTATAGAAACTCCACACAGACCATTATGTTTTTTGTTTCTTTTATATCAGATTATAATTTTTTTTAATGGTTTTAAAACAGTCGGCATGAGCCAGCCACACACGCACGATGCAAATTATTGTCCGCTATCATTCAAGTGAGCTCTTGCTGTTGGTTATGTCGTTTTGTACACACACAAAAAAAAGCACATGTTGGGGTAATTGGAGGCTCAGGGTTGCATACGCTCCGTGTGGTGTGCAAAAGACCCCCCCCCCCCCCCCCACCCCGTTAGTGCCTGTGTGTTAATATGGCCGCTGCTGACACATCCAGGTTGGAAAGAACACGTGTCGTGTTGCTGTCTAACGTGGGCGGCCCTCACCTGCTATTTACATTGGGCAAAACTTTATTTTTAAGTTTACAGTAAAAGAGAAAAAAAAAACCTGGCAGCCCGAGGTGGAATGTCAACGAGGCTCAAAAGGTCAAAAGGGGAGGGGCTTGGATGGGTGGAGTTCTTCGATGGGTGGGTACACGTGTCAGTTCATGCATGTTTTTAAGAAACAAAAAAATAATTATTTTCTAGCTGCTTCCTCTCATAATTTATCTTTCATATACTGTATATCTTTGTGGATGGATATTTTATTTATACTTTATAATCTATCTTACCATAACAGTGATGGTGGTCACTGTCCTACAACATACTGTACACCTGAATGCTACGTTTTTTTTGTTCTGGAAAACATACAAAAAAACTGTCTTTGTCGATTTTATCACTGTAAAATTAAGGGGACAAATAATAAAATTAGATTTTATTGCAAATTTCTGTTTTTTCACTTGCTGTAAAAGTACCGCCCAATATTAAGTTGATAATGTAACATTTACAAACAATATGTGATGCCTGTAATCGCTGATTCCAAAAAAATAAATAACATTAAAAAATAATTGTTAAATACATGCCTTAAGTTGTTTTTATTTTGTTATTGTTTAATGGCTGTCGGATTTGTGAAGAAAAAAAAAGAAAATTAGTGGGTAAAATAATTACACAATATTACACAATAATTAACTATTGTGTAAAAGTACACAATATTTACATTTTTTTCATGGCTGTAAAATCAGCAAAATTATTAAAAAATAAAATGTAAATGCACAACATATATTTATCTTTTTCTGCCGTAAACTTTTTGGGAAAATTAAATTCTATTTAAATTTATTTATATATAAATACACGCACAATTTTTTTAACACATAAGACAAAGTAGTCAATTATTGCTGAGGCTAGCTAACTTATAAAAGAAAAACACTCTATGTCCTCTCAGGGCCTCAAACTATAATAAATCATCCAAAATGATTACTTTCATTTCTGTTTTCCCAACATTTTCCATTTGAAAACACAGTTTATAGGTGCATGGAGAATGTTACGAGCTTTGTTTGACCTAAAGTGGATTTCATCTCCGCTATATAACGCTTACCGTCTACATTTGTGCTTTAAATGTGTGGACTGGTGAATTCACAGACAGCACAATAGGTTGAATGGCTTTCTTCAATTACTCATAATATAGGATAAAAGCCCTTGCTGCTTTATGCATAATTTAAATCACCTGGAGTTCAGATTCAAACATTTAGACAGGACTAATAAATGAGCAAAAATGTAATTATGAGAACTCATGAAGATCTCATCTATGTTAGGTAAAGTAAAACTATTATGTCTTTTAATGGCTGTGGTTAATAAACATACTTTCCTATATTCCTATATTAATACACTTTCATCTTACTCCTTCCGGCTATATATTTCTCTTAATTTTTATAAAATAACATTTTAAATATTTCACAAAAAAATAGTTATTTTGTGTTTAGTGGCATTTTACTGATATTTACGCAAAACAATACGATATTATTGGAAGTAAACATTCAGGCTGCTGATCGTTATCTTTTAATTTCAGCCGCCATCGCTATCAACCCCTGGGTAAAATATATCCTGGAACCCGGTGGTGAGAAACATGCAGCCTGAGGGCCAAATACGGCTCGTCAGAGGATCTGACTTGGCCCGGGATGCAGTTAGATAATACTAAAAGTCTGTTCAATCATTTTTTTTTCTTCCCCCAACATTTAGATACGTAACAGTCGCAGGACTTTGTATATATATACTTTTTTTTTAAATCGTCATATATGAAGTCTCTCAACTAAACCTTATATGTGCCTTTTGTGTTCAACCTTAAAGCCACAAAGTTGTCAAACACTCTAAACCAGTGTTTTTCAACCACTGTGCCCAATTAATTTTTTTAAATGAACATTTATTAATCATTTTCTGCAAATATTACGTCATTGTCCAGTTTCCGAAGCGTAAACACTGGCGGAGCAACGCAATAATCGTCCGTGTGGCAACACGTAACTCGATTGCCTCGTTCCTGCAGTGGACTTAGCGATGCACGTGAGGTTGTTATTGATGTGCCGCATTATTTTTCCGATGTAATAAAACATACCGTGGCTCAAAAAAGGTTGAAAAACACTGCTCAAAACCAAACAATAACCATCCTTATTATTCATTAACACAAACAAATGCCTCCTGCTTATGTTGCTCTTTATGAAAAATGTCAAAACAACATGATAGCAAATGATTGTGACTTCCTCCCCATGATTCGCCTCATTTCTTTATCGTGTTTGTATTATTATTATTATTATTATTATTATTTGTTTCTCCAAATGCGATTCATTGCATAGAACGAGTGGAAATGAGAGGTCTGCCTTGTATCCCCACCCACCATACTTGTGGCTGTTGATTGAACTGTTTTCTTTTCACGGACACATATGTAAAGAACCGCTCCACTCATACAAACATACAAACGTTAGGAACAGAACAATATAGAGGTGACTTTGAGGTTTTTCTTCTTCTTTTTTTTTTTTTTTAAGTCGACGCCGGGCAGCATGCGAAGGTCCCCGGTGAGCATTCGTATGTAGACAATATACAACAGACGTGTTTCTGCTTGTCATGTTCAGCCTTGACAGCACTGCACATTGGATGACGTAGCAAAGCACAGATCCCACAATGCACTGCAGGAGCATCATCAGCAGGGGGGTGAACACTGACCTGAGTAGTTTCCATGACAACTGAGAGAGGTTGCAGGTCAGTCAGGGGAGATAGAAAATGAAAAAGTGTAAAAAAAAAAAAAAAAGTGAATTTTTTTTGGTTCCTTGTTTTTTTTTTCCTGTCATTGACACCATTTTAAAGTGTGCTTTCGTGTGCGGCGTGCATTTGAGTGCTGACGCTTGATGATGGCGATGACATGTGACACAGCCGGCAGATTCCCAAGTGATGATGACAAGTCCGGGTTGTGATACCCTGCAATGCTCTGGGCTCCAGTAATGACTCCTGGCTACAACGTCCCAATATTATTGATCAAAGAGGATCTGTATATACTATATTAATAAGCCACAAATTAGTACTTAGGGGTAACAGTCATGTGCAAAAGTCTTAGGCCACTACTAGCTTTGTTTTGTTTTTTTTCACAGCAGTCCCATTCACTTTTGGTGAGGATCTGGATAAAATTCATTTTTTTCTACCGCTTATCCTCACAAGCGACTGGTGGCCAGCCAATCACAGGGCACATACAGACAAACAACCATTCACACTCACATTCATACCTATGGACAATTTGGAGTCGCTAATTAACCTAGCATGTTTTTGGAATGTGGGAGGAAACCGGAGTACCTGGAGAAAACCCACACATGCATGGGGAGAACACCCGAGGGTGGAATTGAACTCGGGTCTCCTAACTGTGAGGCCTGCGTGCTTATCACTCGACCACCGTGCAGCCCAATTCTATTACTAATTTGGAGTTCAACCTTTTAGCATTTAGTTCCTGTTCCTTGGTGGAGACTGATGCCCTCCTGAGTTTGCTAAAAAAAAACCCAACATAATTAAGCATAATTAAACATAATTAATAATTAAAATATATGTATAAAACACAAAAAACAGTGGCCTAGGACTTTTGCTTTGCACTGCATGATTGATGAGCGTTACATCATTGGCAAGTTAGACAGACGAAGGCAACACATTTCTACCGCACCACACAATTGTGCTCTTGAACGCCTCTTACTCTATTGCTTCTGTATATCATACTTCTCCAGGGGTGTAAAAAAAAAACAAACAAAAAAATCAACCAAAGCATTACAATTACAAAACAATAGAAAAAAAGATACAAATATAAATGATATCATAAAAAAATAGTCCACTTTGACTTCAAAATGAAACGTAATTAAGGCCTTGAGGGGAAATGAAAGGAAATAAAATAAAAAACAGAAGACATACATAAAAAAACAAAAAACAAATGTGGAATATATCACAGTCGGTATAACCAAATGTAACCAAGTTAAATGACTTGTTCATGCCTGAAAACCAACCGCACCACAACCACTTCCTGTATTTCGCTTATCTCTCCATTCCTGCCTCAATGCGTTTTGCCGTGTCTTTATGGCCTCCGTTTAGTGATGATGAACAGTGTAAAGGTCTTGGGGATATAAAATTCCATGCATTCCAACGTCCTACATATTATTATTATTATTATTATTATTATTATTACTATTATTATTTTCTCCCTCTGATGTTTTACTTCATTAAATACACATTAAGGAGTATTTGAGAATTACAAAACAGAACGGGCATTCAGGAAAGCGAGGAAGTACGGGAGGAATAATCTGGAATGTGGATCGAAACTGTGGAAAAGAAACGGCCACCGTTGTCTTCTTCATTCCACGTGATGCTTTCTCGGGAATTTGACAGGAAGAAAGAAGAGGTATGCAGTACCAGAAAAACCTGCAGTATCGTTATTATTCCATGTTCCTCGCTTCTCAAAATTTCCTTGGAATAGAGAGAGATTAGAGCTGAGGTCTTTTCTCCAATCGGTCCCAGGCATCCCAAGCTGGTCCTTTTATATGCTGCTGACAAGGAAAAAGCAGCAAATGATGGCGTCGTTTTCATACACGTGTCATGGCGGCGGATCCCTTTTAACGTTCCCTTTTTTATCCAAATCCATGTGGTAGCGACTGACGGCAGCAAAACAATATGCTTCAGCCACCAGTTGGCTCTTTTTCATAATCAGCGCAGGAAGGGGAGTCGGTTTGATGTCTTTTCACGATGTCCGATGACAGTTTGGAATATCTGTGGGGGAGAAAAAAACAAATTGGAAGGCCGAATCAATGCAAACTGCAAGCCACCGTATCAAGTTCAAGTTAGCTATGTTAGCTTCTTTTCTGGGGAATCTGAGTCTCATAGATCAGTTCTCCTGGTTCTCTGTCAGGCCATTGTTAACCGTGGAGTCCTTCCCGATGCTGTGTTGGTCTTCTCAAAGGTTAACAAGATTTTTTATGAATGTGTGTAATGTGCAATAAAGACATTGACCACCAGATGGCGTCCGTGTCTCAGACATTGATGAATACAATATAAAGCTGCGACTCTCAGGGATACAGGTACACCCGCCTAGTCTAGACCAGGAGGGCCAAAACTCAACGTCTACTTTGGGTTGTAGGCCGAACTGGAGATTACCCCCCCAATGCATTTTTTTTGTATGCATTCATTCCTGTTTATACTATTTTTGGTAGTCTGCGGATATACAACTATGGTTATTTGGCGTGTTTGTTGGTTTAACCTATTCATCAATCTGTCAATGTCCAGGAAAAAGCTAACACAGCTTTCCCAGCATGCTTTGCTGTTTGTCTTGTGCGTCTTTAAGGTGTTATTTTATACAGACAGTTCAATTAGTTTAACTTTTGGCCAAAATCTAGCAGCGTCATCCCAATAAAAGTTAGTTTATTGGGATGTTACTACGGTACTATGGTACACATAATGTCATTGTATGGTCATATCACCTCGTACTTCGGTACGAGGTACATTATTAAAAAAAACAAAAAAAACCTTAAACTGTATTATGGAAAGCAGGAAGTGAACAAATGTAACAGTTACTGATTGTAAAAGTACCAGATGGAGGGGTAGGATTTAATAAGCTTTGCTTCTTCCTACTCCTTTTGGACATGTGGAACTGTGAACTGATTATGGGATGCACTCAATTGGAATCTGATGCATGTTCAAATGAAATATTACCATTACCATAAAACATTGACTACATGACGTGAGTGCATTGAGTACTCAAGGACATTCACATGAGACTATAATGGGTCTTGGCCATTAGCTCCTATGTTCCTATAGGCATAGCATGATAATGGATCAGGACACTTTGGTGTAAAATTCACAGCTTGGTGGCTTCACTCAAAGCAGTAAAAGAATTAGACCTTCCTTGCAGGTCATATGAGTTGAAGTACTCACCAATATGCTTGGGTCTTCACTCTGCCCTCTCTCTCTCTCTCTCTCTCTCTCTCTCTCTCTCTCTCTCTCTCCTTCTGTCTCTCTCCCAGGTAATTAAAAAACAGGAACATCACAGGTTTTTCTGGTACAAGGTCTCATGGCTTTGTGTTTTTACATAGTCCTGCAAATACACAAATATATTTTGTCAGTAAAATTCCCTTAAAAAAAGCAGCAAGTAATGCTCACCCTAGATTATTAAATCTTGCAATATTGTATTAACCATGTTTACATTTTCTGTCAAAGAGATGAGAAAGTTGTCATATCATATAAGTTCACAAAGCCTTTACAGGATGATAGCTGCTGGACTGACCTTTTGAAATACATTAAAACACACCGTTTTCACGGGAACCACGAAATCCAAAGAAATACAGCTGAATAGGTGCAGATTCTGGAAGAACTCTCTGTGCTGGTCATTGTGTGTAGCCGCTCTATAGGAGTCCACAACTCAATACAAATAGGTCCCCTTTAAGACCAGTTAAAAAGAGTGCCCACAACAAGCTAAAACTCAACTCTGAATCCCTAACGTCACTTCCTGTCTTAACTCGCTCCTTCTGTCTCTCTCCCAGGTAATGCCGTCACTTGATTGATATACAGGGCAGCCATTCAGATGACAACTGAATGTTGCCCTTCGGGCGACCAATCAAATCAAACAACGTCTCTAAGTGCAGCAGAACTTACGATGTCAGCCTATCATCCATCCCCGTTACTTGATTGACATACAGGACAACCAGTCAGATGACACCTAAATTTTGACCTTTAGGTCACCGCTCATGCGTAAACAACGATGCAAAGTGCTAAGCTAGTCGGCGAATTGCGTCAGATTTTAAGCCCTCGCTAAAGTTTATGGTCACTAAAATGAGTGAAGGAGCTGGACCAAGTAAAAAGGCAAAAACATATCACTTCCATACGGAATGGGAGGTGGACTTTTTTTTCACAATGTCTTTTTCAAAGTGCGTTTGCCTCATATGCCATTCTACCATCGCAGTACCAAAGAAGGGAAATGTGGAGTAATGTGGAGGTAATTACAAAAAATGTTAATTGTTAATTATGTGTGTTTTGCAATATTGGCTCATTTGGTTATGTAAGGTACATCAACATACATTGTACGTACAGATAATCCTCAATACATTTGACAATAAATAGATGTTTTGCATTTTTGTAGTGGGTAGATCATTTTGACTCGGTCATTTTAAAAGTAGCTCGCATGCTGAAAAATTGTGAGCACCCCTGCCCTAGATTATTAAATATTGCAACATTGTATTAACCATGTTTACATTTTCTGTCAAAGAGAATTAGGTTCTCCGGGGTGATAAAGTTGTCAGAGCCTTTACATGATGATAGCTGCTGTACTGACCTTTGTACTGAAATACATTAAAACACAACGTTTCCACGAGAACCACAAAATCCAAAGAAATACAGCTGAATAGGTGCAGATTCTGGAAGAACTAGACAGCTCTTTGTGCTGTTTATTGTGCTGTGTAGCTGCTCTATAGGAGTCCACAACTCAATACAAATAGGTCCCCTTTAAGACCAGTTGAAAAATAGCTCACAACAAGCTAAAACTCAACTCTGAATCCCCAACGTCACTTCCTTTCAGTCCACTAGAAGCTAAAACTCAACTCTGAAACCCAACTTCCTGTCCGCCATCCAATAAACTGTCTTAAATGGCTTTGTGATTGTATTTGACGATGTCAACTACATCGGGTCATACCAATGTAAAAGTGACTCAGTAAAACAAATCCAACATATAAACAAACAAACCCTTTTGAAGAAAGCCGAAGTTCCGATTTAATGGAGTTGCTAACATAGTAAAGCTACACAATTTCCACTCGCACATAGAAAAACCAAGCGTGACGCTGTGTGATAGCGGGGAAGAAACAACACTCTGCCACCACCTGGAAACACTCCTTTGGGAGAAGACTTGAGTTGCAGCGTCCTCTCAAATCCACAACAACAGCATCCCACCAGACATTCATCCAGTCCACAGAGGTTTATCCTGGAAGCTAATGCTACAATTTAGTATTTCAATTTCATTTTAATTGTGCTATACAAATAAAGTTTGAATTGAATTGATCATTTTTGTCCAGGTTGGTTGTAAAAGTATCCCCATTTGAACCTCTTTGCATACTTTCTTACAAAAATAACAATGAATACACATTATAGAGTGCATGCAAACACACCTTAAACGCAGCACTTCAGAAGAAAGAGGTGAACTTTTTGCCAAAACCGGATATAGCTGGAAAAAAAAACAACAAAACATAAATTAATCTATCTGGAGAAATCTTTTGTGATTGCACCAAAGCCAAATAATGTGCAATAACTATACATAATTGCTGATGATACCTTCTCCCAGTTTCCCAGCCTGCTCAGCAGCTCCTCCTGGCAGGATCTTGGACAACATGCTGTCTCCCTCCATGCCCGGCTGACCTGCTGCTGCACTGCCAATCCCTCCTGGCCGGGGAGCAGCTTTGGAGCCTGCACGGGGATGATTAAGAAAATGAGGGCGAGGAAGAAAGGTGAAAAGGAACATAAGGATGATGGTGAGATAGCAGAACAAAAGCCCTCATTCAATTTTATGAACTAAAGTCGGTGAATGATACCATTTTTGCAATCATTATCAATACTATTTTGAATATCGTCTGGACTCTTTATCCATTGACAGTGGCTGTAGCACGGTATGTACTTCACCTATGCCCGTGAGTGGTGGTTGAGCTCCTTTTGAGGCCATTACAGGGGCTGCTTTTGCTCCAATGGCTGTGGCTGGAGGTGTCTCAATCTTGGCCTGCAAAAACATTTCATTGTTCTTTATTCTTCTCACATACATGGTCATTAGAAACAATGGGGGAATTCACTTTACACTTGACTTCTATCTACAGTATTGTAGTCTAATTTAGTAGTAGTAGTAGTTCTAATCTGCCAGAATGACATCAGCTTCCTCAATGAGCTGAATAACTTCTTTGGAAGGTTCGAGGCTCTAAACAACAACCCTGCGAGGAAGGCTACCCCCCACCCCGATGAAGAGGCAGTCAAGTTGGATGTGTGGAAAGCTGCAGGCTCCAACGCCATTCCAAGATGTCCGTGAGCATGTGGGCTCACGGACATCTTCAACACCTCACTGGCCCAGGCTGTCATCCCCCCATGTTTCAAGTCTGCCACAATAATTCCAGTGCCCAAGAAATCCTCCATCACATATCTAAACGACTTTCGGCCCATTGCACTTACATCCACCATCATGAAATGCTTCGAGAGAGTGGTTAAGGACCATATCACCTCCAAACTCCCCCCATCACTCGACCCATTCCAATTTGCATACCAGCCAAACCGCTCCACTGAGGACGCCATCTCCACTGTCTATGTCTATGTCTAGATGAGTATCAAGTTAAACTGTGACCAGTGCCAGTTAAGGGTCAGTTAGGGTACAACATCCTGTGTTGTGTTCCATCTTTTTATCTTCAGTGGGGGGGAACCAAAAAGGCCTCAGGAATTTACCATTATTTACTCAGGATGCAAGAAAGATAATGGGGTGAAGAAAGAAGTATCTCGGGAACAGGATCCTGGTCCATCCCCCAACTCCACCCCATCTAAGGCGATCTACAAAAAGCTCTGGGATGCAAGAATCAGGGCTGACTTTCCTTCTTATTGTCGGGAGGCGGACATTGGAAGAGAAACTCAGCCCAGGATCCTGTTTTTGTGATTTTATTCTTCATTCATTCATTTTCTACCGCTTTTCTACCCTCACTAGGGTCGCGGGGGGTGCTGGAGCCTAGCCCAGCTGTCTTTGGGCGAGAGGCGGGGTACACCCTGGACTGGGCGACAGCCAGCCAATCACAGGGCACATATAGACAAACAACCATTCACACTCACATTCATACCTATGGACAATTTGGAGTCGCCAATTAACCTAGCATGTTTTTGGAATGTGGGAGGAAACCGGAGTACCCGGAGAAAACCCACGGATGCCCGGGGAGAACATGCAAACTCCACACAGAGATGGCCGAGGGTGGCATCGAACCCTCGAATCCTCCTAGCTGGGAGGTCTGCGCTCTAACCACTCGACCGCCGTGCCACCTGATTTTATCCTGTCTGACCAATTTTACAATATATGATGTTAACTTTTACTAGTGTGTGAGTTTTATTCCTTCTCATAAGCGGAGATTAACGAATACGCTCTGGGAGTTGAAATTTACTTAAACAAGTGGTCTTGGAGGCCTTAATTTAATTTCTTAATACCTTAATTTCTTCTCCAACTGTATATACCTTGGTTTTCACCATTAGGTCAGGTTTAAACCAAAACGTACAAACTTAAACCAAAATGTACCAATTTTGGTTTAAACAAAAAAAAAAAGTTTTGGTTTAAACCAAAACTTTTAGACCAAAACGTACCAGTTTTGGTTTAAACGCCTCAATAGGGGAGAATTTGGAGTTTTTCTGCTCCATACTTCCCACTTTCCTGCGCTTGCTGTTTTGGGGGTTTGGGGGAATATATTGTAAAATGACTACTTTATTGTACATTGAATATGACTTTTTATTTTGGTAAACTCTAGTTGAACTTAAGAAGGCTACGTGACTTGGACAGGCCAACGTGACCTGATTGTTACACAGGATGTTTCTGGATGTGTTTGGAGTCCAAGATGTTCTGCCATAATACTTCCAGGTCCAGTCACGAGGCATGACCAGATAAGGACTGAATTCTGGAAATCCACCTCATTGCTATTGTTCATGAGGTGTGTATAAGTGCTTTATTAAATAAACACAGGGACCCTTTTCCTACAACTGCAGAGGTGGTTCGTGTTGCATTATTTGCCAACCAGCTACGTTCGGGGGACATGGCAGTCAGTTAGTCAACTTTCCTAATACAACTCCAATTGGTTTCCTCATTGCAATAAATCCCAGCATGAACTCACCCTTGTGTTAATTCTCTCTGTAATAATACAGAGGGTAGTGTGACAGAGGAAGAAGAAACCGGAAGTGGGTGTGGTTTCACCGGAGACGGGCGAAGCTTAAAGCTGTACATTATTTTAAGTCTGAAATTGACCACAAAAAAAAGACCACAACTTTTCTGCATCACAGTATAAGTCGGGTTGAAAGTGTGAGCAAAAAGTCAGGACCAATACACAGAAAGTACATGTATTTAAATTTTAAAAAAATCTTTAAATTATTGTTATTTATTCAAAATGATTTAAATTATTTGTGCAATTTACTGTTTACGCTGTACATTGTTGTTCATATTTGATATCATCTATTTATTCACCACATTATTATTATTATTATTATTATTATTATTATACGGGAGCCAGGCAACAACATTTCGTTGGCAATTTCACTGCTGTGTTATTGCGCAATGACAATAAAGGAAGTCCGTCCATCCATCCGTCCATCCATCCATCCATTTTATCAGATGTAAACAAAGTGGGTGTATATTTAGCATGCAAACACTAAACGTATTCCTTCAGCTCACCATAGGGGTCGATGTGGTTCCTGTTGGACCCATCTGTCTGGCCTGACCCATTGGCCCACTTGCTGCTCCTCCTCCCATTTGACCAGGTTTGGCCTGACCCTGCCCCATCCCCATGTTCTGTCCCTGGGCTGGGGGCTGTTGCTGAGCACTCGTGGTGGTTGGAGTCCCTTGCTGCCCTGGCCTGACTGTGGAAGTCTGGGCTTGCTGTTGGAGCTGAGTCCTCTGTCCTTGAGGACCGTCATTCTGGGATACTTGACCACTCGGTCGTCCGGATCCCGCCGTACTACCTGTGGGACCCTGACCTCTTGAAGAGGTGCCAGACCTAGGGGCACCTAGATGTGGGTAATGAGGGACGATATTTGATTAAAAATCTGATTTAATATACTTTAGCTTGAATGGATTTAATAAAAACCGACCTGGTGCTTGGCCCTGCATGTCCACTTGTTGCTGAGACTTGCTGCGGGAAGAGCGATGTGTATCCCCTTGCCTGGAGGATCTCTGGCTATGATGGTGACCAGATGAATCCCGGGAGTATTCTGACGAGTGGTAGCCTCCGGACCTCGAATCTCCACGTCTTCCTGACGATGACGACCGTCCCGAAGGGTCGTGCCGCATAGACGTGTCTTTTGGGTGGCCCTTAGATGACCGAGAAGACCTTGGTTCATCTGAATGACGTGTTGAAGACGAGTGTCGACTCGAGCTTCCATGGTGCCGATGGTCACGGGACGAAGCGTGTCGCCCTCCGTGGCTGTACTCATCCTGGGGCCACAGGTCCTCCTCGGGAGGCTCGTCATAATCATGATAGGTGTGTTTGACACCATGGCGACTCCTTCCGGTCGAGTGGCTGCTGCCGTAGTGGCGAGAACTGGAGCGCGGCTTCTCAAACCAGTCAGTTTCTTCCTGGCCCAGATGGTAGGCTTTGGAAACCGAGAGCAGATCACAGTCAATCTCCATGTCGTTCGGGGACAGCGGCATGCAGGCTGAGAAAAAGAAGGAAGAAGACCACCCACATGCCAAAGAAGGAGAAGACACAGAAAATCAAAATAAAAGTTGTACATCCATGCAGAGTACAATTTACGTCACTTTCACATTACGAGACTAACTCGATCAAATGAACACTGCAAAATTGTCTGCTATAAAAAAAGCTATGGTGGTTATCTTTCCATTGCCAAGGTTTAAGCCAATCATGTTGGATGATACAGTACCTTGATATCGTTTAACCATAATTGATCCTAGCAAAATGTGTAGTAACACTGATGAATTTGACCTTACAAAATAATAACAAGACTGTTTTGCAGTGCGACCTAAATCCAGAAACGAAAAACATGTATAAAACATCAATGCAAAAGATACCGATAACGACATAACCCTGTAAGATAATTTGCATTGGTGGCGTGCAAAGAAGACCTTCCAAGGGAATCAGAGTGGTGCGAACGAAGAAAACGACCACGCCGTAGAACCATGCGAGTACTGGACAAACAGATGACCAGACGGACAGGCGGAGGGACGGACAGGCAGGCAGACAGACAGACAGCAGTCCACTGAAATGAGAGCTCCAAGTGACTCTCAGGAAGAAGAAAACATCGGCATGCAACAGCTAGCTCTGCCTTTTTCTTCTCTTGGTCTTTTCTAAGCCTATTCACTGGGTGGGTGGGGGACATTTAGATAAACGGTGGGGGCAGTAGTAGATAGTGAGACTGTGGGCGTTCAGCTCCCACAATTACCTTCACTGTCTGACACAGCACAATGATAATCGTCTATTAAGTACGTATCATCCGACTTGTAGACATGGGTCCGTGGTAGGTCTCGGATGTGGTCTTGCACATCTGGCAGAGAGTGACTGGAACCATATTGGCCGTAATAGTAATGGTATCTACTGCTGCGACTGTCGTAGGGGTCGGGGCCTAAGCTGGACGATCGCCCGGAGCTCATGAGTCTCCCCAGTGGACTGAGTGGGCTCTCTTCTTCAGAGTACTGCCTGGTTGGGTGCCGCCCTCGATTGTAGCCACATCGGTAGGAGCGGTCGTCCCTCTCGTAGGATCTGCTGCGGTACCCAGAGTAGTCTTTGGCTGTGATCTTGTCCATGCCATATCCGGTGGAGCGGGAGCGGCCGGTGGAAGTGTAGTAGATCCGATCATCCTCCTCCCCCAATGAGCCGTAGTATCGACTACTATGGGCGGTGCCACTTCCAGCGTCGTATGTACTCCTCTTAAAGCCGTAGTCCTCTATCAGTTGACGTCCCCGAATATGGGCGGCGGCGTAACCACCGCCAGATGCTGAAGAATAGGAGGCTAGGTCTGCCTCGACATCCCGTGCCTCCTCAATAGGGGAGAACTTCGAGATTTTCTGCTCCATACCGCCGAGTTTCCTGTGCTTGCTGCGTTTGGTGGACATGACAGCAGGAGCCAGAAGGCTTCTAGGGGATGAAGATTTCTGCACCCCAGATCGGAAGCTGTCGTGTTTGTAGTCGTAGTCATAGTAATAGGAGGATCCCCCACCCAAGCTAGTGCTCACGCTGCTGCTGCCCCCTAGAGGTCCGTGCCTGTAGCTGCTCTTACCCCTGCCATGGTGGTCGTACAATTCTTCCTGCATCGCTGCCTCCTCCTCGGGTGCCCTGCCGTACATGGAGCTGCCAGTTCCCCCACGCGTCGTGCCGCCAATGGTGGTGCTGTGCCCGTGGGTGTCGCCGGGATAACGTCCAGTGCCGCCGTGATGCATCATGTCCACCGTTGTCGTGCCCAGCCCATTTTTTGCCGTCAGCTCACTTACATCATCAATCATCATGTAGTTCCTCGGGATGTTTTGTTCTAAGCCAGGCGCCCCATACATTCCTTCCGCTGTGCTGTAGGTGGACGGACTATCCACAGCATGCCCGTAGGCATTGGATACCGTTGGTGTATACTGTCCATACGAACTTGCTGTTGTTGTGTAGGAATAAGCATTAGTGGTGGTTGTGGTGTACTGGCCGTACGAACTAATCGTGGTGGATGTATACTGTCCATACGTGCTAGGCGGCATGGTCGTGAACCCGCCGTAACTGCTGGACACCGTTGCCGAGCCATAGGGTCCATAGTTGGCCATGGTTGTCGTTCCAGTGTATTGACCATACGCGGGGGCTGAACTGGAGTAGGTGCTGTCTTGTGCCGTGGTGGTAACCACAACGGTAGGGTTGCTGATTGTCTCGTAATTGGTGGGCATTTTATGCTCCAAATCGGCCAGCGACGTCTGTCTGGGCCTTCCATGATGCACTGTCAAAATATCGGTTTGGGGCTGCCCAGGGTAAGGGGTGCTCTGGCTGGGGTAAGAGGACACAGCACTTGGATAAGGTGAGCTGTGGGTGGGGTATGGGGGCTGACCGGGTGGTGCGGGCCCGAAACCCGTGTGCCCTGGTTGAGGCTGAGGTTGCGGTGCGGCTGGCAACCCAATGTCAGTTTGGGGATATGGGGGTTGAGTTTGGGGGTATGTGTGGGAAGAGTATGATGTTTGAGATTGGTATGATGGTCCCGAAGGGTGAACATGGCTCTGGAGGGGTGTCGGTTGCGGCAGTGCCTGGGACTGAGACACTGTTGGGTAAGGAGGCTGGTTAAAGGGACTGGAGGACTGGTAGGGCAAACTTGATTGAGTGGGGGCTGCTGGTTGGCTCTGGGGGTATTGCGAGGAAAGGAAAGACGATGTGGGTGGGTATTGGGCTGCTGTGTTCAGATCGTTGGTGAAATGGCTCAGAGGAGCAGTACTTGGTCTCGTTAGTAGTCCATTGGTCTCATGTGATGCTGCTGCAGCCGCTAATCGTAGGTTATTTAATTCGCTATCTGACATATAGTCCCGAGTGTCGCCCATGCACCGCAGATAAGCAATATCCCTCCTCTCCCTCTCCTTGACCAGCGTCTCTTTCCTTTGGTGGATCCCTAGCTCGAGGTACCTCAGCTTAGCATCAATCTCTTTCTCCTCTTCCTCCAGCTCAGCTTGCTGCTTTCTCAGTTTGGTTGATTCTTGCTCTACAGCCTTCAGCTCATGGGTGAGGTCTTTGAGGAGGCTGGCTTTAGCGGCTAGGCCAGACCTGGAGCTGGGCTTGTGGCTGGGCACGGATGGCAAGTAGACCTGTTGGAGGGCAGGAGTCATCAGAGGCAGATGAACCGATGTAGTAGTTTCTTCTGGAGGCGGGCTTGGCAGGGTTCTCTTGACTTTACGGAGCAGCGAGCTTTGCTGAAGGGCCGCCAGCTGGAGAATGAGAGAGAGGGTGGGGGTGGAAGAGCAGTATAATATGGGGACGACAAAGACAACAAAGTATGAGAAGATATAATAAAACCAAAGAATAGGAGGGTGTGATCATTAAGATGGTTGGCAGAAGAACATGGATGTTGTGGATATGTTGGGATTAAAGATTATGAGGATATAAGGAAAGCAGAACAAAGTTGTTAAGGAAAAGTGTGTGTGTGTGGGGGGGGGTATTCATAATAGTGGTAGGAGAAATTTGAATTGGGAGAACAGATAATATGACAAGAACAGGAAGGAGGAAAACTCCAAACAACAAGAAAAAGATGAAAAAAATAAATATAAAGAATACATGCATCCAAGGAGACAAGGGAGACAGACAAGAAGACAAGGACAACAAGAAACAACAGGGGCTCGTGTTAGAAGACATACACCAAAAAACCTTAAATTAGCATTTCAACCAAACAGCAGTTTATAATGGAAACAATATTTTGATATTTTGTTATTAAAACTATTTTTTGTAGGTAGCTCGTCTTCGCCGTAAATACACATTCTCCACACTTCCGTGACTGTCCTTCATAATAATGTCTGTGTAAACAAAACAAAAGCATCATGAATATTTTATATACAGTTGGAATTGCATGGGTGACTACATCTTCTTTAATCGCAGGCACAGGCGTTACAGTTTGGTGAAAATTTGGTAGCAATGTACGCAGAGGCTGGAATCCGGTTAGAAAAGTTAGCTCTGCTTTCAAAACATTATTGTCATTGGTGAAAAATATTTTGTGTCTTGAATCCTAAACCTCATATCACAAATATACAACATAAGGTGGCCAGAAATATTTCAATATCGAACAAAGCTAAATTTGTTCTCAATCAGAAATCACTCCACACTCTTTATTGCTCTCTGGTTCTACAATATCTTACTTATTGTGTGGAAATATGGGCTAATAACTATAAAAGCAATCTTCATTCTTCAAGCTAAATGTACTGCAAAAAAGGTCAGTTAGGATAATTCATAATGCCGCCTACAGAGAACATACTAACTCCTTATTTCTAAAATCACAAATACTTCAACTTGTTGATATAGTTCATCTTCAAACAGCTAAAATAATGCAAAATACCCAGTTCCCTAAAAATGTCATCCAATACTGGAACCAATACTAAGAGAGGAGAAATATGATCTCAGGGAAGAACTACATTTGAAACACTTATATGCTAGGACTACGTTAAAAAGCCATAGCATTTCAGTATGTGGAATCAAACTATGGAATGGATTGAGTAAGGAAGTCAAACAATGCACAACGATGAGCCAATTCAAGAAACAATACAAGCAGTTGATGTTTGCTAAATACAAGGATGAAGAGTCTTGAACCAGTCATGATGTGCTATATATATCACTATATTGACACTTACTATGGTACCCATTATGTCATTGGATGGTCATATGACCTCGTACTTCGGTACGTGATAAAAATAAAAATTAAAAAAAACAAAAAAAAAACAAAAAAAAACTTAAACTATATTAGGAAAGCAGGAAGTGAACAAATGTAAAAGTTACTGATTGTAAAAGTACCAGATGGAGGGGTAGGATTTAATAAGCTTTGCTTCTTCCTACTCCTTTTGGACATGTGGAACTGTGAACTGATTATGTGATGCATTCAATTGTAATCTGATGCATGTTCAAATGAAATTAAACCATTACCATTACCATTACCATTATCATTACCATATAAATCCATTCTCTTTAATGTGATTATTGTTAGTATGATTTGAGTGACGTTACCTGGCTCTGGAGTGCTTGTTGTTGATACAGGGACAGCCTTGCCCTGGTGTGCTCATCGGCAGTAGGACTGAGAGATTTGGGATCTGACATGGACCTTTGTGTGGTCTTCATTGGTTTGGGCACAGAAGGATGTCGCTGTGGGGATTCAGCGGTGTACGACTTCTGCTGAGGGGTCACATGAGCCTTGTTCAACCTTTCACTGGATAGCGAATTCTCCAACAAGCGATGCGGAGACACGGGAGAGACAGGAGAGTAGAGGACCTGTGGGGATTTCGGAACTGTCTGCTGCTGCCGGATGATGCTGGAGATGGACTCGTTGTGTAGGTGGTTGTGAGGCTGGTAGTTAATATCAAGCGGGTCGGGACGCCGGCGTTCAAACTTGGCGGCGTTTGCTGTGATATGCTGCTGCTGGCGGTGATGTGTGGAAATGTCAGCAGAACCAGACTGCTGGGTTCCACAGCCGGTGGAGGAAGAGTAGGGGCTCACTGTGGTTGGTATGCTGAGCTGCGGAGCGACAACACCTTGAGACTGGGCTTCTGGTTCAGTCTGGCATGCTAGCGACTGTCCCTTTGTGGTCCGTTCCGGTCCTGATATATAATGCACAATCTCTACTTTATTTGGGTCTGGTAATGTCACATGGATCGCGGGGGAGACCCTTCCAAGGTGTTCTACTTCGGTCTGGCAAGACATTTCCCTGATGGTTTGGACCGCGATACTGGAGGACACCATATTGGCGGTCCTGGTTTTGGACACGGTGCTTGCCGTGGTTGTGGCAGGAACGCCGCCAGTGGCGGTGGATTCAGAATGCCGAGAGTAACGGGAACGTCTACGGCGCACTGGCTGTCCAGTTTCAGCTTTGTCCTCGTCGTCATCTGTCTGAACTGAGCAGTCCACGCTACGTCCACGCCTCCTGGTTCGATGACGCATCATGTACCTGACAGAAAGAAGAATTCAACAATTATGATTCCTAAATATTCATTTTTAAATAAGCATAATTACATTGTAATTACATAAACATATCTTACCTCTCCTCTCCATCTTCGTCATCTGTTTGTACACAACTGTCCACGTTCCTGCGTGGGGAGACATGGAAGACCACGCCTTCTCCGTCTAAACTGTCTCTGCTCAGTCTGGTCATGGAACTGTGTTTCCTCATGTTGCTTCTGGTCTCAACGTGCTCATCGTGAATCCTCAGACACATCTCCGAAGAGGAGTTTGGGAGGGACCGGGATCCAATTTGAGGGTCAGTGAAAGGATGGAGAGGTTGTCCATCCGTGTCCATCTGCAACGGAGGACATTTTTTATTATTTCTAAAATCACAAATACTTAAACTTGCTGATATAGTTCATCTTCAAACAGCTAAAATAATGCATAAGGCTAAAAATAACCAATTCCCTAAAAATGTCATCCAATACTTCTCTACAAGAGAGGAGAAATATGATCTCAGGGAAGAACTCAACACTTATATGCAATATGGAATCAAACTATGGAATGGATTGAGTAAGGAAGTCAAACAATGCACAATGATGAGCCAATTCAAGAAACAATACAAGCAGTTGATGTTTGCTAAATACAAGGATGAAGAGTCTTGAACCAGTCATGATGTGCTATATATATCACTATATTGACACTTACTATGGTACTATATTGACAGTATGGTACTATATTGACACTATATTGACAGTTACTATGGTACCAATTATGTCATTGTATGGTCATATCACCTTGTACTACGGTACTTGACAAAAAAATAAAACGAAATAAAACAAAATTAAATTAAATAAAAATAAAAAAAATAAAAAAAATAATAATTATATTAGGAAAGCAGGAAGTGAACAAATGTGAGTCTTGAACCAGTCATGATGTGCTGTATATATCACTATATTGACACTTACTATGGTACTATATTGACAGTATGGTACTATATTGACACTATATTGACAGTTACTATGGTACCGATTATGTCATTGTATGGTCATATCACCTTGTACTACGGTACTTGACAAAAAAATAAAACAAAATAAAACAAAATTAAATTAAATAAAAATAAAAAAAATAAAAAAATAATAATTATATTAGGAAAGCAGGAAGTGAACAAATGTGAGTCTTGAACCAGTCATGATTTGCTATATATATCACTATATTGACACTTACTATGGTACCCATAATGTCATTGGATGGCCATATGCATTATTAAAAAAAACAACCTTAAACTGTATTATGGAAAGCAGGAAGTGAACAAATGTGACAGTTACTGATTGTAAAAGTACCAGATGGAGGGGTAGGATTTAATCAGCTTTGCTTCTTCCTACTCCTTTTGGACATGTGGAACTGTGAACTGATTATGTGATGCACTCAATTGGAATCTGATGCATGTTCAAATGAAATAAAACCAATACCATTACCATTACCATTTTTTTGATGATACGTATCGTGATAGCGACTCTCTCTGGGTGCTGGCAACCCACCTGCATGTTTTGGGCTGCAGCGGTTTTCTGCCGCTTCTGTTCTTCAAGCTGCTGCTGGAGCTGTTGCTGTAAGGACTGGATCTGGTCTAACTGGGACTTCTGCTGGGCGAGCTGTTCCCTTTGGACCACAAGCTGTTTCTCTCGTTCTTGTTGCTGTTGCTGTAGAACCTAAAATACAGAACAGAAAGAATTGCAGCTGACAACACAACAAAGAAATCAATTAGCCAAGTCGGAATGAGACTGTGATGAGGGCGGGGAAAGGTGGTGAGAGGAAAAGCAGTCGATGTTGCTGAGAATTGGACATATTTGCTTGAATAAGTGATTAAATTAAAAAAAATCACAATGGAGTTATTCTTGGATGGGTTGAAAAAGGCTCCAAACGTCTATGTATTGCCAAAAAACATAAATGCAAGTACAAAACAAAAAAGTACAGCATCACTTGCCAGTCATGTAATGCTCAGAAGGAAATATTTGAATGGATATTTTTTGTTGCATATATGACAGCCTGTTGCAAATAAAGGCGCTGGGGGCTTTTGCTGCTACTGTAGATTATGGGATGCAAAAACATTCTCTTGAGTGCATATTTTATTAGCATCAAGCAAAGCGTTCACACCTGTTGAACAGAGTAAACTTGAAAGATTTTCAACTGCTTCTTCTAGCAAAAAAAAAAAGAAGACAGGTAATATGTTAGCTCTTCATGTTAACTCTACAGACATTTTCATAATGATTTCATAATCAGTCATGATGTGCTATACATATCACTATATTGACAGTTACTATGGTACCCATTATGTCATTGGATGGTCATATCACCTCGTACTTCGGTACGTGACAAAAAATTAAAAAAAATATATTAGGAAAGCAGGAAGTGAACAAATGTAACAGTTACTGATTGTAAAAGTACCAGATGGAGGGGTAGGATTTAATAAGCTTTGCTTCTTCCTACTCCTTTTGGACATGTGGAACTGTGAACTGATTATGTGATGCATTCAATTGGAATCTGATGCATGTTCAAATGAAATTAAACCATTACCATTACCATAATAGTAGACCAAATAAATCCTTATATATTCAGGGCTAGGTTGCACGGCGGTCGAGTGGTTAGCGCGCAGACCTCACAGCTAGGAGACCTGAGTTCAATCTCAATTCAATGCCAATTCCACCCTCGGCCATCTCTGTGTGGAGTTTGCATGTTCTCCCCGTGCATGCGTGGGTTTTCTCCGGGTACTCCGGTTTCATCCCACATTCCAAAAACAAGCTAGGTTAATTGGCGACTCCAAATTGTCCATAGGTATGAATGTGAGTGTGAATGGTTGTTTGTCTATATGTGCCCTGTGATTGGCTGGCGACCAGTCAGCTGGGATAGGCTCCAGCACCCCCCGTGACCGTTGTGAGGATAAGCGGTAGAAAATGAATGAATATTTAGGGATCGTGCTTTGTGGGATCAAGTGGGAAGGTTCTGGAGCTGAGTCTGATCTAATAATTATAATATAAAAAAATAACAATTACTGTTACAGTAAACCTCGGATATATCAGACTCGGATATATCGGAAATTCGCTCACAACGGACAGATAAAAAAGAACCGATTTTTCTGTAATGCATTTCCAATAAAAATTCATTGCATATATCGGATTTTTTATAACGGATTTCACCTATTTCGGCCAAAATCTCCAGTCCCGTTCCAATGCATTTCCATTAAATTTCCCTCGCATATATCGGATGGACGCATCGTTATGCTAATCTTGTTGATGTCACTGGCTATTGTCTTTCTCCTGGCTCCAGATTTCGGACAAATATAAAAGTGAGTGACGTCAATAATACTAGCACAGCAGTGAATGAGATCTTAACCTCACTATTGGAAATAACGTAGGCCTGACGGGCGTAACAGGGCCTAGCTTAATTAACAATTTGTTATGCTCAGAGTCCAATAAAGTTAAATTCTCATTACCTTACGTCTCTTTTCATTGCCCAGTCCAGGTACATTGGAAACATAGTCAAGGAAGTGCCTTTTTATAACGGATAAAATCCGATTTACACATATACCGGATATAAATCCGATATATACGTAAAACGGACATTTTCCGGTATACGCATATAACGGATTTTGCTTATATCGGACAAAACCAGTGGGAACAATTGAATCCGATATATCCGAGGTTTACTGTATTATGTTGATCTGAAATCAGAGAATGTGAACATCAAGCTAGCAGGAGGGATTCAAGGGGGAGGACTGAACTGCGTCAAAACTCTCAATTCATAATACTGAATTTTCACTAATGTGATCTACTGTGCTGTGTAAAGGACATATCTTCCACAAAAAAACAGAACAGCCACCAAGTATAAACAGTATCAACCACAAAACATGAATGCAACCATCCTTATACCTGTTCCTTGATGTTCTGCAGCTCGTGCAATTCTCTCTGCACCAGGATCTGCTCCTTTTCCCTGTGCAATTTCAGCTCCATCCTTTCCCGTTCCAATTCCTCTTGCAAGCGCAATTGGCGGAGTTTCTCTAACTCGACACGCTCCCGCTCCATCTGGAGGAGCTGCTCTTGCTGTCGATGCAGCCTTTCTGCTTCACTTTCACCCTCTTTGTGTATAGCACCTGGCGGGGGGAATGGAGGTAGACCCCCTTGGACTGGTAAACCACTTGAGGAAGCAGGAGGGCCGGATGACGTGTAGCACTGAGCGATTGTTGCTTGTTGCTGTTGTTGGCTGTTCAGGTGGGCTTGGGACATGTTTAGTGGTTGCTGCTGTGTTTCGGTTGGGATCACATGAGCTCCTGGCACGGAGCAAACCTCAGCTGAGGAAGAGGTCACATTAGCACCCTTACCAAGGTAAACGGGTTCATCTTGGACTGTCGAGGGGGTGGTTGTCATTGGAACAGAGACTTGGGCACTTGCTGGTGTTGAAGTTGTTATTGCAGCAGCGATGGTGGCAGTGGTTGTCATTTGGAGAAGACCCGGTCCGGGGTAACGTATTGGAGCTTGTCCAGATAAGGACATTCTGGGAGTCATGGGTAATCTGGTGAGACTGGAGAGTGGTACAGCTGTCATGTTGGGAGATGGATAAGGCCTGTAAACACCTCTGAGTAGTGGACGAAGAACAGAAGAAGGCTGGGTTGTAATCGGTAACGTCGAAGCAATGGGTGTCTGGATGGTAGAGTAGATCATTCCATCAGAGGACCTAATGGCCGCAGGGTACAACGCTCTGAGACTGGCTTGTCTGGCATTGATTAGGTTGGTAAGCGCTTGGTTGTGAGATAACGGCTTTCCATCTAATCCAAACATCAGGTTTTGTCTTAATCCAAGGCCAGCTGACAGTCTTGAGGTCGCTGAGCTGGTTCCTCTTCCTAAGCTACCAAACTGCATCAAGTCTGGATTGCTTCCATACCGATCCATGGAATTCAGTGCAGCACACATTCGGCTGATCTCTCTGGCAGTCGTGGCACTATACTGAGCCAGATTAGCTTCCTGGAAATTGGCAATATCACGAGCAGAGTAGCCATAATCAGAATTGATGTTAGACAGGGAATTATATCTCCTTATTGGTAATGTCGGGGCAGAAATGTCCCCTCCATGTCGCAGATCTGTGTAGGACCCATACTGCATTCCAATGTATCCTCCATAACCATGTTTTACTGCATTTAAATCCACAGTAAGATCTCCTTGAAGGTGTGGTTCCAGTTTAGAATGATAAGACTGGAGTGCCGCCTCAGCCAGGTTGGTATCAGACATTGACGGTTGAAGCCTACCAGGATAAGGCAATGTGTAAGACTTCCGGCCGTCCATTGGATACTCATGGTACCTTACTGGTTGTCTTTCTTGGTCAGAATCGTAGGACAGAGGAGGTGCAGAAGGAGGCCGTACGCCCTCCTTCTCGTTACCACCAACACAGCTTCCACCAAATGGAAGTCGGTAAACATCACAGCAAGCTGGTTGGTTGTCCGGTTTAATTTGGCCTCCTGTGAGATCTACAGCATCTTGTCCTTCTTCGACTTTAATTAGCTGGGTCACCGCCCTGGCTTGCTCTGGCCCTGTATCCATTTGTACTACCATACTATGTGGTAGTTTCCCTCCTGTAACCACGCCAGGAGGACTGGGCTTGCCTTTTAGCTCAATGGGCCCAGTGCCATACAAGTCAGGGTTGACGACTGGCGATACAGCACTGACAACAGCTGAGGCATTGCTAGTCTGGCTAACCAGCATGTCTTTTTTCAGCATGGGCGGGGCCTGGCCGGGAAGGTTATATCTGGCTAAAACGGATACCTGTTGCTGCTGATGTTGCATCTGGTGATGGTGCTGCAGCTGCTGCTCCAGAAGCTCTTGTTGCATCTGCAACTTCTCTTGTTGTTTTTGGAGTTCTTTCTGTTGAATACTGAGATCCTCAAGTTTAGCATCGATTTTTGGTATTGAGGGGTCAGTTGGCGGTGACAGCGGGGGTTTGTTCTGGGAAAAACACACAGCAGAACCCATGCCCTGACCTAAGTCCACTCTATTGTGATAGGGATCGCCATAGACCATCGGCTGTTTGGGTTGGCTCATGAACATCGAAGCTGCCACTGTTACGCTTACAGTAGTTGGCGTGATGCTTTCTTGGGCGTTCAGGTTCATAATCAGCGGCTGTACAATTGTTGAATGTCGGCCCCCCTCTGGTCCACCGTGGTATTTCCTGCATTCAGTGGCTAGAGACGTGAGATCCATTCCTTGATCGGTCATAATGATTGGAGCTGGTTTGGTAACGGTCCTGAGGTCGACAACACTTCCACCTTGGATCATATGACCCTGCTCTACCCGGGATGTCCCAGGAACTGTAGATATACGGCACAGGGAGATATTATCCATAGAAACAGATCCTCTAGTATAAGTGCTGACTGTGGTCGCCATACTTGTTCCAACATTGACCTTTTCTATTCTTTGGGTTCTGTAGAAGCTGCGTGTCGGCGAGTGTTGGTAAGGTGGCGTATCTGGAGGACTACCACATGGTGAATAGGAGTCAAATGTCGATTGACGGCAAAAGTGTGTCGGTGAAGACAGAGGTGATGTCGCCGTATTGACGGTTATCGGCCGAGCTGGGCTTGCCGGCGGCGAGTATGACGCGTCTTGGGAAGATTGCTGCCGGTAGAGTCGCGGGGAAACCGATCTGTGTGATGTTTGGGTTCCCTGAGCCATAACCGGAGATGTCGGCGCAGAACCACCCGGGTCCATTCGTAGTGCTGAATTGAAAGTTTGTGTGGAGAACTCGGCCGTAGCCCTCCTGGAGGGGGAACGGGTGGGACTTTGTGGAGGTGGAGATGGAGAAAGAGGTGGGCTGGTGCTCCTGTAGTAGGTTGTATACTTCGGAGAGCGTGGCTCTGAAGCAGATGTTGAACTTTCTCGAACGTGGGCACCACTCCGAGTGTCCCCTACTCTTCTGGTAATGACCTCTCTTTGACTGTAGGCTTGGGTAATCTCTGCAATCTTGCTGCATACACTTGAGACTGTCGCTGAAGATGTTGCCGGACTTCCTGTGTGTCGGCCATACATAGCGGACTGAGTGGATGTCATCGTGGGGCTGGTACTTGTTTGAGAAATAGTTATAGCATCTCTAGCGTAGACTCCATACGCCGCAATCGTAGTTGCAGCTGCCGTTGGCGTGATTCCATTTTTCCCAGCTTGGCTTTTAAATCTATCTTTGTGGGCGTCCTTCGCGGCGTAGTGTTGCGTTACTCTGACATCCGGAATGCGACCTCCGGTTTCGGCAAAGGAAACCGGTGCGGAGATCTGTGTAGGGCTAGTTCCTGGAGTTAGAAGAGCATTGCTTTGCTCAAGTAGCTTCGCAAAGGCTGAACCTGTGTCCAGGAACTGTTTATCTTGGTAGGAGTTCTCAATCTCGATCTCCACTTGCTCGTCGGTGGCTTGTTGCATTTTTGTGATGTTCTGAGAAGTTTGTCGAATCTCCTTGTAAATATCAGTTTCTATCTCGGCGGCTTCATTATCATATCCGGTTTGATCTTGTTCATAATCGTATTCGTCATCATAGCCTTGTCCGTTAATGTCTTCCTCGTAGTACTGGCCATGTCGGACTTGTTGCTGCTGCTGTTGCTGCAGTTTCTGTTGTTTTTGAAGTAACTCTGCTTTCCTCATCATCTCCTCGTAAACCTCCTCTGCACTTTTTAATGGTTTGGAAGTGGACGATGGAGCTATTGTTGTCATTGTCGTGGAAGATTTTTCCATTGGAGAGTAAAGGGACATAAAGTTCGGAAGGTTGTACTCGCTGCCTGACTTGTAAAGTTTGGACTCGTATCCCTCAGCTTCCGAATCCAGACTCTGAGGAGAGTATTCAGATGCAGAGGAGCGATGGAGTTCTTCCATTTCCGCCGCTTGCCTCAGCTCCTCTGTTGGAGAAGCATCTTCAATAGGTGAGAGGTTACTGGGCGGCGTCTTGGACCTCTCCCTACGTCTTTGAGCCCTCAGTTCCTCTTTATCTCGCTTGGTTTTGCGAGCTGTGCTCCTAATTCTCTGTTGTTCCACCTCCCTCATCTTCTCCTGCTCTCTTAGAAGTTCTTCTTCTTCTCTCAGTTCATCTTCTTCTGATGAGTCTTCAATTGTAGGAAGGAGAGGTCCATGGGAACGATGTCTAGCTTTTCTCTG
Source organism: Doryrhamphus excisus (assembly GCF_030265055.1). Lineage (NCBI taxonomy): Eukaryota > Metazoa > Chordata > Actinopteri > Syngnathiformes > Syngnathidae > Doryrhamphus > Doryrhamphus excisus. The sequence goes on along the minus strand of NC_080475.1, from coordinate 15,087,596 downwards.
TTGCTTGGCTTCTTCTAACCTTTGTCTCCTGCTGGGACTACTATCGCTGTCTTCCTCCATTGATGAGATAGAAGTAGGGGACTGTCCCGAGCCATACGAGGACGAAGTTGGCGGCAAAGTGGAGGAGTAGTCACCCCGGGAACGCTCTTCAGGAGAGCCTGTTAAACTTTCCATTTCTAGTTCAGGTTCTCGATCGAGGCTCAAGTCGTTTTCTGTGCTGAGTTCAATGTCTCGGCTGTAGCTGTTTGTGTTGTTGAGTTCAATGGTTTTAAAGCGCCTCAGACCGCCTTGTGAAGCCATCAGGTCTTCCTCACCTTCTTCCACCGAGCTCTTGTAGACATCTGTGGAGCTTTTTGTTTCCTCCTCAAAACTGCTGGAGTGATGCTGGAGGCGCCGCTTCTCTTTTGAAGTGTCGGATATGGTGTGTTTATGGTGGCTTTTCTTTCGCTCATAGCCATATCCTTCATCCTCCTCATCTTCATCTTCTTCCATCTCCTCCTCATCGTCGTTTTCCTCATCGGCACTCATCTCCATGATCTGTCTCCTCATGAACTCTTCATCAGTCATCTCTGTGGGCTCGGCGTCCTTTTCTTTCTTTTTCTTGTCCTCTTTCCCTTCCTTCCATTTGCCTTCCCAGTCTCCGCCATCTTCTTCCTCTTCCAATATATCCTCAAGTTCCTCATCCGAGTCGTATGCATCAGGTGGGATTGACAGAGAGCGGGGCCGCTGCTTCCCTCTGTCATCCAAGTCCCTATCCCTGTGCTTCCGACCCCTTCTGTCTGCTTTCTCTTCAGAGAGGCTTTTTTCCAGCAAAGGCCTCATGGAGCTTTCCAGCTTTGTGATTTCGGAAGGGCTTGGCGGGGAACCTCGACCGCTGATGCCCCTTTCGCTCAGTTTCATCTCCTCCTCTTGAATCAGACCGGTGATTTCACTGTGGGAGCTGGAGATGCCGTCAGAGGAGTAACCCGTGTCGCTGAGACTTTGGGGGCTGCGTGACAGGTCATGTGTGCTGTTGTTTTTGGTGTCCTACAGAAAGAGACGGAAAAGAGAAACATCAGAATCAGAAAAGGGTTTATTGCCAGGTATGATCAAACACATACTAGGAATTTGTTGTGGTGAAGTAGGTGCAGACACATCTATTAAAAAAGAATGAAAAATACAAAATATACAGAATAAACAGTATAAATATATGTACACTGTCTGTTTTTTGTTTGTTATTCCGGAAGTGCAGACTGATTTTTCTGTTTTTCCTAAGAGTCCAACATTTTCAGGTCTTGACATATTGTATGGACTGCACTCAGTAGTTGGCACCCAAATTCATAGAACATATGAAGTAGTGTTATAGCTTTGATGCAACGCCACAAACATTACTTACATTACTTACATCATAATGCCTGGACTTCTTAATTTCCTTGATTGGTGTTATCTGCTCGCCTTTCTTCAAAGCAGGTTTCGTCTCTTTGCCAATTTGGGTTTCAGGAGCTGCCTTGGTCTTTTCATCCGTGGTTTTCGTCTTCTTCTGGGTCTCCGTCATTGGTCCAGTTGATATAACTGGCGTTGTTGTCTTTGTATCTGTTGCCGGTTTGGCAGCACTGACCCCAAACGTTTCGCTACCGCCACTCCCTGGTTTCTGAATCTGGGGCTGGGCTAGTTTGGACCCCTGCTGATTGCTGGATTTGTGGAGAGGGCTTTGCTGACTGGCTGCAGGCTGGTGGCGGGGAGAACCAGAAGGTTGATGTTTGGGAGACGGGTGGGGAACGGGGAGAGGGGGTTCATCAAGACCACCTCCAGACATTAGCCGCTGTGTTTGGCAGTTGAGACATAGCCATTCTTTTTTCTGAAAGACAACACAAAGAACGACAGTTGGTAACAAAGTACAAAATATATGACTTATAAATCCTGCCTTGCGGAAATTCACTTATCACTGTCGGATCTGGGACCAATTAATCACAATAAATGGGTAACTACCGCATAACTAATCATCGGTCATGCGGCTGGAATACGGGACCCTCTTTGTTGTTTGGTCCGCAATACATAGATACATATTAATTATACGGGCCACACAGCTAGGAGACCAGAGTTCAATTCCACCCTCGGCCATCTCTGTGTGGAGTTTGCATGTTCTCCCCGTGCATGCGTGGGTTTTCTCCGGGTACTCCGGTTTCCTCCCACATTCCAAAAACATGCTAGGTTAATTGGCGACTCCAAGTTGTCCATAGGTATGAATGTGAGTGTGAATGGTTGTTTGTCTATAGACAGCCGGGATAGGCTCCAGCAACCCCTGCAACCCTCATGAGGATAAGCAGTAGAAATTGAATGAATGAATATTAGTTATATGTTCATTCATTCATTCATTTTCTACCGCTTTTTCCTCACGGTCCCATATAGAAAAACAACGCCACACAGAGATGGCCGAGGGTGAAATTGAACCCTGGTCTCCTAGTTGTGAGGTCTGCGTGCTAACCACTCGACCGCCGTGCAGCCTATTAATTACATGTTACATAGGATATTCTGTTTAGCGTGATTTCATCTTCTTGATCGTTTACATTTCCCACACATTTAAGCTTGCAGCTTCTGTCCACTCCTCCTCCTCCTCCTCCTCCCTCTCGCTTCACTCCCCTGTCACACTCTCCACTCTCCTTTTCTTTTCCTCTAACAGTGTGAAGGCTATTTTTACCCGGAATGCCATTGTTCTGCTCAAGTGCACTCCTGCCCATAGTCCTGGGTGTTCCTTCAGGCTATACTCTCCTGAATTATATAAACATAATCATACTTGCACACACATGTTCATACGCACATGTTCATACTTCTCATCAATGCAAAACGGAGGCGGCTAACGAGGAGCAGAGAGATGACAGCACAGGGAGAGAAGAAGGAGGCAGCCACTGCATGGGTGCAATGAGAGTGGGAATGAGTGAAGTGAGTGTACATGAGGCACGCACGTACACAATAACTGAGCGGAGTCTCCAGGGAAGTGCGAGGCTCCCTGCTGAGACTGAAGAAATTGGTGAAAGAAACTAGAGAGGAGGCTGCGGCTAAAGTGGGCGTCAGGCAACTGCTGATTATGATGGTGCCAAAGGTGCTTCTCGACAGTTTGAAGTCATAATCAGGGTGTCAAGGTGTGTGTGTGTGTGGTTTACTTTGAAATGCCGGCTGTAGCTGCAGAGTATGTCAGCACTGATTTCCTGTTTAGTTTAACATTTGACACGTGTCTTAATAACATTTTAATTACATAATAATTTGCATAGTTATTATAGCACATCACAAAATAAAAGTAGTAAACTCCTGGTATGTTCTATGACAGGGGTTCCCAAACTTTACCAACTCAGGGCCCAATTGAAAATCGAATAAATGTCTGCGGCCCACCTTTGTCCTATCAACAGTATATAGACGCACTTATTATTATTAATAATAATAATGATTATTATTATTATCATTATTGTCATCATTATTATTATTATTATTATTATTATAATTCTTATAATATAATAATAATAATAATAATAATGAAGCAATTATATTATTATTGTTATTATTATTTAATAATATAACTATAATATAATAATAATTATTATTCTTATTATATAATTATTATATTGTTGTTAATAATCATACAAATATATTCTAAAAATATGATAATTATTAATATAATAATAATAATAATAATAATAATAACAATAATAATAATAATAATAATAATAATAATAATAATAATAATAATAAGATGAATTAATAATTAATAAATAATCTGTGGTGTACCAAGACTGGCATAATGACCAGTTATTATTATTATTATTATCATTATATTAATCATAATAATTATTAACATTATTAAAAATATAATCAATATTATTATTATATAATTATTATATTATGTTAGTAATTATAAAAATAAAATTATATTCTAAAAAATGATAATCATTAATATAATAATAATAATAATAATAATAATAATAATAATAATAATAATAATAATAATAATAATAATAATAATAATAATAATAATAATAATAATAATAATAGTAATAATAATAAGAATAATAATTAATAATCAGTGGTGTACCAAGACTGGCATGATGACCAGAGAGCAATAACACTCAATAGGTTATTACTTGGGCCTATAAATATATTTTTAATCGTGCAATAAATATTTTACAATAAAAATAATTTTAGTACCAGTACCAGCCCACCAAAGGATCGCAGCCCACACTTTGGGAATCACTGTTCTATGACTAAGGAACACAAAATGCTACTTTAATATTAGACTTTAGCAGATCAACCCTGTCTAGAATTTGAATCCGTGAGGACATCATAAGTGTCAGGTGATGCAGTGTTTGCGCTGTGGTTTCACGTGAAGAAATCAACCCAATATGGGATGTGTGTGTTTAGTCGTGTTTTGTGTGGATGCAGGCTGCAGGGATCACAGGGTTTTGACTCCTGCAATAAAAAAAAGATGGCTGTTAGCCAACAGCGGAGCAAACCTGCCATAAAGTGAGCTTTATGGCTCTGTGCCGGCCCCAAATGAACCCCGATTATTTCTACAGGTTTCTGTTAGTGTTGATCAATCTTTTCTCTGATATTTGTAAGGTTTTCTTTTTCAGCACTGAACAGCTCCTCTGTACAATCATCCTGAATGGTCTGACTGTTCTCCTGACTTCACTTTTTTTTGGATAACTGACAGAACTCACCAAATTAGCTCTATGGGGGCAACGACAACAACAAAAAAAAGTTCACCAAACTGAAGTTCTCGCCGTACTGTGTGTGTACCCTGCTGGGTATTAAAGTATTAGTCTTGGTGTACGGCTGAGCGAGAGAAAGTCTGCAGCCTTTGAAGTGCTCAAGTGTGGACTTTGAAGAGCAGGCTTCCTGCACATTGCAGCATCTTTGACTGAGGAAATGATCAGAGAAGATATGAGGCTGAATAGTTATACGTCACATGTGTGACAGTAATGAATCCTGCTTCTCTTCTCTTGACGGAGTTGAATCTCATACATCGTGATTGCTGGTTGTAGTACTTTGACGATCACTGCTTTATACATTAATATTCCACCAATAAAAAGTAGTCAAGCAATCGTATGAACACGGTTGTTTTGATTTTAGCCTTTTGCTAAAACCTTTACTGTTAGTCTCTAATTTTAAATGAATTTTAAAAATGTCACTACTCTGAAAGTACTGTTCTATTGTGCTGAAATATTTATTAGTCAGATGTCCTCATTTGACTCCGAACACACACACACATGCACTGTCATCTGCCCTTCATGTCTGTGACTCATGTCAGCCATGCTTTGCTTGAACTTATACTTCTCTCCAAGCATGTGTGGTTAACCCTGACATACTGTGGATTAATTCAGCCCACCAAATACTGCATGGAACGCAAACTATGCAAACTATGCAGCCACACATCTGAGATTTATGTGAGGTGGAAGGTGCTTGTCACTGCCGGCCTTCCATAGAAAGGAAAAGCATATTCTAAAAAAATAGCCCCGATGTGACACATATGCACAAAATGATAAAATCAAAAAATTATATAAACTTGGCAGGCATGCTCCACTAAAAGTGTTAACTTTTGCGCCCCGTAGTTTGCTCTTCTTCATTGTATTTTCATACAATTCATTACCACAACTAAAAGTAGGATATTTAGCAAATAGAGTTAATTTTGTTGAAAATCCAACAAACATCTCTAGAAAACAGGCCTTCATTATAAATCACCGACCTAAATCTTGAACGGAATGAGCGAATAAAGTGTGGATTTGTAGAAAAAATACGATTATATGTTTGAGTATGGACGCCAATTACCCGAGTTTTACGTTTTTTTGCGTCACTACCTGCGACAACGTATGCTGTGACGTCACATATGCGACTTGTGTTTACATCAGAAACATGGATGCCGCTAGCTTTCGAGCGTTTTTTATTTGCTTGTATTTGCGAGCCCAAATAATGCAGTTGCGATAAAACATCTTATAACAATTTATCAAAATAACAATGTCATGTTCTAAAACAAAACAAGTAAAAAGTAATTAAAAGTAAGTCAGTCCACACGAACGAGCCGTGTTCGATGTTTGCGGAAGTGACAGGCTCACAGAGGATGATTCTGATTGGACTGAATTTTAGCAACTACTGCCGCCTACAGGTAGGACATGGTTATAACTCGGATCACTAATTTATTAATACAGTTACGTGTGCATGTTCAGAGTTGTGTGGAAAATATGCGGTGTTAAAAATATCCTGCTACGTGTGGACAAGGCCTTAATCTAATGGTGGTGGCATTCTGTTACAGTCCACACACACACACACACGCACACACACAGCACCAATAAGATCCATCCAATGGTTGCATGCTCACACTGTGTGGTGGAATCATCCATCTGCTCTGAATGCATCTCTTGTTGTTCTGTTCCTTCAGTCTTTGTCATTCTCGCTGGGAAAAGCAGTATAGTATCGTCTGATTTCACTCATGTATCAGCAGCATAAAACATCCCTACTACTAATGCACATACACGTGTATTTTACATAGCAGCAACATTCAGTAGTACTTGACTTATTCTCATTCCTTCTGGGAAATTTAGCAATAAAACTACAATCAACCCTCCTGGTGATTTACTACAGCCAAACACACACACACTTTATTGATCAGCACCCACAGGAGCTCTATCATTATAGGATGAAATTTAATCTAGTCGGAGTCCAAGACGGCGGAAATAAATAAGAAATGGGTTCTATACTAGTGGTGTGTGTGTGTGTGTGCAATTCGTTTTCCGGTAGCCATAAAACTTGGTCAGTGACATTGTTTTCGCATTCCTCCCCTAACACTGAAAAAAATCATATCTGCACGTTTCCCCTACAAATATATAGTACTTGTATTTTCAGATTTTTGCAAAACAAAACTTCAATACATCAATAACCGAGCAGTCTTTTTTTATTTTAGTTTATATGTACAGTTGTTAATCAAAAATAACTATAAAAGCAAACTTCACTCGTTAAATGTACTGCAAAAAAGGTCAGTAAGGATAATTCATAATGCCGCCTACAGAGAACATATTAACTCCTTATTTTTAAAATCACAAATACTTATTCTTGCTGATATAGTTCATCTTCAAACAGCTAAAATAATGCATAAGGCTAAAAATAACCAATTACCTAAAAATGTCATCCAATACTTCTCTACAAGAGAGGAGAAATATGATCTCAGGGAAGAACTACATTTGAAACACTTATATGCTAGGACTACGTTAAAAAGCCATAGCATTTCAGTATGTGGAATCAAACTATGGAATGGATTGAGTAAGGAAGTCAAACAATGCACAACGATGAGCCAATTCAAGAAACAATACAAGCAGTTGATGTTTGCTAAATACAAGGATGAAGAGTCTTGAACCAGTCATGATGTGCTATATATATCACTATATTGACACTTACTATGGTACCCATTATGTCATTGGATGGTCATATCACCTTGTACATCGGTATGGGACAAAAATAAAATAAAAAACAAACTTCAACTATATTAGGAAAGCAGGAAGTGAACAAATGTAAGAGTTACTGATTGTAAAAGTACCAGATGGAGGGGTAGGATTTAATAAGCTTTGCTTCTTCCTACTCCTTTTGGACATGTGGAACTGTGAACTGATTATGTGATGCATTCAATTGGAATCTGATGCATGTTCAAATGAAATAAAACCATTACCATTGCCTTAATTAAATAAAGTTCTCCCTGTGCCTGTGTGGGTTTTCTCCGGGTTTACCTGTCTCCTCCCCCATTCCAAAAATAATGCATGTTAATTGGTGCCTCTAAATAGTCCATAGGTATGAATGTGTCCATGACCATCGTGAGGATACGCTGCACAGAAAATGGATGGATTAGCACACACTTTAATTGCAGGAGACGATCATTTGTGTGTCCCCTAAATATAGCGCTTCAAATTAGATACTATGCCGCGGCTCCTGCTGGGATACGCTTTTCATGTTGCCTTAGAACTTTCCGTTTCACTTTCCCCACTAACGCACCACCGCCATCTGTTTTATTTGACAGAACAAACGAGCTGTGGCCAGCCTGCAAGTTGTCTAAATCGAGAATAAACTACCATTGAGGGTGCTCTTGTTCAAATTCAAAGTAAACATACGTGCCAAGAGCAGCATTTATCATATTTATACATTGGCAGAGGCATGAGTCAACATTAGTGCTGGCCTAAATGCATCTTTTTTTGTCTGGGATTTATTTAAAGCGGAGTTTTCCTTCATTGAAACCCTCAATTTGATGATTTTATTCAGTGATTAATTTCAATACCCAAGCATGCCTCAATATACAAGTAGCAGTAACAATGGTCTCATGAATATTTTGTGAGTTTTATGAGTTTTAAATATTTGGGGATGTACTGGAATAACGTCCTGTACACAAAAATGTATAGATTCTTTTATAAAATGCAGATTAAATGTTATTAATTAAATAGCCCCCACAATTTGTCTTAATTACAATTCATAAAAATACATAATTACATGAAATAAAATGTTTATTATTGTTATACACTTAATGGTTCATATAATTTACTCTCATTATTTTCAACTATTATTTTATACACACTGCAGTCATGAAATCAAAATAATCCACATTAATTGAAATAAAAAAAATACAGTTTTCAAATTAATTTAAAAAGTCCATTAATTAAAAAAATATATATTTTTTTCATTCTCATTTGACAAAAATCCAAATCCTTGACACATCTCAACGGGTTTTGTTGTCCAAAACCGCACAAGAAACGAGCCGCCCATTTCCAACCCGACATAGCCATAATTATGAATGTATAAAAAAAAATATATTAAAAAATGTGTGATTTTGGCTGCACAGCGGATAGGAGACCAGGGTTCAATCCCACCCTCGGCCACCTCTGTGTGAAGTTTGCATGTTCTCCCCGTGCATGCGTGGGTTTTCTCCGGGTACTCCGGTTTCCTCCCACATTCCAAAAACATGCTAGGTTAATTGGCGACTCCAAATTGTCCATAGGTATGAATGTGAGTGTGAATGGTTGTTTGTCTATATGTGCCCTGTGATTGGCTGGCCACCAGTCCAGGGCCCGAAGACAGCTGGGATAGGCTCCAGCACCCCCGCGATAGAAAGAAGATAAGCGGTAGAAAATGAATGAATGCGTGATTTACTTAATTAGAGTGAACTCTATTTGTATATAAAACACCTTCATCCTCACGTGCACAGCATAGAAATAACACCCTGCTCAGCACCATGGAGAGCGCTGAGCGTATTCAGCTGTAGCTAATACACTTCACCAGCAGGGGGACGAGCCAAACTGCAGAGGCGGATGGGACTGTGATTTTTGGATTGACTAACAAATCATACATGATACTACTATTATTTTGACTGATTTGTCTGTGAGAATTTGTTTGTCTGAGTGTGTGTGTGTGTGTGTCAGTGATTAGTCGCTTATGTTCATGCCAAGTTTAGTGATAAAAATAAACATTCACACATTTTCACTTAAAATAGACCTTTCAGGGGCAAAAGGGGCGGGGGGTGTCCTACAGTCACTTTGCCACACACACATGTGTGTGCATGTGTGAAACTGTGTGTGGGCATTCACGGAAAACTGCCAAGTGTTTCCTGCATCTGCATAAACATATGCTTCCACCATGCAGTGTCCGTGTATGTGTGTGTGTATATATGTGACATCTTTCCCGCTGTCAAGGATGGGTGGTGTGCAAGAATCTGACAGCTGATTGGCAGCTGATCTGGCAGCATCTGTAACAGCAACCACTCAGGACATTGTCAGGCTGTCAGAGAAGGGAGTCCATTCACGGTTACATTTGCAAAGGAGAGCCAGAATTGTGCTATACTACTTGTATAAGAGTGTGTTTAATGTGTTTGTCTGTGTCGCATTATAGCATAGAGGAAGCGCCGTTGCTAATAACTCAGTGTGGAATGGGATTCTGACATGTCACAGGTGACATTAGATGTTCACCACTAGCCACGCCCACATTGCAGGCACCATTTTTAAGCACATTAAATGAATCAACCATTGAGTACAAACTTGTGAGTCACCACTGTTTGTGTGTGTGTGTTTCCTACAAAAGAGCAAGCTTCCGCGGCCTAACACACAATTCTCACCATGACTCACAAATTCAACTGACTTCCAATGCCGTGTTTGTTGAGACACCGATAACGCATAAAAGAGAGACAGATCAATGTGTGGCTCTTTGATATGAACACCCGCGGGGAGACAGGAAGAGGCTGCGTGGGGGGGCAGGAGGACACAAAAGACCACCTTTAAAAAAAAAAAACACCCAGTTTCATACAGCGCTGGAGTCGCTTGAAGTCAATCCAGGTGCTGAATTTCCCACAGAGCTTTTGCAAAATGTCTGCTTTGTTCAGAGAGGAAGAGAACTCTGAACTTCAGCTTCTTTTTGTGCTGACGGTGCATTGAAAGTTCAAGTGCTTCCCTCACACCAAATGTATAGTACCCAACATGCAATATGACTCATGAATATGCTTGTATGCTTTCCATTGTGTTGCATTTTCCTGGTTTCATTTTTAAGTTCAGTCTGTACACTGAAAAAAGTGCATTTTTAAATTGGTCTAATTGGAAATCATAGTTTCCAGGTTAATTCTGATTTTTATACTTTGCTTTAAAGCAAACGACACTCCCCCTGGACAAAATGAAATGAAACAATTTTACTTAAATGGTAGTTAAATTTTTTTTTCATAAATGTTATTATGTAAAACACACACTGGCCTGCTGTACTGCCAAGAACACTGTTTTTGATTTATTATTATTTTGAAAGGTGATGCAGTTTTCAGAATCATCACAAATAAATGGTCTTTTGAAGAATTTTTTTCTGTTTTTAGTTTTATTTGCAGTGGATCAGTTCAGTGAATTATAGTTTTATATTATAGGGAATTTAGTTTTTGTTTGTGGTGAAATTTTAAGTTGCAAAAAGGCAAAAAAAAATATTGACATACATTAAGTAACATTTTGGCTTTGGACTAAATATAATGTATTGATTAAGGTATAATAAAAATTATAGTTTGTACTCATTCATTCATGTTCTACGGGTACACCCTGGACTGGTGGCCAGCCAATCACAGGGCACATATAGACAAACAACCATTCACACTCACATTCATACCTATGGACAATTTGGAGTCGCCAATTAACCTAGCATGTTTTTGGAATGTGGGAGGAAACCGGAGTACCCGGAGAAAACCCACGCATGCACGGGGAGAACATGCAAGCTCCGAGGGTGGAATTGAACTCAGGTCTCCAAGCTGTGAGGTCTGCACGCTAACCTTACGACTGCCGTGCAGCCCTATAGTTTGTATTGTATCAGAAATTTAATTTGAGGGGGAAAAAATGCATGTAACAAAATTACAGCAATTCAATTAGTTTATAACAAAGTAAAATTTATACTAAAATTAAGAAAATAAAATATTAAGTTGTAACAAAGACTAAAAAAGTCTTTTTTATGAGTTATATTTTTACTTTGTATGAATGCAGTTTCTTTCTTTGTCTTAAGGTCAAAAATGTATTTCAAGTAAATCAAAATGTATAGTTTCATCCATATAATTGGAGAAAAACTAATAAATTTAGGTGTAATAAATTAGAGTAATTTTTTAAAGTTGATCCAAAGTGTAATTTTTTTCAGTGTACAGTACAGATAAATGAATGGGGTTCCATGGGACCCGCCCTTATCATGCTGTCTCCCTGAGGCTTCCATGGGACCCAAGGCGGCTGATTGCTGATGTGCAGCACCTGGGACAGCGCTCCCAGGAAATAAAAGGCCTCCTTCAGGGTGCGCCATGCTGTTTTTTTGTTTACTATGTAATATATTCCAATGTGTTTTGTACCTGATTGATTGTTACTCCTGGTCACCCAGTGCTCCCCCCCAAAGGATTAGCAGTTGCAATTACAGGATTCTGTTAGTTTACAGCCAATGAATAGTAGATTAATTAAGGAATCTAACATGGGCAGAGACATCATCTCTTGTAATTAACTGCAGCTGCTCAACCTAAAAGCGTTTTAAAAAAAGAATAACAATTCCGCCTCCTTGAGTTCTTTTACCTCCGGTGTCCCATTGAGGGAATTCCCAACATTCCTCAGCAGCATCGTCCCCTTCACCTTTTAGGATTCAACTGGCTCACAATCACACATGGTGCTCCTGTGGGGGTCTGTCATTTGTGTGTGGGTGTGTGGGTGTATGCGTGCGTGTGTGAGGGATGCATTTAATCAGCTACATAGCCCAGGGTGGCTCTCCTCGGTGACCCACTTAAAGACAGCATGACAGAGAGAGGGAAATGGGAAAAGTAGGACGGTGAAAATACACAACTTCAAGGTACTTCACAAACACGCCCTCCATCGCACGTTGAGTGTATTCACAATCATGAGTGCATTCCGGCCCTCGGGCCACCATAATGAACTGGATGTGTTTTAGTTCCCGCATGGTGACGCCATCACAAGTGATGGCCTCCTGCCCTGATAGCCTTCATACAAAAGTCAAACAGGAAATATGATGCAGATCGAAGGAAGCCATTTGTGATTTTTTTAAAGAGAAAATACTGCTACTAATATTATTATTATATATTATTATTATTGTTGTTATTATATATTATTATGATACAATGTAACATAGAATTATCAATAATATACATTTTGTAAAATGTAAATATTATTTTTATACAATTATATTATAATTGTATTATTGAATTATATTTTATTATTATTAAAGTTGAATAATAATTATTACTATTATTAAAGTTGATAACAGTAATTATTATTATTATCATTAACATAGAATTATTATGAATAATAATGGAATAATATTAGAATACATTTTGTAAATTATTTGTAAATATTTGTTATTATTATTATATATATATTATAATTATTATTATATTATAATAATTATTATATTACTATTGTTATATTACTATTTTTATTATTATATTATATAACATAGAATTATTAATAATAATGGAATAATATTAGAATACATTTTGTAAAATTTACTATTATTGTTATTATTATTATTATTATATATTCCAATATTATATTATTATTATTATTATTATTATTATTATTATTATTATTATTATTATATAACATAAAATTGTAAATAATAATGGAATAATTCCATCTTATATTATATAATTATAACAATAATATGAGAAGGTATAATAATAAGATTTGTTATTATTAATATAATAATTATTAGTAGTATACTACAACTACTACTAATAATAATTATGATAATCATCATCATGATCATCATCATAATGTTATGATGATGATGATGATGATTATTATTATACAGCAGCATTATATCATTTTGCATATAGTTAATGTTCTATCCAACCAAGACAGAGAAATAATATACTTTAAGCATTCTCAGGTGAAAACATACATTCTATATTCTGAAATTTTACATAAAATGAATTACAATAATTTAGTAAAGGTGAAAAAATACAACCATGGAAATACGCATGCTATGCCAAAGCACTCGCTACATGGTTAGTTCAAGCAATGAGGTCAGAACAGAACAAGATCCACGTGTTTATCCTCGTCAACTGAAAGGTATTTGTTGTTTCTAAATATGAGAACCACCTTGAGAATTGGCGGCTTATAAATAGAACGTTGTTGAAACAAAAGTTCACTTCACAGATACCCAGAATATCCCAAACGCTTTTTTTTATATCCAAATAGAGCGATTAAAGTGCAGCATTTAATTGTCGATGCTATCCTTAATGAAGTCATCCTGGGATGACATTCAGCATTTCTCCCTAACAAAAAGAATTCAAACAACAACTAGCGCACCACCCGTGTTCATGTCATCTTTGAGTTTGGACGTCAGGTTTGCACGCGATTTAACACGTCATTTCAAATGTAACAAAGTGTGAGAGTTCGAAAAAATACAGTTACGTGAGGAGGGGACTTAGGGAAAGAAGGAAAGAAGAGTTGGCCTCTATTTACGCTTAAAGCATATGAGTCACAAAGTTGAGGAAAATTGGGAAGCGAGTGTATGTAAGAACTCGTGTAAAGGACAGCAGAGGTGGAGGAGAGTTGACAGTAGCAAGGAGACAAGGAACGAGGATACGGAGTTGTTGTATTATTAATTGTGGCGAGATGTCGTGAAGTAGTGGAGCGAACCGTTGCTCCATTAGGAGATGGTTCTTGCTGCTGCTCCTGCTCGCTATTTTTTGTTCTGCTTTCTTTCTAAATGGAGGAGCATGACTCACTGAATCCTTAACTGACTTCTTTTGAGGCTCCTTAACTCTCTGATTCTCATATAATAGGATGTGGGCCCCCCCGGGGGGCGAGGGAGCGCTAAGGTACAAACATCGCGACACGCATTTCTACCTTTGAGTACACAAACATGCATGCTAGGTTAATTGACCACTCCAAATTGTCCATATAGTTATGAATGTGAGTGTGAATGGTTGTTTGTCTATATGTGCCCTGTGATTGGCTGGTGACCAGACCAGTTTCAAATCAACTCTGAAATAGGCTGGAAGCCAGCGCGGAGTGACACCTTTTTTTCCTTTTCATCTGCAGGGTGTGGCCAGTGGATAATTTTCATGAGCGGCACACCCCAGCGCAGCTCGGCGCACCCACACCTCCTTCCCTTCCAACCAGCGCAAGCAGCAACAAGGGAGGAGCAATGACATGACAGGGTTTAACCCAGCTAGGTGTGATCTTAACCAATCAAATAAACGCCCCTCATTGCCTTTAACCAATTCATCAATTATTACAGTCATCGTTAGTTGCAGCCCTAGTGCTCTGTACAAGTGAATGAATGAATCTTATCTTATTCTCAAATTAGACATTTTTTTTCCGGACATTCCAAATAGTTGTAGTGGCTATGACCAGTATTTGTGCAAAAGTTCTTTTTTCAAATTCACAAACAGTTTTCTTGTTTTCATGTTGTTTTCACCTCTAAATGAAGGCAACACTTACCCTACTTAATATGAAACATTCATTCTTTTTCTACCGCATTTCCTCACAGGGGTGCTGGAGCCTATCCCAGCGGTCATCAGGCGAGAGGCGGGGTACACCCTGGACTGGTGGCCAGCCAATCACAGGGCACATATAGACAAACAACCATTCACACTCACATTCATACCTATGGACAATTTGGAGTCACCAATTAACCTAGCATGTTTTTGGAATGTGGGAGGAAACCGGAGTACCCGGAGAAAACCCACACATGCACGGGGAGAACATGCAAACTCCACACAAAGATGGAATTGAACCCTGGTCTCCTAGCTGTGATGTCTGTGCTCTAACCACTCGACCGCCGTGCAGCCCCAATATGAACCAGATTGGACAATTAAAAATTACAGTCAAGACATTTATTATAGGTTGCAAAGGGAACCTTTCCTTTGCCCAACATTTCACCCACCAGCCAACTTGCAGTCACACTCACAAATAAATTGATATGAAGGCTCACATCCCCAAACAGGTATAGAGCTGGTGCAGTAATAACTGCAAAGACAGCACAAACAACATCTGTGAAAGCCAGACAGACAGACTGGACACACAAATGGCCTCATTCAGTCAGTCACTAACACCTGCTTATGCAGCATCTATGTGTGTGTGTGTGTGTGTGTGTGTGTGTGTGTGTCATCTTTTGTTTGTCGTCTTTGCATTGACAACTATGTAATTTCTATTACAGTATAGCCCAGGGGTCAGCAACCCATGGCTCCAGAGCCTCTTTGTTGTGGCTCCATTTGCAGACCCTATACTCGACCAACTCTGCTTTTTTTCTCTCCCCTGAACTACTTTGATACCCCAAAATTCCTTCCAAATCTGGCAGTCAATCAAAATCTTTGCTTCAAAAAATAAATAAATAAATAAATAAATAAAAATCTATGAGTTGGCATCCATCACACTGCACTTCTATTTATTGTATTCTGCTGTTAAAACTTAAATAAATATAATATAAAATATTTAAAAATAAATAATATAATATATTAATATATATATATAAATATAACTTGAATAAATATTCAAACTTTTCAAAAGTTTATAAGATATTTTTATATAGATAGATTTATAAGATGTTTTTGCGGCTTCAGTCTATTTTTCTTTAGTGAGCGAGAGGGTAAAATGGCTCTTTTGATAGTAAAGGTTGCCGACCCCTAGTATAGGCAGACATATTATTGTTTCAGAGCCATCTTTTTCCAAGATCCATATATTACTCCCAGTGAACTTATGCCTCATTCCTTATTCTTCCATAAAGTTTTGCCAAAAACGGGAAAAAAAAACTACAAAGTCAGGAAGTCTAGAAAGACCAGCCAGAGGGGAACAGAACAAACTCAATGACTCTTCTCTTTGCTTTTTCAGGATATACCACCACCACCACCACCGCCGCCGCCAAGCAGCCTTTACATATTTAATCTCTCCCACTATTTATATTTTAAAAACCTGACATACATTATTGATAAATCAAGCCTTCGTGTTTCTCTATCACACAGTGTTCTTGTCCTTTTCAAACTCGGTCGGTCATCTGCAGTCATACATTTTTCATCCAGACTTGCTATACAGTACATAGAACCTCGCTGGTCACGATTTGTCATGTTTTTTTACTGCACTGATTTGCTTTTTGAATCAAAAAGGAAATTGTGGAAATATAGACAGTTGGGCATGAATATATTACAATTAGTAGTGGTTATTGTAGTGCAAAGCATGTATCAACAGCAGATGTTATGACAATCGCCAAAATCGCCAAAAGTCCATATGGATTATATGGATTCGGCTGCACGGTGGGTGGAGTGGTTAGCACGCGGACCTCACAGCTAAGAGACCCGAGTTCAATCCCACCCTCGGCCATCTCGGTGTGGAGTTTGCATGTTCTCCCCGTGCATGCGTGGGTTTTCTCCAGGTACTCCGGTTTCCTCCCACATTCCAAAAACATGCTAGGTTAATTGGCAAATGGTTGTTTGTCTATATGTGTCCTGTGATTGGCTGTGGCGACCAGTCCAGGGTGTACCCCGCCTCTCGCCTGAAGACAGCTGGGATAGGCTCCAGCACCTCCTGCGACCCTCATGAGGATAAGCGGTAGAAAATGAATGAATGTAGTACTGCAATAATACAATAATATTTCTGCCTTGGAAGTGTTGGAATTGTGTATATTACACTTCCTTTTTTCCCCACTACCATCACACCATATGCTCACACACAATTTTTCTCGGTCTAAATAACATCTGCAGCCAGCAGTCGTATCTAAATATAACTCTGTGCATTATCTTTAGGTCTATCTCAAGGCAGTGACACAGTATACAGTAGCATGACCAACTGTATTCCCTGAAGATCCTGAAGGCATCGTGCTCCCAATCTGCCTGTCTGCATGTTTCCACTCTTAATTTGGATCATTTGTTTTCCATCATATGATGATAATACACAGGGAGTACATGTTATTGCTCATGTTCTCTCTTTGCTTGCTTATTTTCTTAATGAGTGCCATTTTTCATTTTCATCTTTCATTAATGCAACGTTTCTGGTTCCTTTCCCTGCCTCCGTCTTTCAAACACACTTCTTATCAAATGTTTACTGTGCAGTGTATGTTTGGTCTTATGTGTCGCTGTCCTTACCTCCACCAGATGTGGCGTGGGGTTGAAGCCGCACAGGTTGCACACTTGAGTGTGGCACTGTGTACAGGAGTTGTAGTTGGGCGGATCGGTACTGCCGATGTTCAGCTCTGTTTTACAAAGAGGACAGTTCACTTTGGGCTTCACTGGCTCCGGAGCTGCTACGGGAGCGGTCACGGGTTCCTGCTTTGGTTCCACCTTCTGCATATGTGATGGTGTCTGCTGATGTTCTTGCCCTTGAATTTGATGTGAATCTTTTTGAAGAAGAGCAGGCGACTGATGTGGAGGCATTCCTTGTTGATGTGGTAGGCTCTGCTGCTGTTGCTTTGGTGCATGCAAACCTACCGCCTGGCTTGGTGGATGGGAACCCCCCATTTGAACCCCCATTTGACTTGGTCCATGTGGTCCACCTATAAGGTTTGGTCCATGAGGGCCGCGAATTTGGTTTGGTGGATGTTGGCCACCCATTTGACTCTGTGCATGAGGACCGCCAATTGGAGTTGGACCGTGAGAAGCCCCCATCCCCCCATGTGGTTTAGCAGCTGAGGCCCCTTGTTGTTGCGGTTTGGTGTCAGTTGCATTACTGAACATCACTTTGCTTCGTGCAGGACTGGGATGGCTAGAGGTGGGCAAAGGGTCGACATTGATCAATGTACTAGCTTGATTGAGCAAGGACGCCCCAAAGCCAAACAGCTTGGTCAATCCGTCCTGGGCTGGAGGATGGGCTTGACTCTGGGGCTTATGAGCTGGAGAGGAGCCAGCACTTCGGGTGTGGTCATGGTGCCGCGCCATGGACTGGTGCATAGGAGAGCCATGACCCAAATCAGGTTGGGAGGGTGCTTTAGTTAAGCCTGGGAGCGGTACAGCACCAGGATGGGGAATCCGTGGACCCCCAGGTTGGATGAGGCCTGCAGAACCAGTTCCTGGACCTCTCATACCCTGATGGGAGGGACCTGTCTGGCCCTGGGGGTCACCAGAAGATGAGCGACTCTGTAAGCCTTGGGAACTATGAGGCTGAGTCTGGGGCCCTGATTGGGACTGTGGATAAGGCTGCTGCTGAGCCGGGAGAAACTGCTGAGTATGGGGATATTGCTGACTCTGGGGTCCTGACTGGGACTGGTTATAAGGCTGCTGCTGCACCTGCTGCTGCTGACCCTGGGGTCCAAACTGTGATGTCGGGTAAGGCTGTTGCTGAGCCTGTGGTCCAGACTGGGACTGCGTGTAAGGCTGCTGCTGAACCTGAGGTCCAGACTGGGACTGTGTGTAAGGCTGCTGCTGAGCCTGTGGTCCAGACTGGGACTGTGTGTAAGGCTGCTGCTGAGCCTGGGGTCCAGACTGGGACTGTGTGTAAGGCTGCTGCTGAGCCTGGGGTCCAGACTGGGACTGTGTGTAAGGCTGCTGCTGAGCCTGGGGATACTGCTGAGACTGAGGGTACTGCTGGGACTGGGGATACTGCTGGGACTGGGGATACTGCTGGGACTGGGGGTACTGTTGCGATTGGGGGAACTGCTGAGACTGGGGATACTGCTGAGCCTGGGGATGCTGCTGGGACTGGGGGTACTGTTGAGACGGAGGGTACTGTTGTGACTGCGGGTACTGCTGAGACTGTTGATACTGCTGGGATTGAGGATATGTCTGGGCCTGGGAATATGGCTGCGACTGGGGGTATGTTTGTGCCTGGGAATATGACTGAGACTGAGACTGGGAGTAGGGCTGATTCTGGCCATAAAGTTGAGACTGCGGTTGTTGCTGCTGCTGCTGCTGCTGTTGCTGGGCCGGCTGGCTTTGGGCCAAAGGTTTGGGCCGTGCTGCAGTCGTTGGCTCTGTTGGCTGAGGTGTAGCCTGCTGAGTTTGGACAATAGGTTTTGCTTGGTGTGACGGAGAGTGGATCTGTTGTTGGCTCTTGGAACGAGGCGTGGTCATGTCAATGCCAAGAGCTCTCTGCATCTGACAGTTTAGACACAGCCACTCCTGGACCTGGAGAAAACACAATACAGAAAGGATATTTAAACTTAGTAAAACTTAAAAGTAAAATGTTGGCTAAGACTATGCAAAATAGAAAGAAAGTAATTCAATTATTTATATTACTAAGTGAGCGGTTAGCACACAGGCCTCACAACTAGGAGACCTGAGTTCAATTCCACCCACGGCCATCTCTGTGTGGAGTTTGCATGTTCTCCGCGTGTACTCCGGTTTCTTCCCCCATTCCAAAAACATGCTAGGTTAATTGGCGACTCCAAATTGTCCATAGGTATGAATGTGAGTGTGAATGGTTGTTTGTCTATATGTGCCCTGTGATTGGCTGGCTGGCGACCCTCGTAAGAATAAGAGGTAGAAAATGAATGAATATTACTAAGTTTGCATTTCTCATCCTATACTGTCACTACTATCGCAGCAACACAATACATCCCTTTCTCTGCCATGTAGATTGAAAGACTAAAATATTAATAAATGTCAAGGCACCCAGTGAGACGGGAACATGGACACAAAGAGAAAAATATCAACCAGAATTTCAAGGCGGAAAAAGTAAATTGACCACGGCATGGCTCTTAAGATGTCAACACAACTTAAGACAAATTTCAGTTTTCGGGATGCAGACATAAATCTGAAAGTCCATGCACACACGTGTGTGGGCGTACATCTACAAGACATAAACATCGATAATAACCATGAAACAAGCCTCACCCATCACGATCCCTCAAAATCACCCCTCGCTTTTCTCCGGATGACAGCTGTCTAAAGACCCTTCTCCGTCGTCCCATCTCTAATTTCGTGTGACTTGGAAAATGTATCCGTATATGTGAAGAGTGTCAACGTGCTGGTCTCCTCAGAGGAGTGCGTCCCCTGCTAACCACTCTAAAGACTACTATTTTAGTGTCTCTGCAGCCAGGGCTTGGCACTGTAAATCTCTTTACATTGCTCCCATCCCCTTTCTTTCCCACAATGCAATGCGTAAATATACAGCACTCTAACAACCCCCCCCCCCCTCCCATCCACTGTTGAATCACCCCTATAATGTCTCCCTTACACAATCCTCTAATTAGAGTGAACAAGATGGAAGATCATGGCCACTTACTGTACATGATCATGTACATGGAAAATAATCCTCCATATAATATATATAATACTTGATACTGGTTGAGAGGTATACATTCATGCATTAAGGGTGTGGAAAATGATTGATATTAATCGATACATTGATGCGTATGTGCGTGATGTGAGTGCATCGGCTCATTCATTAGGTATGGATGCAATTGATGGGTGAAATCAAGATTCATTGTGATGCATTTGTGGGTATCGGTAAAATCCGATGCAAGCGCCGTTTTATTCATTCATTCATTCATTTTCTACCGCTTTTCCTCACAAGGGGGTGCTGGAGCCTATCCCAGCTGTCTTCAGGCGAGAGGCGGGGTACACACTGGGCTGGTTGCCAGCCAATCACAGGGCACATATAGACAAACAACCATTCACACTCACATTCATACCTATGGACAATTTGGAGTGGCCAATTAACCTAGCATGTTTTTGGAATGTGGGAGGAAACCGGAGTACCCGGAGAAAACCGAGCATGCACGGGGAGAACATGCAAACTCCACACAGAGATGGCCGAGGGTGGGATTGAACCTTGGTTTCCTAGCTGTGAGGTCTGCGCGCTAACCACTCGACCGCCGTGCCGCCCCAGCGGCGTTTTATTAATGTTCAATTTCACTCCATATGCTGTTCCTCAGGCACAATGAATGCACCATCATTATTTCGTGTTTTGGATTGAATATGGACAGAAGCCGTGAGGCACATACAACTACTAGTAAAACAGCATGGACGCTCGCACGCAAGCAGCAGCGAGGAAGTTTCTATATTTACCCCCCCCCCCCCCCCCCCCCCGCAACGTTTAAATGGTATGTTTGGAAAAACTACGGATTCTCAAAGAACGGCGTAAAGCTCGACAAAACCTCCGTCATTTGCAAAGAATGCCGCATTAAGAAGCCGTACAACACAACAAACATGCTGACCCCCCCCGACACCATAAAACGGACAAGTCTACCGCCGCCCCCCCTGTCTAGTTCCTCCAAAACCAAGCAAATCAGGTCAGTGGATCTTAGAACAACAGAGCAGTCGTCTTCTTCCTGAATTTTTAAAAATGGTATAAGTTGTTTTACACTTTCTGCCCCTCACTTACTGTATTAGCCTAGCTGCTAGCTCATTTATATTAGCAGTATGTTTTGCAGACAGGAATATAAACAAACATTGATTGCACTGTTGAACGTGTCACTTTAACTTTATTGTTGCTGTACTGTATTTTATACAGCAGTAATTATTGTTTCATTGTTTGACTCCGCGGGTGGAGTGGAGTCGAGTGGTTAGTGCGCAGACCTCACAGCTCGGAGACCAGGGTTTAATTCCACCCTGGGCCATCTCTGTATGGAGTTTGCATGTTCTCCCCGTGCATGCGTGGGTTTTCTCCGGGTACTCCGGTTTCCTCCGACATTCCAAAAACATGCTAGGTTAATTGGCGACTCCAAATTGTCCATAGGTATGAATGTGAGTGTGAATGGTTGTTTGTCTATATGTGCCCTGTGATTGGCTGGCCACTAGTCCAGGATGTACCCCGCCTCTGCGACCCTCGTGAGGAAGAGTGGTAGAAAATGAATGAATGAATGAATGTTTGACTCCGCCACTGAACCACTGCTATTGTAATTACGTAGCCGATGTGAAATTGTGAGAAAAGTTGTTGCTGTTTTAAGATGACAAAAAGAATGATCAAGAAGTGGTGCATAGTAAAAAAAAAAAAAGACCAACAACACTTTAGTTGAATTTACTGCCAAGTGCCTAGAAGGTATAAAGCCAAATACCTTTTGTAGGACCATAATCAATTCCATTTTTCCCCTTTGCTTATTTGCATCATGTTGAATTGCATCATATTGCAAGAAATTGCACCATATCATATTGGATTGCATTGATTTGAACTAAATGATTATGAAGAGGGTGAATCGTATCGCATCATATCGCCAGAAAATTCCATGTATCGTTAAAGTATTGTAGCGCTGGCAGTGCATCGATTATATCACGATGCATGTATGTGATATAATGGTTCCGGTTTAGAGTGGTGTAGAACTACACTACATCATATTCATAGCTGCATCTGCTATTTTACTTTCTCATGAAATCTTGTTTCAATCTGCTTTACGTACAGTATCTATGTACTTCTATATGATCATTTTTCTTTCCTCCCTCTTTATGCTCTAGTTTACTCGGTTCTGAAAGGTGAAAATGCTGGCTTGAGTTTTTAAATAGCAAGAAATTTGAAAGTATAATTTTTGTTTCACAGTCTCTTCCCATGTTGTGCTGCCCATCATTATTATATATGAGGAGAGGGAGGCGAAGACAAGGTGTGACCATGTTGTGCTTTATAACAATCAGTGCACGCTTTTCCGATGGCACATTTAGCATAGGATGGAAGGGGGAAAAAAAAGCCAAGCAGCAATGAAGCGAAAGTGAACCTTAGAGGACTCAGCAGTTTGCTAATCCGGTGGCACTCTAATCACGTCGAGCTTCATTAGCAGGCTTTCCACTTCTACTCCAAAACCGCATAATCCTCCACTTTCTGTTTTTGTGTTTCATAGGGACACATAGCCCTATCATGCCGAATCCATTACTCTGCCTTCAGCATAATACACCGGAACATTCTAATTCAAAGGCAACTGAAGTGATAGAATTTTGAGTTTGAACAAAATTTTGCACGCAACCATTTTTACATTTTTTGTGTGGTGTTACTAAGAAAGTGGTTAGCATGTAGGCCAGTCTCTGTGGTGCAAAGACTAGCAGAGCATTGTAATATGCTAGTAATATTTGTCCGTTCCTCCAACAGACTTAGTGATGCTTGTGAGGTGGTTGGTTGTTTTTCCTCAAGATTATTCCAATGTAAAAAATTTGTGTCGTGGCTCAAAAAGGTTGAAAAACACTGGTATATATCATATGTTCCCACCAGTATGCCAATTGTAATGTATGTGAACAAAAATGATAAATAATCACAACTCATGGCACAACAAGAACAGAACAGAAAGGACACAGAGCATGAATTTGTTCATTGCTCTGTGTGCATCATCTGAACAAATAATTAAGTTGAATGATTATTTTGTGGGTGGCACGGCAGGCTAGTGGTTAGCGTGCAGACCTCACAGCTAGGAGACCCGAGTTCAATCCCACATACCCGGTTTCCTCCCACATTCCAAAAACATGCTAGGTTAATTGGTGACTCTAAATTGTCCATAGGTATGAATGTGAGTGTGAATGGTTGTTTGTCTATATGTGCCCTGTGATTGGCTGGCCACCAGTCCAGGGTGTACCCCGCCTCTCACCCCAAGACAGCTGGGATAGGCTCCAGCACTCCCCGCACCCCTCGTTAATGAATATTGCTCATCACCAAGAGATTTACATTCCGACTTAACTTTCTGCAACTGTGATTAAATGTGATTAATTATGAGTTAACTGGGAAAAATTAATCACAATTAATTCATATATAATATTGCATATTTGGTTGGTAAACAACCTCTCTGAGGCTCGTACTGGTGGATGGTGACTTCAAAACACCCCAGTTTTTAGAATGCTTAATAAAACCCACTTTCTTTGACCACCTTTGAACGCAACGTCTCCAGTTCCTCTTTGTCTATATGTGCCCTGTGATTGGCTGGCAACCAGTCCAGGGTGTACCCCGCCTCTTGCCCGAAGACAGCTGGGATAGGCTCCAGCACTCCCCGCGACCCTCGTCAGGATAAGCGGTAGAAAATGAATGAATGATTATTTTGTGCATTAAGGGTGTTTAAACTTGAATATTTAATGTATATTGATGTTCCAATAGCTGTGAGTGGGGATTGCCACAAAAATGTGGCTTTATATTTGGGTGTATGTGCCAAATAAAAAAAATGATATTATATATGAAGGGTACCTTAGAAGCAAAGAAAAAAAGCGTGCACTTATTGCCACATCTGTCAAAATAGTAATCCTAATATCATGGAGTCTCAGCTGAGAAAGGGGAGCACAGTGGAAGTTCCATGAAGCAGAGTTCACCGGGGCTCCATAATCCAATTTGTCATTAATTAGCCTGGAGACACAAAAGGATGTTCGGGGGACAGGAGGTGGATGGTGGAAGATCCAATCAAGGAGCCAAAAGACCTCAGAGGAGGGAGGAAAAATCTATCATCATGTTTTTAAGAGGTCCTCTTCATTCGCTCCGTTTTGGTTTTTCTGCTGCTCGCTACTAACAAAATGACCAAGTAATATGATTTGAAGCACGTGTGCTAATAGAAATACAATAGACAGGTGGCTACATGGCTATGATTACTAAACCATCCTCCAAAGAACCCACCAAAGAAGAAGCCCAGCTATGTTTGTTATATATTTTTATTACGGTGTAACATTTTAGCGTTTGTTAGCATGTACTGAACCGTAAGCCATTGTCCACCAGCTAACATTATTAGCGGTTGACTCTGTAGTTCTTGGCCCGACTAGCACAGTTTCACTAAAGACTCTACTTTTTTAATTGATCACAGCTGCAAAATAACCCACAATGGAGGCAAATTAATCTAGTCCATCTATTTTATATGCCGCTTATCTTCACTTAGGTCGCAGGTTGTTAGTAAAACATGACGTTACATCACATGACCTGAACACTGCATGTATTCTGCCATAACATTATGGTAATGGTAATGGTTTAATTTCATTTGAACATGCATCAGATTACAATTGAATGCATCACATAATCAGTTCACAGTTCCACATGTCCAAAAGGAGTAGGAAGAAGCAAAGCTTATTAAATCCTACCCCTCCATGGTACTTTTACAATCAGTAAGTGTTACATTTGTTCACTTCCTGCTTTCCTAATATAGTTTAAGTTTAAAAAAATGTTGTTTTGTTTTTATCATGTACCGAAGTACGAGGTGATATGACCATCCAATGATGATATCCTTTTTTGCAGTACATTTAGTGAGTGAAGATTGCTTTTATAGTTATTAGCCCATATTTCCACACAATAAGTAAGATATGGTAAAACCAGAGAGCAATAAAGAGTGTGGAGTGATTTCTGATTGAGAACAAATTTTGTTTTGTTCAATATTGAAATATTTCTTGTCACCTTATGTTGTATATTTGTAATATGAGGTTTCCCGCTCATATTTTCATCTATTGTGATCCCCAGAAATAAATTTTCCTTCACCCTTTCAATGTCTACACCGTCTATTTGTATTTGCTGGTGCGTGTCCTTTCTGCTGTTAGCAAACATTTTAGTTTTACTTAGGTTCAAGGACAATCTATTATCATCAAACCATCTTTTTAATAAGACCATTTCTTCTCTGACCTTTCTAATGATTTCTTCTGTGCTCCCTCCAGAACAAAAAGCAGTGGTATCATCACAGACGTGACATAGTGAAAAAAGGTTATCCTCATTTTGTGTGGAAGTGGTAAGTCATTACCGCTTCTTACTTTATCTTCCCTACTACATTAGAAAACATTCATTCATTCATTCATTTATTGATGTTTCAAATAAGTTATTCTTTTATTTTTCTGCAGTGCTCGCATGGTCAGTGCATAAGCCATGTGGTGTAAACAAAGAATAAAAGCAGTCGATGTTACCGTTATAAATTAGATGTTGTCAAGAATGTGTGCAACATCCCACATTATCTGATTCAAAGATGGGTGATAAGTAATACCGTAAACACACACAGAGGAGCTGTCAACATGATGCACATCACAGATCTCCACACATGACAAGTATGTATTAGAGACAATTTCACAGCAAAAATGAGAGTGTTTTTTTTTCTAACATGCATGAAATGACCAGCGAATCCTGCAGCAAGGTGACACATATGCTGGAAGGTGGCCAAAGCCTGTTAAAAGGCAGTCATCATATGCTGGACTGACGTGTTTGGATGATAAATGCTTTACTCCAAGGACACCTCAGCACATTTTAATGGCTCCTCATACATGAAAGCTCGTTCATTTCAACCCCCTCCCCTACTCAAAAAGATACATGAATTTGGTGGTATTAGCACTCTAAATGGAAATCAGGGTCTCATTTTAATCAATACAAGAATGTCCCTGTCAACATTTTATATTTCACACACATAACGGCGCCCTGAGTCACCTTTGTCACTCTACTTTTCTAACCTAGCCATAAAAGTGTCCAGACTTGGTTTTTTTTTTAAGGAGCGAGTCGTCTCTGGGCTGATTTTTTTGCTTGGAAGTGTGAGCTAAAATGTGTGTACATGCTGCCAGTCCATCTGTGTTGATTTATCTTGGAGATGATAAAAGTATCTTTGTGCTATGTGACAACTGGAGATGTTGCGTTCAAAGGTGGTCAAAGAAAGTGGGTTTTATTAAGCATTCCAAAAACTGGGGTGTTTTGAAGTCACCATCCACCAGTACAAGCCTGGAGAGGTTCTTCACCAACCAAATATGCAATATTATATATTCATTCATCGTGATTAATTTTTCCCACTTAACTCATAATTAATCACATTTAATCGCAGTTGCAAAAAGTTAAGTCGGAATGTAAATCTCTTGGTGATGAGCAATATTCATTCACAAGGGTTGTGGGGGTGCTGGAGCCTATCCCAGCTATCTTGGGGTGAGAGGCGGGGTACACCCTGGACTGGTCGCCATCCAATCACAGGGCACATATAGACAAACAACCATTCACACTCACATTCATACCTATGGACAATTTGGAGTCACGTATGCACGGAGAGAACAGGGTGGAATTGAACCCTGGTCTCCTAGCTGTGAGGTCTGCGCGCTAACCACTCGACTGCCCTGCAGCCATATATTATAGTAATATTATATATAATGTATTAGCAATATAAAGCCAGCAAATATTTTCTTTATGCGTTCCCACACAGCATCAGCAAAAATACAGTTAAGTAGTAGTTGTACTATTGTATTGCAGTACAGCGTGGGGCAAAGTTAGAAGGTGCGTTCAAGTGCTGTCAAGCAAAGTGGCACAAAATGCTCCCATTAAACATGCAAAAACTGTATATTATTTTTTGATACATACAACTTGATGTACAGTAATTGAGTATAGTAGTATATGCATATCAAATTGCTCATCACCAAGAGATTTATATTCCAACTTAACTTAACTGCAATTAAATGTGATTAATGATGAGTTAACTGGTCAAAAAATTAATCACGATTAAATATTTTTTGTGACTGGCAACCCTTATATATATACATATATTATATATATATACTTTGTATCCAAGTCCACATATATAACACACACACACAATTAGCCACATGTTGTGCACTGCACATCTCCACAGGCTCCTGAATGCACCTGCACCCGGAGAGACATGCACAGCATTTACAGTAATAGGCCTGTCTATCAACATGATGGGTTCTCCTTTCCTGGGCAGGGAGAGAAGATTGATTCACAGGCAGGAAATAGAAAGAGCTTCAGATTCGGTTCACATGTTCGATTTCAGAATGGTTTCACTTGTGTTGCATTGCCCCTAAAGGTCGAATGAATAAACACTTGCCAGAAATGTTTATAATAACTATCATATTAAGTCTTGTGGAGTCTACAATGACTCCAGAGAGAGAAGAGTTCCTCTTACAAGTCCCAGACTAATGTACTGTATTACGACAATGACCCCTACCCTCAAAGTAAACACAGGTACAACATGTTGTTCCTGTCCACTGAGGACATTGGTCCTAATTAGACATAAAAGTCAAATGTTGCATATGTTGCCAGTTGTAATAGCGACACAGGGATATTTGTCAACTTCCCTGGCTGTGATTCTAGTTCCTGTTGACTACACACACAAACACAATGCCGGCAGCGGCAAAGTGCGATCAATGAAGCATAATTGGCGTCTAGCAGGTGCTGCACTCTCCAGCTGCGAGCACAACGCTCCTGTCTCCCCCTTCGTCTTCGTAAAGAGCAGCAGGAGCTACACACACACACACAATCATGGGTATTATAAACATCTTCCTTTGCCAACACAACACGACAAAGTTTGATTACATTGTTCAACCTTAATGTACAGTTCGCCTGATGTGACATGAAAAAACTGAATATACACTTACGGGAAGTGACTGACTAATAGCGCTGACGCTTCTTTCAGTTTGATCCTGACAAATGAGATGACACACACACACACACACACATAGAAATACACACACACACACGCACACACGCACACAGCCAAAGGCCCATCTCAGCATGATTACCATCAGCAAGCTTCTCGCACTAAGACAAAGCCATAAAACACACTCACCTCTCACTTCATTTGCACACACACCATTTCATCAATCGGCTTCTTTTCCTTCCCTCTGAGTTCATACACATCACACGTACATGCCCTTGTCGTCTCACACACACATATATGTGCCATGTTTGCCATCCAGTTGCATCTTTCCACTGAATAACCTCAACTGGTCGATGGTATTGATTACGATCACGCCATAACATTTTCTAATTAAAACCCAGCTAGCACCTTGGAGCCAATCCAAACTTATCATCATTGTGCCAAATGTGCACAGACAGACAGACAGATAGAAGGTGTGTAAATGGACACAGTGTAAGAGAATGAATAAACAGGTGGAAGGCTGTCTTGATAGATCAATATAATGGAAAACAAAACAACATTATTATTATTATTATTATCATCATTATTACCATCATCATCAATATACCATCAGATCAATAAAATGGAAAACATAACAACATGCAACCAACAGCTACCTATATGGCATTATTATTATTATTATTATTATTATTATTATTATTATTATTATTATTATTATTATTATTATTATTATTATTATTATTATTATTATTATTATTATTATTATTATTATTATTATTATTATTATTATTATTATTATTATTATTATTATTATTATTATTATTATCATCATTATTACCATCATCATTATTACCATCATCATCAATATACCATCAGATCAATAAAATGGAAAACAAAACAACATGCAACCAATATAACAGCTACCTATATGGCATTATTATAATATTACTATTATTATTATTGTTGTTGTTGTTGTGGTTGTTGTTGTTGTTATCATTATTATTATTATTATTATTATTATTATTATTATTATTATTATTATTATTATTATTATTATTTTCGTTAATCTGAATAATAAGGATGAAAGTTGTGTTGGTGCGTCACTGGAGTGTTCACCATTTAATTTGCAGCGATGATGCAACAGCGAATCAGGAGGGGAGCTTAATGCCAGTTGACTGGAGCCATTGCAAAAGATACGCTGCCCCCCCCCCCCCCAAAAAAAAACAGCAAAGAACTCTCCCAATGCTAACGTGTGTCTATGTTATCTTATTCATGTCTAATATGTCTTATTCTATATGATTACATCCATTCTTTTGGTTAATTCAAGTGACTATAGGGGTGTTATTTCATGTCTACAAAGCTCTAATAATGTTTAATTATACTTAACCAACTAAACTTTTTTTTTCTAGCTCAGGACAGTGACTCCACCAAAGGCTGTGTGCAATGTGGAAGAAGAAAAGACTAGATAAGATATCTATACATGCAGGACTCTAATGCAGACCTGTTTGCAAAGGTCAGTCCAAACAGTCTTATCACACCGAGGCAGCAGCCAGCCAACCTTTGAATATCCTCCTGCAACCTCTGTTAGCGTCTGCTCCCTTTCTAGTGTCACCCCCCCCTTCTGACTCGGAGACAACATGCTAACCACTGGGCTACTGTGCTTTGAAATGGAATTAATAACACAACATGTAACCATTTATTGTCATTTCCAATTACACTTAATATAATACACAGAATTATCAGCATAGTTTTTTTCATGTGGAAAAATGTAAGTATGAAGCACCAACATGAAGGTCACATCTGTATTTTTCTTTTTCTTTAGTGTGGCCATGTTGTATCTGCAGCCTGTACCCCCCCCCCCCCCCCACCCTCGTGATTCCATCTGCAGACATGTGAGTGCCAGCAGAATGCATTCATCATTTAAAACGCCTCATTAGGAATTCCCGCGCTTGAACTGCTGGGCTTGCAGCTGCATCCACTCTGTGCAAGGTGTGTGTATGTGTGTGTTTGTGTGTGTTTTTGTGCGTATGTGTGTGCTCAACTCATGTTTGCTTCTCTTCGATATGTGTGCGTCCAGGTATGTCGCGGAGCCTACAGTATCCGCTCCATACTCCCTCCTCATGATTAATGCATGTGCAGAGAGATTCCTCGTCCACCTCACCTTCTTCCCCATCCTACTTTCCCAGAATAGACCTGATCCTCGCCATGCAGGAGGAAAGATAAGTCTTCCCGCCCCATCGCTGGCACTCAGCTCAGAGGATGAGTTTGAAAAGCAAAGAGGGAGCGAGAAAGGGTGAGAAGATAAGAGGAAGGGAAAGGAGGAGGACGATCATGATAAAAGAGCCATGAGAACATCTTAAGGTAGACTGTGTGTAGTATAGTTAATATAGTGACCCCTATAGGTTGGATTTAAAATGCATTGATAAACATGTCCACAGTCACACTGTTATTTAAAGGGGACCTATTATGTAGTTAGAATGTTGTATTCTCGCGTTCAACGATGCCAAAGTTTGGGATAATGATGTTTCCGCATTTGGAAGTGAGCCCTGAAAGACGTTGATGATGGCTGAAAATGCTCAGTTTGAAAAGGCGTGGTAAAACCATTCCTTTGTGATGTCACAAAGGGGTCTACTTCCTTATATGTAAACTCTCTGCCCTCCCCCAAGCTCTAAGGAAGCGGAATTGCTAATAGCTCTACCCGAGGTAGTCCCAGAAACTTCCGACTGTCTCCACTTCCGGATCGGATTCGGGATCCAACACGTATAACTGTATGTTAAAAAGATAAATCGCCTTTTATCAACACCTATAAGGTTAAGGTTAAGGTTTCTATGCCCTCGTGATGGCTGACATCATGTAGAATAGTGGTTATCCAAAGTGGGGTATGCGTACCCCAAGGGGTACTTGAATAGAAAACAAATGTAAGGGGTACGTAACTGTAAAAAGTTTGGGAACCACTGATGTAGAAAATTAAAAATGTATACAGACGGCTGCACGGCGATTGATTGGTTAGCACCGCAGCAAGGAGACCCGAGTTCAATTCCACCCTCCGCCAGCTCTGTGTGGAGTTTGCATGTTCTCCCCATGTATGCGTGGGTTCCTCCCACATTCCAAAACCATGCTAGGTTAATTGGCGACTCCAAATTGATATGTTTGTCTATATGTGCCCTGTGATTGGCTGGCGACCAGTCCAGGGTGTACCACCACCTCTCGCCCAAAGACAGCTGGGATAGGCTCCAGCACCCCCGCGACCCTCGTGAGGTTAAGCGGTAGAAAATGCTGTGGGTTTTCACGGGAACCATGAAATCTAAAGAAATGTACCTGAATAGGTACAGATTCTGGAAGAACTAGAAAGCTTTGTGTGCTGGTTATTGTGTGTAGCTGCTCTATAGGAGTCCACAACTCAATACAAAGGGTCAAAAGATGAGCATAATAGGTCCAATTTAACAATACACCTGTGCATTGTTGTGCTTGAAATCCTTTCATTCATTCATTCATTCATTCATTTTCTACCGCTTTTCCTCACGAGGGTCGCGGCGGGTGCTGGAGCCTATCCCAGCTGTCTTGGGGCGAGAGACAGGGTACACCCTGGACTGGTCGCCAGCCAATCACAGGGCACATATGTGCTTTAAATCATCTGTTATTAATAATTTTACACTAAAAGCAACATGATAATATTAGAAATCACCTTTCAGTATATCTGATTTTCTGATTATTTGATTTACAGGTAAAAAAAACAGCCACAGATCGAGAAAGCCCAATGTGCAGATTTCTTGCAGAAACCAATTACACGCTCCCTCTTTCACACACATGTCTGTCTGTCAGCAGCCGTGTGTGCACACTGAGTCTAAAATTAGTATGCAGTGTGTTGAACAACAAACAGGCTGCAGGGAGGGAGGAAGATGTGCTGGCAAAAGACTGTGATGACAAATGGCAGCGAGAGAGAGAGAGAGAGAAGAGGGATATAGTCATGTCAGAAACACGAGCGCATTATCATCAAGAAACATCGTAACAGGAAGTGAAGTAGCTATTCTCTCTTAGTGCTTATCTGGAGACAAATATTTAAGCGTAGGTGGAGGTCTGTGTTCGCATTGTTCGCATGAGCAATGCTTTTATTTACTTTGGTGAAAGGCTTTCCCTATTTGCTGGTATTACTTTACTGCCGGAGTGAGTAGAACACTCACCAGTATGACTGCTAAAGACACAAGTAAATACTGTAATCCGCCACAACAAGCTGACTAATGTCTGCTTCTTGTGGTCTCATCTCAAGACCTGTAAACCTCTTTAAAAATGAAATGCAAATGAATCTCTCATGTGTGGGTGTTTCAAAATCCCTTATTCATATTCATATGAGCTGCAACACTCACTTTCCATTTAAAGTGATGAATTGACAATGGTAACTCACACTGATGAAAATGGGCTCATGTGGTCGATTCCGGGATGCCACTTACATAAGAGAGGGAAAGTGTTTCCTGTTAAACATTTCTAAGCCACATTTGACCTCATAAAATGCTCCATAGTGATGGCTGACATCATGTAGAATAGTGGTTATCCAAAGTAGGGTATATATAGAAATAGAAAAAAAAATGTAGGGGGTACGTGACTGAAAAAAGTTTGGGAACCACTGATGTAGAAAATCTAAAACAAAATGTTTATAGACGACTGCACGGTGATGAAGTGGTAAGCACGCAGGACTCACAGCAAGGAGACCCGAGTTCAATTCCACCCTCGGCCATCTCTGTGTGGAGTTTGCATGTTCTCTCCGTGTATGCGTGGGTTCCTCCCACATTCCAAAACCATGCTAGGTTAATTGGCAACTCCGAATTGGTATGTTTGTCTATATGTGCCCTGTGATTGGCTGGCCACCAGTCCAGGGTGTACCCTGCCTTTCGCCCGAAGACTGCTGGGTTAGGCTCCAGCACACCCGCACCAGGGGCGTCACTCGGTTCTGAGGATGGGGGGGGGGGGCTAAGCCCCCTGGAGATGCACAGGATATGAATGAATGTATTAGACATTCAAAAAAATCCAAAAAACAAATAATGAACAAGAACCGGGATATAACTTTTCAATTATATAATATTCATTATTATATTATTAATTAGCCTCTTATTGTTACTATCACCATTATTCTTCTTCTGATTATTACTACTAGTAGTAGTAGTAGGCTAGTATTAGCCTGCTTGCTTTTGCCCTAATATATGAAATTTGTCAGAGATTTTTTGGGAAAAAAAAAATCAGGCTGCACGGCGGACAAGTGGTTAGCACGCAGACCTCACAGCTAGGAGACCCGGGTTCAATTCCACCCTCTGCCATCTC
Organism: Doryrhamphus excisus; assembly: GCF_030265055.1. NCBI lineage: Eukaryota > Metazoa > Chordata > Actinopteri > Syngnathiformes > Syngnathidae > Doryrhamphus > Doryrhamphus excisus. The sequence continues at coordinate 15,053,621 of NC_080475.1, read as the reverse complement.
TGTGTGGAGTTTGCATGTTCTCCCTGTGCATGCGTGGGTTTTCTCCGGGTACTCCGGTTTCCTCCCACATTCCAAAAACATGCTAGGTTTATTGGCGACTCCAAATTGTCCATACATATGAATGTGAGTGTGAATGGTTGTTTGTCTATATGTGCCCTGTGATTGATTGGCTGGCGCCCAGTCCAGGGTGTACCGAAGACAGCTGGGATAGGCTCCAGCACCCCCCCACGACCCTCATGAGGATAAGCGGTAGAAAATGAATGAATGAATGAATGAATGAAAAAAATCAATAAAAAATATAAAATTATTTAGGGGGGCTTAAGAACAATACAATCCTAAAATCCTAAAATAGGCCTAATGATGCCACTGGTATGCACATCTCTGCCTTGCATGTTGCACTACTAATTCCGGGTCAAAACAATTAAACAACATTGCAGTAATAAAATGCACAACAACCTGATTAAAACAACCATAATCTCTTGAGCTGATCCTCCTAATTGCCGTCATTCTCGTGGCTTTATCTGCTAAATGCTCTCTGATTGGCACTTATTAGATGGGCTGGACAGAAGACACATGACTTTACTACATGTGTCATGTGACATGCACAGTACAGCTTATTCAATGGTCCTGTTGGTCAGTGGGAGCGGATTGGACAGACAGAAGCGCTACATACCTCAGTGAGGTGTGGGTTGGGGTTGAATCCACACTGGTTACACACGGTGGCCTTACACTGGGTACAGGTGTTGTAGTTGGGCACAGCTGGTGGGTTGGAGAGCTCGGTGGTGGTGCACACCGGACATAATTTGCTTCTCGGCATGGGGGCGATCTGTGGCACCGAGTAGGGCGAAGTGGGCGTCATACCGCGGTCCGGTGACACAGACGGAGAGCGGCCCGTTCTGGAGCCACCTGAACTGTTGAAGTCAACTTGGAGGTTTCGACGGGAGGCGTGTTGTCCAGGACTCTGTCCAGCATGGGTTCCCATGTTGGACCCCCCTGAACCATGGCCCATTCCATGGGCAGAGCCTTGCCCCGTGCCAGAGCCCTGGCTTGACTGCATGTGACGTGGGGAGGTGTGATTATCATGGGTGGCCAGACGATAGGGTTCACCGCTTCGAGAGCCTATACCTCCTCCTGTGGCCATTCCTCCTCCGCTTCCCATTCCTGTTCCCATTCCTCCTCCGATGCCACCTCCAATTCCTCCTCCCATGCCACCTCCCATGCTCCCTACCATGTTGCCTCCCATGCCACCTCCCATGCCCCCCATTCCTCCAATGCCTCCCATCCCTCCTTGCTGCATGCCAGGCTTGGGGCTACCCATCTGACCCACTGCAGCCCTGGAGGAGAAAGACAAAAGAGACGCAAATTAGTCCACACAAAGGAAATACATCTGCATGAATTTAACCAGATATTTAATCATAAACCTGAGATATTGTGATTATGGCTACAATATTTAACCTGCCCATCTGTGGACAGTGAAAAGCAAACAAGCCAATCACAATGTTTAATATAAACTGCAATATGATGGCAATATGATTAGTAGGCAAGTATTCATGTACATTCATTCATTCATTTTCTACCGCTTTTCCTCACGAGGGTCGCGGGGGTGCTGGAGCCTATCCCAGCTGTCTTTGGGCGAGAGGTGGTGGTACACTCCGGACTGGTGGCCAGCCAGAAAATCACAGGGCACATATAGACAAACAACCATTCACACTCACATTCATACCTATGAACAATTTGGGGTCGCCAATTAACCTAGCATGTTTTTGGAATGTGGGAGGAAACCGGAGTACCCGGAGAAAACCCACGCATGCACGGGGAGAACATGCAAACTCCACACAGAGATAGCCGAGGGTGGAATTGAACCCTAACTGTGAGGTCTGCGTGCTAACCACCCCACCGCCGTGCAGCCCTATGTCTTGACACAAGCATATAAAGCAAAAAAAATCATGCCCCCCCCCACCACCACATCTGTGCTCATCAAAAAAAATATTTTTTTATTTTGCTCACAATTTTTGGGATGGGTTGCGGGGAGGGCCCAAGGGGGTTTGCTGTGTCATTGTTTCATAATTGCATCATAAATGCCCATTGTTGTTTTTTCTTTGCCGTATATGTACTAGCACTTGAGGTACCCGGTCTCTCAAAGTCCCCTGAGTGGGGGTCCCCTAAAAGCCGGGACCCCAGGCAAATGCCTGGTTTGCCTTTTGGCAAACGTTTGCTCACCCCTGTACTACAAATTCAAAAACTACTCTTTCTTGCATCAAAAATTAAATCATAAACAGTAAAAATAAACCTTTTAATTACTGTAAGTATGTAACTATAGAAAAGTTAACAGTATTTGGACAAAGACTCAATTAAGAATGATAAATGTCAATATATTTCCCGACAGTTCCATTATCTTCTTACAACCAGACAAACACAAACAGTATTTTTTAATGAGTCTAGGCTGCAGATTATAGTAGAGAAAGGACCTCCAAACATCCACAGGCATTGAGTAATTCAAGTAGAAAGTACAAAGCATAACACACACATACACATACAAAGACCTACTTCATACACACACCACAGGATGACTAAATATATATTTTTTTAACATTATACAGTGTAGTTCATTCATTCATTCATTTTCTACCGCTTTTCCTCATGAGGGTCGCGGGGTGCTGGAGCCTATCCCAGCTGTCTTTGGGCGAGAGGCGGGGTACACCCTGGACTGGTGGCCAGCCAATCACAGGGCACATATAGACAAACAACCATTCACACTCACATTCATACCTATGGACAATTTGGAGTCGCCAATTAACCTAGCATGTTTTTGGAATGTGGGAGGAAACCAGAGTCCCTGGAAAAAAACCCACGCATGCACGGGGAGAACATGCAAACTCCACACAGACATGGCCAAGGATGGACTCGAACTCGGGTCTCCTAGCTGTGAGGCCTGCTCACTAACCATTCATACCGTGCGCTCACAACACAATATTTTAAAGTGTATAGTATGTTTTGTTTGTTTACATTTTTTACAGCATGCAAACTCCACACAGAGATGGTCGAGGGTGGAACTGAACCCTGGTCTCCTAGCTGAGGTCTGCACACTAACCACTTGTCCACCGTGCATGCTACAGTGTAGTTGTACAAGGCAAATTGTAACATAAGGCGACCATTACAATTCAAGGCATACTATTTTTACTATTTTTAGCTGGAATTCAATTACTTTCCATCGTACTCCATTACCTGAGATGTCATAGATTAAAACATTATTTGATGAATTAATTTTAAAGAAATAATATGTAAGTGAAAGTGCTGATTAACTGAAAAAATCCTTTTGATCTCCAACTTTAGTCGTCTCTACCGACACCTCAAAGGAGAAGCAAGGCATTAAAAATGCATGCGGCAGTACAGGAGCTGTAATGCACGAGCGAATACATTTGTGTGCACGCTTTCATCATATGTGCCGTGATGGTTGGTGTGAGTCAACATAGCTCCACTGATTCATCCAGCAGAGTGGTGGAGGAAGACGAAATAAGAGGCTTAAACTGCCAAAGGAGCTGATGAAGGAAGGGAGGTACAAGAAAGAAGGAGGAGGAGGAGAACTTGGGTTGAGTGCACTGCTGCGTTAATATGCACACTCACTCGCTATATTATAAATGTATGCTTTATTGAGATCCATTACATTCATTGGCAATGGAGGCCCGATGGCGAAAAAACATAAACATGCTCGCAGCTTTCAGGACAGAGTGGGCGGCTATGAGGTCAAAGTTCACTGTGAACAACACTAAGCATGCCGGCTTTGTGTGTGTGTTTTGTTGCGTATTCAATAGGAGTGAGCGCAGAGGAGGAAATGAGTGAGATATTTATCTGCTTCAGCCTCTGCTAAAGACCTTCAATTGATCTTTTCCATCTCACTCTGCTGCATCAGCTGATTTCTCGGCTGGCTACACAACCATGGAGGACGTAATCCATGAATTTAAGCCTGTGATGTAAATCTTACATTGCTCTTAAATGTCAGTGGCACAGTTTTATACATCTAATCCACGCTATTGCCTTTCTAGCAGTTGTAGTGTTGTGTCATTGAAATGACTTGAAAGGCAGCTGTACTATATGGACAGTATGTATATGCATCCATGTGTGTACTTTATGTGTACCAACTGTGACTCTGGTAATTCACCACAAAGACAAGTCATCCGATACAATGAGCATTCACTCAAATATCTGCAGGCACAAAAATATTCAAACACTCAAACACCTATGAAGGGTGTCAGTCCCTGAGGGAGGTGTGAGATGCTAATCAAATCCAGCCCCCTTGACAGGAAACCGTAGTGCATGCATTCCATTTGTAGTGAAAAAGACATTTGCCATAGCACTTTGTCACATGAAATTCATTTTAAGGCTGTCACTACATGACAAAACAACAGTGGGTGCTATAAACACCCAAGAGTATGCAACCTTTTTTCACTAAAAGCTACATACTATTTTGGAGCTACTATTTTATTTTTTTATTGGGATCCAACACATATGGCCGTAACTTCTGAGTAATATTTATTTTCTGAACAATGACAACGGGACAAAAGTAGATTTTTTTTATTATACGTATATTTGGCCTTAAGGGCTCATTTCCTGCTATGGAATAACGCCATCCTTCCTACGTCTCATTCATCATCTTTATGTCTAGCCTAGCATAATGACCGCTTACTAGCTTGGATAGCAAAACGGGTTATCCAGACAATGTTAGAAATAGGCTGCATGGCGGTCGTGTGGTTAGCACACAGACCTCACAGCTAAGAGACCAGAGTTCATATGTCCGTATCTTAAAAGAAATACAGCTGAATAGGTGCAGATTCTGGAAAGTAGTTTTGTAGTAGTAGAAACTAGAAAGTTTTCTGTGTTGGTTGTTAGTACATACCAAAACAACAGTGGGTGCTATAAACACTCGCCCAAGAGTATGGAACCCTTTTTCACTGAAGGCGACATACTATTTTGGAGCTACTATTTTATTTTTTTATTGGCATCCAACACATATGTCAGTATCTTAAAAGAAATACAGCTGAATAGGTGCAGATTCTGGAAGAACTAGAAAGTTTTCTGTGCTGGTTATTGTGTGTAGCTGCTCTATAGGAGTCCACAACTCAATACAAAAGGCCGAAAGGGCACTTTGTCACATGAAATTCATTTTAAGGCTGTCAAGTACATACCAAAACAACAGTGGGTGCTATAAACACTCGCCCAAAAGTAGGCAACCCTTTTTCACTGAAGGCTACACACTATTTTGGAGCTACTATATTTTTTTTTTGGGGGGGGGGGGGGGGGGGGGATTCCAACACATATGGCCGTATCTGATAAAAAATACAGATGAATAGGTGCAGATTCTGGAAGAACTAGAAAGTTTTCTGTGTTGGTTATTGTGTGTAGCTGCTCTATAGGAGTCCACAACTCAAAACAAAGGGACGAAAGGGCACTTTGTCACATGAAATTAATTTTAAGGCTGTCAAGTACAGACCAAAACAACAGTTGGTGCTATAAAGACTCGCCCAAGAGTATTTAACCCTTTTTCACTGAAGGCTACATACTATTTTGGAGCTACTATTTTATTTTTTTATTGAGATCCAACACATATGGCGGTATGTTAAAAGAAATACAGCTGAATAGGTGCAGATTCTGGAAGAACTAGAAAGTTTTCTGGGCTGGTTATTGTGTGTAGCTGCTCTATAGGAGTCCACAACTCAATAAAAAGGGACGAAAGGGCACTTTGTCACATGAAATTCATTTTAAGGTTGTCAAGTACAGACCAAAACAACAGTGGGTGCTATAAAGACTCGCCCAAGAGTATGCAACCCTTTTTCACTGAAGGCTACATACTATTTTGGAGCTATTTTATTTTTTTATTGGGATCCAACACATATGGCCGTAAGTTAAAAGAAATACAGCTGAATAGGTGCAGATTCTGGAAGAACTAGAAAGTTTTCTGGGCTGGTTATTGTGTGTAGCTGCTCTATAGGAGTCCACAACTCAATACAAATGAGCATAATAACCACTTCAGGTGGTTATGGTTTGGTTATGGACTCCCACCTCAACACCTACTAGCTACTGCATAAAATGTACAAAAATGAAAGAATATGATCCAAGACACAAGCAGACAGGAGACTCGGAGCCCCACCTAAAAATAAATCTGTCAACTTGACGAGATTAACTATTCACTTGTTTCATTTCCGCTGGCGACATTTGGGTAAAAGGATGATTTCATTGTCAATTAATTTCACCAACACAATCAGACAAGCTGGCAGCTTCACTGTTTGAAGCTGCAAATAGAAAAAATAGCTCAGCACAAACCTTTTCCAGCACATCCGACAAAGTGACCTATTTTTTGAAATTCAATTTTTTTTCCCCTTACAATTTCACACTGATAAGAAAAACATTCCACTTGTGTGCCAAGACTACAGAAGCAGAGCTGAGCTTAAGAAGAGTAAAAAAAAAAAAGAGTAGAATGTCACTCTGCTGCCAAGGGGGAAAAATACACAAATATGCTTGGTTTTATATGTACCTCACTTTATTGATTGCTTGTGTATTTATGACTTACCAAAGCTCTTTCATGAAGTTTCTGATGGGGCTTTTCTCTAAAATCAAACATGTTTTTATATTTGGTGGAACCTTGGTTTTCGAATGCCTCACTTTTCCTATGATTCGCTTTTTCCTCAGTTTTCATACAATGTCATCAGACAATATTGTATGCATTTTAATGGCTAAATAATCCATAAATATGTGGCGTTGTGCTGTGTTTGAGTAAAACGCACTGAGGGATAAGGAACAGGCCGGTAAATCAGTGGAATGTTCTGTGAAAGAACGCAAGTGTGTAATTCATTTATCACAAAACAAAACGAAAGGCTAATAGGAGTCAACACAACAAGCACACACGTTCTATTCAGCCTTTACGTGTCAACGTCGTAATGAGAAAACACAACATGACCTTCACTGCTGCGGCAGCGAATGGGAAAAATAGCAAAGCACAGCGTAATACCCACTCACACAAGCATGAAAAGTCACAGCAACTTGACACACTTCTTCTCACCGAACATTTTACCCTCCAGTATTAGCAGAGTATAAACAGGTAAAGTGTGTAATTGCTTAAATATTACCTGTCAACATGGCTTCAACAGGATTTAGCAGATACAAATGAAAATTAAGCACCATATTATGTTCTTGATAGGATTATTTGGCGTCACAGTGGCGGGCGGACATGCTGCACCATATTTTGTCACACAACACAATTCATTCATTTTTTTACCGCTTATATTCACAAGGGTCAGCAAGGCAGCTAAGTGTTACAATAAAGAAAAATCGGCATTATTGTTGTGATGTGAAAATCTTTCTGTAGGATGTTTTGAAACGGTGGTGGTGGGCTGCTGCCGCCATGTCAGTTTCTTATAAATAACAATTTTTATAATGTACTTAACTTGTTCATAATCTATGCTACAAATAGCCGTGATATTGTGGTGTTATGATTCTTGTCACTTACTTTGTAACCCTTAATGATCAGTACATTTTACTGCGTTCAAGGATGCTGGGAAATCCCAGACTATTCACTCCAAACATGTGAATTCATCTTAAATGATGTGGTTTTTGAACGCAACTCCTCATTCATTCATTCATTTTATACCACTTATCCTCATGAGGGTCGCAGGGGGTGCTGGAGCCTATCCCAGCTGTCTTCGGGTGAGAGGCGGGGTACACCCTGGACTGGTGGCCAGCCAATCACAGGGCACATATAGACAAACCATTCACACTCACAATTTGGAGTCGCCAATTAACCTAGCATGTTTTTGGAATGTGGCAGGAAACCGGAGTACCCGGAGAAAACCCACGCATGCACGGGGAGAACATGCAAACTACACACAGAGATGGCTGAGGATGGACTTGAACGCGGGTCTCCTAGCTGCGAGGCATGCGCACTAACCACTCGACCACTGTCCAGCTCACAACACAATATTTTAAAGTGTATAGTATGTTTTGTTTGTTTACTTTTTTCCACAAAGAAAATAAACATCTAACATTCCAAAAACATGCATGTTGAAGAGAGTAGTGAGAATGAAGTTTATAGAATTTACAGAAAGTAATAGAGTAATTATTTCAACTCACTGACCTTTGACCTGCATACACAAGTGAAGCCAATCATGAGAAAGCGTATTTAAGGTGGCCAATTGCATCTTCAAAGTTGCATTTTCTCTGAAGAATAGCACCATGGTAGCCTCAAAACAACTGTCAAATGAACTGAAAGCAGAAGATTGTTCAACATCATGGTCTAGGGGAAGGATACAAAAAGCTAACTCGGAGATTTCCGCTGTCAGGTTCCACTCTTGGGAACATGGAAGACTACAGACACGGTCCTATTTAAGACCCGGAGTGGCAGGCCGAGAAAATCTCAGATAATCAGAGGTGAAGGATGATAAAGAAGTGTCAAACTCAACCCACAGACCATCTCCAAAGACCAACAACATGATTAAGTATTCAGTGCATTTTGCACAAGGAACAGATTTATTGGGTTTAAAAAATATATAAAAATGTAAAAAAATAATTTATTTGGTTAGAATACGTTTTGGTTATAGTCGGACCTTCTGTGACAGATGAATGACACTAACCAAGGTTCCACTGTATATATTTAACAGTAAATGTGCCATACTTCTTGTACTCTTTTAAACCTTTTCTTCACTTTCGCTTTGTGGTCATATACTAGGTACTATATAGCAGCATATACTGTACATACTGCACTGTACAATGAATACAGAGCAGATTGACATGTGTGAGTTGAGTCAGATGGAACACATGACCCCACTGAGTGACTGTGCGCTCTCTTCTCTCCCCACTCTACACCCTCTTCATTGAGCCATCTGGACATCAGTGCTCTTCATTCCCTTCTTCTCACTCTCCTAATACCAATTTAGCCTTCACTTATTTTTGTCATCAGCCTTTTTTTTAAACTCTCTTTATTTTACGGCCATTGTCACTGTCTATTTGCAGTAAATTAGGCGCCATTGTTTGCAACGTTTTGTGCCGCATACAGTTTTTTCTTCAGTTGTTGGAATGGAGTGGGTTATTTTGAGCATGTTGACAATGACAATAAAGTAGTCAATACCTAAAAAAAAACATTGTGACTCCACCTTTTACTTAAAACTTGTCTATTATAAATGCTAATATCGATAAATCACTAGTTGTTTGGATCAGCCGTTTCAGTTAAATATGATGAGAAATCAAATGAAGTTTATAGGCTTTACAGAAAGTGGGCAATAATTATTGAAACAAAAGCAAGCAGGTGCCAAAAATTTGGGCACCCCAACAAAAAAATGACATGGATATTGCTGTGCTATTTCTCTATGTATTGTGTTTTGCTGCAGTACATTGTTTTTCCCAAAAAAAAATGGTCACATATTTTTGTTTGGCCCAAATAAAGTAATATGCATTCATGAATGATGATATCTGTGGCGCCTCCACGCACACGCACACACACACACATACACACAGAGGTCACCTTGTTATTATGCTAGGCATACATTCCTTGATATCTAGCATTAGTAGTTAATCTTAGACAAATCGCTATCATTAGCTGACAGCCAACTCATAGCAGCAATGTAATATATAATATATCTATTTAATTGAAACGTTTTAGGATCTTTTCCGACTAAATTCTTGTGAAACCATGCAGCACAAGACAACAAATGGAACTTCTGAGTAATATTTATTTTCCGAACAATGATAACGGGACAAAAGTAGATTTTTTTAATATATATTTGACCATAAGGGTTCATTTCCTGCTATGTCATTACGCCATCCTTCAATTTCATTATCTTTATGTTTAGCCCAGCATCATGACCGCCTACTAGCTTGGATAGCAAAACGGATTATCCAGACAATGTTAGAAATAGGCTGCACGGTGGAGTTTGCATGTTCTGCCCGTGCATGCTGAATAGGTGCAGATTCTAGAAGAACTAGAAAATTTTCTGTGCTGGTTATTGTGTGTAGCCGCTCTATAGGAGTCCACAAATCAATACAAAGGGCCGAAAGGGCACTTTGTCACATGACATTCATTTTAAGGCTATCAAGTAAATGCCAAAACAACAGTGGGTGCTATAAACACTCGCTCAAGAGTATGGAACCCTTTTTCACTGAAGACTACATACTATTTTGGAGCTACTATTTTATTTTTTTATTGGGATCCAACGCATATGTCCGTATCTTAAAAGAAATACAGCTGAATAGGTACAGATTCTGGAAGAACTAGAACGTTTTCTGTGCTGGTTATTGTGTGTAGCTGCTCTATAGGAGTCTACAACTCAATACAAAGGGCCAAAAGAGCACTTTGTCACATGAAATTCATTTTAAGGCTGTCAGGTACATAGTGCGTGGGTTTTCTCCAGGTACTCCGGTTTCCTCCCACATTCCAAAAACATGCTAGGTTAATTGGCGACTCCAAATTGTCCATAGATATGAATGTGAGTGTGAATGGTTGTTTGTCTATATGTGCCCTGTGATTGGCTGGCTGTCGCCCAGTCCAGGGTGTACCCCGCCTCTCGCCCGAAGACAGCTGGGATAGGCTCCAGCACCCTGGCGACCCTCGTGAGGATAAGCAGCAGAAAATGAATGAATGTTAAAAATATTTTATATTGTCATTTTCTACAATAATATGAATAACTCAATGTTTTTATTGCTGCTGTCAACAGTGCAGCTCAGTGAGCATCTGAACTAAGTGCGCCTTTGCTTTTCTTTGGCTTTTTTATGACGCCGCCACAAAGGGATATCAGTGATAGCAAAAACAAAAAGTGCAACAACAACCACAGAACCAGAAATGTTAGTTAAAGAGACAAAAGAAAGCTGCTCCGTCTTGTATGAGCAATTCAATCAGTTCAATATCGGTGACATAGAAGCAAACACCAATGTGTTACACTCACGGCACTTATTTTTTCGAACAGCGTCTACAAAATGCCAGTAAGTAATAGTGACACTGGAACATAGCAATCACTTTGTTGTTTTTTTCAGACTGAAAATTACCGAGATATGTTAAGAGAGGGGCAGCACGGCGGTCTAGTGGTTAGCGCGCAGACCTCACAGCTAGGAGACTAGGTTCAATTCCACCCTCGGCCATCTCTGTGTGGAGTTTGCATGTTCTCCCCGTGCATGCGTGGGTTTTCTCCGGGTACTCCGGTTTCCTCCCACATTCCAAAAACATGCTAGGTCAATTGGCGACTCCAAATTGTCCATAGGTATGAATGTGAGTGTGAATGGTTGTTTGTCTATATGTGCCCTGTGATTGGCTGGCGACCAGTCCAGGGTGTACCCCGCCTCTCGCCCGAAGACAGCTGGGATAGGCTCCAGCACCCCCGCGACCCTCATGAGGAAAAGCAGTAGAAAATGAATGAATGAACTTAAACTATATTAGGAAAGCAGGAAGTGAACAAATGTAACAGTTACTGATTGTAAAAGTACCAGATGGAGGGGTAGGATTTAATAAGCTTTGCTTCTTCCTACTCCTTTTTGGACATGTGGAACTGTGAACTGATTATGTGATGCATTCAATTGGAATCTGATGCATGTTCAAGTGAAATTAAACCATTACCATTACTATAGCAAAGAGAATAACACCCTCGTATCACATATGCATTTAAATTGAGAAGGACAGGAAGGGATATGCAGGCAGTGCAAAAAAGAGATGGAGGGAGAGTCAAGGAGGGGCGGCGTCGGGAAACCACACTCTTACAGTACACGTGATACAATCTATTCACATTATGCCTTATACCCAAATACTCCCTAAGGCTGGGCTTTACATTGAGAGTTGACAAAAGTGGAATCATGCGCCATGATGCATCTGAGCTGTTAGATGTTGGCTTAAGCTGTCATCATACGGGCTACCCTCACTGTCTCGGTCTTATATAACCATGGCTCCTATACACACACACACACCCCTCTTGTGATTAAACCTGCATGTAACAACCCTGCATTATTTCTGCACCATTTGCATGGTATGATTGTATATGGTGCATTGTGTTGTCATTTGAATGTGGAAGGATGCTGTTTTAGGTCTGAACATGACGTACCACTATGACACACACATACACAGACATATTCAAGGCAAGCCCCGTACACGCACACGCCCACACCCACGAGTATCACGTGTCCACACCCAAAAAAAAATCCATGCATTCATCAATGTCCATGCGGGAATATTGAAGTTTATATAAGATGAGGGTGTATGTAGGCGATTTCGTGCGTGGAGCACACGACGAGAGCGCGCGCGTGCGTGCGTGTGTTTATCTGCAGCCCGTCACGCCAGCTTTTCGTACAAAACACACACGCACAAATACTATCATCACAGCACATGACACCCGCCGACACGACCTGCAGATGATGCAGGCTGCCATGGCAACCGTTATCAGCCAATGTCAAACGTGTCCTCCTCATCGATACCGTGTAGTTCCGAACCCAGAACCTCCTCTGCTTCTCCTTACCTCGTCATCCCCATTCCGGGGCCTCCGACTCCCATCCCGCCACCGGCAGCGGAGCCGTTCACGGGCTTCATGTGTTGTTGTCCTCCCGGCCCTGTACTCGCTGGGTGTCCTCCGGGCAGCACGGAGCCCATCATCCCGGCCTCTCCGGGCTGCCCGCCGCCCTCCATGCTCGCTTCGTTACCCATCTCGGCTCCGGAGACAAGGAGGACGGTGAATCCTGCAGGTCCTCCCGATCTGCCTTTTTTTTTTTTTATTTCACGTCGCTATCTTTGAATTGAAATGTAGGTGCTCCAAAGTGGAATGGACGGGGGGAAGGGGCTAAAAAAAGGGAAGAGAGAAGAGGGAGGGCGAACTCAGCCTTGCTCCTGTATCACCGCCATCACCATGAGCATCATCAAACTCCCTGTCAGCCTCAGCAACGTGTGACGGGAGCGCGCTTGAGCCTGCATGTAGTACTAAAAACAACCGTCAGAGGGCGCAGCAATGGAGGGTGATTATATTAAGATTAAAGTAAACAAAGAACTTTTATCGGCGCCAGTTCTTCACACAAATTTCAACATTAAATTTGTTATTATGTTATTACTGTGCCTGTTGTGCGATAACTGAAACTTATAAGTAATAAAAGGGGCTTGTCTCATTGAACAGTTACTGACACCTAGTGGCCGATGTTGAAAACTACATTCACAAGTTGAATGGTGGTCTTATGCTGTATTTGTATTTTAGTTTAATGTTTGAAAATGCTTGATTTGGTAAAAAGTTTTCCTTTAGACTGGAGTCTATTGAGTTTTCCAAGTGGTTAGCGCACCGACCACACAGCTCAGAGACCAGAGTTCGATTCCACCCTCGGCTATCTCTGTGTGGATTTTGCATGTTCTCCCCGTACATGCGTGGGTTTTCTCCCACATTCCAAAAACATGCTAGGTTAATTGGCGACTCCAAATTGTCCATAGGTATGAATGTGAGTGTGAATGGTTGTTTGTCTATATGTGCCCTGTGATTGGCTGGCGTGTGAATAAGTTTTCTGTGCTGGTTATTGTGTGTAGCTGCTCTATAGGAGTCCACAACTCAATACAAAGGGCCGAAAGGGCACTTTGTCACATGAAATTCATTTTAAGGCTGTCAAGTACATGCCAAAACAACAGTAGGTGCTATAAACACTCACCCGAGAGTATGCAACCCTTTTTTACTGAAAGCTACATACTATTTTGGAGCTACTATTTTTTTATTGGGATCCAACACTTATGTCCATATGTTAAAAGAAATACAGCTCAGTAGGTGCAGATTCTGGAAGAACGAAGAAGTTTTATGTGCTGGTTATTGTGTGTAGCTGCTCTATAGGAGCCCACAACTCAATACAAAGGGTCTAAAGGGCACTTTGTCACATGAAATTGATTTCAAGGCTGTCAGGTACACAGTGTGTGGGTTTTTTCCGGGTACTCCGGTTTCCTCCCACATTCCAAGAACATGCTAGGTTAATTGACGACTCCAAATTGTCCATAGGTATGAATGTGAGTGTGAATGGTTGTTTGTCTATATGTGCCCTGTGATTGGCTGGCGACCAATCTAGGGTGTACCCCATTTTTATGTCACAATCCATTATGGGTTAACTATAGAGTCTAAATTATCATAAATATAGCACTATAAATCATAATATACTAATAATATTTATGTTATAAACAGTACTAATACGAATTTTACAACATATTTTATTTTTTTACATTTAAAGCTATACATCCATTTTTTTGCCGATGCTGAGGGGCGCATGCACAAGTAGGAAGGGCAGTGAGTACGTGCGCGTCCACATGACACTTTCTCACCGGAGCGAGCAGTGACGTGCACGAGCAGAGAGGCGACTGCACTGGGTGTCACGTGACTCCTAATCACACAGTGGTGGTGGAATACGCGCCCCGCCTGCTGCAGGCTGCATGCTCCAATCTCATTCATATGGATCAGAATGGAGGAAGGACCCTTAAATTGGCCCACGTGGAGACATTCAATTCAATAGTAAACAATAAGCAATTGGACTGCATAAACACAGCATTAATAGCACTCGTGCACTGAACTGAATAAATACACAGTCATCCCTCACAACTTCACTCCTTCATGGGTTTAAAAAAAAAATTCCAAGTGAGCATCGAGGAAAACAAAGTGAGAGTCATAGTTTCTCATCCAGTTTCCACTTTTCCTTCCTTCTTCAGTCTCCACAATGCAAACATGCAACATTACAGTCAATCACTTTGACACGTGCACTCATTGATCTCTCTGCAGGAGTGAATACTTAAATAGATTGAAAATGAGGAACGTGCCAACTTCCCACTCTGCTTGTATAGCAACATAAAACCTTATTGGTCAAGCGTGAATGCATAATTGAATGACTGCAGAGACCTCATCAGCACTTTCACCTGCCAAGTCTTTTACCTTTTGACTTTAGCTCACCTCCACAACAGTCTGTGCAACCTAATAAAAGAAGAAAAACTCCCCTCTGTAATTTAGAAGTAAATAAAAATGCAATTAAATCCTTAGTTTTATTGTATAACTGAATACACAGGAGAAAATCATCTAGAAAATGTGACTTCCTTTATTTGTTCTCGCTAATGCCGAGCTTTTTATCTTTATCTCAAATGCTGTTAACATTTCACCACCAATCAATTCCATGGAAGAAATAATATTCCAATTAAATCTCCCCTTTGTTTCCCTCTTACCAAACCGCAACAATAACACATTAGAATAAGGCACAGGTGGAAAAACAACACATTAATTGAACCTTTCCAACTGCTTTATCTTTGGAGAGTGATGGTGAGATGAAGCCTATCCCAAAATATCAAAGGTGCGCTGAAAGCTCGCCAGCTGCAATCTGGTCTATTCTTGGCGCAGGCGAAGCGCACCCTTATGCAGTGGTAAATTAGCTAAGAGGCACACAATGCAGACACGTCACCAAAAACATCTCCTCCCTCTTTGCCAGTTGCATCGGTGGCAGGCATGGAGGCGTGGGTGCGCCAGACTGCGCTGCTCACAAAAATTGTAAAGTACGCTAGCCACACCCATTTAGCGCACTTTACATTTATACATCAGAAAAGTGGAAAAAGCATAATAGGTCCTCTTTAAGAGTAACTGCGCCATTCTTGTTCATTCATTACTTTTCTACCGCTTATCCTCACGAGGGTCACGGGGGGTGCTGGAGCCTATCCCAGCTGTCTTCGGGCAAAAGGCGGGGTACACCCTGGACTGGTTGCCAGCCAATCACAGGGCACATATAGACAAACAACCGACACTCACATTCATACCTATGGACAATTTGGAGTCGCCAATTAACCTAGCATGTTTTTGGAATGTGTGAGGAAACCGGAGTACCCGGAGAAAACCCACACATGCACGGGGAGAACATGCAAACTCCACACAGAGATGGCCGAGGGTGGAATTGAACCCTCGTCTCCCAGCTGTGAGGTCTGCGTGCTAGCCGCCATTCTTGTTAATCACCTCAAAAATTGTGTTATTTATTTTTTCATAGCCCCCAGAATTTTTGTCGGTGGTCCTGATGACTGATTCAAAATGCCGGGTAAATTATACAAATTCTTGCTGTAGAAAAGGGGTCATCGATGCTGTTTAAACGTTCATATCTTATCTTTGTATGAAACATACACTGACAGTACATTGGGAAACGACAAGCCACTCTCATTACTTTCATTCTTGTCAAAAAGGAAATGGTGTAGGTTTTTATTTTAATAGGTCTCAGAACTGGAATCCCATGACCCAGATCAGTCAGCGTTTCACCGAACCATTTCTGTTGTCATTGGCAAGAAGCCTTAATAAGGCCGGAAAGAGCCATGAGTCTTGTCTTATAGCCTTTATCCAGATGGGAGTATTGCACTTTTGTCTCTCATACATAATAGTAGTATTATTGTGAGTCCAATATCATACTGTCCCTCAGTTGTGTCCATCTGTCCTTACCGATGCGTCATATAAAACACTAATAAACACGCCTTCCAAATGGTTGTATGGTTGTATTTAATTATATATTAGTTTACACCTGTTGGACCGAAAAGAGGAATTTCTGCTGACCAACGCTCTAAGATATCATGCACTGACATTAAATGTACTGTATGCTCACACGTACTGTATGTACATTAGCTTCTCTTATTATGTGACATTGAAGAATAAATGGCGCCCCCTAGTGTAGAAAGGTGGCTTACACATTGACAATAATCGTCCAATTCCAGGGATGCAGCATCCAGGCATCAATCACCAGTGTAGCCATTTAGTTTTAAATACACTTAAATAGGACCTATTATGCTTTCCCCACTTTTCTGACCTATAAATGTCTGTTTAAATTGCATTATTCGATGTTATGCAAATAACTGCGCCCGTTTGGCCACTAAGGGGCAGTAAGCCCCCAAATACTTTACACAAGCTAATAGAAGGGGATCTTGTGAAAGCTTTGGATGTATAAATATCCATTTGGTAATTAATTTTTAGTTATTTATTACAGTTAACTGTCATATTAAAAATTTCCGAGTTAAATCTACCAGCTAATGCTGACAATTATTGTTTTTCAACTTCTTTTTCCAATGGAGGCATTTCCAAAAGTATTATAATATGATCTAATATTTGATTATCAAATATTTACTGTTTGTTTGTCATTAATATTTATTTTCTCTTTGGCACAATACTGTAGTTACATGCAAGCGCAGAGGGGTTACTGGGGTCATGACCTATGAAAAAATCAGATCCAGCCAATGCAACCCACCGAATATAAAGGATTTAAATGTAAATGATTTGATAAATAAATAAACAGCCAGAATGGTGAACCCAAAGCTATGTCCTTGGTTACAACAGCAGACAGTAGCCTGCAAGATCCCGGAAGAGAGATATAAATTTAAGGAAAAAAAATGGCATCCACAATGTACCCCACTGTACATAGTCTACATTTTTATTATGTATTTAAAGAGACATGTTTACAAGTAAAGTACAGATAGTGGAGATGTTGGTGATAATTTGTGGTATAATTTTCCAAAACACACTAAATAGCTACTTCACAATATACTATAAATATGTTCTAAATTACACTTTAATTTGAACACAACACAATTTATGCTACCAATTTGGAACAAAATGCTAGCTTATTGTTGCGTTAAGTAAGCGGGCAACACTGATCTTTGCTTGCTTGGTGCACTTCCGGAACTTTGGTCCTGGTGTTTAGAGTGCAGGGAGGACGAGCTATGCTTCCTTCTCTCCTAACAACAAACTGATCAATAAGTCTTTTCTTATTCGAGCACCTCGAATCTCGTTACACTTGTTTTGTTTGAGGGAGAATCCCAGCAGAAAAAACAAACGGGGCGGCAGGTGAGAGACGTTTTCCCGCATGGTATCGCTTTTGTTCGGCGTGTTTGTGTGTATGTGTGTGTGTGTGTGTGTGGAGTGTATTTAGGCTGCAGACAATAGCCGGGTGCTCTCCGTTTGCAATGCAATGGTGTAGCCTGGTTGTGTGTTACGAAACAAACGATTTTTTTTTTTTTGGGGGGGGGTTGCTTTTTCATAACAAGCTACCATACAATCTTTTTTTTTGTTATGGCCTCCCTAATGTGTGCCAGTGTTACCTAACAGACGCTTTAGGGCACAACACAACCAGATTAAAATGTCTAAATTGGAGCATCGGTGTTGCTATAAATAGTTTAAAATACAGGGGTCTCAAGTTGAATTTAGGTCAAACTTTTTGCACATCATACTCATCTGTTGTTCACCACTGCAAACCACAACCTCAATAACAAACATATGTTACATGAATATCAGAAAAGGAGCGATATGTCTATAAATGTTTGTCTGATGAAGCTCTTGTTAATGTGGCTTTTGTGGCACCGACCGCTACTTAGTCTGGTTCCATTCTAGTACTTCTCTGGGTACTTCTAGTACCATTACAAACTGCACTAGTGAACTCCACCATCTCCTGTCATCCTCAATCACTCCATCAGTATGTTCCTGTTAGAAAGCTCTGCGAACAGGAAGAGAGCGCTTAAAGCAGCTCAGGCGTGATGGGAGTATGGCACAGATGAAGTGAAAGTTTGATGTCACCAAGGCAGCTAAGTGTTACAATAAAGAAAAATTTGCCATGATTCTATGTGAAAATCTTCCTATAGAATGTTTTGAAACTGTGGTGGTGGGCTGCTGCCGCCATGTCTCTTTCTTATAAATAACAAATTTTATAATGTACTGAACTTGTTTGTAATCTATGCTACAATTAGATGCTGTTTGTGCCGTGATATTGTAGTGTTATGATTCTTGTCACTCACTTTGTAACCCTTAATGATCAGTACATTTTACTGCGTTCAAGGATGCTGGGAAATCCCAGACTCCTCATTGCTCATAATTGCTCATTGCTCTGATTTCAAATAATATGCTATTAAAGAAACCATCCATCCACATGATTGTGTCAGTTGAATTCTACCTAGCAACAAGCGACCACACAAACATGACATGGGCTTTTTTTTTTCAGGTGTATTGGGGCGATGCTGAGATAGCAGAGGTGCATACAAAACAGGATGACCGAAGAGCAGCGGCAGCTGAATGGTCAGTGGACGATCTGCTACATCACAGATGAAGAGGAGGAAACCAGTGGAGATGAAGATGAAGACTACGTTATACATGGTAGGTCCCTAAGAAGTTAAGAAAACAAAACCAAACACTCCGACATGGCAACATGACTCAGGGCCTTCCAAACTTAGACGTTTAAAGAGTTCCCGGATGAGTATAAATGAACCGATTCCGGTTGTGGCGTGCTTGGTTCCCAACCTGAAGGTCATGGGTTCAAGTCCCATGTATATATTCATCACATTACAGATGGAAGCCATTGTCCTCTTAGCAATGCTTTGGTCTTGTCTTAAACAAAACTCCTCCTAACAGGCTCATCTTCAGTGTGTGTGTTACATAACCCAATGAATCATCTATTAGTTTTTATTAGGTGCTGACTCACGTTGCTGTCAAATGAAGTTTATAGGATTTACAGAAAGTGTGCCAGAATTATTTCAACAAAAGAAGGCGGGTGGCAAAATTTTTGGCACCCCAACAATAAATCATTATTTAGTAGATGCTCCACTGTTTATCTTCAATTTTCACCAAGACATGGTTTACATTGGCAGGAAAGGATCTCATTTGCATATTTTTTTCTCCCCCTCCTCATGTTGCATATCTATTTTGCTCTTGTGACATCATCATCGCCATGCGCCACCCTTGATTGCCTCTGTCCTGTCGTTGCCGTGACAACTGTCACCAGGATGCTACCCCCGTTTTTTTCTTGAGACTCTCTCTAATCTTTTTCATTATTCAACCTTTCAGTGCTCACATATGAATTTGTCTTTCAAAATTCCCATTTATGCTTTCCCATCATGACAAATATGACAAAGTGATTTCCCTCTAAACTAATTTGGCCAACCTTAGCAGCAACAGAATTCTGTACCTTTGCAGAATTGTTGTAATTCAGTCACACTAGCCAAGTATACATGGACCCAAATATTAAAATTCCATTCAGGTTATTTGCTCAAATGGAAAGAATGTAACCTTTGTATACACCTCATTCCCAAAGAAAAGTGCCAATCCTTCTCCTTCTGTTGTTTATTAGCGGTTGGCAAGCAGCTTTCGTGTGCATTACCGCCATCTGTGGAACAGAATCTAAACCCTTCTATACGCCATTCACAAGTCCAGTTTTATTAAAAAAGAAAATATACATCTACTATAAAACATGTGCCGAACTTAATTCTGAAATATTAGCAAGATTGAACTTTATCTTTTCCTGTTCCCGGGTGCGTTCTTTCAGCGAATGGTGAGATATGACGTAACATGCAGCTCGAGACGTTTTTCGATTTAAAAAAAAAATGGAGGCGAGCAATCGGCACTGGACTGCTGCGGAAAGTTTAGTTTTGATTCAAACTAAATTTCAAGACTGGACGAATGAAAAACTGGCAATACGGAGTTATTCTAACAAGTGAAAGAAAAACTTGATGAAGTCGGTATCACGTGATGTTGATGTTTACGTTTTACTGCGTATGCCCCATTGACTATTCTGGTTGATTATAGCGGCGCATGTAGACAAGAGATTGGAATATTCCTTTCCATGTATACCATTGTTTTCGGAAATGTCATTCGGAAAGATTCTATTTGGAAAGAGAAAAACTCATGTAAACGTGGCTAATGTAAGGTTAACCAGCATATCACCTTTTTAAAGCCACAACAGGACTTTAGTTAGGTCACTCCAAAGTCTTCATTTTGTTTTTCCTGAGTTTGTTTCACCTTCAAGGACAGATGGCTGGAAATTTTCCTTCAGTGTTTTGTGTGTGTGTGTTAGTTTGCTTCATGTTATTGAGTCTTACCACGCATGACTCAGCTTATTCGCATCTTTCATAACATCCATGTACGTACACATACATAGAGGAGCAGGAGGAGCAGCCTGTTGCTCCCCATTCTGTGTGTAGGCGTTGACAGCATCTCACTAGTTCTTCTCGTCAGAGTGAGGAAAAACAACATGTTTTGTCCTCCCATGTCACCGACGCCTGTTGCTTTCATCAGTTAAAAGAACTTTGTTTAACTTTTGGGCCAAAGTTTAACTAATTCTATTAGAAGGATTTCAACTTTCACTTTTCAAATCCAAAAGCAAGTAAATAGGGATGACCGATCACATCGGTCACATAAGCATGGACGATTCTTATTGGTCATCAGTCAATGCATTTATTCCCTTTTAAGGCAACATAAACTGCAATGAATGTACAGTAGCAGCGGCAGTCACTTCAAGTGTAGTAGTTGGGTGTTTTTGTGCTGATTAGGAGTTGCACAGAGTGATGAGTGGGAGGTGATACAGTAACACCAGCTGGTCTACATACTGGCACATCACACTGCCAGGTTGCGCTCAAAGTGTGTGTGTGTGTGTGTGTGTGTGTGTGTGTGTGTGTGTGTGTGTGCGAATGTGTCAACTGTGGGCTCAGAGGTCACATCAATTCATGAAATTCACATAAGTCCTTACTCATATTTTGGCGTCACGTTCATGACTTTCATATGAGTTGATTTCATCCCAGATGTCATCTCTGGGAATCTTTTATACATTGGTGGAGTCAACAGATTGTTTCATTGATCAAATGAAATGAGCTGCACAGTGGAAGAGTGGTTAGCGCACAGACCTCACAGCTAGGAGACCCGAGTTCAATCCCACCCTCGGCTATCTCTGTGTGGAGTTTGCATGTTCTCCCCGTGCATGCGTGGGTTTTCTCCGGGTACTCCGGTTTCCTCCCACATTCCAAAAACATGCTAGGTTAATTGGCGACTCCAAATTGTCCATAGGTATGAATGTGAGTGTGAATGGTTGTTTGTCTATATGTGCCCTGTGATTGCTGGCCACCAGTCCAGGGTGTACCCCGCCTCACGCCCAAGACAGCTGGGATAGGCTCCAGCACCCCCGCGACCTTCGTGAGGATAAGTGGTAGAAAATGAATGAATGCCGTACCCTACGTACTTCATGTTTTTCTATTGAATAGATAGACACATAACTTTAGTGTTTTACATATGGTGATCTATGACTTTAAAGAGGACCTATTATGCTTTTTCCACTTTTCTGACCTATAAATGTACATAGAATGTTGTATTCTCGTGTTAAACGATGCCAACGTTTCAGATAATGATGTTTGTGCATTTAGAAGTGAGCCATGAAAAAAGTTTGGGATGGCTCGAAACGCTCAGTTTCAGAAGGCGTGGTAAAACTGCCCCTTTGTGATGTAACAGAGTGGTGGATTTCCTTATATGGGCATGGCTGTAAGACCATTTTACCCCAAGGAAAATATATATGTGATGTTATACATCGGTATCGGTTGATATCGGAACGGGAAATTAAGAGTTGGACCATATCGGTTATCGGCAAAGACACCAATATTGGACATCCCTGGAGATATTTCAAAATAACATATTTCAGAGCTGTCATTCATTCATTAATTTTTCTACTGCTTATCCTCACGAGGGTCGCAGGCGGTGCTGGAGCCTATCCCAGCTGTCTTTGGACGAGAGGCGGGGTACACCCTGGACTGGTGGGCAGCCAATCACAGGGCACACATAGACAAACAACCATTCACACTCGCATTCATAATTATGTAAATACTACGATATTTGTATGTACTATTTTGTATGTATCTTCAACTCACAAACACATTTCTCCATACTTCCTCATTCGGCACCACTCTCACTCGAGGTGCATTCACGGACCCCTCATGGTTGCATGTGTAGCAATAAGTTAATAGTCGTGCCTAACACAATAAAACTTCACTGTTGTTTAACAGATTTGGCACAGATTCTTATAACATTTACCGTTTATTTAAGGGACATTTGTTACATTTTACACCTTTTCTTTTAAATAGAGCATATTAGTTTGCAGTTCCTGTCGTGTGCATGCATGCACGTGTCAGTCAAGGCAACATAAACCAGAAAATCTGAGGGCTTTTTCCTCTAAGGGGGAGGCGCTGCATGACTAGAAGTGTGTTACTGTGACAAAGGTGAACGTGTGCGTGTGTTGCAATGACTTCCTAGCCAGTGCTTGTTCACTTTGCTCCTATCTCCACCGCCTCCTCTCTTTTTTTCCTCCTCTCCCTCCTCTTCGGGGCTGGTGGCGGCCCCTCCCCCCCACCGCATAGCTGTGTATGTATGTGTGTGTGTGTGTGTGTGTGTGTGTGCATACCAACACAGAGGCCTTAAAGAGGTCCTAGAGTTCATAGACCTAATGTTTTTCCTTTCTCTGATCATATTATCTACGACTGCCATTCATGTATCTGTTTTTGTGTCATAAATTGAGATGTATTTGTTTTGCAATTGTTAAGTAACACCTCCAAATTTGGCTAGGACTTACAAAATGTCACTTTTAATTTGAGGCTATTTCATAACATGCCTAGTTTTTCACGAAGGAAGACTAGAAATGTAGTCCAATATTTTATTATAAAAGTATTCTGATCATTGAAAATCAAATCAATTCTACCAAGATGATTCTTTTTTTGCAGTTGAACCCTTACCCTTGTTACCTAAGGCAGCCTCTCCGGAGGGGGCATGGCTTGCTGACATCACGTCCCAGTATCAGTATGCAAGGGAGGGGTGGGAATGAGGGTGAGGAGTAGGAGGAGGAGTAAGCTGTGAAAGCAGGCCACAAGGGAGGCTTCCTACACACGGCGGTGAAGGGCAGCTTTCATTGACCAGTGGTTTTGTAATTGTCCCAGTGGCCTTGTGACTGGCGGCAACGCACTTAAAAAAAAACTTAACCCGTTCTCGATTAGCCTTTGGAACCAAGGACTGTCCACTCTGCCATTAATGAATGGAACCGAGTGAAGTATGGCACGGAGCTGAAAGTCCACTATCATAGGGCCAGGTATACAAAATAACAATAACAAGTCAGTACATGAATAGGAGTGGAGTGGGTGTGATCTGTGACTGACAACTTGTGATGGGGCACGAATATTGACGTCAAAAATAACCCAAGCGCTGGGTTAACCACTTTCAGATAACCCAATATGGATAAAAAATGTCACAACCCAGCAAATAACCCATTATGGCCTTAAACATTTAATAACCCAGCGTTTGGGTTGAGACAATTACTCAGATTGGCATTTTTTTTAGAGTGCAGGCGAAAGGCTGCTCACACTTATGAGGCCTGTCCACTGAGAAAGGATGCTAGTTATCAGCATGGATTTTTATGGATAGTGTCAGCTTTGGAGAAAACACGTTAAAACCACATGGCCACGGGTGAGTCACTGATTTTTTTTTTTTGTGGAATGTTTGGTAGGGTTTGTTTTCTTGGCTGGTTTTATTTAATCTCCTCTTATCATTGTTTGTATGCTGGTGAGACGGGAGGAGAGTGGAGCGATGGAGGTATAGGAGTTTTTTTCCACATTTGCACCAAGTTTCATAAGGCCTGTTATGGAATAATTGCAAGAGATGCCGTTCATCCTCGAAGGTGTTTTGGGTTATTTAACAGACCGAGATATACTATACCATGGGGCCTCCATTTTATGTTTATGGGTGACATTTTTATGAGTGACTTGTGGTGATTAGTGCACTGTTAAGGCAATGGTAATGGTTTTATTTCATTTGAACATGCATCAGATTACAATTGAGTGCATCACATAATCAGTTCACAGTTCCACATGTCCAAAAGGAGTAGGAAGAAGCAAAGCTTAGTGATATGAGTGATATGAACCTATAGTAATGACATAATGGGTACCTTTTATTATGTTGTCATGTAGAAAAGGCACATTAAAACTGACCGTTTACGCGGGAACCACAAAATCCAAAGAAATACAGCTGAATAGGTGCAGATTCTGGAAGTACTACAACACTTTCTGTGTTCTACTGGAGTCCACAATTTAATACAAAAGGAGTAGGAAGAAGCAAAGCTTATTAAATCCTATCCCTCCATCTGGTACTTTTACAATCAGTAACTGTTACATTTGTTCACTTCCTGCTTTCCTAATATAATTTGCTTTCCTAATAAAGTTTGTTGTTTTTTTTTGTTATTTATTTATTTTTGTCACGTACCGAAGTACGAAGTGATATGACCATATAGTAATGACATAATGGGTACCTTTCATGATGTTGTCATGTAGAAAAGGCACATTAAAACTGACCGTTTACGCGGGAACCACAAAATCTAAAGAAATACAGCTGAATAGGTGCAGATTCTGGAAGTACAGTAAACCTCGGATATATCGGATTCAATTGTTCCCACTGGTTTTGTCTGATATAAGCGAAATCCGTTATATGCGTATACCGGAAAATGTCCGTTTTACGCATATATCGGCTTTATATCCGGTATATGCGTGAATCGGATTTTATCCGTTATAAAAAGGCACTTCCTTGACTATGTTTCCAATGTACCTGGACGCGCAGGCAACGCTGCAAATGACGTCGTATAGCGGCCTGTCAGGATTCGGCGAATCGGAGCGCCACGATGCGGCCATCCGATATATGCGAGGGAAATTTAATGGAAATGCATTGGAACGGGACTGGAGATTTTGTCCGAAATAGGCGAAATCCGTTATAAAAAATCCGATATATGCAATGAATTTTTATTGGAAATGCATTACAGAAAAATTGGTTCTTTTTTATCTGTCCGTTGTGAGCGAATTTCCGATATATCAGAGTCCGATATATCCAAGGTTTACTGTACTACAACACTTTCTGTGCTCTGCGGGAGTCCACAATTTAATACAAAAGGAGTAGGAAGAAGCAAAGCTTATTAAATCCTACCCCTCTATCTGGTACTTTTACAATCAGTAACTGTTACATTTGTTCACTTCCTGTTTTCATAATATAATTTGCTTTCCTAATAAAGTTTGTTGTTGTTTTTTTTTTAGTAATTTATTTATTTTTGTCACGTACCGAAGTACGAGGTGATATGACCATATAGTAATGACATAATGGGTACCTTTTATTACTATGTCATGTTGTCATGTAGAAAAGGCACATTAAAACTAACCGTTTACGGGGGGAACCACAAAATCCAAAGAAATACAGCTGAATAGGTACAGATTCTGGAAGTACTTAACACTTTCTGTGCTCTACGGGAGTCCACAATTCAATGCAGAAGGAGTAGGAAGAAGCAAAGCTTATTAAATCCTACCCCTCCATCTGGTACTTTTACAATCAGTAACTGTCACATTTGTTCACTTCCTGCTTTCCTAATATAGTTTAATGGAATTCCGCTGGTTGAAAATTCATAAAGTTAGATATTATAGTTTCTCCAAGTGCTCATGTAGCGTATGCATGGTTGCAGCATTGTAGCATGCGACACAAATATACCAGTGAGATGCGTACACATACGTGTTTCATTGCACAAGTGCCCTGATGGGAAGTCATGTACAATTGATGAATGAGGAATGATGTGGAATATCGTCACTGCATTTTTTTGATAGTGAATATGCATCAAAACACACAAAACCTCACAAAATTAGGAGGTAAATTATACAGGGTCAAGCAAAAATGATCTGAGACATTTGTAGGTTAAATTAAAAGCAAATAAAGTAAAGAAACAAAGTGTTTTTATTTGCTGTCATGAATTTGACTGGTGAGAATCGCGCTTTCATTGTGGAAAGGTTTATCAAAACAAACGAATCTGTAACTGCAACACAACCAGCGTTCCGTTTGCACTTCAATCTTGGTAGACATGATCCCGTACCAACTCCAAACACCATCTTGTTCAGAGCTACTGCATCTGCATTGAAACCAAAATCAACCTGCCGACCTTGCACCGTTAGAACTGATTTTAATTTTTAAAACATAATGATATGATATATGTACTTTTCGAAAATACAAACACTTTTTTTTGTTTTTTTTTTTTTACTTTATTTTGCTTTTATTTAACCTACAAATATGTCGGGTCATTTTGCCTGACCCCGTATTTGCTGAATAAAATTCAAGCAAAAACCTAACCCCAATTACCGTTTTCATACAAAACCCTTCTAGATTCTCTTCAAATTTCCGTACCACTCCCTATTGAACTCTCTTTCAAGAGGGGCTTGTTTTCAAACATATAAATGTACTTGGGCGGCAACTTAAATCTGACCACGCTGAGGCATGAGGCGGGTCGGATTGACACGCCGCCATCTGTATGGGTCCCCCCTCAGCTGGGCCCCGCCTCGAGCGTGAGGGGTTATGTAAGTTGTTCAGCTGCCAGCCCTCCTTCCTGCCTCTACCTCATGTTGACATTGTTATTGAGAAGTGCACACACAGCGCCCGGGTAGCCAGTAGTCAGTGAGTCACTGAGGCAGTAGTGCAACAGAGCAGAGAACCAGGCCGTCGCACTGAGAGATAGCCTCGGGATGTGCCTTTAGAGTATAGACTGAGTGGTTTAGAGGTTTAAAACAAGGTCCTTCACTCCATAGCCATGCTGCTCCTAGATGAAGCCGAGTCTTTCACAGGTAAGCTTTGCACTTCTTTCCTGCATGGTTGGAATGATGTTGTGACATTTGGAAGATTTTAACAAGGAATTGAGGTGTAAAGTAATTAGAATGGCAGATAATCCTCTATGGTGAGGACTAACATGGAGGAAAACTGAGCAGATAATTGTGTCAAGTACCTCTGACATGTTCTAATTGTGCTCCAGTTGTTGGCTGGTGATTGTTAGGTTACTTAATGGTGTTGTGTAACACTGGATCCATACCTACTTAAGCATCTGCCTCTTGTTTTCTTGCGCTTCCCTGCTTTTTTTTCTTCTTCCCATTCTACCATTCAACACACTCCTAAACCCTTGACCTTGCCCTTCGTTTTGGCAATTCCCCCTTCGGGCGGTTTTTACTCAGTTTCAATCTCTGCACTGCTTCCACGTGTATTCCGCAGCCTCTCCCATGTTGTAGTCGGCCGCTGTGCTCCCATTGGCTGTTTCTACGGTTACTTAAAGCAATGCACAAGCAACATTGGTTGATGTGGGCCATGCTGAAAGTGTGTGCATCAGACCGGGTTTAGCTGTTAGCGGTGTTGAAGCGTATTTTGTATGTTAACAATATACTGTTGTTTGATGACTCTGCAACAATATGCTTATGTTATATTGATATTTATTTGGTAAATGAACAGGCAGTCTTCCGTTGCCCAGGGTTAGGTTTCATTGTCACCTCCATGTGTATTTATTCCACTTCCTGCATCTCTCCAGGTCACTTTGTGTGCATGAGTGATAGGAATAAATGATCTGACTGCCTTGTGGAGATGTCGTTTGGCGCCACCTGTTGGTTTGCATGTATAAATCTCAATAGGGAAGGAATAATACTCCCAATAATAAATGGAGCTTTTAAGACCACTACAATACTTTTTTTCCCTCCCTCAACTCTTGAGTGCTGCAGTGCCGACCGTGCTGCGCTGTAATTGGCTGCAGCGCACTGGCAAGGAACAACCTGTCCTATTTGTAATAGCACGAGGGTCTGGGCTGACCACAGGGACCACATGAAGTCTGACTGCTTTCGTAAGACCTCACTGCAGAGGCGTTTTTTGGCTCCTGTCTTTCATTTGCCTCTCATCATTCCTCCTCTGCATCCTTCCTACATGTCATATGGCCAAATTATTCGAAAAACTGCTGAGCCACACACACACCTCCTTCTTTTCCTCTTATCTTCGTTTAGTGTCCCATAAAACGCAGCATCTTGTCTGAGTTTCTCCAGTGTGCTTTTATTCAACAGTCACAGTGCGGCAGGCATGCTGTTACGTCATTGTTACAGTTTCACCAGACATCATACATTGTGTCAAAGGTTGTCCTCGGAAGAGTGCGCTCAAAAAAAGTCAAGGAGGGCATTTAATTGATGTGAATTGTAAATAATTTTCATGTGTTTATGCACACAACTTGATTAGTTGTTGTCTGAATGAGATAACATTTTTGCTTTTTAATGTGGAACCTGTTTACATTACATTTAATGTACATTTAATTCAAGTCAATGTTTCAAAAAAAGGGATGGATAATAATACATATTGAAATAAGAATAGCTGTACAACAATAACAAAATAGAAAAATAAAAAGTAAAAAAAAATTAGATCTTCATAAACACAGACAAAATATTTTATGGGAGAAAGATGGCATTTTTCCTCCCACGTTTTAGTAGTCGTTTCAATATTAATGGGATTATTATAATACATATTGAAATAAAAATAACTGTACAACAATAACAAAATAGAAAAAAAATAAAAAATTAGATCTTCATAAACACAGACAAAATATTTTTTTGGAGAAAGATGGCATTTTTCCTCCCATGTTTTAGTAGTCGTTTCAACATGAAAAGGAATGTTATGTAATATTGTTTCCATGACACAGGCAAGCAGATACTGATATGCTAGCCAGTGGAGATGAATCATGACAAACTCTAGCATGTGATGCTTTAGTTTTCTATTTTCGTGTGTGTGTGTGTGTGTACTGTGTATACGATCATCCTCCTCGTCCTCCCCCTCAGCAGTACTGACATACTGGCCTACTAACGGTTCCAGCTCACCTCCCCTGCTCGCCGTCTCTCCATCACACTCAAATATGTCTTCTGTTTTCCAGTTGTCTCAGGCATTTGTTATTAAAGGGGACCTTTAATAACTATAATTGTGCTTTTTTTCACTATTCTGACCTATAAATGTAGTTAGAATGTTGTATTCTCGTGTTATACAATGCCAAAGTTTCAGATAATGAGGTTTGCGCATTTGGAAGTGAGCCCTGAAAGAAGTTTGGGATGGCCCAAAATGCTCAATTTCAAAAGGCGTGGTAAAACTGCATCTTTTGTGATGTCACGGAGGGTTCGGATTTCCTTATATGGGCGTGTCTGTAAGCAGACAAGGTCTCTGTCCTCCCTCCCTCAAGCTCTGCTCCTCTGTTTACTTGCTAGCAAAGCCACATTTGTTTACAATTCCTAACGACGTCACCATCAGGTACAAGTGGTTGGAGTTCCTGATTCCCTACCAGCAAAAGAAATGTATTTTAATCGTCATCGGTATTTCACACTGGACTGTTTAGTAAACATGGACCAGTATGCAGCTGGATTAGCAAATGCCTTTCCAACATTACTTGGTCGTGTGGAAGAGTCAGAAGAGCAAGCAGTAAGTAACAGTTTATCAGTGTCCTAAATGTGTTTATTTTGTGTAAGTCAAAAGCGCTCACATCCAGGGAGCGACGTTGCAAATTAAACATTTCCCACCACAATTAGTGGCCACATACGCTAAAATGCTAAAGCTACTTGCCATTGAGAGACATCTTGAAGTAACCTCTTTTCTTGAAAAACTTCAGACTGTCTAGTCTCTACTTCCAGATCGGATTCGGGATCCGACATGTATATCAGATCTTAAATCAGATAAATTGGCGTTTATTATCAACTCCTATACCGTTCGCAGCTAGCGGCACAAACCAGAACTCCTTTTAAGTACTTGCAAGTGTGACCAACCACAGCGGAGTGGGCACATCTGGAGGCAGGACATGTGTGGAATACATTAAAACAGATCATTTTCGAGGGAACCACGAAATTCAACGAAATACAGCTGAATAGGTGCAGATTCTGGAAGAACTATAAAGCTTTGTGTGTTGGTTATTGTGTGTAGCTGCTCTATAAGAGTCCACAACTCGATACAAAGGGCTGATAATAGGTCCCCTTTAAGGCACTGCTGTGTTTTGTCTTCATGTGTACGACCCCCCGCCGCAGACGGTTTTGTAACTCACCTGCTTCAACAGTAATAAAGCGGCTTTAATAGCGCTTTCAGTACAGGCTGTTATATAAGTTGTGTGTGTGTGTGTGCGCTATGGCTTCATGCACAGAGCACTTTGAGTTTTTCTTTTTGGCTTTTTAAGCCAAGTTGTGTAATCCATTTGCTTATGTTGTTACGTCAAAGAAGAACACTATTTTACATTTTGGGGTTTTTCCAAATAGGAGTGCGTACTTGCAGACCTCCCCCAAGGAATAACATTGAAGCCAATCATATATTTCCGTGGATATGCTGCACATAAAGGGTGTGACTCATTACTGATTTACCATATGATGTTATTATTATGCAATATTTTTCCAACTACCGTGATTATGTCACAATCAAGATAAAAGGAAAAAATCTACAATATTTATGTAAAGGAGGATGGCAAAAGCTGTAGAGATGCTTATGGAACCTTCAGGTAAGGCTCCCGTTTTCCTCTCAGCTATTAGCGATAGACTCCAAAGTCAAAAACTGTTAACACAACTGATTACACAATTCACATCAAACATAGCATAATTCATAATGTGATGACTTTCAAAGGTTGTTGGACTTTAATAAAGGATATTTTAGCAGTCGTCGTATGAATAAAACATGTTGTCAATGCAGTTTTTAACAGGATATACAGGAGGAGATCACATTACCTGAAAAAGTCCAGATTGATACATATCAATATCGATGGCTGCTATTGGGGTACAATACTGTTAAATAATGAATAAAATGTAAAAAGCAGCGACTGTACACTGCAGTCGCTGCGTTTACTGTGAAATGCGATGGATCCACGAGCCAGCGCCACAGAAATGAATCCATTCCATGACTAGTTATTCATGATAACATCATTGGAGGAAATAAATAGGAACGCCGTGTTCTTTTTGAACGGGTAATGCAAACAGTCAAGTGGTTGTCATAGTTACATAGCAACAACCTTTAAATTAATATTACTCACAATCAGGCATGTGCCGATTACCGATCAAGGTATAGTCGCAATTTTCAAAACCAATAAAATTGTGCGTCATACGATATGAGAGAAAGCGGAGGTCCAACTTTGTCATAACCTGTATTAGTCTTCGCAGTCGGAGCTGAGCTTCGATGCGGTGTGTGGTGATGTACTGACCAAAAGACGGGTACCAACGTTAGCTTCCTCATTAGCATATTGTCCTCTCTTGGCTTCTTGAACGAAGATTTAAGGGTGTCGACCACCTCTGGTGCAGGCGCAGTGGTCGCTGACGAGATTTCTGAAAGGCATACTCGCCCACAGCGGGTGCAGCGGGATGACGAATCCGGGGTTTAACCTGGTTCTTCCTCCTACTGCGCTTCTCCCCAAGGCCTTCGGTCAGCGGCAAGAGCTGATGACTGTTGATGGTCAATGTGTCAGATAGACGCGGGCGGAGTCTTTGGACCTCTTTGGTGGAGAGTCCACCATAAAGGCGGTCATGATCTCATCCCGCCCCATGGCTACATGATATTTGAAAAAATGTACTGATTTATAATAAGTATTCCAGTAGTATTTTGTACAATAATTAAAGGATAGTGAAAGCATATATCATATAAGTGTCAACTCTGCTGTAACAGGACACACACACACAAAGACAGTATGTGCCACTGTGTGTCAGACATCAAGATGGTGTGTGTGGTTCCTGTGAACACGGCGGTTGTGTAAGAGCCACAGGCAATAGTTATATAAGCGTCCCCTCATGTCCCCCCTCACCGTTGTTGCCCGCCTGTTAGAGTTCTGTTGCAGACTCAGACTGTATGTGAGGGCGCGCACTTGTGTGTGTCTGAGAGTGCCAATAAGGACGCGAAAAAGGTCACCTCGGTGTGTGAAGCAGCCTCTCCAGCAGTTGTACGCCATGGCAGTGACCTTGATTGTACCTTCTCTCATCTCACCTGATTTTGTTAGGCCAGAAAAATGGACTCTTAATAGGGATCATACTCTCAGCCACCGATCAGTCTTTCTCAGGCATTGTGCTCCTTCCAGTTTCCTTCACAGTGCGCAGGTGTGCCGAAACAAAAATATAATATCTGTCGTGTGGCACTCCAAAATCTCTGAGCTAGCTTTTGTATCCTTCCCCTAAACCATGATGTTGAACAATCTTTGCTCTCAGGTCATTTGACTGTTGTTTTGAGGCTACAATGGTGCTACTCTTCACAGAAGATACAAAGAGGATATGCATATGCAAGTCAAGGGTCACTGAGCTTACCAAACAAATTTTGTGTTCCAATAATTAGTTTTTAAGGTATTCAAATCAATACAACAAGACTGTCCAAATTTATGCACCTGCCTACTTTTGTTTAAGTAATTATTGCAGGTGCACCTACCGCAACCATGCCTGTTTTGTCCCGTTCTCGTGGACCCAATATTTTTGTCTGTTGAACTGTGTGTGCCTTAGCTTGGCCACAATAAAAGGCCAGTTACATTACAGTATATGTAATAAATGGGTACAGTGCACAATAGTGTTTCTCGGAGCCACACATTCTGCCAGACAGGCTTAGACAAATCATTAGCATTAAAAGTAAAGACTCTCAAAACATTGTTCCCAGTACTAAAATCACTTTTAAAATGAAAAAAATCCAGAATAGTAGTAGTCCGACCTCTTTATTAAGTGGTTTGTCTCCATACATTTGTCGTTATATAAGTCTGCCATTAAAGGTTATAGAAGAAAGGAGCGGAGTGGTTTAATTTTAGAAAAGCACCAGCAGTTATTGAAGCGTGCTGTGAAAATGGAAGTCATCATGCAGAAGGTGAAGGAACAGAAATAAAACAATAGGTGAAAGGTAAAATGATGGAAACGGCAGCTTGGAACAGTCAGGTGACAAATGTTATCGCTGCAGAGAACTGAATGTTCACAACTGTGTTTTTGCAGGTGTTACACAATACCCATGTTGAGTAACTGGACAAAAACCAGGAGTTTAGCATTTTACATTCAGTTTCATGTAATTCTGCATGGGTCTCGACGGCATTCAGTTTGAGTCTGTGTGTGTTGGGTAGCAAGTTACATGTGTGTGACTGTTAATTTATTAGATATCCGTGTCTCGTTATCTTCTTACGTAGAGCAGAGGCGGAGGACGCAGGAGGTAGGTGGAATGTCCTCTTGAGCTTACTTCCCGCCGTGTGCACACATCAGAAGACAGGAAGTAGAGAGCGAGATAAGACAACGAGGGCTCATTTAGTGTATGTTGTCTAGTGTTTATGTCTCTAATTAGCATTCAGTATCCAATAGATACAATATTAAGTAGTACTGTATTAAAAAGGGGTGTTCTCTTTTCTGTGTATTGTATTGTAAAGATATAAAAACAGCTAAAGTGACGGCTAAGAATGCATGTAATGGGATGCAACTATTCCACATATAAAGCCTTATAAAAAACACCTCTCAATTTACATAATTGTATTATTGTTCTTAGCATTGTTACGCCAAAGAACTACTTTTACTAGCATACTGACACCACAACGGCTAGCAACTGGCTTCATCACACAAAATACTGTTATTGTTATTATGTAATATGAATGTTCATGTTGCGACATGGTTACAGCGTGGATATAATACCGTAAAATGTTTTAAGACAGCGGGGTTTCTAGGCAGAATAGTTGTGTCCCATTATATCCATTGTTCAGCTAACCCTTTTTATCTGTTTGTATATCTTTAGAATGCATAGGAAAGAGACATGTGTTCATATCTCCCTTAAGGATTGTGGCTCATGGGCAAAATTCGAAAAAAGTGCTGTATACTATACTTTTACTGATTTGCTGAATTTTGTTTTATTCAAAAAATATATATATATATTTTTTTTTTTATTTATCGGAAATTGGTGCTTTTTCTTTCCCGTTATTTTTTTTTTTTTTTTAGAAATCCTGTCTGGTTTACCCTCAGTTGGTATTTATAGATATATGATAATAAAGCATAAAATCCCAACAAAATAAGTGAATAATAATACAACATACTGTGACAGGTTCAAGTCGGTCGGACAGAAAACAGTCAAGTTTCAAATTGCTTGAAGGAACTGCTCTTTTATTTGCTAATATCAGCTTAGCAAACACTCACACCACACAGCACAGAAGAACAGAGGGTTATCAACTACCAAATACTGTTTGGCACACGGTGCAATCAACACAAACACAAAGCATGCTGGGAAGCCCACACGCCCACTTCCCAAACATGCTACCATGTACTTTGTGCTGGTGACAACACGTGCCAGGAATAGGTCATGACTCTGCAGGTTACAGATCTGGATTTGTTAAAGTGCAGCAGCATGACTAAAATGTTCATTCATTCATTCATTTTCTACCGCTTATCCTCATGAGGGTGCTGGAGCCTATCCCACCTTAACTGTCTTCGGGCGAGAGTGGTCGCCAGCCAATCACAGGGCACATATAGACAAACAACCATTCACACTCACATTCATACCTATGGACAATTTTTTAGTCGCCAATTAACCTAGCATGTTTTTGGAATGTGGGAGGAAATCGGAGTACCCGGAGAAAACCCACGTATGCACGGGGAGAATATGCAAACTCCACACAGAGATGGCCGAGGGTGGAATTGAACCCTGGTCTCCTAGCTGCGAGGTCTGCGCGATACTTTTATTTCCGATGTCATGAGAACTTTAAAGGGGGGCAATTATGCTCATTTTTGGGGTCTTTGTACTGAGTTGTGGACTCCTATAGAGCAGCTACACATGATAACCAGCACACAAAGCTGGATAGATCATCCAGGATCTGCACCTATTCAGGTATATTTCTTAAGATTTTGTGATTTTGCGCAGCACTAAATTACCACTGTGTAGGCTGCGCCACCTTGCGCTGCGCCGCGATATTAGAGCCCTTTTGTTTTGTTGGGATTCAGTGTTATGTAAGCAGTAGATCTCAGGCGTTGCGTCCTGTTACTGTCTGTATTTACTGCGATGGAGCAGCTCAGGAAACTCCCACTGGCTGACCCAACAGAACACCCATCTCCTCCACTCATCTCTTTAGCCTCAAGTCACACAGCTTCTACGCCGTCTGTTCCAGGTGAAGTTCTGCTTATCCCTGAAAAGCAAGCAAGGAAGCGCTCACAGGACACTTGGGTGCTTTTCTTGTCACTGCCACAATTTATGGAAGTTTTGAATGTGCCCACGGGGAAGTAAATAGCAGCTTCTCACTCTTTTTTTTAGAGAGTGAGACACTTTCAAGTGGTCTTTGTTGAGTTTTATCACCATTCGGTGATTGGCCCGACAAAAACATACGCAAGCACACACACACAACGAGCACATGTAGAAGCTGTGGTTGCTAATGTTCCTCGGCTGGGTACTGAGAAGTTATGTAAACCCTTAACATATAGAGGCACTTACGTAACGTGGTTGCTGAAGACATTTCTCATTTTCCTGCAACCTCCCTTGGAAACACACACACACATTATATAGTTTTTTGGCTTTACATTCTTTGTAGCCACTTATCTCATAAATGTATTTTTCTCCAATTAATTGTTCTCAGTCGCCTAATTAGTTGCGTAGCGTTTGTTATGAGCCAATGAAGCCGTGCATCCTGTGCGTGCATCTTGTCATGTCAAGTTTTATACACCTTGGCTTTTAAGCGCTCAGATTCAGTCTTGTATTTTGAACGTTTCTTGACATAGTCCAAGAAAATGTGATGTTTCACGGTGGTTAAAACAGACATGCGTGTGTATGTGTCTTCCCCTTCTTCTCCATCTAAAGTGCATTATCTCACTTTGAATGATAACCTCACTTTTATCTCCCCACTCCACTTCCCGTCCAAGCCCTTGTACATCTCATTCAGCACGTGTGTGCGTAGAGGCTGTGTGCGCTGCCTGGAAGTGTTATATAACTGTTCTGTCAGGTAGCATTGAACAGGGGGAGCAACAGGGGCTTAAGCTGTAATTGATAGGTGATACTGTCTGATACCGTCTGCCGCTGACAGAACAACCATCGGAACCTGAGGAGAGCAGTCTAAGCT
Organism: Doryrhamphus excisus; assembly: GCF_030265055.1. Classification (NCBI taxonomy): domain Eukaryota; kingdom Metazoa; phylum Chordata; class Actinopteri; order Syngnathiformes; family Syngnathidae; genus Doryrhamphus; species Doryrhamphus excisus. Next base: position 15,016,997 of record NC_080475.1, on the reverse strand, counting down.
TTTGTTTTAAACTCCCCTAACATGGAATTGACTGACAGTTTTGATGCTACTTCATTATCTGACTGGAATCTGTCCATGGCAGTCGAGTTGTTAGTGCGCAGACCTCACAGCTAGGAGACCAGGGTTCAATTCCATCCTCGGCCATCTCTGTGTGGAGTTTGCATGTTCTCCCCATGCATGCGTGGGTTTTCTCCGGGTACTCCGGTTTCCTCACACATTCCAAAAACATGCTAGGTTAATTGGCGACTCCAAATTGTCCATAGGTATGAATGTGAGTGTGAATGGTTGTTTGTCTATATGTGCCCTGTGATTGGCTGGCGACCAGTCCAGGGTGTACCCTGCCTCTCGCCCGAAGACAGCTGGGATAGGCTCCAGCACCCCCGCGACCCTCGTGAGGAAAAAGCGGTAGAAAATGAATGAATGAATGAGTCTGTCCATGGTGTCCCAAATCTAAAAGAACTACTACCCATTTCTTAATAGTATCTGAAATACATACAACCAACAATATAGCTAGGTTTCATTGGCGGAAAAAAATATTCTTACTAGCCACAGCCATAGCAATAGCCGGTATAAGCTAGCTGGGTTAGCTTGGTTTTGCAGAGCATCTTAATGTTATTTCAGGTCTTCGGAATTAGAGCTGCACACATCCTGTCTCATCGTGGTAGTTAGGGATGTACCAATTAAATAAAAAAAAAAAAAGATTTTCCGTCTTGCCGATCCGATCCAGTCCGGTACTGATCTTTTTTTTAATGTATTTAAAAATAAGCTATGGTTACAAACATGAATTTGTGGAATTGGATATGGTTATGATTAAAAATTACAAATAATGCAACCAAAGTATTGCTGAATTAACTTTATTCCACAGCATGACCAAAAAAAGCATCTGCACACATTCCCACCATACGGATTCAGATGCTGCAACTTAATGTACCAGGTGTCACGAACATTGTAAGGTCATGTGTTTCATAACAGCATGGCATCGTTTTGTGTAGTCATCTCTAGCAGATTCTTGGCTAGACTGTGTGTGTGTGTGTGTGTGTGTCCTGGTTTTTGTTTCATAATCCATCCATATTTATGATCCAGCACTTACATAAGCCTGAAATCTGGTTCAGTGTGTCTCTGTCAGCGCAACTGAGAAGGGAGGAGTAGTGTAGGAGATGAAAAGTGAACAGTGAAGTGAAAGCAGATTTTGGGCAGGGAAAACAGGAATTAAAGGGGATCTATTATGCTCATTTTTCCGGCCCTTTGTATTGAGTTGTGGACTCCTGTAGAGCACAGAAAGTGTTGTAGGACTTCCAGAATCTGTACCTATTCAGCTGGATTTCGCGTGCTGCAATGCTGCAACCTTGCATACGGTATATGAGCACTTAGAGAAACTATAACATCTAACTTTATGAAATTTCAACCAGCGGAATTCCATTAAACTATATTAGGAAAGCAGGAAGTGAACAAATGTAACAGTTATTGATTGTAAAAGTACCAGATGGAGGGGTAGGAATTAATAAGCTTTGCTTCTTCCTACTCCTTTTGTATTGAATTGTGGACTCCTGTAGAGCACAGAAAGTGTTGTAGTACTTCCAGAATCTGCACCTATTCAGCTGTATTTCTTTGGATTTTGTGGTTCCCGCGTAAACGGTCAGTTTTAATGTGCCTTTTCTACATGACAACATAATAAAAGGTACTCATTATGTCATGGTTGTATTGGGACCCCCCTTGTCTCCCAATGACCTCGGTTGGCTCTTATTTTTTAGTGTTCTGCCTCTTTCTCATGTGGCTCAGTAGTGAGTATTTGCTCCAGCTGACTGTATCGACTCCTTCCAACATCTGATCAGGGTTTTATTTTTCACCATGTTCTACCACTATCTTGTCGTCCCAACTCAGATCAGTCCCACAGCGCCTCTTTCAGCTCCGAAAATGAGGCCCAGGGAGCCGACCCCGCTGCGTGGCATTGCACCCCGCAACCGTCTACCTCACCTTCGGGGGAGACGCCAGCCAACCCTGCCCCCTCGCAGCCGGCTTCGAGGCCTCACACGGGGGCATCGAGCCAAAGCCCCGCACCTCCCTCCACTCTGACAGGAACCAGGAAGAGACGCTCCAAACCGTCTCATATGAGACGCAACATCAGGTAGTTACTGTTTTTGTGTTCTATTAATATTAATAGTGTTGAATGTTGTGTTTGATTCCTTTCTTGTCACGGTTGTAGGAAGTTACTGAGGGAGCATCAGTTGGAGGCAGTGACCAAAGCTGCTCAGCAGGAGGAGCTTGAGAGGAGGCAACGTCTGGAGGAGCAGAGAAAGCAAGATTTCCCCATACCACTGCTGCCTGAATATGAAAGTGGTGTGTACCACTCGCACCTGTCAATCACAGGACGTGCATGTGGAGATACTGAGAAAATAAAAAACAAAAATGAAGCCTTGAAGCGTGCGTTGAGACACGCTAGTGTAAGACTATGTAACACAAAGCAGTGATCTGTTGTGCTTCTTTGTGCAGGTGATGTACCAAAGCATGTGTCATCATCATCGCCGTCTGCATCATCCACGTCGCAGCAGGGGGTCAGACAGGAAGCGATGGTCTGCCTGGACTCCGGTAGCGATGACACCAAGGCTGATGTACATCACGTCTCTCGCACTGAGCACGTACACGGAGCAGGTCAGACTCGCACAAACATAACTCAACATCAAGATGACAATATGCTGTATGTATCTCCAACTCACGAACATGTCCATAGTCCTCCTCGGACACTTCCTCATTGTCACTAGACACATCAGAGAGGCATTCAGGGGCACTGTGAACATCAGTGTCTGATATCATGCGTGTATGTGTATGTGTGAAGTGGTGGACTTAGGAGTTTGTCCCACACAAGGCTGCCCTCAAGTCCTTTCTCACCCCGGAACCTTGGATCGTAAAAGTGGGCTAGTAGGTCAGGCGCCTGCAGGAGGTCGCGCCAAGCAGAGGCGCGCACAGCTGTGAAGTTCTCCCTCCCGCGGCTGTTTTTCCCGAGCTGCTTAAATAGGATTTGTAGGCCAGATAATGATTTCATCCCCAAAGGACCACAGTGAGCTTCCATAGTGACAACATGGATGTTTTTAAAGGCATTTTATATTTATATTTCAGTATTTACTTATTCATAGGAGGATTTTAACATTTTGATTAGCACTGGAGTGTGTGTGTATAGGATTAAATTCCTTTATTGTACTTGTTGTACAGTTAAAAAGAATTTTTATCCCCGATTGTGTAAAAATGTATTAAATAATAAAGAAAAATGAAGAAATACTCCTCATAATAAATAATAATAATTCTAATAAATCCACAATAATTATATTGATTTAATCTTTAAACCTGTTCTGATGAAGATGCTAAAATGATGTAATAAATACAATTGAAAATCGTTATCTATAATTGCAAATTAAAATGAAATGCAAAAATTAGAGCTGTGAATTGATTAAAATATTTAATTGGAATTAATTGCATTTTGACCCGAGATTCCACCCTCGGCCATCTTTGTGTGGAGTTTGCATGTTCTCCCCGTGCATGCGTGGGTTTTCTCCGGGTACTCCGGTTTCCTCCCACATTCCAAAACCATGCTAGGTTAATTGGTGACTCCAAATTGTCCGTAGGTATGAATGTAAGTGTGAATGGTTGTTTGTCTATATGTGCCCTGTGATTGGCTGGCCACCAGTCCAGGGTGTACCCCGCCTCTTGCCCGAAGACCGCTGGGATAGGCTCCAGCACCCCACCACCCTTGTGAGGATAAGCGGTAGAAAATGAATGAACATTATTAGAGACCTCTCTACATGAAATAACACCCCTATAATCACTTTTACACACATTTATAGTAAACATAACAGAAAATAATACATTTAAGGCATAAACAATTAAGACATAAATAATATTTACATTTTTTGGAATGTTTATGTTCGGTTCCTCCCACATTCCAAAAACATGCTAGGTTAATTGGCGACTCCAAATTGTCCATAGGTATGAATGTGAGTGTGAATGGTTGTTTGTCTATATGTGCCCTGTGATTGGCTGGCCACCAGTCAAGGGTGTACCCCGCCTCTTGCCCGAAGACAGCTGGGATAGGCTCCAGCACCCCCGCAACCCTTGTGAGGATAAGCGGTAGAAAATGAATGAATAATTGCATTTTTTCCATAGTTAACTCAGAATTAATCACACTTAATCGTAGATAGAAATCTGTCGGGATGTAAATCTCTTTGCGGTTTAATATACAGCTATGATGTCGATTTTGAATTTAATGTAAAGGGATACCCCTAGTTTTTAAATGTTTAGTGTGAGCAGTGTTTGTCCCACTTTGTTTGACAGTCCTTGAACCCACCTTTGCTCACACTGTACACAGGTGGCTATACTGTATTTTTACTCTTTTTCTTTCACCTCATATTTAGTCCCAAATGTTGATGACCTTATTGAGTGATTTGTTTGGTACACATGTCATTTTCGACATACACTGACTAGGTTAATAAATCAAATAATGAACCCAACCCCTTTGGTTAAACATATATACTGTACATCTGTAAACAACATCTTTGTAGCAACCAATAGGGACTTTCTGGTTGGATGAGGGGGGAGGGGGCACAGAGGCCGGGAGTGTGTGTATTGTGGCTCAGCCTCCGTCTGCATCTGAATATTTACAGCGTCCGCCGGGTACATCATGTACAGTTCCCTCACTCCCTGAGGGCGTCTCACAAAGACACAAGCGAAAAACACTCGACTAAACATATACCACCTGCAAGCACACATGATTGACAGCTAATAGCTAATACGTGAGCTTGTTACAAAAAAATGGGCAAACAGATCACAGTGGGTCTGTGGAGCAATAAACCTGGCTAATCCTGGTTGGGAGCCACAACACACACATACACACACACACACACACACACACACACACACACACAGTGTGCCACAGTGGCACAGTGACATTTCTAGTTAGCGTTGCATAACCAGTCTCCGCCCGCCACTCTAATCCTACTTGTATAACCAGCCATTCACTGCAGTTATATAAGCTCGTTTTTCTTTACACACACTAACATACTGACACACACACACACACACACACACACGTACGTACGTCTACTCCTGCTGTTGTGCCCTCTCAGGCTTGTGTAACATCCACCACTTGACACATTCAGCGTGCTTCTTGAAAAATATACCGTAACAGTGATATGACACGGTGTGCCTCGTCACCTGTATGTAACAAAATATGTGTTTTATTATTAAGACATGCGTGCTTGAAAAACGTCTGGAACACTAGACATGGGCAAAAGCATACATGTTTTATAAGATAAGATATGCCTTTATTCGTCCCTCAGTGGGGAAATTTGCATTGCGCAGCAGCAAGAGTACAGAATCAGTTAAGCAGTACAAAATACACAATATAGATAAATAAACAATATAAACAACCCAAGTATTAACAAAATCAACAGTTTTACCCAGAGTTATGTACAAATACAGTATGCAGATAATATGAAACGAGATGAAATATATGACTAGTCTACACAGTGAGATCTTGATAGTGAGTTAATATGAGGCATTATAGAAATACTTCTCAGAACTTAATATATTGCATATATAGCCTTGATATCCTTATTATCCACTGTTGGTTATGAAGGTAATGAAAGTGATGATATGCATTGTGTTACAGCTTATGAAGATTTAGTTTTGTCATAAAAAGTACCAGTTTCTAATAAACCATCTTGTTGGTTTAAAGTAGCACACATTTCATATTGACGTTTTAATATGTGATATAGATCTGAGCCCGGATGAGCACGATGGCATTGTCAGTAGAGACCCCTCCCACCACGAGATAGTGAGCGATCAAAGTGGCATGCACGCAAACGACGACTTCAACTGCCCGGACGACCACGGGAGGGTGCTGGTCAACTTGAATCACCAGCTGACAGAGGAAGACATTTTCCTGTCGCCTCAGCTGGCACGAGCGGTCAAACCTCACCAGGTAGCATCGCGGCCCTTTTTTTATATTTTGATATCGAACGTCATAATTAAAGTCCTTCTAAAGTGTGCTTTGGTTCCTGGCAGATCGGCGGGATTCGCTTCCTGTACGGCAACCTGGTGGAGTCGGTGGAGCGTTTTGGCAGCAGCAGCGGGTTCGGCTGCATCCTGGCCCACAGCATGGGCCTGGGAAAAACGCTGCAGGTCATCTCCTTCATTGATGTGCTCTTCAGGCACACCCAGGCTCACACCGTGCTCGCCATCGTACCTGTAAGCATCTAATTTAGTGACTCAATAACCCACAAAGGGAATCATGTCTTTGCATGTATATGTATACACATATGGACATCTGTGTGTGCCTGTTCTCCCCATGCGTACCACGGTTTCCTCCCACATTCCAAAAACATGCAAACATCCTTATTAGGTGAACTGGTGACTCCAAATTGTCCATAGGTATAAATGTGAGCATGAATGATTGTCTATATTTGCCCTGCCTCTTGCCCAAAGTCAGCTAGGATAGGCTCCAGCATACCTACGCCACCCTATCCCTAATATACCGTATTTTCTGGACTATTAGTCGATCCGGAGTATAAGTCACACAAGGCCAAAAATGCATAATTAGGTAAAAAAAAAACATACATAAGTCGCACTGGAGTATAAGTCGCATTTTTTGCGGGTCATTTATTTTACAAACTACTTGACCAAAACAGACATTATGTCCTCTTGGAAGGCAAGTTCTAACAATAATATGCATAATTAATAAGGCCAAAAATGCATAATTAGGTCATAAAAAACATACATAAGTCGCACTGGAGTATAAGTCGCATTTTTTTGCATTTGTGGGTAATTTATTTTACAAACTACTTGACCAAAACAGACATTACGTCCTCTTGGAAGGTAGGTTCTAACAATAATATGCATAATTAATAAGGCCAAAAATGCATAATTAGGTCATAAAAAAAACATACATAAGTCGCACTGGAGTATAAATCGCATGTTTTTGCATTTGCGGGCAATTTATTTTACAAACTACTTGACCAAAACAGACATTACGTCCTCTTGGAAGGCAAGTTCTAACAATAATATGCATAATTAATAAGGCCAAAAATGCATAATTAGGTCATAAAAACATACATAAGTTGCACTGGAGTATAAATCCCATTTTTTTCCATTTGTGGGTAATTTATTTTCCAAACTACTTGACCAAAACAGACATTACGTCCTCTTGGAAGGCAAGTTCTAACAATAATAAAAGAATAGAGAACAGGCTGAATAGGTGTAAGATATGCTAACACAATGATTATTCAGATACACAAAAAATAAACATGAACTGGTGAAATTGTCCATATGTATAAATGTGAGTATGAATGATTGTCTATATTTGCCCCGCCTCTCGCCCAAAGTGAGCTGGGATAGGCTCCAGCATACTACCTACGCCGCCCTATTGAGGATAAGCGCCATAGAAAATGAATGAATAATAAATTATGATACTGTAATGGATAAAACAGCTTCACTTTATACCTAATATACCGTATTTTCTGGAGTATAAGTCGCACAAGGCCAAAAATGCATAATTTGGTAGAAAAAAAACATACATAAGTTGCATTGGAGTCGCAGTTTTTGCGGGTAATTTATTTTACTACTGCTACTGACCAAACTACTTGACCAAAACAGACATTACGTCCTCTTGGAAGGCAAGTTCTAACAATAATAAAATAATAGAGAACAGGCTGAATAGGTGTAAGATATGCTTCAAAAAATAAAAATGAACAGAAAAGGTGTCCAGTGTTTATGTAACATGAACAGTTTTTTCATTTATAAGTCACTCTGGAGTATAAGTTGCAGGAACAGGCAACCTATGAAAAAAAAGTGTGACTTATAGTCCGGAAAATACGGTATATTTTTGAACATTTCTGTTGTTTCTTCAACAGGTGAACACGTTGCAGAATTGGCTGTCAGAGTTCAACATGTGGGTCCCGCCCGCTGAAGCTTTACCCCCGGGTAGCGACCCCAACCTGGTGAGGCCTCGTACTTTCAAGGTTCACATCCTCAACGACGAACACAAGTGAGTCTCACTGCAACTGGAAGGAAACATTACAACAAAAAAAAGTGTAGTCTCTGCTGTGTTGAGTAACCCTTTTTATCACCTCTGTGGTACCCAGAAACACCACATCCAGGGCCAAAGTGGTGGAGACCTGGGCCCGAGATGGTGGTGTCCTCCTAATGGGCTACGAGATGTACCGCCTCCTGTCGCTCAAGAAGAACTTTGTGTCTGGGAGAAAGAAGAAGGGCAAGAAAACAGCAGGTCCCGTCGTCGTCGACCTGGATGAAGAGGACCACCAGCAGAAACTGCTCAAAAGTAATGACAGTTTAAATAGGACATGTTCAAGTGCAATATTTTTTTTCAATGGTATTATAACAGGGTGCTTATTCTCCTCCAGGTATCGAGAGAGCCTTGTCTCGGCCCGGTCCAGACATGGTGATTTGTGATGAGGGCCATCGCATTAAGAACTGCCATGCCAGCACCTCTCAGGCCCTGAAGAACATCAGAACCAAACGCAGAGTGGTCCTGACTGGATATCCACTACAGAACAACCTGATTGAATACTGGTGCATGGTGGACTTTGTACGGCCGGACTTCCTAGGTAAAGAACATTTGTATGTGGCTAAAAAAAAAAAAGCTAAAGAAAAAGCCTGGTCTTGATTTCCTTCAGGTTTGTGTGAAATTTGATATTTTAACATCGTTTTTTTTTTTGTTGTTTTTTTTTTTACATCGTGCAGGCACACGCCAAGAGTTCAGTAACATGTTTGAGCGTCCCATTCTGAATGGGCAGTGTGTGGACAGCACGCCACAGGACATCCAGCTGATGAGGTACAGGAGCCACGTTCTGCACAGCCTGCTGGAGGGCTTCGTACAGAGGTGAGGTACAGTACGCTCACCGACATTGTGCGACTTCTGATACGTTTCTGATACTAGCCACGTTTACATGGACCCAAATATTCCTAATTCCATTCGGGTTATTTGCTCAAATGGAAATAATGTAACCTTTGTATACACCTCATTCCGAAAGAAAAGTGCCAATCCGAATGAATATATAATCAGATTCACAGGGGTGGAATATTCCTTTCCCCAATCCAATTGAGGTATCTTGTACCCGCTCAATTGGAGTTGTCTTGGTGTGTTCTTCTTCATCGTGTTTTTCTTCTTCTGTTGTTTATTGTCGGTTGGCAAGCAGCTTTCGTGTGCATTACCGCCATCTGTGGAACAGAATCTAAACCCTTCTATACGCCATTCACAAGTCCAGTTTTATTAAAAAAGAAAATATATATCTATATAAAACATGTACCAAGCTTAATTATAAAATATTAGCAAGATTGAACTTTATCTTTTCCTGTTCCCGGGTGTGTTCTTTCAGCAAATGCTGAGATATGACGTAACACGCAGCTCCAGACGTTCTTCAGTTTTAAAAATGGAGACGAGCAATCGGCACTGGACTGCTGCGGAAATTTTGTTTTTGATCCAAACTAAATTTCAAGACTGGACGAAGGAAAAACTGGCAATACGGAGTTATTCCAACAAGTGAAAGAAAAACTCGAGGAAGTCGGTATCACGTGATGTTGATGTTTACGTTTTACTGCATATGCCCCATTGACTATTCTGGTTGATTATAGCGGCGCATGTAAACAAGAGAATGGAATATTCCTTTCCATGTATACCATTGCTTTCGGAAAGGTCATTCGAAAAAATTCCATTTGGTAAGAGAAAAACTACTCATGTAAACGTGGCTATTGTCACATGACCCAACGTAAACCTAGATTTAGTACAGCGCTTCTCAATTATTATCTGCCCTCCTGATTATAAATACCAGAGAAAATGATATTTATTAATTTATCTTTACTGTACAGACTGAACTTGAAACGGAAACCAGGAAAATGCAACAAAATGGAGAGCATACAAACGTACTCATGAATCAAATGCATGTGTACTCTAAATGTGTACACGTTGGTAGGTCTGCACTGAGTATTACTGTTGGTCTCTGTCTGCCCCAGACGAGGCCATGACGTGTTGAAGGACCAGCTGCCCTGCAAGGAGGAGCATGTGATCCTGGTGCGTCTGTCCCCGCTACAGAGGGCGCTCTACACCGAGTTCATGAACCGCTTCAGAGAGGCGGGAAACACCGGCTGGCTCAGCCTAAACCCTCTCAAGGCTTTTTGCGTATGCTGCAAGGTAAGGAGACTGATTTCTTCCATAGCGTGTGTCTCTCAAGAGACTTTTTTTTCCTCATGTTTGATGCTCTGGAGACATATTTCTGTTAAAACATTTTACATTCTTAAACATGTATTTTTTTTTGAAGATTTGGAACCATCCAGACGTGCTTTACGAGGCCTTACAGAAGGAAAACCTGGCCAGTGACCAAGACTTGGACCTTGACGACATCACCTCAGCTCCACGGTGCCCCACCGCAGCCAATCAGAAGCCAAAACCTTTGGAAACTCCAAATCCCATTGGTGGACTGAGTCTCAACCAGTTACAAGAGAAGGCCAATCAAGTCATTACATATGAATGGGTATGTTTAGTTTTTTTTAATCTAGTAAATAGGCAAAGAAATAGGAATAGTACGACGTCAGATATTGACTCTGCTGCCTTTCCAGGCGAAGGACATCATGTGCGATTACAAGCCTGGCATCCTGGAGAACTCAGCAAAAATGGCACTGCTGTTTCATCTAATAGAGGGGAGTGTCAGGAACGGAGATAAACTTCTTGTTTTCAGGTAAACGGTTGGGGACGATGTACACACATTTTATTGAATGCGTCATATGTAACCCACTAAATTAGGGATCGACCGATATGGTTTTTTTCGGGCCGATACCGATTTTTTTCCATCACCCTTAGCCGATAGCCGATTTTGCTTGGGCCGATATTTGTCGTTGATACTGCTTTTGCGCCCTCAATTTACATGAAAACATTACAATGATAACAAATATTCCAGTCTCAAGTTTAAAGAAATATTTATTGAAATGTAAACACAGTAGGATTCAGCTTTTTTAAACACGCATTTAAACGGCATTATCCACTTAAAAAGCAATAAATATTCAACCATGTGCAAATTTTTTTGTCTTAGTTTAAGTTTTATCTAGCATCGATGTGACATAAACACATCACACTGACACAATTTAGTACCATATGTAAAACATTTCTCTTATCATTAAAGTTCGTGTTGTGCACGCTAAAGACCTCTGATAAGCAGACACGGCTGCTCAATTTAACCTCAGCCCGGCATTGGCTGAATGAAACTCCTACAATACCTGGTTTTCAGATCCACAAACTAAACTATATTTTCAAGCAGGTATATTACATGCACTTGGCGTTCATGTTTGTGACAATATTTCAACTGAGTTTAACTGTTAGAGGCTAATTAATAGTTGAAAACATACCCTTGTTGTGATTCACCATTGTTGCAGTGTGGGAGGGGTACCGTGACTGCGTGTATTGCAGTGTCCTCCGGCAACACAAAGCTGCCCGGTGGATGCCTGTCTCTAAATGATGCGACTGAAAAATACATCAGCGAACCCACGCGCGTATCGGCCGAGTAAAGAACGCAAATATCGGCCCCATATATCGGCCGATCCTTAGAAGAAATGCACTGTTTGAGCTTCTTGCATGGATGTATGCTTGTCGTAACCTTTCTCAGCATTGATGTTTTGACATATGTTCTCCTATTTCTGTGTCATACAGTCAGAGTTTGTCCACTCTGACAGTGATTGAGGAATTCCTTGCCAAGAGACCAGTTCCTCCTTCACCTTATACCTCCAACAGAAACGCACCAAGTCAGAACTGGGTCAGAAATCTCAACTATTACAGTAAGTCATCATCTGAGCGTACTTATGGCAGGTCGTGAAAAAGGAAACACAGTAAAAGTTAGGAGTAATATATGGCAAACATGCCCCAATGTATGCACATGAGTGATAGTTTTAACACAGTCCATTCACTTGTAATGAGTGCTGCCACCTGCTGGTTCTTTTCAAACAAGGAAAGGAATTTCCAGGTAGATTTTGATGCTATTATGCTCTTTTCATGTATAGTTATCCATAGCTCTATTTCAGTAGTATTTACAACGAATAGATTATTTACATTGTGACTTGATTGTATAGAATAAAATTCTAAATAATCAAATTTTGTCCCTATTTTTATACACAATTCATAATCATGAAAATAAATCATCAGTATCATAGTCACTTCATTGCACTACTTCATTGCACTACAGTACATTTTACTGTTATTATATATTGTCACATTGATACTGTGCATACTGTTTATAATCTGTATAATCTGCAATAGCCATATTATAGTCATTTATAGCCCTGTATATATCCACACTGTATTATAGTCACAGCCTGTTATAGTTTGTACATAGATCTGTCCATTTACAGCTCTATTCTATTTCTACATTTATTTACTAATAAGGTACTTATAAATTTGCACTTCTGGTTGGATGCTAACTGCATTTTGTTGCCCTGTACAAGTGACATGAGCAATAACAATAAAGTTGAATCTAATTGAATCTAATCTAATCATTATGTAAAGACAGATCTCCTTCAAGGCCAAAACAACTATGATTTTAGCAGCCAATAGTACAATTTAACACTTCTTGTCTGCTATAATTGACTTAATAACATCTAACAATATTACTATTACTATTAATATTATAAATTATGTAATGCAAAACTGCAAGTTCACTGGGCAGGTGACAAAATGTTATGTCTTTTGCTGGAAAAAGTGGTTTTGAATATTTCCTGTAATAGAATATGAGTCTGTTTTAACTCGCTAACCAAGCTTGGGTGATATTTCACAGGACTTGATGGAAGTACAACCCCCTCCGAGCGAGAAAGACTAATTAACCAGTTCAACGATCCCAACAACACTTCATCGTGGGTTTTCCTGCTGTCCACCCGGTAACACACAAACACACTTGCAGAGCAACAGTGGAATTCTGACGTTCTTACCTAATCGGTGTCCCTCTATGGTGTCTCAGGGCTGGGTGTCTGGGAGTGAACCTGATAGGCGCAAATCGTGTGGTGGTGTTTGACGCCTCCTGGAACCCTTGCCATGACGCTCAGGCCGTGTGCCGCATCTACCGCTACGGACAGAAGAAGAAGTGTCACATCTACAGGCTGGTGTGTGACTTCACGCTTGAGAAGAAGATTTATGACCGACAGATCTCCAAACAGGGCATGTCTGGTAAGTACGCTATGATTGAATATTCATTGAATATCCATTTTTATTCATCTTCCTCCATTTCTCCTTTAGACCGGGTGGTGGATGACCTGAACCCTGTGCTGACCTTCACCAGGAGGGAGGTGGAATCCCTTCTTCACTTTGCCGATGAAGAACCAGAGCCCAGCCAAGTCCATTTGGAGCATCAGAACAGCATGGATTGTGTTCTCGTAAAGGCTTTGAGACTCTTTCCTCACTTAATTACCAAGGTAAAAAAAGGAGAGGGGAGTGTAGACAAAGCCAGTCCCTATACGCCCCCTAGTGGTGTATCGTTGGCCTGCAACAATATACTATCAGTCGAAATGCACTACCAATAAGCATAATATAGAATACTTGACCACTCTCCTGCAGCAACCGTTCCCCCACGAGTCTCTGCTGATTGACCGCAAGGAGCTGAAGCTGAGCGTGGCAGAGAAGAAGGCAGCACAGAAAGGTTATGAGGAGGAGAAGAGAGCATCTGTGCCATACACGCGTCCTTCCTACGCTCACTACTATCCGGCCAGCGACCAGAGCCTGACGAACATCCCAGCCTTCAGTCAGAGGAACTGGTTTGTGACTCAGCATTACTTGCAATTCTTAGTCAATTTAAAATGTCTCTGAAGATTTAGCATTGCATTGGTGACTGCATATTCCTTTACCATAAGCACAGGCATTGCAATTTGGTGAGGATTTTGTACATTAGCTACCTGGCTGCTGTATAATCTCAACTATTTACATGCAAGTGTTTATCAATATCTAAAAATAATCAATCAGGGCTGCACAGTGGGAGAGTGGTTAGGACGCAGACGTCACAGCTAGGAGACCAGGGTTCAATTCCACTCTCGGTCATCTCTGTGTGGAGTTTGCATGTTCTCCCCGTGCATGCCTTCAGTCAGAGGAACTGGTTTGTGATTCAGCATTATTTGCAATTCTTAGCCTATTTAAAATGTCTCTGAAGATTTTGCATTGCATTGGTGACTGCATCTTCCTTTACCATAAGCACAGGCATTGCAATTTGGTGAGGACTTTGTACATTAGCTACCTGGCTGTTGTATAATCTCAAGTGTTTATCAATATCTAAAAATAATCAATCAATCAGGGCTGCACGGAGGTCGAGTGGTTAGCACGCAGACCTCACAGCTAGGAAACCCGAGTTCAATTCCACCCTTGGCCATCTCTGTGTGGAGTTTGCATGTTCTCCCCGTACATGCGTGGGTTTTCTCCGGGTACTCCGGTTTCCTCCCACATTCCATAAACATGCTAGGTTAATTAGCGACTCCAAATTGTCCATAGGTATGAATGTGAGTGTGAATGGTTGTTTGTCTATATGTGCCCTGTGATTGGCTGGCGACCAATCATAAAATTAGTAACCAAAATAACATCTCTTCCCTCAGGCGACCGCCTCACCCTGAGGAGAACACGGTGGCCAATGTCCGCTCAGTCCAGTCTACTCCAGTTCCCAGCATGCCTCGCCAGGCATCTGTACGCTCGGCTCCCACTAAAGAGTCGGCATCTGGCCTTGGAGGCTTTCCTGTCAACTGCTTACAAAAAGCTGGAGTGTTTGTGCAGAAGATCATCACCACAACTGGTATGGATACATGCAGTATCCTCAAAACAAATTCCAGTTTTCCTTATTATTGTACCACAAGAAAGAGGACAAATGTTTGTCTTTTAGACATGGTGATTCCAGGCGTCAACAGCTCAACTGATGTCAAGGCCAGAATAACAGCTGGAGAGAGCATCCATGTCATCAGGGGCACCAAAGGTATCATCAGGAATTATTTTTTTGTCCATAAGCATCATGCTAAGTAAAGAATCTCATCATCCCATTGAATTTAGGGACTTACATCAGGACATCTGACGGACGAATCTTTGCCATCAGAGCAGCTAACAAGCCTAAAACATCCGAGGAGACCACTGCAACATTGCACAAAGGTTAGAGGACACAACATCTTTACTCCGTGGTACATCTATTAACCCTTTCGTGACCAAAGATGTATTTGTTTTTTTCAACCCGACCACTCGCTCTCAAAGATGCATTTATATGTCTTTTGCATTTTTAAGAGGTGATGAAGCAACTCCACAATAGAAGAGAACCCGTTTTGGGTAGCAGAAGTGCATTTTTACAAGAACTCTGCCTGATATTTTCCCATGGAAAAGGCACGTTCAAGGCATTCACACACGTATACACAGGGTTCAGTTCCAAATATTGTAAATAGTAAATATTGTAAACATTGTAAATAGTTTATGGTGTTATTTTTAAATAAGTTATTGGTACGTTTTCATCAGCTGCCACCCGTTCAGCGTGTACCCCGCCTCTCGCCCGAAAAGACGGCTACTATAAGCGCCAGCATTTTTTTGCGGCGCTAGTGAGGACATACAGTACAGAAAATTTGTACTTCCTCGTGACATTTTTTTATACAGTATATAAATCAACCTGGATAATTTAGGCTAGGTGGTAGTCAGAGATACTGCATTAAAGAATATTCATTCATTCATTCATTTTCTACCGCTTTTCCTCATGAGAGTCGCGGGGGTGCTGGAGCCTATCCCAGCTGTCTTGGGGCGAGAGGCGGGGTACACCCTGGACTGGTCGCCAGCCAATCACAGGGCACATATAGACAAACAACCATTCACACTCACATTCATACCTATGGACAATTTGGAGTCGCTAATTAACCTAGCATGTTTTTGGAATGTGGGAGGAAACCGGAGTACCCGGAGAAAACCCACGCATGCACGGGGAGAACATGCAAACTCCACACAGAGATGGCCGAGGGTGGAATTGAACCCTGGTCTCCTCATTAAAGAATATTTCAGACTAAATATGTGATGTGCACTAATGCAACCTTGTATGCATGTCCAATATATGTACATCATATCATCACCATAGTAATTGTTGTTTAACTTATATTATGATTTATTTCTTATCAGACTCCCAGGGCTCAGCAGAGCAGCAGCCAACTGATGGTAGTAGCGGCTGCTTGTCACCTGACCGAAAGCAGCTGTTACCTCCCAACGACATGTCCCTTCCCCTGTCACCTGACAGCCCGGTGATCGTCAGTGAATTACAGCGCTATGTTAGCTCCACCACAGCTACGGGAAGCCAGTCAGAGGCGGAGGCTGTGGGCGACATGGACACCTTGCCTTCAGCTAAAGCAGCCCCGAGCAGAAATGTCAGCCACCACGATGCCGGGGCGACAGTCATCCAGCCCAACATGGATGCCAGCGCTGCACAAGACTTAAGAATAAGCTCCAAGCGCAAAGCCTCTACTCCATCGCTGGATGAGCGCCCCAGCAAGCAGCCCCCGGCTGGCAAACACTCTGCAGCTTCTTTATCCTCGCAGGCTTTCCCATACCCGGCAGGTTACGGCCTCCCGCTGGGCTTCAACCCAGCCATGCTGGGCGGCTCACTGGGACACCCGCTCCACATGGGGGCGGGCTCGCCTTACTTCCATCCTTCTCACACATCACTAGGTGACCCAAGTTTCATGCCCGAGCTGTTCGCTTTGGGCACAGCCCCCACTTCATCCCCACCTTCATCAACTTTGTCCACATCCAGCGCCACTGTTGTGTCATCTTCCTCTGCGTCAAAAATGTCCCCTTTGACCCCAGGCGCCATGCCGCCATTCATGCTCAGCCCCAGTCTGGCGGGAATGGCCGGTATGCTCCCACCAGGGTTCCCCCTCTCTTATAGTCATTCTCTGGCTAGCCTGTACCGTGGATCAATGCTCCCTGGTGGTCTTCCAGGCCCGGCAGCCACACCCGGTCCGGCTGGAGCTAGCTTCCTTTCGCAATACACTTCATCCTCCAGCTCCTCCTCTTCATCCTCCACTTCATCCTTCTCCCCATCGGCACGGTCTGAAGACCACCGGGCCAGAGCTTATGGTGGGAAGGTTAGCAGCCCCGGCAGCTCGGACGGCAACGACGAGGTTATTGAAGTGAATGGCCAATGAAACAAGATCACGCTTGATTAAATTAGCTGTCGTTGATTACCTCACCCTCTGAGGTTACATTAAATGACGACAAAGTCTACTGCACAAGCTTTAAATGCTGACCTAGTGACGTTACAACCTGGAGACGAAAACCTTCTATGGGAAGGAAGGAAGGAAGAAAACTGAAGTAACATTTGGAGCGTCCATGTTTTTGTTCAAAAACTGGCTTACAGGGGGAAAAAATAACTTCATAGACTTTTTCTGCAACTTGTCTTAGATGAATAAAACAACACAGTAACTGTAGATTTGGTAAGTTAGATGGTTGTAGCGTTTATTGTGCATACAGTGGCATCACACATAGGGATGGTGATAATCCATTAATGGTCCATTAAATGTGGAATTGAAGCAATTAATGAAGTGCTTTACTTGGCTGCAAGCAGGAGAGGACTAAGTTGACTAAGTTGAACAAGTTATAACTCATATCCACTCACACCAAAGGTCGGGTTATGCTTGGAATATATTGCTTGTACCCACAAGTAATAGGATTGGCTTGTGGCATATGACGTGATTCAGTAAAACTTCATTTGAATTCAATTGCAGAGGAGCTGGTGTACACCTGGGGCACTCTGACCACAGTTTTGAGGATTAATTACCCCCACTTTCACTGCCAGGACTGCTCTTGGGAAATAAAAAAGAAGGGTTTGAGTATGAGGTTGACCAGTTAACACCTTAAAAACTCTTAATAGAATGTACACTTCATGAAATGCCTTTAAGCTAGGCCTTTAAAGAAGACTATTGAGACCTGAGAATATCACTTTCTCTTTCTTTTTTTTGTGTATTTTTAATTATTTTTGTTACTTAAAAAAAATGGGAAAAAAATAATAGCCTTGCCTAATGACAGCCAGGTGAAAAACTGTGCTCTTTCTCGTAGCGGAGAATGGAAAAATGCCTTTTTAGCCGCTTATCTCTTTCCTGAATGTGAACGGTGAGAGGCAATTTGTGGAAATCTCACCCCCGCAGTCTTACTGTAGCCTAGTGACAAAATGATGCAAAATACTTCACTCAAGCCTATATACTGTATTTCTACATGCCAAGAGGAATCATCAAGACCACATCTTTTTGCTGTTGGTGGCGTTACCGTGTCTGTGTTGTGTTGTGTGAGGAGGAAGGAAGAAAGCAAGAATTCACCTTTTGCTCTTTTGTTTTTTTTTGGTGGGGCTTTGCCAAAAAAACGGCACATCCGCAACCTCCATCGAAATGGATTGTGTCTTACGTGACCAAAAATGAGTCAATATGTAAAAATTCTGATTAACTTTAACTTTGCAGGTAAGCGCTGCAATATACTGTAATAAATAAAACACCTGTTTCTGTCAACAGGTTGAAGGCAAAGGCTTCAATTCATCCCTGCTATTCATATAGACGCCAATTCAATCACTTGTCTATAAAGTGAAAGCTTTAAAAGCAGTCAGCAGATTGTTTTGTGGTATAGAACCCATCTCTTCACATCTGTAAGCTCAGTGTGAAAGAATGGCGGATGCGTTCTTCATACTGAAATCACTCGTTTACCTGTTTCATTTTTTTTAAACAATGTTTGAATTGACCGAGGTAATTTATTTATTAACATTGAATATTTATTCATTTGTATTATTTTATGTTTTGCGTTTTTTAATGTGTATGGTTAAATGACTATACGTATATTCAAGTTTGAAAGGAAAAAAAAAATCAATTAAATGCAATTTTTGCATATGTGGACCAACCAATCGGTAATAATTATTAAGACAGTTTATGTGAATATCAAGATTATTATGCTGATAGTTATACCAGTCATCTATGGTGTCACCAGGTTTATACTGCATTTGTGGCCATTGGGATCTCATTAGATCCCTTCATGACAAGCCTCGTCCAAAACCTGCTCACAAGTGAATATCATAATAATACCACTTAAGATCAAATTACTGTTAATTGTTCCAGTTGTAAAAAGATCATTCTAGTGTTTTTTTTTGTGTGTGTATGTTTTCATATCAGAAATGATGACAAGAACGTTTGTTTTGTGTTTGAACTGTTTGGTTGGCTGCTTGGCATTTGCCGCAGCAACTGACAACTTATTTCAGAGCGTTTTTCTACTTGAATTTGCATATTTATTTATACCAATCAATGCAGACCGATGAGCAGAGCAGTCCGATTGAAGCTGCTGTCTCGGAGGACTGACTGATCGGTCCAACTCTTGATGTGTCGTGAATCCATGGATTGAGTGTATGCCCTTAAGTTACTTTTGAGAAATAGTTGTAGTACTCTGCTTTTTTTTTTTTTTTTTGCTTTATTTTTAAAAGTTTGACAATAAAAAGAAACATGTTCAATAATGGTGCTTTCTTCATTTATTCAAAACAATAATTCATTTTTGGGTTACAAACAACCCCAACCATGCCAAAAGGGACACTTTCACTTCCCAATTTCACTTCCCTCTTTTCTGTGTTCTTTACTCTTAAGAAGGAAAAAGACTCACAAACTGGTATTAGAGTTACAAAATGTATATAAAAATATATTAAATACAATAGAAACGGGCGGCACGGCATTTGAGTGGTTAGCACGCAGACCTCACAGCTAGGAGACCAGGGTTCAATTCCACCCTCGGCCATCTCTGTGTGGAGTTTGCATGTTCTCCCCATGCATGTGTGTGTTTTCTCCGGGTATTCCGGTTTCCTCCCACATTCCAAAAACATGCTAGGTTAATTGGCGACTCCAAATTGTCCATCGGTGTGAATGTGAGTGTGAATGGTTGTTTGTCTATATGTGCCCTGTGATTGGCTGGCCACCAGTCCAGAGTGTACCCTGCCTCTCGCCCGAAGACAGCTGGGATAGGCTCCAGCACCCCCCGCGACCCTCGTGAGGAAAAAGCGATAGAAAATGAATGAACAACCCCAACCATGCCAAAAGGGACACTTCAAGCCAATTTCACTTCCCTACTTTCTGTGTTGTTTACTATTCTGTTATAAGAATGAAAAAGACTCACAAACTGATATTAGATTTACTAAATTTATATAAAAAAATATATAAAATACAATAGAAATGCAGTTATTGGCGCTCCAAATGTCCCCAGCCACCTCCTCCAGGTTGCCATCCAGGAGACATCCGGACTAGATGCCCGAGCCACCTCAACTGACTCCTCTCGATGTGAAGGAGAATTATATAATAATAATAATATTTCCTAGGACACCTTTTCTGACTACGGACATATAAAATTGTGAATTGTAACATGAGGCCTTCAATGTAAACTGCATGTATATTCCAAATAAATTCAACCATCACCATTTATTTGTTTTATTATTTAACTTGATTCTTTCCTTTGATGTTTTTGACAAA
The DNA here is from genome assembly GCF_030265055.1 of Doryrhamphus excisus. Classification (NCBI taxonomy): domain Eukaryota; kingdom Metazoa; phylum Chordata; class Actinopteri; order Syngnathiformes; family Syngnathidae; genus Doryrhamphus; species Doryrhamphus excisus. Next base: position 14,996,480 of record NC_080475.1, on the reverse strand, counting down.
ACAATTATCAAAAAATGCAAGTAAATTTTAGTTTATGAAGAAAACTACCAGGCAAGTTATTGGGCAGTTTAAGGTTAAGGAACACCATTTCCCAGCATCCTTTGCTGTTACGTGACTTGACGCTTTTTGTGGCAGCAGGCTGTGCAGGTCTGTTGCCCAGTGATGTTTCGGACAGGAGGCGTACTTGTTAAGCTAGTATTTATATTTCAACCGTCATCCAAGAGGCAAATGGGGTGTTAAATAAACAAAAGAGCGAAGAAGCGTTAATAACACATTGTCCACACAGCCATTGTCGCTGTTCTCAGGTGTATCAGGCGTTGTTTTGAAGGCCTGTTGCTGGCTACGGGGAATCCTCGGGCTCGCCCCGGTAGATGTCGCCTGGCCAAGAGGGCGCAGAAGACTGCGACCGGAGCTCCGTGGACGGGCTGGTTCCACCAGGTAAAAGTGACTCATTTGCTTCATCTACTAATTTAACTAAGACATAATCTGGTAGTCCTCCATGGCGGACAGCTCACACTGACTTAGCCAACTAGCTAACATTAGCTTCCCCCATGTTGACGTGCTAACTCTTATATGGAACTCTTCTTCTATATATTGGCTCGTCGCTGCATTACTTTTTTATTTTAAACATATTATTATTATTATTTGTCTGCCGATAGAATTATTCTAAAAGCGCTAGTGTTAAAGTGGGAATCGAAGTACGGTTTAAGTTTAATCAAAGAACGTTACATGCTTACACTGGCACAAATCAACCGCAAAGGAGCAGGAAGAAGCAGAGCTTATTATGATTTTTTTGTCTTCGGATAGATATTGTAAGTAAATTCATATTAGTAACAATTTAAGTCACAATTTATCTGTGTCCTAACAGTGTTTATTTTGTGTATCCTGGAGCAAAAGCTGTTGTCTGTGTAGCATTATAGAGTGTGCACACAGGGAGCAGGGATGCTAATAGCCATTTCCATCTGAATGTACACAAAGCAAATTCTAGCTATTTTCAACTTGTCATCTTTTATTTTGTTCAGGTATTTATAGTGATATTTTTGGGATGTATCACAATATTCATTCATTTTCTACCACTTTTTACTCATGAGGGTCGCGGGGGGTGCTGGAGCCTATCCCAGCTGTCTTTGGGCGAGAGGCGGGGTACACCCTGGACTGGTGGCCAGCCAATCACAGGGCACATATAGACAAACAACCATTCACACTCACATTCCTATGGACAATTTGGAGTCGCCAATTAATTGATTAACCTAGCATGTTTTTGGAATGTGGGAGGAAACCGGAGTAACCCTAACCCGAGAGTGGAATTGAACCCTGGCCTCCGAGCTGTGAGGTCTGCGCGCTAACCACTCGACACCGTGCCGGTATCACAATATGACAATATAAAATTTTAAATTAAGCATATTCTTGTATAAAAAGCTACAAACCTTCAGCCATATGATTTAATACACTTTAGTATGCTACTGTATCCTGTTTCCCCATGAAAGTGTTTTTCTCTTTCACAATGTGATTCAATCAGCTTTACAGATAACTTTGCAATTTACTCTCCAAAGGTCACTCCAAGAGAAATGATGCTTGGGACGGTGTCTGGATCTTCAAGTCTCACTTGTCCCACCTGCCATTAACCTCATCCCAACACCACTCGATCATCTCTGGAGGGATCTTCCTCAAAACATGAATCGTTACCTGCCTGTGGCGAGACAACACTTCCTGGCCACACTAGCCAGCACTAGTGTGGTTGTGAAGGCCATAAGTGCCCTGGTGGTTCTTCTCTACCTGCTCTCCTGGGCTGTGAACACATCGTATTCACTGGGGGTCACTCCGGGTTATCTATTTCCTCCTAACTTCTGGGTGTGGACACTGGTCACCCATGGGATCGTGGAGCAGCATTTTTGGGGTGTGGCGGCCAGTGTAGGGACGGTTATGGCCTGTGGGCGCCTGCTGGAGCCTTTGTGGGGTGCCCTGGAACTGCTGATCTTTTTTGCCGTGGTAAATGTATCTGCAGGCCTTCTAGCGGGCCTCTCCTACCTCCTCACCTACGTGGCCACATTTGACCTAGACTTCTTGTTTGCTGTCCGCATCCATGGAGCTGCTGGCTTCCTGGGAGGCGTCCTAGTGGCGCTGAAGCAGACTATGGGCGATACAACTGTTCTCAGAGTTCCACAGGTGAGGCCAAATTAACATTTCTCAATTATTAATGGACTAGTCGATGTGGCATGTTCTGAACTCCTGTTTGCTATTTAGTTTTGATTTGATTCTTTTTCTGTAAATCTTAATTGCATTCAAACTAGCCTCTTAGCTTGTGAAATTGCCATATCCTTGAGCGCAATCCTCACAAGAATTCACATCTCTACTGTCTTAATTTACAGGTAAGATTCAAAGCCGCACCAGCGTTGGTCCTCCTCCTCCTGACTTTATTGCGCCTCTCGGGTTTGCTGGAGAACTCGGCCCCCCTGGCCGCGTACAGCTACGGAGCCCTCTCCGGCTGGGTCTACCTGCGCTTCTACCAGAGGCACAGCCGGGGTCGTGGGGACATGTCGGACCACTTCGCTTTCGCAAGCTTCTTCCCCGAGGCGCTGCAGCCGGCGGTGGGTCTGCTGGCGGGGATAGTGCATGCCGCCCTGGTCAAGGTGAAGGTGTGTAGGAAGATGGTGAAGAGGTACGATGTGGGGGCACCATCATCTATCACTATCAGCCTACCAGGGACAGACCCTCAGGATGCAGAGAGGAGGAGGTGAGGGATATCAATTCTGTAATTGTCTCTTTGCATTGATGGAAGGTCTTGTGTGTTTTTTTTTCACGTTTTTCCCAGTGTGTCACTTTGCAAACCAAGGACAAAACGCTTTTCTGTCATCTTCCTCCTAGGCAATTGGCCCTTAAGGCTCTGAACGAACGTCTAAAGCGTGTGGAGGACCAGTCCACCTGGCCCAGCATGGACGATGAAGACGACGACGAGGACGACGAGGTCAGAACGGACAGGCAGCCACTCCTCCCGCGTGACCCTCCCTCTTCTTCATCCAGATCGGGGGGACATGTCGGCATGTCCCTCTCCTCCACCACGTTGTCCTCCATGTCGCAGAGCACTGGAGCACAGTCCAACCCGGAGTCGAGCATCATCAGCTTTGAGGACGCACCGTCTACGTCATAACTTACAGTTCTATTGCACATGATGGCGCTGATTTAAAGCATCCTGACTGGGATCTATTCAGTGACATGTTAGACCTTTGTGTCATTGTAAAACCAACACACAGGTTGAACGTTCAGAGTTCACCTTCACATGTGTTGGATGTCAACCAGTGTTGTCAGATAGGCCACCTTGACACAAGTCCTTCCTCCTTGCAAGCAAAGCAGACGTTGTATCTTCCTGGTTTGATTCCAAGTGGCAGGAGGTGCGTGCATGGCACCACGCATCTGTTTCGCGTACTTTTAAAAAATACTCAGCAAAATGGATGCACACTCAAGAGAAAGCTTGTCCGTGCCAGAGACTCCCTCCCAAAAAGACATATATTGAGCTTTGACTTGGAGGTTTTTGGTGATTTGGCAACACAGTAAAGAGTGCAGGAAGTAAAGGAAAAAGCGACACTCTTACTGTTTGAGTGATGACTAACAAAAAAAAAGTGCCAGCTGAGAATATTTTGGACCAGTGGTCCCAAACTTTTTACAGTCACGGACCCCTTTAGACATTTGACCAGAAGCCATGTCCCCTCTACTCCTGCAAACATAAACCTTTTTATGTTAATTTCCTTGAAATACTGAATTTAATTAATTGGTTAATTCACTTTATAGTAACTGTTTCCAAAATGTGTATTTTGCAAACTTGCTTCTTCATAGCGGACACAGAGCAATGAACAACATCACGCTCTGTCTCCTTGGACCGCGAGGCATTCAGGTGCACTCCTAATTATTTTTCATTTTTATTCATTTACCTCCTTCGAAAGTTTAGTGTACCTCACTTTGGGAACCTAGGTTCTGAAGCGAGTCTCAGCTCTCTCAAGTTTGTTTACCCGCTCCTGGACAACATTTTAGGTTGACTCCATGTCCAATCCTGGACTACGTTCCTGTGTGCTCACTGTCTAAGCTCTTTCATGGTGCCAGATTTAGAAATAGCTGTTGAAATATTGCCGGCTTTCTGTCCATTTACAGTATGCTTTATTTTGGCTCAATACAAACATGGAAAGTGAAAAGTATGGTTGCATTTATAAAAAAAAAAAAGGTTTAGTGGAGTCTTTGATAGAGAGCTACACTGATCACTAGTCAGCCTTGTTTGCTTTATTTGCACTTTATTTTACATATTTGTAAAATGAAAGTGTTGGACAGCCGGCCAATTCATGGTTCAAATCTACACTGTTCCACTGATGTGTGCTAAGGTTTTACCACAGACAGAAAGATACATGGGTTGTTTTCTAATCTTATTTTCTGATTTTGATTTTCTTTGTTTTGTTTGCTTATGTGATGTTGAAAACTGACAGGGATCGGCAAGAAAAAAATAACTAAAGCCACGTTGGTTTTGTACTGCCATCATGTGCAAAGAAATTCACATTGCACTCAAAACAGAGGAGCTTGAGACTATAAAGTTTTTTTTTGGAGGGGGAGTCATACTGACATTTGATCATTGTTGGTTTTCATAGTGAACAACTCCAGGCGAGGAATTCTGGGGGAGAACATTGGACCTTTCTTGTCAGATAAAACAACAAGCCCCTCTTTGAAAAACATTACATAAACACCAAAAAAAAACCCAAACAAAAACTTTTGGACTGATACGTAAGGTAGGATAAAAGCCATTGAAACTGTTTAATCTATATTCTTTTTCAACCTCTTAAATTGCCGTACCTTTTATTTTGAAGAGAATCACACTGGCCATATTTTATGAATGAACAGATGCCCTTTTGTATCTTCTAATGTCAACCACCAAGAGCTAAGGATCATGTACTAATGGGGAAGGTGTCTTAACAAACCCAACTGCTTTTAGCAACAATTACAGTTCAATAGTGCCAAGTTGCTTTGAATATTACTTGATGTAATTGTAAGAAATCAATGTAGTCTCACTTCTCTGTGCTTTGCCTTCTGTTTGGGATTTCAGTAGAAAAAGAAAGCAGTGTAAACACATACCATTTAATGAAAAATACTGTATGAAGAGAAAGTTGCTGTTAAAGAGAGATAACGTTCCCAAAGTAAGGCTTTCATTGTGATAACGCAATACAAAGCTTATGACACTTAATTTTACTTAATTTGCATTTTTTGTAAAGGCGTTGAATGTCTTTGACTCCAAATTACATTTTTTTTCAAACAAAAAAATATACCACCACCCCCATCGGTCGCCATTTGTTACCAAAAGAACAGATTGTATAAATTGTCTATATTTTTTACATATACAAATTAAACCACATACAAATGGGTGAAAAAAAAATTGGCGTTCAACCTGAATAAGATGGTCACTTGCCTTCCTGGTATTCATGTATATGTGCATAGCATGTGCACATATGCTAAAGAAGTCTCAAAGAAGCAACAGTGTTTGGTCATGCTATTGTCATAGGCTATACATTCAGTGATAGCCAACGCTAATAGCTAAACTTTGTCAAATCGCTATCATTACCTGACTGCATAACTAGTGTGTTTGTGGTATGTTGGGCTATCTTGTGTACTCAAAACAGGAAGAGGGTGTCATGTAATGCTTCCAGTGTGTTCAAACACTAGAGTCTCCAGGGGTAGCTGTGTAATCAAGGCAGACTGCACCTTTTTTAGGGGTTTTGTATGTTGGTTCGTCAAAGCGCCATGGCAGTAGTGTCATATTGTAGAGGGGCAACTTGTTTGCAACAATATTCTGTTTTTAATGGCAGTTTTAGCTGTCATTTCCCTACCTGCATCTCACCTTACTGCAGTGCTTCTCAAATAGTGGAACGCCTGGGGGCACGGGGTCGGGGATGGGACAGGCTTTCATTTCAATGCAGACCTACCAACATGTACAAATTTATAGTACTCAACATGCAATTTGACTCTTGAATATGCTCTCGATTTTGTTGCTTTTTTTGGTTTCAGTTTCAAGTTCAGTCTGCACCAGGCATAAGCGAACTAACTTAACAAAGAAATAAATAATTATTTTTTACCTGTGTGGGGGTCCCATGAGGGCTTGGGACAGCCCTGGTCTGTACAGTACAGATAACTGAATAAATATCAATTTCAATAGTATTTCAAATCAGTGGGGTCCTTTGGCGGGGCATGACAAAATCATTGAGAAGCACTGCCTTAATGGCAGTTTATCTCTGTATGTTGCACACGTTGCAGTTTTAGTTTACAATATACTTATGTACATAAAATAAAGGTGATTGTATGAGATGTGTGTTGTAATTTATGTGTTTTGTTCAGCGAGGACACTCCGTATACAGTAGTATGTTTATTTCGAATTAAGGTCACTGCATTGTATTTTACCTGGGAAGATCTCAAACAGCAGATGGCGCTGTCGCGCTGCTTTCACTGTCAGGAAGACCGTTCCAAAATCTGTATATATATAAATATATAAGCTAGCAAGGCACTCAGAAGAAGACTAAAAATTAGCACTCAATACTTATCACAATATTCTCGTATTGTATCTGTCCTAAGGAGGACACAATACAGTAACCCTATAGTAACCCCACTTCATTGAATATTGTGGCAAAATGACCAAAGCTGGCCACTAGGTGGGGCAGTAAGCCCAAAGTTACTACGTTTCATTTGTTCTAGTGTATTTTCCCAATATAATATATAATATTGTAGTTGTTTATAATATAATATTCAATAATAATCGCATTCCGATAGCAGTTCGCCTTCCCCATCATCAACTTTATCGTGCCCGCGCAGGTGTGGCTCTGGAGCGCGTGGCCGCCACCCCTCCCCCCGCCTTTTCGAGTTCCGAGTTTCAAACCCTCGCCTGCGCGCACCCGAAAGCAATTCAATTGTATCCCAGTGAGTGAGGCTGGTGGCTGGCAGCGGCGAGCGACTCATCTCCATCGTACACGCAACTTTGTCCACACAAAAAAAACGCAGGTAAACTTACTTTAATAATAATTTTCAGATATGTTTATTTGTATTGTTTATTGTTAAAGTTATATGAAGGCTTAGTAAGCCGCAGTTAGCCGATGCTAGAGTCGCTAGCTCCCCCCCCCTAAACGACCTCCATTGCTAATGCCGCTTCCGCACTTTCCAGACAGTTATACTGTTATACTGGGGGGAAAGCTGCTCCAGTTTGAAAGCCAGAGCTGCGGTGACCTAATCCACATTAATTCAAATAAATAAGTGTGATATTGTAATTAATTATCAGTTAAAATGTATTTGTGACTATTGGCCTAGATTGGCGAATCGGTGTAGCCAAACAAAGGGTCTTTTCTCGACTGAACAGGAGGAGGTTCGTTGACTTTTATCTAAAGGCACATTCAAACCTCATTTTTTCTTATTGTTCGATCAAACATACATAATTTTCTTCTATCCTGGTAATACAAGGTGAAAATCGGCGGTGAGGTTAACTACCATTTTTAAATGTAATACCCATGACATGTAAATATGTCTTCCCAGGGTTGCCTTCAGTCAATAAAAAGCCATAGGCGCGTTTAATGTGGTTTTCTTCGGGGTGTCGAATTTGAATTGAGGCCACCCACACGTTCTTCCACTGCGGACACACTAGCCATCTGTTGCCTCTGTGATGACGCCATCTTTCTAGTGACCCACCCAGTGGCAGGCTGCTTTAAAAACACTGGTTTATACTGGGAGCTCTCTTAGGATGAGACACAGTTCTCTCTGTGTGCTACAGACTAGTCTATAGACCTTAAATCTGCGCTATGGAACACTGCGGAGTGGATGGAATCACTGGGAATGGATTTTGTTCTGATCAGCGGAGGCATGTGATCAAACAATGGACTACAATCCAACTTCATGCTGCTAAAGCAAAGCATTTTGACATAGTGTGTATTGTTGTTTACAATTACAATACACATTGTACAATTACAATTTACAACAGAGTAACATGGGTACCTCGGTAAGGCATCGGGTGTTACATTGCACTGGTTATGCATAACATGGTACAGTTCACTAATAGTGTTATTTCTGCAGTTTGACACATTTTACCCTTGAACCTGCTTACTGCACTGATAGCCTCTCATTCCATTTAATGGAATAAGATGACAGCGACAGGTCAACATCCAATTTCATTAATGCGTCCATAGATCAATGCAGCCAAAACGACCTCATTGTCGTAAGATGATTTATGGCGATGTGGTCCGACTTTCTACAATACAAATAATAACCAACTGCGGTAGGGGCAAGCCAAGATGTCGGAAAACCAAATTTTGGTAAAAATCTGTATTTAGCTTCAAAACACTAGAGGATTATGGTTTTTTTTGTGTAAAGAACAGCCACGTTGTCTACAAAATGTTCTGAAACCTTATTAATTTTACATGTGAATTTGACACGTCTTACCCGCCGTGTGTAATTTGACCTGATTTTTGTCTTGGTGGTGTCTGTGCTGACTTTAAGATTGAGAATCTTAGGCTTAGATTAAAGTTTAGGGAGGGAAATGATACAACACACATCTTAATTGGTCATTTCCCTGCTGTTACCTTTTATTGTTTAATGATTTTCTTGTTTCTTTTTTATTTTAACACAAAACCATTCAGATTGACTAGTTATAGATATTGATATTCACCTTTTTATAATGCCTTTGCTCAATGCTCTCGACTTTATCAGCTCTGAAGCAGCCGTTAGTGTTAGTGTAATGACTTGCCTTTCAGCAATGAGGTGCCATTTTTTTAAAGTGAGGGTACATTGTTATGTAGACCCAGTTGCTGGTCAAACATTGACTCTACACATGCCTCCAGGCACCCCCTGCCCCATTTTTGTTGTCTTTTCTTCAAGTCATCCAGGGAATGGGCTAATATTTTTGACAGCTCTGTCCTACTTAGATTATTTGACCATTTATAGGACGCTTGCAGCGTTGCACTAGGCTTTTTATAAAATAAAGTCATACAATCAGAATAAAAATATTAAAACTGTCCAGTATAGAAAACAGAGTGCTATTAAGCACATCAACCAAATTAGGCTTTGTTAATAAATAATAATGTTGATAATTATAAAGACAGTGCACAGGCAAATAGTTGTTCCGAAACAGCACAGCGCAGGCTGTGTTGTTTACATACCTCTGAAATGACGGTCTTCTCTCTAAACTGTGAAATCGGAGGTCTTGCCAAAGACCTACAACGTGATCTTGGTGCAGATGGTGTCACTGTGCATCGTTCAACTCTTCAGTGCACTTTGCACAAGGGGATGCTGTCTAATTATAAGTATCCGGGTCGTCACTTCTTTGGAGTCATCTATGATCTTGTCAGATCATCAGAGCCGTGTGACGACTTAATCCTTAAAAAAATAACATTAATTAAATAAAAATAATGCGCTGCATGGTAGTCGAGTGGTTAGCGCGCAGACCTCATAGCTAGGAGACCAGGGTTCAAGTCCACCCTCGGCCAACTCTGTGTGGAGTTTGCATGTTCTCCCCATGCATGCGTGGGTTTTCTCCCACATTTTTCTCCCACATTCCAAAAACATGCTAGGTTAATTGGCGACTCCAAATTGTCCATAGGTGTGAGTGTGAATGGTTGTTTGTCTATATGTGCCCTGTGATTGGCTGGCGACCAGTCCAGGGTGTACCCCGCCTCTCGCCCAAAGACTGCTGGGATAGGCTCCAGCACCCCCAGCGACCCTCGTGAGGATAAGCGGTAGAAAATGAATGAATGAAATAAAAATAATTGCCAAGATTGGGGCAAATGGATGTTTTTCTCTTTAATTTGACTTGAAAGTTCTTCCGTTTTATTGGGTGTACGTGTTTGTTTCCCAATAACTTCCTCTTACTTTGTTGCACAACTTGCTTCCTCAAAGCCTCATCTGGTTGGTACGTAATAACTATAAGAATTCCCGGAACCTAAAGTGTCATATCATGTTAACATGTATTCCTCCCCGCCCCCCATGGTTTCCATCCATATGCTCTAGTTTTGTGGCCATTATATCACAGGAATGCCTTGAGGAAACTCATGTTTCATGATATGTTGGTGACATTTTCTTAATTTATTCCCCCCCTGTAGGGATGGCAGCCATCCGTAAGAAGCTGGTGATAGTCGGGGATGGAGCTTGTGGGAAGACCTGCCTCTTGATTGTCTTTAGCAAAGACCAATTCCCTGAGGTTTACGTCCCCACTGTGTTTGAGAACTATGTGGCTGACATAGAGGTGGACAGCAAACAGGTAAGAGACCTACTTGGACCTTCTATCAAACCCCCATTTTGTCAAGTTCTTTCCTGTCCCTAGTCTGTAAAATGTGTCTGGGGGAGAGACGACTGTATGTTTATTAGGTAGTGTCATTGGAGCACCTTATCCACACTAGAACTCCGGTTAGAGAGTGAGTCCGGACACTGTGGCAGAACTGTATGGACTTTATAGATTACAGTCCAATACCAACTGACAGGTTAAGTGGTATGCCGTAATGAGTCTGGTTTCTGAAATGAATGAACATCAGCACAAATACAGGTCACTAGCTTGAAACAGCACAGGCTAATCTACGCAACACATACACTGTATTTGGCTATGGAAAGGGCGGCAACACGTTAGCTAGCATGTGAAAGGGTCAGTATAATAAATGGGCGGTATTCGCTGCCTAATTAGCATATACATAACGACCGTGAACAGTCGTTAACAGTCGTAACAGCCCATTAGCTTACCTTTCTCATGAACGCCGACAGACATGTATGGAAAGGCTAGGCTGTGGTCTTACAGAGGACCTTTTAGCTACCCCGCAAGTTGCCTGGTACAAACACGACCACAGTCTGTCCTGAACAGTGCCTGCACCAAACATCGCTATAAGAGATATGTAGGATGATTCCCTGTCTATTAATGCTCAAGTTGTCCATGCAAATTTTGACTGAGAATTAACTCAGTAATTACATTCAATATTTGAAGTTATTTGAGATAAAAAAAAAATTATGCATTTAAGTGTGCAGGAGTGAGGGTACATGGCTTCAGGTCAAATGTGTGAAGGGGTACACGACTTACCACGATGCCGGTGACTATTGGTGATTCTGAGGTTAATTGAAATGTGCCATTAATATAGCATTTACAGGTTTATGTATGTTTCAGTGTAATTACTGTTTTTAAACTGACAGTAGACCGCAGTCTTTCCACAGCGTTCACTGTGTAATTGTGTTATACATTGATGGATGTTTCAGGTGGAGTTGGCGCTGTGGGACACGGCTGGTCAGGAGGACTATGACAGGCTCCGACCTCTCTCCTATCCAGACACTGACGTCATTCTCATGTGCTTTTCCATAGACAGCCCTGACAGCTTGGGTGAGTGCAAACCAAATCAAAATCTGGGATATGGTCTTTTTGAACGTATTTCCAACTGACAAGATGCTCTTTTATTTTAATCTAGAAAACATTCCGGAGAAGTGGACACCCGAGGTGAAACATTTCTGTCCCAATGTTCCCATTATTCTGGTCGGGAACAAGAAAGACCTGCGCAATGATGAGCACACGCGCCGCGAGCTGGCTAAGATGAAACAGGTACAGTCATGTTCAAAAATACATTTTTCGTGTTTCGTGTGACGTCACATCCTGTAATATTTGACCACAGCCATACAGGCAGAGGCTTTGAAAGGAAACAAACTGGCTAACTTTTCTAATTGGATGTCGGGCTCTGCACGCATTGCTACTACATCTTCACCAAACTGTGGTGAAGGAAGATGCAGTCACCCATGTAATACAAACTGAATATGAAAGATATTTTTATTATGACACTCTTGTTTTGTTTGCGCAGACATGGGCCAAAAGACGCTCTTATGTTGAAGGAGGGTCACGAAAGTGTGTTCCGTGTGTAGAGAATGTGTATTTACATCTAAGACAAGCTGCGTTCAAAATAAACGTGCTTCTCATATTTTTTTCCCCCCACTCAGAATCTGCACATTTTCATCGGACATATGTTTTTTAAATCAAAGAATTATAACACAATGTGGTGAAAATATACACATCGAGACGACTTGCCGTCCGAAATTAGGCTACCATGACGTCTTAAGTGTACCTCTCCGGTTTCTTTTGGGGTTTTTGTTAACCAGTCCATTAAGGGATTTGATAGAAATTAGCCTGTCCGGTTGGGGATGGCTGATTTACACACAACTGGACTTTTATACGTCCTTTTCCCATGTTGCCATTTAGCATGTTGTAGCAGCATTTTAAACAAGCTTTGGCCAGTGCACTGATGAGATGCGTAATTATTTCACATTTCCTCGTTCTCCAACAGGAGCCTGTGAAGTCTGAAGAGGGCCGGGAAATGGCAGTCCGGATTGCAGCATTTGGCTACATGGAATGCTCTGCCAAGACCAAGGATGGCGTACGAGAGGTGTTTGAGATGGCCACAAGGGCGGCGCTGCAGGCACGCCGCAGAAAAAATAATGGTAAATGTGCGCTGCTGTGAAGTGGCGCATATCTTGGAACAATTCGGACCTGGCCCAGTTGTACCCTGTGGCCTGGGAGGGAATGGAGGCATTACTAGACGAGAGTGGGAGGGACGACTGGACTGCTGTTAAGGAGACTGAATTCACCCTGGGACTTTTGGTTTGGGCGGCTTTGATGGAGAGGGATTGGGGCGGGGTTGGAAAGGTATACCATTGGACTCTTTGTGGGCTTGCTGCAAAAAGGGGGGCACTGCACACCAGCCAAAGACAGCTACGGCATGTCCGCCCCCTCGCCCCTCCTTGAAGGTTATTAAGAGATCTTTGCTGAAAATCATGTGATTCTTCAAGGTTAGTTTCCTTCCTGGATGACTTGACAGGTCAGTGTGTGCCAGAAGTATGGTTAAGAATGGCTTTTAACCCCAAATGTGGAACTAATCACATTTCAATTCAGTTTATGAGCCAAAGTGGACAAATCCATGGATATATTAAATGGGGGTGGGGGTTATTCCTAGAGTTTTAATATAATATTTGGCTGTAAACATGTTTTTAAGATTTTCCCTGGGGTGTCGCGTCCCCGTCACATGTCCCAGAGCCAAGAGGTCCGTCAGCAAGGCTAATCCTGTGCTTACAGACTCGCTATGTCCGCACACTGAGACCTCAGCCCGCTTTCAGCTATATGTTGCAATTGACACATCGCTATCAGTTACTGCATTCAGTGTTAGGATGCAACCTTCATTTGACCCCTGCGGTGTAATATGATGTGCCCACAGCTTTTACAAGTGTTGCCAATTTAAAGCTACTACGTAAATCACGACAACCTGCCTCAAATCTCCTCTCATGGCCTCGTCCCTCACACCCATTCCTCCCTTCTTTACCACAAAGTCCGACTGCCGGTGTGGATCAAGAACAAGGAGAGTTTTGCATCTATATGCACACCATTCATGTCTTAGACCCAGGAGGACATCTTTGTTTTCATTTCTCAAAAAACTGACAAAATTTTGGAACCTCATTACTTTAAGGGTATTTTTTCAAACAGAATTCAAGAGTGTTTTTAATTCCAAAAATGCTAACGGTGGCCTGTTAAGTATTCTCTCTTACAATTGTCGTTCTTCCTGACTGACATGGAGTTTAATCCAGAAACCTACTCTTGTATTGTTATATGCTACTTTAAAAATGTCCTGAATATATTGTCTGTCAGTATTTAAGAGAAAGGGAAAAAACAAGAGGTGGGACATTAGCTGTTGCTTGCTTTATCGGAATTCTCCTGTTATTTACACTTGGTGGCCTGTCGGTCATCCCGGGAGAAAGGCTGGATTACTGCAATGTCCATGTTTTTGTCTCGAAACTGAAAAGACAAAATCAAGAGTTAAAAACAAGGCCTCCTTATGTACAAATCATTGTTATTTCTTGTTTTATTGAATGTTCAAAATCCTAACATTCTTTTGAATGCTGAAGTTAAAAAAAAACAACAGGGAAACCACGCTGTATGCAACGTTTGTAAATATGAATGATGGGTCTTGTTCCTACTTGACGACACACGCACAGGACTGGAAACTGTATTTGTAAAGTAGCTTTGGTTTGTGTAATAAATTACTTTCTATAACACCTTGCTCTTCTTTATGATGGGAGTCCGGAATGAGAAGAGGCACTAAAAGTCAGTCGATGCCCAAAAGTCATACCGCTGGAGTGATGGATGAGCGGTTTTATGATGCTGCAATAAAACGTTCCTGTGCAGGGCTGTACGCTTAGCTTTTTCATTAGGAGCACCTGTGCACAGCAACGCACATGTGCACTCGTACATACAGGGTGTGTCTGAAAAGTGTCACAATTATTTCAAGTCTAAACAGTTGACATGGTTTAACCTTCCAAGTAACCCCCCTTAAGTGTAATGTACGTTCTTCTATGCACTGCTGGAAGGCCCCTCAGCTCCGTCGCTCCAACCCTCTCGCTGTAAGGAGGTTGTTCCAGCATGATTATGTTCTCTGCAAGAACTGCTGGATGCTTTGGACGTCATTGACATTGCAAGTTGTCCTGCCACAACTCTCGCCTCCTCCAGCCCTGCAGGACCGTCTGGCCCCGTGGCAAAAAACATCAATACTTGCATCCCACTCCACCACAACACACCACACCCATCATTAAGTTCACCATACAAAATACCCGTAGATGTTCACATGATAGATGTGGCATGATGCCGCTCACTGGACTAACAATGCTGGCCTTTTTATAGGCCTGCAAAACCAATCCTGAAATTACACAGACACCCACTGAGTATTGCGTAATGTGTATTTGGTCCACTTTTGCTCAGAGTCCAACTCCTGTACAATGAACTGTGACATCATGACAACTCATTATCTCAACTACCTGAGTACTAAGACAATAAATCCACACAAGAATTATGTAAATAGTGAATTAGTGCATGTTGAAAACAGGAAGTGAACACTGTATTAGCAATTGAGCATCTGAGTCAGGGTAGGATTAAAAAAGCGTAGCTCCTTCCTATTAAGGGCCTTAAATATAGATAGTATTGTCCCCTACTTTTCCTTGGGTGTAACCTAACTTAAACGGTTAGTGCCCCACCATACGTAAACACCGCTCCATAATAAAGATCATTCATAAAGACTACTCAGTGCTTATCTACAGGAGCCAGTGTACGCTCTAATGTTGCCCTCATAGAAATGACTGCGGGCTCCTAAGAGTTGAAACCACAGTCCGGAAGGAAGATCGTCACTGCCACTCCACCCAAAGCGGTGGCCAGACACAGTAAAAAAAAATGCAGCACCGGCCTCCAGAGTATAGAGGGGAGGGGAAACTGCAGCGATTGCGGTGGGGGTTTTTTTTAAGCTTTTTTTCCATTCTCTTAACGCCTCCTCCTACTCCTCTCCTTGTCCTGCGCTTGCTCCTGCTTCTAGTTCTTCAGTGTGCAGCTCCACATGCTAGCAAACGCCGGGTTTATATACCATTCTATTTTTAGCCCAGCGCGAGCCCAACTATTTTTAACCAATATGTGCTCATCGCTAGCTGGAATCATCCAATGAAATAACAGCTACTAGCTACACAAGGACCAATGGGAGGGCCGAAGCGGAGAGAAGAGGCGTGACCAAAAACAGATATGCCAGAGCACTCTGTTGATTTCCCAAGCCAGCACTATTTTACATATAATCTGATGTGATTATCACTTAACATTTTATATGGTGTTTATATTTACATGTGACAAAAATATTTACAAAATGTTTTAATTCTCATTGTGCACGTCCACTTTATCGATAAACGATCTCTGTTAGTGACACGTAGGATGGCTTTGCTTACGTCTTAGTTTAGATTTAGTTTTGATATGATTTTGGTGATGACTACAACAGGGGACTGCCCACTTTTGTGAGTCACCCCTACACCCACCTATTCTGTTGTTTCCCAAAGTTATTTTTAGGCTCCATACATACCGAAACACAATTATCGTCACCAGTCTAGTCTGTGTATAGTCTGACAAGATAGATAAGACATTGGGTTTACCCTCTATGTTTTCTTATCAACATAAAATGCAGATCAACATCAACAAGGTGCAATCTAATACAAAAAAGTATACGAAATTAATTAACTTTTAGCACCAACGAGAAAAACGCGTTGTTAATTAATTACATGGGAGTTAAGAACGCTATATATTCTTATTCTTATTAAAAAAAAACAAACAAATCTGCCACTTGTCCGCTTTCGCGCAACATTATACTGTACATGACATCACACTGACCTCTAGCGGTACAAATGACACATTACAGAACAGTACTGCAGACTGCAGCTGCTTCCGCATTATGCCCTGGGCGGGTTTGGACGCCATGATAGAAGGCATAATGGGCGAGTTTTGGACGCCATGATAGAAGGCAGAATGCAGAAATTGCTCAAATAGACATTGGGCGGGAGTGGGTTTTCTCCGGGTACTCCGGTTTCCTCCCACAAAAAGTAAATTAAATAAGGAACAAGTTGCTTATTTTTTCAGGAGTATGATAAATACATAGAAATAGCTGCCGACCATTTAAGTTTGATGTTTAAGGTGACTTTTTATACGAACAACCACTGTTAATGTCTATTGTGTCGTATTGGTGTAATATAGGTCTTCGCCAGCAGAAGGCATTCAAGGCATCAGTCGCTGACCTACTGGTGGAAGACGAAGAAAAAGCTGTTAGTAGGTGATCAGACATGTGCCTATGAGTAACCTATATCCCCTTGTTTGCAGGTAAGATGATTTATAAGCCATACAGAAGTAATAGACAGTTGTAACAAGTGTCTACCTAAAGAAAGAATACACAAGTTAATTAGAAATGGAAAATAGGATAAAACAGTGGTAAGAAACAATGGTTAAGAGTACTACAAAATTGTTTTTTGAGCTTATTAAGGTGTGCTCATACGGTAAAATCAATATTGTCTTCTGTTTATTGCTATATATATATATATATATATATATATATATATATATATATATAAAAGCTGTTAGTCAGATAAACTTACATAAACAAAATGGAGACTTGGGGTTTGATATCAACCCAAGGCAGAGACACAAACCTCATGCTTCTGAACAAACAGAATAACTGGGTGACAATGAAGGCTCATTAACTGCAATGTTCACACTCAATCCATGCAACACAGGGCCGCTAGTGTGCACCGTAGTGTCTGTGTGTGCTTCATGCAGAACGGGAGCGGTGAGATGTGAGGCTGGTAATGATCTCCACGGCCAGATCTCACACACCAGTTGACTAGTGGACATCACTTGTCAGCGAGAAAATCAGAGGCTTTTTTGTTCCAGATAGCGGGGTGTTTTTCCTGTTGTAATTAAAAGACCCCGCTGGTCGGGTCACAAATGATGCTGCCGTGATGACCCTGATGGCGGAGATGCTACATCACATATCTAAATGTCTCTCATGCCCCCCCCCCCCACTGTAGGTGTGTGATGCAACTGGAACATCATGATATTGTTGGAGCTTCGTCTGAGGTACTGATTTAACTTTTCCGACTGATCTGCATCAAGATCCAATGAATGGGAACGCCATGCACACTGTAAACCTGAATGTTCAAAGTACTTAAATAAATGAAGTTATGCATACTCAAAATTCTTAAAAAAGTTCTAATTATGTCAAGTTTATTTAACATGTTGTTCCATTTTGAGTACTTTTAACTAATATGTTTTGATTAATTTGAACTATGGCTATATTAATTAAGATTAAATTAAAAACATAATTTACATACAACTTAAGACACTGTAAATCTGAATGCTCAAAATAATTAATTGGTAAAAGTATATTCATTCATTTTCTACCGCTTTTCCTCACGAGGGTCGCGGGGGGTGCTGGAGCCTATCCCAGCTGTTTTCGGGCGAGAGGCGGGGTACACCCTGGACTGGTGGCCAGCCAATCACAGGGCACATATAGACAAACAACCATTCACACTCACATTCATACCTATGGACAATTTGGAGTTGCCAATTAACCTAGCATGTTTTTGGAATGTGGGAAGAAACCGGAGTACCCGAAGAAAACCCACGCATGCATGGGGAGCACATGTAAACTCGGGTCTCCCAGCTGTGAGGTTTGCGCGCTAACCACTCGACCGCCGTGCAGCCAAAATTGAAGTATTAAATTATACTTTTTTTTGCAGAGTGATTAGCATGTAAGCACATGGTTGAATGGTTGTTTGTCTATATGTGCCCTGCGATTGGCTGGCAACCAGTCCAGGGTGTACCCCGCCTCTTACCCAAAGTCAGCTGGGATGCACGCATGCACCCACGCATGCACGGGGTATAAGTATAGTCAACTTAAAATTTTCTTAAAAGTTCTACTTATAAATATTGATTGCCAGTTGCATTAGCTGTCTTTTCAGTTTATTTAACTTGTAATTTTTGATTAATATGAATTCATAGTTACTTTATAAAAAAAAGTATCTATTAAACATGAATAAATCAAACCAAGAATCAATTGAGAATAAATCCATTGCATCAGATAAATTTGTACTGTGTAGGTTACACATGCACACCTTCTTCCTATGGAAAAAGTTGAAATGAGAACGAAAATTAAAGAATGGAGAATGCATGTCAGAGAGAATGCGAAAAAGAAAGCTATTTCTCTCTTCACCCCAAAATTAAAAAAAAAAAAAGTATATCAACTCCAAATATTAAAGCTCTGATATACTCAAATGTTTGAGTTTATGAACTCAAAAAAAATGCGGCAACTGATTGCCTCACTTTTTTTGAGTTCTGCTAACTTATTCGGGTTTACAGTGCATGAATCCGCGACCAAAAACTCCCCAGCCATTTGACCCGTTCATCCATTTTTCCAATTGTATCTAGTCTAAAATCATCTGATGCAAACATGTGCATCAAATATTTCATTCATGAAGAGCAGCCTTGCCTGGGATCAATTCCATGTTGTACGGACTTGTGTAACACCATTTTTTAATTGGGCGAAACAAGGCAGCCTTAATGATAATACAGTACAGCTGCATAAATCACTCATGTATCACAACTCCATGGAGAGAAAGAGCATATACTCGTTCATTTGTACTCAACCTAAATTCATTATTTATCCCAGGGAATCGAATACATTCTCCCAGCTAGCCTGTGATTGAACTCGAAAAAAAATAATTACGCCCCCACACCCAAAGATCTGCTATCTAATGGGAAAAACAGCAGCAGAAAAAAAAGCAGTGCGGGTTTTAATGATTGCATTTGGGGCAGAAAACACTTTTATTGAATTTAAAAGGGGACAATATGGTGGTGTAGTGGTTATAGCACATCTGCCTCACAGTGAGGCGTTCCGGATTTCAATCTCTATGTGCAGTTTGGATGTGGGGTTTCTCCAGATAGTCTTGTACTTCTTCCCACATCTCCAAAACTTTCATGTTTGGCTAATTGGGGTGTGGCCTACCATTTGCGGCCCACGGCTCGTTATTTGTTGAAGCTCTCGTTGCAGAAAATAAACAGTACGTCTCTGCAGGAAGACAAGAAGAAAGCAATTTGGTTGTAAACAGCTGTGACATTGCTAACACCGTCAACGAGAATGTATATATATATATATATATATATATATATATATATCTGGCCTACAGTGCACGGCCATATAAGGAAGTCCAGTAGTGGTGGGCTAAACCAGGGCTCTACATTAAAAACCAAAATGACGGGAATCCTTAAGGTGAGAACTACTTGCCCGAACTTGCCCCATGTAAAATGAAAAGACTGCCATAATGATATCATGTAATTTTTTGTGGCATCACATGAGAATCTCAAATAAATAAAATAATGAAATAAATAATACCTTACACATGGTAGTCGTAGTAAGCAGTGATATTTATAAGTTGTGCACCACAATGAAACATTATTGAATAGACACATTTGTGTACTAGTAAAGTGTTTTTAATCCAGAAAAAAAGCTCAATGGTCAAACAATAATTTGTGAAGCAAAGGTGAGAAAAATCCACTGAGAAATTGAACCGCTAGATTTTGTAGCTTGTGCAAAATCAGCACTTGGTATTGGATCTAATGGGTGGTGTTTCATTGTGACCACTTCAAATTGTCACAGCAATGTGATTCACTCACCTGTGCCATCATTTGATTTGCTGCCGCTAATAAAATACTTGTTTAGGAGGCACTGTTTCATCACTTTTTGGTGTTTTCCTTCAGAAGTTGTTGAAGAATTAGACGATGTTGGCAGCGACGCCATGATGGATGTTTTCGTTGTCAAACGATCGCTGATTGGTTGATCGCGAACAACGGGTGTGGGTAAAACGCGGACTGTGGATTACGGACCGCGGTCTAAATAAACGATTCTGATTGGTCCATTTCAAGATTTGCAAGGATTGCTTTGCAAATTACCACCGGAATTACGCAGTCCGTGTTTTACCAACACCCAACAAGAACCGCTTTAAAAAAACTCTTGGCAGTATGGCATGCCAAAGTACACTTGCCCGACGGGAATATCACTGATTAGATTTACTTGCCCGAATTTTGTTTTAACTTGCCCCGGGCCATCGGTACATCGTTATTGTCGAGCCCTGTAAACCGTTCATTTCAGTCACCAGGATCATTTCGGTTCATTCAGTCAAAAGATCAGTTCATTTCAATCAATTGGTCGTTAGCTTGGGATCTCCCACTGTGCATAGACCCGGTCAGCCGTGT
The DNA here is from genome assembly GCF_030265055.1 of Doryrhamphus excisus. Taxonomy (NCBI): domain Eukaryota; kingdom Metazoa; phylum Chordata; class Actinopteri; order Syngnathiformes; family Syngnathidae; genus Doryrhamphus; species Doryrhamphus excisus. Next base: position 14,975,869 of record NC_080475.1, on the reverse strand, counting down.
CGAGTCAGTCCGTTCACTCATGTTCACGTTCGGTCCGACTCAACAGTGCAACAACACGTGATGACTAGTGGTGTGTCTGTCATGAACGAACAGGTCAAAAGAACTAGTTAACGGAATGAACGAGGTCACCGACAGTGTCGGTCAATCTCTCGGCCTCGGTCTTTTAGTCAGATAACCCCACCCACCCACAGAGCGAGGCACGATGATAGGATAAGACACGCAGACAGTGAACATACTCTCCAGCCAATCAAAAAAAAGCATTTGCAACTGAATGGACTGAACGGGTATTTTAGGGGCGGTGACCTTGTTCATTTCGTTTACAAAAAATAACTAGTTCTTTTGACCCGTTCGGTCATGACCGACACACCACTAAAGTCCGGCGCTCTGTGACATCACAAAGAGCAGAGAAGACCAGAAAGAAAAAAAACTCAGACATGCAAACCTCATTATCTGAAACTTTAGCATCGTTTAACACGAGAATACAACATTCTAACTATATTTATATGTCAAAAAAGTGGAAATAGGTCCCCTTTATTTATAATATAATTATAATTTTTAAATACACTGTATAAAAATAAGGCTGCACGGCAGTCAAGTGGGTTTTCTCTGGGTACTCCGGTTTCCTCCCACATTCCAAAAACATGCTAGGTTAATTGGCGACTCCAAATTGTCCATAGGTATGAATGTGAGTGTGAATGGTTGTTTGTCTATATGTGCCCTGTGATTGGCTGGCAACCAGTCCAGGGTGTACCCCGCCTCTCGCCCGAAGACAGCTGGGATAGGCTCCAGCACCCTCCGTGACCCTTGTGAGGATAAGCGGTAGAAAATGAATGAATGAATGAATGTATAAAAATATTTTTTATATTAAATATTTTATAAAGTGCTGCATGGCGGTCGAGTGGTTAGCGCGCAGACCTCACAGCTAGGAGACCCGAGTTCGATCCCACCCTCGGCCATCTCTGTGTGGAGTTTGCATGTTCTCCCCGTGCATGTATGGGTTTTCTCCGGGTACTCCGGTTTCCTCCCACATTCCAAAAACATGTTAGGTTAATTGGCGACTCCAAATTGTCCATAGGTATGAATGTGAGTGTGAATGGTTGTTTGTCTATATGTGCCCTGTGATTGGCTGGCCACCAGTCCAGGGGGAGACAGCTGGGATAGGCTCCAGCACCACCATGACCCTTGTGAGGATAAGCGGTAGAAAATGAATGAATGAATATTTTATATATATATATTTTTCTATATTATGCCTAAAATTTACAGGGGGAGGCTCCGACTCACCCAAAAACCTTATTGAGGAGAAAATACAGACATGACATAAATTATTGGGGGGAAAATCTTAAAAAGAAACTTCCCTCAGATTCGTCCTCATGTTGATACCACAACGTGTGCACATGTGTGTGTGTGTGTGTTTGAGAAAGAGAGAGAGAGTGAGTGAGTGTGAGTGCGAGAGAAAAGCAGTCACATGCAGAGAGGAGCCGGAACGAGAGACAGAGCAGAAGAGAGCTGTCAAGCTGGAAGGAGGCAGCGGGGAGACGACTTTTGTTTTCTTTTTTACCCCTTGGAATACATTCTCTTTACATCTCTTGACACCCACCGACACACTCACAATTCAAAGACGCAAACCCCACTGATGTGCTGCTCTGCTGCTTTCAAAGAGCACTAAATTATTTCCAGGATCTGCACTTGGACTGTTTTAATTTAGCATCTTCGACTCCATTGGGATTTATTTGTATATATATTTATTTCTAGACTACATGTGCGTGCTGCAACGTGTGCACCTGAACACACCATCAAGACAGTTGGGGTACTTGTAAGTTGCTGGAATTTGTCCGATCTGGACTGAAGACTGAAGACTCCGTGGGTGTTGGTGTGGTAAAACAGAGCAGAAGTAGGAGGAGGATGATGATGTGTGGGCCAGTGACACTTGCGCTTCTAATCCACCTCGGAGCCACCTTAGCAGGGGCCTGGAAAGCATCTCAGCCAAGACTGCAGTTCACACACACGGGTAAGAAGAAACACAACTCTATCACTCGTAAAGTTAAGGTTCATTGTTTGTTGATTAGAATGAAAAGAAATATTGTCTTCAGTATTTCAAACCAGACTTTTATTTCCTGTTTATGGTCAGATAAAGCCATGTCGATGCGACATTACTAATTCATCTCGACCCCTGCTGTCTTTTTGACAGCTTCAGGATTCAGAGTCAAGCATCTGTGACCATTGCAGAGCTTCCGACAAAGAAATAATTATCTGATGGCACAATTCCCAGCCATGGATTGCCACCAATTTCATTATTTCTTGGCCCTGTGCCCCTATCCATCAAGGCCAACCGAGGCCACGTTTTAAAAGCCTCAAACTTTTCATCAAGCGTATCAGACATTGAACTCCGGTTTCTTCACACATTCCAAAAACATGCTAGGTTAATTAGCGACTCCAAATTGTCCATAGGTATGCATGTGAGTGTGAATGGTTGTTTGTCTATATGTGCCCTGTGATTGGCTGGCAACCAGTCCAGGGTGTACCCCGCCTCTCGCCCGAAGACAGCTGGGATAGGCTCCAGCACCCCGCAACCCTCATGAGAATAAGCGGTAGAAAATGAATGAATGTGAGACATTGAGCCAAGTACTCCACTGGTGGCATGATGAATACTTGAATAGCGGTCGAGTGTCTCCTGTAAAGTGTGAGATGTTGCCGCGTACATATTTTGGAACCTGGTTGAGCATGACGTTTGCGTGATAGGATCACTTGGTCTTGAAGTTCCGGTCCGACTTTGACTTGTAGAGCAATGGATAAGCACCCTTGCATCTTCTGATTCAAATTCAGTGTAATTTTTGTTGTGGCCTTGGTTCTATTTGTGTAAATCAAATAAAAAGCTCATGGATTAGTAACGTATGGAAAATAAATGAGGAATGAATGGAAGTTATTGTTGAAAAATTGAACTACTTTATCAAATTGCTGGTACCTGCAACTTGATTTGGTCCCATGGTGGGTTATGTAGCTGTACTTACCTTTTGGTCCAATTTTTTGATCACCATGAAAGTGAACATGAAGAGTGTACATAGTATATAGATATAGCGATTTGTGTTGGAATAGTTGAGTGTGTGTGGGTGGGGGGGGGGGGTGTTCTATCACTCTCTGTGGGAGCTCTACGCTGTGGTCATTTCCCTTCCTATCATTTTCCCCTCCAACAAATGGAATATATTTTTGTTGGGGAATCACGATAATGATTGGACAATTGAGAGATTTTACTTTTTTTTTTTTTTTTGCAGGCAGGGCATACATTTGGTTATTTGTCTAAAACACACAACAGCACATTAAAATAAGCCCAAGTCAAATACTAAACAATGAACTGCAACAGTGGTTAGTCACCCTGTTTATGTTTTTTAACACCTTCAATGCTATAATTTTTATACGTTTTTTTATTAATTATTTTTTTATTGACCACAAATCAACATAGAAATGTAAAAAAAAACCACCAAATACTCATGATGTGTCAAGAATTAAGTATCAAGTATTTTCTGGACTATAAGTTGTTCCGGAGTATAAGTCGCACAAGGCCAAAAATGCATAATTAGGTAGAAAAAAATATATATAAGTCGCACTGGAGTATAAGTCCAGTATAAGTTTTTGCGAACTACTTGAACAAAACAAGGCAAGTTCTAACAATAATAAAAGAATCGAGAACAGGCTGAATAGGTGTAAGATATGCTAACACAATGGTTATTCAGCTACACAAAAAATAAACATGAACAGAAAAGGTGTCCAGTGTTTATGTAACATAAACAGTTTTTTTCATTTATAAGTCACTCTGGAGTATGCAGGAACAGCCAACCTATGAAAAAAAGTGTGACTTATAGTCCGGAAAATACGGTACAATTTGGGGGGGGTTTGCACCTGCCAGCAGCAGAAAACAACTCAATTCTGAAAAGTGGGACATTGCTTCCCATGTGTGAAGGATACTTTGGAAAACTGCAGCAGTTCACAGAGTCTTCCAGCAAAGTCATCGACCGCAGCATGAAATGTAAAGCAACAATCCAACTAAAAAGCAAAATATGCGGCGACAACAGCAACCCTCCCTCCCTGCAGTCTGGTTGAAAGTTGAAAACAAATTTCAAAGCATTTGCTTCATGACATCCTGGTTGGTAAAGTTTCCATAATTGATTACATCACATGAACAAGCATACACACAGAGCTTCTTCACACACATCGATGAGAAGCCCCTATAGACTCACGCATGTCCCACAAATGCACATCGAGGGAAGTCGCATCGCATGAGAATATAGTGATGACCTCAGCGCTTCTCAAGAGCTTCATTAGGATATTCATTAGTTTGCGTCCGTTAAAATAATCCTGTGACCTCCTGACTACTTCTCATGCGGGCGCTTAAACTAAGCCGGCGGTTTGTTTGCTCAACGCCTAAATTTGCAATGTAAATTTCAATGACTGATTGTGTTGGATTCGCATTCAAATTGCTCGGGTTTTTTGGGTTTGAGCTCTTTTCCTTCACATTCCAGATGAAATTCCAATTCCTTTATATATTCGACCATTTACGGAGTAATGGATGAAGTCATAATGGAGATGTAACGTGGCTGTAGAGAGACTAATACATGGAAAACAGGAACAGCTGCTTCCATACATACATAGCACCCCTACTGTTGTGATTAAGTAGGACGTCATGAAGTTCTCTTGTCCCGGAGAGCAAAGCTGACAGACACACAACCCAGCTGCTGTCTGCCGTCACAAAAAAATTAAACCAACTTCACCACATACAATTCATACAAAATGTAAACAATACATACACTTTTTAGGCATTTTCCTTATTGATTTTAGTTTTATTTAGCTAGTTTGAAGCTGTGGTAGTTGTGTTCACATTTGGTGGTTCCAGTGTAATTTATTTTTTGTAAAGGGACATTATTATGATTGTTATTATTATTATGATTGTTATTATGATTGTTATGATTATTATTATGGTTATTATGATTATTATTATGATTATTATGATTATTATTATTATTGTGATGATGATGATGATTATTATATTATACCATTTTTTTGGCCTTAACCAGCAAAGAAAGCTTTTTAGATCTTCCAGAATCTGCACCTATTTCTCTGCATTTCTTTGGATTTGGTGGTTTTTGTGAAAACAGTCGGTTTTAATGTATTCCACCCAAGACCCACCTCCAGGCACACCCACTCCGCTGTGGTTGGCCACTAACTGCGAACCAGTGGCATCAATAGGTCTATTTTAGGGGGACTTCAGGCCCCCAAAATGTTCTTGAACCCCCTAAATAATCAAATTTTTAAAATTGATTTTTTTGAATTAATTTTTTTTACAAAAGAAATCTCTGACAAATTTGATATAATAGGGCAAAAGCAGGCTAATACTAGCCTACTAGTAGTAGTACTAGTAATAATCAGAAGAAGAATAATGATGATAGTAATAATAATAGGCTAATTAATAATATAATAATGATTATTATATAATTGATGACTGTCCACTGGACAGAATGGTTGCAGAGCTTGAGCAGCGGTTTTGCAGTGTAGATTGTGTACTTGTGCAAATTTAATGGTGGCCTAAAACAATTGAGTATCTCTACTAAATCTGTCCAAAAGTGGGAAAGTTATATCCCGGTTCTTGTTCATTATTTGTTTTTTGTCTACTACATTCATTCATATCCTGTGCATCTCCAGGGGGCTAAGCCCCCCCTGTCCTCAGAATCTAGTGACGCCCCTGCAGCAAACTCAACTTTACAGGAATTGATAAACAGTATAGGAGTTGATAATAAATGGCGGTTTATCTTTTTCAAATGAGCGGGTACAAGATACCTCAATCGGATTGGGGAAAGGAATATTCCACCCCTGTGAATCTGATTATATATTCATTCGGATTGGCACTTTTCTTTTGGAATGAGGTGTATACAAAGGTTACATTTCTTCCGCTTGAGCAAATAAACCGAATTGAATTGGAATATTTGGGTCCATGTATAAGTGGCTACTGTCAGCTCAATAAGTAATGCCATAGCAGCTACCCAACAGGATTCCTTACATTAATTCATCTCCATCATTGTCCAACTCTACCCTGTGTCTCCTATTAAGGCACAATAGCTTTAAGCGTGTATATGATGTTGTTTCATTATTCATTTATTCTTTCAGATGTGTTTTTATCTAGGCCACTTCTTTGCAGGCTGTGTGCTGGAAATGACTGAATTGCAAGAATTGACTTGGATGGTGATGTGACACCGCAACATCACCGATACGCTACTCTCTATTATTCATTCTAATGGTTGCTCTTCCTTGTCGCACGGGCGTTCAAGTCCAACCCAGCTGTTGGCTCAACACAAAAGTTACGTAAGGAAGACGGCCTCGTTTTAGAGGATGTCCTGTACTTGTATAGCCAAATATAAAGCGTGTATAGATTCTTGTTATAGTTACACCTCTAAGATCCTCTTTCTAGCAATGAGTTTACTGCTAAGTTAAAGACTAAAACAATAGATCCATTAGTGATCCATTTGGTTCTCTGGTTACATAATTCTGGTTATAGAATTCTGCTCACTTTTAAAGCCAAACAAATATTTGCTTTGATCTATCTAAGCCAGAGAATCCCGGTCAATGCCAATCTGACATTCCTACGTCTGTGTAAACACCAGGGAACCTCAAGAACTCTCAATGGTGGCAAGATCTGCCAAATGACTCCAAAGGTTGGAAGTCGGACTTCCCTTTCCTGTTTAGAAAGAGACTAGTTCATCAGACGTTGTAGTATACAGTGATAGTATTTTTTTTTTTTTAAAGCAAACATTCATCATAGTAAAAAAAAATCTGACCAACCACAAGCTCTTTGCAAATGTCGTTCTGGCTCTCAACCGTGAGCTAAGAAGTAGATCATTATCACCCAGATAGCTGCGGGTACTTGCTCTTAATAACGTATAAACATAAAGACAAGATGGGCCACGCTCCACTAGGAAGGAAAGTTCATCTCCACTGTTTGAGGCCACATGTACCCATTTCTCCCACTCCAGTGGAAAAAGTCAAAATGGACAAAGAACTTTGGAAGCTAAACGTTCCGACCTTTACAGTCTTATTGAAAGAAACATTAATTCATTCATTTTCTACTGCTTTTTCCTCACGAGGGTCGCGGGGGGTGCTGGAGCCTATCCCAGCTGTCTTCGGGCGAGAGGCGGGGTACACCCTGGACCGGTCGCCAGCCAATCACAGGGCACATATAGACAAACAACCATTCACACTCACATTCATACCTATGGACAATTTGGAGTCGCCAATTAACCTAGCATGTTTTTGGAATGTGGGAGGAAACCGGGGTACCCGGAGAAAACCCATGCATGCACGGGAAGAACATACAAACTCCACGCAGAGATGACCGAGGGTGGAATTGAACCCTGGTCTCCTAGCTGAGGTCTGTGCGCTAACCACTAGACCGCCGTGCCGCCTGAAAGAAACATACTTTGGTAAAAATGTCTAGGTTCTGGTACTTTGTACTGAGCTGTGTAGTCCTATAGAGCAGCTAAACACAATAACCAGCACCAAGCTTTCTAGATCTTCCAGAATATGCACCTATTCACACTGTATTTATTTGGATCTGTTTTCATTTGTTTCACCCAGGGGCGTCACTATGTTCTGAGGACCTAGTATTTGCCCTAGTACATGAAATTTGTCAGAAATGTTTTTTGTAAAAAAAAATATCTATAAAAAATTATTTAGGGGGACTTAAGAATATTAACACAACACAACTAAAACAGGCCTAATGACGCCACTGGTTCCACCCACGGCCTGCCTCCAGGCACGCCCACTCCGCTGTGGTTAATCACACTCCCAAGTGCTCACAAGAACTTCTGGATTGCTGCCGAACCCAAATTTTATAATAAACAGTGATTTATCCGCTTTTAGTTTTCATTATGTCGTGAATGGAGGATGCACTTTGTCACCGATTGTATTCATAATTTTCATGGACAGAATTTCTGCTTTTATGCCAGATTTAATGGGACATAAGCCATTCAAAAAGTTCAATTTTTGTCTCCTCAGACCACAGAGTATTTTCCCAAAGGTGTTGGGATGTTTTCTTAATGTTTCTTCATGTTCTTTTGTTCAGTCGTGGTTTTTGTCTTGGAACCACGCAGGCCGTTTTTGGCTGGTGGCAAAATATTTGTTTTGGTTGAGTCATGAACGCTAACCTTAACTGAGGCAAGTGAGACCTGCCGTTCTTTGGATGTTGTTGTGGGGTCTTTTATGACATCTTAGATGACTCGTTGCTGCACTTTTATGGTAATTTTGGTTAGCTGGCCACTCCTAGGAAGGTTCATCACTCTTCCATGTCTTTGCCATATGTGGATCATGGCTCTCACAGTGGTTTGCTGGAGTCCTAAAGCTTTAGAAATGGCCAAATACGCATCATAATAAAACATCTAATGAAGTTAAATGGACACTACCTAACAGTAGACAAGTATTTCACACTTTTTCTTTGGCATAGTCAGGTCTGGAACCTGCCATAAACAATGGCTACGTAAAAAGTGGATAACGTATACAACAGCCACACAGATATATTGTCTAAATTCCAGCGTCAAAGCTAGAATTGGGGCTTTCAAACACGTTTGCGGGACCTGACTTATTTCAAATTGTTGAAAAATACTACAATATGGGACCATTAAACAATAATGAAGTAGTACATTTGGGAGTACATTTTGTGCAAGTGTATGGAGCTGTGTTGGGAGCCGGTGTGAGTCTTGGGCCTTGATGATGATGAAGAATAATCATACGGGCTGAGGTTAAAGTTCAAGCTGTGCACATGGGTCTGGTCTTTTGGTGACACAGCCCAGATGCTACGTCTGTTGGTTTGGACATCATTTTCACTTTGCTGTGTGCGTGTGCATGTTTGTGTGTGTCTATGTGTGAATGTTCTGAGAGTAAGACGCAATCAGTTGATACCTCTGAGTTTCCTTAATTCTTCTTTTGCTCTTGTTACTCTTTTATTTTTGTTAAGCTCCATCTGAGGATGGGTCCAGTACTTCAAAACGCATCATGTCGGCAATTAGACGGACATTCAGAGCATGGCACGAACAGAGAAACGATCAAGCTTTGTTAATGTTAGTCTTACATAAGGCAGCACTGAGCAAAACAAATCGGACAGTTCAAACGGTGCTGCAAATGTAACAAAAATGGAACTCGGTTGGATACCAGTAAATAGGCCCAACAGTGCTAATGTGAAAGAACACATTCATGGATGTGGTAATCAAGCAATGGAGAAGGTCCACCGACGGCGTTCCCAAGCTTCTTCTCCAAGCCTCCTGTTGTAATTGCTCTGTTGTAATTGCTCTGTCCACAGACAAGTGATAACCCCATTTCCACAGGAAATGTGCCCTGGTTTCCTTGCCCCCGCTACTAGTACCCCCTTAGTAGTGGCGCAGCCAACAACTTCCACCCTCTGGGAACGCTGCACCGGACACTTAAGTACAGGACGACATGTAGCCAAATACACACAAACGCACGCATAGTGAAAAATACTGAATGTAGTTACTCTAATTTCACTGATTAGTGATAAGTGTGTCTGCACAGATGTGTAAAAAAAGGAAATAGGAAGTCGTTGGGTGTAAACAATTATCCTGCAACTTCGAAGGTTCTCCTGCTGACATTCCCTGTTTTTGTTCTGATTCCATTGCAAACTTTCCTCCCAATAACGTGTCACTGTTGATAAAATCACAAGGACTGGAGCATTGCCAGTACGCTAACCAAATTAGGAAACAACCCACTTGGTCTCGACTGTGTTGATAAAGTCGTCAAAGCAGCTCTGATGCGTTCATGCGATACCGGCATGGAAAACCACTGCTGACACTCGCCATATGTTTTATTTTGATTCCGAGCTTGGTTGTTTCTGCCTCATTGCTTTATTATTGCCATCACTTTGACTACCAGCATCTGCATCTGACAGTTAGAGCTTGTGTCCCAGACAGGGACACAATTTACATATTATTCCATAACATACTACTAACTCCTTATTTCTAAAATCACAAATACTTAAACTTGCTGATATAGTTAATTTTCAAACAGGTAAATAATGCACAAGGCTAAAAATAACCAATTAAAATTAAAAATGTCATCCAATACTTCTCTACAAGAGAGGAGAAATATGATCTCAGGGAAGAACTACATTTGAAACACTTATATGCTAGGACTACGTTAAAAAGCCATAGCATTTCAGTATGTGGAATCAAACTATGGAATGGATTGAGTAAGGAAGTCAAACAATGCACAACGATGAGCCAATTCAAGAAACAATACAAGCAGTTGATGTTTGCTAAATACAAGGATGAAGAGTCTTGAACCAGTCATGATGTGCTATATATATCACTATATTGACACTTACTATGGTACACATTATGTCATTGGATGGTCATATCACCTCATACTTCGGTATGTGACAAAAAATTAAAAAAAAAAAAAAAAACTTAAAACTATATTAGGAAAGCAGGAAGTGAACAAATGTTACTGATTGCAAAAGTACCAGATGGAGGGGTAGGATTTAATAAGCTTTGCTTCTTCCTACTCCTTTTGGACATGTGGAACTGTGAACTGATTATGTGATGCATTCAATTGTAATCTGATGCATGTTCAAATGAAACATTAACGTTGCTAAATTAATGAGTCTGCATCTGTTGAGGTTTCGGTCTGAGCATTTTAGCTAGATACTCACAAGTTTTAAAAAAAGGGTCATGACTGGACCAAGGTCTACCATTTGGTGATGGTTGAGCTCCATCCATCAACAAGTATTATGTTTACCAGATGTACGTAAGTGAAGAGGCTTTATTTGTAATGCAAATCAATGCCGTAAAAACGAAAAACACTTTAGGACAACATTACCGTAGTTTTTCCTTCAGAATGCCACCACTCTGTGTATGTGTATGTGTGTGTGTGTGTGTGTGTGTGTGCAACATGCAGGAATGCTCTTAGCTGTATCACACGCCACACATTTGCTCTAATCATGTCGAGGCCCATCAAGAGTTCCCATGACCAACAGGCTTTAATCAATGTTACCCCAGATTAAAAATATCGACCACTAAAGCGAAATAAACACACATAGAAACAAATGGACGGAGCAAAGACACCCATGGAGGTACGTCCACACGGACAGGGATTCTTGTATTAATATAAAGTGGCCGTTCATGCGTTTCCCACTGTGTGTGTCTGCCTTTTGTGTGCCTGCATGTCCTAATAGGCGATTCCCTTTTGGGATTATGTCTCGCTGCGTCTGTTCTTTTATATTCCAGCTTTGATTCACATTGACAGGGGTCGGAGGGCAATTGGCTCGGATCAGAGGTCACGGCCCTCATTGACCCCGCTGTCAACTTGAAGCTGATAAGAATGGCTGCACTTGCTGTGCATATTTGGCATATCGGAGTGCAGTTTGCTTTTGTAGACGTACTGTACATCCACGCTTTGTGTTGGGTTCCGGTCTGGGACCAACAGCCAAGTCATTGAGACGCCATTCTCCTCTGATTTCAGCTCAACATTTGCATTAAGAGTGACTGTTGTAATTATTAGATGAGCCCAGCATGTCCAGTAAAGGGTTTCTTCCCAAACCGCCTGAGAGGAAGCTGAGTGCATCACACTGTAGCACTCCTTGACATGAGAAACAGGAGTTCAGAACATTCAGAGAAGACTAATATTAGGATATATATTCATATATCCAAATGGCATCCATATTTGGCAGTTCCATTTATTGTAACAGTGTTGATGGGAGGTGTTGGAGGTCAAATCCTTCATCTCATGCATGGGATTGTATGCATGTGTGGTAAGGGGTCGGGCAGGTTTTTTTTGGGGGGGGGCAAGGGAGGGAGTTTGCAAGACTAATAGACACCCTTCGACTCACCACACACACACACACGCTCGCAAATTATGCCGGCATGGCTGCTGTTGCCACGGCAACTTTCCCAAGAGTAAGGGTGGGGAGGGTGCAGCTGGTGGTTTTGCGTCTGAGTCAGTGGCGTGTGTGTGTGTGTGTGTGTGTGTGTGCAAAGTGGAGGAAAGAATGTGTTTTTTTCTTTCTGAATAAGGACCATTCATGGTTGGGAGCTTAAGATGGGAGACGTTTGAGACAAATTGTTGACTGAAATCGGAGTGTTTTTGGATAAAGAGGGTCAGTTGGATCGGAACCAATCAGACAAACTTGAATCTGAATGAGTGCTTATTTAATAAGCACAGGATATTAAATACTAATAATTATGACCGATTGGCATGCAACTTAGTCCACATGTCCACCCTGTTACTGAACATTTTCATCTTTATTCGTAAGTGTCTTTATGAATTATTGTTGTATTTTATCATTTCCCCATATTATATTATTATATCATATAAAAGCAGTTTGGTTTTAACATCATTAGCATCCTGTAGACATAATAACACACCAATAGTCACCTTTATTATTTATTGTTTACAACTCTTGCTATACATATCACTATATGGACAGTTACTGTGGTACCCATTATGTCATTGTATGATCATATCACCTCGTATTTCGGTACGGGACAAAAAAAAATAAAAATATTTAAACAAAAAACCAAAACAAAAAAAAAAACTTAAACTATATTAGGAAAGCAGGAAGTGAACAAATGTAACAGTTACTGATTGTAAAAGTACCAGATGGAGGGGTAGGATTTAATAAGCTTTGTTTCTTCCTACTCCTTTTTGGACATGTGGAACTGTGAACTGATTATGTGATGCATTCAATTATAATCTGATGCATGTTCAAATAAAATAAAACCATTCCCATTACCATTACTCTTATACAGCTAACAAGTTAGCGAACTTACCAATTAGCCTGAAATGTATTTCTTTGAAATCAAAGAAGGGAAAAATTTACCACTTCCACATGGAATGTGAGGAGAATTTTTTTTCCACTCTTTTTCATTTCTTGCAGTGTTAAGGTAATGTAATGTCTCAATATTTTGTGTCATTGTCACATTTGTGCATCTGGCCCAATTTTTCCTCATTTATTGTCCGATTTTGCCCATTTTTCAGTGTCTGCAACACATCATGCCCTATAGCGCCTTTTCTCCTGACAAATATGTACATGTTGTTTTAATAATTCCTTTCCAATGAAGCATAAGAAGGATGTATAATGAAAATTACAGAAAGAAATAAAAACTACCAATAAATACTGGATATATTTGATCTCTGTTTAAAGTCTAGTCCTGTTATGAGTCCACCCTGTTGTTTTATTGACTTCAGTGAACATTGGCAGTGAAATAAAGGGCCTTTTTCAACAGTTTTATTCTCCCCTAATAAAATAATGCCTGTTTATTCAGGGCCAATTCAGAAATATGTTGGTGTGCAATAGAATGAGAATTCCACAGACTGAGAGGAAACCCTGCTCATGTTCAGCCATCCTTTTCCAGGTATTCCATGGCTAATCGGTGCGATCTTTTTCCAAGCTTTTGATCAAAGTCAGGTTGTCTGAATGCCTCACAGGCATTCGAGTTCATTCGGCTAAAATGCAAATACATTTGTGTGTGTTGACAAAGCCATGTTCACTTGACTTGCCATATTGCAGTCTTATGTCACCTAGTAGGATTTTGTTGGGATGTTTCCACTGCAGTGGTGGTTTCAGGTTCGATTACCTCAAGGTTTTAATGTGAATAAAGCAAGGTCATGCTGCTCTTGTGGCATGTGATCTGTAATTCCGATGAAGCTGGGTGCTTGTGTATGCAGATCCGCGGTGGTTTCCTGTCAAGAGGCTGGCTCTCAGTGATGGAAACGTGAAGCTGTATTGAAGGATAGGCTTTGGTTATCATAACCCTGTTTTACATATTTTAGTCATAGTTTTCTGTATCACTTTTGTCATCATTTTCTTTCCAAGCATCCTGCCTTTTGTATCGTTTCACTTCTTTTTTCTCAGCCTTTCTCCGTCCCTGTGTTGTTACCCCATGATACCCGCTCACAGTTACTCTTTGGCTTCATCCCCGTGGTTCCCCCGTCCTCTTCAATCCACCTCCACGCCCATCATTCCGCTTCCTGCTTCCTCCTCCACAATAACCCCGTCATCTCCCATTCCGATCCACCCAGTTCATCATCATCATCCATCACTATTTCATCATCTCTCTCATCAGGATTGCTTTCTCTTTGCCCTCATCTGTCCGTCACCCTGCCGTGTTTTGACATGCTACCATTCCCATCTCATAACCGCCTCAACCATCGGACCAATTTAATTTTGCTGCCATTTTTCTCATCTCCTCTCCCCGCTGTGTCCCCACCTCCTCTTGACCCATGTGCGAGCGCGTTTCGCTCACATTTACGATCACGACCACAAAAGAGATGCACATCATTTAATTATGAAAGACAATAAGCGATTTCCCATGCATGGTTCAATCACGGAGGATCCAAAAAGGAAATATTTGACCCCCGCAGGTTCTGATTATTTAATATGTGAGTGACAAAATTACATCCCAGCTAGGAACGGTAAACAAAATCCACACGGGCTCACAGCTTGCGGCCGTTTAATTGGACGGAGATGGGGAAGTCTGTCTTTCCGCCACGTTAGACATTGTGATGGATTTGTCGAGGTGTCAGGCGATAACAACTATTTTAAGCTCGGAGGATTAACTTGAGCTTCACGTTTTTTGTTTTGGTTACAGTAACAGACAAAGCAACAAATGGAGAAGTTATTATGAATAAATGCTGGTGTTTATCATGTTTATCACCCAAATTACTCTTGTATGTACCTTCTTTTAACTAACTACGAATTGCCAACACTTTGGAAGTCCTAAAAACAGTAAAAATAGCAATAATATTAATATACTGTATGTATTAAGCTCCATTGTGAAAGGGTCACTTTCCAAATAACTTCCATTAACTGCAGATCTGAATGTAATATTGCGAGGTGGGGTTTGTTTTTGGACATTTTTTCCACATTCCCTTTTTTTTAATACATGACGCTTGGTAATAAATTCTAACATAAACTGGGGTTGTGTCTTAAAGGCATACACTTTGGATGCTGATCAAATTGGAACAGTTTGACCTTATTTGTAGCCCAAATGTCGTTCTACCTATTGTCCTTCTGGAATAAACCTGAGGCATTTTCCAATCAATATTTCATCCCCCCCCCCCGAATGCCCTGCTTTTGCCCTAAGGGTCTCCGTCTACAAATAGACACATTCTAGAAGAGAACAACTCAGATAGACAAAAGTGTTCTGGCAATTTACGTACATGCACAGGGCTGTACGGTGGGCGAGTGGTTAGCACACAGGCCTCACAGCTAGGAAACCCGAGGTCACTTCCACCTTTCGGCCATCTCTGAGTTTGCATGTTCTCCACGTGGGTTTTCTCCAGGTACTCTGGTTTCCGCCCACATTCCAAAAAAAAAACATGCTAGATTAATTAGCGACTCCAAATTGTCCATAGGTATGAATGTGAGTGTGAATGGTTGTTTGTCTATATGTGCCCTGTGGTTGGCTGGCCACCAGTTCAGGGTGTACCCCGCCTCTCGCACTAAGACAGCTGGGATAGGCTCCAGTACCCCTGCAACCCTCGTGAGGATAGAAATAGGATAGAAATAGGTAGAAAATGAATGAATGAATGAATGGTTGAAAAACATGGCCGCCGTCAATCAAAACACTGTTGATGGGGCTTGGGAAGGGATATAATATTGTAATTGGAGTCAAGACACGTGACTTGAACTCAAGTCAGACTCTAGTCAATATTTCGATGACCTATGACTCGACTCGACTTGACAGACAACAATCATCAAACAATTGCAACTCGACTCAGGTCTTGACGCCCACTTGAGTGTAATGACTTGAAAATACTGCGTTAAGTAAAATGGGCCCTCATTCAAAGTATTCAACTAACGTGACCATGTCATTTCCAGCAAGAAAACCCATTTTCCCCACAGAATCTACCACATTGAATGCATCTATTAACATCCAATCAGGTTTAAGAAGAAACACATAAAGTTTTGATGTCATTTTTTTTTCCTTCTTCTATAGAACTGATCCAGAACGGTCGCTTGCTAACCCTGCCCCTGGTGGCGGGAGACCTGCACTCCCTTTTGCCCGATGACGACGGCATGCGGCTGTATGTAGCCATGAAAGACAACCTGCTGTCTACCAGCATGGATGACATCACGCACAACCCCCGCAAGGTATTTACTAGGCACGAGTATCCGTTACGGATGTTGGATGGTCATTATATTAGACCATGCTCATTATGTATTCGCTCTTTATACACTGTGATTGGCCAGTCACACACAGCGACAACCTCTCCCTCGACACCAGCAGCTCATAAATAATAGGTCTTGGATATCACATACACACATACACAGTACACATATAGCCGGATGCTAATAAATATGGCTTCTCATCAATTTTAATTTCAGACTTCAAATAATGTACATGTATAAGCCCCATACATTTAGCTTTATGCTGTCAAAACGTAAACATTGCAGACAGACATTGTGTCGATGGCTGAGTGCAGGGTCACAGCAAGGACAGAGATGACGCTGCACTGTCCCATCCAATCGATACGTTTATCAGTAAGACATTCACACGGGCGGAAGACCAAGCAAGCAGGCAGACAGACAGGCTGACCAGCCACCCACTCAGCTCGGCAGCCATCCAGCTCCAGGATAGATAGTCACATTCAAGACATAACTCAGCCCTATGCCCCGTATTTATCGTCTGTTTATAAGATGTTCCAACATGAGTGCAGTATTTTTTTCCCCTCCCTCCCGTATGAAGGCGTGCTTGACTGTTTATTTTCTCTCCTAACGTCCAAATCTTTTAATCTTTTCAGACCACAATGAAATGATGGCTCCTGCTTTTTGCAAGTTGTGCAGTTGAAGAGTAATAGTTATGTTTTTCATCTCCATCAAGGAGGTTGAGTTCTTTCTTTTCCATGTGCGACTTCAAATGTTTTGTAATCTGATTTTATCTTATTAGATATGAAGAATAACTCGATTTTACAATAGTAATGTGAAAAGGAAGCCTTTTTTTAGACGATTACTTTCTTTCTTCTTAATGTATTTCAGACATGCATACTATGTTACATTAACGTTTCTCACATATACACTTACAATACAATGCATTTACAATATCTATTTATATACTTATATATATATATATATATATATATATATATATATATATATATATATATATATATATATATGTATATGCACACACACACATATATATACATGCAGCATACACACACTTAAACATACACATATATATACATATACATACATATATATACACACACACATATATACATGCAGCATACACACACTTATACATACGTACACATATATATGCATATACTATATACATATATATGCACACACACACATATATACATGCAGCATACACACACTTATACATACACATATATACATATACTATATACATATATATGCACACACACACACATATACATGCAGGATACACACACTTAAACATACACACACATATATATATATATACATATACTATATACATACATATATACACACACACACATATATATACATGCAGCATACACACACTTAAACATACATACACACACATATACGTATATATATACATATACTATATACATACAAATACACACACACGTATATATATACATATACTATATACATACATATATACACACACACATATATATACATGCAGCATACATACACATATTCACACATATACATACATACATATATATGCACACACACACTTAAACATACACATATATATATATACATATACTATATACATACATATATACACACACACACATATACGTATATACATGCAGCATACACACACTTACACATACACATATATATACATGCAGCATACATACACATATTCATACATATAGTATATACATACATATATACACACATATACACACACACATATATATATACATGCAGCATACACACACTTATACATACACATATATATATACATATACTATATACATACAAATATACACACACACATATATATACATGCAGCATACATACTCATATTCATACATATACATACATATATTTATACACACATACATACATACATACACAACACCTCATTACTACACATGTCTGAAAAATTACTCATTTTTTTTCCGGCTGACAAATGCTCCCTAAGGGCTCTCGTTTATGTCTGTTAGCGATGGTTAGCCGTGTGCTAGTCCCGGTTTAAACTGACAAACAGCTTTCCGTGAAATGAAATGTTGACATGGTGGGAATTCTTTGGCGGTGGTCCATGCCTGTTCCTGTCGGTGTGCGGTATTTGGAGATAAGGCTGACTGCGGTTTCTAATCTAATCACTTCTACCCATCAGGCACTGCTACATCAGGGAGCCATTACTTGGACATCTATAGATTGTTTCCTGAAGGCACCGTATATAAAATCGAATTCGAACACACATAGAAATTTACTGTGTTTATGTTTATTAGTGTAATGAACCATCGATGTAATATACTCTTAATTGAGGTAAACAAAAGCACCCAAATAGAATGACTAATTAGAATTAATATAGTCATTAATGCACACAATGAAGTGTTGATGCTTGAAGCAAGTAATTGTAACGAGCCAATTAGTAGGGGTAGCCAATCAGCAGCTGCTGGGACAGAGTTGGCTCTTAGCCCTGCCTCTTCTCCTCCTGACCTCTTTCTTCTCGATTACTGTTCTTCTTAGGCCGAGCCGCCTGCTTTTATAAAGCACCTGCCAGCGTCCTGGGCCTCTTATCTCAAAAGGAAAGTGAGCAGTGAAAGCCGTCGTTAAATCTCTTTTTCACTCTCTCCAGTTGCATTGGCCTTCCAGTCGGGACCGCGTCCAAGAATGCCTCATGGCTGGAAAGGACCCAGAGGTGATTCAGCACACATATAAAGAACATTGTATCCATTTTTATTACTTTCTTGTTTTTACACGCTTTGGTGCTGATATGAATCGGTTTTCTTTAATTGTAACACAGAATATCTTAAGTTTCCCAACAACTTCAGTGTTGAAATGAAAAACAGGTGATGCATCTCTGCTCTTCATGTGAATTGAAACCTGAGCCTGCATTGTCTGTGTAGTCTTCAAGAACAGATTCTTATGAGATGATATATTATTGTCCACTTTCAAGTTTATTTTTGGGCTGTTTGAGGTCAACAAATTGACTCAATAAAAACTCTTGAGTGATAATCACAGGCAGCCCCCATGGCTGTGGCACTGTGTTGAAAGTTCGTCAGCCCTTGAAGGGCCCCCCCCCCAGCTGGACTGGCTTGTTGTCAAGCAGTGCCCCTGTATGATGATACCAGAGCCACCTCAGTGGCTCCAATTTACATGCAGTCATCATAACCGGAATATTAGCAATAACCATGTAAACACTAACACTTTTGGAAAACCTGAACATTGAAAATATTTTTCATTTGTGTTTTGCGCATGTTCCATTCGAAAGGAATATTAGGTCTTTGACAGGAAGTATTAATTTAGAAAACACGGCGGCAACGCTGCACATTTTTGGAAATGATATATGGATACTATATTGACACTTACTATGGTACCCATTATGTCATTGTATGGTCATATCATCTCGTACTTTGGTATGTGACAAAAAATACAAAAAAAATACAAAATAATAAATTGTTTAAAAAATTTATTATATTTGGAAAGCAGGAATTGAACAAATGTAACAGTTACTGATACTAAAAGTACCACATGGAGGGGTGCTATTTAATTTTTTTATTAAATAATTTAATTAAATAATTTAAAAATAACTTTAAATAATTTAATTAATTAAATAATTAAAAAATTCTAAATTCAAAAAACAAAAAAAACAAAACTGTATTATGGAAAGCAGGAAGTGAACAAATGTAACAGTTACTGATTGTAAAAGTACCAGATGGAGGGGTAGGATTTTATAAGCTTTGCTTCGTCCTACTCCTTTTGGACATGTGGAACTGTGAACTGATTATGGGATGCATTCAATTGTAATCTGATGCATGTTCAAATGAAATAAAACCATTACCATTACCATATAAACGGGTTATTCCAAATGTTTCATAAACCGGACCATTGACCTTCATCGGAATATCGACTGCATGTAAATGTAGTGACAGTCTCTCACTGTCTTTTTCCCGTCCAGACTGAGTGTGCTAACTTCCTGCGAGTCCTGCAACCTTTTAACCAGACTCACCTGTACGTTTGCGGTACCGGGGCCTTCAACCCTAGGTGTGCTTTCATTGCCACCAGCATCTTCCAACAGGTACCATTGCAATGTTGTTTTTGTTGTTGTTGTTGTTCGACACCGATCCTGTCCTTCTTATACATATACATAGCATGACAATGTAATGGGGATAGTAATACTACTATCATGATATAACTATACCAAATACATGTTAGGCTAAAATAAATCCAGTCATCTGACTACAAATGACAGTAAATTCCCATGAGAATGGGTTTAGCTATAATCATTGTGATGATATTGTGAAACCAGCTTTTTGTAAACAAGTTGACCCGTGCGGGCTCTTTTTGACAAACGATGTGAAAGTGAGTGTGTGTGTGTTCTGACTCCAGTCATGGCCCCTATGCACAGGCCTGTCAGTAAGAGTGAATGTGGTGTCTGCCCTCATGCCCATATACTGTACGTACCAGAGTTCATCCTGTCTCAGCTAGCTGTAAAATAAAATAAACTATGCATGCAGGTCTATTGGGGGTGTGCATGTGTGCGCCATGGAAGAGCTAATCCCAGGAAAAACCCAAGCCAGACCAGGGCAGGTGCTTAGAGGAGCTGGTTGCTCAGTTTGTGTTACTGTGTGTGTGTGTGTGTGTGATATATGAATTTTGTTTGTTGTGAAGTATTTCTATAACGCCTCATATTAACTCACTAGCAATATCTCATATTGTATAGACTAGTCATATATTTCATCTCATATTTCATATTATCTGCAAACTTTATTTGTATATAACTCTGGGTAAAATTGTTGATTTATTAATACTTGGGTTGTTTATATTGTTTATTTTTTTATATTGTGTATTTTGTACTTTGTACTGCTTAACTGATTCCGTACTCTTGTTGCTGTGCAATGCAAATTTCCCCACTAAGGGACGAATAAAGGCATAACTTATCTTATCTTATATTATTAGTGAGTGAAAATGACTCCATTTTGGTCCCCAGTTAGGACACCAGACCCTGTCCTACAGCCAGACAGAGTGTGGAAAGGGCAAATGTCCCTATGATCCTTTTCAGAAAACAGCATCTGCAGTTGTGGGTAAGTTGCCCCCCCCCCCTCCGTCCCCTCAAACCACAAATCCAAATGAAGGATGTGATTTCAATCTTTTCTCTTATGATATGCAGATGGGGAGCTATATGCCGGCATTACCTCAGACTTCATGAGCAGGGACTCTGCTTTCTTCCGTAGCCTTGGCAACCGCCATGTTATCCGCACAGAGCAGTACGACTCCACCTGGATGCAGGGTAAGTGACAAACAAGTCCAAATTGTAAATTACTGTTATACAAACAGGGCGGCACGGTGGTGGGGTGGTTAGTGCGCAGACCTCACAGCTAAAAGACCAGGGTTCAATTCCACCCTCGGCCATGTGTGGAGTTTGCATGTTCTCCCACATTCCAAAAACATGCTAGGTTAATTGGTGACTCCAAATTGTCCATAGGTATGAATGTGAGTGTGAATGGTTGTTTGTCTATATGTGCCCTGTGATTGGCTGGCGACCAATGTACCCCGCCTCTCGCCCAAAGACAGCTGGGATAGGCTCCAGCACCCACCCGTGACCCTCGTGAGGAAAAAGCGGTAGAAAATGAATGAATGAATGAATGTTATACAAACAGGGCGGCACGGTGGAAGAGTGGTTAGCGCGCAGACCTCACAGCTAAAAGACCAGGGTTCAATTCCACCCTCGGCCATGTGTGGAGTTTGCATGTTCTCCCCCACATTCCTCCAGCTAGGTTAATTGGCAACTCCAAATTGTCCATAGGTATGAATGTGAGTGTGAATGGTTGTTTGTCTATATGTGCCCTGTGATTGGCTGGCCACCAGTCCAGGGTGTACCCCGCCTCTTGTCCAAAGACAGCTGGGATAGGCTCCAGCACCCTCCGTGACCCTCGTGAGGAAAAAGCGGTAGAAAATGAATGAATGTTATACAAACATCAGAGTAGCAACCATTGTATTTATCATCCACTATGCATAAGATATTGAACGTTCTATGGGATGGAATGCGTTCCAGAGTCTGTCTTGAATGATGTTTGGTGTTATGTTGTCTGCACATGATAACATAAGATAACAACATACATGCTGGGCTTGACCAAATCCTCTCTCGTCCCGTCTTTTTGCATGAGTATTCTTACATGTACCTGTGCAATCAGCAGCATGTTGCACAACACATTTTCGAATTTTCTTCTGCTCATCCCCTTCCTCGTTCTCCAGATGCCCAGTTTGTGCGGGTCGCGCCGCTGTCTGAAACAGATAACCCAGAAGACGATAAGGTCTATGTGTTCTTCACCGAGCATGCCCAGGAGGCAGAGGGGGCTGCTGGGAAGGTGCTCTACTCCAGAGTGGCCCGAGTGTGCAAGGTAAGGCTGCCGGTTGGGGATGTTTGTGCTTTGTAAAAGATAGATGCCAGCTGTGTTAGCTTGCGTGTTGATATCAGACTGAGACCGGTCTGCTCGTAGTTTATTTTAAAATGTGTGCCTGCACAGGTAGAATACGTGCTCATCGGAGCTCGGGTGTGTTTATGTAGAGAGTTTTGTTTGGACATTCCTGATGCATAGTATAGATAATCACTTGCACATTGGCACTGTTTATATTCTCCGTGTCAGCCGCCTCTCTGTGGCTATTTACAAGTATTTACAAATACAAGAGCTTGTATTTTCCTTGAAAATGTATATGAATTTTAAATTGTACCTTCTACTTTCTATGTTTTTGGTAATGGTAATGGTTTAATTTCATTTGAACATGCATCAGATTACAATTGAATGCATCACATAATCAGTTCACAGTTCCACATGTCCATAAGGAGTAGGAAGAAGCAAAGCTTATTAAATCCTACCCCTCCATCTGGTACTTTTACAATTAGTAACGGTTACATTTGTTCACTTCCTGCTTTCATAATATAGTTTACGTTTTTTTTTTATGTTTTTTATTTTTTATTATTATTATTTCATTCATTCATTCATTTTCTACCGCTTTTCCTCACGAGGGTCGCGGGGGGTGCTGGAGCCTATCCCAGCTGTCTTCGGGCGAGAGGCGGGGTACACCCTGGACTGGTCGCCAGCCAATCACAGGGCACATATAGACAAACAACCATTCACACTCACATTCATACCTATGGACAATTTGGAGTGGCCAATTAACCTAGCATGTTTTTGGAATGTGGGAGGAAACCGGAGTACCCGGAGAAAACCCACGCATGCACGGGGAGAACATGCAAACTCCACACAGAGATGGCCGAGGGTGGGAATTGAACCCTGGTCTCCTAGCTGTGAGGTCTGCGCACTAACCACCAGACCGCCGTGTCGCCATTATTATTATTTATTTTTATTTATTTTTAAATTTACTTACTGAAATGCTATGACTTTTTAACATAGTCCTAGCATATAAGTGTTTCAAATGTAGTTCTTCCCTGAGATCATATTTCTCCTCTCTTGTAGAGAAGTATTGTATGACATTTTTAATTGGTTATTTTTAGCCTTATGCATTTTTTTAGCTGTTTGAAGATGAACTATATCAGCAAGTTGAAGTATTTGTGATTTTAGAAATAAGGAGTTAGTATGTTCTCTGTAGGCGGCATTATGAATTATCCTTACTGGCCTTTTTTGCAGTACATTTAGCGAGTGAAGATTGCTTTTATAGTTATTAGCCCATATTTCCACACAATAAGTAAGATATGGTAGAACCAGAGAGCAATAAAGAGTGTGGAGTGATTTCTGATTGAGAACAAATTTTGCTTTGTTCAATATTGAAATATTTCTGGCCACCTTATGTTGTATATTTGTAATATGAGGTTTCCAGCTCATATTTTTATCTATTGTGATACCCAGAAATGTATTTTCATTCACTTTTTCAATGTCTACACCGTCTATTTGTATTTGCTGGTACGTGTCTTTTCTGCTGTTACCAAACAGCATGATTTTAGTTTTATTTAGGTTCAAGGACAATCTATTTTCATCAAACCATCTTTTTACGGTGACCATTTCTTCTCTGACCTTTCTAATGATTTCATCTGTACTCCCTCTAGAACAAAAAGCAGTGGTATCACCCGCAAATAATTCCAGCTTTAAGTTTTCATGACTTTGGAGATATCATTGATGTACAAGTTGAACAGTTTTGGTGTTTTTAGAATGACATCGGAGGCCAGAGGAGTCTGGTGAACAAGTGGAGCACCTTCCAAAAGGCTCGTCTCTTGTGCTCCGTCCCTGGACCGGATGGCCTTCAGACACACTTTGACCAACTGCGTGAGTACAAAGGCTCATAAAATCTCCCAGTCAAGCCAACATTCGTCAGACCTCAACTAGAAGTCGTAAAGAATGTTGTTTTGTGTGTGTTGTGTTGCGTTTACGAGTGACTGAGGAAAGAAACGTACAAGTGCACAAGCACGGCCTCAGCTGTGCTGTTACCACGGTGATCGACAACCCTGTCGGTCACCTTCAATGCTCGATGGTAACCATGGCAACAGTTAGTTGCTGTGGGTATATTCATTACCGAAGGTGTCCTCCGGGTGTGAGTGTGTGTTTGATTGTTTTGGGGAGTGTGTCTACATCGATGTTTTTGGCACAAGCTCTTATGTGGGCATGCTTCTGGACTTAACGCCATTGCATTGCTGTTGATACTTTTTTAGAAGCATCAACAGTCCGTGGCTTTGTTTTACACGTCTGATAAGAGTGCACTGAAATGTGTTTGTAAACAACACAAACATGCGGACACTTGAAAAAAAAACACAAATGGCATGTTAAGAATCCTGTTTACGACATGCTTGAGCACACGGAAACTGCTCCAAATCCAATGAAGCCTTCAGAGGGTCTAGGGGTCCCTCATGGAGTGGGTGCGGTGCTTGACACCTGGCCGTGTGTGTGCATGAGTGGGGTTGTGTAAGGCTGTGAGGTGGTCAGACCACACAAAACAGTCACTCAGAAGATTTCCCACAACTCTTTGCTTCAGAAATCAAGGGAATTAGCATGTTTAGGCTATGCAAGCTAGCCACAATTTTAAATGTAAACATGTCAAAGTTTAAAAACTGAAGACACAAGTGTAGCCGGTCTGGGCTGACACTGGCTGAAATTGAACTCTGCGTTGTGTTCTTTTGGTAAATAGACGAGGTGGGAGGCTGCAATTTCTTCGCCAACCAGAAGAGGGCGTTTATTTCTGTGCACAACAAACAAAATGGACGGCAGCTTTAGCACACTTGCACGAGTTTCCTCGTCCTCAGTAGTCCAAAACGCGACTGACGAGACTCTATGCAAATTAAATAAAACAATAATGGACCCACATACCTATGCACAACAAACAAAATGGACGACAGCTTTAGCAAACTTGCACAATTTTCCTACAGAAAAGAAAAGTACATAAAAAAACGAATTCTTTAAAACTAACTCATACGACAACGGTAACCTTTACAAAGTACAAAGTACATAATACAAGCACGTACGGGGGGTGAAACGTGTAACATATTAATATTTTATATGTAATTAACAATCGCTGCCACCGACTAGCATACCTCGTCCTCAGCAGTCCAAAAAGCGACTGAAGAGGAGCGCGCCAGAAAGACAGGAAGTGACATCACACTGTGTCAAAGTTCAAACAACAACAAAAATAAATGCAAATAAAATTATTGACAATGAAAAAAAAGTGCATAAAGCGACAAATACATACAAGAAATGAATTATTGGTGAAATAAAACTGATTACACAAGGATTTCTATTTCATGTATTTACATTATTGAATGGGGCTGCACGGCGGTCAAGTGGTTAGCATGCAGACCTTACAGCTAGGAGACCCGAGTCAGCTGGGATAGGCTCCAGCACCCCCGTCTTGAGGATAAGCGGTAGAAAATGAATGAATGAATGACCAACACAGGGTTAAACATCCATGAGTTACACAAATGACTCACCCAATGTATGATGCCAAAACCTGTCAGATTATTCAGTCAAGTGTTTAATGCTTTATTACCTCAGCGACAAAACACCTTGCACATGAAGCGGACATGAAAAGATGCTTTGTTACAAGGAAGATTGATTGCCCTTGAGGCCTCCATTCAGCTTCTCCCATTCATCATCTCAGCAGAGTTTCTCAGAAGGCACAGAGAGAAGGAAGAGGACGACGAGGAAGATGGCTGCTTGCCAGAAGAGGAGTTTGAAGAAGGGAAACAATGCAGCAGGATAAAAGGGAGAGGGCGGAGGTTAAAGCAAGGGGTGTTGACCACACTGGAGGAGCGAGGAGGAGGGGAGATGAGCTAAAGCCTTAGTGGGAGGTTAGAGAGGGGGTATGACCATGTAGTTGAGGGTGGGGGGTGGAGGCTGTTATCTCTTCCCCACAGTGATGAAGAAGGAGGGGATTGCTGATAATGTAGCGGGTCAGAAGTACAATCTAACTTAAGATGAGAAGAAGCGGGATGGATGATGAGGACACGGTTAGAGGAGGAAAGGAGCGAAGGAGTGATTAATCAAGAAAACTTTGTAGATGTTCCAAAGTATCCAAAGTAGACGATGGGGAAGAAACCGCAATGAAGGACCAGGATGAGAGAAGAGGTTTGAGAAGCCAGATTCTAATGTGTGAGGTGAAGCAGAAAGAGTGTAACCGGTAATGTTGAAGCCACAAGGAGCTAATGTTGAGGAACAAGACAAGGAGATGTTATGGTGGAAGTTAGGATGATGTATCAGGCACATAGTACATGGCCATAAAAATTGATTAAACCATTCCCAATCATTCATTCAATTCATGATTGATAAAATGCCCTCCTTGGCACTAAATTTAAAAAAAAAAACAGTTTTTAAATGAAACTTTTTATGATTAAGCGAGAAAAAAATCCAAACCCACTTGACCCCGTGTGAAAAAGTGATTGCCCCCACTCGTTAAAACAAATCACATTGAGATCTATCAGTCTGTAAAAAGTTATAAAGCCATTTCCAAATCTTTGGGACTCCAGCCAACCACGGTGAGAGCCATTATCCACTAATGTCGAAAACATGGAACAGTGGTGACCCTTCCCAGGAGTGGCTAGCTAGCCAAAATGACTCCAATAGTGCAGCAATGACTCATCCAAGAGGCCACAACAACATCTAAAGAACCGTAGGCCTCACTTCCCTCACTTAAGGTCGGTGTTCATGACTCCACCACAAGAAAGACACTGGGCCAAGACAAAAACCACTCCTGAACAGAAATAACATTAAGGCTTATCTCAATTTTGTCAGAAAACCTCTTGATAATCCCCAAGAGTAATGTTGCATTTCATAAAAAGATCATCATACCAATAGTAAAATATGGTGGTGGTAGTATGGTGGTCTTGGTTTTTGCTGCTTTAAGACATGGAAGCCTTGCTTCTGAAGGAGAGTTAGTGACCTCAAGCTGAAGCCAACTTGGGTTCTGCAGCAGGACAATGATCCAAAACACACCAGTAAGTCCACGTCTGATTGACAGAAGAAAAACAAAATGAAGACTTTGGAGTGACCTAGTCAAGGTCATGACCTGAATCCTATTGAGATGCTGTATGATCTTAAAAAATGCTGGAAAAAAATAGTTTGGATATTTTACTCTTGCATATGGAAATCTGGAAGTTTGACTCCTAGAACATATCCATTCATTTTTATGATTATACCGTATATAAATGAAAACAAAATAATCTTATTTTATCAGTTGGTATTAGTATCCTTGAAAAGTGGTCTGAAAGCAAGTGAAGGTCATCCTGAGGATGTCACCGATGGCTGCAGGGCACCAAAACGTGTCAGACAAAAAAGATGGAGCAATGGGAGAAATAAGGCCAATAGCCAGGAGGGTTGGAGGAGCAGACTATTAATGGAACAATAAGACAATGGGGGCGAGCATTAGCAGCGTGCTAACAAAGGTGACAAAGAGAAGAAGGTAAGTTGGCATTCAGGGTGGCTTTAGCTGACAATGGGAAAAAGCAGACGAGGGGTCTTTGCCTTGGGGGGGCTATGGCAAGACGATTAAGAGGAGAAGGAGGAGAAAGATAGGGGTCGATACGGCAGGTCTGCGGGCTAGACAACACTATCTTCCCCTGGGGGGGGTAACAGTTTTTTTTATTGTTTAGGGAAGAAGACACACACAATCCTCCAGAGAAAATAGGCCAGACAGACAGATGGATGAGGGAGATAGAAAGATGGAGACAGACAGAGAGCAGGGATGGAGGACACGGTGAAAGTGAGAAACAAAGAAAAAAAAACAGAGGTGAAAACCAGTGGGTATGGTGCCTGATCAGAAGATCATGACAGGAAGAAAAAGACTGAAACAAAAAAAAGTCTATGCTGTGGGACTAAAATTATGTATATCATTATGGTCGTGTATATGATCATGTTTCTAATAATTTTTTTATTGCCTCCAAAATTCTGTGCGAACAGCTTGCAGGTGTTGACAGGCTGACAGATGGAATGAATGGAAATGTAGTGAGAACAACATGTCGATCGACTTTAATCCGCTGTGTTCGAAATGACGAGCGAAGAACGAGGCGGGATGCCAATGTATGTGTGTGTGTGTGTGTGTGTGTGTGTGTGTGTGGCAGCAGGTGTTGGTTGCTTCTCCTGTGGCAGCCCTGGCGCTTGGCTCACCCACTGTGGTTGGATATTAATGGCCACAGATTCATTCCAAGTATCATTAGTCACACAGTCAGACTGACAGATAGCATACATAATGCCGCCATCCCTTGTACACACACACACACACTTTCACAAACATTTATCTTGGGCTGTAAGTGTAAAAATAAGTTAAGCACTGTAAAAACAACCAAACACTAACTTCTCATGTTCTTCTCCTAACATCCCTTGTTGAAGTATCTCTGTCTTTTAAAATACGTGTTAATACGAGTTAATCCTTTGGTAATGGTAATGGTTTTATTTCATTTGAACATGCATCAGATTACAATTGAATGCATCACATAATCAGTTCACAGTTCCACATGTCCAAAAGGAGTAGGAAGAAGCAAAGCTTATTAAATCCTACCCCTCCATCTGGTACTTTTACAATCAGTAACTGTTACATTTGTTCACTTCCTGCTTTCCTAATATAGTTGAAGTTTTTTTATGTTTTTTATTTTTTATTATAATTATTTATTTTTATTTATTTTTAAATTTACTTACTGAAATGCTATGGCTTTTTAACATAGTCCTAGCATATAAGTGTTTCAAATGTAGTTCTTCCCTGAGATCATATTTCTCCTCTCTTGTAGAGAAGTATTGGATGACATTTTTAGGGAATTGGGTATTTTTAGCCTTATGCATTATTTTAGCTGTTTGAAGATGAACTATATCAGCAAGTTTAAGTATTTGTGAAATAGGAAGAAGCAAAGCTTATTAAATCCTACCCCTCCATCTGGTACTTTTACAATCAGTAACTGTTACATTTGTTCACTTCCTGCTTTCCATAATACAGTTTAAGTTTAAGTTTTTTTTTGTTTTTTTTTAATAATGCACCTTGTACCGAAGTACAAGGTGATATGACCATACAATGACCATAGTAAGTGTCAATATAGTGATATATATAGCACATCATGACTGGTTCAAGACTCTTCATCCTTGTATTTAGCAAACATCAACTGCTTGTATTGTTTCTTGAATTGGCTCATCGTTGTGCATTGTTTGACTTCCTTACTCAATCCATTCCATAGTTTGATTCCACATACTGAAATGCTATGGCTTTTTAACGTAGTCCGAGCTTGTAAGTGTTTCAAATTTAGTTTTGACGTTCCTTTTCTTCGTTTTTTCACTACAGAGGATGTCTTCATCCTGCATGGAAAAGACAAGAAGAACCCTCTCATCTACGGCCTGTTCACCACTTCCAGGTTAGCGGGCGGCGCTTTTTTTTTTTTTTTAATAATGCCGTTAAGCAGCCATGCTGGAGAATGCCAGCATGGTGGTGGGTGGAAGGCAGCAGGGAAATCACACTGGAGGCGAGATCTAATATTATACATCGTAGAAAGAAAACAACACTCATTCATGGTATTGATCTGCTGCTGCTGCTGCTATGGCATGGAGAATGAGATCAGGAATAAACTTGGAAGAAAAGTCAGGCCTCAGTTGTGGCATTTGAGTGTCATTGTGACACATCGATGACGATGCAACATATTGTGGGATCACGCCGACTGCAGGACCTTCTGCCACAGTGACTCATGAATGCAACACATTCATGAGGCTCACGTGACGCTTCATCATCATTACTCGTCCTGCTGTGGAACACTATCTTTTTGTGAGCATACCATTTGTTATTCTGGGAATTTAGCTACCGCAAACGTGTACGATTGTACTGCACTTGTGTATAAGCTGCAGATGTTCATATTGTAAAATGGGATACTGACATGGTAGACATCAGAATCGCCTTTATCGTCATTGTATTGCATACAACAAAATTTGAGTGCAACTCCAAGGTGCATTTTGTAGAAAGTAAAAATAAGAGTAAGGAAAAGGATAAAAATAAAACAAGGAATAACAATATAAACATAAAGGTGGCAGGTGCTGTTCAAAATAAGAGCAAATATATGTATCAAAAACAATAACCTATACAGTAACAAAATGTAGAATTGCAGTCACAAAAATGTGGAAATTCAGTAAACAAAATATAGTATTACACATATTGTACCTGAGTTTCACTTGAATGAATGAATCCTATTGCACAGTCCAGTATTGAAAGTTTGAAGCTTATTGTACATAATAATGAGGTGTGTGTTTTGGTAGTAGTTTACATAGTGTAAACCTTGCAATCCCACCTACACTCGGTGCTCCTAGCATCACTTGTTAGCTTCGATGAGTGAGACGTTAGATGCTTTTTTGTCCTTTGGAGTTCTGTAATAACGTAACAAAATCAGGATGTATGTAACAATGTGTTACGGTAGTGTTGTAGATCCATTCATTCATTCATTTTCTACTGCTTATCCTCACGATAAGTGCACAGGGCATAATCACAGGGCACATATAGACAAACAACCATTCACACTCACATTCATACCTATGGACAATTTGGAGTCGCCAATTAACCTAGCATGTTTTTGGAATATGGGAGGAAACCGGAGTACCCGGAGAAAACCCACGCATGCACGAGGAGGACATGCAAACTCCACACAGAGATGGCCGAGGGTGGAATTGAACTCGGGTCTCCTAGCTGTGAGGTCTAGGTCTGCGTGCTAACCACTCGTTCGCCGTGCAGCCCGTTTGTAGATCCATTTACGTATAATTGAACATTCCCTTTTCTGTGTGTTAAATATCAGCTGTTTAAAAAGAATCTGACTTAAAAGGGACTTTACTACTAAGTTTTTTTCGCCTCCGTTTTTTCTCACTCATTCTCAAAATAAACATTGGCAAGTGTAAGTGTGAGGACGTGTGATGAAGTGGGAGGAGTTGAATGAAAAACTCGATTTATGACAACAACGGAGTACACGAGTCAAGTGAAGGGCTGCAGATCACATTATTATTTGATTCATTCATTTTCTACCGCTTATCCTCACGAGGGTCACTGAGGTATGCTGGAGCCTATCCCAGCTGTCTTCGGTCGAGAGGACATTTTTAACAATGTGTAAAAATCCTGTATCATCTGATCGTATTTTAACTGTCGCCTTTCTTTCTTTCTTTGCAGCGATATCCTCAATGGCTCGGCCGTGTGTGTTTACCGAATGGAGGATGTTGTTCGGGCTTTTAAGGGCAACTTTTTGCACAAGGAGGGGCCTCAGTACAAATGGGCAGAGTTTACTGGCAAGATGCCGTACCCACGTCCCGGAACTGTGAGTTCATACTGCAAACCTCAATCCTCATGTCGCCAACATATAATTAGAACTCAGACCTCTGCCGCGGCCCAACAACCCGAATCCAGATAGCATCAAAGTGTTGATACCCTCTTCTTTGGTTGTTCTGTGTAAACATGGCAAGTAGTTAACATAATATCTTGCGTTGATGGGTTCTTTGTGTGAAAACGGCTATGTATTATTTAGTATCCTTTCGTTGGCCTAGCACGTAACAACAAACAAAACCGGGCACTATGGGGTGCTACAGTGGAACTTTGGTTAGCGTCATTGCCGGTAATTTGTTTATTTTAAGGGCCGACTCTAACCAAAACGGATGCAAACCAAATACATTGTTCCCGTAAGAAATAAAACAAATCCAATTAATCTGTTCCGAAATGCCAGAATGTTCACACAAATATGTTTTCATAGTTTTACATGCAGAAAATAATTTCAAATGCATATAAATTTATTGGACACTAACCGGAAAACGTACGCAAACCAAGGCAACATTTATTTGGATGTCTTTTTTTTCTTTTTTTACGTTAACTGAAAATCATGTTACTTGGGGAAGACACTAACAGGGGTTACACCACATTTGTAATATTTGATTTGGTTGAGGTAAACTGGTAATCTTTGGTTACCCATTGGTCAAAAAATGTTAACCAAAAAATACCATTGTAACATGAACTTACACTGTTGCGGTGCTTTAGCCTTGTGATTTTTAGATGTGATTAATTCATTCATTTTCTACCTCTTATGATCACTAGAGCCTATCCCAGTTGTCTTCAGGCAAGAGGCAGGGTACAGCCAATCACAGAGCACATATCAACAAACAACCATTCACACTCACATTCATGCCTATGAACAATTTGGAGTCGCCAATTAGCATGTTTTTGGAATGTGGGAGGAAACGGGAGTACCCGGAGAAAACCCACGCATGCACGAGGAGAACATGCAAACAAGATGGCCAAGGGTGGGATTGAACTCGGGTCTCCTAGCTGTGAGGTCTGCGCACTAACCACTCGTCTGCCGTGCAGCCCTTCAGTGTGACTATTTTATTTTTACTTTATTGTAACTCTGAAAGTGACATGGATTGATCAAACTGTATTCATTATTATTCTGCTATCAATACAAAAACATTAGCTTCTTGGCAGAGGACACAAGTAGAATGTTACCGTTTAAAAAGCAGCAGTGATAAATGGGAGTCTTTTTTTTTTTTTGCTCCCTCAGTGTCCCAGCAGCACATATGGAAGCTACAGCTCCACCAGGGAGTATCCTGATGATGTCATCTTCTTCAGCAGAACTCACCCGCTGCTGGAGGTTCTGCTCAAGTTTTACTTCAGTACGCTAACTCTGTTACACATCAGCCCATTTTGAACTCAAACTTTTGTAGGAAAATGTGCTTCCCCTGGGAGAGCGTCCGCTCCTCGTCAGAGTGGGCGTCCACTACAAGTTCAGCAAACTGCTGGTGGACAGAGTGGAAGCCGTGGACAGCACCTACGACGTCTTGTTCATCGGCACAGGTACTCTGAACCCCATCCATTAACGTCTTCGCTTTTTAACACGATCTTTCACATCGCAGATTCTGGCTTGGTACTGAAAGCCATTCATCTGCCTAAAGAACATGCTCAAAGTCAGGAGGTGATGCTGGAGCAGCTGGAGGTCTTTCAGGTACTATACAGAACGTCAATACCTGTTTTTTTGAAAATGTTCTTGCAGCTCAGAGCGCTCCTATTATGTTCTGCCTGTCTGCTCAATTTAACAACATAAGAGCCTCTTTCCACCCGGCAGTCCAGTTTAGCACCATTTGAAAAAGAAATGGAGAAACATTAGGACTCGGATAGGAAGCCATCCTTTCAGTGCATCTCGCTCTCTAATCTGTTTTATTTCCTCTGCTCCTTGCAGCACAAATCGCCCGTGACAGCCATGACACTCTCAAAGAAAAAGGTAACAGATGAGATAAAGATTGACAGAAACTTGACATACACACACACACACACACACACAATATCACCGGCATCTCTTCACCTCCAAGTACAGTTGCTATAGTTACCCAACCCTAGTCACAGCAGTCAAAGAGATGAGACACAGACGTTACTGAAGTAATGTTTCCCGCCAAGTGCAATAATGATTCTACAGCCTTACTGATGCTACCCCATCGTCGCTATTGCAGCAGTGGCTGTTTGTGGGCTCCAGGGAAGGGGTGTCCCAGCTGGCCCTGTACCAATGTGAGCTCTACGGTCAAGCCTGTGCCGAGTGCTGCCTGGCCAGAGACCCCTACTGTACTTGGGACGGACACGCCTGCAGCCCCTACATGCCCACTGTACGCAGGTACGAGCGAACCATCCAATCTTGTAATAGTAATGGTAATGGTTTAATTTCATTTGAACATGCATCAGATTACAATTGAATGCATCACATAATCAGTTCACAGTTCCACATGTCCAAAAGGAGTAGGAAGAAGCAAAGCTAAATCCTACCCCTCCATCTGGTACTTTTACAATCAGTAATTGTTACATTTGTTCACTTCCTGCTTTCCTAACATAATTTAAGTTTGTTTTTTTTTTAAATAATTTTTAATTAATTTTTTTTTTCGTCACGAACCGAAGTACGAGGTGATATGACCATACAATGACATAATGAGTACCATAGTAACTGTCAATATAGTGATATATGTATATATATATATATATCTGTATATATATAGCATATATATATATACATATAGCTACAATCAGTAACTGTTATATTTGTTCACTTCCTGCTTTCCATAATACAGTTTAAGGTTTTTTTTTTTTTTTTTTTTTTTTTGTCCCGTACCGAAGTATGAGGTGATATGACCATCCAATGACATAATGTGTACCATAGTAAGTGTCAATATAGTGATATATATAGCACATCATGACTGGTTCAAGACTCTTCATCCTTGTATTTAGCAAACATCAACTGCTTGTATTGTTTCTTGAATTGGCTCATCGTTGTGCATTGTTTGACTTCCTTACTCAATCCATTCCATAGTTTGATTCCACATACTGAAATGCTATGGCTTTTTAACGTAGTCCTAGCATATGTGTTTGTCTGCGTTTAAAAAAAAAAAAAAAAAAGCAAACATTCTCCTCAAACGCTGATGAGCCACAAGCTTGAAATCCAGACCTATGAAGCGTGGATCGCTCTGCTTTTCCATCACCGCAGACCTCCTCCCTCTTCTCCCCATGTCTGCCCAGCATTTTAACTATCCTTGCACTTTGCTAACTCCCAATCTAATAATGTAAGACGGCTGTAAAAATGTGCTGAGCAAATTAAGAAACCTCCTTTGTCTCCCCCTGGACTCATCTAGCGCCACCATGAGGTCACACAGTACGCTCCAATGAACTCAGACCTCAAGGAGGAAAAAGTGAAGAATGTACAAATACATCCGTGATTCCCAACCTTTGGAATGTTCTTGCTTGTTTGTTTACTGTCGTTGTTCCTCATGCAGGAGGAATGCTCGACATCTCGGCGAGGATGACGATCCGTTAACTCAGTGTGTCAGACAAGGAGGTGAGACTAATGTTGAGTAAAGATGCAACACATTATATATATACTTACTTACATACATACACATATATATATATATAATGACATTTAACACCTTTTTGTCTTGCTTTCCATCAGCCGGGCTGCAGGTGGAAGCGGAGCATAGGGTGATGACGGTTGCTGAGGGCAACAGCACCTACCTGGAGTGTCTCCCCCGATCTAGACATGCCGCTGTCACATGGTACAAGCAGGCTGGAGAGAACAGTCCTGAGCTAAACCAGGTACACTTTGAAGGATCCACTCTATTGTGTGTATGATATTCTGCCACCCAACTGAGGGGAACGCCACTTTTCTCCTCCACAAGTGACCTTTGACCCCTTACGCTAGTGTCCCGCTGTCCAGGTGCTCACAGGTGAGCAAGTGGTGGTGATTGAGCGAGGCGTCCTCATCCGTCGAGCCGAGCTGTCTCACGGTGGCGTCTACCACTGCCAGGTGGAGGAGCACGGCTACCACTGGACCGCCGTCACCATCCACTTAGCAGTCTGGAGCCCCTACCCCAGCCGGCTCATATCTTCCTGGTCAGGCGCTTCACATCACGGCGACACCATGGTGCTGGTTCACTCGCGGAACCTGGGCCAGCACTGCCGCGCACTCGGGTACCGCCCACCTCGAAACCACCGCCGCCACAGCGACATGGCGGTGCAGACCGACAAGGAGAGGGAGAGGCACAAGAGTGGCGGGGGTAGAGGAGGTGGAGGAGGAGGAGGGGGAGGAAGGGCAGCGGGCAGGAAGAGCAGAAGTAAGCCTCAACAGAGGGCGCCAAGGAGCGCTTGAATGTGTAATCGCACACACACACACATACAGTATGTCCACGCGCACACAAACACACACACACACACACACTGTAAATAGAAAGCCATTCGCATGCACTTATTGTCTTTTTATTACATTTCAAGATGTCAAGAACATTTGTACAGCAGAGTGGTGACAAATATTACGGTGGTCAAGCTGAATGAAGGACAAAAAGATATTCCACCATGCCTTCCGGGATCAATTATCGCATGTTCTCAACTCAAGTTCATCATAGACAATCAGACTGGACGGCACAACTGTTGAGCTTGATCACATATAGAGCGTATGATGCAACATTAAAATGTAAGCACCATGACGGTGAACATTGCTGCTTATATTGTTTCTCGTCTTGCGGTCACAAGCCAATGTAAAGATTTGAAGGTCTCCTATTATGTGAATTTTTAATGATGTTAGATGCTTGATGATGTTTTAATTCAGTGAATAGTCCAACCCAGCACAATGTTGCTGTTGAAATGGGAGTGGAAAGCCAGCACTGAGGGCAGATTTACAGCATACGATAAAGCGCACAGTAGAACAGATTGATGGCAAACAGCTCGTTAGCGGTGAAGCTACAGACACACACAACACCGAGTTCTCAGGAGGGTTCACTAAAATCACTTTTTAACAAAATTCCAGCATCATGGATTGTTTTTTGCTAGTCAATTTTCATTATGCTATTGTCGGAGTTGAAAAAAATAGTATAATACGGGACCTTTAACGTGAAATGCTTGACTGTGTTGTTGATGCTTAATTTATTTTATTTTTTCACCCTAACAATGGCTTCCAGGGAAAAAAAAACAAGCGTTAAAAGTTGTTTAAAAGGGAGTTAAATGTTAGAACACAAGCAGAAAGCACTTCCGTCTCATTGTTTGTACTGGGGAGTATTATTTTTCTGAATTTTTGCCCATCATTCTTATGTGAAACATCAATACATTTATTTCCCTTTTCAGTGCATTATAACACTAATTAATTTCAGTAAACGTGTCAATGCATGATCACAGCATGTATCAAACCATGCAACGTTGTTAGAGAGGTTAGGTACCTGTTTATCCCCATGACAGCATTGTAAGCTAGCTGAAATTAACTTCTTTTCACATGTTAAAATGCACAGAAAAGGGAAAGAAAAAAAGACAACAATGGGCAAAATTCCCCAAAAAAAGTGCATTGAAAATGGTACTTTCCAAAATGTGGACTTTGTACAGAACATGCATGTTTCTCAAACAAACTTGCTAGTCATCCACCATCCAGTGTACATATTGTAAAAATAAAGCAGTCTTGTTGTGATGGAACCCAGAGAGGTATGACTTCATTTACAGTGGCGCTTTTCTCCAATTTTAAAGTGTTAAACCAACAAACATCTCTTTTTTTTTTTTCCAAGGTAATTATTTCTCCAATGTTTAGCAATGAGGTCACCAACTGGAAACTCTTTCAGCACACAAGCACTGTGTTTTTTAGACGTATTTTGAAAAATATCTTCTGTTTTTTTGGAAAAGATTTCTCACATGTTTAAACAATTTAAACATACGGTCAGTAGCTGAATGCTTTCATTTTATGTTGAGCACCGGACTGATCAGCAGCATTCTAGGGAAGAGGGTGGAACACTTCTATTGGGAATAAACATTAAAAAAAAAAATCATCATGTCTTTACATTTTTATTTAAATTTGCCTCCATTTGAATGACGTACTTGACTTTATTAAATGCTGTAAACTTGGACATTGAATGTTTTTCGAGGGTGGAACTTTGAAAAACTATTTAATAGCCCTATTCAAGAGCTCTATATGTTTGGTTAATTGTCCCAGGCCAGTGAGGCTTCCCGCAAAACTGGAAAGAGCAAATGGGATTGAGTGGTTCTCACACAAGACAGCTGGGTTGCATTAGACATTATCACAAGGCCGCCTTCACATGTGGTGGCATCCCCCTCATCCTCCTCAGGCAGGGTGACCACAGACGCAGGCCCAGGCTGCGGGATGTGCCAAGCTGCTCTAACGCCTGCTTTCCACCCTGCTTGGATCACAAATGATGTCATTCAGTCTGATTTATGGTGTGCACACGTGTAACTTATTTCAAGGAGCTGATGGAAGTTATTAAGGCGGCCATACTCACATAAGGGGAGTTTATGTCTGTAATTATTATTTATACCTCTTACTCTGTGACTCAACAGTCAATCATCGGTTCCGTATATATATATATATATATATATATTTTACAATTGCATTCTATATCCATCACACTGGGATGCTGTCATCCCAGCGATGCACTAAACTGTACAGGAGACTCTAATGAGTGCAAACATTTCTCGACAATAATTGCCCCGGAAATGCTGCATTTGACATATTCACCTTATCAAACAGCATCACTTGTCATCTTGATGTTGTAACGTTAAAATAGTCAGTTTTTGTCACCATAATACAATAATAAAGAGGAATTTATCTGTTTTTAAAAGTTATTGCATGTGCTGTGTCAGTACTGACACAGTGTGGTCACATTCCTGTACTGCATTATTAATTGAATGAATGTTTTTTTCATTATTAATGAACATGCAATTACATTTTTGGAAATACAAAGTAATCAAAATGGAATAATAATAATAATATC
The DNA here is from genome assembly GCF_030265055.1 of Doryrhamphus excisus. Taxonomy (NCBI): domain Eukaryota; kingdom Metazoa; phylum Chordata; class Actinopteri; order Syngnathiformes; family Syngnathidae; genus Doryrhamphus; species Doryrhamphus excisus. The sequence continues at coordinate 14,936,971 of NC_080475.1, read as the reverse complement.
CCTAAAATGTTATTTCAAGATCTAGTTGGAACATTATAGTAATAGGATTACATTACACGCACACGTGATAAATGTGTTTTTTGCGTGTGAATTTTACTTGAATGCCATATTTATATGCTTTTAATAGTTAGTCGTAATCAAAGACGATTATATTTGGTCGTAATATAGGTAAATAAAAAAAATATATATATAATAAAGAAAACTACACAGTACACTGTGTTTCCAGTTGTAGTAAACTACTGTAGTATATTGTATTCTGTGTTGGCAGAAATGTATTTCGTTTTTATTAAAATATAAATTATAAATTTATTTAGTTTTAGTAAACTGTAAACACAGACGGCGTTAAATATCAAGAAAGTAACATTTCACTGTCGTCTGTGTTTCCGGGTTTCCGGGTGCAACACGTTCAATCACTTCCGGTATCTATATTGTGCCATTTTGTAAAACTGACAAATAATTTTGACGTATAATGTTTTCAAATGCATTTCAACACATATTTTGTTGTATTGCTGCTTTCAATTGTTTTACCACCATTTATTTATAATCGCAAACATGTTTACATATTTTAAGCGGAACCACTGTGAGTCTCTTCGGGAGGGGGAACTATTTTTCAAACGGACTTTACGTTTGGTCACAGTTTTGTTTTGCAGACGTCGTCAACTCCAAGAGTGATTTTTTACCCTGTTTAATAGAGTTTAGGATTGGTATGTACACTTTTAAATTTTGTCATATACGTTACGTAGAATACACTCTTTACTGAAGTATTTCCCGCAATTCAAGGTGAGTTTTAAAACGGTTGTGTTGCATAGGCCTTGACAGCTGAGCTAGCGATGCTCAGCTCACTGAACAGCACCCGCTGTTGACAGGCAGGGAATTAGCAGTGCGGCTACATTACTTATATATTTTTACAATTAACAAAGCCACTCATTTTTGTTTACTTTTACCTCTTAATAGTTTTATTCTTTCACTCATTGTTTTTTCTCACCTGTCTGTTTTTTTGCTTGTGTGCGTGCCCCAGGATATGGTGTCATGTGATTTAATGCTAGTGCTAATAAAGTTGGCTGTGTTTCGACTAGTGCTTGGATTAATAACTGCCACGTGTAAAATAAAATAAACAAAGAATCAACACGGTCAATTACAGTACACTTTAATTATTCATAACTATACAAAGCAGGGTTGTTTGGTGACAATTGGGCAGTTTCAGTTGTTGCTAATAGACAGCAAAACAGCCAAAGTAATTTAATAGGATCTGATGGTTGTACATGGACCAGTGGGTGAATGTTTATATAGCACACATATTATATAATTAAAAACTGTAACATACTGTCTGTCTTCCAGCAGGTGGAGGGATGAGTCTCTCCCCTGTGGTGGGCACAGAAGTGCCAGATACGGCAAACGGAATAGCGACACCTCCTTGTTCGGAAAACGGGCCTCATGTTCCAGTAGCGAAATGTGTAGGAGGCAAAGAGGACTTTACCAGAGAGGATACGTACCTCAGACACACAGAGAACTACCTAGGAGGAGAAAACGCAGTTCAAGATTGCCATTGTTTGGTCACAGAAATGGAGGACAACATGAGAACAAGTAGTTTGTCTCAACACCCCTCTCATGAGATGGACCTTTCGCCCTCTGAGGACTCATGCACAGCAGACTACTCAGTTGGAGTCCGTCCTGAAGACTCGGGCAGGCAGCAGGACTTGTTGTCCAAACATTTTGCATCTAGGAGTGGACGCCCTGTTGCTACAGACCTGGACAGTGGAGAGGAGGACGAGGAGAAAGAGAAACAAGACAAGGAGGAAGATGAAAAGAATTGGCGGACTCAGGTTGCTGGAGAGAGAAAAGAAGTTGAGGTGAGTGGACAGCATTTAGCTCTATGCTTTATTGTGATGTACCCTGATATTCCCAGCCCTTGTTTATAGTATCATAAACAAGTGGAATAGACCTGAGACCTGTACTACGAATCATGCTTAACATATCAAATTAAGCAAGCCAAACATTGAAGGTATGGGATAAGCGGTACTACGAAACTAGATACCAACTTCATTAGTCAAGTCAGGATTTTCTAGGCTTGTCATGTAAAAGGTAATGTCATCAGTTCAAGTGATTATTATTTTTTTTTCCAAATATGGCTTGCTAATTTACCGTTTTCTCCTTTCTCGGTTGGCGCTCCAGTCTTTACGTCACTACTCCTCCTCAGCGCCAGGTCCTAGCACTTCCACCACCTCCTCCTCGCCGCCACCTCCTGTTCTCCCCTCAGATGACACCCCCTGCCCTCCGCACGTCATGGCCCAGGTATGGGTCCGCAACGTCCGAGGGATGCAGGACAGCAAGAGCCTGGATGAGATCAGCCAAGCGTGTGGAGGTAGACCGTGGCACTAATCTGCCAATATTTGTATCTAATGCAGTACATTTTAGTCTCTATTATCACATATTTATGAACTTCACCGCACGCCCATATAAGGAAGCCTGGCACTCTGTGATGTCTTAGGGAGACTTTCCAACCTTCTTCCAGGGCTCACTTCCAAATGCTCAAACCTCATTATCTGAAACTATGTAATTGTTTAATACGAGTATACAACATTCTAACTACATCTAGAAGTTAGACTAGTGGAAAAAGCATAATAGGTCCCCTTTAAGTGTTGGTTACACTTCTCTACAGGTGGAGCAGGGGCACGTGGAGCAGGCAAAGGTGGGCAGTCCGAGGGGAGACGGGCAACAATCTCCTCGGCCCTCGAGCTGGAGGGCACCGTCAGCCATGATGGAGACCTGACGAACTTCATCACCAAGAACCTGGAGCAGAAGATCAAGATGAGCTCCAAGCCCAGTCTGGACTGCAGTGACTGTGAGTACCACAGTGGATGAACAAACTCCCTCTGGGGAAGAAATCTTGAACAGAACCCAGACTCTATCTGGTTATTGTTGGAGATGAAACTATTAAAAGAAAAAAAATACATATTTTTAATTTCCCCCTTCTTTTCCCGAGCAACTTGTTGACCAAATGGATGCAGTCTTAATTCCAATACAATATTCCTTCATTCATATTTTCTTCATCTAATCTATGGATTGTGTTTTCCCAGCGGATTGTTCAGGTCCCATCTACCGCAGCAGAGGGTTGTCACGAAGACCTGCAGACATCCCGCCCATTGATCCCACCGTCCTGGTGGACCTGCAGAGACACACCCAGGAAGTGGCACACAGTGTGGAGGTGATGATGCGCAGCCTCAATGGAACCATCCAGAATGTAGGTCTTGACAAAATACTTTCATTTTTGTGTGTGGTTTCTATATTTCTACACAAAACATCTCGGATCACTATCTTTCCGTATTGCTTATGCGGGGATTCAGTTGGCTTCTCTTTGTTTCAGAGGAGCATTTTCATCGATCTGTAGCATGTGTAAAGTGCCTTGAGATACCTTTTTTTGTTGTGATTTTGGCTGTTTATGTAAATAAAATGTAATTGAATGAGATGAAGGTACATAATGCCTCTTTCTGCTTCTCTGACCAGATGACAGCTTTGAGTGTGGGCTACATTCAGACCTACAGAGACTCAGTGGACAGTCTGGGAGAGTCTGTGGATATGAGTATAAAGGTACCAGACTTGTATCATACAGTGAAACCTTAAAGGGGAAATGCACTTTTTTAAAAATGTTGCCATTATTTACCATCCTTTTGTGAAACATTTACACATTTCCTTCACTTTTCTGTGCATTATAACGCCAGAAAACCAGTTAATATGAGCTAGCTAACAATGCACATCATTGGGACAAAAGTAGCGAGGCATTGGGATACTCCGTATTAGCTACTACAATAACAACATCACTGTAGTCCACAAACAACCCGGGCGCCACACTTTGGACATCCCTGGTTTACAAGGCGCACACACACAAGGTTGAGGTGCACTTTGGCAGCAAGCCTCTAATGAGGATTACACTGTTTGCACGACAAAATAAATGCATGTAGCGCGGGAAAAATGCATTATACGTAAGGGATACTCGTTTGAGTATCCAGCTCACCCCAAGAAGCATGTTTTTTTTTTAAATGCCAAATCTTGACCTTACTACTTCAATGTCATTGTAGAGTCAAACCACACAATGGTTTCCTTCAAGTTCCAAAAGGCAGACACATAACCACACATTTCATTGTGTTGTTTCATTCATCAGGCATCATCTTTGTGCTTTCTCCCTGCAGGGCATGTACACGTTGATGGCTCGATGCGAGGAGTTGGATCGTTCCATGCAGCCCATAAACGTCTTAGCGGCACAGATCCGAGACATCAAGCGCATCCTGGATGCTCTGGAGGCCATTTGCAAGTAACCCCCTGCCCTGTCACTTTTTTGTAGTGAAGACACAACAGCAGCAAGCAGGTCATCTGCAAGTACAGTATCCTAGTCCTCACTTTTTATTCTTAACCTCTGGGTAAATGACAAGGCATACTGGATGGTTTGGCCCCTCACTTCTTATGATTGTGTGTTATTTACAGATGATTTGTGTATTGTACGTCATTAATTTGATTATAGCGTATCCGTCCAAACAGCTTTGAGCAGGATGCACTAACCTCTACTTGCCACATGGTGGCGATGTTTCCCTTTTCCCCCCCTGAACTGCTCCAATGACTTTTTTTTTTTGGGACTGAAACAAAGTCTATTTTTATGAAAATGCAATAACGACACATTCTTTCATCGCGGGCCCAAACGAGAGAAGGTGAGCATCGTGTATAGCTTATTTTATTTAACTTTGTTATTTATTTGGTTACTCTGCAAACTGGTGAGTTCAGTTAACTCTGCTTGTGATGATGAGATGTCATTTTTTTGGAGAGTTGGAACATGTTGCATGATTGCTATAGGATGGAGAAATTAAAACTAGTGATTCATGTTACCTGTTTATTAAACTGGCATCCCTGGACTATGCTTGTTTTATATTTTGTCAGTCAAGGGTCACTACTGTTGCAGCCATTCATTATTAATAATGTCAAAAACAGGCAGTTTGTACAACAAATGTCCATTACCCCTTCCTACACTACTCAACTACTTTGAATTGCAGTCATTTGGCCAGTAACCTCCAAGTTATACAGTAAGTATTCTTATAATACAAAGAAAAGGTCAAAATCTGTCCTTCTGTGCTGAAAGAGGAAATTTTTTCCAATTTTCTGACCTATAAATGTAATTAGAATGTGGTATTCTTGTGTTAAACGATACCAAGGTTTCAGATAATGAGCTTCGCTCAGTTGGAATGAGCCCTGAAAGATGTTTGGATTGGCAAATTCTGGAAGATCTAGAAAACTTTCTGTGCGGTTTATTGTGTGTAGCTGCTCTATCGGAGTCCACATCTAAATATAAAATGCCCAAAATTAGCTTAATAGGCCCCCTTTAAGTTTACTCTTGTTTAACAGCTCCCATCTTTTCCCTTTATTTTCATCGTATATTCAATGGAAAAATTAATACTGCAAAATCCTGAGGATGAATACTGTACTGTGAAGTGGACTTTAAAGTATTTTTCAAATGATTATTGGTGGGCACAAACTGCTGCTATTGATGATGTTTATATCATCCTTTACTGTATGTAACGTTTGCTTGTAAACCAACTTCCAGCAGTCCAGTGCTGCTGTGCATTGGCACATCCAGATTTGTATTCTATGCACACTTGATTGACATTACCAGGTCAGAGGTCATGGTACAGAGCAGCACTGGTCAACGGTATCTTCCTCAAAGGCACTTCAGCAAGGGTCCCAGGGTGTGTTTTAGTTCAGACTCAAACAAGCAGTCACAAGCAGCAGAATTATGTAACAGTTCGCAGCCATCAGTACAGACTTGTTTCCACTTGGTTCTATCACAGAGGCACCTTTTGTTGTGGAATCTACTGTAAAAGTGGCCAAAGTCCCTCTTAGATCTCTGGAAATTTGTTCTAGCGTCCCCTCGACAGAGGTTCCATCTTTGGGGGACTGCTGATCCGAGACGTCCCTGTCTGTCGTCTTGTACCACTGACACTGGAAGTCTTTCTTCCACATCTCGGCTGGGTCCGGTTCAGCTGCCTTAGCATCAGGGTCAGGCTGGTTTGTGGCTTTTACTGCTTCCGCCTTCAGGGAGGGGGTGAAAAATGGAATTTAAAACTTACTCCTCTACTTTCCATGACACTGGTGTCAAAGTTCAACTACCTAAACGTCATGGTTGAAAAATGACATCTGCAACCACCAGGCAGAGCTGAGTGAAATGTAATAGACAATGACAGTGAATGGTTGGAGGTTGCAAGGATCGAACTGCCAATATTAAGGTTTCTGGACGCCCCTTTTGTAGTTTTACCACTCGACATCAGCATAGGGTGCAAAATTGTGGCCCAAATTTGACAAGAAACCTCTAAATATTTGAACTCTATCAATAAAGCGATTCTTATTAAGAACCAGTGTAACATCACAGTGAACTGTGAGATTTAAAATCTAAAAACAATGTAATCTGTTCATGGTCAAGATTAGAACATAAGAGTGTATAACCATCTTTCACCTTCTCCGTCACCTTCTCCGTCATGTCAGGGGGTGGTGGGAGGTGGAGGTAGGCGGAGCTGGCCGGATTCTGACGAACACATCTGCCTTTTCCCTGGCAAAGGGAGGCTGAGCAGAGCCTCGTTGCCGTGGTTACGTTAATGGAGTAAGGTCCCAAGACCTTGCGGATGAACTCTGCCAGGTCTTGACATTCTCTCTGGGAACAGGCAGACAAATATCTCAGCAAACTCATCCTCTTAAAAACAAAACACTAAAACAATAGCAAATAATTGTATTGATTTAAATGAATATCCAACTTTATATATTACCCTTGTCAACGCTTTAAAGGTGATGAATATTGTTGTCGGTACAAAACCATTTTGATAAGTGAGATACAATGTCTAATCTCGATGTCTAACCTCTGTCTTGGTGTCAGTTCTCTGCCAGATGACCACTCCAGCTGTTCCCATGGCTGCACTCTCGCCAATGCTGCTTACCAGGTCTGACTGGAGGAGGAGGAGAACATATGAAAATGCTTCTGGTCTCGGATCACTGGGCACCTTTTCCCAGCAGAGGCAATACATGTTCCTTTAAAAAGTACTGTCCATAGGTAGCTAGCTACTGTAAATCCTCAAATAGCTGAATTCATTTAATTTAAGCCGCAAAGAGGATGGGGTGTTAATTGGAAGCATTAGGTTGAGGATAAGCGGCATAGAAAACAAATGAATGGATGGATGTTGTTGGTGCCGCCAGCACCAGCAAACACACTCGTATCCCACCTGTGATAAGAAAGTGTTGGTGGAAGCGTACACACTGTTGACCAGTGGGAATACAGGAAGATTGAACGTGGCTCCAGCTAGAGAGGACACTCTGAGAGCTTCCTGGATTTCACTGGACAAATAAAGTCTCCCTCCGGATGTTCCACCCTGTAAAAAAAAACAAAACTATAGATGTGAACAAATAATGTAGTCCTGCTGAAGACATTATGGATGATAGAACAAGTAGAGTAGCATCACCCACCTGTAACTTCTCCAGGGACAGAAGAGGGTAAAGTGCGGAGGATCGTCTCCACAGCCACAAAAGCTCGTCATTCAGGGCCTTTTCAGCAGGAGGGCACTGGTTGGTGTAGTTGGCTAAAGCAGTTTGGGTAGGATCCCCGTTGTAGCAGCTAGGGTAAGGGGAGACGCCCCATAATGCTTTGGGACGTAAGCGTTTCACCTCCCTCAGGGTTTCCATTATTACCGACCGCGCAGCTGCCTCAAAGTCCACCTGGGTTAACATAGAATTTAGTTATCAGTCGAGACGCGTCCGGAGAAATCTTGGAGCCATTGCAGTCTTTTGTCTGGTTTCGACTGGTGTTTGCGTGCACAATTGATTGCATTGTATTGGTTAACAAAGATGTGTTTGTGGTGTGCTGCTTGCATTTGGAGGCAAAGTAACGGATCGATGAATTTACTTTATTTAATTAACTTAATGAGAGCGCTCATGTAACTAACCCTGCTGAAAAGGCAGCATCATTAAATTACATTAAATCGGCAAATTAAATAGATTTTGATTTGGAAAGTCTTCCTTTCCCGACTTTTTTTTTTTTTTTGCCTGATACTTACTGTTCCAGTGACCTCACGTTTAATTTTGCAGAGCCAAACAGAGATCATCAGATAACGGGATCAGTTTGGATTACTCTGCAAGGTGCCGAGCAGCAGAGAGACAGACTTTTCTCTAAATAACCACCGTGGGTAGACTTTGCACACACACACACACTCAAAATGACGCTGAACCACATTTACTTATTTGTACTGTTGTGCCTTGCGGCATAAATTCACATTATGCAAATGATTTATTATTTTGTACCAGACTGAGTCTTGCTGACTTTGCCATTATGTGTATTGTTTATATTGTAATTTCACAATTAGAGGTCAACACACCTATTTTCAACAACTCCTTCTGTGGGTTTTGTCACTTTTTTATGCTACAACACTAGCATGGGGCGCTAGCATTAACATTAACGAGTTTGTTGATTAGACATTGGATAATCTACTCGTACTGTACCACTGATATATTAATTGCAGGGGACATCCATCCATTTTCTATTCCGCTTATCCTCACTAGGGTGGCGGGGGTATGCTGGAGCCTATCCCAGCTGACCTTGGGTAAGAGGCGGGGTACACCCTGGACCCAGGGCACATATAGACAAACAACCATGTGCCTACATGATAATCACTCAATTTTGGCTGCACGGTGGTTGAGTGGTTAGCACGCAGACCTCACAGCTAGGAGACCAGGGTTCAATTCCACCCTCAGCCATCTCTGTGTGGAGTTTGCATGTTCTCCCCGTGCATGCGTGGGTTTTCTCCGGGTACTCCGGTTTCCTCCCACATTCCAAAAACATGCTAGGTTAATTAGCGACTCCAAATTGTCCATAGGTATGAATGTGAGTGTGAATGGTTGTTTGTCTATATGTTCCCTATGATTGGCTGGCTGGCCACCAGTCCAGGGTGTACCCCACCTCTCGCCCAAAGACTGCTGGGATAGTCTCCAGCACCCCCCGACCCTCGTGAGGAAAAGCGGTAGAAAATGAATGAATACTTAAATTTTATAATTTTGGTTAACATTTATATACAGTGGAACCTCAGTTAGCGTATGCCTTGGTTTCCAATTTTTTTTGGTTAACATAGAAAATTTGCACCAAAATTTTTGTCCTGGTTAGACGTTTTTTTTCCCAATAAATGGAAACAAGAAATTAAATTTAGGTGCGTCGCCCATCCAAGTTGTCATCAGCACCATCAGTTTTTAAATATATGTTTTAAAATACCGAACACGCTATCTACAAAAAAAGTTAAATTTACTTCTACTTTTTAAACTAATTTTCAATTTCTCAGCAAAATGGTTGTCTCTTAGCCTGAAGGTTGTGGGTTTGATCCCCACATCCTTCTGTCAAAGTGTCCTTTAGCATACTTCACTTACTTTAGTTGAGTGAATTAGCTGTTGACTTTCCCTCCATGGCAACACACACCACCAATATGAATCACTTTGTGCTACAGCCTAACAGCAGAGTACGATTCTAGCAAAACCTTAATCTTTCTTATTACATGAATGTCATGATTTATCTGCTCGGAAAATCATGCAAACACACACTTTGTCACAAGGTCTCCTTTGCCACTGCTGTGCTACCTGTGGTGCATCACTATGAAGTCACATCACAATAGAAGAGCAGACGGGACCACAGCAACATGAAGGGAAGGGAAAGTTTCATGATTTTACCAAAGACTTTAACTTGATTCTAACTTTTTCTTTTTTTGCTTTCTGCTTTAGCTTTATTTCTTACCCTTGACCAATTCTCCACTTCTTCGGGCGTCCAGTTAGGGAAAAATGCCTTTAGGAGATTTCTGGAAGCCTCCTGATACACAACCTTCTTTTCCTTGTTTCTCACCCACTGTGGAAGCCATGCAGACCATCTTAGCACCCCCAGTCCAAGGTACCTGGGGGCGGGCAAAGCTGCATCGAGGTCCAACTGAGTTTTCTGAAGATGGTTGTCCAGCCGTGTGTGTTGTGGTAAACCCCCATTGATTCTTGTGTCTTTGTCCAGGAAATACGGGTAGTTTCCTAGTGTGTCCTCATAGAAGACTACCACCCGTCCTTCACGTTCCATCCCAAAAGATCCGGGATCTGGCCTGGTGGAGCAGGAGGAATCGGCGATGGCCCAGAAGATGATAAAAGGCTGTCCGGACAGGAGAGGCGGACGTGCTGGCTGGGGTGGACCCGCAGTGCTGAGGCCAGCGAGCAGTAAGACGAGGAGGCTCAGTGGAACCGTGGAACACCATGTGAGTGATAGCTTAGTCCTGCATTTGAAAAGTGTCACTTTTGGCTTGAATGGTGGGTTGCTCCACGCCATTGAAGCTGATAGCTTTCAGCCTGTCACTCATTCAGGTCCCAGTCGCCAATCATGTTTCTGAAAAATAGGAATTCTAAATTGCAGTCACGTTTAAGGAATTGTGGACTTCTGAGTCTCATGAAAAAAAAAATCATATTGATCACCACATCTGCTTATACATATCTCTTCTCATTTGGGCCATGGAGGTATGCTGGAGCCTATCCCAGCTCAACCTTGCCTGCCCTGAATCATTGTCGCACACACTTTGTCAGATGCATGGCTGGTGCATTGAAGCTCAGAAGACGAATGTTTAATAATCCACAAAGCTTTGCAAATCGGTGTCTGTTCCATTTTTGGTGAGGGTCTGGATAAAAGTGCACCCTCCCCCACGAACCAAGTTGGAATCAACCAAGTGAGAAGTATTCATTATAAGGGGGTATGTTTTGGCCTGTCAGATATAATCAGTGACAAGGCGGTTTTATAAAGAGGAAGAAGTAGAATTTTGTTACATTTGGGTGGATTCTGATCAGTCGTACGGTGTGGATTATTATCAAATGATTTGCCCCACTGAAAGCCATTACGCTCACGACATTATCCCTTTGGATCATACTCTGAAAAATGGCTCCGGACACACCAGGCCTTTATTCTCTTGTTCTTCCATTTCTGGCTTATACAGAAATGTCGAATGTCATACTGGTGTGAAAAGGAGCTTAGTTACATGCAGTGGTTCTTTTTGACCTTTTCTCCCACGTACAGCATTACTAGATGGACTTTCTTTAACTTTCAAAATATTCCAATAGAGTTTAAACCACCAGTGAATAATATATGCAGAGAGACGACGAGAGACTTCAGCATCTTAAAGGATCCCTATGCTGCTTTTAAAATGATATTGGATCCCAGTGGGGCACGAGCTTAAGTTTTAAAATACTCCATAAATCTACATTTATTGTGTAAAGAGTTGGTCTAGCTCATATGAATATCAAATATAATGAAACCCTGCACATCAACACCTTTTTAAAAGGAAAGGGGACCAAATTTCACATGAATAATACAATGTTTGATTGTATGTAATAGAGTTAAAAAATGCACTTTATTTACTATTTATCAATCAGTAGTCATCTATATTCCCGAGTTCAATCCCACCCTCTGTGTGGGGTTTGCATGTTCTCCCCGTACTCCGGTTTCCTCCCACATTCCAAAAACATGCTAGGTTAATTGGCGACTCCAAATTGTCCATAGGTATGAATGTGAGTGTGAATGGTTGTTTGTCTATATGTGCCCTGTGATTGGCTGGCCACCAGTCCAGGGTGCACCCCGCCTCTCGCCCGAAGACAGCTGGGATAGGCTCCAGCACCCCCGCAACACGAAAAAATGAATGAATGAATTTAATTTTATCTCAATTAGTGCTTCCTCTCAGTGCCTCACAATCAGTGTTGCCAACTCGGGGATTATTGCCGCTAAATCTGGCAACATTCATTCATTCATTCAATTTCTACCGCTTATCCTCACAGGTGTGCTGGAGCGTATGAAAACAACAACAACAACAACAATTTAGTTACTTTTTCTGGCATTGATGGAGAGTTTTCTGGTATTTGGGGACTTTTTGTTGTCATTGAGCAGCAGTGGGTACTACTACGTTCGCCCCGCCCCAAAGTAGTTCCAAACGCTTTCAAAGTAGAAATTCACGCATCCATGAATCAGGTGAACCGATGAAACAGTAAAGCAAAGGTAAGCTGTGACTTTGTCAAACAATATGAGACTACATTTCAGTGCCGGTCAAGGAGAACATTCTAGGGTTTTTTTTTCATGCATGTTTACAAAGAGTACTCCAGCGTTTTAATGTTGTGTAAGTTGCATCAAAGATAGATTTTAGTAAGTGGCAGAATGTTCTCAAAAATATGTCATGATGCTTAAACACAACCCGGTGGGGAGTCATATTTTAATACCAAAACGTATTTTTTGTATTATCGTATTTTCTGGACTATAAGTCGCTCCAGAGTACAAGTCGCACGAGGCCAAAAATGCATCATTAGGTAGAAAAAAACATACATAAGTCGCACTGGAGCATTTTGCGGGTAATTTATTTTACAAACCACTTAACCAAAACAGACATTATGTCCTCTTGGAAGGCAAGTTCTAACAATAATAAAAGAATAGAGAACAGGCTGAATAGGTGTAAGATATGCTAACACAATGGTTATTCAGATACACAAAAAATAAACAAAACAGAAAAGGTGTCCAGTGTTTATGTAACATAAACAGTTTTTTCATTTATAAGTCACTCTGGAGTATAAGTTGCAGGAACAGCCAACCTTTAAAAAAAAGTGTGACTTAAAGTCCGGAAAATACAGTATATTTAAATTCAAACCAACTGAAAATAATATGTCTGCGTTCCGTAATAATAAGTAGATCACAATAACAGCCGGAGTGAATACACCCCTTTGCTGTATTATATCTTTTCATTACACACTAAAGAAATGGTATTTTGATACAATATAAAGTAGTCAGTGTACAGCTTGGATAACAAAAACAACTTAAAACACAACTAAACACACTACCATTAATATATAATCTATCTTAATATATTAATTATGCCCAATTAGCTATATTGTCTCCCAAATGTCTGGAGATGGGGGTCGAGTATGTTAAATTTGGGGTTATCTCATGGCAAAGAACTCTCTGATGATGTAAAAAAAACAATACATAACATAAAATGATCTAGGCTGAATTCCAAAAACATGCATGGCGACTGCGATTGGCTGCTGACCAGTCAAACCAGGACCAGGTTCACCAGCCAAATACGTGTTGGCATTAATGTTTTCATTAATTTTCATACACTTTCGGTATAACGTTATTGCTACTCAAAAAAATCCTAGCGCTAAGGAGTTAAATATTAACTTCATCAACTCAAGTATTGAATGCGTTTCTGTGGCTTTTCAGGGGAAAAGGGTGATATTGACCACAAGAACTTGAAATGGAACCATTTTGCGGAAAACCCTCTGACCTGGCTGCTCAGTACAATATGGCTAACGCTGGGAGAATGTTTCTCTGCGTCTCTCTGTGTATATTAAAAGTTCAGCACCTTCACTTAATTTAAAGTATTTAACTGATGATCTTAATCACAGTGAATAATCTCCCAGATCAACCTCCACGCTAATTCTAAGAGGGTTAAAGGGCATGGAATGTATAGTATTTTTTCACTTAAGGCTTTTTAATCCTGAAGCATATGTGCCAGTCTTTCTATTGACCATCTTTAAAGTGAAGACCAATGTCAATAAAGCAACAGTGATAAGTGATGCTACTGTTTAAGGTACACGGCTGTTGTTAGTATACATACATTTTATCAAGTGCTCATGACATAGCATTGCTTTTTGCACAAAATTGTAAGAAAATACTAATATTCAACTGCAAAGTTGTCATTTTCTTGGATCTCTTGATCTGTACTGAATTAGCTAGTATCTTTAAGATGTACTCATAATCCTCATCGTCAACTCTACGAGTGTGTCAGAGGTGAAACGACAACGGGATGGCTGCTTAATCTGTTGAGACGAAGCTGACAGTGTTTACTAGTCTGTCTGGACTGTGACTCACCCTGAGCCCACCTTTCCGTCACTTCCTGTATCACAGCAGACGCTTATCTGCATATTGGCAACCCCAAACCGTAAGCAACCAGCATCAGGTTTTGTTGTGTATGTGGGTGTTGCTGGATTACATTGTTATTATTTTTCTCATACCTTGATGGTGCTGTTGGTTGCCAGGTGATGCTCGGTGAGGTGCAGCCAGGGAAGGCAGTTGGGGCCGAGTGATGAAAAGTCAAAACAAATCATGATAATATCAAATATTGTCAATTGTCCATTCAACTGTATTATTAATTTTTTTTCTATCTCGACTTAGTGCACAAGCCCTGCTGGCCATCTGAGCACACTCAGTGAGTGCACTCAGTTGGATCATGGTGCTTGTCAGTTTCTGTCTGTCAGCATGTATCCAATAATAGAAACATCACCGAGTGTACATCGTTTTTTTGGTGAATTATTCTCTTCCTGTGTCGGTATCGAACAAAAAGTGCCTCACCAGTCACGAACCTCACTGCACGTCAGCGGTGTTGCTGCCTAATCGACACACATGTTAGGATCCAATCAGGAAGTGAGATTAGCGCGATAAGTACTGTATGTCACACCAATCTGATTCCTTGAAGAGCGCTCACGGCGAAATGGTACACCCTGCGATCTAGCATGTTGACTTCATTTGTATCTCCCTGTAATCCAAAATAAATACCGTTTATCTTTGCTTCTATGTGGCGTACGTGAATGATCATGTCGGTAAAGAGGAGAGTTTTAGGATTACTGTAGATTATTTATTTCACATACAGTATCAATGCTGCTGCATGACTACCAATTTAATTTATAAAGCTCGTTAACAACCATAGATTAAAAAAAAGGTCTGTACTGTACATTCTGAGGAAAGTAAAATATCGGAATAACATAAAAACTAACAAACTTTAACAAAACAAAAATAAAAACGCATGGATTAGAGTCCATGAAGGGGCTTATCAGTTTTAGCAGTCGAGGAACCATACTTGTTGCAATAGTCAAAGCATAGAACACTTTCTAGTTCTTCCAGAATCTGCACCTATTCCACATGGATTTCTTTGGATTTCATGCTTCCCATAAAAACGGTCTGTTTTAATGTATTCCACCCAACGCTCGCCTCTAGGCATGTCCACTCCGTTGTGGTTGGTCACACCCCCAAGTACTTAGAAGGACTTCCAGCGTTTATAGGAGTTGGTAATAAACGGTGATTTATCTTTTTAAAACATGCTAGGTTAATTGGTGACTCCAAATTGTCCATAGGTATGAATATGAGTGTGAATGGTTGTTTGTCTATATGTGCCCTGTGATTGGCTGGCCACCAGTCCAGGGTGTACCCTGCCTCTCGCCCGAAGACAGCTGGGATAGACTCCAGCACCCCCGCGACCCTTGTGAGGAAAAGGTAGAAAATGAATGAAATGTCCGTTTTTAACATGCAGCCATACGTTTTGGATCCCGACTCTGATGTGGAAATAGAGATTGGACAGTCCGAGGTTTTAAAGAAAAGCGGTTACTAAAGACGTCTCTCAATGGTAGGTAGCTTTAGCATTTTAGCATTAGGTTTTCTACAGCATCGGTAACATGTGATGTAGTCATTACACGTTTTTTTGCGCGTCTAGCCACTGATTGTGGTGGGAAACGGCTATTAGCAACGCCACTCTGTGTATGCACACTCTATAATGCTACACAGACAGCTTTTGCTCTTTGACTTGCACGAAATAAACACAGTTAGGACACTGATGAATTGTTACTTATCGCTTGCCCTTCTGATTTTTTGACACAACCAAGTAACATTTGAAAGGCGTCAGGCTTTCACAAGTATAGAGTGAATTTTCTGGTATAAATTTAAAGATCTTATTTCCCCTTCATGTTGGAGGCATCATGGTGAAGACTGTAATTGCTATTGTACACTGGAACCTCTAACGGCTAACACAATTAATTGTGGTCACTGGTTGACCTGTGATTTGTTCAGATTTAGAAATTAACAACAAATAATGGTACTAGAAGGGATCCATTCCAGTCTGAGGGCAAGTCCGAGTTCATTTCTGGATGCTTGATGAGCTGAGGTTGTGACGTCATTCACAACGGTGGTTCAAACTTCAGAAATGTTGAGCTATCACTGGATCCACTTACATATTGTATCAATGAAACCTTAAACAATAAGCAATACGGTCCAAACAAAACCCTAGTCCTGGAGGTCAAGAGGTTGTGAGACTTACCGAAGCCCAGTTGGTTCTCTCCTCACTGTCTGGACATTGTTTTCCCTCCGCCTGCCCCATCAATCCTCACTTTACAAAAGTCAAAAGTGTTATCCCGGATTTGTGAGGCCATGGAAGAGCTGCACGCTTAAGAGATGTAACACAAGGAGCCTAACATCCATGGACTGACGATGAAGGTTGGCTGAAGAAATGAAGACAGACAGAAAGAAAGGGTAGACATTCAGAGGTGGAAAGATGTGTGGGCAGCAGTGTGTGTGTGTGTGTGTGTGTGTGTGTGTGTCAGGCTAAGCTTCCTTCCTGCGAGATGCTAAGCAAGGTCAGAGATGACCATGGCGGCTCACATGACCATCGACACTGGCTGTAATCCCATAATCCTCTGCTCTACTGCTGCCGCTCTTGTCCAAACACTTGACATGTTGGATTATCTCACCTGCCTTCCGCTTACCTGCTTACACTCACTTCCTCTTCCTGTCTTATTCCTCGGCTTGTCTCGCTCTCTTTTTCTAACATCTTATTTTTAATCGATGTTTGTCTAGTCTTCTTTGTCAGACATCACTTGTCGTCTTTCAACTTTGGTCGATGTCTGGAGTTGCTAATCAGCCTTATTCTTTTGCCCGAGTCTACATTTTGTGTTCGTTCATTTTACTTGCACCGTTGTTGTTGGTTTCCTCTCATAAGTTGCCATTGAAGACTATTTCAGCACCTTCCACCTTATGGGGTACGGGGGAATTGAATTGTTCCCTCCCGGATTGCTAACACCAAATGTTTTCAGCTCTTGGTGATGATATTATTATTCTTGATAACATCTTGTCTGTTATTCCCTCCCCAAATCAATTCAGCACTAACCTCATCTTCTCCTTCATTGTGGGTGCCTTGTCTCATTTACACTATTTCTACCCTTCCACACCTTTTTCATTCTCTCTATCTCTTCCCTGCAGAAGGCCTGTCATTTTTCCCATTAGACCTGTCACTGCAGAGTCTATTTGGTCAAAGAATCACACCTGTGCCCCTGCATTCTTTTCCTATAAATTCGCCCTTTCCTCCGTGTTGTATCTGTAGACATCAACCTGCAGCCACTGGGCTTCGTCTTTGTGCTGAATGGAGCATTATTATGTTTATTAAAATCAAGATTCTAATGGATGAATTTGGCTATCTATTTTATTTTATTTCATTTCATTTCATTTCATTTCATTTCATTTCATTTCATTTCATTTCATTTCATTTCATTTCATTTCATTTTATTTTATTTTATGTCCTGTCTAGCCATTGGGGCTGGGGATAATATTGTTGATCTAAATGCCCTTACACTCGGCGGTCTAGTGGTTAGCGCGCAGACCTCACAGCAAGGAGACCAGGGTTCAGTTCCACCCTCGGGCATCTCTGTGTGGAGTTTGCATGTTCTTTTTTCTCCGGGTACTCCAGTTTCCTCCCACATTCCAAAAACATGCTAGGTTAATTGGCGACTCCAAATTGTCCATAGGTATGAATGTGAGTGTGAATGGTTGTTTGTCTATATGTGCCCTGTGATTGGCTGGCAACCAGTCCAGGGTGTACCCCGCCTCTCGCCTGAAGACAGGCGGCTGGGATAGGCTCCAGCATCCCCTGCGACCCTTGTGAGGAAAAAGCGGTAGAAAATGAATGAATGAATAAATGCCCTTACATTAGGGTGCATCGAAAAACACAATTATTGAATTTTAATATGGCTGGGTACTAAAAGTGTTCCAATATATGTAGAAACAACATATACAAAATATTTTTCCAATACATGATTATTTAGTGGTGCCACCATACATCTGTTTTTTGTGGACTAAAGTGGTGAACAGTTCAATGGTCGCCATGGAGATTTGAGGTCAGCAAAGACTGCAACTCAAGAACTCTGAGGTAATCTTTATGTTTTTGTTGGTATTTATACTCCTATTATATATTACTAGCAAATTTGTGGTTTTGTCTTTGTAATTTGAATGATTTGTGGTCATACTTATAGGTATTTAGTGCTCATTGTCTCTACTAGCAAACTGTAGCTAGCTAACATTAGAACATTAGAAGTCCATTGTACTCAACATTTCCAGGTCAACTTTTTGGCAATTGCACATTAGAAATTGCACATTTTCTGAAATTTTACATATGTTTATGTGTGAATTACATATTACTACCAAATTTGTGTTTTTGTCTTTGTAATTTGAATGATTTGTAGTCATATTTATAGTCATATTTATAAGTATTTAGTGCTCATTGCCTCTACTAGCAAACTGTAGCTAGCTAACATGAGAACATTAGAAGTTCATTGTACTCAACATTTCCAGGTCAACTTTTTGGCAATTGCACATTAGAAATTGCACATTTTCTGAAATTTTACAAAAGTTTATGTGTGAGGTGGCACCCCTAAATCTCAATGGACTTCCTCAAAACTTTGCAAAAGACATTTTTATGTTCATTAGAAAAAAAATGGAATGCCAGCCAAATTGATATTATGAATTTAAAATGCATATTGCATATGCATATATTAAAGTGCATATTCATATATGTGTGCGTAATTGTCTCTGAGAATGACAAAAGGAGAGGGACTTCCTTCTACCACCCAGTAAACCCCGCCCCCCGCAGCCAGGTCAAGCTCTCACCGCCAGACATCCACCGGCCCTGTGGGTGCGGGCAAAGCCAGGGCCGACTCCCCAATAGGGCCATCTATTTTTGATTATCCGCTACATATTTCTCATGCTGATGATACAGTACATAAGTGTGCAAAAAAAATATCCAAGTCTTTCACTTGTATAGTGCTTTTCCACCTCCAAGGCACTCACAGCGCTTTGACACTGTTAGCACATTTACCTACTGATGATGCAGCATCAGGACCGACTGGGGATTCACTATTTTGCCCAAAGATACTCTACTTCCACTTGATCACAGCGGGATCAAACCCGTAACTTTCAGGTTGGGAAGCCACCACTCAGCAATATTTTTTTTTCTTGAAGCAGAATACCAAGTTGCTCTATAAAATCTGTTCTTTAGTCATTGGTGGGTATTGGTCATCAAAAATGGTTTCCAGTATGTCATTAGCCACGTATACATGGACCCAAATATTCCAATTCCATTCAGGTTATTTGCTCAAATGGAAAGAATGTAACCTTTGTATACACCTCATTCCGAAAGAAAAGTGCCAATCCTAATGAATATATAATTGGAATATTCCTTTCCCCAATCCGATTGAGGTATCTTGTACCCGCGGAAAGTTGTCAGGGTGCGTTCTTCTTCATGGTGTTTTTCTTCTTCTGTTGTTGTTTATTGGCGGTTGGCAAGCAGCTCGTGTGCATTATCGCCATCTGTGGAACAGAATCTAAACCCTTCTATACGCCATTCACAAGTCCAGTTTTATTAAAGAATAAAATATATATCTATATAAAACATGTGCCGAGCTTAATTATAAAATATTAGCAAGATTTAACTTTATCTTTTCCTGATCCCGGGTGCGTTCGTTCAGCGAATGCTGAGATATGACGTAACACGCAGCTCGAGACGTTCTTCAGTTTTAAAAATGGAGGTGAGCAATCGGCACTGGACTGCTGCGGAAAGTTTGTTTTTGATTCAAACTAAATTTCAAAACTGGACGAAGGAAAAACTGGCAATACGGAGTTATTCCAACAAGTGAAAGAAAAACTCGAAGTCGGTATCACGTTATGTTGATGTTTACGTTTTACTGCATATGCCCCATTGACTATTCTGGTTGATTATAGCGGCGCATATAGACGAGATTGGAATATTCCTTTCCATGTATACCATTGCTTTCGGAAAGATTCCATTTGGAAAGAGAAAAACTCCTCATATAAACGTTGCTATTGTCCTTTCACAATTCTTAAATGAAGATGGATGTTGTAGAATCTTTAAACAAGATTTTACTTGTTCAATTTTAAAATTTCTTAACTACACTCATTCTAAAATTAAAGGTATACTCAATAAATAGGCCTTAAAACCAGTCTCGAAATATGATTTCAAATCTTGGCAAGTAGCAAATAATTTGCAGTGTAAACAACATTTAGGCAGTCAACCCCAAACGTGATCTGGCTATGTGACAGCTCCCTCTAATGGCGGATAAAGAAGAAGAAAAAAAACACTCCGATAAGTGGTATTACAGTTTGGCTGACACTGCGGCTCTGAGCGAGAAAAAAAAGATTTGCAATGTGAAAGCACCTCTTTTGTGCTCCGCTAGTGTGACAGTATCCGGCAGGAATGTGCCGCTTGCTGAGGCTGCCCAAAGTGATAGCCCCCTGTGTTATTGCAAACTCACAAAGATTGCACCGAAAAGTTGAGCAAGAGAGAGAGAGAGTCTTGAAATGTTAAATAATTCATAAACACAATTAAATAGGTGTGTGTGTGATTGTCTGTGTTTATTGTGTTTGCACGCAATGGGGGTTTCTTCATGACAGAGGCAAGAACGCAAAGGCTCTGAACAGGATTTGAACTGGTCTGATAATCCCCAGGACTCTTCAGGTGGCTCGTCCCCATGGAAGCTTTGTGTGTGTGTGTGTGTGTGTGTGTGTGTGTGTGTGTGTGTGTGTGTGTGTGTGTGTGAAGACTGTGGGGCTCGGTGGGTTTCACTGGGAGGGGATATAGTGGACAGGACATGAAACCAGAAAAGATAGTATAAAGATAGACCAGTGGGACTGGGGGTGGGGAGTGGGGGGCTGCAAATGGTTCATTTGTAAACAAACATGCCGTTGATCGTGTGGGAAGACATTTTGCTAACCCTAACATTCCACAATGAGTGAAAAAACATTGACCTTCAACATGTCAAATCAGTAAGACATCTGGGTCTTGTTCTTTTCGCCGCAGCATTTCGAACGTGCTAAAAAGCTCATGGCACTGGATGACCAGCTATGTCAGTCATGTTTACTTCTGAGCCACCGCTATATTTGTATGCTTTATTAACCGTGATATGATACATATTTGGTAAGGACCAATTTACACTCAGTTTGTCAAATCCAACTCTGAGTCCCTTTAGTCCAGCTCTGCGAAATTTAGAGTTAAATCTAAATTGCCGTGAGTGGAATAAATTAAAACAAAAATCCTAGAAAATACAACTGGAATGGGTTCCAAATTCTGGAAGATCCAGAAAGCTTTCCTGGTGGTGGCCTGCCACTAATAAATGAATGCATTAGAAGCATTGTATAAGAATCAGTTTTGGTTGGATTGTTGTTTCTCGGTTGGGTTGTTGACTGATTAATTAGCTAATTAATTAGTTAGCAAGATTCCGCATTTGGACAACCCATTCAAATTTGATATCGATCCAGATAAATGCATGGAACACTTGATTTGATTTCAATCCAGATCCAGTAGCTCTGAAGTTCATTCATTCATTCATTCATTCATTTTTGCTTGTCCTCACAGGGTGGGGTACACCTTGGACTGGTGGCCAGCCAATCACAGGGCACATATAGACAACAACCATTCACACTCACATTCATACCTATGGACAATTTGGAGTCGCAAATTAACCTAGCATGTTTTTGGAATGTGGGAGGAAACCCACAAATGCACAGGGAGAACATGCAAACGCCACACAGAGATGGTCGAGGGTGGAATTGAACTCAGGTCTCCTAGCTGTGAGGTCTGCACGCTAACCAATTGACCGCCGTGCAGCCCAGCTCTGGAGCTGGTTGTGTTGCAGGTACAGATTAGTTTGTTTTGATAAAACCTTTCCACAATAAAAGCGCGATGCTCACCAGTTCAATTCATGGCAGCAACTGAAAAAGAAACGAAAAACAATGGCATTATACGTACTTAAAAGTACATGTACTTTTTGAAAATAAAATCACTTATTTGTTTCTTTACTTTATTTGCCTTTTATTTAACCTACAAATGTGTCATATCATTTTGCCTGACCCTGTACATGAAACTTTGTGAACCATGATGTAGCCTGATAACTAACAGAAGGACGAACACAGGCAAATAAGTACCCCCCCCAAACCCACACGCACTTTTGTGAATGGACCTTTGCAGGGATGGTACTTTCTCAAGAAGTTTAAAGATACTTTCCACTACTTTATGCAGCATAAGAAGTGTGTGCATCCTTGTGTGTGTGTGTGTGTGTGTGTGTGTGTGTGTGTGTGTCAAGGTCTCAGGGGATGTTCTCTGAGGCCGGCAGTCGTGTCGGGGTAAGGACAGCGAAATGTAGGTGTAAACGTGAAAAAAAAAAAAAAATAGAAAAGAGACTGTTGGGGAAGAAAAAAAGTGTGCCTCAGGAATTTACAAATGAAAAGAGAAGGTTTTTTTCTTAATGCGATTAAATTATTCCATTTCGCTGCTTCTCCTGCCGCCAGTTTGAGCTCCTTTAGACCGCACAGTGGCAACACAACAGGGCGGCGGCGGTGGGAGGGTGAGGACGAGGGCGAGGGAAACTGTAATGGCCAGAAAGAGAGAACAGGAAAATAGCAATACTTGTTACATTTCATAATCCATTGGCACTTTTTTAAAACTGATTTAACCGTTCACAATGGTAGAAGTGCTTGACTTTTTAATGCTGGCTGTGTTGCAATAACGAGCACATTTCAGCCATCAGTCAATTTGTAAATGAGGTATTGCACTATGAAATCAACGGTCAGTAATGAGGTATTGAATTAATTTTTATGACTGTTTAGTACTATTCATAACCAAAAGTGGACCCGGTTCCCTGGAAGGTGAATTAGTCCTTGGCACATGTCACATAAACACACTAAGAAATTGCAACCCCTTTGGAAAAAATACCAAAAATTACATCATTAATTTTTAAACTGTAGACAGAGCTTCTGCTTTAATCATCTACAAGCGAGTTTCAGAACTGAAGCCCACACAGGTTCTACAAAATATCAGTAATGTTAAAAGTAATGGTTTAATTTCATTTGAACATGCATCAGATTACAATTGAATGCATCACATAATCAGTTCACAGTTCCACATGTCCAAAAGGAGTAGGAAGAAGCAAAGCTTATTAAATCCTACCCCTCCATCTGGTACTTTTACAATCAGTAACTGTTACATTTGTTCACTTCCTGCTTTCCTAATATAGTTAAAGTTTTTTTTGTTGTTGTTTTTTTTAATAATATACCTCGTACCGAAGTACAAGGTGATATGACCATCCAATGACATAATGGGTACCATAGTAAGTGTCAATATAGTGATATGTATAGCACATCATGACTGGTTCAAGACTCTTCATCCTTGTATTTAGCAAACATCAACTGCTTGTATTGTTTCTTGAATTGGCTCATCGTTGTGCATTGTTTGAGTTCCTTACTCAATCCATTCCATAGTTTGATTCCACATACTGAAATGCTATGGCTTTTTAACGTAGTCCTAGCATATAAGTGTTTCAAATGTAGTTCTTCCCTGAGATCATATTTCTCCTCTCTTGTAGAGAAGTATTGGATGACATTTTTAGCTAATTGGTTATTTTTAGCCTTATGCATTATTTTAGCTGTTTGAAGATGAACTATATCAGCAAGTTGAAGTATTTATGATTTTAGAAATAAGGAGTTAGTATGTTCTCTGTAGGCGGCATTATGAATTATCCTTACTGACCTTTTTGGCAGTACATTTAGCGAGTGAAGATTGCTTTTATAGTTATTAGCCCATATTTCCACACAATAAGTAAGATATGGTAGAACCAGAGAGCAATAAAGAATGTGGAGTGGTTTCTGATTGAGAACAAATTTTGCTTTGTTCAATATTGAAATATTTCTGGCCACCTTATGTTCTATATTTGTAATATGAGGTTTCCAATGGATTATTGTTTTGGTGTGAATCCCAATAAGGGGAAACTCGGACCTTTGGCAGATGTCTACGACGTCCGATTCCTTGTCTAGTTTAGTAAAGGATTCATTTCCTTGCATTTCCTACTTCCTTGCAGGCATCTTGTACATTTCCAGCAGAGTTTGAGCGTGTTGTGTTGCTGAATTTGAAGGTGGCTCTCCATTCCCGACCTTATTAAAATCCACTTTTGGCAGTCAGCAGAAAAACTGCGCAGCACTCTTGTTTGTAAGCGCCTCTTTGGTCATTTTTCCCCAAGCTCGGCAGTTTTGGACACTGCACCCAGCTCTCCTGTTAGATCGAAGCCACTTATCTGTCAAGTGTAATGCTGTGTTTTTGTCACTTTTTGGTGATCGAACGGTCACATGGGAAATATCACCACTTTTACCAGTAGGCAGGTCTTAAAATAACTTTAACTTCAGTGTAGTTTTACTTGTATGGTCCCGATTGGACCGTGTTTGAATGGCCTGTTTATGGATCACTGTAAAATTGGACACATGGGTGTAAACGGTTCAGTGAATTTGTTAGTGTACATTGATTGTACTGCTATACGTTAGGTCAGACACAAAGAAGCACCCGAGTGGAACATGTGATTGTGTAAATCCACTTGTTGGCAACAGGGCTGTGGAAGCGACTTCCATCTTGTTGTAGAAGCAGCAAATGTTGTCTGGGACTTTGGCAGCTTTCTAAAGCTTCCTTGCTCTTTACAGCTCAGCTCAGAGTGAGGAACCGGGCACAGTCCTCTAATTACAAGCAGTCCAGTTTGATGCCAGAATACACTGGCACTCTTCATGCTAATCAGCGTAAGCGCCCACACTTTGGCCTTTGTAGCATCATGCATCTTTGCAAAACAAAGTCCTGCTCTTTGGATGCGGTTCAGTAACTTCAGGCTCCGTGTGAGGCGAAAAACACGTCTTTGCTGCCAGCCAAATGTTGATGTTGTGAAGTGTTAAGTTACTGAGGCTAAAACGAGCTACGTCGGGTGACTCCATCCCCGCCAAACCCTTCGCTTCTAACTTTGACTTGGATTACAGAGCTGTGTTAACTGTGTTAGAACATCCATCCGTCTGTTTTCTATGCTTCTTCTCCTCACTGGGGTCGAGGGTATGCTGGAGCCTATCCCAGCTGTCTTCGAGCGAGAGGCGGGGTACACCCTGGACTGGTCACCAGCCAATCACAGGGCACATATAGACACTATCATTCACATTATGGATTGTTTTTTATACATTAACATCCATTTTGTGTTGAGCTGTTTTAAAAAAGCGTTTAGCAAACAAAAATTAGCATAAAGAAAACATTCAGTCTTAAGTTGATTTGTGTATTAAAAAATGTAAAACGGTCTTCAAAATTACACTTATCGATAAAATGTTTTGTGATTAATTGTGATTAATACAGAGTTAATATGGACAAAATGTGATTAATCACAATTAACTATATTAATCAATTGCATTTGGCCCCCGGGCCATAGTTTGTCCACCCCTGCTTTAGATGAATATAAGCTCAGCTCAGTAACTGTTACATTTGTTCACTTCCTGCTTTCCATAATACAGTTTAAGGTTTTTTGGGGGGAATTTTTAAATTTTGTAAGTTTTCGTCCCGTACCAAAGTACGAGGTGATATGACCATTTTATTTTATTTTATTTTATTTTATTTTATTTTATTTTATTTTATTTTATTTTATTTTATTTTATTTTATTTTATTTTATTTTATTTTATTTTATTTTATTTTATTTTATTTTATTTTATTTTTATTTAATATATATAATATATTTTAATAAATATGAGCAATTTCAGTGCAACAATAAAAGTGACCGGCGTTCCGCAAGGATTACTTCCAACCCCAGCAACAATCTGGTTGTCGCTTCACTACTACTACTGTGGTTGTTCACTGATCAGCAAAAAAACAAAAAAACTGCCCCGAGTTTGAACCTGCCCCATGTCAGTGGACTTATAGCTGGCTCCGTTTCGGGATTGCAGAGTATTGCAAGTCACTCGCTCGGCATCAGACGAACATAACAGGATCAAGACGCCATCAGAAGGACCGATGTTGTGACTTCGCTGGAGCATAGCTCCAAGCCTCAAGCCTTAGTGTGTCTTTTCCCTTTTTGAGAAAGTTTCCATTTCTATTCTGTTGCTTCGATGGTTTGCTTAATGAGTGTAACTAACAAAAATTGATACAATCCGGACTGGACGGAGTGAGTGGAATTTAAAATACGCAGAAATGGTTTTTGCGGGGCTTCTGCAATAGCGACCACATAAGTGTGCGAAGGGAGGAAATGGCCCGAAGGAAATGACAGAAGGTGACAAAAGTTTGGGATTCAAAACATGGTCAAAACATGGGGGGTCAAACGGGGTTGGTATTCCACAACAGTACTACATCGGTTACTACATTACCAGAATGCACCCTGTGTATTCACACAGCAAACAAACACAAACTGGTCAAATTCTATTTATTTATTACCTGCTTTTAGGCTACACATGATTTTTTGTCTTATATTTTTCATTATTAAATCTATCTATGGATTCTTCAAGGATGCACAAGCATATTTTCTCCAGATCACTTGCATGTTTTGAGTGATTTATGGAGCTCAGATGCGTAACACACGTCTCATTACCTCCTGAAGATCAGCCTCCGTCAGGGCTGTTATTGTCAGCGGAAGAGCATTTCAAGAAAGCACGGAAAGTTTGTAACCGTGACACCGACTCTCTTTGTACGATCCCTCATTGTGTGGCTCCGCCAAAGCTTTTCCATTCCTGCTGTTTTGCTTCCACCAAGAGTGTTTCAGTCGGCCATTGAGCCGATGAACCAGCACGCTTGTGCTTTTCTCTGCATGATTTATTTGATTTTGTACCATTTTTTCATATAAAAACCAGACTTAGTGTAACAGCAGCCACGTTTACATGGACCCAAATATTCCAATTCTATTTGGGTTATTCCAACAAGTGAAAGAAAAACTTGAGGAAGTCGGTATCACGTGATGTTGATGTTTACGTTTTACTGCGTATGCCCCATTGACTATTCTGTTTGATTATAGCGGCTCATGTAGACACGCGATTGGAATATTCCTTTCCATGTATACCATTGCTTTCGGAAAGGTCATTCAGAAAGATTCCATTTGGAAAGAATAGCGTCTATGAAATAAACCAGCAGTGGAGCTGATCATATGACATGGGATTATTAAAACACAATTATAATGTTAATACTGCTGCAGATGTGGCTCGCTGACTACAAACAGAATATGAAGTCACTTCAGTTGACTTGAGGATCACCCAACTGTGACGCTGTTAAATTTATGTGGGGGGTGTTTTTTTTGTTTTTTAATCTTTTTGCAAAGAAAGACAAGGGAGTCAGCTTGGCATCACAAATGACGGACAGTTGATTAGAATCCTTGATTAATTAATAATAAATAATACATTTATAATAAATAAAGAATTCATTCATTCATTCATTTTCTACCGCTTTTTCCTCACAAGGGTCGCGGGGGTGCTGGAGCCTATCCCAGCTGTCTTCGGGCGAGAGGGGGGATACACCCTGGACTGGTCGCCAGCCAATCACAGGGCACATATAGACAAACAACCATTCACACTCACATTCATACCTATGGACAATTTGGAGTCGCCAATTAACCTAGCATGTTTTTGGAATGTGGGAGGAAACCGGAGTACCCGGAGAAAACCCACGCATGCACGGGGAGAACATGCAAACTCCACACAGAGATGGCCGAGGGTGGGGTTGAACCCTGGTCTCCTAGTTGTGCGCTAACCACTCGATTACCGTGCCGCCCAATAATTAAATTAGTAATTAATAATTAATTTAAATTAAAGTAATTTTAAAAATTAACAGTAAAAGAAATAACATTTAATTTTTTATACCTTTTGAAGAAACAATAAAAATAACCAGATACATCTTTGGACCGTCATCCTCCCGTTACATCACCAACTTCAACTTCTTGGCCCCTAAACATATGAAATATATAGGATAAATTTAGACTCCGCTTCAAACGACCAAACTTGGCTCTATGAATACTTCTGTAACGTTAAAATGCAAATGTGAGCACGTTGGCAAAGCCCCAAGGTAACTCTGACATTAGCAAATCGGTGTGAATATAATTAGCATATCTTCCTTTGGCCTGCTTTGCTAAATTGGCTGCAAATTGGTGAGTAGGATATTGAAGCATGAGCACATTTATCATACTGATTATTATTGCAGTGTGAAAAATGAGGGAAAAAAACTAAATGTGTGTCAATGTCTTTCAGCATCTATCCACACGTTAGAGCACCGTGATGCGTTTCAGTAACCATGTGAATTACAATTGAAGTCGAAATCTAGTGGAAAAGACCTTGGCTAAATACGGAGTGAATTTCTTGCTTCGACGTCAGATTTTGTGCTTGGGTGAGCGTGACCTACTTGCATGTGTTCAACCACCACTTGCAGGACAATTTGGATCATTTTCGCTTTGGAAAATGGCAGCACAGTCGTGAATATTGGTTAACTTGTGTTGAGAACACACACGCTCACCCCTCCTCTCCAAATGAACCTATTTGGCCCACACACACACACACACACACAGACCAATACACAGTCACGTGGAAAAAGTATTTTTAGCCCTCCAAGGATGTAAAGAATAAATAACCCACACCCACACTCAACACACCTCTTACCCCCTAAATAGTCCACACCAACACCACTGTGAGTCCCACAAATGCGTTCATCCGTCAACACGGATATAGAAAGTCATGTGTGTGTGTGTGTACGCACGCGCAAACGCCGTACATGTTTCTTGAGCTGCTGACCCGGGCTCTGTGAGTCACCATGACAACCATTTCTTCACCATGGTTACTAGAACCCCACGCCTACTCCTTCATCGTTTAACCCCCCCACACCGTTCTCCCCGCCAACCCCCCACACTTCTGCCTTAGTCTGTGCCCCCCCCCCCCCCCCCCGTCAGTCCTCTTTAAATTCAGTCACACAAACTAAGAACAAACACAAAAGTGAAAGTAATTTTGCACCGTGTGAGAATCTGTTTCCTCCATGTCATATATGGAGAAGTCATACCAAGCTCAGGAACATGTCGATAAGGTTTAGCGTTCCTAATGTTTTGCTTTAGATCAGGGGTCTCAAACACGCGGCCCGCGGGCCAAATGTGGCCCGCAGGACACTAATTTGAGGCCCCCGCCTTGATATGAAAGTTTAATGTTAGTGTGGCCCGCGCAAGTTTGATATGGATGCTGTATGGTATCATGTACCCAGAAAAAAATATTACGTTTGATTAATGTTCATGTTAAAGGTTAAATAACTGTTAATAGTTATCCTCCCTATCCGTGTGGAAGTGGTAAGTTTTTGGCTATTCAAGTTTAAAGGAAATAACTTGAAGGCTACCGTTTAGGTCGCTAGCTGTCTAGTTTGTGAGTTAGCATGTGTCTCAAGACCCTGCAGTTGCGCAATATGTTGTAAATAAAAAAAGTATAAATGTGACTATAGTCGTGTTTTGTCATGTCTACAGGGCTCTAATAATGCTTTGTTAATTTTAATCTGAAAAAATAATTTGTCTACCCACCAACTATATGTGGTTTCTTAAGTTTTTATTCTTTGCCGTTTTATTATTATTATTATATTTATTTATTACTGATTGATTTTCTTTATTCTTGATTTGTTTATTTATTTTTCATCTTATTTTGTGCAGAAAAATAAAAATTAAGATATTTGAGAACAGTGGAATGTTTTATCAGAGCTTTTATTGTAGAAAATCGGAACCAAAGCACTGAAAAAGTTTGTATATTTTTTTTTATGTTTTTAATAAATGCGTTTTTTGGAAAACCTGATGCGGCTCAGCCTTGCCCAGACCCTAGCTCCAGTGGCCCCCAGGTAAATTGAGTTTGAGACCCCTGCTTTAGATGATGATCCTGTTTACACAGTTGTTAGCAATAGTTTTAGCATTTTGTTCTCTTACTCCTCCAAAAAGAACCAAACCGTAACCTTTAAACAGAGGTGACCATTACAGCCTCCGTCTGACTTCTCCAACTTTTTTTTTTATGCGAGTCCTGAAGTTTCCTCACTCGCACCCCCGAAGCAGGTGACTGGAAAGACTTTTAATCATCAGCAGGAGGTCGCTGCTCTCAATTTACCCAGCTGATGAAATTTGTCTTTGGGAAAATGGATTCACTGGTTTATTTTTTCTGACAGGTAATCAGGAACATTAATGTACGTTTTTTTTTAGTTTTTTTTTTGGAGACACATGATCTAATTTCTAGGCTGCACGGCGGACAAGTGGTTAGCGCGCAGACCTCACAGCTAGGAGACCAGGGTTCAATTCCACCCTCTGGCATCTCTATGTATGTGGAGTTTGCATGTTCTCCCCGTGCATGCGTGGGTTCTCTCCGGGTACTCCGGTTTCCTCCCACATTCCAAAAACATGCTAGGTTAATTGGCCACTCCAAATTGTCCATAGGTATGAATGTGAGTGTGCATGGTTGTTTGTCTATATGTGCCCTGTGATTGGCTGGCGACCAGTCCAGGGTGTACCCCGCCTCTTGCCTGAAGACAGCTGGGATAGGCTCGAGCATCCCCCGCGACCCTCCTGAGGAAAAGCGGTAGAAAATGAATGAATGAATGATCTAATTTCTACTCCTGCTAGTTCACCTGCAACAAGAAATCATTTTTAAAAACTGTGGAAAAATATGACTTTCCTTTTCTTTAACACACTGCAATCTGAAGAAAAGTGACATCCTTCCTCAGTGTAGCAACGCCTGACTTCATGTTCTTCCACCTTGCACGTATAGCTACAGCACAACCTTGGTTAGCATCATTAATTCGTTCCTTATGTGAAACATGAACACATATTTCTGTCCCCTTTCTGTGCATTCTAGCGCAGGAAAACAAATTAATATGAGCTAGCCAACAACGGACATCATGGGATATTGTTATTATGGTAGCTAACACGAAAAACTATTTTTATCCGGCGGACTGACACAACGTCTCGCTAGCTGTTTGCGTCAGAGTTGATACCTAGCTCTTGATTTTTCCTATATAAAGGCTCAACAGGATGCTCATGTGCTGGAAGACACAGCCATCGCAAGGAGAGCGGACATGTTAAGTGACAGGATGGGGAAAACCTAATAAACACTACACAATACGTGAATAAGGCACCGCAGCTCCTCTGTCCTGCAACCTGCAGCCTGCAGAGCCAGTCGAGGGAGCGGCATGAGCATGAAAAGTGAAACTTAAAAAAAAATACTGTAATTCCTCTGACCTTTTAGTGTGATTTCTATCTGACCTCGATAAGTGTGTTAACACAGCCTGGACAATAGTGGAAGGTGGCCAGTGATCCTACAGTTCAAAACCTTGCACGTGTTAAATGAATGAGGGGGGGAACTAAGACATGTTTTGTCCGAAGTCCCCTAAATTGAATTGTTGAGAAGAGTGATGGGCTATTCCTTTGTGTGTCGACAGAGGTGGGCACCCTCTCTCTTCGCCTGCTGTTCGCTCCGCTTTCAAAAAGTCAATTTTTCTAAAATGGAGAAAGGCAGGCTCATTTTAAGATTGATGGCAGTGGATCTGTGAAATCTCATTAAAGATACCGAATGGATTCTGGGGCCCCCAGAGGCAGAAAACTTGCTGTAGCTATAAAATACCCCCCCCCCCCCCAAAAAAAAATCAAGAATGTGAAGTTTGTTTCCTGCAAAAGCGATTTCCGTCAAAACAAAGTGCAGATATGTAATACATCCATTCTAATCCACGCTGCGTTGACGTCTGCTGCCATTGACATGTCCTCTCTGTGCTACAGATGAAATTGAAAGGCGTGACGAAACCTCCATTGCGGTCCAGCCAGTGTCGCATCATCACAGCACTACAGGTCAGATTCCAGACCACTTCACGCCATTTTTTTGTGACTCTGATTATTATCTGTGTCCTTGTAGTAACACAACTCACACAATATAAAGTTTCTGCTGGTATCTTGGCCTCATGAGGTCCTTGATCAGGGTTCTTTCGACACAGCGGGTGACTTGTTTTGCTTTTTCTCAGATGACACATTCTGAAAATTGTTATTTTTGTTATTCACGTTTTGCTCAGTTAATCTCTTCAAGTTTATTAGCCTGTCCCTCTGTTTTGAGAAGACAGGGTCATCTTATTTTCTGAGTAGTAGTAATGAATGAATAAGATGTCCCAGAACACTTGCATGGTGCGACCACATTTCGCAGAGAATCGAACACAGGTCTCCTGACTGTGTGGTCTATATGCTCACCACTCTTCAAAAAAACTTTATAATTTAATACCTCAATTTAATAATTTTGTTTAACAATTATATACAGTGGAACCTCAGTTAGCATATGCCCTGGTTTGAATGTTTTTCAGTTAACATTGAAAATTTGCACCAAAATTTTGCCTTTTTGGTTAATGTCGGAAATTTGCACCTACATTTTGTCCTGGTTAGAAGGTTTTTGCATGCATGTTTTTGGAATGTTGGAGGAAACCGGAATACCCGGAGAAAACCCACAGGGAGAACATGCAAACGTCACTCAGAGAACGGAGAATCGAACCCAGGTCTTCTGATTGTGTGGCCTAAATGCTCACCACTCTGCAAAAAAACTTTATAATTTAATACTTTAATTTAATAATTTAGTTTAACAATTATATACAGTGGAATCTCAGTTAGCCTATGCCCTGGTTTGGAGGAAAACCGGAATACCCGGAGAAAACCCACGCACGCATTGGAGAACATGCAAACTCCACACGGAGATGCCCAAGCAGAGAATCAAACCCAGGTCTGATTGTGTGGCCTAAATGCTCACCACTCTGCAAAAAAAAACAACTTTATAATTTAATCATTTTTTTATGTACAATGGAACCACAGTTAGTGTATGCCCTGGTTTGCATGTTTTTGAGTTAGCATTGAAAATTTGCACCAAAATGTTGCCTTTTTGGTTAATGTCGGAAATTTGCACCTACATTTTGTCCTGGTTAGAAGGTTTTTGCATGCATGTTTTTGGAATGTTGGAGGGAACCGGAATACCCGGAGAAAATCCACGGGGAGAACATGCAAACTTCACACAGAGATGCCCAAACGGAGAATCAAACCCAGGTCTTCTGACTGTGTGGCCTAAATGCTCATCACTCTGCAAAAAAAACTTTATAATTTAATACTTCAATTTAATAATTTTGTTTCACAATTATATACAGTGGAACCTCAGTTAGCGTATGCCCTGGTTTGCATGTTTTTCGGTTAGCATTGAACATTTGCACCAAAATTTTGCCTTTTTGGTTAATGTCGGAAATTTGCACCTACATTTTGTCCTGGTTAGAAGGTTTTTGCATGCATGTTTTTGGAATATTGGAGGAAACCGGAATACCCGGAGAAAACCCATGGAGAGAACATGCAAACTTCACACAGAGATGCCCAAGCGGTGAATCGAACCCAGGTCTTCTGATTGTGTGGCCTAAATGCTCACCACTCTGCAAAAAAAGCTTTATAATTTAATACTTCAATTTAATAATTTTGTTTAACAATTATATACAGTGGAACCTCAGTTAGCGTATGCCCTGGTTTGCATGTTTTTCGGTTAGCATTGAAAATTTGCACCAAAATTATGCCTTTTTGGTTAATGTTGGAAATTTGCACCTACATTTTGTCCTGGTTAGAAGGTTTTTGCATGTATGTTTTTGGAATGTGGGAGGAAAACTCAATACCTGGAGAAAACCCACACACGCATTGGAGAACATGCAAACTCCACACGGAGATGCCCAAGCAGAGAATCAAACCCAGGTCTTCTGATTGTGCAGCCTAAATGCTCACCACTCTGAAAAAAAAACCTTTATAATTTAATAATTTTGTTTAACAATTGTATACAGTGGAACCTCAGTTAGTGTATGCCCTGGTTTGCATGTTTTTCGGTTAGCATTGAAAATTTGCACCAAAATTTTGCCTTTTTGGTTAATGTTGGAAATGTTGCAAACTCCACACCAGAGAATTGAACCCAGGTCTTCCTGATCTCCCGGCCTACATGCAAACCACTCAACCACCGTGCAGCGACACTCAGTATATTGATAAAATACATGATTAGATATTCCATTCATTTGCTTAGTCACTCAATATTAGTGCAAATTTGCCTTACTCAGTATGCTCTCCATTTTGTTGCATTTTCCTGGTTTCATTTTTGAGTTCAGTCCGTACAGTACAATTAAATGATAACTGGATCATTATGAGTACAAGTTTACAATTTCTTTCCTAAACCATGTTTTGGAGCATGTTAAAAAAGGATGCTCAACATGTGGAAATGGGAATACCAAGCCAAGAAACAAGTGACAGTGCGGGGATGCTTGGGTTGTGCATCATCTGGTCGTGTCCCCTTCTCCTGAACGACCTTCATATTATTTTTGATGAAAACCTTTTCCCCTCCTGTGCCGGGCACCCTCTGTTCATTTCTTATCAATAATACACCTTTTGTCTCTCTCTTATTGTCTTCAGCCAGTCTGCCTCCTCACACCTCCTTCGCAACCATTTTTCTCTCCGTGTGCACTTCACTGTATACATTTGCATTTTGCGCCTCTCACTTTGTGTATCGTTGACATTTCTTTCTCTCTCTTATGCCGCCCCGTGGTTTCCCTATCTTGGTCTCTTTACCACCTTCCAGTCACCCCAACACACACTCACACACTCCTCCTCATTCATATTCCACCTGTGTCAGTCTCCTTGGGCTTGTCAGAGGGAATCAAATCCTCCTTCAAATTCATCTTTTATTCTTCTTATTCGCTCGCCTACTCAAGGTTCTCTTTTCTTTTCTCTTGACTTTGGGCGTGAGTGATATGTTCTTCATGGCATGTTGTTTATGCCGCCACACATAATCGGGAAAACACTCACATAATATTGTTGTTCAGGCACAATGAGTAGACAAGGGAGATGACGTTTTCTACATGATATAGAATTGCATTCAGTGTCTGATTCCCAAAGGCATCTCGTTATAAGGCGACGTGTGCACAGCAGATGCGAGGTGATGTGTGAGAGAACGGGAACAAATAGAAACAAAAATCCTGTCTTGTTTGTGCAGAGGACAGTCAAGGTAGCATCAGTAGTGTCGGATCATTATTTTTTATATTTTGCTATTTCTAAGTACCGTTACATAGCTTTTAAGAGTGTAATGGCAGTTAAAAATGGCAAGAATTTACATGACGCGGAAGCAATCTGGTGAATCAAGTGAACGGAATTGAAAAATCCCGGGTTCTGTGAGCGGTGGGTGCTCCTGCAAATGGAAATGTGGAGGTTCTAAGTCGAGGCAAAAACATACATGACAGCACCGAACATGGAAAGT
The DNA here is from genome assembly GCF_030265055.1 of Doryrhamphus excisus. NCBI lineage: Eukaryota > Metazoa > Chordata > Actinopteri > Syngnathiformes > Syngnathidae > Doryrhamphus > Doryrhamphus excisus. Next base: position 14,901,743 of record NC_080475.1, on the reverse strand, counting down.
TTTATTCCCTGATGAGAAAACATGGCTTCCAACATGACAAGGAGATCCCACCAGTGGAAGTGGTGTCATCATGATGCGGGGTGCTCATCCCTTAAATGGAACAAAGGTTCAGGAAGCAGGGGGTGGGGGGGCATCCCTCGCGACTGAAGACCCTCAGTCCCTCAGTAGTTATCTGAAAGTTTAGGGTTAAACTCTTTTCGAGGGCGTTTAAGTGTTTGAGGAGGTTCCTTTGCACACAATATATCATCCGCAGTACATTTACTGCATATAGTACTGTTGTTCCATTATGTCATGACAAAAGGAAAGTATCCCTTATATCAACTTAATTGTCCTGACAATGTAAAAAAGTGTTGGAGTTAGAAGTGTGCATCATTTCCCCGCTAAATGGATTTTTACAATGAGTAAATGAGTGTGAACTGGACTGGGATACGACCTCCCACCTCCTTCTTGTCTCTAATAGGCTGGTTCGTCTCCTGGTGGGAGCTGACCTTTCTCCTGAAGGAAGGAGCGAGATGGGCAGCAAACGAAGCGAGAGAGGGAACGATGTGTGTAAATGGGTCAATGATAACTTTGCCAAAATAGGAAGATGGCGGTGTATATATGTGTGTGTGTGTGTGTTGTGTTTCCGTCAGGTGGGGGGTGATGTGTGTATGTGTGTGTATGTGTTGTTTGATATGGGTCACACCGAGTGAGAAAAGTGTGTGTGTGTGTTGTGCTGATGTATATTATTGAGATATTTACAGAATCCAGTCTCCATTCTCCATTTAGTAACCATGACAACATTACTGTGGGAGAGGTTGTCTTTGTACATTATGACATAAATGTTACACACGCACACACACTGCATTGTACCAGCATACTCTCACTGACACACACATATACCCAGTTGCTCTTGGTTACACAAACCAAGCATTTACATGGAAATAAATAACTCATAGCAAAACATCTTCCGTTTTCTCATAGCTCATCATTGTTGTCTTTGTCAACAAAGGTCTTCAGTCAATGTAAAAGGGACATTAACTGTTCAGTTATGGTAATGGTAATGGTTTAATTTCATTTGAACATGCATCAGATTACAATTGAATGCATCACATAATCAGTTCACAGTTCCACATGTCCAAAAGGAGTAGGAAGAAGCAAAGCTTATTAAATCCTACCCCTCCATCTGGTACTTTTACAATCAGTCACTGTTACATTTGTTCACTTCCTGTTTTCCTAATATAGTTTAAGTTATTTTTGTTTTTAAACTTTTATTTTATTTTATTTTATTTTATTTTTTGTCACATACCGAAGTACGAGGTGATATGACCATACAATGACATAATGGGTACCATAGTAACTGTCAATATCGTGATATACATAGAAATACTTAAAAAGCAACTGGTGGGCCGGATTCAAACACATGGTGGGCCGCATTTGGCCCCCGGGCCGTAGTTTGCCCACCCCTGCTTTAGATGAATATAAGCTCAGCTCAGTAACTGTTACATTTGTTCACTTCCTGCTTTCCATAATACAGTTTAAGGTTTGTTTGTTTTTTAATTTTGTAATTTTTGTCCCGTACCGAAGTACGAGGTGATATGACCATCCAATGACATAATGTGTACCATAGTAAGTGTCAATATAGTGATATATATAGCACATCATGACTGGTTCAAGACTCTTATGCCTTTAGTTCATCATTTATATTTAGTTATATGCATTTCAAATTGTTTTCTGCATGTAAAACTAGAATTGTAACGCTACAAAAAAGTGTTTTGTGATAACATTGTTCTGTGTCCAGAACATATTAATTGGATTTAAGTACATAATTTGTTATTATCCTCGCAATGGTACGCAATTTTGTGTGCCAATGAATAAATTGGTTGTTAACTAGTGTGAAGTATATGGAAACTGTAGGGCTGTGTGCAAAAAAGAAAAATTACATGCATATTTAGTAGATCCTCCTTTTGCAGAAATAAATACTTCCTATAGCTTCCAATGAGATTCTAGATTTTGGTTGAAAGTGTTTTTGATGGTTCTTCTTTCCAAAACATCTCCAGTTGAATCAGTTTTGATGGTTTCTGAGCATGGACAGCCCGCTTTAAATCACAATACAGATTTTCAATAATATTTAGGTCTGGGGATTAAGAGAGCCATTCTAGAACATTGTACTTGTTCCTCTGCATGGATGCCTTAGTAGAATTGGAGCAGTGTTTAACGTCATTGTCTTGTTGGAAGTATCAAGCCCTGGTGAAACTTCAACTTTGTCACTGATTCTTGAGCATTGGGCATACTGACTGGAATCCATGCCACCATCAACTTGAATATCCCCAGTACCTGTACTGGCCACACAGCACACAGCATGATGGAACCACCACCAAATGTTACTGTGGGTAGCAAGTGTTAGTCTTGGAATGCTGTGTTCTTCATCCACCATGCATACCGCCCATTGTTATGTCCAAATAACTCCATTTTAGCTTCATTAGTCAACAGAACCTTATTCCAAAATGGAGCTGGCTGATCCAAATGTGCTTTAACATCTCCAATAGTTGAAAAGCTGGTCTGGTCTGTGGGTTGAGTTTGATTGTTCTCACTATCCTTTGCCTCTGATTATCTGAGATTTTTCTTGGCCTGCCACTCCAGGCCTTAACTAGAACTAGTAAATCTGTGGTTTTCCATTTCCCCACTATGTTCCTCAGAGTGGAACCTGACAGCTGAAATCTCTAGCTAGCTTTTTGTATCCTTCCCCTAGACCAGGGGTCAGCAACCCACGGCTCCAGAGCTGCATGTGGCTCTTCAGCGTCTTTATTGTGGCTCCCTTCGCAATGCTCAAGTATTTTTTTTAACACCCGAATGAGAAAAATATGCATCTTTGTACTGAGTGTTGAAAAAAATCGGACTTTCTGTGAGACCATATACTAGCAAGAGTACTTGATCAACTCCGCTTTTTCTCCTCTGAACTACTTTGATACCCCAAAATTCCCTCCGAATCTGACAGTCAATCAAAATTTGTTGTGGATGTGAGAATGTTGCTACACGTTTCTTCAGGCATCGGGTATTGAGGTTTAACCAAGATGATACTGTAATCACTCTATGAGTTGGCATCCATTACACATGTACACTGAACTTCTATATGCTGTATTCTGCTGTTAAAACTAGTTTAAATAAAGAAAGATTCAAACTTTTGAAAGATAATTAGCTATTGTTTATAAATTATGTTTTGCGGCTCCAGCCTATTTTTCTTTAGTGAGCAAGGGGGTAAAATAGCTTTTTTGATAGTAAAGGTTGCCGACCCCTGCCCTTAGACCATGATGTTGAACAGTCTTTGCTTTCAGGTCAAATGTTGGGACATTGCAGAAGCAAAATTCATGCAAGGGTAATGGTGGCATGATGGGAAAATTAGATTACTAACTGTATTACACTTCTGCATCATTCTTTGATTGACCGTCTTATTTATATTCACGTGCAATTAATCTGAAAGTTTGAATGGGAAAAAAAAGTGTTTTGTAAAAGGCATTAAAGGGCTGGAAAACTGTGAAATCCATCAGCCACAGCGGCACTTGAAGAAAAAGTTAATTACCAACTGTACAATCTATGGTTTGTGGGGGGGGGTAAAAGACAAGGAAGGCAGGACGAGGAAGACAAAGAGCCATGAACATCTCAGATTGATGATATCGAACAGGGGAGGAAAAGTGAAAGGATTTTTTTTATTCTCCTCTGATGACATTGAGCGAGTCGTGTTTCCAAATACGATCCATCACCACAATGGTGTGTGTGTGTGTGTGTGTGTGTGTGTGTAGTTGTGTGATTGAGAAAGTGAAGAACCCAGAAAGAGAGAGAGTGAATCATTCCCTGAACAGACCACCTTGACAGCGTGATATCAGATGCATTATTTGATGATTGGATCGCTTGCTACAAAAGCTGATAGATCTCTGCCTGAAATTGATTTCAGTCTGGATGTGACACACCAACACACACACACACACACACACATACTGATTACGAGACAGACAGCCAGGAGAAACTAATTACCAGTTCGCAGGCTGTCTGTGAAAGCCAAACCTCGATGAAAACACCTGAAGGACTGACAGGCTGGCAAGCAGAGACAAAATAAATTGGGAAATTAATGCTCCATTATTGGGCCGCACTGGAAATTCTCAAAGATAGATGATTTGATTGCCTGTGGGGGTCGTGGTTGGTCATTTCCTGGGGGCGGGCGACTATTGAACAGTGTCAAAAGGTTACATCTGTGTAATAAAATACCAGATTATAACTTGTAACAAGCTTTTATCTGCTTATTTGTCTTGATTGTAATTTGGGCTCTAAATTGTAGGAAAATGTTGTTTAGATTCCTCTCCATTATATTATGATGCGATGCAATCGGCCCTCACCATGTCATGGTTCAAATGAGTTGTCTCGACGCTCTCAGGGTAATTTGAGTTGTCCGGCCACTCCTTGGAAGGCTCATCACTGTTCCATGTTTTTGCCATTTGTGGATAATGGCTCTCACTGTGGTTTGCTGGAGTCCCAAAGCTTTAGAAATAGCTTTTTAGGCAAGACGGATCAGATCGGATCCAGTGTGAGCCCGGAGTTACACATTAAAAACACATCACAGGCTAAAAATAATTCCCTAAAAATGTCATCCAATACTTCTCTACAAGAGAGGAGAAATATGATCTCAGGGAAGAAGTACATTTGAAACACTTATATGCTAGGACTACGTTAAAAAGCCATAGCATTTCAGTATGTGGAATCAAACTATGGAATGGATTGAGTAAGGAAGTCAAACAATGCACAACGATGAGCCAATTCAAGAAACAATACAAGCAGTTGATGTTTGCTAAATACAAGGATGAAGAGTCTTGAACCAGTCATGATGTGCTATATATATCACTATATTGACACTTACTATGGTACCCATTATGTCATTGGATGGTCATATCACCTTGTACTTCGGTACGTGACAAAAAATAATAAATAAATAAAATAATAATAATAAAAAAAAAACTTACATTATATTAGGAAAGCAGGAAGTGAACAAATATAACAGTTACTGATTGTAAAAGTACCAGCTGGAAGGGGTAGGATTTAATAAGCTTTGCTTCTTCCTACTCCTTTCGGACATGTGGAACTGTGAACTGATTATGTGATGCATTCAATTGTAATCTGATGCATGTTCAAATGAAATAAAACCATTACCATTACATATGACTTATCAGCCATATTTGGATGTGTCACAATATAAACCAACATTTTTGTGGCTGTATGTCCCGTCAGAGTTTTTATTATTTAGAGTTTCTTAACAGGTAAAAATAACCTAGCACCCCCTGTTACACATCCCTGCTTACAGTATGTCCATGTTGTTTCTGGTGTGTGTACGTATGCATGTGATTGTGTGTGTGTGTGTGTGTGTGTATGGACTGTACTGTATGTGTGTCAGGTTAGGGCGGGGTGGGCGGGTTACCTCTCTGTCAGAACTCCTCTGTCACACTCGGTAATGATCAAAGCTCTCACGAGGACCCCCTACCATACACACTCCCACAAGCAGCCAAGTGGACAGGAATTGCTCAGCCATGCAGCCCTCTCTCCACATGGCTCATGCGGGATCTTGTACACTCTCACAAACTTTGCACGCCGCACATTACTGCTTGGTGGCTGTCATCCCACCATCTTTTTCATTTATTTATCCCAGCTTTATATACTCCAGACCAGGGGGTCACAATTTGTTTATCACTTACAAATTTCTTTGTTTTCCAAAGAAAATTTTTTTCATGCATTTCACAAACATTTTTATTCATTTTACAAACAATTACAATTCCTCCCCCATTCCAAAAACATGCTAGGTTAATTGGCGATTCCAAATTGTCCATAGCTATGAATGTGAGTGGGAATGGTTGTTTGTCTATACACTACCGCTCAAAAGTTTGGGATCACTTGCAAATGTCTTTGTTTTCCAAAGAAAAAAAAGTCATGCATTTCACAATTTTTTTTCCATTTCACAAACATTTTTATTCATTTCACAAACAATTAAAATGAATCAGATGATTTTCAAAGAAGGATGTACATTTTTGCATAGAGGCCTACTATCAACAACTGTCAGTCCTCTGCATCAATCTCCTGGTATGGCTGCTAATCCAAGTTCATCATTTTATAAGGCTAATAGATGATTAGAAAAGCCATCTAAAAATCTAAGCTAACACTAAAATCTCTTACCATGCTGTTAACTACTCCCTTCAGAGAGCAGCACAAACTGGGTCTAACAAGGACAGAAAAACGCTGCACAACTGTGCAAGAAGACAGATATCTGAGAGTGTGTAGTTTAAGACAAAGACGCCTCACAGGTCGTCACCTGGCAGCTGCACTAAATAGTAGCCGTCAAACACCAGTGTCAGTATCAACAGTGAAGCAGAGACTTCAGGATGCTGGACTTCATGGCAGGACTACCAATAAAAAGCCATATCTCAGACTGGCCAAAAAAAATTGAACAAAAAGTGATCCCAAACTTTTGAACGGTAGTGTATGTATACTGTATCCATTTGATAAAATAGGCTGCACACAGAAAAAAATAACGGATCCCACATACAGATCCCCAAATTTTGCACATGTACAAGTATACAACACCTAACCTGGAAGGTTTACATATTCTATTGCAGACTTTAACTGTGATGAGTTATACCAGGTTTTGAGTGGGCATAGGGAATTTTTCATCACATTCACACGATAACTGACCTTTGTCTTTAATGGAGTCATGAGATACTGCAGCGTTAAATAGTAATTCTTTGGAATCTCGCTATTATGATGTAAAATTGGTATTTGTAATCAGCAAATTGGCTGTGTGAGTGAGGCTTCATTAGTCTATCTGCAAGATTAGCCTCAGAGTTAAATTTTGCTTGTTGGACTGATTGAGGAGTTGATTAAATGTGGAGCAGAACAATTACCATTTTTGTATCATTTTGAGCGCAGACTCTACAGCTACTAATACGAATACCTGGTAATTTTCAAGATTTTCCTTTATAAATCACTGGTTGCTTGGATCAGCCATATCCGTTAAATATATCATACAGCAGACGAACACACTGATGTATTAGAAGTGAAATGAAGTTTGTAGGATTTACAGTGTGCAATAACTAAGTAGGCATCTTCTCTGAAGAGTAGCAACATGGTAGCCTCAAAACAACTGTCAAATGACATGAAAGCAAAGTGTTTAACATCATGGTCTAGGGGAAGGATCCAAAAACCGGCCCGTATGACAGATATTTTTATTTTTACAATTTTTTTATTATTTTTATTTTTATTTTTATTTTTATTTTTATTTTTATTTTTATTTTTATTTTTATTTTTATTTTTATTTTTATTTTTATTTTTATTTTTATTTTTATTTTTATTTTTATTTTTATTTTTATTTTTATTTTTATTTTTATTTTTATTTTTATTTTTTTCTCTTGCCGGACTCACCAAACACAATAACTTCGGCCTGAGCATGTTTCATAAACAGAGTAGCAGAGCTTGGGAGAGGGCAGAGAGTTTATCTGGCTTACAGCCATGCCCATATAAGGAAGTCCACCCCTCTGTGACATCACAAAGGGGCAGTTTTACCACGCCTTCTGAAACCGAGTGTTTTGAGCCATCCCAACCTTCTTTCAGGGCTCACTTCCAAATATGCAAACCTCATTATCTGAAACTTGGCATCATTTAACATGAGAATACAACATTATATTTATAGTCGAAATACTTCATCACAATGACAGCATTGTAAGCTAGCTGAAATTAACTAATTTTCTCGTGTTATAATGCACGGAAAAAGCTAATAAATATTTGTAGGATTGTAATGACGGGTAAAAAAATTTTTTAGTGCAGTTCCCCTTTAAACTGATGACATCCTCATTGTAGAGAGTGCAAATCGATCAATATTGAAATCTGATATTGATTGAATGATCTGAATGTTGATTTGACATTCTTTCAGTGTCACCTTGCTATCCGGGTATCCTGTTTGTATGCCGCATCGGTGCGGTCGATACGCTCAAACCACTTTCTCCTCTCTGAATCTGCTTTTTGAAGACTTTACAGAATGTTGTTTGCCATAGAAGTAAAGTTTGGAAAACTGCTGACACCCTCCCGATGCTTACACCTTGTACGGGCACCTGGGAGCTGGCCAATCAGCAGAGGGTGATTGTTTCAGGTGGAGGGGAGCCTTAATAAACAAGATCTAAAATGACATATTGCTGGCAGAGAATACGCTGAGAGAGCTTTGTTACGGGACGTGAATACAAACGACTTCAGTGCCATCCTAGAATATAGATAGACAACCAGATTTTTGATTTTTTTTTTGTGGTTATGTAGCTTATTGTCAAAGTTATTACTTCATCTATATCCAGAAATTGCTCATGAATTGTACAATTCAGTCATAAACTGAGCAATACTATACTGAGCAGCCAGGAAATAGATGTGTGTATCATTTTTTGTGTGTCACAGTAACGCTTCAATGTTCCTATTTGTTGTCGCCCATCCCAAAGACACAAAAAGAAAACTAGATAAAATCAGTCTTTTATGTTCTCACCGAGCTGAGGTCTCGCAAGATTTGCTGATGCGTACGACGAATGTCAGCCACCATGTTGAATTGACATGCAAGATTTGATGCCACTTTTATGTATACTTTTTGAAAACATTTTTGGTTGAACTCGAAACTGTACAACTTTGACTTTGGGGTTTCCACGATACAGTATCTCTCTCCCTCCTCCCCAACATCTGTCTCTGCCTCCTCCGTTCTTCCACTAATACATTTTATTTGATGAATTTTTCAAAGTTCTTTAATATTTTGCACCACGTCGTGAAATCTTCAGACTCAAATGCTTAATCAGCGCCTCTCCAAAAGCGCTGAAAGATTCATCAAATCTTCTCAGGGTTTGGTTGTCAAGTTGTGTTGTCTGTGTTAAAGCCATAATAGTTGAAATTGTTTAGACAGAGGCCAGTGGAGGCCATTTATCCCAGAGTCTCATCCACTGGTTGATGATTCACGGCTCCTTCATTGTAAAGGAGAATGTGCCTCTCGTCCCCCCCGATCCCTCCCTCCAACCTACATCCCGCTTCTTCAAAGCGACAGTCCACAGCACAAAGAGACACCACGGGCCCAGCATGACACAGGAAACAAATGGCGCTATACGCACATACAGTAGGTTGCTGCTCACTAGGCCATCAAGTCAGATAAGGCAGAAAATCCCAGCTTTTGAATGCAGCGTCCATATTTAATGAACCTTGATTGCATTTTGGTTGGTTCTTCTGAATCGTGGCTGCTGAGAAGCCGAAAACAAAGAAGCAGAAGTGAGGTGGAAATCTTCTTTGGAGAGCTGGAGGCCCATAAAAATATCATATTTGGAGGACATAGCCGTGGTATAACAGGAGGAAGATGAGCGAGTCCGCTGTCAACAGTGTCAGTGGAACGGGGCGCACCGTGGTAGAACTTTTTTCTGTGCTAGAAAAAAGGATGAGATGTCAAGGCACACATTTCCATTTTTGTGAGCATGTTTGTATTTTCTTTAGATTAGGTGTGGGTAAATATTTTGAGTTGAGTTAACAAAATTGTCCGTTGGGTCCGTTTTTTTTTTCAGAACATATATTTAACACACACACTTTTATCCTTATAATTTTCCTTGAATTATTTATCTAATTTTATCTAATTTTTTTTAAAGTGTTATACTATCAACTGTATGTTCTCTGTCCCTTTTTTCAGGAGCATTTTAAACTATAATTTATTTTTATTTATTGTAATTTTGTATTTATTTTTATTTTTTTAACTAAGACATCCTACTTGCATGTCATGTTGCCAGTTTGTATGTTAAAAGTTTAAATGGTAATGGTTTTATTTCATTTGAACATGCATCAGATTCCAATTGAGTGCATCACATAATCAGTTCACAGTTCCACATGTCCAAAAGGAGTAGGAGGAAGCAAAGCTTATTAAATCCTACCCCTCCATCTGGTACTTTTACAATCAGTAACTGTTACATTTGTTCACTTCCTGCTTTCTTTTTTTCCCTGCATTTTATTTTATTTTATTTTTTTATTTTTTTTATTTTTTTCATTTTTTTCATTTTTTTTTGTCACATACCAAAGTCCGAGGTGATATGACCATACAATGACATAATGGGTACCATAGTAACTGTCAATATAGTGATATATACTTAGAAATACTTAAAAAGCAACTGGTGGGCAGGATTCAAACGCTTGGTGGGCCGCATTTGGCCCTTGGGCCGTAGTTTTCCCACCCCTGCTTTAGATGAATATAAGCGCAGCAAAATCAGTTTCATTTAAATGTGGACGCAATGATTAAAAATGAGGATGGTTATGTTCCCTTTCATGTTCCCTTTCATCCTTATTGGTCTTCCTGTACAGCATGAGTGATTTAGGTGTTAATCTGGGTATAATTTAGGTGTAATTTCCAACTTACATTAAAAATCAATTTACATCATAGTCCTAGGAATGGACCCCTTTGGGGACCACCTATTTAGTGTAAATCACAGCATTACCTCGCTTTGTACTGCAGAGGCGTTCATTTATTTCTACAACTACAAAAGTCCTTCCATAGCAAATTAAGAGAGGCTCAAAATAGTTCCTTGCATTTTCTCCAGGCTGCAAGCCTGACTTCTAAGTCGCTTTTTGTTCTGCTGCACAGCCATGTTTCCTCATAAAAAGAATATCACTATAAGATGTGGAACTGTCATCTAACTTCTGGAGGGAGTGAATTTAAAGCCCATTGTGTGCTAAATCTATTTTTTGCTGCAGTTTTTCCCTCCACCGGAAATAGGTGCATCCCCCTGCCTGGAGGCACTGCCAACCCACCTGAAGGAATCTCATTAGAGGCGGATTCAGCTGAACTTGACTAATGTCTGACAGTCGACATGCTGTTTCAGGCTTTGCCACGCTGTTGATTTGAAGGGAGCTGCTGTGTGAGTAAAAAGGAGGATATGTGTGGATTTCTCAATGCATAAAAATAGCCTTGTCTACATAAAGCTAAGCTTTTTACACTCTTTAACTGAGACAAAATGGGAGCCATAACGAGCTGCACATGCACAGGTGACTGCATGGCTTTAACCTGCTCTCTGCACTATGGCTCGATGGGGCTGACTGTGCACTGCAGCCTAAACAAAGCAGAGAGACAGACAGGATCAAGGGACAGGACAATAAAAAAAAAAAAACTAGTCGTCATCGGCTCTGTGGAGCTGAAATCCCCTCTCTCAGCTCTCTGGCTGGAGAACAAGCAGGGGGCCACAATGGACGGCAGATTCCCCTGGATTTGGAACACAAAGGATGGGCAGTTGTCCACCCAATAACCTTGAAAATGCCATCGCTACCTCGCCACATGTGCTCTATCTACACTGCCAATCATCGAACCGGCCGAGTGGGATTTGGAATGAGAAGATTTCTTTCCTTTTACCTCCGCCAAGGAGGCTGTTTATTCCATAGTCAATAATTTCCCAACAGATTTCCACAAATCAGGGGTGCTATGATCCTCTTACGAAGACCTTATTTCATTTTGATGTCGATCCAAGATATTGGTAATGAACATGCATCAGATTACAATTGAATGCATCACATAATCAGTTCACAGTTCCACATGTCCAAAAGGAGTAGGAAGAAGCAAAGCTTATTAAATCCTACCCCTCCATCTGGTACTTTTACAATCAGTAACTGTTACATTTGTTCACTTCCTGCTTTCCTAACATAATTTCATTTTTTTTTTGTTAATAATTTTTAATTTAATTTATTTTTTGTCACGAACCAAAGTACAAGGTGATATGACCATACAATGACATAATGGGTACCATAGTAACTGTCAATGTAGTGATATATATATATATATATATATATATATATATATATATATATATATATATATATATATATATATATATCATATTCCTATTTTGTCATATCATATTTTTTTATTTTTTAAATTTTACTATTATTAAATTATTATTAAATGCTATCTAACTATCAGCAAGTTGAAGTATTTGTGATTTTACAAATAAGGAGTTAGTATGTTCTGTGTAGGTGGCATTATGAATTATCCTTACTGACCTTTTTTGCAGTACATTTAGTGAGTGAAGATTGCTTTTATAGTTATTATCCCATATTTCCACACAATAAGTAAGATATGGTAGAACCAGAGAGCAATAAAGAGTGTGGAGTGATTTCTAACTGAGAACAAATTTTGTTTTGTTCAATATTGAAATATTTCTGGCCACATTATGTTGTATATTTGTAATAGATTAGTATAGATAGTAATTGTAATTTCCAGCATATTTGTAATAGAAATATTAAGATTTTTGTAATTTCTAATTTTCCCAAATGCCCAATTTTCCCAATTTCCCAATTTTTTTGTTGTTGTTGTGGGGTCTTTTGTGACTTCTTGCTTGGGTCGACACTGTGCTCTTGGGGTGATTTTGGTTGGCCGGCCACTCCTGGGAAGGGTCACCAGTCTTTCATGCTTTTGCCATTTGTGGATAATGGCTCTCACTGTGGTTTGTTGGAGTCCCAAAGTTTTAGAAATGACTTTCTAACCTTTCCCAGACTGACAGATTTTCATTGTACAGAAATTAGTTTATTTTTATTTTTCCACTGTAGTTTTGTAGATGGTTATCTGTTGGATTCACAATAAATTCACAACAGTAATTCTAAAAACTATGCTAACAACAAGGTAGCTAACCCAACCCCTAACCCTAACCCAGGGGTGGGCAAATATTTTGACTTGTGGGCCGCATTGAGTTAACAAAATTGGCCAGGGGGACCAGAACATATATTTAACACACACACATACTATTTTATGCTCATAATTTTCCTTGAATTATTCGTGTAATTTTATCTGTATTAATGTTATACTATCAGCTGTATGTTCTCATGTCCATTTTTTGGGGAGAACACATCAAACTATGTCATTTAATTTTACAGTTTTGTTGTTTTTTTTAGACATCTGACTTGCAAGTCATTTTGCCAGTTTGTATATAAAAAGTAGAAATACTTAGAAAGCAACTAGTGGGCCGGATTCAAACACTTGGAGGGCCGCATATGGCCCCCGAGCCGTAGTTTGGCCACCCCTACCCTAACCCGACCCTACCCTAACCTTATACAGCCATTGCCAGTAGAAAAAGGACACAAGGGATTAAAATACATGATAATATTTTATATTTTACAGTGATTTCTGTAATGTTTGATTAGTGTAACCATATGGGATAACCGATATGGAAATCTGAATTTCCTGATAATGCATTGCATGAAAATTCCCATCAGCCTCGTCCTTGGTCCATTAAAAGTTACCTGATGGTAGAACATTTGGACCCAGCAGAGGACCAGCCCTGACCCATTTAAAGTCCACTTCCGTTTATCACAGCCAGGTGTTGAATTCACTTGTGTTTGACGAGCTCATTAGGCTGCTCACAGACAATTAAACAATAAGATAATTAAGCTGAATTAATGTCAAGTGTCCCAGGAACTGTTAGACGGGTGCCTCGAGCTAAGGTATGGAGATGGCAGCAGGTGGCTGAGTGCAGCGTTTGCAAGCGGAGCATCTGCTTAGCTTCGTTACATCTTACCGACTGTGTGCGGCCGTGAGACTGATTCTCATCACTCTGATTGTTCCACTTGTGTTTGCCGTGACACTGATAGTAATTGCAGCAGCATTTGGCTGCACCGCAAATGGAAGTGTGATGAGCGTTCAGCGGTCACCGAGGGCGTTTGATTCCCTGCGAATGGTCATTGGAATATCTTAGTGTGGTTGTTCATATGCTTGTTCTTGTTCCCTCGTCGGTACATGTTAGTGATCTATTGCGTTGTTTTGGAGTGGACCCGTTACTTCTATTCCAGAAAAACAGTTCTTCGTGTTAGCTGCCATGATAAAAATGTCACCGCCCTTATGGAAAAAAAATATATTGCAGTATATTGGCAAATATAATGCAATGTATTAGGAAATATATTTCCATATATGGGATCTTATGTTTATATTTTCCAATATATTGCGATAAATGCATAGATCATATATGTGTATATATCGATACATATAAAAATATCTATAAAAAATACCAAAAAAAGACTATATTTTTACATATATAAAATTGCATATAATTTGGGATATATAAACTCATATATTATATATTTGGATTTAATATATTTCAATATATTGAAAGCGGCAATCATTTGTATATTCTGCAATATATTGCCATATATTACATGAATATATAATATATTGTATAATATACGTACAAAAATATATTATTCCATGTATTTATAATATATAATGTATTGGAAAATATAATGGAAAAATAATATATTATAATATAATACAATATATTTAAAGTAATATATTGATAAATATAGTTTCTTTTCGTAAGGGCGTAGTTTGATTTATATACACGTCAGTTATCTAAATAGGACATTCTTGGCGCTTTTTGGAGGCTTTGTAGTTGAAATAGGTGTGTCCCTTTATGTGCATTATTAGCGCCCATATGCTAGCTCTTTTACTGTCTTTAGAATGCGCAGAAAAAAGAAATACATTTGTGGTCATGTTTCACATAAGGATTGTGGATGATGGGAAAAAATTATATTAAAAATTCTATTTTCCTTAATAACCAGCAAGTCGCCCTGTGATTGGCTGACGACCAGTCCAGGGTGTACCCTCACGCAAAGACAGCTGGGATAGGCTCCAGCACCCCCCGCGACCCTTGTGAGGAAAAGTGGTAGAAAATGAATGAATGAATGAATGAACCAGAAAGTCTTCCAGGTTCTGAAGTGGCAAAGCCATCACACTACCTCCACCATATTTTACTGTTGGTATGATGTTTTTTTTTCTGAAATGCGTCATTACTTTTACACCACACATAACTTCCAAAATGTTCAACTCGTTTTTTCCCAAATGCCCAATTTTCCCAATTTCCCAAATTTTTTGTTGTTGTTGTGGGGTCTTTTGTGACTTCTTGCTTGGGTCGACGCTGGGCTCTTGGGGTGATTTTGGTTAGCCGTCTACTCCTGGGAAGGGTCACCACTCTTGTTTATGTTTTTGCCATTTGTTTATAATGGCCCTCACTGTGGTTTGTTGGAGTCCCAAAGCTTTAGAAATTGATTTTTAATATTTCCCAGACAGACATATTTTCACTTTACAGAAATTACTTTCTCTTTCATTATTTCCTGAATTGTCCGAATACTTTTGTTTACCACAAATAATAGGTTTTATCTCACACGCACAGCTTAATGGAGCACAGATGCTCATTTTCGCTCTCAGATTTTATATACACCATTTCATTCAGCTCCAAATAATCAGCGCGACACTCACTCCTGTGCTCAGAAATGTCACACGATTTATTTTTACTGTGGTATTATCAATCAAGACGTCGGAGGATACAGACTGTTTATGGACATTTTTTTTTTTTTTTACAATCAATCCCAACTTTTTATAGCAGTTCTTTTCAAGGCTGTGCCTTTCAGTTTCTCATTTGCCATAGTTGAGGAAGCAAGCGGCGGATCAGAGGCTCAGTAGAGCCACAAATTTAAAAATCAGATTTTCTGCTCTGGTGTCAATGGACCCCGTGACTCACAGCGAATGGATTCGTAGATCTGGATCCTGTTTCTAAACAGTTTCTGGGCAACTGACCAATGCTATCAAAGAGTGGAAAAGCCTTTTAATTCCCATGGCATGTTTATTGATCATAACACTGCCTTTTGATATGTGCTGCTAGACGGAACGCTCTTCCTGAATATCAATGAAGCCCCCATTGACAGGCAGATAGAGTGGGAATATTGTCAAGGCCTTGTTCCTGTTGTACGTTTTTTATTGCAGCCTTTCTCGGTTGTCTTCTCTTTTGCCTCGCACCATTCATTATATGCTGTTTTTTTTCCTCTTGCCAATTTTTCACATTCTCTCCTCTCTCTAGCTTGCTCACCCCACTCAGACTTTGTTTATCATCATGTCACAATCAGCTCGGCGGTGTGGGCAACATGTCAACATTTTTCTCCTTTTGCTGTGTTAAATATGCCAACAGCATTGTTCTTTTTCGTGCACGGTTCTTTTTATGTCATCACACAAAGGAGCCCTATGTTAATGTTGTGTTTGAGGTCAACATCTTTCGTTTGTTTGATGCACAACTTAAAAACTGAACTAAAGTCAAATGGATGATATGTATTATAATTTCAGGTCTGCACGGTGGATGAGTGGTTAGCGCACAGACCTCACAGCTAGGAGACCAGGGTTCAATTCCACCCTCAACTATCTCTGTGTGGAGTTTGCATCTTCCGGTTTCCTCCCACATTCCAAAAATATGCTAGGTTAATTGGCGACTCCAAATTGTCCATAGGTATGAATGTGAGTGTGAATGGTTGTTTGTCTATATGTGCCCTGTGATTGGCTGGCGACCAGTCCAGGGTGTACCCCGCCTCTCGCCCGAAGACCGCTGGGATAGGCTCCAGCACCCCCGCGACCCTTGTGAGGATAAGCGATAGAAAATGAATGAATATTATAATTTCAAATATTGTACTGTGGGCTGCACGGCGGTTGAGTGGTTAGTGCGCATACCTCACAGCTAGGCAACAAGGGTTCAATTCCACCCTCAGCTATCTCTGTGTGGAGTTTGCATGTTCTCCTGTGTGCGTGGGTTTTCTCCGGGTACTCCGGTTTCCTCCCACATTCAAAAAACATGCTAGGTTAATTGGCGACTCCAAATTGTCCATAGGTATGAATGTGAGTGTGAATGGTTGTTTGTCTATATGTGCCCTGTGATTGGCTGGTCACCAGTCCAGGGTGTACCCCGCCTCTCGCCCAAAGACAGCTGGGATAGGCTCCAGCACCACCGCGACCCTTGTGAGGATAAGTGATAGAAAATGAATGAATATTATAATTTCATATATTGTACTGTAAAAAAAATAATGAGAATTAATGGATGGTAAAGTAAAAAAGGACACTCACTGTAATGTCAAGGTGTTTGGCTGAATCAGCATGAAATTTGGTACACATTTGGGGGGGGAGCAGCACTTACTTGTGAGGATAAGCGGTAGAAAATGAATGAATGAATGAATGTATGCTAGCATGTCAAACAAAACTTTTTGAAAACAACCCATAAGGCATAAGAAAAGCATATGAGTTAGTCTGCATAATGCAATTTAAGGCAAAATGAAGTTCGGACCTTCGATGCATGAAAACATTTGCATCAACTGACCTTACTCAATTTGTATTGACGACCCTGCCATGGGGGCTACTGTGATTATCGATGTATCACTTAGAGTTAGAACACCACGGGGGACTGTTACTTTATACAGGAATGTAAAGACATTAAATTAAAACATGCAGCTTTTTTTCTACAAGGAGTATCTTCGAAAAGTTTGATTAAAAATGTATGTAAGTATGCATCTCATGATTTACAACCACTATTCACAGTACAGCTCTCTGCACATTTTGGCTTTTTGTTGTTGCGTCTCTGTGCTGAATAATAATAATATATCTCCGGAATTCATACATATTCAAGGATTAAACTCTAGACAAAAATGTATGTCTCTAAGTAATGGCTGAGACTAGGAAATTATTTCTATTCAAGGTTTCCCAGAGGATATATTATGAATTATGGTCGTATAATTCATTATAGTGCATAAAGTAGAGCCCCCATGAGCCCCCATGAAGGCTAAACCGGCAGTCCCCAACCTTTTTTAACTGGCTCATGTTCTTACAAATCGAGAGGGTAGTGTTGTTGAACAATGGTGTGTTCAAGGACCATCCAGTGGGGACAGGTCGCCGCTCACAATAAGTGTGTTTTGTTTTTCATTCATTCATTTTCTATCGCTTACTCTCACAAGGGTCGCGGGGGTGCTGGAGCCTATCCCAGCTGTCTTCGGGTACACCCTGGACTGGTTGCCAGCCAATCACAGGACACATATAGACAAACAACCATTCACACTCACATTCATACCTATGGACAATTTGGAGTCGCCAATTAACCTAGCATGTTTTTGGAATGTGGGAGGAACCGAACATAAACATTCCAAAAAATGTAAATATTATTTATGTCTTAATTGTTTATGCCTTAAATGTATTATTTTCTGTTATGTTTACTATAAATGTGTGTAAAAGTGATTATAGGGGTGTTATTTCATGTCGAGAGGTCTCTAATAATGTTCATTCATTCATTCATTTTCTACATTCTACCGCGGGGTACACCCTGGACCGGTCACCTGCCAATCACAGGGCACATATAGGCAAACAACCATTCACACTCACATTCATACCTATGAACAATTTGGAGTCGCCAATTAACCTAACATGTTTTTGGAATGTGGGAGGAAACCGGAGTACCCGGTTGGAGAAAACCCAGTTTCTCCAGTGGAGAAAACCCACGCATGCACAGGGAGAACATGCAAACTCCACACAGAGATAGCCGAGGGTGGAATTGAACCCTGGTCTCCTAGCTGTGAGGTCTGCGCACAAACCACTCGTTCACCGTGCAGCCATGTGTTTTTTTTTTTGTTTTTTTTTTTTTCATTTCACCTGAAAGCTTTCCACAGCCCAATTTGCCCCCCACCCATTGGCCTCGTAGTTGCCCCCCCTTGGGTAAACAATGATGCTAATGATCAAGGATTATCATTTAGCTTCTTTCAGTTTTAACCCAAAGCAGGATTTTTAGGTTGCTTCCCCCCTTTTGCTCATCTTCACCTCCAGTAAGTGTTGGACATGATTTTCTCGCATCTTCACACGTCCCCACCAGTCATCTTTTTCTGCAGTTAATGCGCTGTGTCGGTTAGACCACATTGAGCCTGCAATCGAATAACTGTCAGCGCCTGTGGTTGACAGAGTCACTTATTGGTGTGTTTTAGCAGCGTTCCAGTTTCCAGCCATAGACTTTAAGCTGGTTAAAGGATGTTGTTTTCAAATGTGATGCAAATTGATGGCGAGTGCTGTCATCGATTACGATGTGATGTCAACCTCAGGATGGAATATTTCATTGACTTCTGGTCTCATCCGGTATAATTCCTTCTTATACCCTGACAGTGTGTTTACATGAGAATCAATAAGGAGCGTTTGTAATAAATCTGTTTGCTGTGGGCACACCGGACTACCAGAGAGACTAACTAGATGTAGTTCAATCAACCATCACGAGGACACTGTACCTGGCAACCCATTATGATGCTAGCGTTAACCTCAATAGCAGCGGTTGCCAAACTTTTTAATCACTTCTCTTTAAAAGCAAAATATTGCTACACTGGGACTGTTGCGTTGGCTTCTATGGTATCATCCATGTTAACATATGCTTTCTCACCAAGCTAATTGTTGCTAGCAACTCTATGGCTAGCAGCCCTTGTTTACTAGTAGCCCCGCCTCCACAAAGAGCCCAAATGAGATGACGAGAGGGCTCACTCTGTGTTCATTGCACTCATTGACCCAAAAGACAAATGAAGAGTGAACACTCTTGTCATCCAGCCTGTGTGGTACGGAGCAGGGGCATCACTCGGTTTTGAGGCTATTATTATTATATTATAGCCTATTATTATTACTATCATCATTCTTCTTCTGATTATTAGTACTAGGCTAGTATTAGCCTGCTTATTAGCTTGCTTATTAGCCTTCTTTTGCCCTATTATATAAAATTTGTCAAAGATTTTTTTTGTAAAATCAATAAAAAATTTAAAATTATTTAGGGGGGTTTAAGAACATTTTAGGGCAGGGGTCTCAAACACACTAGTTTGAGGCCCCCACCTTAAATGAAAGTTTAATGTTAGTGCGGCCCGCGCAAGTTTGATATGGATGCTGTATGGTATCCTGTACCCAGAAAAAAATATTACGTTTGATTAATGTTCATGTTAAATAACTGTTAATAGTTATCCTCCCTATCCGTGTGGAAGTGGTAAGTTTTTGGCTATTCAAGTTTAAAGGAAATAACTTGAAGGCTACCGTTTAGGTCGCTAGGTCTCTAGTTTGCGAGTTAGCATGTGTCTCAAGACCCTGCAGTTGCGCAATATGTTGTAAATAAAAAGAGTATAAATGTGACTATAGTTGTGTTTTGTCATGTCTACAGGGCTCTAATAATGCTTTGTTAATTTTTGTCTGAAAAAATAATTTGTCTACCCACCAACTATGTATATGTGGTTTCTTAAGTTTTTATTATTTGCCGTTTTATTATTATTATTATATTTACTTATTACTGATTGATTGATTTTCTTTATTCTTGATTTGTTTATTTATTTTTCATCTTATTTTGTGCAGAAAAATAAAAATTAAGATATTTGAGAACAGTGGAATGTTTTATCAGAGCTTTTATTGTAGAAAATCGGGACCAAAGCACTGAAAAAGTTTGTATATTTTTCTGTTTTTAATAAATGCGTTTGTTTTTTTTGCGGCCCAGCCTTGCCCAGACCCTAGCTCCAGTGGCCCCCAGGTAAATTGAGTTTGAGACCCCTGGTATACAGGCAACATGACAATTTATCGGGGTTGAATTATCAACCTTTTTGATAATCTTTATCATCCCAGCCATCTTCCACTCTCATTAACTGTAGATATTTCTACTTTATTAAAGTCTGACCGGAACAAATCATCCAACTTTAATGGCCCCCAGAGAGGTGAATAATCCTGGTCTTTTGCATTCCCTCCTCTCTTCCTGTATCTCGTCCTTTGCTCCACTTCCTTCTTTGTACCTCTTGTCTTTTCACTCCTCATTTCTCACTGTTTTCTCCTCCCAGCCACCTTCACCTCCCTCCCTCTGTTCCTCCCTCCTCCTCCTCTTGCTGCCCGGCATGACGTGGGATCACATCAAGGAACCGTGTTGCCGGGAGTAACGGGGATTGAGAGAGACGGGTTGGAATGCAACTCCAGTGGAGCCCCTGAGACCATTTGAAGGAGGAAGAAGAGGAGGAGGAGGAGGAGGAGGGACTATTTCCACTTTGTGCTTTTCTCAAGTGTTTCACCCCAATACACATTCTTTTTTTTTTTTTTTACTATCACCCTTCCAAACCTCTCTGCATCCTTACACATCTTCTTTGCCCTTTTGCTTGACTTTTCGGGGGCTGTTTATTGGCCCTCTGTCAGGCTGTCCAACCAGGCCGCCTGTTTGTCTGTTAGCAGTGTAAATGCCAGCTAAACAGACAGTGGCAGAAGCAGCGAGGGTAAACACATGATGCAAATGCACACACACACACACACACACACACATTCTCTGTCATCAGCAGAATGAAAGTGCTTTCTGGTGTTATTTGAATGAGACAGAAAAGATCCCCATTCAGCCCCCCGTGCCCAGCTTTTATTAACACACCGAGTCACTCCCTTTCCTCACACATTCCCTGTGTACGGCTCCCAAACAAGCGAGGTAGCATTCCTGCTCAGGTAGGGATCCTCTCTCTCTCTCTCTTTCTCTCTCTCTCTCTCTCCTTTCGTTGGCCCCCTTTGCTCCCTCTTTTGCCCCCCCCCTATTTCTCTCTCCATTTCTCTCTCTCTCTCTCTCTCTCTCTCTCTCTCGCAATAAGCACAGATGCGTAAAGGGGCGGTCAAACTCTCCACACATCCACCACTGGCTGAAGCAGCAGCAGCAGCAGCAGAAGAAGAAGAAGAAGTCTCTCGTTGGACCGAACAACCATGCAGGACCATGCGGCGTGGCTCCATGCAGCGTGGAGTGACATGTGGACTCACCCGGAGCTTTCAGAAGCAAGGATGCAGAGGAGGAATGCAGGGGTGAGGCGTTCAAGGACCACCCGGCTTCCCATGCATGGATGCTCCACTCTTTTTTTTCCCTTCTCTCTTTGCACGACTCTGAATCAGAAGGGGTATTTTTACATGTATGTTTTTATTCTTATCCTGTGTCTATTTCCATGTTTATAATCTGGCAGAGGTTTGTTAATTAGCAGCTTGATTGACAGCTGCTGTATCTTTCATATCCTGCTTCGTGACATTGAGGGAGACAGGAATGTTGAATTAACTGACAAATATCATAACTTGGTCCCGGAGCATAGAAATATATATTTCTAGGAATGTTAAAGAAAGAGTAGCAAGATGGCCGAGTTTCTCATGCCTGTGTTTTCATATTGTTCAACACTTTCAATAGAAGGGGATGTGTTTTCAACATGTGCCACACAAGTCATTTTCTGGGAGAACTGGCTCCTCCCACATTTAGTCAACTTGATATGAGGGCTTATTAACAAATATATATTACAAAATTATATTTACTAAAATTGCTAAATGAATTTAGATTTGGAAACTATTGTAGATGTTTCAATAAATTATTTTTTTATTCATTTGTATAATATTGAAGAAATATCTTCATTTACAGTATTTGTATTCTCTTAACCACATATATGTATCTATATATTTTTTTCATATTTTTTCATATTTTTCTAGCTGTTTATATATTTTTAATTGAGCTTTTTTATTTTATTTTATTTTATTTTATTTTATTTTATTTTATTTTATTTTATTTTATTTTATTTTATTTTATTTTATTTTATTTTATTTTATTTTATTTTATTAAACCAAGGCAAAAACTCATCAACAGGTCAATGATGGAGACTTACAGACGACCTTGTGGCTAAGTAAACCCATGTAGTGCAAAGTGGCTTAATGTCCATTTCCTCTCTGTGCAATTCCTTTCAATGTTATTTATTTACAGTATTCTACCTATAATGCATGTGTGTGTACGTGTATGTGCTCATACAACCCAGTCTACCCAATGTCCAGTGCGCTGTATGGCTTTTTATTCCTATCTGACTCTACTGATGCTTCATATAGGGATGGAAGCCATGCACCGCGCTGGAAGCACAACACACTGGAACAGTGACTGCACACAGTATACATATACAAATGCACACAATGCATGTGATTGTCACGTATAATGGCTACAGACATGTAGTCCCCTGGTAGGTAGACCACTACAGTGAGTTAGTCTGAAGCTGTTTTTGAGTCAGTCAGCTGACAGATGACTTTCTGAAGTGAACCTCAACAAAATTGATATTGATCTCAGCAAAGAGGAGCAGAATTGGACTCTGATGAATCAAATCAATTTGAAACCTGAGAAGCAGAGCTCATTTCAGGGGACCTGTCGGCAAAATAACACGATGAAGAACCATTTAGTCACAGTTATCGACCGGACTAGTTGTTATTCAGGGTCGCCTGGCGGTGTGTAAGGCACTCAAGATGCTCGTAAGACACAGGGACAACCATTTATGACAGTGTGAACTCTTACTGTAGGAAGGACCTATGTTGTCGCTTTTAACTCCAGAGAAACTCAAATATATGGAAGTTAGGAACTTAAAGTGTACTTAACACATTGACAGCCCACTTTGACCTTTTATAATGACCGTAGAACAGATTATTTATATTTTCTATGTGGAAAACCAAAACAAATCATAGACCAACCTAAGAAGTTCTTTTTCCATCCCTGTGAAATTCAAAATTGATTCTACAATTCTACAGGTACACAGCAGCAGTGCCTTTATTTTTTGTACACTCACATGAACTCAAACCTCATGAATCATTTGCAATCCTATATAAACATCCTGTTTTATGCATTGTGTTGTGAGACAACAAGATGCAATGTTGATGTCAAGAATGTAAATTATATTATTTTGTAACCTGTGATAAATACATGTTTTCCATTAAAATACTAATGTCTTTATTTCTTTATACGTTAAAGACCAGACCCACCTGTTTAGATTTGTCAATATCCTATTGTTTTGCAATAAAACTTGTAACACACGCTTAGACAGCTTTGTCTTTCCTTTACCGCCACCCTCTGGACAAACATAGTAATAGCAGTGCAGTGCAATAATAAAACATTTTGGAAACGTTATCCAAATGGCCACATAAATGATGATACAAGTGACTTTCTCATAATTTCGACTTTTTGTCTAATCATTTCAACTTTTTATCCCATAATTTCGGCTATTCATCTCATAATTTTGACTTTTTAATCTCATGATTATGACTTTTTATCTCATAATTTTGACTTTCTTATCTCATAATTTCGACTTTCTTATCTCAGAATTTCTGTTGAACAAATGATCTTACAGAAAACCTGTAATACACAAACCAACCAAATAATTTCCAGAAAACAATCACTTTGATTTCATAGGATTAACTGACACTATTTTTGCGTATTTCATTATTCATGACGAATATTGTACAAAACCTTTGTGGGCTGCAGGACACTAGGTGGCGGTAAACAGCCACGAGTTTGTCGCTAATCCACAATTGATAAGTGAAGAAGATGACCGGAAGTTACGTCACAGCCCCGCCTCCTTCAAGGAGTGGTGGAACTGTTGTTACAAAACCTGCACATTACAATGTTAAATAACTTCTCTTGCTTAGCGTAAGGATGTAATTTGACGAGGGGGACAGTGAGAATTATGTTGTACGTTCGTATTGTGATTTAAAAAAAGAAGAGAAGAAGTCCGCGAAGAAGAAAAACATGGCAAAGCGGCGTGTTTGTCCGGAGGCAGATGTCACTACAAAGAAGCTGAAGCAGGTGATGGAGGCGAAGAAGAGAGAAGTCAAGATAAAGGATGCAGGTAAAGAAGACACAACAAAGCTTTATGCAACCGTATAAAGTTTGTTCAATTCCGTTGGTGTGTCAGGTAATACGGTAATACGTGTTACTACCTTGACCACATACAATGCGTATCATACGTATTCACTTCACCTTAGATGTTTAAGCCCTTTATTTTATTATTTCAGTTATTTCAACTAAAAAAAAAACATTAATTCCACCTAACTATATGATTGAAAATGCTTTCTCCATGTCCTTACTTGTAGATGATGACAACACAGAAGTGTCCGAGACCCTCAGAAGGAAAGTCCAGCCCAAGCCACGTTCCTCCAAAGCTGCTGGGAAGGTTCCCTCAAAGACGCCCACCAGCAAACACTTCCATTCTTCACCAGTAAAGATTGACAAAAAGATGAGCCTAGCAGCGTCCTCTGCTGCAAACAAAGACCAGAAAGTAGACGAAGAGGAGGAGGATGAGAGTGAGGAAGAGGAGGATGATTGGGAGGAAGTAGAAGGTAAATATAGGGCACGACTTGGAATGATATTGAATTTGTTTTCATGACTTTCATTGATTTTTGTGTGTGGTAGAATTAGCTGAGCCGCTGGGTCCACCAGAGTCAACAGAACCAGTCCTGCCTACTGAGCCAGTACAGATAGAAATCGAGACCCCAGAGGTTCAGAAAAAGTGAGTTAACATGATGACGCAGGTAACTGATGTACTGTATATGCCCAAATATTTTGCCTTATAATTACATTACCCACCCTCGGCCATCTCTGTGTGGAGTTTGCATGTTCTCCCTGTGCATGCATGGGTTTTCTCCGGGTACTCCGGTTTCCTCCCACATTCCAAAAACATGCTAGGTTAATTGGCGACTCCAAATTGTCCATAGGTATGAATGTGAGTGTGAATGGTTGTTTGTCTATATGTGCCCTGTGATTGGCTGGCGACCAGTCCAGGTTGTACCCCGCCTCTCGCCCGAAGACAGCTGGGATAGACTCCAGCACCCCCCCCCCCCCCCCCGACCCGACCCTCGTAAGGATAAGCGGTACAAAATGAATGAATGAATGAATTAATAATTACATTGCATAAGAAAGTTGCCCCGTGATTGGCTGGCGACCGGTCCAGAGTGTACCCCGCCTCTCGCCCGAAAAACAGCTGGGATAGGCTCCAGCACCCATGTGACCCTCATGAGGGTAAGCAGTAGAAAATGAATGAATGCATAAGAAAGTGAAAAGGAAAATACAGCTGTTTTTGACCAAATGGTTAGAGAGTAACAGGTACATCAGACAACGTTGCAGCAACAGAACCAATGTTGTCATAGCGAACGTATGGGGGTGTCATACAACTTCATGTCAAAAAATCCGAACTATCCCTTTAATAACCATTTAATAACCACATTCAAAGCAGTCATTTTAAAGTCAAAATGACTGTCAAGTCATTTCTGCTTTTGTAGGCAAAAGAAAAAGGCTGAATTTGAGATGTACCTGAGGCGGATGATGAACCGTTACAAGAAGGACCTGCTGATAGACACGCACAAGGTGAACACACACGGATTTGTTATATTCTTAGTACCCGTATCTATTCGTCTATAAAGTTGAGATGATTTTCTAGGTGCACCTCATGTGTCTGTTAGCCAACGCGATGTTCCGCAACCGCCTCTGCAGTGAACCCGACTTGCTGGCCATTACCCTGTCGCTGCTGCCTACCCGCATTAGTGCTGTCGCCAAAGAACGCATCGACCAAAACTACCTATCTGGGCTTCTCAAATGGTGTGGACACAGTCATAATATCCTTAATGACATCACAACGGTACAGTATATGACTCAAGACAGCAAGTAAGACTAAGTTGACATCCTTTTTTTTCAGGTTTCGAGCTAATTTCACACTCAACCCCAGTCTGTCCTACGAGGAGCATCCGAACCCTCGCTCTCTACTGGAGAGACGTCTGGCCAGTCTATCAGCAAAGAACCACCAGGAGATGACACATGTCGGTACTGCTAGTAGTAGTTCACCGCCACCACTGCAATAGAATGAATGCAAGAATTATTTCATTGGTTGTATTTCTTTTTTGTTTCCTGTAGCTCTTCATGTTGGTCCTCAGGTCTCTGCAGCTCTTTTGTCGCTTGGTTTTTTCCCTGCAGCCCATTCCTCTCAAAGCTCCATCAGCCAAGGTACCATCCGAGTTCAAAGATACAGGTTCATGTCATGTATAAAGACACACGGCAGACATGGTTGTGTTGAATGCTGCAATGGGGGCGGAGCTGATCGGTGGAGGTTATCTGCGTTTTAAAGCAAGTATAGGCCTATATTGATACCATGCTTTTTCACCGATATCGGCCGATACAGATCGGTAGCTGATTGATCGCAGTACCCCGAATAAAGACAAAATTACTATTACAAAATATTTTTTGGTATAATTTTTTAATTACAGAATATTAGCATTTGGTTTTCAAGATGAACCTAAAATCCACAAGAACCTTATTAAACTTAATTTTGACCTTCTTTAAACTTTTGAATGCACATGTTCAATGTTTTTAGTACTTTTTTGGTACTTTTAGTACAGTACATTACAGTTTAATCCATTTCAGGTTGTAGTTTGATGTGTTTAATCCTTTCGGTTCCCTTGGATCCTAAACAAGCTCTGGATTGTTATCTGTGGTAGTGTTCATGTTTGGGCGTTTTTAACGCTACAGTGTCAATATCTATCTTCTGTTATCTTACGTCCAGACAAAGGGGGCTGCAGCAACTTCCGAATGCCCAGCAAAAACACTGCAAAGCCAGGAAACATCTAAGGAGAAAATCTCTCCGGGCATGAAGAGAGGAGGAGGAGGGAAGGGTGCCGGAAGCAGAGGAGGGAAAAAGGCAAAAAGGGAAGAATTAAAGGAGGAAGAAGATGAGGAGGATGAGAAGAAGATTAAGGTGTCAGGAGGAGGACAGAGGCCAAAGAACTCCAAGCGACGCAGCATCGCCTCAAAGGTCAGCTACAAAGAAGAGAGCAACAGTGAGGATGAAGAGGAGCTCAGTGATGAGGAGTTTAAAGCATCGAGCGAAGAGGACAGTGACGATTCAGAGAGTGGAAAGAAAGCTAAACAGAGGAGCAACACTATCCAGAAAAGACGGAGTGGTGGAAAGAAAGAGGAAGTGAAAGATGAGGAAGAAAAAGAAAGCGAAGGAGTGACCAAAACAAAGCAAGGAAGAGCAAAGAAGAACATCGGTCCTGGAGCTGATGAGTGGATGGAGGTGTTCCTGGACAAAACCTCCTCCTGGGTCTGCGTACATGTGGAGCACGGAGTGGGGGCACCTCACCTCTGCTCCCAGAATGCAACACAGCCAATCACCTATGTGGTGTCCGTGGATGGAGACGGCTTTGTTAAGGACCTGGGGCGCAAGTACGACCCCACGTGGATGACGACGACCAGGAAGAGGCGGGTGGAGGAGGAGTGGTGGGAGGAGACGCTGCAGCCGTTCCTGAGGCCTGAGGATGAGCGGGACAAAAAGGAAGAAACGGAGGTGAAACGGCAACATGAACATCACATTTGCTGCTTGTTGAACACTTGTTGAATCGTACTTTTCTTCCCTTGCTCAGATGCAGAGACAGCTGCTCAACAAGCCCCTCCCCATCGCCATCACCGAGTACAAGAATCACCCGCTGTACGCCTTAAAGAGACACCTGCTCAAATATGAAGCCATCTATCCTCACACTTCCGCCGTACTTGGGTACTGTAGAGGAGAGCCTGTCTACTCCAGGTCAGCCTGTGCAACTACAACAATAATTACACCCAATTTAATGTCAAGGAATATACATTTCATACATACATACTTATTGGCTCTTAAACTCACCCACAAACGTTCAGCAAATACAAAATGTAAGCGAGTGAGACCTCTCACACTGACACAGACATGTTTTGATGACAGTGTCAGTTCAAAATACAAATTATTTTTTTATGATACTGGCTATGGCGGCACGGCGGTCGAGTGGCTAGCGCGCAGACCTCACAGCTAGGAGACCAGGGTTCAATTCCACCCTCGGCCATCTCTGTGTGGAGTTTGCATGTTCTCCCCGTGCATGCGTGGGTTTTCTCCAGGTACTCCGGTTTCCTCCCACATTCCAAAAACATGCTAGGTTAATTGGCGACTCCAAATTGTCCATAGGTATGAATGTGAGTGTGAATGGTTGTTTGTCTATATGTGCCCTGTGATTGGCTGGCGACCAGTCCAGGGTGTACCCCGCCTCTCGCCCGAAGACAGCTGGGATAGGCTCCAGCATCCCCGCGACCCTCGGTAGAAAATGAATGAATGAATGATACTGGCTTTAAATTATAAATGTTTGTGAGTATAAACGCCTATTTAGGAACATTCAGAAAGGATTATTATTAAATAACGCCTCACAATTAGCACAAGAGCAATCATCATCCAACCATGTTTTAAAACACTTATTCCGAAAGTGAGCTACTTGAACCATTGCAAAAATGATTTGTAATATGGAGAAAGGGGTATAATTAATAAAAAAAATGCTTTTTTAGTTATTGTATTGTATTGATGTGATGTAGCATGACAGTTACACAGGCCGCGTGGTCTCTGTGGAGACTTACAAACCGTTATTCGCACAATCACCTTCAAGCCCTTCAAGCATCGAAATGAAACAACGAGGGCTGCACGGCGGACTCGTGGTTAGCGCGCAGACCCGAGTTAAATCGCACCCTCTGCCATCTCTGTGTGGAGTTTGCATGTTCTCCCCGTGCATGCGTGGGTTGTCTCCGGGTACTCCGGTTTCCTCCCACATTTCAAAAACATGCTAGTTTAATTGGCGACTCCAAATTGTCCATCGGCATGAATGTAAGTGTGAATGGTTGTTTGTCTATATGTGCCCTGTGATTGGCTGGCCACCAGTCCAGGGTGTACCCCGCCTCTTGCCTGAAGCCAGCTGGGATAGGCTCTCAGCACCCCCGACAACACTCGTGAGGATAAGCGGTAGAAAATGAATGAATTTCCTGAATGCACCATTTTGTACAGCAGGGGTCCCTTGTGTTGTGGCCCAGAGAGACGAGCAAATGAAACACAGTCAAATCATTAACTGTTGTTCAGTGAACTTATTTACATCTTCCATCCTGCTAGAGATTGTGTGCATACGCTACACTCCAGAGACACGTGGCTGAAAGAAGCACGGACTGTAAGAATAGGAGAAGTGCCCTACAAGGTGAGAGACAATAATTGACGTTTGCCAAATAATCTTTGCTAAAGTATCATTTATATGCATTTTGTTGAACATGTCAGATGGTGAAGGGCTTTTCTAATCGTTCCCGCAAAGCTCGTATGATGTCTGAGCAGAAGGATGAAAATGACTTGGCTCTGTTTGGAGAATGGCAGACTGAAGATTATCAACCACCCATAGCTGTGGATGGAAAGGTAACCATGTGCTATCACAGTGGGTGGAAGCTACTTCCTGTCCACACAGTATAAACTTATGCTTATTTCTTTACCTGTCTTACGTTACCTTCAGGTTCCCCGCAACGACTATGGTAACGTCTACCTATTTAAACCCTGCATGTTGCCGGTGGGCTGTGTCCACCTCAGACTGGCAAACCTGAACCGTGTTGCCAAGAAGTTGGACCTGGATGCTGCCCCTGCCGTCACCGGCTTCGACTTCCATGGGGGATATTCACACGCAGTGTAAGACAACACAGCACTCTTGAAAATGCGCAACTAATTAGCGCCTAACACTCAGAATTACGAGTGCGCCTGAACGCTTCACAGTGCAGGGAAACTGCAGCAGGAAGCAAGTTGTTCCTTGCACTGTGTGGATCATATCAACAAATTAGTTTGTTTTAATGATTACTTACTAAGAGTGTTTCATCTTCAATATTTAATATTGGTGTCATGAGGTTAGAAAAGTGTGCTAAAAGTATATACATATACATCAAACATGTGTTCCCAGGACTGACGGCTACATAGTGTGTGAAGAGCACGAGGAGATCCTGAGGGCCGCCTGGGTGGAAGAGCAAGAGCTTCAGAAACAGAAAGAGAAGGAGGTGCGTGGGTGTGCTCATTTAAAAGACATTTGTCCGTGATTGATTCAGTGCCTTACCATAAAACGAAACTGATTCCTCTCTTGCATTATTCAGAAACGAGAAAAGAGGGTTGTCTCCAACTGGACTCTGCTCGTGAAGGGCCTGCTGATTCGAGAGCGCCTTAAACAGCGTTACGGCAAGAAGGGCCTCTCTTCCAATAAAGCTGCCGGAGACAAATGTGACGGCCTTTCATCGGATGAGGACATTGTTGCTGAGGAAAATCCCAGCAGCAAAACGGCGTCAGAGACCTTGGCTATGTCCTGGCCCCAAAACAGACAAGCAGAACAGGAGACAGGAGGGGGTGTTAAAATATTGAAGACAAAGCGGGACATGAGAGGGAAAGAGAAACATTTGTTCCCTTTTGAGAAAGCATGACACTGCAGAAATCATTTGCACTTAATTCACTGGTATCACAAAGCACTGACCACCATGCGTATGCATAAATCCACGGACAGGTTTAATGGCATCAAAAGAGCCATATGTGCTCTATTATAAACAGTATGACAATAAACACATTTCAAACACAGGCCACATAAAACGGGTACACACATTTTTGTACAGGAAATGTTAAGTCATTGCTTGAATTTGTAATCCTTACAACAAAACTATTTTTTGTACGTGAATAAAAGAAAAATCATGTTGGGTGTTCATAGATGCATGGAACTATTTTTTTATGTTTAAATGTTTTAATTGTTTACATACAATAATAAAAAAAACAACCTTTCAGTACCTCAGAAGAGCTACCTAAAAAATACTGCAATGTTTTGGTCATCACTGTAAAAATTAATAAAGTATTCAGTTAATGAACATTCTAATGTCGGGAAATAGCTACTTGTTCTGTTCTATGATTGGCTGGAATGATCTGTACGTCACGTCACAGCCAAGATGGCGGCGGTTCAGCCACTGGCTGGAGGACGTATACAAATCGTGGCAAAATAAGCACTTAAATTCACTCACATATCATTGTTTATGTATTTATGACAGCAGTATGACAAAAATGTTTTGTTAAATGAGTACTTTCATTTTGTTATTGTTTTTGTAAACTTTTTAAACCACTTTAAGCGTGTATTTTGTATATTTCAAGATCACAAATGCGTCTTATTTTTTTTATTTAAATTTATATTATTTTAAATGATAATCCACAGAGCAGGTGTTCACAGTTAGATGACGTTTTCGCTCCCAACTTTAAATTCGGAAATTCCGACTCCCTTCAGTGGACCTGGAACGCATCACATCTTCCGTTTAACAGCTCACGCTAGGAACCCCTTTGTAGTCCTTTCTGTTAGTAAGACACACTTTTCTATGTCACTGTGGACCGGACCGCCGCCGTTCTGAGAGGTAAACATAACTCTCGTAATGGATAATTAACAAATATCGCTGCCTTGAAACGTGTTTGTGTAGATTCCTGGGTAACTGAGGGCCTTGTTTACATGCCAAATCCACGGACTGGGTAAGAGGCGTAACGATGGGCAGCTAGCAACCATGCTATCTTTAATAAAGTAAAGCCTTTAAATGACGTGTAAAACTTTTTGTATAAATAGTTTAACTGGAGGGGTAGCACTCTCCACAGATCGTTACATTTAATTGTCTTTGTGTTGCTGAATGACTCCAATGTAAATGTTGGCAAGCTAATCCAGCTAACGCAAATTAGCTAGTCGATGTCAGTGCTCTGTGCTTTATAGATTTATTAGCCAGATATGGAATTGAGTGTTGTGTTAAAACAAAACGTATCATTTTAGTTTTGGTTCGTCCTGAACATTCTTTCATCATTCCTCTCAGCACGCATTATAAAACTGTGCTGAGTCGCTGTGATACATTAGCTTCGCAAAGATGTGTGTCACCCAGTTTAAAGAGACTATTTTTAGCCTGTTAGACCAACAGTGTTCCGCTGTTCTGTTGCCCGGCTGGCACCAAGAGGACCGCCTGGCAGGCTCATCCTGGCTCTCTTCTATAGTGGCGGACTTTACTTTTGAACCCCCCTCATCTGCCCTTTTTTTTTCTTTTTACCTTTACACCCCCCTCTCGTCAGCAAATACAGCAAGTGGCCCAATCCAGTCCATGTCACAGGGCACACAATATAACATAACAAGAGGATCAAGGCCACCTGGACATGGTTGTTTACATGTCCTCGTTGTTTCGATTTCCCCCAAATGTACCCTCACAAGGTACATGTGCTGTGTACTGTAGTTGCTGCTTAAAGGCAAAAATATGCATCATGACACCTGCATAAGCTAATAAACCTCCTGTTAACGTCAGCCCATATTGCAAATTACAAAAACTAATTACATTTGAATATTCCTCTAGTTTAGCTAATTAACTTTGTTGTAGCTGTACACCACTACAAATTAGAACTACAAAAAAACATACTGTTGAATCAATATCTTATAGAGTGAGCATTATAATCTTTATAAAGACATCATTTGTATTAAATCCGAGTACGTCGCCCACTAAGACAGTCCATATGCGCCAGTTCTCTTATCTACAGTACAGGTGTGCATCTTTCCTATATCCCCTTAACACTAAAGCATGCTCTGCTAATCCTCTAAAGCCTCAGACACACGGTCTTCTTCTGTGCTCACATGCTCAATACCAGTTCAATGTAGTACACTGACAAGATAAGGATAAGAATAACATAACAAGTGGAGGTTAGTGCAGGGAAATGTGTAAACAAGACTTATAAAGTCATAGACACAAATGAATATATTGTAAAAAGACCACTATGAAACTTATACTTTATGATATTTAAATGACATGTGTCCACGGTGTAGCCTCTGTTATGTTATTGAACATTTTATCACGTAGGTTATTGATTCTTCATATTTAAAGGACATGAGGTCATCTAACTTAGAAACTTTTACGTGTAGCAATTAGCAATTACATTACAGAATAATTTATTGTAATGTATTGAACATTTTTAACTGTTATACACATGTAAAAACGAGCTAATGTTTTTGCATAAAGTTGTTTGTCTCCCTAAACAGCCATGTCTTTCCTTTTGCTTTTTCCCAGTTTTGTTCTTTTGTAGGATAAGCCTCCAAAACCAGCGTTCCAAATGAGTGACGGGGAGTGCAACTTCTTCTGTTTCTTCCGCTGCTGCTGAGCTCACTCGCTCGCTCGCCAAGCAGCACAGACACACCAGACGCCAGGGTGTCGCTGACCAGCGACGTCAGCATCAGGACCTTGAAGAGGAAGAGGCGGCGCTTCTTCAAGCCATTTCATTCACTCAGTGACCACAGCGATCCGACAGGTAGGCGTGTCGTCTACCTGTCCGGGTGGTTGGTTCCGTCGACTGGATGTCTGTGGACATGAACAGCCAGGCATCTGACAGCAACGAGGAAGACTTCGGGGTGAACTCTGAAGAGGAGGATGAGGACGACGCAGGGGAAGAGGAGGACCTTGAAACCTACTATGAAGGCGTGGCGAGCGATGTGGAGCAACAGGGCGCCGACTCCTTTGATCCGGAGGAGTATCAATTCACGTGTCTGACGTACAAGGAGAGCCAAAGGGTGCTCAATGAGGAGGTCAACATTGTGGCTGCTGCGCTGAAGGTGAGGCTGCTCTTCGTGCTGTTTTTCTACATCAAACACTTTACACATGTGTGTGCACTTATATCTCACCATCTCAAAAAAAATTATATTATGCTGAGACGTCAATTACAATACTTATAGTGTTACTAGTATTTCGTGTTAGCCGCTCATCACCGCTATCAATATTACTAAATGTTATCCTAAACAAGATACACCTTCTTTAGTTCTGTTGATGCAAATTGTTAAACATACTCTATAAGATTAATGGGACTTTTAACTTTGGCCTACAACAATGCAAGGGGAAAAAATATTGGAAAAAATAGGACAATTACATACAAATTATGTACAATGACAAATAAGATGCAACGCGTGTCTATGACCTTTTTTTTCTCTCCACTTATTTATTTCGCTCCCCGAATTGTTTGTCCAAAAATACAACTCATAATATTCAGAGTCTATACTTTTCTTTCTCTGTTTCTCTCACAGGTTTTACCAGCGGTAGCAAAGTTGATCCTCGTGCATTTTCACTGGCAGGTTTCACAAATACTGGACAGGTATTTATCCAATGTAAAATTACCTATATAAAGCTATAAACATGGTGATACAAGTGTATAAAAAGATGCAATAATACTAAAATAAAGTAAAACTACTCACCTTTTGATGCTGCCTTCTGGGACATCTCATGGAGAAGAAATATTGCTGGACTCATTAAGTGTTTTGTATGGTATCAATGTATTTGCATTACTGTTATACCCAAAGGCACTAAAAAGCTTGATAGCTAATCTTGAAAATGCTAGAGCCTAATTAGAGTTTCTTTCGTCCACAGGTATAAGTCCAATTCTTCTCTTGTGCTGTCAGATGCTCTGGTTCAGCCAAGCAGCATCTGCAGATCAGTAACTGTGAGTAATAAACTGACCACACAAATATTCTTGCATTCATTTTTTCATTGTTATAGTGTCAAATTAAGTAAAAAAAAAAAAAAAACAAATTCACATACCTTGTGATGATAACATTTTAAGACATGTCAATTAAGTATGCATCCATGTTACTTTCCAGGCCCCCCAGTCCCCCCAGTGTGGTGTGTGTCTACAGATAGTACGGAGAGACTCCCTGTTGGCACTTCCTTGCCAACACTCCTTTTGCAAAGCATGCTGGGAGCAGCACTGCACTGTACTAGTCAAAGATGGCATCGGAGTGGGTAAGTCAATATTGTGTGTTTTTGTGAGAGATCGTTTGCAGTAAATTAGATTGGATTAGATTCAACTTTATTGTTATTGCTCATGTCACTGGTACAGGGCAACAAAATGCAGTTAGCATCCAACCAGAAGTGCAATTATATAAGTACCTTGGTATTAAGTAAATGTAGAAAAAAAGATATGGACAGATCTATGTAAAAAAAAAAAAACTATGAAAATGTATCAGAATAGAAGATTACTAAATGAAAATACACTGTAGAATGTCAACTCATAAGAAAACATTTACAAAAATATTTTGTAAGTATAGATTTGTATTTATTCATTCATTGATTTTCTACCGCTTTTGCAAATTTCCCCACTGAGGGACGAATAAAGGCATATCTTATCTTTTCCTCACGTGGATCGCGGGGTTGCCGGAGCCTATCCCAGCTGTCTTCAGGCGAGAGGCGGGGTACACCCTGGACTGATGGCCAGCCAATCACAGGGCACATATAGACAAACAACCATTCACACTCACATTCATACCTATGGACAATTTGGAGTTGCCAATTAACCTAGCATGTTTTTGGAATGTGGGAGGAAACCGGAGTACCTGGAGAAAACCCACGCATGCACGGGGAGAACATGCAAACTCCACACAGAGATGGCCGAGGGTGGAATTGAACCCTGGTCTCCTAGCTGTGAGGTCTGCGTGCTGATTTGTATTTAGTATAGTATAATATTTAAGTAGGTATAAAGTGTTGTCCATTATATATCCATTGTACAGATTGTAGTATAGTAATCGTCTTCCGCTCTAGTTTAGTACTGCGGTAGATACATACACGTTTGTGATACGCTTCCCCATGCAGTTTGGGAGCAGTCACCGCACGGACTATAATTTAACACGCGGTCTCTCGAGCAGATTTCCGCACCAGGACAAAGTCAATGTCTCATTTATATGTTGGTGCAAGACTAGAAACCAGCATTATTTTTTAGTGCAGTTGAAAATATAAGTTACCACTAGCTGACAGTTTGTGTGCTTTATCCAAGAATTCAAGATTGCCATTCTTTTTTCGGCTGGGCTCATATGTTTACAGGCATCTCCTGCATGGCTCAGGAATGCTCCCTGCAAATGCCAGAAGATTTTGTCCTTCCTCTACTGCCAGGAGAGGAGCTGAAGGACAAGTACAGACGCTACCTCTTCAGAGACTATGTTGAGGTGTGTGTCTTCACTTAATATCCTTTTTTGGACACTGCACCACATTGGTGCGTCTCTGTGGTGGCCAACTGCCATTGGCCACATCATGCAACTGCCAAATATATTTCTAAGGCAAATACAAATAGAAAAATGTCTACTCCAACTTTAACCAATGAGAACTCCATCTTTATGAACGTATCATCAGTTGGACATTCCTGGCTCAATCTTCATCTCTCCTACCTCAGAGTCACTTCCAATTGCAACTGTGTCCGGGTGCAGACTGTCCCATCGTCATTAAGGTGCAGGAGCCACGGGCACGCAGGGTGCAGTGTAGCCGCTGCAGTGAGGTCTTCTGGTAGGTCCAACAAACACTACTACTCTAAAAACATTGAATCGCTACCTAATTTACTTAAAGGGATAGTTTGGATTTTTTGACATGAAGTTGTGTGACACCACCATAAGCAGTGAAGTCCGTCAACAGCGACTCACTCACCACTTCTACTTTATTAGAGATGTCCCAAGTGCTACCACCTGTGGTAAATATTGCTGTGTTCACTTGTCAATCTCCAAATAATTAGAAAATAAAGCATCCTGAAGTTGACGGTTAATAAAAACAGTAAGAACACTTCCAAGCAATGCACATATTGAATAATTAACTTTTCTGCTGTTTGAAATAATATAAATAGATATATAAATCAAACAACTTAAGTGGACGTGTCTTCTTTCTCAGTTTTAAATGTCGTCAGATGTACCACGCCCCCACAGACTGTGCAACCATTCGGAAATGGCTCACAAAATGCGCCGACGACTCGGAGACGGCCAACTACATCAGCGCACACACTAAAGATGTATGATCCTCATGCTTTCTATTAGATTACAAAAAATGTTTAATTTAAAAAAGGAACTAACCCTCAGAATGTGAAACTTTGTGTTTTGTCTTATTTCAGTGTCCCAAGTGCAATATCTGCATTGAGAAGAATGGAGGATGCAATCACATGGTGAGTCACAAGTGGAGAATTGATTCTATTGAAGTGACTATCATTGTTTCATTCATTTTCTACCGCTTATCCTCACGACGGTCGCGGGGGTGCTGGAGCCTATCCCAGCTGTCTTCGGGCAAGAGGCGGGGTACACCCTGGACTGGTGGCCAGCCAATCACAGGGCACATATAGACAAACAACCATTCACACTCACATTCATACCTATGGACAATTTGGAGTCGCCAATTAACCTAGCATGTTTTTGGAATGTGGGAGGAAACCGGAGAAAACCCACACATGCATGGGGAGAACATGCAAACTCCACACAGAGATGGCCGAGGGTGGGATTGAACTCGGGTCTGCGCGCTAACCACTCAACCGCCGTGCAACGCTACATCACATCTTTACACTAAGAAAAAGCATTTTTTTTTTATTATACCTCTTCTCCATATTACAGCTCATTTGTGCAATGGTTCAAGTAGCTCACTTTCGGAATAAGTGTTTTAGAACATAGATGGATGATGATTGCTCATGTGCTAATTCGATCTTCTCTGTTTGTTTCAGCAATGCTCCAAGTGCAAACACGGTAAGGCTTTGACCCGTTCACTATAAAACAAGAATTGTCATTATTTTAAATGAAGCACTTCCTTGCAAGTAGTATTTTGGAGGATTTTAAACTCTGCTGGGTATGAATCAGCCTGATAAGAGTATCACAATTCAAGGCGCATTATTTGTTCTTTTAATCAAAAGGGGGAGTCCTGGTTGTGTTTGTCTTTATTACTGTTGAATAGTCAAAGTGCTGGATGGTATATGCCCAACCTTCCAGCCATTTACATCATTCGCAGGAAATCCTAATAGCATGGCAGTCATTTTGTCAAGTGTTTCACATTTCTTTGACAAACAGAATGTGCTTACACCCCTTTTTAAACATTGCGCCTCGGCTCAATAAAGTTTGGGAAACACTGCATAACTGCACTCTAAACATACTCCCGCACCCCCAGACTTCTGCTGGATGTGTCTCGGTGACTGGAAGACCCACGGCAGTGAATACTATGAGTGCAGCCGCTACAAAGAAAACCCCGACATAGTCAACCAGAGTCAGCAGGCTCAAGCCAGAGAGGCTCTCAAGAAATACCTCTTCTACTTTGAGAGGGTGAGAGATTTTTTATTTATTTTTTTTTACTTTGCATTCTTGTACAAATTACTGCTCTTATTTTCCACCAATTCAAGACCATTTTAACTGTGCTTTTCATCCACGTCTAAACACTGACAACTCCACACAAAGTGGGATATATGGTCTTCATCTACTCCAACCAAGCATCTGTGCTGAGTTTTTTTTTTTTCTTCTGTTTTTTTTTTTGTGCACCAGTGGGAGAACCACAACAAGTCTCTGCAGTTGGAGGCTCAAACATACCAGAGGATCCAGGAGAAGATCCAGGAGAGAGTGATGAACAACCTGGGAACCTGGATTGACTGGCAGTATCTACATAACGCTGCAAAGCTTCTCGCTAAGGTACGCTTTTCTAGATGCAGGAGTGAATAGATTTCATTGAATTCACAATTTGGCATGCAATTTATCAACTCTAAGAAATCCTAATTTAATGAGCCATTCGCAGTTTCACTGTACACGTCCATGTGTACTTCCTGTGGCTTCCTACTTGAATTCAGATGGATAATATTATTTGTTTAATATCCAATAACCAATATTTCACTATGTTGTCATGTTTGTTTCCAGTGTCGCTACACGCTGCAATATACGTATCCCTACGCTTACTACATGTCTGGACCGCGCAAGAAACTGGTGAGAAATTGACTTTGCCATTTTTACACACAGTAATAAGACACGTCATTATGAATAAATTAATGTATAAGAGCCTCAGTCTGAAATAATCATTCTACCAAGACATTTTGAACAATTTTCTAGGATGATCGAGGTTTCCCAGGATGAGTTTGGTGTAGAAGAACACCTTTAAGGCACCTTTAGGCATAATGGACATGTGTCCCGATAGTTTTTGTCTATGTAGTGTTTTCTTCTAAACCTCCATCCACCACACACCCTCCTGAGAAGTTAGCTCCACTGATGTCTTTCCGGAATCAAGTTCCATCTCCGGCGTTGTTTCTTTGTATTCATTTTGTTTCTCCTCTGTTGCAGTTTGAGTACCAGCAAGCTCAGCTCGAAGCAGAGATCGAGAACTTGTCATGGAAGGTGGAGCGGGCCGACAGCTACGAGAGGGGAGTCGTGGGAGGCGAGGTGGATCTCAGTGCCAGCGACAGAGGGGTGAGGGAGGAGAAACATCAGAATATATAACGTCGTATATCATGAACAACACCACTGATGTCTCAGAAGTGTTCCCTATTGTTCATACACAGTACTGTCTATGTGAACAGGAACTGGAGAATCAGATGCACATTGCCGAACAGAGACGACGCACGCTGCTGAAGGATTTCCACGACACCTAAAACACCATTTAGACTGCAGAGCACCAGCATTACCCTTCTTCCTTCCCTCCTTCCTTCCATGTCCCCTACTGTTGCTTCCTTCAGTGACTATCTCCTGGTGCAGTCACACTTGACGCCACTTTTTTTTCCATGCCCCACCCCATCTCTTCCTTCTGTCACTCCTAAAAATGCTGCAGTGTCACAGAATGGCACGATTGTATCTCCTCCTCCTTCATGATCTTCCATATCACATTCACCGGGGTTACACTTCGTTTATAACCATGTCTCGCAAGTAACATCAAATTTTTTGTGGTTACTGGTGACATTTAGTGAATCCTCCAAAATACAAAAGAAAGGTAAATACCACTGAGGATGACCAGGTTTTACATTTAGCTAATACTGCTAAGACCATAACATCTAGTGGACACTTTCTGGCAGTTGGGTTGCTCACATTTAATCAGTTTGCTTTGGATAATTTACCAGTGCAGTCGTGAAACTGACTGGTTTTTGGTTTTCTATGGAAAACATTCACTCTCCCCTTAAAATGGCTTGGTTTAAATGCAGTATTTTCTTGTGTTTATGTGTGATCACTTAGAGCATACTTCAATGTGTGTAGGTCTTTTTCTTTGCTACAATAAACTGTTTTATTTTGTTATTGCCAAACTTGCTTTTAACCATAACTGCCAGTAATTAGCTGCTACCTGTTAGGGTTATGGTAAAACTATTGCATCAGATAATTAACAAATTCTGACATCCCAGGCACTCAAGGCTCACTACACTACACTACACTACAACACTCCACATCACACAACGTCCATGCATTCATTCTTCCTCGTTTTCTTTCATCCCACCATTTGTTCATCCTTGCTTACATCTTTTCACATTTCTTCTGGGGAAAAAACAAATAGCTGTTAATTGATAGATTGTTTAAAAAAAAAAACAATAAAGGAAAAATCTACCAAAAAAATTGCTGTAATTTTCAACGGTTGTACATTAATACAGAAAATAGTCCTGAGAGTTTTTAAAACAGAACTGTTGTCTTGTGTGTGTTTATTGACAATCCAATCCATGTGTGTCACATGTGCTGCAGAAGCCCTTTGACATTTTCACACTGGCACCTGATTACAGAACAGGGGACCACAGACACATTTACGTGGGTGCTGCTGTGCCAAGATGGAGTAAACACACTGGGCTCTGATTGCTCTCGACCTACATGGTCTACTCTACTGCTAAGTTGGTAAAAGTTGTATAGCGCAGCTGGTAAAGCGCCTGGAACTACAGTGAGAGATGGTTGATTCAATCCCTGTTTTGAGCTCAAACTATTAATTTGATTATACATTTTAGCATATTTCCACAGCATTTCAGTCAAGCTTCAGCTTCTGGACAGGTGGTGTTCATTCTAAATTTAGATTTTGGCACCTTTTCAAAGTGTTTCAGTTTTGCTTCAACTTTTCAAAATTCATACGCAATGTCTGATGCATCTTCTAATTTATTTACTTCCTGCTCATGTTATATCTTTTGCTCATCTGATACACGACTATTCATGCCACTTCACCAGCAGAGGGCGCCATATAAATTGCCCATTTATTTTCAATTGTAAAATGTTCAAAGAAAATAGGAAATTACACTAAATGAGGGAATATATTTTAAAATCTGAAAAGGTAGCACACGTGTCCGAGTGAGCTGACATTTGTTTGAATTTGTTTAGAAATTGAGTATTTAGCTGTCCAAAATTAAGCATAATATGAAGAGGAATAAATAGATGAAAAAAGGCTGTACACAATAATGTGTGTGAATGCTTTTAGAATTCACACACTAAATTTCCGTGTGCCATTTTAAAATATCCTGGTTTACTTTTATTGTATTGACCGAAAAAAACACCCGGAAGTGACGCCACCACCCGGGAACTGTCAGACAGGAAACGGCGCACGTCCCAGCGAGTGCCATTCCAGCTGTGACTGAAGAACATGAGGACGACTTCACGTGGTGGCAAAGAGGCCCTTCTAAAGACAGACAATATATTAAAAAAATACATACATAGCTTTATTTTATCGGTAAAGACACCGAGAGCTGGTTGGACCTTTCACTGATAAACAGGACAAGCGAACGAGCTCCTTCTCGGGAGCAGGAAGTTGTCGGTCTTCCTACTAGTTGACACGTGCTTGTACGAGTATTATTATACATCACTGGACGTCATGGCGGACTACCTTATTAGTGGACAGACCGGCTACGTCCCTGAGGACGGACTGACGGGACAACAGTTGTTTAACGGAGGAGATGGACTTACATATAAGTAAGTAATTAATCTTAATTTGGAATGAAGGACTAGGCACCTGAAAGCGAGGTCCATAGAGAATGGATGAATTTGGTGTGGAACACCTTTGGGATTCATCCCCACACTTGTCCTCTTGCCATATAACCGTAGTTCTGTTAGGGTTAACTTTATTTTTTTTCTTATTTTAATTTTTTTATTCCACTGTATTTTTATAGAGTGGTCCAATGTTATATTTATATGGCCTATTTGTGGTGCCCCAGTACACAAAGAAGTGCTGTATGTTGTTAGGCAGATGTTGCCTTGTTGCAATTTTGACTTGATGTTCTTAGTTAGGTTAGTTACTTAGTTCCTCAGTTTGGTCAACCAACCATATTTTCTTGGTGTTTTATGAGGGAGTACGTTTATTTAAATGACAATTAGCACTTTAAAAGTCACCTGCTTGAAAAGCCTGGTCTCTGCTATCATTTCTGTTTTTAGCCTGGCCTGCATCATGCTGTGGCATTTCAGCTGCACTATCATTTGATACCCTCCCGGAAACTATTTGCCTTGAAAATATTTACTGCAAACCAGTGGTCTGTGTGTGTGTTTTTTTTTACACCATTAATTTGATGTGTTTATAGCTTGTGTTTCCTCTCTTCTAGTGACTTCCTCATTTTGCCAGGCTACATTGACTTCACAGCAGATCAAGTGGTGAGTTGGGATGATGGTGGGACTATTATTAAACGAGGAGACAATGTTGTTCGGAGTGAAAGGGGGATCACAAACATTCTCAAATATTCTCTCAGTACGACAGTAAACCCTGGCCACATTTGGACTTGACCAAGCATGCTCAAACCAATTTTTGAAGTGATAACAAGAACGGTGGAGCTGCTAACTACTGAGTTCCACTGTATTAATATGTAACTTCAATGCACACATAGTGGCTTCATATGTCTTCATGTGTTCCTGTTGTCCCCAGGACCTGACCTCGGCGCTCACCAAACAAATCACAATGAAAACACCCTTTGTCTCTTCCCCCATGGACACTGTCACAGAAGCCAGCATGGCCATCGCTATGGCAGTAAGCATGACACTGTTTATTACACTTACACTCACTGGCCACAACATCAGGTGCATATCAACATGAGCATTGTGTTTGTGGCCTGTGAGGATATTTGCATGAATACTACCATATTTCCTCCAAGTTAACAGGTGGAATTGGCTTCATCCACCACAACTGTACTCCAGAGTTCCAGGCCAATGAAGTCCGTAAAGTCAAGGTAGGAGTGATGGCTGTCTTTTCCCTTCGTCTTGTCTTTTTTTTAGCGGTATTTATTACAACTAAACATGTTGCAACACATGTCTGTGTTGCATTGTTTATCTTTCTTTGCAATTTCCCAAAGAATGTTTTGTTCCCTGTCATTATAAAATGGAGAATTCTGTCTCAGGTGTGGGTAGATCTACTAGAAACATAGCTTGTCAACCCTCCCACATCCATGTTCTTCCTCCCCCGCCTGCCCGCAGAGGTACGAGCAGGGCTTCATCACGGACCCTGTGGTGCTGAGCCCCCATCATCGTGTGCGGGACGTTTTTCAGGCCAAGGCCCGCTATGGCTTCTGCGGTATTCCCATTACAGACGACGGCAAAATGGGAAGCAAGCTGGTGGGCATCATCTCTTCCCGAGACATCGACTTCCTGAAGGCAGAGGACCACGAGCTTCCTCTCAGTGAGGTGTCTGACATTAATACTGAAGATGGGGTCGGGGGGGGAAAACTTATGAATAGTCTTGTCATCATGACTGCTATGTCTCAGTTTTCTCTAATCCACCAAATCTCATATCAAATTTTGGGTCCTGGCTGACTAAATAGTTATTGGAAAAAAACTAGAGTGGAAATGTAGCCACTTGAAATGCTACAATTTTGTATTCTGGAATTTATAATCAATATGAAGATTTGTGGTTAATGTTATCTATATGACCGTCTCAACAGGTGATGACCAAGCGAGAAGATCTTGTTGTTGCACCTGCTGGGGTAACGCTCAAAGAAGCCAATGAAATCCTGCAAAGGAGTAAGAAAGGTGAGGAGTGTGTGGTGTGATTGTGTGTGTACGTTGTTTTGTGTACAAATGACAACTTTGACAAGCTACGAAAACGACAAAAAACAATGTACAGTGTTCCCGCACTGCATTTTGGCCCTGATTGACTGTAGACTATTGTCAATCAATTTCCTTTGTGCAGTTTCTACTTGCGAGCAAGCTAGCTAAATGTGTGAGCTGTTTGCTAACATCCAATAAAAAATAGAAGACGAGGCTAAGTGGATGAAATTAATCTTCAGTTTAAGGAAGAGGGCAACGATGATGACAGGAGCAATATTTTTTTAACAAGGATACAAAAACACTATACCCGAATGGTGCAGGACAAGGCATGGTCGGAGGAGTGAATACACCAGTCACTTTAAGGGGAATTGTGCTTTTTTGGGAATTTTGCCCATCATTCACAATTCTTATGTGAACACATTTATTTCCTTTTTCTATCCATTATAACACAAGAGAACAAGTTAATTTGAGCTAGCTTACAATGCTGTCATTGGGATACACCTATTAGGACTATAAAAAAAATAACGTTGATATAACGTTTGATATACATGCTCTGATCATGCCGTTTTTAATCTTTATTGAGGTACACCCTACAGCAATCTGCGTACCCCGAGAGGTATGCATACCTCACGTTGGAAACCTAGGGCCTAAACCACAATAGTGGTTAAACCTTCATAGTTTTTATTTGTTTTCGTTTCCATCTGT
Organism: Doryrhamphus excisus; assembly: GCF_030265055.1. NCBI lineage: Eukaryota > Metazoa > Chordata > Actinopteri > Syngnathiformes > Syngnathidae > Doryrhamphus > Doryrhamphus excisus. The sequence goes on along the minus strand of NC_080475.1, from coordinate 14,856,835 downwards.
CTAGTCTCTGGTTCCTCTTCCAGGCAAACTACCCATTGTCAATGAAGATGGCTGCCTGGTGTCCATCATTGCTCGAACCGACTTGAAAAAGAACAGGGACTTCCCTCTGGCCTCCAAAGACTCTCGCAAACAGCTACTGTGTGGCGCCGCCATCGGCACGCACAATGACGACAAATATCGACTGGATCTGCTGGTGCAGAGTGGAGTAGATGTGATTGTACTGGTGAGGAGGAAAACTTGTTGCTGTCATTTAGTATTATGTTTCACAGCTTCCCCTTGGCTGTAGTAAATACTATGAAACATACATTGCTGTTGTTTGTTAGCGTGCTTCCTTAAGGCTGGTGCAGTTCTGGAACAAAGGCAAGTAGTGAAAGAGAAATTATTTAATGTCCTCTGTATTTTACAGGACTCTTCCCAGGGTAACTCAATATTCCAGATCAACATGATCAAATATATCAAAGAGAAGTACTCAAGCCTACAGGTCATTGGTGGCAATGGTAAATACACCTATTGTATTACACTCAGTTTGTTTCCAAAAAATTAGAAACAACCAAATTACAAAAGCTAATAATAAATATGTGTTGTATATGAAAGTGTCATACTTTTGAATGCAACATTTCCTCTGTTTGATCGTGTCGTTCAGTGGTGACCGCTGCTCAAGCTAAGAACCTGATCGATGCAGGAGTAGACGGACTGAGAGTCGGAATGGGCAGCGGGTCCATTTGCATCACACAAGAAGGTGTGTTGTGTTCCAGCTTAAAATTGCCTATAAAGCACCACTGTTTCACTGTGTAACTCAGTTGGAGATGGCGTCACCACCTGGTGGACCACATTGTTCCGCCAGCATTCTCTGAATGCTAGCTGAAAAAAAAAACTCCCACAACGTATTGAGAGGGGTACAATATTTTACTATGCTTATGTATATAATGCAGAATGATAGCCATAAAGGCAGAATCCTGCACGACTGTGCGGGTGTACTTAATGGTGTTGCCAGTCAATGGAGCGTACTGTTACCACTATGTGTGTATGTGTCTGCCAACTGAACATGAACAAAATACTTGTATTGGAGGTGGCGTTCCTGTTTTGTGATGACTTCATAGAATAAGACAAAAATACATTTCAAGGAAAAAGTGGTCATGAGTTGTGCAGGTGTACCTAATAAGTGACTGACGCAACGCAAGACTGCACAGCACTGTCTTGCGAAACAAATTTGTGGGTGGAATAAATTAAAACAGAGCGTTTTGGCAGGAAGCACAAATCCAAGGAAATACTGCTGCAACAGGTGCAGTGGTCCCAGACCATCGTAGTGCTTTCCTGCACAGAGCAAAACCGTGTGTGGCGATTTGATGGACTCGACAAACTAGTATTTTTAGATTAGTTCTAATCTAATCATGATTTAACCATTGTTCCCTTTTACTCCTCCTGACAGTACTTGCCTGTGGCAGACCTCAAGCCACAGCTGTCTACAAGGTGTCGGAGTATGCCAGGCGCTTTGGCGTGCCCGTCATTGCCGACGGTGGCATCCAGACCGTTGGACACATCGCAAAAGCCCTGGCGTTAGGGGCGTCCACAGGTAGCTACACAAACACAGTCCCACTGTAATCATATTCCCACAAGGACTGATGAGAATTAAACTCATCTGTTCCAGAGTCAAACTGTGACCAGCATACGATAAGACATGCTTTTATTAGTCCCACAAGAGGAAATTCCAGGTTTATAGCAGCAAAATGTAGCAGAACGCAACAACCTCAAAATGTAAGAATACGTTGGTAATGGTAGACAGTTAGCTACCATTCATTCATTCATTTTCTACCACTTATCCTCATGAGGGTCGCGGGGGTGCTGGAGCCTATCCCAGCTGTCTTCAGGCGAGAGGCGGGGTACACCCTGGACTGGTCGCCAGCCAATCACAGGGCACATATAGACAAACAAAATATTATTTTTCAAAATATTTTTATTGTAAATTATTTATTGCACAATGAAAAAAATATATATTTATAGGCCTAAGTAATAACATATTGAGTGTTATTGGCTTGTCACAAAATTTAGGAACCTTATACAGTTTATGATTGGAACGTAGCTCTCTGGTCATCATGCAAGTCTTGAATGAAAAGTATGAGAATTAATTTGATTAAAAGTTTTGGCTTTCTTTATCCCCCTGCTTTCATTTCAATCCTGAATCTTTATAATAATAATAATAATAATGGTTATTCGTTCATTCGTTCGCTCATTTTCTACCGCTTTTCCTCACGGGGTCGTGGGGGTGCTGGAGCCTATCCCAGCTGTCTTCGGGCGAGAGGCAGGGTACACCCTGGACTGGTGGCCAGCCAATCACAGGGCACATATAGACAAACAACCATTCACACTCACATTCATACCTATGGACAATTTGGAGTGGCCAATTAACCTAGCATGTTTTTGGAATGTGGGAGGAAACCGGAGTACCTGGAGAAAACCCACACATGCACAAACTCCACACAGAGATGGGTGGAATTGAACTGGAGGCTCCGAGCTGTGAGGCCTGCGTGCTAACCACTTGTCCGCCGTGCAGCCCCAGTTAGCTACCAAAGAATGCAAAATTAAGTTATAAAAGCTAGCATTTGCAGCTAAGATTAGTCGGCCCCACTTACTGCACTTTTAAGACATTTTTTCATATGAAATCCTATTCCCTCACACCCCCACCCCATCATTTCTTGTCTTTGTGCAGTGATGATGGGCTCTCTGCTAGCAGCCACGAGTGAAGCTCCCGGTGAATATTTCTTCTCTGATGGCATCCGGTTGAAGAAGTACCGTGGTATGGGCTCCCTGGATGCCATGGACAAAAACCTGGGCTCTCAGACCAGATACTTCAGGTTTGCGGTGGTACATTATATTGTTTAGTCCTGATATAGAAGACTGGGTAGAAATCCATGAATACTTGAAATGAGAACTACTGAAATATTTTTTTTTAATTAAATTTAACTCTTGTTGAGTCAACACAATCAAAATGACTCAAAAACAAAAACCCGACTAGCATAAAATATCGAAAAAGCCACAAGGTGTCAGTAACTAGCCTGTGTAAGTGTACCGAGTAGCGCCTGTCTTTCTGTCCGCATCCTGCAGTGAGAGTGACAAGATCAAAGTGGCTCAAGGTGTTTCCGGAGCCGTGCAGGACAAAGGCTCCATCCACAAGTTTGTTCCTTACCTGCTGGCTGGTATTCAACACTCTTGCCAGGACATCGGCACCAAGAGTCTCACTCAGCTCAGGTACCCAAACACGGCGGCCAGTACACACTCACGGCGGTGTCGTGCTTATTACTACTTGATTTGGTGTCGTTTGTCAGAGCCATGATGTACAGCGGAGATCTGAAATTTGAAAAGAGAACATCTTCCGCTCAAATGGAGGGCGGTGTCCACAGCCTGCACAGGTACGTACACGCACCGACACCGTGTGGACATGCAGCGACACAACCACTGTGACTGACTAAAGAACAAACTAGCATTGTGAGGCGTTTATGTACACGGTGCAAACCAATGGTTGCTTTAGGCTTCCTTTTTGACAGGAAATGTTTCTATATTTTCTTTCCAGTTACGAGAAACGTCTGTTTTGAAGACGGAGAGGCCTTTCATCATGATAAAAAAAGAAACAACAACTTTTAATGTCGCACAAGCATGACCTCAAAGCATTTGTATCCATTAAGTCTTCCAGCATCTTCTATGCATCCTTTAATAATAACTAAGCATTTATTAGTCAGTGCACTGTCATATTAATAACTTCCTTCCTCTATGTATCCATTTTTAAAAGAATTAAATGTTCACATTTTTCCACAATTTCTTGTCTATCACTTTATTCACTGATACTACTGTGAAAATACAAACATTGATAAATATGCAAAATATAAGATGGTGTCTTGTTGGTTTCTGACATTATACTGTACACCAAAGAAAATATCAGAACTAGCATTGTAACTAGATAAATGAAATAATTGCTTAAATTGTAGTAGTTGCAATGTTAAAGCAATTAAAAGTAATTTAGCAAATTGGATTGGCCAATCTTTCATTACATTCATTCATTTTCTACCGCTTTTCCTCGTGTCTTCGAGCAAGAGGCGGGGTACACCCTGGACTGATGGCCAGCCAATCACAGGGCAAATACGTATAGACAAACAACCATTCACACTCACATTCATACCTATGGACAATTTGGAGTCACCAATTAACCTAGCATGTTTTTGGAATGTGGGAGGAAACCGGAGTACCCGGAGAAAACCAACGCATGCACGGGGAGAACATGCACGGGCCTCCTAGCTGTGAGGTCTGCGCGCTAACCACACGACCACCGTGTAGATCTTTAATGACAAGATAATTCACCCACCATCCAGATGGCATGATTATTATAGCTTGGCGTACCCTAGCTTGGCCATGATTAAAAAGTCACTCATAGGAGCATTTGCAGACCTCCAATAATAAGGTTCTCCATTGTGCAAAATTTAAATTGTAAGAATATGTAGGAATTCCTTGTTTATCCCCGACCCCATTGTGATAAATTTCCTGAAAGTTGGATTCCCTATTTACAAATGGAATATTTTCATAGCCTAAGACCTTTTAAATACGAGTTTTAACATGAGTCCTCTAGATATGAACGCTATAATTAACTTTACACTCCTACTACAATATAGTTGACAGAATAAGATTGAAGAAATACATAAGACTTGTGCTTGTGTGTTGCTGTATTCATGTTCTCTAGAGGAGCTGAGTGGTAGGTGGACAGGAAGTGAGTCAGGGATTCAGATTTTATTAGGGATTATTGTGCCTGTTGTGAGATAATTCAAACCTGGAATAAAGACTTGTTCCGCCAATCAAGTCTGGTGTGTGTGTGTGTGTGTGTGGGTGTGTCTCGCCGAACATTGCAGATAATTAAAGCTGTCTTCCAGGAAAAGCGCTGCCAGCAGTCTGACTGTGAACTATAGCATTGCTACTGTGAATGATAATACACAATTACGACATCGATTAATTCCGATGTTGGGGGCCATCATGATCTGGAGTGCAATGGAGCTTCAGGTTGTGCAGGGGTGTCAACTGGCTATGTGGAGACGTTGCAGGGGGGGCATCTCTCATGACCGACAATATTCGTCTGTGTGCCATTCAAACTAAAAGAAGGCCCAGTCTGCTTCCATTTAACGTTACCACCTGGGAGGATCAGGTAACTCCGACTCATCCACCGGACTTTCCAGGACACAAATCGAGCAGACTTGTGGGAATTGTTCTGTCACACTCTGTTGGTCCCACACCTGCCTCACGTCCTGATTATCTTCATCCATCATGTCATTGGTACCAAGTCATGCAGTGGCAGCATGACGGATGTGTTAAATAGTAGTACAACTGTCAAATCCTTCCTATTACCTCTATAATGTATCAACGTTTACAGCATGGCTTTTCTGGATTTTCTTCAGTGGAATAGCAATGACTGCTCTTGTATGGTAATATTGCACTGTGGAAGAACAGAAAATGAAACTTAAAAACGTATTTTTTTTAATGTGTTTCAAATTATTATTAAACAGTGGAGAAGCTGTTTGCAACAAAACAAACAGTTAAAAAGATTTAAACTATTTTTTAAAGCCTGTACATTTTTATTTTGAAAATTGTACAAAAAAGTTGTCATTTTTTTAATTTAAATTTTTTTTAAAAAGTAATTTACATTACACGTACAAATAGTAAACAAAATGAATTATAGCAATATACAGTATAATTATATTTTTTATGAAAATTTTAAAATGAAATAAATTACAGTTTTAATAAAGTAAAAAGTGATGAAATATATATATATATAATATACATATGAAAATGAAATATAAAAATTTGCACAAATATTTATGTTATGCCTTTAAAAAAAATACAAGCAAATAGCATAAATAAAACTCAAAACATCTAAAAAAAAAAGTCATTTTTTTTCTAAAAAGTCAAAGTTTTGCTTTTAACAAATTGTTACAGACACAACATTTCTAATAAATCTAAAATGACCTTTTATCATACGTATATATGTATTTTTATGGAAAGTATACTGTGTGTTTACAATGCAGAGTATCAAGAAATGATCATAGTAAATGCCATTAGCCCGAGTCCAGGCAGGAGTTGAAAAAAGGAAACGAAGGAGGAGTTTGGTCTTGTTGGGAGAAGTGAAAGTGAAATCAATGTGGAGGGCGTATAAGAGGACGTTTGAGTGAGAAGCCTCCAGTCCATGAGAGGGACAAGGAGGAGCAAAAGGAGGGAAAAGAAAAACAGGAGGACGCATTTGCAGACCTTGGTGAGACACAACTTTAACACACTTGCACTGACTTCATCATCAACATGTGATATCTGACCTTTCAACTTGTGTCACCTCCTATATTGTGTGACAGGTCGCTGTGCTCATTGAGGTGCACTTAAAGCTCTTCCTCCGGTCATTATGCTTCCTCATCATGGTTCCTTACCTCATGTGATGCTTTTACTTTCCTTTTGTGTCAACAGGTTTTTCAAGGCGTGCCAGTGCCTCAAAAAAAGACCATGTCCATGGTGGGACACTAAAGGTAAGTGCACATATATTCCAGTTACCAAATATGGTATGATACATCCAGAATACTGTACATGCACTTTATTAGGTACACCTGTACCAAATAGGCTCCATCATACCCCCTACAGGGATAATCTGCATGTTGTGATGGTGTATATATTTTTACACATACTCTCACATGTAGTTGTATTTTGGCGGGTGGGTTTGTAACGGAACCCATAATGCAGCTGTGATGTTGACCTCCAGCTGGTTATCGGTTCCGTTTCCATCCCACAATGCACAGCACATCTCTACACACCAGGTCTCTGTCTACACGCCATGACTCCAGGTCTGCTATTTCTAGCTTGATGAATATTTTGATTGTGAGTGGACACTTTTAGTGAAGAGGTTGGTGTTTTTCCTCAATGACACGTTCTCTCTCGGCTTGCATAGACAATAAAAACGAAAACCGAGAATTCCGTGTCAGACAAGAATAACACTAATTCTAAAAAAATAGTTGCAAGATAAGGTTTTGCTGTCTATTGGTGCGGCAATTTGTTACCATAAGCATCTACATTGTCATCATAATATAGTATACTAATTGTATAATTGTAATATAACTGTATTTGTTTTAGACCATGTTATCCTCATTCCAATCTTTTAATAGAAATTGTTCAGTCCATGTTTTGTTTACAAGTCTCATTCTATTGGTATTTCTCCAACTGTATCTACAAGTAATCACACAATCAATGCTACATTTCGATGAAGTAGTATTTTTGTTAATAACTCCAAGGCTGCTGGTGATACTTTTAAAGGTGCTGTTGGCCTTGGTTAGGTACTGAATGGGGGCGGTAACTTTCAAATGTGAACATTCCGCCCTTTCAAGCTAAGCCCCACCTAACACAAAATTGTTTGTTACTAACGTTAGCTATAATTGAGTGTGTAGCTTATAACTACAAAATGACTCTAAATTGTCAGTCAAAAAGAATGAAAATGCTGTCAGGCAAGTTCATTATTATTATTATTATTATTAGCATAATTTAGTGAAGCTCAGAGTTAACTAAAACGATACTAAAGCAGTCATATAGCGGAAGTCATATGACGGAAATCTATCTTCCTATTCGTCCAATACGAAAATCATCCCGTGAGGGAACACGAAGTAATATTTTTAGTTCCGGTGTGAGGGGAAAAACATCCTTCCCAGCCAATATCTACACAGACCAGCGTTCGACTCCTCTTGTTGATGTATAAGCTTGGAACGAACAAGCACTCGAATGCGTCCATGTTCTAGCATGGCGTGGATCTTCCCATTCTAAGCTTCACCTGTTTTTTTCGTGTGTCGGCGTGGTGATAACGGCGGAGAACATGGAGGAGTCGCCCCTTCGGATAACTCCCACCGTCCGGGCGCTGAGCTCCGCACTGCGGGCCACGCGTGGAAATGTCCACGAGTGTGTCCGGAGAGGAGACGGAGGCGACAGGGTGTTCCCTGAGCCGGAGAAGCTGTGGTTTAAGGAGAGCAGCGGAAAGAATCTCCGAAGCAGAGACTTCTTGTCGCCGAGCACTATGCTCAACACTCTCTATGCGGATGGACAGGTTGGTTTTGTAACACATTCACATCCAGAAGCTTGTTAAATGTATTCAATTATAGAATATATTAACTCAAATTTTTACGTTTTGTTTTTACGACCGATCCATTATATACGTTTAACATATTCTGAAGCCCCTGTCAGTGGTTCTATCCAGGGATGTAATAGATATAGCATCCAATTGGTATGCTAATGCTAACGCTTTAGTTTATTTCCAAAATACTTTCCAAAAAATGCATTGAAGTACATCATATGTTTACAAATGCACAATTCAACCGGTCCAAAAAGGAATATTATAGTATCCTTCCCCTGTCATGTCTAGCAATCGCTGATATTCTGTTCACTTCCTGTGTTTAAATGTCATAATTTTCTAATAGGGAGAGGACAGAATAGTAAAAGAACCGACCAGACCGCGATAAATGAATTTCCACGAAGTATGATCCAAGTATAAAGTAACACCCATATAGTTACCTTTACAATCATATTACTGCAATATAGTTGATATAATCAGAGAAAATAAGCCATGAAAGACATAAAAAAAATGTGTGTGTTGAAAAAAAAAATCATGCTTTGGATGTGTGGAGGACAGTGGTTCATAATTTTAGCTTGGCATTGGTTACGGAGGCTCAACAATAGCCCGTGATATTATTAAATGATTGTTATTATTATTATTATTGAGCCTGTTGTGAGATAATCCAAATGTGCAATAAAAGCCTGTTGTTCTGGTGATCAAGTCTGGTGCTTCTATGTTTTACTGAATAGTAAAGTAACATAACTGACACCTAGTGACCGATGTAAAGTACTACATGTCACAGTAATGATAACAATTGATTCTGTTGGAAAAATATTGTTTATCAGTATTTTTTCCATTTTAAATAAGCCAGTCTTGTACACCTATTTCAGCCTGGAAAAATCTAATGGGAAAAATGGGAAAAATGCACAAGCCCAAATGATTAGGGACGTGTTATTATTGGAGCCGATGTGTCTCCATCATGATCGACCAGACAGTCAGCTTGAGGCGATAATTATGAAGCCAGTCGTGACAATTTGGGTCAGGCAGTCACGCACAGATGCAACTGTTTGAGTGTGTGTGTGGGGGGGGGGGGGGGGGTACATTTCTGCAATTGTCTCCAACTGAAGCAATGTAAAGTGAATTCATCTGTTCCAGAGTCAAACCGTTGGTATTATAAAACATGTACCAATAGTACAGGCAAAGTTTATGGACAAACATTGACTTTGTTGTCCATAAGACAGGGTTAGGGTAATTGTCCATTTGGAAGACCCGTTTGCAGCCAGGTTTCAACTTCCTGGCGATGGCTTGAGATGATGAGTCAGTATTTCAGTGTCTATTTTGCCAAATGTAATTTCTACTGTTTATGGATACAAATATAATATCTAATAACTCCTTGTGTCTTCTCAGATCCCTCCAGCAGTGATGTCCAGGGTTCTATCTGTCCGTGGTCGTGGTGTCCTCCCAGTGGCGGGTGGAGAAGTGATGGATGAAGGTCTGAGGGTGAGAGTCGACCGGGCCGCCGCCTTCAAGGCAGTCCTTGTGGGCGGAGCCACTGAGTACCTAACACCCAGTGCCCAGAGGCAGGGTTGTGTGGTGCTCAACTGTCCTGCCCTGCACCCTAAACCCAACCCCCCTACTCCTGAAAGCCTCACTCTGGGCCAGCTCAGGACCATTCTGTTGGCTGACCACATGGGGGCGCTGTTGAGAGGGCAAGGGTGAGTCAGTCATTGCTGGTCTGTATTTAATATTCTCTTGTTTAATTCCTCGCATCAGCACTTTCATTCAGTTTTACTTTTATTAATTCATATATATTACATTATATTGAATTTTATATTTTTGGTTTTATTAGCTGATTCGCTGACATACAGCATTTCAAATATTTTTCATAAAATTAAAACCAATGTTCTGACTGTCTCAGATTTTCAGTTTCCCTTTGCCCCCTCATTCCGGAAGACAACGACATGGTCAACTTCCTACGCACTCTGGGCATTGACTGGCCAACATCCCCGGCCAACTGGACCAATGAGGAAGCTGAGGAGAAGATCCAGGAAGCGCTGGAAAAGTCTATGTATAGAGAGAGGGAAACAGAGAGAGGCAGGAGGACCAGTGGTGGGGGAGGAAGGAAGAAGACAGAGGAGGGCGAGAATGAAGCAGCAGTCAGAATTAACTTGAAGCGAGTTTTCCAGGACGAGGGTCTGCAAGGATACGATCCCAGCCTTGGAACATGCACAGGTGAGCCCGCTCGTTGTGTGACTTTGGTGATTACAGTCAACTTTGTCATTGTACAAGTACAAGTACAAGTAAAGCGGATCTATTATACTTTTTCCACTTTCCACTACTAAGTCAGGGGTTTTCAAACGGTAGCTCATCTTTTATTCATTTATTATCAACTCCTATACTGACAAAATTAGAAAGTAGGGTTCGACAGTAGTCCAGAAGCTTGGGAGCATGGCCAAATGTGACCAATCACAGCAGTGAGTGGGCATGCCCAGTGGCGGGCAGTGGGTGCGATAAATTAAAACAGACCATTTTGGAAAGCCAAGGAAATACAGCTGGAATAGGTGCAGATTCTGGAAGATATATAAAGCTTTCTGTGTGGGTTATTGTGTGTAGCTGCTGTATAGGAGTTCACAGCTCAATACAAAGGGCCGAAAATTAGCATAATAGTTCCCCTTTAAATGTAGGGAACATTAGTTCGAGTGAGAGTTTTGACAATTACTGGTACCCATGGCTGCATGGCAGTCGTGTGGTTAGCACGCAGACCTCACAGAGAGGAGACGCGGGTTCAATTCCACCCTCGGCCATCACTGTGTGGAGTTTGCAGGTTCTCCCCGTGCATGCGTGGGTTTTCTCCGGGTACTCCGGTTTCCTCCCACATTCCAAAAACATGCTAGGTTAATTGGCGACTCCAAATTGTCCATAGGTATGAATGTGAGTGTGAATGGTTGTTTGTCTATATGTGCCCTGTGATTGGCTGGCCACCAGTGCAGGGTGTACCCCGCCTCTCGCCCGAAGACAGCTGGGATAGGCTCCAGCACCCCCTGCGACCCTTGTGAGGATAAGCGGGAGAAAATGAATGAATGAATGGTACCCATGGGTGTAGAACCAAGTTCTGGGACCCTGCTACTAAAGCCTTTTGAAGGACACCACCAAGTACTCCATCCACTCACCAAGCCAACGTTAAAAAAGTAGTTCTGTTAAGGTGGATTTTTATGACTGACATATTAAAGTAAAAGTAGTAAAGAAATTAAAACTGCAAGCAGTGATGAGCGGGCTCGAGCACCCCGACGCGGTCGGGGGTACGCGCGGGTCGGGGGTACACGCGGGTCGGGGGCGCGCGCGTGTTCGGACGGGCGCGCGGACACACCGTACGAAAAACCGCAACGATGGGATAAGCGGTAAGGGAGTTACGGCACTTGCAATTTTCCGCCCGGAGGGGGCGACGCCGGCGGCGAGGCTGGTGCGCGGTCACGTCCGGTCCGGCGCCCCGAACCGCCATAAAAAAATTTGCGACGATCGGACCGTGCGGTAGGTACTTGCGGCGGATATACGTTTCCGCCTGTCGGTGGCGCTATACAGTCTATGCGCCCACACGGTAACGGACCGGAGGGTACCCCGAACCACCAGAAAAAATTAGGTGCCGATCCGACCCTGCGGAAGGAAGTTACGGCTGATATACATTTCCACCAGTTGGTGGCGCTATAGCGTATGTACACACACTGTCATAGACTAAAGGGTACCCCGAACCACCAGAAAAAAATTCGGGCAGATCCGACCATGTGGGAGGAAGTTACGGCAGATATACATTTCCACCGGTTGGTGGCGCTATAGAGTCTATGGACACGCAGATTCAAAGAGTGGAGGGTGACCCGACCGACCAAAAAAAATTTAGAGACGATCCGACCATGTGGAAGGAAGTTACGGCTATATACATTTCCACCAGTTGGTGGCGCTATAGAGTCTATGTATACACACAGTCATCGACCAGAGGGTACCCCGAACCACCAGAAAAAATTTGGGACCGATCCGACCATGTGGAAGGAAGTTACAGCTGATATACATATCCACCAGTTGGAGGCGCTATAGCGTATGTACACACACTGTCATAGACCAGAGGGTACCCCGAACCACCAGAAAAAAATTCGGGCAGATCCGACCATCTGGGAGAACGTTACGGCAGATATAAATTTCCACCAGTTGGTGGTGCTATACAGTCTATGTACACACACAGTCATAGACCAGAGGGTACCCCAAACCACCAGAAAAAATTTGGGGCCGATGCGACCATGTGGAAGGAAGTTACAGCTGATATACATTTCCACCAGTTGGTGGCGCTATAGTGTATGTACACACACAGTCATAGACCAAAGGGTACCCCAAACCACCAGAAAAAAATTTGGGCAGATCGGACCAAGTGGGAGGAAGTGACGGCAGATATACATTTTCACCAGTTGGTGGCGCTATAGAGTCTATGTACACACAGTATAACAGACCAGAGATTGACCCAACACACCAAAAAAATTTCAAGACAATCTGACCATGAATCAGGAAGTTATGGCAGATATACATTTCCACCAGTTGGTGGCACTATAGAGTCCATATACACACACAGTCACAGACTGGAGGGTGACCGAACCCACCCAAAAAATTAGGAGACGATCCGACCATGCGTGAGGAAGTTACAGCAGATATACATTTCCACCAGTTGGTGGCGCTGTGTTTTGAACATGGGTTCTGGAGCGTTAGGTGCGTCCTGTCATGATAGACTTCTCCACCGAAAATCATAGTGATACGTGCAACGGGTGGCGAGGGATAATGATTTGAAACTTCTAGGTGGCGCTAGTGTGTCAATTTAGATTGGTGTCACATGGGAGCACCACCAGGGCGCTCAGGCCTGGATTCTGACCTTACGTGTAAGATTTCAGCAGCCTGTGACCTTCTGCGGGCGAAATATGAGCCTTCGATGGTCAATGGCGAAGGCTGACCATTCGCCGTGGCCACGCCCACCACATGTGCTTTACACACATCACAGTCCATCAACTGACATCATCAGTCTGTCAGTCAAACTGTGTATTGACTTTGATGTACATTGCTTCAAGGCAAGGCCAGACACCAGGCAGGGCCAGATAAGGTAAAAGTTAAGGTTAAAGTAAAAGTTTGGTGGCGTGCCACGCCCACATCATAAGTAGCAGCCCAAAATCCTTCGCAATTTAACGTGGGCCATCCGTCTAGTGTCCGTTGATGCTACAACGGACTCATTCGGTCAAACCCCCTAGGAGGAGTTCGTCGAGATACGACCCCTACATCCTCCCCCAAATGGCCGCCGCCACCTAAAATGGCCGACTTCCTGTTGGTTTTTGAACATGGGTTCTTGAGACTTTTTTGTGCGTCCTGTCACGAGTGATGTCTCCTCCGAAAATCATGCCCATACGTGCAACGGGAGGCGAGGGATAATTATTTTAAAACTTGTAGGTGGCGCTAGTGAGTCAATTTGGCTTGGTTTCAAATGGGGGCCCCACCAGGGCCCTCAGGCCTGGAATCTGCCCCCCCTTATGAGTTTTCAAGCACATGCGACCTTCTGCGGGCGAATGATGACCCTTTCTTTGTAAACGGCGAGGCCTGAGCATTCGCCGCCAGGCCACGCCCACCACGTGCGCTTTTCCTGCATCATGGTCCATCAACAGGCTTCACCAGGCTGTCAGGCAGTGACCTTGTGACCTCGGTGTTCATCTGATGAATCTCCTGCCAGAAAAGGCCTCATGTAGATGACACGCCTTTAGCCTGTCGCCAATAGGTGGCGCTGCGACGAAATCAGGAAGTGACCTACGGGGACCTTCGGGGCGGGGCCATGATCACATGTACCAAGTATGATGAAGATCTGACCATGTGGAGGCAAGTTATTCACGTCTACAGTTACGCTCAGCGTGCAAGGCCCGGGCAGATGAAAAAGGGCAAAATTTGGGGGCGTGCCACGCCCACATCGTATGGAATATCCCAAAATCCTTCGCAATTTAACGTCGGCCAGCCGTCTAGTGTCCGTTGATGCAACAACGGACTCATTCGGTCAAACCCCCTAGGAGGAGTTCGTCGAGATACGACCCCAACTTCTGGCCCGAAAAAGGCCGGCGCCATCCAAAATGGCCGACTTCCTGTTCGTTTTACAATATGGGTTCTTGAGACTTTTTGGTCCGTCCTGTCACAATAGACGTCTCCACAAAGTTTCGTGACGATAGGTGAAACTGGTGTCGGGGGCCAATTTTTTCAAAAATAAAAGGTGGCGCTAGAGAGTCAATTTTGGAACATTGTTTTCGGGACCCCCACCAGATCGAAATTTTCGGCAGACCTGACGCGCTTGCAAAATTTGGTGAGTTTTCGGGCATGTTCAGGCCCTCAAAATGGCCGTCGAATCGGCAGAATAATAATAATAATAATAATTAAAACTGCAAGCAGTGATGAGCGGGCTCGAGCACCCCGACGCGGTCGGGGGTACGCGCGGGTCGGGGGCGCGCGCGTGACCGGACGGGCGTGCGGACGCGCCGTACGAAAAACCGCGGCGATCGGATAAGCGGTAAGGGAGTTACACACACTGTCATAGACCAGAGGGTACCCCGAACCACCAGAAAAAAATTTGGGCAGATCCGACCATGTGGGAGGAAGTTACGGCAGATATACATTTCCACCAGTTGGTGGCGCTATAGAGTCTATGGACACGCAGATTCAAAGAGTGGTGGGTGACCGGACCGACCAAAAAAATTTTAGATACGATCCGACCATGTGGAAGGAAGCTATGGCTATATACATTTCCGCCAGTTGGTGGCGCTATAGAGTGTATGTACACACACAGTAATAGACCAGAGGGTACCCCAAACCACCAGAAAAAATTTGGGACCGATCCGACCATGTGGAAGGAAGTTACGGCAGATATACATTTTCACCAGTTGGGTGCGCTATAGAGTCTACGTACACACACAGTCACAGAGTGGAGGGTGACCCAACCCAGCAAAAAAAAATTGGTACCGATCCGACCATGTGGAAGGAAGATACGGCTGATATACATTTCCACCAGTTGGTGGCGCTATAGAGTCTATGTACACACAGTATAACAGACCAGAGATTGACCCAACCCAGCCAAAAAAATGTGGAGACGATCCGACCATGCATAAGGAAGTTACGGCAGATATACATTTTCGCCAGTTGGTGGCGCTATACAGTCTATGTACACACACAGTCAAAGACCAGAGGGTACCCCAAACCACCAGAAAAAATTTGGGGCCGATCCGACCATGTGGAAGGAAGTTACAGCTGATGTACATTTCCACCAGTTGGTGGCGCTATAGAGTCTATGTACACACTGTATAACAGACCAGAGATTGACCCAACACACCAAAAAAAATTTCAAGACAATCTGACCATGAATCAGGAAGTTACGGCAGATATACATTTCCACCAGTTGTTGGCGCTATAGAGTCTATATACACACACAGTCACAGACTGGAGGATGACCGAACCCACCCAAAAAAAATTGGAGACGATCCGACCATGTATAAGGAAGTTACGGCAGATATACATTTCCACCAGTTGGTGGCGCTGTGTTTTGAACATGGGTTCTGGAGCGTTAGGTGCGTCTTGTCATGATAGACGTCTCCACCGAAAATCATAGTGATACGTGCAACGGGTGGCGAGGGATAATGAATTGAAACTTCTAGGTGGCGCTAGTGTGTCAATTTAGATTGGTGTCACATGGGAGCACCACCAGGGCGCTCAGGCCTGGATTCTGACCTTACGTTTAAGATTTCAGCAGCCTGTGACCTTCTGCGGGCGAAATATGAGCGTTCGATGGTCAATGGCGAAGGCTGACCATTCGCCGTGGCCACGCCCACCACATGTGCCTTACACACATCACAGTCCATCGACTGACATCATTAGTCTGTCAGTCAAACTGTGTATTGACTTTGATGTACATTGCTTCAAGGCAAGGCCAGACACCAGGCAGGGCCAGATATGGTAAAAGTTAAGGTTAAAGTAAAAGTTTGGTGGCGTGCCACGCCCACATCCTAAGTAGCAGCCCAAAATCCTTCGCAATTTAACATGGGCCATCCGTCTAGTGTTCGTTGATGCTACAACGGACTCATTCGGTCAAACCCCCTAGGAGGAGTTCGTCGAGATAAGACCCCTACATCCTCCCCCAAATGGCCGCCGCCACCTAAAATGGCGGACTTCCTGTTGGTTTTTGAACATGGGTTCTTGAGACTTTTTTGTGCGTCCTGTCACGAGTGATGTCTCCTCCGAAAATCATGCCCATACGTGCAACAGGAGGCGAGGGATAATGATTTTAAAACTTGTAGGTGGCGCTAGTGAGTCAATTTGGCTTGGTTTCAAATGGGGGCCCCACCAGGGCCCTCGGGCCTGGAATCTGCCCCCCCTTATGAGTTTTCAAGCACATGCGACCTTCTGCGGGCGAATGATGACCCTTTCTTTGTAAACGGCGAGGCCTGAGCATTCGCCGCCAGGCCACGCCCACCACGTGCACTTTTCCTGCATCATGGTCCATCAACAGGCTTCACCAGGCTGTCAGGAAGTGTCCTTGTGACCTCGGTGTTCATCTGATGAATCTCCTGCCAGAAAAAGCCTCATGTAGATCACACGCCTTTAGCCTGTCGCCAATAGGTGGCGCTGCGACAAAATCAGGAAGTGACCTAGGGGGACCTTCGGGGCGGGAACATGATCACATGTACCAAGTATGATGAAGATCTGGCCACGTGGAGCCAAGTTATTCACGTCTACAGTTACGCTCAGCGTGCAAGGCCCGGACAGATGAAAAAGGGAAAAATTTGGGGGCGTGCCACGCCCACATCGTATGGAATATCCCAAAATCCTTCGCAATTTAACGTCGGCCATCCGTCAAGTGTCCGTTGATGCAACAACGGACTCAATCGGTCAAACCCCCTAGGAGGAGTTCGTCGAGATACGACCCCAACTTCTGGCCCGAAAAAGGCCGGCGCCATCCAAAATGGCCGACTTCCTGTTCGTTTTCCAATATGGGTTCTTGAGACTTTTTGGTCCGTCCTGTCACGATAGACGTCTCCACCAAGTTTCGTGACGATCGGTGAAACTGGTGGCGGGGGCCAATTTTTTTTAAATTTCAAGGTGGCGCTAGAGAGCCAATTTTGGAACATTATATTTGAAACCCATAAAATATCAAATTTTTCGCCAGACCTGATGCGCTCGCCAAATTTGGTGAGTTTTCGGGCATGTTCAGGCCCTCAAAATGGCGCTCAAAGGCGGAGAAGAATAATAATAATAATAAAAAGAAACGGAACGATTACAATAGGGCTTTCGCACTGGTCAGTGCTCGAGCCCTAATAATAATAATAATAATAATAATAATAAACATTACGATTACAATAGGGCTTTCGCACTGGTCAGTGCTCGAGCCCTAATGAGTCTTCCATACTTGCATGTCAAATATTATTGCTGTGTGTGTTTCAGTGCACAGAGACAGTGTTTCCCACCTCGCACAACTGGACCTGGCCACAGCCGACTGTACAGTAAGTAACAGTTATTAGCCAAGGTCACATGATCACACAGACACATTGCTTTAAAAAAATGTCCTACAACAGTGACATGAGTGATTGCTAGGCATTTCATAACTAACATTGTCTGCAGGTTGCCGCGGGAACCGCCTTGCACGTGACTTCCTGTCAGGACGAATTCCGCCAGCAGCAGATTGCGATGCTGTGGAGAGCCAGTGGAGCAACACACACACAGGTAACCACACACACACACACACACACACACACAGATGCTACTGGCTTTGTTACTATTTTTACCTGCTCTTGGGTGTTTGCAGAGACATCTGGTGTGTGGGCCTGTGAAGACTCCTGCTTCTCAGCTCTCTGCTGCACAATACCTGCAGTAAGTGCTTCTCCTTCTCCTCCTCAGTGTACCTCCTCAGTGTACTCTCTTTTGTCCCTGCACAAATCTCAAGAAAAAAACATTTTCTCTGCACAATAACATGCAAATACATGTAATTTTAAGGAACTCAAGCTAGCATCATTACTACTATTCTGCATTAACTCAATGAGCTGTGTTTTTTTCATGTTGTCCTGACAGGCTGAGAAGAGGTCAAATGAAGGAGGCCTCAGAGATGAAGTATGGAGATCAAGTAGAAGGTCTGTGTGTGTGTGTGTGTGTGTGTGACTACCATTCCTCATTAACCTCAGCCGCAGTGAATTAATTACATTTTTCCTTCACCCCTTGTAGGCCAGACATGGGATGACATCATCAGGGTCATGACCTCTGCTACAATCAGATTTGAGCTTCTCTCCACTGTCCACACCAGTCCTGTGAGTCTGAAACGCAACATACAGCATCTGGGTATAAAGATAACGTACATATTTCATAGACTATTATTTCAGATACATTTCTTTGAATTTTTGATGGACATTTTTTTGTTCAGATAGCATAAAATACTAAAGACATTTTTAATATCTAATTTTTACCTTATATTTACAGTAAGGCTGCAGCTATTGAATATTTTGGGAATTAAATATTCAACAGAATTTTTTCTTGAGTTGAGTATTTGGAAAAAATGTTTTTGCTTGGGTAAGCCTCTTAAAATTATACAAATGTTTTGACAATAATGTATTGTAATATATCAATATAATATATCTACCTTACAGTGAGAATGGTTACAAATTTTGCACGTTATGATGTAACCCGTGGTTGGATGGGTGGTGTGTTCAGGTGACTTTGGATGTCCAAAGGGAAGGGGGCGTGTCCACCAAAGGGCCGCGAGGAGGCGTGTTTGTGATGTACAACTGTGCCAGACTGCACACGCTTTTCGACAGCTACGATAGAGGAGTGGAGAAAGGTGAGAATGGTCCTGAGTTATAACGCCATTCAGCACCTTTTAGATCAGAGGTGAGAGGTAATTTCACTGCATATCTTTCTAGGTCTGTACCCAGATATCCCTGATGGTTCAGAACTGGACTTCTCTGCTCTGAAAGAAGAGGTAGAATTGTATTTATTGTATTTATATAATTGTATTTTAAGTTACAAATAGACGGTGTAGACATTGAAAGGGTGAAGGAAAATACATTTCTGGGGATCACAATAGAATAAAATATGAGCTGGAAACCTCATATTACAAATATACAACATAAGGTGGCCAGAAATATTCCAATATTGAACAAAGCAAAATTTGTTCTCAATCAGAAATAACTCCACACTCTTTATTGCTCTCTGGTTCTACCATACCTTACTTATTGTGTGGAAATATGGGCTAATAACTATAAAAGCAATCTTCACTCACTAAATGTACTGCAAAAAAGGTCAGTAAGGATAATTCATAATGCCGCCTACAGAGAACATACTAACTCCTTATTTCTAAAATCACAAATACTTCAACTTGCTGATATAGTTCATCTTCAAACAGCTAAAATAATGCATAAGGCTAAAAATAACCAATTCCCTAAAAATGTCATCCAATACTTCTCTACAACAGAGGAGAAATATGATCTCAGGGAAGAACTACATTTGAAACACTTATATGCTAGGACTACATTAAAAAGCCATAGCATTTCAGTATGTGGAATCAAACTATGGAATGGATTGAGGAAGGAAGTCAAACAATGCACAACGATGAGCCAATTCAAGAAACAATACAAGCAGTTGATGTTTGCTAAATACAAGGATGAAGAGTCTTGAACCAGTCATGATGTGCTATATATATCACTATATTGACACTTACTATGGTACCCATTATGTCATTGGATGGTCATATCACTTCGTACTTTGGTATGTGAAAAAGAAAAAAACAAAAAAAAACTTAAACTTTATTCGGAAAGCAGGAAGTGAACAAATGTAACAGTTACTGATTGTAAAAGTACCAGATGGAGGGGTAGGATTTAATAAGCTTTGCTTCTTCCTACTCCTTTTGGACATGTGGAACTGTGAACTGATTATGTGATGCATTCAATTGTAATCTGATGCATGTTCAAATGAAATTAAACCATTACCATTACCAAGTTCAAGTTGACACTTGTTGTTTTTAGTGCTGTGTATTTAACTCTTGTGTATATTGTGTGTGTTTTTTGTTGTTGTGCAGGGCGAATGGCTCCTCCTCTTCAATTACCTCATTCCCTTCTCTGAGGTGCTGGACCAATCAGGGCAGGTGTTGGACTGTGAAGGAGGCGGGGCTAGACTCAATCTTAAAACAGAGCAGGTGAGATGGGAACCAGATTTTGACATTTTGTGAGTTTTTGTTGTTTTTAAGTCACGCTGATTAATATGTGGTTTGTCTGTCAGATCTGCAAGTTCCTGGTGTCTCTCAGTAGAGACTTCAGCTCCTACTACAACAGAGTCCACGTGCTGGGGGTGAGGCCATGCTTGAAGTCTTTTACACCATGTTTCCCATGAGAATGATTGCAAATTGAGACAAAATAATCTGTTCCAAAGTCAAACTGCTATCATCATGAAACGCTTGTTAACATGCGTATTCCTTCTTGTCTCTCATTTCTTGGTCTTTCCTCCTCCCCACGCAGGAGCCGCTGCCTCACCTCTTCAACCAGATGTTCTGCCGCCTGTACCTCCTGAGAGCCCTGCGAGAGCTCTACCACAGCGCCCTGGAAACACTCAACCTTCCCCCCATTCGACAACTATAGCCTCCTCGCCGTTATACACTCTCTAACTCGGTCACCGCCAATCGTGGTACCGACCTCCCTGCCTCTAGAATTCCATTTCAAAACGATACAGTATTATTAATGTCAATGAAAAGATGCTCTTCCCTGTCTACTATTTACTCAAACGCACCATAGCTGCAACCTTAAAGAATGATGCCAAATTTATGCACCGGTATTTCCCTTGGAATCTTTTTTCTAATATTTCACCCTTTGTGGTTATACTGTATATCTATTTCTCTTTTAAGGTGATTTATCTACCCTGTATTTATGAATGCCACAGACTGGATTATTTATTGAGGCATGTACAGAATAGATATTCAACAGATATAGTTATGTCTTAAAAGAAGATAATGCACAACATGGCATGAAAATGTTATATATGATTGGGTGAGCTAGTGACTTCTTAATGATCCGTCAGTATTTTGTCGCCATTTCAACTCCCGATAAAATGTGCCATAGCTTTTCTGCATTGCAAACCTACACTGCAATTTCCACATTTCCCTGACTGCATGAACTTAAATGTTGCTTGTTTATGTTTTTAAACTGTTTACGTAACAGTTGAGAGCTGATTTATTCACTCTGTTAACTCCTATGATCCTATGATTAAAACAGGAGAAATGAAGATGGACTAAAAGTGATGCATAGTGTCTGCATGCTTCAAATTGGGCCTCCAACTCACCACACCCTGCCAAGTGTTGGGCCCCAAATGCCACATCAATCTAAAGCTTTTCAAAGCGCCACCCCGGTGAGACTTTTGATATCACTTTCACAAAGACAGGAAATCCCACACACGGCGGACATGCTTGTTCTGGATGCTGCAGCAGGGACAGAGTTGATCGGCATGTTTTATTGGCCGATATCGATCTGTGGGCGATGGATCGTGGAGCATCCACTGTATCATGTTGTGTCATGTTATGTTGTTGTTTGATCCTTTGGAATCTATCCCGCTTACTTGTGACTTTTAGGCTGAATCCCAATTCTTCCCCTTGGCCCTTGTCTTAATGCTCACCCCTCGGTTCACGATAATCAAGTGGCGTCCCAATTCTCCTTAAGGGGTGAGTGCTAAAGGCTATACATCCCTTGAAAACTGGTGTGGGCTGGGACCACACCTGAAAAGAAGAGAAGACGGAAGTGCGGAGACCGAAATAAACATAAAAATGTAAGTAATTATGCATCATTTTTGAGTTTCACAGTAATGTCATTCATTGAATCTACATTACTAAACTAACAGAGAGAGTGGCTAGTTGGTGGCTTTCACCGCCGTGTGCTCTGGCGCCATAGAAAAAGGATGGAAGGTCGGAAGGTCTTTGGGGGTTTAGGCATGATGACACGTGTAGTGCACAAGGTTCACCGTTGGAGGGCGACATGTTCAAAAAGCTCACTGATCACAAACACATTTATCAGGGTGAAAAGGTTTAGTTATATGATGTCACTAAATTACTCAAACAGGTTCCAACCATTTATTACATGCATTGTGCTATTATATTAACCTAAATACATAGCTTGTATTTATTTATTTGTATTTTTTTAATAATAATATTAAAATATTACCACTAATAATAATAATACTGTTCATAATATATTTTTTATTAATATTCAGGGAAGTGGGGGGTGGTTGGGGGGGCGTGAAAGTGGTTCTAAAAAAACCCCAAAGATATTAGAGTGGCGCATGTAGAGTCATGGCTGATCTGTTGTGTTGAAGATAGATGAATGAATGAGGACAGGGAAGCCCCAGAGAATATTAGCGGGGTGGGGGGGGGCTTTATGATAAAATAGAGAGGAAAAGGAAGGAACGCTGGAGTGTCTGGATGTGATTGACACTGTGAGAAATGTGTTCATTTAGCAATAGTTGGGATTATTTGTCACATCAAGAGCTGTTTCTAATATTTCGGCCTTCTTTTGTGGCTCAGTAAGATCATAAAGTCAAATGTTCATGTTGAAAGACGCGTATTTGACCCAAGATAGCTCGAGGTGGGCAGAGAAAATAAGTTTTGATAGTGCTTTAAATCATCAAATATGAATATACTGCAACTATTACATGTTATTATCCGTGTACGTGTTAATGCATGGTCACGGCATGTACTGTATATCAAACCACGTTGTTTTTTTTTAGAGTCCAAATATCTGTATTCCCAATGACCTCATTGTTAGCTAGCTGAAATTAACTTGTTTTCTTGTGTTATAATGCACAAAGGCTTATTATATTCCAAAAAAGTGCATTTCCCGTTTAAGTTTAACTAAATTTGAGTCCGCTTACTTCATGTAACTTCTAGTGAATATGTTAAGACTCCTTTTGGATTATGTGTTAAAAGTAAGACATGCACATAGAAGAAGAAAATCATTTTAAAGTTCTCATGAAGTACATTGTAGTGGGTGGCTCAATGTCGTTTTGGTCCTGAAGCAGCCATTTTGGGCCAGAAGAATGACTGACAGGAAAGGGGGTGTGGTCATGGTAAAGGGGCCACACTGAAGATAAGAATGGGGGAGGGAGAGGATGATCAGCTGAAGCCGAGCCTGTTTTCTGGCTGGATGGAATAAATTGAGAATTGAATTGAATTCAATTATTTTAATTAGGATTCCATGCATTTCCTAATTGCTGTGGACTGCTGTGGTGCGTTCAGGACAGCAGCTTGTGTTTGACACCGTGCTTGCTCTGCCCTTGGGAGGCATTCACTTGCAATTATTAGTACTTGTACAGAACAAAATCATTTCAATTTGCAACCACGGTCATTTGAAATGAAGCAATTTAAATCCTAAAAATATGACAATATTCCATATACCGCCCCAAAGGAAAGATGCATTGTGGGTAATTGCTGTACTGTAAAAATAAGATGTAGCTATTTTCCCCTCTGTTCCTGTCATGGAGAGAATCTTTGACTAACCTCTTTTCTCACCAGGGTCATGGCTATGCTGGAGCCTATCCCAGCTGACTTCGGGCGAGAGGCGGTGTACACCCTGGACTGGTCGCCAGCCAATCGGTGAGCACAATTATTCCCACTCACATTCATACCTATTTATAGCTTTATCAGACCCCATATTTGGTAAATATATATGTATATATTTACAGTATGACGCTGGGTCATGTGGTGTACACTTATTAAGAAATTGGCTGGTGAAACACAGTATTACGCACACAGGATGTTATGTTGGTGTTGTTGGCCAAGGTCAGGGGTCAACTACTCAGCAGAAGATCATTTGGAAGGAAATGGGCCCCACACACCATTAGGTCAGATTTAGTTAGCGAATGCTCTAATTGGTTATGAAGATGAGAAATTTCGGCTATCTAATGTTCTAATGAAGAGAGATCTGGGAGTCTGTGTGGGATTTCATACTGCCCTAACCCTTCCTCGGAATAATCTGGAGCAGATGTTTGGTGCAGACACACACACACACACACACACACACACTGGCTTCATCAGCTAAATGTTAGAACGGCCACTCTTGACTGCATCATCACAGATTCAGTGTCATCTAAAAGCAAAGAACCCTCTAACTTGCTGACCCGTGCCATCCCGATTGTCACATTTCTCTCTGATTTATTGACATTTCTTTAGATCAGAGGTGGGCAAACTACGGCCCGGGGGCCACATGCGGCCCACCCAGCATTTGAATCCGGCCCGCCATTTGCTTTTATTTTAAGTATTTCAACTTTCAACATACAAACTGGCAACATGAAGTCGGATGTCTTATTTAGTTAAAAAACAACAACAAAACTGTAAAATTAAATTACATAGTTTAATGTGGTCTGATGTTTAAAGTCATTCATTCATTCATTTTCTACCGCTTATCCTCACGAGGGTCGCTGGGGGTGCTGGAGCCTATCCCAGCTGTCTTTGGGCGAGAGGCGGGGTACACCCTGGACTGGTGGCCAGCCAATCACAGGGCACATATAGACAAACAACCATTCACACTCACATTCATACCTATGGACAATTTGGAGTCACCAATTAACCAAGCATGTTTTTGGAATGTGGGAGGAACCGAACATAAACATTCCAAAAAATGTAAATATTATTTATGTCTTAATTGTTTATGCCTAAAATGTTTTATTTTCTGTTATGTTGACTATAAATGTGTGTAAAAGTGATTATGGGGTGTTATTTCATGTTGAGAGGTCTCTAATAGTGTTCATTCATTCATTCATTCATTTTCTACCGCTTATCCTCACAAGGTTTAGATGATTTAGATTATCTTTCAGTAAGATTCTAATGGTGCAAAAGACTGCAGTCAGTATCTTACCTTTTATTAGGATATGAAGGGCATGCACTGTGATGTCGATACTTACCTCAGTCAAGTACTGTTTACATCTAGAGTACAACAATGTATGCACAACGCACGATTCCGCTGTTTGCAAGGGACCTACACAACGTTGAATTCCGGAGAAGAAGCTCTAATTGCACAAAAGAAAATGTGACCGTCAAGCATAGAAAAATATGTATTAATATTCATTCATACCTTCAATGTGTTTGTTATTGAACTGATATACAACTTACTAGCTTGAAGCATTTATGATATACACTGATTGAAGGATCCATTCAGTCTTCTCATTGGTAATGTGAATTACTGCCACGTACAAGACTGGAGTGTGTGTGTGTGTGTGTGTGTGTGCATGCGTGTGTGTGTGGTGCCTTTGTGGGGTCATTGGAGGGGATAGTTTCATTTAATCTGATGAAGTTGCCTTGATTCAACAGCTGTCACCCAGACTTGTTTTTTTTTTTCCTGTCCCAATCTCCTTAATGTGTCTCTACCACCACATTACTTTTGTAGGAATATACAACAACTTCAACAACAGACTTCTCACCAATAAAATCAGGAATCATGCATGAGTGGGTTTTCTACGGGTACTCCGGTAAATTGGACTCTAATTTGTTCATAAGTATGAATGGTTGTTTGTCTATATGTGCCCTGTGATTGGCCGGCGACCAGTCCAGGGTGTACCCCGCCTCTCGTCTGAAGACAGCTGGGATAGGCTCCAGCATACCCGCGACCCTAGTGAGGATAAGCAGCATAGAAAATGAATGAATGCATGGCGGTCTAACGAAAACCAAAATCTAAACACCATGTGGTGTCCTGTCATCATGATTGTTATCACCGACATACTGTATATTTCTGTGAGTGCAGGGTTTTATTTGCCAGGATTTGTACGACACACAATGCATCAATGACACACATAAACGGGGTCAACTGTGAATGCCGTAGAGCAGTATAAGTTTGGGAAGCCTTTGCTTTTATGTTTCAGCTCATTTGAATGTTTATTCACATTAAAAGCGTAAGCGAGGCATCGTTTCTTTCATCAAACACTAAAATTGTTCCTCACATGTGGAGGTAGTTACAGAGACAAATAGCACATCTTTTGTGTTAAAAGGTGTTGGATTTTATATAATTTAGGCCTCTTCTTACCTTCTCTTATGCGTCTGAGCTGTAATTACCCTCTTTGAAAGGCTTTTTATGATAACATGATCATTTTTTGGACTCTACCCAACGTTGCTGCTGACTGCACTTATGATAAGTGCTGTAATGGTGGCAGAATGTAAATGTGGAAATGTAAATGTAGTAGAAGAGCCTGGCTGTCATCCATCAGGAATACAAGACGGTAGCGTTGAGCGCTAATGTACGTCTGGAGGTATGTCTCCGTTTTGGTGATTATGTTGAAAGGACAAGTATGCCGCAGAGAGGTGGCTGGCATTAACTTCAATTATCCTGTCAAGAAATACACTGATTGAATTGTAGTTTAACTAGCCGCTCAAAGTGCTGTAATAGGCTTTAGTTTGAATTAAGGAAATTATTAAAATATAATTCAACAAGTGAATTCATCCATTAATTTTGTACCGCTTATCCTCATGAGGGTCGCAGGGGGTGCTGGAGCCTATCCCAGCTGTTTTCGGGCGAGAGGCGGGCTACACCCTGGACTATGTCTTAATTGTTTATGCCTTAAATGTATTATTTTCTGTTATGTTTACTATAAATGTGTGTAAAAGTGATTATAGGGGTGTTATTTAATGTCGAGAGGTCTCTAATAATGTTCATTCATTTTCTACCGCTTATCCTCACAAGGGTGGTGGGGTGTCTTCGGGCGAGAGGCGGGGTACACCCCGGACTGGTGGCCAGCCAATCACAGGGCACATATAGACAAAAAAACATTCACACTCAGATTCATACCTATGGATAATTTGGAGTCGCGAATTAACCTAGCATGTTTTTGGAATGTGGGAGGAAACTGGAGTACCCGGAGAAAACCCACGCATGCACGGGGAGAACATGCAAACTCCACACAGAGATGGCCAAGGGTGGAATTGAACCCTGGTCTCCTAGCTGTGAGGTCTGCTTGCTAACCACTCGACCGCCATGCAACCTCACTGCATGTTCCCCATGGCAAAAATTTCTACTCCCATTCGGTGTGGAAGTGGTACCTTTTTAGCCTCTTAAATTTAATTTTGTGTTTGTGTGTCGTGAGCCAATGCGCCACTTTTGGTACAAGTTTCAGGGAAAATGTAAAACAGGCCAAGAATAACAAGTTGAGATATTTTTATCTCCCTTGCTGCATAATTTCAGCTCCAGTAATGTCACCACTCTCCCGCTCTTTGTTTGTCTTTATCCTTCATGTTATTGTATTCACTCTAGTTTCTCGCCTACCCTGCTGTGTTTATTCTTACCACAGAGTTTATCTGACAACATCATCCCACTTTCACACTTAGGCGCCCCCCCCCCCCCCCCCCCCCCCTCGTCCTATTGCCTCGTTCTTTATATTCAGTGATGTAGGTCAGTGACTGAGTAAAAGACGACACGTGTCAGGCCTGTAAAGAGCTCTGTTCTCCTCTTCGGCTCAGCTCCCGTCCTTTTCTGAGTGTTTTTACTTTGGAGCTTGTTGGTGTGTCCGTCGTTAGTCGTCTATGCCGTTGATGCCATTGATGCCATCTCTTATCTTTATAACTGGGGAGTCTCCATTTTTTTAATGGTCTTTTATAGCTAAAAGCTTCTTAGATGCTAAGCTTCTGCTGTTGTAGGGTCACGTATTGGACATCATAGAGACAGAGATCATAACATTTTTGCCATCATATGACCTTTAACTTTCTAGACAGTTTCTTTTATTATTTTAATTATAGTAAATTGATGTTTTTTTTTGAGAGAAATCCACAAATCTATCAAATCAACGCATCGGTCAGAAAGGTTAGACTTGAAGACTTCACCTCGCAATTTAGAGAATCATGGCACGCGCCATGGCGGCTCACTCCATATGTCGCCCTCACACTGTGTGGAGAGAGAACGAAGGGGGGGGGGGGGGGGGGGGGGGGGGTTCCTAGCAAGTGGCTCTTCTGTCATTGACTGCTCGCTTCATTTGAAAGAGAGGGGTGTCTCTCTGTGTGTTTGAGACACACACACACACACACACACTCACACACACACTGTGAATATGCATGATTTAGAAAGTGGACAGATGAACAGCAGGCCAGTTACCACCTGCTGGCCTGCCGCTCACAATCTCCCCAGGCTTTTGGGGGGAGGGCGTGGGGGGGTGGATCAGGGTTACAGACAGCCTGTGGCAGACTTCCCCCTTCACATCTTCACCCCCTCTATCAGTGCAACCCCCCTCTGTACCTCCACCCGACAGAAAGGCAAAAGGCGGAGGCCCAGCAGACAATTAGTGGGGACCACTACGTATATGCATGCACTGGGGACAGCATAGATATAGACAACATAGAACCAAATGTGTAGGACACATTTTAGTTTCCTTCCAACTTTGTACCATCTGTCCCTATCTCACCTTAACACACACGATTGTGGCAATAATCCATCAGTCTGCGTACACCCTAAATCTAACTCACACAAACAGACACACACACACATTCTCTGTCACCATGGAAACAAACATGGACACAGCCCGATGCCTGGAGGCGCACGGCGTCGAGAACACTTCCCGTATAGGGAGTCAGCCGGTTATCGATCCCCTTAGTGCACAAGTCCAGATGATTACACACAAACACACACACACACACACACACACACACACAAAACAAATGAATACATACTGTCCTTTCAGAAAACTGTCCAACTTGCCCTTTTTTTCTTCAGTCAATCCGAAGCCTGATGGTCGCTCCAGGTTCGATTCCCAGCATTTCCAGTTTAGGAAGCAAAATGACATAAAAAAAACTGCACCTATATAAATGGATCGCACACAGCAGCTGAATGGATCAGCAGCAGGCTGGCAAGATCCGACTGTTCATGGACCCACATTATCTCAGCTAGACTGCAGGGAATAAGATTTAGTATTAGAATTAGACGTCAACAAGCCATGTTACAACCTGCACACTCAACCCATCCATCCATTTTTTTATGCCGCTTGTCCTTACTAGGGTGGTGGGAGTACATCAATTGCCATCGGGGGTACATGAAAAAAAACAAACAAACAATTAGCCACACAACAATCAAAATTAAGAGTGCCCCTGAACGCCTCACAGTGCAAGACAGAGCGGCAAGTTGTTCCTTGCTCTGTGTGCATCATATCAACAAATAAGTTCAGTTCGGAAATGAGGCTTTATTATTGGTTGTATGTATTTGTAGATACTATTAAAAAGTGGGTAGTGGTTTGTTTAGAGTTGGGACACCATGGAAAGATTCCATT
Organism: Doryrhamphus excisus; assembly: GCF_030265055.1. NCBI lineage: Eukaryota > Metazoa > Chordata > Actinopteri > Syngnathiformes > Syngnathidae > Doryrhamphus > Doryrhamphus excisus. The sequence goes on along the minus strand of NC_080475.1, from coordinate 14,827,425 downwards.
CAGATAATGGACACTTCATACTCAACAAGCACGATCAAAACTAGCAAACCGCTGTCAGAGCTTTTTGTAATGGTAATGGTAATGGTAATGGTTTTATTTCATTTGAACAGATTACATTTGAATGCATCACATAATCAGTTCACAGTTCCACATGTCCAAAAGGAGTAGGAAGAAGCAAAGCTTATTAAATCCTACCCCTCCATCTGGTACTTTTACAATCAGTAACTGTTACATTTGTTCACTTCCTGCTTTCCATAATATAGTTTAGGTTTTTTTTTTTTTTTTTTAAATAATGCACCTCATACCAAAGTACAAGGTGATATGACCATACAATGACATAATGGGTACCATAGTAACTTTTGTAAAATGCACTTAACTCCTTGGACACAAGTTGCCACTGCATTCAGGGACACTTGTAAATCACGGCAAACACACCCACACATGCAGCCAAAGTATGTAATATTTACAAAACCAACCGCTTGTTGCTCATACAACAATAAGACAATGTTACTAAATGTTCCACTTGTAACAGACATCAATGTTAAACACACCTTTGGACTGATACTGATCCTAAGTGTGCAGGACTCAGGGGGTACATGGCTTCAGGTCAAAAGTCCTAAGGGGTAAGTGATTGTAATAAGTTTGGGAACCACTGGGTTACAGCATCTTAACGTTTGTCTCAGTTTGTCCCCTGACTTCCTCTTCTCCCGTCACGGCCCTGTGATGTCAGAGCCCCACGGGGTGTTCTACTGCCAGTCAGTCAGTCACTTTCGCTTAGCGTTTGTAGTCTGTGGAGCCTCTCTGATCCATTATAAATAGCTCTAAGTGGCACAATGCACTGCTCAGTGCTGTCACTCAACACCTTCTATTAGACCTTCTACTTGTTATCCTGATCTGGTTCTCGGAATGGAAAGAAAGATGGACGTGAAACTTTTGTATATCATGACACAATTATAATGAGCCAAATACTTAGTCTCGTATTTGTCTTTTATGGCAGATTTGACTGAATTTGCCCTCTCTGTTTTTTACTTTTCAACTATGTTTCAGGACTGCACGGCGGGATAGTGGTTAGCACGCAGACCTCACAGCTAGGAGACCAGGGAAATACAAATTTCCCCACTGAGGGACGAATAAAGGCATATCTTAATTCCACCCTCGGCCATCTCTGTGTGGAGTTTGCATGTTCTCCCCATGCATGCGTGGGTTTTCTCCGGGTACTCCGGTTTCCTCCCACATTCCAAAAACATGCTAGGTTAATTGGCGACTCCAAATTGTCCATAGGTATGAATGTGAGTGTGAATGGTTGTTTGTCTATATGTGCCCTATGATTGGCTAGCGACCAGTCCAGGGTGTACCCCGCCTCTCGCCTGAAGACAGCTGGGATAGGCTCCAGCACCCACCGCGACCCTCTTGAGGAAAAGCGGTAGAAAATGAATGAATGAATGAATGAACTATGTTTCAATTTCTGTCCTATTGCACATTCTCCTCATATTATGATTATTACTACAGTTCCCGCTCCACTGTATATAATTAACTATCCATATTACTGAATAGGAATGACATGATTTCATGGCAGGAATGTTCTCCTGCCTGCTGATGAAATATTATTCCCCATAATAAAACCACAGGTCAAGACTTTCAAGGGCAAGCAAGGATTAAGCTTTTTGCTTCCTAACATGAATTATAGGATGAGCACAGAAGTTGCTTCCATAAAAATGCTGCTGAAAGCAAGTCTTCATGTTTCTTAGTCTGGTGACATAGAAATTATGCCGATTTTGAGCTTGTTTGACAGTTAATGAGGATGCTAATAATAGCCTTTGCTAAAATTGAAGGGAGGTTTTCTGCCCAAGTGACCTTCCTGTTCACTTGGAAGACGTACAATTGACCCCATGACCTTGCACATCAAGGATGGTTTTGTGATTGACTGCTTCCTTCGCATATCAGCGCATCTGGGGCTGTAATGTGTGAGTATGTAGTAATAGTGTCACACGCTGCCTCGTCACACAACTTGACTAGACATCCTCCGACACGCTCCCCCGACATGCAGCCATTCTAAATCCTATTAAGGGCACTAGCCAGTGCCAAGTAACCTACATTCCACTGTAATCACACTGTGTGACTGAGGCGTGCGGTGCAGCCACATCGAGAGGGGAAAACAACCCCACAACAAATCCTGTTGACAAAGTGAAAGGCTGCAGGCATCCCGAGGCCGAGGGAGGAGAATAGTATCTTTTGTGTGTTTTTAAATCTTCTTTAGAAATAGAAGATGGGCTTTTGGGTGAACCGTATCATTTTGGATACGCTCCAAGTTTCTATGGGATGAGGAAAAAGGAGGAGAAGCGGAACTTCACATTAAAGTGAAGTTGCCGCATTGGAAGCATATTTTTGGGTTGGGTTTAATTTTTGTCTATTGGATGTCCCTCCATTCATTTTCTATATAGCGCTTGTCCTCATCATGGGTACAGTCTGGACTGGTCGCCACTCAATCATATTCAGGGAGGGGGGGCAAATTATGAGAAAAGCCATTAAAAATAGGTACAATTCAAACTTAGTGACCAGGAAAGGCCAATGTGATTTTTTTTCAGAATTCCTGTATTAGAATTTTAGTCATATTTGATCCATTTAAATTTATTTAATATGTTTAAACTTGACTTGAAGCCATGTTTATTTATGCTATACCCCCCCCCGTACTGTGTCATTCATACGAAATCGAAACTGAACAAACAAAACACCTTACACATCGCTTACTTGTGGTGTGTGTATTTTTTATTATATTGTGTGACTGATAAATAACCTGCCATGGGGCCAAAGAGTTGAATGCGAGCAATTTGATAAAGAAGATTAGAAATCACTATTTCTAATCTACAGTACAGTACAGTAAACTCAATTACTTTTACCGACTTGACTTTTTATGAGTCACTCACAAAAGTGGACCCTGTACTCGATTCACTTGAGTTGGGTATGCACAACATTTTTTTTTCTAGTTTTTCCATCTTTTTAAACAAAAATTGTTGATGAAAATTAGCCCTGGTAATTTGTAAGTCAAAATATTAGAAGTACATATTGTAAAATTAATACCTATCACTCAGAAGTGATCATTATGATTGTTGTAAGGGATACATATGTTGACCAATGTAAATAAGGCAATTTTTATTGAAAAATTTGACCGTTATTGCCAATATTTAATATTTAAACCATTTTTTCGTCCTTTGCATAGGCTCCATGACGTCACATTTAAGCTCTGACGTTCCCCAGACATTTTTAATACCCTACAAAATCAGCAATATACAATTACGCATGCTTGTGCGTATTTGGCTGCTGCTCAGCCTCTTCCAGACCGACACGCCTTGTGTGTGTGTGTGTTTGTGTGTGTGCGTTTCCTCCCATCATCCATGACAGGAAATCATGCTCAATCCCACCCGTGTCCCATTAGGAAAAAAAAAACCTGCCCACGCAGCCAGAAGGAACGATTTGCTGAAGAGAAAATGTGCAGACTACATATTTGCATAATGTGATTTTTGTATCCTCGCTCTAACACTATCAAGCAAGGAATCTATCCATTTAGCCACGCACAAATTGGTGTAAAATTGTGCGCATGCGCTTAATTGATGTTAATACGGTACATATAAAGATGAATCAGAATCACAATCAGAATGCCCTTTATTAATGCCCTTTAATATTATCAACCATATCATGTTGCTGTACTGTATTACTCATCAGAGCCGAGCCTGACGATGACGTCACTGCTGAGAGATACCCATCTCTGAGGTTACGTCACCTTACTGGAATTTCCACAGTAGACAAAATGGTATCAGATGATATATTTGGCCATTGGTCACCTAGAAAAAGTGTAGTGAGCATTTAAAAAAAGACACAATTGAATGTTAGCGTTATTAATTTACTACTACTAATAATAATTATTATATATAATATAAAATGTAACATTATTTATAATTATATATATAATATATAAAATTATATATATATTATATAATGAAACTTATATATAATTATGTATAATAATAATAGTAATTATTATTATTATCATTATTTATTATTAACAAACTCATTTCATTAGAAGACAACACGTCATTTATTGCAGTTAATTCAAATAAAAGAGCAAAGAAAAAAACCCAAAAAACAATATAGGTAACTTCTAATCCCCTTCCAGCTCATTAGAAGCCCCCACATTCTCGTTCGTCAGTCTGACAAAATAAAATAAAATAAAATAAATTCAAAAAAGTAAAACAGGGGAATAATCCCTGTTGAAATATTCCATTTCAAGTAAGAATTTATGTTAATGTTCGTACAGGTTGAATGGAGTGATGGTGGAGTGATGGTGGGCTCCGTGTCCAAACCCACGCCAACCATTATGAGAACGACAATGTAAGGATGCAGGCCATGGGAGGAGGTGTACAAATATGGGAGGAAAGAGGCGGAGAATTTGATTGCGAGTGTGTGTGTGTGTGCGTGTGGATGCTGGAGGCGTGCACAGACGCCAAGAGTGCGCGCGCGCGCGCGCGTGTGTGTGTGAGGCAGCCAGTAAGAGTGCGAGCCATGTTGGATCTGAGTGAAGGTGTGGAGAGATGATGCTGCCGCTGCCGCCGCCGCCGCCGCGCCGCCCCTGACTCACACAGCCTGAGCATCACACACCACAGCGGGTAGATGCCAACTCTTCAGGCCGAGGAAGAGACGGGGGAGCCTGGGGGAAGGTGTCGGGAGGTGCCGGCGGTCCTGGAAGTAGCCACCTAGCCGGAGTGGAGGAGTGAGAAGTAACCAGGGAAGAAGGCAAGAAAAAAAGAGAGAGGGGGAGAAAAAGGGAGACTGAGGACGGAAGAGACTAAATGGCTACACTGCTACCGGGCTTCACCCAGCTCTTGCCTCTGGTACTTCACCTGCTTCTCCTCAGCTCTTTGTTCGCCCTCACCCCGCGGACGGTGAATGCAGCGGGGGCTTCCGACCTGTGGACCCAGGGCGCCCGCCTTAGGGATGCCAGTAAAGCGAGCAAGCGGTGTGAGCAAGCATGGGAGTCGCCGGAGGACAGCTGGGATCTACCCTCCAGCAGGTGGAGCGTGGAGCGGACACATCCAGAGGGACGCCCGGGAAGAGGAGAAGGGATGCCGGGGGCAGGAAAGGAGACGCCGGAAGGAGTCGGGACGTTCTGGAGGCTTGGGGACGACCCGCCGATACTATCTCCTCCTTATCTTCTCAGTGATGGAGTCAGTGCGGGATGGGGAGTGGAAACGGAGAGGCCGGGGAAGAAGGGCGTTGTTCCGCCCTCCACCTCAGAAGCTTTCAGCTCCTCGCCGGTTCAGAGCGGTAAAAAACGGACAGTACAAAGGACTACAACGCGCGCGCTGCCACGGCCACACCTAACTAAACGTGGCGCTCATACAGCCTTTGTGCGAGCGTTTGGCCTGTGCAAAGCACCCGGAAGTGGAGGAAGGAGCGGTGGAGGGGTGTGGAAGAAGACTCGTCATGTGAGCAGGCTCAGGTCTTCCTCTATGAAATCATCTTCTTCTTATTGCACCCCTTTTCTTTTTGGATACAATTCAGCTTCTCATCATGCATTTGAATCACAACCCAATAGAATCAAAACCCAGAGTTACCAGAACAAAAAGGCATCTGATGATGATGGTGGTGGTGGTAGTGGTGGGGGGTCAGCCAGTATGGTCAAAGGAAGGGCTGGTAATTGTTCTCATTTGGGCAGGCACAATGCTATCGATCCGGGTAGCGTCCATTTGGGGGGTGAGGGTGCCTGGAGTAGGGAAGCGTGGTCAGATGGGGAGGAAGAGGACAGATGTTGCACACTGGCAATGTTTACATGCAGTGAAAAAGTTGAAAGAGGACGAGTTAATCAATACGTGAACTTATCTAATTATGCGGACAGTGATTCGGCTTTTCCGAGTCTGACGCTCCAGCATCAAGCACATCATGAAGTGAAAGCTGCAGCTGGAAGCAGGAGCAGGAGAGAGGAGAAGGAGACTCCCGGTGGTTGTTCGGATTGTTTGGAGGGAGCAAGGTTTGGTTTGTTAGCTGAGTTTATACATCCTGAGGAAAATATAACTCAGAGTTATCCAAAATGGCAGTTCCCCATCCCTGAAGTATCAAGTCAGTGTTTTATTAGTGACAAAATTCAAACGTCATCACTCGTCCAAATACAAACAAGCCATTGTGCAAAAATTGAACCTTTTGAACAAGTCTGTTTGTCTCCAGCTGAATTTAAATCAGATGCGGCTGACTCAGCATCTTCTGTGCCTGGGAAGTTAACCGCTCCTTCCCAGCATCACTCCTTTCCTTTACAAGTCAACTTAACCACATGGCGCTATGAGTTTCCTCTCTGGCCCGACTCTATAACGGATGAGGGGATTTCAGCACATGGGACAGCTCTCTTTTTGTTGGGGGGTTTCAACAGAAACAGTAACAACAACAAAGAAGATAGTAGGGAAGACATGCATGATTTTGATGACGAATCAGAGCTAGTAGAGTCCACTGAGCAAGTGTTGTTTGACAGTGTCCGACTATCTGCGAGGGGGAATGTTTGGGGTGGGGGAGGAAGGGAGAGTAGCATTCAGCCAGAGGGGGACAGACTGGAGGGCTCTGCTGCTGCTGCTGCTGGGGGAGGAAAATTACAGGTGGGGGAGGGTGGGTTAATAGGAGGGAGAGGACCACGGGAAGAAGGAAAGGACGAGAAGCAGAGCAAGACGGGGACAACAAAGCTAGACCAAGCTGAGGAGATCAAGGCAGAGGGAGGGAAGGGTCAGGATAGGGGCAATAATACCACCACCAGCACACAGCTAGATAGTGAAAGATGGACGAGAGAGAGCCAGGCTGATGAAAGCCACAAGGATGAGAGTGAGCCAGAGGGGGAGGCTGAGGAGAAGCACGGTTCAAGGGGAGAGAGGAGCCTGGAAAGGCTGATAATAGAGCCGGATGATAAAACCTTGCAGGAAGAACAGGCGGGTAAGGTTTTGATGGCATGGCCTCGCTCTCGACGGGCAGCGAACAGACATCCCCATTTTTCACTGTATAACTACCAAGTACAAGTAGCTGAAAACCAGCCGCCTGGGACCTCTGTTATTGTCATGTCTGCCACAGACCCGGATGCAGGCGATGCAGGCAGGCTCAGCTTCAGCATGGCCCCACTGATGAACAGCCGATCCTCTGACTATTTCCACATCCATCCCGATACTGGCTTAATCACCTCCACTCAGATTCTAGATCGAGAACATATGGATCTGCATTATTTTCGCGTCACCGCGACCGATCATGGTTCCCCTCGCCTCTCTGGCACCACAATGGTCGCCATTACTGTTGCAGACCGCAATGATCACTCCCCTATATTTGAGCAGACAGAGTACAGAGAAACTATCAGGGAGAATGTCGAGGAAGGGTATCCAATCCTTCAATTGAGGGCGACGGATTTAGACTCCCCATCCAATGCTAATATCCGCTACCGATTTGTTGGCGACACTGCTACAGTTGGTAGAGCCGCTTTTGAGATTGACCCCAGATCAGGCCTCATAACTACACGTGGAATTGTTGATCGAGAAACAAGCGAGCACTACACACTCCAGGTGGAGGCTAGTGACCAGGGAAAGGAACCAGGACCACGCTCGGCCACGGTTAAGGTCTTTATAACCGTGTTGGATGAAAATGATAATGTGCCACAGTTCAGCGAGAAACGCTACGTGGTTGCAGTGAAGGAGGATGTGAGACCTCACTCGGAGATCCTCCGTGTGAGCGCCACAGACCAGGACAAGGACAGTAATGCTGCAGTTCACTACAATATCATCAGCGGGAATAGCCGTGGACAGTTTTCCATAGACAGTTTCACCGGGGAAATCCAAGTGGTGGCACCTTTGGATTACGAGGCAGAGAGAGAGTACACCTTGCGTGTACGTGCACAGGATAACGGCCGACCCCCTCTTTCCAACAATACTGGCATTGTTAGCGTGCAGGTGACTGACGTCAATGACAACCCACCCATTTTTGTATCCACACCGTTTCAAGCATCGGTACTTGAGAGTGCCCCCGTTGGAAGCTCCATCCTCCACATTCAGGCCATCGATACCGATGCTGGTGACAACGCACGCCTCGAGTACAGACTGACAGGCACCAGCTCAGATACACCGTTCCTGATTAATTCTGCAACGGGCTGGGTCACGGTCAGATCCATTCTTGACAGAGAATCTGTAGAGCACTATTTCTTTGGTGTAGAAGCCAGAGATTATGGGATGCCGCCTCTTTCTGCCACAGCAAGTGTCACAATAACAGTAATGGACGTCAATGATAATCGACCCGAGTTTTTACAAAAGGAATACTACGCTCGCCTGAACGAGGACGCCGTGGTTGGCACCAGTGTGGTAACTGTCACGGCCGTGGATCGGGATGTCAACAGTGCTGTGACTTATCAGATAACAGGCGGGAACACCAGGAACCGCTTTGCCATCAGCACCGCAGGGGGCGCAGGGCTACTGTCTTTAGCCCTCCCGCTGGACTACAAACAAGAGCGGCGCTATGTCTTAACCGTCACCGCCTCGGATCGCACGCTTCATGACACCTGTCAGGTGCACATCAACATCACTGACGCCAACACACACCGGCCTGTGTTTCAGAGCGCACACTACTCCGTTAGCGTGAATGAGGATCGGCCTATTGGGAGTCAAGTGGTTGTCATCAGCGCAACAGATGATGATGTTGGTGAAAATGCTCGCATTACGTACTTCCTGGAGGACAATATCCCTCAGTTCCGCATAGACCCTGCATCTGGGGCTATAACGCTCCAAGCAGAACTTGACTATGAAGATCAGATGACCTACACTTTGGCAATAACAGCTAAAGATAACGGCATTCCACAGAAATCAGATACCACATACGTGGAGGTGAATGTCAACGACGTGAACGACAACGCACCTCAGTTCCTCAGTCCAAGATATCAGGGAACTGTGAGTGAAGACGCTCCTCCATTCACAAGTGTCCTCCAAATCTCAGCCACTGACCGAGATGCACATGCCAATGGACGCGTTCAGTACACGTTCCAAAATGGCGAGGATGGAGATGGAGACTTTACCATTGAGCCGACATCTGGAATCGTGCGAACTGTTCGCCGTTTGGACCGTGAAAGTGTGCCATTTTATGAGCTCACAGCCTATGCCGTCGACCGAGGCGTCCCACCCCAGAAAACTCCGGTTCACATTCAAGTCACAGTTCTTGATGTGAATGATAACGCCCCTGTCTTCCCTGCAGATGACTTTGAGGTTCTTGTGAGGGAAAACAGTGCTGTGGGCTCTGTCGTTGCCCAGATCACAGCCACAGACCCGGATGAGGGCGCCAACGCCCAAATCATGTATCAGATCGTGGAAGGGAACATCCCGGAGATCTTCCAGATGGACATCTTCTCAGGGGAGCTGACCTCCCTCATTGATCTTGACTATGAGGCCCGCAATGAGTATGTCATTGTCGTCCAGGCCACCTCAGCCCCTCTGGTCAGCCGAGCTACCGTGCGAATTAAATTGGTGGACCAGAACGACAACAAACCCACTCTGCAGGACTTCCAAATTATTTTTAACAACTTCGTATCCAACCGTTCAAATAGTTTCCCCAGCGGGATAATTGGGAAAGTCCCGGCCCATGATCCTGATGTTTCGGACCGGCTGTACTACACCATTGACAGAGGCAACGATCTCCACCTGCTGCTGCTCAACCACACCAGCGGGGAGATCCGACTGAGCCGTAAACTGGATAATAACAGGCCGCTGGTGGCTCCCATGCTGATCACTGTCACAGGTAAGAGAGCATGAAAGGGGAGTGGCGGGGAGGGAATATGGTATGGCTGCATCCACTGTGACAAGCAGCGTGGAGATAACTGACGAGGAAGGATTTTGGGGATTTTTTTGTGTCCCGTCCTCTGACTGGAGTTGATTTTTATCTGGCAAGTTGGAAGTGTGCATGTGAAACGCTTGCTAATACTAAATACTAAAGAGTTTGTTGACCAGCCGGTTGTTTAAAAGACTCGGTTACTGTGTTGTTCTGATCTATTTCTATTGCTTTTACACCATAATTAGTGATACCATTAGTAATTATTATCTTTGATTAGCATTTTTCTAGTGTTTCTGTGTTTCAAAGTGTAAACATATTGCTTGTGTTTTCATTCATTCATTCATTTTCTACCGCTTATCCTCACGAGGGTCACGGGGGGTGCTGGAGCCTATCCCAGCTGTCTTTGGGCGAGAGGCGGGGTACACCCTGGACTGGTGGCCAGCCAATCACAGGGCACATATAGACAAACAACCATTCACACTCACATTCATACCTATGGACAATTTGGAGTCGGCAATTAACCTAGCATGTGAGAGGAAACCGTAGAAAACCCACGCAATCACGGGCAGAACATAGTACATTCATTCATCCATGTTCTACTGCTTTTCCTCACGAGGGTCACAGGGGTGCTGGAGCCTATCCCAGCTGTCTTTGGGCGAGAGGCGGGGTACCTGGTGGCCAGCCAATCACAGGGCACATATAGACAAAGAACCATTCACACTCGCATTCATACCTATGGACAATTTGGAGTGGCCAATTAACCTAGCATGTTTTTGGAATGTGGGAGGAAACCCACGCATGCACGGGTAGAACATGTAAACTCCACACAGAGATGGCCGAGGGTGGAATTGAACACGGGTCTCCTAGCTGTGAGGTCTGCATGCTAACCACTTGACCGCCATGCAGCCCGCTTTTGTTTTCATTTCTCACTATATAAGCCATTTGGTGACATTTTTTTAAGTACGGCAGCGCCTTGTCTTCAAAATTGTCAGCCCCCCCAACATCTCCCCCCCAGTCATTTAGTGTTCTGAAAATGTGGCCACAGAACAATTTATTTCAATAGCCCTGCAGTAGCGCTAACAATCAAATGAGGTGTCATGAGTAAATTGGTGGACAAGCTTGTAAGGAAGTGGAATAACAAGTAAGGTGTTAAGTAAATTAATCAATTGACGAGTGACTTGTGAGTATTTTAAGTAAATAAGGAACGAGTGAAGAATGGAGTGTAACCTATCCGCAAGGGATCATGGAGAATCAGTGTGCTATTGTTTACAATTTTACTTACATAACATAAAAAACAACACATAAAAAGTGGGCCCTTTAATGTACTGTAATGTACTTCATGCCAGATTTGCCTCACTATTCCAACAGTTTATATGAGATTATATTGAAACTCATGCTATGTGTACAGCGTGTGTGTGTGTGTGTGTGTGTGTGTTATCTCTGCCTTTTTCTATCAACTTGTATGCACACGGATTAATGAATGAATTCTGGTCATCTTACTTCAGCATATACTATATTTTTCCACCCTTATATTATCCTTATTTCATATATAGCCATGCTTCTCCTTGCTTTCATTTAAACCCCACTCTTCCTTCTCAGCACTTCCCTTGTATCGCCCAAATTTCTCCTGGGACCCCTCTCCTTTATTTTTGTCTCTGCTTCTTTTTGTCCTCTGTGTTTTCCTCACCGCATATTTCCTCTCACGGTGTGACTGTGTGTGTGTTGTCTGTTTTGAACATGCATAGCTGATTTGTGTGTTTGTGCAAGCTGTGTATCCTTCGCAGAAGCGTTTCTTCTCTTGAGTACAGTACAGTCATGCTTATGCATGATTTTGTGTTTTCCCATGTGTGACATCACAAAGTGCGTACTCAAAGATTTGCACTCCGTAGTGTATTCATTTCTTTCTAGTCAATAGTATCTCTGCATGGCAGAGAGCGCTGGGCCTGAACTCCTCTCTTTTGTCTTGGTCTCAGTCCTCCCCTTTTCCTCTAGTTTCTGCTTCCACACTCTAGGTTCTCTGGATAATTCCCATTTGTTCATGGTTTGTGGTTTAAATATCTATTTACACACACAATTATGCAGGACAAACATCTGGCTGCAGGGTCACTAGGCTGAGGAAAATCATGTTTTATTCTGGTCTGGCACCCCGAAGGGCGTCAGCTGAAGGTGACCTCGATCAAAGCAACCGGCAAACCGTTGTAGTGTTCTATTGGCCAAGAACGGCTTTGGTTGCACCCGCCAAATCTCAGAGGCAAGGCTTTGGTGAAGGACAAAAGCAAGCTCAGGCTTGTTGTTACTATATGTGTAAGGACACAGAGCAGGAGTAAAGGTGTCCCATTCATCCGAATCAAACATCTACTTGGCCTCGGTGGAGGACTGTGCTCTGTTGGGTGCCAGTCTGGTTTAGATAGAGACCATTACTGGCTGGAATCCCACAAGCAGCTGACTCTGCAAACACAGCTGCCTACAAGCACTGTACAGCAGGGGTCTCAAACTCAATTTACCTGGGGGCCACCGGAGCTAGGTTCTGGGTGAAGCCGGGCCGCATCAGGTTTTAAAAAAAACCCCAAAATGCATTTATTAAAAACCGGAAAAAAAAAATCAATAAAAAAAACTATATTCAATGCTTTTGCTTCTGCTATACCCTACACTTTTTCAGTACTTTGGTTCCGGTTTTCCACACAGATTCAAATGTACAGTATTAACAGTTATTTAACCTTTAACAGGAACATTAATGAAACTTAATAATTTTACCCAATTAGCGAGTTAGCATCGTACTCAGTTCCATCTGGGAGCAGCGTCGTAACTTTAACAACATGTTTGATGAGATGCTTTATCTTGACGTGTATTTTCCGTTTTATTCCAAATCATTTCCTGTATTTATTTGTACCCAGCGTCACAAGCCTCAAAACTCCTCAAGCCGCGAGTTTGAGACCCCTGCTGTACAGTATTCATTCTGGCTAAGCTACTATATAGAGCACCTTTACCAGCTCGGTTGCCAAGAGTTAAATGTTTCTGGTGGAGCAGCCAGACCCAGTTGCCACTCTCCTAGAGGCTCCGAAGGCCAGATGGTTACTTTTTTTTTTTCTCTTGTTGAAATTTTATTGGCCTGCAGAGACTAGAGACTCGACCTATGACCCTGTCTGTAGCCTCATTGCGTGCTTAAACCGATGTGAACACACAAGCAAGCGTACATCACAGGAGTCATCCCCGTCACTAATACGCAGCCTAACAGGAACAATTGTTGAGGTAAATGTAAATTCAGGCAGGCATCATGCCACGGGCAAATCAGCCTCAGGTGCTTGACTGAGGTAAAACCCACAGTTACATCACAGCCACACTGCAGATAAGACGAGGGACCAAAACAAACAAACTTCCGACGTGAATACCATTGCACATTTTCAGAGATTTGTCCACAGAACAAATAGAAAACAGATGCAGGACGATGGCATCTGCCACATCCAGCTGCTAACCGCTGTCCCTTGTAGAAGAGGTCAGTGGATTTGTGTGAGGCTGCAGATCTACTTATGGACGACAATAGACACAATGTGTGTGTGTGTACATGTGATACTGGCTAATGGGCGGAGACTTCAAATGCCGCAGGGCTTTTGTGTTAGCTCAAGTATCCGCTTTAATGTAAAGGATTAAAGTATCCCTTGTAAAAGGCTGCTTTAAATCCAGTGTCGCCAAGGTCGCTAACTGTGTGTGTGTGTGTGTGTGCTGTTTTTTCAACTGAGTTCTACTTTTAGTATAATGACTGACCTCAGGGCTTGAAAGGCTTTCAAAACAAACAGAGCAGAAATCAGATGTCAAGTCAGTGCACAAGCTACTTGTGTATGTGTGTGTGTTGCAATGATAACTGTAAATTGAAATTGCCATACGCTATAAATTATATTTGACGACTGAGCGATGCTGACACTAAGGTCTCTGTTGTCAGGTCACTGTTGTATTTGTGTGAGTAACTGGAAGAAAAGCTCGTGGGGGTGAAGTCATTGGGCACCATGTGTTGGTTCCTCACTACATCACTGGTTTTTAAAAATTAATTCATGAATGACCGCTGTTTTGTGGTTAACTATGGACTACTTTTGGTAAAAAAATATTGCTGCAGCTATCGAATATTTTCTACTGAAATGTTTGTCGATTAATCGATTAATTGGAAAAAACACATTTAATTTTTTTATTTTTTTATATAGTTTTATACCTAAAAATGTCATCCAATACTTCTCTACAAGAGAGGAGAAATATGATCTCAGATCTCTGATTATGTGATGCACTCAATTGTAATCTGATGTATGTTCAAATGAAATTAAACCATTACCATTACCATATTTACTTTTTCTTCTCTTTCGTTACCTTGCCATTTTTTCTAGCCTCTTTAATCTTCCTGTGTCTTCAAACCCCCGCTTCCTTCTTCGTCGAAACAGGAAAAAAATCCTCTACTATTTTTTTGTAATCGAGGTATTGGAATTATCCAAATAATTGTTGCAGTCCAATTTATATGTAGTTTGGTGGTGATGAGGTATCAGTAATGTTACATTTATAAGACATGGAAATATATGCTGTCGAAATATATAATGTGAATTAGTCGGGAGCAGTGTTTTGTCAAAATGCACTTGCATGCTTTCCAGGCAACAGAGAGGAGAGCCAAACAAAACCCTGTTGACGGCATAGTGTGAAATGGGATTGAACCCATCTGATGGTGGATACACTAATGGGCTGAAGGCACCATGTCAGATTTTTGTGTACTTCTGAGAAGCAAGCAATTGGCTTTTGTTCAGTCTAAATCCAATTTTTGCTCTTCATTTGAAGATGGTTTGCGTGCTAGTTTATAACAAATCCGCCCCCTTTGGGCTTTTTTACTTTTGTAATCCTCATCGCTTACATTAGCAAGAGAGCAGATACTTACTTAGAGTCTTAAGCACAACAGTGCCAATGAATATGAATGACGGGAGCAAGAGGGGCTTTTAAGTATTTAATCTTGTCAGACATGGCTGTCTGCATGCACAGCCCATGACGTGGACGGGATGTGGAGGAACATCTTTCCAATCAAACACAAGGTTTTCTTTAAACTTTCTGCCTTGAGGCGTTTTTCCCTTGGCTCCATCACCAAATCCTCATGTGGCATTTAATGGTTTTCTTGAATGAATACCATAATATCGTACTCAAGTATAGTTTATTTGCTGAAATGTTACAGCACAGGTAAAATGGGTAAACAAATAATTTTATTATTATTATTTTGGATTTCGAGTGTTACCTGTGAATGAGCGAGTTCAAGAAACAATACAAGCAGTTGATGTTTGCTAAATACAAGGATGAAGAGTCTTGAACCAGTCATGATGTGCTATATATATCACTATATTGACACTTATTATGATACCCATTATGCCATTGGATGGTCATATCACCTCGTACTTTGGTATGTGACAAAAAATAAATAAAAATACAAAATAAAAAAATATATATATTAAGAAAGCAGGAAGTGAACAAATGTAACAGTTACTGATTGTAAAAGTACCAGATGGAGGGGTAGGATTTAATTTTGCTTCTTCCTACTCCTTTTGGACATGTGGAACTGTGAACTGATTATGTGATGCATTCAATTGTAATCTGATGCATGTTCAAATGAAACATTACCATTATCATTACCTTGGAGATACTGACTGTCAATAGCATTTGCGGTGCGCCCTTATTGTGCATTTTGAGCAAAACAAACATTAACAGATGAATTTGTTCCATAAGACATAATGTAAATCCAATGAATCCATTGATAATCAGTTGGAATTAGTTTGTTTGTTGATGATTTAGTAGCAATGTGTGCAGAGGCTGACATCCCATTAGAAAATGTTGCCAGATTGTTACCAATAAATAGATGTACTTTAGAAATTCAGACAATTGTCATTATGTGAGCAAAGGTTTGTAGCTTTTTAAGCATGACTCAGCTGAATTTAATTCTTTCGTCATGTTGTGATAAGAGCGAGGAGACAAGGGTTCAATTCCACCCTTGGCCATCTCTGTGTGGAGTTTGCATGTTCTCCCCGTGCATGCGTGGATTTTCTCCGGGTACTCCGGTTTCCTCCCACATTCCAAAAACATGCTAGGTTAATTGGCGACTCCAAATTGTCCATAGGTATGAATGTGAGTGTGAATGGTTGTTTGTCTATATGTGCCCTGTGATTGGCTGGCCCTTGTGAGGATAAGCAGTAGAAAATGAATGAATGAATGAATGTTGTGATAAGTCCCCAAAAGTATTGCGATACATGCGTACGAGTAGAACAGATTAAATAGGTTTGCGTTATTTCTTAGGGGAAAACTGATTTAGTGACAGTACGTTCCAGTTCCGGAGTCAGACGCTTACTGAGGTTCCACTGTATCCTCCGATGTTATGCTAATTCCCGCCCGTGCTCCTGTAAAGACATTTTGCTTGATGTTGGCAGTGATTTTCAACCAATCCATCCACCCATTTTCTTACTCAAATTTGACAAACATGTACTCCTCTAAAGATATGTCCCAAATTTTGAGGTAATTCAACACAAACACCCTAAAGTTGCAGCTAGTGTTATGTAGAGAGCATTGAGCGGTGCAAGAAATTTCAAGGCATGACTACAATGTGGTGTATTTGTCATGAAAACAACAGCAAAGGCAACACTTTATGGTGCATGTTTGGACCAATTTGTCCCTTTTGGGTCTGGAGTTTCAGGAATAAATGAGTTTGCTTACACAAATAAATACATCTGTCCAATTTCTTCCACTGCTCATTGCCGGAAGCCACTTTTCAAACCTGAACCTCGGTAGACGGCTTGAAAATCTTTTTCCTGGACTGGCTTCTATTATCGACTACTTTGCAGACTATTTCTATGCACATTTCCAGGAAGTGAGAACGGGATGCTGTGACATTTGAAGGAGCTTTCAACGTGCTATTAGTCAAGCTACCTGGCAAAGTGAGATAGCACTGAAATCCCCATTTGTGGACCAACCCAGCATGTTCGAGGCAGAACACTGATCGAACCCGCCTTTTTTTCCATGTTGGAAATATAGTATCTAGCACCGGTGGGACCTCACTGCCGATTCAACATCAGCATGCTTATTCTTTAAAGGCTTTATGAGCACTCTCCTCTCCCCCTGTGAAGCTCAGATGGGAAGATCTCATCTTCTTGAGAGCCCACACGAGTTGTGAAAGCCTCTCTTGAGTTGTTATTTACAAAATGCTTTGTTTTGTGGTCAAAATAGCTTCCTATTTTGTGGTCTTTGTGTGATATTAATGTTTTATTGTTTCCATGCACGCTAAAGCGGCAGAGTGGTGATGCATTAGTTATGACTGAGCTGTTTTATTTGGAAGTTCGCAACTAAATCACCTGTCCTCACTTCCCATCATCACTCTAGAGAGATTCACAAAGCAGCCAAAGCTTTTTATTCCACAGCGGGATGTATTTCTGAATTAATAATGCCATCAGTCAACATCTCTTCTTCCATCTTGTTAGAGTTCGCTATTGTTCTTTATAGAAGTTCTGCTGCACTGCAGGCTCTTGCATCTCTGCTCGAGATGATGTTTGACCTTGTTTGTTCATGTACGGGGTGATTGGCTGTCCAAATAGTTGACAGTGGATGTGGGATTTGCTAAATGTCAATCAAAGTCCCGTGTGCTGTATACTGAAGCATGCTGAGACTTCTTAAGCTTCTTCAGACCTGTGGGGCTGCAGTTGCTGACGAGTCAGATGATTGATTATCGTTGCTATGGGAAGGTCAGGAAGCAAAGTGAAGGCTTTTGTCCACACACAAACCAAACCGCAACACATTGTTATGCTATGCATTTCTCATTTTTTGTTTCATTTCTGGTTCAATTCCTTTTTTAATAATAAAGTGAATTTAATACTGAATAAGATTGTAGTATTTTTAGAAGTAAGTCCAGTTGATCTGCATGGTGGATGAGTGGTTAGTGTGCAGGCCATGCAGCTAGGAGACCCAAGTTCAATCCCACCCTCGGCCATGTTTGCATGTTCTCCCTGTGCATGCGTGGGTTTTCTCCGGCCGGGTACTCCGGTTTCCTCCCACATTCCAAAAACATGCTAGGTTAATTGGCGACTCCAAATTGTCCATAGGTATGAATGTGAGTGTGAATGGTTGTTTGTCTATATGTGCCCTGTGATTGGCTGGCTACCAGTCCAGGGTGTACCCCGCCTCTCGCCTGAAGACAGCTGGGATAGGCTTCAGCACCCCCGCGACCCTCATGAGGATAAGCGGTACAAAATGAATGAATGAATGAATAAGATTGTAGTATTTTTGGAAGTAAGTCTTGTTGATCTGCACGGCGGTTGAGTGGTTAGCGCACAGGCCACACAGCTAGGAGACCCAAGTTCGATTCCACCCTCGGCCATCTCTGTGTGGAGTTTGCATGTTCTCCCCGTGAATGCGTGGGTTTTCTCCGGGTACTCCGGTTTCCTCCCACATTCCAAAAACATGCTAGGTTAATTGGTGACTCCAAATTGTCCATAGGTATGAATGTGAGTGTGAATGGTTGTTTGTCTATATGTGCCCTGTGATTGGCTGGCTACCAGTCCAGGGTGTACCCCGCCTCTCGCCTGAAGACAGCTGGGATAGGCTCCAGCACCCTCGCGACCCTCATGAGGATAAGCGGTAGAAAATGAATGAAAGTCCTCTTGATGACACCGGATGGTAGAGGAGTAATTACACAGTGTGCTGTAATACTGTGAGTTTGTGAGTGTGTGTGTGTATGTGTGAGATTAAATCCCACTCCAGCAGATTATCCAAAGTCGTTTCCAAGATCTCTGTATCATTTAAATGACAATAGGAGATCATCTTCAATTTGTGTTCCATGATGGCAATAATGTAATAATGCTGCCTTTTCTCTGCCCCCACAGCGGAAGATGACGTAATGATGACATTTCATTCATTTATTTCATCTAATGTGACTTTGTGTGTCGGTACAGTAGGTTAGAGTCACTACTGTTGTACTACGTGTGTTCATTTTTTAGTGTGGCTCTCTCTTCCTTTCTTAATGTCTCTCTTCCTTCTGGCTCTTTATTTATCTCAGAGGGTCCTCCCTTCTGCTATATTGTGTGTGTGTTTGTGTGTGTGAGGTCAGTGGGGAGTGAGGTGCCTCATAATCCGGTTGTCAAACCAGCTGCCACCTCCAAACAACCCCTATCCTCACTTACCTTTTTCCTTCTTGTCTGTCTCTTTGTTGCTTAGCAAAATGTTGTCACAGAGATTAAAACATGACCAGATTTCTTAATTAATCACATTCATTCATTTTCTACGAGGGTCGCGGGGGGTGCTGGAGCCTTTCCCCGCTGTCTTTTGGTGAGAGGCGGGGTACACCCTGGACTGGTGGCCAGCCAATCACAGGGCACATATAGACAAACAACCATTCACACTCACATTCATACCTATGGACAATTTGGAGTGGCCAATTAACCTAGCATGTTTTTGGAATGTGGGAGGAAACCGGAGTACCCGGAGAAAACCCACACATGCACGGGGAGAACATGCAAACTCCACACAGAGATGGCCGATGGTGGAATTGAACCCTGGTCTCCCAGCTGTGAGGTCTGCGCGCTAGCCACTCAGCTGCCGTGCAGCCCTTAATTAATCACATGATGGATGGATGGATGGATAGATGGATAGATGGATAGATGGATAGATGGATAGATGGATAGATGGATAGATGGATAGATAGACTTTCTTTATTGTCATTGCACAATAACACAGCAGTGAAATTGCCAACGAAATGTTGTTGCCTGGCTCCCGTATAATAATAAATAATAAATAATAATGTGGAGAATAAAATGACAAATTTTGCCGGTCTCCATAAATTACCATATGCATTTGTGTCTGTTTTTTAGTGTTTCATAATCGAGACGCTTCATAGAACAACAGCGAGCAGAGTGGCACCTTTTGTCAGTCATACAGTCTTTGTCTCCGTGGGGAGAGGCGGGGCCACTAGCGTACATACAATACCACAGCCCCTGTATGTTTTGTGTTAAATCTGTTATATTCTAAAGCTGCAGTTATTTTGCCATCAAAATCGTTTTGTCCTGTGTTGTTTTTGTTGTTTTATAGAAAACAAACGTGTTCATACAAAAAAGATGGACGTCAGTTGTTTCTCTGCAGAAATTTTCTCTGATTTTTGGTCAAAAATCAGGTGTTGAAACCACACTATGTTCTCCTGTCGATTTATAAAGACCCCAAAAGGCTAGAAACAAACTCATTTTTTCTGATGAGAGTGTAAAGTTTCTTTACACAGTTTAAATGTTTATGTAGTCCTACAATATTCCAATATTCTGTGGGTCTTGAAAGTCCATATCACTGGTATTCCATTCACTTCTCATCAATCTAAAAGTATTTTTTTTTCCATAGATGGCGTTCACAGCATTTCCGCTCACTGTGTCCTCCGTGTCCTCATCATCACCGAGGACATGCTGGGCAGCAGCGTCACTGTCCGCCTCCAGAACATGTCCCAGGAGCACTTCTTGTCACCTCAGCTGGGTCACTTCCTGGAGGGGGTGTCGGCCGTGCTTTCGGTGCCCGTTGAGGACGTCTTTGTCTTCAACATCCAGCCGGACATGGACGCCGCCCCAGGAGGAATCCTGAACGTCAGCTTCTCTGCCGCACTGCCGGGAGGACATTTCTTTCCTTCCGAGGCCCTGGAGGAACAACTGTACCTAAACAGGCTGCGGCTGACATCGCTCACACAGATGGAGGTTGGTAAAATACCCAATTCCGCCTTGAATTGAGTCAAATTAGACCAAAAAGTTGCGTTGTTGCCGTGGCAACAGGGGCCACGATGTGAATGTATGAGTGACAAGTACAAAAGCACTCTACCTTGAAGGGAAAAAGGTGCTGAATGAATGCAGCCTTTTTCCGTATGTGGAAGAATTATTTGAATAATGAAAAAAAAATATTAACATAATAATAATAATAATAATAATAATATAATAATATATAAACATATTCAAGAAAAATAATAATATAATAATAATAATAATATATAAACACATTCAAGAAAAATATAATAATAATAATAAACATATTCAAGAAAAAAAGAATATTGTAATAATAATATAATAATAATATATAAACATATTCAAGAAAAAAGAATATTTAAGAAAATAAAGAATGTAATAATAATAATAATATAATAATAATATATAAACATATTCAAGAAAAAAGAATATTCAAGAAAAAAAAGAACATAATAATAATAATAATAATAATAATAATAATAATAATAATAATAATAATAATAATAATAATAATAATAATAATAATAATAATAATATATAAACATATTCAAGAAAAAACAATATAATAATAATAATAATATTCAAGAAAAAAAGAATATTCAAGAAAAAAAGAATAGCATTTAAATTTGCCGGCTGATACTAGCTACCACTACTAACAATGTCTTCCTCTCCTGTCCTTTCAGGTCCTGCCATTTGACGACAACGTGTGTCTCCGCGAGCCGTGCCAGAACTACATGAAGTGCATCTCCGTGCTGCGCTTCAATAGCTCCGCCCCCTTCATCTCCTCGCCCTCCATCCTGTTCCGGCCCATCCACCCCATTGCTGGCCTTCGCTGCCGTTGTCCGGTGGGCTTCACTGGTGACTACTGCGAGATGGAGATCAACCTTTGCTACTCCAACCCCTGCCTCAACGGAGGGGTTTGCGCCCGAAAAGAGGGAGGGTACACGTGCATTTGCCGAGAAGACTACACTGGTGAGTAGCGATGGAGTGTATTTAGAAAGGCAAGCGCACATATGCTGTAGAACAACCATTCAAGCTCACATTCACATTTATAAACAATGAGAAATATATGTTTCATTCTCATGAACACAATGGCTTTCAAAAGTGGGGCAGCTCTCGCCATTGCAGGTGTGGAGTAAAAATAGAGTGATACATGGATGAGGACAAGGGAACACAAAAGGGATCAAAAGCCGAGTGGAGGCCGAGGAGAAGGTAGCATTTACAGAGGACGTTATATGAAGCGAGCACTGCAGGGGGAAATGGGATGAGTGATGTCCTCGATTGCAGCCAAGGAAATCCATTGGCTTCTGGGTGGTTGGTTTGTGTAGGCGTCGGGGTGAGTCGGCCTCTTGTCAAAAAGCCTGGGGGCAAAGAGGTGGAGCGTGAACAAACGGGGCAATTGATTCTGCAAAACATGAAAATCTCCAGTGCGCTCATTCATTTTTTTTCCACACAATTTAGCTTCCATTTTACACTCATTCACTCTCTGATTATGAGAGGACCTTTTTAATCCTTATGTCTTTGGACTTTCACTTAACTTTGAGCTATGACCCCGTTTTACATCTATTGATGTGTTGGCTGATTCAGCGAAACGGACCACTTGTAACCTCTAGTATTCATCACTTAGCCAAGGATGGGAAGCCTCCGATGGTGTGTGGTCAGGATAGGCGGGTGAGGCAGAGCTTTGACTCCAAGCTCACCAGAAGGTGATCGGACTACCACAACTCTGCAAAGCCTTTTAAGATACAGCTAACAACAGAATAATTGATGACAGAATAGCTCATTTATGTATGTGAAAAAAAGTCACAGATTAGACAAACTAGGTGATTTGGGCTTCATTATGCGTTTCTTTAGGCGCTATAGAGGAGAAAAGGCTTTAAAAGGGAGCGAGACCTACAGAGGGAAGACAAGAGGAAAGATGGAGGGATGCTGCGTGGAGTATATTGGCCTCCAGGGATGTACCATGTGTTAGGGAGGAGGCGGGAAAGGGGGGCGGTGCAAACTAAGATGCCGAGGGGTGGCTGAAGAATATGCTGGCTTTGATGAATAAAACATCTGCATGAATGAAGGGATGCTGTGAATACATTAAGCATGGAGGAGGAAGAAGGGATGATGAACAGGAAAAAGGTAGAAAGAAAGACAAGGGAGGAAGGAGCAATAGACAACGGAGGAGGTAAAAATAGGATTCAGGCAAGGGGGGCAAAGTTTCCTCATGTGAAAGTTGTTCTTCAACTTTTTTGCATATCACATGACACACGAGTGGGCGACGCAATTATAATATAATACAATATAATATATACAATATATATATTATTGTAATGGACAGTTTGGACACACCTGCTCTGTGCATATGTTTATGATGAAGCACTGTACACTGTATATTTAAAAAAAAAAAATCCACTTTATTTACAGCCTGCCTCCACCTGTTCTCAACCGGGTGTGTATAATGAGCCAGACTGTATGTGTGTGTAAATGGGTTTAAGTGTCAGCACACGTATAATTCATGAGTATTAATGTCTATTTATTTATTTTAATATTAATGAGTCTGTGGAAGCAGGCTGGTGGTGCGAAAGACAAAGGCAGGCAAATCTGCAGTGTTAAAGCAGTTATTTTAGGTAGTAGGTTGTGTGTTGTATGACCTTGTTTGGATTATTGGAAATAGCATTTATCCTCATTTTACCTTTTTGCGTGTTCTTTACTCCCCTGTTATGAGAAGAGAAAATTGGATACCGCGAATATACCATCAAAGATTCTCCTATTTGGTGAAATAGAGCAAAAACAAGCAAGATGCTTGAATTAGCCTGCTGCTGTGTTTAATGGAACTCTCAGGAACACATGACGGGTCCCACGAGGTGGCATATGTGGTGCATGATGCGCATGGTGGCCTCTGATGCACAGTTTGGTAATGGTTTTATTTCATTTGAACATGCATCAGATTACAATTGAATGCATCACATAATCAGTTCACAGTTCCACATGTCCAAAAGGAGTAGGAAGAAGCAAAGCTTATTAAATCCTACCCCTCTGTTTGGTACTTTTACAATCAGTAACTGTTACATTTGTTCACTTCCTGCTTTCCATAATACAGTTTAAGTTTTTTTTTTTTTCTTGTCACCGAAGTATGAGGTGATATGACCATCCAATGACATAATGGGTACCATAGTAAGTGTCAATATAGTGATATATATAGCACATCATGACTGGTTCAAGACTCTTCATCCTTGTATTTAGCAAACATCAACTGCTTGTATTGTTTCTTGAATTGGCTCATCGTTGTGCATTGTTTGACTTCCTTACTCAATCCATTCCATAGTTTGATTCCACATACTGAAATGCTATGGCTTTTTAACGTAGTCCTAGCATAGAAGTGTTTCAAATGTAGTTCTTCCCTGAGATCACATTTCTCCTCTCTTGTAGAGAAGTATTGGATAACATTTTTAGGGAATTGGTTATTTTTAGCTTTATGCATTATTTTAGCTGTTTGAAGAAGAACTACATGAGCAAGTTTAAGTATTTGTGATTTTAGAAATAAAGAGTTAGTATGTTCTCTGTAGGCGGCATTATGAATTATCCTTAATCATTTAAAGTCAAAGAGAGGCGTTCATTTGATTGGTTAAGATTACACTCAGCTGTGTTAAACCCTTTCACGCCTTCCCTCTTTGCCACTTACGGCGGTGGGAGAGATGGAGGCGTGGGTGCGCGATGCTGCGCCAGACTGCGCTGCTCATGAAATTTGCGCTGGCCACACCCCCTTTGCCGTGTATGCTATCTGTCTGTGCATATTTGGATCCTGTGATGTGAAGACTTTTTGCCAGTGGGCAGCAGCTAAAACAGTACAAACAAACGCTTGCATGATGAAACCTGACAGCCTGGAGGACAACACCAATGATTCTTTACACATATATGTGTGTGTATGTGCGTGTGTAAGGAAGATAAATAGTGCAGATAAGAGAGAGGTTCAATGCAGTGGTTGTGTATTGGAAGGGAAAAAAAATCCACATTTGTAGCACATTTGCTGTTTTTTTTTGCTTGTGTGTATGGTGGCCAGCAGGTTCTGAAGTGGGTCCTTAAAGACTAGTTTGTCTCCAGGCTAGTTTCAACCCCTTGTCTGCTCTCTTTATGTGAGTCAAGGGGAGGGTGTGAGTGTGAGTGTGAGCAGCTGCTGTGTCAGACAGCGTTTGTGTCCAAATGTGCTCTAGGAAAGGTGAACACTGAGCCAGTCTTTACTGGATGTGGTATGTAGTAATGGGTGGCTTGTGTGGGTGTTTCTGTGCAAGTAGCCAACAAGTGAGGTAGATGATAGCCATGTTTTTGATGAATCCAGAAGAAATTTTGACCCTGAAGGGAACTTAACCTTCATTTGGACCTCATTTTATTCGACATGGTAACTATTTAAACCTCTGTTGGGTGTTTTTTTTTTAATCTCTCTAATATTCTGTGTTCCTTCGTTAAGGACTGACCTTTACTCTGATCAAATGAAGCGTTTATCCTCCTCAAGGAATCAGACCCCTGCTGCTTACACTCCACAATCAAGATGTCATTTGCATAAAGATGAGAATGTGACTGGAATGAGTGTCTTTTGTTGCATTGAAATGTGCCTGACACTCTGAACAACCTGCCTGTGAGGTTTTGGTGTGAGATGTGCACCTGTCAACCTGGCAATTTACAACTGCGCATGGTGCGCTTCGCCTGCGCCAAGAATATACCAGGTCGGAGCTGGCCACCTTTCAGCGCACCTTTGGTACACTGTTTTGTCACAAAATTGTCACTGTGCTAAGCTGAAAATGTGGACACCTCCATTGGTGCGCCACCACGCCCATCTCGGGGCTGTCCAGTCTATTAATTTACCAAATTGGGTGGTCACAGTGGTGCGCCGGACCAAATTACCACTGTGTGGGCTGTTACATTACAATATTTTTTCATGCTAATAGCCTATAATTTCCAAATATATAATTAGTGCTTTTATGTTTGTATATAGTATTATGTAATATTATGTAATATATTTCATAAGATTTATGGTATCTTTTGGTAAAATATCTACCTCTTCTTCACAGGTGACCGCTGTGAGTTCGATCGCCGTCATGGCGGCTGCATGCCGGGCGTATGTCGTAACGGAGGAACATGTCGGGAGCTCTCTGGCGGCGGCTTCCGATGCGAGTGCCCCGCCGGTGGGTTCGAGCGGCCATATTGCACCGTCACTGCCCGCTCCTTCCCGCCTAAAACCTTCGCCATGTTCCGGGGCCTCAGACAGAGATTTCACCTCTCTTTCTCTTTAACGTAAGTAGATATGAAAAAATGATTCTTCTTTCTGAGCTGTCACCTCTCAAAATCCAATTTCCCTCATCCAGAGATCTGTAATTACATTCTTTGATTCATCAAGGCTCCATCTTTTTAGTTCATCACGATCTCAGAGATGGATGCTATTAGCTTTCCCTCTTTGTTTCTTCTCTCATCTTTCAGTTGTTCACCAAGTCTCATTAACATCTGAGATCCCAATAAATCTAACTTTGTTTTGTCTGGAGCGGTTTTCCAATTCTTCCAACTTCTCCCATAACAAAGTGATATCTTCTTTTGTAGCTGGGGGATTAACTTGATGTTCTTGCTCAGTTGATCCCATATACTGTATTGGCCTTTTGTGTTGAATTTGACTTCTAATAGTGACTAACCTCAAAGCAGGGGTCTCAAACTCAATTTACCTGGGGGCCACTGGAGCTAGGGTCTGGGCAAGGCTGGGCCGCATCAGGTTTTCAAAAAAAAAACAAAAAACCGCATTTATTAAAAACAGAAAAATATTCAAACTTTTTCAGTGCTTTGGTTCAGATTTTCTACAATAAAAGCTCTGATAAAACATTCCATTGTTCTCAAATATCTTCATTTTTATTTTTCTGCACAAAATAAGATGAAAAATAAATAAACAAATCAAGAATAAAGAAAATCAATCAATCAGTAATAAATAAATATAATAATAATAAAACAGCAAATAATAAAAACTTAAGAAACCACATATATTTGGTGGGTAGACAAATTATTTTTTTCAGATTAAAATGAACAAAGCATTATTAGAGCCCTGTAGACATGACAAAACACGACTATAGTCACATTTATACTCTTTTTATTTACAACATATTGCGCAATTGCAGGGTCTTGAGACACATGCTAACTCGCAAACTAGAGAGCTATTTAGAGTTATTTCCTTTAAACTTAAATACCCAAAAACTTACCACTTCCACGCGGATAGGGAGGATAACTACTAACCTTTAACATGAACATTAATCAAACGTAATAATTTTTTCTGGGTACATGATACCATACAGCATCCATATCAAACTTGCGCGGGCCGCACTAACAATAAACTTTCATATCAAGGCGGGGGCCTCAAACTAGTGTCCTGCGGGCCACATTTGGCCCACGGGCCGCGTGTTTGAGACCCCTGCCTTAAAGGTTCTCCATGTCATTCTTACTCAAATTTTATATTTTATTCCTCTTTACCTTTTTTGTTGCATGGGAAAAAAAATATTTGGCTTGATTTCACACAACACTGCAATGCACGGCTGTGTTTATTTTTATATATTCCCTTTTCATCAGTCACTCTTAGAGGTGCAATATTTGTCTTTGTAATTTTGCCCAAGGACAGATACCGGGTAAATACTGTCTGCTGTTTTATTCACGGGGGCTGCAGCATGTACTGTTTGTGTGTCCCGGCCAGCTGGAATAGGAGTGTGTGCTGCTAAGATGAATGAATAGCTGACTGAACAGATTTTAAGCGGAACAACATCAATATGCTTTGGCCTCAGGGGAGACAAATATTAAATAAAGATGTTTTCTGCTCAATTTGTACAACATATTTATTTAATGTCCAATTAGATAATCCAACAATTTATAACAGACCTATGCAGTTTATCCTTTCAGCCTTTTTTTTACTGGTGATTGTGCAACTGTTGTTTGCTTCGGAGAAATGCGATAGCTCTGCATTCTGCTGCATGGTGCAGCACTGCGTGGCCTACTGCAGAGACACAATAGAATAGCTATCGAAATGACCTGTATTTGTTTTGGTCCCTAGCAGGAGGAGCTTTCACATTGTAGTCATGGTAACTAGACTACCTACAACTACCTACTTCAGGCACTTGAAAAGCCATTATTGGCAGTATTTTACTTATTAGCTACTGTCTTCTACAATATTTACAGTCATAATTTTGTTATGTTAGGACTTATAGAGTGTTTAGATTTGTTTGCATATATGTTTGCATATATCTGTGAACTAACTATGACATAATAATATGTGTGTCTTTTCAAGGTTTGCGACACTTGAGAACAACGGTCTTCTTTTCTACAATGGCCGCTTCAACGAGAAACATGACTTCATCGCTTTAGAGATCCAAGAAGGACAAGTGGTGCTGAAATATTCTACAGGTATGTTTTGGTTTTTGCTAACATTGTCCACCATATTTACGAAGTGTCCATTGATGTCACGGACGAAATGGGTTAATTTCAAGTTTTATGCAATACCCGCAGGTGAATCGTCCACTCAGGTGAGTCCCTTCCTGCAAGGAGGCGTGAGTGATGGGGAGTGGCACACGGTTCACATCCACTACTACAACAAGGTGAGTTTATCCTCAATTGTGTTTTTATTCTTACCCATATACAGTGTAATTTATATATATTTATTAGGGATGACAAGCAATTAAAATATTTAATCATGATTAATCACACTGTCTGTAGTTAACTCAGAATTAATCACATTTAATCGCAGATAGAAATGATAATAATTATTATTTTATTAATATATATTATTTACTTATATATTATTACTTAAATTATTTACTTATATATTACTTATTTATTATTTATTTTACATTATTTTAAAAATATATATACACTCTGAAAGCATATTTTTGGATTACTATTTTTCTTTATTATTTTTTATATTATTTATTATCAGCTCTTAAACTCGCCCACATATGTTCAACAAATACAAAATGTGAGCGAGTGAGACCTCTCACACTGACACCAAGGCTTTTTGTACAAATGTAAATATCCAAAACAAAGCACAATAGTGCAATTATCTGACTACAATAGTCCCCCAGTTTTTGAATGTTTAATGCAAGCGGCAATGTGTCCTACTTTGTTTGACAGTCTTTGAACGCACCATCTCCCTTTTTGCCCATGCACAGATGGATGTATGGATGTATTTAGATGCATTTTTTTACCTTTTTCTTTTACATCATATTTGCTTCCAAATGCTGATACTATGTGGGAATACATAATTGTAAGATTTGATGACTTTATTGAGTGTTAATGTGTATATTCGTGGTACACAATCTCTCTGAAAAAGTATTGCTTTGTACTGCTGTTTTTTGGTGCTTTTGTTCTGTCTGCAGAACTCCAGCAGATATTTTTATTTGAGCATAAATGTGTGTGTTCCATCACGTGGGCATTTGCTTGTTATTCCATCCGTACACAATGGATGCACATTATCTTTAATTTTTTGTTCTTTTTTTTTTTTTTATTCCTCAGCCAGCTATACGCTATGTGAGTATGCGTGTGAATGAACTTACATGCTGTCTCGTCTTCCAATCAGATTTTTTTTTCCTCAGTATTGTTTTGTTGTCTTACTGACCCTTTTCCCCTTTCCTTGCTAACAATGAGATGACGTGTATCCCACTGGTTTGCCTTGGAGTCATTGGGGGTATATGCTGATAGTGGTTATACATAGCCAGCCAGATAGCATCCGCAATCAGACTTAATCGGTCCCACGACGGTGGTTATCGACTTATGTTTTTATGCCAAGTGTGCGTTCACATGAAAGATGGCGTTTGATGTCATATTATTACGTCTGCTGAAAAGTTGAGGCTCTCAGCCAGTGTATTTTATATAGGATTTATTACACTAACTATTCCCAACTAGTCTTTTTTATTTAGAAATGCTGCACAAGTTGCATTCAATGCACCTTATAGTTTTTGTGGAAAAATTATTTCCTCCACATGAGAAAATTCAGTCGATACACAGTGGGATACATTGTGGTGGCCTACAAGGTGCATTTCTACTTGACAATATAATGTTTCGATATTGTTTGTTGTGCCGTCTTACTCCCTGCTGTCGATAAATATAACCTTGACGTTTATCCTGTTTTCCTCTGCACGTCTGCTCGTGTGTGGTTGTTGTTTCTTTACATCACACATTTAATCTTCTGTGCTTGTTTGTGTGTGGTCAGCCTAAGCGCAGCATGAGTGGCGAGGCCCAGGGTCCATCAGATGAGAAGATTGCTGTGGTAAGCGTTGATGACTGCGATACAGCCTTGTCACTCCGCTTTGGCACGCAGCTTGGAAATTACAGCTGCGCCGCTCAGGGCAAACAGACCAGCAACAAGAAGTGAGTTCTTTTACGTACAGTATATATGTTGACAAAGTCAATTAGTTACAACTCATCACTCGTCCCTTGTATTATTGTATTCAGGATTTCATTGTTTGTGGAGTTATGTCATTGATAATAGTGCTGTGTTAATCCAGGCTAAATTGGGATTCGAACAGGTGTACAGAGTTCGTCTTACCTGGGGATACTTACCAAGGGAGTCACCTGCAGGAATGTTTGGGCTGGAGCCACCATGAGTTTCTGGGTTTTATAGTTTTGGTGATGTCATTAGTGACATCATCAGATCATACCATGTACTAGGGATGGGGGAGGGGTTGTAAGGTTGGATGGGTATTTAATCTTGGGTTCGGGTAGGGAAATATGTGTATGGGTTAATGTTTTATGGAGAGTTGTAGTAGCAGTGGGGTCACATCAGATGATGGTGTTGAAATCCAGTTTTTTGTAGACCAACCTATGGACGAAAGTGGGACATTCTGGGCAGATTGGGAGCCCTATAAGAGGAGTAGCTGGGGATGTGTGGCAGGGTGGCTGCAGTACTAGATTTTAGTGATGTGTTCTTCTTGTTGTTTTCGGAAGTCAACTCAAGTCATTCTTTTTTTTTTCAAATTTATTATTATTATTTTTTTTTAGTGTTTTCCACAAGTTTCTCTGCCAAGCTAAATAAGTCTGCCTCCTGAATTGTTTTGGCCTTCAGACACTACATTACGACAATATACGTTTACACTTCAAGTACCATGCAATATATACTGTATATGTAGATGTGATGTTCACACAGCACAGATTTTCAATAATATTCAGGTCTGGAGCCTGAAATGGCCATTCTAGAACATTATACTTGTTCCTCTGCATGGATGCCTTAGTAGAATTTGAGGTGTGTTTAAGGTCATTGTCTTGTTGGAAGTCCAGCCCCACCACTGATTCTTGAGCAGTGTTGGTAAGAATCTGCTGATACTGACTAGAATCCATACCACCTTCAACTTGACGAAGATTCCCAGTACCTGTACTGGCTACACAGCCCCACTGCATGATGGAACCACCACTAAATGTTACTGTGGGTAGCAAGTGTTGGTCTTGGAATCCGCCATGCATACCGCCACTTGTTATGTTCAAATAACTCCATGGTGGTCACAGCTAGGAGACCTGGGTGCGATTCGGAGTTTGCTGCTTCAGCAAATACTTATCTATTTATCTACTTTTTTTTTTTTTTATCACTGCTCATGTGAAATTTCGAGTGTCGTAATGTGTCATTTGTAACCCTACTTGTGGTGTCTGCTGACAATTTTGTATAACAAACACAAACCAAGCTTGTCGTCGTGGTGATGCGCGGCCTCTGGGTAATCTGTAATCATGTTGGCTGTGTCATGTCAGCCCACAGCAACAGAGAATGGATCAGAGAAGGTCTAGCCGTTGTAAATCTCTCCTCTCTGCACGTCTCCTCGTCAGAACTGATTTTTTTGTTAATATCTGACAAAAGTTGAGCTTCATCTCTAGTTTGTGTGACTCCGGGGCCATTTGTCTTGTTTTGTTTCCTCAGTCTCGCTCAAGCGCTACTAAAGCAAAGCTCTGGAAACAGAAAAGCTCTCCCAGTGACAGCACATTCATGTCTCATTTTTATGTAATGTGACATATTCTTTTGTTTCATCCACTCACCTTCCTGCTATCTTTTTTCTACATTTCTACTCTCTTGATGTTTGCTGTAACTCACACTTAATCTTTGTTTGTTCATCTGCCTCCCCGGCTGCCTCCTGTCATCCTTTTATCTTTTTTTTTTGCCTCCATTTTTTTGTTTTTTATTTTTTTGCTCCTGTCTCCGCTGTATTCCCACTCTGCTTTGTAATCCAACTGATATTTAATCTCCTTCATCTTTCTTCTTGTCGCCTGTTTGCAATTCATTTCTTCCTCTGATTTATCTTTACCCTCAACATGACCACCATTAGTATTTGAATTCCTTCTTGAACACCACAATCTAATTGCTAAATGTACTGCAAAAAAGGTCAGTAAGGATAATTCATAATGCCGCCTACAGAGAACATACTAACTCCTTATTTCTAAAATCACAAATACTTCAACTTGCTGATATAGTTCATCTTCAAACAGCTAAAATAATGCATAAGGCTAAAAATAACCAATTCTCTAAAAATGTCATCCAATACTTCTCTACAAGAGAGGAGAAATATGATCTCAGGGAAGAACTACATTTGAAACACTTATATGCTAGGACTACGTTAAAAAGCCATAGCATTTCAGTATGTGGAATCAAACTATGGAATGGATTGAGTAAGGAAGTCAAACAATGCACAACGATGAGCCAATTCAAGAAACAATACAAGCAGTTGATGTTTGCTAAATACAAGGATGAAGAGTCTTGAACCAGTCATGATGTGCTATATATATCACTATATTGACACTTACTATGGTACCCATTATGTCATTGGATGGTCATATCACCTCGTACTTCGGTACGAGGTACATTATTAAAAAAAAAAAAAAAAAAAAAAAAACTTAAACTGTATAATGGAAAGCAGGAAGTGAACAAATGTAATAGTTACTGATTGTAAAAGTACCAGATGGAGGGGTAGGATTTAATAAGCTTTGCTTCTTCCTACTCCTTTTGGACATGTGGAACTGTGAACTGATTATGTGATGCACTCAATTGTAATCTGATGCATGTTCAAATGAAATAAAACCATTACCATTACCATAATCCCCTCCCTTTTTTTATTAGGTTCTTCCCTTTTCTCCTGACGCTCTGTATTAATGAACTATCTTCCATTTCCTTCTTATTAGGTCTCTTGACCTAACAGGTCCACTCTTCTTGGGTGGAGTTCCCAACGTTCCGGATAACTTCCCATTTGGCACCAGGGAGTTTATTGGCTGTATGAAGGAGCTGCACATTGACAACAAGCCGCTGGACCTGGCTGGGTTTATTGCCAACAACGGAACCCTCCCAGGTCAGCACTGCTAGTCGTTATTCTTCTTTTGTGTCACTTGTGTGAACAAACCAGCCCAGTAACTATATCAGGAAATGCATTATGTAAAGGTATAATTGTGATATTTGACTGTTTTTTTGCATTCCTGAAATGTATGGTGTACCTTTCCACGATAGCCAATTCAAGAAACAATACAAGCAGTTGATGTTTGCTAAATACAAGGATGAAGAGTCTTGAACCAGTCATGATGTGCTATATATATCACTATATTGACACTTACTATGGTACCCATTATGTCATTGGATGGTCATATCACCTATCAAAAAAAACCTTAAACTATATTAGGAAAGCAGGAAGTGAACAAATGTAACAGTTACTGATTGTAAAAGTACCAGATGGAGGGGTAGGATTTAATAAGCTTTGCTTCTTCCTACTCCTTTTGGACATGTGGAACTGGGAACTGATTATGTGATGCATTCAATTGTAATCTGATGCATGTTGAAATGAAATAAAACCATTTCCATTACCATAGGCTGCACTGCTAAACTTCCCTACTGCAAGTCCAATCCCTGTCAGAATGGAGGAACCTGCCGGGTCAGCTGGGAGACGTTCTCCTGTGATTGCCCACTTGGGTACGGAGGCAAGGACTGCGGCCATGGTGAGAGTCTTTTCAGTTTCATTTCATGGTTGATTCTTGGTATATTTTACCTTGTCACCCCATGAAGGTCTTTTCAATAGCTCGCTAACGTTGTCGTGAAAGCATCCATTAAGGTACTTAGCAGAAAATGTTCACAGTATTAAAAAAATGCTTTTGGTTTTCAGTGGCAGACATGTACAGCACGGTTCAATGCTTTTACCAAAAGCACATCAAAAACATGTTTTTTCCCGTAGTGATGCCCCACCCCCATCGCTTCCTGGGAAACAGCGCCCTGTGGTGGGACTTGAAGAATGATGTAACCATTTCCACTCCTTGGTACCTGGGCTTGGTGTTCCGAACCAGAGCCAGAGAGGGGACTCTGCTCCAGGCCCAGGCCGGCCAGTACACCAGCCTGCTCTTCCAGGTCTCTCCAGTTTCTCCGTGCTTGGTTTCTAGATTGTGTTCACTGACGTTTCCCATCCCTTTCCAGCTAACAAATGGCCAGCTAGTTTTCTCTGTGACTCGGGGTTCAACCAGACCAGTGAGGCTGAGGCTGGATCAGGTTCAAGTGGCGGACGGGCGGTGGCATGACCTCCAGCTTGAGTTGCGTGATGTGCACAGCGGGCGTGAGACGCGTTACGTCGCTACACTTCGCCTTGATTTTGGACTCTATCAGGTAAGAGATACTTGAAATGATCACTCATTTATCACTGCACCTTTATCCAGATTTTCACAAAATTGTAACGGGTCCATGCTGTCAATCAGTCTGCTCTGCATTAAATATTAAAATGCCAATGACGAGAGGACACAGAAAGAGGATTGAACTAAGAAGTGGCAGAATAGCAAATAGCAATAATATTTTTTACTGTCTTACATCATTTAGATAAGAGTGACAAGTTGATATATGAGACGATGACACAGTCACCACCAATTAGACTGATTGTGTTTGTTTGGCACCGACTGTCAGCCCAACATCAATCCTGACTGCTGAAAGAGGAACCTCTTAAATGGGACTTATTGATTTATAGTTCATGCTTCATGTTCCCAGCTATTATGTCAGCATTGGCCCACTCTATATTGATCTGAATGTTATTGTTAGCTTTTACTTAAAAGTGGACCTATTATGCTTTTTCCACTTTTCTGACCTATAAATGTAGTTAGAATGTTGTATTCCAGTGTTAAACGATGCCAGTGTTTCAGATAATGAGGTTTGCACATTTCGAAGTGAGCTCTGAACGCTCGGTTTCAGAGAGTTTTTTCTAACATTGGCTCTTATGACATCACAGAGTGCAGGGCTTCCTTATATGGGCATGTACTGCTTCTCACAAGCTCTGCCTTTCATTGTAGGGTGTTAGCTAAGCCTCCCAGGGAGAGTTTCTTCGGGTGTAAGGGAAAGCCATTTTGTCTCTGATGAGGATGCTGAGGTTCTCATTGGGAGTGACCAGGATGGATAGGATCAGCAACAAGTACATCAGAGGGACATTACATGTTAGAGGCCAGAGGATGGATAGTGAATATATTGGTAGAAGGATGCTGCGTAGAGGAAGCCCAAAGAGGAGGTTTATGGATGAAGTGAAGGAGGACATGAGGAGCGACTGATTTGCTGTGACGACCCCTGAAGGGAAAAGCCGAAAGAGAAAGAAGAAGAAGGGGACCTTTAATGTATACATCATCTCAACTGGTCGTGACAACCTTGATAGCTTCACTCCAAAACAATTACCTTTTACGAGGTCAAACACTATCATCATTGAAACGATATCTTTATGCATCTTTGTTCAGGAATTCAGTTTCCATCCATTATTAATGATCATCCTTTCTTTCCCCCCCTCCTATTAGGGAACAGCAATAGTGGGAAATGAGATTCATGGTTTGAAGGTGAAACATCTGCATGTGGGTGGAGTGTTGGGCTCTGGAGAGGTCCAGAACGGGATAAAGGGATGCATACAGGTGAGGATTCATGGATTCATTATCCATGAAGCAGAAGCCAATTTGCTCCGTTAAATCTTAAATGCCATGACACCCCCTCTATCTCATTCTAGGGCGTTCGTTTGGGTGTGAGACCGGATTCTCCCTTGTTGCCCCGCCCCTCCAGAACGGTAAAAGTGGAGATCGGCTGCAATGTCGGCAACCCCTGCGTTTCATCTCCTTGCCCCGCCCACAGCCGATGTTCTGACCACTGGGAGCGACATTCCTGCATATGTGAACCAGGTGAGAACCTTCCCTCCACATCCATCCAATCCATCTCACAGTTTGGAGATCATTGAAACGAGAGAGAAAGAAACCCAAACTTCTTAATTGGCTGAGTCTAATGAAGGAGGAAAAGATTAAAGCAGAAGTCGACACAACAGAGATGGAAAACACATGAAGACATGAACCAAAAAGATGAAACACAGCAACAGACAGATTGAAAATGTTAATGGTTAATTAAGGGAAGGCAGTGGCAGACTGGAATAATGTAAACAGAGGAGGTTTGGGGCGGCAGATGGAAATCGGAGAAGAAAGAAGGTCTCATCAAATAGCCTGGAAACACTGGAGACGAACTCTTTGAATAGCTCTACAGTATCAGAGCGGTGAGAAGTAAACATTACATAACAATAAATCAATAAATATACTGTCTTTATTATTTTGTTATGTTGATTGGTAGAACCACAAAATGAATTATGTGTCAGGAGATCGGGACGGCTGAAGACAGCTGGGATAGGCTCCAGCACCCCTGCGACCCTCTTGAGGATAAGCGATACAGAAATTGGATAGATGGAACTTGGACTTTTTTCCTTATTGTTCAGTGCGGCCCTTAAGCTAAAACTGTAAGACAGTGTATGTGCAAACTCAACAAATTAAGAAAGTAAGAGTGAAGTTGCTAACAAGAAAAAGTTAGAAAATGAGAGCAAGTGCTTGCAGCAAAGATGGAGGGAGTAAAGAAGGAGTGGTGAAGAGGATACATATGTGTGTGTGTGTGTGTGTGTGTGTTTGAGAGCCTAAGGCCCGGCAGCCTGAAAAAAGGAAGCAGAGAGGCAATGCTCCTCTTGCAGCATCCTTTGTATGCCAGACTCTAGCCTGTGAGCTAATGCTAAAGCACCTGAACTTATTCAATTGGAACATCACATACAAACACATAATCGTATGGAAAAAAACTTCCTGTGTGTACACTCGGAGTTTATTTTAAGCTCCGGCTCTCATTATCTTTGATTAGCACGATGATCATTAAAAATGGAGAACGCCAGACAACAAGTGCAGCTCAAAGACGAATAAAAGTTTAATAAGAGCACGGAAAGAAAAAATAAGAGAGGTGCGCTGTAAATAATTCTCTTTCATTTGAGAGACAAGATATGCAAATGACAGTCTATGGAACCGCTGTACGTTTAAATGAGACCTTTTGTTTTACATTTTTGATGGATTTTAATACTCATGTGCTCATGATAGCCTTGAGGACTCTAATTTAAATGTCACTTTAAAATTTTTAATAAAAGTGCCGCTGGTTTGACAAAAGAAATAATCCCTGTATCTGATATCATCTGGGGTTTATATATATATATATATATATATATTTATATATGTACTGCTTGTATTATCTGTCAATCAACAATGAAACTGTTTAAGAATATAACCATTAACTCATATATGTATGTCTAATAGCCTATTGATTTAAAAAAAATGTTCATAGTTTCAAATCTGTGTGTTTTTCCGCTTCTTCTTTCCCTTATTGTTGCCACAAGGCCAGTATCAATAAAAGGCTGTCGTCACGGTGCTCAGTCAGTTGCCATGGTGAACGGCTGAAGATGTATAGGGCTGATAGTGGATGATTGAATGTGTCTTTGCCAGGAAAGCAAGCAACAGTAGTAGTAGGATATGACACAGAAACTGATTGCAAACATCCCAAGATATATACCAAACATATATATAGCGGAAATGTAAGAATGTAAATACTGAACATTTAATGTTCTTATTTTAAACACAGTGGGTTGACATTTGTTATAATACAATATTAACCCTCAGTATGTTTACAGAAATGCTCAATGCTATGAAAATAATCATAAAACATTGCCAGAATCCGTCTCTCGTGCATCAATAATAATGTTGCATTTCAATTGGAAATCAGCACTTGCAGCTATAATCTTCCGACGTATGTTTGACTTAGAAAATGAGCTTTAGTACATAAATAATTTTGTATTTCATTGTTTGGCAGGTTACTATGGGAAAGGCTGCACTGATGCTTGCCATCTGAACCCATGTGACAATGAGGCTCAGTGCCACAGGAAGCCCACATCGTCACATGGGTACACCTGTGACTGTGGAGATAACCACTATGGACAGTACTGCCAAGACAGGTATCTTTGTGTGTTTATGTGTACTCCTTATATGTATTTTTATTATTTATTATGATAGTGAGTAGCAAGAGTGTCGTGGTCTGGGGCTGCATGAGTGCTGCTGACACTGAAGTAAACATAAACTTGTACCATGACATCGTGATCATGTAGGAGTGGAAGAGGATTCCATTAAGGCAGTGCTAGATAGCAATGGTGCTAACACGTGTTTGTTCGATTGTGGACAGTAAACGGCTTCTGAAATACAATGGCTGTATCAGTAGTACTCTCTCTGTGCTCATTTAGGATAGACCACCAGTGTCCAAGGGGCTGGTGGGGGTCTCCCACCTGTGGACCTTGTCACTGTGACACCAATAAAGGATTTGATCCCGACTGTAACAAAACCAGTGGGCACTGTCAGTGCAAGGTAAGGAACAAACTAACTAGAATACTGCAATGACTACTTTAAAAAAATATCCTGTTTTCATATGTAACATTTTGAGCATGTGCTTGGTTCTCGGAGGTTTATTCAGCAGTGATACCTGCATATTTACCGATCTGTCTATCCTGGTTTTAATCTGCTCCTTTGACCCTAGTCTCTAATCTCTGACAGTGACACTCACACAGGTCGTACATGTGGACTCAGGCAGATAAATACAATATAGAAGATATCCTTTGATATCATATACAATATGTTTCTTGTATTGTCGTGATGCTATCAAGACCAGTAGGTTATGTGTTTATATTGAAGCCACATGGCACAGGTCACCATTCATAAAACCAGTAGCCATGTTTACATGAGGAGATTTTCCTGTTTCCGAATGGAATCTTTCCGAATGACGTACCAGAAAACAGTGTATACATGGAAAGGAATATTCCAATCTCCTGTCTACATGCACCGCTATAATCAAATGGAATAGTCAATAGGGCATGCGCAGTAAAATGTAAACAACATCACGTGATTCATCTAAGATGGCGGTTGTGCTTACCACGGTTGTTGGGACAGTTGCTACGCTTTTTTTAAAGCAGCAACTTGAACGTTGAAGGTATTTGCTCAATTTTGCTAGCTAAAGATAAAAGCAAGCTAAAACAAACACATCGTCTCACAAATACATACAAAAGATACTTATACACGCACCCACACAAAAAAAGGACTAACGTGACAACTGAAGTCGAGTAAAGTCGAAACATCGAGTACGCATATGACAGCTTGCAAAATGTTCCAGACGCCTTGATGCCCCAGCGGTTCAAGCAAGGGCAGTGACGAAATCTGATTGGTCCAGGACTCCAGCCTCTTACACAATCTTGAGTGTATAAAAGACTGGGCAGGGAAAGGAAGGGTGCTTTTTTGCAGCTGTGCTGTAATAAGACCCACTTACTTGTAGGCATACAGGGACTGCAGATAAGCCCGGACTTATCCTCTATTCGAAACCCACTTAGAGTCCTCAGGGGGAGGATTTCTACAACTTTCAGTTCTTTTAAAGTTTGTATCAAAAACGAACTTTCCGCTGTAGTCTAGTGATGACTGCTCGCCGCCATTTTCAAAACCTGAGAGACGTCTGCGTGTTACGTCACAGCTGAGCATGCGCTGAAAGAACGCACCCTGACAACTTTCCGATCGGATTGGGGAAAGGAATATTCCACCCCTGTGAATCCGATTATATATTCATTCGGATTGGCACTTTTTTTTCGGAATGAGGTGTATACAAAGGTTACATTCTTTCTGTTTGAGCAAATAATCCGAATGGAATTGGAATATTTGGGTCCATGTAAACGTGGCTACTCTGACATTATTATACTTAATGATAATGGCTATCATCTTTGCATGCATTTATCCTAGTCATATTCTCATTAGTTTCACTTGTGCAAAATCATATTATTTTTTATGCACCTGCAAATTCATATTAATAGTCCTTGCACTTGCAAACTTTGGCCCCATGGCAGGTTAATTATCACACCTAATAATGCATGGACAGTGAGTGTTATGCAATACTGTACAAAAAAAAATACAGAAATATTGCTGGATGCACACCAATTGTTGGTGTTTTACTGCTCTGCTAGACTCTTGACTCCGGGATATTTCACATCGGTGACGCTGTTTTTATGTGCGGGAATATATTCAGGAGTTTCACTATCGTCCACGGGGCTCAGACGGCTGCCTGCCATGTGACTGCTACCCAGTGGGCTCCTTCTCACGGACATGTGACCCTGAGATCGGTCAGTGCCAGTGCAGGCCCGGTGTGATCGGTCGCCAGTGCAACATGTGCGACAACCCCTTTGCTGAGGTCACAAACTCAGGGTGTGAAGGTACGAAGAGAAAAATATTACTACACAAATTATATATTATTACTATATTATTTCTGTATAATGAGTAAGATTTCCTTTTTATGAAGTCATTTATGATGGCTGCCCAAAAACCATCACTCAAGGCATCTGGTGGCCACGGACCAAGTTCAACTTGCCTGCAGCAGTTCCCTGCCCCAAAGGCTCTGTGGGTGAGTCCACACATTCACATTAACAGGTCGTGACCTCGTGGAAAAACACTGCTTCTCTTTGCCTTGCAGGCGCTGCCATCAGACACTGTGACGTTGAGAGAGGCTGGATGGAGCCAGACCTTTACAACTGCACCTCTCCTCCATTTGTGGAGCTCAGTGCTGCTGTATGTTGTTGACAAGTCATAAGCTACTCGGTGTCAAAGTGTCAATCTCAATACTGACATCGATTGTTTTCATCTAGCTGGACTCTCTGGAACGCAATGAAACAGAGCTAAACACGATTATGGAAAAGAAGCTTGCACACCAGCTCCGTGATGTCACCGAAGCAACCGGCCGCCTCTATGGTAACGATTTGCTGATTGCAGAGCGACTGCTGTCACGCCTGTTGGCCTTCGAGACCCAACAAAGTGGCTTTGGACTTACTGCCACTCAAGATGCGCACTTTAATGAGGTAGGATACTGAATACATGCATAGTACACACACACTGTGACACACTGTTCAGTCTACCGCTTTTTCCTCACGAGGGCCGCTGGGGGTGCTGGAGCCTATCCCAGCTGTCTTCGGGCAAGAGGCGGAGTACACCCTGGACTGGTCGCCAGCCAATCACAGGGCACATATAGACAAACAACCATTCACACTCACATTCATACCTATGGACAATTTGGAGTCGCCAATTAACCTAGCATGTTTTTGGAATGTGGGAGGAAACCGGAGTACCCGGAGAAAACCCACGCATGCACGGGGAGAACATGCAAACTCCTCACAGAGATGGCCGAGGGTGGAATCGAACTTGGGTCTCCTAGCTGTGAGGTCTGCGCGCTAACCACACGACCGCCGTGCCGCCCCGTGACACACTGTATTGTATTTAAATAATGGTGTCCAGTCCGGAATATTGGCTGTGGTGTGAGTGGGATGGGGCAGGAGTGATCCTGCTAATCCGGACCAGACGTTGTAGTGACCTAATTCTAAATTTGCTACATGGATATTGCCACTCTTTGATCATTCCTAAATCTGCACGGATACAGGCTTAATTACCACTTATAAATTCCTCAGTTAGAATTTCTAATAAGGAGTATTTGCATGATAAATTATAATATTCTGAAATTATTTTTTACATGAAGTCACCTTGAGTCAATGTTTTCAACTATGACATATTCCCAGCATGTTTATCTGTAGTTGCTAGTCATTTTAATGTGTGAATATGTTATGAAATCCAGCACTGCCACAGTGCCAATTGTGCCTGCTGGCACTGTGAACCGTGACAATTGTACGCTCCCCAATCTGATTGCATTATGGCATTGTAGATTAAAGAGAGCATCTCTAATCCATGTAAATGCAATCAATTTGGTGCAATTTTAGCATCACAAAAGGATTACTGCCATGCTACTGATAATGCAAACATGGTATTGTCAGTAAACATCTGCATAATAGATGCAACATGCAACAGTAGTTTTTGCATGAGATACTGTACTTTTATGGGTATTGCTACGGCAATGCAGTGAGGGGAGCTCATCCGATATTGCAGTATTAACAGAGCTTCGTTTGGAGGAAGCGAAGACAATATACATATATGAGGAAGCAGGAATGTAATTCTTCCTCTGCGTGATAGCAGTTGGGCACGCTAATACACCGTGCTACTGAAAGGGGCTCAGTCATTGTTATACCTTTCCAGGCGGGTTGCTATGGAAACTGACATGGCCATGGAAGTAATACAGTACTGTAAATGATGTTTTGTCATCAGAGTATGCTCTAATTACTGTGCATTTAATCATACGTTGTGGGGCATGCTGAATCCTCTGTCACTCCTGCTTAAGACATTATAAGAAAATTAGAATGAATTTAATCGTCATCATAATTAAAAGGGATTTGATTGTTAATTTTGTGCACACAATCATCAGTCCAATTAGTTTTCATTAACTTAAATGATCAGTAGATGGCAATTTTATTTAATTTACTCCACCCACAGCCTGCCTTCCGGACACGCACACTCCGCTGTGATCACACTCCCAAGCGCTCCCGAGGACTTCCTGATTACTGCCGAACCCCATTTTCTAATTTTGACGGTATAGGAGTTGATAATAAATTAATAAACATTTGGAGAGCTTGAAAAGTGGTTAGGAGCTACTGGTTGGAGACCCCTGACTTACCGTGTATGACCTCCAAGAGTTTACTGAGTGCAGACAACCTTGGCACAATGTGGTCATTACCCATTTTTTGCAGGATTACCCATGTTTAAAAATAACTCGGGTAGAACCACCAATTGTGCCGATAGCAACTCCAGACATCATGTCTGGAGTATATGCAGCTAAGACGCTCCCTGTATGCACTGTCTACAGTATGATGCTACACACATCAGCTTACTTATTCAAAATAAACACAATTAGTACACTGATAAATTAAATTGTTACTTACAGCTTGCTTTTCTGACTCTTCTACATGAACAAGTAACTATGGTATCAAAATAATGCTCACGCACTATCATACATGCAAAACTATACTTGCACCTACAACCTGCAAGGCATGCTGGGCAACCTTGCTTAAGGTACATCCCCTCTAAAACTGGACTGTTGGTTTTGTCATGATTTTCACCTTTCATTCAGGTCCAAGTGCAGTAGCTATGCACTGAAAAACTTGACAAATTGTATTAATAATGTTTATTAATATTTAATAATATATAAAAATGTGTGAATCAAATCATATTGTTCATTGAGCTTCTTATCACACAGCACTTATCTAAAGTCTGTGGACCTTCAGTGACCCTTAAGAGTTTATTTTCTTGTTCATTTTCCACCCCCCTCAAAATAATTCTTCTTCTTTTAGAACATCCTGCGGGGCTGCAGCGTACTTTTGAGTCCCGGAACTGAGGGGCTTTGGAGGGCCCTCGCCCAGGGTCAGAACCACATTCCTGGTGGTCCTTCCGAGCTGACAGAATTACTGGGGCAGTATACGCAGAATCTGGCCCAGAACATGAAGCTCACCTACCTCAACCCTGTGGCCCTGGTAGCTCCTAATATTGGTGAGTTGAAAGTGACATATTATTTCTTTTACTAACATTTGTTAATATTTGCATTGTTTTAATTTTTTCATTGTTATAAAGCTTCATCTGGCGCTTGTAGGATCCATTTAAATGTGGATCCATATATAAGTAAATATATGACGC
Organism: Doryrhamphus excisus; assembly: GCF_030265055.1. Classification (NCBI taxonomy): domain Eukaryota; kingdom Metazoa; phylum Chordata; class Actinopteri; order Syngnathiformes; family Syngnathidae; genus Doryrhamphus; species Doryrhamphus excisus. Next base: position 14,783,947 of record NC_080475.1, on the reverse strand, counting down.
ATGTAAATATGGTTCCTTGTCAGATAAAGGGTAAAATGTCACCTCATCCCAAGATATGATAACATACTAACTACCGGTCATAAAATTGTAGAAAAACATGGCGACTGAATCCATTGCTTTTCTGCAAAGAACGGACATGAGCGACTTAAATTTAGGCAACTAACTTTAAATTTCACATGATAACATTTTTAAACCAGATTAATCTCGGTTAGCAAATTAATTAATCACGATTAATCACCACATCATACCGGTCATAAAATTGTGGCAAAACATGGTGACTGAATCCATTGCTTTTCTGCAAAGAACGGACATGAACGACTTAAATTCAGGCAACCAACTTTAAATTTTACATGATAACATTTTTAAACCAGATTAATCACAGTTAGCAAATTAATTAATCACGATTAATCACCACATCATACCGGTCATAAAATTGCAGCAAAACATGCTGACTGAATCCATTGCTTTTCTGCAAAGAACGGACATAAGCGACTTAAATTTAGGCAACCGACTTTAAATTTCACATGATAACATTTTTAAACCAGATTAATCTCAGTTAGCAAATTAATTAATCACGATTAATCACCATGTCATACCGGTCATAAAATTGTAGCAAAACATGCTTACTGAATCCATTGCTTTTCTGCAAAGAACGGACACGAGTGACTCAAATTTAGGCAGCCGACTTTAAATTTCACATGATAACATTTTTAAACCAGATTAATCACAGTTAGCAAATTAATTAATCACGATTAATCGCCACATCACACAATTTTCCCTTATATTACCTTATCGTATTACCATATCACCTTACCATTTTCCTCTGTATTTGTTCATTAGAAAAGAGTACATTTGGAATACAGGAAGTGGACAAATGTGTTGCAATTGATATGAAACAGATGGCCTAATGAACTAGAGATGTGTTTGTTCGGAGGCGGAGATACATACTGTATATGGTGTTGGAATTGCACTGCGTGCTTGCCATGATGTTGCCGTTTGAGTCTTCAATTTTATGTCAATAAAAGTTATGTCGACTATTATGTGGCCATCGACTTAAGCAGTGTATAAGTTAGAAAGGTTAGCGGACTAACGATGTTCTAATTGTATTGTCACACAGTCATGAATCTGGATCGGGTGGAAAACCACACCGACGTGCGGCGTCGTTTCCCACGGTACCACACCACGCTGTTTCGCAGTCAATCCGTCTGGGATCCCTACACCCACGTGTTACTGCCCCCTGCTGCCCTGGGGCCACAACGACAACAGCAACAACATAGCTGGAGGGAGAAGGAGCGGAAAGAGAAAGAAGTCGAGAAAGAATGTAAGAGTACATATCAAAGAGTACGGCAGACAGCATGCTAACTATAACTGCTCCTTCTCAGACATCCCTCCTGTTCAACCCCCAGTCAGCATCTCAGCCAATCACACGAGCGAATACACAGCAGCGAGACGCACTCGTGCAGCGCCTGAACCTCCCATCACAATAGTCATTTTGCTGATCTATAGAAGTCTTGGTGGAGCGCTACCTCCAAAGTATCACACAGACCGACGAGGAGTGAGGTGAGTACCGAATACCGAACGATGCTTTCTGATCATGTTGATGTATGACTTATGTAACCCTGTATTCGCTTTCATACGGTCCCAGGCTTCCCAGACACCCAGTAATGAACTCCCCGGTGGTCACCATCTCTGTCTACAACAACCAGACGTTCGTGGGTGGACATTTGGACCAGCCCATCTTACTGGAGTTCAAACTACTGGAGACGGCCAATCGTAGCAAGCCGTTGTGTGTCCAGTGGAACCACAGCAGCCAGTGAGTACACACCACACCGATTGTGCATTACTTTTTACAATTGCTCTTTCTAAGAAACTAAGAAATATTAATGTTTTTCCTTATCTATCAGTTATTTCAGTGATATTTAAAACAAAACAAACACAACAAATGAATCTATATCATCTACGCAAACATATGTGTTGTTGTGTGTCCCTGCAGGTGTGAGATCGGAGGTTGTTGGACAGTGAGGGACTGCATGGTGGTGTATAGGAACACCTCACATGTCCGCTGTCAGTGTCAAAGGTTTGGTACCTTCGGGGTGCTGATGGACAGTTCCCACAGAGAGGTTTGTACAATAGGCTTACATTCACTTACTGGACTTTTCACCTATATAGTATATATATAGTGAAATGCAGATGAAAATGCCCAGAAGATGCCTAGTGGGATACATTGTAGTTGTCTAAGACCATTGTTTTTTTTTTAATTCTATACCTCTTTTCGCAAGCAGCAGTTAGAAGGCGATTTGGAGACACTCGCCCTGGTCACCTATTCCTTCCTGGTGCTCTCCATGCTGGCTCTACTTGTCACTGTCCTGGTTCTGTCGTGCCTCCGAGGCCTAAAGTCCAACACCCGGAGCATCCATTCCAACACAGCTGCAGCCATGTTTTTGTCTGAGCTTGTGTTTCTGCTGGGGGTCAATCAAACTGAGCAACAGGTTTGTACTTGACTTTTAATTATTTTCAATCAAAAGGTCCCCTTTTTGATTGAGTAATGTTAAGTAACTATGTAAGTATATATAGCATCGGTCCCTTCCCCCGGCTACGTTTCATTAACCATATATGTAATTATGTGTGTTGTGTACATCTTGGTTTTTTTTCCAGAGGAGGTGCGACAAATATGTGCTCAGTCAGCGTGTAATCACATTAATTAAAGTGCATCCTCACACAGACAGCTGTACAGTGAAGACAGTTACCTCCAGCTTTCCCCTTCATGCACATCACACTCGGGAGAGCATGTTAGTGCTCACAGCGGTTACGCCATATTTTGCTATTTCTGTCTTCCTTCACAGTTTAGTTGATTCTTTATGCACACATGTGTGTGTGTGTGTGTGCATTGATGCATGTGAGTGACTAAAATGTACCATATGGGTTTATTTCTGCTGCAGTTGCTTTGCCATCTTAAAGATTCAATTCACTTAGATTTTGTTAATTATATATATATTGTTCATTAAAAAAATTGTACATTTAACTCAATAATTAAGGCTGCACGGTGGTCGAGTGGTTAGCGCGCAGACACAACTGACCGTTTTCCACACTTAAATTACCCTAAAATATTATTAATGGTGCCGTCAGTGGATTAAAATGTTAAGTTAGGATTAATCACAGCTAGGAGACCCGAGTTCAATTCCACCCTCTGTGTGGAGTTTGCATGTTCTCCCCGTGCATGTGTGGGTTTTGTCTGGGTTTCCTCCCACATTCCAAAAACATGCTAGGTTAATTGGCGACTTCAAATTGTCCATAGGTATCAATTTGAGTTTGAATGGTTGTCTGTTTATATGTGCCCTGTGATTGGCTGGCCACCAGTCCAGGGTGTACCCCGCCTGGGATAGGCTCCAGCACCCCCCGCGACCCTCGTGAGGAAAAAGCGGTAGAAAATGAATGAATGAATGAACTCAATAATTAATTATCCATTATAAATCCATTAGCAAGATTATCTCTTTAGCTCTTATTTCACACTTCCCCATTCGTCCTTCATTTTCCCCTCCTCGTTGCTTCGTATCTCTGAGCCATCTGTCTGGCCTTGCTTCGATAAGTTATCTCCTTTTGGCTCTTTCAGCCATTCTTTCTTTCCCTTTGAATCACTTGTCTCTTCATTTTTTCCAGTTCCTGTGCACGGTGGTAGCCATCTTGCTGCATTACTTCTTTATGTCCACATTTGCTTGGATGTTTGTGGAGGGCCTTCACATCTACAGGATGCAGACGGAGCAACGGAACATCAATTTTGGAGCCATGAGGTTCTACTATGCCATCGGCTGGGGCGTGCCTGCTATTATTACTGGTATGCACTATATTTTTGTATGAATAAACGTGGTCATGTAAAAAACTATAGGCTAAATATTAGTACCAGGTATTTGCTTGGTACTGTATTTGTTGCGAGGCAGATTTATCAATCTTTACTGCTTCACAGGCCAAAAACAATTGTCAATCACACACCCTTAGGCTATTTCAATGGCAAACTCACAGGGATTGTGGCGTCTTGTCCCGTGCCAAGGATCATGAGATGTGTTTAGGTACACACGTATACATATACACATATACCAGTACAATTACACTGTAGTAAATATAGAATATCATAATGTGCAGGAAGAAAAACTGCACCGACTACTAGGTCGATACATGATTTTAAGTTGATGCCAACACAGTCAAGTCGTGCAGATGCCTTCACCAGCTGTCTGTGCAGATAAGCTGTCCTATTGGCATTTGTCTGGAACCCGATTCCATTTAAGCTGTGAGATAGGACACAGGAATGCACACACAAGACAGACGTTTTATTTTTTCGTTGACACATCCCATTAAGAATTCATTTCTGTCAGCGTCTTCCAATTACTTGCTGTATACAACTAAATTTCTCTCCCTGAGACATATATAGAACAAGCATATAATATACAATATGTATTGTGTTTGTGTCTTTTCGTGAAAGGTCTGGCAGTGGGCTTGGACCCTGAAGGGTATGGGAACCCAGACTTTTGTTGGATCTCAATCTATGACAAGCTGATTTGGAGCTTTGCTGGGCCCATTGGAATTGTCATACTGGTAACGTTCATATGGAGAATTGATGAGTTAACTCTTAAATTGAACATATTAAGATAATCTGACTCTCCATCTGTCCAGATGAACGGGGGTATTTTCACGATTGTGGCCAAGATGTCTTGTAACCCTACACAGAAGGAGACCAAGAAACTCCCTGTCATGTGAGTACAGCTCCATAAAGTTTATATTTTCAATGGTTCACAAAAATCTACCCAGCTGGCCATTTGCCATCCTTAAGTTACCCTAAAATATTATTAATAGGGCCATCAGTGGATTAAAATGTTAAGTTAGGATTAATCACATTTTGGGGCTGTATGGTGGAGGAGTGGTTAGCATGCAGGCCTCACAGCTAGCAAACCCGAGTTCAATTCCATCCTCTGTATGGAGTTTGCATGTTCTCCCCGTGCATGCGTGGGTTTCCTCCCACATTCCAAAAACATGCTAGGTTAATTAGCGACTCCAAATTGTCCATAGGTATGAATGTGAGTGTGAATGGTTGTTTGTCTATATGTGCCCTGTGATTGGCTGGCGACCAGTCCAGGGTGTACCCCGCCTCTTGCCCAAAGACAACTGGGATAGGCTCCAGCACCCCCACGACCCTCGTGAGGAAAAGCGGTAGAAAATTAATGAATGGAAGTTATGATAAATCACATTTTCGGCGCTGTACAGTTAGCACGCAGGCCTCACATCTAGGAGACCAGAGTTCAATTCCATCCTCTGTGTGGAGTTTGCACGTTCTCCCCGTGCATGCGTGGGTTTCCTCCCACATTCCAAAAACATGCTAGGTTAATTGGCGACTCCAAATTGTCCATAGGTATGAATGTGAGTGTGAATGGTTGTTTGTCTATATGTGCCCTGTGATTGGCTGGCCACCAGTCCAGGGTGTAACCATTTTTGCGGATTAAAAATGGATGGACGGACGAGAGGCGGGGTCACCCTGGACTGGTCGCCAGCCAATGGCAGGGCATAAAACAGCATCATTTATGAATTAATTATTTTGTGAAAAAACGCAATCCATAAAGGGCATGATGTTCAAACCATGATGTAGTGAGGGACAACTGTATATATAAAATATTTTTTCTCCACACTCATTGCTGCCCTATCTTCTTCTGCAGTGCGACCATTCGCAACGCATTCCTACTGCTGATGATAGCCACCTCCACCTGGCTGTGTGGCTTGATGGCTGTCAACAACAGCATCCTGGCGTTCTACTATATATTCGACGTCCTCTGTCTAGTGCAGGTATGAACAAAGTATACAGTATATGTACTCGACGGCCATGTGGGCGCTTAGTTATGATTGCTAATGCTGCTTTTTAGGGCCTGTCTGTATCACTGGTCTTCACCGTGTTCAACTCTGAGGTGAAGGAGGCCTGGACGGTGGCCTGTTTGGGGAAGAAGAGTCTTGAAGAGCCGCCAAGACCAGCGCAGAATACGGTGAGTTATTGTTTGATTGTTTGGTTACTTTATTTGTCGACATTAAAAAACGACAGTCACAAACGTAAATGTAAATTTTTGGATCTCATTAGATTGTGTAAGTGTGCCTAATGAAATGTCCAGTGAGTGTGTTTACTGTTGGAGATCTTTTTTAGGTACATATATATATACTTGTTATCTTCTGCTGCACTGACCTCAGTGAGCTCCTTCCTGCCTTCCATATTCCCCCATCCTTCATCTCTTCCTCCTGTCCTCTCATTCTCCAGCTGCCTCCAGGGATTGGTACTGACCCAAATAGAATAATAGGAATATACCACCCAGCGCATTCCACGCGTCGCACATTGTGGGTGCATAGTGATGCAGTATGTTGGTTAAGACGCAGTTCATCCATCCTTTTAACGTCCATTTGCCTCTAAACTCTCGCATATTTTTAGACGTACAAACTGGACCGTGTTTTAACCCTGCGCTCCGTTGACCTGTATGTACAGTACATTATAGATGATCTGCTCCCTTTCTGTCTCATTAAACATAAACGAGGAGAACAGTGGTCTTATACAGTACAGAAAGCCCAGGTCATGTCCTATTTTAACTGCTCCTGTCAAAGCGCTTCGTCCGGTGACAACTGATGGGACAACTTCGCTTTGTTCTAATAAACGTCATTTTACATGAAAATACTTTCTCCAGGCCCAGAATCCATATCACAATGCTTCGTTGTTGGAGCAGAGTGGGCTGCACCGCATCACACTTGGAGCCTCCACCATCTCCTCTGTCAGCTCTGCCAGGTAAAAAAAAAGCACATTTATTATATGGAAATAATATACACTACTGTTTGGGATCACTTGGGAATTTTGTTGGCCAGAAAGCTTTCCTGGTGGTGGCCTGCCACAAATAAATGAATGCATGAGAAGCATTGTATAAGGGCCAGTTTTGGTTGGATTGTTGTTTCTCGGTTGGGTTGTTGATTGATTAATTAGCTAATTAATTAGTTAGCAAGATTACGTATTAGGACTATGTACATCTGTGTAATACTTGTTTTTATAGTCAGTATAGTTACTCCAGTCCCCATTCACTGTGCAATATCTGATCAACCTCCATGTGCAATATTAAGGGCTCTAAATGCAATATACTAAGTTCTATGTGAAGTATTTCCATAATAACTCTCTAACAAGATCTCTGGTCATATAGCTCTCATATATCTCTGGTCATATATAAGAAACAAAAAAAGTGTTTGTATTTTCGAAAAGTACACTACCCCTCAAAAGTTTGGGATCACTTGGGAATTTTTTTTTGACCAGTCTGAGATATGGCTTTTTTTGTCAGTCCTGCCATGAAGTCCAGCATCCTGAAGTCTCCGCTTCACTGTTGATACTGACACTGGTGTTTGACGGCTACTATTTAGTGCAGCTGCCAGGTGACGACCTGTGAGGCGCCTTTGTCTTAGACTACACACTCTCAGATATTTGTCTTCTTGCACAGTTGTGCAGCGTTTTTCTGTCCTTGTTAGACCCAGTTTGTGCTGCTCTCTGAAGGGAGTAGTTAACAGCATGGTAAGAGATTTTAGTTTTAGTTTAGATTTTTAGATGGCTTTTCTAATCATCTATTAGCCTTATAAAATGATGAACTTGGATTAGCAGCCATACCAGGAGATTGATGCAGAGGACTGACAGTTGTTGATAGTAGGCCTCTATGCAAAAATGTACATCCTTTTTTTGAAAATCATCTCATTTATTTTAATTGTTTGTGAAATGCATGAAAATGTGTTTTTCTTTGGAAAACAAAGACATTTGCAAGTGATCCCAAACTTTTCAGCAGTAGTGTACATATTAACTTCAAACCATTCAAGAGGACCTGCGTGTCTTCACTGGTTCTTCGTGAGGCGAGATTTGGGACAGTGTCGCTTCAGGGAGGAAGTGACTGTTTGCATTAACAGCCTGTTGTTTATTTAGTGGGTCAGTGGGGTACAGATCAGACGACTGTACCGCATGTAGAGCAACACTAATGTTCTTCTTCTTCGCAGCTCACTGCTTGTTTGTACAAGACATGCAATATTTGAGTGGATGCTGTCTTTTAGTCTGCATGAGTAGACACGCATTGTGTACCGAAGAGTCACTCCTCTCCTTGTTTGACTGTTTAGGGAAAATCTCTTAGCTCGTCAAACTCTGGAACAAAGCATCGTTCAAACTGGAGCGACGGATCTGGATGTAGCCATGTTTCACAGAGATGGAGGTAAACGCTATATAAGCATATGTTGCTATGTTACATGTTTTTCACAATAATAATCCCGCTCTCTCTAACAAGGTGAGGATTCCGATTCTGACTCCGACCTCTCCATGGATGAGGAGCGCAGTCTCTCCATCCCGTCATCTGAGAGTGAGGACAACGTTCGTCTACGCGGACGCATCCAGCGGCGTTTCAAACGCTCCAACCACGGCGAGCGCCTGCTCACTGAGCCCACCCACAACGGTACCAAAGGTAGTTTGACCAGCCAAGGTGTCACAATAATTTTACTTAAACTTCCGTATTTTATAGTTTAAAGGGGAACTGTATTTTTTGGAATGTTGTCCATCAAATGAAACAGTTACTGATTGTAAAAGTAAACTGTATTATGGAAAGCAGGAAGTGAACAAATGCAACAGTTACTGATTGTAAAAGTACCAGATGGAGGGGTAGGATTTAATAAGCTTTGCTTCTTCCTACTCCTTTTGGACATGTGGAACTGTGAACTGATTATGTGATGCATTCAATTGTAATCTGATGCATGTTCAAATGAAATAAAACCATTACCATTACCAACATTCACAATGCTGATTTGAAACATGAACACATATTTATTTCCCTTTTCTGTGCATTATAATGCCAGAAAACAAAAAACTGAAATAAAATGTACACTGCTACCTCACAGACAATGTGATGTATGGATAAATATCTTTGTGTGACAGATCTGGATGGTAACGACCTTCTGTCTTACTGGCCGGCCTTAGAGGAGTGTGAGAAACACACCCTCCAAAAGTGGGGCTCGGAGCGCCCCCTGGGGGCCGACTACAGTAAGGACGCGGCCAACAACAACCAAGCCGACGGAGCACTCACCAGCGGGGACGAGAGCGGCCTCACGCAGCCACACAGGCACCGCAAGGGTGAGCTCAGGAGCCTGTACATGTTATAACCTATATAACATGTTATGTTATGTTATGTTATGTTATGTTATGGTATGGTATGGTATGGTATGGTATGGTATGGTATGGTATGGTATGGTATGGTATGGTATGGTATGGTATGGTATGGTATGTTTTTTTGTGGTATGTTTTATGGTATGTTTTATGGTGTGTTTTATGTTGTGTTTTATGTTATGTTATGCTTTGTTTTATGTTTTATTTTATGTTTTATTTTATGTTTTATTTTATGTTTTATGTTATGTTTTATGTTATGTTTTATGTTTTATGTTTTATGTTTTATGTTTTATGTTTTATGTTATATTATTCTATTATTATATTATATTATATTATATTATATTATATTATATTATATTATATTATATTATATTATATTATATTATATTATATTATATTATATTATATTATATTATATTATATATACATACTCTATTGTACAAACTCATAATGACAAAGGATGCTTTCATATTACAGCCTCAAAACATGGCTGACATTTTCTTTTAGGCGTTACGGCGTCCCTCAGGGCGTACTACTCAAACCCAATGTGTTGATTCAGCCTCTTGTTTTTTATGTCCTCCTTGTAGGTATCCTGAAGAATCGTCTCGGTTGCCCCCCAGCCCTCCAGGGCATTTCAACAGTGGGCCGGGGTCCCAGTGAGCTCAACTGGTACCGCACCTCGACCCTGGGCCACAGAGGTGTCCCTGCAGCCTCTTATGGCCGCATGTACTCTGCCTCAGCTGGTGGTGGAGGGGGCACAGGCTCCCTCTCGCAGCCAGGTTCCCGCTACTCCTCCAGGGAACATCTGGACTCACTGGCTCGGAGGCAGCTGTCCCGAGATCCTCTCGGGAGGCAGACAGTCGGGGGCTCGAGAGACCGATTGGACTCGAGGGGTTCCAGAGATAACCTGGACCTTTTACCCAGGAGAAGGGAGCTTGGCCAGGGTGCGGGGCTCGCGGGCCTGGGGCTGGATCACCAGAGAATGTCGTCATCCAGGGAGAATTTGACCTCCTCCAGGGATAGACTGGACAACCATCACTCAAGCACCATCCACGCCTCCAGAGAAGACTTGAGGGGGAACGGCATGGAGGGAACCCTGAGTGGGTCCAGATTGCAGCTGAACACGCTCACTCGCCGGCAAGCTTCATCCCGGGAGCACCTAGCAGGGGCGCTGATGAGCAGTAGGTCCAGAGAGCAGCTGGAGGCCAATGGAGTGGGGTCACAACCATGTCGGGAATGGCTGCGCTCCCTGCCACCCCGCCAGCCCTCCCACCCGGACCAACCTCCACCTTCCTCCCCACCGCCACCCATCTCAGAAGAACCCCAGCAAGAGGCCTTCCCTCCTCCAGGTCACATGAGAGGACGACTGGACTCTGCATGTAGGTACCCTGGGCAGACGCCGCCTGTCACAGGTTTGAACCCTTTGGGGCGACAGCCGTCTAGCGAACACCTGGACATACTCTCCTCCATCCTTGCATCCTTCAACCCTTCTGTCCTCACTCCTCCAAATGCTGCGTCAAACTCTGGGCCTAATGGCTCCGCCCAGGGCCCCTCCCCCTCTGCCACCTCCCACAGCATATCCGAAGTCTCTCCTGACTCCGAGTAAGTGTCCTCTTCCTTTTGTCCCTAGCAGAAAATGATTAGACCCCCCTTGTTTCTTCAGTTTATTTATTTTAATGCCTGGTACAACTAAAGGTACATACGTATGTACAAATAAAATATACACATAGATAGATGGATGGATGGACGGAAGGAAGGAAGGAAGGAAGGAAGGAAGGAAGGAAGGAAGGAAGGAAGAAAGGAAGGAAGGAAGGAAGGAAGGAAGGAAGGAAGGAAGGAAGGAAGGAAGGAAGGAAGGAAGGAAGGAAGGAAGGAAGGAAGGATGGATGGATGGATGGATAGATAGACTTTCTTTATTGTCATTGCACAATAACACAGCAATGAAATTGCCAATGAAATGGCCTGGCTCCCGTATAATAATAAATAATAATGTGGACAATAAATAGATGACATCAAATATGAACAATGCACAGTGTAAACAGTAATTTGTACAAATAATTGAAATAATAATTAAACATTTTAAATTTAAAATTTAAACAATGCATACAATACATTGTGAAAGTATAGTATATACCGAATTTGAGTCTTTTTTTAAAGCATAAACAGTAATTTGTACAAATAATTGAAATAATAAATACAATTTAAAATTTAAAATTTAAAATTTAAAATTTAAAGTTTAAAGTTTAAAGTTTAAAGTTTAAAATTTAAAATTTAAAATTTAAAATTTAAAATTTAAAATTTAAAATTTAAAATTTAATAAATAAACATAATACATACAATACATTGTGAAAGTATAGTATATGCCGAATTTGAGTCTTTTTTTAAGCATAAACAGTAATTTGTACAAATAATTCAAATAATAAATCAAATTAAAAATTAATACATACAATACATTGTGAAAGTATAGTATATACCAAAGTTGAGTCTTTTTTTCTCTCCTCCTATCAGAGCCAACAGAGGTGAAGGACAGTCTTGATGACGGCCTCTGTAGACCTACAATCTTCTGTGAGGACAAAGTCAAAGGCCATGGAATATCCCGAAGTTCATCGTAGGACTCAAAACAGTTTTTGACAGGTGACATATCGACATGTCTTTAAAACTGTTTACACACAAACCCAGACAGAATCAATGTAAAAGGAAAAAGGACTGTACATACATAACACACAAAAAACACTTTTATACATTTTGTATCTTTTTAATTGGGGACAAAGACGTCTCTTATGATGTTTTACTTTTTTGTAATGTCCGTGTGAGTGAAACTGGTGAGCGAGCGCCATTTATTTCCCCGAAAAAACATTTTAATCAAATGTGGCAAAGTATTCGTAATCTGATGGGAAAACATCCAAGAGGTGATGTAAATAGGAGTCGGGAATGATTGTATTGAGGATGCCACACCAGGGTGCAGGGTTTTAACCATTAAAGCTCCATCACAAGTTGTCATGTTTTTGCAGTTCAATGAATGTGACCTTGTCGTCTATGTACCTCTTGTGCCTGGACCTTGTCCGTGGATCCGCTGCACCACATCCTCGGTGGGTGAAGGTTTGATACCGCTTTGCCTCCCTCTGTCCCTCCCTTCAATGCCACAACCATTGAAGACTGTTTTTACATAACAACCTGCCTCTTGACATAACAGGAACAACTTTATCCTGTCTGTGCGCATCCAAGCCAAAGGGAAAACTGTTGAAATGTAGAGGCATTTTTCTTCCAGAAAGTCTGGTTTTGTACCACTTTAGAGGTTCTACAGAATGTGATCGCCTTCTAATTCTTTCACCTTGACCCTCAATCCATTTTAATCCGTTGAATTATTCACTCACACTTTTATTATCGGCTATATAGGTAATTTTTTGGCGTGAGTGTCCTCTCTATATAAACATATCTTCATGAATAGTGGATGTAAATATTGTTTCAAATGGAAAGCATCTCCTACCACTCAATTTAGTTTGGATACACAAAGCATTTAAAAGGAAGCACAGAAAAAAGGGATGTGCTCCGAGAAGAAGAAGGGAATAGGGAAGGGACAGGAAGTACACAATGAGGCAGAGGATGGAAAAACGATTACGAATGGGAATGTCTGTGATTGCCTTTGTGGATGCCTTTTTGGCATGACAAAATTCCTTTGCTGTTACCGCGGATACAAGTGAAATGTTGGAAATTAAAAACAAAAAGTATTCCTACATGGGTGCTTTTTTTTGTGCGTAGGTATGTATGTATGTGTGTGTGTGTGTGTGTGTGATATCAAACGTAAGAATCTTAAATTATCATCTTAAAGGCAAAATCAATATATAGTAAAAATATAAATTAATTTTTATAAATGGGCTCAGTGGCAAACACAACACTGCATTTGGCGATAAAAGGTATTTTTTATTCACTTTACAATGAGGTACATTTTTTTCGACACATACACATTCAAAGTTATGGTTATACACATAAAACCTGTAATGTTTTGATTGTCCATGGAGAAATGCAAATCTAAAACCTTGTAAAGATCAGCAGCATTTCTTGAAATGCTGCAAACCTTTCAAGAAAAGCATTTCTTGAAACGCTGTTTTTTATTTAACCACCTCACAAAACAATGTAGTTGTGTTTTGAAATGTTTTCCCCCCTACAAATTAATGCTAAAGGTTGTTATTGTCAACATTTTTAGACCAAATAAACCACAAATTCTTTGCTAATGTAGTATAGTAATAAATCTCATAATAATGCAATATTTCCCGTAATATGCCATCTTTCACTCTGTAAAGTTGTGGAATTGCCTTTTGTCTCACAGGCAATTCGTACTGTCTAGCATTTGCAGCATTTCTTGAAATGCTGCTTTTTATTTAACCACGTTACAAAACAATATAGTTGCGTTTTGAAATGTTTTCCCCTCTACAAATTAATGCTAAAGGATGTTATTGTCAACATTTTTAGACCAAATAAACCACAAATCTTTTGATAATGTATAGTAATAAATCTCATAATAATGCAAAATTTCCCGTCATATACAATCTTTCACTCTAAAGTTGTGGAATGCCTTTTGTCTCACAGGCAATTCGTACTGTCTAGCATTTGCAGCATTTCTTGAAAAGCTGCAAACCTTTCAAGAAAAGCATTTCTTGAAACACTGCTTTTTATTTAACCGCGTTACAAAACAATGTAATTGTGTTTTTGAAATGGTTACCCCCTACAAATTAGCAAATTAGCTGTCTAGCATTTGTAGCATTACTTGAAATGCTGCAAACATTTCAAGAAAAGCATTTGAAAACATGGAACAGTGTGAACTGTCCCAGGAGTGGCTGACCAACCAAAAATTACCACAAGAGCACAGCAGCGACTTAGCCAAGAGGTCACAAAAGACCCCACAACAGCATCCAAAGAACTACAGGCCTCATTTAAGGTCAGTGTTTGACTCCATCATGAGAAAGCCACTGCATGAAAACATTTTGATGATCCCCAAGACCTTTGGGAAAATACTCCGTGGTTTGACGAGACAAAAGTGTGAATTTTATATGTGTATATAATTATATACACACACACTATAAATATACATATACGTATGTACAGCATGTGTTATCCTCTCTGTGTAGTTCAATGACATTAGTGCAAGTGGTAGGGCCAATTGGCCAAAACATTCAAGTAGCTTCTACTAATGTGAAAGCTATTTAGCAGAATAAACAGGCATTTAAGTCCAAGCCCATGTATAAAAAATAGTTCAGTGGCATGTCGGACTACGGCGAAAATGGCTAAGAATCCCAATTAGGCTCTCATCCCGCTGGATCAGGACCTCTCCTCGTCATCATCACTGCTTCCTGACGAAGACGGCACCACATCTTCTCCCATCCTCTTCAGCTTGGCCTTGTAGTAGTTCTTCTTCATCCTGAAGGCTTTCTGCTTCTGGCGAGCTGCTCGTGTATTCTCCCTGACCAGCTCCTGCTCCCACGCCAGCACCTTCATCCTGCTCTCCCACTCCAGCAGCCTCATCTGCTGCTGCTGCTCCAGAACTTCTGCCCTCTGCTGGTTCTCCATTGGATCACGCTCCGCATCTTGTGACCTGCTGCCCCCTAATGGGACCAGACGCTGGCTGAGGATGCTGGAGGTGCCTGGGAGAGGAGGTGACTATATTAATTTCATCTAGCAGGACACTTTATTTATTTGTAGCCGTGCATTAGAAGACAAATTTTATCCAAGAGGACACCGAGGGCCACATACTGGTTTGGTGTGTGTACCTGCTGCGGTGAAATAAGCGGCAGGAAAGGATACATCCTGCAGCTCGGCATTCTGGGAGCTTCTGGACTTTGACGTGGGGCTGTGGTGTAGATCCGACCAGTCATTCCCTGCTACCCTGTCCAAGTCGTGATGCTGCAGGGAGATGGTCATGTGCTCCTTGCTGTCTTCAACCTGAGGGTGACACTGATATTTTAATTACCTTTTAATTACCTTTTATAATACTTTATACGGATGTGTTTTGATGTATTTACCATACTCAAGCTGCCATTCATCTGCCCAGCAACACTTATCATCCTCAAGTTTCCTGCTTGACAGTAGAAGAAGAAATAAGCAGGGAGGAAGTGCAGCTCAAATGTTTCAAGGCTACAGCGCTCCTCCTAGTGGCCAAAGAGGTAATGACACACTAGTCTCAGTCAAAAAAACGGTAAAACAGGTAAGAAATATTATGAAAATAGGATATTAATTTGTTGTGAGCCCTCAAAATGACACCGTTATTCATTTTAATATGTTTTAATATTTTTGTATATTTTTTGGTCAATTGTTGATTACTATATATTATATTATATATATATTAATATTATTAATATATATTAATAATATTTTAATATTTGAAATATACTATACAACCCCCTTTAAAGTATATTTAAGTATATTTAATTATACTATAATATTTAATTTTTTTGTTAATTGTTGTTTTTTAATATTTGTATATATATATATTTGTTAATTGTTGATTACTATATACTATATTTTAATATTTTAAATATACTATAGGTCCCCTTTGAAGTATATTTAAGTATATTTAATTATACTATAATATTTTAATTTTTTGTTAATTGTTGTTTTTTAATATTTTTATATATTTTTTGTTAATTGTTTATTACTATATACTATAATATTTTAATGTTTTAAATATACTATAGACACCCTTTAAAGTATATTTAAGTATATTTAATTATACTATAATATTTTAATTTTTTTTAATTGTTGATGACTACAAAATGCCTCTAATTATGTTATTTTCATTTTATCATTTTTCCTGAAATAAGCGTAAAATATGCACAAATGCATTTTTTTTTTAGTCTTTTCCATTTCTCAAGTAAGCTTAACAGTACTTCATTTTACACTTGTATGAGCGTTAAGGACCCAAAATGTGACTTTAAACATTGCTTTTACAGTTGAAGATGTACAGACAGTGATAGTGTGACACTGTAATTCAGACATGTTCATTCTGGTTTCAGTGGGTGAAAATAGAAGACACCCTGCCTGTCTTGCTGACATATGCCAAAAATAAGGATAGCAACTACACATGGCCCCATTGTATGAAATAGGAGGCATATAATGGCACATAATGATGACGGTGGTGCTGATTTATGATGCGTGTATCTCTACTACCTTCTACAAGCTTGCGCACCGCCGCTTTGTGGCCAGATCCTCCTGCGTGGCTGGTGAGGGCAGCCTCGCCCATGGTCTGAAGTTTAATGGATTTACAACAGGCCTTGCATCGGGCGGAGTGAATGTCCTGGGCGTCCTTAAGCAGCCACTCTTTGTAGATGTCCTTGGAGAGCCAGGACTCTTGGAACTTGCACTTCCCCGGCATGGCCACAACCTCAAGTTAGCTGTGGATGGCTAGTCCAAGCAGCTTCACCTTAGACGATCGTGGTGCGTTCATGTTCACTCGGAAAGATGTGGTGATCAGATGTTTTTATGTTCCGTTTGTTTAAAATTACCACTCGACACTAATCTGTTGGGTTACGTTAAAAACGGCGAAAATATTGATAGAAATTTTGTCGAACAAACAATATCCTAGTATGCTAAAACGACATATTTGAAATCGTAAAATAGCCCTGTCGATAACCAAATATTTATAAATGCACCTCTGCTGAACACTAACACGTGACTTGTTTCTCCAATAGAAACGCGGTTAGAATATTTTCATCCAGCCAGTAACTAGGAAACCACCCGAGAATTCTGATTGGTCAAAAGACCGGAAGCAGGAACACTCACATGGTTGTTTTGGGGCACATTAACAATTTTCAACCGTCGTTGTGCATCGTTTTACTCGTAAGGATACGGGAAACGGTATCTTATTTCAACGCAAGGGCGTCAATTGTACTATGACATAAAATAATTTACTAGCCATACAACAACGAGTACAGTACTGTATCATAGTGTTCTAAACAGCAAATACCCCACCGTTGTCTTTTGATTTCAGTATTAACTATGATTTACACAATGTACTCTACGTTATAATTGTCTTTCAGGCTTCAGTCTCTGAGATTATGGAGACAGCAGCGTTAGTAGCGCCTGTCACTGCGCTGGAGTTCTTTCAAGATGCATTTCTTTTGACTGGTAGGCTTCTCGTTTATTTTTGCTAATTTTAACAATAAAGTACAATATCGCATGTTGACATACAAGTCGTTTATTGACAGTGTGAACTGTACAGCACTTCACTGTTTTTTACATGACCTAATTCTTGGTTCCAAAAGTTTGCCACAACATATTTAGTCTTAATATGACGTCATCTTTGTTGTCAGGTGAAGGTCCAGTGTTGACGGCGTACAGTCTTCAGCCTAAACCTAAAGGATGTACTTCAATGGCTGTGCTCCAACACTATCGCATTCACGGGATTAGACCCAAAATATTATCTACATCACAATGTTCTGACAGGGAAACCAAAGGTAAGCCTAATGATATACAAGCCTGACATATATATATACACCAGTAACTTGGAACATTCACGGTTAAAAATGGTTAAGTATTATAAATAAATAATAATAAATTATAAATAAATTATAATAATTCCATTCCAGTGTCAAACTGTGACCATCAAAGCTTTTATTACACATGCAGACAATTTAGAAAATTGTACGTTGTTAACTGGCTGCACGGTGGCCGGGTGGGTAGACCTCACAGCTAGGAGACCAGGGTTCAATTCCACCCTCGGCCATCTCTGTGTGGTTTTCTCCGGGTACTCCGGTTTCCTCCCACATTCCAAAAACATGCTAGGTTAATTGGCGACTCCAAATTGTCCATAGGTATGAATGTGAGTGTGAATGGTTGTTTGTCTATATGTGCCCTGTGATTGGCTGGCCACCAGTCCAGGGTGTACCCTGCCTATCGCCCCAAGACAGCTGGGATAGGCTCCAGCACCCCGTGACCCTCGTGAGGAAAAAGCGGTAGAAAATGAATGAATGAATAATAATAATCCGTTCCAGGGTCAAACTGTGACTATCAAAGCTTTTATTACACATACAGACAATTTAGAAAATTGTAGGTTGTTAACTGCCAAATGTAAAAATAGGTTAACCATTGTTTGTTTCATTGATAATAATAATATAATATAATAATAACCAAAATGCTGCTGTGTCCAATCCCCTAGGGCTGATGTCAACTGACCTCGCTGTATTTGGTGGTAAAGCAGTCCGACTGCTGAGGCTCCATTTCGATGTCACTGGTGTTCAGCATCCACGCTTGGAGATACTGGGCCCCCTTGTGGAACTACAAGACTGGGCCCTGGATGTCCGCTGGCTATGTGAAAACGAACAGCCTATCCTATGTGTTGCTGTAGCCCATAACGCTGCTCTTCTCCTGGACATGAACACAGGAAGTGCCTTGGCTCAGCGCTCCTGTCTGGAAGGCTGTTTGCTGTACTCTGCCCTGCTCGTGGTTCATAAATGTTGGGATGATACCATCCTGATAGGAGGGACTGTTTTCAACCAGCTGGTTCTCTGGAAGCCTGGAGGCAAAGCAAGTGAGAACAAAGGTCCAGTTGAAAGACGTCTACTGGGGCACAGTGGTGTCATCTTCAGCATCTCGTACCTCCAGGAGAAAGGATGGCTGGCTTCAGCCTCTGATGATCGTAGCGTGAGGGTGTGGGCTGTCGGTTCTTTAGGGGGCCCCGGAGGGAACTGTGGAGACCTGAATCCAACCTGTTTACATGTTCTTTTCGGACACCAAGCGAGGGTGTTCTCTGTGCGTCTCTCCCCAAGGAGGGTGTTTAGCGCTGGGGAAGATGGAGCCTGCTTAGTGTGGGACTTGGCTGGAGGTGGGACGGTGGTTCGCACCTTGAAGGGACACAGAGCGGGCGGAATCCGGGCGCTGGCAGTCACAGAAAAATGGGTGGCGACTGGGGGAGCGGACGGAGGGGTTAGGTTGTGGCCGGTTGAGGAGAACGAAGATGAAGAAACACTGGAAGCGGAGAAGATTACCGATCTGGAATTTTCCGGTGAAGGTGTGCCTAAAGTGGTTTGTCTTCTCCAGGATGAGGATGATGATGATACAAAATGGAGTAGATGTACGATTGCAGTTTGTACTGACCAAGGAGTCGTTTACCAGTATAGCAATGGCGCCTGGGAGTTACTATGGCGAGGAACTCCTGAGTTTCAATCCTACTGTGTGATGGAGACAATGGCTGTTAATGTGAAACCTTCAAGAAGAAGAGTTAATTTATGCGCTGTTGGGAGCCTTAGTGGAGCGTTGAGGGTCTTTCCCATCCCTCAACCTCAGAATGGCGTTTCCCTCCAAGCCGGATCAGGCAAGATCCACAGTCTTATATGGCAAACTGGCGGCGATGATCTATATTTGCTAGCGTCCAGTGCAGAAGGACACGTCCATCGTTGGTGTGTTGATGTCACACAAAAAAATGGATTTTTGAGTCTTGGGGTGAGTCACCTCCCTTGGTTTGTGCTACCGCCATGTGCCAAACGCTGGCTGACGGCCGCCGTGCGACTCCGCTCTGAGGCAGAGGGGGCGCTATGGGTGTGCGGAGACAGAAGAGGCTCCCTGCTTTTGTTTCAGGAGAGAAAAAACGATGAAATTAGCGCAGGTTTGATGCCGTTAAGCTGCCTGTTTGGTGTGCATGGTAAACAGGGCGTAACTTCAGTGTGCCAGTATGATGGACTTCTATACAGCACTGGGAGGGACGGATGCGTGCGTGTTTTTAGAGTGCATCAAACATCTCAAGAACCACTTGAGGAACATGGAAAAGACGGTCTTCAGCTGGAGGTTCTGAGGGTCCAGCGGGCCTGCAAAGGTATGGAGTGGTTAGAGAAGGTTTTGATTCTGAAAGCTGAAGATAACATTCTAAATGAAAGTGAAAGTCAAGATGGGATACAAGGACACATAGACAAAGAGTCCAAGATGGAGAACAAGGGAAGGGAAGCCCGCTTTGTCATCTTCGGCTTCCACGCCTCCCACTTTGTGGTTTGGGACCCGGTGAGACAAGAGAAGCTGCTAGTGGTGCCTTGCGGTGGCGGACATCGCTCTTGGAGTGTCTGGCCACCCCACAAAGACATCTGGCCCGGATACGGCGCTCTAGTCTTCATCAAGCAGGGCTCTGTCCTGGCATCAGAGCCTCCCGGAGAGCTGCCAAGCTGGTCCGGCGGTTCCACGGCAAGGAATGGAGGATGGAGCCTGAGAGAGGGGATCCATGGGAAAGGGATCGGGTGTGTTTGCTGGCTGGGGAGCGTAAAGGAATGGGAGATAATAGCGACAGGTGGTGAGGACACAAGCGTAACCATCCTGGCTCTGCACCCCGAGTCTGGCAGCATCAAAGTCCTCTCCGTTATCACAGACCACATCTCAAGCGTCCGCGCCATGGCGGTGCTAGCTCATGAGGAGAGCAGCACCCCGTCACAATTCCTATCTGCGCTGTTGGTATCAGCCAGCGGACGGGCTCAGATGCAATGCTACCGACTGTATGTCGTTTGGGATGAGCAGAGACTGGCGCCATCTTGCCAGGTGGTGCAGGTGGCAGGTCACCGATTGGACGAGCACTGGGAGAGGAAGCGGAACAGACACAAGATGGTGAAAATGGACCCAGAAACAAGGCAAGTCATAAATCGGTTTATGGGTGTAAATTGCCAGGAAACTGCCAGCCAATCACAGGGCACATATAGACAAACAACCATTCACACTCACATTCATACCTATGGACAATTTGGAGTGGCCAATTAACCTAGCATGTTTTTGGAACGTGGGAGAAAACCGTAGTACCCGGAGAAAACCCACACATGCACGGGGAGAACATGCAAACTCCACAAAGAGATGGCCGAGGGTGGAATTGAACCCTGGTCTCCTATCTGTGAGGTCTGCACGCTAACCACTATATCACCGTGCCGCCCCTTTAGTGATCACCATTATCTTAAAATTAGCATCATAAATCCTCTGTTGTTTGCTAACTTGCTAACAACCTTTGAGACAGTTGTTCCAATAGATCACTGGTCCGTGTGACCGGAAGAAAAGCTCTGATCAACATGACTTGAGTAAAAGCGAAACACCGTTGGACTCCGACTGGACTTACTAATTAATTACTAATTACTGAATAGTGGCGTCTTATATGCAATACGATCAATACATTATATGCTGTCATTTTTCAAGAATTGACTCAACATGGCTGTGTGTTTCCAGGTACATGTCTATGGCAGTAATGGAGCAAAACCAACACGGTGGTCTTGTGGTTCTTGCATGCAGTGACGGGGCTGTCAGGTTAGCCATGTTAGCCAGCAAATGAGTCTTATATGCTATACCTTTGTCCCAGAGAGAAGCACT
Source organism: Doryrhamphus excisus (assembly GCF_030265055.1). Lineage (NCBI taxonomy): Eukaryota > Metazoa > Chordata > Actinopteri > Syngnathiformes > Syngnathidae > Doryrhamphus > Doryrhamphus excisus. The sequence goes on along the minus strand of NC_080475.1, from coordinate 14,762,442 downwards.
AGAATAGTGTTTTTCTGCTCTTCATTGCACCTTTGCTTTCTTTTCCAGATTGTTCTCAGTCAGTGAAAGTAAGCGTCAACTGGATTTATTGTGGGAGACATTTCACCACCAGCGGTGTGTTCTCAGCGTCGCCACCTGTAGCCTGGAGGATGGAAAAGGGAACAGGTAAACATTTATATTCGTACTGTCTGGTTCCAGTATCGTCACTTCAATGTTCACGCTGTAGGGTATGTAGGGTACAGTTCTGATTTTTTTCGTTACATAAGATTTTTTAGTCGTGAATGCTGGAATGGGTGCAGATTCTGGAAAATCTAAAAAGTTTTCTGTGCGGGTTATTGTGTAGCTGCTCTATAGGACCAACTCAATACATAGGATCGATATATATATATTTTTACATTAAGGTAGAAAAGTATATTGTATTAGTGAATTTTAAAAAATTACAACATTGAAAGTTATTTATAAAAATGCATTTGTAATGGTAATGGTTTAATTTCAGTTGAACATGCATCAGATTAAATAATAATAATTAATAATTATTTAATAATTATTTAATAATAATAATAATTTTTAAATTAATTAAAACAGACCATTTTGGCAGGAAGCACAAATGAAAGGAAATACAACTGGAATAGGTGCAGATTCTGGAAAATCTGAAATCTGAAAATAAGTTTTCTGTGGGGGTTATTGTGTGTAGCTGCTCTATAGGACCAACTCAATACAAAGGGTCGATATATATATATATATATATATATATATATATATATATATATATATATATATATTTTTTTTTTTTTTTTTTTTTTACACAATGTAGAAAAGTGTATCGTATTTAGTGAATTTAAAAAAAATTACAACATTGAAAGTTATTTATAAAAATGCATTTGTATCAATATTTGTAGTGGAAAAATAATTACAAATAATAATAATAATAATATTGAAATTGTTCCAAAAAGCAATGCCTTCCCCCTGGGTGTCTGGTGTACTCTGTTGCTGAGTAATCACAATGACATATTTCATAACGACAAACATTCATGTGTTTTTGCAGGTATATGATGCTGTTCAGTGCAGCAACAGATGGTCAAATAGCGGTGTGGGACCTGACCCAAACCACCTCCATCTCGTCCCCTGGCTCTCCCCTTGCAACTCCACCAACCCCCTGCCTCATTATTGCCGCCCACCAAAGTGGTGTCAACTCATTGGCCGTTTGGGCTGACACACACCAAGATGGCAGTTGCCTGGTAACGGTTTCCAGCGGAGGGGATGATGGGCAGCTGACGGCATCCATCATCAGGGCGCGGTACCCTCGGGAGGATGGCAAGACCGGGGACGTTACCCCTCTTTGTCTTCATCTCCTCTCCCAGTGGAATATCCCTCTGGCTCATTCTGCCCCTCTGACCTCTCTGAGGTTCTTAAAATCTCACCTGATAGTCACGGCCTCTTGCGATCAAAGAATTTGTCTGTGGAAAGTCTGCAGTACAGGCATCAGCCACAAAGGGGTGCTGTGCTCACATGTTGCTGATGCTGCAGGGATGGCAGTCTGGGAGAAGCAAGTGATGCTGGAGGATGATGAAAAAAGGAATACGACTTGCGAGAAGGTGAACTGTGAAAGAACTGGGAGTCAAGCTATGCTGGGGAGGACCGATGGGTGGGGTGGCAAGAAACAGGAAGTAACCGATGAAGCAGCCAGGAAGACAGATGGCCAAATTTTGAAGATGGATAAAGGGAACACTGAAGTTTCTTCCTGTGAGGGAGGAAAGACTGGGTGGGTGCTGGTCTGCGGTCAAGGCTTCCAGCTGCTTCGTGTTAGAAATGAACACGAAGATAAAGACGAGAAAAACTAAAGGAGGAAAAGCAAGACAAACACACCATTAGTCAGTTAATAGACATGGAGAAATAAGTGGATTTTACAATCACAATCAATCATAATTGTATATATTTTACATTTGTAGACTTTGTTTTATGTTTTTTTTTAATAAAGTTAATTTATTCTTCACTTACAGGAGACTCACTGGTTAATTGGGAATGATCTGGTGTATTTTCACATTTTTAGAAAGTCTAATTAGTTTCTAGGATGTGAAATATAGATATTTATAAACAAAATATTAGTGTTATATATCACTCCAATTCCCATGCTTGGTGACTTGAAACCCAAAACTTAAAATATCACGTACCAGTAAATTCCAAACTCAATTTCTAGCCAAATAAAATAATACATAATTGTAAAAAAGTACTGTACAATCTACACAAGGATGTACTGTACTGTGTACTGTACGTTGCAATTATGTATGTGTGGGGGGGTCACAGTACATGAAGACTCCTGACTCCATGAATACATTAATATTTTAATATATTATTCTCGTCTCATGTTGCCCTTTTTCACTAGCAGCCATCTCTCCAGCTGTGTCATCACACAGAGAAAGGAGGAAAGTGCACGGGTCTCCGAGAAGAGGAAAACTACGCCGAGAATTTTGTATTGTGACGCATTTGGAGGCACAGCTGATGACAAGGTGAGCCAAGGGAGGGATTATGGGAATTGGACACTTTTAGACACCTGAATCTGACCTTGAGTACACTTGAGCACTTTTTCTGACTAAAAATGTCAACTAACAGCAAGAGAAAATGTTTACGATATGTTTCAGTTTTTCTTGTTGATGCCACGTGAACGTCTGCCTGTCATTGGTTCATCTGGGGGTAAAACAGGTGATGGCTAAATATTAATCTACTCTAAAAAGTCAATTTGCAAGGACCTGAATTCTGTATCTCCATTTTATTGTTGCAGTCAAACCTCCCAGCACCAATGGCAGAAAGCGCAGTCAAAAGCAGAAACCCTCTGCCAAAGCAAGACCAGCTCCTTTCCAAGCAGACTCCACCATGACACCTTGGAGGGGACTGGTTCTTTCGGACTCCTCCTTTACATCCATTTATGTGCCCCCGTCTCCGACACCCCTTCAGTCGACCCCTTATAACGACAACCAAAACAAAGAACTAACTTTAAGTTTCAACTCTCAATCTTCTTCCCCCACTGTTCGTGCGGACAGCACAAGTACAGTAGCATTTTTCTTTATTTTTATTACGCCGCCATCCCTTCTTTTTGAAGTAATCTCTCTCTCTGTGTCCAGATGGAGAATTACAGAAGCAGCAGAAGATGCCCACCCAGGCCACGACCCCTCGACTGCCCCGTCTCCCTCCCCTGCATCCCATCACCAATCTGAGCTTCTCTCGTAGTTTTACCTTCTCTTTCTTTGAGCTTCCTCTGTACCAATCACCTCCGTTGCGGTCCGAACGTATGAGGAACCTCATGAAGCTTTTGAGAGAGACACATTACTGATAACCTCAAATTGCATGTTGAGTACATGTTGGCAGGTTTGCACAACATTGAAAGTACTCCATGTTTCTGACAGTTCAGTAGCCGTGAGTCCTGAATCTGTAAAAAACGTGCAAATTTTTAATGATGCTTTCATGGACCAAGGAATATCCCTTAGCCCTTCCCCTACTCCGTAAAATCAAGAGACAGGGGTTAAGAATCCTTTATCGCTTGCTCGCTGTAACAAAGACAGATGAGATTATTAAATTGTTCGTAATAAATTTTTCCTACCTTTCTTGCGTTTGACTTTTCCATACTAGGATTGCTGGGATGACAGTACTTTATTGTTCTGTTCTGAAAGACCTCCCAACTACGTCACAGTCCTTTCTATTCTGCTCAGCCGTAATTGTGTCCCTGCAGAAAGTGCAAAAGGAGAAAGGGTTGGCATTTTTTTGGTGAGGATCAATTTGGTAATGATAATGGTTTAATTTCATTTAAACATGCATCAGATTACAATTGAATGCATCCCATAATCAGGAAAGAAGGAGTAGGAAGAAGCAAAGCTTATTAAATCCTACCCCTCCATCTGGTACTTTTACAATCAGTAACTGTTACGTTTGTTCACTTCCTGCTTTCCTAATATAGTTTAAGTTTTATTTTTATAATTTTACATTTTCAAATTTTAATTTTAATTTTTTAAATTTTATATTTTATAATTTTTTATTTTTTGTAATTTTTTATTTTTTTTTATTTTATTATATTTTTTAATTTTTTAATTTTTTTATTTTATTATATATATTTTTTATTTTTTATTTATTTTTGTCACATACTGAAGTACAAGGTGATATGACCATCCAATGACATAATGGGTACCATAGTAAGTGTCAATATAGTGATATATATAGCACATCATGACTGGTTCAAGACTCTTCATCCTTGTATTTAGCAAACATCAACTGCTTGTATTGTTTCTTGAATTGGCTCATCGTTGTGCATTGTTTGACTTCCTTACTCAATCCATTCCATAGTTTGATTCCACATACTGAAATGCTATGGCTTTTTAACGTAGTCCTAGCACTTAATTTAACTTCAAATTGCCGTTGTTGTTGTGTGCATATAAATTAGTTACTATTAGTGTTTAATAGCAGTATTTGTATTTTTGCATACTGGTATCTGAATGAAGTAAACTATTATCATAATGGAGTTGAAGTATTTTGGTGGATGTTCTCTTCAAAATACCATCAACATGCATGTTTCTCATGTACGGTACTAAATGAATTGGAAGTAAGAGAGCGGTGTTGAAGGGGGAGCAGAAAGAGGGTGTTGTAAATGCTGTGCAGAGTTCAAAGATGTTCTCCACCCTCCCGGACTCACGTGTACGTTTGTGTGCTTTGCCCACACTCCTGCAGATACCAACTAGGTCATCCTTGCTGGTTTGTTAGTTCGCACAACAAAGTCTCTTTTGCTATGCAGAAAAGTGGTTGTGACACATTCAAAGTTTTTGTTATTCTTCTCTCCAGATGGATGACACAGAGCAGTATAATTGCAACCCTGACAACGGAACCCCCCTTGTCTATGTGGCCCTGGATGAAACTCAGCTGGAGATCATTGGCCAGCGAGTAGACAAGTCTGTGCCTTTTCTGGAGAGCGTCAAGGCACGATGTCGGTGAGTGAATTAATGGTTTATGCTGTACGGTTTCAGTAACTTTGTGTACTCTCCTAGATGTTCAGGTTCCAGGTTGAAGAGCATTCTGCTGAGCTGTTTTCCTGTGCTGCTATGGCTGCCTCACTACTCCATCAAAGAAAACGCCATCAGAGACCTGGCGTCTGGGCTGAGTGTGGGCATCATGCATCTGCCACAGGGTGAGACACATTCCACAGGTCACATACTGTTAAAAGTTCTCTAATATAGTACTGCAGAAGCATCAGGGGTACCACAATAGTTTATTGGCAAAATCTAGCCTTGATGCCGGAAGTTTAGTTTTAAACAATACGTTGTTTCATATGCTTTTTCCACCTTTCTGACCTATAAATGTAGTTAGAATGTTGGATTCTTGTGTTTAACGATGCCAAAGTTTCAGGTAATGAGGTCTGTGCATTTGAAAGTGAGCCCTGAAAAAACTTTGGGATGGTTCAAAATGCTCGGTTTCAGGGGGCGTCGCAAAACTGTTCTTTTGTGATGTCACAGATGGGCGGACACTCTTTGCTCCGATTGTCTGTTTACGAAACAAGCTCAGGCAGATGTTATTGTGGTTGGTGATTCCCAGCAATAGAAAAATATTTTCATATGACAACGGCTTTTGACACCGGACTGTTTTTGTGAAATATCCGCCAAACTTTTACTGAGCGAGAGTGCGCTCTCGCCGGGGAAAGTGCGTTAATGTCAGACATGCTATGCGTCCACGGTAGTACCGCAAAAAACATGTAATGACCACATTTCCACTTTCAATGTTGTGCCAAGATTGTCTGCAGTTAGTAAACACGGCGCCCTAACTTCCGATTTCTGAGCTCCACGGCACCAGCGGTGCCTCTGACAAAGTGTGTCCGACAATGAGTGCTCCTCCTCAGGTAGGCGAGATTAGGAAAGCACAAGTAGTGCCTACTCTTTGAGAACCAAAAAGCTTTCTGAGCGGGTTATTGTGTATAGCTGCTCTATAGGAGTCCACTACTCAATACAAAGGGTTGAAAAATTAGCATTCATTTATTCTACCGCTTTTCCTCACGAGGGTCGCGGGGGGGTGCTGGAGCCTATCCCAGCTGTCTTCGGGCAAGAGGCGGGGTACACCCTGGACTGGTGGCCAGCCAATCACAGGGCACATATAGACAAACAACCATTCACACTCACATTCATACCTATGGACAATTTGGAGTCGCCAATTAACCTAGCATGTTTTTGGAATGTGGGAGGAAACCAGAGTACCAGGAGAAAACCCACGCATGCACGGGGAGAACATGCAAACTCCACACAGAGATGGCGGAGGGTGGAATTGAACTCGGGTCTCCTAGCTTTGAGGTCTGCGCGCTAACCACTCAACCGCCGTGCAGCCCCTCCTTGAAACACTTTCTGCCTTTTGTGTCCCTCACAGGTATGGCCAACGCCATGTTGGCAGGCATTCCTCCTGTGTATGGTCTCTACACGTCACTCTACCCACTCATCATCTACGCCATATTTGGCACTTCCAAACATCTCTCTTTGGGTGACGGTCCAATTCTTTTACTCCCAATAAATGAAGCTGAAAATGAATTAACATAAAAGTGGAACATCGTTTTAACTTTGTTTATGTGATAGGAACCTTTGCCGTCCTGGCCATCATGATTGGATCCGTCCCAGCCATGGCGGAGTTGCCTAGCAACGGTGCTGAGACGGCTAAAGTCAACATTGTCGTCCAGCTTACCTTACTCTGCGGCCTCATACAGGTCACGATTCGTACACGATTCATTGTTTAATTGTATGTGCCTCAAAAGTCAAACATATCATGAATTGTTTTTGTATGAGGAAACTATCAGGCTTTTTAGTACAATATGAGCGATAATATTATAGAATAAAATATGAGCTGGAAACCTCATATTACAAATATACAACATAAGGTGGCCAGAAATATTTCAATATTGAACAAAGCAAAATTTGTTCTCAATCCGAAATCACTCCACACTCTTTATTGCTCTCTGGTTCTACCATATCTTACTTATTGTGTGGAAATATGGGCTAATAACTATAAAAGCAATCTTCACTCGCTAAAGGTCAGTAAGGATAATTCATAATGCCGCCTACAGACAACATACTAACTCCTTATTTCTAAAATCACAAATACTTCAACTTGCTGATATAGTTCATCTTCAAACAGCTAAAATAATGCATAAGGCTAAAAATAACCAATTCCCTAAAAATGTCATCCAATACTTCTCTACAAGAAAAAAAACAACCTTAAACTGTATTATGGAAAGCAGGAAGTGAACAAATATAACAGTTACTGATTGTAAAAGTACAAGATGGAGGGGTAGGATTTAATAAGCTTTGCTTCTTCCTACTCCTTTTGGACATGTGGAACTGTGAACTGATTATGGGATGCACTCAATTGTAATCTGATGCATGTTCAAATGAAATTAAACCATTAACTATCAACTTTATATACACATTATTAAATGATGCTGATGCTGCCTGTTGATAGACACTTATTAATTAATTACACAGTATTAATTATGACACTTATTAACCGGCAATGTCAATGATGGCACACACACACACACACACACACACACACACACACACACACACACACACACACACACACACACACGACAACAAATATACTTGCTATTGATATGTGTAATGAAGCAATAACTGTGTGTACTCATCCAGCTGCTACTCTATGTTCTGCGTTGCGGTGCTGTGTGTCGCTGGTTGTCAGACCCTGTCATCGGGGGCTACACTACAGCTGCCGCCCTGCACGTCATCGTACTACAGTTGCCCCTCATGATCGGAATACCTACACAGCGACACATTGGAATATTGGCTTCTGCTTGGGTGGGTAGTGAAACGACAATAACACCCTCACTATCATGCAGTAATACACTATAATACTGTAATAATAGGCTTCAAAGTACTCATTGTGTTTTCTCCCAGACTTTAAAAGATGTTCTCTATGGAGTGACCGGCGTAACACCAGCAACTCTTTTACTGTCTTTGGTCTCAATGGCGATACTCACTGTGGGCAAGATGCTGAATAAGCACTTTAAAAACACGCTACCTGTAGCCATCCCCTGGGAGGCTGTACTGGTGAGACACACACACACACACACACACACACACCATGATGATTAAATAGGTAGCCTTTTTATGTACTACTTTATTATGCAGACACACTCATATGAAGAGCTGTTCAATTATGCAAAGCTGCCAAGGCTTTGCCCTCCAGTTGACCTCTGTGAACAATATGTCATTATAACAACAAACGCACGGTTGTTCTTTTCCATACTGCGCCTTAACTCTTGTCGTTTGTCTCCTACAAGATTGTCTTGGCCACCGTCGTGTCCGTGCAGGTGGACCTGGCTGGACAACATAAAGTCCAGGTGGTTGGAGACATTCCCAGTGGGTCAGTAGCAGTGGTGTCATTAGGTCTATTTTAGGGGGACTTAAGCCCCCCTAAATAATTATTTTTATTTTAATTTTATTATTTTTTATTTTTTATTTTTTATTTTTTTTATTATTTATTTATTTATTTATTTTTACTAAAAAAATATCTGCCAAATTTTATATAATAGGACAAAAGCAGGCAAATAAGCAGGCAAATAATCAGAAGAAGAATAATGATGATAGTAATAATAATAGGCTAATTAATAATATAATAATGATTATTATATAATTGATCACTGTCCACTGGACAGAATGGTTGCAGAGCTTGAGCAGCGGTTTTGCAGTGTAGATTGTGTGTACTTGTGTCAATTTAATGGTGGCTTCAGCCCCCCTAAAATTTCTTAAGCCCCCCTAAATAATTAGATATTTTTTATAGATTTTTTTATATATATTTTATAGATTTTTTTTTTTACAAAAAAAATCTCTGACAAATTTCATATAATAGGGCAAAAGCAGGCTAATAAGCAAGCCAATAAGCAGGCTAATACTAGCCTACTACTACTAGTAGTAGTAGTAGTAATAATCAGAAGAAGAATAATGATGATAGTAATAATAATAGGCTAATTAATAATATAATAATGATTATTGTATAATTGATGACGGTACACTGGACAGAATGGTTGCAGAGCTTGAGCAGCGGTTTTGCAGTGTAGATTGTGTACTTGTGTCAATTTAATGGTGGCCTAAAACAATTGAGTATCTCTACTAAATCTGTCCAAAAGTGGGAAAGTTATATCCCTGTTCTTGTTCGTTATTTGTTTTTGTTTTTTTATTTTGGGGATTTTTTTTGAATGTCTACTACATTCATTCATATCCTGTGCATCTCCAGGGGGCTAAGCCCCCCCTTGTCCTCAGAACCGAGTGCCGCCCCTGGTCAGTAGAATGTTGTATTGTCTCCTTGTCATTGTTGTCAGTGTGACATGAATCTATGGTAATACTGCTTACTAATGCCATTGTTTCTGTTAAATGACATGACCTTTATGATGTTGACCTAGTCTTTCCTCGCTTGTGTTGTCGGCTTTTTATATTTATATGTATTATAAGATATAATTATGTTATTCAAAATCAATTCTATCTTTTGTGCAGCCTTTCTGCTCCCATCATCCCCTCGCTGTCCCAAGCCAGTGAGCTCTTCATCCCTGCTCTGTCGATCGCTCTGGTGGGTTTCAGCTTCCACACAGCCATGGGCTCGGTCTTTGCCCGCAAACACGGCTACCACTTTGACTCCAGTCAGGTACACAGGTTCTTCTGACACACTTACTAAATATTCAGGCATTTGGCCTATAGTTGGCCTATATATCGTTATATATATATATAGTTTTAGTTATAGTTGGACTCCAACCTCAGCAATGATATATTTGAAAGGTACTATTTCTGATTTCTAACCGTCCCTGCTTAGGACCTGCTGGCTCTGGGTTTATGTAACTCCATAGGAGCCATGTTCCAGTGTTTTGCTGTCAGCTGCTCTTTCTCACGCAGTATGGTGCAGGAAAGCATTGGTGTCAAATCACAGGTACTGTTCCCGAATAGACACTTTTACCACTTATATTGATTCAAATATCTATCTATTTTTTTTTTGTTGACTTTAATCCTTTGTATTGTCTGCTGTTTTTCCTGTCTAGATATCAGGTCTGATATCAGCCCTGACCATTTTAACCATCTTGTTAAAGATCGGTCATCTATTTGAGCAGCTGCCAAAGGTATCCTGGTTATTTTGATATCCTCGTTATTGATCCTGTTGGCTTTGTTCATAATTATATTTTCTACAGTATATTACAAATGGCCATGATAAAACACATGCATTACAGAAACGCTGCAAATTAAAGTAACAAAACTGAAATTAGCCGTGCTACAATGAGCTCCACATCTGAGGGAGATTATTTTTATTTTTATTTTTATTTTTATTTTTATTTTTATTTTTATTTTTATTTTTATTTTTATTTTTATTTTTATTTTTATTTTTATTTTTATTTTTATTTTTATTTTTATTTTTATTTTTATTTTTATTTTTATTTTTATTTTTATTTTTATTTTTATTTTTATTTTTATTTTTATTTTTATTTTTTGTTTGTGTCCTGTCCAGCCATTGGGGCAGATAGTATTGTTGATCTAAATGCCATTACATGCTAAACAGATCTGCTCTGCTCTGTGTCAATTTTATTTGCCGTTATTTGATGTTTTTGTTATGCGTGAGATCTGTTTTTAAAGATTTAATACGTAAAATTGTATAGCTCAAGACGACTATGTCTCAAATCTGGCCATGTGTGTCCAAGAATGAATACTGGATGAATAGATTCGTCCCCTCCGGGTTTGCATTGGCAGTAATACTGTAGCCTGCTGTGTGTTCCAGGCCGTGTTAGCAGTCATCATCGTGGTCAATCTGCAGGGGCTGCTGGCTCAGTTTAAGGATGTGTTTACACTCTGGAAGATTGACAGATTGGACCTGGTACACACACACACACACACATAGTAGTTATTGTACTTGATTATCATAACAATGGTTTCAAACTGTGCCAATCCCCTCCTGACCTTGAACGTTTCACCTCTCCTCCTCCAGCTGGTGTGGGTGGCATCCCTGGTTTTAACTCTGGTTCTAAACCTGGACTTGGGTCTGGGAGTCGCCATCGCCTTCTCTCTGGTCACGCTCATCTACAGGACACAACAGTCGGTATTTCATTCATGGCACATCCTTTCAGAATAACAATTATGTTTTAGTTATGTAATTAGTTATTGTCAGATCCATTCAGCGTCTTTGTACAATGAAAAAAACAACTGAATGGAATTAATTGGAAGCAGGCTGATTGCTAATAATTATTTCCAAAATATGAAAGTTAATTTTTTAAATTTCGTAGTACAGTTAAGATGTTTGTGTGAGGGCACACAGTGGGAAACATTTGGGAACTTGAATAGCCAACCCTCTGCTCTTATCCTCCTCTTACCCTTTGTATGAGCTACATTACCTGGATATATACATTCACAATAATGAATACAAACCATTTATTTACGTAATACTATGGGTTCTAAGTTGATTAATCTAAGTCTTGTTACGATTAATTGAGTAATTACATTAAACGCTTGTCCATAGCGAAGGTGCAGATCGAAACGTCACTTGGGAGATGTCATATCGGTTAGCAGACAACCAAGGGGACCTATTACGCTCATTTTCAGAACCTTGAGTTTCTACATCCTCCAGAATCTGCACCTATTCCAGCTGTGATTCCGTGGATTTCCCGCTTCCTGGCAAAACGGTCTCTTTTAATGTATCGTACCTACGGCCTGCCTCCAGGCATTCCAACTCTGCTGTGATTGGTAAATACTCCGAAGGGCTCTCGAGGACTTCTGGACAGCTGCCGAATGGAAAAAAAAATTTGGCTTTGCATGAGCTGTAGGAGCGCGCAGACCTCACAGCTAGGAGACCAGGGTTCAATTCCACCCTCGGCCATCTCTGTGTGGAGTTTGCATGTTCTCCCCGTGCATGCGTGGGTTTTGTCCGGGTACTCCGGTTTCCTCCCACATTCCAAAAACATGCTAGGTTAATTGGCGACTCCAAATTGTCCATTGGTATGAATGTGAGTGTGGATGGTTGTTTGTCTATATGTGCCCTTTGATTGGCTGGCAACCAGTCCAGGGTGTACCCCGCCCCTCGCCCAAAAGACAGCTGGGATAGGCTCCAGCACCCCCGCGACCCTCAAGCTGGAGGAATTGGAATTAAAGTCATGGCCATTCCAATACACAGCGACCACGCAGGCAAAAATACAACAACAAAAAGCTATGGTCAACCAATAATAAAAGCAAAAAGGCTAACAAAAGAAACACAAACAACACTGCCAGCGTTGTCATGAATTAATGAATATTTTCCTCTTTCAGCTCCTCCACTGCAGTGTTGGGTCAAATTCCTGGTACAGACTGTTACAGAGATGTGGAACTCTATGCTGAGGTGTTTCCACTGTTCTTCCCATGACTCTCTGGAAGGTTCACTCATATACTAAAATGTGTGGGGGGTTTTTCAGGCAAAACTAGTTCCGGGTGTTACTATAATCTCCTGTCCCAACCCAGTTTATTTTGCTAACTCTGAATTGGTCTTCACTGAGATTAGACAGGTGAAAACACACACACACACACACATCAACATTTTAAGAGCTGGTCCACAGTGTCAAACTCTCCATCCAGATAGTGAGTCATGCTCAGAAGGAAAGATCAGAAGTGGTCCAAGCATCCTTGTCATCTTCCTCTGCCCAGTTGATGACTCGCAATCACTACTTGATTCTGGACCTCAGTTCCGTCCACTTCATGGACTCTGTAGCCCTGACAAGTATTTGTAAGGTAAAGACCCCTAAAGACCCTCCCATATTCCAAAAATGTGGGCGTGAATGGTTGGTTGTCTGTATGTGCCAGTCCAGGGTGTGCTTGGAAGCAGCTGAGATAGGCTCCAGCATACCCCCACCACCCTTGTGGGGATAAGCGGCATAGAAAATCGATTGAGGGATTTATGTATTTATTTATCTTACTAGAGTACCTCCATAAGTTCATTATTTTCTTCAAATGTCTTCATATAGGCTGCACGGCGGACAAGCGGTTAGCGCGCAGACCTCACAGCTAGGAGACGCGAGTTCAATCCCACCCTCAGCCATCTCTGTGTGGATTTTGCAGGTTTTCTCCGGGTACTCCGGTTTCCTCCCACATTCCAAAAACATTCATTTATTCATTTATTTTCTACCGCTTATCTTCACAACAATGGACAACTATGGACAATTTGGAGTGGCTAATTAACCTAGCATGTTTTTGGAATGTGGGAGGAAACCAGAGTACCCGGAGAAAACCCACGCATGCACGGGGAGAACATGCAAACTCCACACAGAGATGGTCGAGGGTGGAATTGAACGCAGGTCATTCCAAAAACACGCTAGGTTATTTGGCGACTCCAAATTGTCCATAGGTATGAATGTGAGTGTGAATGGTTGTTTGTCTATATGTGCCCTGTGATTGGCTGGCGACCAATCCAGGGTGTACCCCGCCTCTCGCCCGAAAACAGCTGGGATAGGCTCCAGCATCCCCCACGACCCTCGTGAGGATAAGCGGTCGAAAATGAATGAATGCTGAAATAAAGTAAGGCTGCACGGTTAGCGAGCGGTTAGCTTACATGCTTCACAGCTAGGAGACCCGAGTTCAATTCCACCCTTGGCATCCCTGTGTGGAGTTTGCATGTTCTCCCGTGCATGCATGGGTTTTCTCCGGGTACTCCGGTTTCCTCCCACATTCCAAAAACATGCTAGGTTAATTAGCGACTCCAAATTGTCCATAGGTATGAATGTGAGTGTGAATGGTTGTTTGTCTATATGTGCCCTGTGATTGGCTGGCGACCAGTCCAGGGTGTACCCCACCTCTCGTCCGAAAACAGCTGGGATAGGCTCCAGCACCCCCGCGACCTTTGTGAGGATAAGCGGTAGAAAATGAATGAATGATGATCATATGATGACACAATCATATATGTAAATTATGTATATTATGTGAAGTAAGGGTAAATAGAATAATGTGTTTGGCTACTTTCTCCTCTTTTAAGTCACATATTGTATTCTTTGGAATTTCTCCTGTAATACACACCCTTTAAAGAACTTTTTATAGCTTTTGATGAATGAATGATTAACACATTTTACAACTTTATCTTTACGCTCATGAGGCATGTGTGTGTTTTCAATAGGTTGCACACGACTTAGAAGCCCAGGGTATCAGTGTGTGTCTGGCCTCCTGCCCAGGTCAGTTTCATTTTGCCAAACAACTCATTCGTTATGAGTTTTTCCACTAAAAATCGTACTTGTTGTCTCAGCTGCTCTTGCATGCACAAATATACTGAAACCAGACTTGTGTACTGTCTTGGCAATAGAGAACCTTTTATCCCAGCTGCGCTATCAGGGCTGCCTGTTCAAATCCTCCATCTTCCCATCGGTGCAACACGCTGTCTCCCATTGTCTCAGCACCTTGCCTATCATTCTTGAGGTGTGTTGTTTGTTATTTCACTGAATAGTTCAACGAAATGCATCAGAGCATCAGTACCTTTCATTATGCCATGACATAATAATTGTATGTAAAGTATTGAATGTACTTTATATCATAAGTGAGGTATCTTATTAAGTACTTTGCACATGTAATTACGTGTATTTATGTTAAAAAAGGTGACAAAAAACCTTCCTCAATCAAACTTTGCAAATATAGGCAAGAAAAAAAATGACCAGACATTTTTATTTACATTAAATTAGCATTAGTATAAATACAACTTCTTACAGGCACACAACCTACACTATCTAGACGATAACATCTTATCAGAAACGGCGAAAAAGATAAGCTAGATATCTTATCTTCAAAGAGCTGTCTTTGTAATTTTGCACCCCAAAATTAATTGTTTTTTTTTGTTTGTATTTTGCAATCTCTTCTCAGGACTTTGCCTCTGATGCAAGTTTAAGCTGAAAGCACAACGCCGACTGCTTCCTCGGAACATCAATATTAGGGATGTAGCCTAGAATCTAGCCTATTCTACTACCTAACCTAGCATAGCCTATTTTAAACATGTCAGATTTATATACGATTACAGTGTTGTACTACATAATGTCAAAGTGCCATAACTTGGTATTTTTTTAAATCACCCCTGGTTTAATCCTGTGCCACTCCTAAATCTCGTAAACATCCAAGCACGAGATTTCCATGAAATCGTGTGACTTTTTGTGACTTTGTGCTTCACTAGGATTCCTAGTACTATTTGAAAAGCCCTTGAACTCAGCATTGTAGGGTCCCTTTAAACTGCAGTACTCCCAGGAAGCATTTAGAGCTTACAATTGTTCTTGTTTACATGTGGAATGTGTGTCAAGAACCTTTGACTTTGTAGTAAAAATGTAAAAATGTAATTCAGAAAAATATAACAATACATGAAAGAGTACAATAACACGTCTCAGTTTCGTCTTTATGTGAACAATTTTTATTACATCATTGTATCTGATGGCGGAGATTAGATGTTACAGTAATTATGTGCCGCCATAAACTGTGATGGCAGATAACAGTCTTAAAGGGGAACTTCACTTTTATTGGAATTTTGCACATTCTTTGCCTTTTCTGTGCATTCAAGCATGAGAAAATGAGTTAATATGAGTTAGCTAATAATGAACATCATGGGGAAATACATTTTGACACACAAAAAAAAAAAAATAATCGGCATTGTAGCAGCTAACACGAAAAATTGTCAGCGGCTTTTACCTGATGACCAGAGCACACGTTCTCACGTGTGCTGGAAGACGCGGACATTCTAAGTGTTGTCGCTGTTGCTATGCTGCTGTTATTGACAGTAGCAGTGGAAGCTAAGTGCTTGATATGAAATGAATGCACGAGGATTGTAAATGATGGCAAAATTCCCCTTGAAAAAATGGTCAACCTATGATGAATATATGATGTGATGTTTATAAATAAAAAGGCGAACAAGGAGCTAATTATAAAAGCTAAGCATGACTGACACATTGAGGTTCTTGATTGGACATCCAGTACTGTAATTACTTTAAGAAAACCATAAAAATAGCAAGATATAAGCTCTTATATAAACTCTTCCAAGCTATTGTTGTAGTTGTGGGCCTTCCAGGAATAACAAAAGGAGCAGCAGGGAATCTGGCAAGAACCAGCAATGCACTAAACGTGACTGTAGGCTCATCGGTGTAGCTTGAGGATCCAATAAACATTGATTACATTGTTTCTCCTGTTGCGTTATCGGTTATCTGCTTGTCAGGCCTTTAAGCTGGCATCATATTTTCTATTGTGTCGTCTAATCATTGAACAAGAACACCCCTGACTCTGCTCAAATGGCTGACTTATCTAATCCTTCACAGATAAAACCAGAGGACTTGATGGAGAAAACATCCACAAATTGAATGTGAAACTTGAGGGAGGATTCGTTCATGAATTCTTGAAGCAGGTGAATCTTCCTTTTTGGGTTTGTTTTTTTTTTTTTGCTTCTTTTAGTTATGGCAGAAAGGAGACCAGCAGGCTATCGGGTCCACCGAGAGATCCTGGATGAAGGAGCTGTGGACGAGCTGGCTGAGAAGTCGGAATCGAAAACATCTCTTTGTGACAAGATCAAAAATTCACTAAGGTAAAGTTGTCTTCTTACTCCAATGGTGGTTTAAAATCATGAACGTTTGATGAAGAAATGTTGGGTTTCCAGTCGTGCAGGGGCGTCAAACTCAATCAAAACACAAAGCTTATTTTTAGGACATTAACCCTTAAACCCCATGGACATTTTTTTACAAATCAAAATACCATAGAAGTAGTTGATCCCTAAGGAATCGCTTACTTACTAAGCTATTTGTTTGATAAGGCGGGCCGACTCAATTCTATTTTTTATTTTTTATTCTATTTTTATTTTTTATTCCATTTTCCTGGGCCTGAGTTTACTATATTCTCAAATAATTTTAATAATAATAATCTACTCTCAAAAAGAAAATGTTTTCACTCATGATGTTGCAACCCAAGCAAAGTCCACTGTTATCTGGTGTCAATAATTTTTGGGGCGTCTCCAAAGATATGTCACATAAAAATAATAATAACTAAATCATTTATTTATTTATCTATCACTGTGTGTATTTTTCACTGTCGATACACAAAAATATGGACTGCATGATACGTATATATTTATAAACATGTACATCAGTACAGGAGTACATTGATATATTTTGCAAGTAAATGTAGTTTAGAATAGAGATTGAATCATTAAAAATGTGTGTTTTTTTTAATGATGGCATCAATAATATGGCTGCTGAATGCAAAGTGGTTGGGTGAGTCGTGCATGACTCACGGCGAACACTTCTTAATGGTTGAGTCAGCGTTTGATGCCGTTCCAGCCAAACAGACCTTTCACAGAGTGGACATTAAAGAAGACACATGATTGCTGATATTGATGGGTTTTAGAATAATTCTTAACATCACTGATGTCATCGATTCTTTTTCAGGTGTTCTGGCCCCAGGTTCAAGAGCTGTCTGCTGGGTAGTGTTCCTGTTCTGTCGTGGTTGCCTCGTTACTCCTTCAGAGAAAATGCATTGGGTGATCTCATCTCAGGGATCAGTGTGGGCATCATGCAGCTGCCCCAAGGTCAGATTCGTTATGCTAAGAGTCCCCTGGGCCGGCGTCAGTTGGTGGCAATGCAATTTGCTGTGGCAACTAATGTCACCAATAAGGTGCCTAGTGGTATACAATGGCTCAAACTGCCTCCCAACTGGCTCATGGTGGCCCGTAACAGCAGCAAAAATTTAGTTTGGCAGCAAGAACATTTCAAAATGTTAAAAACAATTTGTTGCACAAATTGCTTGATGCAAGTGCCGCGACGAACTGTCCGCCAAGTGGCGCAAACAATCCACCTATTGCAATCCACTGGAATGTAACAGGGACTGCACGGCGGTCGAGTGGTTAGCACGCAGACCTCACAGCTAGGAGACCCGAGTTTAATCCCACCCTCGGCCATCTCTGTGTGGAGTTTGCATGTTCTCCCCATGCATGCGTGGGTTTTCTCCGGGTACTCCGGTTTCCTCCCACATTCCAAAAACATGCTAGGTTAATTGGCGACTCCAAATTGTCCATAGGTATGAATGTGAGTGTGAATGGTTGTTTGTCTATATGTGCCCTGTGATTGGCTGGCCACCAGTCCAGGGTGTACCCCGCCTCTCGCCTGAAGACAGCTGGGATAGGCTCCAGCACCCCCACGACCCTCGTGAAGACAAGCGGTAGAAAATGAATGAATTAATTATAGTATAAGCTGCACAGCGGTTGAGTGGTTAGCAAGCAGGCCTCACAGCTAGGAGACCCGCGTTCAATTCCACCCTCAAAGACAGCTGGGATAGGCTCCAGCACCCACCGCGACTCTCGTGAGGATAAGCAGTAGAAAATGAATGAATTTATTATAGTATAGGCTGCACGGCGGATGAGTGGTTAGCACGCTGGCCTCACAGCTAGGAGACCTGCGTTCAATTACACATTCAAAGACAGCTGGGATAGGCTCCAGCACCCCCCACAACCCTTGTGAGGACAAGCGATAGAAAATGAATGAATTAATTATAGTATAGGCTGCACGGTGGAGGAGTGGTTAGCACGCTGGCCTCACAGCTAGGAGAGCCGTGTTCAATTCCACATTCGAAGACAGCTGGGATAGGTTCCAGCACCCACCATGACCCTCGTGAGGATAAGCGGTAGAAAATGAATGAATGAATGTAATGGCACGAGCCAAGTTGTGTCGAATAACGGCAACATGGCAACATGCCGAGCGAACATTAATTCGCCACCACAGCGAGCCACGACGCTTAATCTGGATTATGTTGGCGCGAACTGGCACCAACTGGCACGAGCCAAGAGGACTCCTAGCATTATGTCTTATTGTGTCAGAGGACTCCTAGCATTATGTCTTATTGTGTTTGGACAGCTCCAGGTGATGCTATGCTATATGTATCCCAGGTATGGCATATGCCTTGCTGGCAGCCGTCCCTCCTGTTTTTGGCCTTTACGCCTCCTTCTACCCCGTCCTCATCTACTTCATCTTCGGCACGTCCAAGCACATCTCCATTGGTTAGTTTGATGCTTCTGGCTGTGAAATGTCTACTGTATACGACTTAGTTCTTTCCCCCTAGGATCATACGCAGTGATGAGCGTGATGGTAGGCGGCGTGACAGAGCGACTCGCCCCAGATTCAAATTTCATGATTTTTGACAATGTGACCAACTCCAGTGTGGTGGACGTCTTTACCCGAGACGCGGAGCGGGTCAGAGTGGCTGCTGCCGTCACTTTCTTAACCGGAATATTCCAGGTACGGTAACTCACGCAAACACTGCGGAATTTCATTTGCAGTTCCCAGGTGGAGTTATATTTATCTCTTATGTTAGATCCTGTTTGGTTTGGTTCATTTTGGATTTGTGGTGACCTACCTGTCTGAGCCGCTGGTGCGAGGTTACACCACAGGCGCCGCCATCCACGTCATCGTGTCCCAGCTCAAGTACACCTTTGGAATCAGCCCTTTGAGATACAGTGGACCGCTTTCACTCATATATGTAAGGAAGACTCATGGGACTGCAATCTATTGTGGCTGTGGGACCACATAATTTTGTATGGGACTATAAGATAACAGGGTTTTAGATGGGGGGGGACACCTACATCACCACTTTCGCTCTAATCCTTTTTCATTTCATTCATTGCAGACCGTACTGGAAGTGTGTTATCTGATTCCACAGACCAACGTTGGCACACTTGTGGTCAGTCTCGTCGCCATTATCGGCCTCATTCTTTCCAAGGAGCTCAATTCATATTTGAGTAAAAAAATACCTGTGCCTATACCTGTGGAGTTGCTTGCTGTGAGTATGAAAACCACCTCATATGATATATACGTAGTATATATATTTGGTTTGGGCGGTACAATGCGTCACGAATGAGGCATCATCCCCCGCTCTGACTGTTTACAACCAGTATGGCAGCGGCCATATTTAACCACCAAACAGCTAAAACTAGTACCGTATTTTCCGGACTATAAGTCGCACTTTTGGGGTTGCGTGGTGGACGAGTGGTTAGCGTGCAGTCACCATTGGGCTGATTTCATCCCCTATGATTGACCGATTTCTCAGTTTATTATATTATATTGCTTTTATTAGGGGGCGGCACGGCGGTCGAGTGGTTAGCGCGCAGACCTCACAGCGAGGAGACCAGGGTTCAATTCCACCCCAGTGTGAATAGTTGTTTGTCTATATGTGCCCTGTGATTGGCTGGCAACCAGTCCAGGGTGTACCCCGCCTCTCGCCCAAAGACAGCTGGGATAGGCTCCAGCTCACATAGTAGTTGGTTAATATTCTGCATTATACGTTGGTATTGTATTGTCTGTTTTGATTGGTCGCTAATATGGTAAGTCTCACTTACAAGGTACACTGCACTTGAGTATCTTCTAGTGGCTCAAATGTGACATGACACAATGATCTTTGAATGATAATCTTAAAGATAATCATAAAGTGGGTCGAGTGGTTAGCGTGCAGACCTCACAGCTAGTGTTCAATCCCACCCTCGGCCATCTCTGTGTGGAGTTTGCATGTTCTCCCCGTGCATGCGTGGGTTTTCTCCGGGTACTCCGGTTTCCTTCCACATTCCAAAAACATGCTAGGTTAATTGGCAACTCCAAATTGTCCATAGGTATGAATGTGAGTGTGAATGGTTGTTTGTCTACATGTACCCTGTGATTGGCTGGCAACCAGTCCAGGGTGTACCCCGCCTCTCTATCAAAGACAGCTGGGATAGGCTCCAGCATCCCCCGTGACCCTCGTGAGGATAAGCGGTAGAATATCAATGAATGAATGAAGTCGCACTTTTGTTCATAGGTTGGCTGTTGCTGCGACTTATACTCCAGAGTGACTTATAAATAAAACAGTTTATGTTACATAAACACTGGACACCTTTTCTGTTCATGTTTATTTTTTGTGTATCTGAATAACCATTGTGTTAGCATATCTTACACCTATTCAGCCTGTTCTCTATTCTTTTATTATTGTTAGAACTTGCCTTCCAAGATGACGTAATGTCTGTTTTAGCCAAGTAGTTTGTAAAATAAATGACCCGCAAAAAATGCCTTATATGTTTTTTTTTTACCTAATTATGCATTTTTGGCCTTGTGCAACTTATACTCTGGAGCGTCTTATGGTCCAGAAAAAACGGTAAATTAATTCATCATAAAGTGTATGTAGTCACTAACACTTCTTCTGTCTTCTACAGATTGTCATAGCTACACTGGTGTCCTGGCAAGTTAACCTAGCGGGGAAATATGGAGTGGATGTGGTTGGAGATATTCCATCAGGGTGAGAAAAAATATTTATCAATATCTGAAAATGAAATATTATACAATATTCCTCCTTTTTCCCCGTCTTTGGCTGCAGCCTTCAGCCGCCTGTCTTCCCAACCACCTCTCTCTTCGTAGAGGTGATCGGGGATGCCTTTGCTCTCTCTGTGGTTGGCTACGGCATCGCTATCTCACTGGGACGCATATTTGCACTCAAGTACGGATACAAAGTTGACAGCAACCAGGTAAGTCGGATACAAGCACGGCGAATACGACGAAATTGATACTATACGTCTTCAAGAGTGTTCGTCATTTGTATGCTTTAGGAATTGATCGCCTTGGGTCTCAGTAACTCCGTTGGGGGGATTTTCCAGTGTTTTGCTATCAGCTGTTCCATGTCCCGATCCATGGTGCAGGAGAGCACAGGAGGGAAGACACAGGTTGGGAATTCAATTCTCTTTTAGGAAGCAGTCGTGACTTAGGACTGTTGCCATTTCATATATAATTGTTGGGAATATCCAGATACTTGCCTTTCATTGAACAGTATACACGTATAGTACATATACCACCATGTATGTCATACTGTCAATGTATGTCAAACCCAATTGAATTCCCATTGCACTTATTTCTATGCATCACTACTTATCTGTGTGTATCATTCCTAGCATCACACACACCACCTACAGTCCGATCTACTCTCTTGCTTCCATGCAGGTTGCCGGAGCTCTATCAGCCGTTGTTATTCTTTTCATCACCCTGTGGATCGGCGCTCTATTTGAAGAACTGCCCAAGGTGAAATCATGAATCATTTTAAACAAAGTCGATTGTTTTCCTTTGAAGCGTGACATTTTTTTTTGCGTGGTCCATCATAACCGTAGAACCATAGAAAGCCATCAAAAAGTGGTCATCACACGGCTCTCGTGGAAAGCAGTTGAAAGTATTTCAACACAGGTGGTTGACCCTCAAACTTTGGTTTTAGAAGCAAGCACTCAACACAACAACATGAGTCACATGCAATCCGGTTATTCTTGTTTGTGTACAGTACAAAGGATATTGAACAATACAGTTATGAATCACCGTGCTTTATCATTTCCATCACTATTTGTTTAGATGCATGAATAGATATTGAATGTATGTTATGTATGACACAGGCAGTTCTGGCCGCCATCGTCTACGTGAACTTGCATGGTATGATGAAACAATTCCTGGATATACCTGCATTGTGGAGGACCAATAAACTAGACATGGTGAGTACAATAAATTGTAGTCAGTCACGGAATTGAACAGTTTTATACAAACATTCACACACACACTATAGTCATCACTTGTTTGTGTAACTGGGTCCACACATGACCTCATTAAATTAATTTCTGCAATATAGGATTCAATAGGAATTTTCATTTAGTTAGAGAATAGGGACTGCATGGCGGACAAGTGGTTAGTGCACAGACCTCGCAGCAAGGAGACCCAAGTTCAATCTCACCCTTGGCCATCTCTGTGTGGAGTTCTCCCCATGTTATGACCACCGACCTGGTTTTCTCCGGGTGCTCCGGCTTCCTCCCACATTCCAAAAACATTCCGTTTTCTTGCCACTTTATTAACTCGATCAGGGGTTGGCAACCTGTGGCTACCGAGCAAGCGAGTGTTCAGCCTCCTTTCACAATACTACAATAGCCAAGTGGGGAAAATGCACTTTTGAAATTTCTTTTTCACTAATATATCATTTAATTTTTGCTTATGTCTGTATGGCGGTCGAGTGGTTAGCGCGCAGACCTCACAGCTAGGAGACCCGAGTTCAATCCCACCCTCAGCCATCTCTGTGTGGAGTTTGCATGTTCTCCGGGTACTCCGGTTTCCCCCCACATTCCAAAAACATGCTAGGTTAATTGGCCACTCCAAATTGTCCATAGGTATGAATGTGAGTGTGAATGGTTGTTTGTCTATATGTGCTCTGTGATTGGCTGGCCACCAGTCCAGGGCGTACCCCGCCTCTCCCTTGAAGACAGCTGGGATAGGCTCCAGCACCCCCGCGACCCTCATGAGGATAAATGGTAGAAAATGAAATTAATGTTTTCAATGCATTGCAACTCAAATTTATTTCTAAAACTTACCACTTCCACATGGGATGGGAGAAGACTCAGATATGCTATGGCTGACTTCATGACTTCATGCAGGAGGAAGTTAGAGGCAGGCCTCCCTTTGAAGGCGCCAGAAAACTTGAGAAAAATAATAATAATTCTCGGTGATTCTCACTGTGCCATGCTTTGAACGCAAGCTACTCTGTGGTCAGTTCTTACCCATCTCTTCATTTTAGGTGATCTGGATCACCACTTTCATCCTCACCGTGCTGTTGAACCCTGACCTGGGACTCGCCGCCGCCATTGTCTTCTCAATGCTTACCGTCATCTTCAGGACACAGCTGTAGGAAAACACATCCATTATTTAACCATTTATTTCGCTAGTACACTACAATACATAGGATCACATTGTTTATAAATATTGCAATTAATTTAGTGTTTTCCCTGCTGCTGTTGTATTCTAGACCGAAATACTCTGCATTAGGTCAGGTTCCAGGCACGGACATATACAGGCCTTTGGAGGACTATAATCAGGTATAACTTATTATACATTACATATTATATTATTGTTTCTGAAATATAACATACCACACTACCTCGGTGCTAATTTTGCATTAACTTTTTTTTGACACAAGGTGATATATGTACTTTTAAAATCTGTCTGATTGCAGGTGAAAGAGCTTCCCGGTATTTTGATCTTTCGTTCATCCGCCACACTGTACTTTGCAAATGCTGAGATGTACCAGGATGCACTGGGGGAGAAGGTGAGCACACACACACACACAGAGTCTGAGGACCCTAATGCAAACAGGTCCAACAAAGGGGTCTGGCCTGGAGGCCTTGGGAACTTGAGGACATGTCATCAGACATTAGTCACAATACTGGCACCTAGTGACCAGTGTAGAATACTACATTTGACAGCATCTTTCAATGCGTCTTCTGAATGCTTTATGTGTATTTTAGTTCATTTATTCATGGATATACTTTTTCTATGCAAAAAATATGTAATGTTTCCTTAAATATGAATATATTTGTACTAATAATGGTCCGTGTTAAGTTGCAATGGACTGTAATTGTTTTGTTTTTTATTGTTATTTCAGTCCGGCATTGATATTACCAAAATTCTGTCAGCAAAGAAGAAGCTTCTAGCCAAAAGGAAGAGGTATGAGAAGAAACAAGCAAAAATTACTGCAAAAAATGGAAACACGGTAAGCAAGCAACTGTCATAAATGTCATTAATTTACTGATGGACGTTGTAAACACTTTTGCATGGATTGTGATTATTGCTATTGTGTCTAATAGGATGAAGCAGAGACGGAGAAGGATGTAGCCACCATCCAGATAGATGCCGAGCGTGATCCCTCATTGCCCATAGCCATCATCCTGGACCTCAGCCCTGTCAACTTCTTAGACACTGTGGGAGTCAAGACCTTGCGTGGGGTCAGAACTTTTACACAGAATTAATAATAGCACAGTTGAGGGATTTTATTTAATAATTTTATTGTATTTATTGTAACCAGTTAACATGTAATAGTTGCAGTATCTTGTATCTCAGCGAATACATACTGAAGCTAGTTCTGTCAACAGCAACACTTACCATGTCCGCTCTCATTGGGATGGCTGTGTCTTCCAGCACGTGTCTTGTGCTCCAGTCCTCAAGTAAAAAATGCGAAATTGAGAGCGGCGAAACAAGCGATTAGCGAGATATCCCAATGACAGCATTGTAAGCTAGCTGAAATTAACTCGTTTTCTCATGTTATAATGCACAGAAAAGGTAAAGAAATGTGTTCATGTTTCACATAAAGATTATGAATGATGGGCAAAAAAGTCCTACAGAGGAAAACAAAGAACAAGGAACTTCCTTTACCAAGTTGAACTATAAATAATAAATTATAAAATTATATAAAATTATAAAATAATAATAAATTATGACATTTCATTGGCAATTTCACAGTTATTATTGTGCAATGACTATAAAGGAAGTCTATCTATCTAAATCTTTTCTCTGGTTTAGATTATCAAAGACTACGGAGAAATTGGTATCGAGGTGGCACTCGCTTCTTGTCAAAGTAGGTTCACAACATTGCATGAAAAGAATAAAACAAATTACATAAAATCGGGTATAATTAATGAATGAAGTGTCTCTCCCCAGGCGCCGTGGTGGATAATCTGCACACTGGTGGTTTCTTCAACGACAAAGTGACTAAGTCTTGCGTCTTCTCCACAATCCATGACGCCGTGCTTCACTTTCAGGTGGACCTGACGCTGCAACACAATGAACATAAACATTAACATTTTCGTATAAAAGATATGACAATTAAAGGCTAGCAGTGAAATGCTTTTTAGTCTTCTTTCCCCCAATACTTGGAATGTACGCAGTTTGGTTATTTCCAGAATTCAGTTAAGGCTTCACAAGTCTTATTGAAATCGCATAATTGTGTTCAACGTCTTGAAAAAGTGTTTTTTGCCTGTAGTATCTAATATCACGGTGTGATTTTCTTTCACAGGAAGTCACAGCAACGTATTTCTGAATGCTGGATAATATAATGAAGAAGGAAGACTCTGCCTGAGGACTGTGTTGACTGACTGGGCTCATATGCGCACAAAATACGCAAGACCAATGGAAAGATATTATGGACATACAGTACAGTATGTACTAATGTACTAATAGCACAAAATGGAAGGGTTTATAAGCCCTGCAATCGCATTCACAAACAGAAAAGACAGAAAAGCGCGGCAGGGAATGAATGTAACATGATTTGGAGAAAATCAGTGTTGGGAATAACTGTGTTAAAAAATAATGTTGTTTTCCAGTAATGGCTAATCTAATTAATTACTTTTTTAAATGTTACAACACTAAGAGTGAAGGTTTCCGACAGTGAAATATGACACATTATTATTCACTGATATCTATAATCTGGATGTGGCTTCAGTCGGCATTGTTTACAATAACCACATGTACTGCTACTGCACAGGAAGCTAAATAGCTAGACAACAAGAGGTAAAGTTGCACTCAGGAAAACATTGCTACCTAGTGTTTTGGAAAAAAATAATTTGGAATTAATGTTAAAACCAATATTATTTATGGAGGTACTGCATATTGAAGTAGTTTTATACTTTTCAACAATATTCCAATGTATTATTTCATTGTGCCTAATGGGGTTTATGTTCTTTTGTATAGCATAATAAGGTTGAAATACAAATGGATATTGTATTTAGAAGCCATAATAATGTGTCATCAACTGATTTCATTGTTTAATAAATTTGTGTTTCGATGGATAAGAAACTATAGAGTTAACAACTGGGGCCAGAGGCGGCGTCTCCAATTAGGCCATAGAGTTCCGTGTACTCGCGGCCCAGAGCGACTGGAAGTCCTTGGTGCTGCTGGCTGCATTCTTCTTAGGCATGTCGGATGCCAACAAGGGCCCTACGATCCCCTTGGAAACCCCCGAGGGCCTCAAACTAATTACTCTTGCTGTCCGCATTGAGAGGCGCCTTGCTGCCAGAGGAGAACAGCCTGCGGGTACGCGCCCCGGGACCCACACAGTTGGGTGGTAGCCCGATGTGAGACATGCTTGCGGCCAGGTGGACTATTCCATCGGTCACTCCCGAGCTCCTGGTTCCACTCGCCGTAACTCCTCCATGGAAGCACCGGCTGCCCAGTCGCCCAACACCAGGCCCGGAAGCGGCCCTGCCTCAGCTCCCAGGTACGCTTAGACATTCCTGTTACTCATCTTGTTAAAGGCAGGAACTTTAACGAGGCTCACATCCACTAAGGTTCTGTTTCAGTGGTCCCAGTGGTTTCAGTTTCAGCGTTTCCCCTCCGACCACCAGCTGCATCCATCATTCGTGTGTACCACCAGCAACCCGCCTCTTGGGCCGCCAATCTACCCTGGATTGAGTATGCTCGGAACGCACTCATCAGCTCAGCCACAGGCGTCTCCCCTTTTTCATGGGGCCTATGGGTACCAGCGTCCAACCATCCCCTCTTTGGAATCGGGTCTTAGCGGTCCTGACCGTGTTCACCCACCCGGATAGCGTGGGTCCAAACATCTGAGCATAACCAACTACATAGCGCCACTAGCCCAGATTACAAGGCTGGCCAGAAGGTGTTGCTGTCTTCACAGGACCTGCCGCTACACATAGACTCTAAGCAGCTACAACCCAGGTACATTGGCCCATATGTCATTGAATGTGTCATTAATTCTTCTTCTGTCCTTCCTCCTCAGGCCCGTCACTGCCAGCGACCTAAGCCCTGCAGAGGTGTCTCTCACGTTTGCATTGTGGTTAGTGTGGGGTGAAAAGGAATACAGTGTGCTGCTGCACTGCAGTGTGAGACATATAGATGAAAAATACGATTTTTTTTCAAATTTCCCTGGACATTTTGAGAAACATCAGAAACATGTAAATGTCTACACTATTGACTTTTAAAACAGATTTTCACAGCCTATTAAGTTATTAATCATGACTCCAGGATTGTATTAATAATAATACCACATGTGATTCACCCACCTTGGTGACAAACACAGGAAAATCCAGCACCAACATGATTGCTCCTTTTCAAAAATATCCATGAAGACTAGTGTAGAAAAGTTGCACGAAGCACTAGTTTTACTATGCATGCGACAAATGTGAATGACTGCACAAACTTGTATATAAGGCCATTAAAATGATGATGTCACACTGCCCAGTGATGTCATGACCTCAAACCCATGTGGTGATGCCACGCCCTCTGTTTCCATAGCTGCAATGACACATCATCGGGGAAAGCCGAACACTGCTTGACTCTCTTCACAGGACGACAGTCAAGAGTGAGAGGATTCCACATGTTTCACTAAAACACAAATGTTTTCCGAAAACAAGGAAGCAAGCATAAATACATATATATATTTTTTAAATGGATAGCGATAATCCATTGCCATATGGTGTTCAAAGCCTGATTGAGTGTACGTCCAGGTCGGTGGTTATAACAGAGCCTGAAAACCTCCCAGAATTTATAGAGGCACATCTCACACATATGACACAATTTGAAGGAGAGGACTGTAAAGATATTAAGGAGGTTGCCTTTCACTATCAAGAGCAATGGGGTAAGTCAAGAGTGGTTGACTGCTACTTATAAAGGGAATTTAAAAAAAAAAACAGTCCTACAGTACATTCAACAACCCACTAATGCAGACTGACTCACCACCACACAAATAAATCACCTGAAATGGCAAACACACAAGTGTTCGGAAAGATGTGTTTGTTGCCGCAATGCTGAATGCCCCTCATTTTAATGATTGTTTATTGTCCAAAATCTAGCCACAATTCTGGAATTAACCATGAATTGATTTGAATTTAGTAAAGGCACTAAATTCATCACACAGAGACTTAATACTCAAAATATGTAACGCATTCATTGGCATGTGCTGCTAAATGTAATGGTAATGGTTTAATTTCATTTGAACATGCATCGGATTACAATTGAATGCATCACATAATCAGTTCACAGTTCCACATGTCCAAAAGGAGTAGGAAGAAGCAAAGCTTATTAAATCCTACCCCTCCATCTGGTACTTTTACAATCAGTAACTGTTACATTTGTTCACTTCCTGCTTTCCAATTATAGTTTAAGTTAAATTCACCTAAATAGTGAGGAAGCACTTCAAGTGGGCATGCCGGGAGGCGGGTCATGGGTGGAATAAATTAAAACGGACCGTTTTGGCAGGAAACACAAATCAAAGGATTCTGGAAAATCTAAAAAGTTTTTTGTGCGAATTATTGTGTGTAGCTGCTCTATAGGACCAACTCAATACAAAAGGTCGATATATATATATATTTTTTTTTTACATGAATGTAGATTAATTGTACATGTACATTAATGTATATTGTATTTAGTGAATATTTAAAAATTACAACATTGAAAGTTATTTATAAAATTATATTTTTATAATTATATTTTTAGCAAAAAAATAATTACAAATAATAATATTGAAATTGTTCCAAAAAAACAATACATACCCCCCAAAAATGCCTTCCCCCTAGGTGTCTGGTGTACTCTGTTGCTGACTAATCACAATGACATATTTCATAAAAGACTAACATTCATGTGTTTTTGCAGGTTAACTGTTACATTTGTTCACTCCCTGCTTTCCTAATATAGTTTTATATATTTTTTTATTTTTATTATTATTTGTTTTTAATTTTTTTAATTTTATTTTTGTCACGAACCGAAGTACGAGGTGATATGACCATCCAATGACATAATGGGTACCATAGTAAGTGTCAATATAGTAGTATAGTATAATATATATAGCACAAGTTCAAGACTCTTCATCCTTGTATTTAGCAAATTTAGTAAATGTGCTGCATTTTGTAGGTGCAACTTATACACCGGTGCAGATCAGCTCAAGCAGTACAAAATGTGGTCTACCATTGTTTAATTGTCATGTCTTTGCTAGAGTTACACTTCTGGTCAAAAGGCAAGAAAACTGGAGTGACCCAAGAGAAAGAAACAGAGGAATCTCCTTCATTCTCTGTGTCAGGTACATCAACTGTGTCAGTCAAATGGAATGAACGGGTAACTAAATCAGGAATAGGAACACCTCAAGATGAAGAGATCCCAGAGGACCCTTCCGGACCGGTTACATCACCACGCAGAGAGACGACTGAGGCTGAAAGTAGTGAAATTTGGGATTCGCCTGGACCGTCACAATATGAACACATGGGTACATCAGACGCACAACAGACATCTGCCAGAGACTCCCAATCCACATCAGTGAGAAGAAATGTAAACGTATGTGAATCATGGCAGTCCTCACCACTAACAAAGATCAGTGTGTCAAGGACAGAGGACATATCTGCTTCGATTCAGGTATCTGTTCCAGAAGAGACCTCTGGAAAAGGACTGCTTTCAAGCAAAAAGACCTTTAAATCTGAAGAAAAGGACGGTCCACTTCCGGAATCAACTCTACCTGAATCAGTGCCAGTTACAGATCACGTTTTTAGACCCGTACTGAAATTGCAAACCATTCTGGACGGATATGTTTCTGGACCACAAAGGCACAGAAAGACTGTAACTACTGTTACAGCAGAGACGCCCAATCCTGCGCCAGTTCCTCATCAACGTGACCTGTCTGGTCTGCTGCCAACAATAACTGAATCCAGATCAGAGACTACTCAATCTGGTAGAGAAGGAATACGCATATCAATTGAGACTGTATTACCCGATTTTGAAAATTTATTTGAACCACCACATGAAGAATGCCTATTTGGAAAAGAGAAAGTAGAATCACCTCAGCAAGACATGATGGTGACTAATATAGTAGATTTATCTGTAACGCCACTACCACACAAAGAGACCACTGAATATGATACGAAGGATGTATTCGAATCAAGGACCCCGCCACGACATGGGCAAATCCCTGTATCAGATACAGATCATAGTTCTTTACCAGTGACCTTTACAGATCGAGAGATCACTCTATCTGATCAAGAGGGCCTGCCAGAATCAGAATCATCTCCTCAGAAAGAGTCTGATTCAAAGCACTTATCCGAAACTGAATCACTTCATGAACTGACTGTGTCTCATACAGAGGACTTGCCACTACCACCACAAATCACTATTTCTGATACAGACACAACCAGACCACAGCTATTACCAGAACAAGAGAATTTCTCTGGATCACCGCCTTTGAGACTAAAAGAATCCCCTTTGTCCATGACTGAGTCTTCAGGATCTGTGGCAAGGCTACATGCCGAAATCCTTGTTTCTGATACAGACAACATGTCCGGAACACAGTTATTACTAGATCGAGAGAATTTATCTGGATCACCGCCTTCAAAACAAAGAAAATCATCTTTGTCAGATACTGAGGAGCCAACAGAACCAATCCCAAGTTGGTTTGAGGAACAACGGCAATCTGAACAAGAGGCAGAGATTCAGTATGAACTGAGCTTACCAGAAGCTGCAAAGTCACCAAACAAGACCTCTGTGTTAGGTCTAGAGTTAGGTCCAGATGTAGGGCACATATACGAAACTGCCCTACATTTACATGGAGGGATTACTGTATTTGATACAGAGGACCTCGCTGAACCAGTGCTAATTACAAAAGATATATCTGGACCAGGGCCACCGCAACAAGCAGAGAAAACTGTATGTGATACAGAAGACCTGACAGAACTAAAGAGCATTACGGATGATTCTTGTGAACTATATGCAAATATAATAGATTTAACCGGAACACTGCCATCAACTTTTGAAGGAACCACTGTGTCAGATACAGAAGACCCATCAGAGATGTTTTCAACTACAGAGCCATTCTATGGATCTGCCCAACATCAAGATACATTATCTGACATCGAGGATCTGGCTGAACCAGTACCAAATGAAACAGACATGTCTGGACCTGGGCCACCATTACCACTGAAAGAGAGTACCGTGTCTGATTCTAACCTATTTAATTTACCAACAACCCCAAAAGATACTACAATGGCTGACACAGGCAACAAAACAAGCCAGGGACCATCCCAGCACAAAGAGGCCACTTTTTTTGACATAGAGGACTTACCTAAACCAGACACACTACCACATGCAGAGGTCACTGCAGATAGATCATCATATGAAGATACACATGTGTCTTATATTGAGCATGTTCTTGAACCAGTGCCTAAACGTTTTTCTGACACGGAGGACATTTCTGATACAGACGTCACAGATCTAGAAGATCCATCTCAACTGATTCCACCACAACAAAGTATTTTGTTTTCTGAGCCTACTGTATCGCAATCCATGCCACAAATGGCGGACACTGCACAAGATGTGCCACCATCTCAGAAAGAGACTTCTGTGTCAGATATCAAAAGCATAGCTGGACCAATACAAATGTCAATCAAAGAGCTTTATGATACAGATGATTTTTCTGGACCACAACTTCTGGCACAGGATGAGATCACAACATCGGTTGTAGATGATCTATCTGAATCAGTAGCATCACCACAGAAAAAGCCCTTTGTGTCTGATATCGAAGAATCATCTAGATCATTGTCGTTGAAGACTTGTGAGTCTAATTTAGAGAACTTTTCGAACATTGGAGAAATATCTGAACCAGTGACATCATCAATAATAGAGTCAAATGTGCCTGAAATAGATGAACAAAGTGCATTGGTGCCATCGCCACAGAAGGAAACCACCTTGTCCATTGAAGAACCTTTGCCGTCAGCTTTCAAGAACACCCTTCTGTCTGATACAGAGGACACATATGGAACAATCTCACTACCAGATGATGCCGTGGAAGTGTCTGAAAACTACGTTTCTGATTTTGAGGATGTTCTTGAAGCAGTACCATCACTAAAGAAAGAAACCGAAACTGTGTTTGATACACAAGTCGTTTCTGATTCCGTCCCAAATACCACATCACCGCATGGAATCTTTGGCTCAGATGTGGAAGATGTACCATCTCTACAAAAAGAGACCATTGACTTTCATACAGAATGTTCAACTCGACCAGCGTTATCACTACAAAAAGAGACCGATGACCCTGATACTGAAGATATACCTGGACCAATGGCATTTCCACAAAAATACACTGTTGACTCTGATGCTGATGATATAACTGAACCAAAGGCATCACCACAGAAAGACCCCATCGACATAGACACAGAAATCATAATTGTACAAAAATATACAATTGAACATGATACTGAACCAATTGGGCCACTTCTAACCCCACAAATAGAGAACTTTGAGTTGTACACAGAACGCATTACTGGACCAGTACAATCACCCCAAAAAGAGACAATTGAGTCCGATACAGAAGACCAAAGTGGACTTATGCCATCACCACAAAAACAAACCAATGACTTTGATTCAGAAGACCTAAGTGAACTGCTGCCATCACCACAAAATGAGATAATTGAGTCTTATACAGAAGACACAACTAGATGGTTTCCATCACCACAAAGAGAGAACTTTGAGTTGTTTACAGAATATCTTACTGGACCAGTACAATCACCACAAAAAGAGACAATTGAGTTTGATACAGAAGACCCAACTGGACCTGTACCATCACCACAAAAAGAAACCATTGACTTTGATTCGGAAGACCTAAGTGGACCACAAAATGAGATAATTGAGTCTAACAAAGAAGTCATTGTTGAATTAGTACAACCACCACTCAAGGAGACTATTGAGTGTGATACCGAAAACATGAGTGGACGATTACCATCACCACCAAAATATACCACCAACTTTGATACACACATAACTGGACCAGTGCTCTCCCCACAAAATGGTTCCATGGTTCCATCACCAGAAAAAGAGATAATAGAGTCTGATACAGAGGACATCACTGGACCCGGACCATTGCCACAAAGTGAGACTACTGAGCCTGACAAAGAGGACATAATTGAATCGGTGCCATCAGCATCTAAGGAGACAATTAAGTCTGACGCAAAGGACATTACTGGACCACCACTATCACCACAAAATGTGTTTTTACCACAGAAAGAGAACATTTGGTTTTATACAGAGGACACAACTGGACTGTTTCTAGCACCGCAAAGGGAGACCATAGAGTCTAGCAAAGAGAACATTATTGAATCAGTGCCATCGCTACAAAAGCAGAGCACTGAGTCTGATACTGAAGAAAACACCGGACCAGTACCATTTCAAGAAAATAATACCATCAACTTTGATAAAAACATAACTGAGCCAGTGCCATCACCACAAAAAGAGATTATTGAGTCTGATCATGAAGACATATTTACACCAGAAAGAGACATATTTAAGTCAGAAATAAAGGACTTCACTGGACCAGTGTCATTACCACAAAAGGAGACCACTGAGCCTGACAAAGAGAACATTACTGAGTCAGTGCCATCACTACAAAAAGAGACCAGTGGCTATGAAACGGAAGACATAAGTGGATCAGCGTCGTCGCCACTAAAGGAGACCATTGACTCTGATACAGAAGACATAACTGGACAAGTGTCATTGCCACAAAATAAGACCTATAACTCTGACTCTGCAGCTGACATAGTTGAACCAGTTCCTATACCACACACAGAGATCACAGCATGGGATACACAGGACTTGTATAAACCAGCGGAATCACCGCACAAGGAGTCTGAAGTTGAGGACATTTCTGGACTTGTTATATCATCTGTGAATGGAAGTATTATTTATGACTTACAGGATATACCTGATCTGGTTCAATGTACGGAGGAATTATCTGAACCGGTAACATCACAAGAGAAAGAAAGCAGAGAGGACATAACCAGAGAAACACAACCACAAGAAGATACCATTTCTCAAGTGTCATCAGCGAAAGACATTGCTGTGTCTGATACTGAGGACTTATATGAACCACTTTCACTGGACCCCAGGACCACAGGACCACTGTCGTCACCATTTGAAGATAGCACTGTGTCTTATGGAGGGCATTTCTCTGAACCCATTCTACTACCATCTGGTAAGATTACTGTGCCTGATACAGATGAAGTACATGAATCAGTACTATTACCACAGAAGGAGGCTGTTTTGTTGGGTACAGATGATCGATTTGAACCACTCCTATTACCACCATCTGTGTTCAATTTTGAAGACTTAACAGCATCAGGTCATTTACTCCAGGAAGAAATCATTGTTTTAGACACTGTAGAATTACCAGTACCGTCACAGCAGCAAGAAACCTCTGATTCTGGTATTGAACTCTCATCTGGAATTATAACATCACCAAAGAAAGACACTGTATCAGATTACTTATTTCAACCACTCCCTAATGCAGAATGCCTAACTGAAATGGGAAACCCATTGACTGATACAAATGAATTTCTATTCAAACCCGTCTTTGATCCAGAAGATGGACCTAGTCCACTACCATCACCAGAAAAAGAGATTTTTGTGCGTAATACAGAAAGATCTTCCACACCTGTACCATTGCAATGTACACGGGACACTGTGCTTGAAGAGGACTTATTTGTAAATGAGATCACAGTTTTTGATCCTGAAGCTCAACCTGACCGAATGTCATCAATGGATATAAAACCCTCTATGTCAGATATTGAGAACCTATTTGGAACATTTTCTGAAGAACTTGTGGAGACTTCAGCTGGTAGAGAAATCCAATTCGAATCAGTATCACCACACATAGATAATGAGAGTTTATCAGGTTTAGTTCTATCACCAGAGACTGTTTCTCTGGTGATCTCTGGAGCGCAGCCTTATGTGTGGGATGCTGAAAACTTATATGGCCAAATTCCACAAATGCATGCAGATATCACTGTGTGTGATGCAGACCCCATAATTGAATCCGGACCATCTGCACACCCAGAAACCCTTGTATGTGATATAGATCTCACTGCACTGGTATCGTCACCAAAGGAAAATATAATACAGGAGGAGATATCTGGACCAGGCCCAATGCCATCTCTTGTCCAAAAGACAAATGTGTCCCATTCAGAAAATTCACATCAGTTTGTCAAATCACCATCACCTGATGAGGAAGTACATACTGAGGGCCTGCCTGTACCAGCAACACCACCCAAGGGACCAATATCTCCACATGAGGAATTCAAACAATCCCCATACCAAGAGACCGCTGTATCAATGTCAGCTTCACTCCTAAATAGTGAAGAAATATCTGAGGATTTAGCTGGACTTCTGTCGATGTCAGTACAAGGAACCTCTGTGTGCAATATTGTGGATCTATCTAGACCAGTATCACTATATGGAAATATTACTGACTGTGACATAGAAGAACTTTGTGAATCAGTGCCATATCTATCCCCAGTCAACAGTATAACTGAACCAATATCATCAATACACATCATAACCAATGCATCTGATCTCGAGGAGCCACCATCGTTACCATTCCAAAAGGGCACTATGCCTAAAATAGATGACCGACTTGACCCTTATAGAATGAGAACTGAATCTGATACAGATGAACCACTTTTGTGTGATACAGAGGACCATTCTAAAAAAGTACAAGATACAAAGAACGCATATGCCCAAGTACCATCACCTCGGCAAAAGACTATTCTGTCTGATACAGAGGACTTACCTAAACCAGATACAAAAGATGCATCTGTCCAAGTACCTTCACCAAGAGTAGTGATTATTCCATCTTATACAGAGAACCTGTTTCAACCAGGATCAAATACAAATGACGTATCTGTACAAGTACCAACACCACAAGAAGTGATTGATGCAGAGGACTTATCTGAACCGGGACCAAATACAAAGGATGTATCTGTCCAAGTGGCATTGTCACACAAAGACAGAGGTGGATTATCTGGAACTATTTTATCAGCAGAGCTTAAGTATGTGGCATCAGATTCAGAAGACACGTTGGGGCTTGTCTCAGAGGACTTATCTGAACTTCTGCTTTCTGCTGACACTTCATCAGATACAGTGAACCTAGGTAGACTAGTTCCACGTATTCAGATCACTGAATCTGATTCAGAATACCCGTACAAATCAGTAAACAGAACTGTATGTGGGACTGAGGACTTATCCAGACCAAGAACTGCATTTGGGTATTTAATTGATTCATCGTCAGTAAAGGAAACCTCAGCATCTGATTCTGATGACCTCTTTCATCCAGTCTCACGAGCTGAAAGAAAGACCCATTTGTCAGTCTGCAAAAAAATTCCAACACCACTTCGAAAAAAGACAACCATGTACGATACAGACAGCAGTTTTGAACAAGCCCAAAAACTGGATGGCATTTCTTCGCCATCCTCATACAAGGAGACTCTCGAGTCAGATACTGAGTATATTTCTAGTCCTGTGCTATTCCAACCACGCAAAAGGACCAGGGTATATGATAGTGACAAGCTTTATGACACAATATCAACCGAAGATTATTTCTATGATTCTATAACATCATCATCATCCAAAGACACATTAGGGTCCGATAAACAGGACTTACCAGGACCTGCCCCACTACCGCAAAGACCTGTTTTTCATATTCCACGACCAGACACAATGCCACCACCACAAGATGAGAGGAGAAAGAAAAGACGGGCATTTTGTCTTAGGGTCCCCAATCAAAAGGAAGTAAAAGACCAGTTGGGTTTTCAACCATTCCTGTGCAAAGGTCCTCAGGCACCAAAACTTAAAAAAGGTTTTTGTGAGGAGTTGTTGAAAATGGAAAGCAAAGGGACACAGATTCCTGAAAAACCAGACCCGCTTACTTTGTCTAAAGCCTATTCACAAAAACAATCAAAGGGGAAGCTGCCAAAAATGATCAGTTCTACTTCACCCCCAAATGATCTCTTGTATCCTAAACCGAAGAAGAAGCATCAGAGTATTAAAATCGAGACAAGTCCTATGTGTGGATTAAGCCCTCCTTGCAGGCTCAGAAGAAGGCAGTTTGTTGCTCAACA
Source organism: Doryrhamphus excisus (assembly GCF_030265055.1). Taxonomy (NCBI): domain Eukaryota; kingdom Metazoa; phylum Chordata; class Actinopteri; order Syngnathiformes; family Syngnathidae; genus Doryrhamphus; species Doryrhamphus excisus. The sequence continues at coordinate 14,724,729 of NC_080475.1, read as the reverse complement.
ATTAACATCATCCTCAACAAAATCATCAAAGTCATCTACAGACTACCCACAAGCCAAACAAGGAACAAGTATACAACCTGCATCAAGCCCAGTGGCTGTGCTACATGAAAAGATCTTTCTATCTTCTATACCTCGACCAGAGCGACCAAATCATAATCGAAAACTCACAAGACGGGCTTTTACTTACAGGATCCCCAATAAGGAGACGATAATTTCTCCATATGCTGTGAGGTCAGTCGTTTTACCGCTCCTGCACAAAGCCCCAAAGGTACCAAAATCAGGGAACGCCAGCAGAGATAAACATTTTGACTATTATGGGCCTTTACCGCCAAATACTCAATTTGGGCCAATGCCACCAGCACATCGAGAAAGAAAAAAAACAACACGGCCATCATTTTCAATCAAGATCCCCGAAAATTCACTTGCCGCACGGGTCCAAGGGTCTCAAACCTTTGACCAGTCACGTTCAACACATTACCCTGTTCTGCACCAAACTTCACAATCACCATTTGAAAGTGTCCACTTTCCACCCATCGGCAATCTATATCATAAAAAGAAGTCTGTTGGTAAAAAATCGGACCAGCCCATAAACCAAACACGGATAAGAGCAGGCTGGTGCTCGGATACCAGAATGACAGAACTAAAGCCATTGCCCAAGACCCATCCACTGTCTCCATATAAGACCAGAGGAACTGTTCGAGAGTTCAGGAGACCAAAGGTAGAGACCAAGACTGTGGGCATTAATGCACAAGCAAGGGAAGGACTTTATGGTGGTCAAGACCTCATTCCTCTCAAAACAAAAACAGGATCAAGGAGTCTGGGATTTGCAAAAAAGGAAGTAGCGTATGGATCTGACAAACGTAGTCAGTACAATCCCAAAGGAGGAGTGATAATCGATAGAGAACTCGTATCACTGAGACCTAAGAGAGAACCAAGACAACATATGGGAGGGTCTGACTTTCGGGCTGCATTCAGGACCAGAGGAGAAGTTCTTGATCAAGACATCCTTCGACTGAGAGCCAGCAGTTTGCGGGTAGCAAAAGGGGTCGGACCAGGATCTGAACTACAAGCTCCACACACAAGTTTTGATCCCATGAGATTTAAGGCAGAATGCAGGCGTCAAGGAAGAAAAACTGAGGCAAAATCTGTGATACATCCTTACAGATACAGGGAAGGAATGCCTGCTGATAATACCATGCCACTGAGACATAAGGCAGAGTTCTTGACAAGTAGGACTACGCCATCAGGGAGACCCATACTTGGCACTGGCAGCGGTAGGAACGCACCTTTGCCAGACACTAAGAAAACTTCAGATATGGAAAAAGTGGCTCTTGAGTCCTCAATGATCATGTGCTCCAACTGTGGCCATACTGCCTCTATGACTCAGTGCACACATGTGATGATGGGATGTCCAAAACGCGGTACAGGGACGCCTCAGGAATGCGTGGGTCCATTAAATAGTGAGAATGCTGCTAGGCAGACACTGAAATCCAAATCCACGTTCCCCACCCCTCACAAAATGTTAACACACAAAGTGGGTTCAGTGGAAAGTGACACATTCAAGCAACTTAAGTACACACCTTGAACTTTGCAACGACGGAACCCTCAGAAGCACAAACGCCAAACACCACATACCTCATTTAGAACTGTTTTGAAAGGTGATATTATTTATTTTCTGATATGCATCCTTTTTTGTATCATTTAGAGATTGTTGCTGTGCAAATAACCACATTTACACAATGTGTTGATAGAATATTTCCATATGTGCTGGACATGTTAAAGCCAATTTTGCATTTTTTTATTGTCAATAAAGTGTCATGATTATTGTTTCATATTTTGACTGGTATGATTTAATTTGGCCTCGGAATAGGAGCTGCCGAGTCAGGATCTCATATCAATGTTAATGGTAATGGTTTTATTTCATTTGAACATACATCAGATTACAATTGAGTGCATCCCATAATCAGTTCACAGTTCCACGTGTCCAAAAGGAGTAGGAAGAAGCAAAGCTTATTAAATCCTACCCCTCCATCTGGTACTTTTACAATCAGTAACTGTTATATAGTTTTTTGGGGGGGGGGTTGTCATATACCAAAGTACAAGGTGATGTGACCATCCAATGACATAATGGGTACCATAGTAAGTGTCAATATAGTGATATATATAGCACATCATGACTGGTTCAAGACTCTTCATCCTTGTATTTAGCAAACATCAACGGCTTGTATTGTTTCTTGAATTGGCTCATCGTTGTGCATTGTTTGACTTCCTTACTCAATCCATTCCATAGTTTGATTCCACATACTGAAATGCTATGGCTTTTTAACGTAGTCCTAGCATATAAGTGTTTCAAATGTAGTTCTTCCCTGAGATCATATTTCTCCTCTGTTGTAGAGAAGTATTGGATGACATTTTTAGGTAATTGGTTATTTTTAGCCTTATGCATCATTGTAGCTATTTGAAGATTAACTATATCAGCAATTTTAAGTATTTGTGATTTTAGAAATAAGGAGTTAGTATGTTCTGTGTAGGCGGCATTATGAATTATCCTTATTGACCTTTTTTGCTGTACATTTAGTGAGTGAAGATTGCTTTTATAGTTACCCCATATTTCAACACAATCAACAAATAACTAAATCAGTACGTAATTTAAGTCCAGACTTTTAAGTCCAGATCTTTAATTTAAATCTACCATTGAGAAATTACAGCCATATAATCTCCACTTCTTCATGGGAGGCAGTTGTAAACAGAAACATCACATGGGCCGACATGTGGGGGATGCCCTATAAGTAAGTCTGAGCTACGCTATCAGGGCCACTATGACACTACTCTTACTTTCATTCTACTTCTTAGCATATTTCCACAGCCTTTCAGTCAAGCTTCAGCTTCCATGTTCAGCTCCTGTGTTTATTCTAAATCTTGATTTTCGTACTGTTTTAAAACGTCATTTTGAAATGTTGGAAAATCCTCACAAGGGTCACGGGGGTGCTGGAGCCTATCCCAGCTGTCTTTGGGCAAAACGCGGGGTACACCCTGGACTGGTGGCCAGCCAATCACAGGGCACATATAGACAAACAACCATTCACACTCACATTCATACCTATGGACAATTTGGAGTTGCCAATTAGCCTAGCATGTTTTTGGAATGTGGGAGGAAACCGGAGTACCCGGAGAAAACCCACGCATGCACGGGGAGAACATGCAAACTCCACACAGAGATGGCCGAGGGTGGGATTGAACTCGGGTCTCCTTGCTGTGATGTCTGCACGCTAACCACTCGCCTGCCGTGCAGCCGTAGCTTTAATTAAAAATACATTAATTTAACATGAAAAAATGACATTACTTCACTGGCTTGACATTCCTATTGCTTGTTTAAATAATAGCGTCAGAGAGAGAGAGAGAGAGAGGCAACCTAGGTCATTGTGTGTGTGTGTTTGTGTGTGTGTGTGTTAGACGGAGTACTTTAGGTTGATCCCAAAACAGTCACTGGCCTCAGTGTGCCCTTGCTGAGTGCACAGAAAGGAGCATCCACAAGGAGCGGGACAAAAGAGGCGGACCAGGACAAGAGAGGATCCGAAAAGAAGCTTCTACTTCCCCGCAGACTCTCTTTCCACCTCAGGTCGGTTGTGTTTCTATCATCTCCACGTTTTCACAAAACTTATGTCCACGTTGCATGTGCGTGCTTTCATCTTGTTGTGGACTTTTATACCATTATGACGACAAGACACAAGAATCACCCCCCCAGTGCACTTGTTGTGCCGCAATGGTGCTGTGCGCGCATCCTTGCAAGTGCAGACGCTAAAGCAGCCTGCCATCATGTCTTGCACGGTGCGTGGAGGTGGAACATGTCGAACTCCTGCCAAGGTATGATGCGCTTGCTGGGACTGACAGCAAATAAACGAGCTCAGTGTACGATTGCGCGTTGTTTTAATTAAGTAAAAAAAAATTCGTTTTAAAAAAATGCTCGCCATGAGTAGTTCACGGGCAACCTGGTTTAGGGAGTACCAATATTAGGGCTTGCATGTAATCCGATCATATTCCAGATAGGAATAGCTTCACTGCGAGCTATTTTTAACCACCACGTTGTTCTCTTACATTGTTGTGTAGTCAGTGTAACACTATGGACGTGTCAATGTATGTCAGTTGACATGCTGCATCATTGGAGCCCTGACACAACACACATATAGACATCCGTGTACTTGTTTATGTTTTTGTATTGGAAATTATTAATACTAATATTTAGGCTTTTGGTTTGTTATGTTTGGGGTAGCTGTATATGAGTGGTTAAGGGTGAGACCTGCTGGGGGGACGTTACCAGGATCAATGCTCCTATCGGTAAGGGCATTTGCACTCATGCCCTTAAGCAAGGCACCCACATTAGGTACTGGTTTACTTAATGTTATTAGCAGTGATGCATTGCTTGTGTTGTAAATTCGCCTGTGGAGTTGTCATGTCATGCCCAAATCTAAACTTTGTAATGATTTTAGATTAAAATAGCGTTTTTCTTTTTTGTTGCTTGTAGATCATGTGAGGGGGGATGGAGCACATATGGTCTTGTGACGTACGTTAGTCGTTGCAGTGTGTGCGTTAGGATTATGATCAAGGCGAGCCTCCATTTAAAGTGAACACAAGCCTTTTATTTTCGCCTCCACGGAGACCAACTAAAACATCCACGGGGCGATGAACGCCTTGACCGCCGCGACCTGCGTGCTCGCAGCTGGCCTCGGTTGCTTCCTGTACCGCAGCGATGTCTTACTGTGGCTGCTCTCTCCGGCAGAGCCCCCCCTTTCCTCCATGCCCGAGCCGGGAGCTTCTCCTCGGCGGAGTCCGCAGGGAGTTCCATACAGCGACCTCCAGCATATCGTCAACGCCGATGGATTGCACCTGTTCTGCCGCTACTGGGAGCCCACCGGCCCGCCAAGGTTGGTCAGTCAGTGGAGGTATAAGAGGAGGGGCGAAAGTGTTGCCTTGGTGTTGTCTTACATAAATGCAACGCTTTGATGTCCTTTTATATGTGCCTTTTATCTCATTTGTGGTGGTGCAGAACACAGGTCACAGTTTGTTAGGAATAATTTGTGCATAATTTGATGTCAACATGGTAAAAACAAAGCATCTATCTTATATGTTTGGAATAATTTGTGCATAATTTGATGTCAACATGGTAAAAAAAAACCCATCTATCTTATAGTTGTCTTATTTGTAGATTGTAGAAAGGTATATTTCTTCTCTATGTAGAGTATTTGTGTAATTTACTAACATCCTGACGATGATATCTGTATGTTTAGCTATCTATCTACCCAATATGATCCAAGATGGAGCTCTAGATTAATACCTATCTTGTCAGGAAGTTGGTATCATTGTATCATACTGTATCATCAATCAGCCAATACATAGATCTTATACCCATCCAGTCGCAAAGCTAGTAAAAGATTGGTAAGACACCCGTGTAATCATAATATTGGGAAAATAGGATTCTCTTTGAAGTTCCAAGACGCATTTTACATTTTGCCAACTTTGGAAGCATCTGACAGACCGGATTCAAACAATCTATGGGTCGGATGTGGCCCCCAGGCCCCAGTTTGCATATACCTGATCTACACAGACAGCACACCCGTGTAATCATAACATTGGGAAAATAGAATTCTCTTTGACGTTCCAAGACACATTTTATATTTTGCCACTTTGGAAGCATCTGACAGGCCGGATTCAAACACTTCATGTGTCGGATGTGGCCCCCTGGCCCCAGTTTGCCTATCCCTGGTCTAAACTTGTGCACATGGCTCACACAATGCATTTGACCACACTCAAGAAAACCATGTGACCACCACTTGTAATAGAGTCATATTTCTAATCTGTCAACCCAAATTACTGCAGTTGCCCTTTTTGCACAAGTGTGCATATGGCTGCTGTGGCAGGAAAAAGGAAACACAGATGTCGCACATAAACTCATGTCATTAAATGCGGTGTGACAGCACAGAAGATATGACAGAATGTGAAGGCCCACAAAACATCTGGAGTCAAGAAGATATGCAGAATCTTTTTTTTTTTTTCCCACCGCCTCAGCACATTGTTGACTCATCAACTGAAATGATGTCTGGGTAATTACATCATCAAGCATGGTGTTTGCATGTGTGGGTTCATTCTGCTGACGTATAGATAATACACCAATATGACATACAGTATCTACTCTATGTCTTTATGTTGCAATGCAGCTTCCGTAAGCTTAAATAGAAACAATCTGTTCCATTGTTAAATTATTATTGTTATAGAACCATAATTAGCTGGTTTGCATGGGATAATATTGGTTTTATTTTTTTAATATTAGTTTTTAAAAAATGCATATTGAGCAAATTTGACTAAATGAAACATTTTCAAGCATAATAATGATTAAATTAACTCATTTATTCATTCAGTAATTTTCTACCGCTTATCCTCACGAGTGTTGCGGGGGTGCTGGAGCCTATCCCAGCTGTCTTGGGGCGAGAGGCGGGGTACACCCTGGACTGGTGGCCAGCCAATCACAGGGCACATATAGACAAACAACCATTCACACTCACATTCATACCTATGGACAATTTGGAGTCGCCAATTTTGGAATGTGGGAGGAAACTGGAGTACTCGGAGAAAACCCACGCATGCACAGGGAGAACATGCAAACTCCACACAGAGATGGCCGAAGGTGGAATTGAACCCTGGTCTCCTAGCTGTGAGGTTTGCGTGCTAACCACTAGACCACCGTGCAGCCTGATTAAATGAGCTAAAATACAATATAAAATACAAATAGTTTAAGGGGTGAAAGAATGGTGATGTAAGTGTAACCTACATTGGCCACACCGGACTTGATTGTAGGGGGGGTACTGTTGCGGACCTATTCCAGGTAAAAGTCAACTCTGAATCACCAGCGTCACTTTTTCTGTAATAATATTAAAAAACATATGTAGAAAGTCGTAAACTATTGAAAAGATTTTGATTTCTTAATTCATCACGGTCGGGCCTGGAACCAATTAATCGTGATTAACTATAGTTGTTTATTCTTCGGCCAAAGTCAGCTGAGATAGGGTCCAGCATACCCCTGCAACTAATGAGGTGTTATATCTTGCAAACTAACCAGCAATACAATGAATGTCAACCCCCCCCCCCCCAGTTGGCAGCAAATATTTGATTCCCAGGAAGCTTAAAATAACTAAATGCCTTAGATGCCTTATACGAGTTACGACTCTCTCACTCAAGGCAATTCACTTTCATGCAAGCATGCAAGTGAAAACTGTTAGATGTCCTTCGTTTATTGCGGTTAATTGTTTCCAAGCCAGTGGTGTATCAATATTGCTGAGAGCAGTAGCCCTGTTTACCTCTGCTTATGCATTCTTTTGTCTCCTTTCTCTCTCTGTGTGTGTGTGTGTGTTATCCAACACTGCTTTAGAGAGTATATTGATTCTCCCATTGGGCGCTTTAGTCAGCATGTAAGGAAATTCTTAGCTAAGCATCAAAGGTTTTAAAGACAGAACAGGTTTTTAAACAAAACAGAAGCTATGCAGTCAAATTGCACCCTCAGCTCCACCCTTACCACTCAGGGGTGTGAGTGTATTTTGCTGATCATAGAATAATAGGGTTAACTCGCGAATACATGAACCGTAATATGTATTTGTCATTTTTGACACTGAGATTTCAGTACGGTACAGAGGCGTACCGAGTTCCCATGCCGAAAACATTCATAATGAAGTTAGAGCTGCAATGATTAATCGATTAATTGATAATTAATCATTATCCAATTAATCAACAACCATTTTGGTAATGAATTATACTGTAACTATGCTGATTTCAGCCGCTCAAGTCTTACCAGATTTTAATTTCGTTAGTCATTCTTCATGTTTCAGGGAAAACCAAGACAGTCACACACATCAGCTTTGACTTTGGAAAAGAGCAATCAACATTCTTGCCTCTGTCTGATATCCTGCAAGGCAAACCACTGCAAACCGTGTGCAACCCAAGTGTTATAAAGTCCGGCCCACTAGTTGTTCCACAGTTTAATAACCTTGAACATACAAGCTGGCGTGTGACACACAACCTAACCTACCCACGCATGATCTTAAAAATACGATTCATGTTGGAAAAACCCTCCAGTGTGGCTGAATTACAACAATTCTGCAATGATGAGCGAACCCAAATCCCTCCACAGCACAACTCATTGTATGTTATCCCAAACGCTTGATTGCAGTTGTTGCACACATGTCTTGATTGTTTCATTATTATCTTCAACACTAAAATTGTAATGAGATGTGCTGGTAAGTGGTGATAGCATGCAATTTTTAGATCACTGCTATCCGCTAGTTATCCCAAACGCTTGACTGCAGTTGTTGAACACACGTCCTGATTGTTTCATTATTATCTTCAACACTAAAATTGTAATGATGTGCTGGTAAGTGGTGATAGGGTGCAATTTTTAGATCACTGCCATCCGCTAGTTATCCCAAACGCTTGATTGCAGTTGTTGCACACACATCTTGATTGTTTCATTATTATCTTCACCACTAAAATTGTAATGAGATGTGTTGGTAAGTGGTGATAGGGTGCAATTTTTAGATCACTGCCATCCACTACTTATCCCAAACGCTTGATTGCAGTTGTTGCACACACGTCTTGATTGTTTCATTATTATCTTCACCACTAAAATTGTGCTGGTAAGTGGTGATTGGGTGCAATTTTTAGATCACTGCCATCCACTACTTATCCCAAACGCTTGATTGCAGTTGTTGCACACGTGTCTTGATTGTTTCATTATTATCTTCAACACTAAAATTGTAATGAGATGTGCTGGTAAGTGGTGATAGGGTGCAATTTTTAGATCACTGCCATCCGCTTCTAAATGCGATCCAAGCTGTAAGAGAAACCAACCAGTCAGGGTAATGAATTGTTCTGTCCAACAACAATTAGGGAAATTGAAACTGTCACAGCACACGTAATTATGTAAACGTCACATACGATATTTGTACTGTTTTGATGCCTGGCATATATTTTGTTCCGTATCAATGCACACTTGGACTCAAGAGTGTATGCAGGTCAAATACTGACGTGTGTGGAGTGTAAATATTTTTCACCTGAGTGTAGCAACGGACATGTGCTGAATGTTCAACACACAATGGCAGCACGCTATCAAGATGTACGTATGGTTGCCATGTTTTAACCTACTTTTTTGGAAACATAGTTTTTTTGTTATTTGGCTACATTTTCCCTCTTATGATATTATGTTTAGGATTTTTTTCGTGGTGTCTGTAGGAGGGTTATACTTAGCATGGACAACAAGCAGAAATATGAACACATAACACACGCTTATTTTACTGTGATGCACCTGGATACATTTCACATATAAACACTGAAAATTGCCTATTTACAATCCAAAGCCACTGTTACATGTGGACTTGGGCTGGACCCCAGATGCAGAGGAAGGAGGCGGTGTGCAGGTAAAATGCAGGCTTTTGGGGGCTAAACAACAAAAGCGGGTGGTGTACATCAGACGATATAGGTGCAGAGAGGGTTGCCAAGTCTGCTGGTCTCACCACAGTTTTGTATACATTTTGATGCCTTATAGAGGTTTTATATATTAACATAATCTTTGTATAACTACTCTCTAGTTCACAAGTTCATTCCAGAATTCTCACAAATTGAAGTATGCTTCACTGTTTTTGTCTCTCGTTGTTTGACTTGTTCACACCTTAAATAGACACGAGTGGTTAAAATCTTGTTAAAGCAGTGTGTCACTTGAAGGACATAACAATAACATCATGAAAAGCTGCTGCATCGATTTCATTCCAACGATACCTCATGAAGACCAGAACAAAAACTACAGTATTATGTTATCATCTTGGAAAAACATACATAAAACCGGTTGAATGAGATAAGTGTTGTAGGTCACCAACCTCTGAAAGGCCCCTTTCACGAGAACCAGGAAGTGGGTCAAAGGTACCAAGCTGGAGGGGGAGGAGCCTGAGCAATGATTGACAGAGCCACTAACAGATGTCCAACTGAGACTTTGAAGTGGTACGTAGTGTGGTCAACAAGTCATATGTGTACGACTAGCACGTCTAGCTCATGGTGTGTAAAGGGGTCAATTCTTATGCTGACTGACTGACTGGGGTTAACTTCCTTCCCTGTTTTGAGTTTGTGTTCCCCCCCCTGCTTGTTTTACTCTTTAAAGAGTATGGCCTCCACAAGCTGCAGGCCAGTGCATGAAGAAGACAAGATGATTTGTGCAAGGAACAACTGCAGCCGCAGTATTGGGTGAATGTCTCACTTTACTGCAGTTTTCTAAAAATTATTTACTTTTGTGCATTACACTAAGCAGACAAAGATGTGGGTGAGCTTCTCTGTACCTGGGAGAGATGAGGGAGGAGTTTGTCAATGTTATGGCGCTAGAAGAAGCCAAAAAGTTATTAACGTGATGGATGTGGAGTGAAGCTGCTGCTGCATACTTGTTATTGATATGTGCACTCGGCCCTGAGGGACCCCACAAGTGACTTAACGGGATTTAGTGGCTCCTTCCGTGAAATCAGTGAAACCATTATATGTGACATCAGATGTGATAGGACAATAAATACAAAAATGTACATGCCGGTTCAGATGGTTACATTAAATAGTGATTGCTGGTTGCATTGAAATGTGCCTGACACTCTGAAAAACATGCTTTTGAGGTTTTGGTGACGTGTCTGCACTGTGCACCTGCCAGGCAATTTACCACCGTGTAGGGTGCGCTTCGCCTGCGCCAAGAATAGATCAGGTCGGAGCTTTGGCGCGCTGAAAATATGGACACCACGCCAGTCTACCAAATTGGCTGTGCTGGACAATGTGAGTGACAAGGTGACAATGTGTATGATGAGTAACTTCCTGCGTGTATTTTTCTTTTTTTTGTGCATTCCCAAGTCATCTTCAGGCAGCCTGCAGAATTAGGTTTCAGTCTGTGCTTGTTTGGACTTGCTTTGCATTGAGGAGATGCCAGCGGGTGACCGGTCTCTGTCGTTGTTTTAACAAGGCTTTTTATACACAGTGCTCTTGGGCAATGTAAACATTATCAGACACCAGTGAAGTGGAAAGTCATTGTTCCTGAACAGGCACTTCTTTCTATAGCGTGTGAATGGGTGTGAAAAATCAGACCACTGTGACATGTTGCTTATCTGCTGTAATCCAACCCAACCAACCTGATAGACCTGACAGGATCATCCGGGTACCAACGCTTGATGGGCTGTCGCAGCAGCGGCCAGGTGACCGGTCTGAAGAAGACTGAATATAGCGGTTTAAACATTCATTCATTTTCTACTGCTTATCCTCACGAGGGTCGCGGGGGTGCTGGAGCCTATCCCAGTTGTCTTCGGGCGAGAGGCGGGGTACACTCTGGACTGGTGGCCAGCCAATCAAAGGGCACATATAAACAAACGATCATTCACACTCACATTCATACCTATGGACAACCTATGGAGTCGCCAATTAACCTAGCAGGACAAAAACCCACGCATGCACAGGGAGAACATGCAAACTCCACACAGAGATGGCCGAGGGTGGAATTGAACCCGGGTGTCCTAGCTGTGAGGTCTGCGAGCTAACCACTCAACGACCGTGCAGCCCCCATTTGAAACATGTTAAGATAAAAAAAACAATATACCCAAAAAACATGTATGAATATCAGAGATTGAATATATATTCATGAATCAGACAAAATGAACTTATTCACGCTATTGTTTTCTAAGAAAAAACAGAATTGTATTTAACTGTATTTGACTCACCTTCCATACTGTACATACTTCCTCCCATCAGCACCCCACAACACTTTCACCCTGTTTTGGTGTGTTCCCTTAATGCTGTTGCTGAAATGCATTTCAGCTAATTGCTCACTGATTGAAACTCCAAATGTTTTCTTCTCTGCACTTTGGGGTTTTATTTTAGAGTGGAGGAACGCTCAGGCAATTCACAGCTTCCCTGCTCTTTATTATGCACTGGCAAAGTAAGACTTCGAAAAACCTTGTTTCAGAGCTGCTGGAGTTTGCATTAATTAGTGAACTTTTAAAGGGGACCTATTATGCTTTTTCCACTTTTCTAAGCTATAAATGTAGTTAGAATGTTGTATTCTCGTGTTAAATGATGCTAAAGTTTCAGATAATGAGGTTTGTGCATTTGGAATCGAAGTTTGGGATGGCTCAAAACGCTTGGTTTCAAAAGGTGTCATAAAACTGTCCATTTGTGATGTCACAGAGGGGCGGACCTCCTTATATGGGCATGTCTGTAAGCAGATAAGCGCTCTGCCCTCCCCAATAATTTCCCATACAGTTGCAACGCTTAATAAGATTATATTCTGTATTCATACGCAACAATTGACCCCATTCTTGAATGTATTTTATTCTCTCCTTTCAGGGCGCTGGTGTTCATCGCCCACGGAGCTGGGGAACACTGTGGTCCCTATGACGAGATTGCAGAGACACTAAAGGAGGAGATGTCCCTGCTGGTCTTTGCACACGACCACGGTGAGCCACTAATTAGTGTACTGTACTGTTCTGTTCATTCTTGCATATATTTACACCTACACTCACACCCAGGCACAAATACACCATGACGAGCCTCCATGACGTGTGCTTACATTCCAGGGAAACACAGCTATCTCCTAGTTGGGTAGAATAGTCCACATTTTTCCCTTGGTCTCATACTTTATAGCAGTGAGTTTAAGCATGTAAGGCGGGCCTAAAAAAATCAGGGGAGGTGCTGCAGCTTGAGAAAAAAAAGAAAAACATAATTTTCCAACATAATACATTCCATGATGTCTGTGGCATGATGCCGTTCACTGGACTAACAATGCTGGCCTTTTTTAGGCCTGTGTGTAGGCTTCCAAATCAAATCCTCAAATTATGCAGACACCCACTGACTATTGCACAGTGTGTATTTGGTCCATATAGACCAAGCATATTTAGCATATAGACCAAGCCATGTGCAATGAACTATGACAACATGACAACTAGTTATTATCTCGACTACCGGAGCGCATGAGTACCCGAGCAGTCAATAATAAATCCACAAGGTATAATTACAACCCTTTTACAAGTAGAAATATGCTTACATTTCTACCTCAAACTTTCCATTGACTGTCGGTGTATTTGCATTTGATAATTTTAGCCATCTTTGGCATGGTTGCGCTTAAAAAAACATTGCTAGCATGAATATTTTTTTTTTGGTCCATAAATGTCACATGACTCCACTTTTTGAGCATGTCTGTTCACGAAAGCTCAAACAATAGCATTCATTCATTCATTTTATACCGCTTATCCTCACAAGGGTTGCGGGGGTGCTGGAGCCTATCCCCGCACTCCTTAGGGTGAGAGGCAGGGTACACCCTGGACTGGTGGCCAGCCAAACACAGGGCACATATAGACAAACAACCATTCACACTCACATTCATACCTATGGACAATTTGGAGTCGCCAATTAACCTAGCATGTTTTTGGAATGTGGGAGGAAACCGGAGTAACCGGAGAAAACCCACACAGAGATGGGGGTGGAATTGAACTCATGTCTCTTAGCTGTGAGGCCTACGTGCTAACCACTCGTACACCGTGCAGTCTCAAACAATAGCAAATTCGACCGAAAACAACTTTATGGTGACGTTGCTATGATACTGGAAAAGAATGTCATGTCATTATCATAACGAATAATGCCCACTCACACTCGGAGAAGAAAATACTGTTAACCTTTTTATTGAAAGCCTGTCAAACCTAACTTCCCTTTTCTATTTCACTGTCAAGCAACATCATTTATTAAAGCCTGCAGCATGCACGCACTACAAAACAAAAGCGCATTTTTCATCGAGGTCTGCAAGTAGAAAATAATCGGTAATCACTGCAGCTGCAGATTGATATTGATTGGTGCGTATTGACGTACGGAGCGTTGTACGCATTAAAAGCACACAAGATGAAGAAGGTGTCAGATGCATGTGATGAGAATGTGAGCTCGCTGGTGTAACTGGATCACTGGTTGCCATGGCAACCGGCATCACCCCTCAGTTTCTTCTGCTGCATGTGCCTCTCTACCATGTATGCATGCACACATACCTTCATACAGGTCCGTGTGCACACTTTTCAGTGCATATGTACCATATAGTATAGTGCCCCCATTAATTGACGGGTATGTTTTTTGTTTGTTTGTTTTTGGTAATGGCAATCCCTGCAAATAAACAAAGCTCATATGAGACTTTTTCTTCAGAGATGCACAGTCGTCAGTCCTGAATAGCATTGTCCGTTTTCCTTTCAACGTCTGGAAAAATTAGCCTCTTCCCTTTTAAGAGGTGTTTCCTTGCCTCAGTCACCAAAGCTCATGACGAGTCTTCACATGTGCGTTGACATATGACGTCTGGGAATTGGTGCTACAAAAATGATACTGACTTGCCTTGGTTTTTTTTGCCGCCGCAGTCGGCCACGGTCAGAGTGAAGGAGACAGGATGAACATCAAGGACTTCCAGGTCTACATCCGAGACTCATTGCAACACATCGACCTGATGAGGTCTCGTCACCCTGACCTGCCAGTATTCATTGTGGGCCATTCCATGGTAAGGGGCATGTTTTTTCTACACTTTAGTGGGGTATATCTAAAGCAGTGGTCTCAAACTTGCGGCCCGTGGGCCAAATGCGGCACGCAAGATGCTAGTTTGAGGCCCCCACCTTGATACCAAAGTTTAATGTTGAAATGACAGCTTAAAGCTGTGTGCACACCGGACACAATTAACATAATTTTGCCCCGCCCATACTGTTACCCTACCCTGTTACCCCGCCCTGTTTTGATTTGGATTAGCAATGAAGCTAAAGGCTTATGACGCTGGGTACAAATAAATGCAGGAAATGATTTGGAATAAAACGGAAAATACACGTCAAGATAAAGCATCTCATCAAACATGTTGTTAAAGTTATGACGCTGCTCCCAGATGGAACTGAGTACGATGCTAACTTGCTAATTGGGTAAAATTATTAAGTTTCATTAATGTTCATGTTAAAGGTTAAATAACTGTTAGTACTGTACATTTGAATCTGAAAAAAATAATTTCTCTACCAACTCTATGTGGTTTCTGACGTTTTTCTTATTTTTATAAGTTTTATTATTGTTTTACTTATTTATTACTGATTGATTGATTTATTGTCTTTATTCTTAATTTGTTTATTTATTTATTTTAATATTTTGTGTATAGAAAAATAAAAATTAAGATATTTGAGAACAGTGGAATGTTTTATCAGATATTTTGGTGTGGAAAACCGGAACCAAAGTACTGAAAAAGTGTAGGGTATAGCAGAAGCAAAACCATTGAAGATAGTTTTTTTATTGATTTTTTTTCCAGTTTTTGATAAATGCGTTTTGGGTTTTTTTTTTTAAAACCTGATGCGGCCTGGCTTCACCCAGAACCTAGCTCCGGTGGCCCCCAGGTAAATTGAGTTTGAGACCCCTGATCTAAAGTATATCCAAGTTTACTCATGGCATTGCAACCAGTCTTGCTTCAGTTTTCCGCATTTCAATCCCATTCCTTTGAAACCAAAGTTGACCAGGCCATATTCAAGGCGACTTCATTGTTGCTGCAGTGTTTTAATAACAGGCTTCATATTCTTCCAGCTTCCAACTGTTTGTCTATGCTCTGTATCCTGTTACTGTTATCTCAGACTTGTTGGATGGATTTCTTTTCATCAATATGACGCACACAATAGAGGACAATGAAAAAACACCTGTGGAGTTCAGCAGAATGTTTGCAGAGATAACGCTGATGGGATTTTGCCTCACACGGCTGCTATTCACTTCAGTTAAGGAACTTCTCATTGAAAGCAGGTGGAGAACCGCACTGTATATGTATTACAGCGAGCAAACATGACTATACATGAGCAAACAAGCGTGGGGTGTCCCAGCTTTGTTGACCGCTTACAAACAAGAGACAGTAGTATGACAGAGTAATGCATACAGTAATAGTGGTACAGAGCAAATAGTAGCGTATATACAGAAGAACCTAAAAAGCTGAAAGCCACGAGGTTGTGCAAATCCAATGCAAATGTCAGGTATTTTGCATGAGTTTAATGAGGTGTCATGTTGGTTAAATAGGCTGAAATTAACATGTTTTATCCACAACACTGTTTATTGTGTTTATTCATTGCGGTATCTTAATTATTATTATTATATAATATTATATTATAAAAACCTGCTGAAAATGATCAATGGATCGAGATACATATATCATATATTTGATATTCAACCTAAATATATCGGGATATGAGTTTTTGATTCATATCACCCAGCCCTAGTTGCCACTAGAAGAATAAATGGCTGAATACAGTACAATACAATACAGCATTGCTGTGCTGTCAGCACTGAGCCTAAGTAGCAAAGCAGCAATCTACCACTGGTGTGCCCCCACTGGTGTGCCCCCACAGTTGTGCCCTCACAGTTGTGCCCTCACAGTTGTGCCCTCACAGGCGTGCCCCACAGGCGTGCCCTCACAGGTGTGCCCCACAGGTGTGCCCCCACTGGTGTGCCCCCACAGGTGTGCCCCCACAGGTGTGCTCCCACTGGTGTGCCCCTACAGGTGTGCCCCCACTGGTGTACCCCCACAGGTGTGCCCCCACAGGTGTACCCCAACAGGTGTGCCCCCAACAGGTGTGCCCCCACAGGTGTACCCCATCAGGTGTGCCCCCACAGGTGTGCCCCCACTGATGTGCCCCCACAGGTGTACCCCAACAGGTGTGCCCCCACAGGTGGGCCCAACAGGTGTGCCCCCACAGGTGTGCCCCCACAGGTGTGCCCCTACTGGTGTGCCCTAACGGGTGTGCCTCCACAGGTGTGCCCTCATAGGTGTGCAACCCTGGTGTGCCCCACAGGTGTGCCCCCACTGGTATGCCCCTACTGGTGTGCTCAATGCCACCGCCTCCTGCCACAATATGGACAGAAAAAAGCACAGGAGGAAATGGCAGGGACTAAACAATAGGAAGAGCAGGGAGAACTTGTAAAATGATACCTGTCTTGTGGTTAACTATGGCTTGTTATTAGTAAAAAACAAATTTTACATTCATGGTCTAAATTAAAAATTTTCAAGCATAAAAATGGTTAAGTGGCCAATAATACAAATATAAAGCATTCAGAAGACACGTTCAAACACATGTAAAAATGGCTCATTCAAGTAGGAATGGCAATTCCCATACCCGTTAATCATTCTGATCTTGTCACCTATTGATCAGCCAGCACGCAAGGCTTTTCCATGAACCATATTGTGTGTGTGCGTGCATGTGTTTGTGTTTTCAGTGATTGGCATGCAAGCAAGCAGACCTGTGAGTGTTTGCTGCCTGCATCTTTACCAAGTGAGAATTTCTGGCGAGAACTACTTAGCTGCTCTTTTCACTGAGAGAGAGAGAGAGAGCAAGCTTGTCACTGGCAGCCCAGCCTGATGAATATTCATACAAGTGACAAAGACTCACATAAACAAAAGTTGCAGCCAATTAGTGTCTAGAAGGAGAGAGCTGGAGATGTTTGCACCTACATAAAACCATAATGGTGTCAATCAACGAGGACTGCCATAGCTCTCCATCTCACCATGGGTGTATCCCTTGTATCCTGTGGCTCTCTTTACATTGCTCCAATTCTCTATAGACCAAGCGCTGCAAAAAAGAAGAAGAAGAAAAAAAAACACACAGCAGGATGGAAATTCCCACCCACCTCAACAAAAGCCGGATTGTTTTATGATCCTGTTGGCCTCTCAGTCGTTTTCCCACTGCTCATCAGAACCTCTCACCTACTTTGCTTCCCACTCTTATTAGAGAACTTCCTTTCCTGTCTGTCACAGTGGAGGCTCTTATCATCTGGCTGTCTCTTTCAATCACAGTCTTTGTTCCATATTTAACTCCCCAAATGCTATGCTCAATATGGCTTTTTCGCCTCATTTCATACCGCTCTATGCAAGTATTTCATGTGATATTCAATGAAACACATGCTGGGTTATATGAATAAGAATATGAAAGGCTGTTTATTGAGTGCCAAAAAGTCCAAAGTCCAGTCCCTGAGCCATTTTTAGCCCACGTTGCAGGTGCATACATCATATGCATTGTTTAAATTTCATGGGGGAGGCAATATTGTAAATCCTTGCATGTCACGATGGCCGTCAGGGGAGTCAAATGCTTAAATCATAGATTGTATTCTTTGGCTGCTTTTCCACTGCACTTCTTGTATTTTTTCACTTTTTGGAGAAAATCTGCAACCAGAAGTGAGTCAGATTATGAATTATGAATGATAATACAATACTATGGAGTCGTTTCAGTTGGTTCTCTGTTTTCATTTGTGACCTTCATGCGTGAAGTGCCTTGAGGTAAATAAATTGTTGTGATGTGGTGTTTTGTAAATAAATCGAATTATCATTGTCAAACTTGACCCGAGTTCAATTCCACCCTCGGCCATCTCTGTGTGGAGTTTGCATGTTCTCCCCGTGCATGCGTGGGTTTTCTCCGGGTACTCCGGTTTCCTCACACATTCCAAAAACATGCTAGGTTAATTGGCGACTCCAAATTGTCCATAGGTATGAATGTGAGTGTGAATGGTTGTTTGTCTATATGTCCCCTGTGATTGGCTGGCGACCAGTCCAGGGTGTACCCCGCCTCTTGCCTGAAGACAGCTGGGATAGGCTCCAGCATTCCCCGTGACCCTTGTGAGGATAAGCGGTAGAAAATGAATGAATGAATGAATAAGCCAAACACGTTTTATGGTTTTATATACAGGCTATGTAGTAACAGGCCCATTCCTGACAACATGTAATGCTTACGAGTGTTTTGCGTTATTTTGGTCATTTTAAGAATTACCCGGACTTCTATTCATGTGTCATTGTGAATAATGAGAAAAATCCCCCCCCAAAAAAGTGCAGTTTCCTTGAAAAAAAAAACAAAAAACTGTGGTCTTTCCACTTTTCGGACCTATAAATGTTGTTATAATGTGGTATTCTGAGTTAAGCAATGCCAAATTGTCAGACAATGAGGTTTGTGCATTTTGAAGTGAGCCCTGAAAGACGTTTTGGATGCCTCTGCACACTCCAACTGAAATCAATGCGACCCGGACATCCTTATATGGCCTGCAGAATGCCTGCACTCAGTAAGCGCGAAGCTACGTATCCGGAAGTCCTCGGGAGTGCTTGGGCGTGTGACCAATCACAGCACAGTGTTCGTACCTAGCGGAGGGCCAGGGGTGGAGTAAATTAAACAGACCGTTTGGGACGGACGTAAGAAGTCCATGGAAACACTGCAGAAGAAGTACAGAATCTGGAAGATCTAGAAAGCTTTCTGGTCAGTTATAGCGGCTTATAGGGTGTGTAGCTGCTCTATAGGGAGTCCGTGCTTTTGCAGGGTTGTAAATTTGTATTTGTGCCATTCAACTGCCTTGCAAAGTTGATGGTGACTTTGATATGATGGAACTTATTAAGATTCTAATAGACTTCCGACGATGGGAGTCAATGGTAAAGACGGTTGAAGGCTTTAAAACAGTCAAATATAGGAGATAAACAGAAGGTAAAAGTAAGATTACACCATGAAGAATAGATGAAGGGGGGTATTATTAGGCTCCAGGGCATCCTTAATAATCACAGAGCGGTTCTATCTTTTAGTATCACAGTGCAACATCAGTATAAAGGTGGTCTGAAAGCTGCATAAACCCCTCCACAATGCAATAAGGCAACACCAGATCCATTTTGCCTTGCTTAATTCACCATTAAGTTACCAGTTATCTGTTTTTTCCTGTACTTTATGATAGTCTGTGACAGTTGAGTTTAATATCCACTACTGTGGCTTTTTCAGGATAGGTTTTTTTTTTTTGTACACAGGGTGGAGCAATATCCATCCTCGTTGCCTGCGAGAGACCTACTGATTTTGCTGGAGTGGTTCTGATTGCCCCGATGGTCCAAATGAACCCAGACTCAGCCACGCCCTTCAAGGTATGCCTTATTTTCCATTCTCAGTAAGATTTATGTTCATTGTAATCTGTTTTTCACAGTACTGACTATGTTGCTGTCTTATTCAGTTGTGCTAAAATAACATTATGAGGTGTGAAAAAAAAACGAGAAACAGTTTAACTCAGGTTAAAAAAAAACGTGTTCTCCCAGTCTGCACATCCCTCATGGGCCTGTTAAAAATACTGCAAATGCATTGAATCATTTCTTTGTTTTGTTGTTGTTTATTCACTGTCTGCAGGTTTTCCTGGCCAAGATTCTGAACCATATGCTACCTAGCTTGACTCTCGGTTCCATTGAGTCCAAATGGGTCTCACGGGACAAGAAGCAGGTGGGACATAAACAAGACGACAAGCCAGACGAATTGTTGTCTCTTGCAGCAATGACAAGTACACGGACATTGGAACACAATGGATTTGAGAAGGTCTCCTGTGGTTTGGGGGGTCATTTCTGTGTCCTGTGGACCTGTGTGACCTACAGAAAGGAAGAGACCACCCTGACCCCCGCATTACACAGTGAAGTCCGTCATCCTACTGTAAATGCTCTAATTATAGCCGGACATTTATTTACCTAAACTTCAAAGAGGATGGTGCATTAAAAGAAACGAGGAACTCAGCTCTGTGGGCGAGTGGTTAGCATGTAGGCCACACCCACATCCTCCCACATCCTAAAGTCCTATTTTATGCTCTTAGTCTTTAGCTTTTAACTCCAGTGTTTCCTCAGGGGGGTCCTCCACACTGGGGGCTGTGTCGGGTCTGTTGAGGGGGTGCCATCCTTGGGTCCCTTCGACCCGGCTGGCTGGGGGTTCCTCCCTTTAATGTGGGGGTACGCACGTCTGTCGGAATCGGGGGACCCGGGTGCTGGTCCCCCGATGGCACGGCCTGCGGCTTCTCCCAGTGTGGACGGCCCCAAAGGTGGCGTTTCCTTGACCCTCAGTGCCATGCCATGTCTCCCTACTGTGTGTGATTGTGTGTGTGTGTGTGTGTGTCTAGTATGGATGGTGGGAGGGAGGGGCTTTCTTTGTAATTGTTTTTCCTTTTAATTGTGGTAACTGTTTTTAATTCTGTCTACAATAAAGTTGATTTGATTTGAGCAGCACGGCGGTCTAGTGGTTAGCGCGCAGACCTCACAGCTAGGAGACCAGGGTTCAATTCCACCCTCGGCCATCTCTGTGTGGAGTTTGCATGTTCTCCCCGTGCATGCGTGGGTTTTCTCCGGGTACTCCGGTTTCCTCCCACATTCCAAAAACATGCTAGGTTAATTGGCGACTCCAAATTGTCCATAGGTATGAATGTGAGTGTGAATGGTTGTTTGTTTATATGTGCCCTGTGATTGGTTGGCCACCAGTCCAGGGTGTACCCCGCCTCACGCCCGGAGACAGCTGTGATGGATTATTTTTATAGGAGTAAATAAATAGGTTGACGGAGTCTGTTCATGTTTTTGAAGGTGGAGGCCTACGACACGGACGAGCTGAACTTCCACGGTGGTCTCCGCATATCGTTCGGCATGCAACTGATGGGGGCGGCGGCTCGCATCGAGAGGGCCATCACATCCGTCAGCTGGCCCTTCCTGCTGCTGCATGGTGACGCCGACAAGCTCTGCGACATCCGAGGCTCCAAGATGATGTTCGAAAAAGCTCCCAGTTCGGATAAGAAACTCAAGGTGGGAACGCTGTTTGTGTGCTTATGGACCGTTTTTTGTTACTCTAACGTGCGTGGTCCCCCGCCAGGTGTACGAAGGCGGCTACCATGCTCTTCACCACGACTTGCCTGATGTGGTGGAGTCCGTACTGAAGGAGGTGACCAGCTGGATTCGAGAGCGCCTTCCCGATACCACATTGCCGTCACCACAAGGCTTGTAGACTTAACAACCATGAAGGAAACTGACCACCGCAGCTAAGCTAAAACAATACTAGAACATTCTCCTCTTTCGGGGAGAATACTCCACTCTCTTTGCCTCTTTATAGCTCATATTTTCTAGTTGTTTCTTACGAATACTGAGTTAATCAGCTAGACTGGTTGAAAATGAGTTCAGAAGTAAGTTGAAGTTGTAGTATGCTCAGGTTCGTCGTGCAATAATGACGTTTCACATTTCATTCTCCCCAAAATGATGTGAAAGAATGTTTCACCATAACATTAGACACTGCCAGCACACAAATATCGTTTATATTTAAAATAGTTCTAAATGAAAATGTTACCACTTTCACACAGAGATCCCGCTGCAACAGACGTAACAATAAATCCGCCTGTGCCTTTTACACAGGCAACACAGCCAATCAAAGAGGCCAAAGTTCAAGAGTTGAAAAGTGCTCCCCATTGTGTTATTTCACCTTTAGGGTCAAACTTTAAGCACAGGCCCATATTTCTTGTGTAAAAAAAAAAAATATTGCCCCCATGACTGCTGCGGACAATAGAGTTAGCTGGTTCACACGCTATCAACTTTACTCTCGGTGTAGTGGTTAAGTATCTACAGGACAGACTGAGATGCTAAGTGTTGCATGGAAGATTAGACATCTGTGTGACAAGTGCCCCATTCGCAATGTCACATGTCTTCTATTTCATATACGTTGACTCCATGCCACTCCATGTTTTTTTTTTAACAACCTGTTGTTTACAGAAAGTGCCATTGCCAGCATAGATGGCATGAGGGCATTTTGCTGCACAACATTCGCATTAGGGTGCAGGATGATGGAGGAAAAGGGCAGGAAAGAGACCGAACGATGCACTGGCTGTAACCATGGCAGCACCTTTTATGTTTGTTTTTTTTCTTTTTAAATGTATTCCAATAATTGTGGAGCATGTGAAACAGCATGCTGTTATTGGGGCCTGATCTGTCCTAAGTTATAAATCTACATTTCTGACTCCCAAAAAGATGCACACATGTCTGATCTCGGTCTGTAATCAGCTACCGTGTCATGTATTTGCTGGTCATCAGCTGTTGCTAAGCAGAATTTGCGGGGCTCAGTTAACTAGGTAGCAGGCGGCAGCAACAAAGGAAATCATTGGTTAGGTCACATATCTGAATGGTCACCTGTTGCTAGGCAGATTTTGTGGGGCACAATGAGCTAGCGAGCTGGTGTAGGTGTATTGCAGTGGTATGGCGGAGTATTAGTGCCACATTGAGATTAATAATAATCTGAGATTTTGACAAAGTCGTAAATTTATGACAAAAAACTTAAATGTTACAAGAATAAAGATGTAAATTTACAATAACAATGTCCTAACATAAAGTCTGTACATTTTGAAGAAAAAACTCACATGTATGAAGTCATAAATTTACAATTTTATCCTCTTCAATTTACGACTTTATTCTCGTAAAAAAACACGTAACATTCCGAGAATAAAGTCTTAAATTTCACAGGAATAAAGTTGTAAATTTACGAGAAGAATGTCATCTTTCCTCTTGCTTGAGGCAAGCTTTTATTTATAACATGGCAGCAAAACGGAGCAGTTGAGCACATTATCATTCTCGTAATATCAATACTTTTTTTTCTTGTAAATTTATGACTTTATTCACGTAATATCAACACTTTTTCCTCGTACATTTCCGACTATATTCTCATAATATTACGATTTTTTTTCTCAGAAATTTATTACTTCATTCTCATGATATGAAGATTTTTTTCTCGTGCATTTCCAACTTTATTCTCATAATATTTTTTAAAAATTCTCGTAAATGTATGACTTTATTCTCATTTTATAATTTTTTTCTCATAAATGTACGATTTTATTGGCATAGATTTCTGACTTTCAAAGTCTCCGATTTTTTTTGTGGCCCCAATATAATACAAAATATTGCATATTTGTATGGTCATTTTTTTAGGCAGCGCTGCAGCAATATGGGATAAAAATGAAGGTTGCATATTTGTGTGCTTTGTGAGCCACAATTACCTTTTGCGAGCGGGCAGAGGAACAGAGAAAGAAATTAGTCATGTCACAGTTTGGTATACACACGAGTTGCTAGGCGGAATTTATGTGGTGTCATAATTGGGCCATGCAAGATTACTATTGCAACAACACACCAAAAGTAGAGTAAAAATAATCAGTCTCACAACCTTCAATTTGAATATTTACATATTCTATTCAAGTACCAAGAGATGTTTCTTTTTGAACCACAGCACCATCTGCTGGCTAGGTTGCGGCACTGCTCCACTTAATTCATGTAAGATCACTACTGCAATGTTGACATCCAATGTAATACTACTGTATACTTTTTACAAGCATGCTCTATTTGCAGTTTGCTGTGCATCTATATATTTATATATTAAGTTTGTATATAGATAGCGCACACAATTCCATACAATAATCAGCATGACTGTTACTATCTATATCTAGATTCCAACAGTAGGTAAGAAACGTTTTAAGTGGGTGGGGGAAATGTTGAATGGTGCAGATTTTTTCTTTTTATTTAAATCACCATGACTTTACGACTGTTCCTTAAAAAAGAATGATGGACCTTGATGTGTTTGTAAATGTATTCAACTGATCTAGGCTGTGAAATTTTATTAATTCCTGTATTTCTCCGAGAATCTAAAAATGTACAATAATTTAGCATCTCCGATGAGGCATTTATGAAGCCTTTTTCGACATTATTTCTATATAGTGAGTGATTTTTGAAAGCATATAATAAAATATTGTACTATATAGCATTGCTTATGAAGAATATAGGCTGTTGGAGTTACAAATGTACATAACGTGATGTATACTGAACACACATTCAGGACAATGAACTTTTTTATACCTTATTATATCACTTATAACTTTTTAACATGGGTTCAAAGTTAGTTACAGTCCCAAAAATGGAAAAGCTTCTCTTGTGAGTTTATTGTAACAACACTGTGTTGAATTAATCATAACATTTTGCATTTTATGATTAAAAACAATAAATGTTTCTGTCCCTGGCATGTTTACCAGCATTTTGGGACATAGTAAGAATACTTTGTTATCTCCACTGCATGTATATGATGATGTATAGGGTATAGGCCGCTGATTGGGCCTCACTAGATTCCTGAAAATAGTTTATATATTTTCTAACATGCCTACCTGCTGTATGTTAACATGGGCCTTATATTGTATTGTTTTGTTTGGAGATTGTAGTATCTATATCGTGTTGTTTGTGCCTTATTGATATAACGCCATGACCAAGAGTGGGAGCTGGTTGGTGCAATAACATGTGGGACTCCATCAGGGTGACCAACATTGTAGAGTTAATAAAGAATAGAGTTAATAATTGGTTTGTCTGTCTGTTGAATAAACAGCACTTTTACTCAAAATATTTTGAATTATGTTATTTTTTTGAGACAGCTACAGTGGTTTAAAAAAAAAACAACGGTAGGAATTTGGTGAGGTGTTGAAGTAGCACATGTTTTCCAGTAGGTGGTGGTGTTGCGTCGTACACCATAAGAAAAGCGTGCAGGTTCTATGAATAGGAGGGCATACAGCAGCATTTCCACATGTCTACACACATAAACATGAATGAACTTAGTGATCCCCTGGAAAAGGAACAGGAAACAGCTCGCTTTTCAATTTAAAGGTTTTAATTACATTCGCTAAACATCCATTTAAGACACTGGGGGGCATATTAGTGCGGTATGATGTATGAAAAGGCATTACTTTGTCATTATGTTCATAGTTTGACAATGCAGTTGTTTTAAATAAAAGTCAATACTGTCTTCACAAGACATATATTCAAACATCTTGAGCTGTTTGAATAAAAAGATCAACACAAAAAACCTGTTATAAGAATTACATCCGGGCCTGTGTGTGTGTGCGTGAGCGCGCGCGCGTGTGGCCATGGCAACAGCTTTCTCTCATTGAGTGCTGTAGAATGGGAGGATGCAACACTGACCGTGTTGGTTCTTATATAAAAGAGAGAAGCATTCACAGACTCATCAGGCACCAATAGATGCTACGGTGTCTGTCTGTCTTGTCTGTAGCTAGCTAGCTAGCGCTGCATTACATATAATTGAATTAGCAGTGCAGTTAATACATGTTGAATTGTAATAAACAAAATAGGTTCAGTTTTTTGCATAGAATAAAATTAAAACATTCATGATTTCTCTATAATGACAAATAGGTTGAGATATTAAACAAAAACAATTAAATTAAATTGAATCATCATATTAGGTAACTTAAGTCAAATGTATTTATCACTGCCAATAAATAAATAAAATGGAAGAATATTTAGCAAAAGTTACAGAAGTTTAATTTTAAGTACGGTTCTACAATGATTTGTGTGCCAGTTATTTTTAAAGAACATTTTTTAATTTTTTTTGCATGACATTCCCATTCAAATTGACAGCCATTTTTCTGCGGGTGGGTCTTTTGCTCTCTGCTCCGCCTTTTGTTATATACTTGTCATGTGATTGGCCCAACTGTGTGTCAGTCAATGTAGTAACGCTTCCTAGACCACGCCTACCATGCGCCCTGATGGTCTTTGTAAGTAGTGGTGTGCGATACCGCTAGATTTGGTATCGATTTGATACCAACTAAGTCAGGAAGTATCGCCCACACTTTTTAAAAAATTAATGTGGCATCATAAATCTGAATCAATCAATACATTTGTATGACTTTGCCTTTATTGTCATTAATCGGTTAAAATTCAGGAAATAATTTGGCCAGAGTTTACAAGTCTATGTAATGCAATAGGACAATAATTACTTTGTCAGAAACAGCAAAAAACACAAAATCACTTGAGAACATTTAACTTCTTTGTGGGGTTTTTTTTCTGAAAACAAAACCTACAAAACGATCCCTCGTTTTACTTTGGTATTGACCAAAATTGATACCAACGTTGATCCATATAATCGATATTTGGATCTATCCGCCCACTACTACTGGGATGGTTCATTCGTGCATTGACAAGCTGTGGAGAGTATCTTCTCTTAGGGAAGCATCTTCCCATTAGAAGCGACACTTTATTTTCGCTCTAAAGCGATTGGTTTTGTGGGTTTTTTTGTTTTATTCTGAAAGCTCACCACTTTGTGTCGGGTTCAATACATGTAGTAACTAACAGGCTGTTAGCAAATTAGCCTGATAGCTTGTTGGCTAGCCAGCGCTCTCCCAAGTCCCACCCTCCAACAGAGTGCGTGGTCGTCGTGCGCTCGTGCGAAACTGCCGCCGACAAGCAGTACTTTTCTTTCTTTTTCCCTTTCTCCTTCCCCTCAACTCTATCAGCATCGTCGCACATTTGCTGTAAAGCTAAACTAATACGTTAGCAAAGGTGACGCTAGCGACATTGTGGGCGCTACGTGGGGAGACGTGTCTTCTGACAGGAGGGATACGTTCGTTTTTCGCCCCCTCTGACTGAAAGCTTGGGCTTGGAGAAGGAAGACGACGCGGTGAAGGAGGGGACTGGCTACTTTATAGCCAGTGAGCTTGATTTGCACGTAAGTTTTCTTGCAGTAGCCCCTTTTTTAACCACTAATGTTTGCTTAAACTTCTATGACCGGCGCTCGAGTGTTAAGCTAACGGTAAACCCTTGAAGGACTAGTTAGCATAGAGCTAATGCCTTGATGGATGGAACCACCACACAAACAATACACCCGCTTTCTCACTAAATCACCTCCATGATTTCTCCATCACTATAACAAACTTTAGATAACTCTTGCCTTTTTTCTGAAAGATACCGTCGCCTTAAACGAATTGTCACGAGTATTAGCCTCTTTGCTAGCCAACCAGCCACCCTTCCAAATGGAAAGCTCAGGTGTCAACTGACGGTCCGGGGGCCTAATGCGGCCGGTGAATAACTTCAAATCGACCGTCTTGCATTTTGGGGAATGTAAATCTTTGTGATAGACAATTCGATTCGAATCTGAATACACATACAATTGCTTCTGTCGCCAAACTGGTACATGTCTCCACAGTCGATTAATCTAAAGATTTATGGCTGGTTCTAATCAATACAGGATGCTGCCACCGGTAGCAGCCAAATCGTTTGCTCGTCAAACCAAATATCCGGTTGCATTAGTTTGGTTTGTCATTCACAATCTTAGTTTTTACATATAGCATGGTGCTCCTGTCACATGCAGGTCCATCTCTTATGAATATTGTGCAGAAATTGATAGATTTCAGAGTTTAATTGAGACAAATTAAAGGCTCAGACAGTTTTGGCAGTTCATTTGCTGATTAGAGCATGGGCCAGCAGTTTACAATATTGAACTATTTGACAAATGTGTAAAATTGTGTTAAGTTCATTAAATGTAACCTATAAACATTAAAAAATATATATATATATTTGAAATATTTCACTTATAGAATATATGTTTCACTTTAAATTGAACTTCTAATTCATTGAGTTGCACCTGTTGAAGGACTTTGACTAGTGTTTTTGTAGAAGGTCCTTAAAAAACCCAATGTACTCTCATTGGGATGGTTGTGTCTTACAGCACACCTGTGTTCCAGTCCTCAGGTAAAAATGCTGACCAGAAACGTGCATCTTGTTGAGTCTTTGCAGCAAAATTGACCGCTAGGTATCCACCATTCCATCTGTTCTGTCTGTGAGTGACTCTTGAGATGAGCAGCTGGCAGAATATACTTTTTTGTGTTAGCTGCTACAATAACAATATTGCTGAAGCTTGGTTAATAAAGTCATTTATGTGAATGGAATACTGCTGTTTTTTTTGTTAGGGCTTGAGTGTCAAAATAGGTACAGTTGCATTTAAAATGATCGTAGTTTAACATGAGTAACAGGTTTTTTGGTGAGGAAATTTTGGGTGGAAATAATATTACTACATTGCAAATAAATTACCCGTTGAAAAACCAACACAGCCAACATTCATAATTTGCATGCTCCTGAATCTTTGTCATTGACTAACTGATTGAAAGGGGTGTGTTCAAAATAATAGCGTGGAGTTCAATTAATGAGGTCGCTCATTCTGTGAAAAAAGATAGACCAGTGTAATACACAACAAAGATGCAGAACACAGTGCGTGTTCATAAAAAAAAAAAATGCAAAATTGCACTGGCAATATTTGCGAAACCGAAAAATAACCACTGACCCTAGTTATCTGATGTACCACCCCTGTCCTTCAATAGCAAACGTATATCTAGCCAATGCAGCTTTGAGAACCCTGATCCCTCGCTCAAGTTCTAGATAAAGCGGCCGCTCCATCAATGTCATGGCATTGCACTCGCCATCTTGCATTCTTAACTGTTCAGTTGCTGATTACTCCTGTCGTTAACTGACACTTACAGTATACATCCTGTCATCATCCACTCAAGAGTCCATAAGCCCAGGGTGGCCTCAGCATTGCAAACCATGTAACTTATCACCTCTGTCCTTTTCCTCCTGCAGATTGACAACAAGCTCTGCCACTGAGCCACACACACACACACACGTACACACAACCATGAGTATTGAGATACCGGTGGGATTGACAGAACTGCTGCAAGGGTACACTGTGGAGGTGCTGCGGCAACGGCCGTCGGATCTGGTGGACTTCGCCATACAATACTTCACCCGCTTGCGGGACACTAGGAGTCAAGATGGCGCCAGTGAAGGCGGCAAGACTGGGAAGGGGGTGATGTTTGACGGGGAGCCGATGCAGACAGAGTCCAACGGAGATGAAGATGAAGATGATGACTCTGACTTTGAGCGTAAGTTTTTGATTTGTTTCTGCCGTCATTTTTCTATTTAATTATAAATAAAATTTGTCCTATTCTATTTGCATTAATATAATTTTTATTCAAATAGTAGTCCAGTCATGGGCGTTTATTTACTCTGCAGAAGCGACCAGATGTCTATTTAAAGAAAGACACACAAAAGATTGGAAGCCTTCATTACATGAGGCATGGATGTTGAGTGGCGTGGGAACATTATCTCAGCCATGGGAATGATGTAAACTTCGGGACACATCAGTAGTATAACTTTTTAATCAGTTGGTATTTCGGCCTTTCAACACTAGACACACTCATCAAAGGCGGCCAACTACAGTGTGATGAAGCCTATGCCTGTGTCCCATTCCCAATCATGAGTTGGGGTACATGCATTTCATTAATGGACATTTTATTCACTAACCCAAAAAGCACGCACTCTCTGCTGCAAAATAAGCTGAAATGGTAATAAAACTGGATTCTAAAAAAATAAAATTGGGGAAAAATGATAGGGCCCTAGTTTCTATCACATATCGTTTCTGTCCTTCATTACTAAGTCAAAGCTACACACGCTGCATTACCTCTTTACTTCTGTGAGTGTTTTGCAGACTTGCAGAAGATGCAAGCCGTGTTGCAAGGCAGCATGACCTACATCACATCAGTGCACCGTATAGCCAGAGGATGTTTTGTCAATGGGGCTCCTGCACTGTGTTTTCTCAATGGGTTGATACTCTGTAATGGGCTGTGAAGTTTTTGTTTTTTGTTTTTTTGGTTAAGCGTTGAATTTCCAAGTGCTGCAAAGTGCGAATATAAAATGCAGTAACTGAATTGATGATTCCAAATTGGTTTAAAGGAGACCTATTTTGCTTTTCCCACTTTTCTGACCTATACATAGTGTTAGTTGTATTGTAGTGTTAAACTATGCTACATTTAGCTTTTTGGGCGAAAAATGCTCGTTTCCAGAGGGCGTTGCAAAACTGTTCCTTTGTACTGTCACAGATGAGCGGAAGTCCTTCTAAGCACTCGGGAGTGTGACCAACCACAGCGGAGTAGGCCTTCCAGGAGGCCGGCCGTGGTTGGAATACATTAAAACAGACCTTTTTTGCCGGAAGCACGAAATCCAAAGAAATACAGCTGAATAGGTAATTCTGAAAGAACCACAACGCTTTCTGTGCTGGTTATGTAGCTGCTCTATAGGAGTCCACAATTCAATATGAAGGGCTGAAAAATGAACATAATCCCCTTTAAATGTATTTTAGTTTTTTTGATGACTCAGTTGTAATTTAGAATTTGAGTCTGTTTGCTTAATATGTGAGGACATGCATTATGCCCCTTATGTAAGCGAATATTGGTCATCTCTAGATTTGTACAAAAAGGTTCGGGGATGGGTAAAAGCGGGATTACACTTTTCCTCTCTGCTCACACAAGTTGGATTTGGTTGCTGTCAGACAGCTGTGAGTGCCTCACGTGTGTGTGTGTGTCATTGTTGGTGGATGTGCAGCATGTGCCAACAGACCTGTTACTATTTCCCACCATTCCCAGTCCAACCAAGTCTACCGCATACTCATTAGAATCATTTTCTACATTTGAGGCTTTTCCAATCCAATGTATCAATACTCGGGTACACAGAGCTTGAAAGTGTTGTGCTTTTGCACGAATGCTGTTGGGTCACACGTACAGTATGACATTCATGGCATGACTTATTCAGCCACACAGCCCCAGGGCACATTTCAGAGGCCAGGGTAACAACACAGGCCTGTACAGTGAAACACTTCATGTGCTCTTTCCTGCTGCTGTTATAGCCTGTAGATAAAACGCAACACATGCTCGTTCAGTAATGTGCTGCACCAAATTAACTTTAAAATTAGCTCTAAAGTCACAACTACTAGTCCCCCAAAATAGGTTAAATTGAAAGGTCAATGTAAAGCAATGATTTAATGGATTTGCACCTATGCACCCAGCCTCGAGGGCTGCACTATATGAAAGATCTGCTGTGATGTTTTAGTCCTCAATTAGTTTCTTTGCTATGCTAAAAGGACTGTGCTTATTTATATAAAGACATGTATTGTATGGACCCCCCTGCATGTGTGCTGTGGATTAATATGCTACTTGCATGTTAGCGTGTTCCAAGCCTCAGGTTAAGGGTATGACCTCTTTCTGTCTACTCCCCTGACTTGTCATCTCATGCATTTCCTCCTATGTAGATACCATACTTGGTCTTGTCACACAGACTCAATCACCACCTGCGTCTTGTTTTAATGTTGCACTAATACAGTGTTTCACTATATGCACGTGTGCCAAGGGTTGAATGCCAGAGTGGAAGAGTGTTAGTTTGCCCTTAAGTCCATCTGTTTTCTACCGCTTATCTTGTTCGTCTTAGCTAACGAAAGGCAGACAGGCGTGCATGAAAATTCAGAACGACTTGAAGTTTTGCCACTGGTTGTCATTAATGATTATTATATTATTTATTTATATTATTTATTATTTCCAATTTTTGAGCTGTTTCCTCCACCACCAACCCTTGCCCCGCATACTTTAGCTTTCTGGAAAAAAGATGGCCAGGACAACATAGTTGAGTAGCCCTGCACTTCACTTTCAGTGACACTATCACAATGGATGTAGCCATCAAATGTACATTATACAGTGTGTCTATAGACCACTCCTATTTAGTACAGTTGTCATGGATGAGATAGCCTTATTCAGTATCCTGTGGGAGCTCCATGTGTAATTAGAAATGAGAGCCAAATACCTATCTCTGCAGAGTGGACATTGTTAGGTCCTTTTATCAGCGTGTGCAACAGGTGACCTCATTAGCAGGCAGCATTTGTGTATCATATGCTTTTCAGCCGCCAGGCATGTCTTACACAGTATTGTCTCCCTTCAGGGACTTGTCAGCCTGTCTTAACTGACACCGCTAAGTGGAAGAGCCCTCAGAAAGCTCATACTACTCAGTCTGGCTGCCTGAGCTTATGCACACCTCAGTGACTGTACCTGTCTGCCTGTCACCATTTGTCTTTGGGATTTTCTTGGCAATGTAGGCATTGCCTGGAAATACGTTTTAAATGCAAGTCTCATATTGCTTATTGCAGCTCCCTGTCTAGAAAGAAGTCATTGACTACAGCAGTGTTTATCATTGTTTTGGTGTGGTGCTTTGTGATATGACATAAGTTGGACTTTTCCCTTCTATTGTTTTTACTCATTTTAATGTCAGAACACCATTTTTCTTAAACTATGTGTCTTTCCTGGTGTGCTACATCTTTTGTTTGGTGGAAGAAAATCAGAAAAATCCACTTTCAATTTCAGACAACCCGGTTTACTTGCATTTACAGATTACATAGTTTGACCTTTAGCACTTCCTCATTCTCTTTCCCACTCAGTTATCTTCAGTGGCACGGTAGACACATGAGGAAGCGGCTGGTTTAGCTTTTTTGGTACTTTTTTTTTTTTTTGGTACATCCTCCCTTGTTTGGAATTCACACGGCCCCTTGCTCCCAACACATGTACACAAACACTCGATTGTGACATTTGAAAATTACCTTTCACCTCAGTTGACATTGACAGCGTCTTTGTTTTTCTCACTGTATATCAGTTCAAGTCATCTGCTTTGGAAGGTCAAATAATGTGATGCAGGAATATAATTCAAATAACTTGCTATAACTAGTTTGTATGGACTTCTGTGGAGCAAAAAAAGACCCCTTTTCTTTAGTTTGATGCCGTGGAATTGAATTTGAAGAAATTATGTCTGCATTGAAGTGCTCTGTTTTTGCATGCAGAATATACCAAGTAGGGTGGGGAGGTATTTTATTTTATGTCCCGGGATAGATTAGGATAGACACCTAGCCTTTTATGGCAGCGCTAATAAACACATAACAGGCTTGTGAAGGTCTGCTCCCACGGTGAATACTTTGCTGTTCGTGACCACTTGTATTCGCTTGTACCTAACAGGTACCACCAAACCCATTCGTGGCGGCTCCAAGTCATTAGTGGCAAGCCACCACAAATACATGAATGTCTGGGAAACACTGATCTTTAATTGGCAATAATTTCCTAACCAGCCAGCTCGACTTAATAGCGAGCTGGTTATATTATATTCATTAAGTCTAATTTTCAAATGTTCTATTTTTTTAGTTTTTTTTGCCAACTGACATTAAACAAATCATCTTATTGTGTGAAAGATGTGATATTTTTCCCATCTTCCCACCTGTGCTTCGTTCTCTTAACTGTTTGCTCTTCCTGATTCATTTACAATCACGCTCTCGCCGTGTCTGCTTTAGTCTGCATGTGTTGACCTGGATATACAAGACCAATCTCATTAGATGAGTTGGCTTACAGAGAGAAGGGGTTGTTAGAGGGTTTAGCACAACTGTCTTTGCCATGCTAAGAAAGAGACGTAACATCGGGGTTGGAGGTAGGAGACTGCAGGGACAAGGACGAACATGAATGGGAGGAAGCTACTCAATGAAATTATATATATTTGTTCAAAAATAAACAATACTATAAAACGTTCTTTACAAAGAAAGCCGAACACAACGTGGTGAAAATATACTCACCGAGCCCAAGTCGCGCACACACACACACACACAACTACATGAGCATGCAAACTATACTTATCCCTGCTAGCTTCCATTCAGCCAACGTTCGCCTGCGTTTATCGCCATTTCAACCTGTGTTTATAACGATTTTGTGCCACGATTGAGCTGTCAGTTGAGTACATACTTCCACACAGAATATTCCCTCACAATAGCATTTGATTCATCTTATGTCTGCCGTAGCTTGTTAACGTTTATGGTTTATAATTTTCTTATCGTTGGAAGAATCTATTCCGGTAAAAAAGCTGCAAAAGTACATATTTTTTTCTTTGAGGGAGACTCTACCATTGTCTACCATCCTTTATATACAGTGAAGAAAATAAGTATTTGAACACCCTGCTATTTTGCTATTTCTCCCACTTAGAAATCATGGAGGGGTCTGAAATTTTCATCGTAGGTGCATGTCCACTGTGAGAGAGATAAACTAAAAAGAAAAATCCAGAAATCACAATGCATGATTTTTTTAACAATTTATTTGTGTGATACAGCTGCTAATAAGTATTTGAACACCTGAGAAAATGAATGTTAATATTTGGTACAGTAGCCTTTGTTTGCTATTACAGAGGTCAAACGTTTCCTGTAGTTTTTCACCAGGTTTGCACACACTGCAGGAGGGATCTTGGCCCACTCCTCCACACAGATCTTCTCTAGATCAGTCAGGTTTCTGGGCTGTCGCTGAGAAACACGGAGTTTGAGCTCCCTCCAAAGATTTTCGATTGGGTTCAGGTCTGGAGACTGGCTGGGCCATGCTAGAACCTTGATATGCTTCTTACGGAGCCACTCCTTGGTTTTCCTGGCTGTGTGCTTCGGGTCGTTGTCGTGTTGGAAGACCCAGCCACGACCCATCTTCAATGCTCTGACAGAGGGAAGGAGGTTGTTCCCCAAAATCTCACAATACACGGCCCCAGTCATCCTCTCTTTAATGCAGTGCACTCGTCCTGTCCCATGTGCAGAAAAACACCCCCAAAGCATGATGCTACCACCCCCATGCTTCACAGTAGGGATGGTGTTCTTCGGATTGTACTCTTCATTCTTCTTCCTCCAAACACGCTTATTGGAATTATGACCAAAAAGTTCTATTTTGGTCTCATCTGACCATAAAACTTTCTCCCATGACTCCTCTGTATCATCCAAATGGTCATATGCAAACTTAAGACGGGCCTTGACATGTGCTGGTTTAAGCAGGGGAACCTTTCGTGCCATGCATGATTTCACATCATGACGTCTTAGTGTATTACCTACAGTAACCTTGGAAACGGTGGTCCCAGCTCTTTTCAGGTCATTGACCAAGTCCTGTCGTGTAGTTCTGGGCTGATTCCTCACCTTTCTTAGAATCATTGAGACCCCACGAGGTGATATCTTGCATGGGGCTCCACTCCGATTGAGATTGACCGTCATGTTTAGCTTCTTCCATTTTCTAATGATAGCTCCAACAGTGGACCTTTTTTCACCAAGCTGCTTGGTAATTGCTCCGTAGCCCTTTCCAGCCTTGTGGAGGTGTACAATTTTGTCTCTGGTGTCTTTGGACAGCTCTTTGGTCTTCGCCATGTTACAAGTTAAAGTCTTACTGATTGTATGGGGTGGACAGGTGTCTTTATGCAGCTAACGACCTCAAACAGGTGCATCTGATTCAGGATGATACATGGAGTGCAGGTGGACTTCTAATGGGCAGACTAACAGGTCTTTCAGGGTCAGAATTCTAGATGATACACAGGTGTTCAAATACTTATTTGCAGCTGTATCACACAAATAAATTGTTAAAAAATCATGCATTGTGATTTCTGGATTTTTCTTTTTAGTTTATCTCTCTCACAGTGGACATGCACCTACGATGAAAATTTCAGACCCCTCCATGATTTCTAAGTGGGAGAAATAGCAAAATAGCAGGGTGTTCAAATACTTATTTTCTTCACTGTAAGTCTCATTTGCACATTGTGAACGAATGTGCTATGACTCCCGTACATTTCCCATGCTGGGCGCTACAGTTTTCAGAGCACATGATGATAAGCGGTGTAGAAATGGATGGATGGATTTATTTACTGGTAACAAACTGGCGAACTTTTCTAATGGGATGTCAGCTTCTGCCGTGGCCCCCAGGCTGCACTTTGGACACCCATGGTCTCAATAATTCACCTCTCCTTATTTAGAGTTAATTTGAGACCTGTAGATTGTGTGTTTGGCACAGTCCTCGTAACTGGTAGAGCCACAGTTGCCATAGAAACTACTGGCCTCGTGCAGCTCAGAGCCAGTCACTCCCCGTATATGACAGCGATAGGCAGCGGTCTTGTTTTGTATTGAGTCAGGAGGTCATGGCTACTCCCCCTCTTAAAATAAATAAATCATTAAGAATGAAAGGAAAACCACACTTTTTTATTTTTCCCATCACCCTTATGTAACAATTAACACGTGTTTTCTCCTTCCTGCGAGTTATAAAAATATTTTAAAAAACTGCTAAAAAGATACAGCCCATTACAGCACATAATAGGATACATTTATGCCACTTAAAAGACCGCTATTAAAATATTAAAACACCTCTAAAGACCTCCAAGTTGTTATGTCCATGCTGTGACCAAAGGCCTGCAACGATTATTCTATTATTATTATGAAGTATCCATGAGTTTTTCAATGTAATAAAGTATGCAGCCAGAGAGAAAGCAATTTCATTTAATGACTCAACTGTAAACATCAACATCAGTATGAGGTTGAGGAGGTTTGGACTTCTTTTGTGACTGTAAATGGTCATGTAATTGGAGACCAGCCTCGCCTTGTTTATGTTTCATCCCGGTGGTTTGGTGAGAGCTTGTTGCAATTTCCTACCCACTGACGGTTCACTCATGTTTTTCCTGCAGTCACACATGACTTCTATTGGTCAGGTCTTGTGCTGTGCTGATATATGTGTAGTGGTTTCCTCTTGAAGAACAATACATTTGTTTTTATTGCCTGGTAATGACAGAACTTTTTTTATGTCATGCTAAATACTGATCAGTGTACGGGTGGATTATCATTTTACCTATGAATTCACTGAGGTCTTTGTTTGAGCGAGTGTGTCGTAGATTTTGACTTTGCAGATTATTTTGGAGTCCTCCAATTGATATAGTATATTTTATAAATGGGAACGGTTATCATATACTATTTTCTAGTGATGCTAGAAAAATAACTATGCTATACCTGGTGTTGGTGTGTCAAAATTGCCCCCTTTCTTTCCATTACCTGCCCCCACAAAGTTGTAAATCAGCGCTTCCCATTTATTTTCTGTCATCCACCCTCCAGGGGACAGACATTTTTCCACCCCCTCGTTGATTTGAAATAATACTGAGAACCTTATTATTGCTCATTTTAAAAGGCTTAAAAAGACAAATCTTTATTATTAGTAGTATCAACATTTCAGTCTTATGGTTTTTGCTCTTTTTCTATTTTTGCTAATATGTGAGGGCCTGTTGGCCCTATGAACAAGTCATATATGCACAGGAAAATTATGTTCTACATGCCGACCAACCGCAGCCTTTATGGCCCACACTCTACAAGAAATGATGGTACACTGGTGCCTCAACACAGGAGCATTGTTCGGGTTTCATAGGCTCCAGCAAAATGAAACAAAATGTGTTCCTGGAGAGTAGCTAACGGTACAACTAGAAATGCGGTCTCGTTGTATCATGATACATCCCCAAAATATTGTGATATATGCTAAGGTCCATATCGCCCCAACCCTACTTGGCTGTTTCACAGAGAGCACAGTAAAGTGGGAATATTGCACCAACTGTCATACAGAGATCTCGCAAAAGCACCACATCAGAGCTATTGGAGTAAATTTAGCATATACGGTATTTATTTGTGCCTTTTATACAACAAGTGAGGATATTTTGTGCATTTTCACACATCAACATTCCAACCTACAATCAGGCTGAGAACATCTTATGTGACATATAAAATACTTACATTTATATTTATTATAGTGGAAGAAGTGACTGTTACAGTTTCTGCCTGAGTATGAATATTGCATTCTATTCCTTGCTATTCCTTGTGCCTTACATACAGTACAATGACACAGGAAAAAAGGGAGCCCAACCAATGATATCAGATCTAAAATACTCATTGTGTTTGCTTAGGTCAAAGGTCACATCTAGTTGTGTCCATTTCCTGAGTGCGGTGATGGTTGTGGTGAGACGATGGGAAAGCAAATGAATGTGATATGTGAATCAGTGGAAAAAAGAATCAGAGAGGGCAGAAGAACCAATGTGTAGATGGGAAAGTAAAGTGAAGAAGAGTAAACAGGAGGGAATGTCTCCCACTATTATTCATCCCTGGAACCCTCAGTTCCATAGTGGCAACCATATAAATCTTGTTTAAGACGCCTGTGCTATACCATTACATCCCTTCACTGCTTTGTATAATTCCCAGAAAAAAGAGCTTGGGACCAGAATGAGTGCGTCCTAAAGGCCCTAAGAAAGTGTTATGTGGTGTCATGTTATGGTGTGACGTCACATTAGTCTGTTTTGTGTTGTTTTTTTTTCTCATGTGGTTTGTGAACAGCTGATGCAGAGCTTGGCAACAGTCTTTCAAAGTAACTCCTCTGTACTGCGTATTTAGCTTTAGGCCACCCTGCCATATTCTCTCCAGTCTGTTTTATGATTTTAACTGTTAAAAATGTCTGCAACCTCTGTCCTATTGCCTCCCACACCACCATGCAGTATTTCCTGACAGTCGGCTCGTTCTTATTTGGCTGTCTCATATGATACAAACAGCTGCCCAAAAGAGTTGCTTATTGTGCTGCAGAAATTGTCTCAATGATGTAAAAGAAAAATTATTAACGTGTTGTGTCCATTAGGCAGGCTTGAATTTGCTGGGGTTATAAATGACACACAGCCTGTACAGTATACTAGCTGAACTAGCTCTTATTTGTTTCTCCTGTAGATTATTATGTCAGGGTTTCCGCTACATATAATTTTTTTCAGTATTTTTTTCTATTTCTTCAAAAAGAAACCAAAAAAAGAGTTACAGTGCATATTCATGAACACTTGCGTGTAAATATTCCAGAATTAGCCCCAAAGCTATTAAGGTCAAATAAAAACATACAACAGTAAAATGAAGCATCATAATAAAATGAATGGTCACAGATCTGGCTCCTCTGAAGCCTGATGGTGGCGTCTTTAGGAATTGCAAACAAATGTGGCTAATATGGCGCAACATAAACACAGAAGCAGAGCTTGGGGGAGGGCAGACCCTACAGCCACACTCATAAGGAAACCCACTCCTCTGTGACATCACAAAGAAACAGTTTTGCAACACCCTCCGAATCCGAGTGTTTTGAGCCATTCCACATTTCTTTCAGGGCTCACTTCCAAATTTGCAAACCTCATTATCTGAAACTTTGGCGTGGTTTAACATGAGAATACAACATTTTAACTGCATTTATAGGTCGGAAAAGTGGAAAAAGCATAATAGGTCCTCTTTAAATCAATTATTATTCCCATACCGAGTCACCACTAATGTTTGTTTTGATTCTCCAAGGGTGGGAAAAAACGTTGAGGCTTTTAGTATCTGAAAGATGTCTAATTGCATTCACAAGCAAAACAGATCTTCATGCATAGGGGAGAAATATGAAGAGGGGGTATGGGTTGTAATGAGAGTACAGAGACGAGATGATTGTTTGCCATTAAACTAGCTCCATATAAAGTGTATTACAAGTTAAGCCTGGTATGAGTGTTCTTACACTGTTCTCCCTTGTTCCCATTATTCACACATTCTTTGCCCCCCCCCCCCCCCCCCCCCCCCCCATCCAAGTTTACATTACCATGCTGTGCAACTCTTTATCCCCTCTCTTTTCTGCCGGCTTACTACAGTTCATGTCTACCATTTTACTGCTTACTGCTCTCATGTCCATTTGCCATATTTACAGAGACTCCCCACACGCAGACACACATCCTTACTCTTTATCATTTTTCCCCTCCCTCCTTTCCTTTCCATCCAACAGTTTCGTTATGGCACTGTGTGGGTGTAGATGGAGGGAAGGGTAGCGATAGCGAAAGCCTGTGAGAGGGTTGTTGGTGGTGGTGGTGTTGGGGGGGGGGGGCTGCCACTTGTTACCAGCTAGATAGAGGAGAAGGGAGGTGAGTGTGGTTGTGGAAGGGACAGGGTAGAGGGGGTGTATAGGGTGGTGTTGTTATGGCAATGAGAACCTCTTTGTGTTAGGTTGCCAGGGCAACTTCAGGCTTACACTTAATACAGTCACCAGCACCACCCAAACACACGACTAAGGGGAGAGCACACACTTCACGATTTGGACAAACAGACTCCTGCACCGACACGACTGATAACACACTCAAGCACGTGATCATGCATATTTTCTGGATGCTATCTGCGTGAGATAGCACACGATGTCAGTTCAACACAAGGCCTGGACATAGTGGTGTGTCAGGTGACTTATCTGGAAGGCGCACTAATTCCTACTTTCATCTGTCCGTGTATCGTTCCTGATTGCTTTCACTGGAATCTTTGAGAATGCTAATGGTACGGTCTCACTGACATGCTACAATACTAAGTGTGTATTCACACTAGGCCATCATACCATACTTGGGCCCACTTCACACCTAGTCCGGCACATTTGGCTGACGTTAGTGCTCTGATCCGTGCTCAAGTTTGCCTTCCGATTGAAAGAGGTGAGCCAAGGAAGGGCGCAATCACACACTCGCACATGCAACACAGTCAAGTCATATGACTGGAATGTCATTGCTGCTTGCCGGTTACTACATATAACTGCCACTTTTTTAAGTATAATTAAATAGACTTGAAATAAACCAAGTCAGGAAAACATCAATAATAAAGATTTATAAAAGTCATAAAAGACTATCATGAATGCTCAGTGTGTACGAACACTAGAATAATGAGACAGAATTTAAAAAAAATCCACCGAGGTTAGTGTTGAAGTAGTTTGTAGTAATTCACTCAGTTTTCCACTTGTAAGGTAAAAAATGATGCCACCATGGCTATATGACATTCTAATTATGGTGAATCTTGTTACTGTCATACATGTTGAGTGATAAGTGTGAACATTGTGAAGAATTGTCGAGGGGAGCGTGTGTCTACACAGGAGACGGGAACGTAACGTGTATGTGAGATTATCTATCAGTCCCTCAGCTTCACAGTCCAGATCTAATGGGTTCTGACAGGCTGGTAATAAGGTGGCAGGACACTCTTAATATGTGTCTGTGTGTTGTGTGTAGTAATACCCCACACTGGCTTGCAACAGTCTCAGCCTTATCAACTAGGTGTTCGTTTACCTTGGATGTGTGTAAATTACCAGCCCTACACATACATAAACAAGCCAATTTAAACACGCAAAAAGAGAGCACTGAAATATACTGTAAATGCAAGACAAATCTGTACATATCTACATGTAAGCTTGCTACACACACTCACTAGACTAGCCTCTTTATTATTCCTGATGCATATTCATTTCCAACAGTGTCCGCTCCAGGCATCTGTGTGCTATCAAGAGTGCATCAATTAAAGGGGACCTATTATGCTCATTTTCGTCTCTTTGTATTGATTGTGGACTCATGGAGCAGCTACACACGATAATGCACAGAAAGCTGTCTACATCTTCCAGAATCTGCACCTATTCCAGCTGTGTTTTCTTGGCTTTCCAAAATGGTCTGTTTTAATTTATTCCACCCACGGCCCGCCTCCGGGCATGCCATTCCTCTGTGATTGGTAACACTCTCAAGTGCTCCCGAAGACTTCCAGACTACTGCCGAACCCCACTTTCTAATTGTGTTGATATATGAGTTGATAATGAATGAACAAACCCTTTG
This sequence comes from Doryrhamphus excisus, assembly GCF_030265055.1. NCBI lineage: Eukaryota > Metazoa > Chordata > Actinopteri > Syngnathiformes > Syngnathidae > Doryrhamphus > Doryrhamphus excisus. The sequence goes on along the minus strand of NC_080475.1, from coordinate 14,682,761 downwards.
GTGAGCTACTTGTAAAGTGGCTAGGAGCTACTGGCAGCTCATGAGCTACTGGCTGGAGACCCCTGACTAACCGTGTATGAACTCAAAGAGCGGTAATGTAGGCACCACCTCTGCTGTGAAGCTCAGAGTACACTGGGTCCACCTCACCTGCCCGAGGAGGAGCACTCATTGTACGACACACTTTGTCAGAGGCCCTGCTGGTGCTGTGGAGCTCAGAAGCCAGGCGTGAGGGCACCGTGTCTGAATCTGAAACTCCAACCACTTCTGCTCGCCTCTTTTTGTCAAGTTAGCTGTTCTTCAAACCTGAAGAAATATTTCCTGAAGTTCCTGTTACCTTGCTCCATGGTAACACTGAAATCAGAGCAGCAAAAAAGTGCAGAAGAGCAGGTGGAGGGCAAATCTGCAGCTTGTACCTGGGCACATCCATATATTGTAAGAAAGTTCGGAGCTTTGTGACAAATATTTTTTGATAACTGATTCCAGAGTGGCAAAACAACAGCTGGTCGTTTTATTGTAGACAGCCGACATACCCACAGCCGAGTGGGCGTGCCTGGAGGCGGGCCGTGGGTGGAATACATCGAAACAGACCGCTTTCGCTGGAAGCACGAAATCCAAAAAAACACAGCTGAATTGGTGAACTAGAAAGCTTTCTTTGCTGGTTATTGTGTGTAGCTGCTCTATAGGAGTCCACAACTCAACACAAACAGCCGAAAAATTATCATAATAGGCCCGCTTTAAAAAGAGACCGCCAAGAGCAACACAAATGTTACAAATCAATTGCATTGTTCTTTCATTGTGTACACTCAATAATGCTAATTTCGCCTCTCTTTCTTGTTTGTCTCTTTGCAGCCCCACCGCCAAGCCGATTCAACAGAAGAGTGTCAGGTGAGAGTCGTGTGCTTGTGTTTGTGTGCGCGTGCATTTGCTACTGTGCGTTTGACGTCAAGGCCTTTAAGTGCAATCGCGCACTGACGACTGTATTGCACACGTCATTGCGTAAGAGGCTCCATTGTGGCGTGAGAGCGCCATTGTGTTAACCATGCATGTCAAACACAATAGCTGATACTTCACTGACTATCTCCATCACCCGTTACTGTTGTGATGCAATACGTCTCCATGGGTAGGACTAAGTCTGTATGAACAGCATTAATAAGTGCCAGTACATTGAGTTCAGGGTTTTATGTGTCTTTGCTCTCTATTTCAGTCTGTGTCGGTTGCTGCGTGTTTTCTTGCATTTTATTTAACCTGTCTGGTGTTTACATATGAGTAATTGACTGTTGTCAGCCTTCATGGAGAGCTGCACTTTAATTATGCTGTCATCTGATGTTTATCTTTATGGCTGGCTCACGATCACTGTTGACCCTGCTGTCTATTCGTCAGCATTATAGAGGCTCATTGTGTGTGGTTTTAATTAGACTATTAAACCTTCTGTTGACCACACTTGATAGACACAACGGAAAGTCAAACGTGCTAGAAGGGATGTCACAAGTAAAAATAACTAAAAAAATTCCCACAGAAATTTTGTTGGGCATGCCACCTGTGCCGTGAACCTCGGGGCCGGTGTCTGCTGTGCCACGCCCCCAAGCAATGTCATGTGTTGATTGTAGACATGAGCAAAAAGCTAACATGCTAACTGGTAGAATGCTAGCACCCAGCAAGATGGCACTGTATGGCGAAAGTGCCAAGGCTTTGCGATAATGTTGTGCCGTGTGATCCGAATGCTAATATACTAACAATTAGCATGGTAGCACTTAGCAAGACAACACTAAGCAGCCTGACTTAGAGGTTTGTTTAACATAAACGAACAATATTGTTGGTCATGCTGTGTAGTTTAAAAAAAAAAACAAAAACTAAGCAATACCCTGTAATTTTGTAGCATTATTTTTAATGCTTTGACTATTCAATTCCACATTTTTTTGTTTGTATTGGTATTGGATCAGCAACACGAGGCCTAGATCCTGTTATCTTTTCTCTTGGAGCAAATGATATTGTGTATTCCAGTGACACCTCATCGAATGTTTTTATTTCCTGCCCTCAGTGTGTGCGGAGGCGTTCAACCCAGATGAGGATGACGAGGACACAGAGCCGAGAGTAGTTCATCCAAAAACAGATGAACAGCGCTGTAGACTGCAGGAGGCCTGTCGGGACATCCTTCTCTTCAAAACACTGGATCAGGTAAAATAATGCAAAGGACGCTGAGAAACTGATAGCCCTTCTTAGCCTATGAACACGGGCTCTCATTGTGTGCTCCATCATCGATGCCAGAGTGAATCCTTTGGGATTTGACTATGTGTGGGATTTTCCACAAATCCCAGAAAAGCCACTGCCCTTGATTTATTCACCAATGAGATTTCCTTTTCCCAATTTGAACCGCAGTGGCATCACAATGATACATTTCTGACATGTTGAACTTGCACCCAAGGGGCAGCACGGTTCTCTTGAGATGAGATATTCTTATGAAACATCAAGTGGTTTATATCTGTTCCCTTACACACTTCCCTCTCTGGGATCAGCTAGTTTTAGCTCGCCTACTTTCAGGAACCTTCCTTTCATGATGCCATTTTCAGCTTCTTCTTCAACTCCACCGTTGCTGCTTGTTCTTTGACATTCTACCTTCTTCCGTGCCCCGATCCAGGAGCAGTTCTCCGAGGTGCTGGACGCAATGTTTGAATTATTGGTGCAGCCCCAAGAGCATGTGATCGACCAGGGAGACGATGGGGACAACTTCTATGTCATTGAGCGGTAAAGTGCATGTTTTTCCATTAATATCCTTAGTAGGGATGCCCTGTTACCATTGTTACTTTTGATACGATACTGATATTGTATTGTCCGATACCGAAATCAATCCGATCAGATACAGGCGCAAATCAGAGCAGGGGAAACCTTCCTAAAATAGAAATAAAATGTTCAAAAAAGGACTCGGTAGTGAGTAGCTGCACCTACAAAAAAATGTGTTAGTTGAGATATTTCAAGCCTGAGCCATTCAGTTATATTTAGAAGTTCTGGTATCCAATTCAATGATTATGCTAATGTACCGTGGTCTTGTTAGCTCTCAGGCCAAATAAGGTTAATAGTGTTCACTTGAGCTTTTGGCCTAATTAGATGAATGACAATTCCTTTTTAATGTGCATGAATTGATTTGATGATTCGTTCACTCTGCAGAGGCATCTATGACATCGTGGTGTCGGGGACGTGCGTGGGTCAATATGATAATAAGGGCAGCTTCGGCGAACTGGCACTCATGTACAACACACCTCGTGCCGCTACTATCATCGCCACCCAGGAGGGGGCTCTGTGGGGGCTGGTAAGAACATCTTAATACACAAGCATCCTATCTAAACACCCATTGGAGTCTTAGGATTATGTTGTCAGCACATTAGCTGCTGTTAGTGCTATTAGCATCAAAACAGAATTCTGACTGAAATGCCTGAAATGAAGAATGAACTCCCAATTCTCCATGAATGGAGGTCCTGCTCTGCTCGACTGCTCCCTCCAGTGGCCAAACAACGGAAGATACTTTCATAATCCACTTCTGGAAATGTAAGTTTTTTTTTGTCTTTGTTTTTAGGATCGTGCCACATTCCGTAGACTCATTGTGAAGAACAATGCAAAGAAGAGGAGGATGTACGAGTCATTCATTGAGTCTGTGCCCTTGCTCAAATCCCTGGAGGTTTGTTGAATGTTTGCAAGAGACGGGACCAAAAAATTGCCACATCTCTTTATTTGTCCACTCGCACTTAATTTCTGTGCAGGCAACAGAGAGGATGAAGATAGTGGATGTATTAGGAGCAAAGCAGTTCTCAGATGGGGAACGCATCATCACACAGGTAAGCCTTTCAATAAACACTAAGCAACTGACCCCACTATAGCATAAAGATGACAGCCACGTGGTGCTTGGTAAATTATGTACTTTAGCGTATGAAGTATTATTTTATTCTGTATTTCAAAACTCAGACATTTTGAATTGTCACATCTGTTGGAAAACTGTAATGAAATATTTCCAGAAATGTGACGGGTGTACTCACTTTTGTGACATACTGTACCACATACAACATCGCTGCAGTATTACCGATATTGCAGTACATGAATGCTGTTTTTTTCCTGACAGGGAGACAGTGCTGACTGCTTCTACATCGTTGAATCCGGGGAGGTGAAGATCATGATGAAGAGTAAAGTAAGTGAATGATGCTCTTATGATGATCCTCTATGTAACATACATAGCATTTTTTTTGTATCAACATGTGTCAATTCAATGCATTTGTGCATACTTGAGTGCATGAAGATACAATGTGGATTTGAGCACTTTAGCTCATTATTAGCATGTAGTTTTGACAACCCACACTCCCCATTAAAAGGTTTTGCCTAGCAACAGAGTTAATCACGGCAGTCGGCTCAGCTTCCTAGTGGCTGTTTCGCTGTGTGTGTGGGGGGGGGGGGGGGGGGGTGGAAATGATGCGCTCACTGGCTGCTAACCTTTCATCCTCTCCTGAACACCCTGCAGACGAAGGCAGACCATGCAGACAATGCAGAGGTGGAGATAGCACGCTGTAGCAGGGGTCAGTACTTCGGGGAGCTGGCCTTGGTCACTAACAAGCCCCGGGCCGCTTCAGCCTACGCGGTGGGGAATGTGAAATGTTTGGGTAAGATCAAATACACTCCTCCTCCTGACTTTTTGTTTGTCCGTGGGGGGGGGGGGTCCCCTTCAAGTGTTTCTGTTAATGGACTCGTTTCTTTCTGCATACTATATCTATTATCTATATAGTGGGCCAAAAGTAGGGTTAGTTACTTTTTCTGTTTCAGTTTAACAATCACGTTTGGGACTAGATTAGATTAGATTAGATTCAACTTTGTTATTGCTCATGTCACTGGTACAGGGCAACAAAATGCAGTTAGCATTTAACCAGAAGTGCAATTTTGTAAGTATCTTAGTAGTAAGTAAATGTAGAAAAAATAGACAGATCTATGTAAAAAAAAAAACTATAACAGGCTATGACTATAATACATGTTCACATTTCAGGTCAATTCCGATTTCTTTGCTCATATTCGACCTGACCTCTGTGTGAACAAAGACAATTACCGTTATTATGGTTATTATTACCATTTTGTGTATGAGTTGCACCAAACAGTCTGTTTTGAGGGAAATAAACATTGAGGTTCAACACATTAAATCTTATCAGTCACGTGAAATCATCATCGCTGCGTCGCCTAGGGCTTGTTCCTATCGCTGCGGCGTATGAAAAGTGCAAAAAAGTTTACCAGAATCGACCCGAAGGATAAAGCGGCTCTGATTTCATCGTGAAAAATAGTGACGATACTAGCATACTAGTAGTCTTTGGCTGCACAGTTGGTCCTTAAAAGCAGTATAGCGCTGTTGGTAGATGTATTATCTTTGACTCGTAACATTTTGGGCCTTGGTCAAGATTTTGACTTGGCACAAACAGTCAATCAAATTACAGTCCTTGGCAAAAGGCAGCACAATATGGCCCCCAGTGTCCTATGAATGAAAGACAAACAAACAGAAAGTTACCAAAAATAAATGGCCAACATGAGCTCTTGTGTATGTGCTTGTAGTGTTACGGTACCATGTGATGTGTCCAAGCAACATGAGTCGATGATACCCCGCTGACACGTGACGTAACCTATCTTACAGTAATAGACGTGCAAGCGTTTGAGCGCCTCCTGGGCTCCTGTAAAGAGATCATGAAGAGGAACATCGCCCACTATGAAGAGCAGCTGGTGGCCCTGTTCGGCTCGAGCATGGACTTGAGAGACTGAGCCTCCAACTCCACCCTCTGTGCCTTCAATTACACACACACACACACACACATACAGGGGCAACTCATCATAAGCTTTACCCAGATCGTCCAAACATTATGAGAAATTGTTTGTTCCACATTTAATTATTTTCTTATGCATACACACACAGACATGCACACACACACTGTTAGCTTTAGGCCGTAAACCTTATTTTTCCATGCCATCATGAAGCTTTCAGTAAGAACCGCATTGACCTGTATACAATTAGGCACACACACACACCGATAATGGTGTTTTATAGACACATGGTCATGCTTGGTAAGACAGTCTTCACATTCACATGAGCGCTTCATAGCTCATATGTTGCCTCAGCCAAGGACACTTCCTCACACACACACACACACATACACACAGTGGGTACACAACATGAACACAAACTGCATTTGCAAAAAGTCATTCTTGTAAAATGGAGCTGACAAACAAACAAACAAAAAACTCTTGAGGAAAATGCAAAAAAAACAAAAAAAGTTTAACAAAGACAAAAGTTTTAGAAACATTTTATGAAGATACACAACAGAAGCTTTGATAAAATATTATTTAAATAAGAAAAAAAAAGTGTCTCCTCCTGGGGGAGGCCCGAGGTGAGGACACTCGATTTCTTCCTCGACTGTTGTTGAGTTGAGTTAGTGCTGGTGATTATTGCCGTACCACAGAAGAAGCAGCAGTCAAAACATCATCCTTCATTTCCCGGGACTTTGTTATGCTGTTGTTGTACACTTCATTGTATTGAAATAATTATTAATGTACTGCTATCATATATTCATTTATTATTTCATTCTATTTTATTTTGACCAAATTGATAATTTCACCTTCCACCTCCCAACACGAAATGTAAAAACAGAAACAGTTAATAAACAAAAAAAATATTAGTGCTTATTTCTGATTGATTAACCAACAATGATTTGTCCTGGATTAAAAAAACAAAACAAAAAAACTAAAAAAAAAAAGTAACAAAAAATAAAGCAAACACTTTGTTAAAACATGACTCGTTGATATCTTTGAATAAAGTGATTGTTAGTTGTTCTTAGTTGTGTGTTCATATATGAAGAGGAAAAAAACTAACATTGCATGGTTTGATATAGATACTATTACTATTTTTTATTTTTATAATATATAATATGTATTAATTATATTAGATATTAACACGTACACTGATGATAACATGTAATAGTTGTAGTATCTTAGCCTTAGCCTTATTTTGGTCATTTAAAACACTACCAATACTTCTGCATTTATGCTAAGTAATACGACACATCGCTAACAGTCATTGACAGATGCAAGAATGGATACCTAGCTCTCCGTTTCGCTACAAGGACTCTGCAAGATGCACGTTTGCCGTCATAATTATTTACCTAAGGACTGGAACACAAGTCATGTGCTGGAAGACACAGCCATGCCAGTAAGAGTAGAAATTGTTTCTATGCTGCTGTTGCGCCGCAAAAAAATAAGTTTTGGTATTGTTTTAAATGAAAACATGGCAACATATTGAAACTATTACTTACATGTTATCATCAGTGTGATCTTTATGAATTGGTATGAATGTGAGTGTGAATGTTTGTCTATATGTCCCCTTCAGGGAAGCCGAAGAGCTGGAAGTTGGAGTACCACTTTAGTGTATTATGAATGACTGAAGTAAATCCCAAACCATAGTGCAAGTAGACAATTTATAAGCCCTATTTTCTTGGTTCCACCAAGGATTTTACATTTTATTCGCAACTGAAAAAAAATATTTACAAAAAGCACTGGCAAAGTATGCAGCTATGTTTAGATGAATAGTATTTCTCCTTTACAATAAACTCGAGCTGACTCCTAAAGCATAGACTATGCACTTTGCTTATGGTTGTTTTAAATTCAAATATAATTGCATTCAAAAAGTGTTTTTTCTAATTTATGTTTGTTAGACTTAACCGGATATGAGATTTACGTCTGTGTTACGTACATTGTGTAACTTTTTTACGATAGAAACATCCTCACGCTAACAAATAGCCACTAAAAAACGCCCCCCAATAAAGTACGGTTATTTACTTTGTGTTCATAAATAAAAAAAAACATTACCACAGCACGTGACGTCGAAGTAGCGAACGTTTCCTTAAGGAAGTGACGTAGTCCTCGCGCATGCGTGGCATCGTTTAAGCTTCCGGACTAAACAGGTTGAAATGGAGATAAACACCGTGGAAAGTTGGCGGAACGTTGGAACATGAATGGGACCTAGCGCGTTAGCTTAGTTCAGCATGCTAGTGTGGTTGCGTGGTTGAAATGTTTATATCTTAGGGGAGGGCGGGTGAAGCTTTATGAAGTTTTCATTCAAATTGTACCGGAGCTTTGATGCATCAGTGAAAAGCAACATTGACGACATCTTGTGGAACAATGAAGTCAAAGCAATCTATGTCACATTGTACAGATTCGGAGCTTTGAAAAGCAACATTGGCGACATCTTGTGGAAGAGTCAAAGTAGTGCAACACAGGCCGCCATTACAATATGCAAACTCGCCAAAGTTCCCTTTACAAGCCAACGTAGTTCAATTGATTGGTGATATTATATACACAAATTAGCCAGTTTGTTATTGATAAAGATATGTTCTGAAGCACCAAAAAACGGGAGTCTGAGACGGAGTGTTGAATGCGGGAGCAAACTTTTATTTTCTTCATCAACATGAACTTAAGCTCAAGGAGAATTACAATCAATGATGATGATTAAATTATATGTCCTTTTAAATTGTCATTATACGATATATTATATGATATATGCTAAGGTCCATATCGGCCAACCCAACAAAATAAGGCACTGTAATATAATAAGCAGTACAGTATTGTATGGGCACTTTTATTTTCTTTGTCATTTTGTAAAAACAAAAGGTCACACAGACAAGGAAAAAATATACAAATTCTGCGAATATAAAGTAATAGTATAAGAATATTTGTTTTTTTTAGAAAAACATTATTTAAATAACTTTTATTAGTATTTAGTATTTTCATTAAAAACAAATATTGTAAAATTATATAATTTATATTAATAGTAATTCATCCTATTACAGCCATCCCTCATTTATCGTGGTTAATTGGTTCCAGAACTTTTAACATTATTAGAGCCCTGAAGACATGAAATAACACCTCTACAATCACTTTTTCACACTGTTATTATTCTTTGTTTACATCGATATTGCTCATGTTACGGGATCGCTGCTCCTAGCATAGCCTCTCCTTTCAAATGGAGTGAGGAAGAAGGACAAAGTAGCCAAAAATACTTAACTTCTCCTCTCATTATGTGTGGAAGTGGTATTTCATGAAGCGTAATTTTTTTTTTTAACAAAAACCGCAATGTAGTGAGGGACGACTATTTATTTCTTTTCAATGCGGCCATAACATTCCTTCATATTGTAAAACTCCAGCTAGGTGAAAATGTTTGGTTATTCTTAGCTTCTTTGGCATAGCTTTGTTAGGAAATTGAAAAAATGAACCTGGTCTCTTTTGTTTCCTTTAAATACGTAAAATAAAATAAAAAAAAACTATTATTATAGTGTAACAGTGGTTTCTTTGCACGAATATATTTGGACATGTTGACGTCTGTAAATTAAATTATACATATATTTTTGATAGTACAGTACACACATTTACAATTCCACTGATAAGCAATACAACTTGCATACATTCACCTTTTATCAGTATGTTCCTCTTATGAAATGTTCTTCATGCAGTACAGTAGTAGTGCAGTAGTAGTACTTCACTGTACTACTACTGGCATGTGTTGTAGATCTGGATCTGTTTGTTAATGTCATTGAGGATGGCTTTCATCTTGTCTTCCAAGCCATCCAGCTGACGTGCTTTCCCTTCCAGCCTTCTCTGGTTCTCCTCATAGTTCTTTTCCAGCTCTGTGGAAACAAAACACGCCATGTCAATTACCACACTAGTTGGATATTAGCGTTTAAAGTCAAGTAGCAGTACCTGCTAGTCTCTTTAGCTTATTCTGGGCGTCCTGCAGGAGCTGTTTTGCTTCATCCCGAAGCATCTCTGCTTTAGTCTTTGCATCTTGTACAGCTTTGGCCTTGGTGCTGACTCGCTGCTTCACCTCATGATACTTATCTGTCAGCTGCCCGTCTAGAATCTGGACATCCAATGATGATTTGAGTCAATATGGAGGCAAGGTCAATACATGACCTTGACTTGTAAACAAACAATATGACCTGCTTGGCTTCGTTTGCTTTGTCTCTGGCCATGGTGGCCGTCTCTTCGGCCCGGGCTGCTGCCATGCTGTTGTTGGCACGCTTGGTCTTCAGCACACTGATCTCTCGGCCCAACGTGCCCAGACGCACCATGGCCTCGCTAAGTTCCCTCTCACCGTTCGATGTCTCTGATTCAATCTGAGGAAATTACATGAACTTTAGTGGAGTGAAAAATGCTAATTATGTAAAGTGTGTTGCAGTTTATGAGCAGGGCATGGGACGGTGGAAGCTCCAAAACTACTAGAGTGAGCTTAAAGATGCTAATAGGAGAGCTATACAAGGTTACCGCCTCACAAGAAGTACAATTTTGGGAGTTCAAAACTTCATTATTAGTATAGTGGGCATATAATAGATACAAATGTATTTTATTTAGTGTTTTGGGGGCATGCCACCTCTTTGCTAACAATATCAATGACAACTAGAAAAGCACTTGCAGAGCTCCGCCAAGCACCAAAACTAGCATGCTAACATTAGCATGCTAACACCTTACATGGGAAGGTTAAATATCCAGTAGTTTGAGATTTTTTGTGCTGTGGCTAATAGCATAAATGTCCTGACTTTGTTGAGTGAGGTGAATCGGTTGAGAAATGTGGAAGTAGTGGTCGGTATGGAAAATTTTGAATTTGGAGAAAATTTTCAATTCCCGAACATTTCATTCGTGAACACACCCACATACATACATATAATTATTTATTTAATTAATTCATTCATTTTCTACCTCACGAGGGTCGCGGGGGTGCTGGAGCCTATCCCAGCTGTCCTCGGGCGAGAGGCGGGGCTTAATTAAGTTTATTAATTTATTAAAATTATTTAAATAATTTATAATTAATAAAAATTCCCAAATATTTAATCCAAATCCATGAACACACCCACATACATACATATACAGGGTCAGGCAAAATTATCAGACAAATTTGTAGGTTAAATAAAAGGCAAATAAAGTAAAGAAACAAAGTGTGGAAGTAGTGGTAGGTATGGACAATTTTGAATTTTGGGGAAAATTATTTAATTAATTTATTTAATTAAAATTATTTAAATAATTTTAAATTCCCGAACATTTAATCCAAATCAGTGAACACATCCACATACATACATATACAGGGTTAGGCAAAATGATTTGTAGGTTAAATAAAAGGCAAATAAAGTAAAACCTAAAAGTGTTTTTGTTTTCGAAAAGTACATATAATGCAATTTATTTTCCCTATAATGCCATTTTGCTTTGTTTCCTTATAATTCTAAAATTTAGAATGTGTTTAGAAAAATGTATCAAATTATTAAATTAATTATATTATTTATTAAAATTATTTCATGAATAATTTTAAAGTCCCAAACATTTCATTCAAATTCGTGATCACACCCCCATACATACATATGCAGGGTCAGGCAAAATGACACATTTGTAGGTTAAATAAAAGGCAAATAAAGTAAAACAAAAAAGTGTTTTTGTTTTCGAAAAGTACATATAATGCCATTTTTTTCATATAATGCAATTTTGCTTTGTTTCCTTATAATGCCATTGTTTTGCGTTTCTTTGTCAGTTTCTGCCATGAATTGGACTGGTGAGAATTGTGCTTTTATTGTGAAAAGGTTTATCAAAACGAATCACAACCAGCGTTCCGTTTGCACTTCAATCTTGGTAGACATGATCCCATAATGATCTCAAAACACCATCTTTTTCAAAGCTACTTAATCTGCATTAAAACCAAAATTTTAGTTTCTTTACTTTATTTGCGTTTTATTTAACCTACAACTATTTCATATCATTTTGCCTGACGCTGTATATATAGTATGTATAAAGTATACACTATAAGTACAAGGTTCGGGCGCTTGTATTTCGTCACCTGTGCCAAGCGAGTCTCTGTGTCATCGATGTCAACTCTGGCTCTGGCGATTGCCTTTTCTGCAGATGTCTGAGCAGTCTTGGCATCCACCAAGGCCTGCTTCACCGTCTCTGCTGTGGTCTTCACGCCTTCAGCATGATGCCTTCACGACACACATACAGTATGGGAGAGAGTTATCCAACAGTCTCCTAATCCTCCCAGAATGATTATAATACCTCGCCCTCTTGGCATCCAGCAGCAGTTTTTCCGCCTTGCGCACATCATCTTGCGTCTGCGCCAAGATGGCGTCCACATTGGAGAGGCTTTGAACGCGTTCCTTGATCTCGTCTGCCAGCTGTCTGATTTGGAGCGGAGAAGCTGGGATGGACAGCTCCAACACGCGGTTTGCCACCGCCTCGATGTGGTCAGGGTCCGCCCCATCCTCTGAAACAAAAAAAACAAAACGTGTGATTAACATCACGTTCTGTTGTACCGCTTGAGGCTACGTAGGATTAAATAAGCTCTGCTTCATTCTACTCCCGTTCGGACTCACGCATGAGGAAGTCCCTGATCTGCTTGATGAGGTCTCTTAAGTCGTTGTTGGAGCGTTCTACTTTGTTTTTAGTGACTTTCGCTTTGTCCAGAGCTGCTTGAGCTTTACCCTTGGCCTCCTCCGCTTTGGTCTTTGCCTCCGCCACCTGAGCGAGGTACCGCAATGAAATCGCTGTAAATATATAATACCAGAGGAGCTATAGATGGCGTCCGTACCTTGATGAAGAGCCCCTCCACTTCTCCCATGGCTTTGTTCAGCTGCTTATCGGCATGTTTGGCTCTCTCCAGGGCGTTATCGGCCGCCGCTACAGCGCCGTTACAGTTCAGGCCGCCGCAGTGACGCTTTCCCTCATCGTCACGGCAACCTATGCCACCGCAGGGGCTCTCTTCACAGGGAGCGTCACCGGTAGCACCGCACACCTTTTTGTGGGACAGATACAGTCGTATGACAAAGTTTGGTAATCTAGTTATTTTCCTTTTATAAATTACTGGTTGTTTGGATCAGCAATCATTCGTTCATTTTCTACCGCTTTTCCTTACGAAGGTCGCAGGGGGTGCTGGAGCCTATCCCAGCTGTCTTCGGGCGAGAGGTGGGGTACACCCTGGACTGGTCGCCAGCCAATCACAGGGCACATATAGACATGTTTGGATCAGCCATTCCAGTTAAATATATCATACAGCCAATCACCAGAAAGGGTATTTATGGTGGACGATTGCAAGTTGAAACATGGTAGCCTCAAAAGATTGTTCAACATCATGGTCTAGGGCAGTGTTTCCCAACGTGTGGTCCGCGGTCCCCTGGTGGGCCGTGGTGGTACTGCCGGTGGGCCATGAGAGGTCATTAAAAATATGATTCATTCATTCATTCATTCATTCATTTTCTACCGCTTATCCTCACAAGGTTCACGGGGGTGCTGGAGCCTGTCCCAAATATTATTTTTTAAATTATTTTTTATTGTAAAATATTTAAAAAATAATTTTAAAAATAATATTTGGGATAGGCTCCAAATATTATTTTAAAAATATAATTAAAAATATTATTTTTAAAATTATTTTTTATTGTAAAATATCTAAAAAATAATTAAAAAAATAATATTTGGGATAGGCTCCAGCACCCTCGCGACCCTTGTGAGGATAAGCGGTAGAAAATGAATGAATCAATGAATGTAAAATATTTATTGCACGATTTAAAAAATATATATATTTATAGGCCTAAGTAATAACCTATTGAGTGTTATTGACCTGTCATAATATTTTAGAAACCTTATACAGTTTATGATTGGAACGTAGCTCTCTGGTCATCATGTCAGTCTTGAATGCAGTTATGAAAAGTATGAGAATTAATTAGATTGAAAGTTTGGGCTTCCTTTATCCCCCTGCTTTCATTTCAATCCTGAATCTTAATAATAATAATAATATTAATAATAATTCCACCCTCGGCCATCTCTGTGTGGAGTTTGCATGTTCTCCCGGTGCATGCGTGGGTTTTCTCCGGGTACTCCGGTTTCCTCCCACATTCCAAAAACATGCTAGGTTAATTGGCGACTCCAAATTGTCCATAGGTATGAATGTGAGTGTGAGTGGTTGTTTGTCTATATGTGCCCTGTGATTGGCTGGCTGGTGAGCAGTCCAGGGTGTACCCTGCCTCCAGCACCCCCGCGACCCTTGTGAGGATAAGCGGTAGAAAATGAATGAATGAATAATAATAATAATAATAATAATTTAAGTGTTCCGAGAATGCAGCATTTCGTCTATGTACTGTTTATAGGACAATCTAGGGCAAGGATACAAAAAGCTAGCTTAGAGATTTCCGCTGCAGGTTCCACTCTGAGGAACATAGTGAGGAAATGGAAGATCACAGGAACAGTTGTAGTTACATCATATTTTTGTAATTATCATAATATTATCATAGATAAATCATACCTATAACCAAGGAAATATTAATCTATGATAACAATAATCTATATTATAACAATAATTATTATTAATGATGTGGTATGCATTATGTTCTATACAAAATCTGACCTTCTCGTTGATCTTCTGCATGTCCAGACCGTTCACTTTGGTCTTGAGCTCGCTCAGCGAACGCTTGTTGCCACCATTTTTGCGATTAAAGTCATCCTTCTTGGAAGCAATGATGCGCTCAGCGCGACGGCGGGTGTCCGCCGAGAGGCTGACTGTGCTGGGCCTGGTCACCGTCGACTCGTTGGCGCGCCGCTCCGCATGCCGAGACGTGTTGTAAGACGTACGAATGCTGTCATACGCACCTTTGGACGAAAGGGAGGAGATCAATGGATATTTAGGGTGAAAGCAAATAAAAGAAGGACGACTCACCAAGGAAATTAGAGTTCTTGAGAATATCCAGCTGGTGATGCAGCTGCTCTGAAGTCAGGTTCAATTCTTTGGCTTCTCGCTCTAATGAACTCAGATCCTTGCTTGCTTCCGAGTTGCTGTCCTGGACGGCGGTCAGATCTCCTTCCAGACGGTTCAGTGTGTCAGTGGTGTCGCCCACCTGAGTTCTGTGGAGATCTTATTCGGTTTTTAATCTGTTCTGTAACTTATTAATGCTGAATACTACAAGTAATAAGTAGTATGTACCTGAGCTCTTCAATAAGCTCCATCAGAGTAGTAATGGCAGCAGCAGTTGCATTCCGTGAGTTGACGATTCCTTGAGCTTGGGCCAGTTTCTCCTCCAGATCCCTGAAAGCTTTTTCATAGACTCCAGTCAGCCCGGTGGTTTGAATCTCATGGGCGCGCTCGGCCAGAGATCTTGTTCGCACCGCCAAGTCCTGGTGGAGAAGAAACCGAGATTAGGAACTGAGGATCAGACCTCGATATGTCCTCATAGTAGATTAGATCCTGCACCTGGACGATGCGATCCCAGTCCCCAAAGCACTGATGGCAGGGCTGGCAGTTGGGGAAGATGCCGGAGAACCCTCGGGCACACTGGTCACAGCGGACCCCTGACACCCCCTGCTGGCAGACGCAGTGACCTGTCACGCGGTTGCACTGAGACGTCTCGATGCCTCGCCAGTCGCAGTCACAAGCTGGAATGAGGAGGAAGGAAGTCAACATGGAGGTAATCTATACTTATTCTAAACAGTAATAATATGAGAAATGTATCGAATCTCGGGTCTGTTGCTGTGTTTGCCCGTGTTGCTGACCTCTGCACTGTGTCCTGGGGTCTCCCCAGTAGTTCTCTTGACAGTCCGTGCACGTCTTCCCACCGAATCCATCACGGCATTGACACTTGCCACTAAACTGCATCAACACATGTAGAAAAGTTTTAATGTCATCTAAAGGAAAAAGGTACCCTTGTTTATGATGTACATTAATACAAAAACAGTGGAAGTTCAACGTCCCTAAGATTGCGCAATATGTAATGCCGCAAAAATGTTACTTTTAAAGTGTGCATAGAACTTTTTTCGGTTGTTTGTCCCAGTTTAGGTAGTGACAAATAGCTTTTATCAGACCTTTTACTTCTCATACACTTGTGACCTATCGGCATCAAGCATTCATTCATTCATTTTCTACTGCTTATCCTCACAAGGGTCGCGGGGGATGCTGGAGCCTATCCCAGCTATCTTCAGGCGAAAGGCAGAGTATACTCTGGACTGGTGGCCAGCCAGCCAATCACAGGGCACATATAGACAAACAACCATTCACACTCACATTCATACCTATGGACAATTTGGTGTCGCCAATTAACCTAGCATGTTTTTGGAATGTGGGATGGCCGAGGCTGGAATTGAACTCGGGTCTCCGCCGTGCATCAAGCAAATATGGCAAAAATATGACACTCCTCTCAATACTTTGCAGTATGCACCTTGCACTTTTTCGTTTCATAACGTAAACGGTGCATATTTTTATTCAAGACAGCGGGAACGATCGTGCATCAGTCACTGACTGAAAAAATTCAACACAATCCCTCATTGCGTATAATAACGTTCATTTGGAGCTCTTAATACATACAAATATATATCATAATTTATCTTTCTATTCACCCGAGTTCAATTCCACCCTCGGTTAATTGCCGACTCCAAATTGTCCATAGGTATGAATGTGAGTGTGAATGGTTGTTTGTCTATATGTGCCCTGTGATTGGCTGGCCACCAGTCCAGGGTGTACCCCGCCTCTTGCCCGAAGACAGCTGGAATAGGCTCCAGCACCCCCCGCGACCCTCGTGAGGATAAGCAGTAGAAAATTAAATACAGTAAAAGTGGCGATTAACCATGATTAATTAGTTAAAAATCTGTGATTAATCAGATTTTAATCAGAATTTTTTTGATCATTTGCCAGCCCTAATTAATACTCATTTTACACTTGAGTGCCACTTCGGAAAATTCATATAACACTTTCCTCCACAAAAAAAAGCTTTTTGATGGTGACAGTTTGACCTTGGAACAGATAATTTTATCAATTTCCAATGGTGCATATAAAATCCAGAGTCTGACCTTAGTGGTTCTACTGTACAAATATACAATAAATACTGTAAGACAAACAGGAAGTTATGTATGCATTTGAGAGTCCAATCAAATCATGCTAACAATCAGGGTTTGGTTATGCTACCTCGTTACACAACGATGTGAGTGAGTTGTGGGGGTCACAGCCACATTGATCACAGCCTTTGCCGCTAGCCAGGTTCCAGTGTCCAGGGGCGCAGTGGTCACATGTCAGCCCAATTACGTTTGGGAGACACTGGCATTGGCCTGTGGATCGCTGGCACACACAGTCTTCCCGATCCATACACTGGCTCCGGTCCGTGCCAAGGAAATTACAGATGCATTCTAAAGGGATGGGAACACCAGCATGTCAACATTGTACTTTTACCAAGTCAAGAAGGTACTCACTTCTGCAGTTGCGCCTGGAAGCGTCTCCAAAATAGCCGCTTCTACAGATGCCGCAATCGGGTCCTTCTGTGTTGTAAAGGCACTTCCTGCAGTCTCCGGTGCGCCTGTCGCACGAGTCCGCATCTGACATGTCTATGTTGTTGTTGCACTGGCACGGCTGACAGCGCCCACCGGGCTGGGAGGGGTTGCCATAGTGACCGGGGGCACATTCCTCACACCGGGCACCTGAAGTGAGAGATCGGTCAGTATTCCACGACTACCTTTATTGTTAAAACCAAAATGTTGACTGTATATAGTACCTAAAAAAACATAGGAAACAACCTTAAAAATATTTTTTTTTTATAGTTTCCTAAAAAGTTTTACTTCACTTCCAATCTAATATCTCCCCCCACTCCAAGAGTTGCAACACAATTGCATGCCACACAGTGCTGCGTTTTGTGTGTGTGTGTGTGCAACCAGTGCCAAATACTTGACATATTTGAGTCTGGTAGAAAAGGAGTACAGGAGGAAATTAGAGAAGGTGGGGAAAGATGACAGACCTTGTGTTTGGACCAAGTTGGACCAAGGACAAGGAACTAGGTCGATTCTTCAATGGAAAACGGACAGGTTCAAATGTGAGTGTAGAGAACTACAATATATCCCACTGGACATCATGTGGATTTTTTTTTTCTTAAAACTTTCCAATACAAAAATGTCTCTCCCTTGTGGTAGAGTTTTATTT
This sequence comes from Doryrhamphus excisus, assembly GCF_030265055.1. Taxonomy (NCBI): domain Eukaryota; kingdom Metazoa; phylum Chordata; class Actinopteri; order Syngnathiformes; family Syngnathidae; genus Doryrhamphus; species Doryrhamphus excisus. Next base: position 14,664,781 of record NC_080475.1, on the reverse strand, counting down.
ACCATCCAACCATCTCAGTGGGGTACAATAGCATGAATATGTTGTGCTGAGGTTCAGAATGTGGTCTGGAGATCCTTAAAGGGACAGTCCATGATACTACGTAGTGCTTAACACGGCCAATCATAGATGAGAGAAGCTGACTTTGCCATGCATGATATAAACTGGTGATAGTGGTGATCCACTTACGCTTACAAATGGTCAACCTGGAGCGTTTAACAATCCCTGTACCGATAATATAAGGGAGGGAACGATGACAGGTTACCACCAGCTTAGTGAAGTTTAGTTACAATCCTGTATTCCCACGTCACAAAACTGCCCACATTGTCAGAAATCATCATAAAAAAAGTTTACCTGTGTATCCCTGCTTACAGTTGCAGACAATTTGCCGGTTGCGGTTGTCTTGGTAACAAGAAGCAGCAAAATGGCGCCCGCTGGTGGGGCTGTCCGGACAGGGGCACGGGCGACACGAGCTACTGCCACCAGGTGCTACTCCCAGAATTGGGTTACCATAGTAACCGTTAGCACACCTACGGACACAACAAAATCGATATAAGAAGACTCAACTTTCCAACATTCCATTAACAGCTCTTGGAATCAAAACGCTTCATTCATTCATTCATTTTCTACCGCTTTTTCCTCACGAGGGTTGCAGGAGGTGCTGGAGCCTATCCCAGCTGTCTTTGGGCAAGAGGCGGTGTACACCCTGGACTGGTGGCCAGCCAATCACAGGGCACATATAGACAAACAACCATTCACACTCACATTCATACCTATGGACAATTTGGAGTCGCCAATTAACCTAGCATGTTTTTGGAATGTGGGAGGAAACCGGAGTACCCGGAGAAAACCCACGCATGCACGGGGAGAACATGCAAACTCCACACAGAGATGGCCGAGGGTGGAATTGAACCCTGGTCTCCTAGCTGTGAGGTCTAACCACACGACCGCCGTGCCGCCCTTCAAAACGCTTCAACAACAAAAAAAATGAAATTTCCTGTGACCTCCAATCCGGATCACGGTAGCTCCCGGTTAATCGATTCGCATACTGTATATTCCCGATTTCCAGTAAGAGATCACCTGTCACATTTGTCTCCTCCAGTGTTGTCCCTGCAGTTAACGCAAGCGCCGCTCCTCTGGTCGCACTCATCAGCGTGGCCGTTGCACTGGCAAGGTCGGCAGTTAGGGAAGCCCCAGTGACCCGCTTGGCATCTGTCACACTGTTGCCCAAACGCTCCGGGGCGACACTGGCACTGTCCCGTGTACGTGTCACACAGTCTGGTCACCGAACCTTCCAGGCTGCAACCACAGGCTGCATAACGGGAGGAGGAGGCGGGCTTAATGGTAATGGTAATGGTTTAATTTCATTTGAACATGCATCAGATTACAATTGAATGCATCACATAATCAGTTCACAGTTCCACATGTCCAAAAGGAGTAGGAAGAAGCAAAGCTTATTAAATCCTACCCCTCCATCTGGTACTTTTACAATCAGTAACTGTTACATGTGTTCACTTCCTGCTTTCCTAATATAATAAAAAATATTTTATACATTTTTATAATTTTTATTTTATTTCATTTTTTATTTTTTGTCACGTTCCGAAGTACGAGGTGATATGACCATCCAATGACATAATGGGTACCATAGTAAGTGTCAATATAGTGATATATATAGCACATCATGACTGGTTCAAGACTCTTCATCCTTGTATTTAGCAAACATCAACTGCTTGCATTGTTTCTTGAATTGGCTCATCGTTGTGCATTGTTTGACTTCCTTACTCAATCCATTCCATAGTTTGATTCCACATACTGAAATGCTATGGCTTTTTAACGTAGTCTTAGCAAATGAGTGAGTATAGGATGCATGATGGAGAAATGTTTGCTTTGACTCACCAATGCAGCCTGAGGGTCCAAAACCGTACGTCCCAAAGGCACACTGCTCGCAGCGTAAACCGATGACATTGGGTCTGCAGCGACACTGACCTCCGCGGACATCGCACACAGAGCTAATGGATCCCTGTGGGTGGCAGTTACAGGCTGTAGGGAAGAAAAGCGGTGACATCAGCTAACTAGACAACAGTGCAATATACAAAATAAGTCAAATAAGCGATTTTTCACTTACGCAAAGCTCCGTCGTTAATAACAGCCGACATGCTAGTGATCAACTTAGCGCAGGTGTCGCTCATGGAGGGGCGAGTCACACTCTTGGCCCCCTCGTGACAGCGATACCGCTCGTACATCTGCTTTCTTGTGTTAGATGCCAGATCCCCGGCGTTGAACATCTCCAAAGAGGAATGGCGAGGCATCAAGGCAATCTGGAGAGCCAAGAGAAGCGTAATTAGCACAAAGGACTGACTGGAAGGAAAGGGAGGGGGGGTGGAATTGTCCTCACAGAGTCCACCAGGAGGACAGCGTTGGCCGCTCCGTTAAGGACATTGTTGGCGTCCTGATAACGTCTGAAGTCAAAACGGATGGTATAGGTCACGCCTCTCTCCAGACAGACAGTCTGAGAAGGGACCACGAATCTGGAGGACAAAAATAGGACAACAACTAATTCCCTGATATTTCTGATCTGATTTTTTGTCACAGTTATACCATTCATAGATACATTATTACTACTATAATCATAGCTGTTATGCACCGTAATCTCCAGCGCGGGGACCTCAGTATTATTCTCATTTTTCATCCCTTTCTGTGTTTAATAAATGCGTTTTTTTTTGTTTTTTTTTTAAAACCTGATGCGGCCCAGCCTTGCCCAGACCCTAGCTCCAGTGGCCCCCAAGTAAATTGAGTTTGAGACCCGTGGCGTAAGGCTTCAGCTAGTTTGTCGGCTAGTCCAGCTGCACAGTGGCCCATGTTCACAAACCTTGCTCCAGCCGGCAGGGACACAACAAGTTTGTCGTCATCGGGAATAGTGTTCCCACAAGGGCTGCTGGTGGGGATTGGTCCCGGTCGAATTACGGTTATCCGTACCTCTTCCCAGTCTCTTGGCATCTGGAATGTGGATGAATGTGAAAAGAGGGCATGGTTGGCATTTGGAACTTTCTACAAGGAGTGAAGCATGCATACCTGTGATTCATAGCGGATGAGTAGGTCGTATTCCATGGAATAAGCAATGTTATTAATGAGGAAATCCAAAGTGCCTCCTTCTGGTACTCGAGCAAACCCAGAAGCTGTCCATGTAGCTGGGCGGCCTGCCTGATGCTCCCTGGTCTCCAGTGTGCAGCCCTGATGCGTACATCAAATCTAAATACTGTATCTTCTGTCATAAATATCGTTATATTTGTCGGAAAACTCACCTGACCCATTTTGGCCAACTCAGCTTCATATAAAAAGTGGTCAAGAGCCATGAAAAAATACCCAGACTCCACCTGTGTGCATTGGCGTCCTGTCATGTGACTACGGCAGCGACACTGGCCACTCTCCATGAAGCATCTATGGTGAACACAACGTTTTACATGACGTTTTTACATTGACTTTCCAAAACCACTGTTCACTTATTTTCCAACAATCACTCTACCAATAATGTCACTTTAGATTAGAAACATCTGGAGATTACGAAACAAAAAATGCCAAAATGTTCCACCAGACAATTTTATTACGCATTCCAATACCCATCCATTCATTTTCATTTTCTTCCAATGTATAAACATCACTCACTGATTATCCAAAGCTGCTCCGATGTCACATTCACAGCCTCTGCAGCCATTCAGGTCCAGGCTCAGACCCCAGTGTTCTGGCTAGGATGGATAGACAGATAAATAAACAGATGGTAATGGTTATGGTTTAATTTCATTTGAACATGCATCAGATTACAATTGAATGCATCACATAATCAGTTACAGTTCCACATGTCCAAAAGGAGTAGGAAGAAGCAAAGCTTATTAAATCCTACCCCTCCATCTGGTACTTTTACAATCAGTAACTGTTACATTTGTTCACTTCCTGCTTTCCATAATACAGTTTAAGGTTTTTTTTATTTTATTTTATTTTTTAATAATATTCCTCGTACCGAAGTACAAGTTGATATGACCATCCAATGACATAATGGGTACCATAGTAAGTGTCAATATAGTGATATATATAGCACACCATGACTGGTTCAAGACTCTTCATCCTTGTATTTAGCAAACATCAACTGCTTGTATTGTTTCTTGAATTGGCTCATCGTTGTGCATTGTTTGAGTTCCTTACTCAATCCATTCCATAGTTTGATTCCACATACTGAAATGCTATGGCTTTTTAACGTAGTCCTAGCATATAAGTGTTTCAAATGTAGTTCTTCCCTGAGATCATATTTCTCCTCTCTTGTAGAGAAGTATTGGATGACATTTTTAGGGAATTGGTTATTTTTAGCCTTATGTATTATTTTAGCTGTTTGAAGATGAACTATATCAGCAAGTTGAAGTATTTGTGATTTTAGAAATAAGGAGTTAGTATGTTCTGTGTAGGCGGCATTATGAATTATCCTTACTGACCTTTCTTGCAGTACATTTAGCGAGTGAAGATTGCTTTTATAGTTACTACCCCATATTTCCACACAATAAGTAAGATATGGTAGAACCAGAGAGTCTATTTGTATTTGCTGGCGCGTGTCCTTTCTGCAAACAGCATGATTTTAGTTTTACTTAGGTTCAAGTAAAATCTATTATCATCAAACCATCTTTTTAGTGTGACCATTTCTTCTCTGACCTTTCTAATGATTTCATCTGTACTCCCTCCAGAACACATAGAAAACAGATAAAAAAGAAGAGAAAGCATGAGCACCATGACGACATGAAGCCTCATCTCTTAATAAAAGACGAAAACATGAGTCACACCACTGAAGTCAACCCTGTAATCTGAAAAGCTAACATTGACAGCATTGTGGTCTATCATCACTGTCTGCTTCCTGTTATTTGACACCGTCATGGTGCATGATGCAGTAACAACACTTTATTGTGTGTGTGCAACTACTTTAACTTTTGCACAAGATTTCATACATTCTACTTTTCCGACTCGGGTCGGGGCCTGCCCATTTTTAGACCGGCAGTAACCCACACCAAGCAGAAAAGCTTCAAATCCCTGCACTAAATTTAGACCCAGGCAGAAGCTCACATTCCTGCCTGGACTATTCCTGGTTAAGTGGGACGAGACGGACAGCGAGACAATCAGGACTGTGTGTTGTCCGTCAGTAAGGATGAGATTCTCACCAGACATTGGTCACAGCTGCGTCCGGTAACAAGACGCTTGCAGAAGCAGTCTCCACTGACGGGGTCGCACTGGGTGTTGCCTGACACCGTTCCTCTGTGGTCACAGTGGCAAGCTGGGGGAGGGAAAAATAAGGCAATTATTTCACAAAATGAATGAAAGATGTAACCACCAATAAAAAAACAAATATGCTCATATTCCCATTTTAAAAAACCCAAATATTACCCCTGGGTTACTCTTTTTCTATCCAGAATATTCAAAAGTAATTGTGGGTCTTTGACAGGCAGGGCTCTAATTTTGGCAGGCGTGGCGCCAATGGAGTGTGGCCGGCACACTTTGCAATTTTCCTGAGCAGCGCAGTTTGGCGCACCCATGCCTCTATCACTCCCACCAAGTGGCAAAGAAGGAGAAGAGAAGGCATAACAACCAGATGACCATTGATCTCATGGTTACGTTCATGGTAATTCCAGTTGTTAAATGAAGTCAAATATAAACCACAGAACATGTACTGTAAATCAGTGCTGCATTTGTGTGTGTTATTTATGTATATACTCACGTTGGCAGCCCTGAGGGTTGTCGGCACTCAGGCCAAAATATCCTGTCTTACATTTGTCACAGCGTTGGCCCTCAACGTTGGCCTTGCAGCGACACTGACCGGCCACCATGCCCAGTGACGGCTCTGTGTGGCTATCGCACATGCCTCCATTCTCCGAACCGTCTGGGTCACAATCACAAGCTGCGGGATACACAACCAATGCATTTAATAAAACACAGAAGAGGGTTTTAGACATATGTACAGTACATAGTACTGTATACACTCACATATGCAGACTCGAGGGTCACGGATGTCTTTGAAGGGGTCTTTGTAGTGAAATGGTTTACATGTTTCACAGTTTCTTCCCATTGTGTTGTGTTGACAGTCATCGCACACTCCTCCGCTGATGCTGCCAGTGGCCAAATACACCGCCATGTCAAAATGGCACACTGAAGAGTGGCTATTGCAGTTACACTCTATGGAGAAAAAAAAGACATAAAAGGCAACTGCTTGTATTGTTTTTTGAAATTTCTCAATTTAGCGCAATGTTTACCGTATTTTTTTTTTTTTCAGTTTGTAGCAACTTTTTCCCCCACTTTTTAATGTTTCAGCATTTGTTTTGAGCTATTTGCTGGAGCCTATCCCAGCTGTCTTCGGGCGAGAGGCGGGGTACACCCTGGACTGGTGGCCAGCCAATCACAGGGCACATATAGACAAACAACCATTCACACTCACATTCATACCTATGGACAATTTGGAGTCGCCAATTAACCTAGCATGTTTTTGGAATGTGGGAGGCACAGGGAGAACAGCAAACTCCACACAGAGATTGCCTAGGGTGGGATTGAACCCAGGTCTCCGAGCTGTGAGGTCTGCGCGCTAACCACTCGTCCGCCGTGCAGCCCTGGGTGTTTTCAATAGCTAGCAAATATGACTAAACACACACACAAAATAGTCGAAAATAATACAAATAATATGAATTTGTAGCGGCACGGCGTTCGAGTGGTTAACGTACAGACCTCACAGCGAGGAGACCAGGGTTCAATTCCACCCTCGGCCATCTCTGGGTGGAGTTTGCATGTTCTCCCCGTGCATGTGTGGGTTTTCTCCGGGTACTCCGGTTTCCTCCCACATTCCAAAAACATGCTAGGTTAATTGGCGACTCCAAATTGTCCATAGGTATGAATGTGAGTGTGAATGGTTGTTTGTTTATGAATGAATGAATGAATGAATTTGTTCAGTACAAATAAACAATGTAACAGTTCCGTATGTTGAGTACACTGACTTTTGCAAGCATTGGTGTTGCGTCCCTCAGCAGGTCTCCACGGCATCTCATTGTAGAAGTCGTCACAGCGCTCACAGTTTAAACCCTTGGTGTTGTGGTTGCACACACACTTGCCATGAACCTGAAAAACAGATGGATTGACTTAGGTTAAAGCCTACACAATGAATGTATGTACACCTTGAGAAGAAAACATGAATCGTGCCTGACCATGCCTTCTATATCACCCCTGATGCCGTCGATGGGGGCGCACTCGGAGGCGTGGCCGTAGCAGAAGCAGTTTCCACGTACTACCAGCTCATAGATGGCGTAGTAGTACTTCTCTTTGATTTCAGGTCTGGGGTCCAGCAGGTTATCTCCCAGTGTGTGAAGCTTGGTGAAGTTCACCCTTAAATTGGTTATTTTCAACTGGTCTGTTCAAGACAAAAAAACGACCATTATAATAAGGCCCCTATATGGCAGACAATGTAAACACATGAATGCTCAATAACCCCCATTGTGGCCGAGGGGGGGGGGGGGTTCAGGGCCAACAGAGCATGACGGAGCTGAGTGTGTGGCATTGGGACAACAAGTTAATCATCTGCTGAGGCCTTTAAAGTTAAACTAGAGTTCAAATCCCAAATTAGATGGCAAATTGTTTCCACATTGCCAGCAACAAGCCCAGCCCAAGACATTGTTTTACAATATTTCATAAATAAAGTAAACCCTTGAAAGAAAATTGTACCTTGACTAGGGATGTCCGATATTGGCTCTTTTTTTTGCCAAAAACTCTCAATTTCCGATACCGATATCAGCTGATACGCCTAACATGACATATCTCCTGCGGTAGAATGAACACATATGTGTTGTATACAGGATTTTTTTAATATCGTTTTTTATGATCATGAAAAATCAGATCCCGATATGAACCGATATTGCATTTTTATGCTGATATCGGGCTGATAATTATCGGTACCGATATTTATACCTTTTGACTTGAACTCATCACACTTAGAAACTATATGGACAAATTATTGGGATGGACACGGGCCGTCCATAATTGGCAGCAATATTGATCAAAATGTCTTGCTAAGACTAAATAATTTTAGGAATAATTGTTTTTTTTTTTATGTTCCCAGTTATGCAAAATGTCCTGTTTAATGATCATCAAACAGTGATGTATGTCCTTAGGTATGAGTATGAGTATGTATGAGTATGTATGTAGTGCGAAACATAAGAGTAGAAAAAGTAACATTTTAAGCGGGGACTAAAGGGTCAGGGGTCACTTGTTGCCACTTATTTGCCAAGGAGACAGATGCAGCTCATGTGCAGGATATGAGTGTTAAGTTAACAACACATCTTTGTGGGAGTCAAACAGCTGCTTTTACCATCTGTGCACAGAGGATGGTGTGTGTGTGTGTGTGTCTTATTGATGTGTACTAATAATGTGACATTATGTTTCATAGCTGGATAGACGGACAGACAGATGAAGCCGATGACCTACTCTGGATGTTTGGACTATATGGATCTTCAATCCTGATAGCTGGATCCAACACTCTGTAGATGACCTAGACATGCAGAAACCAAATATATAAGGTTTGGATCAATAATCACCTTAACCCTTAGATGCACGAGTGACTGGACCCCACATAAGTGGGTCAAAAATGACCCATACTAGAATCAATGTGTTTTTAAGCCAATTTTGCCATTTTGGTTAGGAATAATAACTTGCATAGTATTTAGTATTATATTTAGGACCACACAAGAATGATTTCATGTTCGAAACATCTTAATTTTTCACTTTTTTCCAACTTTGAAAAAGAAAATGACCCCGTACAACAATAGAAAATGTGAGGATCCATTGTGTGTTACATAAAGGTAAGTTAAAAATGTGAATGGCGTGATATCAAAAACATGTTTTTTGAGGAATACCTGGAATATGAAATGATAACAATTTTTCATTACAAAGATATTTCAAGAAAACAACCTGACCGGGTCAATTTTTGACCCACTTATGGAAGGTTGGGGTAGTAACACAAAAACAAAAAATTCTTAAAATGTACAAAAGATAAGTTAAAAATGTGAACGGCATGATATCAAAAACATGTTTTTTGAGGAATACCTGGAATATGAAATGATAAAAAAAATGCAATTACGTACATATTTCGAGAAAACAACCTGACCCGGTCATTTTTGAACCACTTATGCATCTAAGGGTTAATGTAACGTACTGACCTCTCCCTCTGTGGACGGCTCAATGTCGGAGTAACGCGTCTCACAGATGACATCGTTGATGCTATGCAAAGGACCCTGTGGTACGTCGGGAAAGTTGGCGGCGCAGTCGTGGGAAAAGTAGCGGTAGATCTGCCAGGTCCGCCCAAAGTCGGCAGACCGCTCGATCAACATGGCTGCTGGACGGAACGTCTGAAAAAAAACAATTATTCGAGCAATTTGTTGGCGTGGTTCAATACAATTTTAAATAGTTTTGAAGCTACCTTGAAGGTCATGATGAGGTGAGTGAAATGAAACTCCGCCTCCAGGTCCAGCTGGAGATACACGTTTGACTTTCCTGTAACACAGTGGGTAGCGGGACGGCTGTTACAAAACACGCTGCCGTTGACCGTTGCTAAAATGCTAAAAACAACAATGCTACGTGAGTTGTTATAAAACACGCTGCCGTTGACCGTTGCTAAAATGCTAAAAACAACAATGCTACGTGAGTTGTTACAAAACACGCTGCCGTTGACCGTTGCTAAAATGCTAAAAACAACAATGCTACGTGAGTTGTTACAAAACACGCTGCCGTTGACCGTTGCAAAAATGCTAAAAACAACAATGCTACGTGAGTTGTTACAAAACACGCTGCCGTTGACCGTTGCTAAAATGCTAAAAACAACAATGCTACGTGAGTTGTTACAAAACACGCTGCCGTTGACCGTTGCTAAAATGCTAAAAACAACAATGCTACGTGAGTTGTTACAAAACACGCTGCCGTTGACCGTTGCAAAAATGCTAAAAACAACAATGCTACGTGAGTTGTTACAAAACACGCTGCCGTTGACCGTTGCTAAAATGCTAAAAACAACAATGCTACGTGAGTTGTTACAAAACACGCTGCCGTTGACCGTTGCTAAAATGCTAAAAACAACAATGCTACGTGAATTGGTATTCTCCTTATTATTAGCCTACATGCTAACACAGTCAGTGACCTTTCCACTCAATACATTTCAAAGTCGGACACAACTGTGACTAAAAATAACCACAATTGCTCTTCTCTACTTTCTTCCAGTGCGTGCCAGTGATGAAGACAACACAATGATGTTCTTCATGTCCGTCTTACCATTCTCCGACTGCCACCACGACTTCTTGCGGTGAGGTTTGAAGGTGGTGATCACGTTCTCCATGCGGTGATTGATGGTGTTGTAGACAGGGTCGTAAGGCCGCCGTGAATCACAGTCGAAACACTTCTTTTCGTCCTGTTTAGCAAGACGACATGTTAAGGTCTTCTGGGGTCAATGAGGAGGCAAGAAAAACAAAATGTGGCAAACAGGACACTGGTCCTAATTCAGTAATTTGTCTAGTAAGAAAGTTCTTCCAGGTAGTAGTAATTATTGTAATACATTATATGTATATACTATACATTATAGTATATAGACAAGCTAATATTAGCATGCTAGCAATGCAAACATGCTAACATTAGCATACAAACACATACCATAAACACTTATGGTATGTGTTTGTATGCTAGTGTTAGCATATAGTCGACATATACAGTATGTCTCACTTTGAAAATGTCTAAAAATGCTACTATGCTAATATTAGCAATCATTTAAAATGCCTTTTTAAATTTGTAGTACTTCATTTTGACATTTTTGACAGTTTCTTAAATGGGACCTATTATGGTAATTTTCAGTCCTTTGTATTAAGTCCTGGACTAGCAGCTACACACAATAACGCGCACAGAAAACTTTCTAGATGTTCCAGAATCTGCACCTATTCCAGCTATATTTCCTTGGATTTCCAAAATGGTCTCTTTTAATTTATTTCACCCCACGCCCACTCCACTGTGATTGGTCCCTGGGTACAGCTTGTACCCGGGCACGCCCAATAAGGAAGTCACCAGCTGGATGAAGCCGGTTGACTTCTCAGAAGGCTCACTGTGACATCACAGTGGCCACCACAAACTTCTTTCAGAGCTCCCCTCCGATTGTACAAACCTCATTATCTGAAACTTTGGCATACTTTAACACAATAATACAACATTCTAACAACATTTGTAGGTCAAAAAGTATAACAAGCATAATAATAATAATAATAACTGTGCATCAGAATGCTCTTGACCTGACCTGCAAGTGACTGACGATGCAGTAGGGCTCCTTCCTCCTCATCCCACATGTGGACGAGGCCTTCAGGTTCTTCTCTCGTCCGACCAGAAGGTCCCCCGTTGCTGGGTAACAGCTGCCATGGGCACAGCCGTGGCTGTGGTCAGGTTCCTGGCTGGTGGCCACAGCCAAGACTGGAGGTGGAAGGGAGACAGGAAGTGAATCAGAGTGAACAGGAAGCAGCGGTGCAAAACCTGATTAGCTGATAACAACCAATATACCTCTATAGTAAACACCCTTTCCAGTTAAGGAAGAGAAAAGAAACACTAAACATTCTGAGAAAGTTAAAAAACATCAATAAAATATTGTGGCAAAAAGAAAAGGTCTTGACAAAAAATGGATTGTCTTGTATTAGTGTCAATACGGTAATAATACGGTATTATATTCCTTTAGTTATGGAAAAGCAAGCTGTTGCGATGTGTTTCCTCGTCGAGAATCACAGTAACATTTTTGCGTCTAGAGTGAACACGTAATGTCGACAGGATTAGAAACACCTGCTGTGGACTTGACAGAAGCACCCGTGGGTCTGCACTTTCCTCACAGCACATTTCCTCATAAAAACATCATGCAGACATACTTGACACAGCTGGACTGTGTCGCGCCTGCTGCCGGTTGTCATGAACGTTTTATTTTAGAAGTTTTATTTTACTGCAACACATAGAATTAAACTGTAAAAAGAACCTAAATGTTTGCCACATCAAATATCAATGATTGAAGGTTTTTTTCGGAATAGAACAACATAAAACCTACAATGCAAACCCATAAAGTCCAACACAATACGCGCCGTGATTATGGTTCACGTCCCAATTCTTCTAATTTCATATAAATTTTCCCACAGGAAGTAATGTAAAGTCAATTACATGAATTGAACTGTACAGGAAAGGGTTAAATTTCAAAATAAAACGCTTGTATCACGTTTTGACATAGAGCGATCATATTTTGAGCTGCATGTGACTTAACATTTGATCCAATTTAAGTACATTTGATGAAGTGTAGAATTACTGCAGCTTATTGGACATTGTACCGCCATAGATGTTGGAACTTTGATAAAAAAAAAAAAAAACGCCTGGAACACCAAGGTACATTGGATTGCAAGGTGTACAGTGCGCGTAGAGCACTTAATATGTCCTTTCGAGAAGACAAAGGTTGTCACGTTTTCGCATTAATGATCTCGTCACACGAAAAAGAGTAAACCAGCACACGACTGTGACTTTGTGGCCAACATGCTAACCACTTGTCCACCGTCTCAATAGTTTTTTTCCACATATTGGACTTTCAGTGTTGCTCCATGTCAGATTTCACTATGTTTTGGAAATAGATGAATGATGTCACGTTTTTTTTTTTTTTTATAGAACAAGCCAGCCGTCACCGAAAATCAGAACCGAAATCATCTCTGGTGTGTATTTAAAAGTAGCCCGCAGATAAGTGCTGCATGCAGTGTGAAAAGGTTGTGCAAAGTGTACGTGTGATGGCCTGATTGACAGATGTGATCTAAGGAGATCCTCTCATACAGACACAGCGGCTCCTCTCTTTCTCAGCTGTCATCAAACATTCCTCCTTGCCTTCACGCCATTTATGGTGGCAGAGAGTACCTAATCCAAAATACTTTCATTATTAATGTTCACACAGTGGCACTGAGTTCGGATTAACCTTACTAAACTTGATTAAACTCCACAACTCCATCAATCCAGTAAAGGCCTTAAATATATTTTTAATTAATTTTAATTTAGCAAATTAATTTATAGGGTTTATTTTGCTTCATATTGTTGCTTAATTCCTTTATAATTGTTTAACTTAATACATTTTAGTCCACTTTCCTGCCTGAACAGAAAAAAAAATCATTAAAATTAACCATGTAACATTAGGAAGGTCTTTCCATAATTACAGACAGGAGTGTTTTGAGATAAAAGTGACAAGATACACTATACACAACATCTGCTTCATTCCCCAGTCTCCCTCCTCACACACACACACACACACACACACTCTTGAATGGATATCAGTAGATAGCAGAACAGATGTCAAGTCACTTCCTTACAAGAGCCTTGTCTGCTCAGTTCCAACGCACTAGTATCACCGTGTAATGCACCATCTGCGTCTATACCTTTAAAACCAGCGCACTGACCAGCCAGTGTCACTTTACAAATGTCAGCTTTAAATAGATTTGAAATCTCACTACCAGGCAACAGGAAGGATTGGTGTCAGAAAGGCTTTTCTACTTTTTATTATTACTTCCATCAAGTATCTCATATTTCCATTGCCGTCAGTTTTTGGTTTATTTACCTACTACACTCTATCACAGTTTTGTGGCATTTTTAATTAAGCTAATGTTACTTTTTTAAATTTAATTTAGCTTTTTTTCTAAAATAACTAAAATACAATTATAAGGCATTCCAAAGATGCATTCAAAGATATCGATGTAGTATTTGACACTCGACACTAGGTGTCAGTAATGTTAATGTTACTTTTTTTTTAATTTAATTTAGCTTTTTTTCCCCCAAAAGAACTAAAATACAAATATAAGGCATTCCAAAGATGCATTCAAAGATGCTAATGTAGTATTTGACACTCGACACTAGGGGTCAGTAATGTCACTGTAATGTTTGTAAAAACACACAGGTATAACTGTGAAAATACTACATTTTGAAATAAGTAATCCTGGCTGCACGGTGCCGGGTGGTTAGCATGTTGGCTACACAATCAGGAGATCAGGAAGATCTGGGTTTGAATCTCCGTTTGGGCATCCCTGTGTGTTCTCCCCATGTGTGCGCAGGTTTTCTCCGTGTACTCCGGTTTCCTCCCACATTCCAAAAACGTGTGTCCATGGGTTGAAGGAGAGAGGATGTGGCGTCAACATGACACATTCCACTATTACCAGCCAAGCAAAAGACAAGGAAGCAATCAGTCAGCCCAACTAATGAAGGTAAATAAAGTGACTATTTATCTCTTGAATATAAAGCCCTCGCCATCAAGTAGCTACTTTTCAAGCCAAGCATGGAAGAGTCAACATCCCCCTGCTGTTCCCTAATTAACGTACATGCCTCTTTGCTCAGATGGACAACCGCCCATGTGAGCAAAACAAACAACCAGCCATGCTCTCCTCCCACCTCATTGTCTTCATTATACTACCGGTTTCTCTTCCATTTCTGGCCCGTTTTTCACCATTTTCATTTCTGTCGTCCTCCTCACTTATAAAAATTATCATCTATTGTACTGAACAACACAGACATGCATCATTTTTTTAAAGCTTTTCAACAATCTTGCAGATGCAGGAACCTGTTGCTAGGCAGAATTCATAGGGCTCAGTCATAATCATCCCAATAGTAAATTGTAATACAACAAACCAAGATATTAACAGGAAGTAATAGAAATACACACACTAAGGATCCAAAAACTCCAAAAACAGCACTACAAGATTACATCATCATATTCTAAACAACAAAAATGTGTACAAATGTATAAGACAAACTTAGGACTGTAAACACAACAGGATCATTGCGTCCCGAAGACCACAATCTGGCACCAAATGGACACCATTTTGTTGTTTTGTCATTTCTTTAATTCAATCAAATTTCTCACCTTCTCTATGTGCCACTTGCAATTTTTTTTGGTCTCCATTGAGTTCATCTGGGTTGCAGTATTAAGGTGAGCAACACTATTGAATTTAAGAAAAAACTCATGTCAAAACAGGAAGGTGGTCGTGGTTGATGCTGCAATAATTGAGTTTGGGGACAGTCACACTTATCCCTTTAATTCGTCATTTATGTACATTTATTACAATTGTAATACTAGATAAATGTATTTTATGTATTTTAGCATGTTTTTGGAATGTGGGAGGAAACTGGAGTACCCGGAGAAAACCCACGCATGCACGGGGAGAACATGCAAACTCCACACAGAGGTGGCCGAGGGTCGAATTGAACTCAGGTCTCCTAGCTGTTAGGTCTGCGTGCTAACCACTCGCTCACCGTGCAGCCCTGATCATTAATTTAACAAGATAAAATGTATGTATGTAGTTTTTTTTTAAGTAAAATATTACAGAAATTACAGAAATGTCAAAAAGTGTTGGTACTGAAGCAAAAAACTGCAAAAAAAAAAACATTGTGGTCAACTGTGGCTGTAAGCAACCTCTTGATGTCTCTTTTGAAACAGCCTGCTAAAGCACTTTTTCCTCCAGGTGACTATTCCTGGTTAATGTCACTGACCCAGAATGGGGAGACAAAATTGTTCGCTAATGTTTTGCCGTAGGAGAAGTGGTAAAATGCACAGCAAGGTGCCAGCAATGGCACACTGGTTCTCAGAAATTAGTGAGTCATTTTACATTACCGGTTTAGTCAGAGTTACTAATCACTAGTATGTATTTTAGGTCCAAAGTGAGCAGGATAAACAGTCAAGATGTTTAGTTTATCAGAGCTCTACTCCGCTCTGTCCACCTGTTGCATGATCCCATGTTTCCTCTCAGACGTCTCCACCGTGACACAGGAATGCGGCTCTCATTCAGCTGTCTATCTCGTGCCTCGTCTTGTTAATGTAACACAGCATGTAACTGGGCAGACTCACTGACATGCTCTGTTAGACAGATGGACGCCGTCAAACTCACTAACAGCTGAGAGGAGCCAGAGTCCATGTCAGACCGGAACTTCATGTCTGATAAATGACATTCAAAACCAGCTTTTGATTAGGGTGGAACTTCTATTATGGAGCAGGACACTGCGCAGCAATGTTGTAATGACGCTAACGAGCAGACTGCTCAGCCAGCCTTAATAGCCCAGATTAATTCATTGTAAACAACAGTACGGCAAGTGTAGTTAATTGTAGTTAAATGTATCAAATGTTCCACTTGAACTGATTTATAATCACAACCTTGCTGTGCATTTTACCGCTTCTCTTTTGGCAAAACATTAGCCAACAATTTTGTCTCCCATTCTGGGTCAGTGACATTAATCAGGAATAGTCACCTGGAGGAAAAAGTGGTTTAGCAGGCTGTTTAAAAGGTATTTCAAACTAGACATCAAGAGGTTGCCTACAGCCACATTTGACACCAATGTTTGTTTGTTTTTTGCAGTTATTTGCTTTTGTAACAGGACACATTTCTGTAATGTTTCACTTAAAAAAAAATACATAAATACATTTTATCTTGTTAAATTACTGATCAGCGCTGCACAACGGTCGAGTGGTTAGCACGCAGACCTCACAGCTAGAACCAAGTTCAATTCCACCGTCGGCCATCTCTGTGTGGGGTTTGCATGTTTTCCCCATGCATGCGTGGGTTTTCTCCGGGTACTCCGGTTTCCTCCCACATTCCAAAAACATGCTAGGTTAATTGGCGACTCCAAATTGTCCATAGGTATGAATGTGAGTGTGAATGGTTGTTTGTCTATATGTGCCCTGTGATTGGCTGGCCAATCAGTCTGGGATAGAATCCAGCATCCCCCGCGACCCTCGTGAGGATAGGCGGTAGAAAATGAATTAATTCATTAATTAATGATCAACTGTCCAAGCAATCTTAAATATTGTTCCCCTCCAGTCCTGAGGGAGGCAGTAATGAGTATTACAAACAGTTTGCCACCTACAGTATCAATTTCCCTGAGGACAAGCTGACCACTGTCTTGAAATGTGACATTATGACTGTTATCATGCTAACAATAACCTTTGCGTGGCAATCAATGGAAATGAAGCATGCTACTTCAAGTACACACTACACTCCACTGTAGAATAAATGACACAAAGGCTTTTGGGAATTCTCATGTCAACATCATTCAAATATAGATGACCTTACACACAACTGACAGCTGGCCAGTGTTTATAAGCCAAGACTTTATTAGACCTAGTGTGTGTGAGTGTGTGTGTGTGTGTGTGTGTGTGTGTGATTTCATTCCCATGTCAGTATCACACTGTAATTGCTGCCACTCTGTGATTAGATAATTGCAAGTCTCCAGGTGTTTAAAGGCAGCCTGTCATTAGCTTTGACCTCTGGCTGACAGCAGTAAAAAAAGTCGGAAAACAAAATGTCAGCGACAGAGAGCTGGAAAGAGTTTTTCAATGAGATCAGATCCATTTTTCATCCCCCCCCCCCCCCACACACACACACACTTTAAACTCCTTCTTTTCAGCCACAAAAGCTCCTGCTAACAAAATCCCAACTCACCGTCCCTTTTCATACAAACCAACCTGTTCTGTTCCCTCCCTCTTGCACCCCCCATGCCTAAAGCATCCCCCCCTCCACTTATTCTTTATCCCACAGCCTTTCTTGCCTCTCTCTCTCTCTCTCTGCCCATAGACACTGCTTTAGTGGGCTTTGCTGCACCATTGTTCTGCTAGCTACACATTTCCGGAGGCTGCCGCTTTACAAAGGGCCTCTGGGACACACTCACCTGATAACACCCCTTGCTAAATGCCAACCTTCACCTGCACACACACACACACAAACCTGCAGGAAATATGAATTAGCGAGGATTTGCTTTGCCTCAAATAGACTTGGATCTGCACATCCCAGAGAAAAGAGAAGTGAAAATAAAAAGAGCCGCATTGTGCCACTAACACACACACACACACAATCAGACCGACACACACCAATGAACCATCTCTGACCCCCAGGGTTTGGGAATGACCTGTGACCTTTTAGCTTGTCCTCTAGACGCATCTGAAGTCTGAAAGTGCATCTAATAGCAGTGTGGGAGGTTTAGACTTTTCATCTCAGTCTTACTCTAGAGCAGGGGTGCTCACACTTTTTCAGCATGCGAGCTACTTTTAAAATGACCGAGTCAAAATGATCTACCCACTACAAAAATGCAAAACATCTATTTATTTTCAAATGTATTGAGGATTATTTGTACGTACTGCTGATAGCCAGCCTCAAGCACACTTCCAAATGTTTATCAGTCATGGATAATATCCGTATCATAATATCCGTATAATATTCCATATCCGTATGGAAGTGATATGTTTTTTGCCTTTTTACTTGGTCCAGCTCCTTCACTCATTTTAGTGACCATAAACTTTAGCGAGGGCTTAAAATCTCGCAATTCGCCGACTAGCTTAGCACTTTGCATCGTTGTTTACGCATGGGCGGTGACCTAAAGGTCAAAATTCAGTTGTCATCTGACTGGTTGTCCTGTATGTCAATCAAGTAACGGGGATGGATGATAGGCTGACAGGCTGACATCGTAAGTTCTGCTGCACTTAGAGACGTTGTTTGATTTGATTGGTCGCCCGAAGGGCAACATTCAGTTGTCATCTGAATGTCTGCCCTGTATATCAATCAAGTGACGGCATTGATGCTGGGATGATATTTTTTTAATGTCACGCCGCGATCGACCAGCGATCGACCAGTACCACCTCCGCGATCGACCGGTAGCTCGCGATCGACTTAATGAGCACCCCTGCTCTAGAGCAAGGGTGGGCAAACTACGGCCCGGGGGCCACTTGCGGCCCACCAAGTGTTTGAATCCGGCCCACCAGTTGCTTTCTAAGTATTTCAACTTTTATCATACAAACTGGCAACATGACTTGCAAGTCTTATTTAGTAAAAAAAAAAAAAAAATTTTTCTCAGCCTTACTCTAGAGCAGCGGTGGGCAAACTACGGCCCGGGGGCCACATGCGGCCCACCAAGCGTTTGAATCCGGCCCACCAGTTGCTTTCTCAGTATTTAAACTTTTAACATACAAACTGGCAACATGACTTGCAAGTCTTATTTAGTAAAAAAAAATGTTCAACGAAAATTATAAGCATCAAAATAGTGTGTGTGTGTTAAATATATGTTGGCCCCCCGGGACAATTTTGTTAACTCAATGCGGCCCACGAGTCAAAATATTTGCCCACCACTGCTCTAGAGCATCACAGCAGCGGTAGGCATACATTTTCTGTTATTTCCAAAACTATTCTAAAAAGTACTAATAAAGCTAATAATGACCAGAATGCTTTATAAAAATTCAGCAGGGAACCCATCCGGTCCTGGTACTTTCTTATTGGGCATCTGCTGTAGAGCATCATGAAGATCCGTTAAACAAATGGGTAAGTCTATGTTTGTTACCTCTTCTTCTTTTAGTTTGAGGTGTACATAATTTTTATAATAGTCCCTAAAGACAGAATTAATTCCTCCAGGAGTTTTAAACTGCTTTGAAATTAATTGTAATTTTTTTTACTGACTGCAGTAGAATTTTTGTGGAAAATCCTACTAAATATCTGCACATTTATTTGATTACTGTCTATATTTAAATGAGACGACTAACTACTAAAACTACTTATTGTAATACAGTTTATGTATATTACCACAGTTTATATTACCAGCATACACACACACACACACAAACAGCAGCATTGTAGGTAATGCGTACAGTGAGTGTCTCTATTTGTGGACCCAGCTGAGCTCTTTTTAGAGGCCCATAAACAGAAGGTAACGCCACCCACAGAGAGCGAGGGGCGACCCTCAGACCTGCAGGCTACCAAAGGCCCTAAAAAAGAAACATGGGCCATCTTATCTTCATCTTTGCAAGGTCAATGAAGCGTAAATGTTGCTGGATATCCTTAAGGAGCAATATGACTCTAAAATAACCTTGAACTCTTTTGATTCTAATTTGTTGACTTTTGGGGAGTCACAGCAGCTTGAAAAAAGTAAAGATTTTTTTTTTCGACTTTCAAAACTGCGAAGTTAACTTCAGATACAATTACAATTTCAAATTTTAATGTGATTCCTTAAAGTAGCCAACCACAGGCAAAAAAATGATGTATATTTACAGGCATAGCTTCATGTTATTAATTCTTTTTCGCTGTGTTTGTTTAATTATGGGCCCGCCAGTGTTAGCCTGTTTGATGTGTTCTAAACCTAGTTTTGATAAGTATTTGGCATCACTGTACTGTTGAATAAACATATTAATTCATGCTGCCAGGATAAACCACCTGCTGCAGTCAATGAAGTCGATGTGTTAAAAATTCCAAAATACATTCAACACTGTTGGCTTGTTTTTGTACAGACAACGTAAAGAGACTTGCCTCAAAGCAAAGTCAGTGACCTGGAGACAATCATTAATGCCTCCACTGAATGGACGACTTCTAAGCATTTCTTAAGGACCAGTAAATATGGATGAACTTCAAAAGGGTGTGCGTACACACTACAGTGAACTCACCGCACAGCAACACGAAGAATGACGCTTGCATCCTTGTAGCGGCACACAAAACCTGTTAGAAAGTTAGAAAACTTACTAATCCACGTTTAGCACCAAAAATTATTATACATTAATGATTACAATTCAAACTTAGCTTCTTGTGCTCTTTTAATGCGCAACTAGTGTTCAAAGTGGCGGCACTCACCGCTTGGTTCCCCTCCTCAGATGGTAGCTCCCGTATCCGAGCTTGCTGCTCCTTGTCGGGATCCACTTGCCGAGTTGCGGGCGGACACAACAACAGGAACCGGGTAGTGTATTTCCAAGCAAGTCTAAGCCGAGTGTACGTAACCCGGACCGGGCTTCTACGAGAACGAGGGAGGGAGGAGACACGGGCAGTTCTGCTGTGGGGGAGTTCATGTGTCGAGCCCCCCTTCGAGCAAAGACTGGCTCTAATGTTTTAGCATGGGAACCATATGAAGTAACATCATCAACACGTGACACTTTTCCACTTTACCATAAAAAACTCAACACATTTCAGGAGCATAAACTGTACAGTCGGGGTTCGATTGTATTTATTCATGTGAGTCCATTTGCATTTTAACCAGAACTACAGTGGATTAAAAGTACCGCAACCTTAGTGAGGAAGTGGTCCAGAAGATGGATGGATTAATAGTAAATAGCAATTCTTAACCACTTGTGAATTTAAGTAAAACTATTTTTAAATGTATCACAAACATCTTTAGAACATCTTCAAGGGAAAATGTAAGTTACTTAAAATATCTTAAACTCAAAAACACATTCTAGGGCCTCCCTTGAAGTCCTCTGGACACACTACTCATGGGGCCTTATTGTTGATCTTACATAAATAATCTAGCACATAACTTTTTTATGCAACTTTTCCATTGAGGGCTGTGTACAGAAAATTGAAGGACTGCAGAGGGCACTTTTATATTTGTTTATATTCTTATTATTAAAGCACACAGTCCTATAGGGTAAAAAATATAGGGTAAAAACAAGTTGCTGACCCCACTGATTTAGGAATAAGTCACAAAAGCATCAATTTTGTTGTTGCGGTTTTATTGCCATATTAAATATTGTGAAAAGATGCATGTTATATTGGAATAACATACTTTTATTGCATGTTTGAATTAAAAATTGGCACAAATATTTCCAACCCAAAAAAAGGCTGGAAAAGCACATGGTTACAGCTCACATAGCCTTTGGTAATATTCTGCATTATACGCTAATAGTGTATTGTGTTTTTATCCACTTATTGCATTGCTGTGTGTAGTTCTATTGACACCACAATTGTGTTTCTTCTTATTAAAGTGCACAAAAATCAATCCTACAAAGTAAAAACAAGCCGCTAACGCCACTGATTTAGGAATAAGTGACAAAAGCATCAATTTTGTTGTTGCGGTTTTATTGCCATACTAAATATTGTGAAACGATACATGTTATGCTGGAACAACATACTTTTATTGCATGTTTGAATTATATTTTTTAAAAATTGGCACAAATATGTCCAACAACAAAAAGGCTGAAAAGCACATGGTTACAGCTCACATAGCCTTTGGTAATATTCTGCGTTATACGTTGGTAGTGTATTGTGTTTTTATCCACTTATTGCATTGCTGTATGTGTAGTTCTTTTGACACCACAATTGTGTGCGACGCCATCGCTAATATAGTGTGTCCCCCACAGGAACACTACAATTGAGTGCCATCTAGTAGCTCAAACGTGACATGATACAATGGCGACTCAAAGGATAATTAATAGCAAAATTTGTTATCGTGACAGGCCAAGTATAAACTTCAACCACACTCTGAAGCCAGGCACATAATGTTATGGATAGTAAGTGTACACAGTACAAGATGAATGTAGTTTGTTTAAAAAAAATACACTTTTGTATTATTTCTTTTCTTCTTTTTTAAAAACAATTTCCTTTCCCCCAGAGGTGTCATTCATAGGTCTTTGTGCATCCAGAAGATGGACACTCCCTTGGCGTCTCTGTAAGGCGTTTCTGTGAGAGACTGAACCACAGGTGATATGCCTAATGGAGGAGGGTTGAAGGAGAGTGGAGGTGGTGGAGGAGGTATAGCAGATGTAAGAGGTGGTGGAGGAGGAGGACACGGAATCATCCCTTTTTCGACTTCAGTATCCCTTTGTTTCTGCAGAGTAGGCCCTCCATTTGGTACACTGGAGAACCTGAGAAGCATCTCCATGGGAATGAATGACGCCATGGCACCCGCACTCTGCACCGGCGTGGACAACTTGTACCCCAGGTGGGTGTAGAAGTGCTGCTTATCATGGGTAGTCAAGCACAAGCGTTTGAACCCTCGGCTTTTGGCATAGCGCTCAGTGTCCTCCATCAGAGTTCGTCCGTAGCCTTTCCCTCTCTCCTCCTTGGACACCACCACCGACTCCACAAACAGGCTCCCACTATGACCTACGACCCTTGAGAGGCGGGCGTGTCCAAGCAGCCTCTCCACCTGTCCAGGAACCTGCAGGAGCAACACTAGGTGGATGGGGAAATCCGGACAGGATTTTTGCAGGGAGTGAACACGGGCGGACTGGCTCCTCTGCCACTCGGCATTGACCAGGTCTGCACAAGGAATCAGCAGATCTGGACGCAGGTGGATGGGAGTAACGCAGATCTTCTCTGCTGGTTTAGAGTCTGTTTGTGTCTTTGCTATATGCTCATCTTGGACCAGTGAGGTTTCAGAGACTGTCTGCAAAAGTAGGTTCACGTTGAGGCCATCTCCAGTCACCAGCAATCCAGACTTGGGCCTGCAGTGATCAGAGTCCATTTAATGTGACAAAATTACTTTCATAAACCAGATATTCAAAGGAAAACACATGCATTCTGACTTTAAAGTGCATACTTGTAATATAAGTGGAGCAATAATAATGCACAGCATCCTGCAATATACCGTGACAAGATGCATGGCGCCACCTGGCGGTCTAGAACTGCATTACAACTGAAGAGTGCTGCGGATTTGAGGGGAAATAATACGTTTAAAGGACAAAATGTTTAATCTTGGAACTATGTATCAATAATAACTCACTAAACCAGCGGTTACGCTTTAATGGTACATGTTCACATGCCGTAGAGCCGTTGAGTAAAAGTACCTGCTACATTACCATGCTAACTTTGAGTAAGCAGCTTAATATAACAAATGTACGTTTGTTAGCAACGAAATTACATACATTGTTCTGTCTCCCACTCGTTAGCCGGTAGCTTTCTCACCCTCCTCTTGACAGCTGATCTACAGTTGATTTTACTTGATCATATAGTTTTAACTGTACAACTGGTCTAGGATCGGCCGATCCATCACCTGGCACTGCCACTCATTGTCATTGGCTAAACTGAAGCTCTTCCAGGCACCGTGATTCGCGTCTGCCACCACGCGTATAGGAGTAGTATTGCACCTATATGTTGCTAACTGGGACACTACTACTATTGTACAGTGTTTTTCTATTATGAAGTTTGTTCTATTTTGCAAATATTACATTAAAATATATATTTACATCAGCCTTCACTTTTATGTAATTTGTATGTATCTACGGTACAAATGCACGCAACAAGACACGAGCAGCAAAGACTTTTAAGCGTAACCGTTGGCGGGAAAGAAAGATACGTGTATTAACTTAACGTCACGGCTAAAGTTGAAAGGGTTTATAGAGATCGTCTTTGTTTCGTCCAAATGTAAAACACAAAGCGGAAGTGATGCAGGTCACATGACCGCTCCATCGCGGAAGTAGCCCGTCGTTTTGTGGCTCGTCCCCGGCAGCAGGATGTTGCCCTAAACAAAAGTGAGACATATATTCCGCAGAGGCTGACTTTGAAACAGATGCGCTAAACTGCTTTCACTTGTCTCTTTACATAGAAACACACACACACATATATTAGAAATTACTGCTCTGTCGAAATGGGACCGGGATAAAAGAGAGAACATTCCAGAAGCACCGTGGACTGCGGGGTTTCGAGTGCGGCCTGCTGTCGCCAAGAAGCTCAAATAGCCGGCCGGAGGACGCACAACAAGTCACCGGCCATTGTGGACAAAGAAAACATTGGAGCTTTTCTACATTTCTCATCCCGTAAGTACAATATTTATATTTCAACATGACATTAGCCTCTTGTCCTTGGCGTTAGCTTTTTGCTGTTGCTCAAGATGGTTGGTTAGCTTTAGCTTAGCGTAGGCTAATGATAATAATAATGCGTTCGCAGTGATTAATTGCTCTGCTATGTTGACTAATTCAGATATTTGCAATATAGTTATATTGCTACGTAAAATCCAATGCGACCAAACTACACATATAATTTAATGCGGCGAATGTTGTAAGGACGGTACGGTTATCTCCCCGGTTACAACCGTTCAAATAAATTACTGTTTGTATTTATTATGTCATTCTACGCTACAGCAAAGATAATAACACAAGCACGCATTTTGGCCTTAAACTAATTGTTTTTCTAACTTGCTAACAACAACCTAGGCGACAACATTTGGAATATTCTTGGCAAGTGAAATGAACACCGCCCATGCATTTAGACACATTATCTAACATTATCTAGCAATTGTTAAGATTTTGTTTACTGCTTCCGCATGTTCCCCATGCACCTTGGTTGGCGTCATCAAACCGAGTTGTACTCTAACCGATTCAAGGAATAAACCGTTTTACAATGACAGTTTCACATACAGAAGTCACATAAATACAGTTAAATGAGTTTAAATTTAACGTCACTTCTGCAAAATATATAATTGACAAAGACTACTGTGAGACAGCGAGATCCATATGGACACCACCTTCATTTTTGCATTATGAGTTTTTTCTTGAATTGAATAGTGTTTCTTACCTTCTTTATCAAAATGCCAGCATTTGCAACGTTCTGTAGTTTAATAAGGACCTATTATGCAGCTGTGATCAATAAGAAAAGCAGAGATTTGTGTAACTCTAGTCAACTGCTCATGATGTCATTATGCGCAACAAAGCTGGGGGACGATGGCTTCTGGATTCCATGCTAACGCTCTGGTAACAGGGATGTTTTGTGATTTTCTATGAAAACTGAAAAATACGCTATATCGGGTGTTCACTAACCAAGGTTTGAGTGTATATTTAGTTTTTGTTTAGTCAAGGACGGTTGCTTTAAATATATATAAAACGTTCATACTGTTTCACCTCTGGATTGGGATTACGGAGTAATTTGTGATCGCTTCAACATAAAATTGTTTGTTATTGTTTTTCTATTATTTTGTTCACTTGTATACAATAAACAATGTTAATTCCAACGTGATCATCTGTCTGGACATTATTAGAGCGCATAATTGCTTGGATTCCCCGCAACAGAAGTTATTTGATGGTCTTTTGGTAGAATACTCGATTACCAAAATATCCGATAGCTGCAGCCATAACTGTATTAGGTCCGCTTTAAAAAACAAACAAAAAACGAATTTTTAAGGTGTGGCGGCTTTTGTTTTGTCGTGGCAGTGCGCCCGATCAATTACATGTAGAGGAAGCCTTGTATCACATTACAACAGTATTGATATATGATACTGCGGTATTGGACTAGCTAAAATATAGCCACATTGGTATTATTGAGACACAGAGACAGTGCACACTTGCTGGTCATTGCATTATTGTGTATCTCTTTACCCTGTGTCTTAGGTTCCCTGTCTCCCCATCATCATTCCTGATTCTGTTCTGGGAGATTTCAGACCAGTATCATCGCCAAGATAGCTGGGCCAGGCAGGAAGCGGCACACCTCAGATCCAGACCCCAGCAGCGGCAGCGGTAGTGATTCCAGCGACGGACGGCCTCTTAGTGCCAAGTGTCTGAAAATGTCCTCCAGCGGTGGTGGTTCTGGGACGGTGGGCCGACGTGGTGGGGCTCAACAGCAGCATAGGGGAGGCGGTGGCCATGGAGCAGAGCTGTCCTCCTCCAGTACCAGTAAAAAGAAGCAGAAGGACAGAGCTAACCAGGAGTCCAGAGAGGCAAAGAGAGCTGCTGCTGCTGCTGCAGGAGTGGATGGAATTCTTGCAGAGGTCAAAAAAGGTAAGGAGTGCAAATTATCTTAAAAAAATAAAAAGCGCACAGCTTAAAGTTGCAACGTGTCCCACAGGCTTAGCAGCTGTCTAACTTCCTTATATATATTTGTGGTAGAGCTTGTTCTAAATAATTTCGACTTCAAAACTTCGCTGGGCATGGTGAATCCATCATTTGTAGCAGGTTTTTAAAGCTGTTTTTTCTGTTTTTTTTCAATGTGATAAGGTTGCTTTTCCTTTCACGAGGAACGCAACAGGAGCGCGGCAGACATCATACACGTTCCTCATATTGGAGTCTGTCTCGAGTGTTGTGATGAAAATGATTTTGTAATACCCTGGATTCAAAATTCCTGCCAGTTACTGCTTATTCCTTGCTGGCTTCTTCCACTGCAGGCGCGCTAGCCTGTTAGCTTCAACCGAGCCTGCGGGCTACTGCTCCGCCCCTCCTCCCTCTTCCCTCCCTCAGCTCAAGATACAGCTCAAATCCAATCTATATCGATATCAACAATATGGTTGATTTTGATGTCGTGCTTCAAACAAATATACTGGCGCATGCTTAGAAAGTTTGCTCCGTTGTGTGCACTGGGATTTAAGACTGTACAGCAAGAGAGCTAATGTGACACTATGAATTACAACCAGCTAGAAAGGATTGAGTGTTGTTCCTGACATTTAGAGGGGGGTGAGAGAGGGCTGAGTGAAACTAGAGGCTCCACAGTTGTGTTGCAGACTAAATACGTACAGCAGCACGCTTAAGTTCTCAAAGTTGAGGCGCTGCATATCGGGGGGAATATTTCACTTGGAATGACTTCCATTGCTTTGGACTCGCTGTGAAAAATGGTATTTTTGTTTGTTGTTTATCTCCATGCTAATTTTTCTGTGCACAACTTGAGCATGTGAGTGCAGTGGCATGGCCTGAATGAGAGCGAGCAGGTGCACCGCATTCGCTGCCTGCCTTGGAGCGTAGTTTATTTATTTTAGTTTATTTGTATTCAGTCGGGCAACTTTATGGGCAAGGAATGTATGCATTGAGCTTAATATAATTGTTGTTTCACTTGTAAATCATAATTGCAATACTGCCATGATTTTCACGCTTTCAGTGTTCAATCTGAATCATAATTGTAAGATGGATCCTATTCCTATAACATAATTCCTGTCAATAAGGTTTATTGTGTGTCTTGAAGCAATGGACCCATGGATTTCGCTATACGTCAGCACCAGCAGAGGGCATAAGTAATTTGGAACCGGCTAGTTAGCCGCCTAAAAGAGCTGCAAATCAAATGAAAACAAGAAATGGTAGCATGTAATGCCACTGTTAAACAGCGAGATAGTTCAATGTGACGCTACTTTAAACTGGAAATATTTGTTGTTAATATTCTTGTTGCAGATGTATTTGTGGACTGGAAACAAAACGCCAGTGAAGTGATCATCAGGCTACGTTGCGGCGAAAGTGTGCAGAGGATTGAGGATGTCAACACAACCTTCACTGATACTCACTGCCATGTGCACTTCCCAGGTAAAGCCGTCTTCTAAGTCACACAAACAACAACTAGAGTAGGAATGGAACGTTAGTCAAAGTGATTTATTTTCAGATGAGCGTCAGTGGTCCTGCTACTTACAAGAGGAAATAGAAGCCTCTTGTAGTAGAGTCCAGTACAAGGAGAAGGGAGGTTTCCTGTTGCTCATCCTGCACAAAAAGATTCCTTTTCACACTTGGCCTTCACTAAAAGTAAGCCGACTAAATATTTGACTAAGATTGACAGCCCTTCATAAGGGGGAAACTTCATGATACAATCTTTTATCTTCATCCTGTTTATAGTCCAACAAGAAGGAGAAAGAGGTTGCACCCATCGAGAC
Source organism: Doryrhamphus excisus (assembly GCF_030265055.1). Classification (NCBI taxonomy): domain Eukaryota; kingdom Metazoa; phylum Chordata; class Actinopteri; order Syngnathiformes; family Syngnathidae; genus Doryrhamphus; species Doryrhamphus excisus. The sequence goes on along the minus strand of NC_080475.1, from coordinate 14,636,410 downwards.
CAAAAATATCACTGGGGCAGAGACGAGTCCTATTGCTTTGGCGTCAACAGAGCATCTCAAGACCACCTCACCGTCTCAACCTCAGGCTTCCTTCTCCCCTGTACACAGTGCATCACGCTCCAAAGCTCAACGCGCCGTCAAACGGCACCTGAAAAACAAACAGCCGTGTGACAAAACCTCCATGGACTTTGCAGAGGCACCGACAACAGGATCATCTGGAGATGGCACATGTTCTTCACATAAAATCGCCTCTGTTAAGAAAGGCAGCCAGCAGTCTCGAGAACCCAGTGCTAAGCGTGCCACTGCACATCCTCCTCAGATCAGCAAGGAGGACAAGTCTACTACTGAAAGGGACACGCACTCAGCCCAGACCAGAACCTCACATGCACACCCGCCTGCTATGGAGCAGTCACAAACAACACACAGAGGTGGAGACAACAGTGAGGATAGATTAAGTAGCGAGCAAGAGCATAAACAGGGATGTGATGTTGCTGCTGCCAGCCATTCCAACAAGACTCAGGTGGGTAAAGACGCCTGTTGAAGCATCACACCTGGAAACGTATTTGTAATATTGCTTTGGAGCAAAGGTTCTTTACATTGGCGGAAATTAGATCAACAATGACTCTTTATTGGTTAAATTTTGAACTTAACGGCCTGTGTATGCGTATTTTGAAACCATGCAGATGTGCGTTTTTGCAAATATATGTATTCATATGGACATTGCCTAAGGTATGCAAGCTGTAGTTGACTATTGCACCCAATGTGTTTTTCTATTTAGGTGACAGGGAAACAACAAGACTCACCAATCACAGGGGGTAAGTTCAGAACTGGGGATAGTGAAAAGCAGCCAACAGCACCTCCTGTAAGCACAAGTGACTCCCTCAAAACTTTGGCCTCAAACAACCCCGCAGACTCTCCAGAAAGGAGAATGGACACAAGTGTCTCTGAGCCACAGACAATGTCTGTAGAGGAAGAATCACTGCAGGATACTCAAACCCACCAGCAGCTGGATTTAAGTGGAACAGAGTCAGGACCATCCAAACGAGAGCCATCCGAAGCAGGTCTGACCCAGATGCAAGGCAGTTGTGATGGAGAGGAGAAGCGCGACCAGTCCAAAGAGGAGCCACCACTCTTAAAGCCACAGGAAGGTAAGTCTTGGCAATGTCTCTATAACCCTCCTGAAAATGAGTGTGATGATATAAATATTAACTCGCCACAGCGCCAGAGCCGTTGGTAAACGTGAAATTTGTAAAGAACGACTCATACGAGAAAGGCACAGACTTGATGGTGGTTAACGTGTACATGAAAGGCATCTGCAGGAGCACAGCTAGGGTCATTTTCAGGGAGCAGGACTTCACTCTCATATTCCAGACAAGGTACTGCATTGAAACTTTCAAAGAAAATCATAACGCAGCCAGCGACAAAGCTTCTTTTGTCTTCCTTTTTCTAGCGATGCTAATTTTCTTCGGCTTCATCCAGACTACGCACCAAACACAGTCTTCAAGTGGCAGGTCAAACTCAGGTAAATGTGTAATTTGCACAAAACCCCCTGATAATGAAAGCATGTTTTATTTGCTGGAGGTAAGAGACTGTTTGATGCTTCTGCTTGTCAATGTGACCTGTCTTTGTGTGTCCTGTGCTTGCTGTAGGAACCTGATACAGCCTGAGCTGTGCAGCTACTCCTTTACTGCGTCCCGAGTGGACATCACTTTAAAGAAGAGACACAGCCAACGCTGGGAAGGTCTAGAGGCCCCTGCCACACAAGGTCTGCTGCCAGGCTTCTACTTGTAGAAATGATTTTTTTTTTTTTTACAAAAGTGACATGAACAGCAATCTCACATTGCGGCTTTATGTGGTTTACATGTAAAAAAAAAAAATATCCTCTCCTCCTCTAACCACAAGGTCCATTGTCCTCTGTTTAAGGTGCAGTGGGTGGCGCCAAGGTGGCTGTGCCCTCGAGCCCCACCTGCATGGAAAAGAGCCAACCAGGCAGCAGCCAGCACAACCTACCAACCAAGGAGGAGCCTCCCAGGGTTGGTGAGGAGAAACCGAAAGCCCCCAAAGCGCCACCCAGAGTAGAGGAGAGTGGTCTGGAAACTGTGGCTCCTCGTACTGTCTCTGAGCATGTCGCCATCACCAAGCCAGAGCCTACTGTAACGGCGGTGAGTCGGCAAATGTACAAACTCACGCTGTGACTAAACTCTATTTTAATTTTCTGGTTTATTTTTGTAAATCAGCCTAAGCCGACTTGCATGGTGCAGCCTATGACCCATGCACCTCCCGCTAGCAATGAGCACCATGAGGAAGAGGAGGAAAAGAAGGTGTGCTTACCCGGGTTCACAGGATTGGTCAACCTCGGAAACACTTGCTTCATGAACAGCGTCATCCAATCTCTGTCCAACACCAGAGAGCTCAGAGATTATTTTCACGGTACTTTGATGACACTTGTTTTAACTGAAGTGGATGCATTCGTCAATATTTACAGTAATCTCATCACGTTTAGTCCAAAAGAAAGTGTTTTATTCCGTTTGGTCTCCATGTAGATCGAGGATTTGAGGCAGAAATCAACTGCAGTAATCCACTTGGAACAGGAGGCAGGCTAGCCATTGGCTTTGCTGTGTTGCTTCGGGCACTGTGGAAAGGCACGCACCATGCCTTCCAACCCTCAAAGCTGAAGGTACCATATCATCAGTAGTAAATTCACAAGTGACAAATCATCATTGTTGTCATCCTCTGCTTTGGCCATGCCCAACATAGGCAATTGTGGCCAGTAAAGCCAGTCAGTTCACTGGCTATGCCCAGCATGACGCCCAGGAGTTCATGGCCTTTTTGCTTGATGGCCTCCACGAGGACTTGAACCGCATTCAGAATAAACCGTACACTGAGACGGTGGACTCTGATGGTCGCTTAGATGAGGTAATGATTTAGGAATCGTCCAAAGTTGTGGCCTTTTTGCTCCAACTTGTGTTCCTTGCAGGTGGTGGCGGAGGAGGCCTGGCAGAGGCACAAGATGAGAAATGACTCGTTCATCGTAGACCTCTTCCAAGGCCAATTCAAATCCAAGCTTGTTTGCCCCACATGTTCCAAGGTAAGGTCATAGTACATTTTACGTTCATACTTCAAAGAAAGCAATCACTATTCAGTAATTGTTTTTTCTCATTCTTTAGGTGTCTATAACCTTTGACCCCTTCCTATACCTGCCAGTCCCGTTGCCACAGAAACAAAAAGTGCTCTCCGTTTTCTACTTTGCCAAGGAGCCGCATAAGAAACCCATTAAGGTGAGAATAAAAAATAACTATGCCAAACTATTCCAGCAAAGGACCTTTTCTTGAATAAATTTCGTGTGACTGTGTCAGTTCTTGGTGAGTGTGAGCAAGGAGAACTCCAGCACTGCAGAAGTCCTTGAATCCATCTCCAGGAGTGTTAGAGTCAAGCCTGAGAACCTCCGACTGGCAGAGGTTAGAACTTTTGCATCAGAGGTGTACACCATTGAATTGACCTACATTTGGTTGGTTTTTAGCATCTTTTAGTGCTTTCATATTACAACTTTAACACTGTGTGATAAGTTTGTAGTGGGATTGGACTAAGCTTGTTTTCTTTGACTCAGGTGGCAAAAAACAGCTTCCAGCGCATGTTTCTGCCCTCCCATTCACTAGACACTGTGTCGTCCTCGGACATGTTGTTCTGCTTCGAGGTGCTTTCCAAAGATATGGCCAAGGAGAGAGTGTTTTTGCTTCGAGTGCAGCAGGTAACAAAAACACATTTTGATTAAAAGAGGATTTTCTGTGTCAAAAGGTAAAAGGATCTTTGTTTGCCCCACCCTCAACACAGAGACTCCAAGTCCCAAATATCCCCATTTCAAAGTGTGCCTCCTGCCTTAAGCCCCCGGTGTCTGACGAAGATAAGCTGAAGCGATGCACTCGCTGCTATCGCGCGGGCTACTGCAATCAGTGAGTTGTATGCCACATCACGCCATAAATGTCCTCTGAGAGTTCCATTCTCTAATCCCATTATCCTATCCTATCCTATCATCCCAGACAGTGTCAGAGGACCCATTGGCCCAATCACAAAGGTGTGTGTCGACCCAACACTGAAAATGTGGGTCTACCTTTCCTGGTTAGCGTACCAGAATCCCGACTGTCCTACAGCCGCCTCACTCAACTATTGCATGGTTACTCCAGGTACAAAAAAGCTGCAATTTCCCAATACTGAATAATAGAGTAATAATAATAACAATAATAATATTGGAAAATTGGAATTTAATTTGCAAGAGAAACTGTAGATGTCTGATGGGGTATATTAGTCATCTAAAATTGTGCTTTACAATTTGCTTCTTATTTAGCAGTTAAGGGTTGCGGCCTAATTTTACTGACTCTACTATTATGCCATTCACCTCGGACAGGTTTTCCGTCAATGTATTCCAGCCTCCTTTCCAGTCTGGAAGGACATCCCCCGAGCCATCTCCTATTCTCCCGATGCCACCGACAGGCTCTCTAGGTTCAGGAGATGAAGCCATGGGTGGTGGTGGTAGTAGTACTACGGTAGAAGCAAGTGACTGTGGACCCGAGTGTGGCACTCCATTGCTGGACTCCCCGACGGAGCACACCCGGACCTCACCCCTCACCTCTGGGGACACGGCTTCCCTCGCTTCCTCCAAGACGTCTCTCTCAACAACACAGACGTCAGACTCTGGATTCTCTGAGTCCATCTCCTCTACTTCCTGCTGCTCTCTGGACACCCATGTTGAAAAAGAAACCTCTTGTGAGAAGGCAGTGCGGCCCGAAGGTAATGGATGCTGTTGTTTTTGTTGAAAAAAATCTGTATTTATTTTCATTTTTCTTTCTTTTTGTTGTTTCCTTTTTCTAGCTGCAGTAACAGGGTTTCAGCAAACAAATGAGACGTCTTCAGGGCATGCCGGTCAGTTCTACATCGCTCTGCTGGATTCAAAGAACAAGGAACAAAGGCTGGATGAAAAAGGTAGGAATTTAACTTTGAATAATCTGGATTATGTCTGTTATTTATTTTCTTCCCATTCCCAATCATCTCTGCAGAAGATATGCTGGTCGACCTTCCGGAAGATGCAACGCTGGAGCTGGTGTGGAAGAATAATGAGCGGCTGAAGGAGTACGTCCTGGTGAGCTCCAAGGACCTGGAGTACGAGGAGGATCCAGGATCTCTGAGCGAGACGGCCCGAGCGGGACATTTCACCCTGGAGCAGTGCCTCAACCTCTTCACCAGACCAGAGGTGCTGGCTCCAGAGGAGGCATGGTAGGGCTCTTCATATTCTAATTACCTCATTGAGGTGTGTAACATTACAGCAGGCACAGCAAGTTCTTATGCTCACTACATCTAAATACTTTTTTTCCTCACCCAAAGGTACTGTCCCAAGTGCCAGCAGCATCGTGAGGCCTCCAAGCAGCTGCTGCTGTGGCGTCTTCCCAACATCTTGATCATTCAGCTCAAACGCTTCAGCTTTAGGAACTTCATCTGGAGGGACAAGATCAATGACATGGTGGACTTTCCTGTCAGGTGAATAATTGATTAAGTCATTGATCGCTCGCCATTTTCAATCCATAAGTGATATGACGGCAGAGAAAATAACACAGAGCGTTTTGAGAGGTCAGATTTTTTTCTATTAGGCATTTTGCATTTGATGCAAGTGCATTATGCTTTTGAACACATGTTAACTTAACTGACCCCAGCAAATAGCTGGAACTACTTTCACAGAAATCCGACCAGAACTCAGCTCAGGACTACAGACGTCTTTGGCACTTACTATTTTGCGTGCATTCCTTGTAGCAGCTTTGATTCAGTTCCTCATTTTGTCTTGTAGGAATCTAGATCTCACTAAGTTCTGCATTGGCCAAAAGGATGAAATGCAGCAACCACCTATCTATGACTTGTACGCGGTCATCAACCACTACGGGGGGATGATTGGTGGCCACTACACTGCATATGCTCGACTGCCAAGTGACAAAAACAGCCAGCGCAGTGATGTTGGTGAGTTCATCTGACGTAGCACTTCACTTGTGTTCCTCTGTTTGTTTCCAACCTACCACTTGTCCTCAAACAGGCTGGCGTCTGTTTGACGACAGCACCGTCACGATGGTGGAAGAGAGCCAGGTGGTGACTCGCTACGCTTATGTCCTTTTCTACCGACGACGGAATTCACCCGTGGAGAGGCCGCTGCGCTTCCTCAGACCGGTCGGAGCAGAGTCCCCCTCTTCCATGGGAGCTACTGCCAGTCAGGTGAGGGCGGCAAATTAAGCTAAAGTCTGTGGATGATGGGCAAAATGACCCCACCCAAAAAGTGTGTTTTTTTTTCTTTAAGTTGGCTCCGTTTATGTCAACAACAACAGTGTTCTTCTTGTTATTAAAAAGTGTTTGCTTAAAGGGGAAGTAGGTGGAACTACTCTCCTCAGCACCAAAATCTGACCCTACCTTGGCTAAGGACAGGAAGTGGGGAGTGAGTCGCTGTTGACGGACTTCACTGCTTATGGGGGTGTCATACAGCTTCATGTCAGAAAATCCGAACTATCCCTTTCAAGGTGTAATTTCCATGAATAACGGGTCAGTTTCTGTCCACATGTATTGTAAACAATTGTAAACCACAATAGCAACATAAGAATTGGTTTAGCATTAAACCATCTGAACTTCCTGTTCAGTGTTTAGCAAGCTTCAAAACAAAAGTAGCAGCATTAATTTGTGCTCTATCATAGCAACTAACAAAATACACCCAATTAATTTTGTCACATTTTCGCATGCACGGAAGCTTGATTGTCATTGTGGTCAAAATATATGACAAAATAACCTTCTCATCTCCATTATTAGTTAATATAATAATGATACAATAGTAATTCAAGTGAAAAATATTACCATTGGACATGGAGTAGGTGTAGGATTAAATAAGCTTTCCTTCTGCCTACTCCTTTTTGGATTTAAGGAATTGTGCTGGTGTATGTTCTTTAATGTAACTAGTTAACAAATGAAACCACGATCAGAGGTTCCAAAATACTATCACACACTCTCATATTTCTGGTGAAATTCACAAGTAAATGTTCACGCAATGGCTACTTTAGGCCTTGATTTTGCTTTTGTTGGCAACCACATCAGTCAGCCAGTTGAAAGGGCGTCAAGAGTTGTACTGTGTCCTGTGAATACATATTGAATATGCGTTAGCTAGTGCTATGTTTTGTGTAAAGTTTCTGGGTGTCTGCTGTTTACTGGATAGAACCTTACTTCAGCCATCTCTTACGCTGAACGAGGTCGATTCTCATGGGAAATTCAGCTCATTATTCTTTAATTTTTCTCTATTGGCCCTCAGTGGAAAAAGTTTGGTTTCTGTGCCCCGTGATTGACTTCCTGAACAACAACCTTGTACAAAAGAATCAAGAAATTGCATTTCAGTTCATACAAGTTGGCCTTTGTGAAAATCTGAACCACAGGTTTCATTACCTCTGTGTTCCACTTGTTTGCTTTTATTCTTTGTTTTAAACAAGAAAGGTAATTGTGCAGTATTGTGCAGTCATATTTTCGACTCGTTCAAATTAACAGTTGATTATTGAGCATGACTTTTCACAGCCAATCAAGTCATTTTCTTCAAGTGCATCAAGTCATAATGACAGTATTTGTTAGACCACTCCTTTCTCCCAGAAGCTGACACCAGTTTCCGGCAATCGCAGGCTTCTCTAATATGGCGGGAACTGGAGGAAGAAGAGGAAGAGTTGCTTGATGAAAGTCCACATGGAGTATTCCGCTCTGGTCTGCGGCGGCAACAACAACAACAAATGCACAGGACAGGAGATGAAGATGAAGACAGAGGAGCGGAAGGGCGCCACGGTCATTGCAGTCCTGATGACGACCGCGTGCGTTATTTTGTCATGGGCACTCTGGCCGCCGTGTTTGCCCTCTTGGTGAATTTGCTGTATCCTCTTCTTTACAAAGCGAAATGGGCCTGAGCTGCAACAGTCATTGGGTTGGTGGCTCTGCTGCTTATTAGCTCAAACAAGGAAGTCAAAACTAAACTCTGTATTCCATCTAAACTCTCCAAGAGGATAGGATACGACAGTTTAACAAGAACCCAGGACCTGAACTTGACATCAGCTCATCTCTTCCTGTTTTTTGTTTTTTTGTTGACTAGCTAAAATTCTTGTTTTAACCACGAGGTACAGGATGCAGCTAAAAGGTTCATGACTTCTCTACTGCATCACTCCAACAGAATTCATAGAAATTACATCCTGGATTGATGGTTGAGTTTTGAGGCATCACAGTACTGTACTCTTCAGAGTGGCTCCCAGTGCTTCCCAAAAATAATGGGGCGGGCGAGACAGGGAGTACTTTCAGTGTTGACCTGCCAACATGTACACATTTTATGTACTCAAAATGCAGTTTGACTCTTGAATACCGTTGTATGCTTCACAGCTCTCCCATTTTTCTGGTTATAATCTTAAATTCACAGAAATAAATATAAATTTCTCAATAGGATCTCAAATTGGGGGGCGTGAAAACATTTCTGTGCCCTGGAGGGGCAGACATTAACTGAGAATCACTGGTCTCCCCCCAGTAGGGTGGTTTTCAAATCAACCCTTTATAGTATACTCGGGGAGAACATGTGATTTGATTGTTCGTGAATCAGCACATGAATATTAAGTTTTAATATGTGTTCTTGGCGACATGTCCTGTTATGCAATTTTTGCAGGTTTTATTAGACTTAATCAGAAAGTCTTATGTTAACTTCTATATATTGGACTTAGTCAAAGTGTGACTGGTGTATGTATATTGAATGTAGGTCAGCAGAAACATAAGAAATTAGGGATTTTAGTATAAAATGTACGTTATAGGGCAGGTTTTGCTCAAAGCAAGCCATTTTATTCATTGAGTCGGCACACATTTTTGGCATATTGATGTAATAAATGCAGGTCTGTATTTGTTATTGTTGGTTTATGTACAGTATGTATACTGTATGTACATCATATATATTAAGTCTGATGAATCAAATGTGTAATGCGAGTCTGCTTTAAAGTTGAGATGTGTTTAAAGGGGATCTACTCTGCTCATTTTTGGCACTTTGTATTGAGTTTTGGGTTCCTATATATAAGCTTTCTAGATCTTCCAGTTTCTGTACCTCTTTCTGCAATGTTTCCATGGACTCCCATGGACGCTCTGTTTAATTTACTGCACACCGTCCGCATTTACTGAGCGCAGGGAATCTGCAACCCCTCGCATTGATGTCAGTAGAACTCGTTGTTAGAAACTCTGTATAACCGAGCGTGCAGAGCCATTCAAAACTTATTATGCAGGGCTCACTTCCAAATGTGCAAACCTCATTATCTTATGCTTTTGGCATTGTTTAACACAATAATACAAGATTGTAACATTTATAGGTCCCCTTTAATGTTCACAAGTGACTTACTGGAAATGCTTTATGTAAAGTGTGGCATAGTCAGCGTCCCTGCAGAGTATAATACAGTTTCCACATTTTGAAAACCACTGTTTTATGGTGTTTGACAAATCTTTTTTTTTTTGCCTTTGTCAAATTTGTTTCTGTTTTTAAAGCACTGTTTGTTTTTTTATTACTTTTTATTTGTATTTTGATGGTGGAAGCCACCGGAGTATGTGTATTACACAGATATTCAATTTAATTATGGCTGGTTATGTTGTCTTTGGTGGAACATTGAAGTTACTTGGCACTCTTAAATGTCTAGTTGGGATTTATTTTTTTTATAATTTAAACAACAATTGTGATTGTGTAGATAATGCTGGTCTCAGGGATTTCCAAATGAAGTCTAATCTGATTTGCCTTTAAATGTACACATATAGAATTACATAGTCTACATATGCAAAACCATATACTGATGGATGAGCACATGCATTGTGTTATACTCCTACATTGAAATATTTCTTCTAATATATGTAAAATGTTGTACTTTTCAGAATAAAATGTCAAAATTAGTCATTAAATGCATTTGTATGAAGTAATTTTACATCCTCAACATGTAAGGTGATTATTATAACCAACTTGATTTTTGTCGATGCTGGTTTGTTTTGCAGGCATCGAGCCAGTCGCTATTCGAAACTGACTTGGACTCTGAAGGACCGCCCACGTTGAACGCGGAGGTGACTTCCGGTGTCTTTGCGCACTCTGGAGATTGTGAAGCGCCATCCTACAGCAACATGGAGGATGTGGACTAATCCGTAACACAAATGACGCAAACAGACCACACATTGATTTGGGCCACGGAATGACTGTAGTGATTTGGATTGGAGTGCCGTCTGCTTCATACTAACGTGGACTAAAGTGTCGGGACATCTGGCCAGAGGAACACCTCTAGATTTTCCCACAATATTCTACACCAAGCCATTGCACCCTAAAACAGTTTGTCCATTTAATGTAATTGATTGGCTGACAAATACACACATACCAAATTGTGTTTATAAAATCCATACATCTACAGAAGCTGTTTTTGGGAGAGAAAAAGTAATAATTGAGGGGGTGTGTCTACAGGCTTTTACTCATCAGTACAGCTTGGAGTTTGTTCATCAAATCAAAATTGCTGACCCAGCCTCCTTGATCTTTGAAGAAATTTTAAGTTGAAAGCTTGTTGTACAGTAATGTGGTAAATCCTGTGTTGTAAGTTTGCCCCCCTCCCCACTCCCCCAAACAGTTATCCCCTGGTTAAGTTGTGTTACAATTGTAGCTAAAAAAAAAAAAACAAGTCAGATGGGTGCTGAGCTATTTTTTGTAATTGAGGGCGCATTTTCTTTTTATATTTTGTTGCTTTATTATCTTAACTTTGATTTTGGTTAACTTTAGATATCCTGTGGATGCAATTGTGAAAGGATTCAGTGTAAGCTGAAATGTGCATGTTTGCATGTTCTTACATGTTGTAAAACCCAGTCCTTGTTAAAAACAAAAACTCCGCTGACATATTTGCTAGGTTTCATTCTTTGTTTTCTCCCCGAGTTGTCTGTTCTTGCCCCTCCTTCCCTTTGTAATGGGACTGCAGATGAAATAAAGCAGGGTTCTTTTTGAATTCTGCTGTGGATACATGTAAATGATTAATATAAATAAAACATAATTTGGACATTTAATTACATTGTGTGATGTTGCTGGTTAATTTATTATTGGCCGTATATCAAAAAGGATTAAAGGTAGTTACAGTTATATTACAGAGAATCCTGATAAGTTTGAAAAATAATTTGTTTTATCCATGATTTTAGATATTGGGACAGTACCAGTCTGGTGAAATTCTATCAGTTTAAGGTGTATTTTTGTATATAAAATAAATTTAAATAATTGTACTTGAAAAACAACTGTATGTGTTTTTATATATTCATCTTTATGTTTTTAATTGCTTTATTTACACACAAACTTATTTAATGCCATGGCCAGTTCGAAGTGGACGGCCTTGCTTCACCTCAGGGTGGCGCTCAAGACGCTGTGTGGTATTAGCTCGTAGAAGAAGAAAAAGGTAAAGCGCCTCCAAACCAAAGACCATACAGCAAAACCGACTCGGCATCCGGGTTTGGCCGCCATGATAGAGAGCCGAATCCAGAAAAATATATTGAAAACATGCACTCGGCACACTGCTCAGCTATTAATTTCTCAAATAGTCGGTCCAAAAGAGAAGATTTGTCATTTTTCAGGTTACACGGAAACAAAGACAGGTATTTATAACACTGGTTGTTGTAAAGAAACAGAATATTTTGCTACGTCTTTTGCTTTCTATCATGGCGAACTTCCAGCTCCATGCCATACTTCAACCTGTTCGGTTCATTTCCGTGAGAGTCACTCATCCTGTTGTTAACTCTAGAGTCTTTGCTCAAACTAGGAAGTGAACCAGACGGCTTCAGGTAGCAGGTAATAAAGTTATTAAGTGTTATTTTATACTCGTAATCTTCGGGTGTACTCATGACTGACATCGACGGAAATAACAGCCATCAAGGCGAAGACAACGACGAGACAAATTGCCGGATTGTCCCCGGGATAGATAACGACCACGACGTTCCACCGGCTTATCTTGCCAGTCATGGACGTAGTAAAAAGATAGTCTTACATGTGGACTTGAACAACACCATTCTGGTGTCAGACGCCGTGACTTGCCAAGGGACGATTGCTGCCCTGGACTATTTCATGACGACTGTCACTTGGGGGAAAATGAACAAAGGTAAGAACATTTTTGTCTTCAGTGCCTCATTAAAAACGCGACATTTTCGGGATGTGCTGAGTCAGGTGTATATAATATATGTATTGTAAATACACAAAACTGTTTAAAGACGACAGATTTTTACAGAAAACCGCTCCATAATCAATGTATAGAGAAGTTATAAGAAATTGAAAATTATTTACAGTATATATGTTCCTGTGGAATGAAAACTATGCCAAATGGAAGTGGACATGGGGCTCCAACTGCAGCGTTATTGTCTCCGCTGTGCTAATTTTACAAATGCAACAGTTGGTAATGTAGTACATGCAGTGCCGTATTATAAAGTTAACTTCTGAATGGCAGCATTGATGGCAATCCAGGGGTGTAGATGTAATACAAGTAATTATACAATTTTGACAGACAAATGTCGTTTTTTTTGCTGAAAGTTCCCAATTTCCCCTTTTCAGTTTTTAATTCCCCTTTAGTTTATTATGGAATTTAAATGACATATGAAGTGTTACTCGACAGTTGACTGGTTCAACATCCATAGAAAATGGGCCACGTGACAATAACTAGAGGATATTGTACTCCAACCCTATAAATGCTATATCATTCATTCATTCATTCATTCATTTTCTACCGCTTATCCTCACGAGGGTCGCTGGGGGTGCTGGAGCCTATCCCAGCTGTCTTCAGGCGAGAGACGGGGTACACTCTGGACTGGTCGCCAGCCAATCACAGGGCACATATAGACAAACAACCATTCACACTCACATTCATACCTATGGACAATTTGGAGTCGCCAATTAACCTAGCATGTTTTTGGAATGTTGAATGAGGAAACCGGAGTACCCGGAGAAAACCCATGCACGAACAAGCGTAGAATCGAACCCATATGCCAATACTGTGCTTTTTCATTGAACTTGGCCCATACCGATCGGTGGCCAAAAAAGGTACTTTTTGTTCCTTTTGGATCAAAATATGTGTGTTTTCATTCATTTATTCATTTTCTACCGCTTATTCTCACGAGGATTGCGGAGGGTGCTGGAGCCTATCCCAGCTGTCTTCGGGCGAGAGGCGGGGTACACCTTGGACCGGTGGCTAGCCAATCACATGGCACATATAGACAAACAACCATTCACACTCACATTCATACCTATGGACAATTTGGAGTCGCCAATTAACCAAGCATGTTTTTGGAATGTTGAATGAGGAAACCGGAGTACCCGGAGAAAACCCACATATGCACGGGGAGAACATGCAAAATCCACACAGAGATGGCCGAGGGTGGATATCATATCATAAACAAACAAAATATCTCTGCATTTGCAGGAAAATGGGAATGGCTGAGTGACTCTCCTTCCCTGCTCCCACCATGTGATGGCGCTGTCAGCTACTACTCTCAGTTTGGATCTACTCACGGCTTCACCTCTGCAGCAGGCCGACGCTTTCATGGGATTCTGCAGGAGCATCTCAACCTGCTCCGCTGGCCTGAGGGCGTGAAGGTGAGCAACGTTGCAGACGGAACACAGTTAACATTCAAGTAAAAAGTAAAAACAAGTAAAAACTTTAATTAAATGACATAGTAACTGATGGTGGTGTTTTTAGGAATTGTAAACAAATATAGCTTTCTCTTACGAGCCATTGCTTGCAAGTAAACAGAGGAGCAGAGCTTGGGGAGGGCAGAGAGCTTTTCTAGCTGACAGTCATGCCCATATAAGGAAGTCCGTCCATCTGTGACATCACAAAGGAGCAGTTTTACCACACCTTCTGAAACGTTTTGTAATAACGTTTTGAGCCATCACAAACTTTTTTCGGGGCTCACTTCCAAATGCGCAAACCTAATTATCTGAAATTTTGGCATCATTTAACATGATAATACAACATTTTAACTGCATTTATAGGTGCGCACCTTATTTAACAACAGAACATGATTGACTGTTATTGACTTCTGGGTGTTCTTTAACAAGGTAGTGAAGCGGCATTCACGTCACATTGTTTCTTGTTTTTACACAAGTAAGTTTAACCACAAGTAAGAATGCAAATGATGGGAAAATAGACTACAAAAGCTTTTGTTGCTCTTCCATTGTATGTTTTATACACCAGATGACTGTATACTGACTGACTCCCCGCAGGGAGACCGAGAGCTGACGATAAAGGCTGAGGATGGACGACTTTACCACTGGATCGTCCCTTCCTTTTTCCAACTGCTCAAAGACCTGACCCAGCAAGGGACCCAGTTCGCCGTCCACTTCCGTACATTCGGAAGCGACCTACCTCGTGTGCTGAGTGCTGTATCCAAAGCTCTAACTCAAGGGGCTCATCCTCTCTTTCCTGATCTCCCTGAACTGAAGGTGAGAAAGTGGCGTTCAATCACAGCATTGCCTCGTGATGATTTAAACTGTCACTCATAATTTGCAAACCAAATTCAACAACATGGGTTAGAAAATAAATCAGTTCCCTGAAGCTCCAATAGAAGGCTGCTATTGCTGGGAAATTAGAAATATGAAATTTGGACATATTTTGGATTTACAAAGGATTCTGAGTTGGAAAGAATTCAAGACAATCAACCTATAAAATGCAGGAAACTGGAGCAAAAACTTCCAATATGATGACCCATTTCCACGAACCAACATCCACTACTTTTCACCGAGTGCAAGGTAAGTAAACTTGCATTTGAATGCATGCTTTGTCTGTCAGAGGTTGCTATTGTTTAGCAATAAAGGAAGCTTAAGTTCTGTGCTTGCGAGCATTTTCCTTTTAAAAAAAAAAAAAACAGGCCTTTATATTATTGAGTGCTGTCAGTGACAGGAAGTAGTGTGTGCACATGACATGTATGTTTCTGCACACGACATACTACACCAGAGCAGAATGTGTTATTGTTTCTGTGGGTTTTCTGCTGTGTACGACCGCTGCTACTTCATTATCGCTTTGTGATTTAATTCGGTTTTTGATTTAATAATAATTTAATTGCATCGAGTGAAACGGAAAGGCTGACATAGATCCAAGAATAAAAAGTTTGTGTTAACAACAAACCCTAGTGGATACACTGCAACATGTTTTGTAGTAGTTTAGTATTATTAGTGTGTGTGAATGGCAAATTATGTTGAAGAATAATACTAATGATAATAACTATGCTTCCCCTTATTTATAGAGCAGGCGTGCTGCAGGCAACTCCAACACTAAAGCTGCTAAAGCTAAATCATAATCTGCCATGAAAATATATTGTGTGTGTTGTGTATTTGTGTGTGTGTGTTTTTTTAATAGACTTCAGTGACTTTGTACATGCATCAGATTACAGTTGAGTGCATCCCATAATCAATTCACAGTTCCACATGTCCAAAAGGAGTAGGAAGAAGCAAAGCTTATTAAATCCTACCTCTCCATCTGGTACTTTTACAATCAGTAATTGTTACATTTGTTCACTTCCTGCTTTCCTAATATAGTTTTTTTTTTTCTTTTTTCGTCACGTACCAAAGTACAAGGTGATATGACCATCCAATGACATAATGGGTACCATAGTAAGTGTCAATATAGTGATATATATAGCACATCATGACTGGTTCAAGACTCTTCATCCTTGTATTTAGCAAACATCAACTGCTTGTATTGTTTCTTGAATTGGCTCATCGTTGTGCATTGTTTGACTTCCTTACTCAATCCATTCCATAGTTTGATTCCACATACTGAAATGCTATGGCTTTTTAATGTAGTCCTAGCATGTAAGTGTTTCAAATTTAGTTCTTCCCTTGTAGAGAAGTATTGGATGACATTTTTAGGTAATTGGTTATTTTTAGCCTCATGCATTATTTTAGCTGTTTGAAGATGAACTATATCAGCAAGTTTAAGTATTTGTGATTTTAGAAATAAGGAGTTAGTATGTTCTCTGTAGGCGGCATTATGAATTATCCTTACTGACCTTTTTTGCAGTACATTTAGCGAGTGAAGATTGCTTTTATAGTTATTAGCCCATATTTCCACAAAATAAGTAAGATATGGTAGAACCAGAGAGCAATAAAGAGTGTGGAGTGATTTCTGATTGAGAACAAATTTTTCTTTGTTCAATATTGAAATATTTCTGGCCACCTTATGTTGTATATTTGTAATATGAGTTTTTGTGTTTTTGCTGGTGCGTGTCCTTTCTGCTGTTACCAAACAGCATGATTTTAGTTTTACTTAGGTTCAAGGACAATCTATTATCATAAATATTGTGATAAAGATATTGATTGTGATACATGGAGCACATAACAACACATGATATGTCAACAAAGTCCGTGTATAAACAAAACATGGAATGTGGGCTAATACTTGATAATTTGGTTGTATATTCCCATATGATTGATTTGAACAGTGCTCCTTGTCCATTGATATTTGCTATAATAAAAAAACACATAGTTCTGTCTACAGTTGAGTGAGCCCAGCCCCTATCTGAGCAAATAGAGTATGTGATGTACAGTCTATACTGCAATATTATTGCATACAAACTTACTTCTCTGTGACTCTTCTTTCTCAGTTAAGTGTGAACAAGACTCCGGGCAAAATCCGCTGTAGCGCCAAAGGCGTCCTTCTGACCAGGGGCGAAGAACGTCTGTCAAGTCGTGATGGCGAGAGAGGCCTATACGAGTACCTCAGCACCACAAGCGGGTTAGGAGGCTTCCGAGACGACTATGAATGGTACCCAGCACGCCCGGTGTGTACAATGACGGCTTCCTCCATGCATCCTTTTTTACAATTTCCATAATGTTTCCATCCAGGTGGCTGACAAATAAGTATTCCATCCGTGGTGGGAAGCCTTTGTGGGTCGACCCCTTTGACGACAACGTTCAGCACATCTTCATAGATGACAACATCCGACAAAATGATGAGGATACAGTAGTGCATCCAAAGGTAAGCACTCTTTTTTTAGCCTAACTTGAACCCACATATAATAAGCAGAATGTCGTTTTTTTTTTTACCTCATTAATTATTCATGTAGGAAAATGTCAAGTCCCATTGATGGCAACAGCATGTAACTTCAGACTCAGCTAAACAGCAAATTGCTGACTTGCCGCTTTTGGGTTAGCTCACCCCCTTGTGTAAACATTTAGATGAAAGCCGAATATGTGCAATTATGTTTTAGTCGTTAAGAGCGCTGAATGATGCTGCTGAGTCTCGGTGTGTGCCTCACAGTGAAACTAATGAGCAGAATCATAACAAAAACAAACATACACCATAATCTCCATTACATTTTGCAGGCTAAGGGAGAATCGTATAATATTTAGTTGGATATTAGATAAAAGTGATGCTGATGCTTGACTTCTTTTTTTCCATTTTTGTTGATGACATTTAATTACTCAGTAAATGCATGCAGGAAATGTAACGACACAATTAAATTTTAGGCTTTAAATATGTGAGCCCGCTTATCTTTCATCTTCTCTTCTCATCCAATACTACTTCTAACACAACTTGCTGAGGATTCTCCTTGTTTTTGAATAAGAATTCCACAAAAGGCCAAAGAAAAAGCAATGCAAACGTCAGGAACTGCTGAGCTCTTGTGAGACATGCTGAAGATAAATTGTTATGGCCATAGTCTGAACTGGACCAGGTATTGATCGGTAATTTGTGGTGTTTTAGAGCAGGGGTCTCAAACTCAATTTACTTGGGGGCCACTGGAGCTAAGGTCTGGGTCTAGTTTTCAAAAAAAAAAAAAAACGGAAAAATAATAATAAACTTTGCTTTGGTTCCGATTTTCTACAAGAAAAGCTCTGATAAAACATTCCACTTTTTATTTTTCTTCACAAAATAAGATGAAAAATAACTAAACAAATCAAGAATAAAGAAAATCAATCAGTAATAAATAAATAAATATAGTAATAATAATAAAACGGCAAATAATAAAAACTTAAGAAACGACATATAGTTGGTGGGTAGACAAATTATTTTTTTTCTGATTAAAATTAACAAAGCATTATTAGAGCCCCGTAGACATGACAAAACACGACTATAGTCACATTTATACTCTTTTCATATAACATATTGCGCAACTGCAAGGTCTTGAGACACATGCTAACTCGCAAACCAGAGAGCTAGCGACCTAAACGGTAGCCTTCAAGTTATTTCCTTTAAACTTAAATATCCAAAAAATTACCACTTCCACACGGATAGGAAGGATAACTATTAACAGTTATTTAACCTTTAACATGAACATTAATCAAACGTAATATTTTTTTCTGGGTACATGATACCATACAGCATCCATATCAAAATTGCGTGGGCCGCACTAACATTAAACTTTCATATCAAGGCGGGGGCCTCAAACTAGTGTCCTGCGGGCCACATTTGGCCCGCGGGCCACGTGTTTGAGACCCCTGTTTTAGAACATCCTTGTGAATTTCCATGATATTTTAATCCGCATCTGCAAAGTGTCTCACAAAAGGTGTTGTGTGTGTGTGTGTTGTCCAGATTTTCTTGGAGCCAGGCTCTGCCAACACTCGCACAGCCTGCATCTCTGAGCTTTACGATATCGCCCTCATCCAGACTAACCTCCTCAAAGCCATTTCTGAGCCAGACTACTTCACCCGGCGTGTCCGCATCTGCCAGGAGAACTATGCAAAAAATGTCCAGCAGGGGTCTAGCTAGGGCACAGCTCAATGCCCCCCGTCCCTTTACCTCCGACCTGATCCTAATGAATGCCACATGAACTCAGGGGAATTAGAAATATGGATTGTTGTAATGGTACACTAGAGAAGGTGAGTTTCTTCCTTCCATAATGAATTGATGATTAGATGGCATCTTAAAGAACTAAATACATTTGAAAAGGGTTCTGGCACTGTATTTATTAGATGAACTAATTATAATGCAGACTATGACAAACATCAGTTAAATATATCATGCAATCAACCCATTAGCCAACAGAATAGGGCTTTTCAAAACATGGCAGAGTGAGCCCCCCGTCATACATTTGCCTCACCACTGCCATGGAAACATATTTTAAAAGACAACGTTTTGAATAATTAGTCACCAAATGAACCAAGACTGCCCGAGACACTGAATAATGCAGCCATGCAAGCAATAATTGCTCGACTCTTTGCGGTGGTAGCTCAGTAATTGGGGTCAAAAGACGCCTTCAAATGTTGACATTATTTGTCCAACCCGTAGCTTTCTTGTGGGGTCACTTGAACACGTCGTACTGTATGGTCTGCATACAATATTAGGAACAGATTCACAGACTCGGGTATTTAGATTGTCATATGCTCAATGTTGAAGGAACTGAGACTAAGCAAGCATGTGGGATGCATCCGAATGCTTTTATTCCACTTTTTATGATTGACCCCAATCACACTCGTATTTAGATACAGTGGGATTACACTAGTGGTGGTTGGAATAATTATCCCTAGACGCCAAATACTATAAGATGACATGGTCAATATCGTCTTATATTTGTTTCAGTACAGTAGTTATCCAATGTAGGACAAGAAAAACAAATCCGTTTTTGGTGCTGATTCAGTCAAAAGTGGGGATGCAGGCTTATTATTTTTTTTCCAAACATTGATTTTCTGTTTTTTGTTTTTGTTTGTTTGTATTGTTGAATTTTGTATTTTGACAATATGCAGGATATTGTATCTGTGAAGGCGTACAATGTGATGTGGATCAAAATTAGAATTGTTGAATGAAAAAAAAAAAGAAATCTAAACATCCCGAAACCCGTACGACAAGATATGTGTTCATATGTTAGACCAATTAAGTAATATGTGCTAAAATCTGAAATATTTTAAAAATAACCTAAATAATCTGCCAACAGAACTTGACATTTTGACATTACTTTTGCTTATTTTTAGCACATGTTACTTAAGTTAAACAAATAGATGTAATATTGTAACTGTTTTTGCCGCAGAGTCTGTACTGTACTGAAGCCCATTGTATTTAATTCTGTTTTTCTCAGGTACATTTTGAAGACAATGCAAATATTTTTAAAACACTGGGTTTTTGTATTTTTGTTCATTATTATTATTATTATGTATCTTATTTTATTATTCTTATTTTATTTGTGTGCTTTTTTTATTATTAACATTTTTATTAATAATGCCATGAGTTTGTTCTTTGTTGCTTGAAAGGTTTGTGCCCCCCCCCCCCCCCCCCCCATGATGTACTATAGAGAAGTTTGCATACCAAAGGTCAATTCCAGTACACATGGCTTATTTAATGATATTGTATGCTTCTTTTTTTTCCTCATGAAAACATATATGAATTGGTGTTAAATAAACATGAACAACATATTATCGCATGTGTGTGATGTCATGTGGGGGTTCATTTGTGGGTTTTTGGTTTTCATGAAGAACATACTGAATTTCATCTGCTTTGCATTTAATATTTATATTCTGTATATGTGATTTGTCCAGACATTCTAAGACAAATAGGAAGTGGAAAGGATCACAAGGAAAGCTTTAATAGCCAACATGAGGTATTTTCCATGATATTCCTAGCAGTATTCCTGTTTAATGAGTGATGGATGAGATAGATACCTCATGATGCTGTTGAGCATAATAGGATCAACATGCATGTTAGTGTAAATGATTAATTTAATAATAATTATTATTATTACAAACATTATTATGACCATGTTTTTTCAACCAATCAAATTTAATAATAAAAATAAGTAAACAATAACATTATTAATAATAATAATTATTATTACTATAATATTTTAATAATAATTAAAATAACAAAATAATAATAATAATATTTAATTATTATTTTAATTATTATTAAATTTGATTGGTTGAAAAAACATGGCTCCCATCAAGCAACATATCTTTCCAGAGAAGGGCAGAACTCAGCAGCTAATGGTCCATAAATCATAGACCATTTGTGTAATGCACAAGGGGCGCTTCAAACTACAGTGCTTCATTTGTCCACACGAGGGCAGCAAAGTCCCGCCTGCATAGTAAGCTACTTGTGGCGACAGAATCTCTCCTTTCAGGTGCATTCCTTGCTGCTATTGGATGCTAAAAATGACAACTTTTGTGTCTTTCCACCACATGTGATGACAAATATTAAAAGATATGCGTGTAATGTGTTTGCTTGTGTCTTAATTTGCCACTTACCCACGGTGGCAGGCACACTCGACGCTTGCGTCAGTTGTGCGCACTGACGCGCAGGAGAGGGAGATAGAGCTAGAGGAGCTGGATGTTGTTGAAGAAGATAGTAACTGTTGGATGATGCCGCTTCACGGGAATCGGAATACGGAACGCTGTTCTCTCCAGAACATGACGTGACTATCACAGTACCTGTGGACTACGTCGTTTTGGAGCGCAACAACACCTTTGGATGGTCTCTGAAAGGTACACACTTTTCTCACTCAACTTTACACCTCTTTTGTTAGCTAGCACATTAATAAGGAACATGTTCTCTGACCTGGACTTGGAGTTAAGAGCTGGTTTGAGCACATGGTCACTGAAGGATACATAAATGTTTTCATTTATCTTCAAGTTGAAGCCAGTAAAACTGTTGTTTTGCATTGATTCTATCATCTCCAGTATAAAATACTGCCCTGTTACAAATATAAGAATTATTGAGGCATACATTTAGCAGTATTGTTGGCTTAACGGCTTGTTTTATAAAAAAAAAAAAGTACACATAATATTGTGTGGGCTTTATAAACAATGGAACCTACCAAAAGAAAGATTAGACACCCAAACTGTTTTTTGATTCTTTAGTAATCAGCAGTAGAACATCGGTTAATTTCAGGAAAATATCAGCTAAGTCGATAATAATCAACTTTGACTTTGACACAGATATTTTTTCTTTTGTGACAACTCAAATATCTACACAACTACACCAGAATATTGTTGTTTTACATGAAAACAACAAAGTATTTACAAATATAACACCATGAACTAATGACAATTTTCACATTTGAAACTGAACTATATGCGTGTATATGTGTGTGCTAAAATTGCCATGCACGTTTTTACCGTCCGCATGATCTTATCAGGAGCGGCACAGCAGTCGAGTGGTTAGCGCGCAGACCTCACAGCTAGGAGATCAAGGTTCAATTCCACCCTCGGCCATCTCTGTGTGCAGTTTGCATGTTCTCTCCGTGCATGTGTGGGTTTTCTCCGGGTACTCCGGTTTCCTGCCACATTCCAAAAACATGCTAGGTTAATTGGCAACTCCAAATTGTCCATAGGTATGAATGTGAGTGTGAATGGTTGTTTGTCTATATGTGCCCTGTGATTGGCTGGCGACCAGTCCAGGGTGTACCCCACCTCTTGCCCGAAGACAGCTGGGATAGCTCCAGCACCCCCCGTGAGGAAAAGCGGTAAAAACTGAATGAATGATTATCAAACACACTTCTGCCACCTTGTGGCCGTTTTTCATGGCTTAAAATTGACTCTGCAGTGAAATGCTTTAGTGGGGGGTTGGGTCATCACCCATTTTTGCCTCTGGTGTAAAAATTGGACTGTCAGGTGTATAAAAACAAAGAGCTGCGTCTTTGGTACTGAATGACTTAAAGGTGTATGTTATGTTTATCATTTTAAATATCTTTGGGTGTTGGTGTTTTTCCATCCAAGGTACATATTTGGTGGTTTTGGGGTCTCGTAATAAATGGCCCTGTTGTACATGAGAGCGTGTAGATTTGTTTGCTTGTCATTTTGCCATAATGAACCAAAAGGCTGATCTTTGGCATTTGATTAGGGCACTTTCTGCTTCTGTAAATGGCTTAATCTGATGTATGGCTATGACAATGAAAATATATATGTAAGATTATCCTTTTTTATGCAATGTTTGTCATTCCACACACAACAAATACAAAAAGTATCACAACACTTATTCGTCTTTTACGGTTAAGTGTAATCGTAGCATCATTCAGTGTCCATGATAATGCATTTTTTGTTATTTTGGATAAAATAAAATAAAAAATCTTTAGTTTAATGGATTAAGGATTTATTTTCTCGTGGAGCTTACGCTGGGATTAATGCCAAAGGTTGCAGGGCAAATCATTGCAGCTGCTTTTTCACGGACACATGGCCGCCATCTGCTCCTCTTTGCAGCATCTGGATCACCAGCCAGTAGAAAGATTCTGAAGGAACATGAGATCCACCTTTTCCTGACCCACTGTGATATATTTCCAACATATGTGCTCATTAGCAGAATGAGCATCACACAGCTGACATCTGTGACACTGTCTTGTGGGTTTTTGTTTTTTTTTTTCCGGGCAGCACTTTCTGTGGTGTGTTGATGGTCCTCATTGTGTCAGTAAAAATGTCACCTTCAGTCAAGTCTACAAGAAGGCTGGCTCGCCTCTCGGAAGGACATCGACTGTCTGGCGGTACTGATTTATGACGGAATGAGATGATTTTTGTGGCGTCTTGCAAGATGTTTAAAGGATTAACTCCTGGAGAAAAATACCAGGGATAATAAAAAGGAAATAAAAATTATTGTCCCTCAGGAATCTGTACTGACTCTTCGGTCAGCAATAGCTCATAAGTCAAAATCAGTAATAACAAAGCCTTGTTGTTGTTCGTCTATAGTTCAAACACTATGTTATGTTCTATAGCTGTTATTTTGTCATCAAAATCTTTTTTCCTATGTTGTTTGTTGTTGGGCTGCACGGTGGTCAAGTGGTTAGCGCGCAGACCTCACAGCCAGGAAACCGGGCTTCAATCCCACTCTCGGCCATCTCTGTGTGGAGTTTGCATGTTCTCCTGTGTGCATGTGTGGGTTTTCTCCGGGTACTCCGGTTTCCTCCCACATTCCAAAAACATGCTAGGTTAATTGGTGACTCCAAATTGTCCATAGGTATGAATGTGAGTGTGGATGGTTGTTTGTCTATATGTGCCCTATGATTGGCTGGCCACTAGTCTCTCGCCCAAAGACAGCTGGGATAGGCTCCAGCACCCCCTGTGACCCTCATGAGGATAAGCGGTAGAAAATGAATGAATGAATGTTTGTTATTGTTTTGTAGAAGTTTCGCTAAAACCAGCCTATGTTCTACTGTTGGTTTATAAAGACCCAAAAAGGCTAAAAACAAACTTTTTTTTATTTTCAATGTCTATGTAGTTCTAGAACTCAATATTCTGTGGTTCTTGAACAAAAAAAGCCCCCAAAATTCTGGCAGCATGGATCTCTCTTCTCTGAAAATGACTGTCAGTCAATGAGTTAATATGCAGACTTGTTTCATTCATTCATTCATTCATTCATTTTCTACCGCTTTTTCCTCACAAGGGTGCTGGAGCCTATCCCAGCTGTCTTCGGGCGAGAGGTGGGGTACACCCTGGACTGGTGGCCAGCCAATCACAGGGCACATATAGACAAACAACCATTCACACTCACATTCATACCTATGGACAATTTGGAGTCGCCAATTAACCTAGCATGTTTTTGGAATGTGGGAGGAAACCGGAGTACCCGGAGAAAACGGGGAGAACATGCAAACATGCAAACTCCACACAGAGATGGCCGAGGGTGGAATTGAACCCTGGAACCCCAGCCTCCAATATCGGTCTCAGCCCCCAAAACCCACATGGGTCTGGCTGTAGTCTTGATGTTGCTTCATCACTTATATCACACATGTTGCAATGTAAAAAAAAAATGAAACCTTTGCCATTTGCAGTATAGCATGGTATCTTAAAATGCGATTATGTGTGTGTTTTCAGGGTCATCCCACCCACACACACACACACACACACACACACACACACACACACACACACACACACAGAGAGTACACAAGCCGACACTACACTACAGACACAAGCTGTGTGAATGTCTATGGTGGAATGGAGCCAATTTTGTCATCAGAGGATTAAGTGGGATGCTTACAGTGGACAGTTTGGAGCTGTTTGTTCCAAGCTGCCAGCGCTGACTTTTACACTTGTATGAAAGATGTCTGAACAAGAGAGAGAGCTCTGCAACACAGAGACAATATATGACAATATACGTATATATAATATATGCACAGGAGATCATGTTGAGTTTTTGCACAAGAAAGCTTCTGTGCATGGTATCCTATGACTGGGATGATTGGCTGTGATATATTAATCAGTATTATAATAATTTCTCATCTTGGTATTTAATTTTGGTGAATAATTATATTCACGTTTACATACACTTGCTGGAGTATTGCAATTTTAAGTTTCATTTTACTGAATGATTATTCCCATTGGTTGAACAGTGAGCATCAAATTAGAAATAAATGCATGTTTTTTTTTTATTTTACAGTACGTATATGTTAATATTAATATTCCAGAATTCAGTATTTAACCTCAGAAAATTAAGTTGTTTTTTTTAATTTAAAAAATACTACCAAGTATTATAGAAGCAATTTTAAGTTCCATTTTACTGAATGATTATTCCCATTGGTATTTTTTGGTATGGTTTTTTTTTTGTTTTTGTTTTGTTTTTTTGTTTTTGTTGTTTTTTATAGAATTGTCTTTTTTAATATTGAATTGTACCTTTGTCGGGCGGCACGGCGGTCCAGTGGTTAGCGCGCAGACCTCACAGCTCGGAGACCAGGGTTCAATTCCACTCTCGGCCATCTCTGTGTGGAGTTTGCATGTTTTCCCCGTGCATGCGTGGGTTTTCTCCGGGTACTGCGGTTTCCTCCCACATTCCAAAAACATGCTAGGTTAATTAATTAGCGACTACAAATTGTCCATAGGTATGAATGTGAGTGTGAATGGTTGTTTGTCTATATGTGCCCTGTGATTGGCTGGCCACCAGTCCAGGGTGTACCCCGCCTCTCGCATGAAGACAGCTGGGATAGGCTCCAGCACCCCCCCCCCGCAACCCTCATGAGGAAAAGAACTACTTAAGCTAATATATGAAAAAAATAATGCAAAATTATGACAATTTGAAATGATTGAAAAATACACTTCCATTGAACCCACATCTGTTTTAGAAGACAGATGATGTAATTGACTGCATAATAGTTGATTCCCTGCAAAGTGTTTGCAGAAAGTGTGTTGGCATTCAGCCCTGTCTCTCTATGCAGTGACTCAATCGTCTGCGGCTTCTCTTGCCCTGCAGTAGCTCCAACTCTGCTGTTATGTAGCTTTGCCCCTTTTGAGCCAACGACAATATGGCAAGAATGCATTATATATTTATTGAGTCAATGTAGCCAGAAAACATGTTAATACGAGCTAGCTAGCAATGCACATCATTGGGATATCGATAGAATTTAAATAAAATGCTTGTCCCTTGAGTTTGTTTTAACTCCGCTAACTGGCTCGAATATTTAGCTGCATAGATCAACCACTTCAGCGTTGTTTTATCAGAATATATCGTAATATCATAAAAACTGTTTGTAGCACACTCATTCCGATTTCCGCACCTAGTAAAAACAATACTTTCAGAATTTTGCTATGCTAAAAATAGGAAGTAAGATGCACACAAAGAAATTACTTCAAAAACAACACAAGGAATTATGTAAAGAATTAATTTAACAGTGAAATAATTATCTGGTATTATTTATAAAACCCTCATTAGACTGAAAATATAACACCATCTGTTGAATTGGGTGTCCCTAATTGTATTCTCTTTTGTAATAATACAATAAATACAGTGTATTGTAGATACTAATTGATTTTATTCCATAAAAAAAAAAACAAACAGTGGTCCCAGAGGGTCAGATGACCAGTCAGCTGAGACGTCCTGCTGCCCGGTTGCCAGGCAACCATGGCATGCTGAGGCTGCAGTGATAAAGAGTAGTGTTGACCAAATGTAGCAGACTGGTGAGTCCCCACATGGCCTTTTTGTGGCCCTTGATGCAGTTTCACAGCAGTTAAGACCAGACGGTGAGATGCACCGTGACTGACAGGGTCTCAGTCAGGGGCAGTAGAAGAAAAAACATGTTTACACTCTGAAAGAAGTGGAAAAAATCAAAGATTAGATTAGGACTACAAGGTTCAAGTGACACAATTCCTGTTTTTTTTTCTTTCTCATGTGTCCCAATTCGGAAAGAAGACAATAAATCAGAACTTGCTATTAAAACCTGCCATGTTGTTGTCTGCTGTACATGAACTGTATATATGTGTGATGTATTGTGTGTATATATATATATATATATATATATATATAATGACCTAAAAACCGACATATGTGATTGTTGGTTTAGGTAGTT
This sequence comes from Doryrhamphus excisus, assembly GCF_030265055.1. NCBI lineage: Eukaryota > Metazoa > Chordata > Actinopteri > Syngnathiformes > Syngnathidae > Doryrhamphus > Doryrhamphus excisus. The sequence continues at coordinate 14,609,161 of NC_080475.1, read as the reverse complement.
AGCAGGACTACACAAAAGCTGTTTCACTAATTTGTGAAGTATATGGACATACATTGCGGAGATGACAAATAGATGACCTCATTAAACCGCCTCTCATGTGTGTAAACAAACGACAGTTGTCACCAGGAGCAGATAAGCATGACCCTTCCGTGACCCTTTCATCCATCTTTTACTACATATGCCGCCTAGCCTCAGTAGTAGCAAATGTAATAGCTGACACTGGGGCCGCATGCTCAAATAAAAAAAAAAAAGAAAAAAATCTGTGTATGTATGACACTTTGATGGTAAAACTAAAAAATGTTTTTTAATATTTTAAAAATACCTTGTAACTTGACTTATTGACACTTGCACAGTGTCAAAAAAAACAGCATAAAATGGCGGTGTTTGAGTTTGGTGATATTTTTGACAAAAAACGTAAAAGGTTAGAAAGTCGTTTTTTTTTGTTTTTTTTTCCAACTTGCTTCTAATGCCTTTTTCTGGTAAAAAAACAAACAAACAAAAAAAACAGCGGCAACCTTACACACACTCAACAGGGGCCCCAGGAGCATCCGAAAATGGCATAAAATGCCAGTTTTTGAGGGCGGTAATTTTTGACAAAAAATGTAAGGGGTTAGTATGTCGTTTGTTTGTTTTTTTCAACTTGCTTCTAATGCAATTTTCTGGTCAAAAACACAGAGGAAACGTTACACACACTCAACAGGGGCCACAGAAGCATCCAAAAATGGCATAAAATGCAAGATTTTGAGGGCGGGGATTTTTGACAAAAAACGTAAGGGGTTAGTATGTTTTTTATTTTTTGTTTGTTTTTTTCAACTTACTTCTAATACCTTTTTCTGGTCAAAAAAACAGCAGCAACCTTACACACACTCAACAGGGGCCCCAGAAGCATCCAAAAATGGCATAAAATGCCAGTTTTTGAGGGCGGTAATTTTTGACAAAAAACGTAAGGGGTTAGTATGTCGTTTTTGTTTTGTTTTTTTCAACTTGCTTCTAATGCACTTTTCTGGTCAAAAAACAGCGGAAACCTTACACACCGTCAACAGGGGCCCCAGAAGCATCCAAAAATGGCATAAAATGCAAGATTTTGAAGGCGGTCGTTTTTGACAAAAAATGTAAGGGGTTAGTATGTCATTTTTTTTGTTTGTTTTTTTTCAACTTCCTTCTAACGCACTTTTCTGGTAAAAAAAAAAAAAAGCAGAAACCTTACACACACTCAACAGGGGCCCCAGAAGCATCCAAAAATGGCATAAAATGCAAGATTTTGAAGGCGGTCGTTTTTGACAAAAAACGTAAGGGGTTAGTATGTCATTTTTTTTGTTTGATTTTTTTCAACTTGCTTCTAATGCACTTTTCTGGTCAAAAAAACAGCGGAAACCTTACACACCCTCAACAGGGGCCCCAGAAGCATCCAAAAATGGCATAAAATGCCAGAGTTTGAGGGCGGTGATTTTTGATAAAAAACGTAAGGTGTTAGTATGTCGTTTTTTTTTTTTTTTTGTATTTTTCAACTTGCTTCTAACGCACTTTTCTGTTAAAAAAAAAAAACAGCAGAAACCTTACACACACTCAACATGGACCCCAGAAGCATCCAAAAATGGCATAAAATGCCAGAGTTTGAGGGCGGTGATTTTTGATAAAAAAAAACGTAAGGGGTTAGTATGTCGTTATTTTTTTTTTTTCAACTTGCTTCTCATGCAATTTTCTGGTCAAAAAACAGAGGAAACGTTACACACACTCAACAGGGGCCCCAGAAGCATCCAAAAATGGCATAAAATGCAAGATTTTGAGGGGGGGATTTTTGACAAAAAACGTAAGGGGTTAGTATGTCATTTTTTTTGTTTGGTTTTTTTCAACTTCCTTCTAACGCACTTTTCTGGTAAAAAAAAAAAAAAGCAGAAACCTTACACACACTCAACAGGGGCCCCAGAAGCATCCAAAAATGGCATGAAATGCCAGAGTTTGAGGGCGGTGATTTTTGACAAAAAACGTAAGGGGTTAGTATGTCTTTTTTTTTTTTTTAATTTCAACTTGATTCTAATGCACTTTTCTGTTCAAAAAACAGTGAATACCTTACACACACTCAACAGGGGCCCCAGAAGCATCCAAAATTGGCATAAAATGCAAGATTTTGAAGGCGGTCGTTTTTGACAAAAAACGTAAGGGGTTAGTATGTCATTTTTTTTGTTTGGTTTTTTTCAACTTGCTTCTAATGCACTTTTCTGGTCAAAAAAAACAGCGGAAACCTTACACACCCTCAACGGGGGCCCCAGAAGCATCCAAAAATGGCATAAAAAGCAAGATTTTGGGGGCGGGGATTTTTGACAAAAAACGTAAGGGGTTAGTATGTCGTTTTTTTTTGTTTGTTTTTTTCAACTTGCTTCTAATGCACTTTTCTGGTCAAAAAAACAGCGGAAACCTTACACACCCTCAACAGGGGCCCAAGAAGCATCCAAAAATGGCATAAAATGCCAGAGTTTAAGGGCGGTGATTTTTGATAAAAAACGTAAGGGGTTAGTATGTATTTTTTTTTTTAATTTCAACTTGATTCTAATGCACTTTTCTGTTCAAAAAACAGTGAATACCTTACACACACTCAACAGGGGCCCCAGAAGCATCCAAAAATGGCATAAAATGCAAGATTTTGAAGGCAATGATTTTTGACAAAAAACGTAAGGGGTTAGTATGTCTTTTTTTTGTTAGTTTTTTTCAACTTGATTCTAATGCACTTTTCTGGTCAAAAAAACAGCAGCAACCTTACACACACTCAACAGGGGCTCCAGAAGCATCCAAAAATGGCATAAAATGCAAGATTTTGAGGGCGGGGATTTTTGACAAAAAACGTAAGGGGTTAGTTTGTCGTTTTTGTTTTGTTTTTTTCAACCTACTTTTAATGCACTTTTCTGGTCAAAAAACAGTGGAAACCTCACACACACTCAACAGGGGCCCCAGAAGCATCCAAAAATGGCATAAAATGCAAGATTTTGAGGGGGGGATTTTTGACAAAAAACATAAGGAGTTAGTATGTCGTTTTTTTTTGTTTGTTTTTTTCAACTTGCTTCTAATGCACTTTTCTGGTCAAAAAACAGCAAAAACCTTACACACACTCAACAGGGGCCCCAGAAGCTTCCAAAAATGGCATAAAATGCAAGATTTTGAAGGCGGTCGTTTTTGACAAAAAATGTAAGGGGCTAGTATGTCATTTTTTTTGTTTGGTTTTTTTCAACTTGCTTCTAATGCACTTTTCTGGTCAAAAAAACAGTGAAAACCTCACACACCTTCAACAGGGGCCCCAGAAGCATTCAAAAATGGCCTAAAATGCAAGATTTTGAGGGTGGGGATTTTTGACAAAAAACGTAAGGGGTTAGTATGTTGTTTTTGTTTTGTTTTTTTCAACTTGCTTCTAACGCACTTTTCTGGTAAAAAAAAAAAAAACAGCGGAAACCTTACACACACTCAACATGGACCCCAGAAGCATCCAAAAATTGCATCAAATGCAAGATTTTGAAGGCAATGATTTTTGACAAAAAACGTTAGGGGTTAGAATGCCTTTTTTTTGTTTGTTTTTTTCAACTTACTTCTGATGCACTTTTCTGGTCAAAAAAACAGTGTAAACCTCAAACACTCTCAACAGGGGCCCCAGAAGCATCCAAAAATTGCATAAAATGCAAGATTTTGAAGGCAATGATTTTTGACAAAAAACGTAAGGGGTTCGTATGTCTTTTTTTGTTAGTTTTTTTCAACTTGCTTCTAATGCAATTTTCTGGTCAAAAAAACAGCAGCAACCTTACACACACTCAACAGGGGCTCTAGAAGCATCCAAAAATGGCATAAAATGCAAGATTTTGAAGGCGGTCGTTTTTGACAAAAAACGTAAGGGGTTAGTATGTCATTTTTTTTGTTTGGTTTTTTTCAACTTGCTTCTAATGCACTTTTCTGGTCAAAAAAAAAAAACGCGGAAACCTTCCTCACCCTCAACAGGGGCCCCAGAGGCATCCAAAAATGGCATAAAATGCAAGATTTTGAGGACGATGATTTTTGGCAAAAAACGTAAGGGGTTAGTTTGTCGTTTTTGTTTTGTTTTTTTCAACCTGCTTCTAATGCACTTTTCTGGTCAAAAAAACAGTGGAAACCTCACACACACTCAACAGGGGCCCCAGAAGCATCCAAAAATGGCATAAAATGCAAGATTTTGAGGGGGGGATTTTTGACAAAAAACGTAAGGGGTTAGTATGTCATTTTTTTTTTGTTTGTTTTTTTCAACTTGCTTCTAATGCACTTTTCTGGTCAAAAAACAGCAAAAACCTTACACACACTCAACAGGGGCCCCAGAAGCTTCCAAAAATGGCATAAAATGCAAGATTTTGAAGGCGGTCGTTTTTGACAAAAAATGTAAGGGGCTAGTATGTCATTTTTTTGTTTGTTTTTTTTTCAACTTGCTTCTAATGCACTTTTCTGGTCAAAAAAAAAACAGTGAAAACCTCACACACCTTCAACAGGGGCCCCAGAAGCATCCAAAAATGGCATAAAATGCAAGATTTTGAGGGTGGGGATTTTTGACAAAAAACGTAAGGGGTTAGTATGTTGTTTTTGTTTTGTTTTTTTCAACTTGCTTCTAACGCACTTTTCTGGTAAAAAAAAAAACAGCGGAAACCTTACACACACTCAACATGGACCCCAGAAGCATCCAAAAATTGCATCAAATGCAAGATTTTGAAGGCAATGATTTTTGACAAAAAACGTTAGGGGTTAGTATGTCTTTTTTTTGTTTGTTTTTTTCAACTTACTTCTAATGCCTTTTTCTGGTAAAAAAAAAAAAAAAAACAGCGGCAACCTTACACACACTCAACAGGGGCCCCAGAAGCATCCGAAAATGGCATAAAATGCAAGATTTTGAAGGCGGTCGTTTTTGACAAAAAACGTAAGGGGCTATTGTGTCATTTTTTTGTTTGTTTTTTTTCAACTTGCTTCTAATGCACTTTTCTGGTCAAAAAAACAGTGAAAACCTCACACACCTTCAACAGGGGCCCCAGAAGCATCCAAAAATAGCATAAAATGCAAGATTTTGAGGGTGGGGATTTTTGACAAAAAACGTAAGGGGTTAGTATGTCGTTTTTGTTTTGTTTTTTTCAATTTGCTTCTAACGCACTTTTCTGGTCAAAAAAAACAGCGGAAACCTTACACACACTCAACATGGACCCCAGAAGCATCCAAAAATTGCATAAAATGCAAGATTTTGAAGGCAATGAGTTTTTTGACAAAAAACGTAAGGAGTTAGTATGTCTTTTTTTTGTTAGTTTTTTTCAACTTGCTTCTAATGCCTTTTTCTGGTAAAAAAAACAAAAAAAAAACAGCGGCAACCTTACACACACTCAACAGGGGCCCCAGGAGCATCCAAAAATGGCATAAAATGCCAGTTTTTGAGGGCGGTAATTTTTGACAAAAAAACGTAAGGGGTTAGTATGTCGTTTTTTTTTTTTTTTTAATCAACTTGCTTCTAATACAATTTTCTGGTCAAAAAACAGCGGAAACCTTACACACACTCAACCGGGGCCCCAGAAGCGTCCAAAAATGCCACTGTTTGAGCCCGCAGATTTTTTGTTGAGTTTGAGGGCGGTGATTTTTGACAAAATTCGTAAGGGGTTAGTTAGTATGTGTGTTTAAAAAAAAAATAAAATTCAACCTCCTTCTCCTGCACTTTTCTGGTCAAAAAAACAGGGGAAACCTCACACACACTCAACAGGGGCCTGAGAAGCACCCAAAAAACGGCATAAAATGCCACTGTTGTTGACACTTAATGGTAAAATCGCCCCCACTTTTTATCTTTTAAAAATATAGCCACCTTGTAATAGTATGACTCATATATTGACACTTGTATAGCAGGATGCACAGTGGAACCCACCTTTCTTTCCTCTGCGATGTGTTTCGGCGATTGTTGTCTTGATGCACTCGGGAGTGTGACCATCGGTAGCATACATTAAAACAAAATTAAGATTTTGAAAATATAGCAACCTTGTAATAGTATGAGTTGTGTGTATATTGACAGTTTTATGGTAAAACAAAAAAAATGTGTTTAAATAACTTGAAAATATAGCAACATTGTAATAATATAACTTATATATTGATGTTGGTTATATTAAACAAAAGTCAATTAAAGTAATTAAAGTATGTCTTGGTAAAAAAAAAAAGTGTCACATTTACGACATATTGTTACTGAATATTTGACTATTTCCACTCCAGAGTACCCGATACTGAACAAAATCAGATCAGCAAAACAGTAACAGTCTGCTGCAGTCTGGATTCTATGCAAACATTGTCATAGAGTCACCTCCATCCACCCACATGCAGAACAACAGATATCAGACTCCTTAGGAGCACTAATAAGATTTTTTTTTTTACTCAAAATGCTGTGAAGCCGAAACATAATAATCCCTTCATATAAGGGACAGTGAGTCAAGCTTCACTGATGATTTGAATTTGATATCAAGCAATTTATTTTCCATCCAGATAAGACTAGAAGGGGGGAAGTAGCACTGTGCTTTACTTGTGTTATATAATCCAGCATGTCTGAATGTCATCACACTGGTAGGCTCTGGGAGATTTGTGTCCCGTAATGAAAGAGATTTGGTGCCAAGCATCTTCATACTATCTGCTATTAAATGTGTCCACATGATCCTAGAAGATATTTTTGGACAGAGAATGAAACTCTGGAGTCACATTCTACATTGCTCCAAGCGTAAACACCATGACAGGAGGAGAGAGAGACAGAGGGCAGACTTCAGCCGTCTGCTTTCCGACTGAACCTTTTCCAACTTTCTGCCACAGGTTGAGTGTGACCATGGTAACCAGTCAAATAGAACATGGAAAATGACGCAGAAGCTCACAAAATATACATGACAAGTAACAAAATACAGTGAAATACATAATTTCACATTGCAAACCGTTTAGTCAACAGCTGGCTGATTCATGTCAACATAAGCGGTTGTTGACATTCTCTAATTTCGTAGACCTACGGCACGGCAGTAGGGTTTGCAATTTTTGTGAGCGGCAAAGTCCGGCGCAGCTCGGCGCACCCACGCATCCTTCCCTTCCAGCGCAAATGGCAAAGAGGGAAAAGAGTGTATTATTACCAGTGTGTAATCAGGCCCGGTTGGCATCATACTTTCAGCTACCATTAGGTTGAGTTCTCATTATGCGTGACGGTTCGGACGGTTACATTAAATAGCGGTTGCTGTCATTGTTTTTTACACTGAAATGTGTGCGACACTCTGAAAAATCTGTCTGTGAGGTTTAGGTGACGTGTCTGCACGGTGCGCCACTTTACCACTGCGCAGACTGCGCTTTGGCTGCGCATAGGCTGCGCATAGGCTGCGCTTCGGCTGCGCTTCGCCTGCGCCATGAATAGGCCAGTTCGGAGCTGGCGAGCTTCTAGGGCACTTTGGTGCACTGTTTTGTCACAAAATTGTGACTGCGCCAAGCTGAAAATGTGGAACCTCCCCTGGTGCACTGCCACGGCCATCGCGGTGCAGCCCACTCTACCAAATTACCAAAGTGGTTGCTCACAGTAGTGCAATGGACAGAATTACCACTTCGTGGGCTGCGCCACACTGCGCCATCTTGCACTGCGCCACAAATTAAAAGTGTACAGTCAATCCATGTGATCAGCATTGGACGATGTCACTCATGGATGATCGGTATAACACCGCGATTGAGGTATCCCTACTTTTTGCATGAAATTCTTGACCAAGGAGGAAGAAACCAACTACAGTGTTATGCAATTCACCTATGTATTATGCATGATGAACTGCATCAAATTTTCAGTCCCGTCTTAACAGAATAAGTCAGTGTTGCTTTTTAGGTGGACAAATTGCATGGAAAACAGCATTCATGATGAAACAAAGCAGGTTATTTAAAAGTAAAAAAAAAAATCCATGATTTACCTGAATTGCTCTATCTAGCTCACAGCAGTTGACACTTTCTGTTTGGAGAGACTCCCCAGCGTTTGTGCAGTTGTGAGAAGTGAAGTATAAACATTTCTGACCTTTGTGTTACACAACATGTCTCAAGTGTGTGTGGCACACTTCCTGTTTCTAGATCTGCTGCCATGACTCAGCCGACAAGGATGTCTCTTTACGTATCAATGTCATGGGGACTTATTATGCAGTTTGTAAATTACATGAATTGTTTTGGGTGTCCAATTGTCCATAGGTATGAATGTGAGTGTGAATGGTTGTTTGTCTATATGTGACCTGTGATTGGCTGGCGACCGGTCCAGGGTGTACCCCGCCTCTCGCCCTCGACCCTTGTGAGGAAAAGCAGTAGAAAATGAATGAATGAATGATTTGGGTATATCACTGATAGTGTAGTGGCTCATTGTTGGAAAATAAGTGATACAGGCATATGTTGTGTTTTTGTGCTGCTAACTGGTTTTTCATGCTAGTAGCTGGTCTCCAGACTCAACTCAACCGAAAAATCCTTCTATGCACTCGGGAGTGTGACCAACTACACCGGAGTTAAATTCAACTGTTTTTGCAGGAAGCACAAAATCAAAAGAAATACAGTTGAATAGGTGTAGATTCTGGCAGAACTCGAAAGCTTTCTGTGCTGGTTATTGTGTGTCGCTGCTCTATAGGAGTCAACAACTGATCACTGTCGGCACAATGAGGTGGCTTTTGAAAAAAAAAAAAAAACTCTCAGAGCCACTCCTAACTTCTTTCACGACTCACTTTCACGACTTACAACATTTATAGGTCAGTGGAAAAAACACAATAGGTCCCCTTTAATATGCAGGTCAGTTATGTACATTTCCCATTCCCTAGAAACACCAAAAACCTATATTACAACAATATTCATGAATGAACGATTGTGCTATCCCGCCATCTCTGCCCTCCGATTCTCCCTTTTTATTTCATGAGTACAACCCCACTTTTTTTTGCACATGAAAGCAATCTTTGTGAATAAGAGCAAACACCCTGGAAAAGGCGCTGTAAGCACACATTGATACACCAAAAGAAGCTTAGAGGTTTTAGGAAAGAGGTTGAGCTATTTTGAGGCGCTCACAAACTTTTCCAAGACTAAATATAACAGCAGGGATGAAAGCTTCCAGCCGAATAAGATGCACTACAGGAAGCCCAAAAGAAAAGAAATGATTTTTTGACATCTTGAGAGTTCCCAGCGTGGCGCTACGAGATGTAGATTATTGTGCTATTTCTGATGGCCTCCCTCTCATTCTATGTACAGTATATTTTTAATACATATTAATACAGTGATGATATGGACGAGTGGTTAGCACCCAGACCTCACAGCTTGGAGACCAGTGTTCAATTCCACCCTCGGCCATCTCTGTGTGGAGTTTGAATGTTCTACCCGCGCATGTGTGGGTTTTTTCCGGGTACTCCGGTTTCCTCCCACATTCCAAAAACATGCTAGGTTAATTAGCGACTCCAAATTGTCCATAGGTATGAATGTGAGTGTGAATGGTTGTTTGTCTATATGTGCCCTGTGATTGGCTGCCAGTCCGGTCCCCGCCTCTCGCCTGAAGTCAGCTGGGATAGGCTCCAGCATAATGAGAATAAGCGGTATAGAGAATGGATGGATGGGTATTTCCAATGGGTAATCATATTCAATGCAGCTCTGTACTGAATGTGCAATAGTGATAACATTCTAACAATGGTTCATGTGTTGCCATAGTAACCACCGCCACAGGGGGTGAGGGGGTGGAGTCTGGTGGTTTATAGTGTCTCGAGGCCATTTGCATGAATCAATTTGAGATTCATTTGCATCCAGTAAAAAAAATAAATAAATAAAAAAAAAAAAAAAAAAAAAAAAATATATATATATATATATATATATGCTCACCATTCTTTCATGCAGACTTCAGAAGTATTATGGGCTGTTTTGTTTTGCCAAATACTCAGAGACAAGATTTAGTTATCAGTTAATGCCATGTTTTTTTGTGTTCTTTCAGGTTGGGTCTCAGCGAGGGACCTTCTTCAAAGCTCAGCGAGTCACACACTACACGAGTCCTTCAGGATATGGAGATTTCGCCTGATTAAGGCTCGTTTTTGGACACCCAAAGAAGTCTTGTGAAGCTTTTTGGATCATATTGTGATTTTTGTGGGAGTGAAGAGTACATTCGAGTCCCAGTAAGCAGGATCCACTGAATGAGGGAAGGAAGGAAGGAGTGAGGCCAGAGAAGAAGTGATGGGCAGATGACTGAGCTTCTCCAAAACTGCTGAATGCACAAAATATTTGGATAGGAGGAATTGTGACGTCTGCCACAGGAGTGAGTTTCACATTCTAGCTCCCTACCTTTCTCCTCCATATTCTTCCTCGCGTCCTTGCTCATATCAGGCAAAGTTATATTTAGATTGTTGTTTATTGGTTAGTCCATAGGAAAAGGCATCATACTTAGCAGATGGATAAGGTTTGAACATCTTAGTTGGTAATGGTAATGGTTTTATTTCATTTGAACATGCATCAGATTCCAATTGAATGCATCACATAATCAGTTCACAGTTCCACATGTCCAAAAGGAGTAGGAAGAAGCAAAGCTTATTAAATCCTACCCCTCCATCTGGTACTTTTACAATCAGTAACTGTTTCATTTGTTCACTTCCTGCTTTCCTAATATAATTAAAAAATATATTTTATAAATTTTGATGATTTTTATTTTATTTATTTTTTTATTTTTTGTCACGTACGGAAGTATGAGGTGATATGACCATAGAATGACATAATGGGTACCATAGTAAGTGTCAATATAGTGATATATATAGCACATCATGACTGGTTCAAAACTATTTGTGATTATTTTTAGCCTTATGCATTATTGTAGCTGTTTGAAGATGAACTATATCAGCAAGTTTAAGTATTTGTGATTTTAGAAATAAGGAGTTAGTATGTTCCTCTATTAGTTAGTAATATTGTAAGTAATATTACATGGAAATGTTGCTGTTAATAAACTCAATGATGCTAAACTCTTTAGTTTGTTAGCACAGTTATGCTAAAAAGTCACATAAATGTGAATAGATGTATTACCAGTGTCACAATCCCTCCATCTTGCCTCCCCAGCCTGGTGTGTGATGCTGTGTCCCTTCCTCTCACTCCTGGAGACATGCCCGTGCAGGAAATGGCGGTGAGCCCTGTCAAGTCCCTCTACTGGGAGCAGTTTCCCCCCATGTCCCAGCGTAGAGTCTACAGCACCCCCGTCTACCACGAGGGCCTGCTCTACGTGCTGGGCGGCTGCAGTGAGACCGGCACACCCCTGGACAGTGTGGAGGTCCTGGATGTGGAGAGTCAGACTTGGAGCCAGCTGCCACCGCTCCCTACGGCTAGGGCGGGGGCTGCCGCCGTGGTACTGGGGGGGCAGGTTATGGTGATGGGGGGCATGAATCAACAACAGACCCCTTTGGCTTCAGTGGAAATGTATCACCCAGATGAGGGCAAGTGGGAACCAAAAGCCAGCCTGGGGCAGCCCTCCATGGGTGTCACCACCGTGCAGAAAGGTAAGAAAAACACCTTTTATGTGTGTTTTTAAAATGTGCTGTTAAATCTTTCCCTTTCATGGCAAACACTAACAGAAGACCAAAAGTCATTGCTTGGTTACCAACACTAATTAGACGTTTATTTTGCACCATGCAGCATTGAGAAGCCTCTCTGTGTGTTTCCCCTGAGTCAACTCCGCTTGCTTGTAATTAAAACCGAGTGGTGCCGAGATCAATGTCCACTCACAAAAGTTGAGAGGATGGTGCTCCTCTCAAGTAGTCCCGAGATTCTTATTATGAATACAGTCCATATGTTGCATGCAGTAAATTCCATAAGTACATTGTCAAAGTGCCACAGTAGATCACTTTACATAGTGGACATTCTGTTCATTCCTGAGGCATCTGCACACTGTCTCGGTTTGTGTGTGTGTGTGTGTATGTGTGTGTGTATACGTGTTAGCTCCTTGGAAGTTGTGAGCATGACATTTGAGTGGGAGGAAGGAGACTAGAGGATAAACTGTTTATGTGGCATCGTAGGAGCAATGACATCCCCCAAAACAATATAGTAACGACTGTATATTTCTGTACGTGCATGAGTGGATTTAGTACCTGAAAATGTTGTCGCTTTGTTTGTAAATTATATTTTGAGAATGTTAAAATTTAGTCAAACCTTGGTTACCATCATTAATCTGTTAATCCAGACGTCACGACTCAACTGAAACGTACTGTAAACTGATTAATTGTTCTCAGTCACCAGTTTGAAGGTATAGCATGGTACGATAAAGTCATGATATGATAGACTCCATCATACCATCCTACGATACGTCCTAAGTGGACGTGCGTTAGTATCAAGACATTCATTCATTTTCTACTGCTTATCCTAACAACGGTCACGAGGAGTGCTGGAGCCTATCCCAGCTGTCTTCCGGCGAGAGGCGGTGTACACCCTGGACTGGTCACCAGCCAATCACAGGGCACATATAGACAAACAACCATTCACACTCACATTCATACCTATGGACAATTTGGAGTCGCCCAATTAACCTAGCATGTTTTTGGAATATGGGAGGAAACCGGAGTACCCGGTGAAAACCCACGCATGCACAGGAAGAACATGCAAACTCCACACAGAGATGGCCGAGGGTGGGATTGAACTAGGGTCTCCGCCGTGCAGCCCGCGGCATCAAGCAAATATGGCTAAAATATGACACCCCTCTCAATACTTTGTAGTATGTACCTTGCAATCTTTTGTTTCATAACGTATATGGTGCATATTTTTATTGAAGACAGCGGGAACGATCGTGCATCAGTCACTGACTGAAAAAATTGAATTGAGTACCCGGAGAAAACCCACACATGCACGGGGAAAACAAGCAAACTCCACACAGAGATGGACGAGGGTGGAAATGAACTAGGGTCTCCGCCGTGCAGCCCCCAGCATCAAGCAAATATGGCTAAAATATGACACCCCTCTCAATACTTTGCAGTATGTACCTTGCAATCTTTCGTTTCATAACGTACACTGACAACGAGTCACTGACTGAAAAAATTGAATTGAGTACCCGGAGAAAACCCACGCATGCATGGGGAGAACATGCAAACTCCACACAGAGATGGCCGAGGATGGAATTGAACTCAGGTCTCCAAGCTGTGAGGCCTGCGCGCTAACCACTTTGCACCGTGCGGCCTGCATCAAGATGTAAGAAATCGATAATATCTATTTTTGATAAAGACAGCTGGGATAGGCTCCAGCCTTCCTGCGACCCTCGTGAGGATAAGCGATATAGAAAATGGATGGATGGATCGATTTATTTATCTCTATTTAACAGAATGAACAAAAAAATGGAGAGCTCGGAACTGAGCTCCTTTTGAAAAACCCAAATATGCTCATATTCAGTTTTTTCACTAACCCGGATATTACCTTTCTTTTTCTAACCAAAATATCGGGTCATATCGACATTGAAAGGAACATAATGTGTTCTCTACATGTTCTATTCGAATGGAATCCTGCATCTTTGGCAGGAACTACTTGTGTCCGGGGGCTCTGGTGGATGAGACGGAATAGTGTCAAGTACTGGTGTCAGTACCGGCATCACACAAAGGTGTTCATTATCCACTGTGCCGGTACTGAAGAAGAAGAAGCACAAATGCCATGCATAGTCATGATGATGCATATAAACCAGAATATTGAACTTCAACTGAATGTTGACTGCATTTAAATGCGGTGACTGAAAGTACTCATGCACCCCCCCCCCCCCACTTCTCCCCCAGGGGAGCCCGCCCTCACTATTTGAGAACAGAACCAAACATGACGAATCTGAATGCAACCTCAGGGTTGTGTGATTGTTGCATTTTTGGATTCGGTGTGTTTAAGTTCAAATCCACAAGGTGGAATTTGAATGCTCTGAGGCTTTCGTGTTGTTGACACGTTTGGGTGTTTTGCCGTAGCTCTCTGTGCAGTGACTACCAGTGCATTACAATGAGGTTGTGCTGCAGATCCCTGCAGTAAAAACACCCCCTCAAATGATTATGATTACTAGCTGAGTTGAACGGCAGAAGTAGAGGCCCTTAGAGTGTCGACACAAATCAGCGAAAACACAAAACTACAGTAAATGTATGCTGTCAACAAAAAGTGCATACAAATAAGTAAATAAGTGCATTTCAGTATGTGAAATCAAACTATGGAATGGATTGAGTAAGGAAGTCAAACAATGCACAACGATGAGCCAATTCAAGAAACAATACAAGCAGTTGATGTTTGCTAAATACAAGGATGAAGAGTCTTGAACTAGTCATGATGTGCTATATATATCACTATTTTGACACTTACTATGGTACACATTATGTCATTGGATGGTCATATAACCTCGTACTTCGGTACGTGACAAAAAAAAAATAAAAAAAAAAATAAAACTAAAAAAAAGCAAAATTAATCAAGTAAAAAAAACCTTAAAACTATATTAGGAAAGCAGGAAGTGAACAAATGTAACAGTTACTGATTGTAAAAGTACCAGATGGAGGGGTAGGATTTAATAAGCTTTGCTTCTTCCTACTCCTTTTGGACATGTGGAACTGTGAACTGATTATGTAATGCATTCAATTGGAATCTGATGCATGTTCAAATGAAATAAAACCATTACAAAATTTGAGAATTTTGTGGTATTAGTGGAGTCAGTGGAGTACTCTTGCTAGTTTTAATGCTAAACTTACATAAATGTACAGTATGCACAAACAAGTTCCAATACCGCTGCTGTTTTCTTTACCTTGTGAAATAGCGTGCTGAATAGCATCCTGTCTGCTCATTGGTCGGTTCATGAAAGTATGCACAATACTCATGCGATCAACAGATTATTTGTGTTTTGTTTTCATATTTATTGTTATTTTTCTGTTATCTAATGGGGACAACAGATGGAAACTAGCAATTGCGCCAAGTACCAATATTCATCATTCCTCCCTGACAAACTTAACACAATTTTTGCCGTCTCAATAACTGAAAGTAAATCTTTATAGAGTGGTGAGGTGAATAATGTTGCCGCTGACACTTTTAATCGCTGTTGATGTCATGTTTACATGATTTGTGCTGACGATCTAAAACATGACACCCACACTTTATTGTAGCGCCTGCGGTGGTTTCAGCCTCCTACTAGTCGTGCCAAGGGATTGTTTGCATGTGACACTCCACTTCAATCATCATCAAACATTTGAACGTTATATAGTTGTATAGTTGGGCAGTACTGTATTATATTTACATCTATATTATCTGCTTACCGCAGTGAATTATCTTTCGTTTGAAATCCTACTAAATTCTCCCCAGTCCAGACTGTGTAAATATACGTATTTAACCTTTAGGCCAGTTTCAGTGGTGTTTTAGAATTAATTGCACTTGCTCAGTGTCTCATGGGCATTATAGCTCATTTGCAAACAATGTATGCATTGCTGCATAATAAGTGTGCAGTATATTATGCAGTATATTGCTTGTACTGCGGTTAAGTAATAGTATGCTGATTTGTTGCAGCTAAATTGTTCGGTGGCTTTTCTTAATGAAGGATCAGGAATGTATTTCATTAGGGGGTCCAACATTTTCACAACATACAGTACTATACAGTATATAGTATAGGAGTATCTGTGTGGAGTGGACTGGTCGCCAGCCAATCACACGGCACGTATAGACAAACCTTTCATGGGGAGAACAAGCATGCAAACTCCACACAATGTCAATCATTTTGTTTGTTCGCTCCTCGACTTACTTTGCGTGCCCCCCCGTTGTGTTCCTCCCTTGCTTTTGCATTTCAAACTTATCACGTAATCAAGCAAGCGTTGCCGTTGCTTGGCAACAGGTGTGTGTTTTTAGATGAATCAGAGCGGGCAAAGACAGATTTGTCACAATGTGCCAAGCACACTCACAATGACAGTTCATGTGTGTAGTCGTACTTCAGTCCGTATTTGCATAATTTTGTAGCTGGCTCAGCTGAGGTGCCGTGAGACATGAAATGTGGTGAGAAATGACTGCACACGCCCACTGTGCCAACACAATGTACACTTGGGGAGAAGACACTTCCTAATTGCTACTCGAACAAATCAAATTCTTCTTTTTTTGTCAGCAGTCACATGACTCTTGTCTTGTCTTTTGTCCCTGCAGTTTAAGATGTACTGTATGTCTCCACATGGAAGAAAATAAGATATTTTAATCTTCCTCTTGTGTTAGCTTTCTGGTATCATCTCTATGTTAATGGGTTGGTTTTGACCCATGTATTAAATTAGCTATAAAATACACTAAAAACAATAATACTTTTGGTGTGGGCATTTTTTGTCACTATACCCCTCAATTTTTATTTCCAAAAATGGTAAAATTAACCTCAAAAGAATCATATTAATAAATTGAATTCTTTTGTGATTTGGCTATTACTGAGAACTATAGATACAGCTATAGATATCTCTTAAAGAGTCTTGAACCAGTCATGATGTGCTATATATATCACTATATTGACACTTACTATGGTACCCATTATGTCATTGGATGGTGATATCACCTCGTACGAGGTGCATTATTAAAAAAAACCAAAAAAACCCCCCCAAAAAACATTAAACTGTATTATGGAAAGCAGGAAGTGAACAAATGTAAAAGTACCAGTTACTGATTGTAAAAGTACCAGATTTTACAGATTTAATATAAAAACATTTCCTATTCCACATCTAAAATTGGTACGTGACAAAAATAAAATTAAAATATATTAAATATATAATTAAAATAATAAATAATATTATTAAAATAAAATAATAATATAAGAAGTATATATATATATATATATATATATATATATATATAAATAATATAAAAAATGAATGAATGAATGAATTCTAATAAATAATAAAATATTAAAATAAAATAAAATAAATAACTTAAACTATCTTAGGAAAGCAGGAAGTGAACAAATAGTTACTGATTGTAAAAGTACCAGATGGAGGGGTAGGATTTAATAAGCTTTGCTTCTTCCTACTTCTTTTGGACATGTGGAACTGTGAACTGATTATGTGATTATGTGTACTTATGATTTCAGTTGTGGCTCAAATTATTGCTTTATAATCATATTATTATAACCGGGTCGAAACCGACCCTAACACAACAGTGGTCATAATTTCAACCAGACCATTCTAAAATGTAGTAAAAATTATTTTTTTGGTTTTATTTTGTTGAAATCGAGTTTCCTGACAAAATCAAAAAGCCTTGATGCAATAAACAAATGTTATGTGATTCTTTTTATGCATTAAAATGTAAAACGGGTCGGTACCGACCCTAACAAAAGAGGAGGGTTAATTAATAGGGCACCCCATGGCGTGTACTTTCACATAACTATGTATTTGTATTTTTAGTATTTTGGTTTTATTTTGGTTTAAGTTATTTGTGCAGACCTGCATTGACTGGCTACAACATTAGGTACATTTGATGCAGCACAAGGGCGGCATCAAGCATTCTGCATTTATGGCCGGGATAAAATATCACTCCCATCTCAATATGTTGCTGTATGCACCTTGAGTCTTGTTTCATAACTCGTTTCATCTTCCACCTGCGCGCCAGTGACATCGTTGAGCCACGCTTCCTGTTTCGTTTTTTAAAATAAAGCAGTTCATCAACTGCTCGGTGTCAAGAGAAGCGTCGGGGGTCATTCGAGCCTGCGACGGAGCGGAGAACACCTCAAATGAGCAAACACTGTCACCTCTACCGCTACATCTTTGCCTCCAGGCTGTTGGGGGTGAATCACAACATCCCTCGCTATGGCGTGCCCAAGGCTGCAAGCCCAAAAAAAAGAAAACTCCAAATGTAATTTAGAGCTAATTTCCATGAAATTGCAGGATGACGTGCACTAACACACGCTGCATTATTGTTCAATATGTTCATAATTAAACAACCTTGTTATTCAATCTCTGTATCAAACACAAGAGAGGAACATCACCAAGGCCGCCTGCTGTGAGGAGTTTGGCAGGATGGGATGTTATCTGTGGAAATCTGTTTTACACTAGGAGAGAAGCATCGAAACAAAACATTGTGTAACATCCCGTGTATTTGGGCGCTTATTTATTATGTATGCTGTCTTTATATTTTATTCGCTGCACATTAGCTGTGCAGGAGAATACAATAAATTACATTCAAGGTTTTATATCCAAACCATAAACTCTACTGTTGAAGGGATGGAAATTGGCACATTCATTCATCCATTTTCTACCGCTTTTCCTCACAAGGGTCACGGAAGGTGCTGGAGCCTATCCCAGCTGTCTTCGGGTGGTCGCCAGCCAATCACAGGGCACATATAGACAAACAACCATTCACACTCACATTCATACCTATGGACAATTTGGAGTCGCCAATTAACCTAGCATGTTTTTGGAATGTGGGAGGAAACCGGAGTACCCGGAGAAAACCCACGCATGCACGGGGAGAACATGCAAACTCCACACAGAGATGGCCGAGGGTGGTCTCCTAGCTGTGAGGTCTGCGCGCTAACCACTCGACAAAGGTACAATTCAATATTAAAAAGGAAAATTCTATAATACGTGGTAGTATATTTTAAGTAAAAAAAAACAACGTAATTTTCTGGGGTTAAATACCGAATTCTGGATGGTCGAGGGTGGAATTGAACCCTGGTCTCCTAGCTGTGAGGTCTGCGCGCTAACCACTCAACCACCGTGCCGCCTGACAAAGGTACAATTCAATATTAAAAAGGAAAATTCTATAATACTTGGTACTATTTTTTAAAGTAAAAAAAACATCATAATTCATTCATTCATTCATTTTCTACCGCTTTTCCTCACGTAATTTTTTAAAAAAGTTTAAAAAATTAAAAAAAAAAACCAACATAATTTTTCAAATAAAAAAAAACAACCTAATTTTCTGGGGTTAAATACCGAATTCTGGAATTCTGGATGGCCGATGGTGGTATTGAAACCTGGTCTCTTAGCTGTGAGGTCTGCGCGCTAACCACTCGACCACCGTGCCACCCGACAAATTCAATATTAAAAGGGAAAATTTTTTTAAGTAAAAAAAACAATGTAATTTTTTAAGTAAAAAAAACAACATAATTTTCTGGGGTTAAAGATTGAATTCTGGAATTCTGGATGGCTGAGGGTGGTATTAAACCCTGGTCTCGTAGCTGTGAGGCCTGCGCGCTAACCACTCGACCACAATAAATTGGCACATATACTGTGGAATTAGGAATTTATTGCATCCATCAGAAGCATCATTATCAGAAGGGAAGAGAAGCTACCAGGAAGCCAAGTTTCTACTTGCACTTGAACCCAACATTGTTCACCCTTTATGACCACCATACTTGAACTTCTTCACCATTTCCGCCATCTCATATTTCCTTGCATTAAATCTAGCTTTGCACCTACTTTCATCTCTGCTTGGGTATAATTTAATCTCTGTGTTTTCCCTCCGGTGGTGAAATCTTTTTATCCCCCCCAGGGGAATGATGGTAATGTCAGCATGACCCATTGCGGGAAGTCACTCTGTACAAGCTTTGGTAGTGGATCATTTTTAAATGCATTTCTTTTTTTTTAAACATGATGGAATAGAATAGAAGAGTTATCAGGTCATGTCCTCTATTGATGGGGTTCATCGTTCCAATGGTATCTGCTTGCTAGCCAGCTAACTATACTGATAAATTGTAAGGCAAATACAGCATCAGTATGCATTAAGGGTACATTTACACTAGGGACGAGCCGGATGCTTGTTATAAATGGGTACATGTTGCAGATAATGCATTTAGGATGATTAGTTACGGGTGCAGAGTTTGGCACAGAAATAAAAGAGGCACGAGGACGCACCCCTGTGGCAACCTAGTGGAAGATCAGTCTTTCTGCTGTCGTGGAAAATTTCTGTAAGAAATAAACTGCTCAACGACAGATTGAGGCGTGCATAAAAATAGCTGTTATAGCCTAACTTTGAGGTACTGATTTCATATTCTTGTGTGCTGATACGTACCTTCTAGGTACTTCTAAACAACAAAGACACAAAACTACAGTAAATGTATGCTGTCATCAAAAGTGCATATGAATTTTAGAATTTTGTGGTATTGGTGGAGTACTTTTGCTAGTTTTAATGCTAAACTTACATAAATGTACCGTATGCACGATGCTCATGCGTTCAACAGATTATTTGTGTATTGTTTTTATATTGTTTATTGTTATTTCTCTGTTATCTGATGGGGACAACAGATGGAAACTAGCAATTGCGCCACGTACCAATATCCATCATCCATCACTTAACTTAACACAATTTAACACAATCACAACAAAGACGCATCAACAAGGCAAATTTGTCTGGAGATTTCACAGACAAATTTTGACAAATCTTACCTTCATTATTTTGACTGTAAAATTGGAGATCAGGAAAATCCTGGTCCCCACACATCTGTCCTAAATGCATGGTTTAACGCAAGAACCAGCCTTTTTTATTCCCACTCCCATTTCGTCAATGTCACATTCTCATTCCCACAACAAGCAGACAAAAAAAAAAACACTGTCAGTGACAGATGCACAATCGTGCCCGCTGTGCTGTTAAAAAAAATTGTGTATTTTATGAAACAAATTTAAGATTGCAAGGTGTATACTGCCACGTATTGAATCTGACAAGTCATTATCTTCTGAAGACAATGTTTCTGTTTATTCAGGAGTGGCAATGAACCCCACTGGATCACACAGAAAGACCTGAATGATCTTGCCTGTGATTTGCATTTATCTAAACAACAGTCAGAGCTCCTGGCATCCCGGCATTAAGTGGTGGAACCTGACTAAGGCCGATGATGTAAGGATCACCAGTTTCAGGACACGGAACAAAGAGTTTGTTGTTACTCAACATGGAGAACAGGTTGTGCACTACTGCACAAATGTCTCTGGCTTCTTGACCTTAATTGGTTTCTCACAGAATCCCTCAGTCTGGCATCTTTTCATAGACTCTTCCAAGCGGAGTCTCAAGGCTGTGCTTCTGCATAATGGGAATAAACACCCCGGCATTCCCATTGTCCACTCAGTCTATCTGAAGGAGCTCCTTTTAGAATCTGTTAAGTATGACCAGTACCAGTAGGCTTTCTTTGGTGACTCCGAGGTTATTGGTGTCATTATGGGTAGAAGGACTGTGGATGTAGGAGTACTTTCTCGCCTGGTGAACACCTCTTCATATCAAGCATTTTTTATATCAAAAATTTTGTGAAGGACATGGACAAAAATGGAGCTGTCTTCCAACACTTATGCACTCTGCTTTCAGCTCTGAGTTCTGCTAAACTCAAGGAGGGCATCTTGGTTGAATCTCAGATCCGAAAGGTCATGAAGGATATGAATATGTGGAGCTTCTCACCTCAAAGGAACTGAGATCATGCAGAGCCTTTAAGTCAGTCTGTGATGGCTTCCTTGGTAACACACGGGTACCAGAGTGTATTGAGGAGTTGTTGCAATCTTTTGTCACTTTCTCCATTCCCACAACAAGCAGACAAAAAAAAAACCACTGTCAGTGACTGATGCACAATCGTGCCTGCTCTCCTGTTAAAAACATTGTGTATTTTATGAAACAAATTTAAGATTGCAAGGTGTATACTGCCGCATATTGAGAGGGGAGTAAAATTTAATTCCAGTCATAAATGCAGAATGGCCAGTCAATGCAGGTTTGCACAGCGCTATTTTCAGCACCCGTTTTTTTACTCCAATTTTTTTAGTCCCCCTCCTATTTCTTCAATGTCACTTTCTCATTCCCACAACAAGCAGACAAAAAAAAAAACACTGTCAGTGACTGATGCACAACCGTGGCCGCTGTGCTGTTAAAAACATTGTGTATTTTATGAAACTAATTTAAGATTGCAAGGTGTATACTGTCACGTATTGAGAGGGGAGTAATATTTTATGCCAGTCATAAATGCAGAATGGCCAGTCAATGCAGGTTTGCACAGCACTGTTTTCAGCTCCCGTTAATGCAATAAATTGCTTAGTCCAATTTTTTTAGTCCCACTCCCATTTCTTCAATGTCACTTTTTCATTCCCACAACAGACAAAAAAAACACTGTCAGTGACTGATGCACAATCGTGCCAGCTGTCCTGTTAAAAACATTGTACATTTTATGAAACAAATTTAAGATTGCAAGGTGTATACTGTCACGTATTGAGAGGGGAGTAATATTTTATGCCAGTCATAAATGCAGGTCTGCACAGCGCTGTTTTCAGCACCCATTTTTTTAATCCAATTTTTTTAGTCCCACTCCCATTTCTTCAACGTCACTTTCTCATTCCCACAACAAGCAGACAAAAAAAACACTGTCAGTGACTGATGCACAATTGTGCCAGCTGTCCTGTTAAAAACACTTTCTTTTATTAAACAAATTTAAGAAGGTGTATACTGCCATGTATTGATTGAGCAATAAATTGCTTACTCCAATTGTTTTTTTGGTCCCACTCCCATTAATTATTTTGCATTTTGAAGCTCTACTTAGAACCTCATTAAGACCCAACAGTGCAAAAAGTAAATTCTTGCAATTTTTCAACTGCTCTTAAAATTTTGATCAGAACTGTATAATACATTTCGGAAATGTCATAAATAAACATCCTCTCTCCAGTTATTTATCATTACACAGCTGTCACACAGACACCGTCCCACCTCTGTTACGACTCTCATGCTACCTCAGTGGCATTTATACAAGAGAAAGCAGGGGGGAAAAAAGTGGGATAAGTGCCAGCTTTTACAGGAATTGTCAAAGGCGCTTATGACAACAGCCGTTGTAGGAGTTTGGCAGCAGTTTGAAAATCCACTTCACCGGAGCACCATGTTCTTCAAAGAGTTTCATTTCTTACAAAGAACTCCTGTTTGAATGGGATTTGTGCTTCTTTGACTGTTTTGTTTATTCAAAGATTTTTTGAGAAATTTGTAGAACTTATCATTCTGCTTCCGAGTAAAGATGGCAGTGCTTTTTTTTCTAGATGTGTAATTATGCGTGGCATCATGTCTTATTCATTTGCACTATGCATGTACCACAGCTGCACTTATTTATAGCATTGGTTGTAGCATAGAGATGATGTCTTAGCTATCTTTCAAGAATTTTTTGCAAAGCAATGTGATTCATAAAAACACACAAATGCACATTATTGGACTCATGTGGTCTAACAGCGAATCAAATATAATATATCCCAGTTTATATGAGTCAAGACTGGGGGTGCTCCGGCCGATATCAGTGAAAAAGGACGGTATCGATATCGGACGATACTTCCTTTAACCCTTACTTCCTTTAAATGACCCATACTAGAATGAATGCGTTTTTATGCCAATTTTGCCATTTTGGTTAGGAATAATCACTTGTATGATATTTAATATTATATTTAAGACCACACAAGAATGATTTCATGTTAGAAACATCTTAATTTTTCACTTTTTTCCATCTTTGAAAAAGAAAATGACCCCGTACAACAATAGAAAATGTGAGGATCCATTGTGTGTTGCATAAAGGTAAGTTAAAATGTGAGCGGCATGATATCAAAAACATGTTTTTTGAGGAATACCTGGAATATGAAATGGCAAAATTTTTTCATTACGAAGATATTTCAAGAAAGCAACCTGGCCGGGTCATTTTTGACCCACTTATGGAAGGTTGGGGTAGTAACACAAAAACAGAAAATTCCTAAAATTTATAAAAGATAAGTTAAAAATGTGAATGGCATGATATCAAAAACATGTTTTTTGAGGAATACCTGGAATGTGAAATGATAAAATTTTTTCAATTTTTTCATTTTCATTTTTTCAAAACAACCTGACCGGGTCATTTTTGACCCACTTATGCATTTAAGGGTTAAAATGGTGATCCCCTCCAGCGCTCAGCATTCAGATTAAGCATGTCTGCCGTGTGTGGGACTTCCTGTGTTCGTGAGAGTGATGTAAGTTTTGCACACTACAAAAGGTGAGTTTGTAAAAGCAGCTCTCAAACGGAAAAAAACATATAAAGACCATATAGATTTTGTACGTGTGTGTGTTTTGGGCTTCACCCTTAGAATGAATAATGGAAGAGGCCCGGTGGAATGATTAAATGCTCTCTCTTCCCACCACTTTCTCATGCTGCAGCAAGGCCATGCGATGCATGCCGGTGAAAACACTAGATACTGCACATTGGGTTATCTTCTTATACTGGTTTTTGACTGATATTTTATGTATAATCCATGAAGTGCTCAGGTTATATTAGCACAATTCCTTCCACAGCTTCTGAACAATAGATGCACCCTGGTGTTATGTTAGCAGCATATTGAAAAGCTCATAGATGCACAGTCAGGATCTTATTAAATGGCAGTTTATATGCTAAGCTGTCTTTGACTGTTTGTCCCAATGGAGGCTTTGTCCCAATCATATTATGTATCTATGGGTCATAATTTTAAACCATATGTTTTCACAAAGCTTACATTGTAATCATCCCATTTTTTTTAAATGTGAGTCCACCCACATTTCAGTAAGCATTTTTACAACAATTTCCATATAGTAAAGCAACATGGGATCCAATTAAATGCATTAATTAAATGCAGAAGTCAAAGAGTCTTTAAATATGAATGAATTGCTCTGAAAAACACAAGTTATATAGGAGGCGATTGGAATAGGGCTGCATGTATTAAATATCATGAATATGCCTGGTATTCCTTCATTCTCCCGTCACAAATTGTTGGCTTTGGCTTGTTCGTACTGGCTCCAGAAACTGACATTTAGCATTTGGGAAGCTGTTGTAATGAGCTAAAAGCTTATGGTACTTTTTGTAGCCGGAAAGCTGCAACTCCCTTTAGTGAGTCAATAAAAGCTGCTTTCATTTGCAACCAAGTTATTACCATATACTTGTTTTTCGGTTTGTTTTTGTCATTTTTGTTGGCTTTTCTGCCAGTAACCTTAAAGATACTTGAGCGATGAAGTGTTTCAATGAGTTCCATCACTGAGACAATGATTTTAATTGTTCAGAAAGGCTTAACAAGTTGCACTGAGAATGTACAGTTTATACAGTTAGCACGATTTTACATCTCTGCACTGTCAAGGTCTCACAAGTTATTGTTATTCTTCGTTTTTGTGTCCAAAAATTAGCATTTTTGCCACAGAAAACACATCACATTCACCCTAAATTGTTAATAATTTATGAATATGTGATAATACATGTTATATACATGTTTATGTCTGTATGCGGCTGCACTGCGGTCGAATGGAGCTAGGAGACCCGAGTTCAATCCCACCCTCGGCCATTTCTGTACTCAATAAAAAATTTTCAGTCAGTGACTGATGCACGATCGTTCCCGCTTGTCTTGAATAAAAATATGCACCGTGTACGTTATGAAACGAAAGATTGCAAGGTACATACTGCAAAGTATTGAGAGGGGTGTCATATTTTAGACATATTTGCTTGATGTCGGGGGCTGCACGACGGAGACCAGGGTTCAATTCCACCCTCGGCCATCTCTGTGTGGAGTTTGCATGTTCTCCCCGTGCATGGGTACTCCGGTTTCCTCCCACATTCCAAAAACATGCTAGGTTAATTGGCGACTCCAAATTGTCCATAGGTATGAATGTGAGTGTGAATGGTTGTTTGTCTATATGTGCCCTGTGATTGGCTGGCCACCAGTCCAGGGTGTACCCTGCTTCTCGCCCGAAAACAGCTGGGATAGGCCACAATGAGGATAAGCAGTAGAAAATGAATGAATGATTGACATGACTGATATATATATGAATGACATTTCACATTGTGTTTGGTGGTCATTGAATGCACCATATATACATTTATCAGCCTCACAGCTGTCATATAGATGACAGGACACAGCGATATTAAAATATTGCCCTTAGCCTTCATAACAATACCTATAAAGTAATGTCTTACCACAGTTTGTCACTACACTAATTGTATTGGAAGGTATGAATACATACAAAGATGTCTGGTGGGATACATATTGGTCACCTACGATGATGCATTTCTTTCGTTTAGGCACCCTTCACAATTGATCACAATGTCATATAAATCTGATCATTGCCATGTCTTTCTGATGCTTTTATCCCCATCAACCTTTCTGTTGCCTTCACGGATGTCATATTTGATCTCACGGCTCACTGCTTTACCTTTTGGCTGCTCAGGTTTTTTATATAGTTATTGAACCCACAGTGGTCCTCTGCTTGACCGCTTAAAAAAACCCAAGACACATTTAAAGTAGGTGAAAGTGTGCTGTCTCTCCGCTAACCGCCTCCCACTTGTTTGATCAAGCTCGGTTGTACCATCACCTTGTAGCATTACGCATTATGCATTTCTAATTCCGTTAAAAATAATCTCACCTCATTTGAGATTAGCTTATGAAGATAAACGGCTGCGATGGCTGCCTGGCGAGAGGATGTCTGCTCCCACAAAGTGCACACACGCTCAATGCCGGGGGAGGCGAATTAAACACATGCACGCACAGCAAAGCAGGAAAGGACATACGGTACACACAGAAAACACGCAATTTAATACATGGAAAAACTACAATGTTGACTGCTGGATGCATGCTGAGGAGAAAGGTCATATTCAGCAATTGGCATATACATTAAATGTACATCCAGAGTTCAGCATCATAGATTTTGGTAATGGTAATGGTATTATTTCATTTGAACATGCATCAGATTACAATTGACTGCATCACATAATCAGTTCACAGTTCCACATGTCCAAAAGGAGTAGGAAGAAGCAAAGCTTATTAAATCCTACCCCTCCATCTGGTACTTTTACAATCAGTAACTATTTGTTCACTTCCTGCTTTCCTAAGATAGTTAAAGGTTTTTTTTATTTTTATTTTTTTAAAATATTTTATTATTTATTATAATTCATTCATTCATTTTTATATTATTTATATGAGTATATTTTATATTTATTATATTATAATTTTATTTTAATAATATTACTTGTTATTTTAATTATATATTTAATATATTTTAATTTTATTTTTGTCACGTACCAATTTTAGATGTGGAATAGGAAATGTTTTTATATTAAATCTGTAAAACCAGTGACAAGACTTTGAAAAATATTGTATTGACCCAAATATTGTGTCAGGCGCCTATTTTAATTGGAAAACACAGCAGAGATAGTGGACAAGCGCAAAAAAGTTGGCAATTATATATGGTTTATGGTGTGTGTGTGTGTGTGTGGAGACGGCAACAAGCACCACTGTCTGTATGAATCTATTCTTCTTTTCCCTCCTACTCATCCTTCCATCTTATCTGAGCTTTATTACAAAGTCCTATTCCGCTCCTGTTTTATGTGCATTAATGAGCCATCCCTGTTTGCCGGGGCACAGCTAGAAAGACAGCGTGGCATCTGGAAACATTGGAAACATGTTCCCTCAAGACTATTGCTATTCATATACCAAAATATGGTAGTCACTACCGCAGCAGGGAAGTCAGCAGAGCGTGCAAAAATATAAAACCATATCTCATACTCCAAGGGAAAGTTACAATCTAATGACTGTATTTTGGCCGGTGGAAGCCACTTTGCTGTATAATTACTCTATCACCTGTTAACCATGCATGCATAACTCAATGGAGACCTCAGAGTGTCATTGCATGTGTAATTCACAGATTTGCATTCATTATAAATGGGAGTGCTATAATAAGGAGGTAATGTAGGGCAGCATATAGATGGAATCCCGCTTCCACATCTTTACCTTGTCTGGTTGGCACACCAGCACATCGAGTAAAGGAAGACATCCACAGATCCTTTTAGAACAGCTGTGAGGGTTAACATGAGGGTTCTTCAACCAATCAACTGAGTGCCTTTCATTGCCTTTAAATGTGCACCAGTTAGCACATACACATGTAATCTCTTCCTAACAGTCCAACACTGCGCTGGGTGCGCTTCACCTGCGCCAAAAAGAGACCAAGTCGGAGCTAGAGAACTCTCAGCGCAAAAGGTGTGCTGTTTTGTTACAAAATTGTCACTGAGCCAAGCTGAAAATGTGGACAGCTCCCATGGTGCGCCGACACGCCCATCTCAGCACAGTCCAGTCTACCAAATTGGCCTGCGCACAGTGGTGCGCTGGACTAAATTACCATTGCGTTGGCTGCACCACGACATTAGAGCCCAGTATGTGACATTGTATTGTGATAACTCCGCCCACTACATTATGCAAATGATCCGCCCAGCAAGTATTTGGAGTCACAGTCAACAACTCCAACATGGCACCACTGTGTAACCATGACAATGGAAAACAAATGCGCTGAGGCCATGTCCATATGAATACGGATATTTTCGCACATCTGGTTCCAAAAACATTTCTATCCACATGCCACCATTTGGAACCAATTTCTATCCACACCAATACACATACACAGGCTGTCATGCGCAGTCCTGGATCGTTAAGGCAATTTTAACCAATCAGAGTCCGTTGACGGATCAAAACAACAAAACTGAAAATGGGTGAAACATTCATTCATCATTTTCTACCACTTATCCTCACAAGGGTCGCGGGTGTGCTGGAGCCTATCCCAGCTGTCTTGGGGTACTTCGGGAAGAAGCAAAGCTTATTAAATCCTACCCCTCCATTTGGTACTTTTACAATCAGTAACTGTTACATTTGTTCACTTCCTGCTTTCCTAATATAGTTTAAGGTTTTTTTTTGTTTAGTTTTTTTGTTTTTTTTAATAATGTACCTCGTAAGTTTAAAAAAAATTTAAATGTAAAAAAAAAAATATATATATATATTTTTATAATTTTTTTTTAATATAAACATTTTTTACATTTTTTATTTGTTCACTTCCTGCTTTCCTAATATAGTTTAAGTTTTTTTTTTTTTAATGTTATTTTTGTCACGTACCAAAGTACAAGGTGATATGACAATACAGTGACATAATGGGTACCATAGTAACTGTCAATATACTGATATGTATAGCACATCATGCTAAAATGTAGCAGATGTTATCACTACAATGCTGTGCAGTCTAGTTCATCAAAAACCTCCACATGCGTGTGGATGAAAAGCCAAAACTTATGGAAAAATATGCTGTATTTTTGTGGACAGGGCCTGAGAACCTACTCTAAACCAGCCACAATAAAAAAATGGAGGTCATTTGTAGTGATGTGGCTCAGGTGTGCCACCTTGACAACAGTCCTGGTTACTTTCACTTTAAAAAGGATTTATATGGATAGTGCTGGTGGTGTGCTTGATGGCAGCTGAGCTCTGCGACGGCTTGATTCATTATTGATTGCTTCCTATTCTTGGAGCGACTGTTGCAACAATGTTTGAACTAAACGTGCGCCCGGTGCTAAGGTGTAGGTATGGCATCTGTCAGTAGGAACCTGACTGAAGAACGGATGGAGGGAGACGTTAACTCTAATTGGACTCTGATATGAGCTTGCACACTTTTATGACTCTTTGTCCTTTTTTTGCTGTTTTTACCCATGGTGGTTATTTTCGGTGAGGCGGTTTGTGGCGTTTCCCTTTTATTGCCACTAGTGTTTCAGATTTTGTGACATACTTATTTTATACACATAACAAAAGAACCAAGATGTGTTTTGAACTATTTACTCTGAGCGATCAATGCCAGCAGCTATGTGTAAAAATCAGATTTATGCCCTGGGCCACAAAAAGAAGACTTTTGTGAATTTTTTTTTTTTTTACATATTCCTTCTCAAGGTGTCCCGCTTCCCCGGGCAGCTTGTGACACGTGTTGTCTATGTGATGTTTACGTGCATATGAATGATTATGTATTTTGGAAGATATTTTTTTTTCAATTTCCAGACAGGCAAGTTTTCCAACTAGGGTCCTTCCAACTCAACAAGCCGCCGATGCCTCGCTTGCTCATCATCCCAACTCCACACGTAGACAAAGGAAAGAGTAATACCTTCCTACAAGCTCCTCTCCCTTGAATGATACATGCTTGTATTTACCATACGGCAAATCATTTGATATTAGACACTCTCATCTCTTACGGAACAAACATCGGCAAGTGTGTTCATAAACATTCCAAATGAAGTACTTAGTTGTGACAATGAATCCTCTCTTGGCTGTAATAAGCCGGATGGTTAGAGAAGATGTTGAATTATGGAAACTCGGGATGGGAGATTGCTGTCACTCATTCAGTCAGACAGACAACGACAGTTCCTCCTGCACTAAAAGTGATACACGGTTTCTGCATGAGCCTGAATCCGATCTGTGGCCGATCAATGGGAGCACCCCAATTATAATGTCGACTATATTGGGTAATATGGTAATGGTAATGGTTTAATTTCATTTGAACATGCATCAGATTCCAATTGAATGCATCACATAATCAGTTCACAGTTCCACATGTCCAAAAGGAGTAGGAGGAAGCAAAGCTTATTAAATCCTACCCCTCCATCTGGTACTTTTACAATCAGTAACTGTTACATTTGTTCACTTCCTGCTTTCCTAATATAGTTTAAGTTTTTTTTGTGTGTGTTTTTTTTAATATTTTTAAATAATGTACCTTGTAAGTTTTAATTTTTTTTTAAATGTTTAAAAAAATGTTTTTATTAAATTTTTTTAATTTTTTTTTTTTACATTTTTTTTAGACATTTTAAAAATAAATTTTGTCACGTACCAAAGTATGAGGTGATATGACCATACAGTGACATAATGGGTACCACAGTAACTGTCAATATAGTACAGTATATAGTATATATAGTATAATACGAGTGTAAAGGTGAATATAGGTGTGTTATTTCATCTCTGGAGGGCTCTTAAACTGCATTTAGAAAAAGTTTTTTATACTCAAACTACTAAAATATTCATTTTATAAATGAGGAATCCCACTTTGTGGAAATTCACTTATCACGGTCATATCTGGAACCAATTAACTGTGAGCCAATCAATTCATAACATCATGTTGTCTTCAATAATATCTTATTTTGGTGACTGTAACATAAATATAAATATGTCAATATGAATGAAACAGTAAGAATTAATAGCCTTTTTTGCAAACTTCTGATTTGGGAGTTCTGTGTTGAATCCGCGGAAGAGAAATGAGATGTGCACCAAGTTGGCTGTCAAACTATTTCTCATTTTAATAAGGCGAAGAATGTCTGGACCTTGAGTCGCTCTTCTTTCCACCGTTCAGGGGCTCAATTCCGTTTGGCTTAGCTGATACCAGCGGTTACGCTGACCTCACGTTTCGGAGGTTTCAAGGTTAAATCTCTGCAATTTCTCACAAAAATAATCTCATTATGCGAAAGGTTCTGGATTTGGTCAAACACTTGAATATAATAATCTGACTCTCCAAAGCCTCATGTTAACCTCTACTCTCTCAGGTCTTTTCACACGCCCTTTTTTTCCCCCAATCCATTTTGTGGTACATTTTGCCCACAAGGATGTAATTTGCCAGTAAATTTCCTTAAAAAATGCATTGCATGGCTGAATAGCTCTGTGGCACTGCAGCGAGTTTGGAGTACAAGCAGTGTGTCACGCTAATTGCTCTTCATTTGAATAAGATAAAGGTCTTCTCTGATTTATGTAAAGTGGGAACAAAAAAAAATACTTATAACTCCGAGCCCTCAAATTGAGGTGAAATATGATTATTAAAGGTTTAAATGCAATCACGATACATTTTATTACTCGTTTGAACACAGGATGTTGGATTTTGAAGCAATTTTTCCAATAGAAAATACTGTATATGAAAATAATATTCATTCATTGATTCATTTTCTACTGCTTATCCTCATGAGGGTTGCTATGGGGTGCTGGAGCCTATCCCAGCTGTCTTCGAGCGAGAGGCGGCGCCAGCCAATCACAGGGCACATATAGACAAACAACCATTCACACTCACATTCATACCTATGGACAATTTGGAGTCGCCAATTAACCTAGCATGTTTTTGGAATGTGGGAGGAAACCGGAGAACATGGAAACTCCACACAGAGATGGCCGAGGTTGGGATTGAACTCGGGTCTCCAAGCTGTGAGGTCTCCGCGCTAACCACTCGACTACCGTGCAGCCCTGGTCACAAACATCTGCCATGAAAACACCATGCAATGCTAATGTTGACTCATTGGTGAATACAAAGAGAAATAATAACGGGTATGCTGGAGCCTATCCCAGCCAGCCAATCACAGGGAACATATAGACAAACAACCATTCACACTCACATTCATACCTATGGACAATTTGGAGTCGCCAATTAACCTAGCATGTTTTTGGAATGTGGGAGGAAACCGGAGTACCCGGAAAAAACCCACGCATGCACGAGGAGAACATGCAAACTCCACACAGAGGGTGGGATTGAACTCGGGTCTCCTAGCTGTGAGGTCTCCGCGCTAACCACTCGTCCACCGCGCAGCCCGAAAATAATATATAGACCCAAATATAAGACAACCAAGCAATTAAGGGAATTAGAGTAACAGCAACAGGGACAATGAAAACAAACGACTTTTAGATATGCGTGGTTGCATCATTGTGTTGAAGTGTTGGATTTCTTTCTCCGTCCAATTCATTGTGGCACTGCCCTGTCATCACATGCAACACATCTCAAACGCAGCTGTCAGGTCTGCACAACAGAACACCTCAGAG
This sequence comes from Doryrhamphus excisus, assembly GCF_030265055.1. Lineage (NCBI taxonomy): Eukaryota > Metazoa > Chordata > Actinopteri > Syngnathiformes > Syngnathidae > Doryrhamphus > Doryrhamphus excisus. The sequence continues at coordinate 14,576,645 of NC_080475.1, read as the reverse complement.
GAATTTCACAATGTGTCTATGTGTGAGGACGTGTGAAATGTAAAGCTGTCGCTTCAAGTTCATGTCTTGTACGATGTCACAAGGAGGACAGGCCTCCTGCGCAAACATCACAGCTGTAGTCTCTGCATATCATCATCATCACATTTGTCAAACCGGTTATTGTCAGCCAATTGGACCGCGCTTTGATTACACAGGGCTCAGTCACATTGCATATGCTAGCAATCAGTGAAACAGCAGCTTTATTGAGCGGCGGAATAATAATATCAGCATCAATTTTGTCTCTCTTCTGTTCAAAATTAGTCAGGTGTCAAATTGGCGTTGACGTGAAAATTAATTTAACATTACTCATATGACTTGCATAATTAAAAACCTTTAAATAGGATTATTGGTACCATTGAGAAGGAGGAAACGACAAATAAAACAAATAGAAAAAAAATGTCAATAGGCCAACGTTTTATTATACACTCCCGATTTATGATACGATCAGTCATGCTCAATACTATATATTTTTTATGTTGATAAATTATCTGAGCCCCTATATTTTCCAAACCACAGAGCAAGCTGCTTCCTGCTGCCTGCTCCCAGAAGTAATAAGCGGGAAAAGTTTTTGTCAAGTTCAGGCCCACAGTGACAGGAAAGGAAAGGTCAGGTTAAAAACAATGCTCATATTTCTTAGCAGTGGACAAGGAAAATGTTGGTTTATAGGAAGTAATCAAATTGAAAACTATAATAAAAGAGATTATTTGTGTGATGCAAGCTTTACACAGACCACATAAATGGTCTTAATAAAATAATTTAGAATAATGATAGATGGTACTGAAATATTATTGTGAAACCTAACAAATTAACAAAATAACAATATAATTAATCCACATTTATATAATAATTAGGGCTGTCAATCAAGTTAAATATTTGATCATGATTAATCATGTTTTGGTCACAGTTAACTCAGAATTAATCACATTTAATCTCAGATAGAAATACGTTTTTATGTATAATAAGTAGGGGAAATCTTTTTGTGGTAAACGATTGGATGTGCAATTACAATAATAATTACATCTAATTTTATGTAAAAGGATATCAATTTTGGACCGATGGGCCATTATTTAAAACAATACCGTCAACAAGCATTTTTTGTATGTTCCGCAAATACAAAATGTGAGCAAGTGAGACCTCTCACACTGACAAACAGCTCAAAATAAGATTTGTTTGTTTATGATATGGTTGCACGTCAGTCGAGTGGTTCGATTCCACCCTCGGCCATCTCTGTGTGGAGTTTGCATGTTCTCCCCGTGCATGCGTGGGTTTTCTCCGGGTACTCCGGTTTCCTCCCACATTCCAAAAACATGCTAGGTTAATTAATTAGCGACTCCAAATTGTCCATAGGTATGAATGTGAGTGTGAATGGTTGTTTGTCTATATGTGCCCTGTGATTGGCTGGCGACCAGTCTAGGGTGTACCCCGCCTTACGCCCGAAGACAGCTGGGATAGGCTCCAGCACCCCCGCGACCCTCGTCAGGAAAAGCGGTAGAAAATGAATGAATGAATGAACAATATAATAAGTATACAAATACGTAGATATAAAAATAATAAAAAATGAATGAATGAATGAATTATAATAAATAATAAAATATTAAAATAAAATTTAAAAAAGAAACTTAAACTATCTTGGGAAACCAGGAAGTGAACAAATAGTTACTGATTGTAAAAGTACCAGATGGAGGAGTAGGGTTTAATATGCTTTGCTTCTTCCTACTCCTTTTGGACATGTGGAACTGTGAACTGATTATGGGATGCACTCAATTGGAATCTGATGTATGTTCAAATGAAATTGTGCCCTGTGATTGGCTGGCGACCAGTCCAGAGTGTACTTGCCTCTTGCCTGAAGACAGCTGGGATAGGCTCCAGCACCCCCACGACCCTTGTGAGGATAAGCGGTACAAAATGAATGAATGAATGACTGTTTATGATACTGGTTTTAAATTCTAAATGTTAGTTTTTCTATCACTGATGTGAAACAGATCCATCAGATATTTGACATTATTTCAAAGTAACTAGCTACTAAAAGTTTTATTATACAGCAAAGTGACATTTATGATGTGACTGACACATGCGATCGACCCACACTAACTTTGCCATCGACCAGTAGATCTCGATCGACATAATGGTCACTCCGGGAGTACAGAGAGACAGATGATGGATCGAGAGGTTTAATGGCTGGGTGGGTGATGGGGGTCTTAGTTTCACAACTTTTAGCAGTTCTTTTTTGTCTGCACTCTGTCTCTCTCTTGTTGGAATTCTATTCTATTCTATCGAGAAATGCTGGAGATGACCCTTTATCAACCAAACAAACAACAAATCCACAATCATTCCTGTGCAATCTGCAGACAAATGGTCTTTGGTTGTGTTCATCAACCAGGTGATGATAGAAAGCTGTTATCTCATTGCTGCCTCAGGTGGTCTTTTTATTTGTATCCTCTTTCTTCCATATTCTCTTTTGTTGAGCCACTAAGTCCTCCCCGCCCCATTCTCACTTCTCACGGCATGCAGAGGATTTGAAAGGACTATTGATTGAGTGAAGAGGAAAATAATGGTTGCGTTATACACACTATACACTAATCCGGCAAACAGGGCAACAATAGAAAGATAAAAAAAAACTCAGGAAGTGATAAATGAGAAGAAACAACACCTTCATAAATCCTGCTGGAGATTAAAACTGTTAGGTCCACCGCCCCTGACCATCCCACTGAAGCACCGCAGGGAGTATTTATTGATCATGTATTGACACATTGTCACAGGGATGAGTGCATTGGCCTTTAATTCTCACTGTGGGATTTCACCTTTGATTTGTCTAAAACAGACTTTCTTACGCAATACCATACAAATGTCTGAAAACAGTCAGTATCTGGCGGGACTACTATTGCCTCAAATATCGTAAACGTCAATGCTGAGCATCCCAAACATGATCAGTGGGTGACATGTCCAAATGGGTTGTCATCTTAAAATAAACCACGCCCACTTCCGGTTCATAAATTGCCCACTTTGAGTACAGATACTGATACAGATAGCAGCTCATCCTAGTTCCTACTATCCAGCATGCAGAATAAAAAGTACGTATGGTAAATAGTCTGGTCAACTACTGTAGAAATCCTCCCCCCGAGGACTCTAAGTGGGTTTCGAATAGAGGATAAGGGAATCTTAAAGAACCAAATCATAGAATAGGAACCAGATTGTTTATTCCTGATAACAATACCCTGTATGCCTACAAGTAAGCGGGTCTTATTACAGCGCAGCTGCAAAAAAGCACCCTTCCTTTCTTTGCCCGGACGTTTTTATACACTCAAGATTGTATAAGAGGCTGTAGAGTCCTGGACCAATCAGCTTTTGCCACTGCCCTTACTTGAACTGCTTCTTTCATGGTGTTTCTGCTTTCATTTGTTCGCAGGGGCATCAAGGCATCTAGAACATTTTGCTTTTTTTTTGTTGCAAAGCAAACTGTCATATGCGTACCCGATGTTTCCACCTTAACTGTCAGTTGTCACTTTAGTCTTTTTTTGTGTGGGTGCATGTAGAGGATCTTACTTGTGTCTGTATTTGTGAGACTATGTGTTTGTTTTAGCTTTTACCTTTAGCTAGCAAAATTGAGCAAATACCTTCACTACCCGACTAAAACTAGCATTAACTGTTAAGTTCTTCCTGGATCCACTCGATGCTTTGCTGTCTTTTACTTCATTTAGTCAAGTGGGCAACATGTGACACAAGTATATATAAAGTTAATTTTAAAAGAAGGTTGTTTTTTTTTGTCTTTTAGATATGGTTGACTGAAGATGAAATGGCAAAATAAAAGGGAAGACAAAAAAGGTTGAGTAAAGGACAAATGGAACAGTCAATTAAGCAAATAGTGTCCATCAAAGTGGAGTTATAAATAGCCAACAAAGGGGGCGGGGGGGCGATGGTATAGGATGGAGACAAGAGAGAAGGGATGCTAGTGATGAAAAAGATGCTGTGGGATCAAAGCCTCTTTTGAGTCTCCTAAACCAAGGCTTTGGAAGAGAAGCAAAAACATGACAAAAAAAAGAAACGAAAAAGACGCTTCACATTTTTCACTTTGCTGTGACTCACATCGGGCTGCCTCTCGGTGATAACGGATTTGGTCGGCAAGCACCAAGTGCCGTCAAACAGCCGCAGTGTAATAAGTCTGCAGGTTACGCCACGGTTGCTATGGTGACTCCCCGGGTGACAAGCAGAGAACAGAGCCCCACTTTCCTTAATTAGAGGAGATTGCGCATGATTACACCAAGACTGGGCCAAATCATGGGCATAGTCAGTTTCCAGGTATCATTGTGGGCGCACACATGGAGACGTTTTTCGATTTTAAGACAAAATAAAACAAAATGAATATTTTCTTTTAATATGAAACATATAGAAAATTAACTTCTCGCTTCCTTGTGAGCAAATGAAAACAGACTACAAGTTGTGTGCATGCATGGAAGTTGGGACAGTTGGAAAAGCAGCAGTGTAGTGTATCACTAGCCACGTTTACATGAGGAGTTTTTCTCTTCTGAATGACCTTTCCGAAAACAATGGTATACATGGAAAGGAATATTCCAATCTCTTGTCTACATGCGCCGCTATAATCAACCAGAATAGTCAATGGGGCATACGTAGTAAAACGTAAACATCAACATCACGTGATACCGACTTCCTCGAGTTTTTCTTTCACTTGTTGGAATAACTCCGTATTGCCAGTTTTTCCTTCGTCCAGTCTTGAAATTTAGTTTGAATCAAAAACAAACTTTCCACAGCAGTCCAGTGCCGATTGCTCGCCTCCATTTTTAAAACTGAAGAACGTCTCGAGCTGCGTGTTACGTCATATCTGAAAGAACGCACCCGGGATAAATTTAAACAGGAAAAGATCATATTCAATCTTGCTAATATTTTATAATTAAACTGGGGACATGTTTTATATAGATATATATTTTCTTTTTTAATAAAACTGGACTTGTGAATGGCGTATAGAAGGGTTTAGATTCTGTTCCACAGATGGCGGTAATGCACACGAAAGCTGCTTGCCAACCGCCAATAAACAACAGAAGAAAAACACCACGAAGAAGAACGCACCCTGACAACTTTCCGTTTGAGCGGGTACAAGATACCTCAATCGGATTGGGGAAAGGAATATTCCACCCGTGTGAATACGATTATATATTCATTCGGAATGGCACTTTTCTTTCAGAATGAGGTGTATACTGTAGAAATCCTCCCCCTGAGGACTCCAAGTGGGTTTCGAATAGAGAAGAATTTAAGAACCTTAAAGAAACAAATTATAGAATGAGAACCAGATTGTTTATTCCTGACAACAATCCCTAATACAGACGTCCGGGCTTCTCTGCAGCCCCTGTATTCCTACAAGTAAGCAGGTCTTATTACAGCACAGCTGTAAAAAAAGCACCCTTCCTTTCCCTGCCCGGCCTTTTATACACTCGAGGCTGGAGTCCTGGACCAATCAGCTTTCGTCACTGCCCTTGCTTGAACTGCTTTCATGGTCATGCGTGTAAAAGTGTCTATGTGTTTGCATTTATCTTTAGCTAGCAAAATTGAGCAAATACCTTCAAGACAAAGGTTACATTATTTCCGTTTGAGCAAATAAACCGAATGCAATTGGAATATTTGGGTCCATGTATACGTGGCTATTGGTGACTTACCTCCGCTACTCGGAACCTGGTAGTACTGTTTACTCATGTAACGAGTGACCAAAACAACAAAGTTTGAAAGCAGTTTAACAGCTGCTATTTATGGAAGGCTTATCACATCGTTCCACCTTAAGTGTGTCCCTTTGCAATTATGTTATGCTCTGCTTGTTCTACTCCCAGGTGAGATGAACAACAAAAACCCGCTAAAAGGTTTTCAGGGAAAGCCTCCCCCGCAACACCAGTTCCGTCTCAGCATAAAAGACGTTCTGATCGTGAGATGATTTTGTGTACAGCAATCTTGACTGGGATGCTCACACTCAGTCTGAGTGACAGATTTATTAGTGCTGAATATTCTTCACAGTTTGAGCAACAGTTCTCCGGCTGTGTCATCTGCCTGCGTGACATCTCACTCTCGCTTTGTGACTCACTTTGTCACATTTGGACAGTCACAACTCTTAATGGACCGCTAATCCGGAACTTGGCTAGCTGCTTCCTTCCTTTCCTTCCTTCTCTCCTTCGATGTTCTGCCCCGCCACTTCTTCAACAGGCTTACTAGTTTTGCTTATGCAGCATTTTAGCTGGCTCCCTACGTTTTAACTTCAGACAGGGACTGACACTGCAGTGCTGGGGTGTATTTCAGAATTTTACTGTCAAACCACCACTACTGGGATTTGAAATTGCATCTTAATAGTAATATATATACACGCACACACACAGTATAGGGGCTGCACATTTAGGCTAAGTCAGGGGTCGGCAACCTTTCCTATCAAAAGAGCTATTTTACCTCCTCATAAACAATTCATAAACAATATCTTATAAATTTTCAAAAGTTTATACCTTATGCCTGAAGAAATGTGCAGCGACTTGCTCACATCCAGAGCGAATTGCGAGGCTCCCATGATTTTGATTGACTGACAGATTTAGAGGGAATTTTGGGGTGTCAAAGTAGTTCAGAGGAGAAAAAGCAGAGTTGATCGATTACTCTTGCTAGTCTTCGAGTGAGAGGCGGGGTACACCCTGGACTGGTCGCCAGCCAATCACAGGGCACATATAGACAAACAACCATTCACACTCACATTCATACCTATGGACAATTTGGAGTGGCCAATTAACCTAGCATGTTTTTGGAATGTGGGAGGAAACCGGAGTACCCGGAGAAAACCCACGCATGCAAACATGCAAGAACATGCAAACGCCACAGAGAGATGGCCGAGGGTGGAACTGAACTCAGGTCTCCTAGCTGTGAGGTCTGCGCACTAACCACTCGACCACCATACAGCCCGATATAGAAGATAAACTCTTTTTACATTTGTTGACAAACATGTTTACCCAACAAGTTTGGGTGTTAAATACTTGAGCATTGTGAAGGGAGCCACAACAAAAAAGCTGAAGACCCACATACAGCTCTGGAGCCGTGGGTTGCAGACCCCTGGGCTGTTATTAGTTATTAGCCTAAGTTATCAGTTATTTTCTGTCAAACGCCTCTATCATCTGACTCATGGAATTCCACCTGATTGGACACACTCGGGATGCACTCCAAGCAGTCACCTCTCTGAAAACACAAAAAAACGAACAGACACACAAACAACTCTAACAATATCGGTTGTTGTTTTCATTTTGTGAGATAATGCATGTTTATTTTTTGAAATGGTGACACAATGTTTTGGGGGTTTAACCCGCCCTTTATTGTTTCAACTGCACTATCACACATTCGTTATTTTTTTTTGCTGTGAACAAACAGTAAGTTTTATAAAGACACCCTGTTGAATTGTGCCAAAATAAATGTGATGTACTTCAAAGTACATAACCTTCATTATATTTGTGTGTTGTCCCTGCAGATGGCAAGGTGTACGCACTGGGAGGTATGGGAGCAGACATCACGCCACAGGCCATGGTGAGAGTTTATGAGGCAGAAAAGGACCAGTGGCAACCGCTCACCTCCATGCCCACGCCGCGTTATGGAGCCACGCCCTTTGTAAAAGGAAATAAAATCTATATCATGGGTAGGATGTTTTCCCCCTACATATATATATATATATATTTAAATATAATGTCTCACTGTGGTGAAAAGCTTTGAGGCTGGCGATGTGATCATCCGTCAGGCAGTTAAAAGCACAATGGAACAGTTCGGTGTTGTATAGTTCAGTGCAGCAAATGCGGCACGGAGGCATTGCTTGTGTCAGCACTCGTGCTTTGAGTGGTCTGCTGCCAACTGAGCAGGGCCTGCTAGATGGAGAGCAGTAACACTTGATGATGTTAACTGATGGTAGTTGAAAAGATGCGTCAGAAATATTCCAGGTGAGTATAGAGAGATACCGAAGTGGGTGTCACACTACACTCTTTAAGGTAGTAGGAGGCAGAAATCCTAATAGGTGCTGCTGCATGTTTCCATAACTTACTTATTGTGTGGAAATATGGGGTAATAACTATAAAAGCAATCTTCACTCGTTAAATGTACTGCAAAAAAGGTCAGTAAGGATAATTCATAATACCGCCTACAGAGAACATACTAACTCCTTATTTCTAAAATCACAAATACTTCAACTTGCTGATATAGTTCATCTTCAAACAGCTAAAATAATGCATAAGGCTAAAAATAACCAATTCCCTAAAAATGTCATCCAATACTTCTCTACAAGGGAGGAGAAATATGATCTCAGGGAAGACCTACATTTGAAACACTTATATGCTAGGACTACGTTAAAAAGCCATAGCATTTCAGTATGTGGAATCAAACTATGGAATGGATTGAATAAGAAAGTCAAACAATGCACAACGATGAGCCAATTCAAGAAACAATACAAGCAGTTGATGTTTGCTAAATACAAGGATGAAGAGTCTTGAACCAGTCATGATGTGCTATATATATCACTATATTGACACTTACTATGGTACCCATTATGTCATTGGATGGTCATCACCTCGTACTTTGGTACATGACAAAAAAAATAATAATAATAATAATTGAAAAAAAAAACTTAAACTGTATATTAGGAAAGCAGGAAGTGAACAAATGTAACAGTTACTGCTTGTAAAAGTACCAGATGGATGGGTAGGATTTAATAAGCTTTGCTTCTTCCTACTCCTTTTGCACATGTGGAACTGTGAACTGATTATGTGATGCACTCAATTGTAATCTGATGCATGTTCAAAAAAAAAAACATTACCATAATCTGAAGCTTTTAGGCTGTGACATATTTGACTGTAAACCTTCCCACTCACTCACAGCTTTGTCTCACGTCCTTCCTTCCCACCTTTTATGTCCAATCCAAATGAATGATGGTTCCTAGTGGTGGTGTCACGTCATAGTAAATGCCCAGCAGGCTTTAGGCTAAGATTAATACAAGTAAGGAAATGAAAAATTGCCAAGACAAGTTAAAAAAAAACACCCGTGCCATGTGGAATAAAACATGAAATTTTTCATCTGAATTATTGATGGACATTTGAGTTGAGTGATCATACATGAGATCACTAATTTCCTAAATTAAATGTTCCCCTGTTGTGAAGTCCTTGCAACATCACATTATTGAACCGCACCAACAAACTCCACATGATTGACAGGAGTCTGTGCAGCAGCATGTCGAGTGTCCATCCTACTGGGATTGTTGAATCATTGGATTCAATTATTCATGCAATACATTCCAGCCTTGACGTAAACTGAATATTCATCCCATCCTTACTCCCAGGCGGTCGTCAAGGAAAGATGCCGGTGACGGCACTTGAGGCGTTCGACCTGGAGATGAAGAGCTGGACACGCTACCCCTGTATCCCGAGCCGGAGGGCTTTTTCATGCTGTGCTACAAATGAGCGGAGCCTCTTTAGCCTGGGGGGGCTCCAGCAGCCGGGGCCGCACAACTTCTACTCCAGACCTCACTTTGTCAGCACCATGGAGGAGTATGATCTGGATCAAGGTAAGGGATCAGCTTTTCAGAAGGGTGTCCCAGTAAAGCACCGTTTATCTGCAGCTGCCATACTGTTCCATTTATGTGTCAACCCACAAGAGCAGTCAAATATTGTTCAGTCATGATGGATAGGTTATGTTGTTTCTTCATTCCTCATCATGGGGGCATGGAAGCCTGTTTCCGCCACTGAAAAAAAAATTATCCCAATGGTAAGTCAAAATAATGAGATAAAAAGTCGAAATTATGAGATAGAAAGTCGAAATTATAAGATAAAAAGTTGAAATTTGGAGATAAGAAAGTCGAAATTATGAGATAGAAAGTTATAATAATGAGATAAAAAGTCGAAATAATGAGATTTGCCAAGTGACGTAGACGACTGTGAAAAAGACGGCACCTGCGGAACATGTGCAGTTGGTATCTCATAATTTCGACTTTCTTATCTCAAAATTTCGACTTTTTATCTCGTAATTTTGACTTGCTATCTTGTAATTTTGACTTTCCATCTCATAATTTTGACTTTCTATCTCATAATTTTGACTTTTTATCTCATCATTTAGAATTTCTTATCTTGTAATTTCAATTTTCCATTGGGATAATGTCTTTTTCAGTGGCGGGCCAAATTAATCCAATCTATCTAATAGATCTATCTAATCTATCGATCTCGTAATTTTGACTTTCTATCTTGTAATTTTGACTTTCCATCTCATAATTTTGACTTTTTATCTTGTCATTTTGAATTTCTTATCTTGTAATTTCGATTTACCATTGGGATTTTTTTTTTCAGTGGCGGGCCAAATTAATCCAATCTATCTAATAAATCTATCTAATCTATTTCATAATTTTGACTTTCTATCTTGTAATTTTGACTTTCCATCTCATTATTTTGACTTTTTATCTCGTAATTTCAAATTTCTTATCTTGTCATTTCGATTTACCATTGAGATAATTTTTTTCTTCAGTGGCGGGCCAAATTAATCCAATCTATCCAATAGCTCTATCTAATCTATCTATCTTGTAATTTTGACTTTCCATCTCATAATTTCGAATTTCTTATCTTGTCATTTTGATTTACCATTGGGATAATTTTTTTCTTCAGTGGCGGGCCAAGTTAATCCAATCTATTTTTGTGCAAACCCACTGTCGTTAAGTCCCAATGATATGCTGGTACAAACTATGCTTAAATTGGGGGATTATTCTTGGACTGAAATGTTTTAAAAATTTGTATTCATCAAGATTAATCAACTAAATTAGACATTTTTTCTCCTTGTGTCTTTGGGGGATATTCAGACAGATGGTGTTGAATAAATTACAAAATTACGAAATAAAATGTCGAAATTTTGAGATAAGAAAGTCGAAATTATGTGATAAAAAGTCATAATAATGAGATAAAAAGTCGAAATAATGACGGATTTTGACTTGGTATCTCATAATTTCGACTTTTTATCTCGTAATTTCGGATTTCTTATTTTGATTTATCATATGGGGGAGCTTTAGAATTACTACAGATTTGCACCAACAGGCCAAATTAATCCAATCTATTTTAATGCAAACACACGATAGTTAAGTCCCAATGACATGCTGGTACAAACTATGCTTAAATTGAGGGATTATTCTTGGACTGAAATGTTTTTTAAAATTTGTATTCATCAAGATTAATCAACTAAATTAGACATTTTTTTCTCCGTGTGTGTTTGGGGGATATTCAGACAGATGGTGTTCAATAAGTGAGCTGATGATACGAGGGTTATGTGTTCCCTCACATGTGAAAAGAGCCTCCAGCATTTATGTGCAGAATAAATCCCTATTCACGGCGATACTGGCATTCCTTCACGCTTTCCTCTGCCTGTTGATCATGTTAGTACATTGATCATTTTTGCTCTTGTCCGGTTTAATGTGCACAGCTTCGAAGGATAATAGCCTTGCACAGACTGGTGCTCTCCCACCCACTTTTTTTAATCGTATTTTTGATACTTGAAAGCTGTAAACACAACATTGTACTTTGGAATGCAGCATTGTTACACTTCATATGAGAGGAATACAATACCACATCATGAATCATTTTCAGGGGATAAGAAATGTATAAAGCTGTACACTGACTACTCAAAAATTGTGAAACCTGAGAAAACTGTGTGCTGTTTGGTCTGGATAATCCGCCTCGTGGACCGGCGGTTTTGCAGTACCTTTTGCACTACATTTTGTGATGTAATATTCAAAGAAACTAATGACCAAGTCCTTTCTTGGTAAACAATTTCAGCAGGCTAGTAAGTTACCAAATGTTACCAATATGATGAACTAGTGACCTTATAACAAGGCAGGAGGGACAATACTTCCATTACTCAGCATGGCACACCATCAGCAGCTAAACGAGAAGAGCTGCAATTGAGCAGTGGAGAGAAAAGGTCAGAGACACAAAAAGGATGCCGTATTTGGTGGATGTTAGTCCTCATTCACCATTAACTTAATGACGGCGGATACTATATTGTATATCATCCAAAAAAAGTACCAGTATATCAAAAATTATGGTATATTTCTGTGAAAATGTGCTGTTCCACTTGAAGAACATGCAGTAGAGTAGTAGGTTTTCAGGTTAATCCAGTGAGTATTACTTGAGGTTTAAGCCACATTATCCAGTGTGAAAAACAATTTGATGATGATTATACTCTTTAATGGAGGTTGGAGCCATCCTTTCATTTGTTGTTACTGAGCACATTCATTAAATGCGTTTTTTTTTTGTTTGTTTTTTTACAATGTTGTAATCAAGGTGATTTGCATTTAAATGTTTTTTTCCCCTACGTTGGCTTTTGGTGCTGGTTAAAAGCAGAGCAGCCTGCAGAGTGGACCGATGCTGCACAGACTCATGGGAAAATTTGGAAAAAATAAGGGACATTGAAGATGGGGGCTTTTAGAGGTTGTGTGAAAATGGCTTTTGTAAAGTGTGTAAAGGCTGTATTTGTGGACGTGGCGGGGACCACATTTTGCGCCGTAATTGGCTGCATGTGGCAATGACTTTCAGCATGCCCTTTCCCCTTTGTGGCGCTAGTTTTGTGTTCATGTTGTGTAAAAATGTGCTTACTTGTGCAAATGTATGCTGAGGTTTTTTTTAGTCCCACACTGTACTCCTCTATAGGAGCTTTGTTTGGAATTCATATTTTTTTCCCTTCCCCTATCCTCCTGTCCAATCGTCCTGTCATGTCTACCCCTTGTCTGACTATAGCATTTCGTATATGTACACTACCGCTCAAAGGTTTGGGATCACTTGCAAATGTCTTTGTTTTCCAAAGAAATACACATTTTCATGCATTTCACAAACATTTTTATCCATTTTGCAAACAATTGGTAATGGTAATGGTTTTATTTCATTTGAACATGCATCAGATTACAATTGAATGCATCACATAATCAGTTCACAGTTCCACATGTCCAAAAGGAGTAGGAAGAAGCAAAGCTTATTAAATCCTACCCCTCCATCTGGTACTTTTACAATCAGTAACTGTTACATTTGTTCACTTCCTGCTTTCCATAATACAGTTTAAGGTTTTTTGGTTTTTTTTTTTTAAATTAAAATGAATCAGATGATTTTCAAAGAAGGATGTACATTTTTGCATAGAGGCCTACTATCAACAACTGTCAGTCCTCTGCTTCAATCTCCTGGTATGGCTGCTAATCCAAGTTCATCATTTTATAATGATGATTAGAAAAGCCATCTAAAAATCTAAATAAAACTAAAATCTCTTACCATGCTGTTAACTACTCCCTTCAGAGAGCAGCACAAACTGGGTCTAACAAGGACAGAAAAACGCTGCACAACTGTGCAAGAAGACAAATATCTGAGAGTGTGTAGTTTAAGACAAAGACGCCTCACAGGTCGTCACCTGGCAGCTGCACTAAATAGTAGCCGTCAAACACCAGTGTCAGTATCAACAGTTAAGCGGCGACTTCAGGATGCTGGACTTCATGGCAGGAGTGCCAAGAAAAAAACATATCTCAGACTGGCCAAAAAATTCCCAAATGATCCCAAACTTTTGAGCGGTAGTGTATATATGGACTAATAGAGGCCTATCTCTCTCTCTATTATTATGTTGTTTTTTTTTGTTGTAATTTTGAGTCATGGTACAGAGGAGTACTAGACTACTAGAGTAGATACAGCCTCCATACTACTTGGTTGTTTTTTGCCTTTTTTGTAACTAAGCACTGTTTGTAATCATTACGCATCGACACTCATGTCCACTGTCCTGCACACACATCATGAGGACACACACACACATGCCGAGAAGCTGATGGGCTCTGGCCCTTGTGAGCTGTGTGTTACTGACAGTAATTGAGCTACATTGAGGTCCGTCCATGTTCTCATGGATCTCATGGATGCGTCTTAGTTTATGTCCAGAGGAGAAGACAGATATGGACACAACATGGTGACAGGAGAAAAATGACCTTAAGAAGGCAGGACTGAGACAATAGGCTTCATTTTGCATTGTGTGACTTTTAGACGAAGGCATGTTATCAATTTCGCCACAGCCAGCTGATATTATCCTGTGATTAGCGGCTATATCACATTTGTTTCTGCTGATTGCATCTTCTGTCTGCAGAGTCATTACAGTGTGCAAATCGGTTAGAGGAGAGACTGCAGAGGTACAAAATGTATAAGGCACTCCCTTTTTTTACTTGCTCGAGGTTGTCACATTTAGGCAAGGCAAGGGTGGTTTATTTATGCACATGGCAATTCATAGTGATTTGCAAAAAAATCCCAAATCATTCCATAAAACAAAGCAACCCCGCCCTCCCTAAAAAAATATATATATTTTATTTACTGGTTCTACCATATCTTACTTATTGTGTGGAAATATGGGGTAATAACTATAAAAGCAATCTTCACTTGCTAAATGTACTGCAAAAAAGGTCAGTAAGGATAATTCATAATGCCCCCTACATACTAACTCCTTATTTCTAAAATCACAAATAAACTTATAAACTTAAACTTGCTGATATAGTTGATCTTCAAATAGCTAAAATAATGCATAAGGCTAAAAATAACCAATTACCTAAAAATGTCATCCAATACTTCTCTACAAGAGAGGAGAAATATGATCTCAGGGAAGAACTACATTTGAAACACTTATATGCTAGGACTACGTTAAAAAGCCATAGCATTTCAGTATGTGGAATCAAAGTATGGAATGGATTGAGTAAGGAAGTCAAACAATGCACAACGATGAGCCAATTCAAGAAACAATACAAGCAGTTGATGTTTGCTAAATACAAGGATGAAGAGTCTTGAACCAGTCATGATGTGCTATATATATCACTATATTGACACTTACTATGGTACCCACTATGTCATTGGATGGTCATATCACCTCCTACTTTGGTATGTGACAAAATATTAAATAAAAGTAAAATAAAGTAAAAAAAAAAACAGCTTAAGTTGTATTAGGAAAGCAGGAAGTGAACAAATGTAACAGTTACTGATTGTAAAAGTACCAGATGGAGGGGTAGGATTTAATAAGCTTTGCTTCTTCCTACTCCTTTTGGACATGTGGAACTGTGAACTGATTATGTGATGCATTCAATTGTAATCTGATGCATGTTCAAATGAAATAAAACCATTTCCATTACCAAAATATGCACAGAAGAATACAAGTGTTTTCATTGCCAAGGTTGAGGATTGTCGCACATCTTCTGGAAGACTGGTCCAGATTTTGGCAACATAAAACAGAAACGCAGCCTCACCATGTTTCGGTCTAGCAGAACTAAAAGTGAGACTTGGCCTGCATCACCTTGAGCTGAGCTTGCCTCACAGACTCAGACTGCAGATGATCGATTCCACTGTTTGAAATGATGTGGAAAATATGAAAATGCCAACTTGTTGTTGTGTACACAGGCAATATGAGAACGATGACTCCACCGACCCACCGCCGCCTTGTCGCTGTCACGGGACCAGAAGTGAGCCAACATAATATATGAATATTTGGCCAGGCATGAGTCACCTCAGTTGACATTCTCCTGATATTTTGTTGTCTCCATAATGCCTTGCAGAAGTAATTCCAATTTTCATAAGCGGAAGACAACTGACGAATGCACGAAACGAATGAACGAAAAACTGGCAATACGGAGTTATTCCAACAAGTGAAAGAAAAACTCAGAGAAGTCGGTATCACGTGATGTTGATGTTTTTGTTTTACTGCCTATGCCTCATTGACTATTCTGGTTGATTATAGCGGCCCATGTAGACAAGAGATTGGAATATTCCTCTCCATGTATACCATTGTTTTCGGAAAAGTCATTCGGAAAGAAGAAAAACTCCTCATGTAAACATGTCTAATTGATGCGTTCCCATTGGGATGTATCTATATAAAATACGGCACAGTATGAAGAAATGAGCTTTGAAGTCGGTCAAACAGGTGAAATATTCATACAAGAGTGTAAATAATAGCAGCTTCTTCCTCATCTCTTGCTCTGATGTTGATGTGAGAGAGGAAGCGGTGAGTCATTCTTTATTTGGCTCCGCAGCAGACTTAAGTGACAAAAACACAGACCTGTGACAAATGAATCCCGACTTGAAATTCTATGGGAAAAAGTGACCTCGTAGACTGAGAGATGCACTAAGCGATTAGTCAGCATTCAGAGCGTTTTGTCATGATGTCTGGAAGGAATGGAAACGTGTGTGTTTCACTTTTTTATGAATCAGGAATCAGCAAACGGGGCTAATAATCCAGGCCATAATTAGCTTGGGTTGCAGAAGAAGTCCACCAAGAGCTGAACTCAACTACATGTCACTAGACATGACAAAACACGACTATAGTCACATTTATAGTCTTTTTATTTACAACATATTGCGCAACTGCAGGGTCTTGAGACACATGCTAACTCGCAAACTAGAGAGCTAGCGACCTAAACGCTAGCCTTCAAGTTATTTCCTTTAAACTTAAATAGCCCAAAACTTACCACTTCCACACGGATAGGGAGGATAACTATTAACAGTTATTTAACCTTTAACATGAACATTAATCAAACGTAATATTTTTTTCTGGGTACATGATACCATACAGCATCCATATCAAACTTGCGCGGGCCGCAGTAACATTAAACTTTCATATCAAGGCGGGGGCCTCAAACTAGTGTCCTGCGGGCCACTTTTGGCCGGCGGGCCGCGTGTTTGAGACCCCTGCTCTAAGACAAAGCAAACATTACACATGAGAAAATGTTTGAGTATGAATTGGAGATCAGAAGGGACTGGAGTGAGGTTCCCCCTGGCTGGTAAATTTAACATGTCAACATATTTCCATACAATCAATTTGGGTACAGATAGTGCTGTTTCTTTTGGTTCATATAATGATGTTGGAAGGCTGCTGTTTTTGTTGATGGAATTGAAGATTAGCTCTGAGCCTCAGGAACTTATGAAGAAGAAAGTAATTGAAAAAAAGTGGTGTTTCTAGTTGCCACTTGTATTTGTCAGGATAAAGTGAGATTGGTCCATTTTGAACTAGAAAATATTGGAGAACGGATTAAATATTGTGAACATAATACAACACAAACTGAAGAAAGAGTAATGAGGTTTGAATGAGAAAGTTAGCCTGTCAAAATATGTGCGTCAGCTTAATTTTGGTACCTTCGGAGCTGGTGTTTTCAGTCACTATGTTGATATTGGCAAGCTGCTGTTACTACTGAATGTACGGATGTAAGTATTAGCTCTGAGCCTCAGGCATCATATAAAGACGAAAGCCATTGCTAGAAATAAGTGCTGAATTTAGTGGAGGTGATATGCTTATGACAGTGCAACTGATTAATGGCCACTTGTACTTATCGACCTTGCCTGTGTGTGTTGACAAAGTGTAAGCCAAAATAAAGCCATTAGGGTGTGTTTAATCTGCTGTTCCTGAAAGGCCTACCGGAGTTGCAGTAATGGCTTCAAATAGGATTAGCTGATAAAGGATCATCTTTCACGACATGCACACATCGCTCAGGTGTCGTTCTCCCAATCCTCCAAGGCTACTTGGAATACACTCTCAATCCTCTCAAGACATGCATATTAGTGCATTGATTACGCTGTGATCGATAGCGCGTGAGCTATTAATCACACCCGCATTGCAGCAGTTGTCTCCAGCTGTGCACAATAGAGAATGTCTATAGAAGTCTGCCTGTCTGATGGCATCAATTGTATCATCAGAAATACAGTCAGTGAAAGAAAGTATGACAAAATTGGAGAACAATTTAATTTGCACTGAATTACAATTTAAAAAATTGTACTTTATTTTTTCCTTCTTAATATTTTTTTTAAAAATGTAATATGCTGGAAATGTATTTATTTATTGTATTTTCTTGTAAATTTGAAGTGTCACTTTCTTCTTTTAAAAGTGTAACATGTTTTGTATGTATTTTAGTTATTTCTTAGATTAATTTCTTAATTTTTGTAATTTTTCTTGTAATATTATAACTTTATTTTTTGAAACAAATAAACAAATTTATTCAAATAATTTTTCAAATTAAATTGCAACAATACCGGGTGTTCCGATTGATCAACCACAGATCGTTATCAGACGATATTTGGAATATGGTGCTTAATGTGTATCTTTTTGACAAACTCTGTTTGTCTTTATGCTTTCTATTTCGATACTGTGGGTTTTTTTTTCCTGAGTGTGTCTTATTGACCCTGGTGATGTCTGCAGAGTGCTGTGACAAAAACAGGAGACGGGAGAGGATTGATTCACAGCTTTAAATAAACGTGCTATCCTCCAACAGCTGAGTCCAACAGACACATTTCTGCCCCCACACATTACAAAGACTGGGAATGTGTAGGGAAAAATATGAATATATATGTGATTCTCTGCTGATTTTGTAAGTTTACCCCCTTACAAAGAAATGACTAAAATAGAGAGTGTCAGAATGGAAAGAAAATCCACAAAAAAATAACATTAATTTAAACAGATACATTAATATGTATTTGATTGAGGGAATGTCAGGAATGGATGTTGCGTGGAAGTCGAGAACAGTACTTCTGGATTGACAGTCCAGGATGGTGGCCACCCTTTGTAAGAAGGGTGACTGTAGGGTGTGTTCTAACTGTCTCTCTAAAGGGAGATCACAATCCTCATCCTCCTGGTGTTCAGCTGTGGCGTTTTTGTGTCCTCGTTGAACCCCGTTGCTCCTGCTGTTGTGTTTACTCCTTGTTGTCGTTCTCTGTTGACATTTGTTCCATGGTGGGCATCAAAATTTTGATTTTGGAGTGTATATTTAAACTGTTTTTAGTAGATCCCCACTATTTGTGGGGGTTACAATGTAAGACAACACGCAAATGGCAAAAAAATAAGATGAATAATTTTAACATTCAATTTAGATTTTTGACTGTTTGAATGTGAATTGGTGGGCTGCAAATGCTGAATTCCGAATGTGTAAATGTTTATTCCTGGACTTGTAAATATTATAAAACATCATGATGCTGTGGTGCTTGATGAGGCTTTATTCTTCATTATACGTATAGGTATTGTTGGCGCTTACATTTTTATTCCTGGCGCCTCTTAACTTTCCTTATTAGCTACGGCTGAATAGCTGATCTTTTGCAGCCAGCAAATATAGAGAACTGCACCTCGACTTATCGAGAAAACTTTCCCTGCTATTGCCTTTCTCGCAATTACCTTGACTAGTGATGCAGAGCAAATTATATGAGTGCAGAAATGTAAACAGCTTTTTGCACGCACAGATGTTGAATGGAAAAAAAAATGTTGTTCTTGTTGATGAAATATTTGATTTGTTGTAGCAGTAATGGTGTTTTACTGCAGGGAGTTAGCGCGGGGGACCATTTCATAACCTGCAAATCAAGTCTTGATTCTAACAAACTCAATTCTGTTAGGTGGGATAACAGCCTACCTGCACACCAGATGCTTTATTTCACAAATTCATCCCAGAAAGTGCCAATAAAATCGTGAAGAAAAAACATTGGATTGGGTTTGGATGAACCTTTGTTTTGTGTTCCATACATCACTGTGGTGATTGGCTCTATTAGGAGTAAAAGAAAACAACTCTGAAAGAAGAAATTGAAGTAGAATTACTCCCCCATTCAAAAAACATGCTAGGTTAATTGACGACTCCAAATTGTCCGTAGGTATGAATGTGAGTGTGAATGGTTGTTTGTCTATATGTGCCCTGTGATTGGCAAAATAGAAAATTACTGAATTAATTTTTGGGCTAGTGAAACATGTGTTTGTTGTTAATTTAATTAATTTAAGTTAACTTTTTTGTGGTAAAATCTACTGTTTCTTTTGTCCTGTTTGTCACCTGTGGCAGGTATATGGATGAAGCCAAGTCGAATGTCAAGGATGCGGGAGAAGAGGGCTGACTTTGTAGCAGGATGTCTAGGAGGACGGGTCATTGTGGCTGGCGGTCTAGGTCAGTACTGTTTTTCTCATTCAGTTCTCATTTTGATCTTTGCCGCCAACCCACTATCACCATGATCTTTCTACAAATAAAGTACTGAGAATGCAAGTGGCAGCCAAGGGATCGGTATCGGCCAATATCAGTGAAAAGGTACCACATGCAGACATTATGCAGCACTTTTAGTGCAGGAGGAACTTTTGTTGTGTGCGGGGCTGCGTCGAACTCCTGTTGATTTGTGTCGAGTGAGCGTTTGATGTCATAATGATATTGTATCTCCTATCCGCGCACAGAAGACGGAGTCTGATGTGCATCTGCACATCAGAAGGCAGCGGATACCTGCTTTTCATTCACATTTTCAATTAATAACATACTAGAAATACATGCACATGCACACACTAAACACACACTCTGAATGGAAATTAATTTTCTATTTGCTTTTAATTTTCTCCTTCACTGGGCTACATTTCTTCAAGGAATTCCCGTGTGAGCAATCGTTACAGTTAATCAGAGGTCAGATTTTTTGTTTTTTTCCCGCCCTCCGCAATGACATGCTTATTAAGCAGATATCGACTCTTTGTTTTGTAACTGTAAGCAACATTGCTCATGCAAACTGGTACAAGCCCAATTTGAATGTTATTTCATCCTCTGTGACTCTCGGGAGACACACATACACACAGACACACACACACACATGCTATTAACTTCATCTGTATTAAATGTGACATGATGTTTTGTGAAGCAAATCAAATATTTATTTGCTGGCAAAATGAAGTCATTTTTGATTTTGAGAGAAAAAGTATATATTTTATCGTCAACATTTTTTTTTTTAGAAAAGACCAATTTTTATTGTACAGTTCTAAATAATAGATAATAAAATAATGAGTTTATATTCTTTTATGGACTAAAATTACTGGAAGTAAATTATTAACGGTATAATTTTACAGAAAAATGATCTGTATAGGGTGGGAATATTATTTTGAATAAACTAAAATAAATCTAATATTATGAAAATAAAGACAAATTATTATGATTCATTAATAGATAATAGATAAAAAGTAATTTCCAAAAATTAAGTCATTTACAAATGTTATTAAAATGGTTTGTATTCCTATAATGGAGTGAAAGTCATACTATTACAAAATCATATCGAGCCAATATTATGAGAAAAAAAAGTCCTGTTGTTGCTATTTATAAATGTAACACTTGGGATGAATCTGTGTTTTGGAGGAAAAAAAAGATAAAGGAAGATTGTTTGAGATAAGAGGCCTTGAAGAGGATTGAGCGAAAGAAAAAAGCGTGGGGGGCGCGACTCACATAAGAGACGATATGAGAAACAGATGAGCGAGAACCCTCGAAAGAAAAAGAACAGCAATGCCAAGTATAAAGAATAGAAGAAAAATGCAGGGCGTATGCAGAGTGAAAGGAAAGCAACAAAGGAAAGATTAAGCAGCATAGTGAATGAACGTGACATATGTGGGCCGACATCAAAGTCATGACAGCAAGCCTTTTGAGCCGCAGGAAGGAGTGTGTGATGTGTGTGTTTTTTTGTACAAATAATAAATAATAAAAGCATCACTATCATTTAACCATGTGATGCCAGTCTCCATGGAAACAACCTGATGCTAGCGAGATGTGCAACACCAGCCGCCGCTGCACAATAAGTCATTTGGTAACATTTCATCTTTAAATAGGCCCTCTGGTTCTTGACTTTAATTGAAGTGAATACCTTGTAGAGTCAGTCTGGCGGGTAGGTAAATGTGCCATTGAAGTAATGAACATTTAATGAATATTGCGCTACAGTACATTTGCATTTAAATGTCTTTTCTTCCTGCAACGTTGCGTTAAAGAAAAGTGAGTCAGCGTTCATATTGAGCTATTCCTCACTTAAATTGCCTTATTTTCCATTGAATTTGGAGCCTTTGTGGGATGACTTGTTGACAATAAACTAAACTTTTCAAGACCACTTTGGAAAAGAAAACTAAATGTTTGATATTTATTTCGGGTATTTTGTGGAGTGTGTAGAAATGACAACAATACCTAATACATGCGTCTGGGCTTATCCTCAGTCCCTGTATTCCTACAAGTAAGCGGGTCTTATTACAGCGCGGCTTCAAAAAAGCACCCTTCCTTTCCCTGCCCGGTCTTTTATACACTCAAGATTGTATAAGAGGCTGGAGTCCTGGACCAATCAGTTTTTGCCACTGCCCTTGCTTGAACATGGTGTTCCTGCTTTTGTTTGTTCGCTGGCGCATCAAGGCATCTTTTCCTTTGCAGGGGCATCAAGACGTCTGGAACATTCTGCTTTTCCTTTGTTGCAAAGCAAGCTGTCAAATGCGTACCCGATGTTTCCACCTTAACTGTCAGTTGTCACGTCCCCTTTTTTGTGTGGGTGCGTGTATAAGTATCTTTTGTCTGTATTTGTGAGACTATGTGTCCTCCCCCCTGAGGACTCTAAGTGGGTTTCGAATAAAGGATAAGGGAATCTTAAAGAACCAAATCATGCAATGAGAACCAGATTATTTATTCCTGACAACAATACGTCCAGGCTTATCTGCAGTCCCTGTATTCCTACAAGTAAGCAGGTCTTATTACAGCGCAGCTGCAAAAAAGCACCCTTCCGTTCCCTGCCCGGCTTTTTATACACTCAAGATTGTATAAGAGGCTGGAGTCCTGGACCAATCAGCTTTCGCCACTGCCCTTGCTTGAACCGCTTCTTTCATGGTGTTTCTGCTTTCGTTTGTTCGCTGGGGCATCAAGGCATCTTTTCCTTTGTTTCCTAAGTATCTTTTTGTCTGTATTTGTGAGACTATGTGTTTGTTTTAGGTTTTATCTTTAGCTAGCAAAATTGTGCAAATACCTTCAAGTGTAATCATATAAGCAGCGGTATGTTCCTATCTCTGCCTTGCAGGTAACGAGCCCTCACCCTTGGGCTCCGTGGAGAGCTACAACCCAGTAAGGCGACGTTGGGAATACGCGGTGCCCATGCCCACCCCGCGCTGCTCGTCTGCGCTCCTGCAGACCCCCGGCATGCTCTTCATCATTGGCGGAGTGTCGCAGGGGCCAAGCAACGCCGTGGAAGCACTCTGCTTACAAGAAACAGTGTGACAATAACGCAACAGTTGATGATTTATTCTTGGAAAGAAGCCACATCACACAGCGTGGACGTAGAAGGTGTTACCCACATGATGGTACACACGTTTTGTTAAAGACACCAAAAAAGGCATCTTTAGTAGATATTTGCTGACGGAGCTACACGGACAAATGCAAACACAGCCTGAATTGTTGGGATTGACGGCGAGACAGTTTGTCTTCTCTGCAGAAGATGCACAAAAACAAGCAAAAAAAAAATAGACACACATAACGGTGTACTAAGAAATCACATGCCTTTGAACTGTTGAGCATTTTTTCAGAATAAAAGCAGGGTACTTTTGTGGATATTCTAAAAGGAACATAGGGCCATATATGAGTCACGCTCTCTGCTGCTGCTGCTGTGGCATTTTTTTCTGTAACACTGTTTTTTCTTAAGGTGGTTGAAGGCTCTAGTTTCTGTTTGGAGGTTAGCATCGCCGAGGAACACAGTGTCAACGTCAGAGGATGTCGGCAGCCTGGATGAGCAGCGCCCTTGGGCAAGGCAAAATTTGTTATGTTTCGCTGCAAAATGGCTCCTTTAATAGTAAAGGTTGTCGACCCCTTGTAACGGCCTTTGTTAGGATTCTGATGGACAAAAGAATGAAAATAAAGTTCTTTTTCCTCCACTTCTGCACCCCTCGTCAATGCCAATCACGTTGTGTGGCAAAGAGAGGAAGTGCTACCAGAGCTGGGGATGCAACTACGGAAGTAGAAGTGAAAGGATAAAATAAGCACACATACAAAGAAAGCAATGAAAATAGAGTAAACAAGATAAGAAAAATAAATAACTCATTGAGATAAAATTCACACAATAACTAAATAATAATAAATTCACACATTTAGAAAATAAAAAATTAAGTGCATTTTTAACTCCGTTACACCCTGACTTAAACAGGAACCGCATTTTGAAGAAAATTGCAATTGCAAATATACAATACATCATGCCACTGTGCATGTCTCAATATAATAAAGTAGAAACATGTGATCAAAAGTTATATGAAATATTGCAGTGGTATATCAATACAACTACAGTAAACCTCGGATATATCGGATTCAATTGTTCCCACTGGTTTTGTCCGATATAAGCGAAATCCGTTATATGCGTATACCGGAAAATGTCCGTTTTACGCATATATCGGATTTATCGGTATATGCGTAAATCGGATTTTATCCGATTAATGGAAATGCATTGGAACGGGACTGGAGATTAGGCGAAACCCATTATAAAAAATCCGATATATGCAATGATTTTTTTATTGGAAATGCATTACAGAAAAATTGGTTCTTTTTTATCTGTCCGTTGTGAGCGAATTTCCGAGTCCGATATATCCGAGGTTTACTGTACTATTTTTAGTTTCTAAAAAAAAACACCACTGCTGAAATCACAGTTAGACAACATGCTATATAACGTTACTGTGTTATGGTATAAGCAGCCATCTTTACACAGATGACAATCAAATGTTGTTTTTTTAGCATTTTTTTATTGATTTTTAAGCTGCAGCATTATAATACAACACATTCAACCATCACCGCGGACAAGTTGTACTTCCCCCCCCTCCTTGGTTTAATGAACGCCAAGAACACAGTGAATTTATTACCTCAACTTGACACGTTTTGAAATAGAAATCATGTCAAGGTGATGCAACCTGGGCAACCTTCTGAAGCGTGAAATTACTTTGAACAAGACACTTGTTGGCATTGTTCCTTATTTATGGACAGGCAATCCCACCATTTTGATCCGTTGCATCACTCCATCTTTGTCTTTTTCCCGATCCAATATGTAGTACATAGTAAATTCTCCTTGCCTCTCTCACGCACCCCCCCTGGCACTTCACCGGGCCCGCTCCACTTTTTGAGAAACACTGCCTTAGTGAGCGTGTTGCAGCTCAGATAGAATGCCAATTGGTTCTTTGTGGTCGTACATAATGTTTATTATTAGACCAGCCATCTGGTGGTTGTGCAGTGTCCCCCCTCTGCTTAAAAGAATCCCTCAAAAGAGTTGTATTGAGTAGTACTGATCCTTTCCTTTTGTGTGTGTGTGTGTTGTTTTTAAAAGCCACAGTGGGTCCATGTTCCATCCATGTGGGGTTACTCCTACCATTGATGTACAACTGTGATTTTCATAGCTAGCGGAGAATAAAGGAGAGCTTGAGGATGATTCATGTGTAGCAAGTTGATAGAAGCCAATTACATGCTGGGGCGTTTAGGCCGACCACGGGAGGATGATGTTGCACACAGGGCTGCATCAATGTCAACGTGCATGTAAATATAGACAGAAGTCAGAAGTCAGAATGAAACACTAACCCACTCTCATGACAGGAACTTCAGTATACATTTTGTGTTTGTGACATATTTGAATGTTTGAAGCGGGTTCAACCTGGGACGAGTATGCACATATTTGATATTCGTGAAAATTGGTATACATGGTGGGAGGAAACCAGAGTACCTGGATAAAGCCCAAGCACACACTGCCACCTATGGTACTGGAGTGGAATTGTTACAAGGACATTTGCTATTGTATTATATTACAATAATACAATAGGGATACTACCTAGCACACACACACACACACCTAACCACTCTTATTTGTGAAGACATCAAGTGGAATTGAGTAAGGTGATGCATTGCAGCATTTTGGGGAGGGGGGTGCCAAAGTGTTGTTTTTTTTTTTTTTTGCATAGGGCCCAGCATTTCTGGCCCCTGCAATGCAGCAAATGGTTCCCCAGCATATCAGCATATATCATTACCTACACCAAACAGTCAGCTCTCAACTAAAAAGGACAGACGGAGAATGTTGATGCATATGTGATGTATCAGCGTTTTTGCCTGTGCTGTGTTATTCTTTCATTTATTTCTTGCACATTTATATGTTTGTGTCGGAAAAAGTTCAGTGCAGGTAGCATCGATATGTTCCTCTAACATTTTTGGTCAAAAAAAAGACCATGATTTGATAGATGAGGATGTTTTTTTTGTGTGTGTGTGTGTTATTTTGTGTTGTGGATTCAGGTTGTGAGGTGACACGTTTAGTGTGATGTTGTTCAGATCTGGTTCCTAAGTGCTTAATTTATAAGGGGGGTGTAACGGTACGTGATAATCTCTGTTTCAGGGTATCTCGGTTTGAAGGTTTGACAGTTTGGTTCGTTTTGTAACAATAACACTTGGAAAAGTGCAGCATTAATAATTCTATCTTGTAGCCGCGCCACACTACATTGATTTTATCCACTTTAATGACGGAAGAGGATTTTCAAGCTCAAGTCACTATTACTTGTTGACAACGTAGATACATGACGATATCGAGAGGCAGTTACATGTCCTGTGCATCAATTTTAATATGACAAAATCAAGCATACATGTACCGATACACCCCATGTTATTTTCATGTTTGGACACATTTTGGGAAATAAGAACAAAGAGTCATCCTATTGTGATTTATTTCTCGTGCTGTACTGTGCTTTCTACAGTGATGAACATGACGGCTTATTGCTTCATGCACAACAGTGAAGTGTTGCTTTGTGTGTGTGTGTGTGTGTGTGTATGGAGTTTTCCAAAAATGACATAAGTGAGATCATTCTACTATTGTTTATGTTGTGTTACAATGCTTTCCTGCCAATGTACTGTGTATTATAATGATATTTGGTCATTGTTGGTACACTGAATATTTTGTCATACTGAAAAAGTACCTTCACTTTTAAGAGCTATTTATAAATGCACAAACCCCCACTAAGCATCACCGCCAAAAATATCTCCAATATCTCATTTTTTATTAATTCAAAACTTTAAAATGTTGCTTTTCATCATATTTTGGTCAAATATTGAAACATGAGAATTCAAACCCACTTTTTTGAGGTCCAAAGCAAACAATGTGTGTTGAATATGACAAGTACAAGGTGTCAAAAGTCATAAAAAATCCCCAAAATAATTTCTCTTTATGATAATAATGCTCATCATATGATGTGTCGGTGCTTGCTGTAATAACAGGTGAATGTGAAACTACATTGTGTTGAACACAACATGTCAAGGCTATGTATTTAAAGACAGCAGTCGACTTATCACTGCAGTGTAGAAAATTATACGCTTCGTCAGTTTGTCACTCAGGTTGATGATGATTATGATTATGATGATGATGATGTGTATAGGCAGCCAGTGGCAGGCTTTGGTTGTCACAGCAGTGCAGTAGTTCAGTGCCTATGCTAAATGTGAGGCAGTGCCTCCAGTCTGACTCTTGTTCTATAATAATAATTAAAAAAATTGACTCGCTGTTTAAAGCTTTGTTTTATTTCTTTCCCGTCTGTGTTACCTGTGAAAACATTTTGAGCTCAGTTATTTTTTTTTATGCATGATGGCACACAATTGTCACCAAAACAATCTACATGCAAATGCTGCAAAGTGAGTCTCCACAAAATGCATAGAAACATACATATTATGTTGAAGGTCATCTAGGATAATAGTTTTAGGACATTTTTCCTGATTTTATGTTACATCGCAGTCAACGTAGGGGAATATTCATCTCTTATACAGTATGTATCAAGCACTTGTTGCTAGGCAGCAAATGTGCATAATAGCGTCAAGTTCACTATGTTGGTTCACGGGTAAATGCCTGAAGAAGGAGAGGCAGAAAGAGTCACAGAATGTCTTTTGCATAACTGTAAAGTGGTTTGGGAGTTACAGTATGATTTAAAAAAAATTATGTTCAATTTTAGCTTAAAAAATGTGCTTTTTGCTCATTACAGTCAATTGTTATCTGCTTAAAATTTTATGAATTTTGAGTTGTGGACTCCTACAGAGCAGCGAGACACAATAACCAGCGCAGTAAGCTTTCTAGATCTTCTGCACCTATTCCAGCAGTGTTTCCTTGGATTTCCTGTTTCTCGTCAAAACGGTCTGTTTTAATTTATTCCACCCATTCTCTGATTGGTCACACTCTCGATGGCTCTTGAGAACTTCAGGACAGCTGCCGAACCCCACTTTTTTTATTTTGTCAGTATAGGATTTGATAATAAATGTGGTGAAAATGCAGTCATTACAAGGGGTACCACTGATTGGGGTGGGAAAAGGCTATTAGCAACTCCAGACATCAGTGAGCTTGTAATTTGCATGCATGCACGAAACACTAACTCTCCTCCATCTATGCACACTACAAAGACTCTGAAACTGGAGCGTTCAGAGCCATCCCAAACTTCTTATAGGGCCAACTTCCAAATGTGCAGACCTCATTACCAGAAACTTTGGCATTGTTTAACACGAGAATATAACATTCTAACTACGTTTATAGGTCAGAAAAATGGAAAAAGCACAATAGGTCCCCTTTAATTTATAATGAGACCGTATGCTGCCATTAGAAACTAGTTTTGTTTTCTGTTTTCTTCTTCCAGTTCAGTCAAACTAGGAAGCCAAAACAGAAAGTAACCATGTACTTGACACAGCACCAAAAATAGATACATGTTTATGAAAGACAAACCTAAAAAAAATCCACCCTTGGAAAATATCTGAAAATAGTGACTTTATCTCCATCACACCTTAAAGGATTAATTATTTCCCATATTACATGAATCATTTCAAAAAGGTTCTAATTAATGTTCATAATGATGTTTCCATTACTCTTGTATTAAATGTCATTCAGTTAGATTTTGCTGCCATCTGGTGGTCAGAACCTTTGCTACATGCTCAAATGTGAGTTTACAACTGCATTGACTGACTTACTTTAATCAGTTTTGATTTGTGCTTATTTTATGCGCCATTTAGGGGAAGAGGTGAACGTTAAAAGTGAATTTCAATATTTATACATTATATAAACAACATGGTCAGGGGGTTACCATAAAAAAAGTCATTTCTCGAGTGTAATGCTGTTGCCAGTGAGGATTTATTGACTGACAGGATGTGATGTCATCGCTGAAAAGAGCTTGGCGGTATTGATTTCAGGTACACGGGTATTGATTTCAGCCTTAAATCAAAGTTCCCAACTGTCTGCTGGGAAAACTGGATCATGACTGGGAATGTTTTTTTTCCTATACACATTTTTACCATTTAAAATGGCTTGTGACAAGGATAATATAATTTTCTTTGAATCCCCTATTTAAAGTTGAGGCTGAATACTTCCAACAAGACAATGACCCTCATGCTAGCTGATGCTAGCTCCCTCATGCTAACTGTTTTTCTCTCCTTAGAACGCACAGAAAAAGGGTACAAGAAGCGAAAGTTTGCTAGTATGTACAACTCTCTGCCTCCAAGCGTTGGACTTTCTTCTGCAGCAGTTGTAGCGCTGATAAAAAGGAAGCAATGTGCCATTTAAATAGACCCGCCTGATTAGAGCAGCTGCGCACTGTGGCTGCCCGTGATATGTTTAGGGGAGTGCTGGTCATCAGACTTTTGGCTTTCAACTATAGCCGGAGTCACCAAAATCACCCCATTCCAGATGCTAGCTCCCTCATGCTAACTGTTTTTCTCTCTTTAGGACGCACAGAAAAAGGTACAAGAATGAAAAGTTTGCTAGTATGGACAAATTAATTTAAATTAAATTAAATTAAAAACCAACAGAACCCTGTCCTCTTCCTCAACCCATTAAAAATACCACTGTGGTATTTATATTACTTTCGCTCGTAGTAGCACCTAATAACAACCTTTTAGAGAAATGTCATGGTGAAGTGAGGATAAATAACACCAGTCACTGCAACTGTAACTATTCACACTCAGTGTGCCAAGAAACGCACCGCAGCAATGCTCTTGATGGTGTTGTCAATCATAAACAACTTGAAGAAAGTGGGGAGTAACCACGTCGCTCTGGGAGGATTAGTGTCTGTTTACTGTGCTGGTAAGTATATATACAACATGTCTGACATAGTGTTAGAAGAAGCACAGCGTACGCTTGAACTCCTGTTACAAAGAGCCTAAGGAAATAGTAATCATGTGAAACTTTTATTGCTGGCTAGTTTGTGAAATGGCTGAGGTGTTGAGTATCAAACTGCATGTTATGTACATACATACATGTACATACACAAAAGAGATGACCGATAACCCAGAGCCTTGCATGCATTTCCAAGAGACGTAACCTCCTGGACCCTGTCCAGGCATCTATCCACCCAATGGGACTCATTTGTGAGCAATGATATGTAAACAAACTATTGTGTGTGATGCATTTCTGCTGCATAAAAGTATAGGATTAAGTCTGCTATGTGGCCAAAATAGATGAAAGCATGGTAAACATGGAGATGGAATTTCTTAATTGCTACATTATTACCCGACCACTCGAGGGACTATATGACTCGTTCGAGTCTATAGCTACAAGAGGGGTCCCAGTTGTGGAGATTTTCCACAACAGACGGCAAGTGTGATATTATTGTTATTATTAATAGTGCTCCCATGTGACCACCAGCAGGCATGGATACTGTAGCTTGCCTACAACTGGGGGAGTATCTGTGTTTGTGTGTAACCGTGTGGAAAGTAATATTTCACGGACTGAGTCAATGAGCAAGGCCATGGCAATGTAATGAAATCACATCTTAGTTTTCACCTGCTTATTTTCCTGTCATTGCAACAAACATGTAGTACTTTTTTCAACTTTTTCCCTTGTAATATTCTTAGTTTATGCCCATAATGTCTTTTTAAAATTGTCATTTTTGTATAGGGTTGCGGGTATGCTGGAGCCTATCCCAACTGACCTCGGGCGAGAGGCAGGGTACACCCGGGGTTACATTTTTTAGCAAAAAATTTGGTTAACTAAAAACACCGTGGACATTAACTGAGGTACCACTGTACTTTATTTTAGTCATTATGATGGTATTTTCACAATAATGAGCTGCAGAGTGGTTAGCGCACAGGCCGCACAGGTAGGAGACTCGAGTTCGATTCCATCCTCAGCCATCTCTGTGTGGAGTTTGCATGTTTACCCCGTGCATGCGTGGGTTTTCTCCGGGTACTCCGGTTTCCTCCCACATTCCAAAAACATGCTAGGTTAATTGGCGACTCCAAATTGTCCATAGGTATGAATGTGAGTGTGAATGGTTGTTTGTCTATATGTGCCCTGTGATTGGCTGGCCACCGGTCCAGGGTGTACCCCGCCTCTTGCCCGAAGACAGCAGGGATAGGCTCCAGCACCCCCGCGACCCACGTGAGGATAAGCGGTAGAAAATGAATGAATTAATTTTACTTTACGGGCTGCACAGCGATCAAGTGGTTAGCACGCAGGCCACACGGGTAGAAGACCCAAGTTCAATTCCACCCTTGGCCATCTCTGTGTGGAGTTTTCCCTGTGCATGTGTGGATTTTTCCGTGTACTCCGGTTTCCGGTATCAATGTTAGTGTGAATTTGTTTATATGTCCCCTATGATTGGCTGGCCACCATCCCCGCGACCCTCGTGAGGATAAGCGGTAGAAAATGAATGAATATTACTTTACTTGTCTGAATCCGACTTTATACAAAACCAGTATTCACAGTTGTTGAGTCAACTGGGACACACGCATGCTTTGCAGTTGGGTTTACATTGGCTTCATCTGTGTTTGTTTGACAAGTCAGGAATATGCAGTCGGCTCAAGGGGTGAGCTGAAAGATGACCGTGCGACTGTAGAACAGCTGAAGCAGAATGCCAAGAGATTATTCAATAGAAAGCAGCTATGGAAAGTAAAGAAGATGAGAAGGGGATGAAAACAGAGAGCTGAAACTCGGTTAATGTTCTATAGACCCAAAAAGTCATGTGATGAAAGTCACCCACTGTCCTGTTTTGACTTACAGCCAGCGATTGAGTTAAATTAAAACAAAAGCTAGGAAATGGTTAGCACTTAAAAAGAGCAAAGCTACTATTACGTCCTATAGTGGGTGTGGCTGCTTTGTGTGTTTTTCTTTTTTGCCTTCTCTGCAGGGTGGTGACACACCTGAAAAGTGCACCTATCTTTTTTGAGTTGCGTCAAATCCTGACATACTATGTCAGACACACGTGAGAATTGCCACACTAGCCACGTTTACATGGACCCAAAATTCCAGTTCCATTCGGGTTATTTGCTCAAACGGAAAGAATGTAACCTTTGTATACACCTCATTCCGAAAGAAAATTGCCAATCCGAATGTATATATAATCGGATTCACAGGGGTGGAATATTCCTTTCCCCAATCCGATTGAGATACCTTGTACCCGTTCAATCGGAAAGTTGTCAGGGTGCGTTCTTTCAGCGCATGCTCAGCTGCGACATAACACGCAGACGTCTCTCAGGTTTTAAAAATGGCAGCAAGCAGTCATCACTGGACTACAGCGGAAAGTTTGTTTTTGATACAAACTTTAAAAGAACTGAACATTCAAGTTGCTGCTTTAAAAAAAAGCGTAGCAACTGTCCCAACAACCGTGGTAATCACACTCTCGTCCGCCATCTTCGATGAATCATGTGATGTTGTTTACATTTTACTGCGTATGCCCCCTTGACTATTTTGTTTGATTATAGCGGTGCATGTTGACAGGAGATTGGAATATTCCTTTCCATGTATACAATATATATAAGAGGACAATCTCCTCATGTAAACGTGGCTGCAGATTCAAATAGAAACGATTTGAAAGCTATGCCCGTCTGTCGTGACACGTCTGGTGTGAATTGAGGGTTAACGTCAGATCTTCACGCAGGGAGTCTGAACAATCGTCATTAAAGGGGACCTATTACCAGCTACACATGATCTTCCAGAATCTGCACCTATTCAGTTGTATTTCTTTGGATTTTGTGGTTTCAGCGTCTGTTTTAATGTATTTTTAATATATGTACTTTATGCTCTGCTGTTTGCTGATGCAAAACAAATTGAAAAGCTTTGATTCTGTCCTGACCAGTTAAAGTTTTAGCACATTGCCACACAGAATTCAGGCTAAGATTGATGCAGGACAGTGACCTTGGCGGTCACATAAAGCCGATGCAGGCACATCTCAACCACTGATTGTAGTGTTGGTGCCAGGCTGTTGTTAAGTAAACAGAATACAGTTCAAGAAAGTTTGCATGCTGCAGGGCTTTGCTTTGATAATTTATTACATGAGTGATACATTTCTGGCCCAGCCAATGCATGACTCAGCTTGAAAGTAAATCTGAATATGAAACGATGCAAAGTTGAAAACTGCTTGTAGTACTGAACACAGTGCTTTTGAGAAAAGTACAGTCAACAAGGCTGACACATTATTGTTATATTTATTGCAATATTTGCATGAATCACCAACTTCACACAGTTCATTAAAAACAACGAAAATACATATAGCAACTTCTACAGCTTTAACTCTGAGTAAGGATACAATTTAGAGGGTTGAACAGATACAGATCAGATAGTGGTCTACTCGCTCATCATCTTCTTTTAGGTCCAAAATTATTCTTTCTCTTCTGTCTGAAGCTGCTCCATCCCATGTTCCGTTTTAAGCCAGGCCTTCTCCATATATTCTCTCACCTCCCCAACAGTAGACCTCTTTTCTGCGTCCAGAGCCAAGAGTTTTCCAAATAACTCCATGGCTTCTGGAGTGAACCTTTTCCACAGAGGTGGAATGTCATCCTCTGCGTTGGCACTGTCTCCCAAATTGGACCAGTCAACAAACTCCTTATAGAAGTCATCTGAGTCCAAGCAACGGTCCCATGGGAAGTATCCCGTGAGGATGCAGAATATAACCACCCCAAAAGCCCATGTGTCCAGACTTGGTTCCACACTCAGCGGAGGAGCGGTGACTTCTTTCTGGCCCTCCAGTAAAGCAACGGTGCAAAGCTCAGGGGCCATGTAAGGAAGGGTCCCTGTAATGTAGCTGATCAGAGTGCCCTTCTTCTGGGCCAGGCCAAAGTCTGCCAGCTTGACCTGGCTGCAGTGATGATCCAGCAGAAGGATGTTCTCAGGTTTGACGTCTCGGTGGACAAGGCCCCGGCTATGGATGAACTCCAAAGCGCTGGCAATCTGGAGGACACAACGTTTAACGGAGGACTCAGGGATGCCCACCTTAAATGGAAAAAACATGGATAGGACATGTTAAAGTTAATAACTACACAGAAATATGACACACATGCCTAAATTTATGTGCAAACTAGGGATGAGCGAGTACACCACTATCTCTATTTGTATCTGTATCTGTACTTGGAATGGGCGGGATAGAAACCGAAGTTGGGTAAATGTGTGGGGTAGAAACTGGAAGTCTTAATCTGCACATTATTTTAAGTGTGAAATTAACATGGTTGCTTTATTTATTGTTTATTAACCAGTTATGTACGTACTGTGTATGTGTGTAAGTGGTTTGTCCGGCTTAGTTTTTGTTTAATTTTTAGAATCAACTCTTCTACAATTTCAGTTACGATGTATACAAAAAACGAAAAAAAGCTTTTTCAGCAAATGAATAGCACGTACATCTTTTTTTGCAATGATCTAGTTTTTGTATCGATCTGATAATAAAAGCACCACAAGCGACTGCTTGCCTGCATGCAGCCAAAGTTCCTCCTCCGCTAAAAGTGCGACTTTGCGTCTTCATGCTCCCAAATCTGCACTAAGGCTGTACTCACATCAAGTATGGATCCCCAAATTTTGCACCAATTTTTGCAATTAGACAGCACGCACTTGGAAGTACAAAGTACAAGTACAAAGTATACAAAAACAATGAGGATTTCCCTTACGGATATGGATAATTGAGTTGTACTCTTTTGATACTTTTTTTTGTGAAAAATTCATTATCCTTAGCGGATAACAACCAACTTCACCTTAGGCTGAATGACAGCAAACAGGTCCCGCCCAATGACGAGCTCCTGGGCAAAGCAGTAGTGTTCATTTGACTGGAAGGCGATGCCAAAGAGGCCCACAATGCAGGGGTGGCACGACAGATGCAAGGAGATACAGTACTCTCGCAGGAAACCCTGTAGCTTTGTTGAAGTCTTGGGCATTACTTTCAAGGCCATTGGAGTCCCTGGGTAGCATCCATACAAAATAAAAACCCTCGATTGACTGGAATCAAGTCAAAGCAAAGTTCTACCTCTGAAGCGATGTGTGACCAGCAGCACTTTGCCATACTTTCCTCGGCCGATCTCCTTGATGACGTTGAAGTGTTCTTGGATCTCCAGTTTACCGAGGCTCTGGGCCGTCAGCTCAATCAGCTCATCAATCAGGCTGCTGTCAGCCAGGCCTAAATCAATCATTGCTAGCTCAGCTTACAAAAAAGAAAACAAAAACAATTTAAACATTTGAACATTACAGGAGAACTGCATTTTTTGTAGCCAACAATTCATCAGAAAAAGTAAAAAAAAATTCTAAAAAAAAATACGTATCTAATTTAAGCACATTACTTCATGCAAAATTTTGTTGTTGAACATCTCAGAATTCAACAGGAAATGCGGGCCCGAAGCATTGGAATGGAAAACAGTGACAAAGAACATTGTGACTTATAAATGTTTTTACGACTTACAACATATAATTGTATAATATCTGTTTACATTGACATGCTAACATGTCATTAAAACAAAACTGTTATTAAAACATTTATTGTACTGTGCAGTATCCTACCCCTCCATCTGGTACTTTAACAATCAGTAACTGTTACATTTGTTCACTTCCTGCTTTCCTAATATAGTTTAAGGTTTTTAAAAAAAAAATTATTTTATTTTTTGTCCCGTACCGAAGTACGAGGTGATATGACTATACAATGACATAATGGGTACCATAGTAAGTGTCAATATAGTGATATATATAGCACATCATGACTGGTTCAACACTCTTCATCCTTGTATTTAGCAAACATCAACTGCTTGTATTGTTTCTTGAATTGGCTCATCGTTGTGCATTGTTTGACTTCCTTACTCAATCCATTCCATAGTTTGTTTCCACATACTGAAATGCTATGGCTTTTTAACGTAGTCCTAGCATATAAGTGTTTCAAATGTAGTTCTTCCCTGAGATCATATTTCTTCTCTTTTAGGTAATTGGTTATTTTTAGCCTTATGCATTATTTTAGCTGTTTGAAGATGAACTATATCAGCAAGTTTAAGTATTTGCGATTTTAGAAATAAGGAGTTAGTATGTTCTCTGTAGGCATTATCAATTATCCTTACTGACCTTTTTTGCAGTACATTTAATGGATAATTATACAGGTATTTATATATGTCATGGAGAAATTCAACGAGAAAACAACAGCAAAGCACTAAAAATACCTTACTTATTATTCGCTGCTTTTACCTGCAAGATATAAATTCTAAACTGCAAAGTCAAACCATGTGTCTTACCTGAGAGAGATCACAAACCTTGTGGCAGAAAGAGTATATGGAAGCCAACAGTGCCTGTGCTGTATGTTCTTCACATCCACTCCTGCTGCTTGGATGAACATGCCGGTGGACCTGAGAGCTTTCCCCCTGCCCAGCACATAGCTCAACTCTCAGTAGCTACAATGAGAACATCTGACACTTTGACAACTGATTACAAACTGTCTCTCCAAAGGGCACTTGTGCTTACTCTCATACCAACACACACATACATGCACGCTGTTGGAACATAGTTATATTTTGTTGTGAATGCACCCAGTGAAGGCTTTAGTAGCTAGTACATGGTGATGTGCTATTATGCAGGGACAAATACTGCATTTAAATTAATGTGTGCAGTTCCATGCATGATACCGCATAGAATTAGCATTGCAAATCAATATGCGGTGATGTTCATGTATAGAGTTTTTTTTGCGATATGGACCAAAAACTCATATCCCGATATATTTAGGGTGAAACGTCCTCACTTCTGTGATGTCACTTGACAATAATAATAATAATAATAATACAAAACGTATGAGAAATAATAAGATGGGCTGCATTGCTTTGCCTCAATAAAGACTACTATGGCAGGAATCAAATACAACTTTATTTATAAAGCGTTTTTCATACATGAAAAAAAATATTAAAAAGACGGTTTGGCAAAAATAGATTATCTTGAAGATTATTTTAAGTCTGAAATTCACATAGATTGATCAGAAGTTGCTATATTTCTTATTCTTTAATCATTTTTAACGAGATGTGAGAAGTTGGTGATTCATGCAAACACGGCAAAAAGGGAAATGATCAATAATTAATAGTCAGCGTTGTTGAGTATATTTTTCTCAAAAGCGCCGCCTTCAGTACGACAAGCAGTTTTCCAACTGACTTTATATCAGCAGCCAAAGCAAAAAACACTGTCAGCAACTGTCTTGTTAAATGCACCGTGTACATTATGAAGTTTAAGACATACCGAGAGGGGTGTAATATTGTCGCACGCTGATTCCAGTCAAGCATGCAGGATGCTTGATGCCGCTCTTGTGCTACTGTGTAAGTGTACCTAATGTTGTGACCAGTTTTTTTTTAATGTGGGTGCCAGACGTGCTCCAAAGTTTTACTATGAAAATACCAGTATTCATTGTTAGAGAGGAAAAACATGTTATTATATACCCCCAAAAATCTCCATAATAGACGACCTTCATAGCTAGCATAGCTTAACTAACTCCCCTTCAAACTCGCACATCACTGCATGTCATTCTCATGAATCATCAGAGTTTAAATGCAGGCCTTCTCAATAACACTAAGAACATGTTGATTTAAGACATTACACTTGGAAAGGTAGAAAAGGATCCCTCTACAGCACAGTGGGAATGTTGCCCTGATGACCCCCGAGTCGGACGACATGCATGCCCTCATGCGGTGGTTACGCTCACACAAACAAATCCCCCTGCGGCGTACTGCTTACAGCTTTGGTTGCAGCTTAATGGAGTGTTCTTGGCTACACTTTGTGTGTGTGTGTGTGTCACATTTTGTGTAAAGTCATTCACCACCGCGACCCTTGGGATCTATTCTCGGTCTATGGGCGTCAACACGTATGGCACAAAGAAAGAGATACGTTACTAGGATCCCGGAGGGGGAATCATCAGATGTCACTCAACAACGCTAACTCTGAGCTTGGTTTGCAAACGTCAGTTATTTTTTTACTTTATGAGCATGATGGACAGATGCATAGACATCATACTGATTTCGGAAAGTTGGGAAACATTTTTCTTCACTAAGGATCAGAGATACTGTACTGTACATACCACCTTGTTCAAAAGTGTCCTGCATCACATGTGTCTGTACGATGTTTTGACTAGTTTGCACACACTCGATTTCATTGGAACGTGTGAGTGAATGAGAGTGGTTTGTACAAAGGTGAAATCCTTCTCATACCACAAAGTAAAATCAGGACACATTCCAAGGCACTTAGCATAAGCACCTGCTGTAGAAGTAAAAGGTCCATTTAGCACCACTGATGCGTCTCAGAATAGGACTTGGATGGAAGCAACCAAGTCTAGCCTACATAACGTTGTACCATACAATTGACATTTACTCACTAGCAAATTTACATTAAAAAAATCAACAAAAACGGGAAAAATAGAACCAAAAGCAGACATAAGGAACACATCTTTAGCTTCCTCTACTGGTATAACATTTTGGACCACTTTTGGGACAAATCTGTCACAATTCACAACAGTTTTGTTTTGTTTCACTTTGTAAGCCTTAGTTCCTGCTTTCATGCTCTTATTTTGTATTATTTCCTGTATTGGTCTGTTCTGTTTTCCGTCACTCTTTCTTTTTCTCCTATGCGCACCTATTTGTAATTGTTAATTGTAGTATTTAATTCAGCCGGGTGCGTCTTCCTTGGTTGGTGCATTGACCATTTTATGTGCTGCAGGCCAGTGATTCTCTTTATCTACACTCCTATTTTAAATAGAACTAGAAAATTCCCGCTGAAATTTTGATGGGCTTGCCACCTGTGCTGTGAACGGCTACCGTGCCAGCACCTAGCAAGACAACCTCAAGTACTGAAAAGGTTGATGCAGTCACATAGTGTCTCCACATCATGCCATGTGTCCATTTGCCTTTAGACATTAGTAAATTAGCTTGAATGCTAACATGCTAACGGTTACCATGCTAGCACCTAGCAAGACAGCCTCAGGTCCCGAAAAGCTTGGGCAGGCCCAAAGTGTCCCCACATCATGCCATGACTGTATTTGCCTTTAGACATGAGTAAATTAGCTAAAATGCTAGCATGCTAACATTCATCATGCTAGCACCTAGCAAGAGACCCTCAAGTTTAGAAAGTGCCAAGGTCGTCCTATGACATCCCTACATCATGCCATGTGTGTATTTGCCTGTAGACATGAGTAAATTAGCTTAAATGCTAACATGCTAACGGCTACCATGCTAGCACCTAGCAAGAGAACCTCAAGTTTAGAAAGCGCCAAGGTTGTCCTTTAACCTCCCTACATCATGCCATGTGTGTATTTGCCTCTAGACATGAATAAATTAGCTTAAATGCTAAAATGCTAGCAATTAGCATTTAGCCACAGAGAGAGTTGAGAAGTTTATCTAAAAAATGAGCCGTTAATCACGTTGGGGCTTGCTCAGTAATGCAAGCCCCATAGACTGTGGCTCAGTCTATGGGGCTTGCATTACTGAGCAAGCCCATAATAAAAGTTTTTACTTGCATTTGGTCCTCATTTCTGCATCCTGGGGTTGCATCGCAATGCTGACATGCCGCACCGTGACAAAATCCAATCAAAAGTTGTTATGCAACAAAGACAAATAAGCATTAAGTTATACATGTGGTGTGAATGGTTATTTGTCTATATGTGCCCTGTGATTGGCTGGCCACCAGTCCAGGGTGAACCCCGCCTCTTACTCGAAGACAGCTGGGATAGGCTCCAGCATGCTCATGACCCTTTTCAAGAATACCTTTTTTCAAGAAAAAATGACAATATTTTCAAGAAAAAAGTACATTTTCAAAATATATATATATATTTGTACTTATTTTTGAGACAAAAAATGCATTCCTTCAGTGCTCCACTAATGCTTGGAAGGTCATGCTGACACATAACTGTGTTTTCATTTGTAGGCCAAATGAATACAATAAAATCAGGAAGTGATTTTGGGTGGCTTTTACAGAAAAAGGGAAGCAAAAGCAGGCTTGGTGTCAAGGTGTTACCTTTTTCCGACAGTCATCTTCCTTTTTCTCATATTATGAGTACCGGTATAATTCTCCAGAGAAGAGAAGGGTGCTTTACCATGAATTGATGCATTCACACAATACTACGTACACTGTATTGATATTACATATACTTTTTTTAATTTGGGGGTGAAGAGAGAAATAGATAGAAATAGATATTGTTTTAGGTAACTACAAATTATTTTTAGTAGGTTACACAAATCTGCAAAAAGTTCATATTAATCAAAAATTACAAATTAAATAAGCTGAAAACACAGATAATGCAACTGGCAATCAACATTTATAAGTACAACTTTTAAGAGAATTTTAAGTTAACTGTACTTATACCAATTAATTATTTTGAGCATTCGGATTTACAGTGTATATTTACATGTATAATATCATTTAATGAACGGCTATTAATAATTAATATATTTAATATATTGCCTGCATGTATTTTCTTGTACAAGCTTTCAATGCAATAGTAGTTACTATCTTCTATACTGTAGGCTAATAAAGTATACATTGATATTTTTTGGTGGTAGAAAATCCTCACACATTATGAGGTTTAACCAGCAGGGGGCACTCTAACATAAGTGAAACATTTGCCATTTTTACCCCCCTTTTAGGTATGCATAACAATTCCATAAACTAACTTTATTCAAGATAACTGTCAATTTTTCAAAAGCATCAGTGGAAAGAATGGAACAAAAACCAATATCTCTTCCACCCAGAGGAGTTTTGCTATCTGATCATGAGACCACATACTTCCTATTTCTCGTAAACCCAGTGGTGTTTTTTTTTTCTTTCTAGAAACCCCTCAGTCTCACCACAGCCCACATTACTTCTTCTCCACAAAGTGAAATGTCAACGTGTGTGAGTGTTTATGTGCGTTCCACTTAAGGTCACAGCTTTCACACGCAGCACGATCATCATTTGTAACGACGACGACCATAACAATAATAATGTCTCTATTGGTAGTTGACATAATGATTGACTCAATTATCTAATCGAATATAATTTAAAGTTTGACTTAACTAAATGAACATATATGCAGTTTAAACGGGAATGTGTTAGCTTGACATTGTACAGCATCTCATTCCATATGGACAAGATGCTGATAAGAGAGGGAAGGTGGCTCCTTTGGAATCTCCAGAATGGAACCTCTGGAGGGTCTCAGGCTACACCCTCATTTTTTTTAGGAATTTGGCCTCGACCTATAGTGCATTGCTCAAAACCGAACTGATATTCTGGAACCATGATAATACTATTGTAGCTTATGATCACATTTTGACCTTTGACCTTCTTATCAAGATTGAAATCCCAGTTTATTAGAGGCAAATCATTACATGTAATAAACACTTATACTGTAAAATAGCAAGGTCATGTTCCAACATGAAGCAACTTTTTATTATTGATCTCCAATCAGTGATCTACTGCAGTCATGACTTCCCCAAATTATTCCACAACATTATTCATTTATTTTCT
This sequence comes from Doryrhamphus excisus, assembly GCF_030265055.1. Classification (NCBI taxonomy): domain Eukaryota; kingdom Metazoa; phylum Chordata; class Actinopteri; order Syngnathiformes; family Syngnathidae; genus Doryrhamphus; species Doryrhamphus excisus. The sequence goes on along the minus strand of NC_080475.1, from coordinate 14,535,126 downwards.
ACCACTTTTCCTCACGAGGGTCGCGGGGGTGCTGGAGCCTATCCCAACTGTCTTCAGGCAAGAGGCGGGGTACACCCTGGACTGGTGGCCAGCCAATCACAGGGCACATATAGACAAACAACCATTCACACTCACATTCATACCTATGGACAATTTGGAGTCGCCAATTAACCTAGCATGTTTTTGGAATGTGGGAGGAACCAAACATAAACATTCCAAAAAATGTAAATATTATTTATGTCTTAATTGTTTATGCCTTAAATGTATTATTTTCTGTTATGTTTACTATAAATGTGTGTAAAAGTGATTATAGGGGTGTTATTTCATGTCGAGGGGTCTCTAATAATGTTCATTCATTCATTTATTAATTCATTTTCTACCGCTTATCCTCACGAGGGTCGCAGGGGTGCTGGAGCCTATCCCAGCTGTCTTCAGGCAAGAGGCGGGGTACACCCTGGACTGGTGGCCAGCCAATCACAGGGCACATATAGACAAACAACCATTCACACTCACATTCATACCTATGGACAATTTGGAGTCGCCAATTAACCTAGCATGTTTTTGGAATTAGCGCGCAGACCTCACAGCTAGGAGACCAGGGTTCAATTCCACCCTCGGCCATCTCTGTGTGGAGTTTGCATGTTCTCCCCATGGGTTTTCTCCGGGTACTCCGGTTTCCTCCCACATTCCAAAAACATGCTAGGTTAATTAGCGACTCCAAATTGTCCATAGGTATGAATGTGAGTGTGAATGGTTGTTTGTCTATATGTGCCCTGTGATTGGCTGGCGACCAGTCCAGGGTGTACCCCGCCTCTCGCCCAAAGACAGCTGGGATAGGCTCCAGCACCCCCGCGACCCTCATGAGGAAAAAGCGGTAGAAAATGAATGTTTTTGGAATGTGGGAGGAAACCGGAGTACCCGGAGAAAACCCACGCATGCACGACTCCATGCAAACATGCAAACTCCACACAGAGATGGCCAAGGGTGGAATTGAACCCTGGTCTTCTAGCTGTGAGGTCTGCGCACTAACCACTCACGCCATGCCGCCCCAGCTGACATTAATGACGTTCAATTAATTTTGTAAGCAACATCATAAACATTACATAAGGTTGATTTAACACAGTGACATACTTGGACTCAACTGTGTGTCTCACAATAAAAAAGAAACACTAAACATCCACATTCACACCCAGAAGCCAAGTAGTAAGTGCATAAATATTACATTTAGGGCCACTTTTTCACATTCGCTAGAAGAAATGCCAAAAACTGTCAAACTGGGTTGCTCCCCTCATGCCGGGTTGCCTTGGCAACACACAAGTATGACTCCCAGCCAAATTCTGCAGTGAGGATGGAGTCCCACAGCATGAAAACCTAGCTAAACATACAGGCCCTCATTCTTTCAGCAGACATAAGACATCTGTTTGCGTACTATGTGCTGTATTTTTATAACCACGCTAAATAAGTCCACATATGGACAAATATTCTTGGACAACGAAGAATATGCCCCTGAGGTTTGATGTCTTGTGGGAAGAAAAAAAAAAGTCTTACTCCTGCTGTTATTACCGTCTTCAATGGGAGGAGGGATGGTGGGAGAAGATGAAGAGAGTCCGCAAAACGGAAGATCGAAGTTCTGATGGCAGCCTTTCGGTGTTGCTGAATTTTTTTTAACTAGATCTGGCAACATTTCAACTCCCATTAATGATATAGCGACAAATCTAGCAACTTTTTTGGTGTCATTAGGGAATTTTTTGGTATTTGGGGACTTAACAGTGAAAGCACGTATTTTGATAATGTTATGGTGTTGGTCTTCAAAGTATTATTTCATAGTGCGTTCTCATTTTTATGTCAGGGAGGTCTGTCAGCTGTTAAAGATGAAAGAAATCTTGAAAAGGATTCTCTCCTTTGTGCTCCTAAATTTGATATGCCATCACAATTGAGAGACAAACGTCTGAGTTCCATGAGACACACTCAAACCTAATGACCCCCCCCCCCCCCATCACATGCCTTCAAATTCATGTTGACCCCAATTTCACCATGCCCTTCCAGTTCTCTTTGGGAGTCCCTGCATCAGCTGTAATGGGATGTGACGGATGTTTGAGGGAAGCGCTGTGAGAAAACGCTACTTTGTATGGTCTGGCGTCTGGACTCTCCATGGGAAGGAGAGCCGGGTCCGGCCTCCAAGCCTCCCTTCTCCCTCTGGGGGTCTTTCTCCAGTGGCTCTTCTTCCCATTTACCTTCTCTTGTTTGACAACATTCTTGCCCGGCTTGTCCTCCCTTCTCTTCTCTTCTCGCTTCATACATTATTCCCGACAATTGTCTTTTGTTTCTCAGATCTGACAGGAGTCCGAAGCATGGAATGCTGCTGGCAGCCCCCCCCTTGCATCTCTTCTGAAATTCCCAGGCTGGGTCATTGTGGGTGGGATTGAGCGATCGGAGAGGTCATAACCAGGGAAGTGAACTAGGAAGTTTTTCCAAGGGTTTGACTTTTTGACACATCCAGATTGTGTGGCCAAAGAGCTGTGATGCATTCGAGTGACTTGTACCACCATAAGTACTATACTACTTGTTGGTTGAGCCTAGCCGAGCTGACTTTTGTGCACCAGTCAATCATATGTGTATTGATTATGAGACATGATCAAGTGATGCCATTATTTTTGAATATATTAAAATTTGCAATAGTCTAATGCTAATTCTTGTTGGTTAAATGTGGAATTAAGTAAAGTGAGGGTGCACACACACACACACACACACACACACACACACACACACACACACTCAAACATTAGTGATGACTGGTTTGGTGGCTCCAACAGTCAGCACCGATGAAAAGATCTGTGTGTGGCAGTCGCTGCCATTCCAGGGTCTCGTTTTTTTTTTCCTCCTGAGTCTTTTGTGTCTCTTCCAAGCAGAGCAAGTTCAGTCAGCCACAAAGGGAGTGGCAAGAGGAGGGAAAGTGAGGCTCAACGCTTCTTTCTTTGTTGCACTTCAAAGGCTACTCGGGTGCCAATCATCCTGTTTGGGCCAACAAAAAAAGTCTTGAAAAGTTTTTTCTGACATGCACACATGCTGCGTTGAGAGTCAAGAGGAGAATTTTTAAGGAGATGATGCCAGACTTGGATGCAACAGTGATGTTCAAACATGACTGAATGAGTGTAGTTGATACAAAAGGGCACTTTTTTTTTTACTGACAAACATGGAAGTGTAAAACTTCTAAATTTATATGCTAGGACTACGTTAAAAAGCCATAGCATTTCAGTATGTGGAATCAAACTATGGAATGGATTGAGTAAGGAAGTCAAACAATGCACAACGATGAGCCAATTCAAGAAACAATACAAGCAGTTGATGTTTGCTAAATACAAGGATGAAGAGTCTTGAACCAGTCATGATGTGCTATATATATCACTATATTGACACTTACTATGGTACCCATTATGTCATTGGATGGTCATATCACTTTGTACTTTGGTACGGGACAAAAAATTAAATAAAAGTAAAATAAAGTAAAAAAAAAAAAAACTTAAACTATATTAGGAAAGCAGGAAGTGAGCAAATGTAACAGTTACTGATTGTAAAAGTACCAGATGGAGGGGTAGGATTTAATAAGCTTTGCTTCTTCCTACTCCTTTTGGACATGTGGAACTGTGAACTGATTATGTGATGCATTCAATTGTAATCTGATGCATGTTCAAATGAAATTAAACCATTACCATTGCCACCCAACATTTATATCAAGAAGGTATATCTGAATAATAAATAATACACATAGCAACTTCTGTCAATCAATCCAAATAAATTTCAGACCTACTACACTCAAATTTGCATTATTTTAAAACACAAACATATTTAAAAAAAACTACAGATTTTTGTGCTGGGGGTGTCACAGATCACTAAGGCGACCACATTAATTTGCAACAATGTGTGCATGAAGTGCTTGACCCCAATGAAACCCCCCCACAGTGTTGTTTGGGAAGTAAATCAAACCACCACTGACAGGGTGAGCGGTACAACAATCAGTTGAAGGCTTAGCGAGAGCGAAAGAGCGAAAAATTAGAAGACGAGCTGAGAAGAGGGGAGTGGGGGGGGGGGGGGGGGGTGAATGGAACAAGGCTGACAGGACAGCCTGAAGATCATCCAGAGATAAACTAATGACAGGAGAGATGGAGGAGAGAAAACAAATGATGAGAAGACATCAATGTTAAACCCTTTAAAGTGTGGGAGCAGAAACTGGAAGATTTGGGGGTGGGGGGTGCTTAACCCCAGGGATGACCTCAGTTTTAAGGGTCATTAAAACAAGAAAATGAGCACTAAATGTTAAGTAACAATTATTTTTAGGTGGTAGAAATCTATTGATTTAATGGGGCTGGGGCCCCGGGTTTCTAACCTGATGATTGGGTTTGGGTCACTTTCAATACTGACCAACTAGCCTGCACCCAAGTTTGTGATTCCTTTTGTAGAAATCCTCCCCCTGAGGACTCTAAGTGGGTTTCGAATAGAGGATAAGGGAATCTTAAAGAACCAAATTATAGAACGTCCGGGCTTATCTGCAGTCCCTGTATTCCTACAAGTAAGCGGGTCTTATTACAGCGCAGCTGCAAAAAAAGCACCCTTCCTTTCCCTGCCCGGTCTTTTATACACTCAAGATTGTGTAAGAGGCTGGAGTCCTGGACCAATCAGCTTTCGCCACTGCCCTTACTTGAACCGCTTCTTTCATGGTGTTTCTGCTTTCGTTTGTTTGCAGGGGCATCAAGGCATCTGGAACATTCTGTTTTTCCTTTGTTGCAAAGCAAACTGTCATATGCGTACCCGATGTTTCCACCTTAACTGTCAGTTGTCACGTTAGTCCTTTTTTTTGTGTGGGTGCGTGTATAAGTATCTTTTGTCTGTATTTGTTTTAACTTTTATCTTTAGCTAGCAAAATTGAGCAAATACCTTCACTTACCATAGCCCGTTTCTTCTCAGAGCAGGCAATGATTGTTTTCCCATCCTCATTGTGTCCAATTATTCAAACATCCATTCCTAAAGCAGCAGCCATACCTCCATTTTACAATAAATCCAATTATCTTATCTCTATGGATCTAAGATAACATGCTTTAAATTCAGCAAAAGATTTACGTATTTCTTGTTGCCTGCCTCATTGATCCCCCGCCCCCACCCCATGTATTAATTTATGACTCCATAATTGGGTGGGATTCCTTGAAGCGTTAATGTGTGTGCATGCGAAATGAAAATCTATAGGATTTAAAAGAGGTGCCCGTGTTTGTATTACATGAATGGCATGCTAATGATGGTGGTGGTGGTAGCGGCGCTGCTATCCATCTCATCTGAGTTTGTCCCCAAGTGACCAAGAGGCAAGGGGTTGATTAATTAATGAAATCACTGCTGAGCCATTCCCAAATCACAGAATTTATCGCTCAAATGTTACAAAAATTATTAGCTCTTTATCAAAGTACGTCATCTAATATAGTCAGTGGTGCATTTAAACATTTACACTGCATGTATGTGATCGTATTGGTATCCGCCGATTTCACCCCTGGATTATTGGTATCGGCATGTTAAAATCCTGATCGGAACATCCCTAGCCACGGCTATTTGTACATCATTTGGTCTCTGTGACCTGAAAGAAGTTTGGGATGACTCAAAACGCTCCGTTTCAAGAGGTGTGGCAAAACTGACCCTTTGTGATGTCACAAAGTGGCAGACTACCTTATATGGGCGTGGTTGTCAGCCAGTAAAGCTACTCTGTTTACTAAACAAACTGTTAAATTTGCTGACATAATTTAGATAAAATCTACTTAATCACAATTCCATCATTAGAAAAAATTTGAATTTTGTGGGGGATGGGTGGGGGGTGGAGCTTTCCCTATGCTTATCGATGCATATGTGCATTTCAAAAGCTAGGAAATATGAGTTGCTGTAATTGTGTGCGTAAAGAAAAGAGCACGTGGGTGTGTACTTGTGAAGAGGTGATCATAATGAAGAAAGATGGCAGTCTTTGTACTTATGGTGGAGCCCCAGATGATTGACAGACGAACTCACACACACACACACACACACATGAATACCCCAAAGCATGCACTCTTACACTGTCACCCTTCACCCCATGTTGTAAGGAGCATGGCTGATGCCAAGAGTGATGAAGCTGACCAAGTAACACACACACACACACACCATGCTCACCCCCCGTGGGGCAAACAATCCTCTCTGCCTAGACCACATGGTCCCCAAAGTGTTCACATCAATGCCCCCCCACCCCCCACCCTGTTAGCCCCTCCTTCAAATGTCCTCAATGAACCCACGAGTGTGCGTGCATTGCCCGCCTTCTCGATGACAGCCACAATGTCTGAGGATCACTCAAAGCTTTTGAGGGGGAGGGGGTGTGTCTTTCTTTGTGTGTGTGTGTGTGTGTGTGTGTGAGGATAAATAAAAAAAGAGGAAATAATCACCCACACACAGGGGTAACCCCACTCTATAAAAAGGCCAGGATCTGGTGGTACGGAGAAACCGTCACGACCAGGGACTTCCTCAGCTGCAGAGGATGTAGTGTCTTGCCCCTAAATCACCAAGGGTTTAAGACCCGATGGCTACCCTCATCTGGTTTAGCCCGCCTGTCCAAACGGATTACCGGGGTGTGGCCGCTGTCGCATGCAGACAGATGCTTGGAGCCACAGGTGAGAGCTGGGTGACAGGTGGGGACCAAAGCGAATGAACATGTTCACCCGTTTGAGGTACTACCCCTCCCTGACCACGCCATACATCCCAACAGAAGCAATCATTTCAAGGAACCCTTCAAAGTAATCACAATCTCAGAAATTTGGATTAATATAAATATATTATTATATTAATAATATATTATAATTTATATATTTATATTATATATTATATAATATATTATTATATTATTAAATAGAGATGGATTATTAAATATTAAATATATTATTATATATTATTCATTCATTCATTTTCTACCGCTTATCCTCACTAGGGTTGCGGGGGGTGCTGGAGCCTATCCCAGCTGTCTTCGGGCGAGAGGCAGTGTACACCCTGAACTGGTCACCAGCCAATCAGAGGGCACATATAGACAAACAACCATTCACACTCACATTCATACCTGTGGACAATTTGGAGTCGCCAATTAACCTAGCATGTTTTTGGAATGTGGGAGGAAACCGGAGTACCCGGAGAAAACCCACGCATGCACGGGGACAACATGCAAACTCCACACAGAGATGGCCAAGGGTGGAATTGAACCCTGGTCTCCTAGCTGTGAGGTCTGCGCGCTAATCACTTGACCGCAATGCAGCCCATAAATATAAATATAAAGCGTAAATATAATAAAGAACGTTAATATAAAACAATAAAGAATATGACATTTGGTATTGATAACATTTTGGAATCTATAACGATTGGATTCTGTTATGAATAAATAAGTGTGTGTCTATATCCTTCCACTCCAGACATGTTGGCAGGTTAGCACAAATATTAGGGGACCTATTATGCTTTTTCTACTATTCTGACCTCAAATGTTGTATGGTCATATCACCTCGTACTTCGGTACGGGACAAAAAAATGTAAAAATAAATAAATATATATATATATACGTATAAACCTTAAACTTTATTAGGAAAGCAGGAAGTGAACAAATGTAACAGTTACTGGTTGTAAAAGTACCAGATGGAGGGGTAGGATTTAATAAGCTTTGCTTCTTCCTACTCCCTTCCTCCTTGTGATGCACTCAATTGTAATCTGATGCATGTTCAAATGAAATTAAACCATTACCATTACCAAATGTAGTTAGAATGTTGTATTCTCGTGTTACATGATGCCAACGTTTCAGATAATGAGGTTTTCACCTTTGGAAGTGAGCCCTGAAAGAAATTTGGGATGGAGCAAAACGCTCAGTTTCAAGAGGCGTGGTAAAACTGCCCCTTTGTGATGTCACAGAGAGCCAGACTTCCTTACATGGGCGTGACTGTATGCCATATAAGCTCTCTGCTACTCTGTTTACGAAACAAGCTCAGGCAGAAGTTGTTGTCTTTGGTGATTCCCAGCAAGAGAAAAAATCCAGCATCAAGGTTAGATTTTGGGCAACACATTTCTAATACGCTATTGTGACTTATTTAGAATTGGTGAAAAACAGTGTAGTGTTGGACCTTTAAAGACAAAGGCCTCTTAGAATGTTGGGAGAAACCGCAAAGAATGCACGTTCTTTCACATGTGTACACGTGCAAGTTAACACACACACTGTTCAAAAATAGGCTAAAACGAATGAATGGATCATTTTTCTAATTGACATGATTCATGGTCATCTGACACACACACACCATTATAAACATCTGACGTAAAAATCTCAAACATGATCTAATCCGAGCTGATGTCACCCACGAGGGTCTCGTAGTATGATGCTCATCCTTCCTCCCATTCCTCACACTGCGGGGTGACATTTGTGGCTTTGAACACTTTAATGGCAGGAGGAGGCCGGCTTACCACCAAATCACCACCATGTACATCTTGTGACTGAGCTGCTGACACGTTACAAGTCATGTTACAGGCCAGCATGTGTGCAGCGGCGGGGGAAGTATGTGATCTCTGCACGTTGAAGCCTTTTTAGCAGAGGGGTCAGCCTGACACTGATGTCATACGTGACCGCTGGGCATGAGATAACTTCCAGTGCTCCCTGACTCCACGGTGGCTCCTTCTCCATATAAGGATGGCTCCCTCAATTCATACCACTGCTGGGTTATTATTAGCAATGCTGCACAACAACGTTATACATAAAGATTAGTATAATGTATTTTCATTTCCTTATATTCAAACTATGTCATTTTATTGAATACATCATGATAGGGCCGCACAGTGGATGAGTGGCGATTCTAAATTGTCCATAGGTATGAATGATCTATAGGTTTGTACCCAGCCTCTCGCCTGAAGTCAGCTAGGATAGGCTCCAGCATATCCCTAATGAGAAGTCGCTAAAGTCGTCATTTTATATTTAAAAAAAGATATATTTTTCCACCAAAAAAATTCGTAATTTTTCAGAAATAATGTCTGTTGCAAAATGAAAAAAAATCTAAATTTTTTTTGGCAAAAAAATTGGAAGGTTTCAGAAATATAATTATAACATCACATAAAAAAATATGTTGTTCATGAGAGTATTGTCATTCATTCATTCATTCATTCATTTTCTACCGCTTTTTCCTCACGAGGGTCGCGGGGGTGCTGGAGCCTATCCCAGCTGTCTTCGGGCGAGAGGCGGGGTACACCCTGGACAATTTGGAGTTGCCAATTAACCTAGCATGTTTTTGGAATGTGAGAGGACCCGAACATAAACATAAAAAAAATGTAAATATTATTTATGTCTTAATTGTTTATGCCTTAAATGTATTATTTTCTGTTATGTTTACTATAAATGTGTGTAAAAGTGATTATAGGGGTGTTATTTCATGTCGAGAGGTCTCTATCAATGTTCATTCATTCATTCATTTTCTACCACTTCCTCACAAGGGTGGTCGGGTGCTCACATTCATACCTATGGACAATTTGGAGTCGCTAATTAACCTAGCACGTTTTTGGAATGTGGGAGGAAACCGGAGTACCCGGAGAAAACCCACGCATGCACGGGGAGAACATGCAAACTCCACACAGAGATGGCCAAGGGTGGAATTAAATCCTGGTCTCCTAGCTGTGAGGTCTGCGCACTAACCACTTGACCGCCGTGCAGCTGAGTATTGTCATATTTTGTGAAATTCCAAAATAACACTGTGACAAATATAGCTTACAAATCATGTAACATCATGTAATACATCCATTTTCTATACCGCTGGTCATCATCATGGGTAAGATGGAGCCTATCCCAGCACGTATAGGAAAAAAAACGTTCACACCCACATCCATAAGCAGAGATTCAAAACCTCGATCTCTGACTATGAAGCTAACTTGCAACCACGTCATTCAATATTTATTGTTTATGATAATGAAATGTAAAGCATAGAAACAGCTCATAGGTGCTGGGGAAAAAAGGAAAGGACGCGACCTTGGAGAAGGTATTCTAATAAAAACAAAAAGTGCATTATGCCCAGTTGCGTCAGCATATCTTCCAATGAGATAACTGACCTTCAACATTGTTATTTTATTAAAGCAGCAGACAGCTTCACCCTGTCATTAGCTTCATCCTAAATGGCAGAAATTGGATAAAAAAAAAAAAAGGTCATCATGCCTCCTCCTACTGTACTGTATAACCTTCACATGCACACATCATGTTACTGCAGTGGGGATGCCTCCCTCCTTAAGCTGCCTTTTGATCCACTGGGGGCTCCCTTCAGCCACTTTTAGAAGCTGCAGCATCCACACAGGCGCACTCATACATCAAGTGGCGTTGAAACTCGAGCGACGTGTGCACTCGACAGCTGCACGGCAGTACGGCTCCTTTTACTCTGTGAAAGCATCAGTATGCAGAGCAAAACACGAGACCTCCGCAATTAGCACACAAACACACACACACACACTGAGAATGTGACTTTGGTGGGCAGGAGTTGGGAAAATTAGATTTAGTCACCTGCATACTTTTTTACATTATTGTTATTATTATTATTATTATAAGTTGTCAAAAAGACCAAAATAAGGGGATTCCTATGTGGGTACGTGTGTGTGGGTCATGCTTAATAGGGGAAGCCCAACCCCACTTCCAACATCATTCCCTCCCTTCTCCCTTCTCGCTCTGCCTCTGCAGTAAGCCTCACCCATTTCCCAGCCAATCAGAGCGTGCTGATCCACGGGAGGAGAAAAATTATGGTGGAAGCCATGCTGGGGATAGCGATAGCCTGCAGTGATGGGTGTAGGCGTCCGTACACAAGCATATTTTATACTGGGCTAAACGGGAATGCCTTTTTGTTGCCAGTTCAACAACATAACAAAATGTGGAAACATCCTGGTTAGCTAAAGTACTGAAAATGCGGATAATTAAAAAAAGGAACACAGAAGCTTAGTACCCAAGCTTTTTGAGTCCATGGACCAGATTGAGTAAGAAATATGGGTTGCAGCACTCGTAGTAATTGAAGTTATTACTCTTATGTTGAAAATATAAACTTTGAAGACATTCTCTTTGGAAATCTGGAGATAATCAGTGAATTCCAGACCTCCTCTCCTCACCATGGTCTCCTGGGACCACCAGGAGTTTGAGTCTGTGTGTGTGTGTGTGTGTGTGTAAAGAATGGGCCATGAAGAAGGAGGTCAGCACACTATTAAATCCTTATTATGCCTCTCTGAAGCAAATTAAGAAAATTACTTAAATGACCTACAAGGAGTGATGAGCATGACTATGGGCCAAAAGGACCAAAGGTCAAGGGTCATAGTGTACTGACTTGAACGACTGCTATTTCTGGAATTTCCCTCATCATTCAACCTTTTTTTTAATGCTGTGATGCAAACAGAGCACTGAACAACTTGGCGCTGTGTCTCTTTCCTGTTCTGGTCTTTTCCAGCCACGAGACGTTCAGGTGCATTCGTAATTGTGAGTGTTGGGCGGCAATTGTTTTTCATCTTTATTCATGTACTTCCGATGATAACTGGTGTACCCCTACCACTTTGGGAACCCAGTACATGTTGGTAATGGTAATGGTTTTATTTCATTTCAACATGCATCAGATTACAATTGAATGCATCACATAATCAATTCACAGTTCCACCAAAGACAACAAATTCTGCCTGAGCTTGTTTTGTAAACAGAGTAGCAGAGAGCTTATCTGGCATACAGCCACGCCCATATAAGGAAGTCTGGCCCTCTGTGACATCACAAAGGCGCAGTTTTACCACACTTCTTGAAACCGAGTGTTTTGACCCGTCCCAAACTTCTTTCAGGGCTCACTTCCAAAGGCGTAAAACTCATTATCTGAAACTTTGGCATCATGTAACACGAGAATACAACATTCAAGCTACATTTTGTAATGGTTTAATTTCATTTGAACATGCATCAGATTACAATTGAATGCATCACATAATCAGTTCACAGTTCCACATGTCCAAAAGGAGTAGGAAGAAGCAAAGCTTATTAAATCCTACCCCTCCATCTGGTACTGTTACATTTGTTCACTTCCTGCTTCCTAATATAGTTTAAGTTTTTTTTTGTCACATACCAAAGTACAAGGTGATATGACCATCCAATGACATAATGGGTACCATAGTAAGTGTCAATATGGTGATATATATAGCACATCATGACTGGTTCAAGACTCTTGTTTGTGGAGATGATGCTTATTTCTTATTTAAAAAAATAATAATAATAATTACACACTCAACTGATGACTTTGCTGCACGTTTAATGTCAGAGAATGGCGCTCATACAGTATCTAATGTGGTGTTCTATCTCTTGCATTACATAACCGCTACTAGCGATGCATTCATGTGACAGCTTTGGGTTCGTGGAATTGGGTTAGCAGGCCTTGTAGTCCCTGCAGCGCTCTTTCCCCACCCTAATTCCTTTGGCGCTAAATGCTGTAAATGCCTGACAAGTGGTTTGCAGTATAGTGTGGCAGCGTGCTAGAGGCGAGGCGGGGTGGGGTCCTGCCGGTGAACTCGCTGACCTCGACTGATGTGGCTGGCCCACTCTGCAATGATTTATTAATGGTGCCATTATTAGCTGTCATGAATCCAATATTAGGGAGGCATTATCAGTGTGCGTGTTTGGATAGCAGTGTCGTCGTGGTAACAGGGCACTGACTCACTGATCAAACATAATAATAAGAGTTTCTCTTTGATAGTGTTTTCTCTTCTCCAGTGAATCTTCTTACATACACAAGGAGAGCGTTGGATTGGAATGACAAGCTCAGCAGATGATGATGGCGTCCAGGGGGTGGGTGTGGGGGCAGGGTAAGCGGGATTCTGCGTCATTGCTGCCAGCTCAAATCTCCACATCTCCATCTCCTGCCTCCTGGACGTCATGCTCGTTCGGGCGTCTTTGTGGATGATTCACACGCTCTGTGCCCGCCATCACGACTTGCTGACAGTGGGAATGAATAGAAGGAAAGGATGCTGCAGGGGAGGGGCTAGTTCGTGTATCAGTGACCTACTCTCTGACGTCACGAATTGTGTTCCTCGTGCGTAAGTCTAACACACACATGTTCCTATTGCCGTCGCCATCTTTTCTGCCATAGTTTTTACTTCTAAAATGTTGATTTTTCGGGGTCAAGAATTTATTTAGGGGGGAGTTGTTCCCCACCATCCCATCATGACGTTTCAGATGTGATGGGACAATTAATACAAAAACACACATTCTTGTTTTACACTGAAATGTACGCAACACTCGGCCTATGAGGTTTAGTTGACCTGTCCACACTGTGCGCCTGTCAACCAATTCACCATTAGGAAGGCTGCGCTTCACCTGCGCTTCACCTGCGCTTCACCTGCGCTTCCCCTGCACTTCACCTGCGCTTCACCTGTGCTTCACCCGTGCTTCACCTGCACTTCACCTGTGCTTCACCTGCGCTTCACCTGCACTTCACATGCGCTTCACCTGCGCTTCACCTGCGCCCTGAATAGACCAGATCGGAGCTGGTGAGCTTTCTTCGCACCTTTGGCGCACTGTTTTGTCACGAAATTGTCACTGCACCCAGCTGAAAATGTGGACACCTCCCCTGGTGCGCCGCCACATCCATCTCGGCGCAGTCCAGTCCACAAAATTGGCTGCGCACAATGGTGCGCTAAACCAAGACAGGCGCCTACCTACAGTATTTTTTATTGTATTGCTTAATTGTGTTTTTTTTCTATCTCTGACTGGTGCTTTGGGGAAGGAAGGGATGAGTGGATGTTTGCAAGTCAAATAAGGAGTCACTGGAGACAGTGACATCTATCACTTCCAAGGAAACGAGTGAATAACAGACAAAACTGGGATGAGATGCCACTGGCAAGAATCGATCGCCATTGAGGGCTAGTGTTTCAATTCTTTACATAATTACACAAACGGAACCTTGTGCGATCAATTCTTTACAAAGAATAAATTAGGCTCTACATAGTATATAGTAGTCACAACAATTGCATTCTTGGCTGGTATATCAACACTAATTAATTCACCATGGACTTACTCGTGCTGCAAACACAAAAACATCTTGGAAAATTTTAATAATTTCTTGTGTTGGGTCCAAACAGCAGATTTCATCAGACTTGATTAATCCCTATAGAGGTGGGGTACTGTTGTGATTTTCAAAACACTAATAATTATTGATGTGCTTCATGGTCATTAAAAAAAGCACTGCTGCAACATGCAATGGTTTAAGGCTTGTTTACATTTGCATGCATTTGTCCATGCAGTGGTATGCAATTTTTATCACAACCCATAAGGAATCAAAAGTCCCGAGGACTTCAGGACAGCTGCCGAACCCCACTTTCTAATTTTGTCGGTATAGTGGATAAATGATGGGGTGGAAATGTGGTCAAATTACACGCTTTTTTTTTTTTGCAAGACTAGCCATGTTGCTGGTATATCAACACAAATTGATTAATTTGTGTTTGATTGATTAATTCCTATAGAGGTGGGGTACTGTTGTGATTTTCAAAACACTAATAATTATTGATGTGCTTCATGGTCATTATAAAAAGCACTATTGCAACATGAAATGGGTTAAGGCTTGTTTACACTTGCACAAATCTGTCCATGCATTGCTATGCAATTTGGCGTGGGAGCACAACCCATAAGGAGTCAAAATTCACCTAACTGTACATCAGATCCTATTACGTTACTGTAAGAAAACAAGAGTTAAAATCAGTTAAAAAGGCATCTTTCATCACTCTACAGTTATTATAACTTATAACTTACTCTGCAGTTACATTATAAAGGTACAGCTGCATTAATGTACCCTGGCAAGCCATCTGTTACGCCCCCACCCTCAACCTGCACACATACTATAGGAGTATGTGTACACACAAACGTAATGAGCTGAGGGCTATTAAAAATCAATTTTAACAGCATCTTCCTCCTCCTCTTCTTTATGTTTTAGTCATACACATTGAACCGTGTTGCTGGAACTGCAGGATGGATTATGAATTATGAAGACACACTAACGCAGATGTGTGTGCAAAATTTGAAATAGGTTTGCGTTTGTGTACGTTTTTTTACACTACATGTATGTGATCGGTATTGGTATCGGAAGGTTTTTACTCCGGGGTTATTGGTATCGGAACATCGCTTTTAGGATAGTTAATCAAAAAAGTAAACCAATGCATCACCTTTAGACGCTATTCTGTAGGTGGGGTAGCATCTTAGATTACCCTGTTTGAAAGAATGATTGATCAAAAAGAGATTACGATTGTGTTTTATTTGAAGCCATTGTTGTTTATGAAGTACATGTGTGACATGTGTGATGGACAGCAAAAGGATTAGTGCTGGCTGGATGCTGGTGAAGGAAGGCGGGGTGGATAATGCTTACAGGGCCTCGCCTATGCCTATCACCCTCATACTATCCCTTGTGTCTCGAAAACCAATCCCCACTTCAGTGGATTTAAAGGCCCCTACACGCTTGTGGTTCCTAATAATATAAACTCAGCACGTCCTCCAAGATTCCTCATGTTGGAGATTATTGCTATGATCAGATAACAATAACACTATTTTTTATCATGGTCTGAAATATGTTCTGCTGCCTTCAACCATCAATGTCTGCGGACACACATTGAACAATACTCCCTTTTCCTTTGTTGAAAAAAATTCAATTTAGCAGTCCACGGGAATATTGATCCACATGTCCTTTTTGCTTTCTTACCTGGCAGAGTGATATGATATGTAGCAATAGCACATCCCCGAGGGGGATCTTCTGGATTTCAGATGTGGGCCTATGGAAATAATAATAAGAAAAAATACACATGTTTTCTAATCAGCATTTATAACATTTTTAACATATTAAAATGACCCTGATATTTCTCCATAGAGCCAGGGTGGGCAAACTACAGACCGGGGGCAAAATCACACTCTTAAGGTTTCCCGAGGACTTCAGAACAGCTGCCGAATCCCACTTTCTAATTTTGTTGGTATAGTTGATAAATAATGAGGTGGAAATGTGGTAAAATTACATGCTTTTTTTGCAGGACTAGCCATGTTGCTGGTATATCAACACTATCAACCCTATAGAGGTGGGGTACTGTTGTGATTTTCAAAACACAAATAATTACTGATCATGGTCATTAAAAAAAAGTACTACTGCAACATGCAATGGTTTATGCAATGCATTTGTCCTTGCAGTGGTAAGCAATTTGGCGTGGGGGCATTTTGATCACATCCCATTAGGAGTCAAAAGTCCCGAGGACTTCAGGACAGCTGCCGAACCCCACTTTCTAATTTTATCAGTGTAGCTGATAAATAATGGGGTGGACATGTGGTAAAATTACACTTTTTTTTTTTTGCAGGACTAGCCATGTTGCTGGTATATCAACACTAATTAATTCACCATGGACTTACTTGTGCTGCAAACACAGAAAACATCTTGGAAAATCTTTCCAATCTAATTTCTTGTGTTGGGTCTAAACAGCAGATTTCATCAATTTCATTGATTAATCCCTATAGAGGTGGGGTACTGTCGTGATTTTCAAAACACTAATAATTATTGATGTCCTTCATGGACATTTAAAAAAAGCACTATTGCAACATGCAATGGGTTAAGGTTTGTTTACACTTGCATTTGATCACAACCCATAAGGAGTCAAAAGTCCCGAGGACTTCAGGACAGCTGCCGAACCCCACTTTCTAATTTTATCGGTGTAGTTGATAAATAATGGGGTGGAAATGTGGTAAAATTATACGCTTTTTTTGCAGGACTAGCCATGTTTAAAAAAACTCAGGTGGACCGACTAATTGTGGTGGGAAAAAGCTATTAACAAAACCAGACGTCGGTGAGCAAAATAGCGTGATCCCAGTAGCGCTTACTACTACTTTTTTTAAACTGTCTAAATTCCGACATCAAGGATGCAGACGCTGACATGTTGCTCGGATGCTTTGTTGCATTCTGTATAAAAAGTACTTGTAGCTAAATACTACATGTACTGTTTGTATGAAATAGGCTATAGCTTCCCCATTAATTCTAATTCATGTACAAATGTTGTATTTTAAAGTGATCAAAGCCTGCAGTGTCTTTGCAATATTTCTGTAATATTTAACATCCGGGGACTTCCTGTCGTCTCCCTTAGTGGGCACTACTCTCAGATCAAATGCCAGCATGTGTCTTTTTGGCTTTGCATTAGTGTGTATTGATTTTAGAGGAAGCATTAGTCCTCTGCTTATTAATAGCCTGAGGAGGGAGGTCTAATGGGAGCTCTACTTCCTCTGGTTTATTCATAGCAGGATCATTACTACCATAATTGACCCCCTTCCTGCTCGTCTGTTGCAGGACAGTGAATCTCACTCTATGTGTGTATGCATGTGTGTGTTTTCTTTGCAAAGTGCCTTCAGCTCTCTCAACCACACAGCGAAACATCAGAGTAACATTACATCCACAATGTATTTCACAAAGCTTGATATTATGGCTTATGTTCACACTGCAGGGTACGATGCCCGATTATTGTTTGCTTGCTTCCTCGTAGTTATGCTCGTTTCCAGTATTGTGTTCCACTGTGCAACGAAAACCCCTCCTCCTTTTTCCACGAGACCCTGGAGGCGACAAATTATTCATAAACCGTTTCCTGTCTTTATAGATTTGCTTTCAAAGAGCTTTTCTATGTCCATCAGTCAAGCTGCATTAATATGAAATGTATGAAAAGATTCAAAAGATGCGGAATACAAACCCACCACCCTTACTGTCAAACATGGATGTGGAAACTATTCTGTTATCTATCTATCTATCTATCTATCTATCTATCTATCTATCTATCTATCTATCTATCTATCTATCTATCTATCTATCTATCTATCTATCTATCTATCTATCTATCTGTCCATCTATCCATCCATCTATCCATCCATTCATTCATCCATCATCCACCCACCCATCCATCCATCCATCATCCACCCATCCATCCATCCATCCATCATTTCTATCTATCGATCCATCCAGTCATCCATCATCCACCCATCCATTCATCCATCATCCACCCACCCATCCATCCATCACCCACCCATCCATCCATCCATCGTTTCTATCTATCTATCTATCTATCTATCTATCTATCTATCTATCTATCTATCTATCTATCTATCTATCTATCTATCTATCTATCTATCTATCTATCCATCTATCCATCTATCCATCCATCTATCCATCATTCATCCATCATCCATCATCCACCCATCCGTCCATCCATCCATCATCCACCCACCCACCCATCCATGCATCCATCCATCCATCCATCCATCATCCACCCACCTATCCATCCATCCATCATCCACCCAATGCATCCATCATCCACCCATCCATCCATTCATCCATCATCCACCCACCCATCCATCTTTTCTATCTATCTATATTTTATATCTATTTTTCTATCTATCTATCTTTTCTATCTATCTTTTCTATTGATCTATCTATCTATCCATCTATCCATCTATCCATCTATCCATCTATCCATCTATCCATCTATCCATCTATCCATCTATCCATCTATCCATCCATCCATCCATCTATCCATCCATCTATCCATCATTCATCCATCATCCATCATCCACCCATCCGTCCATCCATCCATCATCCACCCACCCATCCATGCATCCATCCATCCATCCATCCATCATCCACCCATCCATCCATTCATCCATCATCCACCCACCCATCCATCTTTTCTATCTATCTATATTTTATATCTATTTTTCTATCTATCTATCTTTTCTATCTATCTTTTCTATTGATCTATCTATCTATCTATCTATCTATCTATCTATCTTTTCTATCGATCCATCTATCCATCTATCCATCCATCCATCCATCCATCATCCATCCATCTCCTTATGGTGCTCTTCCACATTGTGATGCTGATACACACAAACACAAACAAACATGTGTACACATCCGTGTGCTCAAATAAACAGGTGAGGATACACTCACACGTGCACGCAGATGTTCATTGTCAAACCCATGCACACACACACACACACACACATCAGCATGCCTTCCTTCCGACAAAGTCAACAAGTCCGAGGGGGACTTTTGTCCCTCCAAAAAAATACACTCTTAATTTCCTCTGCTGCTTCCAATGGACAGGATGTTGCTGCCATGGAGTTGCTTCCTGTGGACACAAAGACAATGTCAGCATGAGCGGCCATTAACCTCCAAGTCACATGGTCATGTAACGGACAGTGGCTCTACTTCCACAACATGTTTATCCAACGTGGCTTACAGGACGGATCTTACTGCCGGCATTCTGCTCCACATCCCGTCTTTAAGTTGTGTCAACATGTGCTAAAGTGGGGTTATTGGGGTTATGGTGTTTGCCATCTAACATCTTTTCTCTTTCTTACTCGTTGCATTTGTGTATTTGTAGTTTTTATCTCCTCCGGACACACCTGGAAGGGAGGAGGCGGAGCCAAAATGTGCAGCGAGTGCCAAGATTGTGTTGAATTGGATGTTGTTGTTGTTTTTACTACGTTTGAAGGGAAGGAGGGTAGAGAGAAACACAGCAAGGAGTGGAGCTATTTTTAACTCACTCATGCAGGCCTAATAGGGCACATCTATATTTAGTGAAGCCTGTGTGTGCATGTGTGTGAGAAGCCATGCGGATTGCCTCATGAAATCACACACAACTACTAAATGACCACACTGGATCTTGTTTCCTTTTCCTTTTAGGTAGCCTTTTACGAGATGCATTGATTATATTTCTTTTTTAGGTATTTTCTTGCAGACGTGTTTTTATTTTTGATTATTACAGTTGCAGCTGCACGGCGACCGAGTGGTTAGCACGTAGGCCACACAGCTAGGAGACCCGAGTTCGATTCCACCCTCAGCCATGGAGTTTGCATGTTCTCCCCGTACATGCGTGGGAATGCAGGTGACCGAGCGGTTAGCGCGTAGGCCTCACAGCTAGGAGACCTGAGTTCAATTCCACCCTTGGCCATCTCTGTGTGGAGTTTTCCCCGGGTACTGCGACTTCCTCTCACATTCCAAAAAACATGCTAGGTTAATTGGCGACTCCAAATTGTCCATAGGTATGAATGTGAGTGTGAATGGTTGTTTGTCTATATGTGCCCTATGATTGGCTGGCCACCAGTCCAGGGTGTACCCCGCCTCTCGCCTGAAGACAGCTGGGATAGGCTCCAGCACCCCTGCGACCCTCGTGAGGATAAGCGATAGAAAATGAATTAATAAATGAATGAATGAACATTATTAGAGACCTCTCGACATGAAATAACACCCCTATAATCACTTTTACACACATTTATAGTAAACACAACAGAAAAATAATACATTTAAGGCATAAACAATTAAGACATAAATAACATTTAAATTTTTTTGAATATTTATATTCGGTTCCTCCCACATTCCAAAAACATGCTAGGTTAATTGGCGACTCCAAATTGTCCATAGGTATGAATGTGAGTGTGAATGGTTGTTTGTCTATATGTGCCCTGTGATTGGCCGGCCACCAGTCCAGGGTGTACCCCGCCTCTCGCCTGAAGACAGCTGGGATAGGCTCCAGCACCCCTGCGACCCTCATGCGGATAAGCGGTAGAAAATGAATGAATGAATGAACATTATTAGAGACCCCTCGACCTGGAATAACACCCCTATAATCACTTTTACACACATTTATAGTAAACATAACAGAAAAAATACATTTAAGGCATAAACAATTAAGACATAAATAATATTTACATTTTTGGAATGTTTATATTCAGTTCCTCCCACATTCCAAAAACAAGCTAGGTTAATTGGCGACTCCAAATTGTCCATTGGTATGAATGTGAGTGTGAATGGTTGTTTGTCTATATGTGCCCTGTGATTGGCTGGCGACCAGTCCAGGGTGTACCCCGCCTCTCGCCTGAAGACAGCTGGGATAGGCTCCAGCACCCCTGTGACCCTCATGCGGATAAGCGGTAGAAAATGAATGAACGAATAAATATTACAGTTGCTACCCATGATGATGGGAAAAGAACATGTCTGACAGGGTAGTAATGCGTCTATTTGAGATAATGATAATACCGCCACTGGTACCAGTCGTCAATATGACAGGCTAACACGCCAACATTAGCATCCTGCTGTGTTTCAACTGAAACGACTGAAAGTCATCGTTTTACGACTGCTGACTAAACCAATTCTTGACAACTGTATCTCCTCCTCGCTTCAACATATTTCCGCAGGAAGTCATGTTATTGTGTTCTGTGCGGGGCTCCTCGGCTCCTCGTAACATCTCACTGAATTCAGATCATTCCATTGTAGAGCAGCAGCGGCAACAGCAGCACATTGCCACTGGAAGCCCACACTCTGCTCTTCTTTCTGTATTGTGCTGTGCGGGATGTGATAGGGCGCTTTCCAACCGAGTGGCCAAAGAGATAAGCCTTGCTTGTGCACACGTGCACACTCGTGTGTGAACATACATACGGATAGAAAAGGGACAGAGGACTGCATCTGCGCTAGGTAGATAAGACTACTACTGAGGGGAAAAAAAGCCACTGACACACACTTTTCTCTTTGCCATCTCTTGCTTTCTTTTCCACTTTCAAGCGCACGCCATCCCCGGTCATACCCTGCCAACACTCCCATTGATATTTCCACCTGCATCAATTTCTGTCACTCAACTCTCCCATCAGTTATTTTCTCCAGAAAGGAGAACAAACACAACATTGGCAATTGCAGCAGTTCTGTTAATTTGGATATAAATGATGAATTTGAACTACTCATCTGTGTCTAAGGGCCCTCCTTTATAAGAAGCTCCATCATTCAGAAGCCAGGCTGTACATTTGTTTGTTTGGCAAGTATTTACCACACACACACACACACACACACACACACACACACACACTGGTATGAGTACCCTCCCCAAACATGGCACAAAGTCAAACCCGCCCACTGGTAATTGGCCTTCAAGAGTCCCTGAAGCATACATGCAATGCAAGCAGTGTGCAAACGCATGGTGTTTCATTTCTATGCACACTGCAATTTCGTTTTACGGAGAACTTGGATACCGTTTTTTTCTAGTGAACGTGCAAAACTGAGGGGTAAGGAGTGAGTCGAAGGGGTACAATCAGGTTTTGCATCTCCATGTGCAATATTAAGGGCTCTAAATGCAATATACTAAGTTATATGTGAAGTATTTCCATAATGCCTCATATTAACTCTCTAACAAGATCTCAGTGTATAGACTGGTTATATATCTCATCTCGTTTCATATTATCTACATACTGTATTGTATATAACTGGGAAAAACTGTTGATTTTTGTTAATACTTGGGTTGTTTATTTTTCTATATTGTGTATTTTGTACTGCTTAACTGACTCTGTACTCTTGCTGCTGTGCAATACAAATTTCCCCACTGAGGGACGAATAAAGGCATATCTTATCTTATCTTATCTTATCTAATTTTTTTCCCCATTCATTTCAACTAGCTGGTGTCTGTGTGAGTAACACAGACGATAAAACGGTTATTGCTCATTCTCAAAAGCCCCTTCAAGATGGAGTTATTTTAATAAACCCGAACATTTGCATAGGCAAATAGCCTCGGAACAAAAAGCATGTTTATGTGTCAAAGATGTTGCTCTCATTCCATGACCCCCCCTCCACCCACCACCCCCACCCCTTCAGCCATCGCAGTGAATCACATGCAACACAACTGGCACACACCAGGGAATTCTCGCTCTGTGTGTGTGTGTGCATTCATTTGAACATACACAATTTTAATTTGCGTCAGCATGTATGTGTGAATATGAAACCCCCACCCCACCCCCCTCCTGACTGCTCATTTCCCGTAACGTCGCTGCTTGTGGTCTCTGTTGGCTAGGAAAGCAGGTAAAAAAAAAACATGAAAAAATGAATGTGAGCAAGGAGAACCACCAACACCTACATTATTTTCATAAACTACACTTTTTCCTCATATATGGGATATATGGTCATACATATGTCAGATGGCGGATCATCAACAAATTCACAATATGGTTCTAAAAGAGTGTTTTCTTTCCCAAATTGCCGGTCTAAAGACTTTATTACGCACATGAGCTTCTTGACCTATTTACTAACCACAGTTACGCGGTTATAAATGTGTGCCGGGCCGATCTTTTGATGACTCATTTTATCTTCATAACCGTTCTAAGCATCTTTGGCCTGATAAAAAAAAATAATAAATGAAAAGAATTAGAGCATAAAAACAACTTAATGTCAACCCAGAATGAGACGTTATACATTATTGTCAGTAGAGTGGAACCCATTCGAGTTGGACTGGTTGACTCGCGTCGACATAAGCGGTTGACAACAGAACCGAAATTAGATTATCAGGTTCTAATGTATATGTGATCCTATGTGACAAGACCATTCATTAATTTTCTACTGCTTATTCTTATCAGGGTCGCGGGGGTGCTGGAGCCTATCCCAGCTGTCTTCGGGCGAGAGGCGGGGTACACCCTGGACTGGTGGCCAGCCAGCCAATCACAGGGCACATATAGTCAAACAACTATTCACACTAACATTCATACCTATGGACAATTTGGAGTCGCTAATTAATTAACCTAGCATGTTTTTGGAATGTGGGAGGAAACCGGAGTACCCGGAGAAAACCCACCCATGCACGGGGAGAACATGCAAACTCCACAGTTTGCATGTTCTCCCGAGGGTGGAATTGGATCCTGGTCTCCTAGCTGTGAGGTCTGTGCGTTAACCACTCGACCGCCGTGCAGCTGAGTATTGACATATTTTGTGAAATTCCATGGACAATTTGGAGTTGCCAATTAACCTAGCGTGGAATGTGGGAGGAAACCCACGCATGCACGGGGAGAACATACAAACTCCACACAGAGATGGCCAAGGGTGGTATTGAACTCAGCTCTCCTAGCTGTGAGGTCTGCGCGCTAACCACTCATCCACCGTGCAGCCCAAGACCAAGACTTGTCATCTTATATTCAATGATTGTAGAGAATTATACAGTGGAACCTCGGTTTTTGTAGAATGAAGTTTACAACAAAAAATATTGTGTTTATATATTTAGTTGTTATAAATATCATAGTTTCATTTGATTTACATAATTTCTCATGAAAAAAAATGTGGTTATATGATCGGAAAATGTGTGGGTGAAAGGTGACAAAACACAGACCGAAAGAGAGAAGGAATAACCAGCAAGGAGAGGGAGGGGGAAGGGTTGCTGCGTAGACCAGCTGCTGCTAAGTTGTAATTGCCTCAATTAGCGGATACTGCTGCCATGGCAACGGTGTTTGAGTGGTTGCCATGGCATGCATGCAGCAGCGTCTTTCCCCCCCAATGGGGATTCATACGTGTGGGGGAGCGCATGCTGATGATGGTGATGATAGTGATACGAGCTGAAGGGTGGAAGAAAGAGAAAAGGGTGGAGGAAGATCAGAAGAAGATGAAGTGTTGATGAATGTAAAATACCCGTGGAAGAACCACGGTCTTCAGGAACACAGGTTAGTGGTGCTTCACAATGTCTGCAGCAGGTGGGAACAAGCTGTCAAAGATCTTGCTTGAGTGATGGAAGTCGGACATGACAGGATCTCTCATTAGCAACTCAACTCCAGAAGTCCATGTGTCGTAATCAGACTCGGTTTGAAGTCTGGGCGATCTTCTAGAGAAGGTTCTAAGACTCTGTTGTTGAGAGATTCATTGCACTCTTCTCATTCTTGACGGTGTGTTTGATGACGTTGATGGCTGGTAGAGAGGGTGTTGAGGTGGGTTGGGCTGTAGGATCTGGCTGGACCCTTGGTGGAGGATCAGTGTGCCGGCTTGAAGTAGCAGGGTTCACACACAACTTTCCAAAAGTTCAACTTGTGTCTCATCGGTATTTTCCCAAAGGTCTTGGGGATCTTCAAGATTTTTTTCTGATGTTGTTGTGGGGTCTTTTGTGACCTCTTGTATGAGTCGTCCCTGCACTCCTAGGGTTTTGGTTGGCTGTCCACTCCTGATCAATATAACAGTTAATTCTAGGTAGGGCTGCACGGTGGACGAGCGGTTAGCGCACAGGCCTCACAGCTAGGAGACCCGAGTTTGATTCCACCCTTGGCCATCTCTGTGTGGAATTCTCCGGCTCCCTCCCACATTCCAAAAACATGCTAGGTTAATTGGCGACTCCAAATTGTCCATAGGTATGAATGTGAGTGTGAATGGTTGTTTGTCTATATGTGCCCTGTGATTGGCTGGCACTGCCTCTCGCCCGAAGACAGCTGGGATAGGCTCCAGCACCCCTGCAACCCTCATGAGGATAAGAGGTAGAAAATGAATGAATAATTCTGAGTTGATTAGGTTGGAAAATGGTGAAGAAGTACGAATATGGGAAGGACAATATGTACAAGGTGAAGTAAGTCGGAAATAAAGAAGCCATGGAAAGTGATGTGTGAGGCGGATGCAGGCGTACAATATATCCTGTATATAGGTGCTAATGGATAATGCAGCACAGCCTCATTGTTACAGAGCGTCTTTCTCTTTTCTACTTTGTGAAAGGCTGGCAATGAATGAAGAATGGAACTCAACTACATCGTCTATTAGATGGCCGCTATCTGTATAAATACAGTAATTGTTTTTATACATATATTACTCAATCTATGGAGTCCCTTTATTGTTGGACAGAGAATGGCTTTTGATACCTGGAACATAATCAAGGAGGCACACAGCATTGTAGATTGACAGGTGTCAGAGGGATGGAAAATATGCAGTTTTGCGTGCAGCCATGTTTTTAAATTGAATACTTCCTGTCAAAGACACAAGATTCCTTTTGAATGGAACATGCACAGAACACAAACAATATTCCTTTGGATGGGGATACCCAATAGGCGTATACATGACGGGTCGTATAAAACGGATTATGAGCATATTCGTGTTTTTCAAAAGGGTTATTGGGGTTTATGTGATGCTAATATTGCGGTTATGATCAGGTTATTTGACCGCATGTAAACATAGCCACTGAGCGAACTGGGAGTGGGGGGACAGGTTTGGAGGGTGTGAGTCTGTGTATCTTGAGGGGTCACTGGTGTGTCTCCTCTCCCCTGATGTGATTGGCCAATATGTGAATCTACGAGCCAGCAGCCTGAGGAGCAATGTGTCGCCCTGTCTGATCTGGTGGAAGATAGATGATGACGGCCTGGCAGCAGCTGGAGTGTGAGTTTTCATCTGGAGCGTGTGTGTGTGTGTGTGTGTGTGTGATTACGGTAGATTGTTCCCCATTCATGCATGTCATATATGTATCTGTGTGTGTGTGTTCTCAGAGTCAGCAGTATACACTCCTGATCAAAATCTTAAGACCAATAAAAAATTGAAAGAATTGACATTTTACGCCGTTGGGACTTAAAGGTTCTAAATAGAGGAGCTTCAAAATGTAAGAAGATGAAATGGGAGTCGATCTCCATGATGCCAAAGATTGATATCTGGCAGTCTTAAGGTCAGCCATAACAAACTGAAAGTCTGATTTAATTCACACATTTGCATTCCCACCATCACTGCTGTGCATAATGTGTGCAAGTGGCTTGGACGGCACCCCCCCCCCCCCCTCCCAACCCCCACCCTGAGCATCTTAATGTACTATATAAGCCTGCAAACGTTGATTATGTATTTGTGTTAATGTTAAATGAAAAACATCAGAGCATGAATTGTCTTTGTATTCTATAATTATCATCACCGCCCTGACCATTTCACGCTAACTAACCATCTCTACTGAGATGCACCCACCCCCCACCCCCACCCATCCCCCCAACACATACATGTTCACATCGTTCTCATATACTCTCCACCCCAGTTCCACTCCCACACAGAAGACACCTTCTTCATTGGCTCATTGGCCCTTCCCCCATTCCAATTCACCATCATCGCTCTCACTCTTCTTTACCTCTCCCACTCATTGCTACATCTCCACCCCCCTACCTCCACCCCCCCACCACCATCACCACCACACCCTCATCTCGTAGCTCCAGCAAGATTTCCACTGCATTGTCCAAGAAGATCAGCGGGTTTAAGCATCATTGCTGAAATGCTGACTGAAAATAAAACCATAAAAAGGCTCTCCTCTCTCATTATGATAATTGGTGGTCATCAACCCAAATAGATGATCTCGGGTTTGTAGAAGCAAAAAGGAAATGTGCTTTTTCTGGGGTTTTTTTTATATATATATACGAAGGAAATTAAAACTGCTGAGGTTTCTTCAAGATCAAAAGTATTGAAATGAGCTCATGTCATCAAACCAAATATATTTCCATACTGCATGCCAACGGCCATGATGGATGAGCACGCTATTTCCCTTCATCTTGACTATTCGGCCATTGTGCCAACTGTGCAATAGTATATATATATATATATATATATATATATATATATATATATATATATAAAATGCTTAGCTAAAAATGGTGATGTAGCAATTTTGTCAGAATAAACAAGTCAAACTACAACTGTAGTAAAATAAATAAACATAATATAATAAAAATAAAAATTTTAAAAAAATTAATAAGTAGTAAAACTAGACAGTTAGGAAACACTCCGGAAAATGCAATCACACTCAAGTTGGTCTGCCAATGCAGGGGTGGTGTGGGGGGGTACACAAACCCATACTGGATAGCACACATCATATAGCGTGCATGGAAGCCTGACGGTGGTCAAGCGTATGAGAAAATAGCAGGTGGCTTCCTCCTACAGGAGCTGACACTGAAAAAAAAAAAAAAAAAACACACGAAAGCTCGATGGCCACCAGGGACAAAATAACTAACCCCCCCCCATCCCTCCCCACACACTTTCACTGCCCTAATCTGTTTTAAATCACCAGCTCTTACCCTCCACCTCTCGCCCACACATATCGCCCATACATATATATATACACTATAAGTTGTACATCAGATGTTCTTCACATGTAGCCAGCAAAAGCCCCCCCACTTTCCCGCCCAGGCAGAGCTCCATCAATCCTATCACAAAGCATGTATCGAAATGTTACAACTGCACGTACATGCCCCACAGGTTACGGCTCCCTGTTACAGACATCTGTATCGGGAACGTGAGCGTCGCCTTTCTTAATTAACAGGTCAAACGACCAGAAGCAGGAGAACGAGATCACAAATGAGCAGCCACCATGTGAGGAAGAGGAGCTGGTGTTTACTGATTTATAACGAGTATCCAGCTCATCCCTACTAAAACGGTTCAATAGTTGTGATGATGACGATCGTGTATTCCCACACAAGCCTCAGGTAGAAATTCTGCATGGCTTTATTCCAAAATATATTTTATGTATGAACTATAGAAACCATGTATGCAACAAGGAATGATCATGTGCCAGGATTGCTCTTTTTGTAGATGAAGAGAATGCGTTGTGCCGACACATGAAGGCAAATAACCCCGCAGTGAGTAAATGAATTTACAGACACGACATGTCAAAGGGATTTGCTTCCCTTGAGGAGCGAGTATCCTTATTTTTTCTACTTTTGGTGCGTGATTCTGGTTGGGGGCTCTAGTGGCCTCAGTGGGAGGTTGTTAAGAGCAGTGATAACTGGAGGGGGAAATACTTTTCCACTGAGAGATTCATCCAAGTCAAAAACACTTGATTATCATCATCATTTATGCATATTTTTTTACCTAATTTGGTACATACCGGGGCTGCACGGTGGTAGAGTGGTTAGCGTGTAGACCTCACAGCTAGGAGACCAGGGTTCAATTCCACCCTTGGATATTGGATACTCTGTGTGGAGTTTGCATGTTTTGTCCGAGTACTCCGGCTTCCTCCCACATTCCAAAAACATGCTAGGTTAATTGGCGACTCCAAATTGTCCATAGGTATGAATGTGAGTGTGAATGGTTGTTTGTCTATATGTGCCCTGTGATTGGCTGGCCACCAGTGCAGGGTGTACCCCGCCTCTTGCCCGAAGACAGCTGGGATAGGCTCCAGCACCCCACCACCTTTGTGAGGATAAGCGTTAGAAAATGAATGAATGAACATTATTAGAGACCTCTCGGCATGACATAACACCCCTATAATCATTTTTGCACACATTTATAGTAAACATAACAGAAACTAATACATTTAAGGCATAAACAATTAAGACATAAATAATATTTAAATTTCTTTGAATGTTTATGTTCGGTTCCTCCCACATTGCAAAAACATGCTAGGTTAATTAGCGACTCCAAATTGTCCATAGGTATGAATGTGAGTGTGAATGGTTGTTTGTCTATATGTGCCCTGTGATTGGCTGGCCACCAGTCCAGGGTGTACCCCGCCTTTCGCCCGAAGACAGCTAGGATAGGCTCCAGCACCCCACCAGCCTTGTGAGGATAAGCAGTAGAAAATGAATGAATGAACATTATTAGAGACCTCTCGACATGAAATAACACCCCTATAATCACTTTTACACACAATAGTAAACATAACAGAAAAATAATACATTTAAGGCATAAACAATTGAGACATAAATAACATTTAAATTTTTTTGAATGTTTATGTTCGGTTACTCCCACATTCCAAAAACATGCTAGGTTAATTGGCGACTCCAAATTGTCCATAGGTATGAATGTGAGTGTGAATGGTTGTTTGTCTATATGTGCCCTGTGATTGGCTGGCCACCAGTCCAGGGTGTACCCCGCCTCTTGCTTGAATACAGCTGGGCTAGGCTCCAACACCCCCGCAACCCTCGTGAGGATAAGCAGTAGAAAATGAATGGTACATACAGTGACATTCTAATGTCAAAGCGTAACGATTCACAGTTGTGAAATGTCCAGGTTGGACTTTTTTTACGACTTGATAGATCAAAGATGGGCCAGCATACACATATAACTGTTACAACATCATTAAAAAGTCAATGTCCAATAAGAGGAACCTCTAATAACGGACAAGTTGCACATCTGTTTTCATCCATAACATATTTCGCCAGCACTTTCATTGGTGCCGTTAAATTGTTGGCAACATATCTGTGGTCTCCAGACCAGTCACAACACATATTTTCCCTTCACTGCTGGTGGTTTTGAAGTCTGTCCGGAAAACCGCGTCTGGCCGTGCGTGTCACATCATCCTGACCTACTCTGCTTCCCTTCTCTCCTGCCCCCCCACTAACTGTTTTCACGCAGGGAATGATTTCATACCGCAACCACGAGACAATACCTCACCCTTCCTCTGAATCACCGGCTGAAAAGGAGGTGGAAAACATCTCCATCTGTTGCTCTGTCCTAACAGGTCCAAAACAAACATGGCAGTGTGTACAGTCATTAAATATGCTGTGGGTCTCCGGCAGGGAAAGACTGGGACGCATCGGTACTGGTGAATCTGGGGAGTCACTGGATAAAGGCTGTTCTGACATAGACTACAATATACCAAACTTGGGAAGAGTTGTGTTTAAATCAACATGACAGGAACCTTGTATGTATCTAGCCTACAGCACATGCCCATATAAGGAAGCCTGGCTTCTTGTGACATCACAGTGAGTCAGTGTTAGAAAAAAAACTCTAAAACCAAGCGTTCAGAGCCATCCCAAACTTTTTCAGGGATCACTTCCAAATGCGTAAATCTCATTATCCGAAACATAGTCATCATTTAACACAAGAATACAACATAACAACATTTATAAACCTACCTTTATAGCTCTACCTAATGATTTAAAATGATGTCTGATACATGCTCGGTGTACTTGACCGAGCTAGTCTCAAAGGTCCTGTCAGTCAAATGTTTCTTCTTTTACCAATTACCCATTCAAACATCAATAATCAATGATTGCTTTTGCGACTTTGACAGATTTCTCTTTCACGTAAAGGAGATAGTGTTATATGGCTGAGACCGCGCTTCTCCGCTCCCGCGTATAAATCAATGGGAACATCTCACATAAAGTTAAAAGCCCATTTATTTCCCCAAAGGGCAGCAAAGGCTCTTCAAACAAGAGGAAATGATTAAGTGGTGCAAGCACGCCTGAAAGGATGGGAGGTGTGGGACAATAAGAGAAAGACAAATGAGGTGCATGAGAAAGTGTGAGTTGACTGGCTACTGGATATTATTCCATAAGGACTAATAACTGAGAGGGCATTTGTGAGTTGCACCTTTGCTATTGGCCTGCACTGAAATAAAGTGGAGCCGTGACCAATTGGGTCGTTAGATCCGATCATTTGGTCTTGTTTCGCAAGGAGATCTGAGTGTGTTGGTGGTCGGTGTTGTTGCCACAGTTGGTGGCATGAAGCTTGCAGGTGGCACTAATAAAACAAGTCTAGGAACCTAAGGAATATCTTAATTAACAGAGATGGCCATTCCAGAATATTGTACTTAGTAGAATTGGAGCTGTGTTTAGGGTCATTGTCTTCTTGGAAGTATCCAGCCCCACCACAACTTTATCACTGATTCTTGAACATTGTTGGTAAGAATCTGCTAGTACTAACTGGAATCCATGCCACCTTCAACTTGAACAAGATTCCCAGTACCTGTACTGGCTACACAGCATACAGCATGATGGAACCACCACCAAATGTTACTGTGGGTAGCAAGTGTTGGTCTTGGAATGCTGTGTTCTTTATCCGCCATGCACACTGCCACTTGTTATGTCCAAATAACTCAATCAGTACCACAGCAACTTATTCCAAAATGAAGCTGGCTTCATCTGCACCCAGATCACGTTGTAGATCCTACGTATTCTACGACTCCGCATATCGTAGATTTTTCTTAGCCTGCCACTCCAGGCCTCACTATGTCCCTCAGAGTGGAACCTTACAGCTGAAATTTCTGAGCTAGCTTTTTGTATCCTTCCCCTAGACCATGATGTTGAACAATCTTTGCTTTGCAATTTTTACTACCATGGTGCTACTCTTCAGAGAAGATGCAACTTGCAATTGGCCACCTTAAATATCCTCTCTCATGACAGCTTCACTAAGATGACTAAAGTTAATATTTAATATGATCCATATAAAAAACGTTTAGATTTGGAATCGTCGGTGTGCATTACATGGCGATCGATGAGCCTGAAAACAAAAACGTGGATTAGTATTGTTTGTATATTGTAAAATGGATTTGTCCTGCAGGTTTAATGCTATTTATATGAGCGCCGAAAGCACGGGCTA
This sequence comes from Doryrhamphus excisus, assembly GCF_030265055.1. NCBI lineage: Eukaryota > Metazoa > Chordata > Actinopteri > Syngnathiformes > Syngnathidae > Doryrhamphus > Doryrhamphus excisus. The sequence goes on along the minus strand of NC_080475.1, from coordinate 14,503,009 downwards.
GGCGGGGAGAGGAAACATCTGACCCTCATTAGCTTGCTCGTGATAATCCCAGGTAATCCTGTCCCCGTCTGGCACGGACATTTATTGCACTACTATATTTGTGCAGGGGCGGGATTTTTTTTCCTCAGCAGACACTGTTAGGGCCAGATGCTATCGTAAAATAAAATTAATATTGTATCCTATAATGTTACTATTTGATATAGTTATTTTGTATTTTGTTAACAGACTTATATTAGCTTTTCTGCAGCAAGTCATTAAAATCCAGAGTTAATGAAAAAGCATTGACAGTTTTGGGGTTACTAAACGTTTATGTAATGTTTTAACCAGCATCACAGAAAAATTAATAATTAATTCCCTACACTGGCACAGTGAATGCCATTTATACATAAATACATTTATATATAAAAAGTTAATTTTCAAAGCTGAATTGAAATGTGCCACCCTCCACAAATATTAACAACCGTACACCCAACAAACACATTGATGCTAAATCCTAACCTCTTGTCTCTTTCTTTGCAGATGAAAAAGGTAACCAAGCGCACCCACACAGAGGTGCAAGAGGTATAGTTCTCAGGGGAATGGCTGAAAAACCGAGGGCGATGAGCCACTGAGGAAAAAACAAAAGACTCTACATTCATCATGAGTCGCTTTCTCTTCAAATCCTGATTAATTGACGCCGTGTTTCCCTTTAGGTTGCCTAATGTGATTTGTGAGTATAGAATGCAAGGTTAGCGCGTCAGCCTTTTATGTACATTGGAGGTGTGGGGGGGGGGGGGGGGGGGATATAAGTGGTCATATTGATTAGCTGCTCTTTATCACATTGCTGACGTCCCCTTTGGGTTCCATTTTTCTCCTTTGCCGGCATGCACTTAACCAGTTTGTAAAAAGCAGAGCCGGCGATGAGAAATGACATGCCTGCTTCACATTAACACTTCATTAGGGATTACTTGGTTTTATCTCACTATTGAGAGCTTTGACGTTTACACCGGCCCTCTTAATCCATTGAAAGATTAAGTGTAACCTTGCTGTAGAATGGTGAAATACTGTAGGTCTCCAGGATAATAAATAGGTAATGGTGATGCCAGTTGGTCAACATTTGAGGATGCGGTTTGTCCACACTACGTTCCACACTTGTGGTTCGGTACTTGGCACACACTTCGGTACTTGGTATGTTTGTCATAGGATCAATCTATCAGTCTGGAAAAGGTTATAAAGCCATCTGGACTCATACAGGAAGTCACAAAAGACCCCGCGACAACATCCAATGAACTACAAGACTTAGTTTCCTAGATGATATGATGATGAAGATGATAACTACTGAATAAAAAGAACATACAGTTTGCCTCAATTTTATAATAATAATAATAATAATAATGGTGGCACGGCGGTCAAGTGGTTAGCGCGCAGACCTCACAGCTAGGAGACTAGGGTTCAATTCCACCCTCGGCCATCTCTGTGTGGAGTTTGCATGTTCTCCCCGTGCATGCGTGGGTTTTCTCCGGGTACTCCGGTTTCCTCCCACATTCCAAAAACATGCTAGGTTAATTGGCGACTCCAAATTGTCCATAGGTATGAATGTGAGTGTGAATGGTTGTTTGTCTATATGTGCCCTGTGATTGGCTGGCGACCAGTCCAGGGTGTACCCCACCTCTCGCCCGAAGACAGCTGGGATAGGCTCCAGCACCCCCCACGACCCTTGTGAGGAAAAGCGGTAGAAAATGAATGAATTAATAATAATAATAATAATAATACATTTTATTTGTATATCGTTTTTCAAAATACTCAAAGACGCTTTTGCCAGAAAACATCTTGATGTTCCCAAAGTCCTTTAGGAAAATATTCTGTGGTCTGACGTGACAAAAGTTGAACAAAAAAAAAAAAAACATTTCCAACAGTAAAATATGGTGGTGGTAGTGTGGTAGCCTGCGGCTGATTTTGCTGCTTCAGGACCTGGAAGACTCACCATGAATTCTGCTGTGTACCAAAAAATCCTGAACATTTATCCGTGTATTGTTCACATTTTTGCTCAAATGAACTGAACTGTTTGTTTTTAACTGAACAGAATATGACAAGTGTGAACGCACCCTCAAAGCAAGCAATCAACTGAATGAAAGCATCCAGTGTATAGAATTAATCTGCCTAAGGATTTACTATGCACACTAATGAGCCAGTGTGACAGAGTATAATATATACTGTATGTATCAAGGTGGAAATATAAAGCAAATTTACATTTATAATAGCTGTGCTTGACGGGCTCATCATACATGCATGTGGAAGGACATACTAGTATGTATGCATGCGTGTATGTGCAGTAGCCACGTTTATGAACGCATGCTGTGAAATCACAACTGAACGACTCATTTCACATGGGCACACTCCCCAGCCCTACGCCCCATATTTTACCCCCCCCACACACACACACACACTGTATTTTCAGCATCATAATTGCTTTCTTTTTACCGATGAGGAGCACTGTGATTAATGAAATCTCAGCAGTGATGTTTGCTACTATATAACATAACATAAGCACTGATAGAAAGCACACAGCAGGTAGCTGCAGGCTCATCCACTTGCACACTCACATCCTCATTCTACTCCTGCCTTGTTCTCATTATGCTAGCCCGTGTAACAACAATTCCCTTTTGGACAAATAATGATAACAGAATCAGCAATACCAGAGACTTCATCGCAGGGCATTCAAATAACAGATAACTCAACTTTGACATCATACATCCATTCATTTTCTATGCCGCTTATCCTCACTAGAGTCGCGGGTATGCTGGAACCTATCCTAGCTGTCTTTTTCTTGGGGTGAGAGGCAGTGTACACTCTGGACTGGTCGCTAGCCAATCACAGGGCACATATAGACAAACAACCATTCACACTCACATTCATACCTATGGACAATTTGGAGTCGGCAATTTTTTTTTGAATGGAATGTAATTTGACTACCCTGCATGTTCCAATTAATTCTGTGAACACAAAATAAAAATTCTCTAGAATGGTCACAAATCTGTCGTTGATTGAGGCCTACTCCTCTCCAATGGGTGTGCAAAGTTGCTGGATATTGAAAAAAAAAATTGTTTTTTTTTGCTAGTTAATCTTGCCGGTGAGAGTAGTCCAATATCACCTTCAAGCACTTGTTGCGGGTTGCTTCAAACGTCAACCATCAAACGTCAAACTACGCCAACTACACTAAACCTAATTTTTGCATCATTTCGGTGCCACCAAATCAATACTAACTACTATTTAGCATCAAAATGTATTGACATCTAATTAGTTTTTCGTCCTGGTGTCGGCACCAATGCCATTATGGTGCAGACCTTCGCGTTCACAGTCATGGTTGCCTCTAACTTAATTGAATTAGTCCCCCCTGCCCGGCATTATTATGTTCACATTTGTGATGCCTGGACTCAAAGACCTGGACCTCATCAGTTGTTGCAAAATCAATACCAGCCACCATGTTATGTTACTTAACCTGTGACTTTCCAGACCTCTTCTGCCCAGGGCAAAAACCATATTAGATATTGCAATTATTGGTTTGTTGGACTCTTTACGCTCTGTGATTGGCCAGTCAAGTCGGTATGTATTGCGTATGTGTATGCGATGGTCCCAAGCCGTGGTACATTCAAATGCATGCTGAATTTCTATGTTGTCAATTCAATACTGTCATTCCTGATGCCAGTCTGGCTCTGATGCCACAATAGACATGTTGGGCACCATGGCAACACTAATGCCTCATCACTCCTATTATGCTTTTTTTTTTTTTATCATCACAGTAATTTTGTGCGATTCTAGTTATTTTTTTCATCCATCTACTTTTTATACCGCTTATCCTCACTAGGGTCACAAGCGAGAGGTGAAGTTCACCTTGGACTAGTCGCCTGCCATTAACTTCTTACTCACATAAGCATTTCCGGACTGCAGACAATAAAGAATGTGGTCACAGTGTGTTCCAGATGCTTGTTTACAGTGCAGGTGCATGCAGTTACTGCAGAGATGCATGCATGTATGCATGGGTTCCTGTGTGGTTTCACAGAGATTCTCTGAGGTCAGTAATCATGCAACCATCATTGCGCTTGCATTGCAAGTAGTTTAGCACAAACCTCCCCTAATTACTAAAAAGTCATTTGTATCAACACTAAATTATACCTTCATATATACAGTATAAATCACTATATTCATGTTAACGACGGAGGCTTTGTTCATGAAGAGAAATGTCTAAATGATGTAAAAAACAATGACAGTGTTCAGCATTGGTGTGGCTACGAAAGAACACACACGGATGGAGCTTGTGGTCGACGCTTGTGGAAAAAAATTGTGCAGAAGGATCAGGATGAGTACAGGAGAGGAGATGAACAACCTTTTAAAATTAACAAAAGCCGTTTCAGCCTCTACAAAAGGAGTATTAGTGGATGTTAACCTTACTGCTGTAATTGGGAAGGAATTGCCTGTAGAAATTGGCAAACCTCAGGAACCTCTGCAAATGCTTCCTTGATATAGTAGAAGGCCATTTGAGCAGCGTCTGAATTTTTGGCGAGATCAGCTTTAAGCACGCCCTTCTCTCCATGATGTACCCCAGGAATGACACTGAAGTAGAGAGGAACTCGCACTTTTTTGGCTTCTAATGAAGCCGTTGCTGAACCATTGCTATCGGTTGACGGGATGACTGGATGATTCGGATTGGATAGAATTTTAGAAACGACTGCCGCCCATCATGGCTGGATAAATAGAAATTATATAGATAAACGTTATATATTAAAATGTCGAGCTGCACGGCGGTCGAGTGGTTAGCGCACAGACCTCACAGCTAGGAGACCAGGGTTCAATTCCACCCTCGGCCATCTCTGTGTGGAGTTTGCATGTTCTCCCCGTGCATGCGTGGGTTTTCTCCGGGTACTCCGGTTTCCTCCCACATTCCAAAAACATGCTAGGTTAATTAGCGACTCCAAATTGTCCATAGGTATGAATGTGAGTGTGAATGGTTGTTTGTCTATATGTGCCCTGTGATTGGCTGGCCACCAGTCCAGGGTGTACTCTCGCCTGAAGACAGCTGGGATAGGCTCCAGCACCCTAACACAACCCTTGTTAGGATAAGCAGTAGAAAATAAATGAATGAATATTAAAATGTCGTAGTTGTGACACTATATAGTACAATGTGACTTTATCCCAAAAGTACACACATCTGATTATGTTTTCCGACTAGCTGCTCTCAATCAAACACACCTGAAGGTTTCTACATCGGTTCCTCTCAAAACGATGGCAGATCAGTGAGACTAATGCATGTACACTTTGAGGCAACTAGGTTGGAAGTAGGATGACTCAAATAACTGACATGAAAAAAAAAACAAAAACAAAAAAATACTGCTTCCAAATATTGGAACCAAGCAGATGGCGATGGCAGAAGAAGAGAGGAAGAGAGAGAGAGGTGGCTGCTAGACATTGTAGCAGATGGTAACAGAGGAAGACGGAGGAGTCATTCGGGGACAGCAGCAGAATGAGACAAGCGGCAGTGATCAAGAGCGCACTTGCTGTGGGTATACAAAAAAAATAAAAAAGTAAACCACTCAACTGCTTTAGGCTTCTAACTAAGTAGACCACAGAAATGCACGGCAAGGTTCAGTTAAGGTAATGGCAACGGAAGTCCTTTTTAACAAATACGACAACAAACACTGGTGCTGTTGAATCAACAATTAGTAGTAGTTTGCCATAATAACAGCTTGAAATCACACTGCTATCCTGGCACGCTTTTAAAAGGAATAGTGTTTCTGTTATTACCATGGCAATCACCTACTTTATGACCCATTTTCCACTGCATCTCTAAAGTAGGTACTATTTCTAGTACTTGCTCATGGTCACTGTCATGACCCTTATAAATGTCCATAACAAGTTAGAGCTGACTTACTGTGATGCTGCAGTGTTATACTCCACGGTTAACACATATTACAGCTGCCCTCAGTCTCCTCTTGGATTAAGTGACTTAATTATTATTATCCTCATTGGGGTCGTGGGGGTTGTCTGGAGCATCCTCAGAGCTAGAAGGGTCAGTTCAGACCCGAGACCAGCGATGTTTGGTCTAAAGACAATGCCACTGAGGAAAAGACAGGAAGCAGAACTGGAGGTAGCAGAGATGAGGATGCTGAGGTTCTCATTGGGAGTGACCAGGATGGATAGGATCAGGAACAAGTACATCAGAGGGACATTACATGTTAGAGGCCAGACTGAGATGGTTGGGACATGTCCAGAGGAGAGATAGTGAATATATTGGTAGAAGGATGTCTTACATAAGGATTGTGGATGATGGGCAATTTTTTTTTTGTAGTACAGTTTTCTGTGAAACAAATCTTGATCCCCAACCTCGGTGAAGTGGGTCGCATGGGAACCATCGAAGATGACATGTTATGCTTTCTGACTTTTTCATTTACGCATGTTTAGTGTGGTTTGATCAACTCCTCTTTCTCTCCTCTGAACTACTTTGATACCCCAAAATTCCCTCCAAATCTGGCAGTCAATCAAAATCTTGGGAGACTCACAATTCGTTGTGGATGTGCGAATGTTGCTACACTTTCGAAAGCTTCAGATTCATTCATTCATTCGAGGGTCGCGGGGGTGCTGGAACCTATCCCAGCTGTCTTTGGGCGAGAGGCGGGGTACACCCTGGACTGGTGGCCAGCCAATCACAGGGCACATATAGACAAACAACCATTCACACTCACATTCATACCTATGGACAATTTGAACCTAGCATGTTTTTGGAATGTGGGAGGAAACTGGAGTACCCGGAGAAAACCCACGCATGCACGGGGAGAACATGCAAACTCCACACAGAGATAGCCGAGGGCGGAATTGAACCCTGGTCTCCTAGCTGTAAGGTCTGCACGCTAACCACTCGACCACCATGCTTAAGATAATGTTTTTAATGTTTTTGCAGCTCCAATCTCCAAAAATGGCTCTTTTGATAGTAAAGGTTGCCGACCCCTGGCTTAGCCTATAAAATGGTAAACCAAGCCGGGCCTGAAAAGAGAACAAACCTAATGTATTTTTTGTGTAACTGGACTCCAGGATGCAGCTGTGGAAAACTGCCACGTTGTTATTGTGCAACATTGGCAGTACAGTGCAACACAGCTGGCTTTATTATTGTTTGACAAGAGTGATTATTACCCTACAAAATGTGTTTGTCAGTCAAGCATGAAGCAGAAAATCCAGCAAACACTGCTTATGATACTAACATGTGGGGTTGAAGTGTGAAAAAGAAAAAAAAAATAGGGGAAAAATGCAGTCAAAGAGAAAGTGAATCATTTCGGTTCCTCAGGTCAAGTATCACTATGACAGAGAGAGAAAGGGCGGGGAAAAAAACAGAGAAGCTTTGATGGGAAATGAAGCCCCCTTTATCAGAAACAGCTTTCAGCTGCTTAGTGTCATGCTGTGACGCCAAATGACCCCATGAGCAAGTTGCTCCTGCTCCAGCCAAATACAGTCCGTCAACTTAAATCACCTCTCTGACGCCACCATTGAATAGCGAGCTTTCCACAAAACCACAACAAACATGACCAACATGGGGGCTCATTCCAGCTGGGATTCAAAGGGAGTTCTGCTTAAGTCCTGTCTGGAGCGCCATCAGCAGCTGTGCATCACCTCATCGGGAAAAAGGGGAATCAGCGGCCAGAGGTTGACGGGTTGTGTGGGAGAATATCAGCTGTGCTTGTACAGTGGAAAAAAAAAAAGGGATCAGCTGTGTTTAAAGTAAGTGAGGCCAAAGTGAGGGTGCAGCTTTAAGTCAACCTCCAGACATGATCCACTACGTTTTTCTTTGTTTTTACCATGCAGTGTTTATGTGATAGCAGAATTTTTTAATTCACAGCATTTTCCAGTTGCATTTTTGTGGATTATTTCTGTATTTGGACCGTTGGACTGTTTTTTTTTCTCACCGAAATGTAACTTTTTTGTAAATCACAACTTTCTCGGAAAACACAACTTAATTGTCATTAAGAAAATTTAAAAAACATTTTTTAGAATACAATTTTAATATTTTTAGAATATTTTTTTGAAATGACAACCTAATTCTACTTTTTTTCCGTGTTTTTTTGTAATACGTTTTTTCTCTTAAAAGCAGAATTACTATGGAGAATTATTACAAACTATTATATAGAAATTCATCTTCATTCTTGTAATGCCTGTGATTTCTTTTCTAAAAAGACCGACCATGTTACATATTTTTTTACATATAATTTTCATTTTTATTTTTATTATTTTTTATTTTTCATTTTTATTTTATTTTTTTCCATTTCTATTTCTGTCCATTTCTATTTATTTTTCCCATTTCCATTTTTATTTATTTTTCCATTTCCATTTATTTTTCCCATTTCCATTTTTATTTATTTTTCCATTTCCATTTATTTTTATTTTTAAATACTAATTATTATTAAATAGTAATTATTCATTGATTTTTTTATCCATCTTTACTCTTAATCAGCTGTGCTGGTACAGTGGAAAAAAAAGAGATCAGCTGTGTTTAAAGTAAGATTTAAGTCAACCTCCAGACATGATCCACTGCCTTGGGGATGCTGTGTCTTCCTGGAAAGAATGTGACCTGCAGCAACATGCCTCAAAAATGGCCACCACTTAATCAATCTTACTATAATACAGGTGTTCCATTCATACCAAAAAACATCTGAATTTGGTTTCAGAGTCAGTCTTAGCACAGAGGCTGTAAAAAAAAAAAAAAAAATGTTAGGGGGCAACCTGGAGGTTCACTGGTGCTGCCTGGAGAATGTCTCTGAAGGCTGAGGAATGCACTGACATCATAGTTTAAAAAGCTTAAAAAGGTGGGGAGTAGTTCAATGTGAAAGGCTTACTGAATCTCCTCAGTGTCCTCCTTGCACTCAACTGTGGTTTTCCCAGCACCCTGCAGGGTTGATGTAGAGCAGTGGTTTTCGAACTACTTTAAAAAAGGTATGGAATTGTAGCTAAAAAAAAAACAAACTAAAGATCATTTTTCTTTATGGGGAGTCAGGGTTTTCTCGGAAATTGGTCCTGACTTGTACATCATACTGTACATGCAGTTCTGTTGCTTTGCATGTGGGCCAGGCCTGTGGCGTGAAGGTGTCACGGGGAGGGGGGGTACTTTCTAAGAAACTCAGAGGCCCCAAGCCACCAGAACTCATGCAGAAGAGATATTAGAAACAAACAGACGAGAACACCGCTACACACACACACACACACACGCTATATGGACGTCTCATGCTCGGCAGAGACCACAGTGGGTTGGTTTCTTTGGAAGTGGCCATGTGCAAGATAAGACCACAGGGCTTCCACAGAACAAGTGGGAGGCGATAACTGAATGGCAGATAGAAAGCAGAGAGGCGGTGGGGCTGCGCTCTCATGTAAATGAGCGGAGGGAGCTGTCGATGGTTTGACTCAGTTGTGCTCGTCATGTGACCAGGGCCCCGTTTCACATAGCAGGTTTAGTGAAAACTCGGAGTATGTTAACCCTGAAATGAGGGGAACTCTGAGGTTTTCGTTTCAAAAAGGGAGGTAAGTCAAACCAGAGACAGAGGAGTAACTCCAGCCTGTTTCACAGAGAGAGGTAACTTAACCTCGGTGTCAGTTACTATGGCAACAGACTCTGAACATAACCTGGTCGGGACCAGGTTTTCTTCAATGAACCTCGAGTTTCTTTCTGTCTCCGCCCTCTTACGCTACACACAGTGTGATTCATTCATTGTCGCGCGTGTTTAAAGCCAGTTTGGTCGTTTTTCTTCAAGGTGTGCTGTGTGTCGCATTGTTTTTTAAACCATGGCATGTCCGTTTGTAGAAGACCCTGTAGACGAAGAGGCACGACTACTCAGAAGAGAGCTCCGCATTCGTAGGGAAGTTATCCACAGGCCGAGATTGGACACGCTATCATTTCCGGATAATTTTCTTTTCGAACGGTACCGCTTCACTTCACCGACCATCACTTACATCCATAATCTCATCCGTCAAGACATTCAAAACATCACCAACCGTGGACGTCCACTGTCATCCACCCAGATTCTGTGTGTTGCTCTTCGGTTTTTTGCCAACGGAAGTTTTTTATATAATATAGGTGATGCAGAAAACATTAGCAAGGCCACCGTCTGCAGAGCTGTGAGAAAAGTGTCCCTAGCACTAAAAAGACAAATCAACTCCTTCGTTGTGTTCCCGGGACATAAACCCGTGGGGGTCATCAAGGAGGAATTCCACAGAATTGCAGGTGAATGTAGAAATCAGTTAAAATGTATGATTATAAATCATATTCAGTTAATGACATGATGCTGCAACCTCACACTGGGATTTGTCATTTTAATTTCTTGTAGGATTCCCTGGTGTGATAGGGTGCATCGATGGGACGCACATTCCCATCGTTGCTCCTTCAGAAAATGAAGGAGACTATGTGAACAGAAAATCCATTCACAGCATCAATGTGCAGGTAGATTGAATGTCAGACTGCATCAAACTGCAAAAAACTCAAAATCATACCAACAATATTTGTCTTATTTCTCGTCAAAATGTCTAATTTCTGATCAAAACGAATCACACCTAAAAGTAAATTGTTTTTAGACAATGTTCACGTGTTTCAATCACATTTCACTTAAAAAATAATTTGAAAAATCTGTCAGTGGAGCAAGTTTGTTATTTCTACTTATTTCAATTGAAAATGTGCGTGAAACAAGTGAAAATTGCCTGAAAAACAGTTACTTTTTATGTGGTGTCTTAAGTGTAAAGACATTTGATGAGAAATGTAGACCAACCAACATCTGTCATTCTCTGCACTGTCAAGATCATATGTGATGCAGCCAACATAATTACAAATGTGGAGGCCAAGTGGCCCGGTTCAGTGCACGACTCACAGATGTATCGTGAGTCCAATATCAGTAACATATTGGAACATGGTGAGCAGCCTAAAGTTTTGCACAATCACTTGTCTTCCTCCTTTAATGCACTCACATATATCCACTATTCATTACAGGAGGATTTGATGGCTGTCTGCTGGGTGACAGGGGTTACCCCTGTCAGCCAACACTGATGACCCCTTACCCTGACCCTGACCCAGGCCCTCAACAGAACTTCAACCTGGCTCATTGCAGGACGAGAGCCAAGGTGGAGATGACCATAGGCCTGCTGAAAGCCCGTTTCCAGTGCCTGCGTTACCTCAGGGTGACCCCTGAGAGGGCCTGTGATATAATTGTGGCATGTGTTGTTCTCCATAATATTGCCACTGTTAGAGGAGAGCAACACCCTGCCCTACAAATGGAGGAGCATGATGACAACCCCATCCACCCCGCAGAGATGCAGGACGGAAGAACAGTCAGAGACAGCATATGCAATAATCATTTCACCGTTTAAAATCATAATCACCATCACCAACAGCAGTAAAATAAACAAAGACAATTATTTGGTCTTCTTTATTTCCTACAAATAAGAAAAAAAATGTTTTCTTACTTTTTAATTGTTACAATCATCAACACAATTCACCTATGACCATGCACCCACATCTAACTTGTGTTTTAATAATTCAATTTCCAGATCCGTTTTAGTTATCTGGCGGTCCAGCAGCACCATTTCTTTTTCTGTTTTTTGTACTGTTTTTAATAAATGCACTTTGTAGATTTCTTTTAGTGGTAGCTGGGAACACATAAGGATGACATTATACAGTTGCACATGAATTCCACTGAATTAACCTGTGGAATTTACTGAATATCTCACTGTGTCAATCTGTGCTGTGGAGGTTGAGGGACCCTCTTCCTGCTGCCCAGCCATGCTCTGTTAAAATGGATAAGAATCAGTTAATACTTCAGTGTAGGCTAAAAGTCACTATAATCCACAAAAGCATGTAAAGACATGTGAATGGAGAGGAAATCAGTAATATCAAGATTTTACCTCTGTAGGCCTCTCAGGCTCCCTACACCACAGAGAAGGCAGCAGACATTGTGGTCCCATCATCTTCATCATCCTGTTTAGAGTGTTGTGTTTCACTATGCTATACTTTAAATATGGCATCATCTCTGGACTATTGGCTACTTACAGTTAAAGTGGCACATGGATCCACTAGACCAAGTACGCCTTCAGAATCTGTTGAGACAAAAGAAAAACACATGAAAGGGAAATTAACATTGAACTATAGGCCCAAAAGAAGTTTGAGGCCTAGGCCTATTACATCTTATCAAGGCTGGTGGCTCCTGTGTAATCATGTCCGAGGATGAGGTTCCTCCAGGGATCCCCTCTGCGACTGGCCTCCCGACAGTCTGACCCATGGCCAGCTCCTCTGCCTCGGTCAGACGTGGTGGGGGTGGTCCTCCGCCAGTTTTGCGGGCATCTGCCCGCTTTTTGTTGGCTGAGTAGAAGTTAGATGTTGCTTTTCATATGTCTGATTTACTGTATACAGGCGAGGACATTTATGTGTGTGAAAACAATATTATGTTGGAGATAATGCACACTGAAACAGCCGCTGAATGATATTTAGTGGTAAACATGATTAAAAAGAGGCACCCTGACTGTTATGCTGAGGGCTTACCTGTTTGAACAATGTTTTTATATTTCATCTTCAGCTGCTTCCACGTTCTTTTTTCGCCGGTGGGATTACATCTAAGTGACATAAATTGTAGCTGTAACACCATTTTACTTGTTTACATCTGTAGCCTAATATTATTGTGATTGCATAAATGTATATAATAAATTTAAACTTACGCATTGACTCGAGCAGTAATCTTCTCCCACGCCGACTCGCGTTTTTTCGCTGCTGCAGCCATGTTGCTTTTCTTTTTAAAAACGCTTTCAAATTCGCCGTATGACTGCATTAATATATCCACTTCCAGAGGACTGAAATATGACGTTGCCATGGTGAATCGAGGGAACGGGGCTCCATTGATGAGGGCTTTTTAAAGTCGTGGTGCACGCGCTTAACTCAGAGTGAACAAACTCTGTGTTGATTGAACCAATTGAAATCACCTGTTCTGAAACCCGTAACTCAGAGTTTCCTGTCTCAGAGTAGATCAACTCAGAGTTCAGGGTTAGACTCAGAGTTGGTTGAACCTGCTTCGTGAAACGGGGCCCAGGCCAAATACCGCCGTTACTCGATTACTCAATCATTTTGTGTTAGGAAAATCCAACATGGAGCACATACAAACACATTCACGCCTGTTTCTCCTCCCTCTTTGCCACTTTCGCTGGCGGGAGACGTGGGTGCGCCGTGCTGCGCTGCACACAAAAATTGCAACACGCACTGGCCACACCCCGTTGGCGTTTATGTAGGTGCAGCGCTTGGCAGGTACGCCGTGTCTGGTTTACGAAAATATACCACTATGTGTCAATATTATGCAACACAAGTAATTGATTGGCCATTAAATATCTCCTACTTAATCATTAGTCAATGATCAATTGGTTGTGCTAACACTCAGACAAGTCATTGATCAACATGTCCATTATAAGGCACGCTACTAATTGGTTACAGTCATTGTCAATCATAACATGCTACCAATTCATTGATTGGTCAACCACCCAAAATAACATGCAACATCTGGGATTGATGGAGTGTTAGAACAGTCACTGCATTGTCGTTGGTCAGTCTACATGCACGTTTTTTTTTGCCCCAAAGGTGTCTAGGATGTTACAAAAGTGTAAAAAGAAAATATTGGGCAAGGGAAAGAAAGGTTGAGAAATAAAAACACTTAAGCACACTTGATCTCGCACACACAGCAATGTTTCTAGAGGAGCAGCACTGCTTGCTGTCTGCCTTTATGCCACCTCCACCTGATTGGTAATCAGGCACACCTGGGGTGCACCTTCCAGGTGTGTCACCACTCTGCAGATGACGAGGAGGGGCATAAACATGCACAAATTAAACGACACACTATGGCACGTAACATGCAAAATAAGTGATTGACTTAAGTGATTTGTACACAACTAAACTTACCCTGTACCACTGATAATAACGTTATTTCTTTGAAAACCATATTGTTGTAATCACGCAGATGTGCTGTCATTCTCTGTTTTTCGCGCTCAGACTTCTGATACCATCACAGGACGCGTCACCGCTCATTCTTGTGACGTGTCCAGCTTGTCAATTGGTAGATGGCAGCAGTGTAGTAGTCGACGTTATCATGGCTGAACACATGTTTTTGACATGGCTTCCAGAGCCGCCCCTGGTATCGGCATTCATGATAACAAGCGTGACGTTACGTGAATGAGGTCTTCACGCTCACTGCTGACTTGAAAAAAAAATACAACTATCATTAACAAAAAAGAACTCTAATATATGTGAAAATAATATGACATAAGTTGTTTTAAAGTGATGTACTGCAGCTTTTTTTCCCTAAACTGATTAATTTAATAAAATATAACATAATAAAAATAATAAATTAAATTTAAATTTATGTAATTTAAATGTATGTAATTTAAATTTTAATTAAAATTTATGTGCTATATATATCACCATAATGACGGTTACTATGGTACCCATTATGTCATTGTATGGTCTGCGACGCACCTACACCACTCCACCGGGGAGTGGCTAGCGCGGGTTGCAAATTTTGTGAGCAGCACAGTGTGGCGCAGCACGGCGCACCCACATCTCCGTCCCTCCCACTAGCGCAAGTAGCAAAGCGGGAGGAGAGAAGGCGTGAATGCCTGTGAATCTGTATGCGCTGCATGTTCGATTTTCCTAACCAAAAAAAACCCCAAAAAAGTTAAATTATGTTAGAAAGCAGGAAGTGAACAAATGTAACAGTTACTGATTGTAAAAGTACCAGATGGAGGGGTAGGATTTAATAAGCTTTACTTCTTCCTACTCCTTTTGGACATGTGGAATTGTGAACTGATTGTAATTGTAATTATACTCAATTGTAATCTGATGCATGTTCAAATGAAATTAAACCATTACCATTATCATAAAAATATAGGGGGCTGCACATTTTGCGTGAGAGCATTGCCCTTCAATCCTAATCCACCCTAAAAAAAAAAAAAAACCTCCTCATCTGGTGTAGGATACTTCTCAAATTAATTAGGTTTTGTGCGGGATGTCATCCAAAAAAAAGATAATTTAATACGATTATATAATAATCAGCTGCTATGTTTTTAATTGACCTACTGTACTTACCACTAATACATGGCCACTACATTCAGTCACTTTTAAAAAGACACAACACATTTCGATAATGGGATGATCATCAAATTCCAGTTTACGCGGGAAGTACATCTCCACACACAACAGTTGTGTGAATCACAAACAAAACAAACTCAAAGACAAAACACATTCATAGGTGAGCCCAGGTGAGTTTTCCAACGGTGTAACTCACACCCTTTGTTAGGCAGCTCTTTTCACGTAGTTTCAATGGTGCAGTGTGACTTGTAAACAAAAAGAGGTATGTGTGTGTGTGTGTGTGTGTGTGTGTGTGTGTGTGGTGGCTATGAATGAGTCACATTCATTTTCTTTTGCTTCATTATCTTTAAGTGGATGCTTCAGTGTTGTGGAGAGAGGATGTGGGTGTTACTGGTTTAAATAAAAACGTCAATACAAAAAGAAGCACTACTCTATTTTGTCTATTTAAACCATCCATTCACTTTCTGTATTCTCCATCCACTCTATTTAAAGGGAAATTATTCAACACTTATGTATTATATATCTTCAATCAAGGTCAAAAACAAACATGTACATTACATAATAGAAATAGCTGCTGGTGCAATATGAAACCTGACATGAGCGTTACCATGTAAGCACACTCTATTGTTGAACCAGTGGAAACTGGGTTGAAAGAAATCCCCATTGACAACAGCTTTTCCAGTTCCCCTTCCTGCAAATTTAGACTCACTTCCTCCTCCTCCTTTTTCTCCGGAACAGCCAACGACCCACGATTGGAGCTGCCGCTATTGACTGAGGTGTTCCATTTACCTCCCCAAAGTCAACATAACTTCCTCCACGATGTGACGCAAAGAAACCAAAAACTTTTAGAACCCGTGCCAAGGAGGATATGTTTTCATCTTTCCAGGATCTGGAATAATCCCAATGAAAAATGTCGGAATCATTCTGGTTAAAGTCAGACAATTCCAATTGTGTTTTTTACCTTTGACTTCCTTTACATGTGTGACCTTTGAGCTGCGTTCCTTAAACACCCTGACTGTCACGGGGAATAGGTGCAACGAAACATTTCAAAGCAGTTGCAACATACTGTACCACAGAGAATGAATGAATCACGTGTATAGTAGCACCGGGATAAATGACAGCTGACAGTTTGAGCATGTGATGTATTGAAGCATTGCTGGTTAAAGGTGTAGAGACGCCCCAAGTATTTATTCCATTGTGCCGCTCTTAATCGCTAATGTTTTCCAATAGAAAATCATTCAGTGCTAATTAATTTTTTAAAAAGTAATTCTGTTTGTTTTTTCCAGTGATTTTGGAAGTTGAACCTGAAAACATGTTTTTTTTGTTCTTCAGGCTAGCATAGTGAATTGTAGCGTAACTAGCAGTCAACGTTAAAATGCTCAAAACAGAAATGATCTATGATACACCATAATAATCACACAATGAGAAAATACTGCTGCAGTCATTTCAAAGCTGCTAGGTACATTTTTCTTTTCTTTTTTTTATCTTGCAGTGTTTATGTGATAGCAGATTTTTTTAATTCACAGCATTTTCCAGTTGCATGTTTGTGGATTATTTCTGTATTGGGACCGTTGGACTGTTTTTTTTTCTCACCAAAATGTAACTTTTTTGTAAATCACAACTTTCTTGGAAAACACAACTTAATTGTCATTAAAAAAAAAATGATCACTAATTCACATTTTTTAGAATACAATTTAATTTTTTTAAAATATTTTTTTGAAATGACAACTTAATTCTACTGTTTTTTTTGTAATATGTTTTTCTCTTAAAAACAGAATTTTATGGAGAATTATTACAAACAATTATCTACAAATTCTGGAAATACATCTTCATTCTTGTCATGCCTGTGATTTATTTTCCAATAAGACCAACTTTACATATTTTTCTTGTAAAAAAAGTATTATTTTTTATTTTTATTTTTATTTACTTTATTTTATTTTTAAGATTACACATTTGTCCTATATAGTACGTTTCTTGTATTATTATTAATATTATTCGTTGAAACTGTTGTAAGATACTGCCTTTCTCTTTTTCACGTCAAAATAACACTTGTAGCCACACGTCTAGATCACCCTTTGGTGGCATCACATGATGACATTTCCATTTCCAAGCCAGTGCTGGGAAAGCATCACCAAGCTGTACAAGCAACCCGATTCCCAAGTTTAGCTACAGTAAATACGTACATGGCTCTCAGCTCAGCAAGGCACCCCAGCATCCAGTGGCATGGAGGCATTGTGGCGCTAACTGACTGTAATGCTTCATTGTTGCTCCATGATGCTTTCAACAATGGCCGGTGGGCCCTGCAAGGTGACTGTATATGGACAGCTAGAGGAGAGGCGCAGGAATCATGGCGTGTACAGTGTGTGTGTGTGTGTGTGTGTGTGTGGCCTGACCATGCACTGAATACATGCTTCCATGAGAGGAGCTTGTCCTCGTTGATACTGTGGCTACATGCTGGGTGGCCCATTCATGTGCCACCATGCAAGTTGGCCTCCATTGACATGAAGCAAAAGGAGGCCAAAAACGAAGCAATGGCTCCACATAAAACCTCAACAATAGTAGATGTCTTTAATTACTACACCACAGACATGTCACCAAACTTTTTCGGTTCAAGAACCAAACTCATGCAAACCCTAAAGGATATTAAAACATGTTTCCACAAGGACGGGCTATGAAACAAGCATCCAGAACATTGTGTTTGGGAAAGGCTGCAGCCTATTTGAGAGGAACCAAAACCGCATGTCTCAGGAGCTTCGCTCAACACCTGTTTAAGCATCACAAGCAGCATCCAAGTCATTAAACATGGCCTGTTTAAATCACGTTATGTCGTCTCTTGCTGTGGGACCCATGCTTATTAACACATTACCATGTGGGGATCCACCAGTAATAGGCCCAAAAACCTATTTAGCATCCTGACCCCACGGGGTGCATCCACTGTAAATTTCCCTTGAGAGAAAATGCTTCATTTTCCCCAAGAAACTAACCCACTGGTCTAATTGTACTTTTTTGGGACGTTTTATTGATCCCCGTTCTCTGATGATGGAGAGAGGTCAGAGGTCAGTAAAAGATCAGGGCTGAAAATAGAAGGGATTGAGTACATTTTTGCTGCCTTAAGGTGGACCAACCAGATGAAGGGATGGGTGCTGGAAGCATGCCCAAACATGCTTTGGACAGGAAATGGGAATTGGGTGGCTAAAACATGAGACGCTACTCCAATTTAAACACGGATAACCCTTTTGAAAAATATGAACATTGGGTCCATGTATACGCCCATCGAAAGAAATATTGATTTGTGCTCTGCACATGTTCCATTCCAAAGGATTCTTGGGTATTTGACAGGAAGTACTGAATTTGGACAGGAAATGGGAACTGGGTGGCTAAAACATGAGACGCTACTCCAATGTAAACACCGATAACCCTTTTGAAAAATATGAATATTGGATCCATGTATACGGCCATCAAAAATATTAATTTGTGCTCTGCACATGTTCCATTCCAAAGGAAGCTTGGGTATTTGACAGGAAGTACTGAATTTGGAATACTACCAGTCCCGGGTTGTTCATTATATTAATTATATACTGGTGTTGTTTTTGTATACAGGAAGAACAAACAGAAATGACACATATTGCGCATTGGATATTTACCATGTATACAGGAATAATCATGTTTGCTGAGGCATGTAAACGGGTTATTATGACATATTGACCTTAACCGGAATATTGATTGCATGTAAACATTGTGACTTTTGCTTATTCCACTAAAGAAACCTCCAAAATAAAGCCAACAACCCACAGATTACATCAAACCATTAAAACCTATTCATTCTGAATGAATATATCTTGTTCATTTTGACCTTGTGCATCTATATTAAACTGCAGTATCCAGTCATATCTTCTGTCACAGTAATGACTTAATCATGAATAGAGTTATACTGATGTGATTCCAACAAGGTTAAATGTTCAAGCTACTGTGTTACATATTATATTCATCTTGGCACGGTCCGACTGCAGGTTATTTTATCTATGTAATGATACCAGTCACTGGATTAAATTCCACTATGCTAAATGTGATGCAAATATGTGTCGTTAATATATGACAGTATTACTTATCACCTCACTTGTGGAGATTGTTAGTATGCTGAGAACGAATATAACCTATAATTAAAACTCAAATTACGATAAGAAGGGTATACAATAATCGAAATAGGAATGAACGCCACAGATCGCCCCGACGTACATTTTCACTAACTACCATAGATAAAGTTTCCCTCGGTGACATTAATTTATGCTGCATAATATAAGGTTTCCATCCCAGGGTTGTTTTTTTCTTAAAAAACCCCAATAAACTTTACACTTGCAAGATTATATCACTGTACCTCTGCAAAGTAATGTCGATAAAAAAATGCTTAATTATCGACTATTCTATTACTGAACATTACATAACTTATCAGCTAATGTGCTGCAGGGTGCAATGGTGTAACAAGCAGGTGAAACCCGAATATTATCTTTGGCAGCATTACTACAACTACTACAGTCGACCTCAGTGCCCACCATTCTCACTTAAATTAGCGACATGATAGCATGACTAAAATAGGTGAGGTGAAATGCATAGAATGAGGTATAGCTAGGTATCGCTCCGTGATGCATTCGGGTGTGGTTGTGATGTTTTACAGCAGCACACCTGCAGCAAAATGTCTTGTTGAAGGATCTGCAGTTGTCAGCACAGAGGGCATTTGCGTAAGAGAAAGTCGTCCGCCGCAGCAGAGAAGCATAACCATTTTTAACACATGCCGCATGATAATCAGTATTAATGCAGATGTGCAAGTGGAGATGCTGTACACATTTGCTTCTATTTGCCTAGCATGACTAGCATGGCCCAAACGGCGGTGTCAAACGGGATATATTGCGAGTTGGTTCGCTTCTTGTTTTCAAAGTAAAAGCAGTGATTTATCACTATGATTTTTTGTATGAGAAAAGTAAGGGGGTGTTTTATTTTGCGTTGCTAACTTCGGCTAGCTTAAATTTTGCCAAATTTGTCCGAACGAAATTGTAAACGGTTCGTATTTGGACAAATAAATGGCACACTCGGGATCTTAACTGCCACTTTCTTGCCTGATTTTTAAAAAAATATCTCAATAAAGTGATTCATTTAAAGTGTTTAGAGCTAAAGTGAAATAAATTTTCGATTTTGGCTCAGGTAGGAGCGCAATGCATTGTGGGTTATCATGTCTGATGGATTGGGTATGCAGTATGGAGTGTGAATAGTATGTGCATGAAAGTATGTAGTAGTTAGTATGCGGTTTCAAACACAGCCGTTATCTCCTTTCTCTCCTGCAGGAGACTCCTGCCTTGTCCCCCTAGTCTGCACACCTGTTGCCCATCAGCCATTAGGCCTTCATATACAACTCCACTTCCATTGTTCTCCAGTCAAATCGCTTGCCTTGTGATGCCTTGTCCTGCCTGCACATTGCACACTTATTTTTGCTCCTGACCCTTTGTCGCTATGCCTTGTACTCATATTTTTGTTGCCTACTATCTGTAAATCCTTTTAAATATTTTTTATACATTAGCGAGTGTGTGATAGTGGTCATTTATACTTGTTTAAAGTATATTGGAAATGGTACAAAAGTACATTTTGAAGTGAATTAGTGATGTACTTTCCCTGTATCCCTGTATTCTACTTGATATAGATGTAATACTGTATTTTCATTGGCTATCTGGAGGTAAACAAAACTCTTGTGTATAGTCACTGTTGATCCACCAAGCCCTGTGCTCTGGTGCTGACGTCAGGCCAGGGGAATGTCAACAAAGCCGGGACTCCAGGCCGGGCCTCTCCCACGTTTCCCCTCCGCCCCCATCCCTCCCTCCCTCCCCGTCAATGGCCCATGTTTATAATACGTTTCCCAGCACACAAGTGGCAGAGAAGTATGAAAGGAAAGTTACACATCCGTGTGAGTGTGTGTTGTTATTACAACCACAGCAAGAGAGGGCCGCTCCTGCACCAGCAGGCTTTTGTGCAGCTCTGTTTAAACTGTACACATTCTAAAGTACTGTGCCACTGTCAAGCAGTCATCTGTGGGAGAGGAGTAAGTAAACAGCTTTTGCTTTGACGTAGAACTGGAAGTCGAACCCTCCTCGTAAAATAAGGATAGGTTTAAATAATGTTTGTGCAGAAGGCGTGTATGTGACATGACTCGATAACACATGCCATTCAGGTGTACTATTCCATTTTAATCTACATTATTAATATACCTTTGCACTGCATTACAGTGGATCCTTGAACATTCACTATTCAGCATTTACATTCTGGCATATGCAGTTTTTTGGTGAAGTTTTTTTAAGCCAATAATTTATAACAAGGTTGCACGGAAGTCCAGTGGTTAGCGCACAGGCCACACAGCTAGGAGACACGATTTCGATTCCACTCTCGCCCATCTCTGTGTAGTTTGTATGTTCTCCCCGTGCATGCGTGAGTTTTCTCCAGGTACTCCGGTTTCCTCCCACATTCCAAAAACATGCTAGGTTAATTAGCGACTCCAAATTGTCCATAGGTATGAATGTGAGTGTGAATGGTTGTTTGTCTATATGTGCCCTGTGATTGGCTGGTGACCAGTCCAGGGTGTAACCCGCCTCTCGCCCGAAGACAGCTGGGATAGGCTCCAGCACCCCCGCAACCCTCATGAGGATAAGCGGTAGAAAATGAATGAATGAGTGAATGAATGAACGAATGAATGTGGAGTACCCCAGGGGTCAATCCTGGAACCAAAACTGTTCAACTTGTAGATCAATGACAGTGAGATTTATTGACTATCTGGAAAGTTTGGTGAAATCAGGGATTAAAATGGCTCCCCTCACTCCTGACATGGCAAGATAAAATATTCTATCCTCCAAAAAGAAACAGACTACTCACCTGAAGACAGCTGGGATAGGCTCCAGCATCCGGAATTTAAAGTGCTCAAGCAAAAAAACTCAGAACAAAGTAAACAACATAAGCTGGGATAGGCTCCAGCATTACCACCGTGACCCTAATGAGCATACCGTTTGAAGACTACAGGATGTTGATCTGTTTTCACCATATCATTTATTTACAAAAAAACAAACACCGCCATAAAGTGGGTGTTATGTTCAGCCATTTTTTATCACAGAAAGAAAATCAAGTGTGATGACATGGTGGCAGGATGTCATCAGGAAGAAGACAAGAGGAGAAAAGGGAAGAGGGCGTGTGAGGAATTTTTGGCATAGCATTCCTGCCCTTTTTCCTCCAGGGACAACACGGCCAGATGACTCCTCCTGCTTCCTCCTCCAAGGCTATCAAACAGACGCATATAGCAGAGGATAGAGCAAACGTGTGGGGGTTGTGTTGACATGGAGGTGGGGTGAACGCAGGAGAATGCAGCATTGTGTCGCCAGCCATTCAAAGGTTAATCCACTCATCGGGGAACGGAAGCTGCGATTCCAGAAAATTTACCTCTTTGAATCCTGTCAATGAGACTTAATATAATAGTTTAGCCATATTGTATGTTAACTGGAAAAAGCATGCAAACTGAGGCAAAATTGTATGGTTTTCCTTAAATTTGGTTCAGGGTCAGCAGGTTCACAGTTACCGGTGTATGGGAACCCAATCAGAAACCTCAGTCTTTTTGTTTTTTTTGTTTTTTTTTATTGAAACTCTGTTATAATAATCAAGTAGGAGGGAACAGACACAGACACTTCCTGATATGGGGTTTCCCAGGGAAGCAGTCATTTGTGGGTCATGACATCAGCGTGTTTTGATTCAAGCTGAGAAGAAGAGGAAGCTGGTGGGAAAAACCCCAGCGCCATCACAACAACAATACGTCCCTACCGTGGGTGCCAATGCAAATCGGCTGTAAACAGTGTCAAGGGGGCTGTGTGGGGGGGTGGAATAAATGACAAGGGAGGTGTGTTTTTAAATTAGTGAATAGAAACTAGGACCAAAATACAGAAGTAACTTTTTAAAAAATGTTTCCATGAATCATTTGTGAGAATATTTTGCCATCCACATGATTAACTATCCCATTACCAACCAGGGGGAAATGTTCAAAAAACCCGGTGTGCATCCCGGTTGGGTATTCAAAACAAGCCCATTACCAACATTCCTTAACAATGAGCGGCAACAGTGTCACGTGGTTGTTTGCTGGTGTGACGACAGTTTAAAATGTCACCACTGTGGATTTCCCACGAGGATAAAATGTGGATGGAGACCACTGGACAAACCCGTCCCACCCCCTTTCCCAATTTAACCTCCGTGGGAAGGTGACACGAGAAGGCTTCTTCCTGGTTCAGCACATTCCTGGTCCGTCATCCTTGCCAGGCTTTCTAAAAATGACATCCACATCACCTTACTTTTTATATATGACAACATCAATGTAAGATAGTTAACTTTTTGGTTTTAAAGGACTAAAGTTGTGCAATGCTAACGTGGAATTTGCGCCATTCCTGCACAACAATCTGACACCATTCTTTGTTGTGATGCAGTCTCTTGGAGAAGTGTCCATCACTCATGTTCCCCTGATTTAAATCCCATAGAGAACATTTGGGGGTGGATGGCAAGGGAAGTTTATAAAAATTCCAGACAGTTGATGCCCTTCGTGAAGACATCTTCACCATTTGGACCAAGTGTTCCTAATAGCCTCCTAGAAACACTTTTTCGAAGTCATTAACAAGAACGGTGGAGCTACTCATTACTGAGTCCTACTGAGAATATTTTTTCTTCTGGTTTGGAGAGTCTTTTGTAATTTTTTGAGCGATGGTCATACATTTTTGATCAGAAGACAAACAGTGTAGTTCAGTTTAATTGTTGTCTTAAGTCAAGTCAAGTTTATTTATCGCAAAAGAGCCTCAAAGGGATTTAAAAGCTGGCAACAATGGATGATGGATGCCATCCTCTGATCTGAACCCCCATCCGTGCAAGGAAAAACTCAAAACCCATTTGGGGAAAAAAGAAACCTTGAGAAGGGACCGCAGAAGGAGGCGATCCCCCAGAGGATCGATTCCAGAAGATGTGCAACAATGGAAGATTAGATTACTTTAATCAGACAGTAACTGTCTGTCTCTTAACTAGTCGATGTGGTTTGACAGTAGTTATTGTTTTAGGCGAGAACACTCTCTCCCTGGGCCTCTGGTTGATATGAGGTTTAGCAACGCAGAGGCCCTTAGTGTCCTAAACAACAGTATTGACGCTGTTGGGAATAACAGATGTTGGAGGCCGAGCTGGGGGAGCCTTGGTTGATGGAATGGGCTGAGGAGTGAGAGTGGTCTGTTTCTTTTTCGAGGATAGAATCCTTTATCTTGCCATGTCAGGAGTGAGGGGAGCCATTTTAATCCCTGATTTCACCAAACTTTCCAGATAGTCAAGAAATCTCATTGTCATTGATCTACAAGTTGAACAGTTTTGGTTCCAGGATTGACCCCTGGGGTACTCCACATTCATTCATTCATTCTTTTTCTATCGCTTTTCCTCACCAGGGGCCGCGGGGGAGCTGGAGCCTATCCCAGCTGTCTTTGGGCGAGAGGCGGGGTACATCCTGGACTGGTCACCAGCCAATCACAGGGCACATATAGACAAACAACCATTCACACTCACATTCATACCTATGGACAATTTGGAGTTGCCAATTAACCTAGCATGTTTTTTGAATGTGGGAGGAAACCGGAGTACTCGGAGAAAGAACGGGGAGAACATGCAAACTCCACACAGAGATGGCCGAGGGTGGAATTGAACCCTGGTCTCCTAGCTGTGCTGCGCTAACCCCACGACCGCTGTGCCGCCTGGGTACTCCACATGTAATATTTAATTAGCTGCACACTTTCTATGGTCTATAGTAGGGATGAGCCTTGTTATAAATTAGTATCCGTTATGGATAATGTATTTTTGCAAGATACAAGTATTAAACTAGTACATTTTGTCATTTTCCATATTCGTGTTTAAAGAAAAAGCTCATTATGTATTCACTCTTTACTCTCTGTGATTGACCAGTCACACACAGCAACCACCTCTCCCTACACCGACTCTTCAAGCGGCAGCCACAGAAGAGTTTAACAGTGTCTTATTCACGTACACGGTGCAATTGGGAAGTTGAAAACGACTCATTCAGCGTTAATCACAATGCCTCCACTTTATTAGGTGTTCTTCAGCTCGCCTCTATTTTGGTTTACGTATATCCAAAGTCACCAAAATCCACCAAAAGGCTCCTGAATAATTGATTTTGTTGATGTAAAACAACCTACGTTTAAAAGCAAGTCAAACCACTGAATAATGACAAATTACACACTACCCTATTCATAGAATACTACCAAATCCCCTCTGTCAACAGTGTCATTACCAGCAGGAATTGGGGGGGGATCAACCAGGAGGTCTTATTTCCTGTGATCTCAACTCCGCGAAAGAAGAGGTCTGGTTGTGACAGCAATTGCACTATTGTAAACACAGGGAACCTTGAATGCACCATTGTTCCACGCAGATTTCAACCGCCACTAAACAGACAACGACAATACTCATAAACAAAGCATTCAGTGGTCAAAGCCCTAATTGAGACAAGTGGGGATAATTTCCTGGAAGAGTAGTATGAGTGGCGCTGGACAGGTATGCTGCCGACCTTTGACACCGCAGCAGGCCTGTGCTGACATGAAACTTGACCCGTAGTGACCTCTGGGCAGCTCTCCGGGCTCTTTGCAGTGCATGTTTCCCCACTAAGACCGCACTTTGATGTCCCCGAGAGCTGTTTTCCCATGGCATCACTGATTAAGACTCCTCAGGATCAGGAGGAAAAGGGGAGGAAGGGGATGTGAGAGGCTACCTGAGGGGAGGTCAGGCCACACCAGAGGTTAGCCACCATAGTTATTTCTTTTGACTTCATGGCACATCTAAAAATAACTAACCCCACAACCCCTTACCTCATCCCAAGCTCTCCTATAACACACACACATGCAAACTTTCACACTTGGGGATGCCTTCCTTTTTTGGAAGCTGTTAAAACGACTTGGCAGCTAATTCCAAAGCCAGGCGTATAATATTTCAGACGTTTGTGTGTTTATTTGTGTGTGTTTAAGTGCGTCAGCGCCCAGGGAGGTCGGGTTTGCGGCTTCCAATAGCGTTCTGTGGCCCAGTGGGCAGCTGCCGATCATAACTCTCTCTCTCTCTCCCCAGGCATCCCTGGGCGGTGAGATCAGTGCTGGGAAAGGATGAGGAATCACTCAGGGATGTCTTTAACTGACACCACACTGGACCAGAATACTTTGAAGGATTAGTGTGTATACATGCAGTTTGGTCAATCTACAGCAGGGGTCTCAAACTCAATTTACCTGGGGGCCACTGGAGCTAGGGTCTGGGCAAGGCTGGGCCGCATCAGGTTTTCCAAAAAAAAAAAAACGCATTTATTAAAAACAGAAAAATATAGAAACTTTTTCAGTGCTTTGGTTCCGATTTTCTACAATAAAAGCTCTGATAAAACATTCCACTGTTCTCAAATATCTTAATTTTTATTTTTCTGCACAAAATAAGATGAAAAATAAATAAACAAATCAAGAATAAAGAAAATCAATCAATCAGTAATAAATAAATATAATAATAATAAAACGGCAAATAATAAAAACTTAAGAAACCACATATACATAGTTGGTGGGTAGACAAATTATTTTTTTCAGATTAAAATGAACAAAGCATTATTAGAGCCCTGTAGACATGACAAAACACAACTATAGTCACATTTATACTCTTTTTATTTACAACATATTGCGCAACTGCAGGGTCTTGAGACACATGCTAACTCGCAAACTAGAGATCTAGCGACCTAAACCGTAGCCTTCAAGTTATTTCCTTTAAACTTAAATAGACAAAAACTTACCACTTCCACACGGAGAGGGAGGATAACTATTAACAGTTATTTAACCTTTAACATGAACATTAATCAAACGTAATATTTTTTTCTCGGTACATGATACCATACAGCATCCATATCAAACTTGCACGGGCCGCACTAACATTAAACTTTCATATCAAGGTGGGGGCCTCAAACTAGTGTCCTGCGGGCCACATTTGGCCCGCGGGCTGCGTGTTTGAGACCCCTGATCTACAGTGTCTTCCAAAAGTAAATACACCCTTTTTATGACAGCCTATGCAGCATAAAGTCCCTTAGCAAGTTCCAAAACTCAAAAATCTAACAAATTGCTGAGTACTAATCATGACATAAAAGCCCCATAGGCCTCATTGTCTGTCCATCCAATCACTATAAATGACACAGGCAGGCTTTGTTTGTCTGTGAGGAGTGAGGCTGGTCCTCCTGCTGAGCTGTAGGGCAATATCACAACCCTCCCCTAATTATGAGGGTAATCTTTGTCAATCACTGTCAAGGCACATACACACACACAAACTGAAACACCTGGCACTGCCTGGTCCGTTTCTGCAGACTGCGCTCGCCCGTCACATCTCCACAACCATGGAGCTGTCAACATAGATGATTTTTAGCGTGCTCTGAAAGCTGCAGGGGTGTGATCGCTTAATGGTTTATGATTTCCATGCTCTCATAATAGCTTTATTATGACGGGGGTCGCCTATTTCTCTGGTCATTTCTATTTAAATTCCACGAATAGGTTGTTATACATGTCTAGTACGATGTACGGCCGTAAAATGGGGTGGAAATTGTTTATACTGTGTGTCATCAGAGAGAAGTATTTTATTATTATTACTATTATTATTATACCATTAGGATATAGAGCCACTTCTGGAAAGGCATTAAGGGGTGATACAAAATACAAATACGAGACACTACTGTTGACAGGAAGGGGTGGAATAGATTACATTTGGATACAGTGTTTAAGACAGGGGTCTCAAACACGCGGCCCGCGGGCCAAATGTGGCCCGCAGGACACTAGTTTGAGGCCCCCGCCTTGATATGAAAGTTTAATGTTTAAAGTTTGATATGGATGCTGTATGGTATCATGTACCCAGAAAAAATTATTACGTTTGATTAATGTTCATGTTAAAGGTTAAATAACTGTTAATAGTTATCCTCCCTATCCGTGTGGAAGTGGTAAGTTTTTGAGTTTTTTAAGTTTAAAGGAAATAACTTGGAGGCTACCGTTTAGGTCGCTAGATCTCTAGTTTGCAAGTTAGCATGTGTCTAAGTTAGCAGACCCTGCAGTTGCACAATACGTATGTTGTAAATAAAAAGAGTATAAATGTGACTATAGTCGTGTTTTGTCATGTCTAAAGGGCTCTAATAATGCTTTGTTAATTTTAATCTGAAAAAAATAATTTGTCTACCCACCAACTATATGTGATTTCTTAAGTTTTTATGATTTGCTGTTTTATTATTATTATATTTATTTATTACTGATTGATTTTCTTTATTCTTGATTTGTTTATTTATTTTTCATCTTATTTTGTGCAGAAAAATAAAAATTAAGATATTTGAGAACAGTGGAATGTTTTATCAGCGCTTTTATTGTAGAAAATCAGAAAAATATATATTATATTTTTGTATGTATATTTTTCTGTTTTTAATAAATGCGTGTTTTTTTTTTTGGGAAAACCTGATGTGGCCCAGTCTCACCCAGACCCTAGCTCCAGTGGCCCCCAAGTAAATTGAGTTTGAGACCCCTGGCTTAAGACAACTTAGCTCCACGGCACCAGAGATGCTGGTGACAAAGTGTGTGCGACAATGAGTGCCCCTCATCAACCAGGCAAGTCCTCAAGACCTCCTTACTAATTCACCAAAACGCACCCACGCAATAGTCGGTTAGAACAGTTTCCACAACAACAGTCTTTACGTCATTCGAAAAGCCAAGAATTAGATGTACCGTTTTGTGTTTCCACATAACAATACTCTGCTGCAGTCCACATCAACACTGAACATGGAGAAATATTTGACGTTGCAAAACCTCCTCTGTTTCCTTCTATTTATCCAAAAAGAGGAAGTCCTTCAAAGAAATAATTATGTAAGCTAATGTGCTCTTCTTCAACCCCGCAGTTTTAGGTGCACCCACTGTATCACGCCGCCTGTACACGCTTAGCAGTTCCCCACCCTTTTTCATTCTGTGCGATCAGCACAAACAATAAATGGTGAGACAGAGTTTTCACATTTGGAGGCAGTGTCAGAGCAAGGACGCCACCTCTGTGTAAGGGTACGATCTGTTCTCTTCAAAGTAATTATCCAACACCGACTGATGACAGGATTGCATGTCGCAATTAGAAAGCACTAACAGGCTGATTTACTGTTCTGAATTTTGCTGTGTGAAAGAGGTACAATACTGCTAATACTACTTCATATCTTCATCCAGAGATCTGAGTGAGCAACTGGCACCCAAAAGCAAGGAGTGTAGCTAATAATCCCAACCCCCCCACACACGCACACACTCACATGGGGTTAGATGTGCGTCATTTGAGCCCTGCTGACCATGCAGGCAGGCAGGCAGGGCATAGCTGCAGCCCCAGGAGAGACGCACTCGCCGCCAGCATTTCAAAGGCCACTGTCACACCGCTTTGCCTTGGACCTCTCCATTTTCACACACCCATCTCCGATGCTCCTGACTGGGCATGAGCTCAGTGCACGCCTCTCCAGACTTTCCCGGAATTGATAAAACACATGCTTTCACACTTATGCAACATTGGAGATCATGCGTGCATTATCTGTACAATCGCTGAAAAGAATCCAATCACAGAGTATTTGGTCAGCTTTTTTTTACACATATTTCCAATCATTTGATAACCCTCTGGTCTATCTGCACGCATGCCTTGCCTACTGTCGTAACAAGGTATTAAAGGAATGCGCCCCAGGCATCTAAAAGCAAGTAGGAACATTCCAGTGTTCTTGTTGTCATTCCAGTTAACAGGGAGCCCGCCCAACAAACACTTTTTGAACAACTTCTTAAGCTACTGGAGGTTTGTTTGATGGGCTAGTAGAGGGGTCAGCAACCCTTAGCTCCAGAGCCAAATGTGTCTTTTTTGTCTTTGTTGTGGCTCCCTTTGCAATGCTCAAATATTTTTTTAACACCCGAGTGGGGAAAATGCATCTTTGTAATGAGTTTTAAAAAATCCAACTTTGTGTGAGACCATGAATGCATCCTGGATGAGATCTGAGAACACAGGATGCTATTCAGTTCTCTCTCACACAGGTAAACGTGGAGGAAAATAAGTCATACTTTTCCAGAGATATTTGACATTTCTCAAAATTAAATTAGAGATAATTTTAAAAACAGCAGCATGGGAACTTGTTTGCACCAGAGTAAAGAGATCACGTAACTTTACAGTAATTTTCACATACGTTTATGTATGTACACATAAATATACACATACATTTATGTAAGTTTATCTTCAATATCAGCAATCTGAACTACTTTGACATCCCAAAATTCCCTCCAAATTTGACCGCCGCTAGCTAAATGAAACAGGCTGTCAATTCACTGTGCCACACATTTCTTCAGGCCTCAGGTAGTGAGGTTTAACCAAGATGATGATAATAATAATAATAATAATAATAATAATAATAATAATAATAATAATAATAATAATAATAATAATAATAATAATAATAATAATAATAATAATAATAATAATAATAATAATAATAATAATAATAATAATAATAATAATAATAATAATAATAATAATAATAATAATAACAATTTGGCATCCCTTACACATGCACACTCACTGCACTTCTATTTGTTGTATTCTCTCCTATGTTTTGCGGCTCCAGGCTATTTTTCTTTAGTAGGCAAGGGGGTACAATGGCTTTTTTCATAGTAAAGGTTGTCAACCCCTTGGCTAGTAGTACATTTTAGTAGCACCATATTATTTAGTAATTGACTAAAACTTTATATGTATTTTACTAATACATTCATATACAGTAAATTATATTTGTGGAGCCCCATTTGTGGGTTGTGATCTAAATTATTTTGAAGATATCCTTGCATATATGAAATATCATGATCAAATTGTCCATGATTTACAGAGAATTAGTTGCCACGCCCCTGCACAAACGTTTTGCATGATGGTGATGACGGTCTGTGCATGTCAGTCCCTTAAAGGTGTTCACCAAATTTTGTGGAGATCTTCATTGGGGGGTGAATTTTATGTCAATGGGGTAAAACCTTAATAATTAATAATAATAATAATAATTCTCAGTGATGTTTTATATGGACTAATTGAACAATATAACTGAATAGTGCAGAGCAGTGCAGTTCTACACCACAAAGTCACTACACAATGTTAAACGGTCTTAGTTTTTAGCTGTGGTTTGAATTGTGCAGGTGTAACTAATATTGTGGCCTGTGTGTTTGCATGTCATTTCAAAGTACAGACAATAACAATCATGGGGGAAAAAGTGAGCACCAAGATGGGAGAAGCAAGAAAAAAAGAAGAAGGAGAGGTGGAGTATATGGGGGGGGGGGTAAATGGAAAGCTTTTTTATCTCCCGTTTCCCACATCCTGGTCTGCAAACGCGGCCACCCAATTTGAAAGAATGAGTGGAATGCGTCCACCCCCCCCTCTCTCAGTCTGCCCACACCCCTCCCACTGTTTGATGCGCTGGCCAGTTAAGAGGCATTGTCATGCAACTCAACTAAGGGCCATAGTCCTGGACTTCACTTTAGCCAATAAAGCAGTGTGCTTAATGCAGAAACAATGAGGTAAATGGCAGGGGGTTACAATAGCTGGAATGACAGTTGAAGGACTACTAACAGGTCTTCATCGTATGCTATGTGGATCCTTTGCTTTATAATATTATAGCCCAACATATAATACTTACTTAATGCTTATCTATAATTCCATGGTATGAGTATTTATATTATCACACTTTTGTAATGCTAGATAATTCATTCATATTCCACTACTTCATTAATGCCGTTACAGTATATGTGTAGTATACTATGTTAGCATACATGACACAAATGTATCCATGTAGCTATAAACGTTTTAGCCACTGCTTTGTGTGAGTGTTCTATTCATAATAGATAGCATAGTCACTTTTCCCGCGAAAAAGGGGGGAGGAATTTGGCTTTGAATTTTCGTCTCCTCCCCCTAAATGTGAGCGCATAACTCCTAATTCAAAATGCCTCCCTCCACCCCCGCCCTCACACACACACCATTTTGGCGCGCTCCGATTCCCGCCACGTCTGTGTCTGGCTGGGCAGGTTATGGAGTTCACTCTATTTTCACGCCGCTGATTGACATGAGTTTGGACCGCGGATTCGCTCTCTGATTGGCGGAGACAGCGGAAAGGGGCCGACAATGGGCGGGGGCGGAAACACCCTTCTTACTACCACTTTATAACCGTCCTCCCCCCCACCAGCTTCTTGTTACCAAAGCCGGCGTTGGGCTTAGTGGGGCACCGTTTGTTTATACCGTCGACTTGTACACATTTGTTTACAAAACAACGTGGAGCGGGACGACATTTTTACCTCTATTTGTCCTCATCTTGGATAAAAGCGGGGTTTTTGTTCCCACTCTATCCGGATGAAAGGATATTTACGGCATTTTGGTTCCTGCGACGTGGATACGACACACAGGAGAACCGCGCCAACTGGATTATAACTAAAAGCCAATATATAAAAATATATATTTTTAAAGTTATACATTAAAGGAATGCTGCTTTCCAAGCTTAACTCCCTGGCTCACATCTCCGCCGACATGCCGGCGAAGCTCCAAGTTCATCCAGGTTAGACGCCCTTCTTTTCTTGATGGGAGGCAGTAATGGCGGCAGTACTCAAAGGCGACCTTCATTCACCATTAATAGCAGTGTTTTAACATAGAAAGCACCGCTTTTGTGGCTGTGTTCTAATCATGAAGGGGGTGTGTGGGTTTGTGTGTGCAGTGAAGGAGCCATTCGAGAAGCTCTACCAGGTTGGGGCGGTTCTGGGCAGCGGTGGCTTTGGCACCGTCTACTCCGGTACGAGGACGTCCGACGGAGCTCCGGTTAGTACTCACATAACGCTTTACTTTTCATTTTTGTGTTGTTTGTTGTTTTAAATGTGATTTTTGTGTTATCGTGCTGTGTTTTTTTAACGTGGTTTCCACCTCTTTGCTCCGATCAGGTGGCTGTCAAACATGTCGCGAAGGATCGGATCTCCGAGTGGGGAGAGCTGGTGCGTAATGTTCGAAGCTCATTTGTATTTTTATTTTGTTCCACTATTAACTGACGTGGTCACGCGTGTATCTTTCAGCCTAATGGCTCCAAGGTCCCGATGGAGATAGTGCTGTTAAAGAAGGTCGCTACAGGCTTCCGCGGCGTCATTAAGATCCTGGACTGGTTCGAGCGAGCAGAAAGCTTCATCATTGTCATGGAGAGGCCGGAAAACGTCAAGGACTTGTTCGATTTCATCACGGAGAAGGGGGCTCTGCCGGAGGAGCTTGCACGCAGCTTTTTCCGCCAGGTGCTGGACGCGGTGCGTCACTGCAACAACTGCGGCGTGGTGCACCGGGACATCAAGGACGAGAATATCCTTATCGACCTCCGAACCGGGGAAATTAAGCTCATCGACTTCGGCTCCGGAGCCCTGCTGAAGGACACTATATACACCGACTTCGATGGTGAGACGTCACCCCAGAGATTTGTGCATTGCTGCATTTGTTTACATTTTCTCCGTATAGTTAATAATCGCACGTGTGCTTTGGCGCCCCCCAATGGCCAAAGATGGTAATTTTTACAACTCAAAGTTTGTAAACAAAGTCACATGGCTGCTCCCCCCGCCCACACATGCTCCTCTTCCGCTCACACGGAAACACAAGCTTTGTCACGCTCCGTGGCACCTGATCCTAAGATAACACACAGTGGATGAACCTGCTGCACACTTTCACAATCATGTCCACTGAATTATGTGTTTAATATTATTTCATTTTTGTTCATTTTTTTTAAAGGCACAAGAGTCTACTGCCCACCTGAGTGGATCAAATATCACCGCTATCACGGGCGCTCGGCTACGGTGTGGTCCCTGGGTGTGTTACTGTACGACATGGTGTGCGGCGATATCCCGTTTGAGCACGACGAAGAAATTGTCAGAGGGCAGGTCCTTTTCCGGAGGCGGATATCTGCCGGTAAGACCCAATCATCCACTCCATTACAAATTGTCCATAGGTATGAATGTGAGTGTGAATGGTTGTTTGTCTATATGTGCCCTGTGAAAATCAATGTTTAGTTTATTTAAAGCAATGTATGTTATGTAAGCAACGTTTTGCACCCAATATATTAATTAGCACTCTTCTTACAGAGTGCCAGAAATTGATCAAGTGGTGCCTGTCTCTCCGGCCGGCTGACCGGCCATCCTTTGAGGACATCATCAACCACCCGTGGATGCAGAACACATCCACCTCTACGTTGTTGCCACAGACACCACAGACAGACAAGTCGAGCACAGAGATCAAGTTGCACAGCATCAGCCACGAGCCGTCGGCCTTTACACCCACTGCTGTGGCCATGGCGCGGTGATGGTTAACAGACAAGTTCGGACTGGAAAAGACTATCTAGAAAACGGCAGGAGAAAAGCACCATCCTGAAGAAAAACACACATCTTCGTGCCTCGTTTTGATTTCACATCACCATCAGACCACCACTGGACTCTAATGCAGGGGGGGTGATCAGCCTCTGCTAAATACAACAGCAGAACACGTGCACGGACAGCACCTAGTTATGTAACCCATTTGGGCTGCAGATTTGTTGCTCAAAAGTGCCTTCTGTGAGATTGTTGGTTAGGGGAGGGAGGGATTTTTTTTTGTGGGGGTGGGGGGGGGGGTCACCTGGAAATACTTGAATTTGTGAATGCAAAACGTTTTCAGTTCTTAGTACGCTCAAAGCTTTATTTTTTCCACTCATGGGCCTAGATCAGTAAAGCCTATGCCATTACTTTACAACCACTACAACTACTACCACTCCAATCGTTACGGCAACCAGACCAACCTCGCAGCTCTGACAGCATCCTGTGCAAACAAAACATAACAAAAACACTGGACTTACCTCTCCTTTGCCACGACATCTGCCTTTCTTCTACAAGCAAACAATACTTTCTTTATTTCTTCACTTCATGCGTCACACCTAAACGCACACATCAATGCAAAATCAAACATACCCTTAATGCGCCATCCTCTGCTCTCCTTAACAAAAATGTTCAAACAGTGCCTCACACAGGTCTTAAAAAAAATGTCAATGTATGAATTGTATAATAAGGTATTTATTTTTGCTGTGACTCACAATGTGCTTTTTTTTCTTATTTATTATATTTATGAGAAGAATTTCGGCTGTTCGTATATTTCATTCCACAGTCACTGAAGGGCCCACCATTATTTAAAAAAGACAAAAAGGTTATTTTTTGACCATATTTATTATGGCTTGAATTATTTGTTTTTTTTTATATATATAAAAAAGGAGCAGAAGTGTATGTTTGTGTATGTTCTGTAAATAACTGTAAATAACTTCCCAAAGCACTTCCATGTTAGTGTATCTGAACAGTGAACGTCTACTGATCATAACCCTTGGTTGCCGTGTGTGTGTGTGCGTATGTGTGTATGTGTATACGAGAGTGTGTGTGTATGAGAGATAAATGTCAATCGGATGCATGGTTGCAGCTTGGATTGTTGTTTTTATGTTCAGATTAGAATTGTAAGTAAGTTAAATTAGAAATTATTTTTTTATACGAGTCCAATAAATATTTTTGTAGCAATGACTCTGGAGTCTTGTGTAATTGCTTCAAAACATCTCTATCTAGTCAGAATTTCTGACTAATATGGATTATCATAGGATAGGTCATTTTATACAGCAGATTTGGATAGCAGGCCTTGTTGGTGAGTGTTTTGGCACTGTGACATCACGTACAGGCTTTAATCACCGCGTTGTATTGGCTCCTAGGTCTGAAGTAATCAGGGGGATGGCGGCTGTGCATCCTTGTGAGTTTAATCCCACTAACAAGCTCCACACGCTCTACTGGCTTAATCTCAGACATCCTAGGTGGCAATGGTGACCAATGGGTAGTGAAGCTGCTCACCTCCATAGACGAGGCAGTGAACACATGAATCAGTCGCCATGCTCCCAAAGGGACTCCTGCGAAGATTTACACAACAGCAAATTACATGGAGGTTAAATCTATCTCATTTTTTACATTCACTTAAATTGTGCAGTTCAATTTATAAATGCAATAATTCAAAGCGTCATGCAAATAATTACAAGACAAATATGAAGTGTGTGATGCTTAGATCTAACAGACTTTCTTTCACAGCATGTTGCACTACAATTCATTCGCTGCACAAAACTTGCAATGCATCACAGGTGGTTTCTGCGAATGCCTCCGAGATCAATTTCCTTTTTCATTCGCAGAACGCATATGCATGGCAGTTCGGTGTGTGTGTGTGTGTGCAAGTGTCTCCAAACGCCTGAAGAAGTGAGTCATCACAGAAATAGACCGCAAGTATCTTTCATAGAAAAGGCACCTTGATTTAAAATGATAAAGGAGCCAATAAGAGCAGGTCGGCTCCATCCCGTTCCCGTAAGTCATGTAGTAAGCAGTCTTTCAGTTGCATAATCAGCTACTCATCTGTTCTGACTGTTAACTGTGGTTGGGCAATATTGACGGAAACATCGCTCACCCCCCCCCCCCCCCCCAAACACCCTCTAACCTTCTCATCTCTTCCTGCTTGATGGTGAAGATGCTGCAATGCTGCCACCATTCCTAGAAAGATGGTAGCTAAAATGACCTTCGGACTGTATCTCACATTTCAGCAAGCATTTCATTATATTTCTATAATGATTAGAAAGCTGATATATAAATTTCTAATGATTAAAAAGCTGACAGTCATGAACCGAAGCCCCATGTGGAATTTGTTTTTATGTGACTCAGAAAAGGAAAAAAATGGCGGGTCCGTGTGACGGACTTGCCTGGACACGATAGGAGCAAGGAGGTCTGAAGGTGGCAGGAGGTTGGCACATTCATGAAGTTCTGGGAAAAACAAAGTGATCCTGTTTTTATCGGGTGTTTTCCCACACTGTTCCATAATGATATTCCCCGACACACATGACTTAAACTGCTATGTGAGATCATGGGAATCAATAGTCAACCACTAAACTGAAATAGGCTGTTTATCACCTGATTAAACGTTTTATTATGCTCATTTTTTTTGACCCTATTGAGTTGTGGACTCCTATAGAGCAGCTTCACACAATAACCAGCACATAAAGCTTTATAGTTCTTCCAGAATCTGCACCTATTCCAGCTGCATTTCCTTGGATTCATGCTTCCAGCCCCAACAGTTTGTTTTAATTTATGGATATGGGTTGACAGCTCCGCCCCTCTCTTCGACTGAGTGAACATGAGCCAATATAAAGCTGGACTATTCACCAAACTGTTGCTGAAACCCGATGCCTTTCCAATGTGACTTAAGAGTCAGAAGAGCAAGGTGGAAGCAACAATTTAGTGTCCTAACTGTGTTTAGTTTGTGCAAGTAATTGAAAAAAGTGTTTGTCTGTGTAGCACTATAGAGTGTGCATACACAGAACAGAGTATTACCTGCATGCATGCAAATTACAAGCTCACCGATGTCTGGAGTTGCTAATGGCCTTTAGTCACCACAATCAGTGGGCCTACCTAAGTTTTTTAAACACAAGTAGTCCCGCAAAAAAACCCCACACATTTTCAGCATATTTATGATCAAAAATGGGGTTCGGCAGCTGTCCGGAAGTCCTCGAGCGGGCTGTGAGTGGAATAAATTAAGACAGACCATTTTGCTGGGAAGCAGGAAATACAACAAAACACTGCTGGAATAGGTTCAGATTCCGGAAGATCTAGAAAGTCTTCTATGCGTGTTATTGTGTGTAGCTGCTCTATAGGAGTCCACAATACAAAGGGTGGGAAAAGAGAATAATAGGTCCTCTTTAACAGCATTAGCTGTGAGCAGCTTTCCCAGGCCTGGCAGCGTTTCTTGTGGGACTCCAGGAAGTGAGTGTGGCCACTCAGTGTTTGTCTCGAGGATGCCTTTTGGGTTTCCAAGGTAGTGGGAGTATGTTGTATGAGCCAGGGGGTGACCCTGACTCTGTCTTTAGCTAGTTCCCTGAGCTGCTGATAGGCTGCGGGACGGGGAGGCAGCACTTTCTGCAAAGTGAAAGGTTATGGGAATGGGGATGTTGAGGAAGCCAGGTTGAATAGAATTGGACATAATCACAAAAAAGGCTTTGTTTGGTATTCTTGATGGTTTTGTTTAATGTCACGTACCTTGCTCTTTTATTAGCTTCCATCAAATTAAAATAAGTCACGTTATATTGGGTAAATGTATATTAATATCTCTAGCACGAGTACTTTCTGGAGTAATTTCCTGAACGATGATCCCAATGTAACCAGTACCACAACTTGATGCAACATATGAGTCATTCTGGGTTTAACTGATGATGACAAGTCAGCGTAACAGTTGACAGTTTCTGTTGTTGTTTGGTACCTGCCCTTCCGGCAGAATGCGAACAAGGTCGACAAGCAGGCTCGCAACCAGGTCAACCAGGTTGACCTGTTTCGGGTTACGTGTCCACTTGGAAGAATCTGGGTGGGACTATTGAGTTTCACCTCAAATATTTATGTTAAAGGTTACTGCGACCAGAACCACATGATCACGGCATCGTGATGTCTCAAAGTGGAGAGTCAACAGTGATGCTACCCTGAGGGGCGTCTTGCTGTTTTATCTCTCCCACAATAAAGAAAGCCACCGTAAACATGCACACATGACCAAGAATAAACAGGGATGTCACCTGGTGGGAAAAAAAAACAGGTAGGAAAAACTGGTGAGAACTCGTCCGTGGCTTCAAGGAGACGCCAACCGGGATAGCGCTGCATTCCAATTGACTGACTCCACACGGTCGTGTTCTTCAAGGAGAAAGGTCAGTGTTTCCTCCCCTGACAGTCAGTGCCGAGTGAAGGCTGAGGAGGGTATTTTGGTGCTGTTAGAACACACACATGGATTGTCACACTGTCAATAAGCATGTGTGTGTCATTGCACTGTGAGTCACATGGTTGTTATTCTGTTCTTGTGCTCTCTATGCATGCTTCACCTCCACATTGAACATTTTAGAGGTGGCACTGCCCCGCCCAAATTAGCAAATAGCAGTATTGTTCTTGTGAGAACTACTTTCACAAAATGGAAAATAGCCAAGAGGTACTCATTTGTGGAAATTTTTGTAGAAGCGCAGATGCAGCCAACTCCCTCTTCTGTAGTAGTTCTCAATATCAGTGTGATATCAGTGTACACAACAACCCGTTTCAAGCGCGCTGCCAACGCTCACTCGTCACACGGCACACATCATGCAGAGTCCGACGCAGACCCACACACAACAAAAGTTCCTCCTGCACTAAAAGGGATACATAGTGTCTCTCTGCATGCTCCCAAATCCGTACTGAGGCGGTACTCATGCCCAAATTCTGCTGCCTGACGCTCAAACTCACCACACCGCACCAATCAAACTGACATTTTTGAGGCAGATTTTGCAGGGTGCAGAACTTATAGGTCCCACACATGGTTGTTCGTATCGGCCTATATCGATACCATTCTTTTTCACTGATATCAGCCGATACCGTTTGGTGGATGGTTGATCTGAGTATCCCTAGTGCTTATATGGTGTTGTTTTGGGGTTCTTTTCTCAGTTAAGAAAAAGGCCTCTGCTGGGTCCCTCCAGCTACATCCGCTGCCTTCTGAAGCGCAGATGCAGCCGATTCCCTCTTCTGTGCCCGGACAGGAGCTACAATATCAGTGTGATGTCAGTGTGCACAACAACCCGTTTCAAGCGCGCTACCAACGCTCACTCGTCACACGGCACACATCATGCAGAGTCCGACGCAGACCCGCACACAACAAAAGTTCCTCCTGCACTAAAAGTGATACATAGTGTCTCTCTGCATGCTCCCAAATCCGTACTGGGGTGGTACTCATGCCCAAATTCTGCTGCCTGACGAATGATCACATCGCAAGCCTCAAACTCACCACACCGCACCAATCTAACAGACATTTTTGAGGCAGGTTTTGCAGGGTGCAGAACTTATAGGTCCCACGCATGGTTGTTTGTATCGGCCTATATCGATACTTTTTCACTGATATCAACCAATACTGTTCGGTGGACGGTTGATCTGAGTATCCCCAGTGCTTATATAGTGTTGTTTTGAAGTTCTTTGCTCAGTGTGTATCTGTCTGACTTCCTGTTTCTGTTCCTATAAGCACTTTAGTTTGTCATCCAATTCCAATTCTACGTTGTTACATTTGTGACTTGTTAGGTTTTACAATTAATTGCAATACATAATAAAGAACCTGACCATGTCACACTCCACATAAGAACACAACTAAATTCTGCAACAATGGCCTTGTGGAATAAGAAGACGTTTCCTGCCTTTGGAGAAAATTCTTCGCCTTGGAGCATGCTTGCCGCGACCCGACAAATGTGCAATTACTGGTGATGAATGCGATTACAGCACTCTACCTTTGCACTTTGCCGCTCTTTCTAATCCCCGCTTCCTGTCTGCCTTAGCAAATATTTGTCATACCCTCCACCACCATCACACCCACTCACCCACACACTTTCCCATTAGCACCTCCCCCCACTGGCTTACCGTAAAGATGCTGCCTCAAACACTTCCCCATTCCTGAAAGACCCATAAAGAACCATGATGTGGCAACACTGCAGCTTCTGCTTGCTAATGCTGACAGGATGTGTGTCTGTTTGGAGATAATGTTAAACATTGTTGTGGCACCTTGTCACTATAGGAAGTAATAAAGGAGATGACTTATGATTAACTTTGGGACTTGAAAGTGATGCAGGTGCAGTAAACATATTTTTTATAGCGTTACAACCCAGGGCGTGGTCATATTCTTTCTAACCAATCCATTCACATTTGTTAGATTTGATAGCTC
This sequence comes from Doryrhamphus excisus, assembly GCF_030265055.1. Taxonomy (NCBI): domain Eukaryota; kingdom Metazoa; phylum Chordata; class Actinopteri; order Syngnathiformes; family Syngnathidae; genus Doryrhamphus; species Doryrhamphus excisus. The sequence goes on along the minus strand of NC_080475.1, from coordinate 14,462,013 downwards.
AGTACCAAGAAAACCATTGTCTGATGTGCATTTTTAAAATAGCAAAATTATTATATATTATTTAGACATTTATAATTTTTTATGCTCAATACAAAAATTCTCAGTTTTTAACATTGAATTAATAATGAAATAATTGAGGGATTGTGTTATATGGCACTATATAAAATATTGAAAATGGATTTTGTTGCTAAATTTCATTTGTAACATTTCTACAGGTGCTAAATAAACTGTTCTGCTACATTGCAGTTCAAACATCATTCCCTCAGGGTTGTGTTTTTTTCAAATATTAATTAATTAATGACAGCTGTGGTTTGGCTATTATTAGTCAAAAGACAAGTTATATGGCGTATTCTGGTCACTGGGCGTCATTAATGACACAAAACATTGATGAGACATGGCATTATATTACACATGTAGTTAGCCATGGCATGTACAACATGATAGAGTGAAAAAAAAAGGAAGTGGTAAGTGCCTTCTTCCCCACTTTGAAACCCTTTTTTAAGTTTAAAATAAATAAATTCCAGGCTAACTAGCTCACTAGCATGCTTTGAGACTTGAGTGATCAGCCTGCACATTAGCAATGTGGTGTAAACAAAGAATAACGGGAGTGTAAAAGTGACTATAGGGGTGCTATTTCATGTCTACAGGGCTCTAATAATTTTAAGAGATGTATTTACAATATCATAAACAGGTTTTGGACCAGTCCAGGGTGTACCCCGTCTCTCGCCCGAAGACAGCTGGGATAGGCTCCAGCACCCCCTGCGACTCTCGTGAGGAAAAGCGGTAGAAAATGAATGAATGAATCCCACCATTCTTGGTGCGACTCACAGTTGACTCTGTTTACAACACCTCTTAGCATGCACATGCAATTATTGAGGCATTTGCTGCACCTGTAATTCTTTGAAGCCATAATATGATAAACATCCCCGGGGATCATTATGAGATTAATTTGTGAACAGCCTCCAGCAGGGAAATCATGAAATTCCATGTCCATGCTATTAAGAGCTCAGGCTTCACTACTAATGAGTAGTGAGAGCGTGTCAGGAGTTTCTGACCTTGCCTGACTGTTCTGCCTGGATTTTTCCATCGGGGCTGTTTGGTAATGGGTCATTAATAGGAGAGGAATGATGTAGTCTGCAGTTTATAGTAGTGGTGAACTCAGATAGGTTCAAAAACAGGATGTGACCTTTATTCGTTCTGTGTGTGTGTGTGTGTTATCACTGGAATGTACGTAGTTGTCAAGGGATTTCCAATGTGCTGAAAAGGTCAGCACAGTGTCGGAGGCGGCTGCTGACAACAGTGGCGTGTAAATCAAATGTTACACAATGTAATAATTCCATAAGCATGTATTGAAGTCAACTTTGATTATTGATTTGATCAGTACATTATGATGCTGTTTTCAGGAAGCTCATGTGAGTTCTGTTTGCCTTCATTCACATGTGATGACCGTGGAAATATTAGCCTGCAGCGCTATATGTACAGCGTCTGCCATTTTGTTGTGTGTACTGCACTGTAAGCTAATGAGAAAGAAACACGAGACGTCTCAGGAAAATATTTGACAAGAGATTCTTATGACAAGTTTTATAATAATTACACAAATGGTTAATAACTTACGGCCAATTAGTTCTCAAGTCCCGCCCCTTCCCCTGGAAGGATGTTTGGCAGCCATGTTTTTTTGCAACCAATCTTGCTCAAAATTGCATGTACCAACTTTCCAGGCAATTTGGCTCAGCACTTTAAAGTTATATGTGTGTCAGAAATGCTAATGTGGTCAAACGTTGGGGGTTTAAACATTGCTACATTTAATTTGACAAGAGCAGTTTTGTGCTGCTCTTTGATTGGTCATTCTGCAAGTGAATGTCAATTATGGTAATCCCTTGTATATCACGGTAAATTGGTTCCAGACCCGACCGTGATTAGTAGATTTCTTATTTATGAATGGAATATTTCCAACACCCTGTTTATGACCTTCTAAGTATGCTTTTTAACATCATTAGAGCCTCCCAGACATGAAATAGCACCCCTAGAGCCACTTTTACACTTTCATTCATTCATTAATTTTCTTTTTTTCAGGGTACACCCTGGACTGGTGGCCAGCCAATCACAGGGCACATATAGACAAACAACCATTCACACTCACATGGACAATTGGAGTGGCCAATTAACCTAGCATGTTTTTGGAATGTGGGAGGAAACCGGAGTACCGGGAGAAAACCCACGCATGCACGGGGAGAACATGCAAACTCCACACAGAGATCGCCTAGGATGGAATTGAACTCGGATCTCGTAGCTGTGATGTCTGTGCGCTAACCACTCGTCCGCCGTGTCATTTGAGCTGGAAATATTTGGGAATGAAACCAAGAAGATGCGGTGGATATGAAAAGGAAGTGGCAGTGAATGTCATGCAAAAGAAGCTGAACATTCTCATTTGGACACACACACACACACACACACACACAGTCAACTAAATCTTGCTGACGTCTTTACTTCCTACCTTAGGAAGAAGTAAAAAAAACAAAACAAAAAGAGAGAGCAGGGTGACTATGACCCACTTCCATCCTGTTCTGGCTCACATCCTGCTTCTCTTCCCCTGTACTATGTCGCTGTGACACACACACATACACACGGTCTCAAGGGGCTTATGTCCCCAAAAAGAAAATGGGTCTCCACAATAAAGCTGAGTTGGTGGCAGACAGTGAAAGGAGCTCATCCTAGCCTTTAACTATGTTGACCCTAAAAATAACAAGGTCCCTACAATAAAGTGTCAAGAACTTGGCAGCACAAACATAGAAAGACAAGAACACGGTCTATTAGGGGAACAGTAGTTTTCAATATTTTTCCCAAAATCTAGAATTAGGCAACACAAAGGTAGAAAAACAAGCACACAGTCACACTTGAGAGAAGAAGGTCAGTGGCTAAAAGGGGGCCAACCCAATGCTTGTGTAACAGGCTTATTACTGTACAATTGCTGGACGCCAGTTGTGCAGCTAAAGGGACGACAACAGAATAACAGGGAGAGAATTGGGTGCACGGCTGACCTGACATCATCAACCCACTGTAAGATTCCTGCCCCACTTGTACTCGTTTTGACTGCTGGCATCTTTTCACAGGTCAATTAAAAGAGGAGGTGAGATGTAGCCTCAATGGAACACTGGCATTTGTCATGTAGAAAAATGGGATGGACACGAGTAGCTTAGCCTTGGACTGACCCCGTGACTACAGCTTGAGGGGACAAAGACACAACAGGTCTTTTTTTGTTGTTGGGCAGAAAAAAAAAACACATGGATTTGTGTTTTCTGTTTGAGATGATCTGCTGCAGATACATTCACCCTCATAAAAATAGACACACCCTGGAATTTGTCACCATTATTGAGTGAAAAAACCCCAAAAAACACAGTTTCTAGCAAGTGTTTTGCAGAGCAATTATGAGCCTGTCAATAAATTTCATTGGCAGTAATTTCAAACAAAAATAGCAATGCAAATCCCTAGGAAATAGTAATAAAATCATTTGAAAATGTGGCAATATGAAACACAAGCAACAGGAATTGCTTTGTGGAGTTTTCATTGCACGAGTTGCAGTTTTGTTGAATGCAAAAATACATATACTATATATACATTTGCTTTTACTGACACCTAGTGGAGAATCTGTGACACTACACCCAAAACTGTTAGCAACTGTGGGTCATTAAAACTAGTGGAAACAATGTTGTAATTCGAAATAACGAGATAAAAAGTCGAAATAACGAGATAAAACGTTGATATTTTGAGATACAAAGTCGAAATTATGAGATAGAAAGTCATAATAATGAGATACCTTTGTAAAAGAGTCACAGCAGCAGCTCTTCTCTCCTGTTCAGACATGGATTGTGAGTACATTGAGGAGTACTTTAAGTGTGGCTTTACAAGTGATTAAATACTTAATTTACTGGTAAAATTCACATGGAATTGTACTAAGAAAACGCACATTGGAAAGAATTTTGAGGCATCGAAATAATAAAAAGTGATGTGGCTGTTCACAACTGTCTAGCCATTTGGCCAAGTGACGAAGACGACTGTGAAAAAGACGGCACCTGCGGCACATGCGCAGTTGGTATCTCATAATTTCGCCTTTATTATCTCAAAATGTCGACTTTTTATCCCGTAATTGCGATATTTTTTTTCAGTGGCGGAAATATTTTTTTAATATATTTTTTAATTATTTTATATATTCCATATATAAAAGTGTATAATGTACATTGATTTAAGAAATTGCTCCCCTGATTGTGTTGGAAAAGTCTATTAACATTCTGTATTGCATTTTGTATAATGCTAACAGACTTACTAAGACAAATAATAATAATAATTAAATATACTAAATAATAAATAAATATACACAGGACACTGATAAATAGCCTGTGTTAAATGGTTACTTAGAGATTCTGCTTCTGACTCTTTCACACGACCAAATAACGTTGAAAATCAGGCTTCATAACACTATAAACATTTAATTTTAATATTTTCTTTAATGAAGCAGCCAAATCCCAACACTTAAAATTATAAATCAACTCTAAAAGTCAAAAGACCGACCTTGTCTTTGCAGGTTCAGCATCTCTAACTAACAAATACATGAAACACACACATAAAACGACTTTAGTTGGTATTCAGTTTCTTTAAAGGCAGTTGGCAAGTGAAAGCATCTTGCTGCAATTGAACAAGACAATTTAAAGTGTTCTTATGGGGGAAAAGCTTTTACTTCGTGCAGTTTTCACACACTGCTGCACTTTCCGATTAAGGCACGTATTTCAAGTGAAGATGGCATCACTACAGTTTTTAAGCTTAATTCATAAATGATGCACTAACATAAGAGTATTACTTGGTGGAGATACAGTATTCCTAGTAACGTGGAAAAGCTGTTGTATTCAGTGAAAGGTCCCACTAAAGACATCGTGTGGTCTTACTATATTTGATGGAAATCATTATTACAAAAAGTTGAACTCAATAATGTCAACATTTCTATGGATATACTGTACAATATAATAGACAAGGTAAGACTAAAGTTAGCCTATGTAGCTAACCTATTCTCAAGCCATTAAGAGAGTTCAGTAATTATATATGTATATATATTTAAGTCATTTAAAATGCCTTATTTTAAAAGCAAATTAGAATACTTCCTAAATGTTGCATTTGCATAATCAAAATCTCTGCTAGTGGCATTTAAGAGGCGCTATAGTTGGTAAAACGCCATGAACTATATTGCGGAAATGTCTTTTTTTTTGTCCATTTACATGTTTATTAATTTATTATTGCTGCAGAACTGTTGTCAAATTGCAATGTATATATCATATTGCACAATGTCCATTTAAGAAATAAAACACTTGATTATCTAACAAATTAAACCAATTAATTGCTTGTTATTTAGTGAAATTGTTTAATTTTTTCTTGTAAATTTATTATTGCTCTTTAACCAAGCAAAAATACGTTTTTCCCCAATTAATGGACCAAAATTCCACTAGAGTTATCGATTGCTAGAATATTTGATATCCTAGCTGAAACCACCTTGGGTTCTGCAGCAGGACAATGATTCAAAACACACCAGCAGGTCCACCTCTGAATTGCTGAAGAAAAACAAAATGAAGACATGGAGTGGCCTGGTAAAGGTCTTGATCTGAATCCTATTGAGGTGCTGTGGCATGACCTTAAAAATGTGCTTTTGGGAATGCATGATGCTATTATAATGAGAGAAAACGGTTCCATAATTTGCATTTAAAATATTTTTTCTGCATTACAAAGTAAAAAAAAAAGCTCTTTTGGAATGACGAGCCTTGTGGTGATGTTGCTAATATTGACATCAATCTTGTTGAAGGTGGATTTGAATGAGGTAGTGCGGTGACAGGACAGGGACTGCCACTGTGTTTTGTTGTTGTTAAAGCACAGACTGTTATGGATGGACCTTCTCAGAAAAGCAGAGGGTTGTCCAACACAGCCACTCCTGCATTTACGCCACCATCTGAGTGTTCTGAACTCTTGGTCCTGAGCAGATGGCCGACACAGTCATTCATCACCATGTTTTGACCCTGCCTGTATGGACATAAGGAGTCATTTTTGTAGTCTTTTTCTTTGAACGGAGAACGTTTCTACCGCTTACCTCACATAGACTCCATAGAAGCCCAATTCACTGAGACAGTTGCTGATTTTGAGGGGGGCGTTTCTTCTTAGCAGGTAGTTCTGTATAGGTCTAGGCTGGATCTTGTCCATTAGAATGTAGGCCATTCTCTCAGAACTGTCCTTCACTCTGGCCAGCACCTCGCAGATCTCTTCTCCATAAATGTTGTTCCCTTGAAAAGGGGGAGGAGCAGAAGCAAAACAGTGAGGTTTTTTTTGTGATGCCACAGAAGAAGGGAACCAGAGATATAATTCATTCATTTTCTACCGCTTTTTCCTCACAAGGGTCGCGGGGGTGCTGGAGCCTATCCCAGCTGTCTTCAGACGAGAGGCGGGGTACACCCTGGACTGGTCGACAATCACAGGGCACATATAGACAAACAACCATTCACACTCACATTCATACCCATGGACAATTTGGAGTCGCCAATTAACCTAGCATGTTTTTGGAATGTGGGAGGAAACCGGAGTACCCGGAGAAAACCTGCGGGGGAGAACATGCAAACTCCAGACAGAGATGGCCGAGGGTGGAATTGAACCCTGGACTCCTAGCTGTGAAGTCTGCACGCTAACCACTCGACCGCCGCGCCGCCCACAGAACCAGAGATAGCAAATAAGAAAATTGGAATGAACTACAAAACCAAAACCTTTAACACTGGAACACATTTGACCGTACCTCCTCCTTCTCTCTGAGGTTTCAGGACAAAACGTTCTGGTGTCGCCATCGCCATCTCGACCGTTTTGTCACCGTCTGATCCCTTTAACATAAGAAGTGAAAGAACTTGTCATCATTATGTAACAATGACATTAGTGTACTTCCTTGAACATTCCATAGCTGTGGAGTCAAGCTTCCTTGGAAATTCGTTTGCAGCATGAACAATAAAAATCAGCAACTAACCTCGCCTGCACGTCTTTGGAATGTGGGAGGAAAGCGGAAACCCCTGCAAAATATGATTACTCACCATGTCGAGAGTGTAGAGGCCTGCGAAGGTAGCCCTGAGTTGCTCCACCACTTGGGGCTGATCGGGGAAGAACCGTTCCAGAACTCCGGGTTTGGCAAGCACCTGTTGGACCTTCTTTGTTCCAGCCAGGTGGGTGCTGATATCCGGACACTTGACGGCCAGGGAACGCTCCATCATCAGGCGAGCCTCCCAAGTCTACCCATGAGAAAAAGAAGAAGATGGTAAACGACAAGTGGGTCAGTAAACAGGACGTAGTAATATTACAGTCATCCCATCGCTACATCACGTCCTCGCTCTTTATTAATTAATTTATGGTTTACGCTGTACATTATGTTGTTCATATTTGGTGTCATCTATTTACTCTCCATATTATTATTATTATTAATCTTCTTTTGTCTCTGGTATTATACTGGGGCCAGGCAAAGACATTTCGTTGGCAATTTCACTGCTGTGTTTTTGTGCAATGACAATAAAGGAAGTCTATCTATCTATAAATGATTGCTTTTTTTGTGGTTTGTAGTTTTTTTGTACTTTAATTTAATAAAATTGTACGCCTTTATTCATTTATTATCAACTCCCATACGACAAATTTGCAAAGTGGGGTTCGGCAGTAGTTGGGAAGTCTTTGGGAACGCTTGGGAGTGTGTCCAATCACAGCGGAGTGGGCGTGCCTGGAAGCAGGCCAGGGGTGGAATCCATCAAAAAATCCAAGGAAACTAGCGGGGCCAGGTGCAGATTCTGGAAAATCTAGAAAGCTTTCTGCATGGGTTATTGTGTGTAGCTGCTCTATTGGAGTCCACAACTCAATACAAATGGCCAAAAAAATGAGCATAATAAATATTGCGACAACTATGCCTTGGTTTACATACAGGTGCAGATTCTGGAAAATCTAGAAAGCTTTCTGCGCTGGTTATTGTGTGTAGCTGCTCTATAGGAGTCCACAACTCAATACAAAGGGCCAAAATAGAGCATAATAAATATTGCTACAACTATGCCTTGGTTTACATACAGGTGCAGATTCTGGAAAATCTAGAAAGCTTTCTGCATTGGTTATTGTGTGTAGCTGCTCTATAGGAGTCCACAACTCAATACAAAGGGCTAAAAAATGAACATAATAAATATTGCTACAACTATGCCTTGGTTTACATACGGCCAAACATGCCCAAACAAAGCATCTACGTGCTGGTGACTCTTTTAGAATTGTGTGTGCTGTTCCACAGTAATTGACTACCTGTTCAGATGTGTAGTTTTGAGGCATGTATCCATGCCTGAAGTACACCACTGCCACCTCCTGACCATCACTGAAAACAAGGTATTTCAGATATTTGCATTAAAAAAACAGCAGTCAACACCCTTCATTGTCAGACGAGACTTACACAAACAATCTCTTCTTCTCATCAAGTTTTCCAGATTTGGAGACCTCTTCAAAACGTTTCCTTATAGTGGTTATATTCCTATAAGGCATCAAAAGCAGTAAGATTTGAATCAAAAGAAAGATGCTTGGTGTCTATTCTCATGTAAAAGTTACCTTTTCCATAATTCGTTCTCGATAAATCGTTGATCCAGAATGTTCCGCTGCGTCGCCTCCACCAAGAACATGACAACTGCTCTGCAATGAAAACAGATGCTGCAATCAAGTATGGTCTACAAACACATGGAAGCGTTCAGCACTGAGCTTCATAATAATATTAAAGTGTAACTTTTGAGACAAATATTAAATCAAACTAAACAAATGTATATATTACAGCAGTTAATTGGCAATGAGGTGACATTTAATAAAGTTTAAGGGTGTTTACCGATCTGATCCATAGAGCTCCCAGGCCTTAGCGATACCATGAGCCAGACCCACCGCAGGCTTGTTGTCTAAGACACGTTGGCTCTCCTCTAGTCGTCCAGCCACCTTCAGGATGTGTCTTTGTAGCAGAAAAAAAAACATGTGGATTTATATATCCACAGTCCATCTAGTGATGTACAAACAAAAACATGTGGGCTAATACTTTACACATCGGTTGTCTATTCCTAGCTGTTCATATGTTCTTGTTTCCCAGTCAATACTATTTGACTTATTGCCGTCTTTGGGATGGCTGTGTCTTCCAGCACAAGAATCCAAGAATCCAGTCCCCAGGTAAAAAAATGCTCACAGCAAGCAGAATCTTGTTGAGTCTTGAGTCTGAAACCCAGTAGTCCGACTGTCCCGTTGTCAACGCTGCTTGAGGCGTTGTGAGTGAAACAGACGTGGCCAGATAAATATCGTTTTTCACATTAGCTGCGACAATAATATCACTGTAGCTTGGTTAACATACGGTTTAATTTTGCCATTATTTTGAAGGCTTTTTTTTCCAGGTGAGGTAATGCTTGAAGTGTTGAAAAAAAATCATTTGATTTGATTTGTTGACTGAACTAAGTTATGCCGAGGTCCCATGAGTGAAAAGGAATGAATGTTATGTTATGTCATACCGGTGCACATCAGGCGTGTGTGAGGCAAGGCCCCCGAAACTGGCAGAGATTGTGTTGATCTCAATCTGTTTCAGAGACATGGAGCCATCCTCCCTCTGGTCCAGCATGTAGTCAGATCGATTCAGACCCAACACGATCGACTGAAGAAAAAGAGAGAGAGAGACACTAGTGAAGAGACGGCATTTGAGTACCAGTACTTCATTTGAGGGGGTGTCTGTATTGTATTATATTATCGATATCTTGAAATGTGTTCTTCATCCGCCATGTATAACATGTCCAAATAACTCCATTTTAGTTTCATCAGTCCACAGCACGTGCTTTAGCATACCTCAAGCGACTGTTTGTGGCATGGGAGAATCCATTCTTGGTACTGTTATCAGCTACTGTTAACACACACACACACACAAGTGTACTCTTTTACCTGCGACCTTCCTTCCTGAAGGATCTGTTGGTGGACCTTGAACAGCCTTGCGGTGAAATCATCCACAGCAATGGTACTAAAACATATTGTATATTAATAATCATATTATACATATATTATACATTTGAAAAAAACCTTAACACCAGTTGAAAAATTTGCATTTTTTGACGGGGGGCCAGGCTATATATTTTACACATATAATTCTAACAGTCCAACTGGAATTATTGTATCTGTAAAAGTGTCATGCAACCTGCTATATGTTCTTGTGTCCCTTTTTTCAGGAGCACTTTGCACTTTGGCGGGTCGGATGTGGCCCCCGGGTCATGGTTTGCCCACCACTGGTTTAAGACCATCACTCAAAACATTATAAAAAAAACTCTCCAAACCAGAACAATGTAGTAGCTCCACCGTTTGAGTTTCCATAAATGCACACAAAAGGGAAATAAATCTCATTGAGGTCCAAATGTGCAAAAATGCATATTCTAGCAATTTTTCAAGAGATGTTAAGATTTTGATTAGGTCTGTATAGTATTTGAAAAATAAGTGTCAACTAGGATTTGGGGGTTATTTTTTATATACTGGTATAGATTCTTCCAATGATAAGAAAAAGACCAGTATAAATGATAGGTTCAAATAACAGGTTAAAATGGCAATAAACGCTGCCATGATATGCCTTTAGGTTTGTATGCTATGATACAAGACTGAATTTAAATTTTATATCATTTTATATCGTCATATCATGATACTTCCCAAAAATATCCTGATATATATACTAAAGTCCATATTGCCCAATCCTAATTTCAACATTGCAGCACACCAGGCCAGAGCATCTTGTAGGAAGTCAGAATCCTGGCTGATCTTATCCACCAGTGTGTTGTAGTGAATTTGCACCGCCTTGGCTTGGAGGAAAACAGCTTTGGGCACCGGCGTGGGGAAGAGGGTGAAGGGAGCATACGTCACCAACTAGAATACAAAGTGGAATGCTTTAGAAGGTTATATTCTAATACATGACCCAACTACTTTTAAAAAGGCAGTTCTACTTTATAATTGTTGCATTAGGTCCTGCAAAGTGTCATTTATATATATGTTTTCAAGTTGTTAAAATGAAGGGAAATTCTCACCTCTGATGAATTGGGGGATTCTTTAACCCTCATGAGGACACCGTGCACAAGCGCTGCATCTTTAGCCACTTCCACCAATTCATTAATGAAAGCTGTGTTCATCAGTAAGTCCTTTGGTATCCCCTGGGCCATTCTAATACATTTCAAATATATTTAAAAAGATAAGAAATTAATGGAAAATTCAAATGCTAGTAAATATACTGTAAATTCCTGTGCTTAAGCCACACCCAACTAAATTCCATGTCATTTTCCTCCACTTATCCAGGTCTGGGTTGCCTGAGCAGCATTCTCAGTATTCCCTTGCAGATTTTTTTTCTCATTTACTTAACTAAATGACTAGTGGTGTGATTGGCTTAAGTTTTTAACCTTGATTTTTTATAGTTGTCTCTTTTTATTGTATCTTTAATGCTTTATAAACGCAGTGCTAACTAGTAATAGAACATGCACTGTGTATAATGGATGCTACTTAATCTGGTTGAAACTTTATTGACTCAATGAATTGATCTTTTGTGACATATTTAGCTGAAGTGTTAATTATTCCAAACTTGTATTGAATCCTGATGCATGTTTTCTGGCTTCATGGGGTGAGTTGACCAAGCTGTCATAGCTGGACTGGGAGCCAGATAAACACGGAAGCCGGTTGAACCAAAACACCTTAGCAAAATGTGTGCCGATTTGGCCGACAAAACACAAGAAAAATCTAATTGTTATAGTGATACAAAGCACAATATACAAAGTATTGTAATCATCAATCAGCTCCCAAATAAAGTTTTACTGTTAAGTAAAGAAAAACTGCATTTGTCACGACTCTATAAATTAGCCAACATGCTAACCGTTTAACACGACCGTTTAAGCATGCGCGTGTACATTCTTCCTAGCGTATGTCATTTCGTATAGTTGAAGCTTTTTTAAAACTACAATTTATTTATTACAGTTTGTGTGTGACAAACGATTAGGACATTACCTTTTAGGAGAGAGTACGACGTGATGTGTTGCTGTGAGACTAGACAATGAATGTTTATATAATACATGCCGATCCAAATTTCTGGGCGACCAAGCCAAAGACAACTACTCAGTGAGATTGCGTGTTTAACCGAAAATGCATATAATAGAGCTGTCGTACCTAATAGCGCGATAAGTCCACCATATTGGTAAGCAGGCAAGCTGGGCGGGGCTAGACACACAGCAGTTTACAATGTAGTCTCCTATTGAGAAACATACAACCGTGGACACTAGTGTACTGTGTATGAAATGAAGTTGCAAGTATATCACTTGCAAGTGTATAACTTTTTTGTGACACATACCTGTCTTTGTTTTTAGGAAACTTGGAAAATGACAAATTTGGCATTGTATCCGCATACAGCTGACTAACATGGCGGCCAAGCCCGTTCTTGGTGTACTACGGAAGTAATATTGAGCTATACTGTCTGTTTATCGAATGTCAGCAGTTTCTATTTCTTGCTATTGGCTCAGAGGGACTCATGTGATTTATTCAGCCAATCATCGCCCGCTCTAAATCCCTTATGTTACTGGGCGCAGCTCATTCACCATTGGTTTTCCTTTTTTAAATGTCAAAATGTAACATGCTAACACACCCCTTACACCGCTAGTAAATATTTTTAAAATTAATTCTGGTTTAACACTCATAATATATTTGTATTACTTATTTTACCTAAAACCTAAGAGATTAACATTATTTTTTACTTTTTTTTGTTGAGCCTTCAATCAAATTCAACACTAATCAAAAATACGAAAACTTTTAAAAATAATATAACCACAGTCCAATTTGTTGTATTTACTGTTAAGAATATTATTAGGTATTAGGCATATTCCCACATATTTCCGTTTAGTTTTCTTTGTTTACTTTTGAAATTAATTCTAAAGACAGTTTCCATGAAAATATACAAGCTTATTTTTTATGTATTTATTTTAATTTGTTTAAATATACAGTTCTAACGATGAAATGGCCGATTCCACTCCACACCACCAGAGGGAACTAAAGCCTTGCTAAACACTTCCTGGGTTTTTTTTTAGTCTTTGCACAACTTGAATTCAACCAAGCATGGCTAAGGTGATAACAGACGGGGCGTATGGATGCAATGAAAGACGTCTCAGTGCTTGTACATGGCAAAAGGAGCACTAAACCGTAGTCAAGTGGGTCGTATTATGTTACATTATTACTTGTGTACTTTTTTGTAGATGGCGAATGGACAGCTGTCAAGGGCCGAGGCGTTGGCGTGCTCAGGTTGCAGACACGCGTGTCATGTGATGCTCTACGCTGACACCAAAAGTCAGCTTTTTGGGAGAATTCCCATCAGGCATATTATACTGGTGAGGGAAAACACATGTAATGTATGGCTATGCATGAGTGCTGAACATATTAGCAATAATGCACTACAGGTGCATGCCTTTAAGGTGTGTGTGTGTGTGTGTCCTGTCCTGTCACAACCCACAGATGCAGATGCGCTTTGACGGTCTGCTGGGTTTCCCTGGCGGGTAAGTGTCTTCCAGTGCTGATTTTGTTTTATTCCATCATGTGCTGAAGAGTCCTTTTTTTCCACCCTTCCTCCAGAACACAAACACACACACACATACACAACCCCTGTCAAATGATATAAACCTTGACGGCACAGAGTAAGCATTCACACGTTGCCACCACAAACACGCTGCAAAGATAAACTCTGCCTGGCATGCTCTACAAGGTGTGTCATGTCACATTAAAATATAAATCCTGTTATGGTCACAGGCAGACTCTTTCATTAGCATTCAGCCAAATGTGATTTGCGGTGATGCCTTCAAGAATTCATTCATTCATTCATTTTCTACCGCTTTTCCTCACGAGGGTTTTCTACCGCGCGGGTGCTGGAGCCTATCCCAGCTGTCTTCGGGCAAGAGGCGGGTTACACCCTGGACTGGTCGCCAGCCAATCACAGGGCACATATAGACAAACAACCATTCACACTCACATTCATACCTATGGACAATTTGCTAGTAATTAACCTAGCATGTTTTTGGAATTGGAGTACCCGTAGTAAACCCACACAAGCACGGGGAGAACATGCAAACTCCACACAGAGATGGCCGAGGGTGGGAATTGAACCCTGGTCTCCTAGCTGTGAGGTCTGCATGCTAACCACTCGTCCACCGTGCCGCCGCCTTCAAGAATTTTCACTCTTTCAATCTCACTCTTTTGGAGGATAAGTAAAAAAAAAACAATTATATTAAACACATCAATCTGCTTTCCATTTAGATTTAAACACATGGCAGCTCATACTGATATATTATAACCTTTAACCCTTTTCGTTTCTCACTCCTTATTCAGTTTTGTAAACCAATCACAAGAAAGCCTGGAGGCCGGGCTTTGCAGGGAATTAGAGGAGGAGGTGGGTGTAGCTATCGCCATATCAGAAGACGATCATATGGATGCTCGGCATGCCCCCGGTACCTCCCCCTCGTCACCACGTCTCATCACTCACTTCTACGTGAAGAAGCTGGAGGAGGAGCAGATAAGGGAGGTGGAGAAAGCGTCTGCAGCCACGGCAACAGATCACGGGCAAGAGGTACTATATGTGTGTGTGACTAATTGCAGCTAATCTTATGTTGCTGTATTACCTATTACGTTTTCTCAAGGTTCTGGGCATGGTCCGGGTTCCGCTATACACCACAAAGGGCGGGGGAGGCCTCTCATTATTTCTGTCGCACGCATTCATTGGGAATGCTCGTTTCCAGCTGGTGGACACTTTGCTGCGTCTCAACCTCGTCGCCCCTGAGGACCTACGCAAAGCCCTCAAGCACTCGTTGAAGATACACGCGTGCAGTGCTGCGGACCTGCAGGCGATGCTCGCACTGACGGAGGCCGAGAGGGACCAGTCTTAAATCATGGTTACTCAAGACGGGTGTAGAAATGTAAAACGATAAAATACATTTTCCTGTGAAAGTACATGAATGAGGTTGTTTTAATTAATGAGGTTGTTATTTATTTATTTATAAACAGGAAGTTGAACTAGCTGGTCCCAATTTTTGCAGCTACAATGTTAAAGTAATGCAGTTCCACCTGTCAGTGGAACGGTGTCCCCCAAGGGTGTGTTCTCTCCCCACTGCTCTTCACCCTCTTTACTAATGACTGCACCTCAGGGGACTCTTCTCTGAAACTCCTAAAGGTTGCAGACGACACGACGGTTATCAGTCTCATCCGGGATGGCGAGGAGTCTACATAACTAAATGGTTCTCCAGTGTGGTCAGAACACTTTGGAACCCATTCAAGACTGTGAAGACCACTCACATCCCCAGACATAAGCTCTTAAAACTACTCCCCTCGGGTAAGTCCTAAAGGATGTGTCAAAAAAAAATCCCTTGAATGTACATAAATTCTGTTTATTTTTTAATGTAAATACAGTTTTTTTTGTATAAATGCAGTTGATGTCCCAGAATTATTATATTTTGCCACAAAGACTCAAAAACATGTTTGTCTTGTGCTGGAAGACACAGCCATCTCAATGAGAGCGGACATTGTAAGTAAAACATAAACTCCTGGGCTTGTATGTGAAATGAAGGCGCTAGGGAAGAAGTTTTGTTTTAAATAGAATTATTAAGTAATTAGATTAGTGGCGTCATTAGGCCTATTTTAGGGGGGCTTCATATATTTTTTGATGAAAAAAAATTTTTTTACAAAAAAAATCTGACAAATTTCATATAATAGGGCAAAAGCAGGCTAATAAGCAAGCCAATAAGCAGGCTAATATTAGCCTACTACTAGTATACTACTATGCTATACTACTAGTATATACTAGTAGTAGTAATAGTAATAATAGTAGTAGTAATAATCAGAAGAAAAATAATGATAGTAATAATAATAAGCTAACTAATAATATAATAATGATTATTATATAATTGATGACTGACAGAATGGTTGCAGAGCTTGAGCAGCGTTTTTGCAGTGTAGATTGTGTGGAATTTAATGGTGGCTTCAGCCCTCCTAAAATGTTCTTATAAGCCCAATAATTTGATATTTCTTATAGATTTTTTTTAAAAATATTTTATTGATTTTTTTGCCAAAAAAATCTCTGACAAATTTCATATAATAGGGCAAAAGCAGGCTAATAAGCAAGCCAATAAGCAGGTTAATATTAGCCTACTACTACCAGTAGTAGTAGTAATAATAATCAGAAGAATAATAATGATGATAGTAATAATAATAGGCTAATAGCAGCGGTTTTACAGTGTAGATTGTGTGTAAAACAATTGAGTATCTCTACTAAATCTGTCCAAAAGTGGGAAAATTATATATATATAAAAAATATATATTATATATTCCGGTTCTTGTTCGTTATTTGATTTTTTTGATTTTTTTTTTTAATGTTTACTACATTCACTCATATCCTGTGCATCTCCCCCGAATTAGATACTTAGGCAGAATTTTCATTGTCTGTCATTCAAATCCTTGGGCTTTTTTTCCTTTACTTTATCCCTGGGTTTGTAAACAGTATATACAATATAAAAAAAAAACCCCACAGAGATTCTTGAAAATAATCATAGAGAACTGAAAAATTATCAATTTTATCATGTATTGATAGGTACATACATGTCATATCTGCAGTATCATCTATCCTTTAAACAATAAAAAGGCCCTTATATGACATCACAGCATGTCTCTCTGTCTGCAGCAACATAGTATAAGACATAATAATAATAAAAGCTAATGAGAGAGAGAGAGAGAGAGAGAGAGCTCCTTACTCCTCCTCTTCTTCTTCTGGATTAGTGCATCTCTGTGCCACTTTTATGGCGTTAGAGCACGTTGCCGGGCAATCCGCGGATTAATTACGCGCGTGACATGCTATATAGCCTGCGGAAGAAGCTTTGATTCCGTGTTAAGTGTACCCTAGGTGCATATGAGGCGTCTGCACCAGATGTTGGTAACCTCCATCTTGACACAATGCTTTAAAGATGTGGACAATATATTCTATTAGTTGTATACACGTTCAATGTAGCAAGATTTGCATTGATTCATAAATACGTTGTATAAAGTGATGAATCATTTTATGATACTGTGAAAGCTGTCGATAGAAAAGGTCAAAGAATGCATGCATGTGCAGTGTTGTGTTTACAGTCCTGTAATCGGTGTAAGCTGCTTGCAAGGCTCATAGACAGGAAATGAACAAAAACACACATGTTTGTTTATATGTGTGTGTGTGTGTGTTTGTGGCTTATTGCATCCATCACTGTGTGTGTGTAACGGATGCAGTCAGGTGATGGTGGGGGTAAATAATACAAGGTCATCACAATAACATTTGTGTGGGTGTGTGTGAGAGGAAAAAAAAGGGGGGGATGAAAGCTTGGATGCAGGGAGGGTGGTATCCAGAGCGAGGGATGCTGAGGGAGAACCGATGGTATATTCATAGCAGCAGCCGTATTTATAGCCGCCCGGAGGAGAGAAACGCGGTGGGCGTGGTCTTGTGTGGCTTCATGAGGCAGAGAGGCAGGGAAACGGGAGGAGCCGAGCATCTCTGGTGCGAGCAGGGAGGCTATTTAGCGTATTTGATAGGAGAAGGAAGAAAAAAAAAGGAGGGAGGGCTGTTTTTGAGTCTGAGATGTGTGTGTGAGAGAGAGAGAGGAGGGGGGAGGAAAAGGGGGAGGGATGGAGAGTGAGAGTACTGAGAGAAATCTGTCAGATTCAAACACACGTCTCTCTCTGTTGCTGTCTGTGCCATGAAGAGAACGAGGGATGGGAGGAGAGATCTGAGGAAAAGATAGAAAGAGCCAGCACAAAGTGAGGTAGGCAACGCTGACACCCTGTGTGTGTGTGTTTATGTGTGTGTGTTTCTGTCTTTATTTACATTGTGTACCTGCAAAGTGAATGACTTTATATTTATTTCTATACTTCAGTGGTTTATAGCTGACACGTGCTGACTCTTAAGGGTACCCATTATGTAATATGTGTGCATGATCTTCACTGTGTGTGTGTTTGTGTGTGTGTGTATATAGGCTTTGGTGGTGTTTTTTGTGGCCATTGTGTGGAGCAGTGCCACGGTCTCTCATTGGTCACAGGAGGTGATTTATGGCAAGTGTAAATAGAAGCCAACACACCGCATCATCCTTCAACGGCATCGTCCCCGTCTAGAATTTTAGCTGTTGACGACACAAAGTAAGCATCGACAACACAGACGACTGGGATTCATTGTCTGTTTCTGCGTTGCAGTGCAATAAAAAACACTGTTATGGGTCGTAAAAATAATATATTTTCTTTCCAACCCAAAATAGAGAAAAGAACGAAGACGTAAATAGATTCCCTTGTTGCAATTTACACTCACAAGTCGAGATTTAGGGCTGCACAACAATGCGGTGCCCCAAGCCAGTTGGCTGTTCAGTGCCTTGCTCAAGGACAAGAAGTGACCTGGTCTCTATCCAGCAACTGGTTCCAGTTTACATATGTCACGTTGACATGCGGCCCTCCAGTCCAAAGCCAAGTCCTTTTACTGTAGATTGGAGTGGCTCGTGGAGCCGTGTACAACTGTGTAGCACCCAAAAAGGGTTTGATCCTGCAACAGTGCGGCCTCAAACCATTAGACTGTGACAGTGTTCAGGAAATTAACTAGCATCTTTCAAGCAGTCCGTCCTTAGGGACATCTGCCACCCCACAGTGTTAGGGCAATTCTGCAACTGTGACCTGACCCAGAGCAGTTAGTGGAGGGCAACTAGACAGTGTTTGGGAAATGAACTAGCATGTCTCTAACCTGTCTGTAGGGGGTCGGTCCTAATTTTCAATGTTTACATAACAGTTTTGAACCACAAACCCCGTCTTTTGGAACGAACATGCATCACCCCATAGTGTTGTGAGGTTAAGTAGCGAACGAATTACAGGAACATTGGGTATTTAATGCCTTGCTCAGTGGTACATATGCCTTTCTCACTTGCAGTGAGTCTCAAACCTTCAATCTTGTCCTTACAAACTAATCAACTGCCATCCCACAGTGTTGTGAGGTTAAGTAGTGAACAAATTGCAGGAACATTGGGTATTTAATGCCTTGCTCACTGGTACATTGGCATTTCTTGTGGGTAATTTCTATATTTCTCACTCACAGTGAGTCTCAAACCTTCAACCTTGTCCTTTGTACAAACTGAACAACTGCCATCCCACAGTGTTGTGAGGTTAAGTACTGAACTAATTGTTGGAACATTGGGTATTCAATGCCTTGCTCACTGGTACATTGGCCTTTCTCACTCACAGTGAGTCTCAAACCTTCAACCTTGTCTTTACAAACTAAACAACTGCCATCCCATAGTGTTGTGAGGTTAAGTAGTGAACAAATTGCAGGAACATTGGGTATTTAATGCCTTGCTCAGTGGCACATTGGCATTTCTTGTGGGTAATTTCTATATTTCTCACTCACAGTAAGTCTCAAACTACTGCACTTTGGACATTTTTTAAACATCACCTTCAGCTATGCCTTCCACAAACATAAACACTGTAAATGATCCTCCTTTTTTGGGCTGCCTTCAGTAGCATTCTGCTGCTGTGCCAAAGCACTGACAGGCATCTGGTAAGATGGAAGAAAAATATCCCTTCCAAATACGAAGCTCTTTGCTTTTAATTTTGTCAATTTTATTACAAATGTTTGACGTCATCCCCGTGGTGTGTGTTCAGTCTGTGATAGTGAACGATTATTAGGTCAAGGTCAAGGTCGAATGTATTTATATAGCACATTTGCAACAGTTAACTGCCCAAAGTGCTGTAAAAAGTAAAAACAGTGCACAGACTAATGACGAGTGGTTAGCGCGCAGGCCTCACAGCAAGTGGACCCAAATTCAATTCCACCATCGGCCATATCTGTGTGGAGTTTGCATGTTCTCCCCGTGCATGTGTGGGTTTTCTCCGGGTACTCCGGTTTCCTCCCACATTCCAAAAACATGCTAGGTTAATTGGCGACTCCAAATTGTCCATAGGTATGAATGTGAGTGTGAATGGTTGTTTGTCTATATGTGCCCTGTGATTGGCTGGCGACCAGTCCAGGGTGTACCCCGCCTCTCGCCTGAAGACAGCTGGGATAGGCTCCAGCATACCTGCAACCATAGTAAGCACAAGCGAATGACATCAGGCATTCAACTTTGATATGTTTTATAGGATAGTAAAACTTAAAATGATAATAATAATTAATAATAATAAAACATGCAGATTTTGTTGCCATATTTTGTGGCTTTAAAAAAAGAAGTAAATATGTTCTTAAAAAGAGATTATACATGGTCAAGAGTGAGACCAGCCTTATTATATCTGTATCATGGTGATATGCTCAGTGAGCTGTTGCAGAGATGTATGGGTAAAAGGCAACATCAAGGAAAGCACACTGCCTTTAGAGCATGCTCCCTTGGGGACCCTTAAAGGCTTCCTAGCAGACAGGAGATGGAAGTTTATTGCTGTAAACATTTCCCACCCCCTACACATCCACTCTCCATGCCATGCCTTTTAAGAACATCTCATCGGTAAGAGATGTGGGTGACATCTCAGTGACCTAACCGTACAAAGAGGCATCTGATCACACATTTCAGAAATAATTAGGAAGTGAGATCATTTATCCTGCATGCATCAGAACTTTATTGTCATTTGGTGGGAGTAGGCAGCTGTTTGAGGCAATGCAGCTGCAGGGAAGCACATTTCAACATGTTCTCATGTGTATTCAGTGTTATGACACACTGGATGGCTAGCCTTGTGCAAACACCTGCTCTTCTCCGATACGCTGCATTGAAAAGTGGCAAAATATTGGGGAAAAATATCCTGGGAAAAATATTTTCCAAAGGATAAAAATGTGAACTTTGTCTATGTGCACGTATGCACTCCATACAATGTCAGGGAGTGCATAACTGTATCAATCTTAAAATGACTATAATTTTCTACAAAACGTGTACCCAATTAAATGGTTTATAAAAAGCTAACCCTCATTGTGCCCACAATCCAACTAAATTAGGTTTGACATTCATGTCTTACAACCAGTGGCGTCATTAGGCCTATTTTAGGGGGATTCAGGCACCCGAAAATGTTCTTAAGCCACCCTAAATAATTTGATAATTTTTCTAGATTTTTTTATATTTTTTTTATATTTTTTTCTAGATTTTTTTTTTTTTTTACAAAAAAATCTCTGACAAATTTCATATAATCGGGAAAAAGCAGGCTAATAAGCAGGCTAATACTAGCCTACTACTACTACAAGTAATAGTAGTAATAATCAGAAGAAGAATAATGATGATAGTAATAATAATAGGCTAATTAATAAAATAATAATGATTATTATATAATTGATCACTGCCCACTGGACAGAATGGTTGCAGAGCTTGAGCAGCGGTTTTGCAGTGTAGATTGTGTGTACTTGTGTCAATTTAATGGTTCTTAAGCCCCACTAAATAATTTTATATTTTTTATTGATTTTTAAAATTAATGTATTATTATTATTATTATTATTATTTTACAAAAGAAATTTTATATAATAGGGCAAAAGCAGGCTAATACTAGCCTACTACTAGTAGTAGTAGTAATAATCAGAAGAAAAATAATGATGATAGTAATAATAATAGGCTAATTAATAATATAATAATGATTATTATATAATTGATAGTTGCAGAGCTTGAGCAGAGGTTTTGCAGCGTAGATTGTGTGTACTTGTGTACATTTAATGGTGGCCTAAAACAATTGAGTATCTCTACTAAATCTGTCCAAAAGTGGGAAAGTTATATGCCGGTTCTTGTTTATTATTTGTTTTTTGGATTTTTTTTTATGTCTACTACATTCATTCATATCCTGTGCATCTCCAGGGGGCTAAGCCACCCCTGTCCTCAGAACCAAGTGACACCCCTGCTTACAACACAAGTACAAGTACAAGTTTGGTATAGTTCCTTGTCAGGAGATACTATCAACCAAAAACATGCTCTTTCCATCTTACAACATATCCTGTGTTACATCTGACATCACTTTTTCTTCAATTAGAAGAACAAATCAGCTTTCTGTTCACCAGAAGAAGACCATAGGATACTTTCCTAAACCGACTATAAATTCTCCACCGACAATGTCCTTTTTTTTTTTTTTTTATTTCTCCCCAGAATTATTAAGTCCCTCACACTTTCTCTCCTCTCCCAGACAGATCTTTTACTCGGTTCTGTGCCGATTAAGGACATGCGCTGATGAAGGCCTCCGAGGCTCCTCCAAGGTCTCGGTGTCCTCCGCAGAGAGGGAAATCATTCCCTCATTTATTCACTGTAATTCTCCATTAACTTTTCAATTGCTTTCTGTAGCTGTGAGCTTTGAACCGCAGGGGGGGGGGATAAAATTGAAGCTTTTTAATCAGAATAGTAAAAAATACTTTGCTGCGAGTTTCATGTTCCACTCATTGATATAGTGTGACGCTTCCTGTCACGCTGGCACACTTAGATGCTCATTGCAGAGTAGCGGAAACCTGTTGAGACACAGGATGTGGCAAGTGTAAATATATATATATATATATTTTTTTTTTACAGTGTGAGGTTGTCTGTGCCTACTTCTCTATAAAAAAAAAGTACTTTACAGTGTAAGATTACATATTTTTAGCCCGTATTTATCCTTTCATACCTCAATTTTGCAGGATGTGAAAAACGGCTGTTGAGTTAATTACAAATTAATACAAATAGAGTCTGTGGAATTTGGACTATACTACTAAACCTGCCCAAAAAGAACATCATACCATGTGACTAAGAGCATATTGTGACTAATACCATCTTGAATTTGCTCGTTTTCTTCTCCATGGACATCCCCGACCTTGCGGCACTGAATGTCTTTCATTACTGTTGTTACTCATCACCTCTCATCATCCCATCCCCCACCCCCCTCCGTTCCTCCTCCGTCATCACCCTCTTCATCACAGTGTCCTGCCACTGTCCATTCAGTGGCTTGGCCCCCCCATCAGACTGTCCCCTCCTACTAAATATCACTTCTTCCATGTCACTGTCCCTTTCGCTCTTGTTGCCCTGGCCTCAATTGCTTCCTCGCTCTCTCATTTTCTCATCGGGCTCACCATAAATCTCCCTCTCTTGCACCCAGCTGTCCCCTTCCTCTCGACATGATCCCCTCTTCTTTCTATCCCAGGCCAATCCAGCCTATTGATCGACAACCCATGGACACATCCGGCCGATCTACGCTGATGATGCCGCTGCGTTGTGTGCAGCTGTAGGTCAATTAAACGGCCATTGGGGGAAAGGTCACAGACCGTAGAGACCGTGCGGGGCCCTGTGGTTGGAAGGTTAAAGAAGAAGAGGTCGTTGGGAAGAGACGAGCAAAGATGATGACAGCACATGGAAAACTGAGGAGGGAGAAGGGCAGTCTGGCCGAGTATGAATCCCAGATGAAAGGTGAGTGACAGTGCATGCTTTTGTCACGGACACACTAAAACACTATCTTTGTGTTGTACAATATCAGCAATAACAAGCGTAATGATCATTAAATGGGTTTTGAATATGCAAATTACTTTTCAGTCATTTTTTGTTTATTCATAGTGCAATATTTTATTAATATTCACATACTACGGTCACATCTGGAACCAATTAACTGCGATAAATGCGATTGTATTACTCATGGCTGCACGGTGGTCGAGTGGTTAGCACGGAGGCCTCATAGCTAGGAAACCCGAGTTCAATTCCACCCTTGGCGGAGTTTGCATGTTCTCCCCGTTGTTTGATCTAGAGACAGTGCCAATGAGGAAAAAACAGGTAGCAGAACTGGAGGTAGCAGATATGATGATGCTGATGTTCTCATTGGGAGTGACCAGGATGGATAGGATCAGATTGCATATTCTCCCCATCCATGCGTGGATTTGCATGTTCTCCCCGAGCATGCGTCGGTTTCCTCCCACATTCCAAAAACATGCTAGGTTAATTGGCGACTCCAAATTGTCCATAGGTATGAATGTGAGTGTGAATGGTTGTTTGTCTATATGTGCCCTGTGATTGGCTGGCCACCAGTCCAGGGTGTACCCCACATCTCGCCACCCGGAGACAGCTGGTATAGGCTCCAGCACCCCCGCGACCCTCGTGAGGAAAAAGTAATGAATGAGGTAGAAAATGAATGAATGAATGATCATTAAATGGTTTTTGAATATGCGGATTACTTTTCAGTCATTTTTTGTTCATTCATAGTGCAATATTTTATTAATATTCACATACCATGGTCGCATCTGGAACCAATTAACCGCGATAAATGAAGGCCGATTGTATTACTCATGCCTGCACGGTGGTCGAGTGGTTAGCACGGAGGCCTCACAGCTAGGAAACTCGAGTTCAATTCCACCCTTGGCGGAGTTTGCATGTTCTCCCTGTTGTTTGGTCTAGAGACAGTGCCAGTGAGGAAAAGACAGGTAGCAGAACTGGAGGTAGCAGATATGATGATGCTGATGTTCTCATTGGGAGTGACCAGGATGGATAGGATCAGTTTGCATGTTCTCCCCATCCATGCGTGGGTTTTCTCCGGGTACTGCGGTTTCCTCCCACATTCCAAAAACATGCTAGGTTAATTGGCGACTCCAAATTGTCCATAGGTATGAATGTGAGTGTGAATGGTTGTTTGTCTATATGTGCCCTGTGATTGGCTGGCGATCAATCCAGGGTGTACCCCGCCTCTCGCTCGAAAACAGCTGGTAGCTGGGATAGCCTCCAGCACCCCCTGCAGTAGAAAATAAATTAATGAATGACTATTTTGACAACATGCGTGTGACTGTCCTTGTGCGTGTAACGTGATTTGGAGCTTCCCGATGAGCCGTGTAAAACGTTCCATCTCAATAACCCTTGTAAGACATTATTTAATGGAAGCCAACACATGAATCAATATTGACATCACACACACGCAGTGTGTACTTTATGTGTGTGTGTGTTTTATATGCTGGGTTTCGGAGGGAGCATTCCATGGCTCACTGGCTGTGTACTGTACTACAAGGATGTATTTATAGTCAGTATTAGCAATGCTGTCTGCTCTCATCCAGTCAGCTCGGGGCTGTGTATGCCCCAAAATGAAAGGAAGAAGGAAAAGGAGAGATGGGGTAGGGAGGATGTGAAAGCTGGCTATGAAAACTGAAGCATAGACAGTTTTGATCGGAGACAATGATGACTTTATTGGCCTTTTCAAATCTCATGTGCAGCACCAGGCCATGCTGAGTTTGCTCACTCGAGTCGAATATGAGGTTATTTTGGGTTAGTATGAGTTAGCAGAGTGGAAGTAATTGCTCCATGGAACACAGTCAGACACAAATGACTTTTATTTGTTTATTCCCCCTGAAACAGAGTCTATGAATAAATAGCATATGACTAAACAACTGTTTGATTATTTACTTTTCATTGCCATGCAAATTTAGAGTCATTAATGGAGCCAATAATAGCTATAGCTAATATAATATAAAAATATTAGCTAAAAGTACTGTAATTGACCTCAATTGTCTACATATACAGTCCCCCTCTTTTCCCCGCACTCCCGCCTTTGTTTTCTTTTTTCCATTTCTATCCCCTCCTGCTCCTGTCTGGTCGCTCCAAATTTGCAACAAAACATCATTAATTCATTCATTCATTTTCTACCGCTTATCCTCATGAGGGTTGCGGGGGTGCTGGAGCCTATCCCAGCTGTCTTCAGACGACAGGCGGGGTACACCCTGGACTGGTGGCCAGCCAATAACAGGGCACATAAAGACAACCATTCACACTCACATTCATACCTATGGACAATTTGGAGTCGCCAATTAACCTAGCATGTTTTTGGAATGTGGGAGGAAACCGGAGTACCCGGAGAAAACCCACGCATGCACGGGGAGAACATGCAAACTCCACACAGAGATGGCTGAGGGTGGAATCGAACTCGGGTGTCCTAGCTGTGTGGCCTGCGCGCTAACCACTTGTCCAAAAATTTGGTTCAAGATGCCACGAAGTAGGTGGCAATGCCTTACAACAAAACATCAAATGAAAAAAAATAAAATAATAATAATAATTCATATAGCAGGTAAGGTGTAGCTTACACTTGTCCCTGGCAGAGCAAATCTGCTTAGCAAAATCCTAATTGGAACATCCCTCATTATTATCATTGTTATATATTCACATAACATTAGTGGTTTATTTGGTCTCCAAATTTGTTGATAATATTGTTTAATGTCAATATGTGTGACAAAAAAAAAAATTAAAAACACATTTAAAAAATGTAGTTTGTCCAGTCATATTTTGTACGGTTGTTAAAATCGGTCACTGATAATTATCGGCCCAATATCAGCATAAAAATGGGCGATATTGGTATCGGGATCTACTAAATTGAGCTCAGTCAGTTCAATATGTGGGTCTATGGTTATTATCACAGTTCCGTTCCGGTTTCATTTATGGTGTCAGTGTTTTAACATTTGTATGTTGTTGTGTCTTAGACCTGCGGGCCCAGCTGACTGACCAGATCAAGATTTTGGACTCCCAGGTGGAAGTGAAACAGCAGCAACTCTCAGACCTGTCAGAATTCCTCCGTCGACGGGGGGATATCGAAGCAGAATACGCACGCGCTCTGGATAAACTCACCGAAAGGTTCACGCACAAGACTAAGAAGTGAGTATGCAATATATGGTATAAATGCGTTCTTGGTCATAAGGAGTTGTCGTGAAGATGACGCCCTCCGTTCTCCAGGAAGGAGCAGTGGGGCCAGTCGGTATGTCAAGTCTGGTCCGTTTTGCTCACTCAGACGCGTTTGGAGAGTCGCGAGCATTCGGCGTTGGGCGACACCTGCTGTAATATGCTAACACAGCATTTAGCGCACAGTACGGAGGACTCGCATCGACTACACAAACGGGTGAGTGAGACTTTTATTTCATTTACTTTGCGCCTCTCCACAAGTAAAGGCTGCAGATGATGTCATGTCAAAGATGACCTATGACCTTTCGGATATGAAATGCCGTCACTTGTCCATAATCGGTTCAAAGGTTCCAGAGGTATTGCTAGCAAGTAAACAGCAGAGCAGCGCTTAGCGGAGGGTAGAAAGTTTATATATAAAGAAGTCTGTCCCTCTGTGACATCACAAAGGGGCAGTTAGACCACGCCTTTTGAAACAGAGTATTTTGAGCCATCCTAAACTTCTTTCAAGGCTCATTACAAACATAATAGATCCTCTTTAAATTAATGAATTTGCAGCTGTGAATGTGCAGTTATCCACTATATGTTTTTTTGTGTACTACTACTAGAGCAAAGAGGTTGGAATCCAAATGCAGGATGAGCTACTTAAGGTCACCACTGAGCTGCAAACCGTGAGCATTTCTCATTTTTGTCCTCAATGATTAACAACGCAAATAATGTAACCATGACGATCGACAAGGATGATGACATGCACATGTGTTACATGGTGATGAAGGCTTTGAAAACGTACAACCAGTACCACACCGACTGCCTGATAGCCGAGGGCAAACTGAAGGAGGCTGAGCGTTTAGAGGAGAGACACACGGGCAAGTCTGCTGAGCTCGGCCTCGGCCAATCAGGAGGACAGAGGCGGAGCTCTGTCAAGAAGATGGAGAGATTGATGGAGAAGGTGAGTTTGTATTTATTGGCATGAGAGGGAAAAATATCCTTCACTGAATAGTATTTAAAACAATTTTCTTTGCACATGTGTGCAGAGACATGGCAGAGTGCAGGAGACCCAGCTAAAATGCACCAAAGCCCGCAATGATTACCTGCTCAATCTTGCTGCAGCCAATGCAGCGATGAACAAGTACTACCTGCAAGATGTCAGCACTCTCATTGATGTAAGAAACAACCATTCCACTATCATTCATCACATCGATGTCATTCATGCTTTCTGTGTTCCTCTGACCAGTGCTGCGACCTGGGTTTCCATCCGTCTGTGGAGAGAGTCATGAAGTGCTACTTGGCCAGCAGGTGGCGCATCCAGAAGACTGAAGAGGCGGGGCTTAAACAGCTGGAGTCTGCCGTGACGTCACTGGACCAGGGCGGAGACAGAGATGCGCTGCTTCAGCAGCACGACTCTGCCTTCTGTCTCCCCTTTAGGTTCAACTACCACCCTCATGAGGGCGACCAGGTAGCAAGTCTCTATGAAAACAACATACCATTACATTTGATTGGCATGTCATGTTTGACTGTGTTAATTAAGGTGTGCGAGGTGAGTGCGGAGAGCCAGGTGAGGTATGAA
This sequence comes from Doryrhamphus excisus, assembly GCF_030265055.1. Classification (NCBI taxonomy): domain Eukaryota; kingdom Metazoa; phylum Chordata; class Actinopteri; order Syngnathiformes; family Syngnathidae; genus Doryrhamphus; species Doryrhamphus excisus. The sequence continues at coordinate 14,433,753 of NC_080475.1, read as the reverse complement.
CTGGAGACCAGATTTCAGCAGCTTCAGTCTCGACTAGCTGCTGTCACATTGGAAACAGAGGAGGTGAGATGACCTTCGCTAATCTATAATTCATACATCCATACTATCCTAACCCAACAACAACAATCTATCCAACCTTATGTTATCCATATTGCAGGTCAGTAAAACACTCAAAGCGACACTGACCGCCCTGCTGGACTGTATGTGTGACAGCGACTGCAACCCCTCACCTGACGTGCCCAGCAGCCTATCGCACGAGCCCCCTGGAGGAGGCGCCACAGCCCCAAAACTTGCCCTTGCCAAGCGTCGAGCCAATCAGCAAGAGACTGAGACATACTATTTTACAGTGAGTAAATACATACAGTAAGTATCCTGTAAAAGAAATGACCACCGTAAAAGAGAATGATTTTTTTCTTTCCAATTTCTCATGTACTCCAAATCATTATTTTAGTTTAGTTTACTTTAGTTTCATTTAGTTTACTTTAGTTTACTTTAGTTTACTTTAGTTTACTTTAGTTTACTTTAGTTTTATTATTATTCATTTGATGTTTTGTTGTAAGGCATTGCCACCTATTTTGTGGCATCTCGAAATTTTTGGACGAGTGGTTAGTGCGCAGGCCTCACAGCTAGGAGACCCGAGTTCAATTCCACCCTCGGCCATCTCTGTGTGGAGTTTGCATGTTCTCCCCGTGCATTTGTGGGGTTTCTCCGGGTACTCCGGTTTCCTCCCACATTCCCAAAAACATGCTAGGTTAATTGGCGACTCCAAATTGTCCATAGGTATGAATGTGAGTGTGAATGGTTGTTTGTCTATATGTGCCCTGTGATTGGCTGTACCCCGCCTCTCGTTCGAAGACAGCTGGGATAGGCTCCAGCACCCTCCGCGACCCTCGTGAGGATAAGCGGTAGAAAATGAATGAATGTTCTCATTGGGAGTGACCAGGATGGATAGGATCAGGAACAAGTACATCAGAGGGGCATTACATGTTAGAGGCCTTGGAGATAAAGTCACAGAGGCCAGACTGAGATGGTTGGGACATGTCCAGAGGAGAGATAGTGAATATATTGGTAGATGGATGCTGCACTTGAAAACACTTTATTAATGTATTTGTTTATTTACTTACTTATCTAATATTATTATAAATATGTATTACATGCAAGTGTTTTTTTTTGTTATAGAAAGTAAAGGAGTTCCTCACCAGTAGCTCTCTGACTTCCAAACTTCAAGCCAAACATGATCTACTCCATGATGCCATACAGAAAGGTACTTTTACACCACATCACAAAGCCTAACCACACTTTAAAGCTGTGAAAATCATTTTTTTATGTTTCTTTTCTCCAGCGGAGGCAGTCAACACAGACCCCTCCAGGTAAAAAAGCATCTTCATTGGGAAAAGTAAAAGTGTGACTGAAAGAGGCATGGAGGGAGGAGAGCACTGAGGCCATTTTGAGCCATATTCCATTACATAACAAACCGTTTTTTTTTTTTTCAATGGGGACTGCTGCAGTGGAGTGTGACTAATAGCTGCAATTAGCAAGCATCATTACAGTCTGTGTTAATACCCACAAACAAAAATGCCAATGTTACACTTCATTATGTACTTCCCAGAATTCACTATGCTCACTCGGCACGCATACGGAAGTCCAGACCTGTTTCCCAATTTTGCCACACACTCTTCACCACAGATATACTGTCCTACATGCAGGTAACACAAATGCACAAATGGATTGTTTTTGTTTGCTGCAGACCTGCACACACTGCCCCTGACTCTGCAGGTATTGTCACGCTTATGGCTTATTTATGGTCCTTTCAATCCATTTCCCCTCTTTTATTCGTTTCCCCTCTTCTAAAAAGGGATTAAAATGTGCTTGTGTCTCCATTGCCTCCTCTCTCTTGCGACTCTTTTCGCTTTTGTGTGTGTGTGCTTATGTGCACTTGCACCACTGCTTTTAAATCTTTAGTCCTTTTTCTTACCTCTGCTGTTTCTCTTTCTGCTGTGCTTTGCTGTAGAAGAAGAAGAAGAATGTCTCGCACACAGGTACCAAACTCTTATCTAGAGGTGCGACCATTCAGGACAAATGAGGTCATGACCTCTATCAGATTTAACCAGAATTTTATGTTAAAAGCATTCAAGAGAAAGGAATCTCGCCCTGGCCACTGCGTTAATATTTATTTTATTCATTTCAATACATATTATATTTGAAACATATATTTTGTAAGTATGATATTTTATTAATGTATTCTTAAGTATGTTATAAATGCATCTTATTAAGAGTTTCAGCTAAAATGAAAGTAAAGGTATACAAAACTGTAGTGAGACCAGCGATGTTGTTTGGTCTAGAGACCAAAGTGCCACTGAGGAAAAGACAGGTAGCAGAAATGAGGATGCTGATGTTCTCATTGGGAGTGACCAGGATGGATAGGATCAGTTGGCATGTTCTCCCCCGTACTTGGGTTTTCTCCAGGTACTCCGGTTTCCTCCCACATTCCAAAAACATGCTAGGTTAATTGGCGACTCCAAATTTTCCATAGGTATGAATGTGAGTGTGAATGGTTGTTTGTTTATATGTGCCCTGTGATTGGCTGTACCTCGCCTCTCACCCGAAGACAGCTGGGATAGGCTCCAACACCCTCCGTGACCCTTGTGAGGATAAGCGGTAGAAAATGAATGAATGAATGTTCCTCACCAGCAGCTGAGGTTGTCATTGGGAGTGACCAGGATGGATAGGATCAGGAATGAGTACATCAGAGAGACATTACATGTTAGAGGCCTTGGAGATAAAGTCACAGAGGCCAGACTGAGATGGTTCAGGCATGTCCAGAGGAGAGATAGTGAACATATCAGTATCAGTATCAAGGATGCTGCACTTGAAAACACTATTAATGTAGTTTTTCTTACAAGGTGACATTGTTTATTTACTTACTCATCTAATATTATTATAAATATGTATTACATGCAATTAAATCTTCGCCCCAGAACATGTCTGGTGCTCTCTGCAGTTGAATAAATAAACACCCCCATTAGAAAATGTGGCCGTTAAAGTTCCAGTTTACTATTTGTGCATTCATAAGTTGGAACACTTTTGAAAATAAATGAAACATTTATGAACAATAAAAAAAAAAAAACCTGTCCTGATTTAATTACGGACTCCCAGTAGGATTTCAACCTTCACATTTTGCTTATTCCTCATTCCTCTCTTCATGTTGCACCTTATTTGCACATTTTGTTTTCTACCACGGCTGTAGTGATACTGTAGATTTCATTCCTCACATCTTCTGACTCTAAAATTCTCTTTTCTCTCAACCAGAGCTCCGGCCAGCAGATCCCTGTGGTGGTTGAGAGCTGCATCCGCTTTATAAACCTTCACGGTGAGACCATTTTTCATGACATTAGCCATAAACCATGCTGAGATAGCTTCTGTCGTGATGTCAGACATTGCTGTGTGGCCCTTAAGTTGGATGACAAAGATGGAACCCTTCTGTTCTCTTTCAGTGCAATGTCGTCCCTACTAGACCAACATAGGGAGACGTCATATATTTCACTATAAAAGTGTACTTTATACAACATACTAAGGTGGCCAGAAATATTTCGGTATTGAACAAAGCAAAATTTGTTCTCAATCAGAAATCACTCCACACTCTTTATTGCTCTCTGGTTCTACCATATCTTACTTATTGTGTGGAAATATGGGCTAATAACTATAAAAGCAATCTTCACTCGCTAAATGTACTGCAAAAAAGGTCAGTAAGGATAATTCATAATGCCGCCTACAGAGAACATACTAACTCCTTATTTCTAAAATCACAAATACTTCAACTTGCTGATATAGTTCATCTTCAAAAAGCTAAAATAATGCATAAGACTAAAAATAACCAATTCCATAAAAATGTCATCCAATACTTCTCTACAAGAGAGAAGAAATATGATCTCAGGGAAGAACTACATTTGAAACACTTATATGCTAGGACTACGTTAAAAAGCCATAGCATTTCAGCATGTGGAATCAAACTATGGAATGGATTGAGTAAGGAAGTCAAACAATGCACAACGATGAGCCAATTCAAGAAACAATACAAGCAGTTGATGTTTGCTAAATACAAGGATGAAGAGTCTTGAACCAGTCATGATGTGCTATATATATCACTATATTGACACTTACTATGGTACCCACTATGTCATTGGATGGTCATATCACCTCCTACTTCGGTACGGGGCACAAAAAATTAAAAAAATAATAAACAAAAAAAACTTAAACTATATTAGGAAAGCAGGAAGTGAACAAATGTAACAGTTACTGATTGTGTAACAATTTATGACATTATGTCATTGTATGGTCATACCACCTTGTACTTTGGTACGAGGTAAATTATTAAAAAAAAAACTTCAACTGTATTAGGAAAGCAGGAAGTGAACAAATGTAACAGTTACTGATTGTAAAAGTACCAGATGGAGGGGTAGGATTTAATAAGCTTTGCTTCTTCCTACTCCTTTTGGACGTGTGGAACTGTGAACTGATTATGTGATGCATTCAATTGTAATCTGATGCATGTTCAAATGAAATAAAACCATTACCATTACTTTCTTCCTATAAGTGTTTTTGTGTTCCAGGTCTCCACCATGAAGGTATATTCCGAGTTCCTGGGTCACAGAGAGAAGTTAATCTGATCAAGGATGCATTTGAGCAAGGTAAATCTGACATAAACATAACACAAACACAGAAAAAGCAATTGGGTTTTATATTGGGTCATACGCTTCCTGCACCCCCCCATATAGGAGAAGACCCTTTGTCAGACAGCGAGTGTGATCTGGACTCTGTGGCTGGGGTGTTGAAGCTTTACTTCAGGGGCCTTGAGCCTCCTCTTTTCCCCTATGACAGCTACCTGCCTCTGCTGGAGTGTGTCCGTAAGACCCTTCTTGTCTCTTTGTCGCCAGACATGCTTCCATTGTGTTGTTTATATACTACTTATGCATACTGAAATGTGTTTTCACCTCCTTATTCCACATGTAGTTGCTAGTTCTTTCCTTTTCCTCCCTCAATTTTTATATTTTTTAATCCCACAAATTCAGAAATCGAGAGCATTACAGAGAAAGCTGCACAGATTAAGGCAATTGTCTCCGCCTTCCCACGGCCTCTCCTCATTGTGATGCGATACCTGTTTGCGTTCCTCAATCAGTGAGTTGACATGTGTTTCTGGTCAGCTAGTTCTCATGAGATTATTTATAGTTGTCTGCATTTTTTTTGGTGTTATTGCACTTTTGGTTTTTTTTCTCATAATATTCTAATTTTATTCCTTTAAAATTGTGATTTTCAATTTCATAATATAGAAATTTTATTATTTCAATATTATAACTTTTTCTTGTACTATAATGCTATTAATTTTGCTGAAATTGTTATTTTTCTCTAGTACAAATACACTTTTATTCTTAAAAAAATAGGATAATATTGTTATACGATGTGTATTCCCACATTTACAGACAAAAATGACAAAAACTTAACTCTTGTAAAATTATAAATTTCTCAGTATACATTTATTCTCATAAAAGTGTGATCTTTTGAATTTATAGTCACAATTCCAAAGTTATTTATAGTATTATTATGGTGTTATTGCACTTTTATTTGTTTTTTCTCATAATATTCTAATTTTATCCCTGTAACATTGTGATTTTTTTCATAATATAGACATTTTGTTATTTCAATATCATACCCTTTTCTTGTGCTATTATGCCTTTAATTTTGTTGAAATTGTTTTATTCTTATAAAAAAAATTATAAAAAATAGGATAATATTTGTATTCCCACATTTAAAGACAAAAATTACAAAAACTCTTGTAAAATTATAGATTTCTCAGTATACATTTATTCTGATATGATTTTTTTCATAATATAGAAATTTTATTATTTCAATATTATACCTTTATGTTGTGCTATTTTTTATTTTGTTGAAATTGTTATTTTTCTCTCATAAAAATACACTTTTATTCTCATAAAATAGGATAATATTTTTATACGATGTGTATTACCACATTTAATGACAAAAACTTAATTCTTGTAAAATTATAAATTTCTCAGTATACATTTATTCTGATGTGATTTTTTTCATAATATTGAAATTGTTTTTTTTCTCTCATTTAAAGACAGTAAAACGGGGAAAAATGAGTTTCTGGTCGGCTAGTTCTCATGAGATTATTTATAGTTGTCTGCTGCAGACCATGTTTTTCTCACTGCAACCATTTGTGCACAAAAAAAAACAGTGTCAATTCAGCGCCTCGACTATCTTCTCATGAGAACGTGTTGACCCATGTGGGACATTATCATCTTTCCCCCCTCCTCCGCAATGGTATTACAATGGCATTTTTGCATGTTTCCCCCCAGCGTGACGCAGTACAGTGACGAGAACATGATGCAGCCCTACAACCTGGCCGTTTGCTTCGGACCCAGCCTGCTGAGGGGACTTGATTCAGACGATGCTGTCGCTAGGCAGCCACAGGTCAATGACCTTGTCAAAACCATGATCCTGCAGCATGACATCATCTTCCCCAGCCAATCAGAATTGCCTGGTCCCATCTATGAGAAGCACATGACTCTTGAGCAGGAGTACTGGTGAGCGTTTTTTTTTTTCCTGACTTCTTCTGTGTGACATGAGTGAATGATATTTAATATCCAATTGGAGAGGATTTAAAGTGTGTCAAGCAGCTTCTTTTTTTGGATTATCCTCTGGCTTATTAAGTGAATTTGATGCCACATCAAAGTATTTTCTGCAAGCACTGCCAAAAGAGTGTTAGGAATTGATAGTGTTAATGTATGCTATACGTCGTAACTTCGCTTTCTTGCTGCTTCAAGTCTCCTCATGGATAAAATCTACCAACCATGTTTTTGGTCACTAGGTGGTGCATTCATGTGACTTGATTTTCCTGCAGTATTCTAGTATTGTTATTATATTGTTTTTCAATTAACACATTAATGTGCCTTATTAATTAATGTTCACTTTGTGGCTTGTCTGCAGTGAACCAATCACAGAGGAAGGAGATGGAGAGCCTGAGCACATGCCCAGTGAGGATGGTGAGGAGAACAAACACACACACACACACACACACACACACAAGGGAAACTCACATCACTCCCCACACAAATGAATATGAATGTGTGTACAGAATGGGAAGCTGTGGCAATATTCGACTATGTGGCGAGGTCGCCGGCGGAGCTGTCGTTCAAGCAGGGAGAACTCCTCATTCTTCACAGCAAGGCCTCGTGTGATTGGTGGAGGGGCGAAGCTGGAGGGGTCAAAGGACTGATCCCACACAAGTACATCAGCGTGCTGGAAGGGTGAGCTATAATATACTGTAATAACATAATGCAACCTAGTGATCAAAAATAGATTAATTAGATCAATAATTAATTAATCTCTTGACAGCACTAATTTTCAAATAAACCTTTTTATTGTGCTCCCGCAGTCCAGAGAAAGGGAAAAGAGACGAAGGAGGAGGAGGAGGAAGCACCGGAAATCTAACAGTAGAGGATCCCCATACAGAGAACACGGTTCGGTATGAACAAATACATTATACCTCCATTACACAGATAACGACACATAAACAAGCACCAGATGGATTTAGCAAGTAGGTGTCCAGTACAGTAGGCGTCCAAAAAGTTCTAAAGTTCCCTAGTGTGCCTTATGACAGGATGCGAGTAAACAGCGACGGCGCTTCGTTGCCAGGGCGACAGAGAGGCAGCGATGGGAGTCCTGGTCGAAAGCCGCCAACCTCCCCGGCTACAAGACATCTGCCTGTGTAAGATTGATACACATCTTACACACAATAAGCGTCATGACAGGAGTGTAGAGGTTGGATTAGCTTGGTAGCATTTAGCTTTGGCTTATACATCAGTCTATTGCCATAAATTGAACTCCACAGGTTTTATCAGCTGTAGCTCCACAAAACCACACAGGAGAGCGTTTTGTTTGTATGGAAAAAATATTTAAAAAATCTCCAAGTGTATTTCTAAGAATAGAAACAAAATAGCTGGCTAGCACAATAGTTTTCAAATAACTAAAAATAGACAAAAGAGGTAAGAAAACCGTATGCCTTCTAAGTCTCACGTGCTAAATGTGAACCAAGAAGTATCAGTATCTGCTCGATGCACTCTTAAAGGGGAAGTACACTTTTTAACAACGTATACAAAATCTTATAAAAACATGAATTCCAATTGACCTTTAAACATTATTAACTATTATATGAAGTTAAAAATGAAATTATGAATTATTACACTTCTTTGCACTTATATAATTATAATAATTAATATATAATTCATATATATGTAATATATATATTAATATAATAATAATACACTATATCCCATTGCTTTAATGTTGTTGTTTGATGCTTTTGTATTGTATATATTGTACATATTTACTGTATTGATATTTGTAATTTTATATAACGTTGTTCTTATTTTCTCCACGTTTATTTCCAAGAATACAAACAAAATAGCTGGCTAGCACAATAGTTTCCAAATATCTAAAAATAGACGAAAGAGGTAAGAAAACCGTATGCCTTCTAAGTCTCAAGTGCTAAATGTGAACCAGGAAGTATCTGTATCTCTTAAAGGGGAAGTACACTTTTTAACAACGTATACAAAATCTTATAAAAACATGAATTCCAATAGACCTTTAAACATTTTTAACTATTATATGAAGTTAAAAATGAAATTATGAATTATTATAATTATATATATAATATATATTATATATAATATATATTAATATCATAATAATATCATAATAATACACTATATCCCATTGCTTTAATGTTGTTGTTTGATGCTTTTGTGTTGTATGTATTGTACATATTTACTGTAGTGATATTTGTAATTTTATATAACGTTGTTTCAGCACTCCCCTCTCCCATCAAAGTGCTTTTGCTCTTTGTTCAGGCTGCATTTGTAAATAAGAATTTGTTCTTAAATAGCTTGCCTGCGTAAATAAAGGTTTTTTTTTTTTTTATTAAAATAATTGAACATGCCCCTCATCAACAACTTCAATCACATGACCAGGTCCAACTACAATCTGCACCTCTGCCTCTACTATGAGCATTTTTTTTGTTGTTGCTTGTCTCTCAGGTCTCAGGAGCGAAGACACACTCTGGACACTGTGAGACAGGCTGGGTTCAAACCCGTGGAGAGACCTGCATTTGCTCAGCCAGATAGGACTAGTGCTGTTGACAAGGTAGGAGGTGTTTTTCTCACGTTTGTAAATAGTAACACACTCAGGCTGTCTTCCGAGAAGAACACTAATTGTTTGTCATCTCAGAGGCAACCAATGCATTATGACTCGGGGTGTAACAATTCATCCAATAGAAGCTGGATTTTTCCTCATATGTGTCCTGATATTAATTTGCTTGTGTCTCTTTCTGGCCCTCAGGACATGATCAGTCGCCAGATGAACTCGGTGTTCAAGGAGCTCCTGTCTCGCCAGCCTCCCATGCAAGCGCCTACGCTCGGCGCCGTGGCTCCCCCCGCTTCTCTTCCTCCTTCTACTTCTTCCTTAACTTCCTCTCCCCTCCCTCAAGCGGCCCCTACTGCCAAAAAAGTGGGCTTCGGTATCCGAGGACGAGCCCTTTTTCGGCCGGTGGACTGAGATTGGATGGGTGATTTAATGCTGTTGTTGCATTCTGGGAATATCTTGGTTTGTTTTTAGGATAAATGTATATATATTTACTAGGGGTGCAACAATACATGTATTTCACGGTTCGATTTGATATGTTAGTGTTGCGGTTCAATACTTTTTCAATACAAAAAATAAATGCCTTTGCCTTTTTTAATTTGAATTGTATTTAAATTATACAAATATAACACCATGAACTATTTACAATTTTCATATTCGCAACTGAACTAAACTGAACTCTTTTCACTTCCTGATTGTTGCGGATTAGGTATTGCATTTAAATGGGAAAGATGCAAGCCGTGCTCCTATGTGGCTACTTGTGGCTGTTTTTTTCCGCTAAAAACTGCACCAAACATGCTCTCTTCTATTGTGGAGTTGCATCATCACCTCTTTGTGCCTCTCCTGCAAAAAGATGTATAAATACGTCTTTGGGAGCAAGCGGCTGGGTTGAAAAAAAATGGTGAATCAGTTAATTAATTCAATAATTAGTACATTTTACATGGATGTAAACACAAAAATAACTTAAATGAAAGGCCCACTTCAAAACAAAAACAGTGGTATAGGTTAAATACTAGGTTCTAGAAGGAATCTTGTAATGGGGCTGAAGTGTACGCAGCATGTTCTGAAAAGAAAAAAGGGTCACATAAAACTGCGTATCAGTTAAATCCACTTGCGAACCATGACACCATCCTCGAATGGCTCGATACAGATACATGTATTGTTGCACCCCTAATATTTACGTCTGTGCCATCTCATAGTACCACATGGTGCTGTATTGCAGTATGTCTTGCAGTGTGTTTTACAGCTTCTCTTTGCTCTTTTCATTTCTAAATGTACATACAGGTCTATTTTTTGGACTCCTCATTTGGAGAATCAGGGATGTGTTGTCAATGAAGGTGAATTAGAGCCACACTGAAAAGACCAAAATATTATATTATGTATTACTATTAGAATAAGGGTGTGTTTTTGCAAATAATAACTTTCTTCTCATAAAAACTCAGACTTTATTGCCATATTCCCACTTACACTGTATGTATAATTTAAACTTCACTCACTTAAAAAAAAATTCTCATATTACAATTAATGTATGCCCACCTCTTGCCCAAAGATAGCTGGGATAGGCTCCAGCATACCCACAACCCTATTATATTATGAATTAGATCTCATAAAATAACAAATATTTTCTTCTGATTATACAACTTTTATTTCTGTAACATTAGTTTTTAAAAACAATAATATTACAACATTAGATGGGGTAGGCTCCAGCTCACCCCTGATCCTAATGAGGAGAAGCGGTATAGAAAGTTGCATCACTTTTTGGCTCAATTTTTTTTCTGGTGCTATTGCACTTTTATTCTCATAAAGTTGTGTTTTTTTGTCATAATATTCTAATTTTATTCCTGTAACATTGTGGTTTTTTTTCATAACATTGAAACTTCAATATTATACCTTTTTCTTGTGTTATTATGCCTTTATTTTTGTTGAAATTGTTATTTTTCTCTCGTACAAATACACTTTTATTCTTATAAAAATAAGACAATATTTTTATATGATGTGTAGTCCCACATTTAAAGCCAAATATGTTGTATTATTACAACTTAATTCTTGTAAAATTATCAATTTCTCAGTATACATTTATTCTCATAAAATTGCGATCTTTTGATTTTATAGTCACAATTCCAAAGTTATTTATAGCATTATTATATTATTATATCAGTGTGGCTCTAATACTCCTCTGTAATAAACAGCGATAATGCTTTTAAACATGTCAACAAAAGATATACACTGCTCTTCAGTGGCAGATTTGACAAGGTTCATTGTTATGTGAGTTAAAGAGGGGAAAAAAGGAGTGCCTCCATGCTTTCTTTTCACTTTTTTTTCTACAACATGTGACTTAAGAGATGTTAGCGTTGACATTGCAGTATTTAATAGTAGCATGCAGTGATTAGACAAACTCAAGAAGATGATGATGACATTCCCTTTCATATGTGACACATAGCCTACAAGGCAAAACTCAGGGCTTTGCAGCGTCAAGATGGGCTAAACTCAGGTTTGCCTTTGGAAGATTTCATAAGTCAGTTGATTTTGCTTGGATGTACAAGAGCCTCAACTGCCCTCACGTCAAGAGGACAAGTCATGTGACCTCCTCTGATTGAAACTGTGAATCCTGCCGCAAAGTTTTGAAAACTCACTCTGATCTGCTAACATTGGTGCGATTCAAGAGGGTTTGAGATGGTTTTACATTATGTCCCCCTTTCTGTTGCGTTTAAGTAGAAACATTAAGGTGAAACATTCAGTTTGTTTTACATAATTGGTTTGGACTTCATTGGTAATGTCACTAGATTTAAAGTATCAACGTATACATGTGATTAAAAAAAGAACATATGATGACAATAAAGGATGATGGAGTGATGAATTTTAAGGTTTTGTCCTCATTTTTGCCTCATTTTAAGTATATACTGAAAAACATTTTGTGGAATGAACATAATTGCATTATTGTAAGTGGTTGCACGAAATAATTTTATCTGAAACTAGCTTTGAAGGACATACAGTACAATAATACAGTACAGTACAACCTAATATGTGTAATATTTATATATTATCAGTTGTATTTATTTTGTTTAATCAATTAAATCTGTAAAATTAAATAATTTTAAAAAATCCCAAAATTGTTACAACTATAATGATGAAAATGGTAATATTAATGATGATTAGAATAATGGTGATAATAACGATAATAATGGTTATAATGATAAAGATTATAACAATAATGATAATAATGATAATCATAATGACAATATTAATATTACAATGATAATAATAACAGGGGAAAACAAAAATGTGGCATGAACATGATTATATCTTGCAAAAAGGGGTAGGCATTTACAAGCTTTTGCTTCAGCCTACTCCTTTTGGGCTTGTGATCAGATAGTTGAATACAAATGTAAATAATGGAAATGTAACACTGTAATGTTTCATATATTTGCCAATATATATATATATATATATATATATATATATATATATATATATATATATATATATATATATATATATATATATATATATATATATATATATATATATATATATATATATATATATATATATATATATATATAATGGGCAATGCTACAATTTTACAATTTATATTTATGCAAATTTATATGAGTACAAAAGTAACTAAATAATAAATAATGGTTGGGCATTCTCCCAGTTACGAGCCTTCACCCAGCACCTGAATGCAACATCCACTCTTCCCGGCATGCATTGCACTGTCGCCATTTTTCTTGTTGTGTTGTGTAAAGAAGTCTAGCTTGCGAGTCCAGGAACATTCTGCGTTTATTTTTGTATACATGAATTAGGTTTCTAATATTTTCTTGATTAACGTTCGTGTAGGTGTTATTTCCTTTGGAAAAACAAAAGCAAATATGGCTCAATACAAAGGAGCTGCCAGCGAGGCAGGAAGAGCCATGCAACTGATGAAAAAACGAGAAAAGGAGAGAGAGCAACTTGAACAACTCAAACAGAAGATTGCAGAGGTTTGTAATATTTTAACGTTTTATTTTAATGTCTGCTGGTGTTGTCTGGCGTGTTAACCTTGTAATGAATGTCCCCGGGAGACCAAAAAGTTTACGTGTATGTACACATCCCAATATTTCTTCTAACGTCATCAGTAATACATTTTTATTGGTGTTGTGTGTAAATCCACATTTTCAGTGATTGGTAAATCCATATAACTGTACAAGCTGTATACTGCCTACTTTAAAGTATATTTCAGCTTCATTTGTATAATATTGTCTCTTGCTAATATATACTGTAATAAAATTGTTGCTGTGTTGTGACTACTACTGTGCTGAATATCTGTTTTCTTTTAGGACAATATGGTTAAGTCTAACATTGATAAGAAGTTCTCAGCCCACTATGATGCTGTGGAGGCAGAGTTAAAGTCCAGCACTGTTGGTATGTGAATCACTAATACATTTGTGTAGCCACATCCATTTAGATTGTTGTATGCATTGCACAAGAGTGTGTCTTATTGTCCTTTAACACCTCTATTAGGTCTGGTGACACTAAATGATATGAAAGCCAAGCAGGAGGCTTTGGTGAAGGAGCGTGAGAAGCAACTGGCAAAGAAGGAGCAGTCCAAGGAGCTCCAGCTGTGAGTAAACAAACACCCCGTTTGTGGATATTGTCATTCATATAGGTAATTGTAGTCTGAGGGTAGTGAATCGATAACTTGTCTGTTCTGGTTGTCTTAGAAGACATTCGAAAGATTCAATGTGTTAATTTGTTATTCCATTAAAACCACTAACATGATGAAATTGGGGATGGAATTGGAATTGAGGGTAGCGGTGGTGGTAGCTATCATTAACCATTCATTCATTCATTTTCTACTGTTTTTTCCTCACGAGAGTCACAGAGGGTGCTGGAGCCTATCCCAGCTGTTTTCGTTTTTGTTTTTTTTGGGAGGAAACCGGAGTACCCGGAGGAAACCCACACATGCACGGGAAGAACATGCAAACTCCACACAGAGATGGCCGAGGGTGGAATTGAACCCTGGTCTCCTAGCTGTGAGGTCTGCGCGCTAACCTGAAATGTTGACTCAAATAATCAATAATAACATAAAACTGACAAAAACCTTTACCCTTTATAAACATTAAAATATCAAAATAAAGCCTTTGATTCTTCAGAATGTGGCCCTCAGTGGAAAATATTTGCCCCCCCCCCCTTGCATTAGATTACCTACTATCACCCGCAAGTGATGTACACAGTGTTGAAGTTGTTGATCACACATCTCTCTCCTCTTCGTCTGTGTAGCAAGCTTGAGAAGCAGAAGGAGAAGAAGAGGAAAGAAGAACAGAAGAGAAAAATTGCCAGTTTGTCGTTTAATCCAGAAGATGACGGTGAAGAAGAAGAAGAAGAAGAGGAGGAGGAAGAAGAAGAAGAAGAAGAGCAAGATTGTGAGTATATGCAGTGATTCCAGTACAGGTGGTCCTCCAGTTCCCTTCCTAGACTGTAATATACTTTTCAGTTGTGTTGTCACTGACTAATACTTACATGTTAGATCTGAAACATTTACCGTAATTTCTGCACTATAGAGCGCACCTGTTTATAAGCCTCACCCACTACATTTTTAGAGGAAAACTGATTTTGTACATACACAAGCCGCACCTGTATATAAGCCGCATGTGCCCACATTAAAACATGTAAACATATTTACAAAGAAAGACCGTACACAGAGAGAGTTTTCAAAGTTTAAATAATAACTTAACAATAATATATATATATATATATATATATATATATATATATATATATATATATATATATATATATATATATATATATATATATATATATATATAAAATATAATATAATATAAAAAATATAATAATAATAATATAACTTTCTTCACAAACGGTGCCTGTGACGCGGCAGTAAAACGGTAGCAACATGGTAACAACAGCGTCTCACCATCGATTCGTGTACATGCAGCTCTGTTTCCTTCTTTATGGGACAGCTCAATTGCTTTTAGCTTGAAAGCTGCGTCATATGCCTTTCTTTTTGCATTTTCCATGATGAGGGTATGTTCAAAGCTAATTTAATTTATAATAATAATAATAATACATTTTATTTGTATAGCGCTTTTCAAGATACTCAAAGACACTTTACAAAAGAATGAAGTTGAATAGAGCAAGTAAACAGAATAAAAGACACACCAAAAAAAAAGAAAAAAAAGACAAGAAGTTGCAGTCTTCCTCGACGCATATATTCCACCGGTCTTAATCTTACCTTTTCTACTCGAGAGCCCCTGGCGGCCGTTAGAAAAATTACATAAATTGGCCGCATCACTGAATAAGCCGCAGGGTTGAAAGTTTGGGAAAAAAGTAGCGGCTTATAGTCCGGAATTTACGGTAACTGTACCAAACATGTCAGGAAGTACACAGTTGTAGTAAGTATATAGTTTCTCATTGGATTTCGTTTTTCACAGATGTTCCTGTAAAGAAGAAGAAGCTTGGAAAAAATCCAGATGTGGACACAAGTTTCCTTCCTGATCGAGACAGAGAGGTTTGTTTGAATAAGTGCACCTTACATTATGGAAAGTGAAATACATGCTAAATCCGATTTGATTTAAAATAAGTGACAGTTTACAGTGAGGCAGTATTGTACCGAATGTATGTGTGATATTACAGTGGTGTACAGTGGTGTGCAGTGGTGTGTTTGCCCCCTTCCTGGTGTCTTTTTTTCCTTTTCACACCACTATAACCATAAACAATGGGGGTTTTGTTTTCAGGAGGAGGAGAATCGACTGCGAGAAGAACTCAGACAGGAGTGGGAGCTCAAACAGGAGAAGATCAAGAGTCAGTATCACACATACTTGTATAGACTAACTCTCATAATACACTAGTAATGGTTGTATGTTTGCAGGCGAGGAGATAGAGATTACCTTCAGCTACTGGGATGGATCCGGCCATCGAAAGACTGTCAAGGTTAAGAGTGGCTCACATTCCAAAATTTCTTTTCTTTTTCCGCATCGTTTTCATGTGTCTGTCGCTTTCAGATGAAGAAGGGAAACACGATACAGAATTTTCTGCAGAAGGCCCTGGAAGTCCTCAGGAAGGACTTCAGTGAGCTCAGGTATGGAGGTTATTAGTTCATATTAGTTCATGTTTGTATGAAAGCTTTTTTGTATTTATGCTAATTGAGGGCTGCACGGCGGACGAGTGGTTAGCGTGCAGACCTCACAGCTAGGAGACCAGGGTTCAATTCCACCCTCGGCCATCTCTGTGTGGAGTTTGCATGTTCTCCGGGTACTCCAGTTTTCTCCCACATTCCAAAAACATGCTAGGTTAATTGGCGACTCCAAATTGTCCATAGGTATGAATGTGAGTGTGAATGGTTATTTGTCTATATGTGCCCTGTGATTGGCTGGCCACCAGCCCAGGGTGTACCTCAGCTGGGATAGGCTCCAGCACCCCTGCGACCCTCATTAGGAAAAGCGGTAGAAAATGAATGAATGAATGCTAATTGATCAGAATGTTGAAGTAGGTCTGTAAAGTAAGATGTAACGCGATAGTCGGTGGAGAAGTGGCAGAATGCAAGCCGTGACCTCAGCTGTTAGTCCTTAACAAAACTTCACTTGGCTCCATTTAAATGACAACTGCAATTTTGCTTGTCATCCACAATCCTTATGTGTGACATGAACACACGTTCATTGTTCATTGTTTTTTTCAGTGTTAATCTTGTTGACAGTGTCCCAAAATCAGTTTAGTTGTTGGCACAGAAAACTCATAAAAATGTCATTTTACTAAGTGAAAGTGGAAAGTGTCCATTTCTGTGCAGGTCCGCAGGAGTCGAGCAGCTGATGTACATCAAGGAAGATTTGATAATCCCACATGTGAGTGAACTACTGTTTTAAAGTGTCAAGATTTATACGGTTTATATTAAAAGCAAGCTAAACGGTCCCTGTGGTTCCTCATTTAGCACCACAGCTTTTATGACTTCATCGTAACCAAAGCCAGAGGCAAATCAGGTAGGTTAAGAATTCATTTTTGTCATATTTCATTTGTGATTAGCGTGCAGACCTCACAGCCGAGTTCAATCCCACCCTCGGCCATCTCTGTGATGATTTCTCATGTACTCCAAATCATTATTAAAGTTTTATTATTCATTTGATGTTTTGTTATAAGGCATTGCCACCTACTTCGTGGCATCTCGAACCAAATTTTTTGGACAAGTGGTTAGTGCGCAGGCCTCACAGCTAGGAGACCCGCGTTCAATTCCATCCTCGGTCATCTCTGTGTGGAGTTTGCATGTTCTCCCCGTGCATGCGTGGGTTTTCTCCGGTTTCCTCCCACATTCCAAAAACATGCTAGGTTAATTGGCGACTCCAAATTGTCCATAGGTATGAATGTGAGTGTGAATGGTTGTTTGTCTATATGTGCCCTGTGATTGGCTGGCGACCAGTCCAGGGTGTACCCCGCCTCTCGCCCGAACACAGCTGGGATAGGCTCCAGCACTCATCGTGACCCTCGTGAGGATAAGCGGTAGAAAATGAATGAATGAATATTTAATTTGTATTATGTGGTTCCATATCACATCTGATACAGAGACAGCTGGGAGATGACAAGCCAATCAAAACAGGGCTCATTCACACCACCTTGGGAAATGTTCAGTCAGAAACCTGTTTCATGAAATGATCGTTTACTTCCGCGTCATACTTGCCTGATGTTGTCACTTGCATTTCTGCACCAATATGTTATTGTTTATCCGTATCTGGGGTGTGTACACATGCAGATAAGCAGGTGTTGTGTAATGAACGCTCAAACGTGCGTTCCAAGTCAAAACATCTGATAACAACACTAAGTAATAATAATAGTAATCATTATTAAGACCTGCGATGTAATTCCAGCAAAGTTTCATTCTGAATGGTTTTGTCCCCTTCCATCCACGCTAGGTCCTCTCTTCAGCTTTGACGTCCACGATGACATCCGATTGGTCAATGACGCCACTGTAGAGAAAGATGAGGTAAATCAATTTTGTGATGCTTCTCTGTTCAAAACGTAGGACATGATGCAAAGCAGAGGTTCTCAACTGGTTTGGTTGCAGGGACCCACCATCGCCTCTTAGTGACAAACGTCAAACCAGATTTCAACTCAAAATTCATAACTATCTCATATTTAAAGGGCCTGTTTGCAATAATTAGCGGCTGCCTAGGAGGCTCTTACATTGTAAAAAGTATCGGAACATAGCTCTCTTTGCCCACATGGCCATTTATTACCAGGGATGTTGCATCACATAAGCAACAGAACCAAAGCAAAGCACACCTGTTAAAACCGTTTACATAATAAACTAATGAACTTTGTTGACATCGTTCTGTTCTGGCCTGAAGTCTCACGCAGGGAAAGTCGTGCTGAGGAGCTGGTATGAAAAGAATAAGCACATCTTCCCCGCCAGTCGATGGGAGCCGTACGACCCCGAGAAGAAATGGGATAAATATACGGTGAGGTTTTTTTTTCAGTTTTTCCTTCACATGCAGTAGGAAAAAAAAAAGAGTTCAAGGAGAAGCCTTTGATCACCTATCCCATATACTACGTTATATTTAGAATAACAGCAGATAAACCTGCGAAACAAGTTGTATTTTTACATTATGTTTGAAGACAAGTGAATGAGTGAGGCAACCAAGTGAGGCAACCAAAACAAACAGCTTCGCAATTTTCCGTGTGCAATTTTGTAGGTGCGGCCAAGGAGTGGTTAGCACGCCGGCCTCACAGCTAGGAGACCCGAGTTCAATTCCACCCTCAGCCATCTCTGTGTGGAGCATGTTTTCCCAATCATGCGTTGGTTTTCTCCGTGTATTCTCTGTGATGATTTCTCATGTACTCCAAATCATTATTAAAGTTTTATTATTATTCATTTAATGTTTTGTTGTAAGGCATTGCCACCTACTTCGTGGCATCTCGAACCAAATTTTTTGGACAAGTGGTTAGTGCGCAGGCCTCACAGCTAGGAGACCCACGTTCAAGTCCATCCTCTGCCATCTCTGTGTGGAGTTTGCATGTTCTCCCCGTGCATGCATGTGTTTTCTCCGGGTACTCCGGTTTCCTCCCACATTCCAAAAACATGCTAGGTTAATTGGTGATTCCAAATTGTCCATAGGTATGAATGTGAGTGTGAATGGTTGTTTGTCTATATGTGCCCTGTGATTGGCTGGCCACCAGTCCAGGGTGTACTCCGCCTCTCGCCCGAAGACAGCTGGCATAGGCTCCAGCACCCCTGCGACCCTCATGAAGATAAGCAGTAGGAAATGAATTAATTAATTTTGTAGGCATCCATCTATCAATTTTTGCATATCTTTCTTAATCGACGATAAGCAGCATAGATGATGGATGTTAACCTTGTTCTTCTCTATGTTCTGTTTTCCAGATCCGGTGAAACTGTGGCAAAACCTCTTCTGTATTCTGTTCCTCTGTTCCCTTCCACAATTGGACTCTCTCAGGTTCATCAAAATGCTAATTGCCCCAAGTCTACCTTAAATGGCCCCCATTTAATTATGGTCAATAAAATTACCCTGTAATGACAGTTTGTTGTTGGATTCCTTTGTGTGTGATCATTGCTTTTGGAAGGCTGACAGTCAACTCGGTAGGTCAGGCTTTAATGGTGGATCCAGTCACAACACGTTTACATGATCTCGCCAGCTTCCACCCGCCCTCGGCCTGAAGACACCACACCTCCTGCATGGTATTTCTTTACTCCTTTCCTTCTGCCACAGTCATAGCACTTTGAGCACACTTTGGGATTTGATTCAACGTTCAGCATGTGGGGGGCAGCTTTCATATTTTTAACCCTCCTGATTCCTGTTGACCTGCAATCGCCAAATGAGTTGACAACAACCATCGCTCCACAGAGCTGCAACTTAACGTGTATTCGCCAGGTTAGTTCTCACTTTTTCACTCACTCTCACTGTCAACATGGGGGGCTGTTTGGTTTGTTTGTGCGAATACTAAGCTTTGAGCATTCCTGCAAATGCTGTTGTGTGTCATTTGTACATGACACTCAAAAGCCTTTGCAAGGATTCTTTATGTAAAATTATGTTTAAATGGAATAAAAAATGATTGTTTTGGTACTAGTAGTAGTGTTACATGGACCAATATGTATAGCAGTAATAGTAATTGTTATGTGGATGTTAAAAAAAATACCACTGCAGTGGTTGTTATTTGGCTAATTGTGTTACGGTTGGTAAAAAAGTAATTATTTTTCTTAATAAATTAGTAGTAATTTGTATTGCATTACCATTATACTAAACGGTAACAGCTTTCTTTTCGGAAAAAATCCCAAATTGTAATTTTTTTTAAATCATCAGTTGCATACAAATAATATGTTCCTCATATGTTTAATTAGGAAAAAAAATGACAGCAAAACTACTAATTATTTTCTGTCGTTCTGCTTAGTGGACTAACGTGTTTGGGAAGGGTGTATGACCTAATACTTTTGGGCATCCAAACAATGCCATGATGTCACACCATTGCCTCTCGTCCAATCAAATTTGGTCTGATGACATCTTAATTCTGCTAACAGTCACTAGGGGCAGTGTTGTCAACTAAATCAAGGTACTACAGAATGATAATGCTGCCTTGCACAGCACATTTTAGGAGGAAGAGAAAAAAAGAAATAATTGACCAAAAGAAGAGTAGAATTGATCAGAATTATACCCAGGTCTGGAGGTAGCAGAGATGAGAATGCTGAGGTTCTCATTGGGAGTGACCAGGATAGATAGGATCATGAAAAGGATCATAAAGTCATTTTGTAGTCATTCACTCAGTTAGAATGAATAAAATAACTTACTCCTGGACTCATTCCTGCCACCTACAGGGAGGACCAGGATGTACCTACTGCAGAATAAGCAGCAGTGATGTGAACACGGCTCTGGGCTTCAACTCCAGGAACTTGTTAGGAAGTAAGTATGTTGCTTTGTCACACCCTTTGTACATTCCTGCGTGAAAGGTTGTTGTTTTTTTCGTTCCCTTTTGGGGTTTTTGTTTCTGTTGTGGCAGAAAAAAACAAAACAAATTTAGTTTTTGATATCATTGGAATAAAGTCATAATATTGCGAGAAAACGTTTTGAAAAATTAATGAACACAGATAACACACGCCTACAGAGAACATACTAACTCCTTATTTCTAAAATCACAAATACTTAAACTTGCTGATATAGTTCATCTTCAAACAGCTAAAATAATGCATAAGGCTAAAAATAACCAATTAAAAATGTCATCCAATACTTCTCTACAAGAGAGGAGAAATATGATCTCAGGGAAGAACTACATTTGAAACACTTCTATGCTAGGACTACGTTAAAAAGCCATAGCATTTCAGTATGTGGAATCAAACTATGGAATGGATTGAGTAAGGAAGTCAAACAATGCACAACGATGAGCCAATTCAAGAAACAATACAAGCAGTTGATGTTTGCTAAATACAAGGATGAAGAGTCTTGAACCAGTCATGATGTGCTATATATATCACTATATTGACACTTACTATGGTACCCAATATGTCATTGGATGGTCAACTGTATTATGGAAAGCAGGAAGTGAACAAATGTTACTGATTGTAAAAGTACCAGATGTAGGATTTAATAAGCTTTGCTTCTTCCTACTCCTTTTGGACATGTGGAACTGTGAACTGATTATGTGATGCATTCGATTGTAATCTGATGCATGTTCAAATGAAATTAAACTATTACCATTACAGTCAAATCTAGTAAGATTGTGACT
Source organism: Doryrhamphus excisus (assembly GCF_030265055.1). Taxonomy (NCBI): domain Eukaryota; kingdom Metazoa; phylum Chordata; class Actinopteri; order Syngnathiformes; family Syngnathidae; genus Doryrhamphus; species Doryrhamphus excisus. Next base: position 14,411,814 of record NC_080475.1, on the reverse strand, counting down.
TTCCTCCGCAGCTTGTGTCCCATGGCCATGCTTTCAACTGCTGGGAAAAGAAGACCCTCACCTCTGTCAACATTTTGTCCAGGCACCCAATGACATCAACATTGAGCTCGTACCCGATACAGACACTAATTCCGAGACTATTGTTGTTTCCTGGAAGCCCAGTCCATATGGTGTGTTGATGTTCTGTTCATACAATATGACTTTGGACAATTTACATGCTGTAACTTATGTCACACGGCACAGAGTTATTTCATGAAAACTACCTGAGAGACTCATTAATAATACATGGTGATGATCAATAATTATTTTCCTTTTCTGCAGGTATCTCTTTCCTGCGAGGCTTCCAGGTGTCCCTGCAGGCCTTAGGAGGCTCCGGTGTTTCCTGCCAACTATTTCTCTTCCAGCGAAACCTCACCCTACTGCCTTCACACGCTCAAACGGTATTTTTAGGCCTGTTGCACATAAACAAAAACCCTTATGACTTGAGGTAGTTTTTCTGCATTCTGTCTCTAAATACATGTCTTACAAGAACTGTAGTCGTGCGCCTTCAGTCTCCGATGAAAGGAAATGATTCACACAGGTATTTGTCCTCTCACAGGTATACAAATCAGACCCTTTCCCCGGCCTCACCCTTGGCTCCCATTATGCCATCACTGTCATGGCTCTGCCCGTGCCTGAGAAGTGGGAGAAGTTTTATCACAGCAAGATCTTCTCCACACGCTGTAAGACTTATTTATTTACCTCATATATAAACCTCATATTACAAATATACAACATAAGGTGGCCAGAAATATTTCAATATCGAACAAAGCTAAATTTGTTCTCAATCAGAAATCACTCCACACTCTTTATTGCTCTCTGGTTCTACCATATCTTACTTATTGTGTGGAAATATGGGCTAATAACTATAAAAGCAATCTTCATTCGCTAAATGTACTGCAAAAAAGGTCAGTAAGGATAGTTCATAATGCCGCCTACAGAGAACATATTAACTCCTTATTTTTAAAATCACAAATACTTAAACTTGCTGATATAGTTCATCTTCAAACAGCTAAAATAATACATAAGGCTAAAAATAACCAATTACCTAAAAATAAAAATCACTATATTTACAGTTACTATGGTACCCATTATGTAATTGTATGGTCATATCACATCGTACTTCGGTACGAGGTGCATTATTAAACAAAAACAACCTTAAATTGTATTATGGAAAGCAGGAAGTGAACAAATGTAACAGTTACTGATTGTAAAAGTACCAGATGGAGGGGTAGGATTTAATATGCTTTGCTTCTTCCTACTCCTTTTGGACATGTGGAACTGTGAACTGATTATGTGATGCATTCAATTGTAATCTGATGCATGTTCAAATGAAATTAAACCATTACCATTTATCTTTATCTATCCAAATGAAGTCATCGTAGTCATGGGATGTGTGTTGTGATTTTGCAGCATGTGCTGAGAAAAACGGCTTTCAGAACTGTAAAGCGGGTGAGAAAATATTGTTACTACTAACACAAGCAAATGAATTCTCTTTAATTCCTTATCTAACGTCAACTTTATTGCTTTTTCAATGTAGATTGGTATCCCAAGTACATTGATGTGAAACAGAAAGGGCCCGTGGTCGTTGTCACCTTCAACCTGGCTCCTCCTTCAATGGGAATCGAAAGCTACTTCTCCTTCTGTACAGCAGACGCCAAGACAACATTCACCGATATCACACCTGTGAGAAAAATTTACTAGTTATATGTATTTTATAGCCAGTGGGAATGTACTTTTCACGTCCAGTATTGTTAACAATATGGATTTCAATTCAATGTGCATTTTTTCCAGGATTTCTCCAAAAATAGAACACACCACAGCTTCGAGCTCACAGACCTCAAAGAAGGAAGCAATTACTCATGCGAGGTAAAAACAAAACATGCAATATAAAGCATAAAGAATAATGGAAAATACAAAATATTTTCTGACATGGGTTCCAGATTGCAGCCAATGAAGTCGATGCAGTGAGGAAGAGATTCCACTTTCAGGTTAAGCAGCAAGGTAGGTGTTTTTTTTTTTGGATGATAATATGATCTTTAATGCAACATGTGGAGACTTACACATTAATAGATAATGCATTTGCACAAGACTTAAACAGCGTTATTCTTTCTGACCCTCAGAAGCAACCCATCAAAGCCCTGCCTACTGGATTGTAGTGCTGCCAATGGTGCTTGGTGTGGCGGCCATATTTGTAGTCCTCCTTGCTGTACCTGTCAGGCGACGCTGGCTACAAACAAAGAAATCTTTACTCATACCAGGTTATTATTATTGTTATTGTTATTATTGTTATTATATTTTTGTTATTATTATTATTATTAGTAGTAGTAGTAGTAGTAGTAGTAGTAGTAATATTATTCTTGTTATTATATTCTTGTTATTATTATTATTATTGCTGTTATTGTTATTATATTAGTAGTAGTAGTAGTAGTAGTAGTAGTAGTAGTAGTAGTAGTAATATTATTCTTGTTATTATATTATTGTTATTATTATTATTGTTGCTGTTATTGTTATTATTATTATTAGTAGTAGTAGTAGTAGTAATATTATTCTTGTTATTATATTATTATTATTATTGCTGTTATTGTTATTATTATTGTTATTATTACTGTTATTATTATTATTAGTAGTAGTAGTAGTGGTAGTAGTAATATTATTATTGTTATTATTATTATTATTATTATTGCTGTTATTGTTATATTATTGTTGTTATTATTACTGTTGTTATTATTATTATTATTATTATTATTATTATTATTATTATTATTACATACATCAATTGTTTTCCCTCCCGCTTAGAATTAATTAAGCAACATCAAGATGAGCGTGCCACAGAGGAGGAAACGATATCACTGTCCACAAACGGTATGAGCCCTCTTCGTCTTCTGATTTGCTACAGCAGCCACGATGGCCCCGCCCATGTCAACGCGGTGGTGCAGTTGGCATCCTTCATACAGCAGCACATGGCCATTAAGGTAGTACACTTTATTTTTAAATTCATCTGGTTTTTATAGGTATAATACAGTTACTTTCATAATAGAATAAATACTGACATTTGTTGCACTTAAAATTAACACCTTTTTATTGAAAATGTTTTTCTGGTCAAGACATAAGTTTGTGTGAGCACTTGTTGCTAGGCAGAGTTCACAGAGCTCAAACCTACAAGTGATGCTTGTGGTTTTTAATTATCTGGATGTAATTTTTTTAATTTCTGTATTTAATATGATGTGTGCTGTTGACCTCTTTATGTATTCATAAAGAGGCCATGTTTTATTCAAGCACAACCGTCCTACTTTTTATACAGACTAAAGTCACAGCTGGGCATGCAGTTTCACTCATCACCTGTTTCCCTCTTTTCTCAAGGTGTTTCTGGACATTTGGAATTCTCTGGAAGTGGCGCAGGAGGGAAGCCTGGCCTGGTCTTACCGTCACATCCGGGAGAGCAACTTTGTCTTGGTCATCTGTTCTCGGGGTCTCTGTCGTAGACTCGAGCCTTCAACAGCGCCAGGTACCTTCGACTCCGAGGTGATGCCTCGCCTCGTCAGGGAGGAAGTGGGCCGCGCCATATCTGACGGCAAAGACCTCTCTAAATACATGACGGCCATTTTTAATTACTCTGAAATAACTGACATCCCTATGGAGCTTCGGCTGGTGGCCAACTACAGGCTGACAACTGACCTGCCGCTGCTTTTTTCCCACCTACATCAAGTTCCACTTTACAGACCCGGCCGCCACTTGATGATAAAGGGGATCTCGGAGGAAGAGTTTACTAAGACACCTGCCGGACAAGCTTTGCAGCAGACACTCAGGGAAGCAGAGAAGGCGATGAAGGCCAAAAGCTTAGACAACATGGAGAAATAGAACCCCAAAAACTCATATACTTTATCAGATTTCAATTTGGACTACTTACTTTCAATTTGTAATGTTTATATTTGGCCACCAGATGGCGGTACTTTCTCTCCATTCAAAGCATGCAGCAAAATTCATATAAGCTGGCATTTTTTTGACAGGTTTTTTGTTTTAAATTTTACTCTTTAGAAAAAAATAACATTAAATAATATATAAAATAATATATACATAATAACGGAAATGTTATACAGTACAAATAATAAGCATATATATTTATTTCATTGATTTCAAATGTTTTTCTAAATTTCTCTATATATGATGTATGTTATACATATTTCAGGTTGAAGCACTTTAAAAAGAGAAAAAAAAGTATTATTGTACCCGTATTCTCAAGTCAATGATGGCCACCAGAATCGGATGACTGGCCAGATGACATTATGTTAGGACACCTAACTCTGTATAGCAACCACTCAACAGTGCACTTGGAAACTTTGCAGTAGGTATATGCTCATATTTGAAATTACCGGTATGCATAAGCTATCACTGTCATAGTTAGATGAATATACATAATCTTGAAGTATATGTTTAAAAAATATGTTTTTACAGCTAATATGATGAATGAATATGAATGTGGGAACGGTGTTTTGTAAAACTGTGCAGTTTAGTCAGTTCTCACTGATTTATTTTGACAAGTTTATAGTATACCACACATGACCATTACTGCACATGAGAATTATGGTATTATTTGGACACGCTATGCATTTTGCAATAACATGCAATATCGTGTAATGTGTCTGGTGAGAAGCTAATGTGTATGATACATATTGTGTATATTTTTTATTTATTTTTCCATTTTTTGTTACTATTTATTACGTTTCTTGTGTATCCAAATCTGCAATAAATGTTTTCAAAACCAGTGGCTATGTTTTTTCCTACCGTATTTTACAACATCATATGCAAATATATGTAAATTTGACAATTACGTCATTATTCGACTTCGAGGACAGCCAATAGGTACTTTTCTTACTGAAAGGTTGACAACAGTAGGTTCATTCTGGCTGGTGTGTCAACGGGCAAGCGTGGACTGGGACGATGGTGCTCGACTTGGACCTGTTTCGAACCGACAAAGGCGGCGACCCCGAAACCATCCGGGAGGTCCAAAGAAAACGTTTTAAAGATGTCACGCTCGTCGACAAGCTGGTTGCCGCGGACACAGAATGGAGAAAGTGTAAGATATTTTCACGGACGCTAATGTTAGCAAGGCTAAGCAAGTGATGCTAACGTCATCATAGAGAGCGCAGCTCACGCCCAACTCCGTTTACAATTGCAACCATTGTCACGTTTATCATCCAGTCGTATCTTAAAGTGTTGGTAATAGATAACTACTATGTAACCATCTTTTTGAGACTCGACCAACTGTCCGGCGTTATAATGCGTATAAAATTCTTACAAAAAGAGAATTAAAGCACTATTTATCCCAGTTCCGCAGTAACTTAAACGCCAGACTGACTGCAGTGTCAGACGCAATGCTGTAACAAAGTTATCGGTGACAATTATTGTGCTGGGTGGATTTCATAAACCCCGACTTTACCGGCTTTTATCCATTTTAAGCTTAAAGTAAATCAATGTCAAGTAGTAGTGAGGGTAATAATTTTAAAGCGGAGTACAATGTGATGCCCCTACTTGCAGATGTGAGTACGCAATGGGGCTAACCTTAGCATCATTGAGTTAGCAAAGTGAGTCGTATAGGCCACCTTTTATTAGTCAACGCTGTATTTGTTATTAAAGGGAAGCTAAATTGTACACTGCAAAACGCTACATCGATATGATTTGAATGAATAGCGTTGTAAAAAGATTTTATGTTGAGTTAGCTTAGCCTCGCCGGCTCGCAACGTGCAATCTGACGCAATCCTGGCTAGCTGCTTGTCAGCCTCACCCAGACATGTCATTGTGACCCACACCACTTTTGTTCAATGTCCACACTATTAAACTGTTTTTTTGTGAAATACGCTTTTAGACATAATTTCCTATGATGTACAATTCACTGTCCATTTATCCCACCTCTCAAAACAGGCCGCTTCATTGCAGACAACCTCAATAAAGCCAAAAACCTCTGCAGCAAGAGTATTGGGGAAAAAATGAAGGTATGCACGCACCATAACAATGCAAAATAAATCTTAAAAATAAGAAAATGCATTGATCTGTTATGAGTGGTAACTTGAGTGGCAATGTGTCATTCCTGAACTGAAGAGAAAAGAACCAGTCGGGGAGGATGAGACTTTACCCGAGGCGGCGCAGAATCTGGAGGCGCTTACAGCAGAAACATTCTCAGTATGTGCTTGTTTATGTGCATGTTTTTCCACATATCATAAATCTAATCTTTTTGATCATAATGGTGTCTTTACTTCCTGTGTTATAGGCTCTGACAGTGACTCAGATCAAGAAGGTTCGAGTGCTGGTGGATGACGCCATGATAAAAACTGACAGCGAGAGATTGAAGCTAGAGGCGGAGCGTTTCTCGTACCTGAGGGAGATCGGCAACCTTCTGCACCCGTCTGTGCCCATCAGCAACGACGAGGTGAGTTGCTTCTTTCCATGCAACAATTAATCACAAATTGATCGATTGTCCAATTAACTATTTTGGTATTTTATGTTTTTTTATATTTAAAATCATAAGGATTTCAGAGAGTCAAATGTGAATTCATCATTCACAAAAGCATACCTGTTATATTTGTGTTTTCATCAAAAAAAAGATATTCACACATGTTACACCCGCAAACGTAATACAAATCTGCAGCTTTGAATGTAATAATCCTGCAAATGTAATTAATTTCCCACAAATATAATAAAATTTGCCCACTGCAAACTTAATACTGAATTTCCTGCAAATGTATATTATAGTATATTATGTATTAAATAATAAATAATAATACATTACAAATTAATAACAATAAATAATAAAATAATAATAAAATATAATAATAATAGTAATAATAATTGTATTAAAACATTTGCAATTATCACAATTATGTTATCTTTTTTAATTTAAAATAAATTATAATAAGTCTATAATATAATATAATAAATTATAATTTAATAATTTAATAAAGATTCCTTAAATGTATTCAAATTATACTCTTTGAATAATATTTTTTCCACGAAAAAAAGAAAAAAAAGAATTATCTTGTTAAAATCCTCAAAATGACATCTACGCCTTCTCCCTGATTAAAAGAAGAAAGAAGAAGAACAACAACAACATTACATTATATTCAAAGCTGCAGATCTGTATTACGTGTATTACACATCAGCTTTGACTTCTGAAAATAGTGATCAACATTTTTGCCTAGTTTCTCATATAATGCGTTTGGTTCATACTATACCCATGTTTCATATAATTAAAGCGATTGCTCCCCCTAGCAGCTAAGGACGGCCACAACCTTGCATCATAGAACGAAACAACTCAAACGCACATTCAAGTCTATTGTGGAGCAATGGACTGTCTGTCTTGTATCTGACCTGTCCAGTTATTGCTTGTACAGGATGCAGACAACAAAGTGGAGCGTACGTGGGGCGACTGCAGCGTACAGAAGAAGTACTCCCATGTCGACCTGGTGGTCATGATTGACGGCTTTGAAGGGGAGAGGGGGGCCATCGTGGCTGGGAGCAGAGGCTACTTCCTGAAGGTGAGCCTTTTTTTTTTTTTTTTTTGGTAATGGTCGTGTTTAATTTGAAAAACCAATCAGAAGTGATATTTCCTCATTTGGTGTTGTGTTCAGGGGCCGCTGGTGTTCCTGGAGCAGGCTCTGATCAATTACGCTATGAGGATCCTGCACAGCAAGAACTACACCATGCTGTACACGCCCTTCTTTATGAGGAAGGAGGTCATGCAGGAAGTGGCCCAGCTCAGCCAGTTTGATGAAGAGCTCTACAAGGTGTAGCCACACACACACAAACTTCAAGTTTCATAACCCACAGAGAAACAATAATGTTTCAGATTATACATTTCTGTATTTTGTCAAATTGTAGCACTCTTTAGCCGTAAACATCACGTTTCATACAAACAACACTAAAAGTCTTTACTTAGTTTCCTTCTACCTTATCTAATATCTTCCTTTTGTCTTCTCCTCAAGGTCATTGGTAAGAGCAGCGAGCGGGCTGACGACAGCTCCATTGACGAGAAGTACCTGATCGCCACTTCCGAGCAACCCATTGCCGCCTTCCTACGGGACGAGTGGCTCAAGCCCGAGGACCTACCCATACGCTACGGGGGCTTCTCCACCTGCTTCAGACAGGAAGTGGGCTCCCACGGACGAGACACGCGAGGCATCTTCCGGGTGCACCAGTTTGAGAAGGTGAGGCCCTCCCAAACGGAGCTTGAATGTGACATATTTGACTGTCAAGATAACATTATTTTTTTTAATCCACTCCTTAGATTGAGCAGTTTGTTTACGCTTCGCCACATGACGGTAAATCGTGGGAGATGTTTGATGAAATGATCGGGACAGCAGAGGAGTTCTACCAATCTCTTGGCATTCCTTATCGCATCGTCAACATCGTCTCCGGTAGGTCTGGTTGGTGGACAGCAGTGTTTCTAGCTCCGCCCCTAAACAAGCATTTTTACAAATCAAATAGACAGCTCCTTCAAATAAATGCGACTATTTGAGGAAACAAGTTAGTCATTCTTGGTTGTTTGTCCGGTCTTCATTGTCCTCAGGTGCCCTTAATCACGCCGCCAGTAAAAAGCTGGATCTGGAGGCCTGGTTTCCCGGTTCCGGTGCTTTCAGAGAGCTGGTCTCTTGCTCCAACTGCACCGACTACCAGGCCAGACGCCTGCGTATCCGCTATGGGCAGACCAAAAAGATGATGGATAAGGTGAGAGTGCTTCTACCGCGACATAATTGATGTCACTACTTGGCATCAGCCACCAGATGTTGCCATTTTTTTCAGACCCAACTAGTTTCCTGCATCAACAGCAGTTGTAGGTGTTAAAACAAAAGTAACCAGGAAGATGAGAACTACATAAAGTGACTTTTACAAGTCTGTACTCTTGCTATGCACTGACACGAGACACTTATTCCCTGCCTTGATGCTTTCAGGCGGAGTTTGTCCACATGTTGAATGCAACCATGTGCGCCACCACACGTGTGATGTGTGCCATCCTGGAGAACTACCAGACGGAGGAGGGCATTGTCATTCCAGAGAAGCTCAGGGAATTCATGCCTCCAGGTAAGCATATGCAACAAACATTATTGTCATTACAAGTTTTTGAACAGAAATTTTGAATCCGCCATCCAACAAAAGTTTTATTAAGGTTGTAAAAAATGTTTCAGTTAAATTAATTTAAAATATATATATTTTTGAAATGTTCGTTCTATATTTAACCACCCTTCAGTCTATTCCTTACTGCATATTGAGTACATTTCAAATTTATTTTTTAATTGAATGATTATTCATTCATTATTATTCAACAATAATACTTTTATTATTATTATTATTATTATTATTTAACATATATTTAATTTAATATTGGTATAATATATATATTTATATATGATAATGATCATGATAATAATAATTAGTATTATTGTTGTTTTTATTATTATTATCATTATTATATAATATATAGTTATTATTATTAATAATAATAATTCAATTAAAAAATAAATTAGAAATGTACTCAATATGCAGTAAGGAATAGACGGAAGGGTAGTTAAATATAGAACGGACATTTCAAATATATGTATATTTTAAATTAATTTAACTGAAACTGTATTATTAATTATTATTATTATTTTAGTTAAATTGTACAATTGAACTAGTTGGGATTTTTATACTATTTACTGTAAAAGTAGAATTTAATCATTGAATTCATTCATTGAATCATTCTCAACATGTAATACCACCTTTGTCCACTTGGGTGTACTGTTAACCCGCACAGGTTTGACTGAGCTCATCAAGTTTGTCAAGCCCGCTCCCATCGACCAGGAGATGTCCAAAAAGGCAAAGAAGCAGAAGAACAAGCAAGGGGGAGATCAGCAGAACCTCGCCAACGCAGTGGAGGAGATGTCTGTCAATGACTCTTAAACCCACCAAAAAAAAAAAGATGGAAAGGAGCCTTTAGGAGGAAAACGAATCTCGTCGGCATTTACCAATGTTGGTTCTCCAATGCATTTGGTGAAGCCTGGCTCAATTTCTCTGTTGTGTACTGTAATCGACAACGGCATCACACCTTGTGTGCTGTCATACACCTTCCACATGTCCACATTCTCACAGTCAGAGCCTAAAACAAACAGATTGTGATTCACAGTGGTTGATTATGTCACATCTAAAGAAAGCATCTAGTTTGTTTTCGGTTCTGAATGTTGCCTTTTGTCTCATTTTCATCACTTTTCATCATGGGCTCTTACTGTAAGCATATATTAAATCCAGGTCCTATAAAAGCTATTTCTGTATGTCTCTCAATGGTGACCACTGGTCACCATGGATATGTGATAAGAGGTAATAAAGACGACTCAAGTTAGTGATTAACTCCAACAGACTTTACTCCCTTCTGCGTGTATTGCAATAAGGCGACACTTACTGTCTACTTCCAATAAGGTAAGACGAATTTGTTCCATTCGTGTCGTCTTACTCTACAGATAAAGGTGTATTTAAATGTGAATGTAGCTATCGCTGCCTGCTAAAGGAAGGATGAGTGATGCAGAGGATGACCATGAGATCTCCTTTACTGTGAAGGTAAACACACATGCTAATAGTAAATTATTATCATTGTATTGTTTTGTACCAACGTCCTGTGTGGTTCTACATTGTAGTTTATTGGACGAGTGGAGGTTGTCCGCCCTAATGGACTTAACATCCTAGAGGAAGCAGCTCAGAGCCTTAAGGTCAGCGTTAAAAGTGCAATATTATTTTTCAAAAATTTGAAAGTGTGTTGTCCATATTCTATCCTTGATGCTGGAATTTAGATTTTTAATTTTGAAAGTAAGCCTTTTTGGAAAAATGCTGCTGTAACTTGAATATCAATGAGTGTTTGTCTACATTTTGTGCACCTCCAAGAGGCGCTGTTGTATGCTTTTTACATAAACACTATAACTGTAATTGTCCAATGTAATAGACACCATATATTACAGAAATCAATGGGACATAAATGGGGCAAAAGTATTTAGTCAACCAATGAGATGAAAGATATTTTCATCTCCAAAAGGGGGTGCTGTAATAAAAAGTTGGGGATCCACTGGGTTAGCCTATTCACTGAAGAAAAAGTAATCGAACTTACGGCTCCCACAAGCCGACTGACTGCTTCATTCATTCATTTTCTACCGCTTTTCCTCACAAGGGTCGCGGGGGTGCTGGAGCCTATCCCAGCTGTTTTTGGGCGAGAGGCGGGGTACACCCTGGACTAGTGGCCAGCCAATCACAGGGCACATATAGACAAACAACCATTCACACTCACATTCATACCTATGGACAATTTGGAGTCGCTAATTAACCTAGCATGTTTTTGGAATGTGGGAGGAAACCCACGCATGCACGGGGAGAACATGCAAACTCCACACAGAGATGGCCGAGGGTGGAATTGAACCTGGAATTGCCTACTGACAGCTTTATTTTAAGATATTTAGTGAAGCCCGTAATTGGCTTACAGGCAGGTGTACCTAATGAAGTGTCATCCACAGACACCTGATCCTTATGCTACAGAAAAGGCTGCAAAGAAGAGCAAAGTCCACATCTTTGTCTCCCTGAGTGGGATTGACATTTTGGAAAACAAAACAAAGGTACGCAACAAAATTTAAACAGAATTTAAACCAAGCATCCTTGCATGAGACGTCACTTTTTTCCTCCCAATAGTTTCTGCTGTACACCTGCCCCTTGGCTACTATTTCCTTCTGTGCTGTCATGCCTTCGGCGCCCAAAATGTTCGGCTTTGTGGCCAAGCACCCTGCAGTGGACATGTACCACTGCTACCTGTTTAAGAGTGACACTTTAGTGAGTATGCATTCACAACACATGCACATATACACAAAGCTTCCAAAACAACTCTCTAAAACACCTTTCTAGTCTCATGTGCTGGTCTCTGCTGTCGGTGATGTCTTCCGAGCCGCCAAAAAGGAGGAGCGTGTGACAGGAGGTCGAGATCTGATAGTGGAGGCGCTCAGGCATAAGGTCGGTTTAATTTGATTGGAACACTTTTTAATAATAAAGATAACAGTCTCTCTATCTCTATTTCTCTCTCAGAACAAAATGCTGCAAAAACAGAATTCCGAGCTCAAGAGGAGGCTTGCAGAAAAAAACAGTCAAGAATAAAAACAGGTGCCAATGTGTTATACATGTTAATTGTTTCTTTGGACATCTTCATGATTGTGGTAAAATCTAAGTGTGTTCGGACACTTGGAGTAAACTAAGCCCTGTGACATCACTTCAGCCTGTTGTCTCTCGGCCGATGAAATATTGCAGTGTGTGTTACAAATGTGGAATTTCAAATATGCGAGTGTTTACCAGGGGAAGAGACCATTTGCCTCATTCACGTCTTGAAAGGGATTTACTACTGGATACAATAGCTCTTATTTTAAAGGGGACCTATTGTGCTTTTCTGATCTATAAATGTAGTTAGAATGTACTATTCTTGGTTATGGTGATGGTTTTATTTCATTTGAACATGCATCAGATTGCAATTGAATGCATCCCATAATCAGTTCACAGTTCCACATGTCCAAAAGGAGTAGCAAGAAGCAAAGCTTATTAAATCCTACCCCTCCATTTGGTACTTTTACAATCAGTAACTGTTACATTTGTTCACTTCCTGCTTTCCTAATATAGTTTAAGGTTTTTTTTTTTTTATTTTTTTTATTTTTTTAAATAATGCACCTCGTACCGAAGTACGAGGTGATATGACCATACAATGACATAATGTGTTTCCAAAAATGTGTATTTGACGTACATCGAAGACCCTAAATTGCAATATTTACAAACAAATTTTTTAAGTTTAACTTTAACATTTTAATGTTTACAAAAGCAAGCCTCTAAATGTCAACATTTGTTCACTTCCTGCTTTCTTAATATAATTTAAGTGTTTTTTTTTGTTTTTTTGATTTTTTTTTTAAATTTTTTGTCCCGTACCGAAGTACAAGGTGATATGACCATCCAATGACATAATGTGTACCATAGTAAGTGTCAATATAGTGATATATATAGCACATCATGACTGGTTCAAGACTCTTCATCCTTGTATTTAGCAAACATCAACTGCTTGTATTGTTTCTTGAATTGGCTCATCGTTGTGCATTGTTTGAATTCCTTACTCAATCCATTCCATAGTTTGATTCCACATACTGAAATGCTATGACTTTTTAACGTAGTCCTAGCATATAAGTGTTTCAAATGTAGTTCTTCCCTGAGATCATATTTCTCCTCTCTTGTAGAGAAGTATTGGATGACATTTTTATGGAATTGGTTATTTTTAGTCTTATGCATTATTTTAGCTTTTTGAAGATGAACTATATCAGCAAGTTGAAGTATTTGTGATTTTAGAAATAAGGAGTTAGTATGTTCTCTGTAGGCGGCATTATGAATTATCCTTACTGACCTTTTTTGCAGTACATTTAGCGAGTGAAGATTGCTTTTATAGTTATTACCCCATATTTCCACACATTCTCGTGTTAAACGATGCCAAAGTTACAGATAATGAGATTTGCGCTCTGAAATAAGTTTGGGATGGCTCTGAACTCTCGGTTTCAGAGAGTTTTTCCGAGTTCACAACATCAAACTGTTTTAAGCAATTTAACTTAATGACTGTAGTATGTGTTCAAAACCTTGTTCTGTCATTTTGCTGTGTGGCCCGACAAACATGAAACCATTACAGCTATTTTGGTTTTCCTTTTGTTTCATTCTGTTTACCATTCCCTCCCTCCCTCTGTCTCCCATTTCTTCCATATTTGGATTCATCTTGTCCGAACTCTTCTCTTGACCTTTTCCCTCACTCTGTTGTTCCACTTTTTGCCTCCATCTTCCAGAAAGGAGCCATTTATTTTGCTTCATGCTGACCATTTAGCTTGTTTCTTCCTAAGTCTCCTACCTGATGCCAAATACTCAACAGGGCACACTTTTGGGCAGCAAGACAGCTTATAAAATAAATACCGCAATTGACTTTTTCCAGCTAGTTGGTGCAAAATAGTGATACTTTAAAACTTCAGTTCATTTAACAGCATATAAAACCATGATGGGGGGTTTGCTGTAAACATAATTTGTAGTCTGAGCTCATGTCTAAGAGTAGAGAAGGGTGTGATGAAGGAGGGAGGGGGGACTCCAGGAGGACTTTTTTGAGAGAATAATAACAAAGACAAAGTAGAGGGTGGGTTGAGGTGCAGGAGAATTTGCCTTTTAAGGGGGTCTTCTCTTGTGCAAGGCTTGTGAGCTCATGCACACAAACAGTGTGCAGGGTAGTTAAAAATAAACAAGTTGTGGAATAGTTTGCTCCTTTTTGCGGACACAGTCATGCAAACAATATATGCATTTTGGGTTGTTTACATACTCACAGTGAACAAGAGGCTGAATCATGGCGAGCATCCTATCAGCCGCTGTGTTTTTTTTTTCTCCACACAATAGCAACAATGTACTTTGGAGGGGAGGCTGCCTCTGTCTTCGGGCAGGAAGCCCAAGGAGATGAGATGACGGGGCTAGCGTTGGGGGGAGGCTAAGAACAGAGAGGTAATTGTGTATATAAGAGAAGAGTGAGGTAACCGAGCTGAGCGGCAGAGGCAGAACGAGGCGTGAGAGCCGAGCAGACGGATGCAGGAGAGTTGAGGGAGTGAGTCAAGTAGGGAAGTGTGTGTGCAAGGCAGTAAAACGGGGCCCTCATGTAGACGGCATGGAGTTGAGCAAGAGGTGTTTTTAAAAGTGGACTTGGAAAGGAAAGAGAGGAGTTAGAGGAGGGGTGGGGTGCTGTTGTGAGCGTATCCTCGAGCCAGGCTGTACTACAAGCCAGGAAAAGGGGAAGGGCCTCCATCTCAAAAACAGCTGCCCTGCCCGTGTGGAGCCCCATCGGGTGAGACTGTTGGCAGAAGTGAGGGGACAGGAGTTGTCCACCTACATGGGTTGCGTCCTGAGCTCGGATTGGTGTGGGGAGGACGTGGTGCAAGCCGTCCCAGTGGTCAGGAGCCCCTCTGTGAAGACTAAGAGCCTGGAGAGGAGTGACAGTGGAAGGATGAGACTGATGAAGGTCAGTGTGTGCATGGCTTCATGTAGTACATCGTTGTGTGTTGGGGGGGAGGGTGTAATGTTTCCAAAAATGTGTATTTGACGTACATCGAAGACCCTAAATTGCAATATTTACAAACTAATTTTTTAAGGTTAACTTTAACATTTTAATGTTTACAAAAGCAAGCCTGTAAATGTCAACATTTGTTCACTTCCTGCTTTCTTAATATAATTTTAGTGTTTTTTTTTTTAATTTTTTGTCCCGTACCGAAGTACAAGGTGATATGACCATCCAATGACATAATGTGTACCATAGTAAGTGTCAATATAGTGATATATATAGCACATCATGACTGGTTCAAGACTCTTCATCCTTGTATTTAGCAAACATCAACTGCTTGTATTGTTTCTTGAATTGGCTCATCGTTGTGCATTGTTTGACTTCCTTACTCAATCCATTCCATAGTTTGATTCCACATACTGAAATGCTATGGCTTTTTAACGTAGTCCTAGCATATAAGTGTTTCAAATGTAGTTCTTCCCTGAGATCATATTTCTCCTCTCTTGTAGAGAAGTATTTGATTACATTTTTAGGGAATTGGTTATTTTTAGCCTTATGCATTATTTTCGATGTTTGAAGATGAACTATATCAGCAAGTTGAAGTATTTGTGATTTTAGAAATAAGGAGTTAGTATGTTCTCTGGAGGCGGCATTATGAATTATCATTACTGACCTTTTTTTGCAGTACATTTAGCGAGTGAAGATTGCTTTTATAGTTATTGCTTTTAATTGTGCATGCAAGGTAATGATTCTAAATTGTCTGCAGTGTTTACCAAAACATCTTTATTGGTTGTTGTATTTGTTGTTGTATTTACTGCATATGAAGACTCTGTTATCATCATTGATGACAATAACATTATGTCAAATATATCTAAATGTGCATATACCAGAGTACAATCTATTCACTGTTGGTGTCACACATCAGCGTGAGGACACAATAGCAGTGTTTATATTGTGTCATGATGGTTTGCACACTGATAGTGTCAAGTCACTATTAGTCAATGAACCCCTTGTCGGTTACAAACACGCCGAGTCACTGACCAGCGACATTATTATTGATATTATTTTGCACCACTCCCGACTAAATTACTGAGACTGCAGCCATGTTCCTTTGCCTCCCGTGCTCATACATGCTTGGTTGCACCGCATGTCTCAGCGGGGCTAAAGTCACATGGCCAGCACTGTGGGAATGTGGCGCCCTCTGGACCACGTCAACTAGCGGCCAATGACCCCCCCCTCCACCACCTAAAATAAATGTCTGTGGGAAGCGGCTGTCTCCCACTGAGAGATGTTGTCTCTTTCTGTTGATGTTTTGGTTTTAAAATATTTCTCAGGGTTTCTCATGTGAGAACTGTAATTCATGTGACTTTCCTGTGATGGTTTATATCACTAACATGGATGAATACAGTGTCACTTTGCATTATAGTATTGTTGACCAAGGCAGACATCATGGCAATTCAAGGATTTAGACAGTGTTATGTATTTGCATACACTGCTGTGTATTAAATTATAAAATGTGTTTTATGATTTACGTGTCATGAGACACTAGACAATAGACTAGATTGCGATTTCACCAATCGCATTCATTTGTGTGACCGCCATTATCTTGCATTGCTCCTCACAAGGCTATGTACACTCTTCTGTACTCTGCCTCCACCCACTAATACAAAGAGAGGTCTCACTCCGTTCATGCCATTGTTTTATGGAACTCTCATACTGCCCATGTGAAGGCGGGAGACGAGGAAAGCAGACACATGCAAAGGCGACACTGAGGCCGACAAAATTATTGAGTTCATTTTTGTGTGATTGAGTTACTGTAATTATTTATTATTGTACCAACCGGAGTGCCACCCCGAGTTATAAGGAAAGAACAGCCCCGGCTCTATACCCTTTGTCATAATTTATGACATCTTGCTGCTTACTAAAATGTGCTGTCTTGAAACGAAGAGGACAAAAAAAGCACAAGTATAATGAACATTGCAAGTCGGTCCTTACGTAACTGCTTCTCGTTAGTGTCCATATGGTTCCTTTCAGCCCACTGAGCTCAACGCTCAATGCTACAACACTCATGGGAGACGAGTGAAAGCAAAGTAGTTGACACTTTTTTGCAACATTTTTTTGGAGACATCCATCATCGGGCTGTCAGAAAGATGTTTAAACTTTACATTTTTGAGTTGAATGGAAAATATGATACAGTATGTACACGTTAAGAATATTCCGATGTTGGATTTGCTTGAATTGGTTGAGAACTCCGGTTTCCTCCCACATTCCAAAAACATGTGAGTGTGAATGGTTGTTTGTCTATATGTGCCCTGTGATTGGCTAGCCACCAGTCCAGGGTGCACCAAAGACAGCTGCCCAAAGACAGCTGGGATAGGCTCCAGCACCCCCCCCCCCCGACCCTTGTGAGAATAAGTAGTACAAAATGACTGAATGGTTGAGAACTGGAGGAGTCGTTAGCGACTGAAAAATAAGGGATAAATAGATGAAAATGGCCGACTACAATGATGTATGTTTCGGCATTCACACAATTACAGTACAAAATGTCTTCGAAAATATCCTTTTTTTCTTTTTCTAATACATCACCTTGCGTTTCTAGTGGCCCTGCCTCCCCATACAGAGACAGAGACAGTATGACTGACGAGGGGTCAGTTCCTTCAAGAAGTTTCATGAAGCAAACCCCCCTACAGGGGCTGAAAACCAGCACAAAGTGAACCCTTTTTGTGCCTTTTTGGAAGCCAGAGAAAAGGACAGCAGGCACGCATGCACATGGCAATATATTGAACCCGGCAAAATTGACATCCCTAGTATAATAATAATAATACATTTTATTTGTATAGCGCTTTTCACAGTACTCAAAGACACTTTACGCTTTGCTCTTTTTCATTTAAAATTGAGTTGAGTAAAAACAGAGTACTCCGGTTTCCTCCCACATTCCAAAAACATGCTAGGTTAATTGGCGACTCCAAATTGTCCATCGGTATGAATGAGTGTGAATGGTTGTTTGTCTATATGCGACCAGTCCAGGGTGTACCCCGCCTCTTGCCCGAAGACAGCTGGGATAGGCTCCAGCACCCCCGCGACCCTCGTGAGGAAAAGCGGTAGAAAATGAATGAATGACAGAGTAAACAATGCATTAAAACACAATATCCATACATTCATTCAGAGCTAAAATAAGGCTAAAAGCACGATGCTAGCGTCTTACTTGCTGTTCCAAATTCTAATTTTTAATCCGACCCAAAATTGCATTTGAATCACAAATTGTGTGACCTCATCAGACATTTTACAGTAATTTCCCAACTAATTGTTACCATGCTAACATTTTCAGCTCTCGCTTGTTTTCCAGTAAACTAGCACTTAAATGGAATCCACTCTTATATTTTTATTATTGGACAAAAAAAGTCACATTTATGACACATCTGCCATGTAATTTACAGTGAACAACAACAACGTTTAGATTGTCCAACACTGTGGCCGTCAGCCACAGGCATTCACCAGAAACGCAGCCACTGGGCAGCTACTGGTAAACATAGAGAGCCACTTCAGACTAGGACACAAATCAAGACATTTATTGCACGCTAAAAAGGTGGATTCAACTCCGCAAGTGTGGTTGCTGTACACACCACATTCCTGTGGCTAGAAAACAATTGTTCGGACCGAAAGCAGGGATGGATTTAGAAGGGTTTTTTTTGTGTGTGGGGGTGGTTTATGTGAGAGATGATGGAGGCACATAAACTATTTCCTTATTCTGTGTCTGTAAATCCATCCAACAATCACATTTCTGCATAGGAAATAATGCAAAGAAAAATAATCCTTTGTCTGACCACAAACCACCTTATTGCCACAGCTCTGGTCAGCTTCCTTGACAGTGGAGGCATCGAACATTGTCCACTCCGACTCAGTGTCCGCCATCCCCACCACTCCCCAGCAGACCCTCACAATGTATTTGGGCTTGCCAGCATCCTCTCCCATTATCAACGCCAACTCACCACCATGTGGGGATCAGCTGGGAGAACCCTAGGGAGCGCTCTTGTAATCCCGCTAAGGCAGTGGTCTCAAACATGCGGCCCATGGGCCAAATGTGGCCCGCAGGACACTAGTTTGAGGCCCCCACCTTGATATGAAAGTTTAAGTTTGATATGGACGCTGTATGGTATCATGTACCCAGAAAAAAATATTACGTTTGATTAATGTTCATGTTAAAGGTTAAATAACTGTTAATAGTTATCCTCCCTATTCGTGTGGAAGTGGTAAATTTTTGGCTTTTTTAAATTTAAAGGAAATAACTTGGAGGCTACCGGTTTAGGTTGCTAGCTCTCTAGTTTGCGAGTTAGCATGTGTCTCAAGACCCTGCAGTTGCGCAATATGTTGTAAATAAAAAGAGTATAAATGTGACTATAGTCGTGTTTTGTCATGTCTACGGGGCTCTAATAATGCTTTGTTAATTTTAATCTGAAAAAATAATTTGTCTACCCACCAACTATATGTGGTTTCTTAATTTTTAATTATTTGCCGTTTTATTATTATTATATTTATTTATTACTGATTGATTTTCTTTATTCTTGATCTTATTTTGTGTAGAAAAATAAAAATGAAGATATTTGAGAACAGTGGAATGTTTTATCAGAGCTTTTCTTGTAGAAAATTGGAACCAAAGCAAAGTTTATTCATTTTTCTGTTTTTAATAAATGCGTTTTTTTTTTTTTTTTTGGAAACCCTGATGCGGCCCAGCCTCTCCCAGACCCTAGCTCCAGTGGCCCCCAGGTAAATTGAGTTTGAGACCCCTGCTCTAAGGACTCCAAAAAGGGAGTATTCCTGTTGTCAGTCAGGAACTTCGGCCCGAAGACCTCTGAGGTCACCAGTCCTTCTCGAGAGGACTGATTTCAGAGCCCTTGCTGTGCATCGAGGTGAATCCGACTATATCTAGCCAGAACTTCACCTCATGCACCAGCTCAGGGTTCTTCACCAGCAGGTATCTTCTGGAGCCTAGGATCAGACCGCCAAAATAAGTGGCAGACTTATTTTTGGTGGAAACTCCCTTAAGGAAAGACTTGTAAACAAGAACATGTGGGACAGAAGACATCCATCCTCTTCACAGCTGCACCTTTTCAACACTTTGGCTTTAGCAGTGATGTCTTACACAATCCATCCTCATGCAAGCTAGCTCCTCCTTTCATTTCCTCTTGGCCTCCACATTGAGCCTCATCCACCACTAGTATTCCATGTTGTCTCATGTGGATACAGAAGAAACACAAACACAATATTGACAACATGCATTCAGGTTATTGTTTTACTTTCGACTCCCATCTCCCTTCCTTCCATGCAGGACCCTCCCCCACCTCATTTGCCAACTCATTCCAAGCCAAAGCACCGGCTTCCTGTCACCTTCTCCTTATTAGTTTTTTGCCTTTATTTCATATTTCTATTATGAAACCATTCTCTGCCACCATTCTTCCTTTTATTCCTTTACACAGTCCATAAAAAGTGTCGTGAAAATTCCTAGAAACTCCCTCCTCTTCCTACCCCCCCTTTCCCAAATCAAAATCCGGACATTCCATACGTATGAGCAAGAGGCATGGACCGCATTAGCACATGTAGTCTGACCATGCAGTCACATTCTACACTGATTGGAAGGGATACAGTTACAAACCATAACACTGTAACTACTGCATATAATACATACAACAAATTTATATCCATTCAGCCATCTCTGTTAAGGCCTGCAGTTGTCAATGGCCACCACTAGGGGCTGCTCCAAGCCAGCGATCCATTGTACTTTGCACTTTTACCTCCCACAAATCTCACTACCAAACTCATTCTGTATTCATTATAAAGCTGAAGTTTTAGCTTTGCAGCAGTCAATTACCACAATATTTTTGTCTAGTACTTTTATATGATGCTCGACTACCTCATTATACTCCATCATTTGTGCTTATAGTAGGCTAGTGAACACACAATGAAATAGCAACATAAACAGTATGGAGATTTATCATAATGCAAGTCAATGCTCTTTATGGATATAATATAAATGTTAGCAGAGAAACAGTGCCATCTGCTGGCGTCTGAAGGGGAACTGCATCCCCTCGCCAACAAAACAGCCATATACAGTATATAGTATGTATGTGTGTAGATATATACCATTTAAAATTTAGAGGCTATAAACAGTACTTGTTTTCGTAAGTGCAGCTATTACTTTGCCAAATATACATATAAACTAATGTAAAACCGTGGAAACCTGTATTAGATTAAATTTAAATATAAACAGGGTATCCAAATTTTAGGACTACTGTACTGTACGCACACAAATAATGACCGAGAAACTTAATTACAAGAGGTGGTGCTTAGTTCGGTCATGGAACACTTTCAACCAATCACGAGTGGCCATCTTCACGCTCCCCTCTTTTAACCGACCAATGGGCAGGCGATTGCTGCTCATGTTATTCGTCTTTTCCATGCATGGATCTACTCGTGGCCCCACCCTGTTGTTTCAGCCCACCGCCACTAGCACGGCTCAGGAGGGTAGGAGCAGGCAGAGCGAACAAGTCATCCCTTACGACCCACGGCACAAGAGTGTCTTCATGGAGCCTCTTTTAGGCTTGTGGGGCTTCTGCTGAAACTCTATCACCGGGGGCCATGTTTAGCGGGAAGATGAGCAAGGTAGGCGGGGACCTTTTGACTTTGTTTGGTGCAATACTTTTTATTTTGTGATGCTAACTTTGAATGCGCACTGGGCAATGTGAGATGGAAATTGTACTCGCAATAGTTTAAAAGTAAATTTAGAAGTTGGTTATTGCGTTGAACTTGAATAACGCTGACATGCAAGCGTTGGGGGGGGGGGGTCATATGATGCATGAAGCACACCCCCCCTTTCCTTCACCCCCCCAGGGTTACTGCGTCAGAGGCAGTCATTTGGTGTTAATGTCACCACACAGTTAAGGATTACAGGGGAAACTCTCCTCTCCATGCAAATACAGTATACCTATATACAGTGTAATAATAATAAGAATAAGAATAAGAATATAATATGATTTTTTGAGATTTTTGAGACCCATGTGTAAACTCAAAGAGTGGGTCAACGTAGGTCAGCGTCGATAGCGTTTTAATTTTTAATATTTTTAGTTTATCTGACAGTTCATTTTAATGTTATGATGCAAATTACCCACAATGCACTGGTCACTCATATAAAAGGGGGCATATTATGCACATCCTATAAAGGATAACCCCGCACAGAAAGCTTTCTAGATCTTCCAGACTCTGCCACTATTCCAGCTGTATTTCCTTGGATTTTCCTTGGAAAACCTGCCTCTGGACTGACAGGTCACGCTCCAGAGAACTTCCAGACCACTGCCGAACCGTACTTTCTAAGTTTGTCGGTAGTTGCTAAAAAATTAATAAACCCTTTGGAGAGCTACTTAAAGTACTGTGTGTGAACTCAAAGAGTGGGTCAACGTAGGTCAGCGTTGATGCCGTTTTAATATTTTTAGTTTATCTGACAGTTTATTTTAATGTTATGATGCAAATTACCCACAATGCACTGGTCCCTTCAGTATCTTCAGGCATGGTACTCCACATGTCATCCTCCAAAATTGTGGAATTGACAATATCACTCATATTAAAGGGGACCTATTTTGCACATCCTATGAAGCGGCTACACAGGATAACCCCGCACAGAAAGCTTTCTAGATCTTCCAGACTCTGCCACTATTCCAGCTGTATTTCCTTGGATTTTCAAAATCCGCCTCCGGACCTGGCCACTCCACTGTGACTTGTCACACTCCAGAGAACTTCCGGACTACTGCCGAACCGTACTTTCTAATTTTGTCGGTAGTTGCTAATAAATGAATAAACCCCTTGGAGAGCTACTTAAAGTGGTTAGGAGCTACTGGTAGCTCATGAGACCCTTGACTTACCGTGTGTGAACTCAAAGAGTGGGTCAACGTTTAATTTTTTATATTTTTAGTTTATCTGACAGTCCCTTCAGTATCTTCAGGCATGGTACTCCACATGTCATTCTCCAAAAGTGTGTGTCCGAATATGGTGCATGCCAACACGATTCATGATTGTTGTTTGTGTTGGCTCCACATCACAGCGCCTTGTCAGCGTCCCCATCCATGCTTGACTTAACTTAAAGGTAAAGACCACAGCTACCAGATAACAATGTCTGCATGCTTTCCGCCAGGCGATAACGTAACGTTGTCGTTTGTAAACACCGTATGGTAGCAGTATTTGCTGCATCTCTACTGGGTGGAACTGAACCATGAGGATGTAACTGGGGCTGTTCTTCCCAAACGCCAACAGCTGTTGACTAATAATGTTATCCTCTCACTGGGCTCAATTCGACACACACATAATTGCAATTGTAAAGTCGAAGCAGATGTTGTATTATTGTTGGTAAATGTGTACTCTGCAGCTGGGGTGTCGGCATTGCTCCTATGAGTTTTGTTTGTGTGTGTGTGTGTGTTGGTGTACTAGCAACAGGAGTCCTGAGGAACGGAAGAGTGTCGCTGCAGTGCACTGACCTCACCTCAGGAACAGGCACTCTCTGTTCCCCTTCCATGGCTGACCCACCCTGTGGACACACACACACACACACACACATGAACTACCATGCATGTAATAACTGGAATGGATGCCAATAAATGATGCTGGCATCCTGATAGCAGCCCATGTGACAGAATTTCAATGGAGGGTGGGACTTACATAAGCATGATATAACAAACCAATGAATGAGTAGAGTTCCTGAAGGAAAAAAAATCAGATTGATTTAAGTTGAAACAGACAAAGAAAACTAAAGTACTCCATTTTACTGTGCTGTTAAATTCCGATTTCTCACCACTGTACTATAGTGTTGGCGGAATCGCTTTAAACAGTCACATGCTTGAATGGCCCCTTGTTCCACTGTTCCACTGTATAATGTTGTCTAAATCGATATACTGTTTCTCTCTCACTACGCTTGCAAAATGGGATTCTGTGTCCACACAAGAACCAAACAGATTTTTGGAGGATACTGGGTCATAGTATTGGATGGATACTCCTCATAGTGGGTTGTGGAATTGACAATATCACTCATTAAAGGGGACCTATTTTGCACATACTGTAAAGCACAGGATAACCCCACACAGAAAGCTTTCTAGATCTTCCAGACTCTGACACTATTCCAGCTGTATTTCCTTGGATTTTAAAAACCCGCCTCTGGACCTGGCCACTCCGCTGTGACTGGTCACAATCCAGAGAACTTCCGGACTACTGCCGAACCGTACTTTCAAATTTTGTTGCTAGTTGCTAATAAATGAATAAACCCTTTGGAGAGCTACTTAAAGTGGCTAGGAGCTACTGGTAGCTTGTGTGAACTCAAAGAGTGGTAATGTAAGTCAGCGTTGATGGCGTGCAGACAATGTTGACGCAACATCGGTAGTGTATAGTTGGTCGTTAAACGTTAAACTACCTGTTGTTTGGGTAGATCCAATTATTGTGGTGGAAAAGGCTCTTTGCAATACCCCTTGGTACTTGTAACTCATTTTTCCACACTACGAATTCCATCCATGTATTTTCTATGCTATTTTTCTATGCTTTCTATGTATCGTTGACACACATGATTAGTCATAAGGATTTGCCCGAAAAAAAACACCTGCCAGTGCAGAGTCACAGTGACCCCACCCTGACCTGCAGGTTAGCTCAAATGTTCCATTGTCCTCTTCCTGAATGGCAAAGCAGTAAAAAGTTGTGAGTGTCTTGGGTTGTTGTCACAGACCATCTGCAGTGATGGGACCCCCCCCCCCCCCCCCACACACACACAATGTCCACAATTGTTTTATTTGGCACTATTTTTAGAAAGACATGAAGATGCTTGCAATGATGTGTGTGTTGCATGTACACCCCCTCCCTCGCTCGCTCAGTCCTGCCTGGCTGGCAGTGGGGAGGGATTTTTTTTTTTTTTTGCCGGAGGTTAGAAAGCATCTCATTGACTTTAAAACTCCTGGTTGGTCTTGCTGCCAGAAGGCTTGAAAAGTTGGGGAAAAATGAGTCTCTTGTATGTGTATGTATGTGTGTGGGTGAAACCTACGTGGTAGAAATGGGCGGGGTCCTGAACTGGACTATGGGGTGATGCAGAGGCTGGAGGAAGAATAATTTAGCACTGAGCCTTTTGTATGTCGCAGTATTAATACTATGAAATGTATTTGTGGTGGACAGCCACAAACACTGCTGTGGTTTTGCCAGGTCAGTACGGTAATACCGTAAGTAACTGCCCCACACAGCAGATTGCAAAATGCAACATAACCATAATTTCATTGCTGTGTCACATTTTGGATGTGTGCTCTCTGCTAGCAGCCAGAAAGTCAAAAGTGGTTGAGGAAGACATTTCTTAGTGTTGACAGTAATTACTATCTTGAGGTCCGGAGCTCACATGTTTTTAAACCCTCATCCATTCACATTGTACCAGCTGTTTGCTGTTTCCTCACAAAGTTGTTAAAATACTTCACAGCCTCTTGCATTTTTTAAATATAATTAGTCACCCTGGAAAGCAGCTCTGTTATATGGACAATTTTTTTTTCATTTTTTCTGACATGTTGCGGACTAAAACATGAACTATGTTTTGATCTGTCAAGAGCCTAACCGATTACTTGATTAATCCAAATGACAAGCTTCAAATGACTCGACTAAGAAAATATTTATTAGTTGACACTTCTGATACGCGACACTGTGGTTCTCTCACACGGCGGCACGGCGTATCTGACATTAATGCGCCTCGCCCAGCCATGACAGGCGACTTCTTCCGGTCTAGACTCTGGTTCTCCCGGTCACGATTCCACCCAAATCACCACAACAACAAAAAACTCAATTTGCATGCAGTACAAAGGATAGGGTATATTATTTTACTGTTAATTGTTTTCTCGAGGAGGAAATCCAGAGAAGCACGATGCTGGATTAGCCTGCTGCTGTGTTTAATATGGCTGTCAGGAACAGAGGTGGTCTACATAGTGACGCACATTGTGGTCTCTGTTGCGCAGTCCAGTGGGCCCTGCGCATTTAAAGGCAATAAGAGGCGTTCGTTTGATTGGTTAAGATTACCAACCCTCTCTCCTCCCTTTTTGCCACTTGCGCTGATGGGAGGGATGGAGGCGTGGGTGCGCTGCGCCAGACTGTGCTGCTCACGAAAATTGCATAGTGGCCACACCCAGTTGGCCAAATAGAGCCCTCTGTGTTCAGCAAAGTATTTTAACGCAATAATATGACAATGCTTAACTTATTTTTACACCTGTATGACATGTTACAGGTAATAAAAAGTCAAGCAAGTCCATATGTCCAATACATTTTTTTCTGTAATGTATGCAAATAACCTATTCTTTGTAACTCATCATGCATTGGTGCTTCCCTTTCCCTCTCAGTCCGCTTCCTTTACTAAGAGCCAGTGAAGACAGCTGTTGAGGCCATGCCAACAAGCAGGCAGCTGTCCAAACACACTGAGCAGCCTCAAGAGCCGAGTCCAGAGTACCAGGATCATGGAAAAAGTGCTCAGACAACCCTGTGTCTTTCTTACCAACAAGTTACCTCACAGGAAATAAAAACTCTTTTTTTGTAGAATAGTACAAATATACATGCGATGATGGAAGATGCTTATACTCGCTCATGTTAGAGAGTCTTTCAACCATTACAGTACTGTATGTATCCATGCATGAGAACATGGAAGCCATTAGAGCTTGCAAGACACTGGGTGGGAACGTCTGTCATCGTCACATCAATGAAGAGAACAATGAAAGAACTTTGTTCTTTGCGCTGTCCTTTTAACAATTACAGTGGATGTTGGCTGCCATTGCCTTTACTGAGCACACACACACACACACACACACACACTTTTTTAGGATTATTACTGTGTGGTAAGAGTGGGAACCACAGGGATTATGACTGTAAGACTGTTACACAACCTGAGGTAAGACATGAGTCAAGGGTGACTGTGGAAGACGGCACTACTTTACTACTAAAAAAAACAATTGAATGAAAATAACCTTCATGTAACCAAATAAGACCTATTGAGATGTTGATTTAGACGTTTGGTAATGGTAATGGTTTCATTTCAGTTGAACATGCATCAGATTACAATTGAGTGCATCACATAATCAGTTCACAGTTCCACATCTGGTACTTTCACAATCAGTAACTTACATTTGTTCACTTCCTGCTTTCCTAATATAATTTTAAAAATTTATTTTATTTTATTTTATTTTATTTTATTGTCACGTACCGAAGTACAAGGTGATATGACCATCCAATGACATAATGGGTACCAAAGTAAGTGTCAATATAGTGATATATATAGCACATCATGACTGGTTCAAGACTCTTCATCCTTGTATTTAGCAAACATCAACTGCTTGTATTGTTTCTTGAATTCACTCATCGTTGTGCATTGTTTGACTTCCTTACTCAATCCATTCCATAGTTTGATTCCACATACTGAAATGCTATGGCTTTTTAACATAGTCCTATCATATAAGTGTTTCAAATTTAGTTTTTCCTTGAGATCATATTTCTCCTCTCTTGTTTAAAGGTGAACAGCACTTTTTGGGGAATTTTTCCTCACATTAATACATTTTTACAGTATTTTGACAAGAGTTTGCTGTTATTTTTTGTGTGTATTCAGGCAGCGAAGGGGGAGCCTCACGCCTTCAAGGAGAAGACCTTCAAGAAGAGGCGTCAGTGCAGCGTGTGTCACCAGAACTTGGACAACATAGGCTACTTCTGCAGAGGTAAGAATGCAACTTCATGTTCATCAATAAGCATCATGATCACGGGGTGGGGGGTTGCAGTGTGAGCATGAACATCATGAGACGGCATGACCTCACTATAAAGATTCCGCAGATTAGACAAAGTCATACTGTGAGAACAAAGCACCATCTTCCACCATTATTGTTATACAGTACTCTGTGTGTGTGTACCAGTTTGAATGAGAATGAGAATATGTGAATATAAATATAATACAAAACTTCTTTCTTGGACTAAAGTCTGTATATTAAGTGTATGAATATGCTAATTTTTGTGTTTTTCTGTCTTATAGTATGCAAGATAGCCACTCACAGAAAGTGCGAGGCCAAGGTAAGTACTCCATCATTGATGCATATGAAGTTGGCCAGGTTGTTTTCGGACTTGATAGGGCGATGTGTAACAGTTGATGCATTATTTGCACGGCGAAAGTGTTAAAAATATAACACAGTGGGTGTAGAAGTCTGGAGACGTGTGCTAATGTGGTAGCCGCCCTGTTGCATTCCTCCAGAAAGCGCTGCCTGTGTGAAAGGCTCATTGATGGAGGGATGCTATAATGAATAGACAGAGGGATGCAGAGGGGCGGATGCCAGCCATGCTTGGAGTGGACAAGGGGCTGGTAGTTATGGAAGTTGGAGGAGACAAGGGAAATGTCAAATATATGTGGAAAAGTCTCCTTATCATGTTTCTGGTTGGTGGTTACATCTGTCCAGGTGTGTGAGTGACAGGAAGAAAAGCTCTGACTCGCTTAGGCAGAAGTCATTTAGCACCACCTGTTGTTTTTTCAGTCTTTTTCAGACAAAATAACTATCAAACAGTTTAGGGTTTTCTGTAACTAGGCAGACGTCTTGACGTTCTGCATGTTGCTGGGTGATATCCATCACAACTGGAAGCCGAGGAAGGGAGTGGTGTCGGATGTGGTGGGGGCGAGGCGCCTTTTGGGTCCATCTTGAACCTAGGAAGAGGGTGAAATCCTAACTGTACTCATATTTACTTAGTGCAGATAAAGACTTATCAGGAGTGTGGATGTGGTTAAACAGCTGCTGCAAGTGTATTTCCCGTCTTGCACTTAAAATGTTTAGACACATGGATGTCTATCACTTGTACATGCTGGATCGGTTTATATCCATCACCTTGACGACGGCGTCCAGTATCTTTCACGGCATTCTCATCTGACCAAAACAAACTCCACTACATTAACAGCTGGTTCGTATCTATACAAGAACCATAAAATGTATTTTTGGGCATGTTTCTATCTCCCTGAGAGAAACAGAGTCCCTCCTTATCTTGATCCCGAGTGGAAAATTGGCCCGCTGCACGGGGGCCCGAGGGGCAAAGACGTGGAGAGAGGTTTGGAACAAGACAATGAAGGGAGGGTAGGAGTGGAACAGTGGGAGAAGGAAGGATTAAACTTTGTGAAATGCAACCTTTTGACAAGTTTGACTGGCTCGTCTGTGTAATTAGTCAAAGGGTGGGGGGGGATTTCCGCAGGCCCGAATTCATCTTCATCTTCCAGTCGAAGCCTGAGTGGCTCTGGAGTTTACTGCAACTCCTCATTAATGCAACTCAATGTAGCTTCTAAAGACACATGACAGATGAACACGAGGCACTTTGTGATGATGGCGTCGTGTTTGTAGCTGGGATACACGCATCACTGCATTGTATAAGCTTATGCATTTTTGTATTATGGTCATATCACACACATTTGCACAGCTTTTCTGTGCATTCTAAAAAGACGAAAACAGTTTGCATGAGGTAGCTAACAATGCACATGACGGTACACACACCTATTTTGACTATAAAGCCATCTCCTTGGGATTCTTTACAGTATAGTTGTGGCATAACTTCAATCCCTGAACCCCCCAGAAACACCCCCTCCACCCCCCAATTTCCTGCAGTCATTGCAATGAGTCATTTAGAAAAACACAATCCAAATGTAAGGCTTCAGGGATTTAATGCCGGTCTCTGCTGGTAGAGACAACCGTTATCACAGCCAGCTCTGGTAATTGCAAAGATAGGCTGACATGTTTTGAGAATGTGTGTGTGTGTGTGTGTGAGGTTGGAAGAGATTTTTGAGTGCATGACCACTAACTTTGCCAACTCCATGTGTGTGGGTTTGTTCCCAGCCTGTTCGCATGTGAATTTGTAAGGATTTAGCACGAAAAAGCACTGTAATTGAAAACAGAGCCTTTTATTTTCCAGCTACATGAAAAAGCCCACATCCATATATTAATATATGAATGTTAGACCCTGACTGTAACAATACATGAATTAGAAAATCACTGTATGGTTTTCTGTTTAGGATTCTCACCATGTGTTTGAATTAGAAGACTCAAACTGTTGCCTTAAGATTACAGAAAACTGGTTAGGATGTGGAGAAATAAACCAGGAACTAATTTAAGATCAAGTCTGTAGTGTTAAACAGTGATGGGTACCGATTTCGGTACTTTTATCGGTAGAGACTGAATTACGTACATTCATATAAAATCAAACAGTACTTAATGCATCCCATTACGTACAGTAATCAGCTGTCTCTTTTTATCTGTTTTTATATCTTTAGAACACACAGAAATAGAAAGATTGTAGATGATGGGCAAACATTTGTGAAACAACTGTGATGATACAATACAGTTACAATAAAGACAAGCCCCCACAAGCGTGTGTGGTGCTTTTTGGGAAGCGTGGGTGTCTGAATGTTGTTATCGGAAGGATCAATATCAGAGGGAGGGAGGGAGGACTGACAAAACTTGGTAACTTGAATGCTTACATTGTTGATCCCAGCTCTTGCCTTCTTGTTTTTCTTCATTTAAACCATCCGTATTTGTGAGTCCGTGTTTACCAAGGGTGACGCTGCATGTATGGGAACGCTGGTGTTCTCATCAGTGTGTGTGTGTGTGTGTGTGGGGCCTTCAAGCTTATGAACGCCCATGTGCAAGCAGGAACATGTGTGCATTCTTGTTTTTGAGACCTCCATCTGCATGCTCATATGGACGTATATCTGTTTATGTGTGCGCTGACCCCCAGCTCCGTAATGTGGAATTGCATTCCACTCGGGCCCTTAAAACTCCACCTCAGGGACCCGTGTGACTCGTATTGTGTTTCGGCCTTCCAGTCCACAAAACGTAACCAAACGATACTGTGGGAACAAGAGTTAAACATGTGCAGAGCGGTGATAAAAAGTCTTTGTTTGCTGGCTTCGCATGTAGAAAAGCACCAATGTGGGTTCTTCTAAGTCCTGGTCCTAAGTTCTTCATCCATAGGTGTTGGTTTTGCTTAGCTGTGGCCTTGAAGTCCTTCTGTGTTGTTCTGTGGCGCTCTTTTCTCAAGGAGTCCACCTTGACATGCTTGTTAGTCATGCGAGGTGCACTTTGAAGGGGGGGGGGGGGGGGGGGGGCAGGTCATTTGGAATGCTGCCATAAAGTCCTGCAAATGGGAGAGCAACTATTTTCACTATCAGGTTCATCTAACTTGAATGCACAGCTGGGAATTATTTGCATTGTCTTGGAAACTATTTGGACCTTTTTGCCAGGGAGGTTATGTTGTCCTTTTGTTTTTTACCAGAAGATAATGATAATTGGGCTGTTATTTTGGAACACTGGTGATGGAGATACAACTTCATGTAAAAAAAAAAAATCTGGACTTTCGTAGATCAAGCACACAGCAATGTTAAAAAATGCAATGGTTAGTTGAATGGATGCATTAACGTTGTAGAAATCCTCCCCCTGAGGACTCTAAGTGGGTTTCGAATTGAGGATAAGGGAATCTTAAAGAACCAAATCATAGAATGAGAACCAGATTGTTCATTCCTGACAACAATATCTGCAGTCCCTGTATGCCTACAAGTAAGCGGGTCTTATTACAGCACAGCACCCAGCAATGTTAAAAAATGCAATGGTTAGTTGAATGGATGCATTAACGTTGTAGAAATCCTCCCCCTGACGACTCTAAGTGGGTTTTGAATTGAGGATAAGGGAATCAAAATCATAGAATGAGAACCAGATTATTTATTCCTGACAACAATATCTGCAGTCCCTGTATGCCTACAAGTAAGCGGGTCTCATTACAGCGCAGCTGCAAAAAAAAGCACCCTTCCTTTCCCTGCCCGGCCCTTTATACACTCACAATTGTGTAAGAGGTCCTGAACCAATCAGGTTTCGTCACTGCACTTGCTTGAACCGCTTCTTTCATGGTGTTTCTGCTTTTCCTTTGTTGCAAAGCAAGCTGTCATATGCGTACCCGATGTTTCCACCTTAACTGTCAGTTGTCACGTTAGTCCTTTTTTGTGTGGGTGCGTGTATAAGTATCTTTTGTCTGTATTTGTGAGACGATGTGTTTGTTTTAGCTTTTATCTTTAGCTAGCAAAATTGAGCAAATACCTTCATTGTCTACTACTGGTCTTGCATGTGGCAAAGATGGCAACCGCCAGTGAGCCAGTTTGTGCGTCATCTGGATAATCTCTTGTAACTGCGTTAGGTTACATCTGCAGTGTCTGTGGTCTGTCATGTCTGCTGTCACATCTGTTCCTTCAACGCAAATCCCCTCGTCATGATGATGCCGTTGATGAAAGCCCGCGGGTGGTCACGGCCAGCCTGGGCTCTCACTGCTGATTTGGTGCAGCTTTCATCAGTGTGCTTTGATTGGCCTTCCCCGAGGAGTTGAAGGAATGGGGAGGCTATTAGGCCTAAGGCGGGCCCATCAAAGCAAGGACTGCGATGGGGACCGGTTGGGGACCAATTTGCTGGAGTAGTAACTGGAATCTTACTTGCTTTAATGCAACAGGAATTTTAGAAAATAAGTTTTGGTAGTGTTTTAAATCATCAAACTATGTTGAGATACTGCAACCATTTCATGTTATCATCAGTGTATGTGTTATTTCATGATCACAGCATGTATATAGTGTTTTTTTTTACAGTGCTTCATAGAATAGGTGTATCCCAATGACAGTATTGTAAGCTAGCTGAAATTAAGTAGTAGTTTTGTGTTAGGTAAAGAAATATGTGTTCATGTTCGTGTTTCATCCCACACCTGATGTTTAATACTGACGTGCGTGTGTACTAAAAAATAGTCTTGACACACAACGCAAACATAGCAGGGCCATTACGTCACCACTTTGCCATTCCACTTTACTCTTGAAGCGTGCACTGAGAGGAAAGACCAGTGCATAGTATCCATTAGCTATGCTCCATCTGGATTTGATGGATCAAAGAACTTGTGAAGAAGAAGAGGAGGAGGAGGAGGAGCAGGAGGGAGGAAAACAAATGGAGAGAGAGAGGAGAGGACACGGGGCCGAAGAAAGGGTAATGTAGACAGAATTTGAGTGCATGGCAAAGTGAATATCACTGGATGCTAAATTCTGGTGGTCATTATAATCATAGTAATCACTGCGAGGCATGAGCCTGTATGAGATTCTGACAGTATAATAATCTTAAAGGGGACTTCTTATGCTCGTTTTAGGCTCTTTTGTATTGAGTTGTGAACTCCTGTAGAGCTACACACAATAACCCGCACAGAAAGCTTTTTAGATCTTCCAGAATCTGCACCTATCCCAGTTGTATTTCTTTGGCTTTCCAAAACAGTATGTGTTAATATATGTAGTACCCATGGATGGAGCCTCAGTGAAACGCCCACTCCGATGTGATTGGTCACACTCTGGACTACTTCCGGACTGCTTTTGTCGGTATAGGAGTTAATAATTAATGAATGAAACCTTTGGAGAGCTACTTAAAGAGTGGTAACGTAGGCACAGATGGTGTGGTGGAGCTCAGGAGAACTGGGAGGTGAGGACGCTGCCTGAGGAGGAGCACTCATTGTCGGGGACACTTTGTCAGAGGCACCGCTGATGCCGTGGAGATCAGAAGCTGGATGTGAGGGTGCCGCCTTTACTAAGTGCAGACAATCTTGGCACACATCGGTGGTGGATACAACTTAAGTCCCGGGCCACCGTGGTTTAATTACAAAACAGTGGCCGCTTAAAGGAAAATGTCGCCCATCATCATAAATCCTATAAGGATTTTTTTGTGCGCTGGCGACAGTGCATTTATGTCGACAGCGTTTTATGTGAACATGAGTCAGCCAATCTGAGGGACGTGGACCTAAAGCTGAAACGCTAGAGGAAAAAAACAGTGAGGGTTTTTTTTGTCCAGTACCGATTCGAGGAAAAAGGAGGAAGTATTGGACTCCAGGAAGGTGATTGGGAGGGGCTGAGAAAAGGGAGGGAAACATGTCGGAAAAAAGTCAGGCACAGAATAAAGTGATAAGAAATTAGCAATTTGAACAAAGTATAACCTCAGTTCACCACTCAAACTATGATTGAGGCGTACAAAGACATGGGCGGAGGTCTGCCGGCAGGAAGTTTCTGCGTAAGCATTGGCTGGAGGAGCTGGAATCCGGTGTGGTGTTTTTGTTGTGGTTTCGCAGCCACCCACTTGCCGGCCCTTTCACCGGGGCACCCAGGGAGAGGAAGATTAGAGTTTTTGGCTCTCTCCAAAAAGGCGGTACAAAAGGTGAATCGAGGGTAACACTGGTAAATCTCCACCCAAGTGTAGCCCTATTCATGCTGCAGGGTATGCATTGGATAGCCGTAGTCATAACAACTAGAAACTTGAAACATCTTGAACCATATCCATGTGGACTCCCTCCAGGCCGGGCTGAGGGAGGAGAAATGTTTTTGTCTTGTAAGAAGCTGCAACTATTCCAACGAATGTTATAATGACTGGATGTGTACATGATTCAGAGGGATGTCTGGAATGCCAGTTGTGGACGGTGAATCTCGGGGGGCCGTAGTATGTCAAAAGACACTAATTAGAGGGAAGGGAAAAGGTGACGACTGAAGGAACTTGCAACAGAAGGGATTTTTAAAAGACAGGATGACAAATAGGAATAAGAGGGAATGGTGGAAATGGATGGTGCAGAAAGTCAAATACATCTTGTCAACAAATGACGTCGCTAATCGTCATTCACAGATGGAAGACAGGATACCTAGCGCTCGATTTTGCGACAAAGACTTAACAAGATGCTCGTTTGTTTGTTATTAGCTGAGGATTTGAGCATTGCTGCCCCTTTTTACAAAGCGATAATTGAGAGAAGAGAAAAATAATAAATACATAGACATAGATAGACATAGACATAGACTTCCTTTATTGTCATTGCACAATAACACAGCAGTGAAATTGCCAACGAAATGTCGTTGCCTGGCTCCCGTATAATGGTAATGGTAATGGTTTAATTTCATTTGAACATGCATCAGATTACAATTGAATGCATCCCATAATCAGTTCACAGTTCCACATGTCCAAAAGGAGTAGGAAGAAGCAAAGCTTATTAAATCCTACCCCTCCATCTGGTACTTTTACAATCAGTAACTGTTACATTTGTTCACTTCCTGCTTTCCATAATACAGTTTTTTTTTTTTTTTTTTTTTTAAATGCACCTCGTACCAAAGTACGAGGTGATATGACCATACAATGACATAATGGGTACCATGGTAACTGTTTATAATAATAATAAATAATAATGTGGTGAATAAATAAATATGATAATATGAAATATGATAAATATGAAATAATAATCAAATATGAACAACAAAGTACAGCGTAAACAGTAAATTGCACAAATGATTTAAATAATAATACATTTCAATACAATACAATGAAATACAATAATACATTTCCTGTCAAAGAGAGTCAGGGGTTGAATGCCAGCAAAGCTGCTGGGTGACAGAAGCAAGATCCCGGAGCGCACTGTATCCCAGCAAATGACTTTCATATGCTGCTGCAGACTCGTAAACAGACTTCAAGATTTTTTTGGATGGTTCTCATGCTTGTAAAAGAAATAGACCTGATCCAGGGAGCGGGGATAAAGATACATCAGAGCCAAACCTCAGTCATATAGTCAGAATCTGGGTTCAGACGGGGAATGAGTAAACCATAGAGGATCTGTAACATGGAACAAAAACAGAGATTAATTTCCCAGTGGAGATATAAAACCATCAATTCTTTGACTGAGTCATAGGGAGAGAGGGCATTTTGACAATCTCACCAAGGTTTGTGTCTGGATTTAACTCGTTATCTGGCCCTGTGTCTTCCTGTTGATGCCTGGCGTTAACATGCAAACAACGGAGAGACTGCTTGTGTTGTGTGTGTATGTGTGTGTATGTGTGTGTGTGTGTGTTTGGGGGGTTGAGGAGGTGGGGACACACCCCCGGGTTCAGGGCCTGTGCGACTTCCTTTGTAAGCACAATTAGATATACACAAACCCTTAGCCTTTTCCTGTGTCCAAATAAACAGTCCAAAAACAGCCTTGATCACGTGTTCTGTTACATAAGCCACCTTAGTGGTTAAGACAGCTGTTTGGAAACAGTTCATTGATGTGTAGCCATTAACACGTCACACGTGCCTACTCCAGCTTTACATTTTCCAAACAGGAAGCATCAGCTGTGTTTTTGTGTTGTGTTCTCACTTAGTAGCCATCATTACCGCTTAAACCAGTGGTTCGTCCAGCATTGAATAATTGCACTGTCCTCAGTAAAAAAAAGGGTATAAGTTTGTCTGGTATTCACATGCGGCTTCCCTTGTGTGTTTTAGGTGACCACAGCATGTAACCCAGCTCCTGCCAATGACCTGGTATGTCTCTTTTGATTCAGTTTTTTCTTCAAAAGCATTCATTGACTTGATCCATATTTGGATTTCCCTCATAGCAAGCTATAAGATATGGTTTTCCAAAAACCACTGAATGGTTTTCTTCCACCCCCCCACAAACCCTACACTGAATTCCTTCTGGGAAGCCGATCCCTCAGCCAATCCAGCTTGAGCTCTGCTGGATTTCTCCAGCCCTGCAGGATTCCTGTTGTGAAAAGAAATGTTGAAGTTGCTGTAGGAAGTTGTACTGTTTATCCATTAGAGAGTCTGTTTGCTTAATTAATGTTGCTTTCCTTCCTACACCCCCTCCTTTTGCCTTCCTGGCCCTTTCTCCTCTTCTTCACCCCTTTTTTAACACCCCCTCTCCTTTCCGGTCATATTCTTTCTTTTTGCTGACATCTTTGCTTGTTTGCTTTCAGCAGCGAAGAGGGACCGCTCCATCTCGAAATGCCCAACACTTGGTGAGCATGGACACCTTGTATCCTTGTCTACAGGTTGACATGGGGTGCTGTAGCTCAAGTTGTAGACACCCTCAAAGATATATTATTATTAGGCAAATAGTCAATGATTCATGAGTGGTTATTTGCTAAGTTACTTGAAGACATGGTGCTTCATGGTAGCCATGTTTTTCAACCATTCATTCATTCATTTTCTACCGCTTTTTCCTCACGAGGGTCGCGGGGTTGCTGGAGCCTATCCCAGCTGTCTTTGGGCGAAAGGCGGGGTACACCCTGGACTGGTCGCCAATCACAGGGCACATATAGACAAACAACCATTCACACTCACATTCATACCTATGGACAATTTGGAGTCGCCAATTAACCTAGCATGTTTTTGGAATGTGGGAGGAAACCGGAGTACCCGGAGAAAACCCACGCATACACGAGGAGAACATGCAAACTCCGCACAGAGATGGCCGAGGGTGGAATTGAACCCTAATCCTCCTAGCTGTGAGGTCTGCGCGCTAACCACTCGACTGTTTTTCAACCAATCTTTGTCAAATTTTACACACATGTGCTTGTCGGTCCCCTAAAGTTGTGTACCAAGTTTTGCAGTGATTCGTTTAAATGCTCTAAATTTAGAGTTTGAGATGGCTTAAAGGCTCGGTTTCAGAGGGCGTTGCAAAATTGTTCCTTTGTGATGTCACAGAGGAGCGGGCTTCCTTATGGGCCTGGCTGGAGGCCGGATACATTCTCTGCCCTCCCCCAAACAATACTTTTTTTGGAGCATTGCTTCTGACAAAGTGTGTGCGACAATGAGTGCTCCTCGGGCAGGCGAGGTTGGAGGAGCACCAGCGGTGCCTTCGGTAAGTCAGGGCTCTCCAGCCAGTAGCTCATGAGCTACCAGTAGCTCTGAAACAATTCTCAGTTAGCTCCCCAAAGTCTTTTTTCATTTATTATCAACTCCTATACCCACTATATTAGAAAATTGGGTTTGTTCGTAGTTCGTAGTAAACACTTTGGGCGTGGGAGTGGGCGTGCCCGGAGGTGTGCCGTGAGTGGAATAAATTAAAACAAACCTTTTTGTCAGGAAGGATAAATCCAAGAAAAAATTCTGATTCTGGAAGATCTAGAAAGTTTTCTGTGTGAGTTATTGTGTGTAGCTGCTCTATAGGAGTCCACAACTCAATTGTGTATTCTATACAGGGCTCCACCAAATCTTTGACATACACCAAGCAGAGAAACACCCTGCCCAGGTAAATGTCATCTCATTCATTCATTGCATTTCCTTCAATATGATTGAAAGAGGCATAGCTTTTTTTTTCACCATCTTTTCCTGGTGTAGGAGCTTCAGCGTGGACCGTGTGATGGAGCGGGTGATGGAGCGTCACTATGACTTCGACCTCACCTACATCACAGAGAGGATCATCTCTGTCTTCTTCCCACCGAAGCTGGAAGAGCAGAGGTACCGACTCAATCTGAAAGAGGTGGCCGCCATGCTGAAGTCCAAGCATCAGGACAAGTTTTTGGTGAGGACGATGATGAACACCCCCCAAAAAAAATGCACGTTAAGCTCCAAATAGTCTATAAGTGTGATTATGAGATGAGATTGACTGCTGGGTCAATCTGGGTCAATCAAAGGTCAGCTGGGATAAATTCCAGCTCCTTTGTGGCCTAAATGAGGACAACCGCTATAAAAAATGTCTGGATGGATAACATTTCATATAATATTAAGCTTTTTCAAAGATAATGTTGATCGGTTTTTATTAACCGACATATTTTCTGTGTGTTTCAGCTCCTCAATCTTTCCGAAAGGCGCCATGATATGAGTCAACTAAATCCAAAGGTAGGCACTTCCTGTTGATTCTCTATTTTATCTCCTCCAAATCACACACTCCAACATCAGGTTCACGACTTTGGCTGGCCAGACCTCCACGCCCCGCCTCTGGATAAGATCTGCGCCATATGCAAGGCCATAGAGACGTGGCTGACCTCTGACCCACAGCACGTGGTGGTCCTGCACTGCAAGGTCAGAGTTCAGGGGCTTTCTTTTTTTCAAAAGGAGGTTTTCCCAGAGTTGTAATTGAGCAAATGTATGGGAATATTGTTGGAGAATTGATACATATGTGTATATAGCAGGGGTCTCAAACTCAATTTAATGGGGGCCACTGGAGCTCGGGTCCAGTCTTTTAAAAAAAAAAAAAATGCATTTATTAAAAACAAAAAAAAATAAAAACTTCGCTTTGGTTCCAATTTTCTACAAGAAAAGCTCTAAAACATTCCACTGTTCTCAAATATCTTACTTTTTATTTTTCTACACAAAATAAGATGAAAAATAAATAAACAAATCAAGAAAAGAAAATCAATCAATCAGTAATAAATAAATAAATATAATAATAATAATAAAACGGCAAATAATAAAAACTCAAGAAACCACATATAGTTGGTGGGTAGACAAATTATTTTTTTCAGATTAAAATTAACAAAGCATTATTAGAGCCCTGAAGACATGACAAAACACGACTATAGTCACATTTGTAATCTTTTATTTACAACATATTGCGCAACTGCAGGGTCTTGAGACACATGCTAACTCGCAAACTAGAGAGCTAGCGACCTAAACGGTAGCCTTCAAGTTATTTCCTTTAAACTTAAATAGCCAAAAACTTACCACTTCCACACGGATAGAGAGGATAACTATTAACAGATATTTAACCTTTAACATGGACATTAATGAAACGTAATATTTTTTTCTGTGTACATGATACCATACAGCATCCATATCAAACTTGCGCGGGCCGCACTAACATTAAACTTTCATATCAAGGCGGGGGCCTCAAACTAGTGTGCCAAATGTGGCCCGCGGGCCGCGTGTTTGAGACCTTTGGTATATAGTATATACTGTATATATTAGGGCTTACCATAGTACCTTTTCTACTATTTGCAGGGTAACAAAGGCAAAACAGGAGTTATCATCGCAGCCTACATGCACTACAGCAAGATCTCAGCAGGGTGAGTTTGCATAAAACACGAAGACATTAATATTCATCAATATTTTAGTTTAGCAGTTTTGTCCATCACAAAATGACAATACTGGTGTACAAAAAGGTGCTGCAACCACTTCCTTTGGAACTTCATAGAACGAAGGCGTTTGATGAATTAAACCCTGTGGATTTTGCACAGTAACACTGGAATCCTGTAGCCGATGCCAGCTGTATCCTCTCCATGTCATTCCTGGCATGGAGAGAGTCTGGTGTGGAACTCATGGAAATTATCTGCTGAAAGCCCCTCAATGTGTGTGTGTGTGTGTGTGTGTGTGCAGGGCGGACCAGGCTCTCAGTACTCTGGCCATGAGGAAATTCTGTGAAGATAAGGTGGCCTCTTCCCTCCAGCCATCACAAAACAGGTAGAGGTCACAGCGTGCTCAGAAGGTGGAGGGTCAGGGGATCAAACAGGAAGGGGGGTGGGTTCGGGTGCGTCATGCCCACATCCGTCAGCTTTTTTTTACAGTCATCTATCACAAAGTGAACTACTTGTATTGTACATTTCTAATGAGATTAACGAGGAAGTAACATGGAGTAGTTTGTGCTCAATGGCTTCCTCTACAGTTGCAAAGTGGAACTGAAAAATATGAATATTATTTACTGACGAAGATATTTCTGATTTCTATGAGCTTTCCTTCAGTTTTATTCATCACAATTCTTTCTTAGGTATATCTATTACTTTGGGGGTCTTTTGTCCGGAGCTATCAAGATGAATAGCAGCCCCCTCTTCCTCCACCAGGTTCTCATTCCATCCCTGCCTAACTTCCAAGGAGAAAGAGGTTGGTTTTCTTGTTCATGTGTCAAAAGTATTGAAAAACACCCCTTTATCAATGAATGAATCAATCAGAACCTCATTGGTTGTCCTGTGAAAGTGAAGTCATATTGAAGAAGACATTTTGAACACATTTTGTGTGGTAATTAGGTGTACTTTCACTTGAGTACAATATTATGGTAGTCTTTTCATCCCGGTTGTAGAATGGTTCATCCCTGGTGTATCCTGACGCTGATGAATCCCAGCAATGTTAACCATGTAGAATGCCATCGCTGGTCGCATTCAGTGCTCCCACCCACACAAACAGTGTATTTATCTTTAATCTGATGATAGACTCCATCAGGATAGAAGGATGGCATTCAGCACATTCCTGCGTCCAACTTCATGATGATGGTTGATGATACTCCTTCTGTCTCTACAGGTTACTACCCTTTCCTGAAGATCTACCAATCCATGCAGTTGGTCTACACGTCAGGCATATAGTGAGTCTTTTGTGACTTATCAACCGTGGTCTGCATTGCACACAGCAGCTGGATAGGTGCAGATTCTGGAAGAACTAGAACGCTTTCTGTGTTGTTTATCCCAATTTCTGCCTAGTAACGAGTGTCCCACTCTTGTTTGTAATGGCAATCGCTACCTTTCCATGTTTCATTAACCCTTAGATGCACGAGTGACTGGACCCTACACTCTTCCATAAGTGGGTTAAAAATGACCCATACTAGAAATAAATGCGTTTTTATGCCAATTTTGCCATTTTGGTTAGGAATAATCACTTCTATGATATTTAGTATTATATTTAGGACCACACAAGAATGATTTCATCCAGCATCTGTATGACCATTCCAGCTGTGTATCTAGCAGCTAAGGCATGGATGAGGAAACAAAAACAACAATACATACAGTAATGTATAGTAATGTCAGCTAGTTATAAAGTAGGCTAATTTGTTGATAACATGACTGTTATGAAAGACACATACACAATATTATATATGAAGATAATACTTGTTGTATTAGCACTTTATGTGTAAAATAATCTTCCTGAGGGGTGACATGTGTGGTCTACAGTTAATTTATTCCTGACAGCCAAAGAATCAAAGGTTCCTATTGGATTCCATAGAAAATGCATGCGTAACGCAAAAACAAAAATTTCTTAAAATTTATAAAAGGTAAGTTAAAAATGTGAATGGTATGATAGCAAAAACATATCTTTTGAGGAATACCTGGAATATGAAATGATTTTTAAAAAATTCATTATGAAGATTTCAAGAAAACAACCTGACCAGGTAATTTTTGACCCACTTATGGAAAGTTGGGGTAGTAACACAAAAACAAAATTTTCTTAAAATGTATAAAAGGTAAGTTAAAATTGTGAATGGTATGATAGCAACAACATGTTTTTTGAGGAATACCTGAAATATGAAATGATGAAAAATTTTCAAGAAAACAATCTGACCACTTATGCATCTAAGGGTTAAGGTCAAAATGATGCCAAAACCCAGATCATCAGTGCTATACTAGTATACAAATAAAACCTTCTGTCGTTAGTCTATCTTGTATCTGTAGTCATCTGATTTGTTTATGCTCTCTGTTTGGTCTACAGTGACCTACAAGGAAGTGGAGGAAGGCGACTTTGCGTGACCATCGAGCCAGCGCTGCTACTTAAAGGTGACATCATGGTGAGTGACAGGAAGTGACAGAGCAGACCGGATGATATCGTGACTTTATCTGAAACAAATGAACTGGAAAGGCCAAGTCTGTGGAGCCATGCCAATGCC
The DNA here is from genome assembly GCF_030265055.1 of Doryrhamphus excisus. Taxonomy (NCBI): domain Eukaryota; kingdom Metazoa; phylum Chordata; class Actinopteri; order Syngnathiformes; family Syngnathidae; genus Doryrhamphus; species Doryrhamphus excisus. The sequence continues at coordinate 14,369,246 of NC_080475.1, read as the reverse complement.
GGTGTATAAAGCACTGATGTGTGTTTTATTTTCTCACATTATTCCGCTCTCTGCTGCCCCCTGCAGGTCAAGTGCTATCACAGGCGAGCCCAGACTGCTGACAGGGACGATGTGTTCAGGCTGCAGTTCCACACCTGCACCATTCATGGAGCTCAGCTATGGTTTGGCAAAGGGGAACTAGATGGTGCTTGCACAGGTATATTTACTAATTATTACGAACATGTAGTAGATGAATTAAAATATTGTACTATGAAACACAGTATTACTTCACATACTGCTTATAGTTGTACTATATGGGTTTCCTGCTTTTTTTTCCCCCCAAGATGAGCGTTTTCCATCTGATGCCACAGTGGAGTTTGTCTTTTCCACTGGACCTGAGAAGATCAAAGGTTGGTTTACAAATCAATTAAAAGCCAATCACAGGACACATATAGACAAACAACCATTCACACTCACATTCATACCTATGGACAATTTGGAGTCGCCAATTAACCTAGCATGTTTTTGGAATGTCAGCGGAAGCCGGAGTACCCGGAGAAAACCCACACATGTTTTGTCTCTCCACAGGTCGCGAGTACCACAAAAACGACCCGGCTGTCACCGTGGATTACAACACCGCTGACCCAGTAGTCCGCTGGGATTCTTATGAGAACTTCAACCAGAGATACCAGGACAGTCTTGACGGTAATATGTCACCATGTCTCAGTTCCGCTTCTAAAATGCCTTAGAAAGGAAATCAAACGATTTATCTTTGTTTACGTCACAGATATCGCCCACACAAGAGGCCCCCTGGATGGGAGTCTCTACGCTCAGATAAAGAAGCGCCGGGGTCCAAGTTCTGGTTCTCTCTCTTCAACCAATGGCAGCAGCCCTCGAGAGGATGATCAACCTGACCGTTTTCTTCCTCAACGTTCCGACTCCGCTCTCTCCGCCCATTCCAGCCCTTTCAATCAATCATTCATCCACCCAGACCACCACGATGAGCCGATACGCCCACCGCCTCCCACCAGACAAGAGCGAGAGGAACTTGAGCGTCTTCTCGGAGGCATTGAAGGAAGTGGGGATGCAGAGCGAGAGACCGCCATTTTAGATGATGGCGATTCCTCACCCTCGGAACGGAATGGGACACCGAGGCTTGGTCGGTCCTGTTCCTGCCGGGATGGATACCGGTCCCAACGATGTGCAGAACCTGGATGCGACCGCACTCTCCTCATGCCGAATGGTTATTGTCTTGATCGGGCACCCGGCACCAACGGGCACCACGGGGCAACTCCTTCTCCCATCGCTAACTCAGCTGCTCCCCCCTCACACATGGACCTTTGCCAGCACTACAGTCCACATCCACATCATTCCCTCCCGCCTCCGGATCTAGTGTGGGACCGACAGAGTAGCCAGCAACACTTCCTGCACCGCTCCTTCTCCGAAGCACCCTCGTCACGTCACCACTGCCCTTACCCTCCTCTCGACCCTCACGGCCACCCCCATCACCACCCTGTGTCCGCACCGGCTCGCCTCTGCTGCCGAGAGGATGACTACAGCCCCTACCATCATCTTCTTCCGCATCATCACCACCATTCCCACCCCAAATCCACTGGCAACCCATCCTACCATGACATGATGCTACTAGACAGTGCGTCTCCCTCTGGCTGCCCGTGCAGGGACTGCAGCATAAGAAGAGAAGACGCGGTGGCTTATCACAGCTTGAGGCTGGACCGCGGTGACGGCTTCCAGTGGGACAGAGAGGGCGAGATGGGCCTACGAAGAGCCCGGGAAACAGAGTTAGCACGAGGAAACTCCGAGATCCACTGGGAGAGGCGAGGCCGGGAGTTGTCCCTCCCTTGGGAGCAAGACAGAGAGGCGGAGCTTCAGTGGGAAAGAGAGAGGGAAGCAGACTACTGGCACAGGAGGGATGCCATAAACTCCTACGGCCCACAAAGTCACAATCATTCTGCCTTCACCTTTGACCCCTTGCCGTCGTGCCACCCCGCATATCCTGAGGCGTCACGTTCCCACGCTCATTCCCACCTAGACCTCAAGTACAGCAGCAGCAGCAGCGGCTACCAGACACCCCGACAGGCGTGTCCCTGCTCGCCTTACCAGCCGTCGCCGTCCGAAAGCAGGGGCTACGCATCAGGCTACCAGTCCGAGTCCACTTCGCCGCTTCCTCCCGCTTCATCCGTCACGGGTCCCTGCAGCCATAGCAACGGGTCATCTGAGCATAATCACAACTACCACCGTCACCATCCAGACGTGCCACAATCATACGGCTCTGACTCACACACTGGTGAGACACGCAAACAAAACATTCCTTTTATGCTGCAAAAACCACTAAATGTTGTGGTTTGTTCACTTCCTCTTCTAGATGGCCTGCGGAACTCTGGTGAATGCGTGGGTTGGAGGGATCACATCACCAACGGTTCCTTCAAGAGGGCGCACAGAGATGGCCACGGTGCTTCTTCCACTCCATCAGACATGTCTGGACCGTCCACACCCGTCCACACTAGCAGTCCTCCAAGCACACAGGAAAGGTATCTCATGGATTTAAGCTGTGTACACACAGTGTTGTTACTGTAGAAAGAAATACAAAACAGTAATAGTCACGTCTCCATTGCAGTCCCAGTCCAGGTAGAGAACACGACATCCGTAAAACAGTCATCAGCAGTGACTACGTGGCATCCCAACCTCAGAATGGACACCATTCCTCTGATAATGTTGTCCAGCAGTCCACGGAAACGTCGTTAATAAGCAGCACTGACTCATCATCGCCACATGCAGACAAACCGTCACACTCAGAACCGCACAACCACTGCAAAGCACCAACCGTCCCGTGCCCGACAACACAACAGCAGCACTGTTGCTACGAGGTGCCATCATCAACACCCAACGCTGTTGCCTCACCTTCGTCGGACCACCACACCCAACCTCCCACTCTGGAGAATCACCCATCAGAAGCTGCAGCTGTGCCGTCTTCTGCGACACAGGCAGTGTGTCATCCTCCCAGCCAGACTCAAACCACCAACACACAAGTCAATGGATGTTCTTCCCCACCCACAGAAGCACCCAAAATATCCAGCACCTCCGATTCTCCAAGTGCACCCATATCTCCAACTTCAACATCATCTTCCGTCCAAGCTGCATCCAGTAGCATGGATGGCTCCCCTGTTTCTAGTAGTCCAGTTCCTGGTTTTGCCACACTGGGTCGGAAGCTAATGATGAGCGGTTCTGACCTCCACCACCATTCCACACCCACCCCTCACCACCACTACCCAGGCATGGAGCACAATCCCGCTACGGACACCAACAAGAAGCACCATTACCCCCCTGCTCACCCACTACATCTCCACCCATCATCCAGTTCCAGCTACTCTACCATCACCATCCCACTTCCTCACCCTCAGCCACCCCTGCCGGAGAAGAGACACCCACCCGTGTCGCCTGGCCCACCAAGTGATGAGGCAGAAGCTGAAAAACCAGCCATGAGCACGTCTGGCAACACTCAGCATCAGCACCACGTTACTTTCTCGCCCACCGTAGGGGAAATCGCACCGCTTGAGAGTGATATCATCGGGTCTGAGGAGCCTGAGGATGGGAATAGAGTCAGTGTGAAGTTTGTCCAGGATAGTTCGAGGTTCTGGTACAAGCCTGGCATCTCCAGGGAACAAGGTAAAAAAGGAGATATTAATCATCTGTTCCAGTGTCCAAAACTTCTATCTCACCATGCACATCCCTAACATATTACTCTTTCTTGACTGTAGCAATTGCTGCTTTGAAGGGGAGAGACCCTGGAACCTTCCTGATCCGGGATAGCAATTCCTTTCAGGGGGCGTATGGTCTAGCACTGAAGGTGGCCACACCTCCTCCTAATGTCCACAACCATAGCAGCAAAGGTAAAAAAAACAAGATAAGTTATGCCTTTATTCGTCCCTCAGTCGGGGAAATTTGCATTGCACAGCAACAAGAGTACAGAATCAGTTAAGCAGTACAAAGTACACAATATAATAAAAATAAACAATATAAACAACCCAAGTATTAACAAATCAACAATTTTACCCAGTTATATACAAATAAAGTTTGCAGATAATACGAAATTAGTTGAAATATATGACCAGTCTATACACTATGAGATCTTGCTAGTGAGTTAATATGAGGCATTATAGAAATACTTACTTAGAACTTAATATATTTAATATACTTAGAGCCTTAATATTGCACAGTGAATGGAGTCTTTAGTAAATATACTGAATATAAAAAACAGTATTGCACAGATGTACATAGTGGTGTAGAAGACAGGATTATGTAATTTATGTAATTTTTACTAGAGCTCATTAAGTTACCCAGAGTGATAATACCCACACGTTAACCGTATTACTCCGTTCCTACAGTGGGCGACCCCCTGGAACATTTGGTGAGACACTTCCTCATTGAAACAGGCCCTCGAGGAGTGAAGATTAAAGGGTGTCAGAATGAGCCGTACTTTGGTAAGCATTAGTATTTGTAATGTCCATCCATTACCAACGTACTGTAAATGCTCCAATGAAGGGTGTTGAAATATGTGTAACCCAATGACAGCATTGTGAGCTAGCTGAAATTAACTCGTTTCACATAAGGATTGTGAATGATGGGCAAAATTCCTCTTTAAAATGTTCCTACTAAGTTGTTTCCAGTGTTTTACATTGTTTATGTGCATTCAAAGGAAGTCTGTCTGCATTGGTCTATCAGCACTCCATCACGCCCATCTCTTTGCCCTGTGCACTGAAGATCCTCGAAAAAGGTCAGAAGTCCTTAACTTATTTGTTAAACTATGTGTACTTTTGTCTGAGTGGTCTCCATCTTGTCAGATTTGATCGGGGATGTGCAGGAGGTTCAGCCTGTGAGTAACATCAGCACCGCTGCTGACCTCCTCAAGCAAGGAGCAGGTGAGTCCACTCTGTAGTCACTATCATAGCTCTGACATATAGGCTTGGAGATCCGCCATCTCATCGTTCATTTTTATCAATCCTCAGCCTGTAACGTCCTCTACCTGAACTCTGTGGAAACGGAGTCTCTGACTGGGCCTCAGGCCATCGCCAAGGCAACAGATGCTACACTGGGCCGCAGCCCTCGCCCCGCTGCCACAGTAGTCCAGTTTAAGGTGACATCACAGGGCATCACACTGACGGACAGCCAGCGCAGGTACCACATATCACAATGTTATTATTATTATTATAACAACAGTAATAATAATAATAATATATATTTTTTTACTTTTACTTTGTGTGTGTTCCTATTCACAGTACACAATCTAAAGAAGTAACCTACAAGTCATAATTTCTAGATATTAATAAATAAGTACAGGCTATATGAGCAATACATTATTATTATTATATTTTATAATAGGAATATTCTTAACAATAATGATAATAATAATTATTATTATCATTATGATTATTGTTAAGAATATTACTATTATTATAAAATAATGATCATAATCATAATGATTATAATGATTATGATTATTATTTTAAAATAATAATACTCTTAATAATAATTATTATTATCATTATTATTATTAAGAATATTATTATAAAATTATTATTATTTTATTTTATAATAATAGTAATATTCTTAACAATAATGATGATAATAATAATTATTATAATTATCATTGTTAAGAATATTACTATTATAAAATAATGATCATAATCATAATGATTATAATTATTATTATTATTATTTTATAATAATAACATTCTTAATAATTATTATTATTATCATTATTATTATTATCATTATTATTATTATTAAGAATATTATTATTATAAAATGTTATTATTATAAAGTTGCCACTATTATTTTATTATTACTGTACATTACAAATTGTCAAAGAAAATATAAAAATACTAATAGTAGTTATAAAGTAGAGTCAGGTTCATGCCAAAATGTAACGTTTGACCTTAGTTCATAGATCCAGATATACTTCATATGTACAGTAGAGCCCCCCCTTAGTTAAGGTCTAATGCACATTGCTGTCATGTCCTCCTTTGTCTTCTTCTAGGGTTTTCTTCCGCAGACATTACCCAGTGAACAGTGTCACCTTCAGCAGCGTTGACCCCAACGACAGGAGGTACGACAGTAGACCACCCACAAGACTGTAACTACAGATGGAACTTGAACTAACCTAAAATCAGCACCCCTGGATCACTTGGCTGCATCTGTTGCTGTGATCTTGGCATGGTTGTTTGTGTATGTTAGATGTATGAGATGTATGAGATGCATGATAGCGAGAACCAGCATCTGTGTGTGTGTGTGTGTGTGTGTGTGAGAGAGCATGCTGGCTGCAGCTGCCTGAGCCTGCTCTTTCTTTCTCTTTGAAATAGGTGGACTAACTCAGACAACACCACTGTTAAGTAAGTGCTCTGTTGTTTGTTGGCATGTGGTAGATATAATTAGAAGAATAGTTGCATGGCATCAAGACTGTATGCCTGGCAAAAATATGAATTACTAGAAATAATCATGTGACATTTTCACCAAGTGCTAACATTCTACCCCTCTCATCTCCATTTAAGAGTTTTTGGTTTTGTCGCCAAGAAGCCAGGCAGCTTAGCGGAGAACGTCTGCCACCTGTTCGCCGAGCTGGACCCTGAACAACCCGCCGCGGCCATCGTGAACTTCATCAACAAGGTCATGTTGTCGCAGCGGCGGTAGATGTCACAGCGATTATTATATTGCCTTGTTACAGTAGGAATGTTACATTTTTTAAAAGGCGCCACATCGTCCTCTATCGACCCGTATCACAAAGCTGCTTGGCTAGTATGTCGCCATGGTAACACAAAGCATGAAGATGATTCAAAAGAACATTTAACATTCCTTCCAGGTTAAAATATCATTAAATATCATAAATGCAGTAGAACCAATACATTTAGTGAAGCAGCTTTGTGATTCCACTTGCATAGGATGATGATGATGATGATACAGGGTTATATAATCAGTCTAGCTAGTGCATTAGTAGCATCACAGACTGTTAACACATCATAACAGGAAGTAAACAAGACCAAAGACTATTATGTTGTTTAGTTTCGCAGTACCCACGCAGGGGTGGGGTTGCGAGGAGAAGGGGGGTGGGGTGGGGCTTTCCATCATCGAGTCCACTTGTGTAACTACGACAATCCTGTTTATCCCCCCCCACTCATACACTGTTCATGACGACAAGTGGAGAAGCCGGGGAGCGCAAACAGTCATGTTAACTTCCTTTAACCAAGTGTGTGTGTGTGTGTGTGTGCGCGTGTGTATGTATGTAGGAGGCGATTTGAAAGTATTCAGATGTGTGTCGCTCATAATTGAAAGGAACGTAAGTGAAACGAGTGGGGGAAAAAGGCGACCTAAGGAAAAGCGTACAGTGTTATTGTACAGTTATTTTAGTGACTTATTAAGTCAAAACAGCGGCCAAAAGAAATGTACTTAACCAAAGATGAAGCACTCTTTGTATGAATTAATAAGCTTTTTATTCAGCTATATTTTTGTACTTTAACGCCTTCTTGTATCTCAGCTCCGCATTTATATTAGTGAGAAAACACTATGTTTATTACAGCAATAATATATTGTGGTCTTTGTATTTACCTCCGTGTTGATCTCTGTATTATGTAGTAATATATTTTCACATGCAGCTATAGGACCATGTATGAGACATACAGTAATAAGGAAAGTGTTTTCTTCAAAAAGGATATTCTGCTATTTTGTATGCAAAAAAAAAACAAGGAAGAATAGAATAAAGTGATAATGATGTGGTACCTTACATTGTCATTCATGGAATATTATAACAAGGTTTATTCACAGTTCCTTTAATGCTTCTTTGGAGGAAATCACACAGGCATTTATTATTAAAAAAAATCAAAACAAATATATATATAGTTTTTTATACAAACAGCAGAAAAAAATCATCTATAAATCTATACAAGACATGGCTAATGGCTTAAAGATACCATCCAAAACAGTTGAAATGCACTTCATGAGGCAGGAGTGTAGCTTCACTTCATCTACATAAAATCGCCTTAGTTAAATGTGCATCAGTAAAAACAAAATGGTGCAAGAAGTGCTTTTCATATAGCTACGTAAACAACACAGCAGTTTGTACCAAGGCACTTGGAAAAATACTACAGTTGCAGTCCTGGATTCTCAACACATGCCAGTGCAGCGTTAAATAAGGCCCACAAAAAAATATTCCCTTAAAGAGCGTATCTTTGGAATGCATGTACTTTGTTAGAGAACTGTTTATCTAAATCTTTAAAAAAAAAACAACAACAACTAAAAGCCCAACATCGCTTTAATGAGATTCAAAAACCGACCTTCTTTCGGCTTTTGACTCTCCATCCTGTTCTCGTGCTGTGGCAGCTAAAGGTGGCTGTGGGCTGAGATGGGATGCTGCTGATGCTGGTGGTACGAGGTGTTGGAACCGCAGTCAATGTAGCGATATGCTTCCAGGCTGTTCTGGGACGTTCGCACCATGTGTGAGGTTTTCACGGAGGTTCTGCAAAAGTGTGTTGACAAAGGGGAGGAGCCACAAACACGTGATTTTCCATAATACTGTAAGATAATTTCAAATAACTGAAATTAAAAACATGAATGTAAAGCCATACTTACTGCATAAAAACAAGTATGTTGTGGACCTTGATGCTGGGCATGGTGCAGAAGGCACTGATGGAGACAAAGGGGACAAATTACACATTAGACTTTTGATTAGAGCCACTCTTTTGCCTACTACTGTTTAAATGTAGCTGTTTAAAACAGGCATCTACCATCATTAATAGCTTTTTATTCAAAACAGTGAAAGCTCTCATTGGACTTTGTTTTATTTGCTTGACACTTACTAGACGTACGGCGCACTGCTGCCTATCTCCACGCTGACTGTGTAGTCCACCTGTGCGACATTAAATAACAGCAAATTAAGCACATAGGTATAATGAGATAATATCTCCAGTGACGAACGATACTTACCCGGCGCTGACTGAGGGGCAAGATGGTAGTCGCGTCGTTGAGCTGATGCGTCCCGATCACCTTCTTCATGTAGAGCACCTGACAAGTGATGCTCTGGACTCGCACCGAGAAGAAGTTAGGGTTGCTGAAGTTGAGTGTGCTCTGATGGGGGTAGTGGTAAGTAAAATTAAATTACAATAGTAAGGGGAGCCCTGGAGAGGAAAAAAAAAAGTATGTACCGTCATGTTCATTTGGACCTTGTTGTTAGCATGATCGAAGTGCACCGTCACCGCTCGTATCCCGTCATCCGTCACAACGACGGAGCGGGGAAAGAGGAAGAAGGCCACAAGCACGGAGGCCAGGAAACACAACATGACTGACAGAACCACATAGAGTTTCCTAGGAAAGACATGACAATGATTTTTTTTGGTACAATATTAATGCACAGACACACAAATGATTTGGGTGAGCTGATTGGTGACTTACGTTCTTTGAGGTCGCAGCCTTTGATCGCTATATGGGATCAATGCAACCAACTCATTGACTTGCTCTGTTTGGGGAGAGATGATACTAGGTCACAAAACATGGCCATTCCAACACCATAAAGGTTATGCAATTTCACATTTTCTTAGGAAATATACCTTCAAAATTGCTTTTTCATTGGCTTGTTTCAGTTTTTGGATGACATCATCACAGAAGAGTACAAAGGTACAAAGAACAGATGTGATTATGGCCATAATCACATATGTGTTGACATTACTGAATAAATGACTGTTACTAACTTGTTTCCAATAATAACAAATACAATTCAACCATTTTAACTGTCTCTTGCACTGAGTAATAAAGGATAGTTTTAGTGAAATGTGTTTTTTTTTACATTACAGTACTGTATTTTGACAATGTGGTGGTCGTGGTTTAGTAATAGTAATTTAACCTGAACTACATTAGTTAAGTTTATTTTTTTTCAACAAGCTGGACATTTGCTACATGCTAATAGTAATTAACTTCCAAGTACTTTTACCTGAGGGTATCCGTCCACTCCCTTGACACGCCGGGCATGTTATGCTGTCCTTGCCGGTAAACTCCACGTAAGGGAACTGGGCTATGTCTTCCCGCCTGACAAGCCCGTCCAAGGAGTCGTCATCGTCGGAGTCTTTCTCGTCGCCTCGCCGCCTGGAGCTCGACCTCTCCGGCAAGAGTGACAGGCTGCTCCCGCTGCGAGACAACACGCTCCCCATGGCGGCCGGGCTATGAGCCTTTCACCCAAACCACCGTCTTTGTCCCGTTGACTACTTTGCCGCTACAGGTGGGTACAGATAAAACATATTTGTTATAATAATAGTCATTTTAACTCGAAAATTAATCAGAATGTTACCTCAAGAGTTTAGCCTTATGTTGCCTTCATGTGACCTCAGGGCATTTGCGTGTCTGGAATCCATTGCTGTTTTCACTTGCTGACGAATCAATTGTGAAGTCTCGTTTTTGTGCTAGTTAAGTACGAGAGAAAACACGTATTCAGTCTAGTCAATACGGTGTTCTTTTTTTAGTTTTTTTTTGCTTTTTTTATTGCTACTTAAAATACGCGCATGTTAACTAGCCTACTCTTAAAACAGGACCGCCAACTCCCCATCCACTTCCGTATTATTTCATGCGCTGGTTTGGCCGCCATGATGGTGAGCAGAATCCAGAAACATTGCATTGTAAACATATCCTCGGCATGTTCTGCTCAGCCATAAATTAGTCGTAATACTTAATATTCTCCTAATATTTCTTGTGAAATTGTAAAAAATACTGCCCTTTTTAAAAACATTTTTTTGTTTTCTTGGTGAATTGTATTTTTACAATGTGCCGTGGGCTAACACAAAAATACTTCTACCTTGTGGTTAAAGCAAAGACTATGTACTGTTGGGATTGTGACATTCCGCCAAACAACACTAGAGGGCACTAGAAGGCAAAGAAATAGGCAGGGCAAAAAATTACTGCAATTTTTCCAAGTTTCATCACTGTATTTGTGTACTTTTAAGTTTAGTGAGTACTTTTCCACTGGTTTTTATCAGCGACAAGGCGGGGACTGGTTGCCAGCCTATCACAGGGCACACAGTGACAATCATTCCCACTCACATTCATATTTACAGACAATTTTGAGTCACCAATTAAACCTAACATGTTTTTGGAATGTGGGGTGAAAACACATGCACACAAAGGGAGAACATGCAATTTCCACACAACAGAGATTTGAACCCAGGTCTTTCCGACCGTGTCCAGCATGCTAACCACTCGTGTGAGAGAGTGTGAAAGTACAAGAAAGTGTTTTATAGCTTTGGACAAACATTGGGCCTTCACACGTTTGTTATTTAGTGGCCTTAAAGGCCAACTTTGTCAGGCTTGTAAAGACCGTGGAGAAATAATGTCCACTTGTCAGTAGATGGGACTTATACACAAGTGAAACAATAAATTAAAAAAAAACTAAATTTCATCTTAATAATGACCAGATATGACTATATATATATATATATATACTCGTCTTTCAGTCAGACTGTAACACACATGTACATTTCTGCATAAAATCACCATCAAATGTGATCTGATCTTTGTCAAAAATCACACAGATGAAAAAACAGTGTCTGCTTTAACTAAAACCGCCCAAACATTTGTAGGTTTTCATATTTTAATGAGGATAGCATGCAAACAATGACAGAAGGGGGTGGAATAAATAACTGAAACCTCTGCCTAAGGAGACTTAAAAAGCAATTGAAACCAATTTTTACCAAACAATTGAAGTCAGGTGTGTGCCCAATCACTGATGAGTGGCTTAAAGCTACTGTGCCCACTATAAAACATAAACCAGTTCAGTTACTTATTCCTACCCATGTCTGTCATTGTTTGCATGCTATCCTCATTAAAATATGAAACCCTACAAATGTTTGTGTGGTTGTAGTTAAAGCAGACACTGTTTTTTTTCATCTGTGTGATTTTTGACAAAGATCAGATCACATTTAATGGTAATTTTATGCAGAAATGTGAGAAATTCCATAAAGTTCAGATACTTTTTTATACCACTGTATAGCGTGGAAAGGAAAAGACATAGAAGACTGTTGGCAATGTTTGTGTAAAATATTCCACAGTGGTTAGTCATTATTTCCTGGGTACTGAACTGAGGCTAAATTCAAAACAAACGATTAAAACAGATTAAACTGTATCGGTGACAAGGCTACTGTCATCACATAACAGTTAAATTTTTCCAGCATAATATATGACGAGGATGTAATGATACTGTGTTGAGGTCGAGTGCCATCGACTAGTCCCACTAAAAAAGAAGCATACAGATGTTTGCAAATATTTGAGCGTGTGCTTCCTGTGTGTGCTTTCATGGCAGCTCTTTGGAAAATTTGGATTCATCGAACCGCAGCAGTGAAAGACGGTCATTGTCTGCAGCCTGATAGCAAACATTCAGAAGCAGTTAGTGCTTCTAGAACTTTTAATGAATAATCAGGTACATTTGCAGGGGTTTGCAGTCGGGAATCTTACACACACACTGTGACGTTATGACCGAGGCATGATATTAACTAACAAATGAAGACGTATATCTTTCCAAAATGTCCCCTTGTTGCTTAGACAGACAATTCCATAATGCCCCACAGAGCTTTGTTGGCCTTTTCATTTCATTCCGCTCCACGTGAAGCACATGAAGCGAGAGCACAGTCAACCAACTTTAATGAACAGCTGCCATATCAGCTTTTCTTATCACGGTGCTTTCGAAAGGACTCAACCCCTCCCGCCTTCCTCCTCCTTTCTGTCTTTCTACTTTCTCCCCCCCCCCCCCCCCTTGACATTTTTTTCCCACATTCTTGGCAGTCAAACTTCTCCCATGAGATCTTCCAGTCGACTGTCCAACTCCAAAGAAAATGTCAGTTAGGGTTTATTTTCTGCTCCTGAATTACACTTGTTTTGCATTATCTGGTATATTTGCATGTAATTGTACATTTCAAGACTGCATTACTTGTACACGCGGCACTACTATGAGGCCCCCGCCTTGATATGAAAGTTTAATGTTAGTGCGACCCGCGCAAGTTTGATATGGATGCTGTATGGTATCATGTACCCAGAAAAAATTATTACGTTTGATTAATGTTCATGTTAAAGGTTAAATAACTGTTAATAGTTATCCTCCCTCTCCGTGTGGAAGTGGTAAGTTTTTGGCTATTTAAGTTTAAAGGAAATAACTTGAAGGCTACCGTTTAGGTCGCTAGCTCTCTAGTTTGCGAGTTAGCATGTGTCTCAAGACCCTGCAGTTGCGCAATATGTTGTAAATAAAAAAAGTATAAATGTGACTATAGTCGTGTTTTGTCATGTCTACGGGGCTCTAATAATGCTTTGTTAATTTTAATCCGAAAAAAAAATTGTCTACCCACCAACTATATGTGGCTTCTTAATTTTTAATTATTTGCCGTTTTATTATTATTATTATATTTATTTATTTATTACTGATTGATTGATTTTCTTTATTCTTGATTTGTTTATTTATTTTTCATCTTATTTTGTGTAGAAAAATAATATCAGAGCTTTTCTTGTAGAAAATTGGAACCAAAGCAAAGTTTTTAAAATTTTTTTGTTTTTAATAAATGCGTTTTTTTTTGGTTTTTTTTGAAAACCTGATGCGGCCCAGTCTCACCCAGACCCGAGCTCCAGATGCCCCCTAGTAAATTGAGTTTGAGACCCCTGCTGGAATGTAATTCCAGTTAAGATTTTGGCATTATGGTGTCATAGATGGAAGGAAACTGCAAGGATGAACATTATTGTGGACTCAATTCCCAAACATTCCTGTTTGATTCAGTCACTACTTTTGTCTAAGCATCCACGTGTAATGTAATCCGATTTAGCAACACCCACCTGAGTTGGGTGCAAAGAGACTCGACAAGTGACGTCAGCTGAAGCTTGGCCTGACGTGATCTAGTTGTTTGGGTGGATTGTCCCCGTGGGGTTTACATCAGACTGTGTGTGTGTTAGCGTTGGACAAATATTCATTTGTTTTCACCATTCATGTGATAAAAGCTGCAAGGGTCAATGTCGGGAGTTAAGAATCGTCTGTCTGACAGACTGTAAACCGAACACAAGACATTTCTTGTTTAAACTGATAAGACTTAATTTTATTTCATTATGTTGGAAATCCATCCATCCATTTTCCTCCGTTTTTTCCGGGTCCGGGTCGCGGGGGCAGCAGTCTCAGTAGGGAAGCCCAGACTTCCCGGTACCCGGCCACCTCCTCCAGCTCCACCGGGAGGACACCAAGGCGTTCCCAGGCCAGCTGTGAGACATAATCCCTCTAGCGTGTCTTAGGTCTGCCCTGGGGCCTTTTCCCGGCTGGGCATGCCCAGAACACCTCACCACAGAGGCGTCCGGACTAGACGCCCAAGCCACCTCAACTGACTCCTCTCGATGTGAAGGAGAAGCGGCTCTACTCTGAGCCCCTCCCAGATAACTGAACTCCTCACCATAGGGTCATGGCCTATGTTGGAAATGACACTGAAAAAAAATATTATTAGTGATGCCCGTGAACACAACCCCTCATTGCTTATAATAACAGTTTAAAGCAGGGGTCTCAAACTCAATTTACTTGGGGGCCACTGGAGCTAGGGTCTGGGCGAGACTGGGCTGCATCAGGTTTTCCAAAAAACCCCAAAAAAACACATTTATTAAACACATTTATCGCACTAACATTTAACTTTCATATCAAGGCGGGTGCTTCAAACTAGTGTCCTGCGGGCCACATTTGGCCCGCGGGCCGCGTGTTTGAGACCCCTGATCTATACCGTACACTGTACATTTGATTGGTCCTTTTCTCTGTGGAGTCTCTCCTGGTACTCTGAACCTCCAACAGTCCAAAACATGCATGTTACCCATTAAAAAAAAAAAAAAAAACTCAGGTAGAACTGCCAATTGTGGTGGAAAAGTCTATTAAAAACAGTTTTGCGGATAGTCCAGCGTTGCTCATGTTCAATCCCATATTTTGCTCTGCAACTCCAACCACTTCTGCCTGATGTTTGCCTTTTTAGGCAAGTTCAAAACTGAACAAATATTTCCTGGAAGCCATTGGTGTTAGCTCCGTGCTAACACAGTGAAATCTTCGCGGCCCGCGGGCCAAATGTGGCCAAATGTGGCCCGCAGGACACTAGTTTGAGACCCCTGGTTTAAAGTGTGATTCAAGTGGTATACTTGTGTGCTATTTTTTTTAAGCTTGATTGACATATTGGGCTCTAATTGTGTAGAGTGGCCGGCGCTCTTTGCAATTTTCGTCAGGCGCAGCGCGGCGCACCCACGCCCAGTCTCTCCCACGCCCAGTCTCTCCCACGCCCAGTCTCTCCCACCGGCGCATTTAACGCAGCTGAGTGTAATCTTAACCAATGAAATGAACTCCGCTCATTGCCTTTAAATGGACTACACATCAGAGGCTACATCATACGTGAGGTTGAGTTGCCATTAAACATGACATCTCTTATACATCTAAATATGAGGTTATTGGCTTTTACACACATCCTCTCCCCCCCTTGAATGATGCACAATGGTATGGCCTCTCCTGTCTGTTCATATAAGGAAGATAACTAAACCAAGGCAGTGGAAGATATGGCTGGCGGTCGGTAGGAGGGGGACACTTCCCAAGAGACAAACCAGATTAGTCAGGAGAGGAAAAACACACACAAACAAATGATGTCTTCATCATGAGATCATAAGGAGTCTCCCTTACATAGACTCCCAATGGCTGACCCTGCAGACCAAAGAAGGACCTAGCACGCTTACATAAAACTCGCTCTGTATCGTGCCAACACTTTGGTCCTTTAACTTTCAGATTCATCACCCCGTCTACTGAACGTAGCTCCTCATTCCGTGAGGACGTTGACCACAGGAAATAATCGCCGACCTTGCTTTTATCTCTCCATCAGTCCTCATCGAGGTTCATAAATGTTTGCCGGCACTGATTAAACAACATTTTACAGTGTTTCGTCCATATTGGTTAATCATTACACATTCAGCTGTCATCATGGAGCTCACTTAGAAAGGTCACCTAAGTTCACTTATTACGTCACAATGTTCACCCTTGCTTCCACGAGAGATAAAGCCAGGCTCCCCGGTAGCAGCAGAGACCTTTTTTGGTCATATCGCTAATCAGTTGCCAAATAAGTCAGCCAAGCCTCTACTTCCTGCTCGACCAAACCGTGATGATATTTATTGGCACGCAGGACATGAATTATAATCCTGGTGATTAAACAGCAGATTCTTCCTCTATGATGACATACTCCATATTTACTTATTTTGTGCAAAAGTTGTCAAACACTAGAGGGAGTGAAGCTCTAATAACCGGCCCTTGAATGCAACAGCCTCCTGTTGGAAGTGGATATTTCCCTTTTCCCAAGCACTTCCTGTAGGTGACAGATCCTAACTTGTGGTTGCCAAGTGTCTTATTATTACAATACCTAATATAAGTGTGAAATATACTGTCATTGAAGTATTTACTTATATTTAGAACAGCAGAAACTACATAATTTCATGAATTACTTTGCCTAAAAAGGATGTTGCCCACAGCCGCAGCTGTGAATGTCAGTTTTTTTTTAAGTCGGATTTGTTCGAATAGGTTAAAGTAATTATAGACCAAATAATGAGGCTGAGTAAAAAAGAATAAATAAATAAAAATGGCCGACTACAATAACATATGCGTGAACGAGTGAGCTAGCTAAGCTAAGGTGAAGTCAACGGGTGTTTGATCAAGGGTTTCAGGTGTCAAGCGGCACACACACACACAAGCAACGAAAGGATTTGGCAGTTTGTTACATTGCTCAAGGGCACCTTGTCGTTGCCTTGGAAGCGAATTGGCATCTCTCCAGCAACCAGTCGCCCTCCCATTGCTTTTCCGCCATAATTCAGAGACGCCTAAAGAGTTTGGTTTCCATAGTCCAACCCTGTTTGTTCTTTTCTTTGTTGTTTTTGCTTTTGCAAAATTTGTAAAGATGGCGTTAGAGTACCTTTGTGTTGTAATAAGAGTGCGAGAACATGAGGTGTGGGGGTGTCTTTGGACTAAAAAAAAATATTATTTCTCCAGTGTATAAAAGTCACTTTAAGGTACAAACTGTGATTCTGAGAACTCGGCATCAGTTTGCAAACAAGTCTTCATGCTGTTGTTTTCATGCCCATCACTATTGTTATTATTATGAGACATTTTCTCATGGGTTAAATGCACCCCTCATTTAAATATTTACTGGCTTCTTCCCTACAGTAAATTTACTTTAAAGGGACACTTGGTGGGCACAGGTGCTTGACAACCACATTCCGAAACAGAAGCCAAATATCCTGTCCCTTTTGTCCTTTTGTTGTTTGGAACTCGCCCTGACTGAATGGGACCATATCTGAGGTGGTCCACGTCTTAGAGGTGCTGCCACGGAGGGCCCAGTTCGTTCCAAAAAACCTGCGACTGACCGACTTTAACCCTAACCACGTCTATGAACTGGACTAATATGATATTTGAATTTATTTTGTATACATGTGTTGCCCACTCGACATCCATTGCATCCTGAAAGGTATGGGGTGGGGGTTCAAATCAGCGTAGTCGTGGATCGTTGCCAGCTTGTAAAGCCCTTTGAGACTCTTTTGTGATTAAGGGCTATATAAATAAACTTACTCTACGCTTATTTAAAGAGGTTAATGAGTAAATAGTCCATTGTGCATTTTATGTTATCAGTTATTGTTTTATTGCATTTTTTTTTAGTAGAGGACAAATCATAATTTTCTACCTTGTCACTTTCGGTTCAAGGAGTTTCTGGTGGTTTTTGGGTTCCTTTCAAAAGTCGAATTAGGCACAAATATTGAGTTTAGCTGAGTCAGCTATTCAACTCCGGAGGCAAAGTCTTATTTTTTCCCCCCCACCAGGTTTTTTTCCCCCCATGCAACATGCCTGTAAAATGAAAACCGAAAGGGATCAGGTGGTGGCGCATTGCCTAGTTTTGGTCTTACTCAGGCTGATCTCTGCCCCCACCCCCACCCCACCCCAACCCCGATAGCCGTGTCCTGGCTATCACCTCTGTTGGATTTATGACATTGATTATTTTCAAGATTAAGCTGCTTTCCTTTCACTTACAACTTGTTTGTGTGTCTGCATTGACATCAGCCTCCTCAGTGCTACACAAACATGCTCATCGGTAGCTGCAAAATGAACAGTAACTGGAAATCTCTTTTAAGTCTATACAAACACTGCACTCGTGGCCCACAAAGTATTACACGAACACACGCAAATATGGTGAGATTTCGTCTTGCGCGTGTCAAGATAAACATTTTGGTTGTTAACCAAAAATGCGATAACCTAGATGGACTTTAACCAAGGTATACTACTGTATTTGATTAAAAAATGTGAGTTAGCTCGACTTTTCCACTTTTGCTGTTTTTATCTCCAATTGTCTCATGCTGAGAAAGTTCATGATACGGTTTTATGAGGGCTACAGTTTGAATCCGGAGCTGATTATTTCTATTTCCATTATATCCGATGGGAATCATGTTTCAGTCGCCTCCGAGAATGGTTCCACTGTATTTATTTCCCAGAAGCCCGATGGTAAAATTTGTTTATTTACTCTCTCGTTTTGTCCGCAGGACCAAAATTTTCGTGGACCACAAAGTATTACATGATCACAAGCAAATATGGCGAGATCTCGTCTTGCGCGTGTCAAGATAAACAGTTTGGTTGTTAACCAAAAAT
Source organism: Doryrhamphus excisus (assembly GCF_030265055.1). NCBI lineage: Eukaryota > Metazoa > Chordata > Actinopteri > Syngnathiformes > Syngnathidae > Doryrhamphus > Doryrhamphus excisus. The sequence goes on along the minus strand of NC_080475.1, from coordinate 14,350,561 downwards.
GTGATAACCTAGATTAGTTTAGGACTTTAACCAAGGTATTGTACAACCAAGGTACACTGTATTTGATTAAAAAAATGCGAGTTAGCTCTACTTTTCCACTTTTGCTGGGTTTTTCTACAATTGTCTCATGCTGAGAAAGTTCATGATAAGGTTTTATGAGGGCTACAGTTTGAATCCGGAGCTGATTATTCCTATTTCCATTATATCCGATGGGAATCATGTTTCAGTCGCCTCCGAGAATGGTTCCACTGTATTTATTTCCCAGAAGCCCGATGGTAAAATTTGTTTATTTACTCTGTCTTTATTTCCGCAGGACCAAAATTCTCATGTTGCTGAGCAACCAAGTATCCGTCTTTCCAGTAAGTACACATCTTGTTAGTTCTACTATCAAAACAGCTTTTATCAATAATTTTAGTGAGTGTTTGGAGTTCCTCCATCATTACTGCAGTTTGTTTACTTTGACTTTATTTTGGCTTCACGTTTTCTTGTTCTCTCACAAACACACACCCTCCTCCTCACTGGGAGGACATCCAGGGACTCTTATGAAACACACCCAGCAGATGTGTGACGGTAAAAGTGAAGAGAAATGATTCATGGTGTGTGTCTACGGCTAAGCCCGTTAACTGTTTTACTGCAGAAAAAGGGAGGCGGAGATGAAACAGCAGCGCTTTTACTTAGTCTGATAGTTTTGAATGGAAAGGAAAGTCCAATTTAAATTGTTTATCTGAAGTACTCACAGCCGCTGATAACTTCTCACGGAGGTGCTGTTGAAGGCCAAGTTCTTGTCTGCCAAGTAGTACAAAAAAAAACTAGGAACTCTGTGATGCAATATGCATGCAACACTGACATGAAATCATATTTAACCATTTATAGGAATCTCAAATACACTGATATTCCCACTAGGGGTTCAGGAAATGATTGTAGTGTCTTTTTCCCAGCATGCTTTGCGGGACTGCTTTGTAAATACTACTACTTTATATCAAGCTAGTATGGTTACATTGCTACAGATAGTTTAGACAAGCGATGTATGTACGTTTGTGGCATGAGTGGCAATGGATGACGTCCATTGTTAGCTAACTTATATTAAATGGTTTACTCTGGCTAGAATGCACAGAAAAGGGAAAGAAATACTGTTTGTGTTGATGTTTCAAAATTCCCAAAAAAGTGCAGTTCCCATTTAAGGAGTAAGATTCCTAACTGACCATGCGTGTTGTCAGTTATTGCCAAAGTTAAGATTAAACTTAATTCCACTGCAACGTCTCATTAGCCACGTATACATGGACCCAAATATTCCAATTCCATTCGGTTTATTTGCTCAAATGGAAAGAATCTAACCTTTGTATACACCTCATTCCGAAAGAAAATTGCCAATCCGAATATATATATAATCGGATCCTTTTCCCAATCCGATTGAGGTATCTTGTACCCGCTCAATCGGAAAGTTGTCAGACTGCATTCTTTTTTGTGGTGTTTTTCTTCTTCTGTTGTTTATTGGCGGTTGGCAAGCAGCTTTCGTGTGCATTACCGCCATCTGTGGAACAGAATCTAATCTTCTTATACTTTATTCATAAGTCCAGTTTTATTAAAAAAGAAAATATATATCTATATAAAACATGTGCCGAGTTTAATTGTAAAATATTAGCAAGATTGAACTTTATCTTTTCCTGTTCCCGGGTGCGTTCTTTCAGCGAATGCTGAGATATGACGTAACACGCAGCTCGAGGCGTTCTTCGATTTAAAAAAATGGAGTTTGTTTTTGATTCAAACTAAATTTCAAGACTGGACGAACAAAAAACTGGCAATACGGAGTTATTCCAACAAGTGAAAGAAAAACTCGAGGAAGTCGGTATCACGTGATGTTGATGTTTACGTTTTACTGCGTATGCCCCATTGACTATTCTGGTTGATTATAGCGCCGCATGTAGACACGCAATTGGAATATTCCTTTCCATGGATACCATTGCTTTTGGAAAGGTCATTCGGAAAGAGAAAAACTCCTCATGTAAACGTGGCTAATGTTGTTGGTTCTGCATCAATCAGACTTCAGGACCAAACAGAAGCTAAAAGCAATAATATATCTGTCCCCCGCCCCCATTATTGCATTTTATTTAGATTATAAGTCTAATTGTGGTACAGTCCTCTTACTAATAGTAATATATTTATTTCACACCCCACTGAACCTACCAGCTTTGACTGAGGTTTCTCCTATGGTGATGTTAGGCATTTAAGCATCCTAAGGACTTAATGTCATTGAGTCTATATAAATGTTGACCTTCCTGGTGAGGTCGAGCCTTTCCTCCTGCTTAAAGTATAACTTCTAAGCACACATCAGTGTGTCTCCCAGTAGAGCGACTGAGGTATTGTTCACGCAGCTCTTTACGGGGCCCACTGAGGAATGACAGGCATGCAGATACTCCTTATCCGTTCTATCTATAAATCCTAAATGTCTTCAGCTACATCCCATCGCTCCTCTTGCTCCAACTCCACTTTCAGCTTAACCTTTTTTTTTTAGTTTAGCTCAGAATTTGATATCAGGAGCTGACGGATATCTTATTTTTTGGTGAAACTCGTGCCCTAATTTAGTTCTAATATGTTTCAAAGTTCCAAGCAAACTAGTAATTTAGTAGTCTGTTGCTCTCTAACCACATGATAACATGACATTCCCAAAAGAGGTCAGTGTCCGTGTCAAAATAGCAGGCAGGGCTAGGAACATGGTTTGCTTGGACAAGGCATGGGAATATGGCTTCTGTCTAATACAGGACACGACTGAAATACTGAAGGTCAGAGTGGGAATTTGTCAGAAGCTGAAAGAATTTCCTTGAGAGGATGCTGGCAGGAAGCCAGGCGGCCGCTTGTGTTCCCATTTTCCTGTTCCGACATATTGGATGCCACATTCAACCTTCATACAGTACTGTGAATGTCTTCTTCTCCTGAATTGCTACATACAAAATGGTGTATATTTATATATTGTAGTGAATATAATAAAAACCTGCACTCCTACTGTGCTGCCTATGCTATTATATTAATCACAAATAAATATATAATGGCAGTAGCTCTGCAAGTGCACAGTAAACCTCCAAAACAGAACCTAATTTGGCTCTTTGCTTGAAGTACCAATCTTTTTTTTTTTTTAGAAAAATACAGTGAACAAGGCTGACAGATGATTTCCCTGTTTGCCATTAATGCATGAATCACCAAAATAACATCATCATTAAAAAAAAATTAAATAATAAGTCTTACAGATCACTGACACACATACACAGTACACATACTATAACGTGGTAATAATACGTACATATAGCAACCTCTCATTAATACATGTCAATTTCAGACTTGAAATAATGTACAGGCGGCACGGCGGTCGAGTGGTTACTGCGCAGACCCCACAGTCCCACAATCCCACCCTCGGCTATCTGCATGCTTCTCCGGGTACTCCGGTTTCCTCCCACATTCCAAAAACATGCTAGGTTAATTGGCGACTCCAAATTATCCATAGGTATGAATGTGAGTGTGAATGGTTGTTTGTCTATATGTGCCCTGTGATTGGCTGGCCACCACTCCAGGGTGTACCCCGCCTCTCGCCCTAAGACAGCTGGGATAGGCTCCAGCACCCCAGCGAACCTCGTGAAGAAAAGCGGTAGAAAATGAATGAATGAATAAATAATAAGTCTTTCAGATTAGTGGTTAGCGCGCAGACCTCACAGCTAGAAGACCCGAGTTCAATTCCACCTTGACCATCCCGGTTTCCTCCCACATTCCAAAAACATGCTAGGTTAATTAGCGACTCCAAATTGTCCATAGGTATGAATGTGAGTGTGAATGGTTGTTTGTCTATATGTGCCCTGTGATTGGCTGGCCACGAGTCCAGGGTGTACCCCGCCTCTCGCCCAAAGACAGCTGGGATAGGCTCCAGAGGATAAGAGGTAGAAAATGAATGAAGTCTTACAGTTCACTTACACACATACACAGTACATATAATACATATAACGTGGTAATAATACATATAGCAAACTAGCAGACTTAAAATAATATACAGATGGAAGCCTGCATGTGCATAAATTGCAATTTAAACCACACCCGCTTTCAATGTATGCCCCGCCCACTTCCGTATACAGATAATTTGCATGGGTGGACTCGCTCGACCCTATTATTTATCTTCATGTGAAAAGACTAGTTTGACCCATAAGGTCATAATTGCTTCATTTAATTCAGCCAAAAAAAACACAACTCAGTATGGGTTCTTTTATTTTATTTCCATATTTCTTTCTTTGGGCTTTTACTCAGACAACATTTTGTTGACTGGATTTGACATCCCTGCTCTCTGACACCACTTTGCCGTCCACAAGAGTCTGAGTGACTGTCAGAACTTGGGTCTGGACCGTCTTCTTTTTGTCCACAACGTCAATGCTGGGGGAAAATGAACAAGACAGAAGTCGGTTTTAGTTGTCAAATGATCATATTTGGTTTTCTACGCTATTCCAAGCTTCCTGTCATATTCGCTTCAACTCACTTCACGTTGACTTCTCCTTCCAACAACCTCCGGTATTCAAAGATCTCAGCTTCCAGTTTGACTTTGATGTCGAGAAGGTGCTGGTACTTTGTTGTGTCTCTGAGAATGTCATTACGTAGTTCGGTGAGCTGCTCTTGCAACCTCAGGAGTATCAGGTTGTACTTCTCCATCTCCACGTTGTAGCGCATTTCTACGTCCCTTAGAGTGGCCTTCAGGGACGCCAACTGTTAAACAGGTTATTTTAGTGATCAATTTTCAGGCTTTTTTACAGAAGATAGACTGGGAAAAAGTTGATACCAAGCTCCGTTGTGACTGCAGTTCAATGTCCAATGTCTGATACTTCCTCTTGGTTTCAGACATGACCGTTGTGGCCTCTTTTAGGGCTGTGGTACTCTCAGTTACTTTGACCTGCACTTCTGTCATCTGCACACAATATCGAACACACAGGGTTCTATTTTCATCGATTAACGGTTGCAAACTAACGGCAGTCTTAGACACTACCTGGGACTCGTGCCATGCTTTGGCTTCCTCCTGGTTCTTCAACACGATCTTCTCATACTTTGCCCTCATCTCGTTCATGATCCGGGCCAAGTCTTGGCCTTTAGGGGCATCAACATCCACATGGACTCCGGCCTGTGTGATCTGGGCACGCAATTCAGCAACATCCTGTAGGAAGAGGAAATAAACAGGGAGTGATTTCCTGAGCAAGCCTATCCTGTGCAAAGAGTCAAACAAACACTATCAATGCTTGTTTTCTGATTGGTTGAATTATGACGCTCCAAAAAACACAAACCATCTTATGGGTCTTCCTGAGGGTAATCAGTTCTTCTTTTAGTGACTCGATGTCACTCTCCAAATGCAGACGTATCAGGTTGGTATCATCCAGTAGCTTACGAAGTCTTGCGATATCAGCTTCCACGGCCTGACGCATGGACATCTCGTAGTGCATCCTAGTCACAGAAAAAAAAAAAAATCCAGGAATCTCAGAATTTAGGAAGGCTGCTTTTTTTTTCCAAAGCTCAGACACTTACTTGATCTTAAAATCGTCTGCGGCCAGGCTGGCGTTGTCAAGGGAAATAGCAAGTTGTGCGTTGCCCTTAATCATGTCGTAAATCTGAAACAGATGTGCGGAAATTGTCGTGATTGTGTACTTTCATTTACATTATATATAATCCTATTTTTATTTTCTTTGTTTTTCACACTTTTTTTCACAACCGATTGGGATTTCAAGGACGTGGCAGAAATAAACTTTGGGGAATGTGGAGTAACTCATAAAAGGACCAAGCAGAAGATAAGAAATGCATTAACATTACGTGGCAAGGTTAAGTAAGGGTTTTTCATCCACAGTACAAAGTTTTCCAAAGAATTCCATTCCATGCCAGGGAACCACTCCCCTAATACTAAAGATCTGCATAATTTATTCATTCATTCATTTTCTACCACTTTTTCCTCACGATGGTCTTTTACAATCAGTAACTGTTGCATTTGTTCACTTCCTGCTTTCCATAATACAGTTTAAGGGTTTTTTTGAGGTTTTTTTTTTAAATTTTGAATTTTTTTGTCCCGTACCAAAGTACGAGGTGATATGACCATACTCATTATCACCGTCAACTGGGCGTGCTGGAGCCTATCCCAGCTGTCTTCGGGCGAAAGGCGGGGTACACCCTGGACTGGTCGCCAGCCATCCAATCACAGGGCACATATAGACAAACAACCATTCACACTCACATTCATACCTATGGACAATTTGGAGTCGCTAATTAACCTAGCATGTTTTTGGAATGTGGGAGGAAACCGGAGTACCCGGAGAAAACCCACGCATGCACGGGGAGAACATGCAAACTCCACACAGAGATGGCCGAGGGTGGAATTGAACGTGGGTTTCCTAGCTGTGAGGCCTGCGAGCTAACCACTCGTCCACCGTGCAGCCTATATTTTTTTCAAACAGCAGAAAAAGTTGATATCTTTTTATGAACAAACAATGACCACTTCAGTCTTATTTCACTAATTGTTGCTGTTTTAGTTTTGAACCCTGGTCTCCTAGCTGTGAGGTCTGCGCGCTAACCACTAGACCGCCGTCCCGCCCGATCTCCATAATAATGATATTAAAATAAATAAGTAGATTTACCTTGACTTTTAGATCTCCAATGATAGCATTATACTTGCTGTAGTCCTTCCCATCCGACGGGCCCCTTTTCTCGAGAGCCTCCCTTATGTTGATCTCCAGCTTGCTGTTGGCCTTCTCCAGAGTTCTCACGGTCTCCAAGTAGCTGGCCAGACGCTCATTCAGTTGCTGCATGGCGACCTTCTCACTCCCGATGGCTACCAGTCCCTTAACATTCCCAAAGGACTGTTCGTTATACCTGCCTGAGACCCTGCCACTGTAGGAGACAGCGATCCTGGTCCCTTCACCCCCTGCCTCGCCGCTGACGCTGTGTGCGTATGATTTGGGAACCGAACCAGGGCCCAGAAATTGAGAGGATTCGCGTCTAAACAGAGTCTCCATGGCTAAACTTTGATATAGAGCACTGATAGAAGTGGAGCGTCTGAGGCTGAAAGACCGTCCAAGAGTCCTGGTGTCTTATATATGTCCGTTCTGCCACACCTCCTTTATCTATATTGCTTTCTCACCTTTAACCATTTTACGCAGCCTTTGTATGATCACCGCACACAAGTGATGCAAACAGCTTTGATTATATTGTTGACTCAACTTGATATGTAATGTTTCTAAAATGATATCGTAAATTGATTGATGTACACGCACCAGCCTAAATATTTACACAATGCATGAACACTTTTATGGTGGCACGGCGATCTAGTGGTTAGCGCGCAGACCTCACAGCTAGGAGACCAGGGTTCAATTCCACCCTCGGCCATCTCTGTGTGGATTTGCATGGGTACTCCGGTTTCCTCCCACATTCCAAAAACATGCTAGGTTAATTGGCGACTCCAAATTGTCCATAGGTATGAATGTGAGTGTGAATGGTTGTTTGTCTATATGTGCCCTGTGATTGGCTGGCTGGCGACCAGTCCAGGCTGTACCCCGCCTCACGCCCAAAGACAGCTGGGATAGGCTCCAGCACCCCCCGCAACCCTCGTCAGGAAAAGCGGTAGAGAATGAATGAATGAGACAACTGTATAGTTTACAATCATCATATATGATGTAAGGCTGAAAAGTGTATGCATTGCATTCATTGGGGCACTGCAATGACGCCAGCCTCCCTCCACATTATGGGAAAACTTGGGAAAAATGCTATTGGTACATGTTTTGTTTTGTGCGCCAGCTCATCGCTGGAAAGGAAAATGATATCAAGAGACAGTTGTAGATATACACAAAGAAGCACAGAACACTTCCTGGAATGAACTTTATTGATATGTAGGAACCCACACCAGGACAGAAAGACAGACACAACTGGACAGAAAGAAAACCGAGGTGATGGTTTACAGTAAAATGGCCCTTTTGCGTGAAAATGTTCTAAAACATCCATCAGCTGGCTTCTTGGAGGATAGCAGACATCTGCAGGCCAGCACGCAAACATAAATAGCAGAACATCTTTGATGAAATAAATAACAGATCTTAGTTAGTTTTCTTCTGGTCCAGTTTTTCCATTCAGTCAGCCTGTGGAGAAGTCGTTTACGTAAGCGATCAAGCTAATTACTGGTTTTAGAGTCTAATGGTTAGTTGCTGTTTAACTAAGAAGCCACAATTGGACCAAAAGGTCAGCTTTATGCCAAATAGTATTTATGCTGCGAATGTTTAAGGTCTTCAAAGGTTCTTGGTCTCTGTGCTGGAGGAGACCACCTTTCCGTCTACCAGGGTCTGTGTCACTGTCATCACTTTGGTCTTCACTGTTTTCTGGTCCTCCAAAGCATCCTGGAGCCTAAAAAGAGAAAAAACACAAATAAAATATTATATTTGGTTCTACAGTTAACGATTTTGGAATCGTTAATCTACACACTTGAAGTCCCCGCCGTCCAGCAGTCGTCTGTAAGTCGCAATCTCGGCCTCCAGCTTCATCTTCATGTTGAGCAGAGACTCGTAGTCCTGGGTCTGAAGCTGGATGTTGTTACGAAGCTGCGTGAGCTCAGCCTCCAAGCCCAGAATGACGGCGTTCAGGGACTCGATCTCCATGTTGTAGCGTATCTCTGTGTCCCTCAGAGTGCCTTCCAGGGATAATTTCTACCGAAGCGGAATCAAACGGGTTAAAATCTGTGAAGCCGGCAGGCTGATGACGGGCGCCATAGCGACGGGTCATCCGAGTGTGAAGCTTAATGCCAACAGTGAGCTGAGTTCGGTGTTGAGATAAAACGTGCGTTGACTAAGTGTTTCTCACCAAACTCCTCTGGGATTCCAGCTCGATTTCCAGGGTTTGAAGCTGTCTGCGCAGGTCGTTCAGTTCTGTTTGGGCACCCTTAAGGGCCTCTGTGTTTACGGTCACCTGGGTCTGCACTTCTGTCATCTTAAATCAAGAAACCAATTATTCAACCTCAGTGAAAAGTCCTTAACGCTTGGTTTGAACTTCTTACGGATACTTTACCTGAGATTCATGCCATGCTTTGAGCTCCTCCTGATTCTTCTGCGCCATCTTCTCATACTTAGCCCTTATCTCTGCCATAATCTGGGCGAGGTCCTGTCCTTTAGGAGCATCCACATCTACATGGACTCCTGACTGAGCGATCTGGTTGCGAAGCAGCAATACTTCCTGAAGAAGAAAAAAAAACATGAAATAGAGTTTGTTATGAAAGCACGTTGAGATCCTGGCTTTGAAATATAATCACATGCTTTGTTGAGGTATGTATAATAAAACAGTCTGGGACTTTTTATTCCTTGACCTTTTTCCCGGGCCAAATATGGATTGGATTAGTTTGACAGCTTGGCAAAACAAGAAAAAAAACTATAATAATTCCCGAAAAAGAAGCATCAAACAAAATCAGTTTTTCTTTCACGTTCACAGGTTATGAATTAAAACTCGAATTTGTGGTTGCACTCACATTATCGTGGTTCTTCTTCAGATAGATCAGCTCCTCCTTCAGGGTTTCGATTTCACTTTCAAGGTTCATGCGGCTCATGTTGGTGTCGTCAATCACCTTCCTCAAACCAACAATATCGGCTTCCACGGATTGGCGGATCGCCAACTCTGACTCAAATCTGAAAAAGAACTGGACTGGTTACGAGTCTGTTCCGAGGTGACGATCATTAAATAAAACAATAATAATCATTATTGTATGCGTTTATTCTTTTAATTCAAAAGTCAAAACAGGGCGTGTCTGCAGCTGTTGCTGTTGTTTAGTTTGTAGCAAACAATGACGTCTTACTTCACTCTGAAGTCGTCAGCTGCCAGGCGAGCGTTGTCGATGTTGAGGACCAGGCGGGCATTGTCCATGGTGGCATCAAACACCTGCAACGGGTTCACAAAAGTGGAGTCATGTTTAGATTGAAAACTGATGACAGGGATAGGAATGGGATAGCATCTGTTTACATTTATGGTAATAGGTTTAGAAATGTCGTTGTGTATATACACTAACTACTAACCACTAACTTGCGCTATCAAGCTAGGTATTAGCATGCTAACATTAGCATGTTAGCATTGCTAGCGTGTCAATGTTAGCATACTAGCATTTTTTTCGTTATTTTCATGTATTGACACATACAGTATTTAAACACTTACCACTATCATGCTTGGCGGTAGCATGCTAATTTTAACATTGCTAACATGTTCACATTATAATAGTAGCATTTTAGCTGTTTTCATGGGTAGACACTAACACTGATGTGTTAGCATGCTCACATTAGCATGTTAGGTAGACACTATTATGCTGGAGGTTATCATGCTAATTTTGGCATTTTAGCATTGCTAGCATGCTAACATGAGCATTTTGTTAGCATGAGCAATTTTCATGAATGTAAACCTAAGCGGACATTTAGCGCTATCATGCTAATGTTAGCATTTGTGCTTTGTTTTGTTTCGTTTTTGTTTCGCGTTGTGGCAGTTTTGTAGGTTAAATCATATACTTTCGTTTTTTTAATGAATTTATGATATGTAAACAATATGCATAAATTGATTAATGTAACAAATTATGTCGTGGCACATTATAGTGTTGTTGTGGCGGTTTTGCTTGTAATCATTCAAATATTTTCCAACTTTTCAATACAGTTTACTGAAGATTTAAGGTTTAAGAAAAGCTGATGTATTAGTTTTGTTAAGTCCCAGCGGTAAAGGTAGTGACACAAATGTAAACATACGGTATGTTTACATTTGGCTGACATATATGGTTTGGCCATATTTACTTTTGGGAAGCATACAGTAGATAAAGGAGAGCGACATCCAAGAGCCAATGACAGGCTGCCACAAAGTCAACTGCTCATGTCTGCTGACAAACAGGATATTTAGCCAACAGGATGGGGGCCGTGTGGTTTGCATGAGTGGATGGTGGTGATGGAGGTCAGGGCAGTGTGTGTGTGTGTGTGTGTGTGTGTGTGTGTGTGTGTGTGTGCTCGGCCATGTTTGCATAGGTGGTAGTTGACTTTCTGGTTGTTGCTTACGTAAAAGTCTGTGTTATCTCCAATGGGGGTGGATGAAGCCATTTGACCGTTTGCATCCGACCAACAGAAAAATGGCCACTTTTCTCCTTTCTCATGTCTGTGGTCTTTGTCACTGCATTTATACTACACCCTCTATAAACTGTAGAAGACGCCATGTATATATTATATAGGTATTTATTATTTTTTATATTTTTGGAAAAAACATAATCCTAAAAAATAACTAAATAAATATATTAAAAGCCCTGCGATTGGCTGGTGACCGGTCCAGGGTGTAGCCAGACTCTTGCCCAAAGTCAACTGGGATAGGCTCCAGCATAACCCACGACCCTAGTGAGGACAAGTGCGATAGAAAATGAATGATGAATAATTTTAATATTTAAAATATATATGAAATGTTTAGATTTCTTATATTAAAAAAACAAATTTGTGGTTATTTATTATTATTTTTTACTTGTGATTTTTTTTAAATTATGTATTGTTTTAAAATGTTATTTCCAAATATTATTAGATTTATTTTATTATTAAAATAATTATTGTGGGTTAATACAGTAAAGTACAATAAAGTACAAAGACCCTAGTGAGGACAAGAGTGATAGAACATGAATGATGAATGATTTTAATAATTAAAATATATATGAAATGTTTAGATTTCTTATATTAAAAAACATATTTGTGGTTATTTATTATTTTTTTTACTAATGATTTTTTTAAATTATGTATTGTTTTAAAATGTTGTTTATTTTATTATTAAAATAATTATTGTGGGTTAATACAGAATATAAAGTACAGAGAATACAGTCCTTTTTTTGGTTTGTTTACTGTTTTCCTGCTTCTTTGACCCTTCACCATCCAACATTCCTCCTCCCTACTCTTTCCGGTCCCCCTCCGCCCCCCCAGTTCCTGGCCCCACACAGAAACAGGGATGGAGGGGGCATGGACCCACTGGAGCCCAGTCTGCACTCTCTGTTAGGTATTCATTGCTGATTATTAACCCTTACCTGCTCCAGTCATATACTGTATAATGACACCAACTTTCATTCATTAATTTGACCTATGACCTCAACCAGCCTTCTTCCCACATGAAGGACACTCACCTTCCTCCTCAAGTCATCCAGGATAGCCTGGTACTTGCTGTAGTCTCTGAAGTCGGGTCCGCTCTTGGCCAGGGCCTCCTTGATCTTAATCTCCAGCTTTTGGTTGGCCTGCTCCAGGCTCCTGACCGTGTCCAGGTAGTTGGCCAAGCGGTCATTGAGGTTCTGCATGGCGAACTTCTCATTGCCCATGATGTTGGCGTTGCCCCCGCTGCTGCTCACCTGGACGCTGCTGGAGAAGCCCCCAGCTCCTTGGCCCATTCCCATTCCCATTCCCATTCCAGATCCCAGCCCACTGCGCATGCTGGATGAGATGCTGACACGGGCCCTGCCGGCCCCGCCATGGATGGTGGGAGCTTTGTAGATGGTGGCCGGAGGGCAAATGACGGGACCTCTCCCGGAGGTAGAGGTACGCACCGAGTAGGTCGACTGCTGCTGGGAGGTTTGCATCGTTGCAGGAAGAGACTCTTAAAAAGAGAGAGAGACGCACAGGCTGGGATGGCTGAAATGGGAAGTCACAGACACAAGGCGGAATGAGGGAAAGCCACTAAACTATATAAACCTTTTGGGCCCTCCAGGTCCGCCCCTCAGACCACTCCCCTTCAGACTGGGTTACCTCCTCCTTTTCCACCGGCTCAAACCGCAGCACTGCTCATACTGGAACGTGCTTTTGTCCTTTTAGAGGTTGTCCTAAATTGGAGAACATATTGGACTTTATAAGTTAGATTACATTCTAAAAGTAATAATAATGGAGTTTTAGGCTCATACTGTAAACAACATAACACAAAAGTCATAGAGTCATCAGAAAATGTTGTAATTTGACTTGTAAAGGTAACATGAACCTAAACGTGAAAACATGAGACCATTAACCACCATCGCTCTTTGGGATGGCACAAAGTAATCAAGTATTGTCATATAATATTTGTTAAGAATCCAACAAAATATATAATTTCTATATGTATAGTGAAAAAACATTTACAGTAGGTCAACACATTATATTTTGAATTTAATTAGCACTCGATGACAATTTTTTTAATTTTTAAAATACACCTAATTTATTAAATAACACTTAATACGGTTGCATAATATATTACGCTTTTGTGTTCCCTCCCTTTGACAAACAATGACATACCCGACATTCTACCCAGTTTCAGCATTGAGAAACATCCCTTCATTATAATCATTACCCAAGTTGTTTCTCGATCCTATTTAGTCAGCCGAGTCACATACTGTAAGGTCATGTCCCGTCTATTTACTCCGAAAGGGAGACTCATCATTCAGTCGGGAAGTAAAAAAAAAATGGCCGTGTCAACCCTTCTGAACTTTGCATGTTTATTGTCCTTTGGGAGTAGATACTGCATTCTTGTAGTAGTTTGTCATTAAAGTCCAAGTAATGAACATCAACTAAATATGTCATATGTACATTTATACGTTCCTATACCCTCACTTGTGGTCATGAGGTTTGGGTCAGGACTGCAACAACAAGGTCGCGAATACAAGTGGTCGAAATTTGGGTTCCTCACCCAGTGGGCAAAACTGTTCATTTCAGTGAACTGGATCATTCCGGTTCATTCAGAAAAAGATCTCTTCATTTCAGTCATCCCCTGTGCATAGATACCGTGCACTGTGTCGAGTCAGTCCGTTCACTCATGTTAACGTTCATTCCGACTCAACAGCACAACAACACTTGTTGACTAGTGGTGTGTCGATCATGAACGAACGGGTCAAAAGAACTGATTCTTGTTTGTGAACGGAATGAACGAGGTCACCGACAGTGTCAGTCGATCTCTCGGTCTCGGTCTTTCTGTCAGTTAACCCCACCCACCCACAGAAGAAAATCAATCAATCAGTAATAAATAATAATAATAAAACGGCAAATAATAAAAACTTAAGAAACCACATATAGTTGGTGGGTAGACAAATTATTTTTTTCAGATTATTAGAGCCCTGTAGACATGACAAAACACGACTATAGTCACATTTATACTCTTTTTATTTACAACATATTGCGCAACTGCAGGGTCTTGAGCCACATGCTAACTCGCAAACTAGAGAGCTAGCGACCTAAACGGTAGCCTTCAAGTTATGTCCTTTAAACTTAAATAGCCAAAAACTTACCACTTCCACACGGATAGGGAGGATAACTATTAACAGTTATTTAACCTTTAACATGAATATTAATCAAACGTAATAATTTTTTCTGGGTACATGATACCATACAGCATCCATATCAAACTTGCGCGGGCCGCACTAACATTAAACTTTCATATCAAGGCGGGGGCCTCAAACTAGTGTCCTGCAGGCCACATTTGTCCCGCGGGCCGCGTGTTTGCGACCCCTGACGTAGATAGTCCCGTCCTGCAAACAGTGGAACAGTGAACTGACTCTCCTGCCAATCAAAAAAAAACATTTGCGACTGAACGAGTATTTTGGGGCGGTGAACTTGTTCATTCCGTTCACAAAAAATAAGTAGTTTTTTTGATCTGTTCGTTCATGACCGACACACAGCTATCCATGAGGAGCTCAGAGCAGGGCTGCTGCTCGTTCAAAAGTGCCTTGGTTATAGATAGGATGCCTTCTGAGTGAAGTGTTATGGGCGTGTAGTCCTACTGGTCCTACCTACCAGCTGGTCTGCAAACGCCTCTGTGACCTCTCAGAAGAGGTAGAAGAGGTGACCGCAGATAGAAGTGTGGGTTCCTCTACTGAATCTGCGAACCGGACCCGGAAAAAAATGAATCAGTAGTCACAATGACTTGTCTTTGATAACTACGACATTAATCATGTGTTGGAATTTTGGTGTGATCATGGTAAGTGTTGCGTACATATACAAACATTTCACATCTTGATACGGAAAACACTATGACCAAACTCTTTATCGACATGGTGTAATAATCCAATGAATACCTAATACACAAAAACAAATAATCCCTTCTGCTATGATCTGACCAAAGAGGCATCTCGGTTGTACTGGAATCTTGCACGAATTCTATTATTATATTAAAGGGTTCTGCTCAATCAGACCAATGGTCAATGACTTACAGATAAGTTGCTAAGGCCTGCCCATGACCCCGGGGGCCATGTTTTTCTTCCATCTTGCTTCAAATTTTCAGACCCACTTGTCCAGCCCTCAAAATTTGAGCTGATTCAACTAAAGTTGAAGTAATGTTGTGAGAAATTTCAAGTCTTACGGTGTTAATATTATGATATCAGATTACAATTGAATGCATCACATAATCAGTTCACAGTTCCACATGTCCAAAAGGAGTAGGAAGAAGCAAAGCTTATTAAATCCTACCCCTCCATCTGGTACTTTGACAATCAGCAACTGTTACATTTGTTCACTTCCTGCTTTCCATAATACAGTTTAAGGTTTTTTTTTGTTTTTCTTTATTTTAAATGTTAAAAAAAATGTTCCCGTACCGAAGTACGAGGTGATATGACCATACTCATTATCAGTGTCAACTGGGGGTGCTGGAGCCTATCCCAGCTGTCTTCGGGCGAGAGGCGGGGTACACCCTGGACTGGTGGCCAGCCAATCACAGGGCACATAAAACATGTACCAATAGCATTTTTCCCATAATGTGGAGGGAGGCTGATGTCATTGCAGTGCCCCAATGAATGCAATGCATACATTTTTCAGCCTTACATCATATATGATGATTGTTAACTATACAGTTGGCTCATTCATTCATTTTCTACCGCTTATCCTCACGAGGGTTGCAGAGGGTGCTGGAGCCTATCCCAGCTGTCTTTGGGCAAGAGGCGGGGTATACCCTACCCTGGACTGGTAGCCAGCCAATCACAGGGCACATATAGACAAACAACCATTCACACTCACATTCATACCTATGGACAATTTGGAGTCGCCAATTAACCTAGCATGTTTTTGGAATGCGGGAGGAAACCGCAATACCTGGAGAAAACCCACGCATGCACGGTGTCGCGGTGCAGCCAACATGTATTGTATTTGTCAGGAAAATAACAACACAGTAGGGGTGCGTGTTTTGCAAAATTGACCCCCCTTTTGATGTGCAGTGGTTCAGTTGTAGAAGCGTTAACTACGTGTTGACACGACTGATCAGTATAACCCTTTAATGTCTGCTGTTTCAATATTTGATGTGTTATTCTCTTGCTAGCAGGATGTCTGTCCCAATTGTCCTTCTCCCATTGAGGAAATGGTCAAACAAAGAAACAATCGCACAGTCTGCTTAGTAGGTACATCAGACAATGACTTCTGACCATGGGTAAAAACATCCTAGACACCCCCCCACAGTTTTTTAGCATCAGGAAACACATTCATTTTACTGGACCATTACAGTTACAAGATATAGTTTCAATATGTTTAAAATTTTCTTTAGAAATATGACGAAATATAGCTTGTCATTATGACTGAAACATGAATCAATGACATCTTCTGTCGGTGAGTCAACAACTGATGGCTGAGAAATTGCTTTCCGTCCGCCCGGAGGAATGTTGATGACTCTCATCCAGGTTCAAATGTTTTGAGACACAAAGATAATAATTAAATACTGTATGTGTATTTTCCTTAGAAAGATATTAGTTACAAAACCATACCTAACATGACTCATTTATCGTTAGGATGGTTGAACTGAGGTGAACATCATCCAGTGTTTTGTCTGTTTTTTCCAAAGGTGTGCCACGCCTGGAAAAAGAAAACCGCGGCGAAGAGACACAACAGAAGAAGGTATCCGGTTTCAAACTCACAGTATGTTTAAGATAAAAGATGGAGATTACAGAGAATGTTGGTGACTCCATGTTCCAGGATCAACCAATAACAATCGCTTATAACCGGCAGGAGGACATTAAGGATAAAGCTATAGTCTTAGCTATAGTTGGATGGTTTCAAAAGCAACCTGAAGTCTGTTTTTTTATGTTGAAGCATTGTGCAACTGGCAACTCATTTCTGTGGTGCCATGCAATTTTATCACATTTTCTACCAACAGAAGGTGCTGATAAGAGACTATAGTCCGTTCAGGCATTTCTATGAGATTTTGCTTTGCATTGTGCCATTTCAATTCTTGCAAAAACGTCTGTCTGACAAATGTGAGATTGAAGGTTCACTTCCAGGTATCCATCACTTCATGTTCAATATTTCCATCACTGCCTCTGTTACTACCTCAATCATATTTATTATTTAACAACCCAATACACTCATATGTGACTTTACTCACCTGTATGCACCAGTCAATTTTTGCACTACGACCCATTTATCAATGCACTAAAATCAATATATCTGCAATATGTCTGCTCCTGCATATGCTCCTGTGCAATACTATGTGTATATTTTGGATATCTTGTATATATCTTGCTAAATTGTCTTTTTTTACTCTACTTTTATATACTTTTTTTAAACTTGACTACTGCACTGAAAGGTGAAGCTCTCCAATCTTGTTGTACATCTTGTATAATGACAATAAAGGCATTTCATTCCATTCCATTACAATGTGTGTAATGGTTGGATGTAGTGGGTTAGAAGCTTTGTGGTGTGTAGTTCTCCCCCCCTTCGCTGCAGAGTGGTGACACGTCCCAGGTGTGCCTGATTACCAATCAGGTGGAGCTGGCATATAGGAGGCAGACGCTGTCGCTTGTGCTGTTCTTCTAGAAACATTGCTGTGTTGACTGTTTGTTGCGTGCTTAGGTATTTTTGTTTCTTTTAGGTCCCGGTTTTGAGGATTGCTTTTTGTTCTGTGCCCAGTTTTTGTGGGGATTGTTTTTTGTTACTTGTGCTTGTTGACAGAAACAGTAGGATAATGTACTCACAAACAATTACGAGTTACAGTACTATTAAGTGTAGTAGTGGTTACACCTAGATAGATAGATAGACTTCCTTTATTGTCATTGCACAATAACACAGCAGTGAAATTGCCAACAAAATGTTGTTGCCTGGCTCCCGTATAATAATAATAATAGTAATAATGTGGAGAATAAATATATAACATCAAATATGAACAACAATGTACAGCGTAAACAGTAAATTGCACATAGCAAATCTCTCATTTTTGTGTTTTGTATGAGTTCCTTACTGGACTACTGTCTCAAAAGGGCGAAGTACCAACGCAGCATGGTCCTGTATGAAGAATAACATCACTAGCCACGTATACATGGACCCAAATATTCCGATTGCATTCGGTTTATTTGCTCAAACGGAAAGAATGTAACCTTAGTATACACCTCATTCCCAAAGAAAAGTGGCAATCCGAATGAATATATAATCGGATTCACAGGGGTGGAATATTCCTTTCCCCAATCCGATTGAGGTATCTTGTACCCGCTCAATCGGAAAGTTGTCAGGGTGCGTTCTTCTTCGTGGTGTTTTTCTTCTTCTGTTGTTTATTGGCGGTTGGCAAGCTGCTTTCGTGTGCATTAGCGCCATCTGTGGAACAGAATCTAAACCCTTCTATACGCCATTCACAAGTCCAGTTTTATTAAAAAATAATAGATATATTTATATAAAACATGTCCGGAGTTTAATTATAAAATATTAACAAGATTGAATTTGATCTTTTCCTGTTTAAATTTATCCCGGGTTCGTTCTTTCAGCGCATTCTCAGATATGACGTAACACGCAGCTCGAGACGTTCTTCAAAAGATTCTTCTTTAAAAATGGAGGCCAGCAATCGGCACTGGACTGCTGCGGAAAGTTTATTTTTGATCCAAACTAAATTTCAAAACTGGACGAAGGAAAAACTGGCAGTACGGAGTTATTCCAACAAGTGAAAGAAAAACTCGAGGAAGTCGGTATCACGTGATGTTGATGTTTACGTTTTACTGCGTATGCCCCATTGACTATTCTGGTTGATTATAGCGGCGCATGTAGACAAGAGATTGGAATATTACTTTCCATGTATACCATTGCTTTCGGAAAGGTCATTGGGAAAGAGGAAAAACTTGGCTAGTGATGCTTCATACCTTGAATGCATCGGTACTCTGACAATCCTTGGTTCAATGATGAGCGCCATGTAGCAGTTCAAAGAAAGCGGTTAATTAAGTTAACTATGGCCAAAAATTTTATTGATCACGATTAAATATTTTAATTGATTGACAGCCCTTATGCAATATATACTGTGTGTATATAGTATAGTGTGTGTATATATATATGTGTGTGTGTGTGTATGTATGGATATAATACACACACAGACATCTAGATGTATAAATACTACTAAATGTGTAGCTTGTGTAACCACACTTAAAAGTGAGAGGCACTTTTGTGGTACTTGGGAGTCGTGGGAGTGGCCATGCTAAAGTTCTTATTTCTGCTCTGTCATTACACGATAGACGCTGAGTCAGGAAGTTACAAGGCAATTGCACCTGACATCCGAATGTAGCACGCTCCTTTTAAGTATGTGCTTTGGTGTAAAAGGCCCGAGCCTCCACACACGCCTCCAGTATGGTATTTCCACTGTGTGTGTGAAAACATACATCTTGTCAGCACGGAGATAATCCACTGCTGAGACCTCATCATTGTAGTTGGTCCTTTTTTTTTCTGACAAATAGAGATTAGCTTTTTTGGTTCAGTGAGACTGTAGACGTCTTGTTCAAGGAGTCCGAGCTTTCTCTGCAGTGACCTCAGAGGCCAGAACACCCACAGAAAGTGTTAAATCAGAGCAAAGCCGTGACATCCCAACAGCAGGCGACCACTGTGAAGTCTCCTTCGCAGTGCCGGGTGAAAGGATTGTCCAGTATTTGACCCGAGGTCAGCTACTAACCGAGTTCTTGGCTGCTCATAACTCCACACCTCATTCAGTAGGAGGACAAAACACAAAAGAGGATTTGATACTTTTTACTGAAAGCCTTCAGTCATTGCTTCAGTGTCGTGTTTTTATCGTGTTTCAGCAAAGTTGTCATCCGGCTGACTTTGAAACTATGTGACATCGCTGATTGAGTGTGAGAAAATCTTTGAGAAGACACGCAAAAAAACCCACAAAAAAAACCTTAAACTGTATTATGGAAAGCAGGAAGTGAACAAATGTAACAGTTACTGATTGTAAAAGCACCAGATGGAGGGGTAGGATTTAATAAGCTTTGCTTCTTCCTACTCCTTTTGGACACACACAAAAAAAACCTTAAACTATATTATGGAAAGCAGGAAGTGAACAAACGTAACAGTTACTGATTGTAAAAGTACCAGATGGAGGGGTAGGATTTAATCAGCTTTGCGTCTTCCTACTCCTTTTGGACACGCAAAAAAAACAAAACAAAAAACCTTAAACTGTATTATGGAAAGCAGGAAGTGAACAAATGTAACAGTTACTGATTGTAAAAGTACCAGATGGAGGGGTAGGATTTAATAAGCTTTGCTTCTTCCTACTCCTTTTGGACATGTGGAACTGTGAACTGATTATGTGATGCATTCAATTGTAATCTGATGCATGTTCAAATGAAATTATATCATTACCATAATCTTCTAGTTTAAGGGACACTTCTCATCAGCTGCATTTGCAGTAGTGTGCAACATTGCACTGTATCATACTGACAGCTGTTTCTAATATTTTGCCCCTTTCATGAAGCTAAATAAGGTCATAAAAATACTACAAACGTAGATACAGCCTTTGCCGAGGTTGATTGATTGGTTATTTGTGTGGTGTTGTGTTTCTAATAAACTGATTTTCACATCACAGTGAGTAGCTTATGACAGCTGGAAAAATGCAAATGAGCGCACAATGCCGACAACAACAGTTCCATTCAGATTGTCACTTCCTGGCGGTCAAAGGTTGCATGCCTGGGTGGAGTGACAGCACAGATTGCGTCCTTTTGAGGGTGGAGTACTGTTAAAAAAAAAAAAAAAAAAAAAAAACACGCTAAACTAAATGTGCACATGTGGAACTGTTATACTGTCATATGACATTAGTAACAAGACTGTTAAGTTGGATTTTTGAAGTTCATTTGTTCATACAAGGAAATACCAGAGATGCTATCAACTGAACAATAAACTTATATGCGTATATGTATATTAATGACATATTACACTGCATCTCATCAGACATGGTCTTGGTTTTCCTCCCGTTCTGTGTGGAAGTGGTAAATTTTGGCTTCTTACTTCACCCTTCTTCCCCATTTTCCCCAATTCCCCAATTTGAATCCCTTTCTCAAGTTTACAATAAATATATTATAGGCTAACTAGTTTGCTTTCTCGTATGCTAGCCGTAGCGGTGGCCATGTCTTGTGTCCCTGCAGTGATCCCGTAGCCTGCGAATTTGCGATGTGGTGTAAATGAAGCATATTAGGAGTGTAAATGTGACGATATAGGCGTGTTATTTAATGTCTAGACGGTTTAAACCATTCATTCATTTTCTACCCCCGAGGGTGCCGGGGGGCGCTGGAGCCTATCCCAGCTGTCTTCGTGCGAGAGGCGGGGTACACCCTGGACTGGTGGTCAGCCAGCCAATCACAGGCCACATATAGACAAACAACCATTCACACTCACATTCATAGATATGGACAATTTGGAGTCGCCAATTAACCCAGCATGTTTTTGGTATGTGGGAGGAACCGAACATAAACATTCCAAAAAATGTAAATATTATTTATGTCTTAATTGTGCCTTAAATGTATTATTTTCTGTTATGTTTACTATAAATGTGTGTAAAAGTGATTATAGGGGTGTTATTTCATGTCGAGAGGTCTCTAATAATGTTCATTCATTTTCTACCACTTATCCTCACAAGGGTGGTGGGGTGCTGGAGCCTATCCCAGCTGTCTTCAGGCGAGAGGCAGGGTGTACACCCTGGACTGGTGGCCAGCCAATCACAGGGCACATATAGACAAACAACCATTCACACTCACATTCATACCTATGGACAATTTGGAGTCGCCAATTAACCTAGCATGTTTTTGGAATGTGGGAGGAAACCGGAGTACCTGAAAAAAACCCACGCATGCACGGGGAGAACATGCAAACTCCACATAGAGATGGCCGAGGGTGGAATTGAACACGGGTCTCCTAGCTGTGAGGTCTGCGCGCTAACCACTCGACTGCCGTGCTGTTTAAACCTGTTAAAGATATATATATTTAGTAAGTCATAAACAGGTTTTATATGTTACTATGAAAGCATTCCATTTATTTATATTGAATCCTACTTTGTGGAAAATCTCAGTGCAATTAACACTTGATTTTCACGTCGTCCAGGACTGTTTTGATGGGATGCAACAAAGTAGAGACGTGTGTTCGTGCGTTTGAAAGGCAAGCATGTATTCTCAATGGGTGCATTGTGTTTTCCTGGAGTTAACTGTACTGCGGATTAACATTAGATGAGCATTCAGGTCAGTTTGGATGGGAGCTGACATATAGGGCCTTATTTTCCGACCCTACAGCCCATTGGTGTGTGTGGTGTCTAAGTTAGTAGTTTTGGACACAATAGTGAATACTGTCTAAATCACTTTCCTTTTCACCCCGTCAGCTTCTTTCTTCCATGCAGACATTATGGCCGCCTTTATTCCATCGCTACCCGCGTTCCCCCGCTCTGTAATTGCTCCCAGAGGCTCCTTCCTCTCTGACGCAGAGTCCTGCTAGGGACAGAAAAATCCCGGCTGTATTTCCATGACAACGGGATACACATCAGAGTTCTTTTTTGGGGATGGAAAAAAAAGGTCTCTGTTTCGGCGGGCTATTATTTTTACTCATACGATGGGCTTGCTGAGCCTCCTGGCAAACCACCACTGGAGTTGACACACCACATTTCACAAGTGTGTGCAAAGACCACACCGCAGTAGCAAGATTTTTCAGTCGGCTTGACTCCCTGTGGTGTCGAGCTGCTGCGAGGGATGTTTTTGGACACAATGGGCCCGTTTGAGTGCATGGTGAAGAAAAGTCCTTCAAGGTGATCTTAATTCATAGTCAAGCACAATAAGCGGCAAAAGGAGAGGGTGGAAAACTCACCACTGTCTGGTTTCTAGGAATGTTGGCCAAGATGGACTTTGGGGGAAGAATCGGGCATTGATGTAGATGTGTGTGTGTGTGTGTGTGTGTGTGTGTGTGTGTGTGGGAGGGAGGAAGCTGTTCCTATTCATAATACACAATCTAAAGAAGTAACCTACAAGCCATCATTTCTAGGTAGATAATATTAATAAATAAGTACAGGCTATATGAGCAATACTGTTTTATTTTTTATTTTTTATTTAATAATTTTTTTAATTAAATGTAAAAAAAATCAATAAATAGTCAACACCATAGAAGCCATATACATCAACCCAATTTGTCAAGTCCTGGTCCACTGTTTTGTTCTAATGACTAAAAAAAAAATTAACTTAAGTGGACTAGAATAGGGCTGCACGGCCCTTGAGTGGTTAGCACACAGGCCTCACAGCTAGGAGACTCGAGTTCAATTCCACCCTCAGCCATCTTTGTGTGGAGTTTGCACGTTCTCCCCGTGCATGCGTGGGTTTTCTCCGGGTACTCCAGTTTCCTCCCACATTCCAAAAACATGCTATGGACTCTAAATTGTCCATAGGTATGAATGTGGGTGAATAATAATAATAAAAATAATAATGAATGAATAAATTGTGCAGACATAACAAAAGGTACAGTGCAAAAATATGAAAAGTGCACTGCTTCTCGACCATTTGGAATCAATTAAAGTCACACACAGCCGCAGTGACGTGGCATGGAAGGGGGTGTGGGTGGAAAGAAAGGAAAGACTGAAATAAAAAGGAGTGGAAAGCAGTTGGAAGTTGGAATGCTTTCCAGATGTTCCCATTGTCGTTTTAGATGTGCGGGGCTGGCGACCAAACAGGGGAAAGGTAGACCAATAGAGCGCTTCCTGACCGACGGGATCCCCTCATTTGAGAGGGATTTCCCTGAAACTGCGTTCGCTCTGCATGCATGTCTCATTTAGTGTGAGGTACAGCCACCACTTGATTATATGGTAGGAATGAGTCAGTTCCCTTAAAATAGATTCCAAATTCAGTTGAAAAATAGGCTTGGAAAAACGGAGGCAAACCCGATAATGTACGGTGCGCTTTTACTTCTACTTATTGTACATTTTTAGAGCTTCAGTAGGATTTCCAACAAAAGTACACTGAATCATGTTGTTGGTTTACTGTATGGTTCACGCACAGAGGTGAGGGCGGGGGTGCTGGAATTGAACTCTGGTCTCCTGGCTGTGTGGCCTGTGTGCTAACCACTCAACCACCGTGCAGCCCTCTGCACAATTTAGTTGGAAAATATTGCATATGCCTCACAGTTAGGAGACCAGAGTTCAATTCCACACCTCGGCCGTCTCTGTGTGGAGTTTGCACGTTCTCCCCGTGCATGCGTGGGTTTTCTCCGGATACTCCGGTTTCCTCCCACATTCCAAAAACATGCTAGGTTAATTGGCGACTCCAAATTGTCCATAGGTATGAATGTGAGTGTGAATGGTTGTTTGTCTATATGTGTCCAGGGTGTACCCCGCCTCTCGCCCGAAGACAGCTGGGATAGGCTCCAGCACTCCTGTGACCCTTGTGAGGATAAGCGGTAGAAAATGAATGAATGAATGAGCCAACTGTATAGTTTACGATCATCATATATGATATAAGGCTGAAAAATGTATGCATTGCATTCATTGGGGCACTGCAATGACGTTAGCCTCCCTCCACATTATGGGAAAACTTGGGAAAAATGCTATTGGTGGTACATGTTTTGTATATTTATTAGGTATACCTTTTCAGTGTGACTGTTAAGTTGCTGTTTGGTGACCCTCGTGAGGATAAGCGGTAGAAAATGAATGAATATTGCATGTGTATATGAAAATGCAAAATGAGAACTATGAAGTCTCCCACTGTGCTGCCACTCATGTCTGCTGCAAGAGGAATGTATGCGGCTGTCTGTCAGCCACATGTTAGCGTTTCTCCTTTAGGACACATTAGATAGATGCCGATATACAGTAGCTCAATGTTACATAACTTGATTGTCATTGTTTACTGTTAGTAGTATAATAATGTAGGAAATATGTACAATATTGAACACCTCACTGTGTGTTTGCATTCATTTCTCTGACCTCACAGGGATGTGCTGTTCTTGGGTTACATGGTGTCACTTCTTTGACTTTTTGACTTTGGGTGTGTCAGGTGATGACCAATGACAGCTCAGTGTCGGAAAATGCAGAAGTTGCAAGACTCCTGTCCTTTCTTTTGCTTCATGGCCTCTTAAGACTTCTCCTTAAGATTGTTTAGGCCACAACTGAAGTGTGCCAAGTGCTAATTATGCACTCTTGAGCCTAACTTGATGGCCGTTATCTCCTTCCCGGGTTCTCTCCCTTCGACTCCCCTCAACCCACAGATTACATTTTACTGTTACATTCTGCCACTGTGCCTTCTTCCCAGGGTCGTCTATCATCCAGACACCTCGTGATTTACTCCCTCCTCTGCGTTTCTTCCCACCCACAACTTGTGTGAAGGCCCTTTTTTTTTTTTTTAATACCCTTTTTTTTAATACCGTCCAGCCTCCCTCCCATCTCCTCCTGGCCTTGCAGGGCGGTGCTGGCCATCTCCCCCTCAGGAATGTGCTGTTTGTACATAAACACAACAAGCGCACTGATAAGGACGTTGTCTCCACGAGGACAAGGTCTCATCAGGAGGCAAGCCGGGGAGGAAGGAAGGCAGGATTAGTCGTTAAATTGGAGGGGAATTCCTTATTGTTTAATCATCCGCTCAATTTCGCAGGCTCTTGATCACGTCCTGGAATTTTTCTATATTTTTCTATTTTCCCATTATGTCATTGTATGGTCATATCACCATATAGGACAAAAAAATTAAAAAATGTAAAATGAAAAAAAAACCTTAAACCATATTAGGAAAGCAGGAAGTGAACAAATGTAACAGTTACTGATTGTAAAAGTACCAGATGGAGGGGTTGGATTTAATAAGCTTTGCTTCTTCCTACTCCTTTTGGACACGCAAAAAAACAACAACAAAAAAACCTTAAACTGTATTATGGAAAGCAGGAAGTGAACAAATGTAATAGTTACTGATTGTTAAAGTACCAGATGGAGGGGTAGGATTTAATAAGCTTTGCTTCTTCCTACTCCTTTTGGACATGTGGAACTGTGAACTGATTATGTGATGCATTCAATTGTAATCTGATGCATGTTCAAATGAAATGAAACCATAACCATTACCATTGAAAGCATTAACACCACAAGTATGTTTTTCTGGATATTTTTTTGTGT
The DNA here is from genome assembly GCF_030265055.1 of Doryrhamphus excisus. NCBI lineage: Eukaryota > Metazoa > Chordata > Actinopteri > Syngnathiformes > Syngnathidae > Doryrhamphus > Doryrhamphus excisus. Next base: position 14,324,251 of record NC_080475.1, on the reverse strand, counting down.
CATGCTATATTGATGGGTAGGAAAAGGGTGCCAAAATCTTTATCAAAATATGAAACGGGTCAGCACGGGTCGGCACTCTGCATACAGACGTAAGACGACCCTTCACCCCTTCTTATCGAGGAGTGGTTTACTGTATAACGAAAACGTTTTAGTGAGCAAGGAGCAGCTACATGTCGCTACTTAGTCACGGATGCCTGCACCAATCTAGCGTGAAACGACCTGTGGATGCTTCCATGGAAACACTTACATACCAAAAAAGATAAACCATAAAACATCCCTAAAAAAAAATATACGAACAACACTGCAACACATCTTATATGTTTTGTTTATAAGTTTAACACACTGAGGACCACAGACGTGCAGCATTACGTAACAGTGTCAGATTACACTCCCGTGCTGCATAATGGCGCCTTATTCTTTTTGCCACTCCGGTCTGCAGACATCTGGACATTGCTGCATGTAAGAGTTATTCATTTGAACCACATTTGTAGAGATATCTATGTCTTGCATGATGCCAGGATTTATTGCAATTATTGATTAAGCAAATAAAGGAAATGGAATAAAAAACTTCATCCAGTAGTAGATAAAACATCATTCTAAAATGTATGTAACACAGAAGACAAATTAAAAAATATAAAAGAGCAACCACCAGTTCAGTCCAGTACCCTGCCTCTCACCCGAAAAGACACCTGGGATAGACTCCAGCATACCCAGGACCATAATGAGGTCAAGCAGTACAAAAAATGTATGGATGGACGCTTTTATTTTGAAGCAATATACCAAAAAAAATTATTAAAATACTGATAAAAATAAAATATTTGTACATTATATACATTTTAAAGCAAAAATTATTGTTATATTTAAGAAAATATTTTTTTTCTGACTATCTCTGTCTTTTGCCAATTGTTTTATTTCTAACCACAACATATCACTTTTCTGCAGTAGGGGGCAGTGTGGTGCAGGTGAGTCTCTGGTTAGGTGAAAAAAAAAAAAGTAAAAATTTTTGTATTCCTTCCATACAATTCCAGCCTCCTCCACGGAACTGTAACTGCCTTTTAAAATTGCGTAACGCCACTGTGGATAACTTTTGACTGCTTGTATGTGTGAAAGACGGACATCCAGTGGAGAGCACCAAGTGGCTCTTCAGGACTTTCAAAAGCGGTGGGTCAGGGCGTTGGTGTGTGTGTGTGTCGTTATTGTAGTTGGATGGGGCTGCTATCCCAAAACAATGCCTCTCCGAGAAAAAACAAACTCCACATTCCCACATGCTGTTTAAAAAAGTACTTGATTGTTATCTGGTCTCGGCATACGCAGAGGGGAGGAAATAACATGTCTGCTTGCTGCACCCCTCCCTACTCTTACCTCCCCTTTTGAATATCTTTTCTTTTTTCATTTCACCCCTCCTACATCCTAGATATTCCTTTTTCCCAAACTTTGCCTTACTATATCCTCCCTCTTTCCCTCCGACCAACCGGTGGCTGATCTTCAGGTATTTACTCTGAGGCAACAACACGTGCAGTAAAACCAGTTTTCCTGCCTTTTTGTTTTCCCAAACTACAATTTTCTCAGTCTGGATCCATAAGAACGGAAAGCTGTTGTTGTACATTTGGGAATACCAAACATCTGTGCTATCCCCCAAGAAGGGGGGGTACTGTCATATCCTCCACCTGTTTTTGCATGAAAACCAACTCAATGTAGGTCAAGATATGTTACGCTATTTGATGCATTAGTGTAATATTAACCATATATTTATTGATTCATTTATTTTTGGAATATACCAATGTCCCATAGGGGATTTTTACTGGCTCATTCTCCATTGTTATCAATTGCGAAACAAACTCTTGTGAAAGAAACCAGGATGTCAGGATGTCTGAAGTAGTAACTGCATGAAACTACACACACTGTAGTGTGTGTGTGTGTGTGTGTGTGTGTGTGGCAGATGCAAATTGTTTGAAGAGTTGGCCTACACCCATGCAAACCTGCAGTCCCTAAGGGTTACGCAATCATCCTTTCTGGAGAACACTACAGTATACACAATGGCTGCGTAGATTTACGCACTGCACACACATTCTCACAATGTATACACAAATGGTAGTATGCAAAGTTAGCTTTGCTTAATATTACCTGTGCTAGCTTGTTATGACTTCATTTGTTTCTTTGAACTGACAGCATTAAAGGCATGGATGCGCCAATACTAAAAAAAAGCATTAAGCATTAATTATTCTGTCTATATTTATTTATAAATACCAGTAAATAATATTGCGCAACTTTGGTTTTGCAACTTTTTGCAGCTCTGAAATTGACAAGATTGCAAGCTCGTGCAAAGGGCGATGCTTTTATGTGTTAATGGCTTGGCTGTTGACACATTGACTAGGTGTAGATCTATATCAATTATTGACAGTGTCGCATGGGCATTACATAGGATGGCAGCGATCGGCCATTCCATAGTTTACACAGAGTCTTGTGCTATGACACATGCGTGCCTAAACAGCAAAGTTGTGCTCTTTGCATCGATTTCATCAGAAATAGCATCCAAAAAATTTGTGACGTTAAATTTTTTTTTTTAATAATTTTTTGACATGCAGAAAAAAATCTAAATTAATCAAAATTATGAATGAAAAGGATAAATGAACATTTAAGGTGACTTTTACCACACACACACACACTATTGTTAATTCAAATTTCAAACGAGCGGTTTAACCTGTTGGTCTGCAAATGTAAAGCCAACTTGCATTTTTGCTTTCTTTAACACAGTAATCCTAATACTGTGTCACACACACACACACACACACACACACACACACACACACACACACACACACACACCTATGCACATTAGCAACAGATGACAAGGTACACACATCTCGTAGTCTCATCTATGCTATGATTGTTTAGCCTTGTCAGTGTTAGTTCCTGTTTTGGTGCTTACTTTGTGTGGTAGTAATGTGTCAACGTTCCGAATAAAAACACACTTGTGTGTTATAAACCATATACAGTGAATAATAAACATATATTTCTTTATTTTTCCATTTCAAGCCTCATGTGTGTGTGCATATTTTGGGGTTAGGGTGGGTGAACATGCAGCACTGGGCCATGAGTACAGCTTTTTGTTATAACAGGTGAACTGACTTTGAAGTCCGCACGAGAAAACTAAACCAAATGTGAATTCCTACACACACAATAACACACACACACACACAAAGCACCACTCCCATATAGGTCCTCTCCCATTGGGTCAGGCCCACTAATTCACTCCAAATGTCCGACAAGAGTTATTGACCTGGGTGTGGAAGTGCAGTGGGAATGAATCACGCTTATGTAACGCATGATAAGAGTGAGTGAAGTGAAGCAAGCATATACAGTACATGCATGTTGGAGATGCTAGTATATACTAGTATATATTATGCATACTGGAACAAGAGTCCACCTGAATGGTACCTTCTTTTTCAGGCGACTTTGTAGATACAAGACAAGTGAGGAATTGGCCACCTCACATTCTTCCCTTTAAAGCTATAAATCCGTCTTCAAGTGTACACTGAAGCCCTCTCTGTGTCTACCTTTCATTTTACTGTCCTTTCACTTTATTCCCATCCATCTCCTTATCCCATAATCTTTGTTTGTATTACCTGCCTCAGTGTTTGCATGAAACACATTTACAAGGTTACATGGACAGTTCCTCTTTTTACTGTTTTTTTTTAAACATAGATTATCATCCTTTATTTTAAATGGACTCTGTAATAGAATAATCATAGAAATGGGAATTTTCATAACACTAAACTCATCACACAGCAACTTAACACTCAATAGGTAAACATAATAAAAATAAAAAAGTACCAATATGACATTTAAATGAACCCCCAATTCAAGAATTTTAGCTTTTTCCCATAATGCATTGCATTGGAGCAAAGTATTAATGGGATGCTGCAATGATGTCAGCCTCTCTCTGGCTCGCTGTAGTGGACAGAGGCAATATTGCAGTGCCATCCATCCATCCTCCCATTTTCATGCCGCTTGCCCTGCAGTGAAATGCTTTGCTCAGTTTGTATATTTCTTAGGTATACTTTCCCAGTGCTAAGTTGCTGTGCGATGAGTTTAGAATTAAAAATATTTTACGAGCTTGTTGTATGCCATTTTATGACCTGGACATGTGCTTATAGTCTAGTGCAGTGTGTATATATGTGCAAATCTATTTTTTCCTCTAATTAATTAGTGGGTGTAGCGGTAATTTATCCACTTGTTTATGACTATACTGTTACCATATCTGTTACAGTTTTTCAGTTATTTTTAATTATATGCTCTCTCCTTTTACACAGTACATATTAAGCCACGTCCACACAAATACGAGGCAGTTTGGCCTTTCGTCCACACCCAACCATAGGTAAAAACCGAGCATTTGGAAAACTCAAACAAACCCGGATTTACCACTGACCGAACTGAGGTCTTTGAGGACATGGTGTGATACAGTGTAGCTTCAGAGGTGTCATTTCCCAGAGATGTTTGGTCAAATCCCAAATTGTACAACCTTAAGACCATTCAACTTATCCAGTCTGTGAAGCATCCAGGAGATAAGAGGGCCTGCAGAGACGTAACTATGTAGCACCAGAGACAACATTTGCATTCCCGAACAAGCTTCCAAAAGATAGAGCTGGCTTGTCTTGGTTGATGAAATGTTACATGAAATTCTAACCTTACTGACTTTTGGCTTCAAATTTGGTGCAATGCAACTTTTTGCAGCTTTTATTGTTAATGAGTCTCTTTAAATATGCCAGTTAGTTATTGAATTAGTTTGCAGGATTGTGCAAAAGCTACACCACAAAACATAAAATGTTGATGTACACCTGACTTAAAATAATCTTTGTTTGTATTACCTCTTTAGTAGTTCCTCTTTTTACTGTTTTTTTTAAACATAGATTCCTATCCTTTATTCTAAATGGACTCTGTAATAGAATAACCATAGAAATGGAAATTTTGGCATATTGTATTCATAACACTAAACTCATCACACAGCAACTTAACACTCAAAAGGTAAACTATTAAAAATATAAAAAAAGTACCAATATGACGTTTAAACAAACCTCCCCTTCAACAATTTTAGCTTTTTCCCATAATGCATTGCATTGGAGCAAAGTATTAATGGGATGCTGCAATGATGTCAGCCTCTCTGTGGCTCGCTGTAGTGGACAGAGGCAATATTGCAGTGCCTTGTCTTGGCTGATGAAATATTACATGAAATTCTAACCTTACTGACTTTTGACTTCAAATTTGGCGCAATGCAAGTTTTTGCAGCTTTTATTGTTAATGAGTCTCTTTAAATATGCCAGTTAGTTATTGAATTTGTTTGCAGGATTGTGCAAAAGCTACACCACAAAACATAAAATGTTGATGTACACCTGACTTAAAATAGAGAAGTTAATTTTTCTCCTTTGACTTTAATGCAGAAACCTTAGATGCTCCCAGTTTTTCATGTCAAAACGGGCAGGCCCCAGTTGTATTATGTTTCTGAGGGGAGGATCTTTAAACTTGTAGCCTAAATTGTCTTTGCCGAAACACAAGTAGGTATTTTACATGTAAAAAGCACATATGTGAAGTGCGTGGGAAGCTAAAGCCCTCTTGTCATGGAAGAGAACATGTTGTTCCAGTCTGACCTACAGCTGCACTGGTCTGTTGTCTTCCCTTTGGCCATCCATCCTACCAATCCTTTTCTCTGTTCCCATATCTGCGAGCCTCCACCCTCCTGTAGACACTCCTTTCCATGCCTAATGACTTTCGCTCCCGTTCTCTTTCTTCCTTTGCCCCCTTTTGCCCATTCGGGCACATTCCAATCCTCTGTAATCATACAGGCTGTGCAGTGCAGGGGTTTTCTCCGCTCCAGTAAACCATGATCTAACTCTTGTTAGCTGTTCCCAGCAAATGCGCTGAAAGAAGTGCATGAAAAGTTGACTAAAGTAAACTAAAAATACTTTATTTTGCAGATTTAGAGGATTTTCAGTGTGTAGCTTTTCTCTAAAGTCTGCAAACAAACCCGTTTTCAACTCATGTTGCACATTAGCACAAAAGCTCTTTGTGAGTCAGGAGATGAAAATCATGGATTTTAAATGTGAGGAACTTTGTTTTGCGAGTTCTAATTAACGTTTTCCAGTGATAGCCACGAGGAGATGAGTCATATCGACTTCATTTCCCTATTGTTAGTGCTGCGCTGTTATGGAAATCTTTTCCCCTTTTTTTTTTTTGCAAAGCATTGCTTTGGTAGGATTCAGAAAACTAATCTTATGATTTTTAGATTAAATTTATTGTTTTAAGACACAGTTTTCGGCTTGGGAAAGCTTTAAAGTTATACAATAAGTTAGGAAGTTGGAACAATTAAGCAGGAAAAGGGAATTGGGGTTATCAGTGTCAAGGATCTTATTGTGCCAGCGCCAACGTTGACACACCTTGATGCAGCACAATAACCTTCAAGTTCATTTAAAAAGGTATCATCCATGGTGCGCCTGTTTCCAAACTAGTGCTTTGTTCTTTCATGGTGAACAGTTGGTGGGAGGCCATTTGGAATTTTTGGCATTTTTCTCAAATCACTGCTGTCCTCACTCTGTCAGTGAGAGATTGGAAACAGGGACTCTGCATTTGTTTTATCACCGATGGACGCTCGGTGATACAACTAGAGATAAAGTAGTGCCGAGCGATTGTGACATCTATGTTTTTTTTTTTAATGTCTATTATTTTGAGAAGCCAGACCACCAATGAACCAGGACTACAAAGTTCCTCATCACTGAAATTCAAGCATAATTGAGCTCACAGGACGAAAGTGCGGTAAAGCACCGGTGATGCACTACACACTTCATACAACTTCATGTCAAAAATCCCAAACTATCCCTTTAAAGCAGTAATTCTCAAATAGTGGGAAAGGGGGAGGCTTTCATTTCAATGCAGGCCTACCAACATGTACACATTTATAGTACTCAACATGTAATTTGACTACTGGAATACGCTTGTATGCTGTCCATTTTGTTGCATTTTCCTGGTTTCAGTTTCATTCATTCATTCATTTTCTACCGCTTATCCTCACGAGGGTTACAGGAGGTGCTGGAGCCTATCCCAGCTGTCTTCGGGCAAGTGGTGAGGTACTACCCGGGACTGGTGGCCAGCCAATCACAGGGCACATATAGACAAACAACCATTCACACTCACATTCATACCTATGGACAATTTGGAGTCGCTAATTAAAAACCGGAGTACCCGGAGAAAACCCACGCATGCACGGGGAGAACATGCAAACTCCACACAGAGATCGCCAAAGGTGGAATTGAACTCGGGAATAAATAGTATCAGTTCATCTAGTGGTTCAAATTGGTGTGGGGCGCAAAAAAAATGATCCAATACACTATTGTGGGACCTCTGATACTAATTTAACATTACAATAATTGTGTCATTTGGGATCTTTAACGACTCTCCTACTCATAGAATTCCTCATTTGAAGTCGTCCCACAACTTAATGGTTTCCATGCAACCAGCAGCGTCTCCGGGATTATCTTTTCCTGGCCCAGAAGTGGCCACCAACGAGACAAAACACCTCTTAAGCCTTTGTTTTTGTTTTTTTCTACTGCCTGCTGGTTATGGCGGGGGGAACAGTGTTGTATCGAGCATCATCATCACTCACGGAATAAACACACTCACACTGTTGTTATCCTAGTTGACCTCTGATTTGTTTAGATTTCTGCTGATTGATTATCAATATGGTACGTTCCAGATTTGTATTTACAATGTCCCATGACTTTCTGTAACTTCACGCCCATATAAGTAGTAAAGCAGCCTCTATTCATTCACTTTTTAATGCCGAGTTGTGAATGAATGTCTTTTTTGAATGACACACTTGTCAAAAAATCTGACGCAGTCCACAGATGGGAAGGGTGGAGAAGCATGTCAATCATTTACTTGTGGGATCTCCATAGCGAAACACTTGATATCTGTGCTAGATAAGGGCAAAACAAGACAATTTCACAGCAAGAAAAAAATCTTATCATGGATATTGTGAGCCTGTCTAATAAGATTTGGAGGTAGAAAACATGTGATGGTGTAAACATTGACCCCTGCTTCCCCAAGAATGGTTCTTAGAGTCAATGTCATGTTTTTGAGAACAATATACTTCAAAACAATGAATAGATTTCTCAATATAAGGTAGGGAATTTAACATTGATAACTGAGGTCAAAGGGCAAACCGGTAAGCGTTCCATTGTTGTCAGCTGATCATCTTTGGTCAAATAAAGATGCTATTGATTTTAGAAAGATAGCAACATGTATAAAGTTCGGATCGAAGGTGAAAGTAGGGAACTGTTTCTTGGCCCCACTTTTTAAAGGGACAGCGACATTAAGTTGTATGAAACAAAACAATATACTTCAAAACAATGAATAGATTTTTTAATATAAGGTAGGGAATTTAACATTGATAGCTGAGGTCAAAGGGCAAACCAATAAGCGTTCCATTGTTGTCAGCTGATCATCTTTGGTCAAATAAAGATGCTATTGATTTTAGAAAGATAGCAACATGTATAAAGTTACTCAGATCGAAGGTGAAAGTAGGGAACTGTTTCTTGGCCCCGCTTTTTAAAGGGACAGCGACATGAAGTTGTATGGCATCCTCGCCAGCAGGCAACTTCTTGTGAAAATGTGAACTATCCCTTTAAGGCAGGGGTCTCATACAAACTTTTTCAGCGCTTTGGTTCTGATTTTCTACAATAAAAGCTCTGATAAAACATTCCACTGTTCTCAAATATCTTAAGTTTTATTTTTCTGCACAAAATAAGATGAAAAATAAATAAACAAATCAAGAATAAAGAAAATCAATCAGTAATAAATAAATATAATAATAATAATAATAAAACAGCAAATAATAAAAACTTAAGAAACCACATATAGTTGGTGGGTAGACAAATTATTTTTTTCCGATTAAAATTAACAAAGCATTATTAGAGCCTGTAGACATGACAAAACACGACTATAGTCACATTTATACTCTTTTTATTTACAACATATTGCGCAACTGCAGGGTCTTGGGACCCATGCTAACTCGCAAACTAGAGAGCTAGCAACCTAAACGGTAGCCTTCAAGTTATTTCCTTTAAACTTAAATAGCCAAAAACTTACCACTTCCACACGGATAGGGAGGATAACTATTAACAGTTATTTAACCTTTAACATGAACATTAATCAAACGTAATATTTTTTTCTGGGTACATGATACCATACAGCATCCATATCAAACTTGCGCGGGCCGCACTAACATTAAACTTTCATATCAAGGCGGGGGCCTCAAACTAGTGTCCTGCGGGCCATATTTGGCCTGCGGGCCGCGTGTTTGAGACCCCTGCTTTAAGGGTTACTATTGCAATTAGTAGTAATTATTTTTCCATTATGACAACCGAGGCTCTGCCCTTGTTTACCATCGTTTACCGTCTTATCCATTTACCAGTCTTTGCAGTGCATTCTGGGACTTGTAGTCATAACGCTACATGTGCTATCCTTACAGGCCAGTTTCGATATACAGTATATGACTGGGTAATATCGTAATGACTGAGTGTATGGCTTATTAATCATAATAGGTATAAGAACGTACTTTAGGGAAAGGCTGTCTGTTCGCTAGTGTACATAAAGACATGCTTCGATGAGTTCACTGACCTAAAAATTGGACGTTCTTGTAAAAGAAGTGCAACGACTCATTTTACACTTCCTGTAGTAGTGCCATATGTCTTATTTTCCATGTCGGTTATGCCAACCATAGAGCATTCCAGTTGCAACTTCACACACTCTTGTTTTCCAGGCTTCACTCCAGTGTGTGTGTGTGTTTTTGTGCTTTTTTCAGCAGAACTATAAAGTCTTTTTGGAAGCGCTGCAGTGACATTTCAGCTGCACACACTGGTACTATTGTTCTGTTCCGTGACTACATTGACAGAGTACAAGACTTTTGTCACTTGGACCCTCATTGAACATTGTGTCAGTGGACATAAGTCATATGTTTATGGGGGAATGTGGACATCTGAGTTGTATGGGACTGGTTGTTACACAAGATCTGTAAATGACATGGTACTCTGTTTTTAGCAATACTGTATTTATACTGTACTGCATTAATGGGAAGTCCAATTTTTTGTGATAAATATGATTCACCGACCCTGATATACTGATTTTTTTTCTTGACAAATTTTCACATTTTCATATATTTAAAATTTTAAATAAAATTGAAGTAAAAAGACATATTAATCATAAAAATAATCTTCAAAATATTATGTAAAAATAATAAAATATATACTGTATGTACTTTGATAATAATATAAATGAGGTGGAGTTTTATATATATATATATATATATATATATATATATATATATATATATATATATATAGATAGATAGATAGATAGATAGATAGATTACAATATTTAATCACGATTAATTGTATTTTTTGTCCATAGTTAACTTGTGATTTAAAAAAAAAGAGTTTTTTTTATCTACAGTAAGTGTACATATCTTTGATAAATCATTTTGAAGTTTAAAAACAGCTCAACACAATGGACCTGAATGTATAAAAAAAAAAACAAAGTAGGCACTGGTAAAGCAAACTGTCCACTACTCAAATACAATTGTGACTAATATTACAAATAAAGATACTTCTGCCTGTATCACCACAAACGAAAGTAACACAAGCCCCCCCCCCAAATAGCTGTCTTCGCCTATGCCTGCCAGCAAGTCGGATTAAATTTGATCTCACATTTCAAAGCAAAAAATCTAACAAAAAACACTCCATGCCTAGTTATTGTCGGACATGTTTTTTTCTTTCATGTTTTTGGTTGAACGTCATAAGCTCCAGGTGGGCTAAATCCCGCTTTCCAGTAAATCGTCTCCAGCTCAGCTTATAAACTGGGGATTTTTTTTGTCCTTTTGTTTTCTCGTCACATTTCAATGGATGCTGCTTGTGTATCAAATGTTTAAAATTACATGCTTGTTTTGTCATTTTTACACCAGCGCTGACCCTGAAGTGACCGTATCCCACCCTCCAACACCTCCCCTTCATTTGCAAGTAGTCAAGTACAAGCTGAAGTACAATAAATTGGATGTTTGGTACAGCAAAACACAGCATGACTCAGTTTTGTAACATTCCACTGTACTTATATATAGCATTGTTGCTACCGCTACGGGAGCTGATGAAACACAATGGAGTTCTGTGCTAAAATAGTCACAGCCTTAAGGGGATTTATCGAAAAGACAAAAATTGGTAACACATTTCGGCACTTACTTTACACTCAGGTCGGGAAAGGAAAAATCAACACATGCATAGACTTCCCATTTTCTGTGGTGTTTATTTGTCTTCGTATTGTTCTGCAGCCCCGAGGGTCTGTTTGGGTTAGAACACAGACATTCCTCACCACAGAAGAAGTGCCAAAGGGGAACACAAGCCATCACAATATTAATCTGCATTAGCCACAGCAAATCTCCATCGTGCCGCATAAGTCAAGCTTCACTGTGTATGTCCGTATCCATGGTGACACCGCTCTAAGTCAACAGTAGTTGCATACATATGGCTTTCTGGTGTAGCGCTGTGGTGAATCCCCGTTGCCATAGCGATTGTGGGTGGGTAAAGTCAGATGTGCTAGGCAGGGGAGGAGGGATCACGGGAGGGAAACACATGGGACGCACAGTTTATAATTAATGTACTTACGTAGTTTGTTGAATAAGGCAGGGAATGCTGTGGTTCAAAATAGATGGAAGTTTTAGTTGGTGCCTCATTTTTGTCCATCTTTGCTGTGTTTCCTTCTTACTAGGCAAAGTAAGGACACGGCCTGGCATCAATCATGACTGTGTGGCAACAGTGTGAAAAGTAACATCCATGTGATGAAGTTGTATTTCATATATGTGCTTGAAAAATGTATTTTTTTTTTAAACATACGGCTAGACTACCCTGATAAGGGGTTAAAAATGACTTCCTTTTCAACGCCTTTTGCTGCCATGGTGACGACGACAAACAGGGCCACACTCCATGCGGTTGTGGTTTCCCTTTGAATACGTGACTCGATGTCAGAAGTGAGTCTGGTGGTTGAAAAAGAACATTGTGATTTGTAAAAAAAAAAAAAAAAAAAGAGAGATGTAACTGCCCATTAATAATTAATGGATGGTCATTGGAATATATTGTATCTTTTAGTGTAGTATAGCATAGCATATACTGTAACATGTCAAAATGTTTAAATTTTGTGATATAATAGTGATTGATTGATTGATAGTGATTTGTAAACATGTGGGGCTGCACGGCGGACAAGTGGTTAGTTTAATTTAATGAGCACCTGAGCTATTGTTTAGCTTTTCTTTGTTGCCAAACCTGTTTATGACTTTCTTAGTTACATTGTACATTATAAGTGTACATTATTAAGGTCAAGTGGTTAGCACGCAGGCCTCACAGCTAGAAGACCCGAGTTCAATTCCACCCTCGGCCATCTCTGTGTGGAGTTTGCATGTTCTCCCCGTGCATGCGTGGGTTTTCTCCGGGTACTTCGGTTTCCTCCCACATTCCAAAAACATGCTAGGTTAATTAGCATAACTCCAAATTGTCCATAGATATGAATGTGAGTGTGAATGGTTGTTTGTCTATATGTGCCCTGTGATTGGCTGGCCACCAGTCCAGGGTGTACCCTGCCTCTCGCACGAAGACAGCTGGGATAGGCTCCAGCACCCCCTGTGACCCTCATGAGGATAAGCAGTAGAAAATGAATGAATGTAAAAATGTGATAATAACCATAGAACCGTAAGTTGACATATTGAGTGTGAAATGATAGTAACTCTAATGTAGTAACTTTTGTAATGTGGAAAGCTTGACCCCAGTACGGATTAATTCACTTTACTACATTTCATACAGTTCATACAGTTCATACAGTTTCTAAATACGTACCACTTGGTCCTATAGCATAGAAATCAAACCTGCTGCAGTAAAAGCTTCTTGAGACCTGCAGGATTACCCTGATGTATTATTATAAACGTGCCTACCATTCCTCAGCAGTAATTGTAGGCCACGGTTAATAACAGGACAATGACAGCAGCAGTGACTTCCTTTCTGTATTGGTGCAGAAATACTACTAATACTCTGAAGTCATGGGTTAGTAGTTGTCATTTATGAAATTTTGAAGATTATTTATTTATTTATTTTTTATTTTTATTTTTATTTTTATTTTTATTTTTATTTTTATTTTTATTTTTATTTTTATTTTTATTTTTATTTTTATTTTTATTTTTATTTTTATTTTTATTTTTATTTTTATTTTTATTTTTATTTTTATTTTTATTTTTATTTTTATTTTTATTTTATATTATTATTCAATTAAAATAATGAAACAACCTTAAGTGAAGAACATAATTATGCAATAATACAAGGTTATTAGCAGGTCAACAATCTTATGTCTTATGTCTTATGTCTTATGTAGGACGGTGTCACGCCTAAAATGAATCACTTTAGCCAACTTTTCAAATAAAATGTGTCACATTGTCTGTAAGCCTCCACAGTCTATGACATAAAGTTTGTCTACAAATCATACAAATATCAACTCCAACTTGTTCTCATCGTTAGGATTCATGATTGAATGTTTAGAATAGGGGTCTCAAACTCAATTTACCTGGGGGCCACTGGAGCTAGGGTCTGGGCGAGGCTGGGCCGCATCAGGTTTTCAAAAAAAAAAAAAAACGCATTTATTAAAAACTGAAAAATGAATAAACTTTGCTTTGGTTCCGATTTTCTACAAGAAAAGCTCTGATAAAACATTCCACTGTTCTCAAATATCTTCATTTTTATTTTTCTACACAAAATAAGATCAAGAATAAAGAAAATCAATCAGTAATAAATAAATATAATAATAATAAAACAGCAAATAATTAAAAATTAAGAAACCACATATAGTTGGTGGGTAGACAAAAATTATTTTTTTTCAGATTAAAATTAACAAAGCATTATTAGAGCCCTGTAGACATGACAAAACACGACTATAGTCACATTTATACTTTTTTTATTTACAACATATTGCGCAACTGCAGGGTCTTGAGACACATGCTAACTCGCAAACTAGAGAGCTAGCGACCGAAACGGTAGCCTTCAAGTTATTTCCTTTAAATTTAAATAGCCAAAAACTTACCACTTCCACACGGATAGGGAGGATAACTATTAACAGTTATTTAACATGAACATTAATCAAACGTAATAATTTTTTCTGGGTACATGATACCATACAGCGTCCATATCAAACTTACGCGGGCCGCACTAACATTAAATTTTCATATCGAGGCGGGGGCCTCAAACTAGTGTCCTGCGGGCCACATTTGGCCCACGGGCCGCGTGTTTGAGACCCTGGTTTAGAAACAGGGAGTTGAAATATGTCCGTCTTCCTGCAACCTCTACACGTCGCCATCGCAAATATTTTACAAAATAATATATTTTCCAATCATATTTTTCTAGAACTTTCAAAGAACCCTGTTCTGGAGGAAAGTGTCATAAAACAGCTCAGTGCCATCTAAGACGGAGGGTGCTTTTATTTCTTACACAACTTAATGTTGTATAATGTTCATACATGCACACACACAACACAATGGGGTCTTAAAAAACACAAAGGCTCGTTATGTGCATCGTGATTACTGTGTATCCTGACAGGAAAGCCTGCCGGACAACCTGATGTTATTGATAACTTGAAAAATGGTTGTTGAAAAAAAAACAAGAGAAAATCCCATCTATTTAAGCCGGTATGTATGAGTTGCCAACAATAATGGTGATATGCTACATAAACATATTTTAGGGTTAAATTGCTTCTGCTATTAAGGGTGTTTTTTATTTTTGTTGGTGCCATGGTCCGGCAATATATCGCTCAGTAGTCCAGTCTCCAGTTTTTATGTGCTTGACTTTTTGTCCTATTTCCTACTAAGTAAATTCCCACGTGAAAACGTTGCTTAGTATTAAACAAATAATATTTCCAACACGGCCATTGTTCTTTTTCGCCAGCTTCCATCACACAACATTGTGCAGAAATAAGGAACTGTTGAGTATTCATACCTTTTGTACTTTTTGAGGTACAACGATGCCTCTAAAGATGCATGAAATCATGGCTATAGGTATGCCGGCTCATGTGGGGGGTTTTTTTAAACATCAAAACTCGATGGCACAGCACCAACGGCATGCTCTTTGCAGCATGATTGTGTATCATCTGTCTAATCACAAGTAAAGTAGGGCTGATATTTCTTGTGACTGAGGTCAAGCCAGCCATGTGGAATATATAACAGGACACATGCCCGTACGCACATACTCCATGTGAACCTTTAGTCGCTAAAAATCCATAGTAGACATCCCAAAGATCATACCTCTGTCCACAAACTATGTTGCAAGTTGTCATTGTGTGTGTGTGTGTGTGTTTGTAAGTGCTGAGTTTGAGTGTTAGTGGGTGTGACCTGTTCTCTTGACCTCAAAATACACACACGGTGAAGTGTTTGCGATGTTTAATCATGGTTCAGATGATGAGAGCTGAGGTCGCACTCCTTGTGACATGTCACACTATGTGTTTGCGCAAGATTTTAGTAGCAATTCCACAAAAATAGCAAGCGTTGTATCATGTGGGCATATTTTTCTGAAAAAAAAAATCTTGTACTTGCACATCAAATCGTTGACCACAAAGAGATTTCCCCTATTTATTGTAGATAAAAAACATATTTCTATCTGCGATTAAATGTGATTAATTTTGAGTTAACTATGGACTGAATGTGATTAATCATCATAATCAAATATTTTAATCCATTGACAGCCATAGTAATAATACATTCCTGCATTGGTTCCTTTGGATGTTTCTATTATGGTAACAAAAGTAAAAACAATAACGGCAGTAGTAACTGCTATTACTAACATTTATGCTAATGTGTAGTTATGTAAATATATTGCAGATTGCTGTACATTAGTTTTAGGTTTACCCTAAAAGAACTACAGTTTTCATGATGCTTAGAGTACGCTACTCAGAAGTAGGTCCAAATCACATTTTTTGATGGAGGTCAAATGCAGCGATCGTGTTTTGATCTGACAAATCTTAAGTAAGTTTACTCAAATGTAGAATTGTAGTAATGTTTTTATTTCATTCGAACATGCATACAAGGTACAATGAAATACTGCACATGATTCCAATCACAGTTCCACATGTCTAAAAAGGAGTAGGAAGAAGCAAAGTTTTATTAAATCCGGCACCCTAACCGTTTCACATCTGTTGCAGTACATTTATTCACTTCCTGTATTCCATATATGAGTTTTTACTACATAGAAAAGTGATAATGTAACATAAAAATGTTAACTGCATATCCACTTGAAAATAAACTCGGATGAAAAAAATGCACCCACCAGTGACGCTGGGAACACTGAGATACTATAGGTTGGATTGCAAGGTTTATAGTGTACATAAAGCACTTAACATGCAGTTCCAATCCTGCCTCGTGTACTGCCACTTCCATATTACGTGTATTATTATCATTCACAGTAGCGTTGCCATAGTTCCTGTACCTCAAGACAGCTGAGAAATATTCTTACAGTGTAATCTTGCGAGATCTTGTCACACCCCTTGCTGCCATACTGTATGTACACTGAGTACTGAGTCCCTTGAGATGAGGTGGTTGGTGAGCATTTGGTGGGGGTACTAGACTTTCGATTTCTCGTGAATCAATGTTCCACAGTCAACCACATGATGACTCACGCTCAGAATTGGTGAAATCCTTCCAAGCACTTCTAAAAGTTCCCGTTTCTGTAGATTTTGAATCAACCAACCACATGATTATAATGCAATCTTAATGTCTGCTGTCTTTTTGTCACATTCACAACACGACAGCAATATTGTCACTTGTTCTTTTTAGACTTTGGGTCAGAGCCGTCTTTTGCTTAGCGGCCTTATGTCGAATGCCTCTGCTCTGGCTGGCATCCGCTGCGGTCTAAACGGGAGGATGGGAGTTTTATTTTGGTACATTTCCATGACGATGATACGGGAGAAGTGCCAATGGCGGGAAAAGGAGAAGGAAGAAATGAAAAAGAATCGATGGAGGAGGAGAGGTTTTTGGTGTTGGGGTTTGGACTGGTTAATGTTAAGGCGTGAGTCACCATAGCGAGGGACAAGGGAGGGAGGGAGGAAGGAGGAGAGAATGCTGGGCGGGGTTGGGTCTTGGTGGATTGCAGCCTAGTGAGGAAAAAAAGTGAAGTTACATTGCTGGAAGTTATGAGTGATATCAGCATGCAAGAATGATGAATAGGGCAGCACCATCAAATGCAATCCATTTACTAGAAGTGCTTACTTAAATTGCCTAAAAATAAACAAAGATAATAATGCTCAACTTTAATAAAAAAAAAAATTCTAAAAAAAAAAACAAACAAAAAAAGACCTTAAACTGTATTATGAAAAGCAGGACATGAACAAATGTAAAAATAAAAAATATATAAAATAAAATAAAAAAATAAAAATTAATACAATATTTTTTTATTATATTAGGAAAGCAGGAAGTGAACAAATGTAACAGTTACTGATTGTAAAAGTCCCAGCAGGCGAGGTAGGATTTAATAAGCTTTGCTTCTTCCTACTCCTTTTGGACATGTGGAACTGAGAACTGATTATGTGATGCATTCAATTGTAATCTGATAAATCCATAATATGTTCTCTCAGATAGTTTAACATAACGCTTAACATTCATAATTTTCTTGGAAAAATACCTTTTTGATTACATCTCTAGGAATTCAATGTGTTTATGTTATTTATCAGTACTTTTCTTCAATTATATGTTATTGCTATGGCAACCACATGCTGTATGTTATATTGGATACATGCAACTGTAGTGTAAATTGGCACCGATACCAAACAGTAGGATATCATCTATACAAAAGGGTCCATGCTAAATTGCTTTATGTTAAGCCTAACATAGTCCAGGTCCAATAATAATGAAAGCCAGCTGCTAGAAAGCGTACAGCTTAGTCTTTGATTGAGAATCTCCAGCTCTAAAGCTCCCAAATAGTGCCAACATCAAGTGATACCTGAGCGGTGATGGATGTTATTTGACGAGCCAAAGTCAACAAGTCCACTCTTGGGTCAACTTTTATCAGGAGCCGCTCTTAATCTTCCACATCAATCGACGTCATCGCTGGAAATACAGTATGCCCGCATTTTGGAAGGGTCTTTGTAATGCATTAGGAATGGTGAAACACATCATGAAAAGTGGTAATAACACTAGATCTCAATTTAACGAGCACTTGAGCTATTGTTTAGCTTTTCTTTGTTGCCGTCAATATTAATCAATTGAATATTTTCATTGAAAATGTATGACTTTCCTAGTTACATTATACATTATAAGTGTACATTATTACAGCCATGGCTGCACGTTGACCGAGTGTTTAGCGCGCAGGCCTCACAGCTAGGAGACTCAAGTTCAATTCCACCCTCGGCCATATCTGTGTGGAGTTTGCACGTTCTCCCCGTGCATGCGTGGGTTTTTTCCGGGGACTCCGGCTTCCTCCCACATTCCAAAAACATGCTAGGTTAATTGGCGACTCCAAATGTGCCCTGTGATTGGCCGGCGACCAGTCCAGGGTGTACCCCGCCTCTTGCCCGAAGACAGCTTGAATAGGCTCCAGCACCCCCGTAACCCTTGTGAGGATAAGCGTTGAAAATGAATGAATATGACAACCCTGTAGACTTCAGCTGACACTCTAATAGTCACTTTTACACATCACTGCAGGTACAAAAGATGGCTGCCCCGAGCATAGCAAGCTATCAAGCTAACTCTAATTTACTTTTTTGTAAACTTACAAAGATATTTCAAAAGGAGAGGGTAGGTAGGACAAAGAAGCAAACTTACCACTTCCACACTGAATGAGAGGGGAACCTTTTTGTCACATGATCTTAGCCATACGAACATATTTCAAAAGGAGAGGGGGAAGTAGCACAAAGAAGCAAACTTACCACTTCCACACTGAATGAGAGGGGAACCTTTTTGTCACATGATCTTAGCCATACGAACATATTTCAAAAGGAGAGGGGGAGTAGCACAAAGAAGCAAACTTACCACTTCCACACTGAATGAGAGGGGAACCTTTTTGTCACATGATGTTAGCCATACGAACATATTTCAAAAGGAGAGGGGAGGTAGCACAAAAAAGCAAACTTACCACTTCCACACTGAATGAGAGGGGAACCTTTTTGTCACATGATGTTAGCCATACGAACATATTTCAAAAGGAGAGGGGAGGTAGCACAAAAAAGCAAACTTACCACTTCCACACTGAATGAAAGGGGAACCTTTTTGTCACATGATCTCAGCCATGGCATGTCGGCTCGGTTCTGCTGGCTCCGTACAGTGTGAAAGGTCACCATTATGTCCACAGCCGTCCTAAAGCATAAGCTGATTTTTTGTTGTCATTGGGGTCAAATATGTCTTTTTTATGTGTGTTTCCCATAAGAGTTGCATAACACAAACACACACACATGCCTCTCTGAACTGATAGCAGACCAGCCTTGACAACATTGTTCACAGTACAGTAGTAAGCAGCAAAGCCTCCAAAAAGTTTTCCGTAACAACATGGAGGCCTGCAGGAAGGTCAGGTAATGGTTTTCAGTGGCTGACAATGTGTCATAGGAGTGTAATATTACAGCCCGGCCTCCAGGCCTTTGCTCAGGTCTGCAGCCAATAGCAGTGCAGCACAGTCTCCTCCCATAAAGCAACAAGCGCTTTAAAACTCCTCACTAGTGCAAACTCTTCCTATCCACTCTGGTCTCTCTTCCCTCTGCCGGCCTGCCTGCCTGCCTTGCCAAAAAAACATCTTCATCCAGCACAAAAGCAAAGAACCACCTCTAGATCTCACCATGGCATCCAGTTACAAGACCACCACGTACAGCGTGAAGAGCTCCAGCGGCCCCAGGAACTTCAGCAGCAACTCCTACGCCGGATCGGGAGGCATCGGCTCCCGCAAGAGCTACACTGTCAAGAGTTCCTATGGTGGGAGCGGCAGCAGGGGCTTTGGCATGGGCATGGGCATCTCCAGCGCCAGCGCCTACGGCCTGGGCTCCAGCATGGGCATGAGCATGGGTATGGGGGGCTCCATGGGAATGGGCCAGGCCCCCATCACCGCCGTGACTGTCAACAAGAGCTTGCTGGCCCCACTGAACCTGGCCATCGACCCCACCATCCAGGCTGTCCGCACCCAGGAGAAGGAGCAGATCAAGACCCTCAACAACCGCTTTGCCTCATTCATTGACAAGGTAAGACCAGTGATGCACACTTAAGCTATGCTTCTTCCTACTCCTTTTCGGGCATGTTGAATGCAATAAACGTGATGTACTTCAATGTAACCTTGTTAAGCAAGTTCACAACAAAACAACACCATTTGCATTTATTTTAATGGTGAACTCCAACCCCCCCCCGAGCCGCCCCATCTTCCCACCCCAGGCGGCTTGTTTGTGATGTACAGAAAAAAGAACACAAAAGAGAGAGAGCAAGATAGCAAAGGGTGTGTCAGGCCACAGCATAAGTTACCTTGGGACTGGTTTCCTCCCTTTTAGCAGGGGTGGGGTTCTTTCTTTATTGCCGCCCCCACCCCCCACCAACCCACTCTGACCTTTGGAGCACTGAAATGCTTCATTTTATCTCAAGCGTGCTCTTATAAGGCCTGAGTTAATATTTCAAAAGGCTGCTGGTTTCATGTTCGCTCAAGAGCAGCTGTTTGGTGCAGAGAGCTTCAACTTCCTTGTTGTTTTTTTTTCAATTAAATAATATTTATAAGCAAATAGCAGTGAGATCTTATAACATGTCCCTTATGCTGTCACACCTCTAACTTGGTTAAATATTTACCCCCCCTTTCTATCTGCCTGCAGATGAAACTTTGCTCTATACCCCCCCACCTCACCCCCCTCCTTTCCCGTCTGCATGTGCCTTAGCAAAAGTCTCCACTTACAAAAACAGGAAGGCACAAGAGGAGAAGGGTTAACACGCTCTGTTCCTCCATCACCAGCTTTTTCCACCATATTCTCTCTCTCTCTCTCTCCCTCCGCACCCCCCTTACCCAAACCCAACAACCTATGACCCACCTCCATGGCCCACCTCCCTTTCGTCTCCTGTCAGGATGCATGTTCTACGTCAAGGCCTTCCTTTCTAAAAAGGCACAGGCAAGCCAGCAAAGTTCCAAAGCAGACAGATAAGATCAACAATGACTGTAGAAGGCGAACGGGAGACATGGCCAGGTTGACACCCCCACCCCACATCCCCACCCCATATATATATACATATTTGGAATTTGATTCCATATTAACATACTGTATGTACAAATCCCATTTGTAAAATAACATAATATATTAACACAAATACAAAAAGACCCAGAACCCATGTTTATTCCATAATTCCACCCATCCATCTTCCATGCCGAGGGTTGCGGGCACGCTGGAGCCTATCCCAGCTGACTTCAGGAAAGAAGCGGGGTACCTCCTAGAATGGGTGCCAGTCAATCGCATATTTTTATTTGCAAATTTGAAAGACATTCATTTTCTACACGCATACGTATGCTGGAGCCTATCCCAGCTGACTTTGGACGAGAGGCACCGTATATATAGTTATATTCATAGGTATGAATGTGAGTGTGAATGGTTATTTGTTTATAAGTGCCCTGTGATTGACTGGCCACCAGTCCAGGGTGTACCCCGCCTCTCACCGGAAGACAGGTGGGGTAGGCTCCAGCATACCCTGGATGGAAAATGGATGGATGGTTTATTTCTTGTATTAATAATCAAACGTATATGTTAAAATTGATTTTAGACTGGTAAACCACTGAGCAGTAAAGGAAGGAAAAATATACTGCATATATTTGTATTTCTGTCCATAGAGTACATACATGCATGGGTATTATCGCATGAGTACTACACAACAAATCTAACCAAATAACACAAACTTTTGCTGTTGTCCCTATAGGTGCGCTTCCTGGAGCAGCAGAACAAAATGCTAGAGACCAAGTGGAACCTGTTGCAGGGTCAGACCACCACCCGCTCCAACATCGACGCCATGTTTGAGGCCTACATCAGCAACCTACGCAGACAGCTGGACAGCTTGGGAAATGACAAAATGAAGCTGGAGGCTGACCTGCATAACATGCAAGGCCTGGTGGAGGACTTTAAGAACAAGTGAGCACATATGATTGTATTAATGGAAGTATAGTCCGCACATTGCATGCGGGCCTCTGCATGTCTGCATTGCAAACACTTCATTTGTTTCCACTAACCAGCTGAGGTCTCCCAAGGGAGAAAAGCCAACCTTTAGGGATGGAGGACTTGCACCCCCTGGTGTTACATTGGTGTATGACACACTTTTGGTTGTCCTCCAGGTATGAAGATGAGATCAACAAGCGTACAGAGTGTGAGAACGACTTTGTCCTCATCAAGAAGGTCAGCAACATTTCATTAAATTCAATTCTCACACCACTTTTTATACATTAGAACCCCAAATAACCCCTAATATTAAATATACAATCAAGAGACAGTGTTGTTTTTGTTTGGAAATACTATAGATTGTTTTGACTGGAATGGCCAAAAACACCTCCCAAAAATGTTTTGTTGGTCAAAATATGGGAATACACACTTTTCATTATTTTTCATATATATATATATATATATATATATATATATATATATATATATATATATATATATATATATATATATATATATATATATATATATATATATATATATATATATATATATATGTTGCTTTTTGCATTTTTAAAAGTAAAAAAAAAACAGAATTTTTCAAACATTAATTCATATACAGATGATGGCTGCTTTGTGGTTGTCTAAAGCCTAATATTAGTCCAAAATTGTTTTGACTGTAGATTGTTTTGACTGGGATGGCCAAAAACACCCCCCCCCCCCCAAAAAAAAATGTTTTGTTGGTCAAAATATGGAAATACACACTTTTCATTAACTTTTCATATGTATATGTTGCTTTTTGCATTTTAAAAAGTAAAAAAAATAAAATAAACATTTTCAAACATTAATTCATTTACAAATGATCGCTGCTTTGTGGTTGTCTAAAGCCTAATATTGGTCCAAAATGTGCATATTTAAGGTAACTGTACATATTTATATCCAATTTCCAAGCACTAAAATACAAATCCAGTATGTGGCGTTATATCATGTTTAGATGGCTGGAATGGAATGGCCAAAAACACCCTACAAAAAATGTTTTGTTGGTCAAAATATGGAAATACACACTTTTCATTAACTTTTCATATATACGTATGTGTTGCTTTTTGCATTTTAAAAAGTAAATAAAATAAAATAAAAAATCTCAAACACTAATTCATTTACAAATGATCGCCGCTTTGTGGTTGTCTAAAGCCTAATTTTAGTCCAAAATTGTTTTGACTGTAGATTGTTTTGACTGGAATGGCCAAAAACACCCCCTCAAAAAATGTTTTGTTGGTAAAAATATGGAAATACACACTTTTCATTAACTTTTCATATGTATATGTTGCTTTTTGCATTTTTAAAAGTAAAAAAAACCCAGAAATTTTCAAACATTAATTCATTTACAAATGATCGCTGCTTTGTGGTTGTCTAAAGCCTAATGTTAGTCCAAAATTGTTTTGACTGGAATGGCCAAAAACACCCCCCCCCCCCTCCCCAAAATGTTGTATATGTTGCTTTTTTCATTTTTAAAAGTAAAAAACCCCCCAGAAATTTTCAAGCATTAATTCATTTACAAATGATTGCTGCTTTGTGGTTGTCTAAAGCCAAATATTAGTCCAAAATGTGCATATTTAAGGTAACTGTACATATTTATATCCAATTTCCAAGCACTAAAATACAAATCCAGTATGTAGTGTTATATCATGTCTAGATGGCTCCAATAATGTAAACACTTTATTGTGGATAAAAAGACTTATACCTTGAAAAAGTCACCAAATTTTGCAGTTTTTCTTGAATATTCGACACATAAAACATCGGTGTATCTTTTTTTGTCTCCAGGATGTTGACGAGGCCTACATGAATAAGGTCGAGCTGGAGGCTAAGTTGGAGAGTCTCACAGATGAGATCAACTTCCTCAGGTCCATCTATGAGGAGGTATAGACATGTGTAATATTATAGTAGTACTGTATAGTGTAGTACTTCTTAGAAGGCTGGAATTAAGATGACATTTTTCGGTGTCTTTTCTAGGAACTGCGTGAGCTCCAGAGCCAGATCAAGGACACGTCGGTCATTGTGGAGATGGACAACAGCCGTAACTTGGACATGGACGCCATCGTAGCAGAAGTGAAGGCTCAGTATGAGGACATCGCCAACCGCACCCGGGCTGAGGCAGAGACCTGGTACAAGACCAAGGTAAAAAAAAAGAAAAAGGATGTTTGAAAGAAATTATGTTTATGTGCATATAATGATTGTTTTGATTATGTTCTTCAAGTTTGAGGAGATGCAGACATCCGCCAACAGATATGGAGATGACCTGAGGGCGACCAGGACGGAAATTGCAGACCTTAACCGTATGATCCAGAGGCTGACATCCGAAATTGATGCAGTCAAGGGACAGGTATTGAAATAGAAAAGTCCCACCTTCATGCCAAATCATGCAGAGAAAGTGCGTTCATATTTGATGTTCCTTTCTTCCAGCGCGCCAACCTGGAAGCTCAGATTGCCGAGGCAGAAGAGCGCGGCGAGCTGGCGGTGAAGGACGCCAAGTCCCGCATCAGGGACCTGGAGGAGGCACTGCAGAGAGCCAAGCAGGACATGGCCCGCCAGATCCGCGAGTACCAAGACCTGATGAATGTCAAGCTGGCTCTGGACATCGAGATCGCCACTTACAGGAAGCTGCTGGAGGGCGAGGAGGACAGACTGGCCAATGGCATCAAGTCCATCAACATTTCCAAACAAAGCAGTAAGTCTCCCCTACAAATCTTAATGAGCAATGAAGCCAGTTGGAAAACTGCTTATAGTACTAAACGCAGTTCTTTTGAGAAAAAACTGGAGTAATAACTATAAAAGCAATCTTCACTCGCTAAATGTACTGCAAAAAAGGTCAGTAAGGATAATTCATAATGCCGCCTACAGAGAACATACTAACTCCTTATTTCTAAAATCACAAATACTTCAACTTGCTCATATAGTTCATCTTCAAACAGCTAAAATAATACATAAGGCTAAAAATAACGAATTTCCTAAAAATGTCATCCAATACTTTAAATTTGAAACTAGGACTATGTTAAAAAGCCATAGCATTTCACTATATTGACAGTTACTATGGTACCCATTATGTCATTGTATGGTCATATCACCTTGTACTTTGGTACGTGACCAAAAAAAATAAATAAAAATTAAATATAATAAAAATTACTAAAATATTTTTTATTATATTAGGAAAGCAGGAAGTGAACAAATGTAAGTAAATGTAAAGTCTCAAGGATCACTTACAAACGTACACAGTACATTTAGCTGAATAATGTCAATTTCAGATAAAAAAAATAATACAGATTTATGATTACATTTTACCGCTGCTAAAAGTGTACATGCTGTTTTGGTTCCCCAGCGAGCTACGTCCCCATGGACTTGAAGAGCAGCTACTCCAGCACCTACTCCAGCGGCTACGGCGGCAGCGGCTATGGCAGCGGCCTGGGCGGTTTCAGCGGTAGCAGCGGTAGCAGCTACAGCACCAGCACCCAGAGCAAGAAGAACGTGGTCATTAAGATGATTGAGACCAAGGACGGCCGAGTGGTGTCCGAGTCCTCCGAAGTCATCGAGGATTGAGCTAGTTTCATATGTGCTGCTTTTTAGTTTTGCCCTTCTTCGGTAGTTTTTACACTTCAAGCCCGCCCACACACACTTAACATCTTTTTTTTTTTGTCATTAACATGTTTGAAGCTTGTCAGTCACATAATAAACAATAAAATATACTACCAATTACATGAAAGGGACCAAAGAATCTATTGTGTATGTCTGATATCTGTCTCTGGAAAGTGACGTTAAAGTGAAGGCAACTCCGAAATTTGAACATAAAGCTACTCCACTCACTGAAGGACTCCTGCGCTCCTACTCCTCGTGGTGAACAGTGGCGTTGTCGAAGGAATGTGAACGTATTGAAGTGTCCATGGTCTAACTAATGTCTATCAAACTCCTGCTGCAGTAGGTAGTGCATGTTCCCCCCTCCCCCTGCCACCCGTGCATGTCCTGTAACCGGAGAGCACCCACCTGACGATAGTGTTGTCCTGAGGTGCTGTTTTTGCTACCACACCAAATAAAAATGTGTCTGAAAAAAACATACTGTTTTTGTTTACGTTTGAGTACGCAAGTGAGTAACAAGGTGTGGCTGCATGAGTGATGCCAGCAATTGGAAAAGCTGTGGTTCATTGAGGGGAAACAGTATTTTCTGGAGTATAAGTTTTCGCACAATGCCAAAAATGCATAAGTCGCATTTTTTGCGGGTAATATATTTTACAAACTACTTGACCAAAACAGACATTACGTCCTCTTGGAAGGCAAGTTCTAACAATAATATGCATAATTAATAAGGCCAAAAATGCATAATTAGGTCATAAAAACATACATAAGTTGCACTGGAGTATAAGTCGCATGTTTTTGCATTTGTGGGTAATTTATTTTACAAACTACTTGACCAAAACAGACATTACGTCCTCTTGGAAGGCAAGTTCTAACAATAATATGCATAATTAATAAGGCCAAAAGTGCATAATTAGGTAATAAAAAAAACATACATAAGTCGCACTGGAGTATAAGTCGCATGTTTTTTTGCATTTGTGGGTAATTTATTTTACAAACTACTTGACCAAAACAGACATTACGTCCTCTTGGAAGGCAAAAGTGGGACAATAGTGGGTATATTGATGTTTCACTAGTGGGTCAGGACAAAGATTGTCATCAATCAGCTGTCTTTCTCTAATATTACATATGCACCCTGCCAGGTATGCATGGAAGTAGTAGGGGGACATATGGCTTCGGGTGAAATATCTGAGAGGGTACGCCACTGTAAAAAGTTTGGGAACCACTGCTTTACAGTTTACAGAGAAAAAAAATAGGCGTTTATAGTGCATCCTGTACTATAAACGCCTATTTTTTTTTCTCTTTTAGGACTTTTAGACTGAAGTGGCTGCTGAGGAACCACTCCATTCATCCTTCCATTGCTTTTGTTCCTTTGTGTCTTTGTCACATCCATACATTCAACTCACAGAGGTCTCTAGATACAAAGTCCACTGTCAATGTGCCAAACTAGTAAAATCTCAGTTCTGACTATAAATTAAGCACGTAATTAAACGGTTTAAAAGTGCTTTGTGAAGCTGATCTAATGGTTCAGGGGAAAGTAAAATGCTAATTTACCACTGGTTACTATGGGAGGCCATTTAGGACAAAACACATCAAACATCTGCACACACACTTACAATGTACTCAAACACACACTGATTTTTGGCACAACACATAAAAAATTTGTACACACAAACACGCTAAAAAAAAACGTGTACATACACCGACAACAGACACATACACTGGAGTAGTAGTTTTCTTGTCTGTTTAAACATATAATTATTCAGCGTGCGTGTGTGTGTAAAAATAACTTTGGTGAGCCCGGAAGCTCAGTTCAGTGTAACCGGAAAGCACCTGAAACTGAGTTGTGGGTTTCAGAATAAAATACACTCATGCTAAACATACTAAAACTCAAATTTAGCTAGCAAGCGAGGTGTTTTGTTCTCCAAAATAATGAATAATGAGTCCTTGTCTCTCAAGTGTGAAGTTTCTATAGCAAAGCCTATAAAAATGTATAAAATTGAGTACATTCTTTTGAAGAGGCAAAATCCGAAGTAGCTGTAGTGGTGTCTTCCTGTAAAAAACAAATGTTTACATTTTTATAGGCTTTGCTATAAAAACTTCATACTTGAGAGACAACCACTCATTATTCATTATTTTCATTATACATTTACAATTCATAAGAACAAACCACCTCGCTTGCTTGCTAATTTTGAGTTTCAGCATGTTTAGCATTGCATGTATTTTATTCTGAAACTCACAACTCAGTTTCAGGTGTTTTCCGGTGACACTGAACTGAGCTTCCGGGCGCACAAACGTAAGTTTAAACAGACAAGAAAACTACTACTCCTGTGTGAATGTTGGTCCATGTGAATATTATATCTGGGTGTGCGTGTTTATTTTGTGTGTATGTGCTTGTTGTCGGATTTTTAACGTGCGTGTGTACCCATTATGAGTGTGTGTTGATGTGTTTTGCCCTTTTTCGGGGCATATGTGCCAAAAATCAGTGTGTGTTTGAGTACATTGTAAGTGTGTGTGCAGATGTTTGATGTGTTTCGCCCTAAACGGCCTCCCGTTGTGTTGTTGCGCTATATCCAAATGGCCACCAGAGGGTGACATTTTCCCATAAATTAGTGTTCTGTTACAACATTAGAGACACCCACAAGCTAATGAATTCCAGCATAAAAAAAAAGAACACACACTACATCTCAAAAGTTTTAAAACACAAATTTATTCCTGTTTTTTGAAAATCAGCTTTTGAACATTTCATTGTTTCACCTTTAGGCTGCATGGTAGACAAATGGTGAGGGCGCAGGCCACACAGCTAGGAGACTGGAGTTCGATTCCACCTTCTCTACGTCGAGTATGCATGTTCTCCCCGTGCGTGCGTGGGTTTTCTCTGGGTACTCCGGTTTCCTCCCACATTCCAAAAACATGCTAGGTTAATTGGCTACTCCAAATTGTCACATTAATACAGTATATGTGGGTGTGAATGGGCGTTTGTCTATATGTGCATTGTGATTGGCTGACATGGACCTCGCCTCTCGCCCGAAGACAGCTGGGATAGGCTCCGGCATGCCCGCTACCCTAGTGAGGATAAGCGATATAGAAAATGGATGGATGGAGTTTCTAATTATCAGAAGACCTTTAGAGAAGAATGCAATGAGGGTGCAGCACAGCATGTAGAAACCTGAATGCACCTAAATGTAGTTGTACTTTCCCAGAAGGAGGATTACTGATCTTACTATTTTATACAAACAGAACCAACCCTTAAAAGTCGGTTGGTTTGCGTGTTTGTTTTTTGAATGGAGTAATTTAGCAGGGGATTATGTCAAATGTGAAGTAGAGGTGGATAAATACAAATAATCACATAACGATGTTCATGAAGGGCGGTGATATGGTTTAATGTAGAGGTGTGTGATGATGCTAGATTTGGTATCGATCTGATACCAAGTCCATACAGTATCGCCGATACCGAAACCTTTTTAAAAATCTGAAATATTATCGATATTGTATTAATCCGCGCACCACTAGTTTAATATCCCATGGGAAAATATGTTTCGGTATGTTTTAGTGCTTTTTTTGAACATAAGATAGCAGAACTACACAAACCTCAATCCCACAATGAATCCCATAATAAGATAATCATATTAGTGATGTTGATGCTAGTGTGTGATGTGCTGTGTGAAATACTTAGCGACAATTACTTGCCACACAACAGTGATGGAGGGCTGCACGGTGGTTGAGTGGTTAGCGCGCAGACCTCACAACTAGGGCGACCCGAGTTCTCGTCGTGCATGCGTGGGTTTTCTCCGGGTAAACGGAAAACGGAGAAAACAGAGAGAACGGCGTGTTTTAATGTATTCCGAATTTGACAAATTGTTGGCAGGTCTGCACTAATTTAATGCAATTTAATTTAATTTAATAAATTGAAAGTCACGGCACGGCGGTCGAGTCAGCTAGGAGACCAGGGTTCAATTCCACCCTCGACCATCTCTGTGTGGAGTTTGCATGTTATCCCCGTGCATGCGTGAGATTTCTCCGGGTACTCCAGTTTCCTCCCACATTCCAAAAACATGCTAGGTTAATTGGCGACTCCAAATTGTCCATAGGTATGAATGTGAGTGTGAATGGTTGTTTGTCTATATGTGCCCTGTGATTGGCTGGCGACCAGTCCAGGGTGTACCCCACCTCTCGCCCGAAGACAGCTGGGATAGGCTCCAGCACCGTCAGCGACCTTCGTGAGGATAAGCGGTAGAAAATGAATGAATGAATGAACAACATTGGTGGGCAAAGTGAGTGTCCGGTGTTAACCTTCCCATTGTAGAATAGCCTCGCGCACACAGTGTTCTCCTTTTGTACAGCTCTGATACTATCGTTGAAGGTTGATCATCTTGGTGGAGCTTTTCACGACATGAGGAGCTAAATTTCCTTATAAGGTATGAAAGTTGTTCACATTCATGTGGGCGGGTGATGCTCCACCTTGTGTGCAAAAAGTGTGGGTGGAACCAAAAATGCTAGTGATGGATGGGCAAATTTTTTTAATGATGTTGTCCAGCGTGTGTTTCTTAGCAATTAGACGTGCGCATGCGCTTCTCATTGCTGTCTTTGTTTCAAATGTCAATTTTGATTAGACTCAGTGCTGTTTTTTCAGCCTACATTCTTCGCTGACTGCTGCCTGTGGGCTAAGCTGACTTTTTTTTTTTGCCAAGGCTGCAGAAAACAGGTCCAGGCAAGAAGACACCATAGCTCAGCTAATGAGAAAGAGGTAACATTTGAGGATGGAGAACCTGCAGAGTAGTTTGGTGGTGCAAAAGTCATTGCATGGACGTCATGGATGAGTAAGACATGAAGCATCTAAACCAGGGATTACCACCTTGTTAATTGCAGCCGACCAGTCAATCTTTGGGACTGTGCTGGCAGATCCTCAGTGGGAAAAGTAAATGCATTATTACATCATTCATTCATTCATTTTCTACTGCTTCTTCCTCACGAGGGTCGCGGGGGTGTTGGAGCCTATCCCAGCTGTCTTCGGGCGAGAGGCGGGGTACACCCTGGACTGGTCGCCAGCCAATCACAGGGCACATATAGACAAACAACCATGCACACTCACATTCATACCTATGGACAATTTGGAGTCGCCAATTAGCCTAGCATGTTTTTGGAATGTGGGAGGAAACCGGAGTACCCGGAGAAAACCCACGCATGCACGGGGAGAACATACAAACTCCACACAGAGATGGCCAAGGGTGGAATTGAACCCTGGTCTCCTAGCTGATTATTACATCATTCAAAACAAAATTAGTTCTCAATCAGAAATCACTCCACACTCTTTATTGCTCTCTGGTTCTACCATATCTTACTTATTGTGTGGAAATATGAGCTAATAACTTTAAAAGCAATCTTCACTCTCTAAATGTACTGCAAAAAAGGTCAGTAAGGATAATTCATAATGCCGCCTACAGAGAACATACTAACTCCTTATTTCTAAAACCACAAATACTTCAACTTGCTGATATAGTTCATCTTCAAACAGCTAAAATAATGCATAAGGCTAAAAATAACCAATCACCTAAAAATGTCATCCAATACTTCTCTACAAGAGAGGAGAAATATGATCTCAGGGAAGAACTACATTTGAAACACTTATATGCTAGGACTACGTTAAAAAGCCATAGCATTTCAGTATGTGGAATAAAACTATGGAATGGATTGAGTAAGGAAGTCAAACAATGCACAACGATGAGCCAATTCAAGAAACAATACAAGCAGTTGATGTTTGCTAAATCAAGGATGAAGAGTCTTGAACCAGTCATGATGTGCAACAACAACAAAAACCCTAAACTGTATTAAGAAAGCAGGAAGTGAACAAATGTAACAGTTACTGATTGTAAAAGTACGAGATGGAGGGGTAGGATTTAATAAGCTTTGCTTCTTCCTACTCCTTTTGGACATGTGGAACTGTGAACTGATTATGTGATGCATTCAATTGTAATCTGATGCGTGTTCAAATGAAATAAAACCATTACCATTCAAAGCGACCACCCAAAGTGGTCGCTTTTTGTGTGACAGACATGCCAAAAGGTATGGAATTTTAGCCTTGAGCCCTATTCCCAGGACTATTTTTCCACTTTTCTGACCTATAAATGTATTTAGAATATTGTATTCTCATGATAAATGATGCCAAAGTTTCACATAATGAGGTTTCCGCATTTGGAAGTTAACCCCCGAAAGAAGGTTGAAATGGCTCAAAATGCCCAGTTTTAAAAGGCGTGGCTAAACTGCTCCTTTGTGATGTCACAGAGGGACTGACTTCATTATAGGGTACATAGTTAGGAAGCACTTTTAAATGAAGACATTTACAGTACATATCAATGCATCATTGCCTTCCAAATACACACTGGATGAATGTAGCATTAAGAAAGCCAAGATTATGTCAGTTGTCAAATAAATGACTGGTTGTTGTAATCACAAGGCATTCGTGATGGTGAGTTCCCATGAAAGGAATAAGAGAATGCGGACCTAAATCAACAACTCTTTCACTTAAGACACATAAGCACCAACTAACCCTGCTTGGTTTGGTGTTTTTATAATCACCTGACATTTAATCTATCAAATCTTTCAGACATTAGTGTGACAGAGCAACATCGTCCTGTATTTACGTATTGTCCTGTTTCTTCTTCTAGAGTTTTGGTGTCATGTGGTCCTTTTTGTGTGTCTGTTTATAGCACCACAGGTAGTTGTAGTACTTGTGTATTACATTATTTTCTCCCAGTGATGCGTTTCTGTATGGATTTTATGTGGACTTGGTTTTATGTGGACCGGGTGTTGCTGTTTACATGAAAAAAAACATCACATTTCATCACAAATCTCAGGTTTTTGGAGCCCCTTTACAGTGAAGTGGCCTTGGAATCGTCTTAACTTACCCCCTCTAAATTGTGATGTGAATGTGAGTGTGAATAGTGTCAAAGCAGGTCGAACTGCAAAAGAAATGAATGAAGGAGCCATAAAGGGTTATTTTTTTCATATGTGTAGAGGTGTGGTTTTTTACCTTGAGGTGCTTTGCATTCTTTAATGACAGATCAGGCCTATTAATTGACCCAAAAGCCAAGCCCTAACCTAAGGTGCTTGATGAAGAAAGTTCAAAAATGATAATAAAACACAGGAACACGTTTTGTGTTGAAAATATAGTAGCCTCAAATGTATTTGCAGTATGTAAAAGCACCGCTCTAGTACATGGAACATCGCCATGCAGTGAGGTTATCATGGAGATCACTTGTTTGCAGACGTGGCTCTCTATTGCGCCGCAGGCTGATGCAGCTGCAGTCAGTCTTATATAACAATTGAAGCCTTCAGCAAGTTCTCTCGTGCAGTGAGACCGAGCAGGTAGAGGCAAGGCGCCATCAAAGACTGATGGCTTCATAAATAATCCTCCTTTAAAATTCATAGCTTCTGTGTTTGATTTATAACCCTTTCTTCAGGATACCCAAAAGGGCTCTAATTCTTGGTGCACACATTGTGCAACAACGGAAATGCAACCAGTGATCCCTTTTTTCCTTCTTGATCCATAATCCATAGAAATTAAGGAGTCTAGTTAGTTTTGGGTGCAAAACAAAGCATTTGTATTGCGTTTTGGACTTCTATATAGCAGTTACACACAATAACCAGCACAAAAAGCGTTCTAGTTCTTCCAGAATCTGCACCTATTCAGCTGTATTTATTTGGATTTCATGGTTCCTGTGAAAACGGTGTGTTTTAATGTATTCCAAATTTGACAAATTGTTGGCAGGTCTGCACAAATTTAATGCAATTTAATTTAATTTAATAAATTGAAAGTCGCGGCACGGCGGTCGAGTCAGCTAGGAGACCAGGGTTCAATTCCACCCTCGGCCATCTCTGTGTGGAGTTTGCATGTTCTCCCCGTGCATGCGTGGGTTTTCTCATGGTACTACGATTTCCTCCCACATTCCAAAAACATGCTAGGTTAATTGGCGACTCCAAATTGTCCATAGGTATGAATGTGAGTGTGAATGGTTGTTTGTCTATATGTGCCCTGTGATTGGCTGGCGACCAGTCCAGGGTGTACCCCGCTTTTCGCCCAAAGACAGCTGGGATAGGCTCCAGCACTGTCCGCGACCCTCGTGAGGAAAAGCGGTAGAAAATGAATGAAATTGAAAGTCCTCCCTGCCTCTCATGCAAATCATGTGATTTTTTTATCATTTATTCGCTCAACATGCAGTAATGTCCGTTCCAATATCATGCAAGTGATGGCAAAGCAACGCAGAACGTCATTAAGTCAGACAATTGCTTTACAGGACTCACTCAAAATGATCATTTTGGTTCTGCAAGTTTCAGCAGGGTGAACTCCATAGTGTCTCCGTGACAGTTCTCACGAAGACCATCTCAGCCTGCAAACATTCTACTGCATGTGCGGACAGGAAAGGTTATCACCATGTCATACATATATTAGCCTTCATGTTTAAAGTACATGAAAAAGTGGTTAGCGTTAGCGTAGAGGTAGGAGTTTTTGCAGGCGTTCATCTGTTTCCTTGTTTGTCTGTTTGTGTTCAAAATAACTTGAAAAGTTCTGAATGTATTTGGGTAAAATTTTGCAGGAATTGTCGGAAATTACATGTAAAACAACTGAGGGTCCAAAATTAAAAATGTTATTTTTCCCTATTTACCTGCTAGCATCATTAAAATACGTATGCAGTTAATAATAATGGTGATATTAGGTATGAACGAGTACACCACTATCTATATTTGTATCTGTTCATGCATCTAAATTATCTGTATACGTATATCTGTACTTTCCGTGGGTGGGGCATATACAGGAAGTGGGCGTGGTATAACCAGGAATGGGTTGGGCTTAAATATGTACATTATTTTAAGTCTTAAATTGACATGGATTGGTCAGAAGTTGCTAAATGTATTATTATTCAGCTATGTGTGTACTGTGTATGTGTGTAAGTGATCTGTAATACTTTGTTATGTAATATTTATGATACATGCAAACATCCAATGATACAGATACAGATAGTGGTGGAATCGCTCAATCCCTAAAACGAGGTTACCTCAAGACGTCTCTCAGAAAGTGTGTACTCGTTTCATGTTTGTACTCAAAAATTCATTATCCGTAACAGCTACTCATTTATAACGAGTATATTTTTGATGGGAAAGATATTGAAGAATAAACTCATATATATCATATCACAGGTACAAAAGGTTGTACGGGAAAAAAAAACTAGCCCTGGTATTTATTTCTTGCGGGGTATGACACTTGCCCTGCAGCAACAAGAAGGATTTGGAGATTTTGGAAACCTGAAGACACTTTGAATTTCAACAAGTAGAGACACAGCAGGAAATCTTGTGTCATGCATAAACTGACATTTATTACATCAAGTGTTTAAATAGTGGCCAGTGGAATAGGCACCAGCATACCCTGTCACCCTGGTGAGGACAACCGGCATAGAAAATGAATGAATGAATGTTTCATAATATGAATTAAGGCAGTGAAGTGCGCTCACTGTATTGTATTAGGGGTTCTCCGATCGGTATCGACCAATATTTAAAATGCCGATCCTTCCGCCAATCAGCTCAGTCAGGTGATCAGGAAGATCTGGGTTCGAATCTCCATTCGGGCATCTGTGTGTGGAATTTGCATGTTCTCCCGGTGCATGGCAAGGTTTTCTCCGGGGACTCCTCCCACGTTGGGAGGGTTGGTGGGGGGTCTTTTATGTTCTGTGGACACATGGCCTGAATTCATAATTGACAAAGTGTGGCATGAACAACCCTGAAGAAAGGACAAAAGAAAGTATGAAAAAAGAAATGACATTTAAAAACCAACTGTAGCATGGAAACGTGTAAATAATAATAGTACTGATTATGATGGTAATGATAATGACATAGATAGTACATCAATAAATACATGCAGATTAATATATAAATACATGGGTACAACACTATATAATTGCTAGATAATTGTAAGATACTGTATTGATGAAGCAATAATAAACATGGCGTGCACAGACAACAATGAGTAAAACTGTGATGATAACCATAGAATAGAATCGAACGGTGAATTATAGTGAAATATGACCAAAACAAATCACATCAATTGCATTCATTATGCTAATATTGCTGCACGGTTGTCGAGTGGTTAGTGCGCAGACCTCACAGCTAGGAGACCAGGGTTCAATTCCACCCTCGGCCATCTCTGTGTGGAGTTTGCATGTTCTCCCCGTGCATG
Source organism: Doryrhamphus excisus (assembly GCF_030265055.1). Lineage (NCBI taxonomy): Eukaryota > Metazoa > Chordata > Actinopteri > Syngnathiformes > Syngnathidae > Doryrhamphus > Doryrhamphus excisus. Next base: position 14,288,196 of record NC_080475.1, on the reverse strand, counting down.
TGTGGGTTTTTTTTTCCGGGTACTCCGGTTTTCCTCCCACATTCCAAAAACATGCTAGGTTAATTAGCGACTCCAAATTGTCCATAGGTATGAATGTGAGTGTGAATGGTTGTTTGTCTATATGTGCCCTGTGATTGGCTGGCCACCAGTCCAGGGTGTACCCCACCTCTTGCCCTGAAGACAGCTGGGATAAGCTTTTTTTTTCAATGATCCCAACAATATGCTTCTCTGAAGCTATTCCGCTGTGACCATGCGGGTGTGTCCCATCCGTATCATTTTACAGGTGTGTTACCTGTCAACAGCCCACACGTGCCCGCCTCCCTGCAGGTACATCCAATGTTATTGGAGGACGGCGGTGCTCAGGAGGACCTCCTTCGCTGTGAGAAGCCCATAAAAAGCCTTCACAGACACGGAGAAGATACTTAGAGGGACTTGACTCTCCTCTTAGTGAGCCCCTCTGCTCTGCTGAACCTCTCTCTCCTTGCACCCTCTCTCTTTTTCTGTGCCACTCCTTTTTCCTTTGAAAATGTCCAGGTCCATGCGTTCCAGCAGAACCGTGACCACCAGCTATGGGTCTGTCGGCAGCAGCGGCGGCAGTCTCATTGGCGGTCTCGTTAGCGGCCGCGGTGGCGGAAGCAAACAGGGCTTCAGTTCCAGCTCTGCAGTTGTATACAGGTCGACACCAGTGATGGCGTCTAGCTCCTCAATGCTTAGGTCCAACATGGGTGGTGGTGGTGGTGGTGGAAGTTTTGGCATGGGTTCTGTCGGTGGAGGAAGTTATGCGATGAGCGGAAGCGGATTCGGATCTAGCGGAGGTTACGGTATGGTGGTGCCCCACATTACCAACGTCCAAGTCAACCAGAGCCTTCTGGCTCCCCTGGATCTTAAGATCGATCCCAGCATCCAGACCGTGCGTCTTCAAGAAAAGGACCAGATCAAGACTCTGAACAACCGCTTTGCAGGCTTCATTGACAAGGTAGGCATACGTTCATATCCAGAGACAACCTTCAAGTTTGTGGAAAGATTGATGCAATCTAACTGAGCATCCATGAGCATTGCTGGAACCTTACCATTGGTTTTCCAGGTACAGGCAGAAACACGATAGCAGTCGTATCCAATGTACGATGCCTGTCAACTCAAGGCGTGATCACGTTACAACTTATTGAACTCTAGTCCTATAGTAGTGCAGCAGATGATATCTGTGAGTAGGTTCAATACTTGTCAGCTAAGGACTGGGAATTTATCCCACACCATCTGCATAAAAGTCAACAATGTAACCTTAGGTCAATTTTGACAGTTTTTGCATGGATTCTCAAAAGAAGAGCAAATATGTGAGGTGTGTTAAAAGGGGAGGGGCCAGATGAGGTGGGGCACCCAAAACAGAAGGATGTGCTCCAACCCCCCACCCCCCTTCTCCCCCAGGCAAACTGGTCCAAAGTCCAAACATGTTTTCCCACTACTCATCACTCATTTCAACACAATTACATTAAGAGCCTCTTTGGGTGGGGTTGAAATGTTGTTAACCGAGGGCACCGAGATACCAAAAGAAAAATACCTTCATAATGCCAAGATGGCGTATCCTCGCCAAAACTGTAACCTTTTTTTCGAAATTCCTCCTTCCTAGGTGCGCTTCCTGGAGCAACAGAACAAAATGCTGGAAACCAAATGGTCACTGCTACAAGAGCAGACCACCACCCGCTCAAACATTGATGCCATGTTTGAAGCCTACATCGCCAACCTGCGTAGGCATCTGGATGGACTCGGCAACGAGAAGATCAAGCTGGAATCTGAGTTGAAGAACATGCAGGGAATTGTGGAGGACTTCAAGTGCAAGTAAGAACACCGGAAAGCCGCCGTTGCTCGGCTGTTGTTCCCAAACTGATTTGTCCATCTTTTTCAGATATGAGGATGAAATCACCAAACGTGGTACCCTGGAGAATGAATTTGTTCTCATTAAGAAGGTTGCACAAGAAGCTTTTTTTCTCTATTTCTGCAGCTGGAAAGCAAAATAAAAGTATGTTTAATTGCATCTTCTCATCCACCAACAGGAGGTTGATAATGCCTACATGGGAAAGATCGACCTTGAGGCACAAATCGATAGTCTCCAGGATGAGATTAACTTCCTCAGAGCAATCTACGACGCGGTACGTAAAGAAAACCTCAATCTTTAAACAACTTGGTGGAAGACCTCACCTCCTTCAAGCTTCACACCCTTTATGCCTTTTTATATTAGGAGCTGCGTGAGCTTCAGAGCCAGATCAAGGACACTTCGGTCGTCGTGGAGATGGACAACAGCCGTAACCTTGACATGGAGACCATCATTGCAGAGGTGAAGGCTCAGTACGAAGACATCGCCAACCGCAGCCGACAAGACACAGAAGCATGTTATCAGCAGAAGGTAGGTTTTGGAATACTTTGGAATACTACAAAACCCCACAGGCTGAATATAAAACACATATTCTGCCTCCAGTATCAGGAAATGGAGGCCTCTGCTGGCCAGTATGGAGATGACCTCCGCAGCACCAAGAACGAGATCGCAGAACTAAACCGTCTGATTAGCCGCCTCCAGAACGAGATCGACGCAGTCAAGGCTCAGGTTTGTTCAACGCTCTACCAGACTACATATTCCGAATACATCATCACTAACGTTCGTAATTTGCAGCGTGCCAACCTGGAGGCTCAGATCGCAGAGGCCGAGGAACGCGGGGAGCTGGCGGTGAAGGATGCCAAAGCCCGCATCAAGGACCTGGAAGAGGCCCTGCAGAGAGCTAAACAGGATATGGCGAAACAGATCAAGGAATACCAGGAACTCATGAACATCAAGCTGACTCTTGATATTGAGATCGCCACCTACAGGAAACTGCTGGAGGGCGAGGAACAGAGGTACACAACTTTTGTCATCTTTTCCTAAAAGTACATTGTGTTAAACCAATTTTGGACCTTCTCTGCAGGATTAGTGCAGGCGGGGCAAATGCAACCATTCACATACAATCCTCAGGATCGAGCGGCGGCGGCGGCTATGGTATGGGACTTTTTTCTTTCTGTTACTAAATACAATATTTAATATCGTTTAATATAAATACTGGATACATAGTCATACAATTACAAAATTCATTCATTCAGTAACCTTGTCTCATAACTAGAAATCAAGCAAGATGCTCTGGATTAGCCTGCTGCTATGTTTAATAAAACTGCCAGGAACAAATGACATGTCCCAGGAGGAGGCGTTCATTTGATTAGTTATATTAAACTTTCTCACACATTCTCTCCTCCCTCTGTGCCACTTGCATTGGTGGGAGGGATGGAGGCGTGGGTGCGCGGCTCTGCGCCAGACTGCGCTGCTTATGAAATTTACAAAGTTCGCTGCCCAGACCCGGTTAGCGCAACATACGTATACGGCAGGTGTGCAGCTGGTTATAGAGAATTATAAGTAGATTGGATAAATATAGCCGCATGGTGACCAAGTGGTTACCATGGAGATCTCTTTCTGGAGTTTGCATGTTTGTGTATACATGTTGGGTTAATTGGCGACTCCAAATTGTCCATAGGTATGAATGTGAGTGTGAATGGTTGTTTGTCGATATGTACCCTGTGATTGGCTGGCGACCAGTAGACAGCTGGGGTATGCTCCAGCATACCTGTGATCCTAGTGAGGAGAAATGGCATAAAGATGGATGGATAAATAAATTGAGCTTGTATCATGCAACAATTTATAAATAAAGTTAATTGTAAATAATTTTCATTCTGTCACTCACACACAATGTGAACTCATATCTTGTCTGTTTTATTCCCATCAGCAGGTGGCGCTGGCGCAGGAGGCGGAATGGGAATGGGAATGGGCTTTGGAGGCGGCATGGGCACTGGGGGCGGAATGGGCATGAGCTACAGCAGCAACATGTCCGGTGGCTACGGTGGCATGGGCGGCGGCAGCAGCAGCAGCAGCAGCAGCACAATGATGACATCAAGAACCAGCATCTCTCGCCGTTAAGACCAGAACCATATTGGCCTCTCCTGTTCACCATCAAAAACCACCCCTCAAAAACCTTCCATAGCTTCTATAGCATACTTCATATAGACACATTTCCTGTTCTTTTTTTAGTTCTTAGAGTCAGAGAGGTTTCATCAAGCAGAGGTTGAGTCATGATAACACAAATCAGTCCTCTCTTGTACTTGTGACTGCCTTTTAGTTGCAAGTCACACTGTCCTGTAGACAAGATCATACTTGTAGTATCATGACAGAGGACACCAACAGCAATGCAACTATAATCATCACACGCTAACATGTATGACATAAAGAGGTCCTCGCAAAATGAAATCACTGTGTGGTGCTCTTTTGTTTAGACGTACGTGTTAAGTGTATACATGGCAGTCACACGCAGTACTTCACTATTTTTTGCTAAAAGCTCCACATGCAACACTCATTTTGCATCAATTTCCACTTTACTCTGAATGGAAAAATAAACATTGGTCTTAAATCCATCTGGAATAAAGCTGAGCTTCAATGAGTTTGGTGTATTTGGTTATTTTTAATTACTGTATTTTCCGAACTGTAAGTCGCACTTTTTTGCATAGGTTGGCAGTTCCTGCGACTTATACACCAGAGCGACTTATAAATGAAAAAACTGTTTATGTTACATAAACACTGGACACCTTTTCTGTTCATGTTTATTTTTTGTGTATCTGAATAACCATTGGGGCGGCACAGACCTCACAGCAAGGAGGACTAGGGTTCGATTCCACCCTCGGCCATCTCTGTGTGGAGTTTGCATGTTCTCCCCGTGCATGCATGGGTTTTCTCCGGGTACTGCGGTTTCCTCCCACATTCCAAAAACATGCTAGGTTAATTGGCGACTCCAAATTGTCCATAGGTATGAATGTGAGTGTGAATGGTTATTTGTCTATATGTGCCCTGTGATTGGCTGGCGACCAGTCCAGGGTGTACCCCGCCTCTCGCCCGAAGACAGCTGGGATAGGCTCCAGCACCCTAGCGACCCTTGTGAGAATAAACGGTAGGAAATGAATGAATGAATAACCATTGTGTTAGCATATACACCTATTCAGCCTGTTCTCTATTCTTTTATTATTGTTAGAACTACCTGCAAAAAATGCGACATATGTATGTTTTTTTCTACCTAATTATGAATTTTTGGCCTTTTGCGACTTATACTCTGGAGCGACTTATAGTCCAGAAAATACAGTAAATAATTCTGTAATTCCTGTTATAGTATTGATGGAAATGTAGTATTTTGAAAATTAACATATTGAGAGAGGAGTAATATTCATGGAATAAGACAAAAACACATTTCTGGAAAGTGTGGTCAATATTCTATTTGGTGGTAATTTGTCAATAGAGGTATCATGTTATAAAATACTAACGGTTGATGCAAATATTCTTTGACCTTTTGGTGAGCAATTAACTTTTGCACAATATTGTAATTTATAGAGATGCACCTGTGTTATCAGCCAACATATGTAACCCATGTTACCTTAGCCACCACTGACTATTATGTATATTATATTATATTATATTGAAAAAAAAGTGTCTCATCATCTGGTGTCATCTTCACTGTCAAGTCAGATTATTGTCTGGTATGTAAATCACAACAAAGGTGTTTAAAAGATTCTAAAAAAATCCACATGGATTCATATTTGACATCCAGACTTGACAGATGAAATCCTCACTCATCTCCATCACTCATCACTTCAGCAACTGGGTCACTCGAGGTAAAGAAAGTGGATTTTAATTGGGAGTTTCTCAGGCACACCTCATGACAAATACAACATGAAGTGTCAGATACAAGACATTAAACACACAGCAAAAGAAGCCATGTTATATAAGGGAGTCAAATCCCTACAGTACAGGTATTATTTGGTAGCGAATGTAGAAAAAAAAAAAACATTGCTATGCAAAAGACCTTGCCACCAAAGCTTGTTTGCAGCCAAGGAATGAGGTGCTACACCCATTTGTTAAATAAAAAGATGTCTTAGATACACTTGCATAGTCTAATAAGATCCAGTAAAAGATCCACATCATTTAATGACACAGTTGATGTTGTTGTAGTTAGAAGTGAGGGGAGGCAGATCCAATATTCATTCATTTTCTACCGTTTAACCTGCTGGAGCCTATCCCGGCTGTCTTCGGGCGAGAGGCGGGGTACACCCTGAACTGGTCGGCAGCCAATCACAAGGCACATAGGCTCAAATTATAAAATATAAGCTTCATGAACTGTATAGGTAAGATCTGAAGTTATCTTTTTACATGAATAACTGTCATATACGTTATATGTGTATAAAGAGAGGCTAAACATAGTGTTATAAAACTAAATAAAACTAAAATGAAGTAAAACCAAAGCCATTAGCTATGTTTTCAGCAATATTAGCATTCATTCATTCATTTTCTACTGCTTGTCCTCACAAGGGTTGCGGGCGAGAGGCGAGGTACACCCTGAACTGGTGGCCAGCGAATCACAGGGCACATATATACGAACAACCATTCACACTAACATTCATACCTATGGACAATTGGAGGAAACCGGAGTACCCGGAGGAAACCCACGTATGCACAGGGAGAACATGCAAACTCCACACAGAGAGTGGAATTGAACTATGGTCTCCTAGCTGTGAGGCCTGCATGCTAACCACTCATCCACCGTACGGCTCATAAATCCAATATATAACATAAAATGCATTTTGTTACTGGTTTAAATGTGTTATTATTAGAACTGTATTGAAGCATTGCTAGGAGCACTCCCCGTTTCCCAGCATCCTTTACTGGGAGTATTTCATGCTGGCAGCATTCTTTGCAGGACGGCTAATAGTTGTAAATTTTACATATTTAAACCGGTGGGTTCCCTGCAGGTACATTTCTGCTGCTCTGCTGCCTCCTGTCTCTCCCTTGGTGGAAGTGCACCCTGAACCTCATGGGAGGAGCTACCCTGGCACACCTGCAGCCAATTCCCCAGGGACTACTTAAGGTGTCTTGTGTTGCCAGATTGTCACATTTCCTTGCCTTTTAGCTGTGCTTCCATGTCTTATGCTTCCACTGTGCTTTCTGGTCAAACTGTTTGGATCTCAGCAGTGCATTTGTGTAACCTTGGTGATGAATCTAACATTCTTATCATATAAACATGTAATTTAATTTGAGAATAATCATGGGCTTTAGATTAATTGAATAAAACAACATGGTGACACGGCGGTCTAGTGGTTAGCGCGCAGACCTCACAGCTAGGAGACCAGGGTTCAATTCCCACCCTTGGCCATCTCTGTGTGGAGTTTGCATGTTCTCCCCGTGCATGCGTGGGTTTTCTCCGGGTACTCCGGTTTCCTCCCACATTCCAAAAACATGCTAGGTTAATTGGCGACTCCAAATTGTCCATAGGTATGAATGTGAGTGTGAATGGTTGTTTGTCTATATGTGCCCTGTGGTTGGCTGGCGACCAGTCCAGGGTGTACCCCACCTCTCGCCCGAAGACAGCTGGGATAGGCTCCAGCACCCCCCGCGACCCTCGTGAGGAAAAGCGGTAGAAAATGAATGAATGAACATGGTGACATGATAATGGATCATATAAGGACGTAGGAACACAGACAAACAAAGTGTTACAATGTTATACATTTATATCAAGTATTGATATTGAGCTTATTTGTGGTGGATACAGTAGTGGTGCTGACAAAGCAATATATTAATATGCAGTGTAAATATACAGCACTATCTAAGAACAAAATTCTGACATTTTTTCAGAACAGAGAACAGAATTTGTTAATATTGCTATCTGTGTTTACATCTTGTACATTGATAAAAAATGTAGTACCTTGGAAGTAACCTTGAGAGGGTTACACACATATGTAGGGATCGATACCGCTGTCTTTTTTACTTTAATTTAAGGTAACTGTTGTATGGCTATATGGCCGTCTTACTGGGATCATCAGGGTCAAATGTCATGATCTCCATATGGATTAGACCTGAGAAAATGAAAAAAACATAATTATCATATACACAATATATTATATTTAACAGTCGCACTTACTCTTCCACTCCCCGATAGCGAGCTCAAGGCTCTCGAAGGAGTCGTCATAAGGCTGAGAGTCTGGTTCGCTTTCTGTGTCGTGATATTCAGCCAAGAATGGGTGCGAAAGTCCTTGTTTAACTGTTAGCCTGGTGTCAGGATCCAGCTGCAACATACCCTCCAATAGTGACACAGCTGCAGGAACACAAAATGCAAAGAAAAATCTAAACCACCAACTCATTTTGTCTTTCAAATGCAATCCGTGAGAAAGTCTTAGTATATATAACCACATTGGACATATATATATATATATATAAAATCATGTCCACCCACCATTGTCCTCAATACAATCGAACACCTCCTTGAAGTTCTTCTTCTTTTGCGTAGGAAGACCTTGAACATATGATTGTGCCTGGAGAACGTGTGCTTACACATTAGCTTAAGGTGTAGACAGTGTGCACTAATACACTTTGTGCCAGATATGAATAAAAAAACGTACGTCTTTACTCTGCATCTTCCCCACCAAGGAGGCGTCTGGCGTTCCGGTCAAATGGAGGATCATTTTTAGTTGATCAATACCTAGACAGCATGGTTAGGGAAGCATTGAATTATAAACTGTAAGCTCCATGACCTGTATAGGTAAGATCTGAAGTTACCTTTTGACATGAATAACTGTCATATATGTTATATGTGTATAAAGAGAGGCTAAACATAGTGTAATGAAACTAAATAAAACTAAAATGAAGTAAAACCAAAGCCATTAGCTATGTTTTCAGCAATATTAGCATTCATTCATTCATTTTCTACCGCTTGTGCGTGCTGGAGCCTATCCCAGCTGTCTTTGGGCAAGAGGCGGGGTACACCTCTGGACTGGTGGCCAGCCAATCACACGGCACATATAGACAAACAACCATTCACACTCACATTCATACCTATGGACAATTTGGAGTCGCCAATTAACCTAGCATGTTTTTGGAATGTGGGAGGAAACCGGAGTACCCGGAGAAAACCCACGCATGCACGGGTTTGAACATGCAAACTCCACACAGAGATGGCCGAGGGTGGAATTGAACCCAGGTCTCCTAGCTGTGAGGTCTGCGCGCTAACCACGTGACCGCGTATTGCCATGCAGCCGCAATATTAGCCTAATGAATGCATTGATGTGATTTGTTTTGGTCATATTTCACTATAATTCACAGTTCAATTCTATTCTATGGTTATCGTCACAGTTTTACTCATTGTTGTCTGTGCACGCCGTGTTTGAGGATACTGTCGTGACCAGGAAACAGAACATGGCCAGTGATCATCTCGGCCAGGATACAGGCGGCAGACCAGACATCCACTGTGATTCACAGAGATAAAATTTGCTGTCATTAAAATAATTTAAAAAAAATGTCTGGTTAGTAAACATTATCATACCTGTCTGACTGTAGTGCATCCAGTTGAATATGACCTCCGGCGCTCGATACCAGCGGGTCACCACATAGCCAGTCATCTCACTCTCCGTCTGCCTAGCTAGACCAAAGTCTAGTATCTGACAAATACACAATCAAACATCAAGAGCTTGTTAAAACCCAGCAAAAACATTGCAATTGAAATACTTTACTCATCATTTTGAATTTATTTAGTACCTTGAGTTCACAGTTTTCGTTTACAGCGAGGTTACCGGGTTTCAGGTCCTAAAATCAAATCAAACAGTATTGAAATAATTGACACTAATTGGAGTAAAACGTTAGAGTATTACCAATATAATAAGCAAACTTATTAAGTATGAGAATAAATGCCATATTATTATTAAAAGTACAAACCCGATGGATAATTCCTGCAGAATGGATGTACTGTAAAGAGAGAAAGCACAAATTAAAGGACATTTTGCTGAAACCAGGTTAAGATACAAGAGAAATCTGGAAATATTTGCATTAACACATTTTTAGCAAAGCAAAGCTTACTTACAAACGCTCAAACCTCATTAGCTGAAACTTTGGCATCGTTTGACATGAGTAGAATATTCTAACAACATTTATAGGTCAGAAAAGTGGTAAAACGATAATAGGTCCTTTTTCCGCTCTAGTAGTTCAGTCATTGTTTCTAATCGGACCTTTTTGAGTGACGGACATATCAGACAGTAGTAAGGTAAACAATCACACGTGAGAGCTTCGTCACGAAAACGTGGTCTTTTACTCTGTGAGAATATATATTGTTTTGCTTTGGATTTGAATATTCAGTGATGCATTTCATTATTTATGATCGTGTTGTTATCATTGGCTTGTTCTCACGGGGAAATGTGTTGGTAACGTGTAATGTTTAATTCGTCCAGCGGATGTCGACAGAGCTACGTCTTAATTACGATTACGTCTGTTAGTGACATTTACAAGTGTTGTTTATTGTGGTTATGTGTTGATAACGTCAAATCACTGAACTTTTCATATTTATTTACATCTCACAAAGGATGTTACTTTAGAATATTTACTTTATGTTTGTTTTTGCTGTCTTGCAGACTATAAAGTGAGGAAAAGAGGACAAAAAAGGGATCCAAAAGAGCTTCCCCTCCTTCCTGCATGTTGTTATCTTATCTGTCTAGCTACACAGAGCTACTGTAAGTACGTGTTGTGAGAGCAGAATAGGTCCAGTTCTGGTTTAGAAGTGTGCTGACAGGAGTCTCCATCCTGTTATTTCTATATGCTGGCTATTGCTAGTACATATGTTAACATAACACATGATGTGTGACAGTGACGTTGCTAGTACATGTAAATACCATAAGAAAATCACGTACTTTAAGTCCTCTAAGAAGTTGGTAGAACAGGTATGTGATGATACGGTCGGTTAACCTCCGCTTCTTCATGATGTGACCCAGATCTCGCGCTACAAAAGGCATCACCATATAACTGTAAATATGTGGAAAAGAAAGGGGGAAAAGATGAGGAACAATCCAACCATAGACATGAATAAGCTTGCAGATAACATCGTGAACCTCTCCGACACACATACTGTATGCATACATATTTTGAAAATGTCTCGACAAGCTGTGACAAATAACAGAAGAATGTTTTTGCAAACTCACAAAGTTTGGAATTTCTCCACAGAGGAATCAGGTGTGAAGACGTCAAGGAGACATATCACCTTTGGAGGAGCAAAGACATCTCAGTTAGATAATTCTCCTCATGCATTGAAGACCCAACACTGGTTGACTTCCAAGAGGCAGGATTGAGGTTATGTATTTTTTTATGGGGCTGCATGGTGGTGAGTGGTTAGCATGTTGGCCACACAGTCAGGAGCATGGGTTTTCTCCGAATACTCCAGTTTTCCCAGATTTTTCCCGGACTTTACAGTATATTTTATATAACTATATAATACATTGTTTACAGTAAAGCCTGTCTTCACAAGCAGGAACACTGCATGAACGGATGTGGGCTCAACAACAACAAACAACACTCCCATCTTGGCCCTGAAGCTGGGATGAGATTATGTGTCAACTTTGCCCTTGAATACTGTACCTTCAATCTAAATTCCCTATTTTTTTTTTACTTACATTTTCATGTTGTATATGACGAAGCAGCCTGAGCTCTCTGTAGGCTCGTTTGGTGTGGATGAGGGACTGGAAAGGACGATACAGCTTCTTGATAGCAACCTTCTCCTTAGTGTTCTGGTCTATGGCAGAGCTGACACGCAATTTTACATTAAATGACGCAAGATATACATATATATAACTTCTGTGTATAATGACTCTTGCAAGAAAAACAAAATAACTCTATTGTTAAACTAATAGTATTATAACTGTACATATAACTGACTAAAGTATAGTATACCTGATGTACTGTATAGGTCAGTGTATATGACTAAGACAGCAATTTTAAACCTGTCAGCCATTAGTGGTGGTTTATCGTTAGATATGTGGTCTTCTTCCGCCTTAAGTGCTCCTCTTGTTTGCAGAGGAGATTCTTGCATATCAGTAGACCTGCATTGACTTGCTGACTTGCCTGAGGCACACAATAGTGCTTCTGTTTGCAGATAGGAGATAGCTGATGGTGCATGGAGTGGAATGCACACATTGGGTATATAGATAGTCAACATGGTTTAAAGAGCTTTTAAATTAGTAACCTTTTTTGTCTTAATGGCACGTGAGGGCATACCAACATGAAGTATTTTTGTCAATTGTCTCTATGAGGTAGATTAATAAAAATGCAGTACATTAGATGAAGATCAACACACAGTATATACATCAAACTGTGATATGTGTAGTATTATCCCGCATCCCGGTTACTCACCAGACTGTCCCATAGGCACCTGAGCCTACAGACCGCAGCGCAGTATATCTGTGAGGGACTTCCCAGGTTGTCTTCTGGACTTCCACTCTCTGAAAGCCGGGCCTGACCGCACATTCCCTAGGCGGAGAATCCATTGTGAAAATGTCCACTCTGGTACTCATACATAAACTGTTATTACCTGACAGGTAAGAGAGTGGAAGCAAAGGTTGGAGGAGGGGAAAAAGACATGCCCCCACCCCCCAACAGACCACGCCCCCTTATATAAGGTGGCTTCTGCAATGGTTCCTGGCATGGAGAGGGAAGTCAGGGCCTCCCCGCTATGTTCAATAATATTAATAATGTCTAAACTTTACATTGACTAATATGCTTTTACTCCATAAGTGACATAAGTCTGCTATAAGTTGCGGTTATGCCACTACTGGCCAGCAGAGGGGGGCATAAGCTAGTGTTGAAAATTACAACATGAAACGTGGCAGACCGGTGTATTCCTTCATTTAAATGTGTCTATATATTAGGTTAATTATTTTCATATATTCAATAGTTGCAGCATCCTAATAATGAGCTAACTTTTGAGCCGGGTCGAAAGTTAAAAATATATATTTTAAAGTTAATGTTAATAACCAGACTACACTAGAATAACGTTTGTGGGGGCACAAGATATGATTTTTATATTTTTGAGCCTCGCCACATAAATACTGGTGGCTAAACTGATAAAACGATTAAAAAAAGTTGCCGTTATGCATCAAGTCAGTTAAAACGGAATCTGGTTGATCATTTCACAATAAGAGCATTATTGAATACGTATTTGGTGGCTTATTTCGTTTGTTTTTGTGAAAACTTTGGAGCCCCTTTTGTAATGGTGTAGTTAAATAAGATGCCTGTTAAATTCAGCTGATCAAACAATCTTAAAGATCGGACTGATTTGTGTTGGATTTTACTTTGAAAGTCTGCACATATCTGTTCCTGTCCCGCCCTGTCATATCGAGTATGACTTGACCTCGGGTCTCATTGAGGCTGGTGAACGCTCACCAATGAAGAAGTAATCTGTGTCATTGACACATTCTGAGTAGCACGCCTTTCGGACGCACCTGAGCTAGTGTCCAATATTTAAATAAGTGACTTCCCTGCCGTTTGAGGCGTCTTTTAAGTGCCGTGAAAAGTGAAAGTGGATCTACTTTGATTACTCTAGTAGTTTGGGATCCGTTGCTTGTCTCCGCGACATCATCATGGACAGCCAGTGACCCCAATTCTTCACCTCAATTACAGGTAAGATCTACTTTGAAACGAAACAATGACTTAAAAAAGAGAAGAGAAACTTTTTTGCGTCGATATTTATCTGCATTCACAATCCCACTCTTTTTTAAATTAATTTGGATTTTTATCTGTATCAGGACTGTCCAAGCAATTGTTGATGTTTAAGTCTTTTGCAGTTTTTCAATGCATCTTGTGCAAATACACACACACACTTTGGATGGACACCCTCTTTTGTCAGCTGACAAAGGAATGTGTGCACCGAATGCCAACCCCTATGTTCACCTGCTAGCAATAAGGGAGTTTGCTATATCCCTCCTGTTGCAGTTTATATTGAGATGTATTGGGAGCACCACTGGGAATTAGCTGGTTAAGGAGGGGACATACAAAGAAAGTAAATAATAAAATAAAAATCATACCTAAGTATCATACCTGCAACAGATTATGCAATGCCAAAACCAGGATGTGAAGTTGAACACTTCACACTCACCTCTTCCATTCTGTTGTGTGGAAAGCAATTATCAGTCTGCCCAATCTAGCACACATTTGAACTAAAAATGTGTCACTGGTTTGTGTCAACAGTACTCCGTGTTTCCGGGCCACCCCACTGACCATCTAGACAGTTGCCACCCCATTTGAAAAGTTTCTGGCTTCACCACTGACAGTACTAACGTGTCACGTTGATGATTTTCCAGCACGCTCATTCTCCTGCTCCGTTGTGTCAAAAGCAATGATCGCCGTCCACACCGGTCACATGATACCATCAAGCATTAAATGATCCGATTGTGGGATAGAAAGTGCACAAAATTACTGCAATATCCTGCTTTTGCTGGGTTCAGTATAGACACATGCAAAGGATATTTGAAACTAGATGGTAGCATCTGTGCAGAGGGACAGCCGTGTTGCTGTTGTCTCAGCTGTCCAGAAGTGGTTGTAGGTGAAGCTCGCATGTCGTTCTTGCATGCTTCTCAATGGCATGTACTATTTTGTATATTCACTAAAATACCGTGTTAGATATGCAAAAAAAAACTGTTTTAACATCACGAAATAAAACCTCAATAGCAGGGGTCAGGAACCTTTGGTAATGGTAATGGTTTTATTTCATTTGAACATGCATCAGATTACAATTGAATGCATCACATAATCAGTTCACAGTTCCACATGTCCAAAAGGAGTAGGAAGAAGCAAAGCTTATTAAATCCTACCCCTCCATCTGGTACTTTTACAATAACTGTAACTGTTAAATTTGTTCACTTCCTGCTTTCCATAATACAATTTAAGGTTGTTTGTTTGTTCTTTTTTTAATAATGCACCTCGTACCGAAGTACAAGGTAATATGACCATCCAATGACATAACGGGTACCATAGTAAGTGTCAATATAGTGATATATATAGCACATCATGACTGGTTCAAGACTCTTCATCCTTGTATTTAGCAAACATCAACTGCTTGTATTGTTTCTTGAATTGGCTCATCGTTGTGCATTGTTTGACTTCCTTACTCAATCCATTCCATAGTTTGATTCCACATACTGAAATGCTATGGCTTTTTAACGTAGTCCTAGCATATACGTGTTTCAAATGTAGTTCTTCCCTGAGATCATATTTCTCCTCCTGTAGAGAAGTATTGGATGACATTTTTAGGGAATTGGTTATTTTTAGACTTATGCATTATTTTAGCTGTTTGAAGATGAACTATATGAGCAAGTTGAAGTATTTGTGATTTTAGAAATAAGGAGTTAGTATGTTCTCTGTAGGCGTCATTATGAATTATCCTTACTGACCTTTTTTAGTACATTTAGTGAGTGAAGATTGCTTTTATAGTTATTACCCCATATTTCCACATAGTAAGTAAGATATGGTAGAACCAGAGAGTGAGAAACTATGGCTCATGGAGAAGATGTGTGAAGGAACCGCAATGTAGCGAGAGACAACTGTACAGTAGCAGGTGGGGCTTCTGTCTGTTGAGGTAAATATGTATCTCACTTAAGGGTTCGTCGTTGGAGTTCCAAGTTTACCAGATTGTAGGATATTGGACCCGCTAAAAGTACAATGAGCATGTGGGCCCTTAGTGATGCCATCCAATGCTGTTGTTTATATGGAAAGGGCCAAATATGAATGGATTATGTCTCATTTGCAACCTTTTGAAAAGAATCTCATGCTGACATATGCCAGCCCAGAGCCCCCCTCTGTCTGCCCCATTCTCTGCGCTTGGGGTGTTTCCAGCTTCCAGACATTCTTGGATAGCTGACCATCTGCTAGCTTCCAGAAGTGCTATATCGCATTACCCGCTCTTGACTTATTTAAAGGATATGAATAAAAGCGTGCATCATGATCATGGGTGACTTGTGCGTGCATTGGATATAGTCCACGAGAGCTGCTTGGATGACAGCCATGTGTTTTCAGAACAATGTGACAGTTCCTCCTTTTTGTGGAGCTCTTTTGATACCACCCCATGGTGCAGTTGTCAATAGGTGGCATGCAGGAAGTGGTTTGGTTGCCATCTGGACCTCCAACCCCTTAGACCCACACCACACATAGCAGTAGGTTGAAAGGCACTTAAACTGCAGCTGGTCACTGAAAAGTGATGCTCGCAGCTGAAAGCACCATATTCTATCTAGGCCTTTCTATGTATCATAGAAGTATAAATGTCGTGTAGGTGCAAGTCTGTCTTTTGTATGTATTCGGTATGCTGGAGCCTATCCCAGCTGACTTCAGCTTCCCCCTGGACTTTCGATATTTCTGTTAAGCACAATATCAAAAACAAGTCTATTTTGATATGGACAGGATTTGACGCAAATGTCTTATGTTTCAAGATGGCGCCACCCGAGTGCAAGCTAGTTAAGGCAGCTCTGTGTCTTCTTTGGCGTTTTTAGTGTTTAATAGGACTTTATTTATTACTTTCTTGTAGTTTTTTGTGCCATACCGACCCCTTAAACCAGTGTGCCGCTATGGATGTTCATCTTCTTATATTTGTAGTTTACTGCTTGCTCCATTGTTTACAGTATCTAGCTTCGAGCACCTCTTCACTATGCCGAGCAATCATAGATCCTGGCGGAGATATGAAGGAGGAGGGGCTGAAAAAGACAGTATAAAGGTTGCTGTTTAAAGACAGTATTAAGCATGTTTACTTTCTTTTTTGAAAACGAATATCAAGAGATGTTTGTTTACTCACTTTATATCGCGAGTTGCTTAGTTGGCAACACTGTCTTCTTCTCTGGCAGACCAGGCGCAGACTAAGTAGCTCCAAATCTATTTGTGGTGGCTATTTTGGACTCAACTTTGCATAGGTATTTTAAGTCTAAATCGGTCATTTCAAAGACTAAGTTTTGACTTAGTGTCTTAATGTCTTTACCTAATTTATTTTATACCTAACTCTGCCACCATTTGCACATGTTTTCTCTACATACTTGTAATAATTCCTCAAAATAAGCTGCAATAAAGAGTCTAGGTATGTTAAAGGTCAATATGCTATCATGTGTATACTATGAGAACGTTCTTCCAATATCTGGGTGTTAAGGGAACGCCCAAAAATACCTCCATCGGCCCTTACAGCAGCTGGTGGTCTGGCACGGTGCATTCTTCTCTTGTGGGTGTTTGTGCTACACAGGGGTGTGTGTGGGAGTGGAGAATTTACACTTGCTGGTGCACCACAGGCTTTGTTGGACAGATAAGGAAATCCCAAAAGCGTACGACGTAAACCAAATGGCCCTCAAATGGTTGATTCAGACATGTTCTGGATTTAAATCTGGAGGCTTTAATGAAGCCTTTGAGAGTGTCCGATTGAAAGATTGAAACCCTAATGACTAGGATTGAGAATCGTTTGAAGAATTTGAAGAATTACGGTTTTGATTCCGATGTTTTTTAGAGGCAGGGTAATAAAAGTTTGCATGGTTAATGTCTGAACTTCTCCATGATCTGTTTAATGATATGAACTTTTTAGCAGCAAAAATAGGTGTCATTGTTCCCAATTCTTGGTAAGTTTTGTATTGTTAGTGTTTTGTTCGAGGTACGCGGAATCTGTTTCATCTATTTATTGAGATAAGCCTGTGTTTGTATCTGAAAACAGTCTAATGCAATATGGGCAAGATTAAACCTTAACAATGTAATCCACTTTTCAAACTATAATCTGTTTATAGCAGGGATGGGAGAAAGAGAAAGAGGAGGGTGTGGTTCTATTGTACCGGTACAGGCCTCAGGCTTTGCACAGTTGTTCATGCGCGTTGCCACCCGCTTCTGTCGCCGTCCCTGGGGAGCATCAGTCCAGCCTATAACTTAAACCTCCAAAACATAACCCTCTGGCCTTTCACCATCCATATCAACCAAGTGATCATCAAATTTATTGCTCAATGTCATATCTGATGCTTTTTAAGATGTGAGAAAGTCCAGATTCAATGCTGCCTGTTTTTGTCTGATTGCAATCATTGACAGAACTGAACAAACCAAGAAGTTAAGAGAGTTAGAGTCTGCTCAGTTCTGAGTCTGCGTGAGCCCTTGAGTCGCGTCCCCATGTGCTGTTCAGTTGCCTGCAAAGCCAGGAACCTAAAACCTGCTTCCCCTATAAGCCTATGGCCCTAATACCCACTGACGAACCCCATGACAGTTGCTTTTGCAGAAGTATGCCAGCGATCGGACTGTCTCACAGCCGGAGAATTCTATTTCATAAAGATGTGCGTTTGCGGTACTGGCAACTGTCAGTCGTGTTCATTACAACAACTGAGTAAGACTCTCTGGCAAAACACAGAAGTAACTTTCATGAATTTTACCTTCTACCACAAATTACCAGGAGTCAATAGCCGCGTTCACATGAGGAGTTTCCGAATAGAATCTTTCCGAATGACCTTTCCGAAAGCAATGGTATACATGGAAAGGAATATTCCAATCGTGTGTCTACATGCGCCGCTATAATCAACCAGAATAGTCAATGAGGCATACGCAGTAAAACGTAAACACCAACATCACGTGATACCGACTTCCCCGAGTTTTTTTCTTTTCACTTGTTGGAATAACTCCGTATTGCCAGTTTTTCGTTCGTCCAGTCTTGAAATTTAGTTTTCATCAAAAACAAACGTTCCGCAGCAGTCCAGTGCCGATTGCTCGCCTCCATTTTTTTAAATCAAAGAACGTCTTGAACTGCGTGTTACGTCATATCTCAGCATTTGCTGAAAGAACGCACCCGGGAACAGGAAAAGATGAAGTTCAATCTTGCTAATATTTTATAATTAAGCTCGGCACATGTTTTATATTGATATATATTTTCTTTTTTAATAAAATTAGACTTGTGAATGGCGTATAGAAGGGTTTAGATTCTGTTCCACAGATGGCGGTAATGCACACGAAAGCTGCTTGCCAATCGCCAATAAACAACAGAAGAAGAAAAACACCACAAAGAAGAACGCAGTCTGACAACATTCCGTTTGAGCGGGTACAAGATACCTCAATCGGATTGGGGAAAGGAATATTCCACCCCTGTGAATCCGATTTATGGCACTTTTCTTTCGGAATGAGGTGTATACAAAGGTTAGGTTCTTTCCGTTTGAGCAAATAACCCGAATGGAATTGGAATATTTGGGTCCATGTAAACGTGGCTAGTGTGATCAATATCATTTGCACAAATGTCAAGATAACATCCTGGGAATTGAATGATCAAACCAACCCAGCTAGACTTTGCTTTATTCTGCTGTCAGTTCAGTGAATGGACTGGGGATTACATGTTTGTCCACATCTCCAAGCCCGATGCTAAGTCTCCTCCATGCAAAGCTGACTTTGCGTACTGCAGGTGCTCGCTCTTATGAAGTGGTTCATCTGATCCTCAGCTTTATTAGTAGAGACGGGGATTTAGGAGTGTCAATCTAGATGCAGAGAGATATCGTACATGGGTTAGATTCCCTTAGGCTACTCGGGAGAGTGGGATAAATCGGAATCTTCTCCCCTCAGGGTCACATGTCTCTGGCGGCCTTGTTAGACCATGTTCATGACGTTGACTCCCTTGTATGTTGCTAGTGGTGAGGGCAATTGGAGTTAGGGTGTTTTATGTAGTGATTAAAAATTGTTTTAAAGCTTCTGAACTGTATGCTGACAAATTTGCATTCAATTAAGTCAGTTTATGAAATTCTACTTGCTAATTCCATATATTTTAGTAGTGTTTTTAAAAGGATGTTTACATTGGGGAATGAGCTTAGGTTGCACTTTTTTTTTTACGCTCTGATGCTATTCCTCCATAAAGCCCTTTTCTAAATCTCCCACTGATTAATCGGAAAGCTGTGGGGAAAGTAATAAGGTTGACGATTAAACTATAAAACCCTCCAGGCTGCCCGCCACCCAGCATTAAGTCAACACATGCAAGAGTTTCTACTGGCTTTTGTGCTTTCTTTGCCACAGCCTTAATTGCAAATTCCAACAAAAACATTCAGCCTTTTTTTCTTTGTTTCTCTTGAACACAAAGCTATTTTATAATGTACATGCACATTTTAAATTTCCGATATCAGTACTCCCATACAAGCAGTCCATTCGAGATGATACCAAAGTAACAGTATCTACTGTTGCCAACTATTGTTTTCTGAATGCCTGTAACACCCGATCAAGGCTTTTATGCAAGCAAAATATACTGGACTGGCCTGCAGAACCTGGAGGAAACGTGGCTTTATATTTCATGCTGTTTGCACAAGCAGCATGTAAAATGAATACTGACATTCCACTCATTCTTGCTGTATACTCCCATCCCCTGTGTAAGAGATGTGATTATTATTTAATAGCTTGTCATACCTGATTTGTGAGAACCGTTCTTTCTTTCCTCTCCATAAAAGGACTCCACATTATTATTATTAGAAATGAAAAATAACCAATTACCTAAAAATGTCATCTAATACTTCTCTACAAGAAAGGAGAAATATGATCTCAGGGAAGAACTAAATTTGAAACACTTATATGCTAGGACTACATTAAAAAGCCATAGCATTTCAGTATGTGGAATCAAACTATGGAATGGATTGAGTAAGGAACTCAAACGATGCACAACGATGAGCCAATTCAAGAAACAATACAAGCAGTTGATGTTTGCTAAATACAAGGATGAAGAGTCATGATGTGCTATATACGTATATCACTATATTGACACTTACTATGGTACCCATTATGTCATTGTATGGTCATATCACCTCATACTTTGGTACGAGGTGCATTATTAAAAAAAAACAAAAAAACCCTTAAACTATATTATGGAAAGCAGGAAGTGAACAAATGTAACAGTTACTGATTGTAAAAGTACCAGATGGAGGGGTAGGATTTAATAAGCTTTGCTTCTTCCTACTCCTTTTGGACATGTGGAACTGTGAACTGATTATGTGATGCACTCAATTGTAATCTGATGCATATTCAAATGAAATAAAACCATTACCATTGCCTAATTAAATCCACTATTAAGACATTTTATCTCTTTATTCAGTCTTGGTTAGTAAATGGTAGGCAGCAAAGTTGTCACATTAATAAGCAGGGGACGTGTTTCATGATGTTTCATGAGTTTGCATGTACTTCCTGTGTTTGCGTGTTCTTCTCACGCAGTCAAAACACACTTTGAATCGCCCTGAGGTGTGAATGTGAGTTTGATTATTATATTATTATATCAGCCTTAAGTTTGACTGGCAAACATGTCCAGCCCTGTACAGATCGTCCTGATGCATTTCCTGCATTATTCCTCCTGCATTCCACTTGGCCATCAACTACGGTGCAACAGGAAATACTTATCCCACTTAGGTTGAAATTTATCTGGAAGTTTGGTATTGAACCTGAAAAGTGGATTTGAATGACTCGATTATCAGGCTCACAGGATTTTTTTTCTTCAACTTTATGTGGGATGTTTGTGAGTGGATGCTAAAGCCATTACAAGGTTTGCGTTACATATAACTGATGGTGGTGGAGCACCACGTTGGGTCCTTCTGCCTCCCACCAGAGTCAACACCAATGTTTATTGTTCTGATGATACGCATTCACATGAAAGTGGGCAACAGAAGCAGGAAAAATAGACCAGAAGTGTTTTGTTATTGTATGTATGTTTAGACTTGGTAGGGGCGCAATTGAGCAGCTGGCCAAACACACTTGATCCAATTACTGTTGCACAAGAAGACCCCTAAGGAGCATGAAGACCACGGCAGAAGCACAACAAATATCCAGTCTAAGTAAAACACAGTTGCTTATTTGGTTATTTTAGAAAATGTATATGTCAGATGAGCACTAAAATAAGTTATGATGTATTCCCTCCACTAACCCATCAGGCCTTTGTTCCCTGGATAAATAGCACTTCCTATCCCCCCTCGTCCTACTGAGGCAAATGTTGACAGGCCTTGATTGTCTGCTTCCCTCTGGGTTCCATCCCTGCTGCCATTTGTTGCATCTTTTCTTCTTTCAGCCTGCACAGTTTGACCCCCGTTGCCCTTGACACTTGCATTTGTGTGGCGTCAGCCAATCAATAGAAAAGACTACTATGGCCTAGTGTCAGATGTTGGGTCTGCTAATTGAAACCAACAACAAGTCCACAGTAGACGACAATGAGCATTTTTTAGCGAGGATGTATGTGTGTGTCAGGTTGATGGATGGAGGAGGATGGAGAATTCATATGGTGATCATCAGACATGTTGTCTTTGTTGGGAGAACTAAAAAAAATAACATTTTACATTGATCCGATTAAACCATAATACATTTTGGGAAGCTATGAGTGTAAATGTTTTGTCCAAAAGTATTTTGTACACTAAACAAGCAGGCGAATGCAAGCCAAGGCAAAAAAATTGCCATGAGATTCTTTTCAAAAGGTTGCAAATGAGAGAAAAAAATACAATTTTGTACACTAAACAAGCAGGCGAATGCAAGCCAAGGCAAAAAAATTATTTTCAAAAGGTTGCAAATGAGACAAAAAACTAAAAAAAATAACATTTTACATTGATGCGATTAAACCATAATACGTTTTGGGAAGCTATGAGTGTAAATGTTTTGTACGAAAGTTTTTTGTATGCTAAACAAGCAGGCGAATGCAAGCCAAGGCAGAAAAAAAATGCCATGAGATTCTTTTCAAAAGGTTGCAAATGAGACAAAAAAGTAAAAAAAAAAAAACATTTTACAATGATCTGATTAAACCATTATATGTTTTCGGAAGCTATTAGTGTAAATGTTTTGTACGAAAGTATTTTGTACGCTAAACAAGCAGGCAAATGCAAGCCAAGGCCAAAAAAATGCACTAACCGGGGGCAACTTTAACCGATGTACTGCTCTATAAGTCCTTAAGACCGCCAACTTGTGTATGTAGTATTCTACATTGATTCTAGGTGTCAGTAGTTGTTCGGTGAGACTACCACTATAGCACCAAACTTGAATAACCAGATTTTATTGCAGGTTTAAATTATCTCACACCAGGCACAACAGTAATAATAACATAAAAATAATGATACGAGTTACTGTTGTGGCTTCAGCCATGGCGAAGGCTGTCACAGTAGATCAACAAAATTATTGAAGCAACATTAGTGTCTGTTCCAAGCACTAAGACTTTTATTGAAGTAAAAAAAAAAATAAAAAGACTAGTATTGACTGTTCTGTTGCATTGAGCACAAAAGAAAATGCCTGCTTTCAAAGATAACATAATTAATCCGAAGCATCAGTCAGGCTCTTCTCATTAATAATGTATCCCGAAGCTTCACGTCTGACATTGAGCATGTATCCAAGCCTTTATTCATATACTTACCATGAATGAGCTGCTTTTGCTGCCTGCTCGGCTTTAGAAAATATGCCTGCATGACATATTTATACTTTATTTAGCCTCTGCACTAACCTTTTTGTGTATTATTATCCAAAAACAACATTTTCATTGGATAAGCATCTTATTGCTGGTACTTTGATTGCTTATTGAATTAGCAGTTAGCTACTTTCTGGTTTATGTCGATTGACATAGGCTGTCACTATTCACGTTTACATGGACCCAAATATTCCAATTCCATTCGAGTTATTTGCTCAAATGGAAAGAATGTAACCTTTGTATACACCTCATTCCGAAAGAAAAGTGCCAATCCGAATGAATATATAATAGGATTCACAGGGGTGGAATATTCCTTTCCCCAATCCGATTGAGGTATCTTGTACCCGCTCAAACGGAAAGTTGTCGGTGTGTTCTTCTTCGTGGTGTTTTTCTTCTTCTGTTGTTTATTGGCGGTTGGCAAGCAGCTTTCGTGTGCATTACCGCCATCTGTGGAACAGAATCTAAACCCTTCTATACTTTATTCATAAGTCCAGTTTTATTAAAAAAGACGATACATATCTATATAAAACATGTGCCGAGCTTAATTAGAAAATATTAGCAAGATTGAACTTTATCTTTTCCTGTTCCCGGGTGCGTTCTTTCAGCGAATGCTGAGATATGACGTAACACACAGCTCCAGACATTCTTTGATTTAAAAAAAATGGAGGCGAGCAATCGGCACTGGACTGCTGCGGAAAGTTTGTTTTTGATTCAAACTAAATTTCAAGACTGGATGAACGAAAAACTGGCAATACGGAGTTATTCCAACAAGTGAAAAAAAAAACTTGAGGAAGTCGGTATCACGTGATGTTGGTGTTACTGCGTATGCCCCATTGACTATTCTGGTTGATTATAGCGGCGCATGTAGACAAGAGATTGGAATATTCCTTTCCATGGATACCATTGCTTTCGGAAAGGTCATTCGGAAAGATTCCATTCGGAAAGAGAAAAACTCCTCATGTAAACGTGGCTAGTGTTACAACACAACTGCATGATTTGCACTTTGGGACCGAAATAAGGTTCCAAAGTGAGCAAAGTATCATATGTTCATTTTTATCCAGATTTGCACTAAAATGGTCAAAATTGCATTGAATGTATTTTGGTTATTATGGTTAAGTTTTATGGAAATTCAAAGAAATTAACCGGTGCTCAATACCAATACTCAGGGGGCTTTGTCCCAAGTAGCTCAGTATTAACCACATATACTATATTTTTGTTTTTTTTTTATTTTTTTTTACTTCAATCATAGTTGAAGCTATCTGGTTTGATCAATCATTGATGATCCCAGGTGTCCTGAGACCTCAGGGGGCATCCTAATTTGCTAGTCAGTCACACACACACACACACACACACACACACACACACACACACTTTCTGTGTCCTAACCCCTCCTTGTGTGTCAAGATCAGCGTTAAACCATATTGCTCTCCTCAATTTCCCTCTCTTGCCTTGGCTCGTTCTTATCTCTGCTCTCTGCTCTCTGCTCTCTTCCACCCGCCCCCCCACACTGGACGAGGGGAGCAGTGGCCTCATTTAAAAAAGCAATGGGGTTCCCTAAGCCATTAGCCGTATTAGTGTTGGGCCCATGCCTGTGCCCCCTTCTTCGACAAAGACATCTTAACGCTTCCTGGAGCAGTTTGGTTGGCATTTTTCAGGCCTGACTGATTTTTTTTTTTTTTACTCTCAGAGACGCTGCTGGTGGTGGCAGTGGGGTTGTCTGATAATACAGCTGTTGTTTGTGAATTACTGAATTAATGATATCAATATGAAATCAGCATTTAACACACATACTTTTATTACTTATTTTGTGGTTTGTAGTGTTACACAAAGCTTGATCAAGTGATACAGCAATACAGCAATTATTGCAGTCTATTGATTCCAGACATGTCCTTGATACAAGAAATACATACATGTATCATTATTAGAGCCCTCAGACATGAAATAACACCCCCATAGTCACCTTTTACATTTATATTACCCATTATAGTAGATGTGTTCAGTGATTGTCGGTTATTTTCTCTTGAAAGTATCATGGTCGGCGACTGCAGCAGTGACATTGGCGAGCAGATTGATTTTTTTTTTTTTTATGACGTGTAAATGAAAAGTGTTGTCTTTGTGATTAATGACATCTGCAATCCTCTGCCTGTCTCCCCGAGGATTTTATCCGGTGCTTAACCCTTTAGCAATAACGCCTTTGTCCCCAGATCACAATAACACACCTCCTGAGCTTTAACACAAGCCAAGCTCTGCTCATCAATCATCTTTGATTTTCTGCCAGCGATTCAGATAGTGAGGCAACGGTGACTACACTGTGTATGTGTGTGTGTGTTCACTACACAGTGACGAGAAGATGGAGAGAGCACAGTCTATTAAGCATTTGACAATTGAAGACCTCCCACTTGAAAACAACCTGCTCAGATTGTCCGCCCTCTTCCAGGCCAGGTTGGAGATTGTGTGGGTGGCGGGGTGTGGAAGGCGTGTCTCCGGGGGTGTTCATTTTCTTACTAATGAAGCTGTCCGTCACACAGCTTGTTGACAGAAGGCCAGGATACAAACATAATATGGCAAACCGGATCGGCCTGATTTTGTCGTGGAAGGCCGATATTACCTGATGTTCAAAAGATCCTGAAGATTGGATCGGGAAATCCCTAATTAGTTTATGGTAAGGTAAATATGGTGTTATAAAAAATATGACATTTTGTTGCGAGGAGCACATGTATTTCTGTGTACCGTTTTAGTCTAATGTAAATAACAAATATGATATATTATATAATGACCACACAAGGTATAAACCAATAGGCAAATCCCCTTCAGTGCTCTAACACGAACAAAGATAGGTGAATTAGGAATGCCTGTCGCTGGTTCCTTTTTGAAGGATTATGCCTGCATGGGTGCCCTGGCTTCAGATGAAACACGTCTGGCATGAAACACGTCTGCAGTCTTAGCATGTGTACACACCGCCAGTTAGCTATTAAGACCCAAGTGTTTGATTTTGTTTTTCTGGTCTCTGGTGCAACATTTGACTGCCGTACTCCAAAACTGAAGGAAGCTGCTGACAACGCAGATGGTTTTAGGTTTAAGAGTGACCACCCTGTTTGTTGCCTCAAACAGCTAAAATAATGCATGAGGCTAAAAATAACAAATTACCTAAAAATGTCATCCAATACTTCTCTACAAGAGAGGATAAATATGATCTCAGGGAAGAACTACATTTGAAACACTTATATGCTAGGACTACGTTAAAAAGCCATAGCATTTCATTATGTGGAATCAAACTATGGAATGGATTGAGTAAGGAAGTCAAACAATGCACAACGATGAGCCAATTCAAGAAACAATACAAGCAGTTGATGTTTGCTAAATACAAGGATGAAGAGTCTTGAACCAGTCATGATGTGCTATATATATCTCTATATTGACACTTACTATGGTACACATTATGTCATTGTATGGTTATATCGCCTCGTACTTCGGTACGTGACAAAAAATTAAATAAAAGGAAAAAAAAAATTAACTATATTAGGAAAGCAGGAAGTGAACAAATGTAACAGTTACTGATTGTAAAAGTACCAGATCGAAGGGTTGGATTTAATAAACTTTGCTTCTTCCTACTCCTTTTGGACATGTGGAACTGTGAACTGATTATGGGATGCACTCAATAATCTGATGCATGTTCAAATGAAATAAAACCATTACCCTTGGAGGTTCTAATACAAACACTATTCCCACATTATTATTTTATTTCTCCCCAGACTATCTACGCTGTCTGCCCTCGTCAAATTGCCATTGGGGTTAAAAGTTCAGCCTCCAGCTCCCAGATTTGCTCACAGCCCAGATTGGCACTCCTGAGTTATAAATAAATAAAGCAAAACAGAGAGCAAAATGCACCCCATGAGCATGTGATGTATGTATATGTCATCGCTATGTCACAGAGACATTTTATATGTATTTAAAGATTTTTATGGTTTGTTTATAAAGCAACACCAATTAGCTCAATGAAAAAATTTGTTTGATGGACTTGTCATGTTCAGGGGTAGGGGGTGGAGCCTAACCCAACTGACTTACTGTAGACATTGTGGACTTGTTGCCTGCCAATAATTGATTCCAATGACAGCTGCCCAGACACCCATCACAAGACGCCACAGAGACTCCCATCTCCAGTTAAATTTTTAGAAAATGCTTGGTATCCAGATGGACGACCCAGAGCAGCATGAGAGGTGTGAGCCAGAGGGGAACGAAGGACTGGCTCTACTTGACATGTTTTCGGTCAAAGGTTTGCCAGAGGTCATGGGCTGTGAAAAGTGTTCATGAATAAAACACAATTTAGAGTCTCAGAATTTCTCCACTGAATTAGATGAGGATTCTTCCAACTGTTTGCGGTGGTATTGAGATTAGTCATAGGAATGATTAAACTAGAGATTGGACAGAGAAGAGAAGACCTGGCATATTAGCAATAATACATTAGTTGTGTGTCACTAGCCTCGTGGCGAGATATGGGACCTTTTTCATTGCAGCATCTGGAATTTAATCAACTTGCAGAAAACCAGGCTTCATGCTTCCCAGAGCCCATAAACCATAAAATTAACTGACTGTATTATATTGTAAAAAGTAAGTAGCATCTTAGCCTTTGGGGACATGTGTGTTTGGTTGACCACAGACAGCGTGACAAGCTGATTAAAATGCCCACAGACCGGCAGAGCAAAACCTCCGCTCTGCATACGCTCAACCCAGGCAGGTTGTCAGGACAACGAAAGGACGACAAAGAGCTCTCTCAGACAATTGAGAGCAGTGAAAGAGGCGGCCACGAGTGTGTGTGTGTGTGTGTGTTTGTGAGTGAGAGAGTGACTTGGAGTGATGTTGTCTGTACAAGTAGTAGGTGGTAATGTATGCAGACTGTCCTCCAACAAATGAGTGGGCCAGGCTGTCTCTACTGCCACCTCCTTAGCATTCTGCCATACAATGACCCTACCAGCGTCTCCTCAATGACGTCATGCTTCATCTGAGCATATGGCCAGAATGAATGGAAAAGCCCAAACTAACCTCGGAGAATAAAAATGAAAAAACACAAGGAAAAAAATAATCTAACATTTATATTGCCACACAACATAAATATAAAACAGATGTTTACCACTGTCGACAAAAATAAAGTAAAATCACTCACTGAATAAAGGAACATAATGAGACACCAAGTAAGAACCAAAAACAAATCATACACTTCAGAAGTTAATTGTTTAGATGCTCACTTTCTGACCTTTTTTTTAAAAAAAATTAAATTGTTTTGACTTTTGAAGCAAATTTTGTTTGTTTGAAGGTTTAACTTCTCAGTCAAACACAATACAGCTGATCTACAAACTGATTTTTTTGGCACATGTTTTGCGGTGTCTTCTCTTGAGTCCATTAAATTTCCCTTTTAAATATAACTGAAGTTAAATGAGCAGATTTTCAAAAGACGTTTTCTTAAGATGAAGTGTTCTGGCACCTCCCAAGGGAGTGTCTTTTGTATTCCTTTCTGCCTCACAAGGTAAGGCCCCGTTCAGAAACCGCCTTTTAATGAGACCATAGAACCAGCTGAAAAACAGAGAACTTGACAACTCTGTCGCAACGCAGAAATAACTTGTGGGGAAAAATATAATCCATGTCTTGATGGACTTTTTTAAACACTTTTTCTTTTTTATTATTGGTACCCCTTCTGTGGTGGCATCAAAAATAATTGTGCTCGTTTTTCGACCCTTTGTGTATTGAGTTGTGGACTCCTACCGAGCAGCTATACACAATAACCCACACAGAAAACTTTCTAGATTTTCCAGCTGTATTTCCTAGGATTTATGCTTCCCGTCAGAACGGTATGTTTTAATTTATTCCACCCACATCTCGCTTCTGGGCATGCCCATTTTCTAATTTAGTGGCATATGGAGTTGATGATAAATTCTTTGGAGTCTTTGTAGAGCTAATTGAAAAGTGAGCTCAGGGCAAGCTGGATGTGTGGCGTTGCCTCCTGCTCAAGGAGGAGCACTCATTGTCGGACACACTTTGTCAGAGCTGCTGTTAGTGCCATGGAGCTCAGAAGGGTGCCTCGTTTAAAAACTGCATAGAATCTTTGCACAACATCAGTAGTGTAAATGTGATCATTACACAGTTTTTGCAGGACTACCAGACATCGGTGAGCCTTGTGGTTCTCTCCACCTCTGTGGACGCACATTAATGCATCTTTCCAGTGTGAAAATGCCATTGATGGAGAAAAATATTTTTTTGTTGCTGGGAATCACCAAATACAATAACTTCTGCCTGGGCGTGTTTTGTAAACAGAGAAGCAGAGCTTGCGGGAAGGCGGAGCGCCTACAGCCACGCCCAAAAGGAACCCTCTTCTCTGTGACATCACAAAACACCAGTTTTGAGTTTTGAGCCTTTCCACAGCTCACATGTTATTCTAAGTGTCCTAATTTAACGTCACCCTTGGGTGTCAAAGCCATTTGCTTGCCTCCTGTTAAGTTAACTTCGGGCATCAGCTGCCTTTGTCAGTCACTGTGAACCCCCTTTTCACCCTTTGTCTTTGATGCTGGAGCTGTTTACCTGACAGCTTATGACAACCTTCATTTGTAGTATATATATACATAAAGGTGAAGATTTATTTTTGTTCTTTGCCTCAGAAGGCATCAGATGGTCTAGGTGGTTGTATTGGCTGTTTGCAAAGAGGTAATACCTTAATTATTTTCTGTCATGCTCCTACTGGAGGACAGAAATGTTTTTGTGCCCCTTCAATTTGAAATACTATTGATAATATCTATTTATACATATGTAGTCCAAACGAAAAACAGCGAATTGCAACAAAATGGAGAGTAGTGAATGAATAAAACGCTGTCATTGTGTGTTTAAGACCCTCAAACAATGCACAACGATGAGCAAATTCAAGAAACAATACAAGCAGTTGATGTTTGCTAAATACAAGGATGAAGAGTCTTGAACCAGTCATGATGTCAGAATCAGAATCAGAAAAGGGTTTATTGCCAGGTATGATCAAACACATACTCGGAATTTGTTTTGGTACAGTAGGTGCAGACACATCTATTAAAAAAGAATGAAAAATACAAAATACACAGAATAACCGTATAAATATATGTACACAGTCTGTTTTTTGTTTGTTATTCCGGATGTGCTATACATATCACTATATTGACAGTTACTATGGGACCCATTATGTCATTGTATGGTCATATCACCTTGTACTTCGGTACGGGACAAAAAAAAAAAACCCAAACAAACAAAAAAAAACATGAATTATATTAGGAAAGCAGGAAGTGAACAAATGTAACAGTTACTGATTGTAAAAGTACCAGATGGAGGGGTAGGATTTAATAAGCCTTGCTTCTTCCTACTCCTTTTAGACATGTGGAACTGTGAACTGATTATGTGATGCATTCAATTGTAATCTGATGCATGTTCAAATAAAATAAAAACCATTACCATAATCATTACCGTTGTGTTGAATGCAGATCCGTTGCAAGCAGCTCGGCTTAACACCTGTTTTTTTCTCTGAGAGAGACTTGGGGTGAAAAGATCCTGCCATAAATCGGCCTCAGTGAGTGTGTACGCGCAAACCTGTGTGTTTATGCCACTGCATTTATGTAGATGTGTGCGTCGGCTTGAATTGCGAGGAAGTGGCTTTGATCCCGTGTCCGCTCAGGCCGAGCTCTAGGCCAGAGAGCAGTGAAAGGGACACTATTCCCTCCAGCGGCTGCAGTACAGAGAGGCCCTTCAGCCTACCGGAGGGGCCTGCAGACAGGCCCCCTCTGTATGTGCATGTGAACTGAGGGCAGAGAGATGACCATTGACTGTAAAGAAGGTGACGGATATGGACCGGAGCCAAGCATGCCTACATCAGCCTTTCATAATGTTAGCGCTTTCACTGATCCAACCATCTCCACATGCACACACACAAACACACACTTTGTGTAAATACCTGTACAGAAATGGAAGTAAAAGTGAGTTAAACTTCATCTTATGAAGTTTGTGCTTGCATTCACAGCTTGGAAGATGAGTTGAGATGGGTCTTGGTGAAGTTCCCTTCACTTGAGCTCAAATATAAATGCAACACAGACCAAACACATGGACTAGTCTAGGAAAGACTGCCTACCATTTCCAAGTAAATTGTACAAAACAGCTTTCTTGATATTTTTGCTTGCGGGAGTAGTGTGCTAGAAACGATATTGTCCAGCTTCTCTTCATCCACTGACAGTTGCCAGATACAGTAGCAGAGTGTGTGCCTGCTGTGATGTCACAGCGAGCCAGGAGCCAAGCAGTGATTGTCTCCTTCCTATTTGGTAAAGTCTTTGTGCCGGTCAGTGGGTGTTTTTAAATGTCTTGGATTTTACGAGTCCAGCCATATTGCTTGTGATTTGCATTTCATTGTGCTTTTAAATTCTTTCATTAGCTAGGCTCTTTAAACTTTATGTGCCCTTCAAGTACAACTGTTAAAACAAATCTATTTAACGGAGCATTGGCTTTTGATCATAGCAGGCTGACAGTGGAGATGGAATGATATCAGGTTTAGCAGATGGTCAGAAATGATATATGGAAATGCTTTTTCATTTCGGTTTTGACTGTCTTGAAGCAATGGCTGTTGGCAAGCAATGGTGTTTTACTCTGGTCAGGTCTTTCAAACTTGGCCCTTTACGGCTGCAGGCCATATCCCGTACCACTCAACACAGATAGCTCAGCCTTTACAGTTGTTGTTTCCTCCAGTTCTAGTTTGATTTACTGTGTGTCTAAAACATCTTGGCCTGTTAATACGATTCACAGTGTTCTTCCTTGTCAATTAAACATCAAAAAGAGAGACGTGGAACCATGTTAATTCTCCGTTGATCTCAGCCAGTCAGTCTCAGTGTGAGGCCCAGGGTCAGACCTGAGTCAAGCCAGCAGAACACAACAGAAACAAGGGCTGTGCTCCATGGCTCCAGTCCAAGTGTCTGTTGCTGCATCGCTACTGCTGACCTCTACATATTTTATGGGGTCTTAGTCATTCAGTGGGCTGTCACGGCTCATTAGCGGCCTTTAGTGATGAACTTGCACAGTAGAAACGGTGACGGATTTATGAATGTGAACAGAATGTGTGACAGGATAAGATTTTGTTGTCTAAAAGATCACAGATGACTTCGGTGTTATGGACGCCTATGAATACATGTGCGAAAACACAAATCATAAGTTATACAGTACTTCTGTAGTCATTCATGTAACTATAATGCTGTATGAAAGGTTATTGTAATGTTCCGCGTATCCTATTATGCAGCATACCAGAAACAACTGATGATCTTTGGTGATTAGAGAGAAACTGCCCACTTGATCTTCTGAAGCGAGGCTGTGGTATTTGTATTGTTAGCTTTCATTAGCTGAAATCCAGTCTTTGGCTTTAACTTTTTACAAGAATTGTTTGATATTTGCATATACGTACATTTGCTGTATGCATTTTTAAGCTCTAATGAGCAGCCTAAAGTGAACGCTTCTTATTCTGCTCATGAATAAGTGAAGACCCACCCCCTTAACAGACAACACAGTACGGAAAATGCAGCTGCTCCTGGATGGCCTCCGGTCATGTCCTCCTGTAGACACCCGGGGTCACCTCCTCCCTATGAAAACCTTCTCCGCTTTGTTCTTATTGTTGCCTCGCAAAGTAGATGGCTCGGCAGACTTGCCAAAAATAATGACAGGCAATGGTGTACAAATACGTGTTATATGCAGAATTTATCCCCCTTGCTGTCATTATGTTGAGTACTGGTCCATAAATAACACTTGGCAGTGCTGCATTTCAATTAAAGTAATGATCCCAGTAAGTGTGTGTCTCTAACGGCATGGTGTTCATGGGTTCCACCGTAACGTTTCCTCAGTGAGATCAACAAAAGAGCTGAGGAACCTGGTCAATAATTTAACACAAATGGGAATGCTCTCACTGTCCATAAGGTACTCTCTCTGAAATGTTGAGTGATGGCTGTTCGGATGGGAAAACAAGTTACTTTGAATGCTGAAGCTTTAAAGATCAGTGGTCCCTAGTCAAAACTAACTGTAAGTAATCGGATCAGAGATCGTGACACATGGAGATGAATGATGTGCTACTCTGGTTGTTATGAAGGTTGCCTCTGTTAATGTCTAAAGAATGTTTTCTTCTGGTTTATTCTGACAGAAACAGAGAAGAAATGGGATATGATTAGGTGTTGGAAATCTTCAGCTTAACAAAGCTCATCAATGGTAAGGCTGGTAATGTATCCTCATGTTTAATTAATGTTTATTACCACCACCATCTGTTTTTTCTTTGTTTTACATCCATTGTTATAACAATCATCAGACGGCTTGTCACAGTTGGTTTTGGTTTTATTTAATTTGAACATGCATCAGATTACAATTGAATGCATCACATAATCAGTTCACAGTTCCACATGCCCAAAAGGAGTAGGAAGAAGCAAAGCTTATTAAATCTTACCCCTCCATCTGGTACTTTTACAATCAGTAACTGTTACATTTGTTCACTTCCTGCTTTCCTAATATAGTTTTTATATATTTTTTTTATTTTTTGTCACATACCAAAGTACGAGGTGATATGACCATCCAATGACATAATGGGTACCATAGTAAGTGTCAATATAGTGATATATATAGCACATCATGACTGGTTCAAGACTCTTCATCCTAGTATTTAGCAAACCTCAACTGCTTGCAGATCTTGAACCAGTTGCTATCTGCTGTTTTCAGATACATTATAGATGAGCTACATTGCCGTGACGATCGTTTATTGTCGTCTTTTTCTTTTTTTTTGACACACGATAACCAGCACAGAAAGCTTTCTAGATCTTCCAGAATCTGCAACTGTTCGGATTTTGTACTGTTTTAATTTATTCCACTCACAGCAAAGAAAATCTACTTCCAAGTGGGCCGGAAACAAATAAATAATATGAAATAGGGTTAAGTAATATGGAGCTTAGCATATATCACGATATGACATATGTCTGACACCCCTGATCTACAGTATATGAAGTAGGTTGTGGACTATCCTCCTCATGTGTAACTTAACTGCAGTTTTCCTTCACAGAATATCTGCCATGCTACATGGGAAGGCTCGAAACTCCTCCCTACTCTTGTTCCTTATCATCGACATCATCCTTGCCTTCGTCCATGCTCACTCCTACCCCAGTTTTTCCCGTGACGACACAGAATTCCAGCACCTGGTCCTTCACCCGGACCCTTCCATCGGCAAAGTGTACGTTGGTGCCAAGGACCACATCTTCCAGCTGGATGGATTAGATGGACTACGTCTAGAGCAAGAGGAGAAGACTGGTCCCGTGAGTGACAGCAAAGACTGCATTCCTCCCGTCACTAAGTCCAACTGCCCCCAGGCTAGAAGAACCAATAACCATAACAAATTACTGCTGGTGGATCCCGTTGCTTTAGAGTTGATCACCTGCGGCAGTGTTTACCAAGGAACCTGCCAGAAACGGAGTCTGGCGTCGATCAATGAGGTTCTTTTCTCAACCGAGAGGCCGGTGGACACACAGTACGTGGCAGCAAATGATCCATCAGTATCAACCGTGGGGCTTGTGGTGGGGCTTCCGGATGGGCAAAGGACTGTGATGTACGTGGGAAGGGGTTACACTGCCAGCCAGCCACCCATTTCCACCAGACACCTTTCTTTTGAGCCGTTCTTTTCCTATGAGGAGACAGCCAAGCTTGCTGTAGCCGGGCGTCTGTCGGAGTACGACCACCACTTTGTGACCACATTCACACGGCGGAGTTATGTCTACTTCTTGTTTTACCGGCGAGACATCAAGTCATCATCCAGGGAGTACCAGACCTATGCTGCTAGAGTTTGCCTTGATGACACTTCTTACTATTCCTATGTGGAAGTACCGCTTGTTTGTAGATCCTCATCCTCTAGAGTGTACAACCTACTCCAAGCAGCTCAGGTATTTATATCCCTGTGCTTTTAAACATTATTAGTTTGGAACAAAGATTTACTTAAATGTTCTGTAACAGGTGGGCCACGGAAGAGACAGGGATGGTGAGGACCTGATGGGGGTCTTCTCCACCCGTGTCAGCTCGGCAAACCAAAATCCCTTGGATGGCTCCGCTTTGTGTGTCTTTTCTTTGGATGAACTTGACAAACATATTGACACAACACGAGACCTGTGTTACACCCGAGATGGGATGGCGCAGCATGGAGGAGAAGTGTCCTACATAGAATATGAGGTCAAGTCAAGCTGTGCCAATTTACCCACGGTACGTACACAGCATCATTCTTCCATCTTTAATCTCACCACAAAAGAATTGCACACTACGCTGTATTTCGTTGTATGTGCTTGTAACGGCCTGGGTACTTGCTAATAACCTAAAGCAAGTCATCACCATAAATCATTCCCTGCTGATGCAGATTGAGTCACTTGGTTTCAGTGGTCAGAGAGAAGGTAAACATTATAAAAAGTCCAGCCAAGAACACAAAAGCATGCCAGCATTAGCGAGATTAAATTGCATCAGGCTATGCAAGGAAATGCTTCTTGTAATGAGGCCACAGGACTGTAAAATCCCAGATGCCCCTGAAGTAGCTTTGCCCAGCTGCAAGCATCCAGTTGACCTCCTTTGCTGTCCATAGACACATCTTTGCCAAGCATAAGCATCATTTAATGGAATGGTGACAGAGTTAAGAATTTGATTGTGTGAATGCATCTAAGGCAAATGGAGGGCAGTAAATGCAAGCAACCAAGGTGCTCAATAAGTTTGATGTCTAAAGAAAGAGTGGAGGCTACTTTTACTACCCCCAGCTATTTTATCAAGGGTGAAAATTTGTCAACCCCCCCCCCACTCCCACCACTCCATTGCTTGTGCTATTACTTTTCTGACAAACAGTAGTACACACATTTACAGTATGTATGTCTTCCTAAGATATTTTGAGTAATCAATATGTCATTTAGTCATTATTCCTGTTATTCTTATAATTATTCACCAGCATTGAAACACGAGTTCAAAACATCCACCTATCCAAATCTTGTTGATAAGGTCTGAGGTGCTATAATAGAAAATAATTATAGGTTATCACATGGTTTGTCTGGTATCAGGCCAGGTATCATGCCCCCAAGTGTCAGTATCAGCCCGAGACCGAAGGTCGAGGCCTGATACTAGACAAACCATATGATGATCTTATTATCATGAGCTTATTATCATGTACTATTTAATCAAAAGACCATTTTGTTTCCAGAAAATGTTCAGTTTATCACATGTATTATATCTAAACAGTGTAAACACAATAATTGCAAAAATATTTCAACAATAATATTTTATCAACAGTCTTATCTCATCAATGTCTGACAATTAAAGTTCCATTAATCAAGTTTGGGTTTTTTGGTGACTGGAGAAGCACTAGGAATATTTATAGTTACAGTGACAAAACAAACGTTGTGTGTTCACGCTCGTGCGCTGTTCTCTGATTGGTTGTTTCACGGGCACGATACCAGAGCAGCGCGCTCTTAGTGGACAGCTACGGGGGCTGATACTGGACATGGTTAAACTCTATATTTTATCAGTATCACTGCCTAGGCTTTGACACAGTATAATTTCGGCCTTTTCCCGTATCATTCATGGGCGGTTTCTAGGGTACAGGGCCAATTAATACTGTAGTATGTGATAAGTACCAAATATCAACCCTACCATGGTCATGTCAATGTTGCAGAACACCCTACAAGCATATCCCTGTGGCTCCGATCACACCCCGAGTCCAATGGCAAGCCGGGTCCCTCTAGAAGCCAAGACTGTGTGGCAGACCTTGTCCACCCACCTCACTGCTGTGGCTGTCAACGTCCGTGAAGACCACAGCATTGCTTTCCTGGGAGACTCCAAAGGGACCCTGCACAAGGTGCTACTCTGGACTTCCCTTTCTTGCCATCTACCTAGGAAATTCTACTAATTCCTTCCTACTTACCGGTACTTTGACAGGTACATAGGCTGAGGATAGCAACATAATCATGTGTTTTTATTTCTTGCACAGCAGTATGTGATTCTTAGCCACTTCGATGTGATGCATCTAATATTATTAGTTTTCCAAAGGTGGATGATGGGCAGCCAACTCTGCGGCTGCGTATCACCACCTCTAGAGCACCATCGACATCCATCTGATAAGGATTCAAATAAGACTGTATTTAATAAATAACGATGATATCCATATTTTAAAACATGCATGAATACCTCCAAACCACCAAGCACTACAAAGCTGCTTCCATTGCCATTATGCACTGAGTGGAGTGCATCCTCATAATGGAGAGTCTGACTCTTCCGGGCCGAGAGAGGCATCTCTTAATCTCATAAACATGAGGTAACTTGAGAGTTTTGAAGTGCTTGAGCATCACTTCAAATCAGAGGTGTCCTCTTGTGCTTCATATTGGATTTGGCAGGGTGTTAATCACATCCATGGCCACTTCTACTGCGATCCTGCATGAGAGTGATTGGATTTGGGTTTGAGTTGTATGTTGAGGAGGATGCCCATTTTATTAATTATTTTCTTTCATCATGTATAAACCGACCTATTTTCCCATTTAATTGTCCCCCTTAACTACCGAGCTACAGTACTGTTTCTGGTTTGTATCATTATCCTCTAATGGCCTTCCTCAGGTATATCTGGGTCAAGATGGCCAAGTGGAGGTGTATGCCAACGCAACCATCCAGCCTAACTCCCCCATTAACAGTGACCTACTCCTGGACCAGAAGGGCACACATATCTACATTATGACCAAAACGACTGTAAGTACTTGGAGGATAAGTATACACTTTTATGACCAGTAGAAAAGATTATATTCGATATAGATCAAAAATGTGCATTATGCCACTACTAGTTTCTATCATACACTTGGTGTGACATGAGTATTATGCATTTTGTTCCCTTGGATCCATATCTGGAGCTATATGGAATAAAATTCTGAAGCCAAGATCACTCATTAGTTTTACAGGTGATGAAATACTTTGCGAATGCATTTTTGGTGTATTCCTTTGTCCTTTCAACCTCCTCCCTCAGATGTCTCTATACACAGCTTGGCATTCGTCGGTCAAATCACTGATTGATTGTCACAATTGTCCACGTCTTGAGAGTTCATCAAGCTGTGTCTCTTATAAATCAAAAAAACATAAAGGAACACGAGGCAATGAGCAGAAAGGCAGAATGAGAGCAGCTGGCCATGGAGGTCAAAGGTCACTCACCTTCTGTGTTGGGGTATAACAATCAGCAAGAGGTGTGGGGTCAGACACAACAATGGTATTGATCAGAGAAAGTGGGATCTATTGTTTTGGCACACTCCTGACAGAGAGGCTGATATATGGGCAAGTGTTATTCATGCATTGGCTCCTTTATCTCACTTTAATGCCAGATTATTTCAAATATTTGTGCTTCTCATAACAATTTTATAAATTATATGCTGTACAGATCCAGCAATTGGACAAACCTAGCTAGCTCTAAAAATAGATAACTGATAACTTTGATGTTACAAATGTGAGTGTAAAATTAGAAGAACATCCAAAGGTTGTTACTACAAAAAAAAATAATGTGCTGACCTTTTGAGTACCATTGTTTGTGGTTGGTTGGGATTGTTTTAACGTAATAACAATTGATGACACCATTGTAAAAAGGTGTGCACTCATAAAAACACAATGCAAAGGAACCATGTAAATTGTCAACAATAAACAATACACCATGAGTCAGAACTAAGTAACAATATATACCCGAATATAAGACGGCCATAGTTTTTAAGGCATAATATTTTTCTTATTATACTTATTTTTAACAGATTTTTTTTTTTTTCATGTCACTGGTGTGTGTGATGTTAAGAAAAGCTCTGACTCCTTTGGGCGCCACTTGTTGGTTTTGCATGTATACATTTAATTTCTTAATGCCAGATATAAGACAGAACCTTTTTTCTAGATTTTTTAATTTTTTTTCTGGAACCAACTTCATCTTATACTTGTGTCAATACGGGATTTGACTTTCAGGTCGAGAAGCGGCCAGTGGCAGAATGTGGCGATCACATGGATTGCCAGTCTTGTCTTTCTGCTAATGACCCGTACTGTGGCTGGTGTGTCCTGGAGGGACGGTAAGTCTGCGTATATGCTTGGAAGAATTGGGCTTCTCTTTTGATTTCCTGGTATTTCTTGTGTACTTACTGTGCAACTTTTGCTTTGGTGCTTCAGGTGTGGCCAGCGCTGGGAGTGCCGGCGAGGGTCAGAGAAGGGTCAGTGGCTGTGGAGTTTCAATCAGACGCAGCAGTGCCTCAGCATCCAGCATCTTAGCATGTACAACATCAGCCGTGGGGAGAAAACTGATGTAATGTTGACTGGGGGCGAGGGTGTTACACATACTACATATACACAATATACATGCAAATATATCAGCATTTTGGAATTAAGGTTCAGGTTGTCTTTCTCTTTCGCATAGATCACGGTGTCAGTGGATGGACTTCCTAGTTTGGGAGATGAAGAGGCTTACTCGTGCTTCTTTCATGACACGGAGACTCCTGCTGTGTTTACAAACACTGGTGTGGTATGTCCCACCCCTGATGCCAGCAGTTTGCCCCCCATTGAATATGGAGATGGTGAGCTACAGGCACTTTTGATGGTTTCTAACATAAAAAGTGTCGCCATAACCATAACACATAATGCAAGATATGTTTAACCAATTCTAATAAATAATTATTTCTTATGCAGAGTTTGTCATGGTGATTTTGTCCCTACGTTTCCTCAACGTGACCGTCGCAGAGACAGAGTTCACCTTGTATGACTGCAGCCTGGTACAGGAACTCTCTGGACGACGGCCGTGAGTGTACACGCCCACACACAGCATATTCGATGCATCATGTGCTATCCTGCCCGAGTGAAACAGTTTTTATTGAACAATAAGCTGTTATTACACTGTGGTTTGCAAGCTTGAGTAATAGTTTATAACATATATGGGCATGTCAACTTATCTTTTTTTTTTTTTTTACCAGGTGCCAAGGGTGTGTAAGCAGTCGCTGGGGGTGTAACTGGTGCATTCATGAGCATGTCTGCACACACAGACACACCTGCAGCCGAGGAGTCACTATTTACAACCAAAATGTGAGTCAAAAGGTTTTCCATTGTTGCATTTTTTATTACAATATGTCTTCTTAAGGAACATACAATGCAAACCTAGTGATTGTCTAAAGAGTGACGAAATTATTTGTACAGAGTGAGAAACAAGTGAGTGGCAAGATAATTGTGTCTTGCATAGACAGGTGGAGGAGTCCACCATTGAGTGGATTCCAAAAAGTAGTTCCAGTGAGTCTCATACCATTGATAACAATGGCGCTCATGCTACATTGACACTTGACATGTTGCCAGGTGTTTGAACAATAATCCATTTTCACTGGATAGTGACTCTATTCCGCTATATAAGTTGTACACCGGCTACTCTAATGCACATCCAAGTTTAATTTCCAGTATTTTTTTTCTTTAAATTTGGCTTGTACTCACTTTTGTCAGAAACCGTACTTGCATCAAACCATACATATGTTTGTCTTTTGGCTTTGCTTGTGTACATTTTCCATTTCCAGTCTTGCTTTATCGTTATTATTTGTATCTTAAGTCTGCTTATTTATCCTAATTTTTGTCCTTCCTTGCCTTTTTTTTCTGTTTCTTCCTTGCTTGTTCATTTGCGCTTCTTCATTGACAAGTTCAAACCGCCGACACCCACCTTCCCACCACCCACCAGAAAACAGACCACTTTATCCCCGACTGTGACAACTGCTACTACAACAACAGTAACAGCAACACAGCCGCCATCCACCATTCCTCCTGCTGCCACCACAGTGACCCCCACCGCTCTATACAGCGAGTCCACATCACACCTTCCGCAGGACATGACTCCCACCTTCACGGGGACGACCAGCCTGCACACGGATTTCAGCGTCACAGACCGGTCCCCTTCTCTGACCACAACTTCTCGTTTTTTAGAGGATGAGACTGTTGATTGGTTGCTCGAAAGTGCTGACAACACACCTTATACTACATCACCAAGTGGCCCAATAGACTCCGAAGCAGAGCCCTCTGGGTCTTCTTCTGGTGTAAGCTCAACCACATCCAGTGAAGTTGTTACACTAACTGAAGTAGCAAACAGTGATTCCTCTGAGGGGATCCTTGTGGTGGGCTCTGAGGAAAGTGACGGCTCTCTATGGATGAAGGAGTGGCCCGAGGTGGAGGCAGACGGGAAGTCACTCCATCACGAAAACCTCACCTTTACACAATCACCAGACACTGTTATTAAACCCAACACTGAAGCAAATTACCAAGGAGATTCCTCTGTTGGTTCTTACTTGATGGTGAGTTCAGAATCTGCAGTTTTTATATCTAATACTCAGCTGCTGCATCTTAACCTAACATTATAATGCAGTGGAACCTGCTTAAGTCAGTCTGGCTTAGTCCTGGTCCTGATATTATCATATTATTATTATTATTATTGATTTATCTAAACTGTACAGACAAAACGTGTCCTGTCATGGAAGATGGTAGCGTTAGAAAAATAAATTGAAAGCTCCACACTCAAATCCACACATTACATTTTTAGATTATTTTACCCAAACTCATTGCATTGATTACATGCATTACTTGTTTTGTGTAAGTGTATATCGTTGTGGGGGGGTGGATGTAATTTTAACGCCATCAATGTCATTGTCCACAACCTACATTCGATTTTCCTGAATCCACCATTGTTGCTATTTTGCCTTTTTTTTAAGTAATGACTTTCAGCAGGCTTCTGATTGGCTTTAAAATTACTAGTGTATTTGTAGACATGCATGACCTAATATTGACATATATTTCAGGACTGTCCCTGTGTGGAGAAAGTCGAGGAGTCGTCCCTCCTTCCTGTCAATGTTGAGAGGAAAATCACGCTAGTGGGAAGACACCTCCACCTGTTTCAGGTAATTTAACCATTCTCATAAGTTAATTATTTATAAATATCTCTTTATTATTAATATGGCAATTGTTTAATTTCATTTGAACATGCATCAGATTACAATTGAGTGCATCACATAATC
The DNA here is from genome assembly GCF_030265055.1 of Doryrhamphus excisus. NCBI lineage: Eukaryota > Metazoa > Chordata > Actinopteri > Syngnathiformes > Syngnathidae > Doryrhamphus > Doryrhamphus excisus. Next base: position 14,245,835 of record NC_080475.1, on the reverse strand, counting down.
AGTTCACAGTTCCACATGTCCAAAAGGAGTAGGAAGAAGCAAAGCTTATTAAATCCTACCCCTCCGTCTGGTACTTTTACAATCAGTAACTGTTACATTTGTTCACTTCCTGCTTTCCTAATATAGCTTAAGTATTTTTATTTTTTTATTTTTTGTCACATACCGAAGTATGAGGTGATATGACCATCCAATGACATAATGGGTACCATAGTAAGTGTCAATATAGTGATATATATAGCACATCATGACTGGTTCAAGACTCTTCATCCTTGTATTTAGCAAACATCAACTGCTTGTATTGTTTCTTGAATTGGCTCATGCACAACAATGAGTTTTTTTTTATATACCACGTCTGTGCATGCCTTAAAGAGTTAATACTTCTTTAACATGCATTTAGGATAAGCATCTGGATTACGAGTGTGTGCTGGACATTGAGAATCGATCAGTGGTGGTTGAAGCAATTGTGGAGCCAGATGACAAGCAGCAGTCGGTCTTCTTGATCACGTGCAAATCATACCAGGTCAGAACGTTGTCACTTTTTCCTGTGGTCAAAACACATAACAAGCGACCCAAATGTCACTAAAATATTGACGTTATGTCTGCAAAAATCAGTAACCTGAACTTAACACCTAATCAACCTGTTAAATTTTCAAGGAAAAAAAAACAGATTGTGGCTGGAATACATTAAAACTAGCTTAAATTTCTACCGTTTCAGTTTGCTTATTCTGTCCTGATGGAGGAATATCCAGCTGTGATCAATGTGAGGAGGAAAGATAACTTCCCCATCGACAGCGCTGATGATCTTTTTGGTTAGCACATACACAGGAAGTACTCTTGACCTTTTTATGTTACTATTTTATTTCCTTTCTATGTTCTCTTTTTCCTTTGCTTCAGTGACTCTGTTCAACTGTGCCGTGGGGAGGGCCGACTGCAGTCGGTGTCGTACCGCCGACCCCAAGTACGGCTGTGTGTGGTGCAGCGGTCCTTCCGACTCCCATTGTGTCTACCACCAGTCTTGCACTGATGATGTGAAGCACACCTGTCCTGCGCCTGTCATTCACTTTGTAAGGATCTTTTGTCACAATACAAAATACATTGCTCGAAATTAAATTATATATGTTGAATCGCCGAAGAACTGGAGTCTGAGGCGGAGTGTCGAATTTGGGAGAAAACTTTATTTTTCTTGCAAACATTAATTTGCACTTTTTGCTACGTGAGACATGAAAGCCCCGTCTCTCAACCACAACAGGAAGCGGAAAAACCCCAGTTTCTTGCGCCCACCCCTCCGGGTGGCAACCCCTCCCCTATCGATCGCTCCGAGGTGAATTATGTCCCGGTAACCTACCACTACACAAGCCCCCCCCAGAATTCACCCATAGTCAAAATCGTCCGTGCGTGCGGGGACAACCGCACGGCCCCGCCGTGTGCGCACTGCTTGCGGCAGGGGAGAAGGGTGTGGGTCGGCATGCCTGGCCCGGCAGGGGGCGCCTTGCCGTGGAGCGGGGGCCTACCCCGGCGAGGGGACTCCGCCAGTGTCAGGGGTCATCAGCGAAGCGCCGAAGAACTGGAGTCTGAGGCAGCGGAAAACCCCCCCGTCTCTTGCGCCCACCCTTCCGGGTGGCAACCCATCGCCTATCGATCGTTCCGGGGTGAATTATATCCCGGTAACCTACCACTACACAAGCCCCCCCAGAATTCACCCATAGTCAAAATCGTCCGTGTGCGCACTGCTTACGGCAGGGGAGAAGGGTGGGGTGAAGGGGACGGCATGCCTGGCCCGGCAGGGGCGCCTTGCTAGGTAGCGGGGGCCTACCCTGGCGAGGGGACTCCGCCAGTGTCAGGGGTCACCAGTGAAGCACCGAAGAACTGGAGTTTGAGGCGGAGTGTCGAATTTGGGAGAAAACTTTATTTTTCTTGCAAACATTAACTTGCACTCTTTGCTACGTGAGACATGAAAGCCCCGTCTCTCAACCACAACAGGAAGCGGAAAAATCCGTGTGGCAACCCCTCCCCTATCGATTGTTCCGGGGTGAATTATGTCCCGGTAACCTACCACTACAACGTATACATTATATAGTGTATATAGGACACGCTAGGACTGACTGATTTTCTATAAATCATCATCTCACATAACTATTTCTTGCATTTTGTCTTGTGTTGCAGTTGGATCCTGTGTCGGGACCCACAGAGGGAGGCACCCTGGTAACGATTTCAGGCTCCAATCTCGGCCAGAGGGCTGAAGACATCCAGAACTCTGTCACAGTTGCCGGGGTTCCTTGCAATGTCATAAACAGCAGATATGAAGTATCCTCAAGGTAAGTACGCCAAAATATGAGTTATTGTACAGAAGCTTGCTTTCTACACAAGTGTATTGTGTAGGATTGTGTGTGAGACGGCGAGGAGCGACGGAGAAACAAGCGGTCAGGCTTCAGTCCGAGTGAGGGGAGGAGGTCTTGGACGGTCAGATCAGACTTTCAGCTTTCAGGTAAATACAAAAACAGCAGTTAAACTGGACTGAAAGAATCTTTACAGGCTGTGAAACAGCCCTTCAGCAGATATATTTATATTTTGCCTGGTGTATTTTTAGCATTGTTTCTGTTTCATTACCAGGATCCCACACTGAGCGGCATCTCTCCCCAGAGAGGACCCAAGGCGGGGGGCTCATCCGTCACCATCAAAGGTCGTAGCCTCAAGACGGGCCACCCAAGTGACGTCAATGTCCTCATCGGAGGAGTTCCATGTATGGTGTAAGTGTTACACCACCACCTTTTTTATCAAATAACGTTTATTTCATATTTAATTACAGCTCTTATGATGTGTACTGTCTTTGTTCAGGCTCAACATCGATGAGGATCAGATTTGCTGCCAGACCAGAGGCAGCAACAGGACTGGAAGACATGGTATCACTGTGCGGTTTGGAGGGGCGGAACGCCACCTACAGGGTGTAGTGTATCATTACACCCCCAACCCAAACATCACATGGGCTGCACCGTCCAGAAGCTTTCTTAGGTGACTTTAAAATGTCTTTCTTTTTTATTAAACAATATGATTTATGCATTATTATTGGAAATATCTAATTTGCAGACAATAAAAATGCATGTTATATTGTATTAATACATTATATTACGTAATACAAACATTATATAGTAAAAAAAATATTAATCAACCCAAACATCACATGGGCTGCACCGTCCAGAAGCTTTCTTAGGTGACTTTAAAATGTCTTTCTTTTTTATTAATCAATATGATTTATGCATTATTATTATTATTTTTTTATTGGAAATATCTAATATTTCAGGCAATAAAAATGCATTTTTTAGTATATTTGTATTCAGTTATGTTATATTGTATTAATGCATTATATTACGTAATACAAACATTATATAGTAAAAAAATATTAATTATAAATATAATTCATATATGTACATATATATATGTACATGTATGTGTGTATACAGTATATAATGTGTGTGTGTGTGTGTGTATCTTTCTGCAGCGGAGGCAGAATCATCCGAGTGTCTGGCCAAAACCTGGATGTGGTCCAAGAGCCAAAGATGCGGGTTACCCTCAGCCCGCCTGATTCTCTACCTCCCAGGAGGAGGCGGAGCACCAATCAGGGGACTGAAGCACAAGACAAACAGAAGCCACTGACGCGACGACGGAGGATCGTCCCAGACGTGGACTGCTCTCACGGTGCACTATGCCATGTCAAGCAGGTCTGTTTTTAGTAAAGAGAGAAATTATGTTCTTGTGTGTGTGTTTGTGTGGTACAAATTAACATTCCTTGCATCCTTACTCCAGTACGAGACTCGCTGCACAGTCAACAGCTCCTCCCTCATCTTGTGTCCAACGCCAGCCGTGGGTCCGGATGCCAGGAGAGCCAGGGTCAAAGTTCATTTCTTGCTGGACAGTCTCCATTTTGACTTTAACATTGTGGGCAGTGAAACTTTCAGCTATGAACCCAACCCCAAACTGTACATGCTCAACCAGGATGACCCCAACAAACCGTACCACCACAAACCTGGCAGCATCATCTCTGTTGAGGTGGGCACAGACCATGGCCTTTATGCAGGGACTATGGACTATTACATATACTGTATTACACCAGCATGTATGTGCACTACTGATCATTTTCCTTTTAGAAATCACTAGTTCTTAGGATCAGCAATTTCAGTTAAATATATCATATAGCAGACAAACACAGTGATAGATTAGGTGAAATGAAGTTTCAAGATTAAGGACCTATTATGCTCATTTTTCGACCCTTGGTATTGAGTTGTGGTCTCTTATTGAACATCTTCTTAACATTCATTCAATATCATTACCACCAGTGTATGAATGGCATATTGCAGCGCCTCTGTGACTCTTGACAGCAGCCAATTTTAAGCTAACAAACTTTTAATGAGCTTGTGGGAAATTGCAGGAAGTTATTACTCATAAGTCTGACTCACTGTCATCTTACAAATAACGCTAAACTCATCAAACAGCAACTTAACAGTCACACTGAAAAGGTATACCTAAAAAATTTACAAAATTTAAAACATATACAAATATAATTTTTTTTTTTAGTTTTTCCATGAGGCTGACGTCATTGCAGTGCCCCAATGAATGCAATGCATGCATTTTCAGCCTTACAACATATATAATGATTGTAAACAATACAGTTGGCTACTTTGGGAACCTATCCTTCGCAATAAACGATGGAACACTGTAGTTATGAAGGAAAGGAGATGTCATAAGATTAGAACGTATGGCTGTATAAACCGCAGAGTTCAAAGTGTAAGAAAAAGGGAGGAATTTACCGTACTTAGGACCAGCAATTTCAGTTAAATATATAATATATAGCAGACAAACACAATGACAGATGAGGTGAAATGAAGTTTCAAGGGAAGGGACCTATTATGCAAATTTTTCGACCCTTTGTATGGAGTTGTGGTCTCCTATAGAGCAGCTACACACAATAACCCGCACAGAAAATTGTTTATATTTTGCAAAATCTGCACCTTTTTCAGCAGTATTTCCTTGATCGTGCTGTTTTAATTTATTTGTATCTACAAGTTATCCACTGTCTTTAGTAAAATTTTAAATCTTTAAACTGTGTATGTTATGTTAATGATGTGTGTTGACATGTGATGTCGGATGGGTGACCAAACAAAGTGCAAAATACAGTTAATATTTATATTAATGAACCATTTGTACCATCTAGGGAGAGAACCTGGACCTGGCCATCTACAAACACGAGGTGGAGGCCCGAATTGGGGAAGGCATATGTTCCGTGAAAACCCTGACCCACAATCATTTGTACTGTGAACCACCAACCAAGCAGCCATCAGTGGCAGCCAGCCACAAAAAGGATGTTATGGACAGCCTGCCTGAGTTCACGGTGAGTTTGATATTTTTGTGAATTACTTAGAAATGAAAGAAATCAGAGGTCGGGGTTCTGTTGTACATCTAGACTTGTACCATGGTCTTGGATGTATCAATCTGTATTTGAATATGGTGCATTTGTTCCAAATATTGTTTCTGTTTATTCCAGGTGAAAATGGGCAACTTGAACTTCTCCCTGGGTAGAGTTCAGTATGACAGCCAAGCACTGTCCATATTCCCCTTGGAGGCTCAGGTGGGAGTTGGGGTGGGGGCCTCCATAGTGGCTCTCATTGTGCTCATCATAGTCCTCATTTACAGGTAACTACTACGTACATGCATGGAGAAGTACTACGGACTCATTATGTGGTGTTGTTGGTTATCAGGAGGAAAAGCAAACAGGCCATGAGGGACTATAAGAAGGTACAGATTCAGCTGGAGAATCTGGAGACCAGTGTGCGAGACCGCTGCAAGAAGGAGTTCACAGGTTCTAATTCATAACATTCATTCAATATTATTACCACCAGTGTATAAATGGCATATAGCAGCGCCTCTGTGACTCAAGTCTGACTCACCGTGTCAACTTACAAATAACACTATTATAATAATAACATAATATTATTATTATTATTATTATTATTATTATTATTATTGATAACACTAAACTCACCAAACAGCAACTCAACAGTCACACTGAATAGGTATACCTAATAAATATACAAAACATGTACCAATATCATTTTTTGTTAGTTTTCCCATAATGCTGAGGGAGGCTGACGTCATTGCAGTCCCCCAATGAATGCAATGCATATATTTTTCAGCCTTACATCATATATGATGATTGTAAACAATACAGTTGGCTACTTTGGGAACCTATCCTCCGCAATAAACGATGGAACACTGTAGTTCTGAAGTAAAGGAGATGTCATAAGATTACAATGTATCGCTGTATATACTTTGACTGGTTTTGTTTTTTTTGTCTTTTCTTCCTTTCAGATCTGATGACAGAGATGATGGACATGTCCAGTGACTTGGTGGGCTCAGGTATTCCCTTCCTGGACTACAGGGCCTATGCCGAGCGCATTTTTTTCCCAGGCCACCAGGAGTCACCACTGAGACGGGATCTGGACGTACCGGAAAGCCGCAGGCAGACTGTGGAGCAAGGCCTGGTTCAGCTGTCTAATCTGCTTAACAGTAAACTGTTTCTCACCAAGGTTAGCCGTCACTGTTATACATTTGTCTTTCTTCTTTGAGTAGTTTTTCCTCGTCCCTTCTTCATACTCTTGTTCATCTTGCAGTTTATTCACACTCTGGAGGCCCAGCAGACATTTTCCCCGAGAGACAGGGCCTATGTAGCATCACTGCTGACTGTGGCCTTGCATGGTAAACTGGAGTACTTCACGGATATACTGAAGACGTTGCTCAATGATCTGGTGGAGCAGTATGTGGCAAAGAACCCCAAACTGATGCTTAGAAGGTCAGAAAGACAGCAAAATTACCATGTATTTCCATGTAAGTGCTGTGATTTGCTTATTTTAGTGTACTACCTTTTTTTCCCCAGAACTGAATCAGTGGTTGAGAAGCTTTTGACAAACTGGATGTCAATTTGTCTTTTCAACTTCTTGCGGGTAGGTTTGTAGTTTGTCTTTTTACACTCACTGAAGGACATTGATTTACCTAAAGCGCAAAAAGGGCAGTTATTTTCCAAAATGTGAAAACTCACTCAGTATGACAACACAATATAACACCTATGGAGGATAAATACACTGGAGGTTCTCAGACTGTTTGGGCCACCTTCTCTTTGAGCAGGAACTGATGTCTTCTCAGACAGTGGTTTTCAAACTGGGGGCTTTCAAAGCCAGCTACTGCCATGTTATGGAGTTAATAACATCATTGGCCATATCTGTAGGACCCCAATGTTTATTTACATTTGTAAACCACACACCCACAGACTGTGTGCTTAATTGGAACATATTGCAATATAATTTACTCTCTATATTAATTCCTTTCCAGGAATCAGCAGGAGAGTCCTTCTACATGCTGTTCCGGGCAATAAAGCACCAGGTGGATAAGGGACCTGTGGATGCCGTTTCAGGAAAAGCCAAGTACACTTTAAACGACAACCGTCTGCTACGAGAGGACGTAGAGTACCGTAGCCTGGTTAGATCACACACTGTATAAATAATACAAAAAAATACTGTACACTGGCCGTGTTGTCATGACGATAGCAATTTTGTCTGTGCAGACCCTAAATGTTGTGATGCCCGCCGCCATTGGAGGCACCTCCACCCACACGATGCCCGCCAAAGTGCTAGATTGTGACACCATCACTCAGGTCAAGGAGAAACTCTTGGACCAAACTTGGAAAGCAACGTCCATCACCCGGAGGCCGCATGCTGACTCCTTACACCTTGGTAAGTCTCTAATAAAATTTTCTGTCTGTTTTTCTTGTTTTAGGAATGAAATTGTAATTTTGGCGCTGTCTATATATTTCAACAACGTTTAGATTTGCAGATACCGTATGCAGTAATAAAGCATTATTATTATTATTAATACTAAACTCACCAACAGCAACTTAACAGTAACACTGAAAAGGTATACCTAATAAATATACAAAACATGTACCAATAGCATTTTTCCCAAGTTTTCCCATAATGTGGAGGGAGGCTGACGTCATTGCAGTGCCCCAATGAATGCAATGCATACATTTTTCAGCCTTACATCATATAAGATGATTGTAAACTATACAGTGGGCTCATTCATTTTCTACCGCTTATCCTCATGAGGGTTGCAGGGGTGCTGGAGCCTATCCCAGCTGTCTTCGGGCAAGAGGCGTGGTACACCCTGGACTGGTGGCCAGCCAATCACAGTGCACATATAGACAAACAACCATTCACACTCACATTGATACCTATGGACTATTTGGAGTCGCCAATTAACCTAGCATGTTTTTGGAATGTGGGAGGAAACCGGAGTACTTGGAGAAAACCCACGCATGCATGGGGAGAACATACAAACTCCACACAGAGATGGCGGAGCTATTATTATTATTATTATTATTAATAAAAATAATAGCAGGTATGTTCTATATATAGATAATATAAATGTGTATACATTGCCTAGGATACAACTATAGACAATACAGGCACCTATTGCAGCATGTGGAGAAATGGCTGTCAAAAACACTTCATCGTCATCATCATTTTCCAACCCAGAGTGGCGCTCAGGTGTGGCTGGTCACCTGATCCTGTCAGATGAGGACCTGACCTCAGTGGTGCATGGCTCCTGGAAACGTCTCAATACGTTACAGCACTATAAGGTCAGTGTCATCTGTAACTAAACACGAGGAAGCTGATTTTTGCTTTTATGCATCTCAAATGTAATAATAATCGTTTCTTTTGTGGTTTAGGTCCCAGATGGGTCAACGGTTGCTCTTGTCCCAAGAAACACAAAAAATCACCTCCATGACAGCCATGATTACATGCCTGGAGAGAGTAAGTTGCTGAAAGCTATAGTAGTGAGTTTAAATTACCAGATGAGGTCGCTGTTTGACTGTGTACTGAACCAATGTATGTTATTATTGTAGTTGGTGCCAAGCCATCACCATTTAGTTTTGGAGTTAACTTTGCACATTATGTAAGTAAACTACAGAAAATAACAACAAATAAGCACTAATAGTGGGTGTATTGTTTTGTTTTCCCACATCAGAGACTCCTATGCTGGATGATGGCGAGGAAGGAGGCATTAAGTTGTGGCATCTGGTGAAAGCGAGCGAGGAGTTGGAGCTGCCCAAACACAGGAGGGGCAGTGTGAGGGAGAAGGGTGGGGAGAGAGCCAAGGCAATCCCTGAAATCTATCTTACTCGACTTCTTTCCATGAAGGTAATCCAACATTTGTCACACATTGCATGGTGGTCATGTTCTGTCAATAGCCACGTTTACATGAGGAGTTTTTCTCTTTCCGAATGACCTTTTCGAAAGCAATGGTATACATGGAAAGGAATATTCCAATCGTGCACCGCTATAATCACCCAGAATAGTCAATGGGGCATACGCAGTAAAGCGTAAACACCAACATCACGTGATACCGACTTCCTTGAGTTTTTCTTTCATTCCAGAATGGAATTGGAATATTTGGACCCATGTAAACGTGGCTAATGGTGTGGATTGCATAAGAAAGTGGAAAGGAAAATGTAGTTAGTAATTTATTAAGTACATTATACAAACTTGACACTGTGAATGTTGGACAAGTACAAAATTTTGAGGCAACCAGTATCACATAGCAGATGCAGGTTCTCATTAGGTTTTTACTCCTTTGACAGGGCACACTGCAGAAGTTTGTGGATGATTTGTTCACGGCCATCCTCAGCACCAGCCGTCCCGTCCCTCTGGCTGTCAAATACTTTTTTGACTTGTTGGATGAGCAGGCCCTGCAGCACAACATCACTGACCCAGAGACCATCCACATATGGAAAACAAATAGGTGACTGGCTTGCTATGCAGTCATACTTACGTGCAATTCAAACCAATAAACACTTTGGGTGGTGAAAATGTAAAGGATAGTAACTCTAGAAGATAATTTATACTTCTCTTTTGGGATATAGTACCATATTGTACTTAATTTACTACACAATATATACAAAAATATTTCTGTGTGAACGACTATGTAATGTAATCTATTTGCATCACCAAACAGCCTACCGCTTCGATTTTGGATCAACATCTTGAAGAATCCACAGTTCATCTTTAACGTGCAGACATCAGACCATGTGGATGCTGTGCTCTTCGTCATTGCTCAGACCTTTATGGATTCCTGCACCATCGCTGACCATAAACTGGGACGGGTGAGCTAATCAAACTTTCTTCACTATTAGATCTGTTAACTATTTGTGTTTTATTTATGACTAACAACATTTAAATATACTATAACATATCTCCACTCAAACAGTGTGGTCATCATCTTTATTCGATTCATTCATTCATTTTCTACCGCTTATCCTCAAGAGGGTCACGGGGGTGCTGGAGCCTATCCCAGCTATGACACTAAACTCACCAAACAGCAACTTAACAGTAACACTGAAAAGGTATACCTAATAAATATACAAAACATGTACCAATAACAGTTTTCCCATAATGTGGAGGGAGGCTGACGTCATTACAGTGCCCCAATGAATGCAATGCATACATTTTTCAGCCTTACATCATATATGTTGATTGTAAACTATACAGTTGGCTACAGTTGCAGTTTTCTACCGCTTATCCTCACGAGGGTCCCAGCTGTCTTCGGGCGAGAGGCGGGGTACACCCTGGACTGGTGGCCAGCCAATCACAGGGCACATATAGACAAACAACCATTCACACTCACATTCATACCTATGGACAATTTGGAGTGGCCAATTAACCTAGCATGTTTTTGGAATGTGGGAGGAAACTGGAGTACCCGGAGAAAACCCACGCATACACTGGGAGAACATGCAAACTCCACACAGAGATGCCTGAGGGTGTGATTGAACTCGGGTCTCCTAGCTATGAGGTCTGCGCGCTAACCACTCGTGTGCCGTGCAGCCATCTTTATTCAATTTGTGGTAATTTGTCATTCTGAATGAAACAGTTCTCCATCATTCATCTCATCTATTTTCTATGCCGCTTATCCTCACGAGGGTCGCAGGTACGCTGGAGCCTATCCCAGACTCATTCCAAGTTATCACAAATTCTTGATTGCAGTTGTTGCCCAACCAGACTTTGTTGCCATATGTTGATCGCCTGATGGCCGATTGATCGGAGCATCCCTAATTTTTTCCAATTTATCTTCCTTACACAGGACTCCCCCATCAACAAGTTGTTGTACGCCAGAGACATCCCACGCTACAAACAGATGGTGGAAAGGTAGGAAATGTTACAGGCAGTCGAGGAGGAGATGGGATGGAGGCCCGGGACAATCTGTTAGAGGCAGACGTTGTGTTTGTAGACAAATTGTCTGCGAGGCTTCCATGCATGGATGCTCTCGAAGCAGACTGCTCATGACTGCACAGGACACTGGTGATGACTTAAAGCTTCATTAGATAGCAAACAGCTTTACTGTCTGCTTTAAAAACCTTGTTATCGTTACAAAGGTGCTCTAGAAGACACTTATAATAATAATAATAATTTGATTTGTGATAGTGTTTAGCCTAGCAGAGAAAGCCCTGACTGTATACCACTGACAGAATATAATACTATATATATCCTCTCTCCTCAGGTACTATGCAGACATCCGTCAGACCATCTCAGCCAGTGACCAGGAGATGAACTCGGCTCTGGCGGAGCTCTCCCGTGTACGTTACCTGCCTGTCTTGCCATGTTACAAGATGTTTTTCTTACATAGAATCACCATGAATAATTCATGCAAAATTTCCTTTTGAGGTGGATGCAAGAGTTGAAGATGAATTATGAATTGAAACCAATCCACTTCTTTCAGTCCCCTGATGGCTCTTCTCACCCTTTTTTCATACACAGAACTATGCCGGGGAGGTCAACTTCTTGGTGGCTTTGCATGAGCTGTACAAGTACATCAACAAGTACTACGATCAAGTGAGTGTCATTGAATGTAATTGTTTTAATTATGTCTAAAGTATCTCTTGCAACGCAAAGACAGGATTTAGACATTTTATTTCCCATAATGCTGAGGGAGGCTGACGTCATTGCAGTGCCCGAATTAATATAATATACGTATATAATATGTTTATAATATATATATATATATATATATATATATATATATATATATATATATATATATATATATATATATATATATATATATATATATATATATAATATGTATTATAATATGATTAAAAGAATGGTTCAAAAGAGTATACATTTGCATCACAAAAATGCCTCCTCAAAAAAATCTGACCCCACAAAACACCAATATTTATCTCCCACTGTATCCCTGCTTACGGTTGCCTGCCCATTCATGTGTACGTATGGGAGTACAACGCTAGTATCGCTAGTAAACATGTAAGCGTCTTTGTCACTTACACAAACATGGGCAAACAGCAGACAAAAAAAATTGTAGAGCACACCCACTCCGCTGTAATTAATCACACTCCCAAGTACTTCCGGACTACTGCCGAACTCCACTTTCTAATTTTGTGGGTATAGGAGTTGATAATAAAAGAATAGTTTGGCACATATTATACGTGCATGTTCACAGAAAGACTCCTGTGTGAAATGCCGTTGACGGATAAAAATATAGCTTGCCTCATAGAAAGATACCTAGCTCTCAATTTCGCTACAAAGACTCAACAAGATGCTCGTTTGCCGTGTGCATTTTTTACCTGAGGACTGGAGGACATATTTGTGCTGGAAGACACAGCTATCCCAATGAGAACGACGATCGTGTTGTTGACAGAACTAGCATGACTGTATATCAAAACATGCAACATTGTTAGAGGTTTGTTTTTTGTTTATTTAAGAGGGCTTCATAGGTGTCAAAATAGGTGTATTCCAATGACCGCAATGTAAGCTAGCTCAAATTAACTTGTTTTCTTGTGCTATGATGCACAGAATAGGGAGCGTTTCACATTGTGAATGCTGGGCATAATAAAAAAAAATAATAATAATTACTTTTTAAATAGCAAAATTAAAAACATTAAACACATACTAGCATTGAATTGAATGGAGAGCCATGAAGAACGTGTCAGACCTCAGGGCGGAGCCCGTTATGTGATTTGGCTTGGTCGATTATTTATTTTATTTTCAAATAATCATTTCCACCCGCCATCAGATCATCACCGCCCTGGAGGAAGACTGCACAGCCCAGAAGATGCAGCTTGGCTACAGGCTGCAACAGATTGCTGCTGCTGTAGAAAACAAAGTGACTGACCTATGACCCTACATACATCCCCATACATTTTTCCCTTTTGCCACAAAGACTTTGACTTGAACACAGTCCAACTTTATATTCAAAAATATGAAAAAGAAGCATTGTGGCGCACAAACAAGACACTCCATGTTGTCAAAAGGAAACCGTAAGGACGAATGTTTGGTATTTCTTGGTGGAACTTGATATAGAACCACATAGACATTCCTGCAAATGTATATAAATACATGCATCGGTCCTCAGAAGAGCAATGGTGAAGATACAATGGATGTTCTGGATGAAGAAAAGGAAGATGACATAAAAGATGACTTGAGGGACTACCGTACCCATACGGATTTTAAAGTCTTACAAGGAACTATCTCACCTTTTTTTTGCAATCTGCTTGCAGTCATTTTTACTCAAATGCAGACCCATTATATTCCTATTGGACTGCTATTGTTTCATGCAATTCATTTCAGTTTCCAATCCGTCCTATGTAAAATATGTTACACTAATTAGGCTTTTTACCTTTTGAGTGGTTAAAAACATTGAATGCATCTTTTGAAAGCTAGTCATTCATTCTTTTTTTTCAAATTTTGCCCATTTTATGTTAGAAAACATAAAGTGGCATCAGTAGTTGTCTTAAAAACAATATTTTGTATGGATTAGGAATGTGTTTATATTTGCAAACAGTGAGGTGTTACTTTTACAGAAGACATCTTTTTATTGTTGCCGTTAGCATTTAGCACAAAGCACCTGTATGCCAATGAACACTGCCTTTTAACGCAGTTTTGTTCACTCCAACTGGAGCCCAATGAGACAAATGTGGTTTAAACATTGGAGAAAAACAGCTTTAGTTTATTTAGTTGAATTTGATGATGTCGTTTTATGTTAGTTTGATGAAGGTACCTTTTTGTTCGTTAGCTTTTACAAATGTAATTTATTTTTTATTTATTTAATTGCTTATGTCGGCAAGACAATGTTGATTTAGTGTCCCCTTTCGAAGTCATCTGGTACTTATTTTTCTTTTTAAGAAAAAACAATTCACTCATTATTTTTTTACGTTGAGTTGTTTTAAGATATGAAGTATTTACTGTGACTTAAAGTCAAATTCACTGTTTTTTTTGTGCGTGGTATTTCTTAATACAATTGCAAGCGCTCACCTTGTAAATACAACCTTTTAGTGTTGCCTGTAGTTTGGATGCAAACTTGCTTTCTTTAACTGTTGTGACTGTGGATTCCAGTAGCTACACACGTTCCTAAATAATCCTGAGTCTATTGTGACGCAATAAAGTGCTCCCAGTTAAAACAAAGATTGGAATTATTATAAGGATAAAAAATGTCATTCACAAGTAACACCACTAGGGGCAGCAATTCCGCTATTCCTATGAAGGTAAGTGTTAGCTAGCACATTAGCTATGTTTTGCTAACAAAATATAAGTTAAGATGTCAACAATACACAATAAGTAACATTAATTCTTTAAATTGCTTACCATGTTGACAATCTTTAATGTGTTTACAACTACCAAATGCTTTTATGTGTCTGTATTTGAAACTAACCAGCCAACAAGACAGATTAGCTTGTGTGTATGTCTTAAATTAGCACCTCGTTTTAAAATAAATTCAGGTCAAATTTCTGTCTATGATAGACAACTCTGGTAGAGGGTCATACTAAAATTGTGTGTGTCTCTGTATTAGCATTGCTAGCACTGAAAGAGTGAATTGTACATCATTTAAGAGTTAGTTGGCCACTGATATATGTATAATACAAATTAAGACATTGTTTTGTTTAGTTGCCATTTTTGTTGTCTGCTTTAATTTATTCCACCCACAGCCCGCCTCCAGGTACGCCCACTCCACTGTGATTGGTCACGCTCCCAAGGGCTCCCGAGGACTTCCCGGCAGCTGCCAAACCCTACTTTATAATTTTGTTGGTATAGGAGTTGATAATAAATGTGGTGGGAAAAGGCCATTAGCAACTCCGGACATCGGTGACGTTGTAATTTGCGTGCATGCAGGTACGTAACGCTAAACTTTGGCATCGTTTAAGATGGGAATATAACATTTACCGCTTATCCTCGCTAGGATCGCAAATCAGCCAATCACACACTCACATTTATACCTATGGACAATTTGGAGTCGCCAATTAACCTAGCATGTTTTTGTCAAGTGGGAGGAAACCCATGCATTCATGGGGAGAACATGCTAACTTTTTATTGCTATTAGTAAGGATGATTACATGAAAAAATACAAATTTGACAAATTTGAAAGAGTTTGGAAACATATATTTTCATGGGGCTGCACGGTGTTAGCACGCAGACCTCACAGCTAGGAGACCAGGGTTCAATTCCACCCTCGGCCATCTCTGTGTGGAGTTTGCATGTTCTTCCCGTGCATGTGTGGGTTTTCTCCGGGTACTCCGGTTTCCTCCCACATTCCAAAAACATGCTAGGTTAATTAGCGACTCCAAATTGTCCATAGGTATGAATGTGAGTGTGAATGGTTGTTTGTCTATATGTGCCCTGTGATTGGCTGGCCACCAGTCCAGGGTGTACACTGCCTCTCGTCCTGAAGACAGCTGGGATAGGCTCCAGCACCCCTTGCGACCCTCGTGAGGATAAGCGGTAGAAAATGAATGAATGATACATTTTCATGCACATGCAAGAATTTAGTTCTGATCTCAGTTAGCATGGAAATAAGCTAGACTGATCTGACTACGGAGTGCCTGTTCTCATGCCAGCTTTAGATACCCTGCGACCCCTGTAGTAGCAAGGTCACGCTCCTTGGCAGCTGTGACTCCTCCTGCTGTTTTTAGTCACATTGAACTGACACTACTGCAACCCACAGTAGAGAGAGGGATAGAAATACATTATAGTAGTGAATGTACACCGATGGTAGACCAGCCGCTACCTACCACATATACTGTAATACTACTACATGTAGCCCTTCTAACCGTGCAAGGATATTAGTCTTTCAGCACTACATGATGGAGAGGAGTCGTCGTTCGCTTTATGCAACGCCATTGCAGCAACACAGGTGAGTGGAGGCCTTTTGTTGTACAAGATACTGTAGTGTACTTTATACCATAAAAATGTGTATTATTGGTGCTTATGCACAACTGCAGTGTCCTAAAATGCACTTTTAACAGTCTTTTGACAGATCTGCAAAAGAAGCATTAAGCATCCTGAAGATAACATGTTATGGAATGGAGATTAGCTTCTTTTAGGTTTCAGCTTATCTTACTCAGGCATCCTATCCAAAGCAGGCGCTACTTGTCAGGCTACGAGGTGTTCCAAAATGATTAACAGCTCTGTTGGAAATAGTACACCAAGTTTCCATCGCCAGTCCAATCTGTAAGAACCTTTTTATAAAAGTAGTTCATGAGACTAACTCGATCCCTGACTGCTAATATTTGACTCAGATCGTATGAAGAGGAGGCGATAATTACCTCTTTGATAAAAAAAAATATTATTTCATATTGAAAGGACTAGCTGTCAGACTTTTTGATAACTAACCCTAAGCACATTGAGGCGAATATAATAATTATTCTAAAAAAAAACAAGCATAAAACTTGATACTGATACTGCCGGTCTAGAGCGATATACGTTCTAACCAACAGGTGGCGCCAAATTACTTCTTCACAAGCCGCTCAGCGCTTTTCTTTGTTTCTCTCTCACTCTCACACTCTCACACTCTCTCTCTCTCACACACACTCTCACTCTCCCTCTCTCTCTCACATACACTCTCTCTCACACACACTCACCCTCTCTCTCTCACAGACACTCTCTCTCTCTCTCTTTCTCACACACACTCTCTCTCTCTCCCTCACAGTCTCTCTCTCTCTCTCTCACACACACTCTCTCTCTCTTTCTCACACACTCTCTCTCTCTCACACACACACACTTTCTCTCGCTCTCGCTCTCTCTCTCTCTCTCTCTTTCACACACACACACACACACACACACTCTCTCTCTCTCTCTCACACACTCTCTCTCTCTCTCTCTCTCTCACACACACTCTCTCTCTCTCTCTCACACACACACACACACACACACTCTCTCTCTCTCTCACTCTCTCACACACTCTCTCTCACACACACTCTCTCTCACTCTCTCTCTCACACACACTCTCTCTCTCTCTCTCTCTCTCTCTCACACACACACTCTCTCTCTCTCTCTCTCTCTCTCACACACTCTCTCTCACACTGTCTCTCTCTCTCTCTCTCACACACACACACACACACCAGTGCTCCAGAGGTATGCAGCCTTGTCCCCCCCCAAAAAAACTGTCTCAAAGTTTGTTAGGAAGTACTCCATGAGTATTTATGCCCATTGACGATAATGCTGATCAATAAATGAGCATCATCAATTCAAGTCAAGTTTATTTATATAGCCCATAATCACAATAGAGCCTCAAAGGACTTTACAAGCTGGCAACAATGGACCACATCCCCTGATCTGAACCCCCACCTGGGCAAGGAAAAACGTTATGTCCAGCAGTTTTTATTAGTATTTAACAAAAACAGGCCTTGACAAATATTGATTGTCTTATATTCTTTTACTTGAGCTGTGCAGTTTTCTGCTTCGTTTTGTGACTACTTGACTGTAGATCGCATTTGTCCTCATTTTTTCTCAATTTCAGACTGAATAATGCATGAAGCCTAATGATAAAATGCGGGCATAATACAGGGGAGGTGTTTCTATGAAGGTGCTGATCCAAATTAGGATTGTTTGGCCTTGGTGGAGGTCTTTTTACTCGTGTGTGTGTGTGTGTTTGTGTGTAACAGGAGTAAATGTGCTTTCCACCACAGTTCCGAGGACCTAGGATGCCTGGAGCAGCTGGAGCTCAAGGATGCTGAAGACCCAAGAGAATATTGTTACGGTATGACAGTGTTTCATATACTCACTCTACATTTATAGAGTATATTATTTATAATTTCATATTTCAGACATGGTTTCGAAGACAAAAAAGATAGTTATCTCCAATAAATGTTCATTCATCACATTTATTTTGCCTTTAATCTTCTCAGGTGGTTATCACCCAGTGCAGATAGGTGACATATTTAACAAAAGGTACAAGGTGCTCTCCAAACTCGGCTGGGGTTATTTCTCCACCGTGTGGCTCTGTGTGGACCTCAGGTATTTATTTTGAAGTATTTCACTGCCTCTTAATACACTAAATGCTACAAAAATTTCATGCTATATGCTAAATGTGAAGTGTTGGTTGCAGTTTGGGTCGGCGTGTTGCAGTGAAGGTCCTGAAGAGTGGTACTGGTTTCACTCAGGCAGGACAAGATGAACTCTCTCTCCTCAGATGTGTTCGTATTACTCTTTCTATATCTTCCATCATGTTTTTGTGTCTATTATTTAGATTCTCATGCTTTTATTTCCTTATTTAATTTACAGACAGGTAGTTCTTCCAGCAGACATCCACACAGTGAGAAGATTGTTCAGCTGCTAGATGAATTCAAGCTGGCTGGAGTCAATGGCGTTCGTGTCCTTTCAGAAAGATGTATAAAAAAAATCTGTTTTTAAATGAAACTTGTTATTATAAGGGAGAAAAAAATGGCCCTGTGAAAAAATGATTGTCCCCTCCCACTAAGACATAACATAACTGACATTAATTGAGATCTATCAGTCTGGGAAAGGTTATAAATCCGTTTCTAAAGCTTTGGGACTCTAGCAAACCACAGATAGAGCCATTATCCACAAATGGCAAAAACACGGAACAGTGGTAAACCATCCCAGGAGTCGTCGGCAAAGCAAAATTACCTCAAGAGGTCACAAAAGACTCCACACAATGTCCAAACAAATGTACTGCTTTAATCCCAGTTTTTAGTCTCGCCTATTTCTGATTAAATCACACATACTTACATATAAATTGCTGTAAGAGACTCATTGCAAGTTATTGCAAACACTTGATTGCAGTTGTTGGACCAACCATTTATTAGGTTTAGGTGGCAATCATTCATACTGTCCCATGTGTACCGTATTTTCTGGACTATAAGTCGCTCCGGAGTATAAGTCACACATAATTGCATATAAATTGCTGTAAGAGACTCATTGCAAGTTATTGCAAACGCTTGATTGCAGTTGTTGGACCAACCATTTATTAGGTTTAGGTGGCAATCACTCATACTGTCCCATGTGTACCGTATTTTCTGGACTATAAGTCGCTCCGGAGCCAAAAATGCATAATTAGGTATAAGTGTCCAGTGTTGTAACATAAACAGTTTTTTTCATTTATAAGTTGCTCTGGAGTATAAGTCGCAGGAACAGCCAACCTATAAAAAAGTGCGACTTATAGTCCGGAAAATACAGTATTTTGATTTTTTTGTTTTTTTGCCAAACGTGCAAACAACTACGAAATCACGCATGGGGGCAAACACTTTGTCACACCACTGTAAATAATCCGATGATAATGACTATCGTTAGTATACAACAATACAATACAATGTTTATTGACATTATATAGTCTATGGAATTGTGTGCTTTGCGTTCTTTCTACCTTAATGGGTGCTGGTTAGACATATGTCTTGTATTGGAGCTACTGGGACCAGACTTGAGAAGCTTGCAAATTCATTTCCGGAATCGCCGACTGTTTCAGCCTTGCGTCAAACAAATACTCACTCAGGTATGTAAATAGTGTGTTATGAATATATTATTATATTACCACAAGTACATCCATTTCATTATTGTTTTTATTCAGGTTCTGCAAGGTTTGGATTACCTTCACAACCAGTGTAAAATCATCCACACGGACATCAAGCCAGAGAACATCCTGCTGTGTTTGAACCAACATTCTCACAGTGGACCAGTGGGTAGCAGCAGTATGTCCGTGGTACCAACTGAAGATCAAGCTGAGTCTACAGGCACGTTTTTTTTATTTATTGCTACAGATGTATGTATGCTGCACAGTTAAACAAGCAATATCAATTAATTCATTGTGATAAATAGATTTGTGATTGGATTTCTTAATCGATTTTGCTTCTAGAAAAAGAAGACGGTTATACTCCTGCTACGTTAAATGAAGCTACAGTGAAGATTGCTGACCTGGGAAGTTCTTGTTGGGTGGTCAGTAGTTTGTTATTTATCTGCTACAGGGTTCATGTCATATCTAATTAACTTTTATGCCACTGTAATCATTTTTTCTTTGTTTTTTTGAGTAGTACAAACATTTCTGTGAGGCGATCCAAACTCGTCAGTACCGTTCACTGGAGGTTTTACTGGGGTCTGAGTACGGCCCGCCAGCGGACATCTGGAGTGTCGCCTGCATGGTGAGAAACCAACTGAATGTTGTCACAAGGTGTGTACACAGTCAGCTGGGATAGGCTCCAGTATATCCCAGTCACACTAATGACAATTAAACTTCATAGAAAGTGAATGAATAAATGATCTATGTTTTGTGGTTGACTATGGTCCATTATTAGTCCAAAAATATGAACAAACAAGTCATATCTAGTACCCTGGTCACGAGGCGTAAATAATTACATCAAACATTGATGAGAAATTACATTACCATTACATTACAACCTGACATGATGGAGTGAAAAAATTCTCCTCCCATTCCATGTGGAAGTGGTACATTTTTGGCTTCTTAAAAAAAATAAACATTGGACCGAAAACAACACAACCATCAGCTGGGTATACAGTAAGTAGCTATGAGTAGTATTTTATTGTATAAACTCTCAGTAATGCAATCGTCTGTGTTCACACAGGCCTTTGAGTTGCTGACTGGAGACTCTCTGTTCGACCCCAAATCAGGCACCTCCTTTTCCCTGGAGGAAGGTATGAAAAAGACTACCGATACTGAATTAAATAAGATAAAACTAAAGCTTAAAATAATATATTCTTTATATGTACATTGTTCAGATCATATAGCCCAGATCATGGAGCTGCTTGGTAAAATACCACCAACTGTACTTTTTTCTGGGAAATACTCTTCACGGTACTTCAGCCGCAAAGGTAAGTGTATGTTCCTGATTTGTGTTGTCTCAAGCAATGATTCCCAAAGTGTGGGCCATGGTGGTACTGCAGGTGGGCCAAGAGGTCATTAAAATATTATTAATTTCTGCAAATATTATTTAAAAAATATTTTTGTTGTAAAATATTTATTGCATGATTAAACAAATATTTATAGGCCTAAGTAATAACCTATTGAGTGTTATTGACCTGTCACAATATTTTAGGAACCTTATGCAGTTTATGATTGGAACGTAGCTCTCTGGTCATAATGCCAGTCTTGAATGCAGTTATGAAATGTATGAAAATTAATTAGATTAAAAGTTTGGGCTTACTTTATCACCCTGCTTTCATTTCAATCCTGAATCTTAATAATAATAACAATAATAATAATAATTATTATTATATTATTATATATTATATAAAATATTATAATATATTATATATAATATAAAATATTACAATATATTATATATTATATAATAATAATTATATATTATATAATAATAACAATTGTTATTATTAATAATAAATATAATTATTATTGTACCATAATGAAACATGTACAATAATCATATTAATAAAGTTTATTTTTATTTTTATTTTTATTTTTATTTTTATTTTTATTTTTATTTTTATTTTTATTTTTATTTTTATTTTTATTTTTATTTTTATTTTTATTTTTATTTTTATTTTTATTTTTATTTTTATTTTTATTTTTATTTTTATTTTTATTTTTATTTTTATTATTTTTTAAGTGCCCTGAGAACGCAGCATTTCGTCTATGTACTGTTTATAGAACAAAGGTGGGCCGCGGACATTTTTTAGATTTTCAAGTGGGCCCTGAGTTGGTAAAGTTTTGGAACCCCTGTTCTAAAGGAAATAAGAGATGACTTGAGGACCATAATTGTGCTTTACATTAGTAATAATGAATGTTTATCTTCCCTGAGGTGACCTCCGGCATTTCGGACCGCTACGGATCTGGAGACTCTACGACGTTCTGGTGGAGAAATACCACTTCCTCTTGGATGAAGCCTCCACTTTGTCTGACTTCCTACTGCACATGTTAGATTATTATCCAGACAGGAGAGCCACTGCCGCACAGTGTCTCCTTCACCCTTGGCTGACATCCTGAAGGTCCTAAAATGGACTGTAAAGTAACTAATGACCAAATGTTATGTTTTGTTTTCAACAAAAATCAGCTGTTATTCTTTGTGATTAAATGTACAATATGAAGACAATGTCTATGTGCTCTTCATCCTATGTAGCTGTAAGCTCGGCATGTCACCGGAGGAATTTCTCTGTAGACCTCCATTTAACCGCACTCTGTCCTAATACGACGACAATTCCTGGGCCACGAGGTGGGCTCCATCGGCCTGGCAGGAAGAAGGTGGGTCACGGTTAGAGAAGAAAGAACTATGAGAAATAAGTGCAATGACAGAATGACCCTGAGCATGACTTCATTATGTAAGTGCAATTAATGAATATGACCTGAAGTGAAGGATGTACTCACGCAAAGCAGTAAGTGCCAATGTCGTGGCAGAAACACTTGTCACAACCTCTCCTTAACAAATCTCCAGTACTTGTAGTACTTGTCCTTATAAGTGCATAGACTAGAAAAAAACAACAAATACACTTTGTGTATTATAATAGTTGGGCAGTGAGGCTTTCTTAAAGTAGAAGTTTGCTTACCAACATGGCTGAATTAAAGACACAGACATTCAATGCTGCTGACGTTGAACAAAATGTGATGGTTGCTATTCAAAGACCACACACAAGAATAAAAATGGTGACGTTTTTACCTGGAAAAACATTCACATCATTCACCCAGTCAGAATATGACCCTCTCAGCCAACGCCACCATCCGTATGTGTGAGTGTGTTAGAGCTGTGATATTTTTGGTGACGTGACTCACCCACAGAACTGGATGCTCTGCTTTGGTTATTAATGACATGAAAAGTCCTGATCTAACCTCGGCATACTGCATAAGGACGAACATACAGGCATGGCTTTAATGAAGTACTCTCCCAGGAAATAGACACGTCCCTCACTACATCATGGTTCGAACATTTGTGACTTCCTTTATGATTTTTCAAAAATTAATTCATTGATAATGGTTGACAATGGACTATATTGTGGCAAAAATGCATTTGTAATGTTTATACTCGTTTATAGTAGTAGTACCTAGTAAAACTGTATTGAGAAAGTCATTCATTCATTTTCTACTGCTTATCCACACAAGGGTTGTGGAAGGTGCTGGAGCCTATCCCAGCTGTCTTCAGGTGAGAGGCGGGGTACACCCTGGACTGGTGGCCAGCCAATCACAGGGCACATATAGACAAACAACCATTCACACTCACATTCATACCTAAGGACAATTTGGAGTCGCCAATTAACCTAGCATGTTTTTGGAATGTGGGAGGAAACCGGAGTACCCAGAGAAAACCCACACATCCACACAGAGATGGCCGAGGGTGGAATTGAACTTGGGTCTCCTAGCTGTGAGACCTGCGAGCTAACCGCTTGTCCACCGTGTAGCCTTACTTTATTTCAGCTTATTTATTCATTTTATGTGGTGGTTTGTTTCTGCACTTTTTCATTAAGAAAACAATGATACTTTTTCTAAAACATATACTTATTTTTCTTGTGTATCAAATAATATGTAACACAGCAGTGGCTGCCATATTGGTCCTTCTCCATTGCTGAAATACATACAAATAATACATACAAATGTATTCCGAAATACACATTATTTTTGAGTTTAGGGTGACTGTCCAGTTTGAAGTAAGTTTTGTTTGTATATTTGTTTGTATTCCAGTGAGACAAAACTTTTTCCATGGACATCTTTGATTATTTTCCTTGTTTTCCCCCCCAATTACATTTAAGCCCTTTTTCTATTGGCCTTCAAATCTTTAGTACCTTTGTCGTTTTAGGTCAAAGTACACAATTAAACAAAACAAGTTGTTTTTAAGTTGTAAAATATCTTTATTCAACCCTCTCAAAATGCATTTGAGTAAAAGAAACGTTCATAGTGAGCTGTAATACTATTCACATAAAGGAATCGAAACTTTCAGACATCAGAAACCATTCATAAAAAGCAACAAACATCTTTTTTTTCTTGGAAATTCATAAATATACCTTTTTTTCATTTTTTTTTCCTTAAATGCATTTTGGGGGTGTTGATATTTCAACAAGCAATCATCCGTTAGTGAAATCAATCCAAAAAAAAAAGATGATCTGATGTGACAAAACAACCATTATAGTAAAATACACAGAAAGTGAACTAAAGATTACAGTACGTTCAAATATTCTCATCCAATTATTTTCTTGTACAAAACAACCCAACAAAATAAAACATTTCTATTTTTTTTTAACACATGATATTTTGGCAACATTTCAGGATTGAACATAAGTCAACTATAAAAAAAAAAATCACTAGACATTATTTAGCCCCACCCCTTCCACCGAAACATGTTTAATACATGATATTGAAATCATTGAAAAGCTTTATTTGTCTTTGAACTCAAGATAATAAAGTAAATTCAGCATGTCATTTAATGCAGCTGAATGCCCCCCCTCGACCCCGTCTTAATCAAAAGTGGGACATCTTAGTTGGACCTCAAATCCACAGCCGAACGCATCATGGTGTCGCTTTTCAAGAGCTCAGTCGGAGTGTCGTAGTCTTTGTTTATTTTATAGTAAAAAAAAAAAAAAGCCTACAGTGTCACTACTTGTTTTGCTGGTTCTGCACCACATCTGGATCATAGAGTTCTTAGAGGCACCTGGAGTAGTAGAAAGATGTGCTCATCAGGGTTAAGATAGCGTCACTTCCCCGTGTTTTAAGGTTGTTAGTTCAGGAAAAAAAAGTCCTCGTTCTCAGGATCGAGGAAAGAGGGGGGAGAAAAAAGCACACCGGTGCGGACAAATGATGCTTGGAAGTCCGAACAGGAACATGTAGGCCTCTTTTCTTTTCCATCACCGTTGTAGATTTCTTTAATTGAAAGTCATTCCGGACCCTTG
Organism: Doryrhamphus excisus; assembly: GCF_030265055.1. Classification (NCBI taxonomy): domain Eukaryota; kingdom Metazoa; phylum Chordata; class Actinopteri; order Syngnathiformes; family Syngnathidae; genus Doryrhamphus; species Doryrhamphus excisus. Next base: position 14,220,645 of record NC_080475.1, on the reverse strand, counting down.
AGTATATTCCCATTATGTCCCGTCTTCTTTATGCAAATTGATGGAAACCTTCATGCTTAGTTTTCAGCATGTGGATTACTTGTTTAAAAACAAAACAAAAAAAAAAATCAGCAATATCTGTACATACCATAACAGTGATTTCTATCATTTTACATGCTTTTAAAAAGAAAATACTCGGCACTGCGATGGTCAATGAGGCTAAAAATCTGTGGTACGGTATATCACAAAAGTGAGTACAACCCCTCACATTTTAGCTATTTCTATATATCCTCTCAAGGGACAATACTACAGAAAGTAAACCTGGATATACTTTCAAGTAGTCCATGTACAGCCTGAATAGCAGTATCTGCTCAAAATGAGTTAACTCATTCGCTACCAATTTTTTTTTTTTTGCACAAAGAGGCACAAAGAGGTGATGATGCAACTCCACAATAGAAGAGAGCATGTTTGATGCAGTTTTAAGCCCCCCGCCCAAAAAAAAACGACTGCAGAAGTGCATTTTATAAGAACTCAGCCTGCATTTCTCCCATTGAAATACACACTACACAGCAACCAGGAAGTGAAAAGGCATTTCGCCGTGTTGCGTAAAGGAGGTTACCCATTGAAGGGCAATTTTAACGCACGCAAAAAAAAGGTTATTTTCTATAACAACAACAACAACCATTATTTGGTGTTATTTATGTTGTGGCATTATTGTTTACACATTTTGCCTAAAAATATAAATATTTTACTGAAACGTACCTTTGTTTTACTAAAGAACGGGGAAAACCACACAGCCGTTCTTGCCTAAATAGCTAGCAACACAAGTGAGTAGCGAGATGATTGCGCCATGGGCTGTGTTCGAAACCGCATACTTACATACTACTCATACTAACTCTTTGAGTATGCAGTGTGTCTACAATGGCAGTATGCGATTTTTGAGTATGCGAGAAGTTTCCGAATGCATACTGCATTCGCAGTAGAAATGTTGAGTATGTATCATCAGCTTACTACTCACACTTAAATTACCCAGGATGCAACGCGACGTGACGTGGCCGCGGAAAAAAAAATGGACCAAATGGCGGCGTCAAGCAGGAAATATTGCGAGTTGGTTCGCTTCTTGTTTTCAAAGTAAAAGCAGTGATTTATCACTATGTTTTTTTTGTAAGAGAAAATTAAGGTGTTTTATTTTGCGTTGCTCACTTCGGCTAGCTTAAATTTTGCCGAATTTGCCCCAACAAAATTGTAAACGGTTGGTATTTGGACAAATAAATTGCACACTTGGGATCTAAACGGACACTTTCACGTCTGATTTAAAAAAAAAAAAAAAAACTCAATAAAATTATGTATTTAAAGAGTTTAGAGCTAAAGTGAAATCAGCTTCAGCCTGTCAATTTCGGCTCAGGTAGGAGCGCAATGCATTGTGGGTTATCATGAGGTACACTGTAGTGTAAACGCTTTGCATTCTGTCTGATGTGCGGATAGTATGGGTATGGAAGTATGTAGTAGTAAGTATGCGGTTTTGAACACAGCCATGGTCTGGGGGTATGAGTGCTGCTGGCACTACGGAGCTGTGGTTCACCGACTCATCATGTGGGGAAACATCACAACATCACAATGTCACAGTACATGTTGGAATGCATATTTCCCCTCTATGGACCGCAGCTCCCCAGTGTTGGCGGCACTCATGCAGCCCAGACCGTACCCCCACATTTGACTCCATTGCTTTGCAAGCTGTACACTGACTACTATAAAGTATTTCAACCAAATTTCTCGAGTATTATTCTTTGAGAAGATATTATGTTGATAAAATCCATCACAAAATGTGAGGCATATATTCACATTTGGGAGATACTGTAGATTCAGCATAAGGGCTTTTTTTTTTTGTTCATATTGCCTTAAGGCCCAGCTTGTAAACCCATAGTAGTCGAACCCAAATGAACATTTTTCTCCCCACTTGAATACAGTGCTGCGTACACAGCTTCCTGAGAGTTAGCTAGCAAGCATCCAAAAAGAACAACACGTCTAGTGGTGGTAGTAGTAGTCGTAGTAGTACATCTAGCTAGCTGCTCATGACTGTACCTGGACTGTTTAAAATGCGGGGATGTGACTGAGTGACTACTTTGAATTGAACTATTTCTCCTATTGTGTGGGTCCTTTAGTCCGGTGTGAACGCTATATATAGTTCAGAATCGGTCCGCTTGCAAGTGACTTCGTGTGAACGCAACACAGACCGTTATCGGTTAAGTTGTGACTATGCATACGTTTTTACTGCACAGCCAAAAACGAATCAAATCCGTCTTCTATTTACCAACTACAAATGTGAACGTATGTAAACTGATATTGGAACTTTTTGGACTGGTTTACAAGTAAACATGTTCATGTTCCATTGGTACCATAAATAAACATACGGTATGCCTGTTAGATAAACCTGCAAACCTCGTATTTTACCATATGGATACCTTTATAAAGGCTTTACTTATCGTTTGTAAACAGGCTGCTAATCCTGATGGAATTCTGTTACTCCAAATTGTATTTTTTTTATACATTTGAATATATCTTTTATATCTTTTTATGGCTTATCAATGATGTTGTAAACTCTTTTGCCTCTTCCTTGTGTAATGAATGATTTATAAACATCGTCTGTTACACCTGCAAACGTAATAACTGCCCACAAACATAATACAAATCTATAGCATTAAATGTAATAATCCAATATAAAATACATAATTAAATGTAATAAAATTTGCCCACTGCAAACGTAATACTGAATTTGCAGGAAATTATTACATTTTGTTTGTGGCCGTACACGTGCGTTTTGTTTGCAGTATATTATTGTATGTGTGATTTTGTGTGTATAAATGTGTGTAAAATATAATAATAATAATAATAATAATAATAGTAATAAATAATTATAATAATAGTAATAAATTTAAATACAATTTTATTAAAACAATTGCAATTATCACAATTATGTTATCTTTTTTAATTTAAAATAAATTATAATTTAATAATTAAAGATTCCTTTAATGTATTCAAATGATACTTTTTTAATAATATTTTTTCCACATAAAAAAAAATTATCTTGTTAAAATCCTCAAAATGACATCTACACCTTCTCCCTCATTAAAAGAAGACAGACAACAACAACAACCACAAAGATCATTATTTTGTCTCATATTACATTTGTGGGAAGTTATTACATTTCATTTAATTTTTCACTTTCCCACATATGTAATAATTTCAGTATTACGTTTGCAATAAGCAAATTTTATTATGTTTGTGGGTAATTTATTACATTTGTGAGATTATTACATTCAAAGCTGCAGATTTGTATTACATTTGTGGGCAGTTATTACGTTTGCGGGTGTAACAATTGTCATCTCTTTACAATGTGAGCGTCTTTAATGCTTTATAAATATATAGTCAATGTGTTATAAACAGTTGTGAATCATACATTATGTAATTCCAACTGTAGTTTGGCCAGGTACTGCTGCATTTTATAGGTCAAATCCAAATTTGCTGCGATTTATAGCAGGAAAAATGTATTCTGTTATAAGTTGACTTATAAGTGGTCTCATTATTTATCAAAATCCCTCTACCTCTTATTTAGTCAGTGCTAATTTATAGAGCGCTACCCTGACATCTACTTTACACTGGTTGTATTGACATTAAATCCAACATGGTTCGGAGAGTTCATTCTTGCAGGTACATTATTTATACAGTGTGCTGACACCAGCTTGTTTATTTGTTTTCCTTTTGGGTATTAATTAATGATACTTGCAGGCACAGTTGCTTGTCCAATGAGGCGTCCAAAGTGACATCTGCAGCACTTTTTAGCCTCCCCTTGAGGACTATAGTATCTTTTAAATCTACGGATCCAATTGGAAAAAGCCAGATCGATGCACGTGGTGTTGTGTGCGTCACTACAACTCCACTCAGTCACATTTGTTTTTGCAAAATATCGCAAGACAATTTACACCTCAATTTTTCTCAAGTGACGTAAACACAAAAAATGAGCGTGAGGTTTTGTTTTCGTTTTTTTTTTGTTTTTGTCAGCAGTAATGTTATTTACATTGTCGAGTATGTACAGTAGAGAATCTCCCAGAGATGTTAGTAAAGCTGCTATGCTGGGGTACTGTTCTTTCATCCATCATCCATTGGTGGCCATATTGCAACTTTCAACCCAGACAGGGACTCTCAGTGATCAGCTGAGGATGTATGTATATTTAAAAAAAAAAAAAAAAGTGAAGTAGCAAAATTATGCATAAAATAAATCTGAAAAGTTTTTCACACAAAATCAAGACTTTAAATATTTACTTTTTCCCCCACATCATAAAGGTATTTGTTGAAAAAGTCAAGTGTTAAATGCACTGTACAACTATTTTTCTTTTTTTCTCCCCAAAATATAATTTATCCCAGTGATTTGTTGTTGTTGTTTTCTTTGTTTATCTTACAGAATCCTGTACACTTGGTGTCACTATTGACATTGGGTGATATCCTGATCATTGGAGAGAAAGAGAGGAGGCGGAGTAGAAGAAGATGAAGGAGAAGAGGTGAAGACGTCCAGTGCAGAAGACGTCCTCAGTGAAGACGCTGTACACCGTACCTCGGTTCTCTTCTATCCCGGACCTCAATCTACAAAGACAAGGTTAGACACAAAATATTATATCATTTCTGCAGTTGAACCTCCATGATTGAACATGAGGTTGGTTGAGTTCCAACATGTTTGTATTTTGAAACTATTTGGCCATAGAAAATAATGGAAATAGAAATAATCAGTTACAGGGTCAAACTGTCAACATCATAACATCTTTATTAATATTGCAGATATTTTGCTCTTAACACCTCTTCTTGAAGGGGCACTTTTGTTATGTTAGCTAGCCGCTCGTGGATACCGAGCTCTCAATTTCGTTACAAATACTCAACAAGATGCTTGTTTTCAGCATTTTTTAACCCGAGGACAAATGTGCTGGACGATACAGCCATCGCAATAAGAGCGGATATTGCGAGTGTCGTTGTTTCTACGCTGCTGTTGTTGACGGAAATAGTGTAAGCTACTGGGCTAATTCGATGCGCTTGGGAAAGAAGTTTTAAATCGTCAAGATACTTTAAATATTACATGTTATCATCAATGTATTTGTTAATGTACAGGTATATGAAACAATACGATGTTGTTAGAGGTTTTTTTTTAGAGTCTAAATAGGTACTGTAGGTCCCAATAACATTGTGTGCATTGTTAGCTAGCTCATATTAACTACTTTTCCCTAGTTGTTTGTAGGTCCTAACATTGTGTGCATTTCTAGCTAGCTCATATTAACGAGTTTTCCCTAGTTGTTTGTCTATATGTGCACTGCGATTGGTTAGCAACCAGTCCAGGTTGTACCCCGCCTCTCGCACGAAGACAGCTGGGATAGGCTCCAGCATACCCTATATAATTGATTTATTAAAAAAAGTCCAGGTTTCCTTAAAGCTAATAATTTGAAGGATGCACCTTTTCCAGGTTAGTGCATTCCCTCGTTGTTAAAGCAAACAGCAGACGGGTAGATTAGGAGGCTGGAGGCTTAACATTTGTTGTTTTTCGTTGTGTTGTATTTCCAGCCAAACAATTGCCTCCCTGCATGTGTTCCTTTTTGGGCTGCCCACTGAGCATTCCCATGAAGTGTCATACCAAAGACTAACTTCAAACTTTGCTCCTGTCCTTTATCTGCTTAATTAGCATGCTTCATTGATTATTTTTGGGCGAATACCTGCATGGAACCCCTTTCAATCATTCATGGGATTGTGCAAGCCAGCATGTACTCACAAGAATTGCCTTTTCTTTTTTATGAGAAGTAATGCACTCTATTTGTAAGAGACATATTCACGTTAATTTAAGATTTTTACATTTCTATGATAAATAATGTGAATTATGACCTGTACAATAGTGACTTTGCACACAGGAGCATGCACATTCAACAACTGACAAAGAAGACTTACCCTCGACACAGCGAAATCTGCAAAGACACAAACAGGACACAACAGTGTTGGTCAAAAAAGTGCATATTAGTGCAAAACAATAATATGCTTATGTAAGTCTGGGTTCAGCATCAAAGTCATTGTTTATGGCTGGGTGAGGACATTCACTGGCTGCATGTGTCATCTTATGTATGTCCTCTTTCCGTGTGCTGTTTATTCTTATTCATGTATTTTCCTCATTGCAACGAAGCTAGAGGCCAATTTGTATGAATGTAAAAAAAAAAAAAAAACAGGAAGTTGGCACCGTCGATGGAGCAGTGGATGCATAAAAAAAACTGTCAGTGGGGTTAATCAAATAAAAAAGGAAAGACACGCCCACGCTGTGGAATATCTCCAGTTACCATGGAAACCATCAGAGATGGGAGAAGTGAGACATCTTATGTCACTGTTCTCCCTCTTTATCTTACTGGCTCTGTTTGACGCTACCTTGCTCACGGGTTGCCACTGTATCGTCACTATAGTACTGTACCTATTATGTCATATCATCGCTCTGTTTGTCTATTTGACAGCTGATTAGCTCGCTTTCTTCTGGTGTCCTATTCGACAGCCTTCTGCTCTCATTCCTTTCCTCCACTGGTGTGTGTGTGTGTGTGCGTTCCACAAGGCTTAATCAGAGGGATTCAAGTATCCTGATGCAACGATGTGCAAAAAAAGCCTCAGAGGGAGCCTCTCCAGCTTTTCAACGCAGATCCAAAACTAAAACAGCAACAATTAGTGAAATAAGACTGAAGTGGTCATTGTTTGTTCGTAAAAAATATATCAACTTTTTCTGCTGTTTGAAAAAAAATATAGGCTGCACGGTAGAGGAGTGGTTAGCTTGCAGGCCTCACAGCTCGGAGACCCGCGTTCAATTCCACCCTCGGCCATCTCTGTGTGGAGTTTGAATGTTCTCCCCGTGCATGCGTGGGTTTTCTCCGGGTACTCCGGTTTCCTCCCACATTCCAAAAACATGCTAGGTTAATTGGCGACTCCAAATTGTCCATAGGTATGAATGTGAGTGTGAATGGTTGTTTGTCTATATGTGCCCTGTGATTGGCTGGTGACCAGTCCAGGGTGTACCCCACCTCTTGCCCGAAGACAGCTGCGATAAAATGAAAAAAATATATAATTTTATTGTTTGTTTTTTTTGTTTATTATTATTTTTTGTTTATTATTTTATTTAAAAAAATTGCTTTGTGTAACCTACTCCTGAAAACGGTGAATGCTAGTTTTAAAAATGGTTAAAAGCTACCTAAGTAACAGGAAACAGTATGTAAAACTAGGAAAATACATATCTGTAAGTTTGCGGCGTACCCCAGGGGTCAATACTGTGACCAAAACCGTTCAACTTGTAGATTACTTTACATTGGTATTATTTGTGGATGATGCTACTTATTTTGTTATGTAATGGTCATGGTAATAGTTGGATTTTATTTGACCACTTTAACTAGATTTGCCCAGATTTTATTGCCTCTTCATATGCCACCCCTCCACAAATTTTATGAAAATTGCAACTTACAAGCAAACTACGGACCTGTACCTTTGCACTTTTCTACTTGGAAGACTTAATAAAAAAGGTACAAAGTCATACATGGCAACATAGGACTTTACCTTTGTTGTCTGTTTGCAGGTCGTCCAGGTAGAAGTCGTTCTGCCGGTTGCCAAGAACAAAGGCCATTAAGGACAGGACGAGAGCGTTGAGGATGCCCATGATGGCCAACATGTAGGCCCAGCGTACAGAGCAGTCGCCTAGGGAGTACTTCCCTGTGTGCTCCCCACACATATCCCGGATCACTTCTGCATCCCACCCGTCGGGGAAGATCATGCAGCCCAGAACCAGGCATACTCCTACAAGAGAAAGACAGGTGGGGACAGACTATTTTAAAAACAAAAGCAAGACACCATAACAAATTAAATATGGATAAACTGTTTATGCAGAGGGCTGCATGGCGGTCGAGTGGTTAGCACGCAGACCTCACAGCTGGGAGATCAGGGTTCAATTCCACTCTCGGCCATCTCTGTGTGGAGTTTGCATGTTCTCCCCGTGCATGCATGGGTTTTCTCCGGGTACTCCGGTTTCCTCCCACATTCCAAAAACATGCTAGGTTAATTGGCGACTCCAAATTGTCCATAGGTATGAATGTGAGTGTGAATGGTTGTTTGTCTATATGTGTCCTGTAATTGGCTGGCTGGCGACCAGTCCAGGGTGTACCCCGCCTCTCGCCCAAAGACACCTGGGATAAGCTCCAGCACCCCCGCGACCCTTGTGAGGATAAGCGGTAGAAAATGAATGAATGAATGTTTATGCAGAGAATCATAAAAAAACAGGCATACTGAACAGAGGCCCTAATCCTAACCACTTAACCCTAACCCACACACCAACGCCAACACTACCCCCTGTCCCTAAACAAGTGAGTATGTATAGGCATTTTAAACATACAGTACACAAAGAAAGCTACACACAAATAGAAACAAATAAAGTCCCAACACCCTGTGAAATCCATACATGCAATTCAAAGAGCACCAGAGAAATGGTAATCCATACTTTGCTCCTATGCTCATTCATCAAAGTGAGCATCAAGGGGATGGGATGGGATGGGGTGGGGGGGGGGGGGGTATGGAGCTGATTGGACTGCGTCCCTCACCTCAGCAGCTCTGTTTAAATAGCATTCAGCCTGCTCCTGCCTCGGGCTCTGTAAGTAAAGCAGCGGGCTCCAGTGGGAGACGTGAACATACATGGCAGCCGTCACACTCCATTTTCATTGCAGCCACCACGCGTCTTTTTCACCGAGCGCCACTCGTGGAAAAAAAGGGAGGGTGAAATTTGGTGCGGCTAGCGATTATTACACGCCAATCACTGTCCTTCAGAGTGAACGTCTACACGATGGATTTGGTGAATATTTTAAAGAACTATGCGAGAGGTGACAACAGCGGCTCCTTGTGGTGACCACTAGATGAGTCTCTCCAAATATGGCTTAGACCAGGGGTCAGCAACCCCTGGCTCCAGAGCCGCATGTGGCTCTTCAGCCACTTTGTTGTGGCTCCCTTCACAACGCTCAAGTATTTTTTTAAAATACCCTAATGGGAAAAAATATGCATTTTTTAATGAGTTTTTTTTTTAAATCTGACTTTCTGTGAGACCCTGAATGAATTGAAGTGAATGAGTTCTGACTCGTGATTGGATGAGCTCAAAGAGCTCACATGTGACGAGAAGCAACAATTTGGTGTAAAAATTTGGCGTTAAAACTGATTCAAACTTTCAAAAGTTTATAAGATATTGTTTTTAAATGATGTTTTGCGGCTCCTATCTGTTTTCCTTTAGTAAGCGTGTGGGTAAAATGGCTCTTTTGATAATAAAGGTTGCCGACCCCTGGCTTAGACACTATTCCCTTGATTTCAAAAGTTCAGATCTGAGTCCATTATTGAACCTCGATTTCTAACATGATGATGAGGTTTTAGAGAAAGAGTCTCAAAGTGACTGATAACACCTTGAGTCGCTAGCTCGCAGTCTTCGTATGTTTGCAAGTTTCGACAAAAACCCACATCACATAAAAGGTTCAACTTTTGGACATGATGACAGAATATAGAAGTTATGTGTCTATACGGCGCCATTATGGAGTAAATTAATCTCGGGTTTTAAGGAGGAGGACAGCAACAGGAGCACTACAGCAATATATTTTAACAAGTAAACAAAATCGCTACAGTTCAGCACAACAGCGCTGGGACAAAAAGGCATTGTCACTGGTGTGAAATAGTTGACAGAATGTAGAAGTTATGTGGCTATACGGCGTCATTATGGAGTAAATTAATCTCGGGTTTTAAGGAAAAGAACAGCAAAAGGAGCACTACAGCAATATATTTTAACAAGTAAACAAAATCGCTACAGTTCAGCACGACAGTGCCGGGACGAAAAGGCGCTGTCACTGGTGTGAAATACTTGACAGAATGTAGAAGTTATGTGTCTATACGGCGCCATTATGGAGTAAATTAATCTCAGGTTTTAAGGAGGAGAACAGCAACAGGAGCACTTCAGCAATATATTTTAACAAGTAAACAAAATCGCTACAGTTCAGCACAACAGCGCCAGGACGAAAAGGCGCTGTCACTGGTGTGAAATACTTGACAAGTCTAAGAGAGTTAGACTTCTGAAATTAATAATAGATAGATTAATTAATAGATAAATAAATAAATAATAATAAATAGTTAAGCCTATGAAAAAATGTGACTTTAATTAAGGAAGACCTTCAAAACCATATTGACGCTACATTCATTTCCATGCACAAAAAGGCATAAATCACACTTTTAAACACGCATGTAAACACCTTAATTAATTCATTAAAAGGCACATTAACATACCTATGTAGATTATGAGATTGGAAGCTAGTTCGGTACCAGAGTGGAGCAAGTGTTCAGTGCACACGGCACAAATTAATTGCGGCCAAGTGTGTCTGTGTAGAAATTGGTAAATGTCCATTGTATGCTATGTTATGTCTGGTAGGTTATTTTTTTAATTTTTTGAGTAATCACAAATCTTGGGACCAGAGGAAGACGTTTGCATTAATTCTGCAGATTCTGCGTGTTTTGCAACCTTAGATGCTTCTTGTTATTGTGAGCGTGTGGTGGAATTTATTTTGCTCTGTTTGAGGCAAATGCTTGTGAAGGTCATACAATTTGCTCACAACCCAGTTTCCCTCACTAATAATGCATTCCGCCTGTCCTGTATGACTTTGCTTCAACACTTGTGGTCGCTACCAATTGTAAATAAAAAGGCCTGCAGGGCGTGCAGTTTATTTGACAGTGGAGCTTTGCAAGTTGCAGTAGTATTACGCTAAAAAAGACACAACTAACTGAATATAAATATACAAGGGGACCTTTATATATAATAGTCATTATGTTGTCATAGTCATTTCGGCTGTATTGAATGCAAAGCAAAACAGTCTAATCCATTGATGCTCGCTGATCTGAAGTCTGAGAAGCTAAACTCTCGTTCTGCTATGCAAAAGACTTTTGTGCGATGCCAAATTTGCACAACCTCATGGATATTGTGGTGTATTTTTTTTTGTTGGGTAGAAGTCCATTCATCACATGGTAGAGTGGTGTCACATTAGCCATTCCCTGTGAAGATCCCCTGCCTCTGCTTCCCCTCCACCATCCATCACAAGTCAGCGGTGAGGGGCCGGCTGGTGGCAACAGATGAGGGAGAATACCAGATGAATCAGCAACCAGGACTTACTCCAAAGTGCTCCAGGAAAGCGTGGCGGGCGTAATGAGGGAAGGCGATGGCAAGGGATATAATCACGGTATTACAGTAAGTAATGAGAGAAAAGACGACCAATAGCAGTCATTATCCTGGGAAATCAGCACGTTATTAGCTTCCCTTTATGACCTCCATGCGAGATGGACACATAGACGGGCCGTGAGGAAAAAAATCATTTACAGGGTAATGAGCGTCAGGTAACAAGTTTTATAGCGTTTTGATGAATGTGTGATATGAAAGTCCTCCAAAGTCCCATGGAGTTTTTTTTTTCTGCACAATGTCGTTGAAGAATCCTGAGGGGAGCAAATATAGTGTGTCTGCCTCGGGGCAAATCATTAACTAAACACTTCTGTTTGTTCGCATCCAAAAACAACCAGCATGCACATCTGCTGCTAAAACAAACACACGCACGGGTATGTTTGTGCACTGTCAGGTTAAAATCAGGTGGTCAAAATAAGCCAGTGCTTGTTGCCATCTTACTATTCAGTACAAGCAATGTTACAGTCAGTATACATATGTGGGTGGTATACTATCAAAATAGAACAAAATAACAGAAAAAGTAATAAGGATTTCCGAATCCCCCAATTGAGCAAAAACTAAATTTAAACTACAATAAGACAAAGAAAAACATGCAAAAAAGCCCAAAACATACAAGTTATTAGAGCTACCGAAAGCCGTCGAGAGCCGTCAAAACACACGTAAAAATGAAGTCACAATAAGCCACAAATGAAGCAAAACACTCAGGCCAATAAAGCCAAAGAAAGAACAGAAACACGCAGGAAAAAACACAACCATGTAAGTTTATAAAGACCACCAAAAGCAAAACATACAAGTAACTAAAGCTGCAAAGAAAAAAACACAAAGAAAAAGCAAATCACTCAGGTCAAGAGAGCTGGAATGAAGCTAAATGAGCAACCTGTTAAAGTCACTAAATTTGAAGAAAAATCACACAAAAAGCCCCTAGAAATAGTAAACACACAAGCTAATAAAGCCATGAAAAAAAACGTATTCGAAATAATACCTTCTAATACCTACCTAATATATACCTATTCATTCATACCTATGGAAAATTATGGAGTCGCCAATTAACCTAGCATGTTTTTGGAATGTGGGAGGAAACCGGAGTACCAGGAGAAAACCCACGCATGCACGGGGAGAACATGCAAACTCCACACAGAGATGGCCGAGGGTGGAATCGAACTCGGGTGTCTGAGCTGTGTGGCCTGCTCGCTAACCACTCGTCCGGCTGAAAACGCATTCTTTCAAATATTACAACTGAAAGTAAAAGCAAAGTAAAAAAACATGTATCTTTTTACTGCATTTTTCACAAGCTCAACATATCAGGCCTATCCCTCAAATATTGATCACAAATCTGTTTTAGTGAGAATTCATAATAATCCATCTCACTGGTGTGGCATATAAAGATGCTGATTAAAATCCACTCTAAAATGTTCAATTATGCCGTCCATTGAAAATGTATTGGCTTGGTTAAGAGTGCATTGTTTGAATGTATTTTGACTTCAAGGTTTAAGTAAATACGACATGATTCTACTCTGCCCTCCCCCTTCTTTCGCCATTGTCCTCCGTCATTTCCAAGTCAAGTGGGCAACCAACGAGCTAAAAATAGAAGCAGAGAAAAGCCCTTTGAAGCTGTTGGGGTTTTTCCTCTTCCTGCCTTCCAATCTCTCCCGAGCCCATTGACATCAAAGGTGTCAAGCAAGGAGGGGGGAAGCACGGGGGTACGTGCTGGGGAATCGAACAACGAGCAAAAAGGAGAGCGGCGAGCTAGATGTCATGTGTTGCAACAACACCACACCGTTACGTGTTTTTCATCTGGCGTCATGGCCGTCCCGTCTTTTTACAAGCTGTCAGCTGCTTGGCTTCAAAGATGAGCACGTTAATGAGAATACATTTGGAGTTAAAAAAAAATGCTGTGATTGTAATCCAACAAGTTGAAATACGCACCCATCTATTTTTAGCACCTCAATGATATTTCTAGACCTATTACGTAACAATTTTTTCTTACCCATGTGACATTCTTCTTTTATTCTGGTTAAACACACCGAAGTGGTTATATAAGAGCGCTAAAAATACATCCTGTGTTCTAAATATAAAGTATAAATATATATAAATTTTGACTTAGTCTGCTGAGATACAGCATGAATAAGAAAGCTATTGATTGTTGAATATACTCTATAGTCTTAAAGCAGGAGTTCCTGTTAGTGTTGGGACAGATGTTATCAGTATGGTTAGCTGTACCTCGATTAAAAAAAATATTCCATGTGTACGTCACCTACTCAGGTCGAAGAAAGAAACGGGGAAATTGAAGAGGCTCGAGAAACCGATTTAAATACCGTGACGTGTATCCACATTGGAACGCAACACTTACGAACTGATTTTAATAAACCTGGGGGTCATATCTGGTTTGACGGTGCTAATCCGAAATGACAAATGGTGTCAGAAGTGGGATGGTAGTGTATTGCCATGCTATAGCATCTGGCTTTCCGGCGTACATAGGTTTGAAGGACCAACCCTTAAATCCGGGTTGGGAATACTCCTCTTCTATGACCAATGCTCTCAGAATTGGGATGCTGGGACAATACGAGGCAGCCACTTGGGACTCTTTTGTAGTGCCAAAGACCTGGATTTACCAGATTACTTCGGTTTTTCAATCCAATAGATATACTTTAAAGGATCCCAGGCTGGGAAGATAGAGTGGAAGTCCGTATGACCGATGATATTTGGGAGCATACTACTTAGTACTACTTGAGTCGTAGGTAGAGTTTATTAAACTTTCATTCATTTTCTACCGCTTATCCTCACAATCCCAGTTTATCCCAGCTGTCTTCGGACTGGTCGCCAGCCAATCACAGGGCACATATAGACAAACAACCATTCACACTCACATTCATACCTATGGACAATTTGGAGTGGCCAATTAACCTAGCATGTTTTTGGAATGTGGGAGGAAATCGGAGTACCCGGAGAAAACCCACGCATGCACGGGGAGAACATGCAAACTCCACACAGAGATGGCCAAGGGTGGAATTGAACCCAGGTCACAGTATTGACCCCTGGGGTACTCCGCAAACTTACAGATATGTATTTTCCTAGTTTTACGTACTGCTTCCTGTTAGTTAGGTAGCTTTTAACCCTATTTAAAACTAGCATTCACCATTTTCAGGAGTAATAAATACAAAATTATATATTTTTTTCATTCTATCCCAACTGTCTTCGGGCGAGAGGCGGGGTACACCCTGGACTGGTGGTCAGCCAATCACAGGGCACATATAGACAAACAACCATTCACACTCTCATTCATACCTATGGACAATTTGGAGTCGCCAATTAACCTAGCATGTTTTTGGAATGTGGGAGGAAACCGGAGTACCCGGAGAAAACCCACGCATGCACGGGGAGAACATGCAAACTCCACACAGAGATGGCCGAGGGTGGGATTTAACTCGGGTCTCCTTGCTGTGAGGTCTGCGTGCTAACCACTTGATCACCGTGCAGTTAACTTAACTTGAGCTAAGCTATGAGCGAAGTAGTGTCTTGGTGAAGTACAGTATTGACTGCAGTGGTAGACCATAGTGCCAAGTTGTGAACATGCAAACATAAAGACATGGCTATGCCCACTGTGTAATGCAATAAAGATGTCTGCCCTCTCTTTGCTGCTGCGTCTAGACCTCGGCCTGCTGCTGTCCTCTAGCTATCTAATGGACAGCCTTCTCGCTGATGTACGCAGCTTTTATTGGATGTTGAGATCAAGCCTGTCGTGTGTGTGTGTATGTGTGTGTATACAATGCTGAGTGTGGTACTTTACACAATGTTAATGCCGCCAAGGTTCACTGACCCATTCACCGCATCGAGGACTTGTCCCTAAGTCGTGTTTCTGTGAAGTGGAACAGTTTAGAAGAAGAATGGGGCACCGTAAACAAATAACGATAATGGATGTCATCAAGGACTTTATGTTGCATTCTTAGTCACTCCCAAGTTTGGAATTGAACTTGAGTCCTGATGTCCTTTTTAAAGCCCTGTTATGACCCGAGGGCTGCCAGCTGGATAGCCCTGATCTCGGTTGACAGGAGGCTGGAGTCCATCCCAACCGACATGCCAACAAATACCGGACCACCAGTCACTCCCGGTTTTAAAATTTCTTTGGCCATTTTCCTCGTTCCCCTTTTCCACCTTGTCTTCTGTCATTCTGTCCCCATGTCCTTCAGCTCGCCTTGGAGAGAATGTCACTGGCACTTGTCCCAAATCTGCAAAGAGTCTTGGCAGCACTACAGAGGCTATCCACATTATAATGTGTGTCATAGAGACAAGTCCAGGGCATCGCTTTTCATTGAGCCACGCACAGCACTTTTGTGATCTAGTGAGGGATCAGTGAGTGCTTTCCTCTGGCAATCCATCTCATTCATAATTAGAAGAGAGATAGCATGATAGAGACTATCACAGAGAAACTGCAGACACTAAAACCTCTCCGAGCCGGATTTAGTGGACTTGTCTCATCAACATTACAGCAGTTATATATTGGAGAATAACAATACATACTTTACCATTTGAACTTGAGTTTTAAATGTAAGCTGGGCATTTGAACCTCAGCAAAAAACCTAAACACAGACTAATAGAAGTATGATAGTAATATATTAGAAGTACCTTGAATTTCATCATATACGCAACTACTCTTTTCCTCAAATTTTTTCTCTAATGTTATTACTAAAATACTCCATTAATTAATTCATTCATTAATTTTCTATTGCTTATCCTCACAAGGGTCGTGGGGGGGGGGGTGCTGGAGCCTAACCCAGCTGTCTTCAGGCGAGAGGCGGGGTACACCCTGGACTGGTCGCCAGCCAATCACAGGGCACATATAGACAAACAACCATTCACACTCACATTCATACCTATGGACAATTTGGAGTTGCCAATTAACTTAGCATGTTTTTGGAATGGGGGAGGGATGGCCGAGGGTGGAATTGAACTCGGGTCTCCTAGCTGTGAGGCCTGCGTGCTAACCACTAGACTACTGTACAGTCTAAAATAGTCCATCATAAGGACAAAATAATTTTGCTATAATTTCGTCAATAATTTTGTGGCGCAGTGCAGGGTGGCAGAGTGTGGCGTAGCCCACACAGCCAATTTTTCGTAATTTGGTAGACTGGAGGGGAGGGGGGGGCGTGGCAGTGTACCAGAGGAGGTGTCCACATTTTAAACTCGGTGCAGTAAAAAAAACAGTGCAGCAAAGGTGCGCTGAAAAATTGCCAACCTGTTCTATTAATGGCGCAGGCGAAGCGCAGGCGAAGCACAGGCGAAGCGCAGGCGAAGCGCAGGCGAAGCGCAGGCGAAGCGCAGGTGAAGCGCACCCTGCGCTGTGGTTAACAGGCGCACAGTGCAGACACATTATCAAAACTGCTTATGGGGGTGTCATACAACTCCATGTCAAAAAATCCCAACTCTCCCTTAACTACAGTAATATCGTAATAAATAAATGCCAATAAATATGAATATAAATAAGTATGAAATTAGCACATAATGACTTGGAGCATTGAACATCTCCAATCCTAGAAACACCATGAGGGGTGTCTTGGCTAGTCCACTAATAGAACTGACCACTAAAGGTGAAGCAGGGTTGCCATGGCAACAATGGAGCGTCTATTCTCCTTACTACAAGACAGTGTAGCATTAACATAATATTGAAGCTGTTATTTTAAGATCCAGTTTCATACATGAAGATGCATACACGAGCTGAGTAGAAATATATATTACTTCCACAAAAATGACATTTGTCATCATACTTCTTGTAGCGCATTAAGATGTCATTGTCACTAACACTCACACACACACACATACACACACACACACACTGACAGACAATGCTGAGCGGGGTCAAAAGAAAATCCATTATTCATTCGTCAGGCTATTTTTAGACAGCACCCCTGGTGACTTTGGAATTATTTATTAAGCGCCTGATAATTAAAACATGTACGTTTGGTTGGGAAACGTCATCCAGAAAATCTCAGTGATAGAATGGAAAAGGAAAAAGGAGGAGGAGAGGAAGCGGGGGTTGCAGGGTTATCCCTCCAGGATTCTCTGTCTCGCTCTCTCTCTCTCTGTGTCTTAACTCGACCACTGCGGAATCGACTGAATTGCTGGAAGCAGTGGCATGTTGTGTGTGTATACATGTTGACTGTATACATGCCTTATACAGATGTGTATACATTGTATGCACAGTTAATAAAGATTTCTTGATGGCCACAGTTTGACCCTAGTACTGTCCTGCTGCAGTACTGGACATAATCCTTAGAAATAAGAAAATGTATGAATGTGTAATTATACTTTATGAACACTACATGCTGGATTTCAATTAGCACAACTTGCAGCTTTGTCACAGATGTTGCAGAGGAAATTAAACGGCAAAATAAGAATGCGGCCAATATATATATATATATATATTTTCTGAGTTGGCATCAAATAAGACAACACTGCCAGTATTACATAAAAGCCTAATCATCGAAATGGAATATATGTCAATGTGTATTCCATTTCTTTTGGTTTACTTCTCATTAAAATGACACGCGTGGAAGTTTAATTCCATAAAAAGAAATTGGAGCATCGTGCAAAGTAATGTACGGTACTCGTCTTGGGTGCAGAACCGCTCCATGAGGATCTGGAGTGACTGTGTTAGTTAATAATGGGACATATGGATATGAATATTAATGTGAACATGCTCTGAATTAAATTGTTTTTTTCCCATCAAAGTGTTCAAAGAATGAAGTATTCCTTTGTGAATGCACGATCGACGGATGTGTTTGTAGAATTTATATTGTAAGAGTGAAATGAGTAATCTGAGTAGCGCAATTCAGGAATCATTACACTTATATGCTAGGACTACGTTAAAAAGCCATAGCATTTCAGTATGTGGAATCAAATTATGGAATGGATTGAGTAAGGAAGTCAAACAATGCACAACGATGAGCCAATTCAAGAAACAATACAAGCAGTTGATGTTTGCTAAATACAAGGATGAAGAGTCTTGAACCAGTCATGATGTGCTATATATATCACTATATTGACACTTACTATGGTACACATTATGTCATTGGATGGTCATATCACCTTGTACTTTGGTACGTGACAAAAAATTAAATTAAAGTAAAATAAAGTAAAAAATATATACTTAAATTATATTATGAAAGCAGGAAGTGAACAAATGTAACAGTTACTGATTGTAAAAGTACCAGATGGAGGGGTAGGATTTAATAAGCTTTGCTTCTTCCTACTCCTTTTGGACATGTGGAACTGTGAACTGATTATGTGATGCATTCAATTGTAATCTGATGCATGTTCAAATGAAATTAAACCATTACCATTACCATTACACACTTAGGTCACCCACTTTGCGGTGTTATGGCGACGACCCCAAAATGCAGAGATCAGAACCCACATGCAGATAAAAAATATCATTTTTATTAATAATAGCTGCAATCAATAGCAATGCACCAACGAACCAAAGGACCACACTAAATAACTAAATAGGAGTAACTAAAATTAGTAGCAAGTATCCGAAGGACGTCAAAAACAGGGATGGATGGTGGGAGGACCTTTGGTGGGTTGCCGGGGGGGATCCCTCCGTGGGGACGGCCGGGATGGAAAAGTCCGCAGGAAGCTGATGGAACCCCTGCTTCTGACCCAAATTCATTCATTTTCTACCGCTTATCCTCACAAGGGTTGCGGGGGTATTGGGCGAGAGGCGGGGTACACCCTGGACTGGTGGCCAGCCAATCACAGGGCACATATAGACAAACAACCATTCACACTCACATTCATACCTATGGACAATTTGGAGTCGCTAATTAACCTAGCATGTTTTTGGAATGTGGGAGGAAACCGGAGTACCCGAAAAAAACCCATGCATGCACGGGGCCGAGTGTGGAATTGAACACTGGTCTCCTGGCTGTGAGGTCTGCGCGCTAACCACTCGTTCACCGTGCAGCCCTCTGACCCAAATGATGTTACTTTTGTAGTGAAGTAACTCAGTTAGTAACTTTTTTTTTAGTTAGTTACTTTTTTTTTTCAGTTACTATAATTACTTTTTTTAAAGTAACGTGCCCAACACTGAATTTATGCCACCCACTGCCCGCCTCTAGGCTCACCCACTCCACTGTGATTGGTCACACACCATATAAGGAAGTCTGGATTGCACTGACATCACAAAACTCAGTGTTAGAAAAAAACTGAGCGTTGAGAAGACATTTCAAACCCCTTTCAGGGCTCACTTCTAAATGTGCATATGATATAAAACTTTATTTAACACAAGAATACTACATTCTAACAACATTTATAGGTCAGAAATGTGATAGAAGCATAATAGGTTGCCTTTAAAATTGTTGCCTATCAAGTAGTTGCAATAAGGAGTAAGATCGTCCACTTTTCTGCACCACTTACATGAATTACACACACACACACACACACACACACACACACACACATTGGCCGACCAGGAACTGACAGTTGATTTCTAGCAGGACAGCTTGTCCCCTGTGCCAGGGCCCGTGTCCTGCTTAGTTCTGTTTAATATTGCAACAGACGAGGTCAGACGTGAAGAGGAGATGGATGGATGAGCTGATGGATGGATGGGATGGGGGGAGGGTGGAGGTCTGCAATGACGAATGGCCGTGTAAAGCCTTCCTATGGTAACTCATTTCTTCTACAAGGCTGACGAAAAAGTGGAAAGAAAATGAAGAAAGACAACATGAGTGATGGATAGATAGACAAGGTGGAAAAAGACATTCCCCAAAATAAATCAGTTAGTCTGACAAAGGTCTCACCTGTCCCACAAAGATCTACTAAACTCCAACTCACCCAGGGGAGTTTTACCGGAATGTCAAAGATCCTCGCAGATTTGTCGTGTCATTTGGGAAATCTTGCCCTGCACTTGTTCTTTTTTTTTTTTTCGTCTGAGGAAGCATGCAGCTTAGCCTCGACTCTTTTTAGTTTAACATGCTTCCATTATTCATGCGCCCGTGAAAGGTGCAGCATTACCAGGAGAAGACACTTTGTACTGTATTGTACACTTGATTACTTCATTTATTTAAAAACCGTATTGCAATGCTTATGAATTGCAAATAACCAATGAAACCAACAAAAAGTTGGTAATGGTAATGGTTTTATTTCATTTGAACATGCATCAGATTACAATTGAATGCATCACATAATCAGTTCACAGTTCCACATGTCCAAAAGGAGTAGGAAGAAGCAAAGCTTATTAAATCCTACCCCTCCATCTGGTACTTTTACAATCAGTAACTGTTACATTTGTTCACTTCCTGCTTTCCATAATACAGTTTAAGGTTTTTTTTTTTTTATGTTGAAAAAAAATCTTGTACCTGAAGATCAGATTAAATTGAATGCTAACTTGCATGTCCTCTTTCGGGTCATGTATTAGATTTACAAGATTCTTGCTGTTGTCCCACATTCTTATCCAGTTTATCGACTCACAAGCAGGACACTTCAGCTCCCAGTGCATTAACCTTGTTAGAATTTGGTCAGTTCAGCATTGAGAAGGAGCCAACGTTGGCCCACTTTCACACGAGAGATGCCAAGACACACTGTCACTTTGAGGGCCAAGATGCCTGTGACCCAGTGGTTTTTGGCAACGCTGCCATTTCTCATCATCGTTTTCAGTTTAACCTTAACCTGAACTCCCCTTAGTTCTCTCCTAGTAATTATTCCGCTTTTAATGGTAATGGTAATGATTTTATTTCATTTGAACATGCATCAGATTACAATTGAATGCATCACATAATCAGTTCACAGTTCCACATGTCCAAAAGGAGTAGGAAGAAGCAAAGCTTATTAAATCCTACCCCTCCATCTGGTACTTTTACAATCAGTAATTTGTTCACTTCCTGCTTTCCTAATATAGTTCAAGTTTTTTTTATTTATTTTTTGTCACATACCAAAGTATGAGGTGATATGACCATCCAATGACATAATGGGTACCATAGTAAGTGTCAATATAGTGATATATATAGCACATCATGGCTGGTTCAAGACTCTTCATCCTTGTATTTAGCAAACATCAACTGCTTGTATTGTTTCTTGAATTGGCTCATCGTTGTGCATTGTTTGACTTCCTTACTCAATCCATTCCATAGTTTGATTCCACATACTGAAATGCTATGGCTTTTTAATGTAGTCCTAGCATATAAGTGTTTCAAATGTAGTTCTTCCCTGAGATCGTATTTCTCCTCTCTTGTAGAGAAGTATTGGATGACATTTTTAGGTAATTGGTTATTTTTATCCTTATGCATTATTTTAGCTGTTTGAAGGTAAACTATATCAGCAAGTTGAAGTATTAGTGATTTTAGAAATAAGGAGTTCGTATGTTCTCTGTAGGCGGCATTATGAATTATCCTTACTGACCTTTTTTGCAGTACATTTAGCGAGTAAAGATTGCTTTTATAGTTATTAGCCCATATTTCCACACAATAAGTAAGATATGGTAGAACCATTGAACAATAAAGAGTGTGGACTGATTTTTGATTGAGAACAAATTTTGCTTTGTTCTATATTGAAATATTTCTTGCAACCTTATGTTGTATATTTGTAATATGAGGTTTATATATGAGTTTTAAAGAATGGCTCATCCTCAAATCTGACATTATCAGCAAAACGTGGGTGATCAAAGATTTGTGTTGTTCTCGCGAGCGTGACAGTTGGTTGAGAATGACATTTTCATTGGGTGAATATTTCGACCTATCACAATCTACTACCTGCTCTCGAATCGATGCATTTGATCAAGTTGACCCAAATTGAGGGCACCGTCAGAATACTGACATAATACTGAGTCATTACATTGACATTGATTATACATATGCAGCAAAGCAATATTGCTGATAATGGATGCATCATCATCTTATTCCTCAGTGCAATCAATGCACTTCCGAGGTTTAAGTGTGCACAATGGTACTAATGTTTTTTTCTGTAATTGATGTATCCAGGAAGAGCCACCATCTGGTCTTATAATTGAAGGCCTTAAAGGGGAACTGTTTTTGGAATTTTGCCCATCATTCACAATCCTTTTTTCTGTGCATTCTAGGGCGAAAAAACAAGTTAATATAAGCTAGCTAGCAATGAACATAATGGAAAATACCTATTTTGACGCTAAAGACCTCACAAAAAAACCCTCAAACGCCAACAGTATTCCATTTACATAACTGACTTGTGTATTAGCCAAGCTACAGCAATATTATTATCGTAGCAGCTAACATGAAAAACATTTTTAATTGCTAGTCTCGGCGTCATTCACAGACGGAAGAGTGGATACCTAGCTCTTAATTTCGCTACAAAAACTGATGAAGATGCTTGGTTGATGTCAGCACAAGCGGACATCGTAAGAGTTATTGCTGTTGTTGACGGAACTAGCTTAAGTAACGCTCAAAATTTTGGGATCACTTGCAAATTTCTCGATTTTCCAAAGAAAAACACATTTTCATGCATTTCACAAATAATTTTTTCCATTTCACAAACATTTTTAGCCATTTCGCAATTAATTAATTTGATAATTTTTGCATAGAGGCCTACTATCAACAACTGTCAATCCTCTGCATCAATCTCCTGGTATGGCTGCTCATCCAAGTTCATCATTTTATAAGGCTAATAGATTATTAGAAAACCCATCTAAAAATCAAAACTAAAACTAAAATCTCTTACCATGCTGTTAACTACTCCCTTCAGAGAGCAGCACAAACCGGGTCTAACAAGGACAGAAAAACGCTGCACAACTGTGCAAGAAGACAAATATCTGAGAGTGTGTAGTTTAAGACAAAGACGCCTCACAGATCGTCACCTGGCAGCTGCACTAAATAGTAGCCGTCAAACACCAGTGTCAGTATCGACAGTGAAGCGGCGACTTCAGGATGCTGGACTTCATAGCAGGACCGCCAAGAAAAAAACATATCTCAGACTGGCCAAAAAAAATTCAAAGTGATCCCAAACTTTTTCGCGGTAGTGTATGTATATGTATCAAAAGTTTCGGAGCACAATTCCCCCAAAAAAGTGCACTTCCCCTTTAAGGGAGTAAAAGCTGCCTATGTTGTTTTGATTCATGCCGACCTGAAAGCAGCAAACATTTCCAACGAGCGATCAGAGGACATGAGTGGGCAGATCAGAAAGACATAAAATAACAATACAAGAGAGAAAAATGTGCTGATCTTCTCTTGTTCGTTTCTCTGTCTTTCTCTTTCAGTATGCTGGTTGATTCTGCACGGGAAACGGACTCCCACGCTATTCTGCCTGGCCTATTTATCACATTTATCAGCTCATAAAGAAAAAGGCAGCTATGCATGTGAAACGCATACACAAGATTGAAACCTGTTCTCTTGTTCCAAAAACATACATGTTAGGTTCATTTAAGTCATGTGAAAAATATTTATTCATTCATTTTTTACTGCTTATCCTCACGAGGGTCGCGGGGGTGCTGGAGCCTATCCAAGCTGTCTTTTTTTTTTTTTTTTCCAATTGCATTTGGTTTATTTGCTCAAACGGAAAGAATGTAACCTTTGCATTTACCTCATTCCGAAAGAAAAGTGCCAATCCGAATGAATATATAATCGGATTCACAGGGGTGGAATATTCCTTTCCCCAATCTGGTTGAGGTACGGAAAGTTGTCATGATGCGTTCTTCTTCATGTTTTTTTTTCTTCTTCTGTTGTTTATTGGCAGTTGGCAAGCACCTTTAGTGTGCATTACCGCCATCTGTGGACATTCTTCATTCATTCATTCATTTTCTACCGCTTTTCCTCACAAGGGTCGCGGGGGGTGCTGGAGCCTATCCCAGCTGTCTTCGGGCGTAAGGCGGGGTACACCCTGGACTGGTGGCCAGCCAATCACAGGGCACATATAGACAAACAACCATTCACACTCACATTCATACCTATGGACAATTTGGAGTCGCCAATTAACCTAGCATGTTTTTGGAATGTGGGAGGAAACCGGAGTACCCGGAGAAAACCCACGCATGCACGGGGAGAACATGCAAACTCCACACAGAGATGGCCGAGGGTGGAATTGAACCCTGGCCCCTCACAGCTAGGAGGCCAGGACGCTAACCACACTCCCGCCGTGCAGCATGCAAATATAAAACTATTTCTCCATAAATCTAAACACCGTCCAACATTATGATAATAGAATTACAGCTATTTGTAAATGTCACACATCGACTTCCCTTCTATTCCACAGCTACCCCCCGCCACCCCCCTTTAATGCACACTCAGCTCTCCTGTAAACTGTAATCCAAGCACACCAAACAAGGAGAGAAAATGTCACCTACCCTCCGAACAGTAATCCCATCGACCTGGAATTCATCCCTCAAAATAGCAATACAGCGTGAAGGGCGGGTTCATAACTCTGTTTCACATCACCGCATGTATGAGCCGAGGATGGATGGATGGATGATTGTCATTTGCATTTCATCAGCATAACACTGTAATGCTGCTGCATTCTTTACACACTAGAATATCAATGGCTACAAGGGAGCTCCCTCTCGTACTTTTTTTTTTTTGTGGTAGCGTGCATAATCCCACCAATGTATTCCCACACTGTCTCTGTTCTGTGGATGGAGGGATGGAGAATCCAAACAGCAGCCCTAATTAACTGTAACAAGAAGCTCCTTTGACTGTAGAATACTGATTTAGCCACACACACACTTTATCTTGTTTCTACTGGAACTCATTTTGATTTGTTGAGTTACAGTCATAAAAATAATGTGCCGTAACCCCCATAACGGGTTTGAAATATAATGTTTTTATATCTGCTTTGTTTACTGACATACTCCTATCATGTTTCAGTACTCTTGATGCAGTGAAGGAAACACCTAGACTAGCGTCAGAGATGTAATGGTGCATTTATTTGCAATACAAACAGCAGTATAGATTTACTGTCCACTGCAAATGACTCAATACATATACATTATTATGTGAATGCAAAGTGTTCAATTGGTTTCAGGTCTGGAGGAGACATATTTGGACACTCCATCACCTTCAGCTTTATCGCTTGTCATCATGGAGGTATGTTTTGGCTTGCTATATGATCCGGTTTTTGTTTCAGCTTGTAACAGTACATGTTGGAATTTGTGTTTCCTGTCAATGAGACGCAGCAGCACTCGTGCAGCCCCTGAATGATGCTACCGCCACCACCACCACGGTCATCTTGCTACTCACTTGTGTTTCCAGGTATTTAAATAATGGCTGTGTTTTGACTCATTATTAGAGTATAATACAATTACTACTGTGAAGTATTTCCAACTTTACGTCCTGTAGTGTTGTCCTTTGAGTAGATATGGTAATGGTAATGGTTTTATTTCATTTGAACATGCATCAGATTACAATTGAATGCATCACATAATCAGTTCACAGTTCCACATGTCCAAAAGGAGTAGGAAGAAGCAAAGCTTATTAAATCCTACCCCTCCATCTGGTACTTTTACAATCAGTAACTGTTACATTTGTTCACTTCCTGCTTTCTTAATTTAATTTAATTTAATTTAATTTAATTTAATTTAATTTAATTTAATTTAATTTAATTTAATTTAATTTAATTTAATTTAATTTAATTTAATTTAATTTAATTTTTATAAAAAGGTAGGTCAAATGCAAAGCGTATCACATCCATCCATTTATCCATCCATGCCGCTTATCATCATTATCATCGTATGCTGGAGCCTATCCCAGCTGTTTTTGAGCGAGAAGCGGGGTACACCCTAGACTAGTCGCTGGCCAATCACAGTGCACTTCACCGGAGTACCCGGACAAAACCCACGCATGAGAACATGCAAACTCCACACAGACATGCCGAAGTGGAGAATCGAACCCAAATCTTCCCGATCTCCTACCAGCTTTAATATTATAACTAGTATTATTATGTCTGCCATGTTTGTGGAGCATGATGGACACCCCACCCCCTTTTTTTTCTCAGCATAGGGATTCCCAACAACAAAACCTCCTTTAAAGTACAGGACACCTACTTGCATGACGCCTAAACCTAAAAAAAATTATGCTGATGTTTTATTTACAAATTGTTTAAATATGAGCGTGACAACAAAAGCCTGTTTCGGAGGCATGGATGCTCAAAACAATTCAAACAGCAGCACAAACAGAAGGTGTTTCCCTATAATAAGAGAGGGAGGGACAGTGTGTGTGTGTGTGTGTGTGTGTGTGTGTGTGTGTGTGTGCATGCCTACCGCACAGCAACTGCATCCAAGCGCAGGTCTTATACACTGTCGAGGTGTTGCAGAAGAAGAAGAGCGCCATGCAGGCGATGCAGCCGATGATGAGCACCATGGACAGCAGCACAAAAACCGACGCCGCCTTGAAGGCTCCCGACGGTATGGAGCTGAAGTCAGAGAAGCTGCCCACGCAGATGAGCTCCCGGCTGGAAGACGGCCCCGTGCCCACGCAGTAGTGGAAGAGGCCGAAGTAGCCCGCCTGCTGCGTGTTGACGCTGTCGCCGATCCAGTAGGGCTGGATGAAGACCACCACGTTGACGATGGCAAAGCAGATGGTGAAGATGGCCCACAGCACCCCGACCGCCCGCGGGTTGTAATTGTAGTTGTAGTTGCCGTGGTAGATCTTGGAGGCTTCTTGGGAAGGCAACATGTTTGTTCCTCTTGCTTTTTAAAATAAAGAAGAAATACAATCTCTTTTGATTACACCCCCGTCCTCTGCTTGTGGACACCCTCCCGAGAAAATGACATGGAATCCACGCTGTTGTTCAGCATGAGGGGCCTTGCATTGGAAGAAATGAACGCTACATTGAAGAAATCATAGCCTACCTATAGTACTGATGAATAATTCACCACGACAAGTGATTCAACATTGCTCCTTTTCCTTGGGGGGCTACACTATGAATGATTTAAAAAAAAATCTTTATTTCACAGTAGATGCTTTCATTTAAAGCAGACAGGAGATGTTGTCATGATGTCCTTAAGAGCTGGATGAAGGGATGGATGGAGGTATGGATGGGAGGTCTTTTTTTTACCTTCCCTTGCATCCGTGGGGTTTCCCCCCCGCTCTGTCTCGCCGTGATGTCCAAACAGGATGTGCAAAAGAAGCGATAGAAGAAGAAAAAAACGAGAATGGATGCAATCCGCGTCAAATACGCGCAGTCCTTTCTTGCAAATCCACAATTCTCCACCGCCTCACCTCTACCATCACCATGCTCCTCGTCGTCAAAGAGCCTTTATCCACGCAACGTCTAACCTCCCTCACACCTCTGTTGTCTTTTTTTTTTGTCCTCTCCTCTCTATCTATCTTTCTCTCTCTCTCTCTCTCCCCCGTCCTCCTCCTCCCGCTCCTCTGCGCGCACCCCGGGAAGATGCTGATGTTTGTACTGATGACAGCGAGGGAGCGCGTTCATGTGCTCGGCCACGGCGGCTGGGAGTGTGTGTGTGTGTGTGTGTGGGTGAGTGGGTTGGGTTTTGGCGGTGGAGGTTGGCGTCAAAGCGCGCCACCGCTGGTTTAATAGGAATCTAAATTGGAGGTGTGTCACCCCCAGCAGTGTTTGCATGGACGCTGATTGGACTTCTCTAAAATGAAGTATCAGTGAGAACCGCTTTATCTTGTCCCTCCATATAGTCTTCGCTAATATGTATAGCTTTCATGCCATAATTAATGGGTATCCATTAATAAGCCATACTGGGAACACATCATATTACGTGTGTGTAGCTTTGACTTCAACTGTCTCCCTAAGAAGCGTTATTATGCACTTTGTACACTTTTTAAACAAACTGTACAGTAGAACTACTAATAATAATGATAATACATTTTATTTATATGCACCTTTCAGGACACTTAAGGTCACCATACAGCTTTGTTAAAATAAATAAAACACAGTTAAAATTACACATATACATATATAAATATATATGCCCCGCTTTTACTCTTGTTTTAGCTGTGTATTAACGAATGAATGTTGTATTTTAATGTATCTTTTACTCTGTTTACTTGCTTTTATTCAACTCCATTCTTCTGTAAAGTGTCTTTGAGTATTTTGTAAAGCGCTATACAAATAAAATGTATTATTATTATTATTATTATTATTATTATTATTATTATTATAAAGCACTACATAAAATGGCAGAATTTGAATTACGAGATAGAGTAAACCTGTCTGAGGTTTTTGATAAAATAATATATATAAATAATTTATATAAATGTCGCCAGTCCTTGGTTTATGTTATTCTTGCATGAGTGTCAAGGCTCTAATTTTGTAGACCGGATGCGGCGCACTTTCCCTATGGCGAGGCGCAACTTCCTTACGGAGTGGCGCACCTTCCCTACATCACGCCAGCGTGTTGTAGAAAGCTCACTTTGCAATTTCTGTGAGCAGCGCACCCAGGCGCAGCGCACCCACGCATCCACCCCTCCCGCCAGCGCAAGTGGCAAAGAGGGGTAGTAGAAAAAATGCATGAGAGGGTTTAACACGGTGGTCATGTGGGCAATGACACTGTGACCTGGAGGGGTCATATATTGTAATATATCATGAGTAATATATCATCAAATTTGCATCTGAGCCTCCACTGTGTCCCTTTTTGTAGTTAGAATGTTGCATTCTGGTGTTAAACCATGCCAAAGTTTCAGATAATGATATTTGAGCATTTGGAAGTGAGCCCTGAAAGAAGTTTGGGATGGCTCGGTTTCAGAAAGCGTGGTAAAACTACCCCCTTTGTGATGTCACAGAGGGACGGACTTCCTTATATGGTTCATAATTAGGAAGCACTATGGACAGACGATGGGGCCAAATTTCTTTATTGAAGCAAAAGCAGTTATTGTCAGCTACAACCATGCCAAAATAACATCAGCAAAATCTAGCTGTCCATGTCAACAAATGTCAAACAATACCTTGTTTGCTAACATCCTGAGGGGAGATTTGACAGAATTGTAAAAATTGTAAAAGAACCATACAGTACATCAATGCATATCATAGCAATCCAGAGATATAATGTAAATACACCCTCATGTGGCTGTTAGCGGTATTGTAACTGCATATATCCCTTATATCTTCATTATTGCTTCTCTGGACCTTCTTACAGATAAGTACACATTATTTTGAAAAATATTTTGAAATATGTGTAAACAATTACAATTTATTTTATCACTATAGGTCACTGTCGTTGAACTGCCAGTTTCAGTTCTAGTTCACGTCAAATGATTTTGATGGGGATGAGGTCAGGGTTCTGAGCAAATTTTTCCAAGCATTTTTTTGAGGCACCTTCTTGGAAGAGAAAATAGCAAAGCTGGAAGCATAATCGTTCAAAAACTTCTGGTAGATGAAGAATTAATCAATCCTTGATTGATGTATTAATTAATACAGAAGCCTAGTTAACACGCACGGAAAATGTGACTACATAATTAAACAAAGAGAATTGTTGCTTTCCGCCATAGTGCATTTTGGAATATTCACATCCACTCTCTAATTGAGTGTGTGTGTGTGTGTTTAAGAGTGTTGTTGTTTTCTTGGATGCCAGATGTTGGTGTTAACAATTGAAGCCTTAGTTCTTTGTCCTTTTTTTTAAAAGCAGTCTTATCCTCTGGGGAGAGACTCATCTGCCCTCCAGCCAGCCCAGCCAGGAAAAAACTAGGCCAAGACTGGCAGTTGTGTGCCACAGAGAGGTAATACACAATGACATGTGATGCTACACTCGGTGTTCAAATTTGGTATTCAGAGATGCTTTAATGGTGTGTTCACGTTGCTTGGAAAACAAATCGTGGTGCATATATGTGTGAGCGCTATAATTCCAACTGAACCACAAACAAATAAACATTCCATACACGTGCAAGACGATTAATGTGCACAAGCGTAGCGTTGTTAATGCGTGTGCTAAAAACTGACAGAGCGAAAAGGTGCAATGTCACTGCTGAAGTGAAGACACTGTCAGGGGAATAGAAAATAGACTGCTGGGGGAAGCCGTTTGAGGACTGAGGGGTGTTTTTCTGGGGGAAGAGCTGTGCGTTTTGAGTGTGTGTGTGAGTGTAAAATAGTGGCAATGTCTCATTGCTTCCACTAATTATATTTACTAATGCACATTACTATTTATATACACTATTTAGTTATTTTTTATATTTTTGTAATATTTTTATATATTATATATATTTTTAAATATATTTTAAAAATATATTTTATATATATATATTTTAAATATATTTTTTTATATTATTATATTTTTTATATACACTATTTACAATCTATCAGCATCCAAAACGTGTATGAGGTGCTAGTGCCTCTAAACTAGAAGAACCCATTGAGAAACACAGGTGTCCTCTAGATGGCAGTATATCACTATTTTCAAATTATGATTTATAATACAGTGGAACATCCTGTCACCGTCATAAATCTTATTATTTTATTCTGACCCAGAATCGATTTTCCTCACCCTGCTTTGGCCGCCAGTGTAGCCAACGGGGAAAATCTGAAGGTTGAAGGAAATCAGACTACGGTGTTCTGTGTGGTGTGTTTGGTTCCCATTGGGGCCATTTTGATGTGACCATAATGGAAATCAACAAATCAGTATAGATCAGATCAGATCCTCGTCGAATTTGAATGGGTTCTTCCTTAAAGTTGAACTATTTTGCAATTAACTGACCTAATAAATATAACTACACTGTTACAGCCATAAAATATGGAAATATACATTTGTTTAAAGCCCACAGGTATGCGAATTTAGACTCATCAGCTATGCAATGTTGTATTTTGACCACTAGAGGGCACCATTCCGTCAAAACCGACTACACATTACTGTTGTAATTCATGTTTTGAATTTAGTTTTAACATTTCGGACTACGATTACCTTATCATAGAGGTCAAATCCCCTCCATTTATATTCATATCTGTTACCCAGATAGTAAAAGTGACTTCCATTATAGCATCTTCTGATGAGGAAGGTGACATTCACAGGATGTTGCATCAAAACATGAATCGTGAAGCTTTATCAGACCCTCAAAATGTCAATTTGTCCTACCTTTGTGTGTGATGTTAACTAAATCCAAGCGTACTGTAAAAATGGATGACTTCCATCTCATGTTTTTTTTTCAGCAATTTGCATGATTTCCTATCACACTGTCATCAACAACTGCTATAATCAGCATGTATTTGTGTGTTACCCATTCACGCAGGCTTCTTATCATGGTCTAATCAGGCAGCATTATGAATGAAGCAGGTTCATGCTGCTTTTTTTATGCTGCAGGTTTGTTGGGAAAACCAAAAGCGCTGAAATGATCTGGAAAAATTAGTTGCGCTTTGTGAGATGGTGCTAAGCAAAATGCATTTATTTTTGCATTTAGATGCAAAAAATCCATACTTTATTTAGCTATTTTTCACTTTTTAATGTGGAAAAAATAGTTTGTGATGAATGAATTATGAGGCTGTTAAATTACAATGCTGAAGAAAACAACTTCAGTGGTTTTAGTTCACAGGAGAAGGATGAGGATGGCAAGAAATGACTTTTCTGTTTAACTAGTCATATTACACACACTGTTAGGAACTGTATTGATTAGGAATAGCATTTATTTAACCAAAAAGTAAAACAATATTTCTATGTTTATATTATTCCACTATATGTGTACTGTGTATGTGATCTGTAAGACTTAATTATGTTTTAATGAGTTGTATGAAGTTGGTGATTCTTGCAAATTATGGCAAACAGGTAGCTAGTAAGCAAACGCAACACAAGCCAATTGCATCGTGTACGTAAACGAGGCACCACATCTCCTCTGTGGTTGCTGCCTGCATCCTGTGGAGTCGGTCTCGTCGGTGACTGGCCAATCACAGAGCATGAAGAGTGAATACACGATTACTGATGATAAAGAGATGTACTTGTTTCATGTTCGTGCTCGTCAAAAATGCATTATCCGTAACAAATATCCCGATGCTGCATTGTGGTGCTAACACTAGCTAATAACAAATTGTTCATTCACGTTTTTACTCTGGCTGCATAACTCCAAGAATTAACTAAATGTTTTTTTTTTTAACTGCCTGACACCCCCTTTTTGCACAGTCGAATGGAAACTAAACAGGATTTCCCCTCCTTGGATAATTAGCTGTCAGTCCACAAACACACACTCACACTACAAGCCTTGCTGTCCACTTTATCACCCAATCCCACATTACAGATCGCTTGCACGTTAGAGCGGAAAATAACTATAGATCCTTCCGCTTCTTTTCTGTTGTCACTCGCCATGACCCCTCCACTGTAAAAATGGACTGAAGAAATAGCGTTAATTAGACATATTGCGGTGTGGAAGAAATCCTTAACAGTCAGGACTGCCTATGAGAAGGGAGCCGTAGTAATTACGAGCATCAAAACAATAACTAAAAACACACACCAAGGCAAGACAGCTGCTTGTATGGGGGGCTGTCCTCTATAAGCCTAAGGGGTGTATGTGTATGTATGTGGTGGGACTGAATGTGAGTGACAGCTAGTGGGGGGTGGAGGTCTATGGTGGGTCCCTCACCTGGCCAGCTCGCTCAAACCTTCAGCGTCTACTGAGGTAGGGAACCTATGGCTCGGGAGCCAGGTAGGGCTCTTTTGATGACTGTATCTGGCTCTCAAGCATTTCTTACCACAATAAAAATGTATGTTTGCTAACATTTTAAAGTAAACATCACATAAATCACTGTTAAAAATATTAAAAATCAACAACTTTCTTATGCATTTTAATCCGTCCATCTATTTTCTACTGCAATATGGCCGACCATATCTATCTTTCCTGATGATATTTTCCAGGTCAAACACCAAAACTCGATTATTACTGGGTAATGCGGTAGTGTACCTCGGTCATTAAGATGTAAATGTAAACTTTCCTCCTTTAGTCAAATAGTCACCTAGCTAAAGCTGCAGAACCAAGCCTTCTGGCAAAGATGGCCAAAAGAATGAAATATACTGAGTACGGTGCAAAACCATGCAGCAGCAGAAGTTGCATTAATGGCAGCAAGTATTTGATTTATTATTGGACACTGCGCTGCTCACAAAAGTGTGCTGGCCACACCCCCTTGGCGTGGGGTAGTGTGCCTGGTCTACATGATTAGAGCCCATTATGTCTAAAACTGTTGGTCTTACATAAAAATGCACACATTTTATTGCATTCAATGTTTAAAAAATGTATATGGCTCTCACAGATACATATTTTAAAATATCTGGTCTTCATGGCTCTTGGAGCCAAAAAGTTTCCCGACCCCTGGTCTACTGTGTCGTTAAAACCGAGGGACAACCGAATCTGAGGCCCATTGCGCACCACCATGGACCGTCCCTCGTTCTTTAAGGGCTCACTTCCAAATACACAAAACTCATTGGAGAGAAACAGGCGACTCTTTTGAAGGACCTGAACCAAAAGGGCCTTAAAAGAGCGAAAATTCCCTTCACTGGTATGGGTACCCCAAACACACATTAGACCAGCTACCAGCATGATCAGCACATGTTTGGTTTGCTGGTCTGGAGACCAGCTACCAGCATGACCAGCACATGTCGGCTTTCGGGTCTGGAGACCAGCTACCTGTGTGGCCAGCAAATGTTGTATTTGCTGGTCTGGAGACCAGCTACCAGCATGACCAGCACATGTTGGGTTTGCTGGTTTGGTGATCAGCTACCAGCATGACCAGCACGTGTCGGCTTTCGGGTCTGGAGACCAGCTACCAGCATGACCAGCACATGTTGTATTTGCTGATCTGGAGACCAGCACATGTTGGGTTTCGGGTCTGGAGACCAGCTACCAGTGTGGCCAGCACATGTGTTTGCTGGTCTGGAAACCAGCTACCAGCATGACCAGCATACATATGTTGGGTTTGCTGGTCTGTAGACCAGCTACAACCATGACAAGCACATGTTGGGTTTCGGGTCTGGAGACCAGCTACCAGCACGAGAACACAATTCATGCTGGTCTATACCAGCTGTTCTATGCTGTTTTTTTCCCAGCAGGGATGACCAGCACATGTTGGGTTTCGGGTCTGCCGACCAGCTACCAGCATGACCAGCATACATTAGTTGGGTTTGCAGGTCTGTAGACCAGCTACCAGCATGACCAGCATACATATGTTAGGTTTGCTGGTCTGTAGACCAGCTACTACCATGACAAGCACATGTTGGGTTTTGCGTCTGGAGACCAGCTACCAGCATGACCAGCATACATATGTTGTGTTTGCTGGTCTGGAGACCAGCTACAAGCACGAGAACACAACTTCTGCTGGTCTATACCAGCTGGTCTATACTGTTTTTTCCCCAGCAGGGATACCTTACAGCACTGACTAAATGTACTACAAGAACGTATCAGGATTTGAATCAGGTCTACAGGCTGCTCTGTAGTCCCTTCATGTGATACCAGACAGACTTTTAGGGTCACACTATGAATGCATAAAGAATAAATCAACTTTTCCTTTCTTGCTCTCTCTAACCCACTTCTCTCTCTGTCTCTCTCCTTGTCGTTCTCTCTCACCCCCACACTCTCATCCGTGCCTCTCTCGGTTCCTCCATCGGCTCTCTCTCAGGCGGAGACGAACAACCAGGTTCCTCACGATGGACTTATAGCGGTGGTTACCACCGTGTTGACATGATGTCTTTTTACTCAGATGCTCTTTAGCGTCGCTCTTTCAACGCCTCAGTTATCCATCACCATGGCAACCATCGGGGAATTTGATCCACTCAACACGAGAGTCCCAGCAACTAAAATAGAAGTTACCGTCTCGTGCCGGTAAGGTCAAATACGTGTCATATTTATTCAGGTTGATGTATTTGAAATATAGTCACATTATATTGTAGTTAACTTATTTTTAAGCCTTTTAAACAGTCAATAATATTTAAATGAATGTCTATGAATAACAGGTTCCTACAGGCGTGATTAATATTATCTTATAAACTGTATATTCTCCATGCTTTACACAAGGGACCCCCCCCTTAAGCAGATCCCTTGACTGTATATATAATTAGTTTACACCTCCCCATCCCCACCCCACTCGAAATCAGTGCCCTTTGCTTTCCTGCTCAGTGGTAAACGATTTGAATAGGTGCCTCTAATTTGCATATTACATTAATATTCACAGACAATATTGATACAGTCACTGATACAGTGATGAACTGTTCCTATTATTTGGGTATTTGACGTGCAGTAAATGCAAATAAAATGTACCTACACTGATGATCATTTTTAGAATATTGACTGTGGATTTCCCATCACCCCCCCCGGTGTCACCTTGACCTATCGGGTGGCTGTCGGCTTGTTGCACTCGTCAAAGCCTGGCGGTGTGCTAACCGTCTACTTCAGTCTGCTGTGGAATGATGAATAATGAATGGCTTGGTGCTGCCTGTGCAGTCACTCCCTCTGATGGGCACCCCCCCCCCTACTCGAGATAGTGACACATCTCTCGTGGTCATCACCGCCTTTGAACTTTAGATGCAGTTTCAGAGCCGAGTGTTTTGTCACAGATAAGTTCAAATTTAAGGCAGCTCAACGGTACAGTACATGAGGATGCAGGAAATAGTAACCCCAATGCCTTCAAGCATCTCGGACACCCTAAAAAATAAGCGCTTTGAGTGACAAAGCCTTATAGATATTAGCAATACTGCATGTATATTCCCCGAGACTATTTTTGGTAATGGTATTATTTCATCAGATTACAATTGAGTGCATCCCATAATCAGTTCACAGTTCCACATGTCCAAAAGGAGTAGGAAGAAGCAAAGCTTATTAAATCCTACCCCTCCATCTGGTACTTTTACAATAATTAACTGTTACATTTGTTCACTTCCTGCTTTCTTAATATAATAAAAAATGATTTTATAAAGTTTTATTATTTTAATTTTATTTAAGTTTTCATTTTTTGTCACGTACCGAAGTACCAGGTGATATGACCATCCAATGACATAATGGGTAGTAGTAAGTGTCAATATAGTGATATATATAGCACATCATGACTGGTTCAAGACTCTTCATCCTTGTATTTAGCAAACATCAACTGCTTGTATTGTTTCTTGAATTGGCTCATCGTTGTGCATTGTTTGACTTCCTTACTCAATCCATTCCATAGTTTGATTCCACATACTGAAATGCTATGACTTTTTAACGTAGTCCTAGCATATAAGTGTTTCAAATGTAGTTCTTCCCTGAGATCATATTTCTCCTCTCTTGTAGAGAAGTATTGGATTACATTTTTAGGTAATTGGTTATTTTTATGCATTATTTTAGATGTTTGAAGATGAACTATATCAGCAAGTTGAAGTATTTGTGATTTTAGAAATAAGGAGTTAGTATGTTCTCTCTAGGCGGCATTATGAATTATCCTTACTGACCTTTTTTTGCAGTACATTTAGCGAGCGAAGATTGCTTTTATAGTTATTAGCCCATATTTCCACACAATAAGTAAGATATGGTACAACCAGATTCTGGTTCTGATTGCAAACAAATTTTGCATTGTTCAATATTGAAATATTTCTGTCCACCTTATGTTGTATATTTGTAATATGAGGTTTCCAGCTCATATTTTTGAATCTCATTTTTTTGCTCTTTCTTACAGGAGTCTTCTGGATGTGGATACATTCTCCAAGTCCGATCCTGGTAAGTTTGACCTCATTTGTGTCTCATGAATATGCATCCAAATGCAGCAAATTATGCATGAGAAGTGTTCAAAACATTGTTAATACGATGATAGTACAAGTCAAGATTTTTAAGACCAATTTTTTTTTTAGCTAAAAAGGCAGTGATATGGGTAATGAATCAAGTTTTAAAAAGAGTTACTGTACTGGAACATTTTACAGGAGTTATGCTGCGATGTGCTCTGAGCATGAAAAAAATATGATAATAGTAATATTGCATGTCGAGTTGGTTGTGTTTGTTGACGTTTGTTACAATAACAAAAAATGGGAGTGCACATGATTATTGTCTGCCTTGCTGCTACATGACTCAATCAGGACATCCACTGTGAGAAAGTAGCACACATACCCTAAAATAGAGCATCAAATATTTAAAAATAAAAAACTTTCACCAGACTAGATATGCATGAATTTTGTATCACAATTTCATGTGTGCACAGAATAAACTTAAGCTATTTTGCACAAGCTTATTAGGGATGGAATCAAAAGACAGTGTGCGGTAAGGTGTGTACTGATGCACACTAAAGTAAAACCAATGCCAACACAAAATATCTTAGAGGGGGGGGCGTGTCCACTTATATTATAGACCACTGAAGTAGATGATGTCTCGTTGCCATGGAAATAGCAGCATAAGTGGCTGCACGATGGACTTGTGGTTAGCATGTTGGTGACACAGTCAGGAGATCTGGAAGAACATGGTTTCAAATCTCCGTTGGACGTCTCTGTGTAGAGTCTCCCCGCCCAGGCATGAATGGATTTTCTTCGGGGTTAATTCATTTCTGGGAACGACACCTTTCTTGTGATATGTGATGGATTAATATTTTACAGGTGCGGACAGTGCAAAAATTTCTGTTAGCTGCCGGGAATTGGTCATTTTAAATGCGATAGTTCTCCAGTGGAAGATGAGATTCATTCTACCGCTTATCCTCACGAGGGTCGCGGGGGGTGCTGGAGTCTATCCCAGCTGTCTTCAGGCGAGAGAGGCGGGGTACACCCTGGATTGGTGGCCAGCCAGCCAATCACAGGGCACATATAGACAAACAACCATTCACACTCACATTCATACCTATGGACAATTTGGAGTCGCCAATTAACCTAGCATGTTTTTGGAATGTGGGAGGAAACCGGAATACTCGGAGAAAACCCACGCATGCACGGGGAGAACATGCAAACTCCACACAGAGATGGCCAAGGGTGGAATTGAACCCTGGTCACAGTATTGACCCCTGGGGTACTCCGCAAACTTACAGATATGTATTTTCCTAGTTTTACATACTGCTTCCTGTTAGTTAGGTAGCTTTTAACCCTATTTAA
The DNA here is from genome assembly GCF_030265055.1 of Doryrhamphus excisus. NCBI lineage: Eukaryota > Metazoa > Chordata > Actinopteri > Syngnathiformes > Syngnathidae > Doryrhamphus > Doryrhamphus excisus. The sequence goes on along the minus strand of NC_080475.1, from coordinate 14,182,459 downwards.
AACTAGCATTCACCGTTTTCAGGAGTAGCATACAAAAAGTAATTTTTTCTTATAAAATAAAATAAATATAAAATTATATATTTTTTTCATTTTATCCCAACTGTCTTCGGGCAAGAGGCGGGGTACACCCTGGACTGGTGGCCAGCCAATCACAGGGCACAAATAGACAAACAACCATTCATAGTCACACTCACATGCAAACTCCACATCGAGATGGCCGAGTGTGGGATTCTATCTGTGAGGTCTGCGCGCTAACCACTCGACCACCGTGCTACCTGGAAGATGAAATAAGATACTTTATTGGGAAAATCCTACTATTGCATTATAAAATATAGCATTTTCATATGAACAGAGATAATACAATAATAGTAGGAAAATATTACTACTATAATAACACACATTATAAGATTATACTACATACAGATTAATTTATGGGGTGTTATAAAAAGTTATAAAAAATGGCTGTGGGGAGGAATGACCTGCGGTCGTGCTCCTTAGTGTCCTCTGCGGCTGTAACAGTCTATTTCAGAAGATGATCTGGGACATGCAGGGGGTTGACAAGGGTTGGCCATTAATTCGCCAACTTCCTTCTGTCAGCCACCTTCTTGATGATGTCCAGGGGCAGCCTAGGAGAGAGACAGCTCTCGTAATCAGCTAATTATGTCTTTTCCTGTCTCTGTCTGTTGACACAATGGCATCTAACACTGCAGAAGTCACCGGTGTCATAAAGAGTCCATAGCAATGACCTGCACAGGAGAGTCCTGCTCGGTCTCCTCAATAAGTGGAGATGATGCGTTGTGTGTCCAGTACACTTTGTCATTGCCGTGAACACCCAGGTATAGAAGAGTCCGCTATCTCAAGGTCTGATATCTGGGTGTTCATCGGTAGTGGAGCTCCTTTGTCTCACTGGTGTTCAAGTGCAATTTCATGCACACTAGTGGACAAAGCCTGAGAACATTGCTAGTGGAAATGTGGTCATTACACATGACCCATGTTTAAAAAAAACCTTGAGTAGATGAATAAGGCTATTAGCAACTCCAGATATCGGCGAGCTTGTAATTTGCATGCATGCTCCCTGTATGCGCACTTCATAATGCTACACAGATAACCATTTACTTACACAAAATAAACACAGTAAGGACACTGATAGATTGTTAGTTATGGGTTGCGCTTCTGATTCTTTATCATGACCAAGTAACGTTAAAAAAACGTTAAAAGCTTCGGCCATGTTCACAAAAATGTCCCAAATTTTCCTCTTGCTGGAACGCCAAACACTTTAGGCAAGTTAGCTGTCCTTCAAACCGGAACAGTCTTCGACAAAGTGCGTATAGCTTGTAACAAGGCATGCATACAAGGAGGTCCGGCTTGCTGTGACATCACTGTGAGCCGACATTAGAAAAAACTCTCTGAAACCCAGCGTTCAGAGTCACTTTCATATATGCAAACCTCATTATCTAAAACTTTGGCATAATTTAACACGACAATACAACATCCTAAGTACATTCATAGGTCAAAAAAGTGGAAAAAGCATATTAGGTTCCCATTCAGTGCAGCATTGATAGTTCCAGCTTGTACATTGTAGCCCAAAGAACAGGGTTTGTTTGTGTAAACTGTCTGAAATGGTTTATTTTTTCCATTATTGTTATTGTGTAGCTGCAAGGGCGATCGAGTGGTTAGCATGCAGGCCACACAGCTAGGAGACCGGAGTTCAATTCCAAATTCGGGCATCTCTGTGTGGAGTTTACATGTTCTCCCCGTGCATGCGTGGGTTTTCTCCGGTTTCCTCCCACATTCCAAAAACATGCTAGGTTAATTGGCGACTCCAAATTGTCCATAGGTATGAATGTGAGTGTGAATGGTTGTTTGTCTATATGTGCCCTGTGATTGGCTGGCTGGCCACCAGTCCAGGGTGTACCATGCCTATCGCCTGAAGACAGCTGGGATAGGCTCCAGCATCCCCCGCTTCTTTATAAAGAAAGAATCCTACTTGATGGAACATTACTCTTAGTGATCAAGTCTGGAACCAGTCAACCGCAATAAACAAGGGATTACTGTATTACAACATTTAACCTAGAAAATATTCTTACTGCTGTAACATAGAATAAGCATTGAATAAGATACAATAATGCGGCTGCATGGTGGTCGAGTGGTTAGGATGTTTGTGTGGTTTGCATGTTCTCCCCGTGCATGCGTGGGCTTTCTTCAGGTACTCCGGTTTCCTCCCACATTCCAAAAACATGCTAGGTTAATTGGCGACTCCAAATTGTCCATAGGTATGAATGTGAGTGTGAATGGTTGTTTGTCTCTATGTGCCCTGTGATTGGCTGGCGATCAGTCCAGGGTGTACAAACAGCTGGGATAGGCTCCAGCACCCCCAGTGAGGTAGAAAATGAATGAATGAAAGATACAATATGAAATAAGGCAACTATTAATTAAGGCAATCAATAGCAAACATTACTCAGCGAAACTCGCATATTTTTGCATATTTCACACAAGAGCTGCTTTCATGACGCGCATATAATGTAATGATATTTCTTTATGCGTTGTATATCAAACAGAATATATAAATGATGTGAAACAGCGACTACCAAGAGCACTCTCCATTGGTACGAGCCTGGAGTTTGTTTTCCAGTGAGAAGATTATCACATTGTTTTTTGATGTGTGGGAAACACAGTGTGCTAGTATGAATTAACTTGACATTGAATAAATAAGCACTCAACCCACACATAATAACATCATCAAAGCTCACATTTATGCATTCACACCCGGCACCAACATTTGGGAACAATGATGAGTGAAAGAAGAACAGGAAATACAGTATGTAAGTCTATTTATGGGCATATTTGACAAATTTCCATGTTGTCCTGTCACACAAAATTATGGTGCATTGAAGCTTCTTTTGTTCGATTTTTGCCTAAAAGATTTTTAACTTCCTTTAGAATCTAAAAGTATATCCTTATTGGATCTTGATATCCAATCAGTAACTGTTACATTTGTTCACTTCCTGCCTTCCATAATACAGTTTAAGGTTTTTTTTTTCCTTTAGAATCTAAAAGTATATCCTTATTGGATCCTGATATCCGGCTCATATTTCCAAGGCTCTTTCCCTCCCTGTAGCACACCCACTCCATTTACATTCATCACCACCCTTCACATTTTGCATCAGCCTCATCTGTCAGTTATTTGTCAGGAATTATGCATAAAAGTAAAATGCCACGCCGCAATTTATGTGACAGGATAGACGTAATTAACAAAATGAGCGCCATACAGGAGAGCGGATTGACATGATGTAAATGATTTAATTAAATCCCACACCCATAATCAGACCTACAAGTAATCACAGTGGAGTGCTGATCGTGTAAAAAGGCTAAAAATAGCGTTTTATTTTGCTACTCATTCATCTCATTCAGAACTAATAAGCGTCAATTAGTAAATGGGTCAGTGAGATAAAGTGTTGGAAAGTAGCACGTTGTCATATGACTTATAACCTTTGATCACATTGACATCAATTGTAGCACAAATAGTGGCTTTCATGTATACAACATTGGTACACAACATTGCATTGAGACTCCAGAAAATATAAAATTTTAATTTTTAATTTTAATGATGTTGACTCTTGGCTGAAAGTTATTTTTATCCAATCTGATATCAACACTCATTTTCAAGCAGGCTGACAACAATAGCTATTAGAAAAATACTTATTTCTGCAGCCATGATGTAGTACTGGCTTCGGGTAGCGAGGATCGGGGTGCTCGTTAAAAAGCTTTGATACCTCACATTACCAACCTCCGACCTGAAATTAAGTTTATAGGATTTAACAGAAAGTGTGCAATAATTATTAAACATTATTTTAATATTAATTGTAATGGTAATGATTTTATTTCATTTAGACATGCATCACATTCCAATTGAGTGCATCCCATAATCAGTTCACAGTTCCACATGTCCAAAAAGGAGTAGGAAGAAGCAAAGCTTATTAAATCTTACCCCTCCATCTGGTACTTTTACAATCGGTAACTGTTACATTTGTTCACTTCCTGCTTTCCATAATACAGTTCAAGGTTTTTTAAATGTATTTTTTTCATTTTTTATTTTCATTTTTTAAATTGGTAATTTAAATGGTAATTGGTTTAATTGGTAATTTTAATTGGTATGACCAATTGTTGTTTTATTAATTTGAATACTTTTAGCACTATTTATTGCAATGCAAAATATGTGACATACATACACAGGTGAAGCTAATCTTGTTCTCCTTTTTGCGTCTTCTTTGAAAAGTAGCCTCAAAGTAACTGTCAAATGACCTGAGAGCAAAGATTATTCAACATCATGGTTTAGGGGAAGGATACAAAAGCTAGGTTAGAGATTTCAGCTAAGGAACTTAATGAGGAAATTGAATTCTTAGTAAGGCTCGGAGTAGCCTCCTAAGAAAAATCTCACATAAGCAGAGGCGACAACATTATAATAATGTAATAAAATACTTAGACTGAAATATTAAAGGCCTCATTAACACCAAGGTCAACTTATAAGTGCTGAAAAAAAATGACGCTGTAATGGATGACCTTCAGATTTGCTCGTTTAACTGTTCCTTGAAAGTTAAACGAACGAGTCTTCATGGCAGGGGTGCTCATTACGTCGGCTGCGAGGCAGTTTGGGTCTATCGCGTAAACATCACTTTGTAGATGTCATATGACATCAGTGATGACATTAAGATTCAGTCTTTCTCCCCTGCGGCATTTTAAGCTGCGCACGGAGATGCCACTTTAAAAAAAAAGTATTTTTCAATGTCATTGCTTTATATAAACTTTATATACCGTATTTTCTGGACTATAAGAAGTATAAGTCGCACAAGGCCAAAAATGCATAACTAGGTACAAAAAACATATATAAGTCACACTGGAGTGTAAGTCGCATTTTTTGCAGGTAATTTATTTTACAAACTACTTGACCAAAATAATAAATAATAATAATAAACAATAATGAAAGAATAGAGAACAGGCTGAATAGGTGTAAAATATGCTAACACAATGTTTATTCAGCTACACAAAAAATAAACAAAACAGAAAATGTGTCCAGTGTTTATGTAACATAAACAGTTTTTTCATTTATAAGTCGTTCTGGAGTATAAGTCACAGGAACAGCCAACCTATGAAAAAAAGTGTGACTTATAGTCCGGAAAACATACATAAAACAATAAAATGCTGTTAGCCCTGTTAACCCTTTAATTTTTAAGTCAAATAAGTCAAGAAGTACGGCTGCACAGTGGTCGAGTGGTTAGCACGTAGACCTCACAGATAGGAGATCCGAGTTCAATCCCACCCTCGGCCATCTTTGCATGTTCTCCCCGTGCATGCATGGGTTTTCTCCGGGTACTCCGGTTTCCTCCCACATTCCAAAAACATGCTAGGTTAATTAGCGACTCCAAATTGTCCATAGGTATGAATGTGAGTGTGAATGGTTGTTTGTCTATATGTGTCCTGTGATTGGCTGGCGACTAGTCCAGGGTGTACCCCACCTGTCGCCTGAAGATAGCTGGGATAGGCTCCAGCACCTTTGCGACCCTCGTGAGGATAAGCGGTAGAACATGAATGAATGAAATAAGTCAAAACTATCAGATTCACACTTTATAAAGATAAGAACCTACCCCACATTTTGCCCATAGACAGCTGTGGTAGGCTCCAGCATGCCTGCGACCCTCATGAGAATAAGTAAATGAATGGATAGAAGAAACAGGTCAAAGATAAAGGTATGACGCTACAGCATCACTTTAAACGACATTGGTAGCTTGACGAGCAGCCAGCATGATGTTAAAAGCAATTGGATGAAAAGAGATAACATCCTTTTCACCAAGAAAAGACATCCGGTGTACTCTTCACTGTCGCTTTCATGACATCTAAGCACCATTTTTGGCCTTCCTTCCGCAAGAGCATCCAATTTGAAGCAAGTCCATCTGCTTGCTAATGTAAGCATCAGACTTCCTTGGGAGAGACAAAATAATGATTCAGTCCTGCATCAAAATGAGAGTGACTTTCTGTGGCTGTATCATAAAGTGTCATCTCATATGGAGTGCCATCAAAGTGCCGAAGCCTTTTGAATCCTTGCTGTGATGTTCACTCCCCTATCGGTGTGTGTGTGTTTGTATGTGTGTGTGCAGCTGAGTTCCCAGGTTGCACGACTCTGTTATGTCTTCCCCCCAGTTTGATACATGTCATATCATTCACTTTAATATCTCCAACATCCCGACAGTTTCATGTTTCGGTTTACAGGGTACTTTGTGTAAGAGACATTCTGCCTCTTACAGCTTAATGCAGGCCGGATGACAAATTATACAAGCGGGCGGTTTGGGTAATTGTGTGGAGGTTTGCATCATCGAGTTCGTGGGATTGGAACAGACCACGCTGAAGCTACTTTTCAGATGCTTGACAGATTTGAAAAAGGTACCAACCAATAGTTTGATTCCGGTGTCGTGTTACGTCTCTCGAATTTAGCACATTTGTTGATCGTTTAACAGCGTTGATGCTTGACTCTCAACATTTGTCAAGAGGTTACTCAAAGTTTTAGTGTCATTTTATTCATCACCCTGGTTTTCATGGAGGTTCGCAGACGAAATTGTGAAAGAAAGACCAAAGCAAGAAAGTACTACCCCTCAAAATTTGTAAAGCGGTTACTCAACGTTCAATGTTAACTTTTAGTTTCATTTTATTCATCACCCTGGCAACACATTCTTAGTGTGTGTTTTCATGGAGGTTTGCAGAAGAAAATGTGAAAGAAAGACCAAAACAAGAAAGTACTACCCCTCAAAATTTGTAAAGCGGTTACTCAACGTTCAATGTTAACTTTTAGTTTCATTTTATTCCTCACCTTGGCAATACATTCTCAGTATGTGTTTTCATCAAGGTTTGCAGACGAAAATGTGAAAGAAAGACCAAAGCAAGATAGTACTACCCCTAAACTTTTGTCAAGAGGTTACTCAACGTTCAATGTTAACTTTTAGTTTCATTTTATTCGTCACCTTGGCAATACATTCTCAGTATGTGTTTTCATGGAGGTTTGCAGAAGAAAATGTGAAAGAAAGACGAAAGCAAGATAGTACTACCCCTCAACATTTGTCAAGACGTTACTCAACGTTTAATGTTAACTTTTAGTTTCATTTAATTTATCACCCTGACAATACATTCTCAGTATGTGTTTTCATGGAGGCTAGCAGAAGAAAATGTGAAAGAAAAAGTAAAGCAAGAAAGTACTACCCCTCATCTCATTTACTGATGTCTCACAGTTTGTCCTTGGCGATGCTGTGCTGTGTTGCCTGGTCATTGTGTAAATTAAATTAGAGTTTGTGATACTCTGCCACCAAACGACTTGATGCCTTCATGTGTTTGCCCACACATGGAGGAGATACCGAGTAACTGTGTGATCAATTTTCATTTCACCATCCGCAGTCAAGATCAAGGAAACCTTCAAGTGAAGAATGATTTTTTTTTCTTTTTGACAGTGAGACAACAATAAATGGAAGCACTAGAATCTGGGAGAAGCAATAACCACTTCAATTTCAGAGCAGAGCCCTTTTACAAATTGACCCTTGTGGTACCAAAGTAATTTTTCTGGACTATTTCTTTTCTCTTTGATAATTTCATCTGTGGCTTCATCTGAAGGACGTTGTAAAGTAAATCTCCTTTGAAATGCTAAATTATTTAAAGCTCTTCTATGTAACCTCACCAATCTTTTATAGCTTAAGTAAATTGCTGTATTTTCCGGACTTTAAGTTAGCATATTTTACACCTATTCAGCCGGTCCTCTATTCTTTTATTGTTAGAACTTGCCCTCCAAGAGGCAAGCCTAATTTTTTTTGGATCAATTTAGAATGTTGAGTTTATAATGAAACTTCAGATCTTGACACATAACAAAAACTTGCTCTGTTACCGCGCAATCCTCACAGCTAGGAGACCAGGGTTCAATTCCACCCTCTGTGTGGAGTTTGCATGTTCTCCCCGTGCGTGCGTGGGTTTTCTCCGGGTACTCCGGTTTCCTCCCACATTCCAAAAACATGCTAGGTTAATTGGCGACTCCAAATTGTCCATAGGTATGAATGTGAGTGTGAATGGTTGTTTGTCTATATGTGCCCTGTGATTGGCTGGCAACCAGTTCAGGGTGTACCCAGCCTCTCACCCGAAGACAGCTGGGATAGGCTCCAGCACCCCCGCGACCCTCGTGAGGAAAAGCGGTAGAAAATGAATGAATGAATGAATTTACTGTATAGTATAAGATTTATGTTTGCTTTATTATCATTATGTAATTATTTTGCTGCCGCTGAATGGAAGTGCTGACAACGACAATGGAATGGACTTCTTGTTTTGGAATGCCAATATCCAAGATTGCAGATGTAGGTCAAAACTGTTTGTTTTTTTTTGCTGATATCGGGGCGATATCAGTTATCCCTAATGTCAATATGAGGGAAAATGGAGCTATTGCAATGTGGTAGTAGCATAGCAATAAAAGCTATGCACTGGCTGCTCAGTGCAATATCGGTTGGCATTAGGGATGTTCCAAGTGTTTCCCCCTCAAATTCCGCACCAATCGAAAGCTTTTTAAAGTGCTAGCCATATGAGACGTTTTTTGGGGGGCATGTTTTGCAGGCATAGCATTCTCATAAAGACAGAAGTCCCACACATGGCAGACATGCTTGTTCTGAATGCTGCAGTGGGGGCGGAGCTGATCCGCATCATAACGCCAGTATCGGGTATATTGATACTGTGCTTTTTTTCCACTGATACCGATTGGTGGACGCTTGATCGTAGCATCCATATTAACACAGAAAAAACTATGTCCACATGTGTATGGTTGTTTTAGGATGGTATGTCATGTTTTGAAAGGATTATTAAAACCAGGGGCGTCACTGGGTTCTGAGGACGGGGGGGCTTAGCCCCCTGGAGATGCAGAGGATATGAATGAATGTAGTAGACATTCAAAAAAATCAAAAATCCAAATAATGAACAAGAACCGTGATATAACTTTCCCACTTTTGGACAGATTTAGTAGAGATACTCAATTGTTTTAGGCCACCATTAAATTGACACAAGTACACACAATCTACACCGCAAAACCGCTGCTCAAGCTCTGCAACCATTCTGCCCAGTGGACAGTCATCAATTATATAATAATCATTATTATATTATTAATTAGCCTATTATTATTACTATCATCATTATTCTTCTTCTGATTATTACTACTACTACTAGTAGTAGTCGGCTAGTATTAACCTGCTTATTGGCTTGCTTATTAGCCTGCTTTTGCCCTATTATATGAAATTTGTTTGTATTTTTTTTTGTAAAAAAAATCTATAAAAATATTTTTTAAAATCTTTAAAAAATATACAATTATTTAGGGGGGCTTAAGAACATTTTAGGCATTTTAAAACTGTAATGTCAATGGGAAAAAAAATTAATTTTCTTGTTAAAAAATGTTTCAACTTTGGTGCTGGTCTGTACTTTTCATGCTCCTGTCCAATAGAATGTTTTTATTATGCATGACTAAAATGATTACGACTTATCCATATGGAGTTATGCAGACATTATTCATTAGGGTTGTGACACTGTGGCTTGCTCTAGGCTGCTCGGCTTTTTGATAGTCGAGCTTGTCTAATGGACAAAAGGAACTACAATAGTGAGTCACATCATGTTGTGGGTTTTTTTGGACTGTAGGAGGAAGCCATATTTCCCAAAGTGAGAACACATGAAGGCAACAGCCATACAATGAAGCCGTACTTGAAGATGTTTCCAACAATGAAAATGCATACAGTGAGCTCCATTTTGTGCCCCCCCTTTTTTAATGTATGTAAAAAAATATTCTACTGTATTAGCTACAGTTTTCAGTAGATTCAACAAATGAAAGATCTTTTATGCAAGCAAGAAAATGTCCTCTGTCAGCAGCTCATTTATTTATTCATCTTCCATGAAAATGCCTCCAGAGACAGCTGACTCGGTGTAGTGCGTTTTTATGTTATGGCCTTATACAGTATGTACAGTATATTACATAATAGAACCATTGCTTTCAGGCTTTTTTTTTTTAACTCTTGTTTATTTTATTCGTCTTTTCTCGTCTATTTATTATAACAGGATTTATTAATGTATTCATCATTTCATTATTTTGGTAATTTAGCTACTATTTATTGATTTACTTTTTTTCTTTTTTTCTTCCATTTTCCGGGTTGCAACTTTTATCACTTTTAGAGCTGTCAATTTGTGTTGTATTTAATGTTGACAACATTTAAATTGTATACATTTGTTATTAAAAAGTAAAAATATTTTTTTATTAAAATGTCATAAAATCATTCTATAAAAATATAAAATCATGACATAAAAAATGTATTAAAAAATAGATGAGTGCAGATAAAATACTAAAATTCACAGTTGAATAGAAAGTGTTTCCGGCATGGATTTGAACATTGCCAGAGATGGTTTATGTGGCTCTAACATGTACTTTGGTGCAAGACCATGAAAAGTTTGTACACAAGCAAAGCTGTTTTAAAGTCTATTTTTCTTCTCACCGGGCTCCCTCTCAGAATGCTGCTGCTCGAGTCCTGACTAGAACCAATATCAGGTACAAGTGCAGTCGGTGACATCTAGGCAAAACGTGTAAACAAAGAAACCAGAAAAGTCTCAAGGAAGTCGGTATCACGTGATGTTGATGTTTACATTTTACTGCGTATGCCCCATTGACTATTCTGGTTGATTATAGCGGCGCATGTAGACAAGAGATTGGAATATTCCTTTCCATGGATACCGTTGCTTTTCATTTGGAAAATTCCATTCGGAAAGAGAAAAACTCCTCATGTAGACGTGGCTAGTGATCAAACATGGTGGCATTGATTTGTGTTGAAGCAAGACTAGTTTTGATTTTGATTTGATTTCCTTAGTGTCACTTCTCAAGGATGTGTGCAAAGATAAAAACCATTACTATCACCATGGTGTGTAGTAGCGATATTCAAATAAACCACAAATGTGTTTTAGTTCAATTTTGGCAAGGATGCATGACGGCATTTTCTATTCATGAAGTCTGTGTAGCAATTTAAGCTGTCAGTCAACGTCTTAAAGGAGCTGCCATGCTTTTTCTTTAATGAGCGTCCTTCCTGCTATCGAGTCACGAGCGGTCGGTTATATCCGGGTCCCATCGGGTCCCATCTCTTCCAGGTTTTAACATATTCCAGGCATGCGTGACCTCAACTACTTGGTGGCTGCCCTTGAAGAATAGTCGCACAAAGCTTTGTGTCCAATCCCCCACCCACTTTCCATCCTCTCCGAGCTCGAACTGCGAGCAGCCTTCAAGAATTCTCTCAATGTGTTGAAAGAGAAGGCAAATGTCCGTTATTGCTTTGAGAAACCATCTATATGATCCATTCTTGTGAAACCTAATGAGATACTATGCTTTCATCTTAATGGAGATGTTCTGTTTTTTGATCCTGATCTTGTATTTCTGAAAGTGACATTGCCGCCTCTTTTAAAAAAAGGATAAAAAAAGCTTAATATCTGGTTCAAAAGATGATTAAAATGCTAAAATATTAAAGGCGCAATTAGCTACCCTTTGTTCTCATTGTGCAGCCGCATATTACTTGTAAGATTGCCATACTCTTTTATTTTTCATTCCGTTCATTGAAGTTAGAAACAATTTTTTACCGACTGTCTAGTCTCTATTTCCAGATTGATGTCATTTTAATAACATAAATTGCAGTTTATTATCAACTCTACCGTTTTGGAAGTCCTCCACAGCGGAGTGGGCGTGCCTGGCGGCGGGTCGTGGGTGGAATAAATTAAAACAGATAGTTTTTGCGTGAAGCACAAAATCCAAGAAATATAGCTGGAATAGGTGCAGATTCTGGAAGATATTTTCGCACCTCCTCCCAGCACCTTTGATTTGAAATATAATAGAGAAAGTGCAAATATCTATGTATTTATCTGTACGGTACAGACCGAACTTGAAACTGAAACTAGCAAAATGCACCAAAATGGAGAGCAGTGAAGCATACAAGCGTATCCAAATTATGGATTATGACAAATGGAAATTTTTATTACATTTGATATTCATACGAGTTAGTCTGTTTGACTTAATTTAAGGCAAAATACAGTTTGGACCTTCGCTGCGAAATAAATTGCATGTTCGTTGGTTGGTTGGTTCGTCCGTTCGTTCATTCATTTTCTACCGATTATCCTCACGAGAGTCGTGGGGGCTGCTGGAGCCTATCCCAGCTGTCTTCGGGCGAGAGGCGGGGTACACCCTGGACTGGTGGCCAGCCAATCACAGGGCAAACAACCATTCACACTCACATTCATACCTATGGACAATTTGGAGTCGCCAATTAACCTAGCATGTTTTTGGAATGTGGGAGGAAACCGGAGTACCCGGAGAAAACCCACATATGCACGTGGAGAACATGCAAACTCCACACAGAAATGGCCGAGAGTGGAATTGAACCTTGGTCTCCTACCTGTGAGGTCTGCACGCTAACCACTCAAGCGCAGTGCAGCCCAATATAATAATATTTTTTTTTTCCTATTTATTTGCTAGTAATATGAATTTCATCTGGGCTGCACATTGGTCGAGTGGTTAGTGCGCAGGGCTCACAGCTAGGAGACCCGGGTTCAATTCCAACTACCCTCGGCCATCTCTGTGTGTGAGAACATGCAAACTCCACACAGAGATGGCTGAAGGTGGAATTGAACGCTGGTCTCCCAGCTGTGAGGTCTGTGCGCTAACCACTCGACCGCTTTGCAGCCTTGCATAAACGTATTGTACTCTAATTGTAGACACCGCTCTATAGGATAAGCGGCATAGAAAATTGACGGATGTACCCCTCCCTGCTCTATAGTTATAATAAATGAATACAAATTACGGTATATGGAACAAAATAAATCTAAGATTTATTTCCTTTCTGTATTATAAAATCCCTCTTCATGTTTCTTGTATGCAGTCCATCTCTTTGCAAGCAGCTCTTGTTGTGCTAATTTGGTAGGCTGGAAGAAGAAACCCCCTGCAACAAGACATTGGCAGGATACGTGATTCTTCCCGACATCCTCAGCTGCTCACATGTCTCTGTTCTCTGCTACTGTCGGAGCGCTGCACCTACGCCAGAAGCTAATTTGATTTGTGTTTGCATCCAACTTGAGTCCTTTTTCCAAGTCGCCTGGGCCCTGTCCTGTTGTCTATTGTCAAGAGTCGTATTTAGCAGTAAGGCTTTTGAATGCTTGAATCCGTGTGATTTGGACACTAGGCCGACCAGATGGGCTCTTTGCTCTCTCAGTCACTTTCCATAAAAGAAGTAATCAGTCAGGTGCTTTGGCCGACACTCCATTGGATTAGTCTGATGTCGCTGTGGTGTGCTGAGACGTTGCTACGACGCAACCTTGGGGAGCCACCAAGGTCCCTCGACTTTGATTGCAGACAAAATGCTTTGGTGACGCTTAGAGATCATTATTTCACATGTTGGTGAGGAAGCTGTATCAGAGTGCGACTCATGCATGGAATCACCCAGAGGACCTTCAATGCTTCCATTATCGTCTTCCTCTTGTTGGAAACATGAATGCATCAGGGTGTTACAGTTGATGGAACCATTGGTAGATGGAATTGTTAATGCCGCACTTTCATTTCCTAATAATAAAATAATACAGACAGCTCAAGGATTTGGAAAATTACCTGCTTCAATTTTTTTACATTTACTCGGTTTCATTTTAAAACTGTTTTTAACCGAATACAATTGGAATATTTGGGTCCATGCATACGCGGCTACTCACTCAGATGTTCGACTTTTCTGGTATCTTTGTTTACACGTTTTGCCTAGATGTCACCGACTGCACTTGTAACTGATATTGGTTCTAGTCAGGACTCGAGCAGCAGCATTCTGAGAGTGAACCCGGTGAACAATTTTATGGTAATGGTTTAATTTCATTTGAACATGCATCAGATTATAATTGAATGCATCACATAATCAGTTCACAGTTCCAGATGTCCAAAAGGAGTAGGAAGAAGCAAAGCTTATTAAATCCTACCCCTCCATCTGGTACTTTTACAATCATTACATTTGTTCACTTCCTGCTTTCATAATATAATTTAAGTGTTTTTGCTTTATTTTACTTTTATTTAATTTTTTGTCACGTACCCAAGTATGAGGTGATATGACCATCCAATGACATAATGGGTACCATAGTAACTGTCAATATAGTGATATATATATATATATATAGTACATCACATCATGTTTTGCATTTTGTTCCCATACAGTGCCAATTGCGATTGTGGTTTACTATACCATACATGCAAACATATACTTTCATAAGCAAAACCGACTACCACATTATTGAGGTGTAATAAAAGAAATAATTTTATGCATTGCTCCAAAGGTTTCCTGCGTCTCCCATTGCTCCGTTATCTCCCCTAACTTAATTGCTCATTAGAACAGAAAATATCTTTGTAATCATACACTGGTCCAAACTGTCTGAAGTTGATTCCAGCTAATGAATTTGACAGAACCATGGTGGTTGATGGCTCTCATCGAAACACACTTGACCGGTTATTAAAACATCCAATTAGAGCCTCTAGTGAGTTTTTGTTTGCTTATGGAAGCACATTTGTGTTTTGTGTTTAAGCCTATCATGACAAAATGATGAATTTGTGGCTTTGTAATTGGGCTGCTGCTGCGGTATTGCTTATTTATGCAGAAAGGCTCATAATATAAAAGCTATTTTAGTTTGGGGGGGGTACACTGGCACTTATGCGTACTTACTGATGGCACCATATTCAAAATCGGATTTATGCATGTTATTTTTCATGTAAAACTTATATTCATCCATCCATTATACTTCGCTTATCCGGGTCCGGGTCGCGGGGGCAGCAGTCTCAGTAGGGAAGCCCAGACTTCCAGGTCCCCGAGCACCTCCTCCAGCTCCACTGGGACCACCATGTTATTTTTCATGTAAAACTTTTTACAAATTACTTTATAAAGTGTAAAAAATATATAGATATGATAAGAAGCATATATACTATATTTGTTTGAAAATATTACATATTACAACAGATTTTTTCGGAGTAAACTGAAAATACTAGGCAGCATTATTCCGCTCAGTACGATACTGGCATGGAAATAGGAGTGCAGAACATTCCAAAAGTGATGAATTTCATTGCTTAATTTTAATTAAAATAAAAAAAAAATTAATTAAAAAAACTGCAATTCTGCATTTAAATGGTGCTGTGTATGTTTTCAACACATGATACATTTTGCAGGAAATAAATATCTAAGCCTTGGTAGAGGTCTGCTTAACGCTGAGTGTCCTTATGGCGTCAAACTGATTTAACATTCTTGTTCTATTCTTTTCCTTCACAGTGGTTGTGCTGTATTTGCAGGGTATCGGCACCAAAGAGTGGAGAGAGGTAAGTTAAATATATGAATATAAAAATTTATTGACTGCCAGATTTGGAGGGAATGTCGGGGTAAGTAGTTCAGAGGAAAAAAAAGCGGACTTGATCAAGTACTCTTGCTAGTATTGGGTCTCACACAAAGTCCCATTCGGGTGTTATAATAATATTTAAGCGTTGCAAAGGGAGCCACAAGAGCCGCGGGTTGCTGACCCCTGTGCTAATGGGTACAGTTTGTAGCATACATGCTCCTTCGTTTAACCGTTTCTTGTCGTTTCAAGAACGTGCTTACAAGTCAATATGACCTTGGCAAGGCATAGAAATTCATGATCAATAATGGATTTATGACTCACCTTTATTCCGCATGTCCAGTGTAATCACAAACTGATTCATGGCACGGCAATCCACACAGAGTAAACATCTTGTCATCAGATCATCCGACCAGGCATGAATGGAAACCTGACAAATGACTTTCTTGCTTTTTCCAAAACCTGCACTTCAATCAATCGAGACAAAAAGTGACATACTATGTGACATTCAATCTGCCAGACACTCTTGGTAGTATCATCTTCATGGCAATGTTTCTGCAGGTGATTTTTCACAATAAAGTCCTGGGGTGACATCAGATGAAATAGAATAAAGTGATTGGTTGATGATGAAAAGGCCTACTATTACTCCCCTAATAGTACTTGTATTCTATTGTATTTATGTGTATGTGATTCCTTAATCATTTTGTTATGAATCCGTCAAAAATCATTGTTGATTGACATTTGAAAACAATGCAGGATTTACTCGTGGGTCGATATGGCAGAGGTGTGATAGGTTTTGAGGTCCAGGGCACTTCCATGTGAGTCCTTTTGATAATGAATAAGGTGAGGACACAGTTGATAGCGTTGCCTATGTGTCCAGGGCACTAAAGACATGAGTGGAGGTATTGTAGCCGTGGCGAAGCAGTGGTGAAATCAATAGCTCATTACATGGTGCTTTCGGGGCCAGACCGCGGAGGCGAGGCTGGTCGTCCACCGGGGGAATTAGTGGCATGAGAGATGAAAGGGACGGCTTGGCCCAGAAAGGAGGTTTGGACCTGGACTTGTGCGGGATAGGGTGTTTCTGGCTCTATTACAGTCTTCTGATTTCTCATGGGAGGCAATATTTAGAATCACTCTTTCAGAACATTTTCATTGAGATTTGTGTGTATTAACACTATTAATTATAATAATATATCCATTTTATTTCCTGTTTATTTGCTAGTAATATGAATTTAATCTGGGCTGAACATTGGACGAGTGGTTAGCATGCAGGCATAACAGCTAGGAGACCCGAGTTCAATTCCAACCACCCTCAGCCATCTCTGTGTGGAGTTTGCATGTTCTCCCCGTGCATGCGTGGGTTTTCTCCGGGTACTCCGGTTTCCTCCCACATTCCAAAAACATGCTAGGTTAATTGGCGACTCCAAATTGTCCATAGGTATGAATGTGAGTGTGAATGGTTGTTTGTCTATATGTGCCCTGTGATTTGCTGGCCCGCCTTTTGCCTGAAGACATCTAGGATAGGCTCCAGCACTGCCGTGAGGATAAGCGATAGAAAATGAATGAATGAATGAATTTCATCTGATGTTTTGACTTTTTTTTCCATTTTTTTAGTCTGGACGGACGGAGGTGATCGATAACACCCGCAATCCAGACTTTGTCAGGAAGTTTGTCTTGGATTTCTTCTTTGAAGAAAAACAAAATCTAAGATTTGACGTGTAAGTACACATATGTCTTTTATTATGTACTTTATTCACATGAATCAAATATGCTTGGCATTATTAGGGATAATATACCATATAATGGCTATCCAATGGCTGGGCTGTACCGTATTTGACGTGTGTTCCATATGGGGGTATAAGTGATCCTACTTAATGACAATATAATCATACTGTGTCACATTAGTAAGCCATTCCTCCAATTTGACCACATTGTTTCTTTACGGCAGGTACAATGTGGACTCCAGAAGCTGTAACATTTCCAAACACGTACGTACAGTATATCAAAGTCATATTACAGTTTTGAGTCAGTGCCGCCATCTCCTATCAAGTGTTGTGTTGTGTGGACTGAACAACCGATATGACTCAGCGGCAATAAAGTGTCATTCAGAATTCAGTGTAGCGTGAGCCATTCAATTGACTTTATTTTTTCTTTTTTCTTGACCAAAATATCAATCATATCTGGAGAGCAGAAGGTGAGTGGTTTACGATTACATTGTTGGTGCTCATCCTGCAGTCATTCCATGATTTATGTACTTGAACTAGTCTTGCTTCATTATTGCCTTGTCTGCCATTTTCCAGGCTGGAAAAAAAGCTATCATAGTTTTTCCTCATGTTGTCTTTCTTCCGCCTTGTCCAGAGAAACGAGGGGTTAACCAGCCAGCCAATCAACCACTCAGATGTCCTGTTATCTGTCTTTATTATTCCAATTAATTCTTTATCTCGGTGGCACGGCGGTCGAGTGGTTAGCATGCAGTCCTCACAGCTGGATAATATATATATATCAGATATATTTTGTGTAGGTTATTGTGTGTAGCTGCTCTATTGGAGTCCACAACTCAATACAAAGTATTAGCATAATAGATCCCCTTTAAATCTTTTAGTTCAGCTCATAAAAAATGGGAGCAAAAACATGTTTCGCATTTTTATTTTTGTTGTAGTAAATGTTGAGATGTTAAGATCTGCTTCTTCCTACTCCCTTTCAAAGTAGTATATACAGTAAATGTGATATACTATTAAATATGATTGAAATAAAGTAAGTCTGCACGGCAGACAAGCGGTTAGCGCGCAGGCCTCACAGCTAGGAGACCTGAGTTCAATTCCACCCTCGGCCATCTCTGTGTTGTTCTTCCCGTGCATGTGTGGGTTTCCTCCCGGTACTCCGGTTTCCTCCCACATTCCAAAAACATGCTAGGTTAATTAATTAGCGACTCCAAATTGTCCATAGGTATGAATGTGAGTGTGAATGGTTGTTTGTCTATATGTGCCCTGTGATTGGATGGCTGGCGACCAGTCCAGGGTGTACCCCGCCTCTCGCCCGAAGACAGCTGGGATAGACTCCAGCACCCCCGTGACCCTCGTGAGGAAAAAGTGGTAGAAAATGAATGAATGTATGAAATAAAGTAAGTCTGCACGGCAGACAAGTGGTTAGCGCGCAGGCCTCACAGCTAGGAGACCCGAGTTCAATTCCACCCTCGGCCATCTCTGTGTGGAGTTTGCATGTTCTCCCCGTGCATGCGTGGGTTTTCTCCGGTTTCCTCCCACATTCCAAAAAAGTGCTAGCTTAATTGGCGACTCCAAATTGTCCATAGGTATGAATGTGAGTGTGAATGGTTGTTTGTCTATATGTGACCTGTGATTGGCTGGCTGGCCACCAGTCCAGGGTGTACCCCGTCTCTCGCCCAAAGACCGCTGGGATAGGCTCCAGCACCACCCGCGACCCTCGTGAGGAAAAAGCGGTAGAAAATGAATGAATGAATTCTTTATCTCACTATTATCTTCCTATTTTTATTCAGGATTTTCTGGGCCAGACGTTTTGCACCCTGGGAGAAATCATTGGCTGCACCGGAGGACGCCTGGAGAGGAGTCTCTCGTAAGTCATGCAACATAATCTCGTTTATACTAACATAATTACATGTCACAAATTAATTCACCATGTTTGCTATTGTATATCGAACCATAGACATAATAGAATTTATGCTCATGAATACTGATGGCCAGCCCCATGATGGAATCTTAAACTGCAATAGACTCAGTGTATTGCCAATACTGGTTTTAATCTGTTAGATTGGAGTGTCAATGGGCCAGATCACGTTGAAACATCATTGCAGACCGCAGCGCTAAAGTATGTGTGTAAACTGAATTATACATAGGCATAGGCGCCGTAGGAAGGCTTTGTCCTAGTCCATAAAGGGATGCTTGGTGTACAACTTGCACAGAACACTGACCTCAACCCTTTCCCCAGCACCATACACATTAAAAATCAGATTCATATTAAACATATGCAGCCCCAAAAACACACATTATTCATGGTTGTGAAATGAATGCAAAAAGTTTGACACATTTTGATGTCACCAAAGGTCATGAGCTTGAATCAAAGGCATTTTGTACATGGCGTGTTACACCCACAAACGTAATAACTGCCCACAAATATAATAAACCACAAACGTAATACAAATCTGCAGCTTTGAATGTAATAATCCCGCAAACATCATACATTTCCCACAAACGTAATAAAATTTGCCTACTGCAAAGGTAATACTGAATTTCCTGCAAATGTTGAAATGAAATTATTACATATGTGGGAAAGTGAAAATCTGTAAATGTAATAACTTCCCACAAATGTAATATGAGACAAAATAATGATCTTTGTGGTTGTTGTTGTTTGTTCTTTCTTATTTTAATGAGGGAGAAGGTGTAGATGTCATTTTGAGGATTTTAACAAGATAATTATTTTTTTCCTTTTTTTGTGGAAAAAATATTATTCAAAGAGTATCATTTGAATACATTAATGGAATCTTTAATTATTACATTATAATTTATTTTAAATTACGCATATGCGTTTTAAATTAAAAAGATAACATAATTGTGATAATTGCAATTTTTTTAATTACAATTATTATTACTATTATTATATTTTATTATTTCTCTTGATTATTTCTTCCCCATATACACACAAAATCACACATACAATAATATACTGTAACTAAAACGCACATGTACGCCCACAAAAACAGTTCCGTATTACGTTTGCAGTGGGAAAATTTTATTACGTTTGTGGGAAATTTATTACATTTGCGGGATTATTACATTCAAAGCTGCAGATTTGTATTACGTTTGTGGCCAGTTATTACGTTTGCGGGTGTAACAGGGTGCATTGATACTACTTTTATTGTTTTATTCATAGTCCATATGAAAAGGAAAACAATACATCCCGTCTTCACACAATATTTACTTTCAATTCAAAACTTAACTATGTTGTAATTTTTTTTTTAATTCACTCTTGAATTCCTTCGGGGCCCAACAAATGTACTAAAAGGTCTCCTTATGAAATATTGATGAGCTGATGTTTCCTTTCAAAATGTGGAAACCTGTGCTGTGTGCTTGATAACAGTTTGCTTGTGCTCTCGCTTTTGAAAGTACCTTACGTCCTACTTGGAAATAGCTATTGACCATAGTAGTTTTCATTCTAAATTTGTATTGGTACATGTGTCTGTATTTATTCTGTATACCTTTTGAGTATTAAGTGACTGTGTGATGAATTTTGTGTTATTTTGTAAGATGACACCGTGAGTCACTTAAATAATAATAATAATAATAAAATAATAATAACAATGTGGCGAATAAATAGATGTAATCAAATATGAACAGTAAATTGCACAAATAATCTTAATAATTTTGAATTTTTTATATTTTGTATTTTATATTTTATATATTATATTATTAATTATTATATATATTATATATTATAGTATATTATACTTTTATATTGAGAAATGACCTCCTGCAATTTCCAATGGCTTGACAAGCTCTTTGTGAATATTTAAATCATGTAAAGATGTTTTTAAACATCTTTACATTGTTAAACTTAGTCGGAGTAATATTATGTTTAATATGTATCCAGATTGTTGATATCTTTAACAACAAGAATGTTGCTTCTCCTGGACCTCCATTTAGTTTCATGTAGAATAAGTTTCAGGACCAGCCAAACCATAAAACCGAAAACTAATGTAATTAATATTTATGTTTACTATTTATGCGTACCGATTGACTGAGATGCAGAGATTATTTACTATTCACCCCCCCCCCCCCCCCACAGCCCAATGAAACATATCTTGATTTTGAATGAGTCTCTGTCCGTGGTGCTCTTTCAGAAAATGACAAATAATTACAAATTTCCCATGGCTTGTTGGTCCAACAAGTGCTGTCGCTGACAGATGAAGAGTGCCACAGAACAACACTCATCTTATTTGCCAAGATGCTCAGCACCAACGAGCAGGAAACACTAATTCCCACTTTAAAGCATGCCAACTGCGGACAGATCTGTGCTTTACAAGCTAACAACTCATTCTTGCCAGTTGGAAAATAAACACATGGATATTTATTCAGATTTGTTCTCTCCCTATGATCCAAAATTGAGACCAAAAAAGACAATCACCGGTTTCAATTTACTGAGCTCATTACACACAACATGCTGTAACAGTTTGATTATTCTTTTGTTTTCTTGATGCGGCAATATTAAATGGCAATTGCTTGAATTTTGGGATGAAACTATCCCCTCAGAAGCAGCTAGGGTTTTCTTGTCTGGTCTTAGCAGAGCAGGCCAGATGAGACCTGAATGGCCGCACCAGATGGCAGGTAACGCTTTGCCTGGGAGACAAGTGCATGTGTGTGTGTGTGTGTGTGTGTGGTGGCTCTAGGGGGGGTTTGTTCAGGATGGAAAAAATGGTAGATTGCTACGATTTCATGAATAATATCATTGAAGTCACTGCACTAATGCTTGCGTCATTAATCTGTTCCAGAAGGGCTGGCTCTAATCGAAACATACTCTTTTTTTTTTCCAGAAGATAAATATTTTCCGGACATCTTTTCGGAATATTAACACAAAACAATATAGTCCATCAATATGCTGGAACTTTTGTTGTGTACATTTTTGATATAAAAACACACTCATCAGGTCATAGCAACCAAGGTTCAATTAAAAATGGACACAACTAAATCATTAATTCATTTTGTGCCACTTATCCTCATGAGGGTTGCGGGCATGCTGGAGTCTATCCCAGATGTATTCGGGCACATATAGATAAAAAACCATTCACACTCACATTCATACCTATGGACAATTTGGAGTCGCCAATTAACCTAGCATGTTTTTGGAATGTGGGAGGAAACCGGAGTACCCGGAGAAAACCCACACATGCACGGGGAGAACATGCAAACTCCACACAGAGATGCCCGAGTGTGGAATCGAACTAGGATCTTCTAGCTGTGTGCCTGTGCGCTAACCACTCGTCCACCACGCAGCCCCACAACAACTAAATTATATGAATGATAATTAAAACATAGATGGAAGGTTCAGGTTTGGACCAAGGCCGATTAAATTTGAAGCCTAACTATCATTGTTAACTTAAGGACCCTTTAGGACCCTCTCTGTGGTAATAAGTGCTGGTCATATTCAAATCCAGATGCCATTAGAACCTTCAAATATAGAAAAAAAATAGTAGGGAATTTATGTTGGGGCTGCACGGCGCTCAAGTGGTTAGCGTGCAGACCTCACAGCTAGGAGACCGGAGTTCAATCCCACCCTCGGCCATCTCTGTGTGGAGTTTGCATGTTCTCCCCGTGCATGCGTGGTTTTTTTTTTTTCCAGGTACTCCGGTTTCCTCCCACATTCCAAAAACATGCTAGGTTAATTGGCAACTCCAAATTGTTCATAGGTATGAATGTGAGTGTGAATGGTTGTTTGTCTA
Source organism: Doryrhamphus excisus (assembly GCF_030265055.1). NCBI lineage: Eukaryota > Metazoa > Chordata > Actinopteri > Syngnathiformes > Syngnathidae > Doryrhamphus > Doryrhamphus excisus. Next base: position 14,159,565 of record NC_080475.1, on the reverse strand, counting down.
TATGTGCCCTGTGATTGGCTGGCGACCAGTCCAGGGTGTACCCCGCCTCTCCAAATTTAGGCACCTGCCTACTTTCTGTAAATCCTTTATTTGTTTATCTGTGTTCGTCTGCTGTATGATATATTTAACTGAAATTGCTAATCCCAACAACCAGTGATTTGTAAAGAAAAATCAGGGGTGCCCAAACTTTTTCATACCACTATGTAACAAATTTAACTGGTAGTATTTCTTACTATCTTTAAGCATAACTTCCTTAAGACGAAAAGCCTTGTGGTGTATTTTTTTTTCCCTTTTCAAGATGATATTCAAAGGTCATCAAGCATCTGTGCACAGTAAAATGCAACCGCACTACAATGGCCTCAAGTGTATACGATTGCTGGTCTAAGTGGGTTACCGACATCTTAGACAGTGGACACAATTATGCCTTCATTTAATGCCAACCTATTGAAATGTATAAAGCAGGCATTCAGTAGAGGATGCACAATGGCTCCTCCATCTTTCACTCTTTTTTGCTTAACTGCCAGAATTTTCCCTCCAGAAATTTGTAGTGTACACTAAAAAAATCCACTTCGCACTGTGCTAAAAAATGGCTCTTTTTATTGCTGACAAATGCATTTTTTTGTGTGTTTGGTCACAGAACTAAAGACATCTCACCAGCTGCCCACAATCACACACACTGCCCTCCACCGACACTTTGCACCAACAGACTGACCAGCAACTCATGTGCAAAAATTCTGACTATTATCGTCGCATTACACAGGCGGCCATGCAGACACTTACTCACGCAGAGAAAAGAAAAATGGTTTTCATACATCTGCTCAAAATTTAAAGGGCACCTTTTATGCTTTTTCACTTTTCTGACCTATAAATGTTAGTGTCTTGTGTTTAAACATTGCAGAAGTTTCAGATAATTAGGTTTGTGCTTTTGGAAGTGAGCCTTGAAAGAAGTTTGGGATGGCGCTGACAGCCCAGTTTGTCAGTTGAGTTTTTTCTGAGAGTCCTGTGATGTCACAGTGAGCCAGACTTCCTTATATGGGCGTACCCGGATTCAAGCTGTAGGCCTGCCCTCCTCTTTGTCAACACTGCATTTTCACCGTGTTAGCACGGAGAAATGTTTTCCAGGAAATGTTTCTTCAGGTTTGAGGGAAGACTAACTTTCCTAAAGAGGCAAACATCAGGGAAAAAATTTTGGAGTTGCAGATTCCTGGCCAGCAAGAGAAAAATATGGAACTGTTTTGTGAACATGGCCAAACTGTTGCTGAATGCCTTTCCAACTTTACTTGGTCATGTTGAAAAGTCAGAAGAACAAGCTCTAAGTAATATTTTATCAGTTACCTAACTGTGTTTTTTGTTGTGAAAACAAATCATCTTTTTATGATACATTCCTGAGAGTCGAAGCGTGTTGTTTGGCTCCTACATCTATCTTAAAATTGGATTATAACAAAAACATTGCAGAGACAAACCCAATTTTATAAAGTTAAATTGGGATCAGCCTTGGAGAACAGAGAGGTCTCAAGGGCACAATGAAAGAATGTTGGCTGTTCAAGTTTTATGGTGCATTCACAGTCGAGTTTTGTTCGAACCAACATTGCTCCGTTTGCTCTGCTAGTGCAGTTTGTTTGGTCAAGTGTGAAAGTGATCATCTAAAACCTGCTTTGCATCAAAGAAGTGTACCAAGATTGCTTGAGAGATTGGTTTTGGTCTGCTTGCAAGTGAATTCTGGTGGACTAATAATAGACCAGGGGTCGGCAACCTTTTCCATCAAAAGAACCATTTTGCCACCTCTTCCAGGCAAAACAAACAAACAAAATCGTCAGGAGGAACAAAACATTACACTGCTTATAAACTCATGAAAACCTTTTAAAAATATTACCTTTGATTTTCAAAATCCTCTGATATTTTTACGAACGATTATTTCAAAAAATAATTTAATTTAATTTAATTTAATTTAATTTAATTTAATTTAATTTAATTTAATTTAATTTAATTTAATTTAATTTATTTCAACTTGGTGACTCCAAATCGTCTATATGTGCCCTGTGATTGGCTGGCAACCAGTCCAGAGTGTACCCCGCCTCTTGCCCGAAGTCAGCTGGGGTAGGTTCCAGCATATCCCCGCAACCCTAGTGAAGATAAGCGTTCTAGAAAATGAATGAATAAATGAACTAATATGTCATGTATTCTCCATCTGTGAATGTCTTCCCATTTCATATGCAGCCCAATGTTGCCAACTTGGCCAATTTCTCTCTGAATCTGGCAACATTCCAAACCATCTTGGTGACTTAAAAGCGACTCACGACAAATCTAAAGTCTTTTCCTGACGTCGTTGTGAGAATTTTCTGGTATTGGGAGACAAGGAGAATTAGGAGAAAGTGAAAGCACATAGTGTTCTGTGCGGTGAGTGTACTTGTCAGCCATCTGCAGCGGTACATTATCTGCCTCACCGTTGGCGATTAGAGTGTCACGGGCTCCGAGCACATAGCGACAGCACTCTTCTCCTTTTAAAACATATTGCTATGCTTCTGTTAATGACGCGCTTTGATTTTACTGTGCAGTAAATTGCTTCAGACTCAACTCACAACTCCCTCACCTTTTTTTTTTTCCTCTCATGCAGTGAGAATGACATTCAGTACCAATAGCAGCCCTCCTTTGTTCATCCAATCAGCAGTCAGAATGCAGTCTAGTTATCACGGCTTGTTCGCAAGTTGGATCCAATATGCAGGGAGGAGACCGATGTGGTTCTTGAATTCAAGTCAAAGGTCGAGTGCTGGAAGTCGTGACTGCTGAGGTAATTAGCGAGAGTGGCAGGTGTGTCTCGTGGCTCCGCCCACGACCAGGAACAGAGGTGTCTATAACAGAGCAGAGGTCAGAAAAATTCAGACAAGGACACTAGATGCATTAACGGACTTGTGGACTTTGGATAGTTCACATTAATTTTGAAAACGCACAGTCGGCTCACATGCGGTTGGCGGGTTGCCGACCCCTGTAATAGACCATAGTCGACTGCAAAACAGCCATCATTCATTCTCTACCGCTTATCCTCATGAGGGTGCTGGAGCCTATTCCAGCTGTCTTCCGGCGAGAGGCGGGGTCCACCGTGGACTGGTGACCAGCCAATCACAGGGCACATATAGACAAACAACCATTCACACTCACATTCATACCTATGGACAATTAGGAGTCGCCAATTAACCTAGCATGTTTTTGGAATGTGGGAGGAAACAGGAGTACCCCGTGAAAACCCACGCATGCAAACTCCACACAGGTTGAATTGAGGGTGGAATTGAACTCGGGTCTCCTAGCTGTGAGGCCTGCACGCTAACCACTCAATCCACCGTGCAGCCCAACAGCCATTATGTGTTAACTAATTAATTTCTGAAATAAGTGATATAAGCAGGGTGCGACAATCGCTCCCCAGTATTGTGTGGTTTTTAGTATTTTAATAAACGGGTATCAAATATGTACATTTTTCCCTGACTTGGACATTCCATTTGAAGATGGACTGCTGTGGTATGCAAGTGCCGTGTTCCAACAAATACGCGTCACTGTGTTCAACTTTCTGTTTAGCCTGAAATGTTTTCCTTTTCTTTTGTTGCCTTGTTTTCTTTTGCTTCATCAACCTTGCCATTCGCTTCTTTCTTCTTCCTCTGTGTGGGCGACAAAAGTGGATCCTTGAGGCCTCGACGCAAAATTAAACAAAAAAGTTTTTGGCGGCACAGTGGTCGAGTGGTTAGTGTGCAGGCCACACAGCTAGGAGACCTGAGTTCGAGTCCACCCTCAGGCATCTCTATGTGGAGTTTGCATGTTCTCCCCGTGCATGCGTGGGTTTTCTCTGGGTACTCCGGTTTCCTCCCACATTCCAAAAACATGCTAGGTTAATTGGCGACTCCAAATTGTCCATAGGTATGAATGTGAGTGTGAATGGTTGTTTGTCTATATGTGCCCTGTGATTGGCTGGCCACCAGTCCACCTCTTGCCCAAAGACAGCTGGGATAGGCTCCAGCACCCCCGCGACCCTCATGAGGAAAAGCGGTAGAAAATGAATGAATGAATGAATGTCAAGGCTGCATGGTGATCGAGTGGTTAGCGCACAGGCTTCACAGCTAGTAGACCCAAGTTCAATTCCACCCTCGACCATCTCTGTGTGGAGTTTGCATGTTCTTCCCGTGCATGCGTGGGTACTCCGGTTTCCTCTCACATTACAAAAACATGCTAGGTTAATTGGTGACTCCAAATTGTCCATAGGTATGAATGTGAGTGTGAATGGTTGTTTGTCTATATGTGCCCTGTGATTGGCTGGCGACCAGTCCAGGGTGTACCCCGCCTCTCACCCAAAGACTGGGATAGGCTCCAGCACCCCCGTGACCCTTATGAGGAAAAGCGGTCGAAAATGAATGAATCTGACCATTTTAATTTGGTGGATGAGTGGTTAACACGCAGGCCTCACAGCTAGGAGACCTGAGCTCAATTCCACTCTCGGCCATCTCTGTGTGGAGTTTGCATGTTCTCCTTGTGCATGCGTGGGACTCCGGTTTCCTCCCACATTCCAAAAGCATGCTAGGTTAATTGGCTGGCGTACCCCGCCTTTCGCCCGAAGACAGCTGGCATAGGCTCCAGCACCCCCGTGACCCTTGTGAGGATAAGCGGTAGAAAATGAATGAATTTGGAAAATTAGAGTTAATATAATAATATGACAAGGAAGCTGTCCAAGCACATCGTTTGGTCCCACAACATAAATGCTAAAAAACATTAAGCATTTAATTATAAACACATACAAAATATTGCTTCAGATTATCAGCCATTTATTGGTCCGCAAGCATGCTGATGTCCTGACAGGCTCATTTGTCTTTGGACCTCCTACCTCAGGATGGGATGAGAGAAATGGGTCACACATCAGTAACCTCCAAAGAAGCAGGTTATTTCTTTCTAATGAGACAAAGACATGGCGAGCGTGAGCGACTGCAAAAAAAGAACATGCCTGTCTAATCCCAATCCACACAAGGCTGTCTTGGCAGACAGTGGGATTATTAATAGATCAGCCTCGTTTTTTTCCACACTTACACACTTAATTTGGGTTGCTTTGCTTGTTGTTCGCTTCTTTTAATGTAAATGTTTCTTATCCCACTCGTGGTGAGTCTCTTTTGGTATAGTTGGTATAATCCACCAGATTCGGTTTAAAAATAACCTGTGGCGCTCCCACAGCGCTGCTTGTGTATCCCTGCTCTTTATATCCCACGAACTTCCACATTTATCTTTTCAAAAGGGAGTGCATTTTGAATCATTATTATACATTTGCCGCCTCAGCTGGTACCCCATATTCCGGTTGCCAAGGCAACACACAGGTAAGTGGAAAGGAGTGCTTAGTTTGCCGCACAGCATGGAGTCCGTTTCTAAAAGCGGTGACCCTTTAAAAGCAAACACCCACTGACATGAGGAGGCAACCAGAGACCTACATCATTTGGAAATGTCTGTTTATTTGATTGCGGCAGTGGTGGGAAAAAAAATTCCAACAATGAATATATGTTCTGGATTTTTTTCGACATTTTTGTGTTGTGTGTAGGCACCTGAAGTGCAGACTTCTAAATCACAGCACATATAGCGAGGAGGAAGCTGCCTCTTTCTCATCCTCCTCTTCTATCAATTGCTTGTATCTCGGCATCGATGTCCTCCCCCTCTCTGCTCTACTGGGTTCTCAACTTGCTCACACCTTCCTTTACCTGCCTACCTCGTCTCCATCCCTCTGGGCTTTAACCGTGTCTGATCTATCAGAGGCTCCTGACAGCTGTCTATCCCCGGAAGGCCGCCATCACAGACATTGACCTTATGGAAAGAATAGTAATTATGCTCCTTTGGCCTCCGACGGCTTTTAAAAACGTCTGTTCCTTCAGGCTGTGTTGCTTACATGTTTTTATTTGTTGTGGCAGAGATGGCAATTTAATATCAAAGCCATGGACAGGAAGTGTATTGAAGCAACATCTGAAGGGAATAATCTGACACTTTGATTATATTCTTTTGTTTTTCACGTGGGAGTGTGTGTATGAGCTTAAGCGAAAAATTATTCAACACTATAGCGCCATATCTTTGACCTATGTCTAAACACGATAAACTACACAGAAAACTTCTAGATTCTGCTTCTGACCCACCCCCACTCCGCTCTGATTGGTCCGTGTCCATGTTTGCTGAGTGTAGGCAATCTACAGCCCATGTAATGCTAGGAGTCCAAATGTCACAAACAATCCGCGTATTGGAATCCACTGGAATGAAATGGCTCGAGCCAAGTTGTGCCAATGATGCTAGGATGCCAGTTGGCGCCAAAGATTATGTGATTGTCGCATAGTGGATCGCTGTGGTGCCGAATAACGGCAACATGCCGAGTGAACATTAATTCAGTACCGCAATGAGCCACTACGCGCCAATCACATAATCTTTGGCGCCAACTTGCATCCTAGCATCATTGGCACAACTTGGCTCGAGCCATTTCATTCCAGTAGATTCCAATACGCGGATTGTTTGTGACATTTGGTTCCACTGGGTTGATTTTGAAATTTTCTTGCTGCCAAACTCAAATTTTGCTGCCGTTACGGGCCACCACAAGCCAGTTGGGAGGCACTTTGAGCCACTGCACGCCACTATGCACCTTATCAACACTATAGCGCCATATCTTTATCTTTGACCTATGTCTAAACACGATAAACTACACAGAAAACTTCTAGATTATTTCCATGGACTGCTTCTGACCCACCCCCGGTCCTCATCTAGGTATGCCCACTCCGCTCTGATTGGTCCATGTCCATGTTTACTGAGTGTAGGCAATCTGCAGCCCATGTAATGCTAGGAGTCCAAATGTCACAAACAATCTGCGTATTGGAATCCACTGGAATGAAATGGCTCGAGCCAAGTTGTGCCAATGATGCTAGGATGCCAGTTGACCCCAAAGATTATGTGATTGGTGCGTAGTGGCTTGTTATGGAGCCGAATTAATGTTTGCTCGGCATGTTGCCATGTTGCCGTTATTCGGCGCCAATCACATAATCTTTAGCGCCAACTTGCATTCTAGCATCAATGGCACAACATGGCTCAAGCCATTTCATTCCAGTAGATTCCAATAGGCGGATTGTTTGTGACATTTGGCTCCACTTGGCAGATTTTTATGTGATTAGCGCGTAGCTATAGCGCCAAATTAATGTTGCCGTTATTCGGCACCACAGTGAGCCACTACGCGCAACTTGGCTCGAGCCATTTCATTCCAGTGGATTCCAATAGGCGGATTGTTTGTGACATTTGGTTCCACTTGGTTGATTTTGAAATTTTCTTGCCGCCAAACTCAAATTTTGCTGCTGTTACGGGCCACCACGAGCCAGTTGGGAGGCACTTTGAGCCACTGCACGCCACTAGGCACCTTATCAACACTATAGCGCTATATCTTTATCTTTGACCCATGTCTTTCTAAATTGTTGCAGTAACACGATAAACTACACAGAAAACTTCTAGATTTTTTCCATGGACTGCTTCTGACCCACCCCCACTCTGCTCTGATTGGTCCGTGTCCATGTTTACTGAGTGTAGGCAATCTACAGCCCATGTACTGCTAGGAGTCCAAATGTCACAAACAATCCGCGTATTGGAATCCACTGGAATTAAATGGCTCGAGCCAAGTTGTGCCAATGATGCTAGGATGCCAGTTGGCGCCAAAGATTATGTGCTTGGTGCCTAGTGGCTCGCTGTGGCACCAAATTAATGTTCGCCAATCACATAATCTTTGGTGCCAACTTGCATCCTAGCATCATTGGCACAACTTGGCTCGAGCCATTTCATTCCAGTAGATTCCAATAGGCGGATTGTTTGTGACATTTGGTTCGACTTGGTAGATTTTGAAATTTTCTTGCCGCCAAACTCTATTTTTGCCGCCGTTTTGAGCCACTGCACGCCATTAGGCACCTTATTGGCCACAGCAAATTGCCACGAACTGCCACCAACTGGCGTCGGCCCAGTGGACTCCTAGCATAAAGATGTCAGTAGAACTCTATAAAACCGAACGTGCAGATCCATCAGAAACTTTTTTCAGGGCTCACTTCCAAATGTGCAAACCTCATTATCTGACACTTTGGCATCGTTTAACATGAGAATACAACATTTATAGAAAAGCATTACAGGTCCCCTTTAAGGTAATAGGTAATAGTTAAAGTTGTATTGCAGAAATAGCAGGCAAGTGGTTAGTTGATTCTTAATGTAAACAGTAAGGAGAAATAACCTAAGCTAATCGAATGTAACAACAATTTAGCTTCGTGACCGGAGGATAGAGCTGCACAAACAGTGTCTGGGCATGCTGGAGCTATTGAAAAGAAAGTATAGGTTTTTCAAGGTGACCTGACTCCTGATGTATCTTTCATAGCCCCATTAGTTGTTGGGGTGATAGCAGGCGCAATGACTTTGCAAACACTCTTAATGGCAATGTCGTTACTTGTAATTTGGATGTAGATTGGAACAATTCCAATTAGGGACGGGGTATTAATTATATAACTTGTTGCCTTTTACTTAGAAGTTTAGTTTCAGTGGAGCTTTATGTACAGTAAGGCTGCTTTGTTTGTCTTTTTGGTTTTATCATTAAAATATAATAAGGAAGGCATGCTCAATGGTTTGTTTTATGCAGACCATTTATTGTTTGATTGACATCATTTATCATTTGATTAACCTTTTTGTGTTTTTACTGTAATCACTGCACAGAAAAGGGAAATAAACATGTGTTCATTACCATGCAATATAACAAATATAAGCCCCAGTCCTTGCACTTGTGTTTTCCACTCATAAAAACAAATGATCCTAATAAGCTACAACTTTTACATGTCTTCAAAGTTATGACTTTGTAAATCCTGTGGGTGGCGGCAGCAGTATACTGAGTAATTTAACTCACCGTTTCACCGCCACGGTTTCCTGTGTAATGATGCCAGGTCAACATAATAACAAGACCTGCTCTTTGTTTGCAGCTGGGGAAGCTATGAAGCAGATATTAAAAGTTTATTTTGTACGTATCACAAAGTCTGAAAATAAGTGTGCATTCACACTAGTCATTTTCATTTTGTTAAAATGAACAGTAGTCCCTTTGCTCTGCTCGTACAGTTCCGATGGTCAAGTGTGAACATGGTTATCCGAACCAGCAGTACGGTTCACTTGAGCTGAAATATGCAGTATTTATACTTTTATTACTATACCAGTATGAATGCAAGGTGAATGAGTACCGAACCACAAATTGGACACTGTCTCAGGGTATTCATTCATTCATTCATTTTCTACCACTTTTTCCTTGCGGGGGTGCTGGAGCCTATCCCAGCTGTCGAGAGGCGGGGTACACCCTGGACTGGTGGCCAGCCAATCACAGGGCACATATAGACAAACAACCATTCACACTCACATTCATACCTATGGACAATTCAACCTAGCATGTTTTTGGAATGTGGGAGGAAACCGGAGTACCCGGAGAAAACCCACGCATGCACGGGGAGAACATGCAAACTCCACACAGAGAGTGGAATTGAACCCTGGTCTCCTAGCTGTGAGGTCTGCACGCTAACCACTCAACCGCCGTGCCGCCTGATCTAGCAATTCTTTGAGAAATTTGCAGGACAAAGCTGAGAAATGGCTTGAATTCCACAGATAAAAACGAATTTAAGACGAGCACTCTGGTTAATACATCACAGCATGTATGCCAGATATCATGCAAATGTGGCCTCGAGAGACCACGAGCGGCATGGGTATCACATGGGAGCCATCTGGCTGACTGGTTGGTGATTCCTTTGAGGCAATGCCCTTTTTATTGTTGCAGCCTCATTCATTTTCTGCCAATTATCTTGCTTTTGATCTTTTTAAAGAAAAAAAGTCAAATCTCTTGGAACTGATGAGTGTTTGAATTGAAAGAAAATGTATGCCATTAGTTCGATAAGCCCTAATTAGTTTTGTTTATTATTTATTATTATAGTACATGTATATATATATATGTAGCTGCTCTATAGGAGTCCACAACTCTCTCTCTCTCTCTCTCTAGGGGACCTATACTGCTCATTTTTTTACCCTTTATATTGAGTTGTGGACTCCTATAGAGCAGCTACACACAATAACACATAAAGCTTTCTAGATCTTCCAGAATCTGCGCCTATTCCAGCTGTATTTCCTTGGCTTTCCAAAACAGTCTGTTTGAATTTTTTCCACCCAAAGCCCTCCTTTGAGTATGCCCATTTCACTGCGATTGGTCACACTCCTGAGGACTTCCGGACTACTGCCGAACCCCGCTTTCTAATTTTGTCGGTATTGGAGTTGATAATAAATGAATAAGCTTAATAACCTTTGGAGAGCTACTTCAAAAGTTTTTAGGAGCTACTGGTAGATCATGAGCTACTGGTTGGTGACCCCTGACTTACCATGTACCAGGTCCGCGTTTACTGCAAACAATTTTGACACAACATTGGAAGTGTATATTTGGTCATGACATTTTTTTTGTGTGACTACCCACTCGGCCCATTCAGAATACATGTACAAGTAAAAAGCTGTGGTGGAACAGAATATCGTACCCAACAGTCATTACGAAGATTAGACCAGGACTGATTCTTCGCTTAGAATCAGAAAATGTTATGAATCAGGGTGGTGCCTAGTAGTTGTACATTAGGATTAGTTAAAAAAAATATTACACAGTGCTAGCTGAGGGTGGCAGCATATTGGAAATAATATATCATCTTTAAAGCCACCAGCTTGTAGTTTTATGTGAGTAGTCAAGAATGACTACCACCGCTCTCATAATGTTCCAATTCCAATTTACGTATATTCTTTGTTCTTCCTCAGGCTCTTCCCTCTGCCGTGTCCTTGAACCCCTTTTTATCATCTGTCAGTTCGCTTTCTGTTTCTTGACCATGAAAGATTAAACAAAAAAGAAATTCTGTCAGAACTGTTTTTTGTTATTATGCAATCTGCTTCATCATGAAATCGAACAGCTGAGCTCCAATGAAATATTTATGGCCAATGGACAGCGTCTCTGTCTCCTAGCTGAGGCGCAGGACACTCTCTTTCCTAAAACCGAGATTTGCGGTCAAACCAAACCAGTTTAATTGGAACATCCAAGGCTACATTCACACTGTACGTCAATTTTTTATGTTTTTGAAACAAAATTAACCTTACTTCCCAGAGTTTACAGCATTTTTTCCGATGTGTAAGCCTTTTGTGGTATGGAAAATCTTCAATTTGGATTCAAGGTATAATCACCCAACCTTCATCTATGGTCATGACCTTCAACCTTTTGATACTTACAGACTGCGGTACCTCAGTACCACTCAAAAAACCTGAATTTCCCCTTGAGAGACAATTAAAAAGATTGTTTTTTTCCTCTTAGAAAGAAGGTTCATAGGTACAACAAATGAGTTTCACTGGCCTCAAGCTTCAGAGTTCTAATACTTGACATCTCCAATGAGGTCAAGAACGAATCAACTGAGTTTGGCCCCAGTCTAATGATACCGGCTCCTATCGTCTTTTAGAGGTCTTCCTGTTACGTCCAACTAGTAGAAGACCCTTAGGTATAGAGCTAGGGCAAATGGGAGCGGGATTATCCTTCCAATCTGTCCGGTTACATACCCCAGGGGCGCCAGGAATCATTGGTAGTAGGAGGAATTCTTTAGTTACCGCGTCTGACTGTGATACCACTGTGACCCAATTTGAAATAAGCAACAACAAATGGATTTACATTTAATAGGAACAACATAATTAATTTTGAATAGGTTGCTTGTTTCTTCAGTGTGGACATTGCATGTTTCACTACACTGAATAGAATGAATACATCAATGAGTAATAACAGTAACCCTATGGACCAGTCCATAAGGGTTTTTTGGATGTTGAATGATAACATTAGAGTTTAAGACTGCAGAACTGTGTTAAATCATAATATAGAACATTAAAAACCTCACTTGATTTGTATTATAGACGTATTTATATGTCTTTTACATTGTATGTACATTCCCAGTTAGCACCTTTTAATGCTGTCTTTTTTTCTGAACTTTTTAATCGAGATTTTGAATCCTTGTGAATTGAAAAAAATAAATTAGGACACATTTCTGGGTCTATTCCAGTCTGTGAGTTTTCCTTTCTTTCCTACAAGAGCTCTTCAGATGCCAGTGAGTTTAATCAAGTGATTTTGTTCCTATTTTCAAGGTCAAAATGCTTAGACTTTCAGCTCACTAAAAGGCTTTCTTGTTGATATTGGCACATGGACAAATAGCAGGATTATGTTGCAGCGCTTTATGGTGATGTACGTACCTCAAATGTTTTCAAGAGTCATATCTGTACTAGGCCTAAAAGGTATTTGTCGCACAAAGCTACCTGCAATCAATATTGCAATATGTATGAATGAGAATATGCAAACACGTTAGGTAGCGGAAGCAGCAGCCTAAGCTTCATGACTCGAAGCTGTGACCCATGGTTCAGATCCAGGGGTCTGTTCCTCCCAATCATGTCTTTCCGGGTCCCACTGTCACTGCCAACATGAGCGTTGAAGTCCTGGAGGACTCTCCGGTACTCCTTCCAGGGACTCCACAAGAGTGGATATTTTGGACTTCTGTTTGGAGCATAGGCGCAAAGGCGAAGGGAAACTACCCCTCTAGTTCAGCGGGTTAAACTCCCAACTCCAAGATCTGCTTCTAGTTTTCAAATGTCAACATTTAACATGTGAGCAGGATTATTATGGGCTTGTTTAGCTGCAGAGCAGCCCATCTTATTATTGCTGTTTGGTTATTATTATTATTTTTTTTTTTACTATGAGGGTAAAACTCACCTGTCTAAACCCAAATCATGTTCCTTTAGTGGGACAATCCAATGCTTTATGAATTCTGCTGTCTGTCAAGTCTGAAACAAATATAACTACGGCCATTTTCCAAAAATGACAGTTTTGTCTTGTGGTTGGCAGAAATGACTTGGACAAATAACACCATTTGCAGCTTGCAGTGGGAAAAATACTTTTGCCGAAGTGCATGTGGACATTGCTTCAGGGTAACACAGACAGGATGCATGCACTTGTGTACCACTAGTTCCACAAATCCACCATAACAAAACATTTTTATGGGCCAATAGGGATAGTAATAATTACAAATGTACTGTAATACAACATACAGTATATTGAATTGCATATATTTCATGCTTGTGCTTTTGTTTCCAGTGGAATTCCAGGAAAGAAGTGTGGGGTCATTATCTTAACTGCTGAGGAACTCAGCAACTGCAGGGTCAGTAAACACACACACACACACACACAAAGGACACATGCACATTTATGCATTTATAAACCGTGCCACCGATAATGGGATATACACGCACACGGCTGCAGAAAAGTTTTAATGATGGTCCCAACTTTCCGTAAGAGACCGTGCGCCGTGACAAATGAACGGGAGTTTCACAAGTAAATCACTCAGTCAGGGTTCAAGTTGGGTTTTTTTTCCCGTGGAGTTGATGGGAACAAATGCTCGATTTTGTCTCACTTCTCCAGAGATGCCAACATTAAAATGAAGTCCCAACTCAGTTCGGAAAAGAAATATCATGATCTATTTATAAACCTAACCATAGATAAAACAACAAAATCAGTGCTTTCATTATGCTTACATACGTGCATGAATTTGGTTGAAACCAGTTTAGACATTTTAGTGTTGGTTGACACTAAGGATCGACTGATACATCGGCCAGACGATATTTGCGTTATATTTGCGTTATATTTGTGTTATATTTGCGTTATATTTGCGTTATATTTGCGATATTTGCGCGTCACACTGTGGAGGAGCAGTCATCACATCGATGCTAGATAAACTTAAACTAAGACAAAAATGTTTTGGTTGAATATTTATTCCTTTTAAAGTTGATAATGCCGTTTAATGCTGAATTTTATGCTGAATCTTACTGTGTTTAGTGTTTACATTTCAATAAATATTTGTTTAAACTTGAGACCTGGAATATTTGTTATCATCGTAATTTTTTTATGTAAATTGAGGCAGCAAAAGCAGTATCGGCCATAAATATCGGCCCAAGCAAAATCGGCCATCGGCTAAAGGTGATGGAAAAAAAATCGGTATCGGCATCGGCCCCCCCAAAAAACATATCGGTCGATCCCTAGTTGACACACTTAGAAACCAGTCCCTCTTGCATCCCTCTTACATGTATTCAATCGATCATCGGAGTGACGTTTTTATAGATGGGCCGGTCAAAGCAAGAAGGAAGGGGGACATATTTATACCAAAAAGGAGGCACATTCATGCTACAGAAGCTGAAATAAGTATAAATAAATAAAAATCTACCTGCTTACGGTAATAAATGGTAGAACATTCTAGGGGAAAAAACAAGTGACATAATGCTGAAACACATCACATTGGGAAAAATGTTGCAAAAATCTATGTTTTAACACAGACACTTTGTTTTTGGTGCATATGAGAAGTTGAAAACGGCTCCACTTTATTATGTTTTCTTCAGCTCGCCACTATTTTGGTTTGTATTTGAAGTTACTTAGTAAACTCGTTCTGTAAGTTGCGCAATACTCAGCAACTCAATACATATAACCTGCACTGACTGGTCACAACATTAGGTACACAAAAGAGCGTGTATGGCTGACATGATACATAAAATATTACTCCTCTCTCAATATGTTGCAATATCACCTTGTAATCTTAAACTTGTATCATAAGACAACGGGCACGATTGTGCATCAGTCACTGTGATTTGTGCATCAGTCACACTGAGACTGTGTTTTTTTTTTTTAGGGTGGTGTGGCTGATGATTTCGAGTCGGTTGGAAAACTCATGAATCACAGCTCATACTTATGATTATAATATATATTATATAAATAATTAAATAATAAAGCCTCAAGAATCACTTCCACACATACACATATAGCTGTATTATAAACAGTGGATATGGCAACTTCTGATCAAGCCAAATCAATTCCAGACTTAAAATAATTTATAGCTAATAATATATAACCACACCCACTGGGTGAACAAATACAGAACACCACAACTTTTAAACACCCATGAAATTGTTGCTGAACACACGTGAGTGCTGTGGAAACATAATGTCCTCTTTCCTTGTCATTTTTCTTTATGTTAATACTTGAACTCCTTGTGGAATGTAGACATGGCCCAAATAGCATTCAGAAAAACGTATGTGCTGCGTATAGAACTTGGACACTGACAAATCCATAGGTATCCCATGATGCCTTACGACCGGAGACGATGAATAAAAGGTCTCATCAAGGACAATCTATTCATTTAGCCCTCCACTGTGGCATCCCGAGCATCTCAAAACAGCAGCTGCAATAAAATGGTGTCTCATTAATGGGTGTAACCAGCCATACATATGTATGTGGCTATTCCTATTCCTCTCAGACTACATTAAATACACCCAAAGATGAAATTTGTTTTTTTTCCCCCACCAATAAAATGTATACTTTAAGTGAAACACTGGATGGAAATCACAGTGTAAATATATGCAGCCATTATTGAGATGAGCCGCTACTCGGGCTTGGGAATTTGCATCGCTATTATGCATTATACAATCTTTTAACTGTGACAATCGCTTTACATTCAGACTAAGTGTTGAGTTCTAAATTGCTGCATCGGAGTCACACACACACCAAAAAGCTGAACCCGGTATGAGTTAGTTGTGCGACACAGTCTTTAAAATGAAATTGCATGTTAAAACGAATATAGATATTTACAACAATCTCTATTTGTCTTCTCTCCTGGCAGGATATTGCGACCATGCAGCTGTGTGCCAACAAACTGGATAAGAAAGACTTTTTTGGCAAATCAGACCCCTTCTTGGTTTTCTACCGCAGCAACGAGGACGGAACGTGAGTTTGAGAAGAAGCCTCATAGGCTAAATTAACTGTTTCCAGCAATAAAATGCTCATTAGAACATTCCTTGGCATACAAGGAATACAAGTGCATACAGACACATGTAGGTCATAAACAGTATGCTGCTAAGTCACATAATGCCATGTATTATGCAAAATATTTTTTAATGGTATTCTGAAAGTAATATGTGTCCCTGGAATCTGTTTATGAGCATCAATTGTCCATAATCAAAAAATCGATCATCTCCCTCACTTATTTGCGCTAAAACGGCCTAAAATAAAAAATGAAATTCAAAAAGGAAAAATTAAATTAAATTAAATTAAATTAAATTAAATTAAATTAAATTAAATTAAATTAAATTAAATTAAATTAAATTAAATTAAATTAAATTGAATTAAATTGAATTACATTAAATTACATTAAATTAAATTAAAAAAGAAATACATAAAAAATAAAAACTTAAAATATATTATATATTAAATATATATTTATACATTGAAAAATTAAATTATATTAGGAAAGCAGAAAGTGAACAAATGTAACAGTTACTGATTGTAAAAGTACCAGATGGAGGGGTAGGATTTAATAAGCTTTGCTTCTTCCTACTCCTTTTGAACATGTGGAACTGTGAACTGATTATGTGATGCACTCAATTGTAATCTGATGCATGTTCAAATGAAATAAAACCATTACCATTAATGAAAGTACACCACATGTTCATATATGCACAATTCAACATGTAGGAGTAGAATTCAACAAAAGGAGTAGGAAGAAGCACATCTTAATTAATCTTGATGGACCAGTCGGATGGGTGTGTGGATCAGCAATGGACA
Source organism: Doryrhamphus excisus (assembly GCF_030265055.1). Lineage (NCBI taxonomy): Eukaryota > Metazoa > Chordata > Actinopteri > Syngnathiformes > Syngnathidae > Doryrhamphus > Doryrhamphus excisus. The sequence goes on along the minus strand of NC_080475.1, from coordinate 14,142,869 downwards.
TGCTGTAAATAACGTAAGAGCTCATTAAGAATGACCTACTTAGACCTTTTTGGCTTGCAGATAGACTGTCAAGAAACCGACTGCCAGCTTCTGAGAATTAAATTCACCAAGCATCGGTACAAGAGGAAGCGTGTAGCCTTAAAGGAGGCCACATTATCTATGCAGGACAACACATCACAAGCATCAAAGTATTCCACTGCGCTTGGCTTGCAACCAAACACCTCCAAAATAATAATAATAACTGTCTTCCTTATTTGAATTCAATCCTATTGAGAATTTTTTTTTTAGGTCTTATCAAATATGTCTATGTTTCAGAAACAGACACACCTTCTTAAACAGAAGGTTGACCATGAACTGACCAAAAAACTTACAGACTTTATTTGTCATCAACTCCTACAGTATATAGTATATATAGGTTGGGCAGTAGTGTGGAAATATGGTACTTAGGAGCGTTTGAGAGTGTGACCAATCACAGTGGAGTGGGTATGTTCGGCGGCAGGTCGTGGGTGGAATAAATTAAAACTGACTGTTTTGGAAATCCAAGAAAAAACATCTGGAATAGGTGCAGATTCTGGAAGATATCGGATATATTTTGTGTAGGTTATTGTGTGTAGCTGCTCTATTGGAGTCTACAACTCAATACAAAGTATTAGCATAATAGGTCCCCTTTAAATCTTTTAGTTCAGCTCATAAAAAATGGGAGCAAAAACATGTTTTGCATTTTTGTACATGTTAAGATCTGCTTCTTCCTACTCCCTTTTGGAGTAGTATATACAGTAAATGTGATATACTATTAAATATGCTTGAAATAAAGTAAGGCTGTACGACAGACGAGCAATTAGCGTGCAGGCCTCACAGCTAGGAGACCCGAGTTCGATTCCACCCTCGGCCATCTCTGTGTGGAGTTTGCATGTTCTCCCCGTGCATGCGTAGGTTTTCTACGTGTGAATGTGAGTGTGAATGGTTGTTTGTCTGTATGTGCCCTGTGATTGGCTGGCCACCAGTCCAGGGTGTACCACGGCTCTCGCTCGAAGACAGCTGGGATAGGCTCCAGCACCCCCGCGACCCTTGTGAGGATAAGCGTTAGAAAATGAATAAATGAATGAAATAAAGTAAACTGCTAAAGATCCTGTGATGTAGACTCATTCCAAATTACCCTGAAACTAAATGAGGTTGAATTATCATCATATTGTTTTCACTTTGTGTGTCACTTTGCTGGCAGGTTCACCATCTGCCATAAAACAGAAGTGATCAAAAACACGCTGAACCCCGTGTGGCAGCCCTTCACCATCCCTGTTAGAGCTCTCTGCAACGGCGACTATGACAGGTCAGTAAACAGTTGTCAGAATCCTGCATTAATGCATGCGTAACGCCGCATAGTAAAACCTTGGATGTTTTTTCATCATGAATGCATTTTACACATCATACAAACCGGTGAGGGAATTAAAAATAGAGGCGATGACATCACCTGTTGCCTGGGCGGTCAGAATAATGCCAGCAGTCGGTCATGGTGTCCCGGGGACCAGCGCTGGTGTTATTGAGACCGACTCGGTTCCCAAACGACACTCTGCATTACCTTCACATTCCCACTGTGCTGAACAGATGTGATAGCCACTTGCAGCCAGGTGCTTTCTGCATATACTTAATGTCTCCCAGTGCTCCTGAGAGCTTGTCCTTGTGGGAATAAGTGCTCCGTATTACATCCCAAAAAGAACGGAATAGAACACTGCGCGGTGGAATATCACACTACAAAAAATATTGCACCCTTTAGTTGTCTCCTTGAGAATAATACCAAAATTCCATCTGCAAAAATGAATACGTAGTTTAATGCCGCCAGCTTAGATTTCACAAAATTCTTCTAAAAGAGCGCCATTGTCCCAAAAAACAGCATGTGATACATATTTGTATTTTATGCATACTCACTTGGTTTGGATATTCTCAGTTACGGCTGCACGTTGGTCGAGTGGTTAGCACGCAGACCTCACAACTAGGAAACAAGGGTTCAATTCCACCCTCTGCCATCTCTGTGTGGAGTTTGCATGTTCTTCCCGTGCATGCGTGGGTTTTCTTCGGGTACTCCGGTTTCCTCCCACATTCCAAAAACATGCTAGGTTAATTGGCGACTCCAAATTGTCCATAGGTATGAATGTGAGTGTGAATGGTTGTTTGTCTATATGTGCCCTGTGATTGGCTGGCCACCAGTCCAGGGTGTACCCCGCCTCTTGCCTGAAGACAGCTGGGATAGGCTCCAGCACCCCCCCCCCCCCCACGACCATCGCGAGGATAAGCGATAGAAAATGAATGAATTAATGAACCCTCAGTTCCACTTGTCCACCAAACCATGCAAGAAGTGCATAGATACCAGACTTCCTTTTAAGCAAACCACACAGGAGAAGAATGAATACTACCTCAGATGTTCTTCAGCGTCAGTAGGAGATGATGCAAATGTTTCACCATTTGCTACAAAAAACAGGGTGCAGCTATCTCACTACCGGTTTATAATAACTCAGGAAGCTGATTTTCAGGGTGATATTCCCGGTGGAATATAGTACTTTTGATGTGCTAATGAGATATCAGGATTCTCTATGGGTTCTAATTCCGTGACGCAGCACAAGGTGGCGCACCCCACGCAGTGGTAAATTGGTAGAGCACACCGCCAAATTGGTAATTTGGTAGACTGGGCATGGTGGTGCACTTGGGTAAGTGCTTGGCACAAGCCACGTATACATGGACCCAAATATTCCAATTCCATTCGGTTTATTTGCTCAAACGGAAAGAATGTAACCTTTGTATACACCTAATTCTGAAAGAAAAGTACCAATCCGAATGAATATTTAATCGGATTCAAATAATACGGGGTTATTCCAACACGTGAAAGAAAAACTCGAGGAAGTCGGTATCACGTGATGTTGATGTTTACGTTTTACTGCGTATGCCCCATTGACTATTCTGGTTGATTATAGTGGCGCATGTAGACAAGAGATTGGAATATTCCTTTCCATGGATACCATTGCTTTGGGAAAAGTCATTCGGAAAGATTCCATTCGGAAAGAGAAAATCTCCTCATGCAAAGTTGGCTACAGTGACAATTTCATGACAAAACACCCCCCTAAATAAATGGCTTGTGCCCCCCTCCCAAAATCACCATTTTAGAAGTGGAAACTCGGCCACACAAAACACAAGACATCTCCACTCATCGCTCATCTCCGTGGCCGTGCTGGATGCTGGATCGCTCCGCCCTCCACTCAGTAACCATCCAATCACAAATGAGCCTAAATGGGCCTAAAAATCCATTTAATATTTTGTTGTATTCTCATCCCAGATCAACTTGTATAGAGTCTAGCTCCACTGCTCCACCGTATTAATTTCGGAATTGGCTCCTTGCCTTCCATCGGCCATTCTACCCGTTGAGTTCCATTGTTTCTGTCCTGGAGTCTGTCACGGTCTGCCTTTTTAGGACCATCTGTGGCTGTCTGCTCCATCCTTTATTCTGTCTTGTTCATACGTGCAGCGCATTCAGTTTTCACATTTTTGTAATAAGTCATCACCACCCTGCCAACATGGGTTTTATTTGAATCCACAGGGTCCAGCATGGGTGTCCCACTGTTCAAGAAATATGAAGAGAAATTGTACCCACTTCTTTTTTTAAACAAAAACAAAACAAAGCCCTTTAAAAAACACACCATGCTGAAATTGCTGATATAAAAATGCATTGCTTTGGCTCTTTCTGCACTGCCAGTAGTAGCAGTTTTCAGTCATGTACTCGCTTTGCTCCGCAGTCAGTACATTTTTAAAATTCAGCGAGTATGCTACTATCCATATTTGACTTTTTTTTTTTTTTCTGCTGACAGACTAGGAACACTGTTGAATCACTCCACTGCACTGTTGAACTCAGAAATAACATGTTCTCTATTTCAGGACTGTAAAAATAGACGTCTATGACTGGGATCGAGATGGAAGGTAAAGACGTGTTGTGAGCAAGTATAATTCGGGTTAGAACTTGTGTATGAATATTATATTGAAAACTATCAGTGACTGATGAAATATGTATGTCTTTTCCCCCGCTTTACACAGTATAATTGAATATTTACACTTCTCTGCCATACAACGCATACTGTGTTATATGGCGGAGCAATAACAGACACACACTGAAGAGTTTTTTCCTGTGCAATAATGTTAAATAAATGAGCAAACTTGCATCTAACTACACTATATAGTGTACATACAGTATGTAATTATGCCCAACAGCATACCACAGTACCTTTAAAATTTATGACATGCTTTTCAATTAATGCAAATATGCATTTTTAACAATAATAACTTCAAATATTATTACTGTTGTTTGCTATTGCTGATATTATGTTAGCATTGTTTAATAACAAATAACCAATGGTGCATAATTAAAATTACAATTAGTCATTACAAAGAAAGTCAGAAAAGCCCTGGCTTCTTTATCTTTATTACCATAAACGTCAGCTTTACAGGTACCATGTCTGCCATTCAGGCAACAACGCATCAGTCATATCAAACATATTAGTATAATGTTGGGTTATAAATTGATTTAATTTGAGGTAAGATGTGTATGTATTCATTAAACACACCCATTAATTGTGTTATCTGCTGATTTCAGATCAACATTTGCAATAAAGTTAACTGTTGTACAGTAATTATTAGATTAAATTCATTCAAGATAAATGCATTGAAGCCCAATCCAGGTTTGACCCAAAATATGCCACACACTTATTAAGGGATGAGACGGATACTCCTTATAAACGAGTCTCCGTTACAGATAATGCATTTTTGCCGGATATGAATATTAAATGAGTACATTTCGTCATTATACGTATTTTGCATGATTTAATTATTAATATATTTTCAAAACTGGAAATGGACTCGACTTGACACGTCTCTGATAATGACTGGTTGTGTGTATGTGTGTCGGCAGTCATGACTTCATCGGCGAGTTCACTACCAGCTACAGAGAGCTTTCTCGAGGACAGAACCAGTTCAACGTCTATGAGGTAAAACCATTAGAAGAATGTACAGCACTAATGCATTTGTATGGCAACTCCACGTTATAGAAAGTGACACAAAGTAAAATAACATTTAACTTTCACTGGCAGGTTTTAAATCCCAAGAAGAAGGGCAAAAAGAAGAAGTATGTCAATTCAGGAACTGTGAGTTTATCCACTTTACCTGTCCTGTTAATGGTATCTCCTAGGGGTATTTATTGTTTGTTTACATAAAACATTAAATGACATTTCTTTGGGACTCGAGGGAGCCGTTGGTCCTGCTACACCTATTTGGTATATATTGTATTGTATTAGGCTGCACGGCGGTCGAGTGGTTAGCATGCAGACCTCACAGTTAGGAGACTAGGGTTCAATTCCACCCTCGGTCATCTTTGTGGGTTTTCTCCGAGTACTCCGGTTTCCTCCCACATTCCAAAAACATGCTAGGTTAATTGGCGACTCCAAATTGTCTATAGGTATGAATGTGAGTGTGAATGGTTGTTTGTCTATATGTGCCCTGTGATTGGCTGGTGACCAATCCAGGGTGTACCCCGCCTTTCACCCAAAGACAGCTGGGATAGGCTCCAACACCCCCTGCGACCCTTGTGAGGAAAAGCGGTAGAAAATGAATGAATTAATTAATTAATTTATTGTATTAGGGCTGCCCAGTGGACGAGTGGTTAGCGCACAGACCTCACAGCTAGGAGACCCGAGTTCAATTCCATCCTCGGCCATCTCTGTGTAGAGTTTGCATGTTCTCCCTGTGCATGCGTGGGTCCGCCTCTCACCTGAAGACAGCTGGGATTGGCTCCAGCACCTCCCACGACCCTTGTGAGGATAAGCGGTAGAAAATGAATGAATGTATTTGTATTATAAATCTGACTACAAATAAATGTCCCATTACACCCCTGGTATTCCATTTTTCTTTTTTGATGGCTGGCTGATATATCACCCCTTTTTGCTGTTAATGTGTGTGTGTGTGTGTGCAAGGTAACTCTGCTGTCCTTCAAAGTGGAATCCGAGTACACCTTTGTGGATTTCATCCGAGGAGGGTGAGTGGAATAATGATGAGCCTGCTCTCTCAGTAAAACGTCAGTGCCACCATGTTGGTTGTTCCACATGTGTGTGTGTGTGTGTGTCTGTCTTCCAAAATGTATGCATATTGACTTTAACAAAATTACATCTGAGAAAGTTTGTGCTGCTAAATCTCTTAAGTAAACACCCGTTCCGTCACTTTTAATTGAAGGTTTTATTTGTTCCACCCAAACCAGTGGGTGACACAATTCATATTTTTCATCATCATTCAAGCATCATCATGCATCATATTGACTTTTTTTTGTTTTTATTACCAACCAGGACACAGCTGAATTTCACTGTTGCCATAGACTTTACAGCATCCAATGGTAAGACACTTTTTTTTAATAATGTCATTAACTGCTGTGATTAAATTTGAGATTTAATACTCCCTTCACAGAAATATCGAAGGAAGACAATAACTGCTAAAAATTGGCAAATAAATCCATTTAAGTCAGCTAATAATTAGAAATATTACTATTTTGACATATTTTTTACGCTCTTCCTTCCTGGCAGGTAGTCCATCTCAGCCCACCTCCCTCCATTACATGAGCCCCTACCAGATGAATGCATACGCCATGGCCCTGAAAGCCGTGGGTGAGATTATCCAGGACTATGACAGCGACAAGCTCTTTCCCGCCTATGGTTTTGGAGCTAAGCTGCCCCCTGATGGCAAAATATCCCATGCATTCCCACTGGTAAGGAACACATGTGGAGGACAAACACACTCACACAAAAGTACACACAAAGACAATTTACACATCAGGGTGTGGTTTGGACCAGGAGTTGTCGCTGAGACAACAGCTGGCTGAGAAGTTGTGCTTGTCTCCATGCCAGCAGGGAATCTCACCAGCATCCTTCCGCCCTTTCTCTCTATACAGCTCTCACTTTGTCACCGAAATGACTGTTACATTTATTAATGAAGGACATCTTGAGATGGACCGGGAGGGGGTCCACAAGTAAACCAACAACAAACATTAGGCGTTCAATACAATACAATATAATGCTTCTATTCAATTTAATGCAGTCACTTATTGCATAATTCCTCTGATGTAATGTGTTTGTACTTAAAGTGGTTTAAAAGTCCTTACCACAATACACATCACAGTATCTGCTATAATTAATGTTTGTGTTTTTCCAGAGTGGTGACAATGATAATCCAAACTGCGTGGGCATAGACGGGGTCCTTGAGGCCTACTTCCAGAGTCTAAGATCTGTGCAGCTGTACGGACCCACCAACTTTGCACCCGTTATCAACAAAGTGGCCAAGTCAGTATTTGTACTCATGATACTTTTCAAGTTTGTAATGGTAATGGTAATAGTTTTATTTTATTTGAACATGCATCAGATTACAATTGAATGCATCACATAATCAGTTCACAGTTCCACATGTCCAAAAGGAGTAGGAAGAAGCAAAGCTTATTCAATCCTACCCCACCGTCTGGTACTTTCACAATCAGTAACTGTTACATTTGTTCACTTCCTGCTTTCATAATATAATTTAAGTATATATTTTTTACTTTATTTTACTTTAATTTAATTTTTTGTCACGTACCAAAGTAGGAGGTGATATGACCATCCAATGACATAATGGGTACCATAGTAAGTGTCAATATAGTGATATATATAGCACATCATGACTGGTTCAAGACTCTTCATCCTTGTATTTAGCAAACATCAACTGCTTGTATTGTTTCTTGAATTGGCTCATCGTTGTGCATTGTTTGAGTTCCTTACTCAATCCATTCCATAGTTTGATTCCACATACTGAAATGCTATGGCTTTTTAACGTAGTCCTAGCATATAAGTGTTTCAAATGTACTTCTTCCCTGAGATCATATTTCTCCTCTCTTGTAGAGAATATTAGATGACATTTTTATGGAATTGGTTATTTTTAGCCTTATGCATTATTTTAGTTGTTTGAAGATGAACTATATCAGCAAGTTAAAGTATTTGTGATTTTAGAAATAAGGAGTTAGTATGTTCTCTGTAGGCGGCATTATGAATTATCCTTACTGACCTTTTTTGCAGTACATTTAGCAAGTGGAGGTTGCTTTTATAGTTATTAGCCCATATTTCCACACATTAAGTAAGATATGGTAGAACCAGATTCTGGTTCTAATTGAGAACAAAATTTCTTTTGTTCAATATTGAAATATTTCTTGCCACCTTATGTTGTATATTTGTAATATGAGGTATCCAGCTCATATTTTCATCTATTGTGATCCGCAGAAATGTATTTCCCTTCATCTTTTCAATGTCTACACCGTCTATTTGTATTTGCTGATGCGTGTCCTTTCTGCTGTTACCAAACAGCATGATTTTAGTTTTATTTAGGTTCAAGGACAATCTTGCAGTAAGTTTCAAAAACGTATTAATAAAACTTATTTATTACTGCTGAAGATAGTAGTGTGTAGTCCTGTTTACTCTGTTATGGTCCCTAACCGGTGTGTGTTTGTGTGCATCCCAGCTGTGCATCAGAGATAACAGATGGTTCGCAGTACTTTGTCCTGTTGATGATCACAGATGGAGTCATATCGGACATGGTCCAAACCAAAGAGGCCGTGGTCAATGTGAGTAAACACAAGTTTGCACGGGCGTGTTGCCAACACATTTGTTGGCCTAACATTTAATTGCTGCAGATTTATTGCGACTATTAATTGTACCCCTGTAAACACCGTTATTCCAAATCTTATGCATATTATAAGTTATTTCCTTTTCTTCATTTTTATGAAAATTAACCCCAACGGCTTTGACGTCAGAATATATAAACAGAAGGATATGAGTCATTGTATTTTCATGGTCATATACATCACATATCACAATTCACAGTTTCACACGTTCAAAAGGAGTAGGAAGAAGCAAAGCTTATCCGATCCTTTGTCCCCAATGCCAATTCTGAATAACACAAGAAGTGACGAAGCAATAATATTATAATATATAATATTACAATGAAGTTGAGGTTTGACAATTTGTATGGACAAATGGCTGATCGTCTAGGAGACCCGGGTTCGATTCCACCCTTGGCCATCTCTGTGTGGAGTTTGCATGCATGGGTTTTCTCCGGGTACTCCAGTTTAGTCCCACATTCCAAAAACATGCTAGGTTAATTGGCGACTCCAAATTGTCCATAGGTATGAATGTGAGTGTGAATGGTTGTTTGTCTATATGTGCCCTGTGATTGGCTGGCCACCAGTCCAGGGTGGACCAACCCAACAGAAATGTATATTCATCAAAAATACATCATGGCCAATGCAAGTCGTCCAAAGTCAGCTTCATGGCTCCACCTTTTCATTGATCACATGGTTTTACCACCTTATATTGAGATGAGTGGCATAAGAATTTCATTTTATATCAACAAATACGGCATAGCACTGTCAGCTTGAAATGTACTGTCCTTCAGTTGACCTTTGTATGTATAGGCCAGTAGTAAAGAAGGAAATAAAATAGATGCAATAAATTCATCTTTCTATTATCTCTGCTATTTATGTTCCTTCACTTTCCTCTATCCTGTGCAGGCAGCATCACTCCCGCTATCCATAATCATCGTTGGTGTTGGACCTGCAGAGTTTGATGGTGAGTTAATTTCATTTAATGGGGAAAAAAGTCATATGCAAAGGAAACTTATGTAAATTCACTTATCACAGTCAGGTTTAAAACCAATTAACCGTGATAAACGAGGAATTATTGTACATGTAGTCATGGGAAACAAATTATTTACAGCTATCTGCACAATTCTCCAACAGCAGGAGTGGAAAAAGGTCCAGAAATGGACAGACTTGTTGTGATTAGTTATGGATTCTAGGCTATAACTGAAGGGAAGGGGAAGAAAATGTTCAATTTCTCTGGTGATTTCATTGACTTCTCTTCCAACTAATAACATTACAGGTGTTAGCAAGTTGCAAAAAGCCTGTTAAATTTGAGACCCTCACTATGGACCGTATACGAGGCATATAGGCCACATCATTGATGCCCCATCCTGGGGGGGGGGGTGTCCTTTCATTTATTCTTAACTCAGCAATCCAGACTAGCATTGGCTTGGTAATGTTTAAAGGTCACATGGTTTATCTGAGTGCATGTGAATATCTCTCCATACATTATCAACACTAGCATGTATTGTGGTATTATGCATGTCTCTTTTGCCCCTGCAGGGATTCCGTAGCATATGCATGACAGCTGAGCAATGTGTAAAGGTGACTATAGGGTTGCTATTTCATGTCTACAGGGCTCTATTAATGGCTGTGTTGTAACTAAAGAATAATGGTAGTGTAAATGTGACTATAGGGTTGTTATTTTGTGTCTACAGGGCTCTAATAATGGTTGTGTTGTAACCAAAGAATAATGGAAGTGTAAAGGTGACTATTGGGTTGTTATTTCATTTCTACAGGGCTCTAATATGGGTTTTGTTGTAACCACAGAATGATGGTAGTGTAAAGGTGACTATAGGGTTGCTATTTCATGTCTACAGGGCTCTAATAATGGCTGTGTTGTAACTAAAAAATAATGGTAGTGTAAAGGTGACTATAGGGTTGTTATTTCATTTCTACAGGGCTCTAATAATGGTTGTGTTGTAACCCAAAACAATAATGGAAGTGTAAAGGTGACTATAGGGTTGTTATTTCATGTCTACGGGGCTCTAATAATGGTTGTGTTGTAACCCAAAAAAATAATGGAAGTGTAAAGGTTACTATATGGTTGTTATTTCATGTCTATGGGGCTCTAATAATGGCTGTGTTGTAAGTAAAAAATAATGGAAGTGTAAATGTGACTATAGGGTTGTTATTTCATGTCTAAGGGTCTCTAATAATGGTTGGTTGTAACCAAAGAATAGTGGAAGTGTAAAGGTGACTATAGGGTTGCTATTTCATGTCTACGGGGCTCTAATAATGGTTGTGTTGTAACCAAAGAATAATGGAAATGTAAAGGTGACTATAGGGTTGTTATTTCAAGTCTACAGGGCTCTATTAATGGTTGTGTTGTAACCAAAGAATAATGGAAGTGTAAAGGTGACTATAGGGTTGTTATTTCATTTCTACAGGGCTCTAATATGGGTTGTGTTGTAACCACAGAATAATGGTAGTGTAAAGATGACTATAGGGTTGTTATTTCATGTCTATAGAGCTCTAATAATGGCTGTTTTTTAACAAAGAATAATGGTAGTGTAAAGGTGACTATAGGGTTGCTATTTCATGTCTACAGGGTCTCTAATAATGGTTGTGTTGTAACCACAGAATAATGGAAGTGTAAATGTGACTATAGGGTTGTTATTTCCTTTCTACAGGGCTCTAATAATGGTTGTGTTGTAACCAAAGAATCCAGATGGGACTTTTCTATCCAGTATATACAGTACATCCATGGAAGCCATGCTTGTTGTGGTGTGGCAGTTGACTCTGTGACAATCCCTTAAAAGCATATTTTACCTGACTTATTGTTAGCATGAATGGCTCTGCATATTTTCCTACTGGGCTTCTCCATTTTCTTACCTGATGTAAATATCTGCACCAACACTTGAGCGAGATATGAATTTTCATTTTAAAATAAGATGTTCAATCCATGCTCCACTAGATAATGTTTCTCCTCACGCTGCGTTCCATTTCAGTAATTACAATAATAATTTTCATTTTCCCCCTCAGTGGCTCCGAGATTGAGTCATTCTCTCACTGTGTTTTTCTGTCTCTTGCCGCTTTTAGCGATGGAAGAGCTGGATGGAGATGAGGTGAGAGTATCCTCCAGAGGGCGCCTCGCTGAGAGAGACATTGTACAGGTACTCATCATCATTCCATTCAACTTAGCGGGATGGATTTTAGCAGCAGCATAATAGAACACACAAGTGAACACCGGTGGGAGGCTTCAATTGGACTCTAGATTGTCTGAATAGTCTTTTACAATTGTTGCTCATACAAACATTCTTCTTTTATATATATACTGTAAGTGTGTATGTGTTTGTTTATAAACATACATACATCATCAGTCCATTTTCAACAAATATATAAACTACTACAGTGTAGTATATTTTGTTAAAAATGTGTTTGAAACCACATTGCTTCAAGCCTGTGCTATGTCTCCACCCATTTCCTTTAAAGTGGACCTATTATGCTCAATTTTGACCCTTTGTATTGAGTTGTGGAGTCCAATAGAGCAGCTACATACAATAACCCTCACAGAAAACTTTTTAGATTTTCCAGAATCTGCACCTATTCCAGTTGTATTTCATTTCATTTGTGCCTCTGGACATGCCCACTCCGCTGTGATTGGTCACACGCCCAAAGTGCTTTCTAACTATGAACCATATAAGGACGTCTGTTCTGTGTGACATCACAAAGGAGCAGTTTGACCACGCCTTATGAAACTGAGCGTTTTGAGCCATCCCAAACGTCTTTCAGGGCTCACTTCCAAATACGCAAACCTCATTAAGGTTTTGGCATGGTTTAACACGAGACTATAACATTCTAACGACATTTATAGGTCAGAAAAGTGGAAAAAGCATAATAGGTCCTCTTTAAATTATTTTTATTAAATAGCTTTTAGACCAGGAAAAAAAAAACTTTCTGTCATCATCTTGGCAAACATATGAATAAGAAGCATATAATTAGGAACTATAAAAGCTAGTGATAACAATACAATATACTTCAAATGCCCAGTTTGTCATGTTGTGTAGTGATCTTACTGATACGTATCATTTCTGCTGTATTGATGTTGCCAGGGGCGTCACTAGGTTCTGAGGAAAGGGGGGCGTAGCCCCCTGGAGATGCACAGAATATGAATGAATGTAGTAACGTTCCGAAAAAAAATCAAAATATCCAAAAAACAAATAATAAACAAGAACCGGGATATAACTTTCCCACTTTTGGACAGATTTAGTAGAGTACCATTCTGTCCAGTGGACAGTGATCAATTATATAATAATCATTATTATATTATTAATTAGCCTATTATTATTACTGTTATCATTCTTGTTCTTCTGATTATTACTACTACGACTAGTAGTGGTAGTAGGGTAGTAGTAGTAGTAGTAGTAGTAGTAGGCTAGCCCATTTATCGGCTTGCTTATTAGCTTGCTTTTGCCCTATTATATGAGATTTTTTTTTACAAAATAATTTACTATATGAAAATTTACTATATTATATGAAATTTTTTACAAAAAAAATATCTGACAAATTTCATATAATAGGGCAAAAGCAAGCTAATAAGCAAGCTAATAAGCAAGCCAATAAGCGGGCTAATACAATAAAAGATGTAAAAAAAAATCAATAATTTTGTTTAATCAATAAAAAATGTTTAAAAAATCAATAAAAATGTTTTAAAAAATCAATAAACAATATCAAATTATTTAAATATCAAATTATTTAGGGCGGCTTAAGAGCAGCGAAAATAGGCCTAATGACGCCACTGGATGTTGCCATTATGTTTCAGCATCAGCACCCTTCCACACGACTACCCTCTTTAATCACATTAGCATGCACACTCCTGATTACCTTTGACCTTTTAATAAGAATGCCATCACCGTGAATTGATCTTTGCGCAGTCTAAGCAGTCTAGTTTTGTATTGATCCAAAGCGTGGTTTATTTTGCCTGCTATCAACAGTGACTCCCACAATGAGTCACATGGTTCCCATTAGGACTCAACAGTCATGTCAGGGCAAACGTTCTCCCACATGGCATCAGTGGGAAGCTTTTTGTTTACACACAACAAAACATTTATAGCTTTGCTTACAAAAAGTAAGTTGTCAGAAAGTAGATGTTTCTTTGTGCTGATCGATATAATACAATACAAAGAGCTTTTTTTTTTCTTTGAACAAACTTGTGTTTTTGTTGTAGATCTTTTAAAAAGATCTCATATTGAGTCATGAATAGAGACCCAACATGAGCCTGGTGCTAGTGTGAATTAAACTGAGATTATGGACTGAAGAAATATGCACATTAGCACTTAATAACATGCAGTGTGGTCATGCAGTGTCACTAAAATTAGTATTAAAATCAGCAAGGGACAAGAAAAAAACATTTTTTTTGTATGTTCCCTGCTGCTCCAGTTTGTTCCGTTCCGGGACTACGTGGACAGATCCGGAAACCAGGTCCTCAGCATGGCCCGTCTGGCTAAGGACGTCCTTGCCGAGATCCCAGACCAGCTGTTGTCTTTCATGAAGAGCCGAGGGATCGAACCGCGACCGGCTCTTTCTTCCTCACTGCTTCCTTAGCCAGCATTTCCACTCCCCCCCAAAAAAACTATCAACAACCTATATCCTCCGTCTGGAAACATCTCCACCGTATCCACCAGTGAAGTCACTCTTAAAACCGTTAAACCAGAAGCTCTGCATGTGTATAAATGATCATGTCTAAATTTGGCATTATTTCACGGAGCGTCAAGTCAATTTGATGAAAATTTGTTACTAACATTTTTGCGGCAGATTCTGAAAAATAGTGCTGGATATTCGCCGGGCATTTTTTGCAGCGGGTCCTAAAAAACAACAAAGCACTGGTGTATTTCTTTGCTGAACATTCCTGACGTAAAGAGAATGATTGCCTCGTGGGGATTTTTACGACCTCTTCTTAAGACATCACAAAGACTTGATTCACAACAGACGTTATCTCCTCGCACTTTACACACGGCCCACGACAAGAGCCACACCTCATATATATATATATATGTATATATACAAGAAAAGCAGCTGACCCACCCGTAAGGAAGCTCTCGGCTACTAAGGCAAGGAAAAAAAAAACATGAACATCAATCATCCAGCACCACACCCACCCATCTTTTCACAGCGTGACGTGATGCTGGTTGCAGATTTGTCCTCCTGCTGTTAGAGAAATGCCAGTCTGCCCTGCAGAGAGGAAGAGGAAGAAGAGGAGGAGGGAGTAAAGAACTAGTGAGGAAAGGTGTATGGGTGCCATAAGTGGGGGGTGGAGGAAATAAAAAAAAAAAAAAGATGGGATACTTTTTCTTGGATTATTTTTTTTTTGGGGGGGGGGGACCGGACTCTGATGGATGCACATTCTCTGTGAAGCAATAGACTCAACCAGGATTGTAAGATTCGCCCTATGCATGCACCCCCAACCTACTACTGTGTACCCACAGCGGGCTGTGTACAAAATGGACCAATGTCGCCCTCTTGTGGCTGTTAAGCGTACAGACTATTATTATGCATGGCAACATCTGCTAGTTATGACTTAATGCAGCTATTATTAGTGAACATGTGAACATGACTTAGACCAGAAGCTCATTAAGTCGTAATTTTGTGCATTTACATTTTTTTGAGTGGTTTTAATGTTGTAAACATTGTGGTAGTACGTGGCTCCATTTTCTAACGTTGTATTTATGTACTATGATAAAGATGTTGTCATAAAGTCCCTTGCATGTCAGGGAATAAATGTCAGTCGTCACTGCAAAAATTAATAAGACATATACAGATCAAGTACACACACATCATAAAACATAATTTTGGTTATTAATATACGTAATATTGTGTTCATTCAGTATATAATGCATTTTAAATTGTCACTGATCTTGCATTGTGTGCCATGTCTTGTACAGACCAAGAAAGCTGCCACTTTAATATGCTGTCATAATGCAAAATATATATTTAACAATATATTCAACATCATCTCCTAAAAGTGTTTTGTCAATAAGTGTTTTCTGCAATGGAATCATTTTTGTCTTATTCCTGTTATTGGTTTGTGCATGTGTAGAAATTCAGGTTTAATGCAAACACATTTTGACATGTGATTAAAACCACAAATTTCACACTAAAGATAATCTTTTATTCTCAATTCTCAACTTTCACTACATCAGAATCAGAATGCCCTTTATTGTCCACCCATCCATCCCTTTTCCTCTTTTTTTTTTTTTTTGCCTATAGCCTCCCTCTGTCTGTAGAGTAAAGCACCAAGCTAAAGGTGTTTGTAGTCCGAGTCAAATCACCACAGATCTGGACTCCCAGGAACCTGAAGTCATGGACTGTCTCCACACCCTTGTTGTTGATGTAGAAGGAGGGAGGTCCTCCTCAAGTCCTCCACGATGATGATCTTGTTTGTCTTCCTTTGTGTTCAGAGCACCAGGTTGCGAGTATCTGGACCTCCTCTCTAACGGCGGTCTTGTCTCTGTTTGTGGTTTTGTCTGCAGTCTGCAGTTGTGGGTGTTGAGACAGTACAGGAGGGGTCTCAGAACACAGCCTTGTGGTGAGCCGATGCTTAGGTGGGGGCCAAGTCTCCTATTCTGGGGATTCCAACCTTTTTCTTTTAATTTTACATCTTTATTCCTCTAATATAGCAGCTATAACAAATATTACTATTATTAGTGTTCTGAAATAATGATTATTTTCTATATGTAATAACTTTATTCTTAAAAATATGCAGTTGTGTTGTGCCGATGTTCCAATTGCACCACTTTTCTAGGTAACATTGCAAGTGTATCCTTCATGAAAGATTTTTTTTGTATTATATAATTATTATTATTAATAATAATATTTCATTCATTAATTTTCTATGGCTTTTCCTCACAAGGGTCACGAGGGGTGCTGGAGCCTATCCCAGCTGTCTTTGGGCGAGAGGCGGGGTACACCCTGGATTGGTTGCCAGCCAATCACAGGGCAATAATAACAATAATAATAATTATTATTATTTTTTTAAATAATATTATTATAATATTTTTATTTAGTGTATTTATTTTATTTAGTGTATTTATTTTTATTTTTTTATTTTTGTTTTTATTTTATGTTATATTTTATTTTTTTTATTTTATAATAATAATAATTATTATTATTATTGTTATTATTATTATTATTATTATTATTATATTTTAAAAAATAATTATTATATAATAATGCTAATATTAATTATTATTATTATATGTTATTACAATTATTCTTATTATTATGACAATTATTATTATTATTATCTTTTGTTGTTATTTATTTATTAATTATTATTAATTAATATTCATAATTACATACTACTGTACGTCAACATTTTCTCATACATTTTAATTTTAAGAACTGGCAAGTTCTCCAGTTTTATTTCTGCACATACATAGTGAAACTTTAAAAATGTAATCAAATTGGTTCTTTTGACTGTCCGGTATTTTGTGTCACAGAGTTGCTAATGTAGGGTGACAGTGTGTCATGGGATTGCATCATTTGCATAATATTTGCATATTCCTGATTCTGGCCTACAACCTAATTTCTTCAAAAGGAGACACTTTAATGAATAATGTATACGTGGAACTGTATAATTAGGAAGAGTGGCATCTATCTGCTTACCTACTTTAGTGGTCTATAATATCAGCCAGTTTTTTGCTTTGTATTTGGCTTTTATGAGTCCAATATGCCACCACAGAAGAACTAATGGAACATACTGAGGTGAAAATCATACACACATCAGTCATGGTTGCTCAGTACAACGTGGTTAAAGGGTTCCCTTTGAGATGTGTTTAATGGTAATGTGAAGAGACTTGCCTCCTAGGCACACACTCATTTCCCCCTGCAGGTTTTTATCACTGTGGATACATCATTTGTTGTTTAACTCTGCGTAGGTTAACTCATTTTTAAACTTGTGTGAAAGTTAAATATATTAGAAATGAACGGTGTCTTCAGCAAGTCTCACTCTTCGCACAAGGTCATCAAAGGTCATTTGAAAATATAGTCACAATGCAGAGTGGTTAAGTTATTTTTACACACAAAGGATGCTGTCGGCAAAATAGAAGAGAAGAAGAAGAGAAACAGGCTGACTACTCATGCAAGGAATCATGTGACATCTACATCTGCTAACTTTGATTATTAATATTTCATATTGCATTTTATTTCTGGTGCTCTTCTGAGTATATTCAACGTATTTTATAATCTATCTCACTTTAGATGGATGATGTCATCGAGGAATCATCCATGTACCCTCAGGAACCTTGTAGGTTCTAAATAAATGGTGACACTGTCTCCGAATGAGATAAACAGTAGCACTTTCATAGCCTATTTTAAGCTGAAAACCTGGACATCACCTGGTCCTGGCCAGACTATAAGTTTAGTATTAGTTGCCATGGCGATACAGCTGCTTTAAAAGAGAGCTACCTTCACCAAGTCCGGCTCGGAAACCCACTAAAGTCACTTTGCAATACCCGCAGAAGTCCTGAACTCTAATGAACTCACAAATATTGTCTATAAATGTCGACATGCTTTTTTTTAAACGTGAATATTATCACCTCGTACTTTGGTACATGACAAAAATAAAATAAAATAAAAAAACTTATATTAGGAAAGCAGGAAGTGAACAAATGTTACAGTTACTGATTGTAAAAGTACCAGATGGAGGGGTAGGATTTCAAACCTTATATCAACCCTTTTGATATTGAGTTGGTCCAGCTATATTTCCTTGGATTTGTGCTTCCTTCCAAAACGGTCTGTTTTAATTTATTCCACCCATGACCCGCCTCCGGGCATGCCCACTCGAAGTGCTTCCTAACTATTTAGGTGAATTTAACTTCAACTATATTAGGAAAGCAGGAAGTGAACAAATGTAACAGTTACTGATTGTAAAAGTACCAGATGGAGGGGTGTAGGGGGAGTAGGAAGAAGCAAAGCTTATTAAATCCTTAATAAGCTTTGCTTCTTCCTACTCCTTTGGAACTGGATGTGGAACTGTGAACTGATTATGTGATGCATTCAATTGTAATCTGATGCATGTTCAAATGAAATTAAACCATTACCATTACCATATTATATTCTTTGTTAGCATATATTTTGACTTGAGAATATCCCGTTTGTCGTCTGAGGGGAAAACGCCTGAAAACGCCTGAAAACGCTGTCTCCCTCGCTCCTGATTTATGGTAGTTCTCTCATAGAAAACAGATGCCAAAGCCTGGAAAAAAATCTGCCTATTATGAAATAAGTCAAAGCTGGACAGCAAACTTGAGTGATTGTTCACCCCAGCATCGCCTTGCATGCTATAAATAAAAAGCTTCAGTCAAAAATCTGATGGCTGGGATAGCTATCTTGCAAGATGAGTCTGAGTGATGATTTTTTTCTTTGTTTTGTCAGTGTTGCACTAATACTAATACTAATACTATACTAATACAACTTTTAAAACTAACTCTCATAGGCTGTGTCCAGCATCCAATCACATCCAGTCGTGTCCGCACAGAGCATGACTTGAAAAGTTGGTTAGTGTGTAAACAGTGTAGGCCAGCAACGCGGGGGGAGTAAAGAGGGGAAAGTCACGGCTCATTACAAATGCATGGTGGATCTGGCCGACTGTTGACAACTATTAAACATAATGTTTTGCAAGACGTGGCTGCACGTAAACATGCTATTAAAGTGGGAATAGTGAGGTAAGACTTGAAGGAGTCCACAGTAACGCACTCAGCTTGATGATAATGATAGCCTCATTTTTTATTTATCGCCTCAATTGGTGCTCACTCTGCACAACAAGTCCATCCTGATGTCATAACAGTTTTTTTTTTGAATAGTCACATGGAAAGCGAGGAGTGAGGAGCAACATCTGGCAAAAATGTGTGTGTGTTTTTTTTTTTTTTTAAAAGGGACTCAAACAAACAGTGTTTTGTTGGATGCTGGGTAGTCTTAGCTCAGGGAAAGTGTGGGCAAATAGAAAGGAAACTTAACAAGAAAGTGTTTTAGTTTTTTCTCTATACACAGGTGTCCAAAGTGCGGCCCAGGGACTATTTTTGATATATTTTTTAAATAAAATTAAATAACCAAGAAATATGGCAAGTGTAACAATAATACTTCGTATTTCAGTACAAAATTTAAACATTAAAAAAAAAAACTTAAACTATATTAGGAAAGCAGGAAGTGAACAAATGTAACAGTTACTGATTGTAAAAGTACCAGATGGAGGGGTAGGATTTAATAAGCTTTGCTTCTTCCTACTCCTTTTGGACATGTGGAACTGTGAACTGATTATGTGATGCGTTCAATTGTAATCTGATGCATGTTCAAATGAAATAAAACCATTACCATTACCAATATATAGCACATACGTACATCAAGATCTGCTTCCTCCTGCTCCTTTTCAGACATGTTGAATGATGTAAACATGTGATGTACTTCACTGTGACTTTGTTTAATCATGCTGGGAATAAATTACACCATTAAATGAAAATAATCAGGGCGGCGTCAGTCGCGGTAAAAAAAAAAAAAGCACCAGTAGCATTAGCAATAACAACAATGAGGCCTTTCTGTTTTTCCACTGACCTCACTGGTTTCAGCAAACAGGTTCTTGTTGTTATGCCGTCACAGTGGAGAGGTGCTGTGGACAGAGTTATACATGGCCAAGGTCACTGCAAAGTAGGGCTGCTGTGTTTTTTTTTTTATTTTAGTGTTTCTTCGAAATATTTTGAGTAGTTGGATTAAAAAAAATATCTGCTTGGGTGAAGAAAAAATATTATGGTGGTTGTCTCCCAACCTGAAAGTTGCGGGTTTTTGCATCTTTGCATCATCAGTAGGTAAATGTGCTAAAAAGCCTTAAGTGCCTTGGAGGTGGAAAAGCATGATACAAGTGAAAAAGCATTTAGCATCTTATCAAATAAGCAGTTCCAAGGAACTACAGCTGGAATAGGTGCAGATCCTAGAAAGTTTTCTGTGTGGGTTATTGTGTGTCGCTGCTCTATCGGAGTCGACTACTCAGTCCAAAAAGTGTATTCATTTTATGTAATTTAATTTTTGCTTGATTGACTTTATTCATTTATTAATAACTCCTATACGAGGGGTTCGTTTGTAGTTGGAAATACTTCGGGCATGTGACCAATCACAGTAGACTGGGCGTGCACAGAGGCGGACCTTGGGTGGAATAAATTAAAACGGACCATTTTGTTTGGAAGCACAAATGCTGGAATAGGTGCAGATCCTAGAAAGTTTTCTGTGTGGGTTATTGTGTGTAGCTGCTCTATTGGAGTCGACTACTCAATAAAAAAGGGTGGAAAAATTAGATGGATTTAGGCTTATTTCAAGGTCTGTCAAAAAAAAAAATTCCGAAGCTTTCCCAAATTGTTTAAAATGAATATCAAGCATTGTATCGGATGCGTTTTTCCTATACAATCCTCTTCGACGGCAGCTATGCTCTGCTGCCAGTGTAAAAAAAAAATCAATCATTTTAACAGCATCCTTGGATGAGAGTGCTGTCTACTTTGCTCATATATCCTCTTAAATCCGCTCCAAAATTAATAACCGCTAAAGGAAGCATACTGTCCATTCCCAAAAGTGCTTTGGCGATACAATATGGCTCTTCTTCCTGAACAAAGCAGGGATCAATGTGCTCTATTATAGACGTATATTAGACGTATGACTTCAATGGTCATCATCTAAATGGCATATTTATATCAAACTACAATAGCACGATGGGAAAGTGAATGTATTAAATCCCTTAATTCACCATTTTAGCAGGACACTTTGCTTTAAAGCAGTTATTATTACTTGCTTGCATTATTTTTATTGTTTATAAAATGTTGTGCACATTTAAGAAAAGCAAATTATGCCCGTCAAGATCATTTTTTGAAATAAATGTCATGTATTAATGTTAGATTTTGGAGTTTCATAAGCTGTGATTAAAGGGAATGGTACAAGCCCAATAATAATTGCTAATAATTCAATTTATGTGTAATTCATACACACATTGTCCTGATTGTTTTTGTATATATATCATCCACACCAAAATGAGTGACTTAGAAGTCATTTCTAGGTGTTAGCGATTGGTCATCACTTGGAATTGGCTCAGGTAGTTTAGCACGATCGGCTGGTTTTCTTTGTGTTTTGTGTGGTTATTGAGTTGGATTGTGTTTGTGTGAGAAAAAAAAATCGTAATCGTTTTTTTTTTTTGGTCAACTTTTAGGTCGGTGTTTTGTGTGTGTAGTTTTATTGTTCATTTTTGTAACCCTTATTGTTTTGTGTTGTGTTTTGTCGGAAACGTGAACTAAAAAGTTGAATTTGAACGTAAGCTGCATGTTGGCCACAGCAAAACACACACAGGCAAAAGTAGCAAATATTTGCACACAATCACATGATGAGCCGACGACACAATTGATTGACAAGCGCGCAACCTTGACCATAGTGTGTTTTTATAGGTTAAACAAATGGGGCGAGGGGGAAGCACGCAAAAACGATGCATGGTAATCTTAATGGAAATAGTAATGTTTTAGTGGTACACCACAATTCAAATTGCATGAAAAGGAGTAGGAAGAAGCAGAGTTTATTTTGTCTCCGTGTCTCAGCAATCACTGATCGCTTGTTCACGTCCTCTCCGAGATGTTAAATGACACAAAAAAAAATTTAAATTCAAATGGTATTCAGCTTGACTCCATGACTGATATGTGACCCCTGTTACATATAAAATGTACGTCACTAAGCTATGAAGTTAGGGGTCGTTAACCTGTCATCCGCTTACAGTTTAACCTTGAAACAAACCCGCACTCGTGTTTCTGTATGTCCACTTTGCAACAGGGTTGCTTCACACTTCCTCTGCAAACTCCTTAACAGCACACATCCTTCATCATCAAGCAGGGGAAAACAGGTAACGTTAAGTCCAAGTTAAAAATCACTTCATGTTTACCTCGAATGACATTTTTAAACATGATGTCACGCGAAATAAGTAGGAAAATGTACACAAATGAAGCACGAAATGAGGGTCATAAGTGGAGTAGTTTCCAGTAATGTGATTTGATTCACAGACATGATGTACTTGTTTTGCCGACAGTTTAACAAAGTTAGACTTAGTCCTTAGACTTAGGACCGTTTTTTGTTTTTTTTAGTTATTAGGATTTATTATTATTTCTTCATAATAAAATATATATTTTCGTCACCTAACTTTCAACCTGTGCTATATTATTTATTCAGTCACAACATAACTGTAGTTTCTTACGTAGTTGTTCATCTCTTACTTTACTCACTTACTTTTATTGTATATTATTAATATGCTCACAGTAGATTTGTTTTCATAGTAGGTTGTTGTCATTCTTGTATAGATATTTTGGTTTATTGGCCTTTTTGTATCTTTCTGCTGCTATAACACGTACATTTCCACGTTGTGGGATAAATTAAGTACTAAGTACTTCATAAATTAAGTACTTTGGACTTAATTTATAAATTAAGTATTAAGTACTTTGCACTTAATTTATAAATAATAAACTAATAAGGGACGTGGGATGGGCTTAGACCGTCGTGAGACAGGTTAGTTTTGCCCTACTTATACTTAATACTTAATTTACTTAAAACTTAATTTATGCTTAATATTTATACTTAATATTTAATTTATAAATTAACTATTTTTATTTATTTGTCTATTACTTATACTTGATTTAATTTAATTTCTTGACTTAATTTATAAATATTTATAAATTAAGTACTTAATTTATAAATATTTATTATTGTATTTATATATATATTAAGTACTTAGTACTTAATTTATAAATATTTATGAATGAATATGTATAAATATTAGCACATATTAGCACATATTATATTTATAAATATTTATAATTTATAAATTAAGTATTAAGTACTTTGGACTTAATTTGTGAATTAAGTACTAAGTACTTAATTTATAATTTACAAATATTTACATAGAAATATTAATTTATAAATATTTATTTATGCGCTATAAATATTTATGTGCTAATATTCATACATATTTATTTATAAATATTTATCAATAAGTACTATGTAAGTACTTAATAAATTAAGTACTCAATACTTAATTTACTAAGTACTACTTTTTAGTCGTATGATTTTTTTTTCAGATTTCGGAGTGGCCTTTTATTGTGGCCAACCGAAAACACCTCTGCATTTCTGTTCTTCAACCATCTGCCATTGCGTCAATATGACAGTTGCTTCATATTTACAGCTCTGTCCTACTGTCTGCTTTGGACGTTTAACATCCCATCATTACTCAAGATACACCAGAGTTGTCCAAACTGAACTCTGCCAGGTCTTACAGTTCATTGCTGTATTGCCCAAGCAAAGAAATAGTAGATAATAGAAGTAATGTCTACTGCTCCATTTGGAACAGCAGTCTATACCCTTGGGAGTGAGTAAGTGGGCAAAAGGCAAGCACGCTTAATCCATCCAATTGGATGAGACGTGCCGTGGAACTAAAACCCAACTAAGCTGTCTAAGAAGTGCATTAAGACACACAGGAGGTCGTTTGTTTGCTTTTTCTTCTCTTGTTTGTCTTCTGTTTTGAAGTTAGACGATGAACAAAAGGTTAAGATTCTGAGGGCAGTAGGAAAATACAGGATAGTAGGATACTACATCCATCTGTGCATGGGACAACAGGAGATGATGTGTTCGAGGACCGTCAAACAGTACTAATTGGATAAATCGCCGCTCACGTTAAACATTAAAAAACTGGTGGATTTCTAACTAATAGTTACAGAATTGTAATCAAATAATATTTACTGTAATGTAATTATTAACATTTATATATTTTAATGACTTTAACAAGCTTTAAAAGTTCCTTTTTTTTAGTTCTTTCTTTTTATTTTAATTGGTTTTATTTTTTCTACTTTTATTGCTTTGCTTCTTGTGTTTTTTTATATTTTAATATCTATTTTATTATTTTATTTCTTATTTGATCTTTTAGTTTTTTATTAAAATAATTTGTACCTTTATTTATTGTATTTTATTTTTACTTTTTATTTTACTAGTAAAATAATTTGGAAATTCTGTTTATAAAATGTGCTATATAAATAAAGGGGATTGGATTGTATAAAAGACAAATGAAATTACATTGAGTGTTCAATTTTGACTAAATGTTTTCATGTTAACAATTTTTATAAAAACTATAACATTTTAGAACACAACCAATGGCTAGCATATGTCACCAGTAGTTGTTATGCTCATTTTTCGCCACTTTGTATTGAGTTGTAGACTCCTATAGAGCAGTTACACACAATAACCAGCTCAGAAAGCGTTCTAGTATTTCCAGAATCTGCACCTATTCAGCTATATTTCTTTGGATTTCGTGCATCCTCAAAACAGGAAGCAAATAATGCACATTCAAATGTCACCGCCCTTTTGGCAACTGGGGAAGCCATTGAATGCCATTGAGTCCCTTTAATCTTGTGTGGATTAATCATTGTCGGGGTTTATCACCACGCTGTTCTAGTACTCTTTATCTTGTGTAGAGCAATACTATAACAATACGTCTTGTATGTAATACTTTATCAGGTGTTTATAGCACTATAAGCATTACAGCAGTTGTCTGTTTGAATTACATAGTTTAAGGTGGTGTGAATGAGCAATGTACAGTATTTGCATGCTAGTAATGTGATAAATCTAATACATCTATTCATAAAAATTGCAGAATATATGTATCAAATGTCCCTGGAATATTTGACTTATGTCAGGTAATATGTCACAAATGCTACCCAGGTCCAATCAGGTGTGAAGACTAGATGAACTGCATCCTAAGTATCTTTTTTTTTTTAAATATTTTTGATCCAGACCAGTACAAAGATACAAGTACTATGAATGCACCCTAAGATGCCTACATATTTCAAGCAGCATAAATAACTTTGATTCATTATTCACCATGTGGGTGTTACGTAACATGACTATTTATTTGTTTGAACACAGCATGTGGGAACAATTCATTTGTTTGGGCTAGAGGAGGAGCCTCTGTTTACATGTTGACATTACCGAGAAACATTAGGATGAAATTATGCAAATATATATTGGCATAAAATAACAATGAGTTCAACGCCTGTATCTTTAAATAATTCAAATTCTGAAAGTTTTATGTCGAACAGCCTCCTGGCAAGGAATTGTGTGTGTTCTGTGGGTAGTGGTAGTGGGTCATGGATGTATAGTGATGTACAATGATGTCATTAAGGCAGTGCTTCTCAAATAGTGGTGCATCCACATGGGGAGTCACTAACCACGTTTACATGAGGAGTTTTTCTCTTTCCGAATGGAATCTTTCCGAATGACTTTTCCGAAAGCAATGGTATACATGGAAAGGAATATTCCAATCTCTTGTCTACATGCACCGCTATAATCAACCAGAATAGTCAATGGGGCATACGCAGTAAAACGTAAACATCAACATCACGTGATACCGACTTCCTCGAGTTTTTCCTTTCACTTGTTGGAATAACTCCGTATTGCCATTTTTTCGTTCGTCCAATCTTGAAATTTAGTTTGAATCAAATACAAACTTTCCGCAGCAGTCCAGTGCAGATTGCTCGCCTCCATTTTTTTTAATCGAAGAACGTCTCGAGCTGCGTGTTACGTCATATCTCGTCAATCTTGCTAATATTTTATAATTAAACTCGGCACATGTTTTATCTAGATATATATTTTCTTTTTTAATAAAACTGGACTTGTGAATGGCGTATAGAAGGGTTTAGATTCTGTTCCACAGATGGCGCTAATGCACACGAAAGCTGCTTGCCAGCCGCCAATAAACAACAGAAGAAAAAAAACACCACGAAGAAAAACGCAGTCTGACAACTTTCCGATTGAGCGGGTACAAGATACCTCAATCGGATTGGGGAAAGGAATATTCCACCTCTGTGAATCCGATTATATATTCATTCGGATTGGCACTTTTCTTTCGGAATGAGGTGTATACAAAGGTTACATTCTTTCCGTCTGAGCAAATAACCTGAATAGAATTGGAATATTTGGGTCCATGTATACGTGGCTACTGAGAACTGGGAACTATTAGTCCACTGGTTTGGTGTCTCTTTGTTGGAGTCATCCCCAGTGAACGAGAGGGGGTCACTTCCTTACGCTTCGAGTTGGGGGAAAAGGTCCTGACTATCATTTGTGCATATATGTGCCAAATAGCAGCTCAGATTTCCCAGGTTACTTGAGGTCCATGAAACTCTCAGACATTAATGCGACAATAGTGAGGGTACAGGAGGGTATAATGGGGTTTTCGTCAAGGTCGTAGAAGGCCTCCTATATGATATATTTAACTGAAATGACTGATCCCAACAACCAGTGATTTATAAAGCAAAATCTCGAAAATTATGCCCAAACTTTTTACGTCTTTTTCTACGTCTATCAACTCACATGGTTGGAAATGAATACAAAATACAAAAACAAGTGTGACGTTGATGTGTTTTTGTGCTTCTCACCCTCCCTCCCTCCCTCCATTAAGGCCCATTCCCTCTTAGCGGCCTCCCTTTTTTTTACCCGACAACCAATAGTGAAGCAGCAACCAGGCGAGCCTTCATAAGCCTAACCCACAAACACAACCACAGGCAATCATGTGACTCAACTGCCAGCCCCTCTGTAAGTGTGTGTATGTGTGTGTGTGTATGCGTGTGGTGGCATGTGTGAATGTGTGTGTTAGGGGAGAGAGAGGGAAAAATGTGCTTTGCACACACACACACACACACACACATACATGCACACACACTTGCGGAGTGATCTCAGCATTACGCACAGAGGAAGACTTGGAAGAGGAGAGGAGGCTGCAGTCAGCAGGGGGAAAAGCTTATTCTTCACACAGGTAAGAAAAAAAAACATGCATAGTAATGCAAAGTAAGCCGCATATTTTTGCAGGATTATAGTTCATAACCAACTTATAACAGATGCATTCAAGGTCTTCCCGTAGGTTAAATTATGTTGCAATGTCTTAGTAGTTTTTCCTTCAGTATGCATCATGAACATGCGTGTATTTTTTATGTTTCAGCAGGGCAAGGGTTACTATAGGGCAATGTTGCTCAACACTTCGCCAGGCCAGTGAGGCATGAACACTGATTCAGATTGCGGTTTTCAACTAAGACATAATATTTGTCGGCATTTTAAAGTAAATATGTTTCAATCAAATATGTGTTTATATATATTTTTTCCGGTAAATGTGTAATATTCAGTGTAGCAGTGATTAAAGTAATAGTATTAGTTTGGAATTGACTATGGAAACTGCTTTTCTATCATGTAACACAAGAGGGCACACATTCATACAGTTTTTTTTTACTTGCCCCACTTTTTACTGTTTTATGGTATTTAAATTGGCCACCATAAACTAGTCATTGTTCTTACTTAAGTTTATGTGTTTATTTAGATATATTTATTCTTTATTTATATATAAATGTGGCTTCGTAGCACATCTGGAGAGTAAAAAAAAAAAATGGGGAAACCCTGATTCCATATGGTCAGTGAACGCCACAAGAGCTGCTACACACACACACACACACACACACAGTTCAGACTGAGCTTCCTTTATACGCTTTTATTCAAAGAGCTTGCATGCAGACCTCTGGCCAGAAGAAGTCCAAACAGTTGCTAGCTTAGTCCACACAGGCTTACACATTTCTGAGAAAGCTTGCAAACTTTTGTAGAACATTAACCTCAAAGAAAAATGCTAAGTGCAACCATCCAATTTTATGTTTTGTCTTCTGAAGGTAGAGATTCCTGTACCAACCATGTGTTTTTGGTCTTCCACAGGTTATTCATTATTAATATTTAGCCAAGTCCTCCAAAGTTGATCTTGAGAGCAGAGCAGAGTCCACCTGCCATCCATCCTCACAGGAATGGTGGATCACTTACCACTTGGTGAGGAGACTTTCCTGTACTACGCTGGCTCATCTGATTGCAGCAGAGTGCCACCGGGCGTCATGGTGACCGACACGTGTGTCTACCACCCTCTCCACCCTTACCAAGGGGTGTCCTCATCGCCGGGGCTCTCCGAAGATGACCTCAGTATCTCGTCAAGTCCTCGGTCGTCGTTGTGCTCCAGCCCAGAGTCGTTGTCTTCCTCGTCGTCGCCTGAAATCCACAACAATGTCAGCTCTTCAGGGAGTGAGAGTCAAGATAGCTTGCTGGACCTCCTCCTCTCTCAGGGAATGACCACCAGTTTACCACCTTCTTCGTCTGCTGCGGCCCCACTTTTACCCATGGGACTCACTTGGGAGTCCAAGAGGGATCAAAGGTTGGGTCTCCTCCAGCATCATGCCAAAGAGGACTACTATGAGTTCCCGGTGTTCTTGGATGAGCTACAGGATCCGGCAGCGCTCCTCTTCCAGCCTACACTAGAGGAAATTGAGGAGTTCTTGGAGGAGAACATGATGGTGGCTATGGAGAAGGAAGATGAGGGAAGCGACGAGGCAATGTCGCCGACGCCGGAGGATTCAGAAGCCGAAAGTGCAAAGACGATACCAAGGGAGATGTTGCAGAACTCTGATCAGACTGTACCTGTGGCGCTTTCTCCACTGTCCTACCGAGAGACCAAAGAGGAACAGCATGCATCCGACATGGACTCAACAGAAGATACTAGCTACAGTAGAGTGGATGGGATCAAGCAGGAAGACTGTGGATCTCCATCAGCTTCAAAAGAAGGCACCGGTGCTACCTCCAGTATGCCGGTCATCCTCCAAATCCAACCCATACAGATTAAACAAGAAGCTCACCCCAGCGCCGTCTCAGACCCTCAAACCCAGGAAGCTCAACCCCAGAAGGGTCCATCAGATATCAAGATCGCCCAGCTCCTGGTCAACATCCAGGGCCAAACCTTCACCTTGGTGCCTCAGCTGCTATCGCCAGCGAACATTACCTCCAGCAGCAAAGCGTCCTCTAAATTTGTACGGATCGCACCGGTGCCCATTGCCGCCAAACCCACTGGGCTCGGGGAAGGCGGGTTAGGCGGTGGGTCGGCTGCTGGGGTCCTCGGCGGTGGTCAGAGGTACCAGAAGAGTGCGGTGGCAGACCTTATTAAAATGCACAAGTGCTCTTTTCCGGGTTGTAATAAGATGTACACCAAAAGCAGTCACCTCAAAGCTCACCTGAGGAGGCACACGGGAGAGAAACCATTCGCCTGCACGTGGCCCGGCTGTGGATGGAGGTGAGCAAAATCCCTTCATTATTCTGTACATTAGGTCTCCAATAGGGGGACAGTAGCTTAAGCTCTACTCCTTGAGGTACTTTATTGCACTTATCACTAGTTCAGGTCCCGCCTAAGCTGGTATCAAGATCAGGCAACATTTGCCCAACTATTTTAACCCAAAAAGTTCAATAAAAATACAACATAAACAATAACAATATAAATGTCCAGTGTTTTAAAGAGTCATTATGCCAATATGTTATGCACATTATAGACTTTGTGCTGTAAGGCAACTTCTGCTGATATATCCTGCGAAACATACAAGAATATTCAAGAGTATGACAGTACTCCCCACCTCTCACGACCCCCAACAGTTCACCGCGTCCCGGCAGGGGATCCCGCCCCACTATTTGAGAAGCACTTCGCAAGGGTAACACACTCCCTTCCCATTCCCTTGTTCGTCCAATCAGCAATCAGAACACACAATCTAGATGTGCTGTATTCTTGACCTTGCAAGGAGTCACATATTTAAACTGTTTTTGAAAATGGATATTTCCATTTGTTCACGGAAAAAAGGAGGCTGACAAGTGGGGGTTGGAGACATTAGGTCTCCAATAGGGGGACAGTAGCTTAAGCTCTGGTCCTCAAGGTACTTTATTGCACTTATCACCGGTTCAGGTCCCGCCTAAGCTGGTATCAAGATCACGTAACATTTCCCCAATTATTTTAACCCAAAAAGTTCAATAAAAATACAACATAAACAATAACAATATAAATGTCCAGTGTTTTAAAGAGTCATTATGCCAATATGTTATGCACATCATAGACTTTGTGCTGTAAGGCAACTTCTGCTGATATATCCTGCAAAACATACAAGCATATTCAAGAGTATGACAGTACTCCCCATCTCTCACGACCCCCAATAGTTCACCGCGTCCCGGCATGGGATCCCGCCCCACTATTTGAGAAGCACTTCGCTAGGGTAACACACTCAACAAGATGGCCTTTTTTTCCGTGTTTCACTGCACACATTGGCTCCCCTTTCGGTTCCCTTGTTCGTCCAATCAGCAATCAGAATCATCTTGAACTTGCAAGGAGTCACATATTTAAACTGTTTTTGAAAATGGATATTTCCATTTGTTCATGAAACAAAGGGGGCTGACAATTGGGGGTTGCGTACCCCTTCAGTAGCCAACTGTCAAAATCATTGCATTCAATTCCATTTTTCAAAAAAAAAAAAAGATTCTAAATGGTGTTGTTTAGTGTCCTCACTATCTATGTGTGTGTACCATGTGTACCATGGTCAAAATTGTAGATTAGATAGTTTACTTTGAAGTGGACTCCATGCAGACTTTGCACCCCGCCCCCACCGCTTGAGCCTAGTTATTGCACTTGTTTGCTCACTGTCTGCAAACACTTTTCACACACACACACACACACACACACACACACACACACACACAGAGAGAGGTACACGCACACAGAATTGTTACAGAATCAAGTTCAAAGTTTTTAAGCTGATGACGCACACACTTCTTTTTTAATCAATGACAATAATGGCGTTAAACCGGTACTACTTATCTTCCTTTAACTGCTTCCCAAAGTACAAAATTGCCAATAATTGGCCTGTGAATAATTGACATATATACGTATATATATGGATATACTGCATGTAGGCAATAGGTTTGGCCTGTTTAACCTCCCCAAGGTTTATTATTGATAACATCAACAGCAGCCATTAGAAATCACATATGATTCAAGTAATTATGCAATATCAGATAATTCTGGCCCATATGTATGTACAGTATGATGTCAGATGATGTGTCCTATGTGAGCTTTTCCATATGTGAGTGGAACACAAGCAAACTAGCTGTGGAGAAAATGTGTTTGCTAGTGTTTGGAGGTGACTTTTTTTTTTTTTTTTTTAGACCACTATGTCTATTTACGTCTATCTATGTACGTCTATGTCTACTCTTGTTTTATACTCTCATACAAAAATACTCTCATACTAAAAAGAGGTTAACCACTGTAAAAAAATAAATAAAATAAACCACACAGCAACATCTTTCCTGATATGGTGCCTGTTTAAATGTATGACATTATTGTTATACATATTATAAAACACAGTATTGTTCCACATATAGTTCAAAAATTGAAAAAAAAAAAAATTAAGACAAAAAAATGAATATAAAATATTATTATAAATATTATTTTTAGGGTTACTTTTCCCAGAGGGAAAAATAATAATAATATGTGTATAGTGTCCCATAGTGTCCCAACTCTAAAAGAACCACAATCTTTACAAGACTGAGGCATGGATACTTGGATGACCAGTAGTTCAATGCACTGCTTTAGTACAAAGAGTACAAAAACCGAAACATATTCGTATTGAGCACAAAAACTGAAGTTCCACTGTATTTTACAATAACTTTGGAAATAAAAATTCCATCTATAATAACCTTTCAATTTAACATTATTCTCTTTAAATGACCAAATGTTGGCACTGCCAATGTTAAGCTTTCCAAGCTAAGACATGACATCAGTATTATAACGTAATATACATTCCTCCAATCCTGCTCCTCACCCCCTGCCAGGAGCTAGAGGTGACCCAGGCCGTCCTCATACGAGTAACTTCAGAATAGATCCATGTGTGAGGAATGGAGCTGGGGTCGTATTTCATTGGCAGAGCTCCTTACATACATAACTTGCACGCAGTCGTATTTTCTCTCCCCCAAATATTCCTTTCATCCTTCTGTTTTCTTCATGTTTTGCTTTAAAAAGCTTTAAAAAAACTGTGTGTTCATCTACCACCTGCAAGAAGACCGTTATATGATATTAGTGTCTGATGGCCGTGCTCAAACCTAAACACTATTGCCGTCATAACACGCAACACCGCTCGTGCACACACTTAACAGGCTGTCACCCTAGCAGCGGATTGTCAGCTGATGCATTCTTTTGTTCCTTGTGTTAACGCCGCTGTTGCTGAGGTGGTCGCGGTGTTTGATTTATCTTTAGATTTGTGACACCTTTAACAGGAGAACGAGGACAGCTTTTGTTGACGTGGCGCCGGTCCACGTGAGTTTTATTGAGCTGGTACTGTGTACAGACGAGTCCTGCAGAGGTGTGATGCTTGTAGGGTGCTAAGCTATGATGGGCTTGTTCTTTCGATTATTAGAAACGTGTGGTTTGGGTGAAAACTAGAAACTTGATTCCAATTAGTCTGGAGTTATTATGAGTCACTGAAAACTAGACACCTCCACTTTCAGTTTGGTGTGTTGCTAAAAGTTGGCCCCTCCCCTACGTTGTTGGCTCTAATGTATGAACAAGTTCCAACAAAACTCTGCGTACTGCACTATATGTGTTTTTCCCCACACACTAATATGCAAAACGTCAAGCGAAGCCGGAACAAGGTCATCCGGGGCACCAATGCCCTCCAATACACTCACTGTTGTGAACTCTGTGACCTTGCATGCTCCACATGGAACATGTAGAGGGTGATAAACTTCACACGAGTCGGTGTGGAGGTGCTGTGGAAAGGACACAGATGATACACACATGACGTGTCCATCCAAAAGAACATCCTGCTTTTTGGGATGAAGTAACAGTAACAGTAACAGTAGTATGACACGTGTAACATAGGCAACAAATACAGCCGGAATACATAGAAACTGTATTTTCATTCTTATACATCACAATGGTAATGGTTTCATTTATTTTGCATGTATTCATGTTACATTGGAATACAAAAATTGGTTTAAATTTTTTTTCAGATAGGATGAGTGGTTAGCACGCAGGCCTCACAGCTAGGAGACCAGGGTTCAATTCCACCCTTGGCCATCTCTGTGTAGATTTTGCATGTTCTCCCTGTGCATGCGTAGGTTTTCTTCCTCCCACATTCCAAATA
This sequence comes from Doryrhamphus excisus, assembly GCF_030265055.1. Taxonomy (NCBI): domain Eukaryota; kingdom Metazoa; phylum Chordata; class Actinopteri; order Syngnathiformes; family Syngnathidae; genus Doryrhamphus; species Doryrhamphus excisus. Next base: position 14,109,116 of record NC_080475.1, on the reverse strand, counting down.
CATTCATTCATTCATTTTCTACCGCTTTTTCCTCATGAGGGTTGCGGGGGTGCTGGAGCCTATCCCAGCTGTCTTCGGGCGAGAGGCGGGGTACACCCTTGACTGGTGGCCAGCCAATCACAGGGCACATATAGACAAACAACCATTCACACTCACATTCATACCTATGGACAATTTGGAGTCAATTAACCTAGCATGTTTTTGGAATGTGGGAGGAAACCGGAGTACCCGGAGAAAACCCACGCATGCACGGGGAGAACATGCAAACTCCACACAGAGATAGCCGAGGGTGGAATTGAACCCCTTGGTCTCCTAGCTGCGAGGTCTGCGCGCTAACCACTCATCCGCCGTGCAGCCCGATTCCAAAAACATGCTAGGTTAATTAGCGACTCCAAATTCTGTCCATAGGTATGAATGTGAGTGTGAATGGTTGTTTGTCTATATGTGCCCTGTGAATAAAAGGATTAACTAGTGGCGACTGTGCGGTGAGTAAGTGGTTAGTGCACAGGCCACACAACTAGGAGACCTGAGTTCGATTCCACACACAGTTTGCATGTGTGGATTTTCTCCGGTTTCCTCCCACATTACAAAAAACATGCTAGGTTAATTGGCGACTGAATGTGAGTGTGAATGGTTGTTTGCCTATATGTGCCCTGTGAATAAAAGGATTAACTAGTGGCGGATGCACGGTGGTAGAGTGTTTAGCGCACAGGTCACACAGCTCGGATACCCGAGTTCGATTCCACCCTCGGGCAGTTTGCATGTGTGGGTTTTCTCCGGTTTCCTCCCACATTCCAAAAAATTGGCGACTGAATGTGAGTGTGAATGGCTGTTTGTCTATATGTGCCCTGTGATTGGCTGGCGACCAGTCCAGGGTGTACCCCGCCTCTCGCCCAAAGACAGCTGGGATAGGCTCCAGCACCCCCCACAACTCTTGTGATGATAAGCGGTAGAAAATGAATGAATGTTTTCAGATACTTCTTAGTCCCATTTATTTATTTGGTCATTAACCGTGTATAAGGTACATGTACCCTATTCTTCTCTGGGTATATAATCCTCCATTTTGGCAGTCCAAATCATTAATTCATTCAGCAGACCATAAAAATATCTTGTACTGACTGCTTGGTAAATCTAGCTCCAGCCGGTACTGAAAGGACAGCAGTGATGACAAGTTCCAATATTTTTCAGGTCCCATAGATTCCCCAACCCAGCTATACATTTCAACAAGGACTTTTGTGGTTTACTGGTCATCAAGTACTGTATGTCATACTGTTCATATACAAAGAAACCCAATGTTGCTACTTTTAATTGGCTTAATATTATGAGATGTCATGAGGCTGACCTAGTATATTAAAAACTGAAAACAGCAACCGCATATAAAACTTTTACAACGTGACAATAAAATTTTTTACAACACAGCCAGATGAATCATTTGATCCATTAACAATTTGAATCATTGTTTTCACATCTGTAAAAAAAATGAGTCGTAAATATTCATGCTTTAACTTTTAATATTTGGATTATAATGCACCCCCCCCCCCCCAAAAAAAAAAAGTGAATCGAATTTCAACTGAGGCATCATTAAACTTATATGAACCGTACAGTCAAAGTTGGAAATAAAAACATAGCATTACACAAGTGTAAAAAGAAGTTAAACACTATATATATCGTAAGTCCAATCTTAATTGTTACACAAATGCAAAAATAAGTAAACCATTATAAAATGCTAAATAAAAAATAAAATAAAATAAAATAAAATAAAATAAAATAAAATAAAATAAAATAAAATAAAATAAAATAAAATAAAATAAAATAAAATAAAATAAAATAAAATAAAATAAAATAAAATAAAATAAAATGATTAGTGATTCAGAAACGTATGACACATGTTCACTACTTTAAATTACTTAATTAATTGAAGTCACGCTACATGGGTATCACTACCCAAATAAACATGAATCATTAAACCAATAAATACTTAACTTCCGTTTTTAAACGTCGCTTTGGCTATCAAATTGCAGCGCCATTAAATAGACTAGTATTGCGTAATCTTAAAGTGAAAATAGCTTGATATAACCAGGAGTTATCACCTCGGGAGGAATATGGGGGGCGTCAATCCGTGTTAGAGATTAACTTGCTCTTAACAGATTTGTGAATATATCAACTCAAAGGCCCGCCATGTGCAGGCAGACACAACTCTATCATCCACTTCAACCCCCCCCCCCCCCCCCCCCCCCCCCCCCCCCCCCGTCATGATACCCAAACCCATGGAGTCCACCAGAGCTGGGCAGGGCCAGGAATAGACCAGGATTTCTGGCCTCTCATGTGTTGGGAGCTAATTTTGGGCCGAGTCTTTAACTGCGCAGAAAGGATGCAAGCCAATCGCATCGCACCACTCGGGTTACTGTCATATAAAAATACCTTGACATTGTTTTTTTTGTTTGTTTTTTTCATAATTTCCGTCTTTTGTATCTTGATTTCAATTTGCATCCAAATGAATTTAGTCATTTAATATTTAGGGCATTGGTTTTCAAACTGGGGAACACGTCCCCAAGGTGTGGCCCGGAGTTATGTAAAAGTGAAGAATACACTTTAATGCTAGGATTCCGCAGGGCTGGTGCCAGTTGGTACCACTTCACGCCAAAGATTATGTGATTGGCGCATAGTGGCTCGCTGTGGCGTCAAATTATGTTTGCTCGGCATTTTGCCATGTTGCCATTAATTCAGTGCCACAGTGAGCCACTACGTGCCAATCACATAATCTTTGGCGTGAACTGGCACCAAATAGCGCGGGCCCAGTGGACTCCTAGCATCATTGGCTCGCGCCATTACATTCCAGTGGATTCCAATAGGTGGATTGTTTGTGACATTCGGTTCCACTTGGCTTGATGCAAGTGGCGCAACGAAGATTTTAAACATTTTGAAATTTTCTTGCCGCCAAACTCAATTTTTGCGGCCATTGCGGGCCACCACGAGCCAGTTGGGAGGCAGTTTGAGCCACTGCACGCCACTGGGCACCTTATTGGCGACACTAGGCACCACAGCAAATTGCGTTGGCACAAATTGGCACCAACTGGCGCCGGCCCAATTGGACCTCTAGTACAATTGGCGCACGCCAGTGGATTCCAATAGGTGGATTGTTTGTGACATTTGGTTCCACTTGGTGGACAAGCAATTGGCGCAACAAAGATTTTAAACATTTTGAAATTTTCTTGCTGCCAAACAAAATTTTTGCCGCCACCATGAGCCAGTTGGGAGGCAGTTTGAGCCACTGCATGCCACTAGGCGCCACAGCAAATTGCACTGGCGCAAATTGGCACCAACTGGCGCCAGCCCAGTGGACTCTTAGCATAAGCAACACCTTAAGCAATCATGCTAACACACAGATTTCAGTGATTTTATAATGAAAAAATGTCCCACTCCGGCAGGTTCTCCAGATCGGACGAGCTGTCCCGCCACCGACGCTCCCACTCTGGAGTCAAACCATACCAGTGCATCGTCTGCGAGAAAAAGTTTGCCCGCAGCGATCATCTATCCAAACACCTCAAAGTCCACCGCTTTCCACGAAGCAGCAGGACAGGGCGCTCTGCAAACTGACCCCATCAACCCCCCCTTGCTCTGATGGACTAAAGGAGAAGGGGGCAGGTGATTGTATTTTGAAGATGGAGGACGAGAAACCCTTTTAAAAGGATGGACGTACTGTGATTATTTTGGGAAAAAAAGACTACGATACAAAATGTTACTTGACATACAAACCCTCATGAGTGGAATAAGCTTCTTGTACAGTCATCTCATACAGTCTAATCATAAGTCTAATTGTCAATTCAAAGTATTTTTCACACATGCGTGTGTACAGTATATTGTATATGTTTTAAAAAGCCTTATAGAACAGTTGCATCACTGAGGGTTCGATTTCAAATAAACCTGAGTGAGCATTTTTGCCTTTCTGGAGCCAAATGTTGCCCAACAAGACACACTTTTCTTCGATGAATATGCTGGAAATGAGGACGACAATTGTGGCCTTCATCCCCCTGCTCACAGCACCGACTCCAGGGACTATTATGGGTTTTCTTCAAGGCAGGGAATCACCCCTCTGTCAAACAGTCAAGGTTTCAGTTTCAGAGTCACTTGCCTCTATCACCAAAGAAAAGGCGCTACAGAAATATAATTGACCTTACTTGACAACATACCAGTCAAAACTGACCAAACCATCTTCAAACTGGAATGATTATTGGTTTTGAATGATGAAGTTACTCCTTTAGAGGGCGTTTTTCCTTGCCTCCATCACCAATCTGCAATAGGTTTTGTTGAGAGTAGGCACTATAGAAATTAATTTGACCTAATTTGGTGACATACCAGTCATAACGTCTAAAGATCATCTTCAAACTGGAAATATTATTGGCCTGGGTGAGAGGCAGGAACCTATGACGTTGAACAATAACCTGGAATAGCTGAGGAAGACAACGCTACCACCATTTGACCTGTTTTTTTTTTCCAAGATTCTTCATTAGAGTGAGTTTTTCCTTGCCTCCATCACCAATCTGCAATAGGTTTTGTTGAAAGTAGGCACTATAGAAATGAAGTTGACCTAGTTTGGTGACATACCAGTCATAACGTCTAACCAATCATCTTCAAATTGGAAATATTATTGGCCTGGGTGAGAGGCAGGAGCCAACGACGTTGAGCAATAACCTGGAACGCTACCCACATTTTACCTGTTTTTTTTCCAAGATTCTTCATTAGGGGGAGTTTTTCCTTGCCTCCATCACCAATCTGCAATAGGTTTTATTGAGAGTAGGCACTATAGAAATGAAGTTGACCTAATTTGGTGACATATCAGTCATAACGTCTAATCAATCATCTTCAAACTGGAAATATTATTGGCCTGGGTGAGTGGTGGGAACCAATGACGTTGAACAATAACCTGGAACACTACCCAAATTTGACCTGTTTTTTTCCAAGATTCTTCAGAGGGAGTTTTTCCTTGCCTCCATCACCAATCTGCAATAGGTTTTGTTGAGAGTAGGCACTATAGAAATGAAGTTGACCTAATTTGGCTAGATACCAGTCATAACATCTAAAGATCATCTTCAAACTGGAAATATTATTGGCCTGGGTGAGAGGCAGGAATGAATGACGTTGAACAATAACCTGGAACGCAACCCACATTTGTTTTTTTTTCCAAGATTCTTCATTAGAGAGAGTTTTTCCTTGCCTCTGTCACCAAACTGCTATCTCTGAGAATTGGCACTATCAAAATAAAATTAAAATTTCTCACCTCCAAACTGGAAATACTGGTTGCTAGCCAAGCAAAAATGAATTGAATTATATATAATATAATATATAATAATTGCGGTTTCATTGTGACCAGTCGTTAACTCGTCTTTAAGCTACAAAGTGTTGGCCCATGATTTAGCATGAACAGTATTGATTTTGCCAAAAATTTGTTGCATCAATCAATTTCAAATTTATAGTAATTGTTCAATGTCCCAATAAGAACCGTATTGATTTTGCATGCTAGTTAACATTGGTCAGACCAAGAACGATACTGGTTTTACGTCAATTGATGGTCCTCCCAGCTAACCACCTCTGTTTCTTACCTGGAAGAATAAATGATGTATCAACATTCCTTTAAGCTTTAAAGATGTGTGAAATCAAATCAAATGAACCCCCCCAAAAAAGAAGACGCTTCTAGTGCCAAGATCATGTCACTGTGTAATTTGCACCGGCATACATGACATTTCTGCTTGTCTGCCCTCACTGAGTATTTTGGGAATGTTTGTGTTGTATTGCGGTTCGACTTGACTCGAGAGTTCTCAAATGCCTTCTTTGACTCATTGGGAAGAATGTTTGTCATGTCGATGGCAAATTAAATGAAATGTGGATGCTGCTTTTTTTTTGTAATTGTTAGAAGTGAGCCATTTATTCGTAAATAACTTCATTTGTAAACAACACGTGGAACATTAACGGACGTGCCAAGTAACTACATCAACTATCTGTTGTTATTTCTACTTCACAACCCTTTAATTTCAACACAGATTCGATATTTTATATTTTAAATAAAAATAAATGATTTTATAAGATTTTGCTGGCCTTATTTTTTGGTTATGTTTTGCTGTTACTTCACCCATACTAGTTACTAGTTACTAGTTAGTTACAGACCATTAAGCAAAAATAATAATAATGCTAGTCATCATCACCAAAGATGATTTTGATGAAGTTACGTTTATGTTCCGTACATCCATCCATCCATTTTCCTTCGCTTATCCGGGTCCGGGTCCGGGTCGCGGGGGAAGCTACACCCAGACTTCCCGGTCCACGGCCACCTCCTCCAGCTCCACCGGGAGGACACCAAGGCGTTCCCAAGCCAGCTGTGAGACATAAGTGTGTCCTAGGTCTGCCCCGGGGCCTTTTCCTGGCTGGGCATTCCCAGAACACCTCACCAGGGAGGCATCCAGGAGGCATCCGGACTAGATGCCCAAGCCACCTCAAGTGACTCCTCTCGATGTGAAGGAGAAACGACTCTACTCTGACCCCCTCCCGGATGACTGATGCCTATGTTCCGTATCAAAAAAATTCAATGTCCATCCATCCATCCATCCATTTTCCTCCGCTTATCCGGGTCCGAGTCGCGGGGGCAGCAATGTCAGTAGGGACGCCCAGACTTCCCGGTCCCCGGCCACCTCCTCCAGTTCCACCGGGAGGACACCAAGGCCTTCCCAGGCCAGCTGTGAGACATAATCCTTCCAGCATGTCCTAGGTATGCCCCGGGGACTAGGTATCCCCCGGCTGGGCATTCCCGGAGTGGCATCCAGGAGGCATCCGGACTAGATGCCTCAACTGACTCCTCTCGATGTGAAGGAGAAATGACTCTACTCTGACCCCCTCCCGGATGACTGATGCCTAAGTTCCGTATCAAAAAAATTCAATGTCCATCCATGCATCCATTTTCTTGTGTCTGGGTCGTGGGGGAAGCAGTCTCCAGACTTACAGGTCTTCGACCACCAGCATCATTCCCAGTCATAATACTTCCAGTGTGTCCTAGGTCTACCCCGGGGCCTTTTCCCATCTGGGCATGCCCATAACACCTCACCAGGGAGGCATCCGGACGAGATCCCCCAAGCCACCTCAACTGGATCCTCTCAATGTCAAGGAGCAGCGCTTCGACTCTGAGCCCCGTCCTGGATGACTGAAATGCTGATGACCTACTACCTCTTTGGGTGAGTCCTGACACCCTACGGATGAAACTCATATCAATTTCATTCTTTCGGTCTTGAACCAAAAGCTCATGACAATAGGGTGGGGACATTTTTCACCACGACCGCATTACCGATCCGCCTATCGACCTCACAAAATAGTTGGCCTTACAGACAACAACCCAATGCAAAACCATATAGTGTTATGTAACCAAATATTATTTACAGTTATGTTGTTTTGAGCTGAGCATTTTCCAGTGTACAGATATTTAGAGGATGGGTGATGTACTTTAAGCACCACCTAACAATTTTTCAACTGCCAATGGAATTTTGAAAGTAGTCCCAGAAGTCAAACCATCTTGTTTTCTTACATATTCAAACAGCCAGGAAACTAAACAGGACTACATTTAAGCACTATTGTAAAAGAATGGATGGACAATGTGAAGGACTGTTTTAGAGTGGTCCCTCTCTTGGGAGATACCAAAAATATTTGAACCAGAAGTTGTCAACTCAGCAGAGCAGTGGTGTAAAATGCACACACATATTTCATTTTCCTGTAATTGCGGACGGGGGGGGGGGGGGGGGGGGGGGGGTAAATACCAGCTTGCTTGCATCTATGGGGGATAATTCTATCCCAGTCTTGACAAATGTATTCACTATTGTCTGGCGCATTTTTTTATGGCAGGAAAAAAAAAACATCACATATAAAAACAACAGTTCATAGTACTAAAATTGTGTCTAAAGTATAACAAAAGTAAGGAGACATGCAGATCAATTATGTTCTTTAACATTAATAAAACATTAAAATTACCGTAAAAACGGGTTATAAGGGAAATAAGGGAATTTTCGGGAAAAATTTAAAAAAAAATTCATGTTAAACAGGAAGTTTTGTTTTTTTCAAAGAAGCATATATTCTTGAACAAATCGTTCAAAAAAAATTTCCTGAAAATTGTCCCCGCCGTCCCTTATAACGCTGTTTTACGGTAACAAAAATGAACAATATTTTTAAAATATGACACTTTTCATCAAATTTCCGAAAATAATCCATATACAAAACCCAGATGTCTTCCTACTAGTACCAAATGATCATCATTTACTTGTACAACGACTTGTCTGGTAAAGCATGACACATCAAAGGTTAGAATAATAATATTGGACAACTATTGTTTTCATTTCACTTCCATTGCATATGTTTTTTTTATCACCCTCAATGTGAAGCTCCGGGCAAGAGGAAAAAAAAAAAAAACGTTTCACGAACATAAAGCTGGCAAACATCAGGAATGTCAATGCAGGATTTGTACCACATGGCAAATTTACATTGAAATTATACCTCCCAGCCTGCTATTTTACTCTTCCTTTATGCTTGCTCTTTCATTTCCTTTGGAAAAATTAAAGCCGTTGATGTTTTTTTTTCTTGTTGTTATGTTGTGTGCTGAGTCACTGTGTCAAAGCTCAAAGAAGTAGCAGTGAAAAGCACTCTGCGTTTGACTCTGTGATGTCTGTTCGTTCTATGGATTATTTTGATTTATGAGCAAGTGAAGTCAAGGATACGACAGACGGTTTTAATGCAACACATCTGGAGCTGAGCAAGCTCCCTAATGGCTGCTCGAATCGGGCTTGGTTAAAGTAGGTTTTGAATGGGATCATGGTTCAAACATCACTCCCTCGATCTTAGCAGTTTTTTATCTCATTAATAATTTGACTATTATTTGTCAAAAAATATTGAAAGAGGAGTTATATGTAAGGTTCTAGTCATTAGGTGGCAGTAATGTTACATTAGCCACTTTTACACAATTTTTTTTTCTTTCCGAATGACTTTTCCGAAAACAATGGTATCCATGGAAAGGAATATTCCAATCTCTTGTCTACATGCGGCGATAATCAACCAGAATAGTCAATGGGGCATACGCAGTAAAACGTAAACATCAACATCACGTGATACCGACTTCCCCGAGTTTTTCTTTCACTTGTTGGAATAACTCCGTATTACAAGTTTTTCGTCCATTCAGTCTTGAAATTTAGTTTGGATCAAAAACAAACTTTCCGCAGCAGTCCAGTGCCGAGTGCTGGCCTCCATTTTTAAAATTGAAGAACGTCTTGAGCTGCGTGTTACGTCATATCTGAGCATGCACTGAAAGAACGCACCCGGGATAAATTTAAACAGGAAAAGATCTAAATCAATCTTGCTAATATTTTATAATTAAAATCGGGACATGTTTTATATAGATATATATTTTCTTTTTTAATAAAAACTGGACTTGTGAATGGCGTATAGAAGGGATTAGATTCTGTTCCACAGATGGCGCTAATGCACACGAAATCTGCTTGCCAACCGCCAATAAACAACAGAAGAAGAAAAACACCATGAAGAAGAACGCACCCTGACAACTTTCCGTTTGAGCGGGTACAAGATACCTCAATCGGATTGGGGAAAGGAATATTCCCCCCGTGTGAATCCCATTATATATTCATTCGGATTGGCACTTTTCTTTCGGAATGAGGTGTATACAAAGGTTACATTCTTTCCGTTTGAGCAAATAAATCGAATGCAATGGAATATTTGGGTCCATGTATACGTGGCTAGTGATGAGACATGATATTAGATTAATTATATCTTTGTCCTTTCCCACTCGGTTTAAGAATAAGGGTGGTTCAGAAGCAGTATCACGTCTCTTAGGATGGACGTTTTTTCATCCTGGTGTCATGTCAAAACCTGAAACTTTAAATTTGACTTTTAAAAGTAGAGAAAACACGTCAGAGAGATGATTTTTCTCATGTTTGGTGCTAGCTAACAAGCATTATTACTTTTAGAACGTCATGAAAAAGTCAACTGAAAGTGAATATTATACAATATGTCTATGTATTGACTTTTTCTTGCAAGTGAGCGACAGCTGTGTACGCTTGTCACACAGCGCTCCGAAGAGAACAGTGTACACAAAGCTGAAGGTCAAACGACAACAGCCCGTGTGCTGATTCGACATTGGGGGGCTCAGATGATGACCGTTATGTAACCACCCTCAGACACGATGGGAACCCTGCGTGAGCACTTTTTTGCGTCTTTTGAGGAGAGGCGTAGAGAATGCATTAAAACCCTAAAGAAAGAAACATATGCAACATATGTAGTATGTACTATACTGTATGTACTTCATATGGTATGCTTGTTGTCTGCACACTTCGCTATTATTTTTTTCAACAACAAAAAAAAAACAATGGAACATAATAACTGAGAGTTTTGGTTCAGTTTTTCCATCTCCAGTTTTGCCTCAAATATTATTATAATATTTACTAATATTATTTCCCCAAAAATTATTTTTGCTATACATTTAAACCCATCATACAAATACGGTTTTATGATTTACCAGAGCACAGAGTAGACACGGCATCTGTAAAGCTGTATATAAGAATCTGATTGGTTCATTCATGTCAGGACACTAAAACACTGGATACTTTACTGACACACCGGAGCGCTACGAGGTCACTATAATCTATATCGCATCAAATTTGCAAATTGGGCACGTCAGACGCACACATAAACACAGTTGTGTCAACAATGGGGGACGCTCGCTGGCCAAGTGTGAGAATATGGAGTCCACACTCTTGGAATGAGTCCACATATCTTACATAATCCCCTGTGGACTTTTTGCAATAGGTGGAAACCAAGTACCTTCCTGACTGGGATGGAGTCTGTCACTGCAGACAGTGGACAATGATCCTGCTTATGGAACTCAAGTTACGTCCGTGAACTCAGCCTTTCCCTTGCTTTGATTTATGATTTGCAAGTTTCCTGTTCTGATCACAGAAGAACAGTAGTCTCCTACTGTGAGTACTGTAGGTTGGTATGGTTAACCTATTACTACGTTTGTGCATTATTGATTTGAATTTATACCAAATTTTGACAACAAATAAGACCCAAAATGTACTAAAACACAGTATGACATCATGCACAAACTCCATACATTGCTACTGTTTAATTTTATTGCAGCTAATATTACTCATTGGTTAGGATAAGTGTTTCTGATGTCAAACATGCATCATTTCCAAAATATAAGAATATTTATGGTAATGGTTTTATTTCATTTGATCAGATTGCATCATTGCATCAGATTACAATTGAATGCATCACATAATCAGTTCACAGTTCCACATGTCCAAAAGGAGTAGGCAGAAGCAAAGCTTATTAAATCCTACTTTTACAATCAGTAACTGTTACATTTGTTCACTTCCTGCTTTCCTAATATAGTTTAAGTTTTTTTTAACCATTACACCATGGTTTAATTTAATTTAATTTAATTTAAGTACATTTTTATTTTTTTTATATGACCATACAATGACATAATGGGTACCATAGTAAGTGTCAATATAGTGATATATATAGCACATCATGACTGGTTCAAGACTCTTCATCCTTGTATTTAGCAAACATCAACTGCTTGTATTGTTTCTTGAATTGGCTCATCGTTGTGCATTTAAGGTGACCACAACTGCCAAAATGGAGGGCCTTGCATCAATGAATTTTATCAGCACTATTGTTCACTTGATTCCAAGTAATAATAATGTGTCGACAAATTTGCATCTAATGCCGTTATGCTTGGAAACTAAAGCGGGTATATTTGTATGGTATCCAAGTGTTGCTATGGTATGCCGTACATTGTCCTTCCGTCTGCAGTAAGGCATGCTGTGTTTATGTAATGACTCACTTTCTACAGGTGAAGGCAGCGGTGAATGTTATCAATGCTCAACTACAAAGACAGACATTATGTCTGTTTGCGCTGTCTTGGTATTACAGAGGGTGTGTATTTTTGAAGTATTTTTCAAAACAATGTACTGTAATAATTGTACAAGCACAGTCATGCTTGTGGGCGTACTTATGGCTTGAAGCGCAAACCTTGAACAAGGCTGAAAGTAATGAAAGTGAATGTGAAATATAATAATAACATATAATAATCGTTTGCATGCGATGTCACTCAAAATGAGTCATGAATGCATCACATAATCAGTTCACAGTTCCACATGTCCAAAAGGAGTAGGACGAAGCAAAGCTTATTAAATCCTACCCCTCCATCTGGTACTTTTACAATCAGTAACTGTTCCATTTGTTCACTTCCTGCTTTCCTAATATAGTTTAAGGTTTGTTTGTTTGTTTGTTTTTTTGTCACATACCGAAGTACAAGGTAATATGACCATACAATGACATAATCGGTACCACCGAAGTATCCACCGAAGTTTGATGTGAGCGTATGGAAAATAATGCCGCTGTTTCGGTAGTGTTTGAAATAATAAAAATAAGTCAGGATATTGCAAACATTACATTATCATCAGTGTACGTGTTAATGCATGATCACAGCATATACATCAAATGATGCAACATTGTTAGAGGTTTTTTTTTTTTAGAGGGCTTCATAGTCAAAATAGGTGTGTCCCAATGACAGCATTGTAAACTAGCTCATATTGACTCAAAAAAGGGAAATAAATATGTGTTCGTGTTTCACATAAGGATTGGGAATGACTGGCAAAATTCCCCCCAAAATATGCAGTTCCCCTTCAATACCATCACCTACTTTCCATTCACCTGCTAATATCCCAAACAGGTGTTTTTGGCGCATTCCATGCCTTTCCCAGGCTTTTGGGAATACTCTTTGTGTGCTGCAATCATTAAAGTCACACGACTTGCACGCTAACATCCAGCAAGTGTGCACCGAGTAACACACAATATGTTGAAGTGAATATTTACCTTAAATTTGCAGGATTAGGATGAGTTTATTATAATTTACCCAATGTATTTGCAGTAGTAGGATGCAATCTGGGTGCTACTAGCTAAAAGCTACTACTGGGCTCATTTTTGCAAACAGAATTGTATATGTTCAGTGTATCAAGTAGCAAAAAAAAAATGCAATGAAAAGCCTTAAAACATTCTCTCTTATGTAATCACACGTGCTATTTAAGTGTGTGTGGCTTGGCTTACGTATGTACTATGTGCATATTCCAGCACATGGGAGCCATATAAATGGCAAAGCCCTCCTCCCCCTGCACCCCCCCTCACTGCCATTTAAAAGCTTGTTATTTACAGCATGGGAGCTCTGCAGCTACATTCTACCTAGCTACACGCTTTACTGATAGAAGGGAAGAGGTATAAAAGACCCACATGTTTTTGGTGAAATAGGTGCCATAAAAAGAGGGGAGGGGAGGTACTTTTTTGCAAAGGGAAGAGAGGAGCGCTCTCATTTTGAGTTGCCCCCAGGTCTTGTGAATATAAGGAATTCGCAGCAAGGGGTGGAGGAGAGCGAGAGGTGCTTGGCAGCCCTGTTGCCAGTGTTGTGTGCATGCAGTATACACACTTGTGACATAAAAGTGTGTGCAAACAAGGTAATGAGAAGCCCTCACACACACACATCTCGACACTAGAGCTTTAAAGTTTGCTCATAATAGTTAATTTGCTTTGATCTAATTAGCATGCATAAGACATACCCCGCAAATTGTTTTCCTAATAGATAAAATAACAGATAGCTAATAAATGACTTGTTTGTCAGCTTTAAAAAACACCGTGCATGTCGACCTCACCTCTGTATGTAAGTTAGTCAAGACTGTGGGAGGCCACCCCCACCAGCATGATCCCCGGCAGAGAAGCTTTTCCTTCAGGAATCAATTTTAGAGCTGGATTTTCAGTTTCAATTACCTGACGGCCTTGTTTTCCATGAGTTGGCTCAGTTTTCACTGAGACCTCGTGTGGCGGAAAATACACTTGAAACACAAGTTTCTTTCATAGGACACATTAGGAAGTTTACTTTTCCTGTGTGTGTGTGTGTGTGTGTGTATGCGCACGAGTGCACTGAAGGTTGTGGTTTAAATATTCAGTTGACAACATACATACTCATACGCGCATGGAAGTGAAAGGAAGCAAGTGTTTTCACTGTTTCATATTTGCTATGGTACCTAGATTACCTCCTTGTTATTGGCTCAGTAATTTAGATGTGGTTTCTCCATAAATAAAAAGGATAAACCTGAAGTACTCGCCGAAAATGAGAAAGACCTGTGGTCTCCAAAAGTCTACCTATGTATGGATATACCGTTTACCAATTACCTTTTGTGTCCATTTCATGTTCAGTCAACATAAAACATGCAAAAACTAAAACTAATAATCAAACTCATGGTTTTGGAGATCAAGTTTTTTCTGAAGTCAATTGTTTCGTCAATATATCTTATAGCACTCAGCAAAAAAATGAAGACCCTAGAAAACTAGTGGCAGCTGCACGATGGTGAGTGGTTAGTGTACAGGCCACACAGGAAGGAGACCCAAGTTCGATTCCACCATCGGGCAGTTTGCATGTGTGTGTTTTCCCCGGTTTCCTCCCACATTCCAAAAACATACTAGGTTAATTGGCGACTCCAAATTGTCCATAGGTATGAATATGAGTGTGAATGGTTGTTTGTCTATATGTGCCCTGTGATTGGCTGGCGACCAGTCCAGGGTGTACGCCGCCTCTCGCCCCGAAGACAGCTGGGATAGGTTCTAGCACCCCCATGACCCTCGTAAGGATAAGCGGTAGAAAATGAATCAATGAATTAATAATTTCATGGCGCGCACACAGTGGTGAAGCGTGGTGCACCATTGTGCGCAGCCAATTTGGTGGATTTGTTCTGGATGCCAGTCAGTATCAGCAGATTTTTGCCAGTCCAGGGTGTACCCCACCTCTCGAACGAAGACAGCTGGGATAGGCTCCAGCACCCTCGCGACCTTCGTAAGGATAAGCTGTCAAAAATGAATGAATTATTGAATAATTTCATGGCGCAGCGCAAGGTGGCGAAGCGTGGCACACCATTGTGTGCAGCCAATTTAGTGGATCAGTGACTGTTACATTTGTTCACTTCCTGCTTTCCATTTACAGTTTTTTTTTTTTAAATAATGAATAATATTTTTTTTAAATAATGTACCTGGTACCGAAGTAAGTAATTTGGGCCAAAATACAGACAAACAAAAAAAACAGCTCTTTTGACTAATTATAGTCCATCCTCAACAGCGATTATTTACCAATTAATATATTTTGAAAAAACGTGAATTTTAAAAACAAAGAAGTCTAAACACAATGCGACGAGGGACAACTGTTATGAAAAAAAAAAATGGATGAAGTGCACCTAGTACTTCTTGGAAACACTCTGTGGAAGACATGCATGGACAAACCCATTGCTCATTAGCATTAAAGGTACAGACACACTAAACAATGTACTCCAAGTCGGGGTTACTATAAACACTATATGATAAAATAATCTTATTATGCAAACAATGAAAGATACATGCAAATGAATCAACATATGAAGTTGTGTGTACATGAGAGTGATTGGGAAAGAGAGGACTGGGGAAGAGTGTGTGCTTGACTGTGTGTGTGTGTGTGTGTCGAGCTGACAAGCTCAGCAGTGTTTCCAGCTTGTCAATGACTTTGTAATCTAGGGAGCCGAAAGCCAGCCAGGAATCCAGCCAGGCCCTGGGAGGTAGAGCCTGTAAAATAAAAATAAAAAAATAAAGTAAATAAAACTACATTTATTGTAAGAAGCTTGCCAATACTGGATCACTTTACTCAGCTTATTTTAGCTCGTTAAATTTACTACAGTATATAATCTAGCTCATCATAAAAGACAGGAAATGGAAACGTTAAGATAACGTTTATGCTCACTCGGTATCTCTTTGAATTCATCTAATAGTTTTTGGCTTGTATTTAATGTCATTTCTAACAACACCCAACCCATGATCTCTTACAAACTATTTAACTGAAGTGGAAAGTCTGGAAAAGAAGCCTTTTATAGACTCAGACTCCATGCTAAATTTTATTTATAGCTGTAACAAAGTGCACAAAACCTTAAAAATATTATTGATAACAATAATGGTAATGGTTTTATTTGATTTGAACATGCATCAGATTACAATTGAATGCATCACATAATCAGTTCTCAGTTCCACATGTCCAAAAGGAGTAGGAAGAAGCAAAGCTTATTAAATCCTACCCCTTCATCTGGTACTTTTACAATCAGTAACTGTTACATTTGTTCACTTCCTGCTTTCCTAATATAGTTCCTAATATATAATATATTATATATATATATACTATATATATTATATATATATATATATATACTATATATAATATAGTTTCCTAATATATAAAGTTTTTTTGTTTGTTTTTTATAATATAATACAATATAATATAATATAATATAATATAATATAATATAATATAAAAAAATCACTTCCTGCTTTCCTAATATAGTTAAAACATTTTTTGTTTTTTATTATATTTTATAATATAATATAATATAACATAATATAAAAAAATGTCACTCCTGCTTTCCTAATAAAGTTTTTTTTTTGTTTTTTTATTATATTTTATAATATAATATAATTTATATTATTATATATTTATTATATTATTTTTTATTTTTGTCACCTTGTACCAAAGTACAAGGTGATATGACCATACAATAAGGCTTCATAATGAGATGATGTGGCTTTCTGTGCATTAAAAATGTGTTTTACTTAAAGCCGAATTAAGTATATATTGCACAAATGTGCATTTTTTGCACATATCCACAGTTTAAAAGTTTAACACAAACAATGCTCTTTACCATAAATTACAGTGTGGTAAATCCCGGCATAGAAATAGACAGGGGGATTATTGGCAGCACATTTCCTGTATGAGGCGTGTTAACTGGCTGCCTCAGTATGCAGTATATTACACCAGAATACAGTAAGTAATAACATACGGGACATAAAGATAGAGTTGTTAAATGCAGTTTGGAGTATTAAGATCCAAACTTGAGGTTTTTGGTTCTGTACCATTAAAACCATAAATACTTAAAGTGCTCATAACTTAAAAAAAAAAAAAAAGTTTTTCAATCCTCCATATTTCCAGTAGCGTCCACATTCTCTGTCCCACTAGTGGATGCATCCTGCGGGAAAAGTCTGTGGGTGTCTGCGACCACAGCAAAGTTGGGCCAAGCCATTGTAATGTTAAAACAACCGCTGCATTCCTTGCACCAGCACAAGCATAGACAATCTAAGCTTGCAGTGTATCCATAGATAGTGTTCAATCCAGATATATAAAGCTGTAGAGATTTATGATCTATTGTGTCTGTGTTTCAATTAAATGTTAAACCTCAGAAAAACCACAACCCCGGAGCTAATCTATTTGTTTTCTCAATTATATTTTTAGTTTTTAGATATATCTTTGTTAGACAGATGGCCCAAATCTTTACTTAACTAGCTGGGATTACTTTCCTCAGCACCGAAATCCAACCAGAATTCGCTGTTGACGGGCATCACTGCTTATGTCAAAAAATCCAACCTATCCCTTTAAGAGTAAAAAGTGTCATTTTCCCACAATGGGCATCTCAGGATGTCACAATTTGTAGCGGTGAACAACAATACTCAACAAATGATCAAGACTTACTTGAAATTGGTCGAAAGTAGTTGAAAAGGAAGCATTAAACTACACACCATGAAATGTACTACTCTGTATTCACGCTGAAAGGCTTTATTCCATCTTTCGGAGCATCTCCCTGCTAGATTGTGTTTGATAGCTTTGCCTTATTCAACTGACAAAATGTGAAATGAGATTTGCCTCACAAAAGGCACATTATCGTAATAAGAACATTCTGTCTTCTCCTAGGACTGAATCTCAGCATTCTGAGTTGATTGCCATTCATGAGATGGACAATTCAGACTGTCGAGTGACATCCTGCAAGCGATAAAAATATATATATATATTAGCCACGTTTTCAGCAAATGACAAATATATGCTGAAAAGTGGCATTGTACCTACAGTATATATTGTATTCTTCTATGCTTTACCCCTTTTGACAATAGAAACATAACAAGTACAGGATAGTACCAAACCAAACCTTCCTGGTCTAAATGGGTCTACATTATGTATGCAAAAAAAAATGGCAGACTGTGAAGAGCGAATACATTCATTTACCCTCACAAGGGTTCCAAGGGTGCTGGAGCCTATCCCAGCCGTCTTCGGGCAAGAGGCAGGATACACCCTGGACTGGTGGCCAGCCAATCACAGGGCACATATAGACAAACAACCATTCACACTCACATTCATACCTATGGACAATTTGGAGTCGCCAATTAACCTAGCATGTTTTTGGAATGTGGGAGGAAACCGGAGTACCCGGAGAAAACCCACGCATGCACGGGGAGAACATGCAAACTCCACACAGAGATGGCCGAAGGTGGAATTGAACTCTGGTCTCCTAGCTGTGAAGCCTATGTCGCCAGTAAGGTGCCTAGTGGTGTGCAGTGGCTCAAACTGCCTCCCAACTGGCTCGTGGTGGCCCGTAATGGCGGCAAAAATTGAGTTTGGTGGCAAGAAAATTTCAAAATGTTTAAAATCTTCGGTGCAAAGTGTCCACCAAGTGGAACCAAATGTCATAAACAATCCGCCTATTGGAATCCTATTGGAATGTAATGGCGCGAGCCAAATTGCGCCAATGATGCTAGGATTCCACTGAGCTGGTGCCAGTTTGCGCCAATGCAATTTGCTGTGGCGCCTAGTGTCGCCAATAAGGTGCCTAATGGTGGGCAGTGGCTCAAACTGCCTCCCAACTGGCTTGTGGTGGCCCGTAACGGTGGCAAAAATTGAGTTTGGTGGCAAGAAAATTTCAAAATGTTTGAAATCTTTGGCGCGAAGTGTCCACCAAGTGGAACCAAATGTCGCAAACAATCCGCCTATTGCAATCCACCGGAATGTAATGGTGTGAGCCAAGTTGCGGCAATGATGCTAGGAGTCCACTGGGCCGGCGCCAGTTGGTGCTAGTTCACGCCAATACAATTTGCTGTGGCACCTAGTGTCGCCAATAAGGTGCCTAGTGGTGTGCAGTGGCTCAAACTGCCTCCCAACTGGCTCGTGGTGGCCCGCAAAATTTAGTTTGGTGGCAAGAAAATTTCAAAATGTTTAAAGTCTTCGGTGCAAAGTGTCCACCAAGTGGAACCAAATGTCACAAACAATCCGCCTATTGGAATCCATCGGAGTGTAATGGCGCGAGCCAAGTTGTGCCAATGTTGCTAGGAGTCCACTGGGCCGGTGCCAATTTGCGCCAAAGATTATATGATTGGCACGTAATGGCTCACTCTGGCGCCGAATTAATGTTCACTCGTCAAGTTGCCATGATGGCGTATTCGGCGCCACAGCGAGCCACTATATGCCAATCACACAATCTTTGGCGTGAACTGGCACCAACTGGCGCCGGCCCCGTGGACTCCTAGCATAACATATCCGGCTCATCCCTGTTCACAATGTCCGTGTGACTTAAAGAAAGGTAAACTAACAGAAATGTATTTGACATTTTCTTGCATCCGCCCCGCAAAAATGTTATACGCTGTTTTTAAGCAGTATTTTTAAATATCGCTGCATTGAGTAGTATTCACTGTGCTATAAAACAGAACTTTTTCCTATTTGCTTTTTTCTCTGTCAGACGGGAATGTGCAGAAATTGTGACCTTGTGTGAAGACTCCCTGCTTTGTGAGGGAAGATAGGTACATCACACACACACACACACACACACACACACACACAGCATGGGTCTGATTTTTGTCTTGGAGACAAGGGTTTAAACGTTACCACATGCTTGGAGACGAACACTGACTGAAAGACGTACTGTATTTATGTTTGTGTGTGTGCTTTTCCTAGTCATGCTCACATGGTTGTGTTTGTGTATGTGTTGGATAATGTAGCTTTATTATTCATTGTGGAGAGTGTAGCCAAATATAAGACTACATCGAAGCACACACACACATAGGAACACACCACGGGATTATATAAGAGATACATGACCCATTCTGAAAATGTTTTTTCCATCAACTTGCAATCGGGCGCCAATATTTCCTGGTTAATACTCCACTTTCTACTCAGCGGTCCCACTATTGTCTTCACACGTGTCGGTGTTTATGTGCAAGTGTGTACTCTTGCAGTCAATTTCACACACTGTTTTCATACGACTGCAAGACCAGCTTTCCAAGAGAAACATTCATCTTGTAAAATGATCCAACATCACGCTTCCAGAACCACAATGAGATGAGAAAATCACAAGCAGCATATTTGGAAGAAGGATTTTGTGCCATTCGAAGCGGGTTTTTTTTTTTTTTTTCCCAGATGGTGTTATAAAAAAGAACAAAATGTGTTCAACAAAAAGATAATTTTAAAGCGGCATTAACACTTGTCACATTTGGTTTGGTGATTTTTGTTAAAGCCTGCATATTACATAATAAACATTACAGAAATACGGTATATCTGAAATTGTACAATTTTATTTCCGGAATGTCCCACAAATGGCCCCAGGGCCACACTTTTGGACACCTATATGTGTTTTGTTAGTAAGTCGAGGTGGTGCCAGCCGACGGAGAAATGTGTCCAACTCCTTTTTTTTTGGCTTTGTTGCTGGTCAGGAGTTGGATTGCATTGTGGAGGGGTTTTTGCAGCTTTTAGAACAGCATTATTTTTGCAAGTGGAGCTCCATTGCCGCTCACCTGTGCGACGGATACTTGCATGAAGCAAAAAACACTTCCGTTTTTTTCAGTTTTAATGTGTGTGATGGAGTGTTATTATTATTTTTGCACTGCTTTGCACTATAAGGGACTTTTTGGGTGTGAATTAAACCATCCCAATCAACATTGTCAACACTTCAGCTTCCGTACACATTAGCAAAAATCCAAGAAATTGACCAATAAGTATCTGAAAACAATTACAATTTTTTTTTTGTGAGTTAAGTGAGTTACTCTATGTCTTTTTTGGTTACCTGTTAATGAGCAACCTGTATTGACAATCCAAAAACTCCAAAGGAGTCAGTGCCTCAGCAGCCATGAACCTCACTGCATATCACTAAAGCTGCATAACAGCACAAAATCAAATTTCTTTTTTTTTTTTTTAACCTTCCTCTTGTGTTAGCTTTCTTTTATCATCTCTTATGTTACCGGGTCGGTTTTGACCCATGTATTAAATCAGCTATAAAATACACTAAAAACAATAACTTACCATCAAATTTGCTTCTCATGTATTAGTTACCTTCTTAGGCTTCCTTATCCATGAAAATGTTGGTTTTAATACTTTTGGTGTGGGCATTTTTTGTCACAATATCCCTCAATTTTAATTTCCAAAAATGGTAAAATGAACCTCAAAAGAATCATATTAATAAATTGAAGGTTCTTTTGTTACCTGGCTATTACTGAGGGCTATATAACATATCTCTTAAATTAATTAGTTTTATTTATTTTCTCATTTTAGTATTAATCACTAAAGAAACATGTATGGTGTTCGGGTGAATTTTGACCCAATATATATTAATGTCAAGAAAAGGTAGAAAAAGTTATTGTTTTCAGCTACAGAACTTTAGTATAAAGTGAAATAAAAAAGCATAACAGGTCCAGATCTTGGTTCACTGTACTTCTTGCCATTCTTTACTTGATCCAAATTGTAAATGTGAAATCAGCCAATCAAATGAGTGAATTCACCTCACATGTCTGGACATTGAAAAACCGGTCAAAATAAGAATCCCCTGAAGCTTACATGATGAGAAAAGGAGCTGGTTGTCATTGTGTTGGCTAATTGTACACTTATGATTTCAGTTGTGGCTCAAAATATTGCTTTATAATCATATTATTATAACCGGGTCGAAACCGACCATAACAATACAGTGGTCATAATTTCAACCAGACCATTTTAAAATGTAGTAGAAATTATTTTTTTGGTTTTATTTTGTTGAATTAGAGTTTCATGACAAAGTCAAAAAGCCTTGATGCAATAAACAAATATTATGTGATTTTTTTTTATGCATTAAAATGTAAAACAGGTCGGTGCCGACCCTAACACAAGAGGAGGGTTAATATTGATTATAGGTTTTTTAACTTGCTAAAATCTGTTTTAACTTTTCGAGGTCCACTCCAGCCAAGTCTTCTGCTGCAGCTCTCAATGCTGCTTGGAAGAAGAAGAAAAGCAATTTCTGTTGCGGACAAGCGATAAAAACCTTCTGTCTCTCATCTCACTTTTCATCTCATGACGCATTCACGTTCATGGATTTCCAATGTGTGAGACTCTGCAGGCAAAAAAAAAAAAAATGATGCAATAAAGGCGGCTCAGTGATTGATTCTAAGAAATCCTATTCAAGTTTGCACTTGAAGCAATGACATACATTCCATGTGAGCCTTACAATGAAACCTCAGTACAAATTTTCACACCATACCAAATAAAAATAATAACAGTAATAACCCATTGATGAAGACTTAATATAGAACAATGCAAAAACATTGACAACACACATTGACACACAGCTGTTCCAGAGAAGTGGATGTATGTTTTCGTTTTTTGTTTTTTTTTGTCTGCTTTCCGCTGTGTTTTACAACCCAGCGTAGCAGCGTTCTGGCTGCTTCCCTTTACTCACAGCAGGCAATCAGCTCTATAAGTGGAATCAAAGACTCTCCCTGCTTCGTTATATAACTGCACCACTGCCTGATTGTCAACACTTAATAATGTCTCCATTTTAAACCTTTAAACCGCCACCTATGGACCACACAAGCTAACAGATCATAGGAGCTAGTATTATAATAAAAACATATCATAAGATACATACATTTTAGCACAGTTAATCTGAAAAAAATCTGGAACTGACTTTCAACTTGAAGAAGATTCCCAGTACCATACTGGAACCACCACCAAATGTTACTGTGGGTAGCAAGTGTTTGTCTTGGAATGCTGTGTTCTTCATCCGCCATGCATACCGCCCCTTGTTATGTCCAAATAACTCAATTTTAGTTTCATCAGTCCACAGTGACACCATCTGCAGCAAGATCGTGTTGGAGGTCTTTGGAGGTGGTCTGTGGGTTTAGTTTGACTGTTCTCACCATCCTTCGACGCTGCTTATCTGAGATTTTTCTTACCCTGCCACTCCAGGCTTTAACTAGAACTTGCGCCTGTGGTCTTCCATTTCCTCACTATGTTCCTGACAGCTGACACCTGACAGTGGAACCTGACAGCTGAAATCTCTGAGCTAGCTTTTTGTATCCTTCCCCTCGACCATGATGTTCAACAATCTTTGTTTTCAGGTCATTTGACAGTTGTTTTGAGGCTACCATGGTGCTACTCTTCAGAGAAGATGCAACTTACAGTTGGTAAGTTAAATACCCTTTTTTTATGATTGAAATAACTTTTGTGTTCCAATTATTAGCGCATTTTTCGGGAAAATGTTTTAAATGGAATTCTGCCTTTTCATGTTAAACAGGAAGCTGCATTGTGTTGTTTTTTTTTCAAAGAAGCATATATTCTTGAACAAATCTTCAAAAAACATTTTCCCGAAAATTGTACCCCGTTTTACGGTACACATTTTTTGCGGGACTACCACTCGTGATTGAGGTGGGAAACGGCTATTAGAAATGCGCACTCTATAATGCTACACAGACAAGCGCTTTTGCTGCATGGCTTATACAAAATATTTTGTTTGTCTATATGTGCCCTGTGATTGGTTGGCGACCAGTCCAGGATGTACAGCTGGGATAGGCTCCAGCACCCCCTGCGACCCTTGTGAGGATAAGCGGTAAAAAATGAATGAATGAGTGAATTATTAACGCCAAAATTTAGGCACCTGCCTACTTTTGTTTCAATAATTATTGCACACTAATTATCAGGGGTGCCCAAACTTTTTCATACTACTGTAATTATCATTCCCAGGAAATTGAATGTGTTATGGCTTGTATCGCGCCACTTAGAGTAGGTAGTGTGTCAGACAGTTTGGGCTATTCATTTCCTAAGACCATAAATACAGATTTTTAAGACACATTTCTTCATAGAAAAATGACATGAATTAGCATTTAGGCCTTTTTTTGGTACTTTGGTAATACTGGTAGACAGAATTCATCTCATCAGTAGTTCTTATGGCGTTTGTAAACTTAATATGATATGTGAGTGACATGAGCTGGTGTCATCACACCACCTGTGGCGGAGTCAGCAACTGTTCAGGCGTCTGAGATTTATAGTGAACGGATGCTGGACCACGTGCATGCTAACTGAAGATAACCCGCTACCAGATTTGGCACCATTGACATCTCTTTTCCTGGTCTATTGTGTTGGAGGTAATTGTTGCTGCCTATTTTACCTTGAATGACTTTTTCCTGTCCAGCACCATCCAGTGTTGAAAGCAACAAGTGGTGAGCAGGCAAGCAGAGCAAACACAAGTTATCAGTGTCAGCCTGTAGAAATATGTGTATGTGTGTGTGTGTGTGTGTTGCAATTGGCTGCTTCACAATCTGGAAGACTCTAACCCTGGGAGTCTGTCCTGAGATGCCTCAGTTGCATGCACAATCACTTCAAGTGTAGCATGCATTATTGACGCATTGAGCTTCATTTTCAAATGTATAATATTAGATACGGGCGGCAAGGCGGTCGAGTGGTTAGCGCGCAGACCTCACAGCTGGGAGACCAGGGTTCAATTCCACCCTTGGCCATCTCTGTGTGGAGTTTGCATGTTCTCCTCATGCATGCATGGGTTTTCTCCGGGTACTCCGGTTTCCTCCCACATTCCAAAAACATGCTAGGTTAATTGGCGACTCCAAATTGTCCATAGGTATGAATGTGAGTGTGAATGGTTGTTTGTCTATATGTGCCCTGTGATTGGCTGGCAACCAGTCCAGGGCTTGAAGACAGCTGGGATAGGCTCCAGCACCCCCGCGACCCTCGTGAGGAAAAAACAGTAGAAATGAACATTAGATACAGTGTCAATCAATGTCAATCTCGGGGAAATATGAACTTGAAATATGATTAATATGAACAATTGCTCTCTGTTTCCTTTCATTAATCAAAAACAACTGCTTAGAATTAACAGCGCAGAGCAGAAAAAATATGAACGTTGCCATAGCAGCTTTCCTAACACATGCTACACTGGTCTCATTTAGAAACACACATCATGTGTGTGTGTGTGTGTGTGTGTGTGTGTGTGTGTGTGTGTGTGTGTCTGCGTATGATGACACAACATCCTTGACCAAAGGTGTTGGCATGCAAACAAGGGTGAAAGTAGCTTCAGTCATCCATCATGCTGCAAAACCTCAGCCTTATTATGCAACATGTACCGGCATGGGATTTCTGTGTGCACACACGCTACAGCGCATCAACACGTGTTCCCATTGGCTCGTACACGCAGACAGCTGACATACATACACTTACTACACATGCACATAATGTACAGACAAGAACATTAGATCAAGGTAGTTTGTGTGGGTGTGTGCTGTAACTGTCAAGTTCTTAAATATCAGTACGAGTGGGTGTTCTATATACAATGTAAATAAATGGAAGGCTTTTTACTATCCCAAAACAGAACCAATGTTGTAATTTAACATTATAAGGAACAAACTGCCAGCATTGATAGCGCTGATGAATTCACTGAAACAACAGCACATCAGTAAGTGTAACATGTTTCACTTACTGACATTTTAAAGCGCATGCAGAGGTAATTAAAGCTGCTGGATGCTGAGTGTGGAAAGGTGAGATAATGGAGTCTCTCATCCGGTTTAAGTGGGCCACTAAATTAAGAAACAAACTCAACTCTAACACAGTGAAGATGATGACAGAAGAGAGTTTTCATGGTTGCAAAAGTGGGTGAAATACAGTAACTGTGTGTGTGTTTGGGAGGGGGGCTGGGGGGGGGTAGATAAAGTGAGTAAAGTATCACAAGACCAACAGCTGGTGTGATCAACAGCAGGTGCTCAAAGGTAAACTAGAGATACTACTAAAACACAGTCACTCTCAAGCATTCAATGTGTAAATTAACTTCCCTTACACTACTCGTCTATACTGTAAATCATGTATGCATGCATCAGATTACAATTGAATGCATCACATAATCATTTCACAGTTCCACATGTCCAAAAGGAGTAGGAAGAAGCAAAGCTTATTAAATCCTACCCCTCCATCTGGTACTTTTACAATCAGTAACTATTACATTTGTTCACTTCCTGCTTTCCTAATATAATTTAAATTGTTTTTTTTTTACTTTATTTTACATTAATTTAATTTTTTGTCACGTACCAAAGTACGAGGTGATATGACCATCCAATGACATAATGTGTACCATAGTAAGTGTCAATATAGTGATATGTATAGCACATCATGACTGGTTCAAGACTCTTCATCCTTGTATTTAGCAAACATCAACTGCTTGTATTGTTTCTTGAATTGGCTCATCGTTGTGCATTGTTTGACTTCCTTACTCAATCCATTCCATAGTTTGATTCCACATACTGAAATGCTATGGCTTTTTAACGTAGTCCTAGCATATAAGTGTTTCAAATGTAGTTCTTCCCTAAGATCCTCTTTTGTAGAGAAGTATTGGATGACATTTTTAGGGAATTTGTTATTTTTACCTTACACATTATTTTAGCTGTTTGAAGATGAACTATATCAGCAAGTTGAAGTATTTGTGATTTTAGAAATAAGGAGTTAGTATGTTCTCTGTAGGCGGCATTATGAATTATCCTTACTGACCTTTTTTGCAGTACATTTAGCGAGTGAAGATTGCTTTTATAGTTATTAGCCCATATTTCCACACAATAAGTAAGATGTGGTAGAACCAGAGAGCAATAAAGAGTGTGGAGTGATTTCTGATTGAGAACAAAATTTTTGTTTTGTTCAATATTGAAATATTTCTGGCCACCTTATGTTGTATATTTGTAATATGAGGTTTCCAGCTCATATTTTCATCTATTGTGATCCCCAGAAATGTATTTTCCTTCACCCTTTCAATGTCTACATCATGTATTTGTTTGTTTATATTTGTTTTAAATGTAATTCTGCCTTTTCATGTTAAACAGGAAACTGCTTTGTGTTGTTTTTTTTCAAAGAAGAATATATTCTTGAACAAATCTTCAAAAAACATTTTCCCGAAAATTGTCCCTTATTACCCCGCCGTCCCTTATAACCCCCTTTTACAGTACACGTTTTTTACGTGACTACCAGTCGTGATTGAGATGGGAAACGACTATTAGCAATGCGCACTCTATAATGCTACACAGGCAAGTGCTTATACAAAATAAACACCGTTAGGACAAAATAAATTGTTACTTACTGTTTACTCTTCTGACTCTAAAAAGTGGAATAAAAGTGGAAAAGAAATCAGCTTTCGGCAACACGAGACTCCAACATTTATTTATAGCCACATTGCGACTTTTCCATGCTAGTTTCCACCACACATGCCAGACACTGTGGAAACACATGACCACCTATCTATCAAGCACCATGCTTATCAACACACAAGTGCTCTGTCAGTGGCAGCTCGTAAACTGGAGAAAGACGCACACTGTCCCGCTTATAATAGTTACATGTTTGTATACGTACTCTAGTCTATGTCACGGTGCAGTCATCACTCTGTGCATGTGTGTGCAACAGCTCTGCAATAAGGTGCTAACAAGGTGGTGAGAATAACAGAATCCATATATATACTATATATATACTATACCGAAAGCCGAAAGCGAAAGAAGAAGTAAATTGGAGTCTTTTGTGGCAGGACTAATCCAGTTATACTTTTATGGCAAAGATCAGTTTTTCATTCATACATAGAATGACAGGAAGCTAGAAAAACGTTGCTACATTGAACACATCATTTGGAACAGGACAAGGTATCAAACAATAGAAGAGAGTGAGGTTCCCCTGTGTTTATTCTTAGCATATGACTGTTAGGGAATAGATTTTATTCAAGGACACTGACGGCAACAAAAAAAATGACAGCTAGCAGTGAAATTAAAAACTAAAAAAATGGTACTTGGTAGTACCTGCTTGCCAATGGAAACGTGGCCATGAATTTGGATTGCAGTGAACAATTCTTTAACCCATAAAAACACATAAAACAAAGATTGGGACCTACGTCCCCTCTCAGGCTCAACATTAGTAAGGTCTGTCTTCTCTTTTGTTCCCATAATATGCATTCTTCATGTCTTTAAAAAAATGTATAAGAGGGATATAAAAAGGACACGCTGCTTGTCTTTGCACTGTCTGCTTTATGCTGCCATCTAGTGGATGTATTATGAACTGCCCATAATCATTTGACGCTTGAATGATTCAATATAAAATTACTTACTATGACAGGTCATTCAATGCAAGTAAAATGACACAATTCCTGTAAAAGTATGAGTAGCTGAAATGAATGAATCTTAGGAAATGAATGTCCCAAATGCCAAAAAATTGCAGATTAATTGGATAATCAATTAATCATTAATTAATTGTTGCACTTCCAATTTTTCCAGAAACTGTTACCAGTTTTCGTTACGTTTGAGTTTGGACATTGCACCACTGTTCCTAATTAAGTGTCCATAAAAGCACATAACATCATAGAGATGCATTGTTTTCTTGTGACATAAGTACCGCAATGCACATGTTAACCATATGGATTTGCCACAAAAATTGACTTGACTCCACATGTGGCATTTTTTTTAAATAACATCAACTTACGGTTTGCATAAATATAAGATGTTATTTGCAGCCTCTCCATGACATAACTATTATTACATCCAGCTTTCACACCACGTTGGAGTCGTGTTACATGCAACACTGAATGCCACCAATTCAACACATGCGCAAGGTTACATGCGACCTTTAAGGGCCAGAAAAGAGAGCAAAGCTTCAGATTTGCAACACAAGTCTCTTATTTACAATAAACTACAACTCATTCATGGAAGTAAACTGTTGTGAGGCTCATTCAATTGGTTGGGTTGTGTTGGCTCCTGCCAGCCGTGATGGAACAAGACAGGAGGAATGGACGTCGGGAGGGGGGGTCCTAAACTGCTAATACAATGAAATTCAAGCCGATGCCCCATGATGCATTCACATTGCTTCATGTACTCCTTAAAGTACACAAGTGTGTGCTGAAGGGAAGAAAAAAAGCGTAATGTAGATAGACTTTTATGCTGAATTGACATACAGCAAAAGTGTAGTTATTCTTGGGAACGTGTGGCTAGCTTTGCAGTCAAAAGGTAAGGGCGATACATTAAATCACATTAAAGTTTGTTATGCACTGTATGTGTTATAGCTGTTTACTGTATGCATGTGGCATTGTATGAGGACAACAGCATTTTTTTCCAAGCCACAACAACCTAATGAGTATGTAGACTAAGCATAGAGATTATGTTAGTCAAGTGGAAAACATTTTTGTCCTGGGAAAAACACAAACAATTTTATAGTCTCATTGTGTCATTAAGTGTTTTTTACCATAGATTTTTACAGTAGATTCCTTTTTGCGCATTTTTATTATACTAAACAAAAGTTTCATATTGAGTAAAATATACATGCTTTAGAATTAGAGTATAGGGTTGTGTTACTACGTATATCCGCATGGGGGCAGTGTTTCATTCTACTATTCCCGTTCAACGAAGGCCAGACGTTCGGAGGCTCCTCCTCCAGCCGCGAACCAGCCTTGTGAATTCAGACCGTCTCGCTTTCGTCACACTTCCTGGTTGTGGTCACGTGGTCTAAATGTTTACACTTTCTTAAAGAATGGCACCTGTCTTCGATCGCCACAAAGGTTGGTTTGAATGCAGACTTCTTCTCAATAGAGCAGAAGGACACATTTATCGGACGAATTTTGAGGCGCTTTCGTGTTCTTTAAAATTCGGGCAGTCTTCGCGCAGCACAATGACGTCATGCAGCCTACATAGGCGTACTTTTAGGAAGCAGATATACACCACAACAACCAGTGTTATAAGGATACATCTAAATAAAACAATTTCATAACACAGACAGACAGACAGACAGACATATGTAACGAGTTAAAAATGATGTTCAACGATTTTTTTTGCGCGTGTGTGGGACGTGTGGTGACGTCATCGCGTTACGGTACGCGCGCGCTCTCGTCCACACATGTTGCCGTTGAGGTAAGACACGAAGTTTGGTCTCTTTTTGAAAGTTGCGTGGAATGATTGTCGAGCTGTGTCTGTTTTATTATATGTAATATTGTTGTTTGGTGAGAGTTTACGCCAATGTTTACTGCACTAATATGTGACAATAGCCAGCAAGTGGAAGCCAGCTATGTATGGATGTATGTATGTGTGAATGTATGTAAAAAAATATATATATTTTTTGAAAATATAGCAACCTTGTAATAGTATGACATATATTGTGTTGAGTGTGTGTGAGGTTTCTGCTGTTTTTTGACCATAAAAGTGCGTTAGAAGCAAGTTGAAAAAAACACACAAACAAAACGACATACTAACCCCTTACGTTTTTTTGGCAAAAATCACCACCCTCAAACTCTGGCATTTTATGGCATTTTTGGACGCTCCTGGGGCCCCTGTTGAGTGTGTGTGAAGTTTCCGCTGTCTTTTTGACCAGAAAAGTGCATTTTCAGCAAGTAGAAAAAATTGAAAAAAACAACATACTAACACCTTACGTTTTTTTTTTTAAAAATCGACACCCTCAAACTTTGGCATTTTATGCCATTTTTGGGCTCTTCTGGGCCCCCTGTTGAGTGTGTGTGAGGTTTCCGCTGTCTTTTTGACCAGAAAAGTGCATTTTCAGCAAGTAGAAAAAATTGAAAAAAACGACATACTAACCCCTTACGTTTTTTCAAAAATCGACACCCTCAAATTTTGGCATTTTATGCCATTTTTGGGCTCTTCTGGGCCCCCTGTTGAGTGTGTGTGAAGTTTCCGCTGTCTTTTTGACCAGAAAAGTGCATTTTCAGCAAGTAGAAAAAATTGAAAAAAACGACATACTAACACCTTACATTTTTTTAAAAAATCGACACCCTCAAACTTTGGCATTTTATGCAATTTTGGGCTCTTCTGGGCCCCCTATTGAGTGTGTGTGAGGTTTCCGCTGTCTTTTTGACCAGAAAAGTGCATTTTCAGCAAGTTGAAAAAATGGAAAAAAACTACATACTAACCCCTTACGTTTTTTTCAAAAATCACAAAATTTAATACTGGCATTTTATGCCATTTTTGGCCTCTTCTGGGCCCCCTGTTGAGTGTGTGTGAGGTTTCCGCTGTCTTTTTGACCAGAAAAGTGCATTTTCAGCAAGTGGAAAAATTAAAAAAAACGACATACTAACCCCTTACGTTTTTTTCAAAAATCACAAAATTTAATACTGGCATTTTATGCCATTTTTGGCCTCTTCTGGGCCCCCTGTTGAGTGTGTGTGAGGTTTCCGCTGTCTTTTTGACCAGAAAAGTGCATTTTCAGCAAGTGGAAAAATTGAAAAAAACGACATACTAACCCCTTACGTTTTTTCAAAAATCGACACCCTCAAACTTTGGCATTTTATGCCATTTTTGGGCTCTTCTGGGCCCCCTATTGAGTGTGTGTGAGGTTTCCGCTGTCTTTTTGACCAGAAAAGTGCATTTTCAGCAAGTTGAAAAAATTGAAAAAAACGACATACTAACCCCTTACATTTTTTTCAAAAATCACAAAATTTAATATTGGCATTTTATGCCATTTTTGGGCTCTTCTGGGCCCCCTATTGAGTGTGTGTGAGGTTTCCGCTGTCTTTTTGACCAGAAAAGTGCATTTTCAGCAAGTTGAAAAAATTGAAAAAAACGACATATTAACCCCTTACGTTTTTTCAAAAATCGACACCCTCAAACTTTGGCATTTTATGCCATTTTTGGGCTCTTCTGGGCCCCCTGTTGAGTGTGTGTGAGGTTTCCGCTGTCTTTTTGACCAGAAAAGTGCATTTTCAGCAAGTTGAAAAAATAAAAAAAAACGACATACTAACCCCTTACGTTTTTTTCAAAAATCACAAAATTTAATACTGGCATT
Source organism: Doryrhamphus excisus (assembly GCF_030265055.1). Lineage (NCBI taxonomy): Eukaryota > Metazoa > Chordata > Actinopteri > Syngnathiformes > Syngnathidae > Doryrhamphus > Doryrhamphus excisus. The sequence continues at coordinate 14,077,147 of NC_080475.1, read as the reverse complement.
TTATGCCATTTTTGGGCTCTTCTGGGCCCCCTATTGAGTGTGTGTGAGGTTTCCGCTGTCTTTTTGACCAGAAAAGTGCATTTTCAGCAAGTTGAAAAAATTGAAAAAAACGACATACTAACCCCTTACGTTTTTTTAAAAAATCGACACCCTCAAACTTTGGCATTTTATGCCATTTTTGGGCTCTTCTGGGTCCCCTGTTGAGTGTGTTGGAGGTTTCCGCTGTCTTTTTGACCAGAAAAGTGCATTTTCAGCAAGTTGAAAAATTAAAAAAAAACGACATACTAACTAACCCCTTACGTTTTTTTCAAAAATTACAAAATTTAATACTGGCATTTTATGCCATTTTTGGCCTCTTCTGGGCCCACTGTTGAGTGTGTGTGAGGTTTCCGCTGTCCTTTTGATCAGAAAAGTGCATTTTCAGCAAGTTGAAAATTTTTTAAAAAACGACATACTAACCCCTTACGTTTTTTTCAAAAATCGACACCCTCAAACTTTGGCATTTTATGCCATTTTGGGGCTCTTCTGGGCCCCCTGTTGAGTGTGTGTGAGGTTTCCACTGTCTTTTTGACCAGAAAAGTGCATTTTCAGCAAGTTGAAAATTTTTTAAAAAACGACATACTAACCCCTTACGTTTTTTTGAAAAATCACAAAATTTAATACTGGCATTTTATGCCATTTTTGGGCTCTTCTGGGCCCCCTATTGAGTGTGTGTGAGGTTTCCGCTGTCTTTTTGACCAGAAAAGTGCATTTTCAGCAAGTTGAAAAAATTGAAAAAAACGACATACTAACCCCTTACGTTTTTTTTTAAAAATCACAAAATTTAATACTGGCATTTTATGCCATTTTTGGGCTCTTCTAAGCCCTCTGTTGAGTGTGTGTGAGGTTTACGCTGTCTTTTTGACCAGAAAAGTGCATTTTCAGCAAGTTGAAATTTTTTTAAAAAACGACATACTAACCCCTTACGTTTTTTTCAAAAATCACAAAATTTAATACTGGCATTTTATGCCATTTTTGGGCTCTTCTGGGCCCCCTGTTGAGTGTGTGTGAGGTTTCCGCTGTCTTTTTGACCAGAAAAGTGCATTTTCAGCAAGTTGAAAAAATTGAAAAAAACGACATATTAACCCCTTACGTTTTTTCAAAAAACGACACCCTCAAACTTTGGCATGTTATGCCATTTTTGGGCTCTTCTGGGCCCCCTGTTGAGTGTGTGTGAGGTTTCCGCTGTCTTTTTGACCAGAAAAGTGCATTTTCAGCAAGTTGAAAAAATAAAAAAAAACGACATACTAACCCCTTACGTTTTTTTCAAAAATCACAAAATTTAATACTGGCATTTTATGCCATTTTTGGGCTCCTCTGGGCCCCCTATTGAGTGTGTGTGAGGTTTCCGCTGTCTTTTTGACCAGAAAAGTGCATTTTCAGCAAGTTGAAAAAATTGAAAAAAACGACATACTAACCCCTTACGTTTTTTTAAAAAATCGACACCCTCAAACTTTGGCATTTTATGCCATTTTTGGGCTCTTCTGGGCCCCCTATTGAGTGTGTGTGAGGTTTCCGCTGTCTTTTTGACCAGAAAAGTGCATTTTCAGCAAGTTGAAAAAATTGAAAAAAACGACATACTAACCCCTTACGTTTTTTTAAAAAATCGACACCCTCAAACTTTGGCATTTTATGCCATTTTTGGGCTCTTCTGGGCCCCCTGTTGAGTGTGTGTGAGGTTTCCGCTGTCTTTTTGACCAGAAAAGTGCATTTTCAGCAAGTTGAAAAAATTAAAAAAAACGACATACTAACCCCTTACGTTTTTTTCAAAAATCACAAAATTTAACATTGGCATTTTATGCCATTTTTGGGCTCTTCTGGGCCCCCTATTGAGTGTGTGTGAGGTTTCCGCTGTCTTTTTGACCAGAAAAGTGCATTTTCAGCAAGTTGAAAAAATTGAAAAAAACGACATATTAACCCCTTACGTTTTTTCAAAAATCGACACCCTCAAACTTTGGCATTTTATGCCATTTTTGGGCTCTTCTGGGCCCCCTGTTGAGTGTGTGTGAGGTTTCCGCTGTCTTTTTGACCAGAAAAGTGCATTTTCAGCAAGTTGAAAAAATAAAAAAAAACGACATACTAACCCTTACGTTTTTTTCAAAAATCACAAAATTTAATACTGGCATTTTATGCCATTTTTGGGCTCTTCTGGGCCCCCTATTGAGTGTGTGTGAGGTTTCCGCTGTCTTTTTGACCAGAAAAGTGCATTTTCAGCAAGTTGAAAAAATTGAAAAAAACGACATACTAACCCCTTACGTTTTTTTAAAAAATCGACACCCTCAAACTTTGGCATTTTATGCCATTTTTGGGCTCTTCTGGGCCCCCTGTTGAGTGTGTGTGAGGTTTCCGCTGTCTTTTTGACCAGAAAAGTGCATTTTCAGCAAGTTGAAAAAATAAAAAAAAACGACATACTAACCCCTTACGTTTTTTTCAAAAATCACAAAATTTAATACTGGCATTTTATGCCATTTTTGGGCTCTTCTGGGCCCCCTATTGAGTGTGTGTGAGGTTTCCGCTGTCTTTTTGACCAGAAAAGTGCATTTTCAGCAAGTTGAAAAAATTGAAAAAAACGACATACTAACCCCTTACGTTTTTTTAAAAAATCGACACCCTCAAACTTTGGCATTTTATGCCATTTTTGGGCTCTTCTGGGCCCCCTGTTGAGTGTGTGTGAGGTTTCCGCTGTCTTTTTGACCAGAAAAGTGCATTTTCAGCAAGTTGAAAAAATTAAAAAAAAAACGACATACTAACCCCTTACGTTTTTTTCAAAAATCACAAAATTTAACATTGGCATTTTATGCCATTTTTGGGCTCTTCTGGGCCCCCTATTGAGTGTGTGTGAGGTTTCCGCTGTTTTTTTGACCAGAAAAGTGCATTTTCAGCAAGTTGAAAAAATTGAAAAAAACGACATATTAACCCCTTACGTTTTTTCAAAAATCGACACCCTCAAACTTTGGCATTTTATGCCATTTTTGGGCTCTTCTGGGCCCCCTGTTGAGTGTGTGTGAGGTTTCCGCTGTCTTTTTGACCAGAAAAGTGCATTTTCAGCAAGTTGAAAAAATGAAAAAAAACGACATACTAACCCCTTACGTTTTTTTCAAAAATCACAAAATTTAATACTGGCATTTTATGCCATTTTTGGGCTCTTCTGGGCCCCCTATTGAGTGTGTGTGAGGTTTCCGCTGTCTTTTTGACCAGAAAAGTGCATTTTCAGCAAGTTGAAAAAATTGAAAAAAACGACATACTAACCCCTTACGTTTTTTTAAAAAATCGACACCCTCAAACTTTGGCATTTTATGCCATTTTTGGGCTCTTCTGGGCCCCCTGTTGAGTGTGTGTGAGGTTTCCGCTGTCTTTTTGACCAGAAAAGTGCATTTTCAGCAAGTTGAAAAAATAAAAAAAAACGACATACTAACCCTTTACGTTTTTTTCAAAAATCACAAAATTTAATACTGGCATTTTATGCCATTTTTGGGCTCTTCTGGGCCCCCTATTGAGTGTGTGTGAGGTTTCCGCTGTCTTTTTGACCAGAAAAGTGCATTTTCAGCAAGTAGAAAAAATTGAAAAAAACGACATATTAACCCCTTACGTTTTTTCAAAAATCAACACCCTCAAACTTTGGCATTTTATGCCATTTTTGGGCTCTTCTGGGCCCCCTGTTGAGTGTGTGTGAGGTTTCCGCTGTCTTTTTGACCAGAAAAGTGCATTTTCAACAAGTTGAAAAAATAAAAAAAAACGACATACTAACCCCTTACGTTTTTTTCAAAAATCACAAAATTTAATACTGGCATTTTATGCCATTTTTGGGCTCTTCTGGGCCCCCTATTGAGTGTGTGTGAGGTTTCCGCTGTCTTTTTGACCAGAAAAGTGCATTTTCAGCAAGTTGAAAAAATTGAAAAAAACGACATACTAACCCCTTACGTTTTTTTCAAAAATCACAAAATTTAATACTGGCATTTTATGCCATTTTTGGCCTCTTCTGGGCCCACTGTTGAGTGTGTGTGAGGTTTCCGCTGTCTTTTTGACCAGAAAAGTGCATTTTCAGCAAGTTGAAAAAATTGAAAAAAACCGACATATTAACCCCTTACGTTTTTTTCAAAAATCGACACCCTCAAACTTTGGCATTTTATGCCATTTTTGGGCTCTTCTGGGCCCCCTGTTGAGTGTGTGTGAGGTTTCCACTGTCTTTTTGACCAGAAAAGTGCATTTTCAGCAAGTTGAAAAATTTTTTAAAAACGACATACTAACCCCTTACGTTTTTTTCAAAAATCACAACATTTAATACTGGCATTTTATGCCATTTTTGGGCTCTTCTGGGCCCCCTGTTGAGTGTGTGTGAGGTTTCCGCTGTCTTTTTGACCAGAAAAGTGCATTTTCAGCAAGTAGAAAAAATTGAAAAAAACGACATACTAACACCTTACGTTTTTTTCAAAAATCACAAAATTTAATACTGGCATTTTATGCCATTTTTGGCCTCTTCTAAGCCCTCTGTTGAGTGTGTGTGAGGTTTCCGCTGTCTTTTTGACCAGAAAAGTGCATTTTCAGCAAGTGGAAAAATTGAAAAAAACGACATACTAACCCCTTACGTTTTTTTCAAAAATCACAAAATTTAATACTGGCATTTTATGCCATTTTTGGGCTCTTCTGGGCCCCCTATTGAGTGTGTGTGAGGTTTCCACTGTCTTTTTGACCAGAAAAGTGCATTTTCAGCAAGTAGAAAAAATTGAAAAAAACGACATACTAACCCCTTACGTTTTTTCAAAAATCGACACCCTCAAACTTTGGCATTTTATGCCATTTTTGGGCTCTTCTGTTGAGTGTGTGTGAGGTGTCCGCTGTCTTTTTGACCAGAAATGTGCATTTTCAGCAAGTTGAAAAAAACATACGTTTTTTTGTCAAAAATTAAAGCCCTCAAACTCTTGCATTTTATGCCATTTTTGCAAGCTTCTGAGGCCCTTGTTGAGTGTGTGTGTGAGGTTTCCCATGTTTTTTTGACCAGAAAAGTGCATTAGAAGCAAGTTGAAAAAACACACCCAAAAAAAATGTTTTTTTTTTTTTTTTTTACCAGAAAAGTGTATGTATGTATGTGTAACTCACCTTTCTTTCCTCATCGTTGTCTCCTGGCGTTTGTTCATAAAAGAGGGAGTCTTGATGGTCTTTGATAGGCTTTATTCATCTGCAATTCATTAAGTATGCGTGGGATTTTGATTGCATATTCCAGAATTTTATTATTTTGCTAAATGCAATTGGTTCTTCTTTGGTACATTCCTTATCATCTACAGTTGATGGTGATTGCTTCAATAGTTTTGCACAATCCTGCTTGCTAGTATGGTAACATTGAGACGTATTCTTGTAGAAAACGCACTGCGCCATTGTATTCTATGATTCCTAATCATACAATTTGTCCTTGTCTAGATTAATCCTGTGCCAGACTCTTTGCACACAGCCGTCATGCCAGGCGATGACAAACCACCACCACTAACCCGCCAGAGGAAAAAGACCAAAAAGTCGCGGACCAAAGGGAAAAGCCCCGGTGCTAGTCCCAGTGCTGGTCGGGCAGATAGCCTCAATGGACATGATGAGCTCACATTACCGCCCACCCTTCAGCCACTTTCTAAAAAGCCATCAGAGGCGAGGCCGAAATCATCTGTTGCTAAATTGGCAGAGGAATCATCCCAAGCAATATGTCTGCAGGTTCTTTTCCCTTATCTACTGGCTGGAATGGGAATGGTGATGGCTGGGATGGTGCTGGATAGTGTACAGGTGAGTTGAGTAGTGAGTGATATAGTGGAACCTACAAATGCCAATGTCAACTGAGGTTTTGGGGGACATTTTTTCACGAGGTCTGTCAAAAATTGCATGTCATTGGCCGAACCTAATTTATCTAATTAATTATGTAATTTTTTGTGTATTTAAGCCTTGCTCTAATAACTTTATTCAACGAGTGTGATTTAAACACCATGTACTATGCTCCAAGAAACACGTCTCTAGTCCATTCGTCATTGCAACAGCGCTTCCTTGCAAGACATATGGCGAGATGCATTCACAGGCATTCCGAACATCATAACATCCTCATTATGCGTGTATATTCACTCATTTTGTAACTCATGGAAGTACAATTAGCTGCATTTAAGGATGCTGGGAAATCCCATAAAATTGACGTGATCTAAATTTGCCGTTCCACTGGACTGAAAAATCTTGCTGTCTCCTTTTGCAATGAACTGATTGCTGATCTGAGTTACCGTCCTCTTTCCACTTCTGTTTAACACTTTTCATCAGTCGCTCATCAGTCTGCCGGCTGTGACTGACAGAGGACAATGTGTAGTCACTTTGGCTGAATGCATGTTGTGTCTGCAGGGAGAGAAGAACAGAGCAGTCTGAATGGAAAAGCACATACAATACATTTCCGCGAAGTAGGATTCATTATTAATAAATAGAATATTTTTGTAATGTGATTATTTTACCATTATTGGAGCTTTGTCAAGCCACTTTTACACTCCTGTTATTCTTTGTTTACACGACAATTCTAATGCACAGGCTACTGGATCATTGCTAGTGAGCTAAATAGTTGGCCTCTAATTTATTTATTGTAAACTAAAGGAATGGTTTTCAGTGGCGTAGAAAAGAATGCCAAAGAAAGAAACCAAAAACTTACCACTTCCACACGGTACGGGAGGATATTTTTTTTGTCGGCTCATTAAAAATAAAAATAAGAATAAAGTCTCAAGGGTGACTGACACACATATAGCTGAATAATAAACAATGCACATAGCATCTTCTGATCAATCCGTGTAAATTTTAGATTTAATATAATGTACAGATTAAACCACACCCACTTCCGGTTTATGCCCCACCCACTCAGAGTACAGACACGGACACAGATCATTTAGATGGGTGAACAGATACCAATTGTTGTTTAGATATATATGGTTACATTTGTGTTAGTTATGCTTGAAATAATAAATCATTAACAAAATGGGGGTGGGGGCATCACTTTTTCTTTCTCCTTTGATAGTAAAATGTCTGCATTTCGTGTTCAGGTATGTTGTCATTGACTAATATTTAATTTAATTTGATGATCTGAACCATTAAGTATGACAAATCAGGAAGGGGGCAAACACTTTTTTCAGTAGGACTAAGAGGAAAGAGTGATAAATGTATGCCAGTAAGCTTGTCATTTCCCATCTGGAGGAGCATGACGTGCAGTGGAAACGGTCCTGCCTCTTTATCTGCTACGTCACAGCAGAGCAGAGCACAGCAGAGCAGAGCAGGACTATCGTGATGCTGACAGCATCAGCACAAGAGGAACACTTCACTGCCAGACGCCAGCTGCTGCATCTTTTGGGATCTCTTATTGCCTCTCTTGTTTGCCTGGCACTGGTTGGACCACAGGACAAACAACATCTCATTCGACTGACTCATCAGTCACACCATCAGTTTGCTTTGGTGTGTTTTTTTTTTGTGGATGATGTTATCGCTCAGGAGGTCAAGTTTATTACTGATGGGAACAAAGAGATTGAGGACTTCTACAACAAAGACTTAACAGCAACTGAAGCTTGTGGGGAACCAGTACTCGTCCTATTGTCTTAATTTGTATTTTTCATTAGAATTACTTTACTAACTTTTTGATAGCGAGAGTAAAGCAACAGAAGTGGTCGACGTAGGCAAAAATGTTGTTAATGTTCTCAACCCGGTGCTGGTAAATAGATCGCCTCATCACTGCTGACTCAATAGTGGGTCAGACATGCTATGCATCATTGTATAGAGTATGGACATACAATTAACCTAAAAACAGTCATTGTAACTTGCGTTGACTTGAGTTAAACTCACTGATTACTTAATAAATTGACTGTATAATAGAGGTTTGAATAGCAAACCTAAAACATTCTAAGTCAGTGTTTACAAGTTCAGTTACAGCATAACCTCAAAATATCTTACTGAACACTTAACTATAACAGGAGTTCATAGGAACTAACCTAAATCCATTGACTTAAAACGCATTTCAGTGTGACAGGGCAAGTAATAAAGCTGCTCCTTTTGGACCTTTAATTATGTAGTGCTTTATTTACGGAGAGACCACAAGGTCTTTTGACTGTGATCAGGTGGAGCTCAGTACAGCATCCATTAATGTTTTTGTCCGATTTCTCTCATTACTTTAAACTTTGACTGGCTGATCTTAGGCCTCAACTGCCTGAGCTCACATCTTTACATTTCCCGTGATGACACGTTTAAATTGACGTAACCCTTTCAACTCAAACATGGCGGTGACTCATCTTGAGCTGGAGCTTTACTACCAGGGAAATAAGTTACGCGGCGTGACGTGGAAGCTAACACGCTCGGAACATGGATTTTTACCAGAGAGCTCATGGCTCATCGCTCTGCAGGTCTTGGTACCCTTTCTGGTGTCAGGTCTTGGACTGGTTTTCGCTGGTGTCATCATGGACATCATACAAGTATGTCATGAATTCTATGTTGTATTGATGACGTTGAAACTGAAAAAAAAACCGTGTATTTTAATTGCAGTATTTATATTTGATAGTAACTAAAGTTTTTAATATTACCAAACTAAATATGTTTGATTTAGAAAATAGATATGCTTTTGTTTACTTTTAGGTAAGGATGGATTATCAAAAATAATACAGCAATAAATACCTTACCCATTACACCAGCATCCTGTGATTGGCTGGCGACCAGTCCAGGGTGTACCCCGCCTCTCGCCCAAAGACAGTTGGGATAGGCTCCAGCACCCCCGCGACCCTCGTGAGGAAAAAGCGGTAGAAAATGAATGAATGAATACACCAGCATCATCAGGAGCAATGTTGCTGCAGAAGTGGGCCATGACCCAACATAACCTTGCAGTCGCCTACTCGTCACCATTCCTTGTGCGATGTGTATAATTCACATCTCATTTCTCTGATACTTAGTTTCACAAAATTACAATACCGCCAATTAAATTAATTCACCTTAGTTCAAAATATACAGAAACCTTTAATTCTTTTTGTCTACTATTGCATCAGATAGATTACTCTTTCACTGCATCCTCCTTTGCCTCCTGCCCACCCTCTCTCCACCTCTCCTCCACATCACTTGTCTCTTACCAGCTGACGTCCTCTGTTCTATGTGCATCTATTTAAAGCTCGAAACTCCATGGACCTGCCAAGTAGACTTGTAGCCAAGCCGTACCTCCCGTGTACCCGGTGAACCTTCTGCTGTCACATGGTGACCAGAGAGGTGGAATGAGGAAAAAGTAGGCTAGTGGTTACTTTTGAATATGTGATGTGCTTATTTAAAAATGATGTCTGCAAGACCGGGAGGTTCATGGGGTTTATTTTGAATCCATCCATTTTCTATACCACTTATCCTAATTAGTGTCACAGGATTTGGAATTGATTTTAAATATTTCTTAGGAGTAATTATAATTGTTTCTAAAAATAAAAAATAAATAAATTTTATGTGTCTTTCAGCACTGGGATGTGTTCAAGGTGATCACTGAGGTCTTTATTCTGGTACCTGCGCTGGTTGGACTCAAAGGAAACCTAGAGATGACCCTAGCTGCCCGCCTCTCCACTGCTGTAAGATTGACACCTGATGTTGACGCCGGAAGCCCATATAGGAAAAACTCACTCCCAAATGCACAAACCTCATTATCTGGAACTTTGGCATCGATTAACACGAGAATACAACATTCTAACTACATTTACAGGTCAGAAAAGTGGAAAAAGCATAATAGGTCTGCATTACTAGCCCGAGGCTTTGGTCTGTTTAGATTTGAGCGTTCACACCGTATGAACAGAGCTAACACACCAGAGTTCATTTTAACTCAACTGAACATGACAAGTACATGCATGCCATACAACATATGTACACATAACACTATATATTGTCCATTTGTACGTCTTGGTTATCTTGTTAGGTCTGAAGTGAATTCATTTTTTTTTTTAGGCCAACACGGGACAAATGGATGACCCACACAAACAATGGACCATGGTGTGCAGCAATCTAGCACTGATACAGGTACTGTACTGTACATACTGAAACTTGTGTGATTACAGTGGGGCAAAAAAAAGTATTAGGCAGTCACCAACCTCCCATTTTCATCACGGGTATACCTCAACTTTTTCTCTTTCGGCTTTTCCTTTCAGGGGTCGCCACAGCATACCTCATCTATGAGAGATAAAACACAAAAAACACATTTTTGAATAATGTATTTGCAAATTCTGGTGAAAAATAAGTATTTGGTCACCTATAAAAAAACAAGTTTTCTGGCTCTCACCTGTAACTTCTTCTTTAAGAGTCAACTCTGTCTTACCTGTATTAATGGTATCTGTGTGAACTCATTATCAGTATACACCATTGAAGATGAAACGTCGCTGGGTCTTTCAGCATGATCCCAAACACACCGCCTGGGCAAAGGAGGCGTGACCAGAACAAGAGGCCAGATCTCAACCCCGTAGAAAATCTTTCAAGGGAGTTGAAAATCTGTGTTGCCCAGTGACAGCCCCAAAATATATCTGCATGGAGGAATGGGTCAAAATACCATCAACAGTGTGTGAAGACCTTGTGAAGACATGCACAATTGCTGACTGACAATACTTTTTTGCCCCACTTGACCAAGCAATACTTGGTCCACAAGTAATGTTATCAGTTTACAGATAAAATGTATCTATTTTTACTGATGAAACACTTTCTGTAGGTACAAGCGACTGTCGTAGGCTTCCTTGCTGCTGTCGCAGCTGTTTCTTTAGGATCAATTTCCAGAGGGGGAATTGAACTGGATCAGGCGGCTGTTCTGTGTGCCAGTAGCATAGTCACGGCCTTTGTGGCTGCTCTCTCTTTAGGTGAGTGACCCCTGGACTTGATCATTGTATAAGTTTAAGAGCGGACAACCAGTTGCATTGTCGCTTTCATTTCCTGTTGATATGCTCTCCCTTCCAGGCTTGTTGATGGTTGGCGTGATCATCGGCTCCAGGAAGGTAGGAATCAACCCAGACAATGTGGCCACCCCTATAGCTGCCAGTTTGGGTGATTTGATCACGCTGTCACTGCTGGCTGGAGTCAGCAGTACCCTTTATGGACACATAGGTGAGAATGTACATCTACATTGGTACATCACTTTTTTGTTATTAAGCATCTCTGTTATGTGCGTAGGTGTCTAGTGCAAGTTACGATATTTCACCCATAACAATGACGCAGCTCCTCATCGCTCATACTAAGGTTAAAGTCTAATTAAAATATTCTGTTATTAAAGAAACCAGTGCTAGGTAAATAGATTGTGTGCCATCTCTTAACTTTAACATTTTCAGTTAATACATACAAATATATGTAAGCCTGCCCGTTTTATATATTTCCTTCAATAAAATACAGTAAAAACAGGCATATTTCAGACACTTTGACATGGTGGGTGATTAGTCAGGATTAATTAATTAATTAAAAAATTGATTAATATGTGCTTAAAAATTGTAAACATTTCACAGCTCTAGGAAAAATATTTAAATAGTTATCTTTCAATCTTTAAATTGATGTAACAGTTGACAAACAGAGTTTTGGATGTGCCTATTATGATCATAGTGCACAAGATGGCAGCAAAACCCAAGTTTATAATCTCCAGTCACATGACTTCCCATCATGCCCTCCAAGAGAAGGGTCACTCACTTTTAACTGGTATTATTCTGTAAACTACCCCAGTTGACTTTGGGTGAGGTGCGGGGTACGTCCTGGAATGAAACAACCAAACAATACAAATTAGCCATATATTGTTTTGTAATATAATATTTCATTTAATTAATTGTTAGCCATTCTTCATCTATAGATACATGGTACCTATCTCCCCTGGTGTGTGTGGTTTTCCTGGCTCTGATTCCGCTCTGGGTGGTGGTGGCCCGGCAGAACCCTCAAAGCAAGGAGGTCCTCTCCTCGGGGTGGCAGCCTGTTTTAATAGCCATGTGTATTAGCAGGTATATGCACACACTCAATGTCAATGTTAATTATGATACCAGTTTTTAAGTGTTGCTGTAACACCATACAAGTAATTCACTGCAATTCATTATGAGTGATATTCAACGTTATCAATTGCCATCATTCTGCTCATTTTCAGTCTTGGAGGCTTGATTCTGGACAAGACGGTCAGTAATCCAAACTTTGAAGGGATGGCTGTTTTTACGCCAGTTATAAATGGTAAGATGACCAGGTAGAATTACTAACAAGAAAACACAATTTCATAGCTCACGAAAGTGTGTACCGTGCAACCCTCACATTTGAGAAGCATTTTATCATATAACAGGAGTCCCATCAAATAATTTGATGAGTCTAACTAGTACAATCCCCTTCTTGATTATTTTTCTTTTTGTTTTATGCTTCCCGGCCACTGTACATTTGCCATTAAAGTAACGCTGCATTTCAGCAAAAGAATATCATACCACCTGAAAGTGACTAATTTACTCTTTTTTAGGTGTCGGTGGCAACTTGGTGGCCATCCAGGCCAGCAGACTCTCCACCTACATGCACCTCTGGAGCATCCCCGGGGTTTTACCCTATAAGATGAGGCAGCATTGGCCCAATCCCTACATTACATTCTTTTCCTCAGGTAAATACAAAAAATTCAAAGGAAAAGCAAATCAGAAAAGCAGAGTTCATCCTTTGCTACCTGCTCAACTGTAGTCATGCATGATGTACTGACATCATGCATGATGGAGGTGCAAAAAAAAGCTAAATAAAAAGCAAATCACAGAATTAACACATTGATCTTTTGAATTGAGACCATGTGTTCACTACAACTCTACTCTATCTGGTCCGGAAGGTTTGAACTCGAAATCAGCGCGTGTGCTGCTGATGTTGGTCATGCCGGGTCACCTGGTCTTCCTCTACGCCATTTCTCTGTTGCAAGGTGATGAAGTGCCAATCACTTTGACCTTTGCCGCTTGCTACCTGTGTGCTGCTGTGCTCCAGGTAACATCCACAAAACTCCTTCCTCATTGTACATAACGGGATGTTTTCAGTATATCCAGAATGGGATTTTCTGTTAAATAACCTGAGAGCAAAGATTGTTCAACATCATGGTTTAGGGGCAGGATATAAAAGCGAGGTCAGAGATTTGCTGTGGGGTTCCACTTTGAGGAGTGTTTATTTCTGCAAAGGACGATCTACTAAATATCTACTAGGATGTACTAATATTTTACTGTTATGGTGCTCAAATTTAGGCACCTGCCTACTTTTGTTTAAATAATTATTGCACACTTTCTGATTGATTGTGATCACAGGTGGCCATCTTGCTTTATGCGGCTGACCTCATCGTCCGTATGATGTGGCGGCGATCGCTGGACCCTGACAACTTCTCCATCCCTTACCTAACGGCACTGGGGGACCTGCTGGGCACAGGCTTTCTGGCCTTGTGCTACCGTTGCGTGTCACTGGTTCACGCTCAAGAGCTCTAAATCATCTCCTTTTTGGCACCAAACTCTGACGGAGACAGTCTTGTTAACCTCTATACGCACAGACGGACATTAAGCATTGCCTCCAATCAAAGTCATTACTTGTATCAGGTGGACAGACTGCAGAGGTAACACATTTGTCAGCTATCATTGCCATAGGGTCTTCCCATCGTTTAAAGGTATCTTGCGTTGTCAACCATTCCTCTGCCTTTAACAAGAAACACGTCAGGTGGAATGGTGGGATGCTCACCAAGTCTCCCACCTGGGTTTTTTTTGGTTTAGAAAATTTCTAGCCAAGTTACATGTGTGCCCACATGACTACACATCAACTTGACTGTAAATTCTGCCTCCATTGTGACAACATGCTGTGCACATTTGTAGGAACCTTCTGTGCAGATAGTTACTGTATAAAATATACTGTAAACTGTAAAAATTGTTTCTTTTCTAAAAATGACCTCCACAACTGAATGTTAAATTTACAAAATATACAGAATATAGATACCCAAAATCAAAATAACCTTTTGACAAAAAGGATGAATTCCAAATTTAATAATCAAATAAAAGTTCTCAAAATACCAGATCTTGTTTGTGTGTTCTAATTCTGTCCCTCACTCTCATAAAACGAGTAAAAAAATAAACAATAACTTTAATTGCCCAAACAGTACCACTTTTTAGTTTCCCAGTTTAAACCTTAGTTTAATTTAGTTCAACTCAGGTTTGTGCAGGCCTGTGTCTTTGCTTGGGTGCAGTGAGGCCTACAAATGAAATGGCCGCTTCACTCAAGAAGGGCACAAAATAAAACCATGTGCACAACGAGTCAATTGGGATGAATCCTTATAAGTAGCTAAGGAAACCTGCTCACCTGTGGATATGCAGTTTCCAGATAATCTCTTGATGTCAGCACAATTATCATCCAATAACATGGCATGGTGGCGTCACTCAGCAGGGTCGTCGGCCGGAACACAACTGCAACACGGCCGGGCGGCCGGGCAGCAGGACACAACAGGACCCATCCATCGGGAAAACATCATCTCCTTTTAAGCACATAAACTCCATTTAACTACTATGAAACACTACATCATGTCGATTAGCATTAGCCTTAGCTGGATACACATCACAATGCTAAATTATGATACCAAGGCCTAATCATATGTGCAATGCTAGGCTACTAGGCTAGTAGCTACTACTTCTAAATAGCATTACATTTTCATAATTCTATAGCTACAACAAGTAGTCAGCATATATTCACCTTTTGAAATTCACAAGAAGTCAATATCAGGACCACGAATAGTCGACCTTCGGTGATACACTTCTGTGTTACTACTTAATGATGTCTTACTGTGCACTCTCCCGGCGATGGCGTCTATCTCCTTCCCGCTCCTCTCTGTCAAACTCTTGCTCTTAGTCCCGCCCCCAGCCCTTTGGATTGGCTGTTACATTTTCAGAGACCCAATGACAATACAAACATGAAATTACTTGACCGACTTCTACTAACAAGTTAGATTGACAAATAACTGTTGCACATCAACCACACTTTCAAATAAACATATTGTAAACAACTATAAAACGTTATTTATTCAACCATTAGACTGTAAATAGCTTAACTTATTAAACTGATATCTGGAAATTAAGACGTCTGTTAGGTATTGTCATAAACTGTAGAATAAAATACACAACATTTCTTTGCAAATTAAGACCATTGTAGTTGTGTTGAAAAAAGCTACACAAAAACAGAGAGCCTTACTAGCACTTTTGTAAAGACTGGTATATTTGCATTCCATGGCTACATTGCTATGCAGTGGTGCTGTTGCTAAAGGTGCATTCAATCGCTCCATGTGGTTGAAGCCAACAAGGGAAGCTCTGACCTGAGCTGGGCTTCACTGGAGCTCCCACCACAGTCATGCACTTGTTTATTCAGCAAGGCTTCTCAGTGCCGAACAGGCAGCGATAGAGGCGGTGGGATGGCAGGCTTTTACTGGAAGTTAGGCAGTGAGTGTAAGCTGTATGGAAATATCTCAGATATACAGTCGGCCAATACACTGTAAGACACTGCAGTTAGAGCATAAAATGAGTTTGCAATTTTTTAAAATATTGGTGACAATCTCTCTGTGAATGTTCTGAATGCCTTTTTCCAAGCAGAATAATGCTGACTGAACAAGTTTCCTTCTTTAGAAAGCAAGCTAGTTGAGGACACTGCCTCCTGCTTCAAAATGATATTCATGAACAACCGATTCCAAACAATTAACAGAAAGCTCAACTGAATTAATGGATTGATTATTATGCCAATCCGTAATATATTGTTTTTAGTTTTGTGCATGCTAAATGTGGTGAAAAGCTGTAATTCCCATCCCTAAGTAATAAGAACAACACTCATTTTTGCACAAAACAAAATTCCTCATTCACCAACACGTATAATTTAAGGCCTTTAATTTAGGCTGGATTTGCACTACAAGGTTCAAGTGACACATTTCAGAGGAAAAAAAATGTCGCAATCAGGCCTCTTTGAAATGTCAAAACAACACATCAGATATCTGTCGATGCACGTAGTTGAAATATACGCATGTCTACCCAAACAATCCAAGCATGGTAAATAGTGAAATCAATGAGGAGAATCATCCCATGCCAACTAAACAGTATGGCTCACTTGAAAATGCATGTAAATAGGAGCATCATTTAAAGCCATTAAATGGGTAATGGGTACTAAGACCCTGAGTGTAAATCCAGCTGAAAGTTCACAAGAGGAGAACCTGCTCCTCATAAATAACTCCTCATGTTTGATCCCTTGTGGTGGTCGTCAGAAAGTGATATGGCTCGGTTCAGAACCATCACGTGACTCTCTGCAGAAAAGGCTCGTCATCCCGCATGGAAGAGGAGTCCATGGTGATGAAAAAGTGCAAATTCACAATTGCTCACATCATAAAACAGCCTAATTGATTACATTTAAGCTATCATCAAGTTCTGAGATACTCCGGTGTGGAGTAGTTGAACAGCAAGAAGTCCATACGATAGAGATTGAAGAGTTTTTTCTGATAAAAGGGACTAATGTGCTTAAAGAAGCGTGCCGCCATGTTGCCGTCAGTCCTGGTGATTTTACCAGACGTGGGGAACTGAAGCTTGTCCTCCACTCCTGCCAAGGAAAGCACAGCTTGGGCATCTGGCTCCAGAGTCTCATACTTGCCCACAATGTCGTAATGAATGAGACACGGTTGGCAAAGGGAGTGTACCCTCTCCCAGTGCTCATTGAAAGGCTCCTCGCGTTGAGTCTGAGGGTCCACAAGATACCGTACAAACTCCTGGAAAGAGACGTCATTCCCTTTCTCCAGGGCTTCTGGGTCGGGTTTAGTCCGGTGGCGCCGGATGATTTTAGTTCCGTAACGTTTGTGGAAAGCCGTGTTGTAGCTGCGTGTGAACTTGTTGCGGTAGGCTGACACCAGGCGCTCGAAAGGCTCCCTCACAAAGACGAACTTGAGGTAGGTGCGGAGGCGGCGGTTGATCTCTGGAACAGAGAACTCGGACAGCGCACGCAGGTTGCCCGCTATGTGGGCCTCGTTGGCGGGGATGGACAGGGGGTCGGTGTAGCGGCCGTCGCTGGTGAGAACCATGAGGACGCGCTTCCAATTGGTGCAGGCGACCTGGAAGTGAGAGTTTTTCCTTTGAAACACATCCCACGGAATTAAACCCAAAACATGAAGAACATATTTCAAATAGGCTATAATGCAAACATGGAGGGTATTTTAATCTTTTGAATGCTGGTCAACATCATATTTGTCCTGAGTGATTATCATATATCTACTTTAAAGTGGACCTGTTATGCTGTTATCTCTGAAAAATGTACCACTTCCACACTGAATGGGAGGAGATATTTTTTCACCATGCTATGTTGGATTGCAAAGATCTATGACTGCGAGCTAAGGTAAAAAAAAATGTTTACATGTAACATTACTGACACAATACTGCATACAACTTGTCTTTTTATGTTTTTTGACTAATAATCAGCCATTACCATCCATGCTACAGCAACCATTTATTAATGTATTTTTGGAAAACCATGCTGAAGCAAGCAATGTAGCGAGAGATGGTTGTACTCCAGCTGTCCTCATAAAGGTCATCGGCACCAACCTTGGGTACGTAGCAGTAAATCAGACTATGGTTGTCGTCCACTATGAGGTGTTTGAGATCCTCTGGAGAGAGCACCCGACGCTTCGTAGAATGACTGAGACAAGCTTGCTCCAACAACTCCCTGCGACCTTGTAGTGACCCCTGAGCAGCCAACACCTCAAGCTGCTTGTAGGACACGGAAGGTAAAGGTTGAAGAAACATACTGTAAGCAGTGTGCGAACAATAGCTTGATCATGAGGAGGAGGAGTTCTCACCTGGTCTCCACTGTAGAGGGCCTGCAGGGGGCTTCTCCTGCTTTTGCCTGGTCTGTTGACTGCTCCAACACTGGCTTCTGTAGATTCAAATACACATTAATAAGCCACATTGATAAGAATCCTACAATCCTATTGGGTGAACCCATGCTGTGGTTTCCATTTGTTCATATTCCATAAGAACATTATGATCCTGTTAATAATGACAAAGCTTAAGTGTGTCCTCTTTTTCTTTTACACTCCATAATGTAAGAAAATATGTCCCAGTGGTCCCAGCATAGAATAACAGACTGGAAAGATGTGAACTTTACTTGCTTTTTCCTCAAGTGCTTATTCCATTCTCCTGTCCCTCCCCCCTTGCAGGCCCGAGGATGCTGAAAGAAATTAATGGTGCTGAGCAAGAGAAGGGATTTGTTTAGCACATGTTGCCTGAAGAATGTTTACTTCACAACTTTACACAAAGCTACAAAAGGACAAGGGCATCTATTACTGTACATATGATCATAGAAAAAGAAAGTGTGTAGTGATTGACATTGACAACCTTAAATTGGTTTGACATTTATGCCTTGCTTCCATCAAGCAACATAGCTCAGTGTACATTTCATAGTTTCCATTGTAGGGAGTATCTGCTCCAAATCGTTTGTCAGGGTGTTGATCACAGTGGCATGCCTTGGTACACTAAAGCGAGGGTCACAACCCACCATACTTGTAAGTGCGTGCTGTCTACGTGCGAAAACGTGGGCAAAATGTTGGAAAATGAGTATAATGCGTCACCTTTAAGTCAATATAAGTCAGTTCCCGTCATGATGTGACTCAATTCTTGATATGAGGAACTGAGACTGAGTAAATCACATGGAAATACTAAAATAGGTGAGAACACCAGTGTATCAATGCACCATTACTGGCAAAAGGAGCGTCCATGTTAGTTGTCCATATTTTGGAGGTTTATGCGTGGTAATTTATTAAAACGTAACCTCATAAAAGTTTGATGTTTTTTTCCACCTTTAATAAAATAAATATTTAGAAATAAATAAAATAAAATGAAAAAAAAGTGAAATATTAAATGATTTTTTTACAATTTTGAGTGAAAAACAAATCCACTCCACAAGAAGAAGAGTGGGGTTATACAGCTGGTGAGCAAGTCTAAAGTCGAGAGAACGACGGTCCACCAGATGTGTCTTGCTGGCAGTACCCACTACCTCATTTCCAGGGCACTTCCTTAAGTGTTCATCGTTGCAGGATTTCATTAAAATGCCTTGTGGCACCTTTGTTGTCTGGTGCTGTGAACAGAGTAATTAAACTGCTCATAGTTGAGATTGTTTGAATCAAAAACAAAGACCACAAGAGGAGCAAGTAATTATTATGGAGCGTTATGAGTCGTTCAAACGTTTCATTTGTCATTGGGAGTGACCAGGATGGATAGGATCAGGAACAAGTACATCAGTACATCGAAACCTGATTTAGAGTTGAGGGCATCCATATGTCTGAATTGGGCCACATCCCACAAAAAATGTGAGAATCCTGTTAACATGATGTTTAACATAAACATTCATTCATTCATTCATTTTCTATACCGCGTATCCTCACGAGGGTCGCGGGCATGCTGGAGCCTATCCCAGCATGTCTTCGGGCGAGAGGTGGGGTACACCCTGGACTGGTCGCCAGCCAATCACAGGGCACATATAGACAAACAACCATTCACACTCACATTCATACCTATGGACAATTTGGAGTCCTTATTCATGAATAAAATATTTTCATAGTTATGCAATGGTTTTAGCATTATTAGAGCCTTGTTGACATACAATAGCAACCCTACAGCCATCATTACACTAATATTACCAAATATAGTAGATATAATCTGAGAAAGTAAACTAATTAAGTCAGGGAATTAGCCATGTTAGAGAGGCATGTTTTGCTAAAAGGTTGTGGTCGAAGCCAGAATCATACAACCTCAGCGATGTTCATCGTTAAAGATTCCACAGTAAGTTCCATTTGCAAAGCCTCTTCCTGGCTGACTGCGGGAGCTTTTAGAGTTTACAGACAGACATTACAATTTATATTGTCGTCATTTTGACATTAATGGCCTTTTAATTGTTAATACTCCCATCCAAGGACTGAAAAGTATTAGACTGATGTTCAGAATTGAAGTGATAGTCCTTGAATGTTTTATCCCTACTGTCACTTTTACCTTGATCCCTCCCTCCCTTCTTCAGTCTTAGCATCTGTTCATCTATCCTTGTCGTCGCTCTTCATTCTAACTTGCTTTCTTGCCACCTCCTCCGGCACTACATTCCAGACGCAACATGCCATTCCTGTGTCTGATTTCCTGCACTGCTGCCCTTTACAGCTTGATACCATTTAAGTGGCCAGTTTTGGTTTAACCAGCGTTAATAAATTCTCTTCACAAGTGGAGAACCACCTAATTAAATAGTATCTGGTCTCTTCCTGGTTCACAGGAAATAATAAGAGTTTCAGGTTGAATAGGCTACGTTATTTTTATGAACCATATCGTTTTCTGTGTCATGTATTCTGTCACACCAGAAAACCACCACTTCCTTGAACACAGGAAGTGATGCAAGGCAGACGGTTGAAGCAGAGCTGCCCCAACACACACACACACACACACACAAAAGGCCAGTGTTCCAACATGGGGGTCTGTCAAGTGGTGTTTTAACTCCCAAATAAACAATGTTCCATTAAGCCAGCAAGATGGTATCAATGTTATAAAAATGACAACACTACAATAAAAATGAGCGGAAATAGGGGAGAGGGGGGTTTAATTTTTTTCGTAATCACCAAATCTCTGTCCTACTTTGTGGCCAAATTAGCTTCCCCTGTTTAAAAACCTCTTCCCCTCTATGATCATGATTAAGAGCCGAGAACACAGCGTGACATCAATTACGTAAATATTTACTTGAGAGGTTAAAAGGTTGGGGCAACCAAAAAGGGACTAATTAGAGGTGCATTACCATACATAAACATCAGGCTATAAACAGTCAATAATGTTGGGGTCAGGGAAGTATACCATGCTTCACTATGGTTGCATGAATGTTTATGACATTGGATGGCCTTAGACGGCTACTTGTACTTTCAAATGGCTCAAAAGTGCAAGACATTTAGCCAAAATATGCAATTTATCTGCACGGTGGACGAGTGGTTAGCATGCAGGCCTCACAGCTAGGAGACCCGAGTTCAATTCCACCCTCGGCCATCTCTGTGTGGTACTCCGGTTTCCTCCCACATTCCAAAAAATGCTAGGTTAATTGGTGACTCCAAATTGTCCATAGGTATGAATGTGAGTGTGAATGGTTGTTTGTCTATATGTGCCGGGTGTACCCCGACTATTGCCTGAAGATAGCTGGGATAAGCTCCAACACCCCCCCACCACCCCTGATTTCTTCTGTGCTTCTTCCGGAATAAAAAGGCAGTAGTAGATTGCAGTTGTCATTGATGTACAAGTTGAACAGTTTTGGTTCCAGTGTTGACCCCTGAGGCACTCCACAAGTAATATATAAGTAGCTTTTTATGCCTTAACATACCGTCGACATATGTTTGTTCGATACCCAGGCGTACCGAATCGTGACCACTGTATCAAACAGTTCGATACAAATGCACGTATTGTTGCCCTCCTACCAATAAAGTATCAAGTATCAAACCTAGCCATTACTATATACATTACATTTTGACTTGACCAGTCATGCGCATAAAGCGTAAAAGGGTGTCTACCGTACATTTTTCGGGGTAAATACATTTATACACAGTTTAGAAGACTACACTGCGTGTGTGTGTGCATGCGTGTGTTCTTATGCCAACAGTAGGTTTGGGCTAAAATCGGCATTGGTGAGCTGACTCACTCAGAAAAGTTCTTAATGTATTTGCCTCTGTGGAGCATCAGTGAGAAACTTGTCTAGTCCTGACTTACACCAACAGTGTTGACTTCTGGTTGATTTTTTGGAGGAGCCGTTAGCTAATTATCACATGGGTGGTGGTGGTTTTTCACTCGTAAACAGTTCACTTGAATAAGTGCATATTTGCACACCACCCCCCCACTCACACTATGCTGAAATAATTCAAACAACATACTACATTACTGTGTGACACACAAGTGCATTGTTGGCTTCATGTGTGATTTATTGATGATTAAAGTCAGTGTTTTCTATACATACAGAATTGTGGACGATTCCAAAAAAGTGCCATATCGCCCATCCACATACCCAATTATGCAAATTAGGCAATGGCATCATCTAAACATCAGACTTGTGAGAAACACTGTAGGTCTTTACATGTATACATGAATGGTATTGTCTAGTAAACCATGCTGTACATTTAATATGCAATTATCCATCTGATATTGATTTTGCAGGGTGTGCTATTGCATTCATACACTATGGCTGAACAACATTTCTTGTTGACATGGTGGACAACACATTGTAAGGCGGAAAGTAAAAACAATTTCCTACGAGAAATGGTCTTTCAAAAGCTGAACCAATTAAAGCGTGACCAGCATCACTGAACCGATTGTTTCGGGTTGATCAAATAGCGGCTCACTGGTCCGGTCCTTAAAAAGAGCTGGCTTATCGAGAGGATCTTTGACAAGCATTTTTTGCAGTAGGTCCTTACATTTCTCTTACATAGAAGACCTTCGGGTTTTGATTTTTGATTCTGTACGGAGCGATTTCTTTCCTGGGCACCATCACCAGGGTGTTGGTTCAGGATGTCAGACAATGGTTCACAACCATAATACTCAACAAGCTTCCTGTCCAGTATTTGGAAGCAATAAGCAATGTCAACACTGTGGTGTATAGATTCTTCCCATTTCATATTTGCTGACAAGCTGTTTCCCCTACTTCTGCACTAGTCAAATCAAAAGAAGACAAAGATGACATCCTGTATGTTGACATCCGTCATGAGCTTCACTGGGGCCTGAAGTGGCTACTGGCGAGTCTGTAGAGCAGACAAGCCAGGACAAGACGAAACAGTTCAACATGTGGTGTTGAACCACTGCCCTTGCGGCTATTCAGGTGCTGTTTGTCATGTGTGATAAATGTTAATGTGGCGTTACACCTTGTACTGGCTTCTCGGCTCTCATTAGGGTTTCATTTCTTACTATTTTGCATTCTACCGGAGCTGACTTACTATTCTATGTTAAAAAACATGGCTACTCAATAATTGATTATGGAAAATCTACCAAATTCTTCTTAACAATCAATTAATAAAGTAATTAATTGCTGACTAGCAGTGTGATTGAACATTTTGGCACCTTGTTTAGGCACCAAGTGTTAATATTATTATTAAATAATTTAATTAATCACCATTAACATGTTATTTGTCACAGTCCTAATTTCACATAATGATTATTGTAAACAAAACTGCCAGTGTTATCAATCTGATCAGTGTTTCCTGAAAGTATACAGTAGCACGTTGACTGTTGACGCTAACGTGTGCATCTGACTTCTTATGTAAAAATGATACGAAATATGAAAAAATTACATTTTGAAATAGTTGAAAAAAAAATTAGGAGCAATACAAAATTTCTTACTTAAAGGGGATGTATTGTGGTCTCCTATAGAGCAGCTACACACAATAACCCATGCAGAAAACATTTTAGATCTTCCAGAATCTTCACCTATTCCAGCTGTTGTTGTTGCCTACTCAACAATTAATTATGGAAAATATACCAAATTCTTCTTAACAATCAATTAATCGAGTAATTAATTGCTGACTAGCAATGTGGTTGGACATTTAGGCACCTTGTTTAGGCAATGGGTGGGCACATCCGACCCACCAAGTGTTAATATTATTATTAAATAATTTAATGAATCGCCATTAACATGCTATTTGTCACAGTCATAATTTTCACATAATGATTATTGTAAACAAAACTGCCACTGATTTCGATCTGATCACAGTGTTTTCTGCAAGTATACAGTAGCACATTGACTGTTGACGCTAACGTGTGCATCTAACTTCTTACGTAAAAATGATACGAAAAATGATAATTAAATTTTGAAATAGTTGAAAAATACAAAATTTCGTAGTTAAAGGGGATGTATTGTGGTCTCCTATAGAGCAGCTACACACAATAACCCACACAGAAAACATTTTAGATCTTCCAGAATCTTCACCTATTCCCGCTGTATTCCCTTGGAATTGTGATTCCCGCCAAAACGGTCTGTTTTAATTTATTCCATCCTCCGGGAATATCGCTGGAACTTATTTAATTGGCCCTACAACGTCTCCAAGCTCTCCTTGGAGGAAAAAAAAAAACTATTTTAACACTAATCAATTAAGGCTATACTCCCTCACTCTTTCTTTCTCTGAGGATTAAGACTCTCCTCCCAGAGAGAAGTCTGCTTGTCCCCCAGGGGACCAATATCTGCCCTCCAAAGTCCACAAGGGGGCTAAACCCAGTAAACAAAAGGAAAGCGGGGTGGGGGTTGAAGGCGAGGAATGCAGGGGGTCTCTTGGATTGGGGGGGGGAGTTCAAAACGTTCCCATTTCCACAGTGCACTTATTCATACTCTCTGGCTCCCATATATGAGGCAAAAAATTGTTCATAAGTCATAGTATTTCCAAGGTTTTCAAGGTTAGAGATAAAGGTTTTCAACACTGTATAGTGCATGAATATTGACATAAATTTGGATTGTATGGCCTTGGCCTTGGAGTTTGATTACTACTGAGTTATATTATGAGAAACAATATTTGGAAGTATTTAGAAGTATTATCTACTGTACAACCACAGTGAATTAAATACAGTAATAAGACATATTCAGTACTAAATGCATGACATTATATACATTATTATACATGGACGCATGCATCTATATAGTCACATAAAGCCACTTAATTACGTGAATTCATGTGATAGTTCGTATGGTACACAGGTAAGTCTGTCATTTTTAATGGAGAAAAATACTCTTAACGCATTATAAAGAGTAACTTTAATACTACTGTTTGTTTTCTATTGCAGGAGTTTGTGGGGTAGCTTAAACGTGACCTATATTGTAATTGCAACAGTAATATTGCTCTCTAGGTAAAGTATATTGGAAATTATATACATAACTCATATTAAGGTTTTAACTAGTGACTTACCGGGCTTGCTGATACTCTGGTAGTAAAGCACCAGGACCACGAGTGAGCCGAGGCACGTCGCCAGAAACAGGCGTCCTCCTCGGGGCATCCTCATGGTGACGCCCCGCCGACCGGCTCCACTGTTGTTAGTAGTGATGTTGGCGGCGAAGCCCCCCGGCCAAGCGACCTCTCGCCGCTGTCCTTCTCCAGCACGGTTCATACAATACGGACGCGACTCGCTATGGAGGAACGGGGAGGTTTTCCGTGGAAGAAACTGGCCGAAGAGTGGCTGTAAGCGGCCATCCGAAACAAGTGTGGGCTGCGCTTTTTAACCGTTAAGACTCCACGGTGAGACATTGGTGACTCACTGCCAAAGTGTGCTTTAAAAAGACGTCAAGATTTTCGGAACACATTAGTCGCCAATGCTAACTAAATCACATATAATGTAAGAAAGTGTACCGAAGTGCCCACTTTGTCCAAGTTTTCACCCAACATGGACGTGGCTACAAGCAATGACGTCACACCAACTCCCACAACAGCCCCCCTCAGCTCTTGGAAACTTTTTTTTTCATTATTACTTTATAATTATGATGCTCCAAAGTCAATATATGTACTCATCTGTATCATTATTATTATTGACTGTTTTCAGAAGTAACTAATAAAATTAATCAGATTAATCTGAACCTTACCTTGATTCATTAGCTAGCTATGCTAATTATAGACACATGATTGAGTTGTCCGTTTTTCTATATAGGAAAAAATTCTAATTTTTATTCCTGGTAATGGTTGGTTACAATGGAATACATCACATAAATCAATTCACAGTTCCACATGTCTAAAAAGAACAATAAGAAGCAAAGCTTATTAAATCCTACCCCCCCCCCCCCCCCCCCCCCCATATATACTTTTACGATCTATAACTGCCTTCCTGGTATCATTTTTTGTTTGGTTGGTTTTTTTTGGCATGCGTCTTTTTCACTATCAGCAAACTGCATGATTTTAGTTTTACTTTGGTTCAAGAACAATCTATTATTATTATTATTATTATTATTATTATTATTATCATCATCATCAAACCATACTTTTAATGTGACCATTTCATCTCTTTTTAATGACCTTCAATGACATTTTTAATGATTTCTTCTCTGCTTCTTCGGGAACAAAAGGCAGTAGTAGATTGCAGTTGTCATTGATGAACAGTTTTGGTTCCAGTATTGACCCCTGGGGCACTCCACAAGTAATATATAAGTAATATATAAGTAGCTTTTTTTTTCCTACTAACATTTGTCTTTAGATGTTCCTCCGTATATCCAAAAGGTTTCCACTCTGCAACTTAAAAAAATATTGTTTCATAAAAATGTAGGTCAGAATTCCAGATTTTACGAAGCGTTCATTTACTGAGCTATCGTAATGTTTTCAATGATACAGTGTCCCAATAGGTTGTTTGATTCTGTAAGGATTTATAGCTTTTAATGAGCAGTCTCCAACCTATTTGAAAGTGATGCAAACTTTAGGGAGGTAATAATGTGTAGTTTCCCCTCGGGGATGTGCAGGTTGCTGTTAGTGGTTCGCTTGAACGCAACCCTCTGATCTCCTCTGGGTTTCT
This sequence comes from Doryrhamphus excisus, assembly GCF_030265055.1. NCBI lineage: Eukaryota > Metazoa > Chordata > Actinopteri > Syngnathiformes > Syngnathidae > Doryrhamphus > Doryrhamphus excisus. The sequence continues at coordinate 14,050,631 of NC_080475.1, read as the reverse complement.
ATTTGTGGTTCCGGGATGGGCCTGGGATGGCTGGCGCAGTGTTTAGACAGAACCCGGCAAAGCTAAAAAGACAATGATAGGGCCTTCCAAACATGCTGCGCAACATGAAGGGACACTTTCCCGGACATGAAGCTGGATTCTATATTTACATCTCTGAAAGTGTTTAATCACAAGCCTGTGACTCCAGGCTGTAATGATCTGAGTAATATCAAGGAGTTTCGAACAAGAAAATTGTGTATTTGTAAAGTGACATTCGAAATAAAAAGGAACTGCCAATGATCCCTCTCCTCTTTCTATCAAATAAGAACAAAAAGCAAAAAAAAAAAAAAACATGACTTTAATGTTCACTGTGTAATGACTGTGATTCCATGTAGATTGAATCCAACTATATGCAATATGTGATGACCCATGCTTCATGTACCATTCAATTCAATATAAATGGATGGTGTGCAAATACAAATAGACAGTGTAGACATTGAAAAGGTGAAGTAAAATACATTTCTGGGGATCACAATAGATTAAAATATGAGCTGGAAGCCTCATATTACAAATATACAACATAAGGTGGCCAGGAATATTTCAATATTGAACAAAGCAAAATTTGTTCTCAATCAGAAATCACTCCACACTCTTTATTGCTCTCTGGTTCTACCACATCTTACTTATTGTGTGGAAATATGGGCTAATAACTATAAAAGCAATCTTCACTCGCTAAATGTACTGCAAAAAAGGGTAGTAAGGATAATTCATAATGCCGCCTACAGAGAACATACTAGCTCATTTCTAAAATCACAAATACTTCAACTTGCTGATATAGTTCATCTTCAAACAGCTAAAATAATGCATAAGGCTAAATATAACCACACAAAAAATGTAATCCAATACTTCTCTACAAGAGAGGAGAAATATGATCTCAGGGAAGAACTACATTTGAAACACTTATATGCTAGGACTACGTTAAAAAGCCATAGCATTTCAGTATGTGGAATCAAACTATGGAATGGATTGAGTAAGGAAGTCAAACAATGCACAACGATGAGCCAATTCAAGAAACAATACAAGCAGTTGATGTTTGCTAAATACAAGGATGAAGAGTCTTGAACCAGTCATGATGTGCTATATATATCACTATATTGACACTTACTATGGTACACATTATGTCATTGGATGGTCATATCACCTCCGACTTTGGTACGTGACAAAAAATAAAAATAATAAAGACATTAAAAATAAACAAGAATAATAAAAAAGTATAAAATAATAATAAAATAAAGTCTTGAAAAATAAATACATAAAAATAAAAAAACTTCAATTATATTAGGAAAGCAGGAAGTGAACAAATGTAACAGTTACTGATTGTAAAAGTACCAGATGGAGGGGTAGGATTTAATAAGCTTTGCTTCTTCCTACTCCTTTTGGACATGTGGAACTGTGAACTGATTATTTGATGCATTCAATTGTAATCTGATGCATGTTCAAATGAAATAAAACCATTACCATTAATTTTATAGATAAGTTATTTCCACAACAAAAAACTGTGGGGAAAAACAATTTCTCTTATTGTCTTAGTCTGATTTTTTTAAATATATTTTTTTCTTTGATTTGTAATAATTTAACAAGAATTTCATTTGTGTTAAATCACTTTTTGCTTCAGTTCGATTAAGTGCTATAATTTAGTGAATGATTGGTTGGTGTTTTATTGTTTTATATATAAAACATTTAATTTAATACTGAGCAAACGATTGTAATTCTAGCTTTTTGTGACACATGAACAGGGACGCAATAAAACCCAATAAATGTTGTTCCAATGTTGTATTACCATATCACATTGTGTTGGATTTCATTGATTCCATTGTTGTACACTTTTTCTCCACAAGATGCCGCCATTGCCCCATTTTACAAACAACCCGGAGTCCAATTAGTTAACCTTTTTGCAGAAAAGTCAATCTCCTGACCTGAGAAGGATAATATGGGAGTTTCCCTTACATATGCTTCCATAAGCAGCTTTACACTGTGGGAGTGGATACTTGTTGTTCTTTTTGATCTGCCTGACACAGGTATTTTTAGAAATACTGAGCTGTATTCATGTCATGCTTACATTAGTTACTATGATCGATAAATACATGTCATACTCCTGTGATTTCAGGTATATTAGTTATATTTTATGTTTCCTATTACAAACAACATTCACTTACAGTTTTTCTACGTACAATATTTGGTGCGAAAGGCTTCGATGGGTCTGGGAGAACCCAATTGTTCATACTGGTATCCAACAAGATAAAAAAAATGAGAAAAGAAGATAAAAACGTACATCCGTAAAGAATTGGAACCTTCAGGTCATCTTACCCGATTGCTTTTCACTTGCGACCTCTTATCAAACACTCATCTTTTGAGCAGCACAGGGAACATTGAGGTTTATATAAATCAATACTTCCCAAACGCTTCTGCTGCTGATCTCATGGGGGAAGATTATAAAAACGCTCTGTGAGTTGGTCTTGTCCTTAAATCTTTTTCTATGTGAAGTGGATGCTCGGAGCTTTGAATTGAACGCTTCAAACAAAATGTGGCGTCCGGCACATTTACTGAGGTTGTGTTTATGGACATGCTAAATGTTGCTTTAATTTGTGTGTCCTTCTTGAGATGCTTTTTCTTTAAAGGTAACCCAGTCTGTCAAAAGCCAACCATTTAAATGTCAATCAATTGGCTGCTATTGAAATCATGTTTTTTTTTAATGTGATTCATTAGACTCAAGGCTGACAAGGAGTATGCTTTCACTTTGACAGATACTCACACTTTAACTGCTGCAAGTGCTGGCTTTTAGGTTTACTCTGAATGGCACAAAAAAGGTGTTTGCCCAGAGTAGAACAGGCCAAAGATGGATTGGTGCAACGGACAAACACTTTAAAATGAAAGGGAAAGAAAAGGTGGTAATGTGTCAACATGGTATAAGCAAAGGATGGCAAGAAAAGATGCAAAATAGATTGACGTATGCTAACATATAATCCTGAAATGGTGCAGCTGTAATGGTGAAAGGTCTGGTATTATATTTGTACTTCGTCTTTTAGTTGACAGCCACAGCAAGATGCGTCCGCGTCCCTCCAGAGATGTTCCAGCAAGGTAATATTGTATTTATTTAAATATTTGGTTTCATCAAGCAGTGCATTGCCTTTGCTGCACAGCTGTGGTTTGTGAAAACAAACAATTTTCATGAGAACCACAAAATCCTAACAAATACAGATGAATAGGTGAAGATTCTGGAAAAACTAGAAAGCTTTGTGTGCTGGTTATTGTGTGCGGCTGCTCTATAGGAGTCCACAACTCAATACACTCACCGTAACTTTGTGATTTCCACAGTATGTATTATGAACAGTGCGGGACTGTGACCATTATTTACAATAAAGTATTGTGATTCTACTATGCACTATTGTAGTATTGACACTAATTTACTGTAAATGTTTTCACATTAGAGTACAGTAAATTACACATACTGTCACAGTAACACCAGTCTGTAAATTATAAGTAATTTACTGTGAATCGTATTACAATATATTACTGCACTTTAACAATAGTTAATGTATTATGAGCGGTGATTACTGTGAAAATAAAAATAAAATAAAATGTATTATTTTTATTATCCAATGAGTTACTGTGAATTATATTTACAGTCTATTACTGTAAACTGTGAAATATATTACAGTATTTTACTATTTTACTATTACTATATTCGTGCTGCCAGTAAAATACAGTAATATATTTCACAGTATGTTGACTGTGATGAAATTTACAGTACTATTTTTATTACTGTAAATTAAATAATTTATAATTTATATAACTAATTAATTAATTAAAAATAATTAATACTTAATTATAATTATTAATAATTATTTTATGACATTTACAGTACTACTTTTTATTACTGTAAATTAAATAACAGTAAACAGTATGTTTACATGTATAGTACTATTTTATTATGAAATAATTATGAATAACTATTAATGAATTATAATAATAAATAATTATTTTATTTTGAAATTTACTGTACTATTTTTATTACTGTAAAATAAATAAAAAGTAAACATACCGTTTACTGTGATTAAATGTAAAGTACTAATTTTGTTATGAAACAGTTATTAATAATAATTATTTATTAATTATAATTATTAATAATTATTTTATTATGACATTTACCGTACTATTTTATTACTGTAAATTAAATCCCAGTAAACATACTGTGAAATATATTAAAGTATTTTGACTGGCACCCTGCTGCCAGTAAAATACTGTAAATTCACAGGAAATTATTTTACAGTGCTCAATATCACAAATGCAGCGCAGACTTTATGGAAACAGAGAACCAAAACAACTAAAAACAAAGATTAGTACAAAGTTGCTTGTTAAAATCTGGCTGTAGGATATTTTTTTTTTACTGTTTACATTTTTTCTCAAGGAGGATGAGGAGGAGATACCGCGAATATACCATCAAAGGTTCTCTTGGCGATGTAGAGCAGGAATGCTGGTGGAAAACAAGTAAGACGCCTGGATTGTGGGTACATGGATACTGCAATAACGAGACTGAAGGAAGTATCCAATGTGTGTTGTGTGTACACAACTCCACTGTGATAGCAGCCGCCAGGGAACAAACAAACCCGTCATGCTGAGGTGCACATGCATCCACATCCATGCAAGTCCTTAGAGACACAATTACGTGGAAACGAAGGAATTAAATGATCCCCCATGTAAATATGAATCCGGCACACGCTCCATTAGTGCCCTGATGGATGCTTGCTTGAATCCTGAACCTGCTAGTTGTGTTTCTTTAGGTGGTTCTGAACTTGAGTCTGCTGTGAAATTACGTCTGTACAGACCAGTGATTATTTACACTATTTAAAGACACACAACTGATGAAAATCAAAGTCTTTACATTAAGACACCCCGACACGATCTGAGGTCATCCCTAATGACTGAAGACGGAGAAAACCCACGCATGCACGGGGAGAGCATGCAAACTCCACACAGAGATCGCCGAGGGTGGAATTGAACATGGGTCCCCTAGCTGTGAGACCTGCGTGCTAACCCCTCGACACCATGCAGCCTTGACATCATTATTCATTCATTTTCTACCGCTTATCCTCACGAGAATTGTGGGGGGTCTTCGGGTCTTCGGGCGAGCGGGGCAGGGTACACCCTGGACTGTTTGCCAGTCAGCCAATCACAGGGCACATATAGACAAACAACCATTCACACTCACATTCATACCTATGGACAATTTGGAGTCGCCAATTAACCTAGCATGTTTTTGGAATGTGGGAGGAAACCGGAGTACCCGGAGAAAACCCACGCATGCACGGGGAGAACATGCAAACTCCACACAGAAATGGCCGGCAGTGGAATTGAACACAGGTCTCCTAGCTGTGAGGCTTGCGTGCTAACCACTATATACCGCCGTGCAGACCCAAAACAGACATAAAAAGAAGAAAACATGCTGTAAGAGAGGAGGATGGCAGTGGGAGGAAACCGGAGTACCCGGAGAAAACCCACGCATGCACGGGGAGAGTGTGCAAACTCCACACAGAGATGGCTGAGGTTGGAATTGAACCCCGATCTCATAACTGCGAGACCTGCGTGCTAACCACCCATCCACCGTGCAGCCCGTATATAAAACAAAAACAAGCAAAACGTAATAACGTCCGGTGACATTAAATTAAGAGCAAAAAATGAAGGTCCTTGTCTGTGTAGTAATGACTGGGTTTGGACTGCGGTTCACAATGCCCACCCGACCAAGGGACCAGATGGATAACGCAACGTTTTTGGACCATCCTACGTGTTTCCCCTGATCATTTGGGGATGGACGGCAAGGTAGGTTTACAAAAATGGACGTCAGTTCCAGACAGTGAATGCCCTCCTGGAAGCCATCTTCACCACCTGGAGCAACATTCCCACTAATCCCCTGGCAACACTGGCATCAAACATGCCCAAACCAATATTTGAGGGGATTAACAAGAATAGCACAGCTACTGCTTACTTCCTGTCTTTTTTTTCTATTCTAGGGGAGTTTGATTTTTTTTTTATGGAGTGGTGGTCTTTGCCCGGGCTGCACGGTGACCGAGTGGTTAGCGTGCAGACCTTACAGCTAGGAGACCAGGGTTTGATTCCACCCTCGGCCATCTCTGTATGGAGTTTGCATGTTCTCCCCGTGCATGCATGGGTTTTCTCCGGGTACTCCGGTTTCCTCCCACATTCCAAAAACATGCTAGGTTAATTGCAGACTCCAAATTGTCCATAGGTATGAATGTGAGTGTGAATGGTTGTTTGTCTATATGTGCCCTGTGATTGGCTGGCCACCAGTCTTTGGCCCATTTCAGTTCAAAGGGGACTTTTATGCTTTTTTTTTTTTACTTTTCTGACTAATAAATATTTTGTATTCTTGAGTTAAACAATGTTTAGTGAGTTTAGCTGAGTTTTTTTTTCTAACTCTGGCTCATTGTGAGGTCACAGTGAACTAGGACTTCCTTATATGGGCGTTCCCAGATACAAGCTGTATGCCTGCTTTCCCCTCACTCTGCTGCACTGTTTCACTGCTCTGATTTCACCGTGTTAGCACAGCGGTGTACAAAAATTGAAAATATGATATGGAAGACTGATATTTGTACTGTATGTGAAAATGGATAGCCAGATATCATGTGACATTATGTGTATACGAATGAACAGATTGAGTGTACTGTATGCAAATGAGTAGACTGATGTCTCACTATGTGTGTATGTGAATGGACAGACATGTTAACATGTATAAAACCAATGGGTTCTTTTTCTCTACAATATATATATATATATATATATATATATATATATATATATATATATATATATATATATATATATATATATATATATATATATATATATATATATATATGCATTGTATGTGAAATATGAGTGCATGTGAATGGAGCAATGACGATCAGACATAATGTGGTGGTAGCAGTCTATAGATACCTCTGCCATTCATCATGTGTTATTATGTGACATTGTTCCAACACTCAAAGCAAGCAGGAAAATTACACTGTGGATCGATATGTTCATGATTACAAGTCTCTCCCAGGCAATAACACAGGATGTACAGTGCATTGACAAATTAATCGTTGATGTTCAAAACTCCAAAAAATAAAAAAAAGTAACATTTGCAGAGATGACATGGGAGAGAAAACAAAGAAAGAGAAGCTCCAGGGATATGAAAGCGAAAAAGAGAGCGTGAAAAACCATTGGAACGTGTGAAGTGCAGTGTAAAGCAATCTATTTGCTGTTGTAGTCCTGACAGCAGGAAGAAGGTGTCTAATATCATAACAGTGGAAAGTCCACATTTCCTCTGTTGCTGCCATTCAACAGCTGTCTGTCAGATCACAAGAGAGCAGGGGCGGAGGTGGGGGGTGAGTGGGGGGTGTCGGGGCCAGGGGAGCACTATACTTACAACAGTGATGTTAGCTGTGGTTGAATGTTGGGATTTAAGATCAACACACTTTTTATTGTTGTAGTACTTGTATCTGCATTTAACCTATCGCAGTCACGGAATCGTGGGAAGCTTTCTGGCAGTTTGGGGAAATTGGTGCCCTGATATCTTGGAACTCTGACACACAGGCTGTTTCTGCCCATTGTCTTTCTTATGGTGGGGTTATGATCACTGACCTTAACTGAGGCAAGAGAGGACTGCGGTTCTTTGGATGTTGTTGTGGGGTCTTTTGTGACCTCTTGGATGAGTCCTTGCTGTGTTCTTGGGTAGTTTAGTTTAGTTGGCTGGCCATCCCTGGCGAGGTTCATGGATAATGGCTCTTACTGTGGTTTTCTGGAAGCGCGAAGCATGGAAATGGCTTTAAAAACTTTTCCACTTGAACTCAGGTGTGATAAACCACAGTTAAGTTCTGTTTTTTTCCCCCAAATCTCGAACAAAATCAGCTGACTAGTGTATTATAGTTTCTTTTAAATTATAAATACCAAAGGACAAATGGATAGCCTTAATATCAATAGATAAATACAAGCAGTTAAGGGAAAAACTGATATTATCATTGTATCATTGTTTGGTGACTCAATAAAAGTAAAATAAATAAAAAATAAAATAAAAAAAGTGTTTGTCCAGTTGTATTTTCATATAATCATTGTACTTTTCTTAAAATTCATTCATTCATTCATTCTCTACTGCGTATCCTCACAAGGGTCATGGGGGTGCTGGAGCCTATCCCAGCTGTCTTCGAGCGAGAGGCGGGGTACACCCTGGACTGGTGGCCAGCCAATCACAGGGCACATATAGACAAACAACCATTCACATACGCAAGTAATACCAACTTTAAGTCTTTACACATGTTATTGATTGTCAAACAGGTTTGGTCCCAGTATTGACCCCTGGGGTACTCCACACATAATATTTAAACTTGCAGATGTGATGTTCTCCCAATTCAAAACTTGTCCTCTGATTCCGGACCTTTCTAATGTTTGTAAATTGATGTACGGACTGGTGGCCAGCCAATCACAGGGCACATATAGACAAACAACCATTCACACTCACATTCATACCTATGGACAATTTGGAGTCGCCAATTAACCTAGCATGTTTTTGGAATGTGGGAGGAAACCGGAGTACCCGGAGAAAACCCACCCATGCACGAGGAGAACATGCAAACTCCACACAGAGATGGCTGAGGGTGGAATTGAACTCTGGTCTAACCGCTCAATCGCCGTGCAGCCGAAAACCTGTTTATGACCTTCTAAATACAGATTTTACATTAGAAAATAGAGCTCTCTAGACATAAACTAACACCCCTATAGTCACATTTACATTCGTATTACCCAATATAGTAGACATTATAAGCGTCAATCAGTCATTTAAGTCCAAAATAATGTGTGTTGCAATGAACGTGTTTCGTAGGGAAGCCGAATGTTGGGCGGACAGGAAGTGAGTTTAATCTTGCTATGAGCTAAGCGACAGTAGCCTGTATTTTTTTTATTTGGAACTGCAATAAAAGTATGTTGCTCCGTCGGCCAAGTCTGGCATTTGTGTGTCTCACCAAACCTTTGGAAAAAAAGTTTGAACCGCAAAGTGGTAGCCTATCCCAGCCATCTTCGGGTGAGAGGCGGGGTACGGGGTACAGCCAATTTTTCTTAAAATTAATGTTAAAAATGCATCTTGTGCAATGGCTTGTCTCGTGAGTCGGGTGTCTAAAACAACTGAAAATAAGAGTTTGACTCCTTATGTGAAGGAGTCACACAACACTACAACTGTTTTGAAGTGGTATTGTACATTGGCTCCCAATAACTGAGTGCTTACAAGCGTTATTTACCCCTACCTGCCTGCATGCTCCTACACATTGTAATCGTAAAAAAAGAAAGCAAAAAGACAGATGATGGGCCGCTTTCAAAGAGCCTTACCTTTTTTTGCTTTCAGCATCACAAAGTGCACTTAGGGAGCCTCTGTCATTTTCTACCCATGTCCTCGTCTCTGGGAGGGTTTTGTTATTATGATGAGCGATAGTCCCACTCACTCTCATGTCCACTCTCTAGTCACCAGCCTTTCATCTTCAATACATTTCGGCTACTACTCCTTCCCCCTTTTTCTACTCATGCTGCAAATAAAAGAAAGAAACAACAATACATACATGAGCTTTGCACATATTTTCTTCAAATATGGTCTTTTTGTTGTTAGTCTTACTTCAACACTTGAAATTGAAATGCAGAATTTTGGTCCCAACATTTTTTTGTGGACGGTCTACTTTTTTCATTTGTCATTGGGAGTGACCAGGATGGATAGGATCAGGAACGACTACATCGAAACCTGATTTAGAGTTGAGGGCATCCATATGTCTGAACTGGGCCACATCCCACAAAAAATGTGAGAATCCTGTTACATGATTAATTCATTCATTTTCTACCTCACAAGGGTCGCCAAATTAGTCCCCAATTAACCTAGCATGTTTTTGGAATGTGGGAGGAAACCCGGAGTACCCGGAGAAAACCCACGCATGCACAGGGAGAACATGCAAACTCCACACAGAGATGGCCGAGGGTGGAATTGAACCCGGGTGTCCTAGCTGTGAGGTCCGCGCGCTAACCACACAACCGCTGTGCAGCCCCCTGTTACATGATGTTTAATATAAACATTCATTCATTCATTTTCTACCGCTTTTCCTCACGATGGTCGCGGGGTGTGCTGGAGCCTATCCCAGCTGTCTTCGGGCGAGAGGCGGGGTACACCCTGGACTGGTGGCCAGCCAATCACAGGGCACATATAGACAAACAACCATTCACACTCATTCATACCTATGGACAATTTGGAGTCGCCAATTAACCTAGCATGTTTTTGGAATGTGGGAGGAAACCGGAGTACCCGGAGAAAACCCACGCATGCACGGGGAGAACATGTAAACTCCACACAGAGATCGCCGAGGGTGGAATTGAACTTGGGTCTCCTAGCTGCGAGGCCTGCATGCTAACCACTCAACCACCGTACAGCCTTCACATAAACATAAGTTGCTTAAAAGTAACTTTGCAACACAGTAAGAACATATTCATGGTTATCCACAGGTGAAGCATTTAGGCACATTTACAAAACAAGGTGAACAAACAGTATGACGCCAATCATCATACTGCGACGATAACAGTCATAGAGAATCATTTGCATTTGGATCTAATCACGTCTGATCATTTTAATCGCTGATATGAAAACTTCCAGACAACTTTTTAATAAGGATAAAACCCCTCTTGCAATGGCAAATAGCTGGGACAATAGTTACAGGCTGAATTCCAATTCTATCCCTTGGTTACCTAATTCCTAACCCCTAGGTTTTGCATGGTCACGAGAATCACAATTCATGTATTATTATCACATGTATTATAAACAATTTCATTATATCTAATTTTCTTCCTTTTTCACAGCCAGCATGCAGTGATGATGGTGGTGTCTCATTTTTTTGTGGAAGTGGTAAGTCGAAGGGGAAGGGCTAAATGGTAAAATTGGGATTCAGCCTTAGTGTTGCATCGACAAGCCAACCTGTGCTGCAATCCCTTGCATAAATGTCATACAGTAAACCTCGGATATATCGGACTCGGATATATCGGAAATTCGCTCACAACGGACAGATAAAAAAAGAACCAATTTTTCTGTAATGCATTTCCAATAAAAATTCATTGCATATATCAGATTTTTTATAACGGATTTCGCCTATTTCGGACAAAATCTCCAGTCCCGTTCCAATGCATTTCCATTAAATTTCCCTCGCATATATCGGATGGCCGCATCGTGGCGCTCCGATTCGCCGAATCGTGACAGGCCGCTATACGACGTCATTTGTAGCGTTTGCAGCGTTGCCTGCGCGTCCAGGTACATTGGAAACATAGTCAAGGAAGTGCCTTTTTATAACGGATAAAATCCGATTCACGCATATACCGGATATAAATCCGATATATGCGTAAAACGGACATTTTCCGGTATACGCATATAACGGATTTCGCTTATATCGGACAAAACCAGTGGGAACAATTGAATCCGATATATCCGAGGTTTACTGTATTATGGACAGTAAACCAAGTGGTTATGGTTAAATCCAAATATAGCACATTCTCCTTGGATGTGATTCTCTGAAAAAGATTAGGTTTTTAATAGTTTATTTAATCACTGACATGCTTGAGGAGGCATGAAATGTAAATATTTAGGGGGGGGGGGGGTTGTAAACAACAACAGTAAATGTCTGACGCATTAATTGTTTAATTGCTTCCAACCACGAATTAACATAAGCAATTCTTCAGAAGGATAGTGCGAGCAAAGCAGAAAATTGGCCTGGAGGGCTTTGGGGAATTACAAAAGGCAGATTGCATGATGTGCTGCAGGTCTAAGCTAGTGGAACTGACATTTGAAGCCCCCCCCCCGCTAATTATGATCCGTCTTTGCGCTTTTTTTTTTTAAGTCTCTTTCCTTACAGAACACTTCCAAGGCTCATTCAGAAAAGCTTTGTCATGTGGAAAATGAGCTTGACTGTTTGATTGTTTTTCAGTTATTATGTTTCTGTTTTGTGTTCGGATAAAGACATTTTTAGAAAAATGACATAACCTTAAGTTAATCTCTTTTTTTACGCTGCATTATACATCTCCTTAACTTTTCAAATTTGGTTAGTGGTAAGCATGTAGGCCACACAGTCAGGAGATCTGGAAGACCTGGAACTGATTCTCCGCTTGTTCATCTCTGTGCAAAGTTACTTTTAAGCAACATATGTTCATGTGAAGGCTGCACGGTGGGCGAGTGGTTAGCACGCAGGCCTCGCAGCTAGGAGACCTGAGTTCGATTCCACCCTCGGCCATCTCTGTGTGGAGTTTACATGTTCTCCCCGTGCATGCATGGGTTTTCTCCGGGTACTCCGGTTTCCTCCCACATTCCAAAACATGCTAGGTTAATTGGTATGAATGTGAGTGTGAATGGTTGTTTATCTATATGTGCCCTCTGATTGGCTGGCCACCAGTCCGTACATCAATTTACAAACATTAGAAAGGTCTGGAATCAGAGGGCAAGTTTTGAATTGGGAGAACATCACATCTGCAAGTTTAAATATTACATGTGGAGTACCCCAGGGGTCAATACTGGGACCAAAACTGTTCAACAATCGATGGCATGTGTAAAGACTTAAAGTTGGTATTACTTGCGTAATTGCGCACCAGGGGTAGGCAAAATATGGCCCGGGGGCCACAACCGGTCCGCCAAGTGTTTGAATACGGCCCTCTCGTTCTTGCCAAAGTATTTCATTGAAACTTAACATACAACCTGGCATCATGGCTTGAGCCAACCTTTTGATGGTTTAAGTAGCTGTTTTATCAATTTCGTTATTTTACGTGGTTTGTTGTTTACAAAGTGCTCCTGAAAAAAGGAACACAAGCACATATAGCAGATTGCATGACACTTTTACAGATACAATAATTCTAGGTGGACTGTTACGTGTAAAATATATTCTGGCCCCCCCGTCCAGTTTGTTAAACCAATGTGGCCCGCGAGTCAGAAAGTGTGCCCACCTCTGTGATACACAGAAGAGATCACTATGAAGGTGGTATTAAAAAGATGGTTTGATAATAATAGATTATGCTTGTACCTAAATAAAACTAAAATAATACTGTGTGGTAATACTTTACAGTAACACACAGGCTTTAGTGGAAAAAAAGGAAACCAACCAAGACAAGACCGCAGCTTTTAAGGTCCGATACAGTGCTACATAAACACGCCAGTATGTAAAAATGGCAGGCTCATTAAAAAAGTTTTAGCCTAAGTTAGTGGGGAAAAAAATCAATTGATTTCCGTCACTCTGACAAGCAAGGAGGATGAAGCGAGAGGACATTAATAGCGTTCTCCTGAAATTGCTGACAGGAGCGAGTCTGTAATAAGAAAGATCAGGACTTTTTTTCTCCGACCTTTATGATTGTAGTGAGGTGGAATGGACAATGTCGGGAAAGCTTGGTTGTGTGTGTGCATGTTAGCGGCGGGGTTGGGAAGATAAGAGTCATGAGTATACTAAGTTGGGGCGGGTGTATTCAGCACCTTCCCCATTCATCTATCCTCACCTGCAAAAGGAAAGCCTCTTTATTTACTTTTTAAATGATGCCATATTTGGAGAAAACTTGTGAAATTATAACAAATTTTTACTATCTATGCAAAACAGCTTATTCCGCTGTTGCTTTGGTGTCTGGGCTTCTGGTATCATGAACAATGAGTGAAGATTCTGCCCATAAAAATTGGATTAAGACGGACAAATTGTGGAGAAAACATGGAAAAAAACATTATGCTGATTGCTCCAATCCCAGTGCAGATAGAAATGATATTCGGCTACCAACAGCACTTCCATGTCTCACCTTAAGTCAGTTGGGATAGGCTCCAGCACACCGGTGACAGATGGATGGATGTCTCGAAATGACAATTTTCCCTTTCTTCTGTGGTCTAAAAAAAGAACGAAGATAGGAGAAAGTGGAAGTTATTAATTTTAAAACGGCAGAGACCTCAACCACCTCCATTATCAAAGAATTTGTTTGTGTGGCTCAATACTTATACAGTGGCAAATTCAAAATTAATTATGCATGAATCTGATGCATAAATTACAGTCGAGGCATGGTGGAATCCAGATGAAAATGGAAATCAGCCTATCAAAGGACAGCGTCAAAAATCCTTTCAACGTGTGCACAAAATGGGAAAATAAATGTTTATTTTTGGGTCACTGGGGATGTTAATTACAATACTGTTTTCTGTTTTGTTTTTTTTTTGTCGGTGTTTTATCTTTCCTCCCCAGTGTACAGGACGGAGTGCTGCGTTCAGAGCTGTGGGACGATTGCCACCACATGGCCCGGCTCCCATTTATTATAAATGACAGCCTGTCAACTTAAAGGACATTTTCGATGACAGGTTACCTGTACCTCTGAAGATCAAATACCACCACTCGAAGGCTAGGACAGGAATTCATCGCACCAACTTTTGTCAGCGTGACTTGGATATGCACCATTGACTCCTAAACAGGTACACCTTTTAAGTTTAATTTGTGGATTTTTGGTAAACTCAAACTGGTGACCAGTCTCAAAAATCTGAATGTAGGCTTCTTATTCACCCTACGTCAGTCATTTAGAAGTATGTGCAGGACATCTAAGCAAGTATGGAATATGATTTGATACATTTCCAGGTCGGGCTGCACGGTCAGGAGATTGGGAAGACGTCGATTCTGTCGTGGGAGAACCAAAAATACACAAAAAAACTGCACGGCGGTCAAGTGGTTAGCATGCAGGTCTCGCAACTAGGAGATCCGAGTTCGATTCCACCTGTGACCATGTTTGCGTTTTTCTCCGAGGGACTCGGGTTTCCTCCCACATTCCAAAAACATGCTAGGTGGCCCGAAGACAGTTGGGATAGGCTGTACAAAGGGTACAAAGAGTACTTTTACTTGATTTTAGTTTTATTGTATAATGCTTAACGTCTCATTTTACACTTACATGACATTAGGAGTTAAGGTTTTAGGTTAATGGCAATTCAAGCTAAACCAACAGCCTGCAGAGGAATTCAACACTTGTAGATACAGCATAGGTAGAGATGGCAAGACAGCGTTTGCCAAAGGGAAGTACAGACCTCATTGAGGTCAAAGGTAAAAATGCACACGTCAAATGTACGTTATGTCCCCGAAAAAAACTTTGTCCACGTCTTGTGTGAGCAATTCAAACCTACACAACCAAATTGGAGGAGGTGGGGTAGCAAGGGCGAGGAATACAATAGTTATTTTTACTGGTAGCTAGTTACATTTGTAGTGGAGTAACTCAGTTAGTAGTTTTGTGGAGAAGTAACTAGTAACTATAACAATTTTTTTTTTTAAGTAACGTGCCCAACACTGCAAGTGACTCAAATCAATGTGACTTTTTTCACGTTTTGTGTAACTGTGCAGCAAAAACCCGAGATCCCCATATACAATTACAATTGTACAATTACAGTTTTTTACAACATGAATACTGAAACTAAAAATTAACATAGCATCCTAACTAACGCCATCCAAGTTTATACAATCACAAGCTTTTATGAGCGGAGAATCAGTGGCATGCTAATGGCGGTGGTCAATCGATGTCGATGTGGCATTTAGTCAATACCTATACTGAAAAAGAAATGTCATGAGAGCATCGCGTTGGTGTTGGAAGTTCATTGTTAGATAGTTCTGCTATATTTTGAAGGCCTAATTAGTCAATGGGAGTCTGGACAGAGATAATGGGGGCATGAATCAATATTCACCGATGGAAAGAAGGGTGATACAAAACATAAAGTACATCATAAAAGTATGAATGTCAACCATGTGACTGCTTTGTAAACACAGGTCATAATAACACCACGGAAAGAGTAAAACCTTTCGTCTTTAAATTGACTATTTAAACATTTCCGATCGATCGGCCACCAATTGGTATTGGGCGATATCATTAAAAAAAGTGTACTACTAATATTTATAAGAATTTTGTTTAATCTGCATTACACAGACAGTTGTAACAGTAAAGTTTTTACGAATTGGTCAATACACAGCCATCTTAAGTTCACATCAAATCTTTGCAAAGCATAGCTAACAGGGTGCCATATGCCAAAAAAATACATATTCCATTCATGCACTATGCTATCTGAGTGACAAACGGGGCTGAAAGCACCGTGCCCCTGGACAAACAGATAATGATTTTCTGCACAGTTTAAAATAAATGCAGCTAATAACAGTTATGTCTGAGGGGCTGAATCATTTGATTGGAGAAAAATATGGACATGGACATTTTTTTCCCGTCACTATTGCAGGACAATTCCCATCTGTTTTCAAAAAAAAAAAAAAAAGAGTGGCACTTACGGATAATGTCTATAATCAGCCTACTTAATGCGTTGAGCAGAGTAGGAGATATGAAGCAGATGGTGAATCTGCAATCAATTGACTAGGGCTGTTGTCGAGAGGTGCCGCTGCAACTGAATGTTTTTTTGTACCCCTGGAGGGGGCCGCGGATGCCTGCATTGGTTAGAAAGGCTAACTGACATTCTAGACGCTCCAATAAATCATTATTTTCCCCAGACGTACGAGGTTAACCAAGTGTGTCATGTTCTTCCTCGCAATCATCCTCAGACATGTCGGGCTTTAATATGTACGAAGAATGCAAGCTTTGCAGTTCTTCTCAGGCTGCTTTAAAGTAAAAACCTCAGCACCCCTTTTCTTTTCTCCCTTCCCTTCACGTAGCATGCTGCAGCACAGATTTGATCAGCCACCTGCTGTGAATCATGTTTATAGTCCTGCTGCACACAAGGCAAACACTCCATCCTCCTTGGGGAAGCCAGCGGTTTGGTGCATGTCGGATAAGTCTTTAAAGGACAAAAAGTAATAGTGCTAGGTGGACGAGGAAAAAATGTCCAGACATTTCTGGTGAAAATGCTGCTGCAAGCAGTTTATCAAGGGAAGTGCACGCTGGGGAGCTGACAAACGTACAGAAAATGTTCTCTTTGGATGCTCATTAAGAGGTTAGGGCTCTGGTGGAAATTGAAATAAAACACCCATTTAGAGCCATAGTCACAATGTTTGGCCTTGATAACATCAAGTGTTGAATTCCTCTGCTGGCTGTTGGTTTAGCTTGAATTGCCATTAACCTAAAACCTTAACTCCTAATGTCATGTAAGTGTAAAATGAGAGGTTAGGCTCTGTACAATAAAACTAAAATCAAGTAAAAGTACTCTTTGTACCCTTTGTACAGCCTATCCCAGCTGTCTTCGGGCCACAGGCGGGGTACACCCTGGACTGGTGGCCAGCCATAGTACACACACATAACAACCATTCTATGATCAATTTGGAGTCGCCAATTAACCTAGCATGTTTTTGGAATGTGGGAGGAAACCGGAGTACCTGGAGATAACCCACGCATGCACGGGGAGAACATGCAAACTCCACACAGAGATGGCCGAGGGTGGAATTGAACCCTGGTCTCCTAGCTGTGAGGTCTGCGCGCTAACCACTCGACCGCCGTGCAGCCCCTCCTAACGTCATGTAAGTGACGTAAAAACGTGTGACGTGTAAAATGAGAGGTTAAGCTTTGTACAATAAAACTAAAATCAAGTAAAAGTACTCCGAGTAAAAGAGGAAAAAGTAAAAGCCTCTTTGTAGCAGCCCTTTTTGTTCTTCTATGTTTGTTTTCCTCAGAGTAGTGCAGGGATTTTTTATTCATTCATTTTCTACCGCTTATCCTCATGACGGTCGCGTGGGTGCTGGAGCCTATCCCAGCTCTCTTCAGGCCAGAGGCGGGGTACACTCTGGACTGGTTGCCAGCCAATCACAGGGCACATATAGACAAACAACCATTCACACTCACATTCATACCTATGGACAATTTGGAGTCGCCAATTAACCTAGCATGTTTTTGGAATGTGGGAGGAAACTGGAGTACCCGGAGAAAACTCACGCATGCACGGGGAGAACATGGAAACTCCACACAGAGATGGTTGAGGGTGGAATCGAACTCAGGTCTCCTAGCTGTGAGGCCTGCACGCTAACCACTTCTTCACCGTGCAGCTCGTTAGGACTTTTTATCTCATAATCATACATTTTCTATACCGCTTATCTTCCCGAGGGTCGCAGGCATGCTGGAGCCTATCCCAGCAGTCTTTGGGCGAGAGGCGGGATACACCCTGGACTGGTGGCCAGCCAATCACAGGGCACATATAGACAAACAACCATTCACACTCACATTCATACCTATGGACAATTTGGAGTTGCCAATTAACCTAGCATGTTTTTGGAATGTGGGAGGAAATCGGAGTACCGGGAGAAAACCCATGCATGCACGGGGGTGGAATTGAACACAGGTTTTCTAGCTGTGAGGCGCTCACCACTCGTCCACCGTGCAGCACCGTGCAGCCTGAAGTCCCTTACTGGGACAAAAATATATTGCCTACAAGTCTAAAATTCACACATAAGATCCATAAAACGTTGATCTGTAGCTCCTGCAACAAACGTTTTAGAGACTATATGTTTCTTAACTGGCTTGAGAACGCCTCAAGTTCTATGGTAACCAGTCCAGGGTGTAGAAACTACGATATTTTTGCTGAAGGTTACCACACCGTCAGAGTCTCACACTTGACTATGCCTCGACGTAGCACACAGCTGCATATAAATAACTCTGAGCCAATTATTGTCTACATAATTATGTTAGATGCTGGCCTTTTGAGGTGATTACTTTGACCTTTCTTGGGGGTGCATTATCCCACCACCCAACTGTACTCGACCAACCCCAGTAATCAAGGAGACGAAAGACTGCACACTACACACTAGGCTAGCTATTTTCACTGCCCCCCCCCCACCTCCACCAATTTTTATTCATTACACCTTTCAAACTGTCCTCTTCTGAGGTATGTAACACATATTTGCCCCCCTCAGGTGTAAAAAAAAAAAAAATCTCCATCCATATTCTGACATAAAATTATTGCTATCCACGCCTGTGAATATTTTCTTTGAGCGTGAACTCATGAAGCCTGCACAGATGAGAGGCGAAACATCTTCTAAGACAACCTGAACAGTCCGGTTGTGATCGATTGAATGCCTTGAGACTATTTCTGTCCACAGGAATATGCATTAAAGGGGATGCTGTTAAAGGGGACCTATTATGCTTTTTCCATTTTATGGACCAATAAATGTAGTTAGAATGTTTTATTCTCGTGTAAAATGATGCCAAAGTTTCAGATAATGAGGTTTGCACGTTTGGAAGTGAGACCTGAAAGAAGTTTGGGATGGATCAAAATGCTTGGTTTGAAAAGAAAACCCACGCATGCACAGGGAGAACATGCAAACTCCACACAGACATGGCCGAGGGTGGAATTGAACCCTGGTTTCCTAGCTGTGAGGTCTGCGCGCTAACCACTCGACCGCCGTGCCGCCCAGACTACAAATTGTCATAATAATTTAAAAGTCTGACTTTTTTTTAGGAATAACAAACACCAGAAAATCAGTGTCCACCTATATATAAATTTTGGAGTTTAGAGGAGTTTTTGTTCAATCCAGGGGTTATTACATGGACCTTCGCCACGCTTTGTTTGGCCCTCCAAAGGACTCCAGCGGGACCTAATGACTTTCATTATCAGATGGCGGAATTTAATTTGAGCTGCACCGCTGTCAGAGATGAGTAGTCTGATATGGTGCCATGCAGGAGACAATAAAAGAGTGAGTAATTGCTCTTTTTGGGGGGGGAAGGGGTGAGAAGGAGGGAGAGAGTTTTCGGAGGTGACGACAGCCCAGACGGGTTGAGGAGAAAGGTTGGCGATGGAAGGGAGGGGACACCAAGCGTGGTTTATGAAAGAAATCAATACTGAGTTGCCACGGTCAGGTTATGAGATTTGAGCCGGGATTCGTTTACTCATTGTGACTGGAGCAATGGCCCACGTTATTATCCATGAGGCCGTGAGATGCGTTTGCAAACAAAAGAGCGAGCTGGATGAGCGAGAGCAGAGTGACAC
Organism: Doryrhamphus excisus; assembly: GCF_030265055.1. Lineage (NCBI taxonomy): Eukaryota > Metazoa > Chordata > Actinopteri > Syngnathiformes > Syngnathidae > Doryrhamphus > Doryrhamphus excisus. The sequence goes on along the minus strand of NC_080475.1, from coordinate 14,030,635 downwards.
CAGATTAGTAATGTGTGATTAGGAAACCATTCACTTGTGGAATTATAGCCTTTTACCTCTTGACAAAACAAACTCATACCCCCTCACAATAAGACGAAAGAAAGGACGGGGAAAGATAAACAATCAATAACAATAAACAATTTAATGTGGATGTCGACGCGTCGAGCCTGTATGTATGTAATAAAACAGGCGAGGAAACAGGCTAATCAATAGCGGTTTGATGTAGATAGCTGCCGATACAGCAGATGTTGTAATATTGTGTATCACTCTCAGCACTCTCGGCTCGCAATTTGGCAAGAGAAAAGGGACGCCACCCTGCCAACCTTGATGGAGACAAGAAGGCCTCAGTGAATGGAAATTTCTATGAGGTGTACCACTGCCAACTCAGCTGCCGGCTTTTCCCACAATCCCCCCCCCCAAAAAAAATCTGTCTCCACAGGTCTTTCAAACAGCAGGATGGCCACTCTGCTGCCTCAGTGAGCTTCTTAAGTGTCAGCAATGGATGCAGAAAAAAAGCCTCGGGAGCGTAGGTTATATAAATGAAGATAAATGATGTCTTTAAATTAGATCTTTAGCAGTAGAAACACTTATAATGTGAGTCATTCATGTCAATGTCTCATAGGTCCAAGGTTCCCAAAGTGAAGTACGCGTAAAGGTACGCCAATTGTCTGTGGCAAGTTATACTATGGTATCAAATTAACTCATTCAACATAATATTTATACATTTTTATCAACATGAACACAAATTTTTTTGCACTAGAGGCAAAAAGAGGTGATGATGCAACTACACACGAAGAGATGTCATGTTTAGAGTAAGAAAATACATTTCTGGGGATCACAATTGATGAAAATATGAGCTGGAAACCTCATATTACAAATATACCACATAAATTGGCCAGAAGTATTTCAATATTGAACAAAGCAAAAATTGTTCTCAATCAGAAATCACTCCACACTCTTTATTGTTCTCTGGTTCTACCATATCTTACTTATTGTGTGGAAATATGGGCTAATAACTATAAAAGCAATCTTCACTTTCTAAATGTACTGCAAAAAAGGTCAGTAAGGATAATTCATAATGCCGGCCTACAGTGAACATACTAACTCCTTATTCCTAAAATCACAAATACTTAAACTTGCTGATATAGTTCATCTTCAAACAGCTAAAATAATGCATAAGGCTAAAAATAACCAATTACCTAAAAATGCCATCCAATACTTCTCTACAAGAGAGGAGAAATATGATCTCAGGGAAGAACTACATTTGAAACACTTATATGCTAGGACTACGTTAAAAAGCCATAGCATTTCAGTATGTGGAATCAAACTATGGAATGGATTGAGTAAGGAAGTCAAACAATGCACAACGATGAGCCAATTCAAGAAACAATACAAGCAGTTGATGTTTGCTAAATACAAGGATGAAGAGTCTTGAACCAGTCATGATGTGCTATATATATCACTATATCGACACTTACTATGGTACCCATTATGTCATTGGATGCTCATATCACCTCGTACTTTGGTACGTGGAAAAAATAAAAATACTTAATCTATATTAGGAAAGCAGGAAGTGAACAAATGTAACAGTAACTGATTGTAAAAGTACCAGATGGAGGGGTAGGATTTAATAAGCTTACCATTACCATTTGAGTAGTTATATGCCATAATAACAGTCACAAAGTGGCAGTAGTGCAGTAGATATACATAAACAGTACTGGACAAGGTGTAAATAAGTCATTTTGGAGCGTGGTCATTTCGTGCCAATGGTCACGGATTACATGCCAAGGGTATTATTTATGTGCAAACACAACACAAACAGTGCTCAAATTAGTCTTCATGCTTTTTAGTTGTGACAAAAATACATCAATAAATGGCACGCATTGCCACAGCAAAACGCGTGCAAGTGTAAACACCTCTTTGATACTTATTTCAAAATACCGACACTTGCAAGTTTGGGTTTTTTTGGCTCCATTGTGGGTTATTTTGCAAGTGTGATCAATTAGAAAAGCAAGGATTTGTGATTTAATTGTGTTAGTTAGAACTACAAAGAACCACAGAGTCAACCGTCGATCATATGAGGGGACAATGATCGGCCACAGCTCTACACATAGATTTGTACACTTCCCAACTCATTAACTCCAAGCTGTTGAGACATCATACACCCATACACTATCAGTGGCCAGCAGAGGGCAGCATTGCTTTCAGTTTGACACAAACAGCAAGTGGTGTTCCACTGCTGGGTCATATATTTTGGGTGGGGGGTCCTACTAAATGAGGAAAAAAGTGAGGAAAGATAACAAAATGACTGACAGGTGGGGCGCATCGGGGGTGTGGGGGTGGGTTATGCTGTGTGGTGGACTTCAACATTGTGATTCACTGCCGTCGTGGGAGTCACAAGGTTAAAATCGAGATGCCTGATTGGATTTGTGTTACATTGACAGTCATATCGCACTGTGTTTCATTATTATCGGTGCATCATATTCAGAAATATGACATTCCCTACAGTCCTTATGAAAGCAATACCAAACACTGTCCTGTGACTTTAATGACTGAGATACACCAAATCAGAGTGTGAAGACTGAATACATAATGAGCATTTTCTTTAAACATGAATATGGATAATGACAAAATGTACTACTTCCATGTTTATGACGAGTATCCGGCTCATCCCTAAAATGAAAGGAAAGGTATCCTAAACTGTGGTGAGACTAGCCATGTTGTTTGGTCAAGAGACCAAAGTGCCACTGAAGAAAAGACAGGAAGCAGAACTGGAGGTAGCGGAGATGAGGATGCTGAGGTTCTCATTGGGAATGACCAGGATGGATGGGATCAGGAACGAGTACATCAGAGGGACATTACATGTTGTGCCATTGAAGAAAAGACAGGAAGCAGAACTGGAGGTAGCGGAGATGAGGATGCTGAGGTTCTCATTGGGAGTGACCAGGATGAATAGGATCAGGAACAAGTACATCAGAGGGACATTACATGTTGTGTCAATGAAGAAAAGACAGGCAGCAGAACTGGAGGTAGCGGAGATGAGGATGCTGAAGTTCTCATTGGGAGTGACCAGGATGAATAGGATCAGGAACAAGTACATCAGAGGGACATTACATGTTGTGCCACTGAAGAAAAGACAGGAAGCAGAACTGGAGGTAGAGGAGATGAGGATGCTGAGGTTCTCATTGGGAGTGACCAGGATGGATAGGATCAGGAACAAGTACATCAGAGGGACATTACATGTTGTGCCACTGAAGAAAAAACAGGAAGCAGAACTGGAGGTAGCGGAGATGAGGATGCTGAGGTTCTCATTGGGAGTGACCAGGATGGATAGGATCAGGAACGAGTACATCAGAGGGACATTACATGTTGTGCCACTGAAGAAAAGACAGGAAGCAGAACTGGAGGTATCGGAGATGAGGATGCTGAGGTTCTCATTGGGAGTGACCAGGATGGATAGGATCAGGAACGAGTACATCAGAGGGACATTATATGTTGTTGCCACTGAAGAAAAGACAGGAAGCAGAACTGGAGGTAGCGAAGATGAGGATGCTGAGGTTTTCATTGGGAGTGACCAGGATGGATAGGATCAGGAACAAGTACATCAGAGGGACATTACATGTTAGAGGCCTTGGAGATAAAGTCACAGAGGCCAGACTGAGATGGTTGGGACATGTCCAGAGGAGAGATAGTAAATATTGGTAGAAAGATGCTGCGTTTAGAGCTGCCAGGTAGAAGCCATAGATGAAGACCAAAGAGGAGGTTAATCGATTTAGTGAAGGAGGACATGAGCGTAGTTGGTGTGAGAGAGACGGATGCAGAAGATAGGGTTGGATTTGCTGTGGAGACCCTTGAGGAAAAAGCCGAAAGAGAAAGAAGAAGATGCGGCTCAAGGCTAATTCAGTTTTTTTACACTTTGGAGAGGAAGCAACCAATCAGGTTGAGAAAGACATGACCCTCCTAATACTTCTGATTACTCTACGGGGATGACATTTCACCTTGGAACATTTTTTTCTTGAGAAAGAGGGGTCAATACGATGTGAAAAAGAAACCGCTTAAAGCTTCAGCGCTAGGAGAAGAGTACAGAAGAAGACTAGACCTCCCATCCAACCCCCTTTTGGACTTTTCACCTCGCTGCACATCAACATACTGTATTTATTCCAATCTCAGAACTCCACATTCTCAACAACAACTTTACCATATTTCCCTTCTCTCGCTCCATCCCTTTTTCCACTCTCACGCCATCTGAGCTGTATAAAAATCTATTTATATCAGGAATCACTTTTTGGTGAATTACAGCAAAATGGCTACAGCTGTAATCAGAGGATAAGTAGCAGGCGACATGGCAGGTGTTTGAGGGGAGATAAGACGAGGACCATTGTGAAATGGCGCCTCACTTCCATTTAAATGTTTTGGAGCTTCGACTTCCTTGTTTGATTTGTTACCTTGCAGCGTTCCTGTGAGCTGTCAGCGGGGAGATAGTGAGTTTTTCTCCCGACCCCCCCACCCCTCTCCTTCAAGCCGCTTCCTCGTCTACCGCATGTTGTTTTGATGTTCAGGGGTTAGATGTTGGGCACGTCCGTGTGGTGTGACTCATGATGAGTGCTTGGCAGAGCTCGGGTTCATTATTAGATGACAAAAAGCGTCCATGTTCAAAAGCAGGGTGGACTGAAAGGCTTGGCTGTACATACTGTATGGGCGTCCATGCCTACACTGTGGCATCTTTACATGGAGAAACAACGTGTACTATCCCCACAATGAGGCACACACTTGTCATCTCAGGAGACAGTTGTTCATTAGATCACCATGCTCTTCTCCTGTGCTGGTCCCTCCAGAGAAGTTACAGCCAATGTGTTCATGTTTGATTTTTGGATCAAGCTCTCTAGCCAATAAAGAAGCACACAAGGAACTGTTGCAATGTCTCACATTGGTCTTATCAAATGTGGACATGAGGAACGTTGGATAGTTGGATACAGACATAACATTTCAACCTATGGCTCTGATTGAAATTACGGATAAAATTACCAACGCTAAAGATCATAGAAAGCCTGCAGCTCCATCCTGATTATGATTATCTTACATTACATATTTGTTTTTTCGTTACAACTTTTATGGTGGAGGTCATTTGTGTTGACATAATTGAGAAAGAGTATGTTCTTACCCATTGGATGGATGATGATGATGACAGTGGAGACATGCACCAGTCCTAGTGACAGACACAAGACATCTTTGTTGATGGAACACATACAGCAACACCATGTACTACTCATTCATTCATTCATTTTCTACCGCTTATCCTCAAGAGGGTTGTGGTGGTGGGTGGGTGCTGGAGCCTATCCCAGCTGTCTTTGGGCGAGAGGCGGGGTACACCCTGAACTGGTCGCCAGCCAATTACAAGGCACATATAGACAAACAACCATTCACACTCACATATATGGACAATTTGGAGTCTCTAATTAACCTAGCATGTTTTTGGAATGAAATCGGAGTCCCCAGAAAAAACCCACGCAAACCCATGGGGAGAACATGCAAACTCCACACATAGAGGCAGAGGGTGGAATATTTAATTCATTGCTTACAGATGATTTATTGTATTCAAATCGACTAAATATATCCAGAATATTCTTCCTATTCCTTAATCTTTACAATTAATTTCTGAAGATGAAAATCTTTCTGGGTTTTTGGAAAACTTGGGGGTATATTGAGTATTGAGCTTAGCTCTCTGATCCCTTTCCTTATGATCTGTTACCACAGAAGTGTGTGATAACAGACATCACAGTCAACTGTGGTTGCGAGTGTTGGACCTGTTGCTTCAGCATCTGAACCTCATGTTCCCTTTCAGTATCAGTCGTTTTCTTGGTTGGTTTACTTTTCTGTTCAACCTGAGCATGAAGAAGTAGTGGTGTGTCGGTCATGAACGAACGGGTCAAAAGAATTAGTTCTTTTTTGTGAATAGAATGAACGAGGTCACTAAAATACCCATTCAGTCCGTTCAGTCCGTTCAGTCCGTTCACTCCGTTCAGTCCGTTCAGTCCGTTCAGTCCGTTCAGTTCGTTCAGTCCGTTCAGTCGCAAATGCTTTTTTTTTGATTGGCTGGAGAGTCAGTTCACCGTTCCTTTTGCAGGGCGGAACTATCTGCGTGGTTGCCTGTCTTATCCTATCGTCACGCCTCGCTCAGTGGGTGGGTGGGGTTAGCTGACTGAAAGACCGAGACCGAGAGATTGACCGGGTCAAGATACTTGGATCCGGAGGGCTGTCATAATACTTCAGATTTCAAGGTACATGTTGTTCACGTGTTGTTGGGCTGTTGAGTCGGAATGAACGTGAACATGAGTGAACGGACTGACTCGAAACGGCTGACCGGGTCGATGCATGGGGGGAGATCACAGGCCAATTGACCGATTGACCAATTGACCGAAATGACTGAAATGAACACAATGAACGAAACTAACAGATGTTTTTAGTGAATGAACCAGAATGATCCGGTTCACTGAAATGAACGGTTTTGCCCACCACTATCAAGAAGCCAGTTGTGAAGTTCTTTAAGTTCTGCTATTAAATCTTGAACTTCGCTAATTTGTTTGTCGTCTCTTCCTTAATTTTTACTCGTCTGACTGCGGTATTCAGTCTAAGTCGTACATTCTCGTATTCTTCTTCATGAATCTCAATTAACCGGTATTCCTTTCTCCCAGTCTTAACCTTAATAGAATCATATCGAGTCTGGCATACTTGGCTCTATGATTAGCTAGACCCCCTTTTACTTTTTGCTACTCATTGTTGACCTTTCTGGAATATTTGTAGAAAAATAAATAATGCCTCCTCCCTCGTATTCTCTTTAATCCTTGACTTTGTGAAGTCGCAGCAGCGAAAGACAAAGATGATTTTTTTTCTTGCTGGCAGGTATTCCTGATCTGCTGCCACTAATTGACGCTGAAGATTTGTTTGGAGTAAGAGTGAAGGCAAACACGACGTCGCTGTCATGATCAAACAGCGCTCCCTTCGCCCTCTTGACAATTTATTAGGGAGAAGAAGAAAAAGAGAACATGTCTACACTGTGAGGCTTCGGTTCAAAAGTTTTGCCTATGTGACTACTACCGTTTGATATTTTTGACTCCCCATAGCAGGGAGCTTGTTTACGTGCACACACACACGAGTTACAATTTAGCCTCGTCTTCCAGAGGCTTCACCCTCAGCTGTTAAGTCGCAAAGAAATAGAAATGGCTGCGCGCAGATGTCGACGTGTATGCGTGCGCCAGTTACAGGTCCCTTCTGCACTAACCTCAAACAGTCATCATCGCTAAGGCAGCTACTCCTGATGAAGGAGAGCTAGATTTTTTTTATTTTTCTTTCCTCTTCATCTTACCCGCTCCCTCACGTCTCCACCTTTGGCTCTCTTCTCCATCTACCATACAGTCTCTCCAACCTCGTCGGATTCTTTTCATTCCTGTGAAGAAGTCTTCATCTGAGAGTTCAGGCAAGTGTTTTTTTTTTCGGTTGGGGGAGAAGGGGAAGTCTCTTTGATGCCAGTCTTGATATTTTTCAGCACCTTTCACAGAGAGTTACAGTAAACCTCCATATAAACTATATGGAGTTATGTGAATATCTCCCTGGAGAGTTGGTGGAAGATTGCCAAATAGAGAAGTATCAAATACATACATGATGCTGGATTTCACACAAAAGGGGCCCTTTTAACCGTTATCTTAAAGGGATGGTTCGGATTTTTTTTTTACATGAAGTTGTATGACAGCAGTGAAGACCGACTCGCTCCCCACTTTGTGTCCTGAGTTAAGCTTTGGTCGGATTTCGGTGCTGAGGAAAGTAGTTGGAAAGAGTTTGACCTCTCAAAACAATAAATTATTGGTGTAATTTACTGTTTACGCTGTACATTGTTGTTTATATTTGATGTCATCTATGTATTCATTAATTCATTCATTTTCTACCGCTTTTCCTCACAAGGGTCGCGGGGGTGCTGGAGCCCTTCGGGCGAGAGGCGGGGTACACCCTGGACTGGTCGTCAGCCAATCACAGGGCACATATAGACAAACAACCATTCACACTCACATTCATACCTAAGGACAATTTGGAGTCGCTAATTAATTAACCTAGCATGTTTTTGGAATGTGGGAGGAAACCGGAGTACCCGGAGAAAACCCACGCATGCACGGGGAGAACACACAAACGCCACACAGAGATGGCCGAGGGTGGAATTGAACCCTGGTCTCCGAGGTTTTCGCGCTAACCACTCGACTGCCGTGCCGCCTGGTATCAAACAAAGACAGAAATCAATCCTACAGGTACAGTAAAAAAACAAAACAGGATAAACATACCCTAGCAGTGAGGCAGACCATTACACACACAGAGTTTATACATAAGAAAGTCTGCCCCTTTGTGATGTCACAAAGGAACGGTCTTATCACGCCTTTACAAACCAAGCATTTTGATCCATCCCAAACTTCTATCTAGTATCTAGTATCTATCTAGTATCTAGTATCTATCTATCTATCTATCTATCTATCTATCTATCTATCTATCTATCTATCTATCTATCTATCTATCTATCTATCTATCTATCTATCTATCTATCTATCTATCTAGTATCTAGTATCTATCTACTATCTAGTATCTATCGAGTATATAGTATCTAGTATCTATCGAGTATATAGTATCTAGTATCTATCTAGTATCTAGTATCTATCTAGTACGTATCTAGTATCTGTCGAGTATCTAGTATCTGTCGAGTATCTAGTATCTGTCGAGTATTTATCTAGTATCTATCTAGTATCTAGTATCTAGTATCTAGTATCTATCTAGTATCTAGTATCTATCTAGTATCTAGTATCTAGTATCTATCTAGTATCTAGTATCTATCTAGTATCTATCTAGTATCTAGTATCTAGTATCTAGTATCTATCTAGTATCTAGTATCTAGTATCTAGTATCTATCTATCTATCTATCTATCTATCTATCTATCTATCTATCTATCTATCTATCTATCTATCTATCTATCTATCTATCTATCTATCTATCTATCTATCTATCTATCTATCTATCTATCTATCTATCTATCTATCTATCTAGTATCTATCTAGTATCTAGTATCTATCTAGTATCTGTCTAGTATCTATCTAGTATCTAGTATCTATCTACTATCTAGTATCTATCGAGTATATAGTATCTAGTATCTATCGAGTATATAGTATCTAGTATCTATCTAGTATCTAGTATCTATCTAGTACGTATCTAGTATCTGTCGAGTATCTAGTATCTGTCGAGTATCTAGTATCTGTCGAGTATTTATCTAGTATCTATCTAGTATCTATCTAGTATCTAGTATCTAGTATCTAGTATCTAGTATCTATCTAGTATCTAGTATCTATCTAGTATCTAGTATCTAGTATCTATCTAGTATCTAGTATCTATCTAGTATCTATCTAGTATCTAGTATCTAGTATCTAGTATCTAGTATCTAGTATCTAGTATCTATCTAGTATCTAGTATCTATCTAGTATCTAGTATCTAGTATCTATCTAGTATCTAGTATCTATCTAGTATCTAGTATCTAGTATCTAGTATCTATCTAGTATCTAGTATCTAGTATCTAGTATCTAGCGTAGCTAACACAAAAAACACAAAAAAATCCGACCTCACAATTCACAAATCGCCGTCGCCATGGAGCACACACACAACCGTACAAGCTAACTCCGCTAGCTTCCAATCTCGCTCTGATGTCTCGCTCGTGTTCATTCACCTTCTCTCTTCTCTGCTGTCAATGAAAGTTCTTATTTTAGTCGACATGAAGCAACATCCTGATGACCATTATTCATGGTGGCTTGGGACGGGCTGGATTAAACCCATCTGCAGGCCTGATCCGGCCCACAGTCTGTATGTTTGAGACCCCTGCTCTAAACAAAGAGTGTTTGTTGCTCAACTTCATGCTATTTGTTATATATATGACTGTGACCTCGCTCCTGAAACACTTTTTTTGTTGATTCACTTCATCGTGCTCCCCATGCCATTCACAGACATTTGTATTTACTTGGCTTTTTTTTTTTTTTTTTCTTAGATACTGGTAAAGTGGCTTTTTAATAAATGCTGAAAGCTTTCATTTAGTGGTGGAACAATGGTTAAAAGGCATGTTGGATCAGACAACAAAATGGTATTTCTTATCCTTTTGTTTATTGCCTTTTGCAGTTAGAGTAAAAAAAAAATTCACTGAGGTTTCATTTGTCGCAAGCGTTAAGTGTTTGCAATTAGCTGTAAATTAACAGTTCTTTGGGCATCTGTCCATAAAATGCATTGACATCTCAGTCCGGTAGAGGTACAAGCTGTTTACAATTAGGGATAGACAAAAAGTTCATGTTCAAGTGTGCATCTGTAACATTTTTTTTGTAGCCACTGTTGGTTTAACACATACTGGATGAGGCAAGCAAAGAATGTCAGGGTCAGGCCTGCCTCCTCTCCAGTTAATTGGCCTGGCTTGTAGCTGGCGACGTGACAGATTGAATTATCAAGCTGCCTCCGATCCCCCTGCGGTATATCCTGGTTGACTATTAATGACCTGCTACAGCAGGCTCCTTTCCTTTGGCGTTTCCTTCTGCTATGCTTTCTCTTCTATTGCTCTTCGCTGTCTGGTATTTACAAGTTGGAGCAGAGAGTCTCTGACCGTCCTTATACGAGCTGCTAGTATCTAATCTTTAAAAGGTCAGATTTTGTGATGGAATGGATAGAAAGAGTTGTTGATGGCTTCGTGTCATTTTGCATTCATGTTCATCGATAAACGGCAATGAAAAAAATAACATGGGGAGAAATCCATTTGTTCGATTATCAACCACAACACCCTTCAAACAGCTAAAATAATGCATAAGGTTAAAAATAACCAAGAGATGTCACGTTTAGAGTAGGAAAATACATTTCTGGGGAGCTGGAAGCCTCATATTACAAATATACAACATAAATTGGCCAGTGTGCAAATAAAATAAAATAATAAAAATTAATAAAATAAATAATAATAAAAAAACTATATTAGGAAAGCAGGAAGTGAACAAATGTAACAGTTACTGATTGTAAAAGTACCAGATGGAGGGGTAGGATTTAATAAGCTTTGCTTCTTCCTACTCCTTTTGGACATGTGGAACTGTGAACTTATTATGTGATGCATTCAATTGTAATCTGATGCATGTTCAAATTAAATAAAACCATTACCATTACCATTACCCTGCAAAACATTAAGGTTAAGACTTTTGTTGTGTGCGGGGCTGCGTCAGGCTCCGGATGATGTGTGACATGTTAGAAACAGTAGCCCATAATAGCTAACTGCAGCTTATAGAGACCCTTATGTCTAATGAGATGGGAAACCTATGTGGAATTGTCCTTCTCCTTCTTTCCTTCACATTGTGCAGGCGTTTTGGGCAGGAAACCCAAACACACATGTCTGCCGTGTGGTACTTATGAGCAATTTGTGAGAGTGATGTCAAGTTTGCATCCTTGCCACGAAAAATATCTCACCAGGGTAGCACGTAAAAAGGTTTAATTTAATACAGCACAAATAAATAGTGGAGTATTTGTGTCATTTCTGCAAATCTCGAGCTACTTTTTTGGTGCAAACTGGGGTTTAAATAATGAGGTTTACAGTTCAAATGAACTGCACGACAAAGTATTTTATAATTTCGGCTTTTCACGGAAGTAATTCCGATTCATCGTCATTTGAAACAAGCCTTGGAAAGCAGAAAAGGACACATTTTATGCGTTCTTTCTTATTTTATGATTCATATGGTTCTGTCTGGACTAGTCCAGGGTATACCTCGCCTCTTGCCCGAAGTTAGCTGACTCTAATGAGAATATGCTGCATAGAAAATGGATGGATGGATGGTTCTGTCTGCATCAGTTTACTAATTTGGCACAGTGGAGGCAAATTTCTGTCAATCTGCCCAAAATATATTTCCCAGAATTTTTTTGTGTGTGGACAGGACCTTAGAGCCCAAGGTTTTAGCTAAAATCAACTATTTTTCTCTGGACATCTCTATGCTACTCAGGGTTCATTCATTCATTGCAGGGGGTGCTGGAGCCTATCCCAGCTGTCTTCGGGCAAGAGGCGGGGTACACCCTGCACTGGTCGCCAGCCAATCACAGGGCACATATAAACAAACAACCATTCACACTCACTTTCATACCTATGGACAAATTTGGAGTCGCCAATTAACCTAGCATGTTTTTGGAATGTGGGAGGAAACCGGAGTACCCGGAGAAAACCCACACATGCACGAGGAGAACATGCAAACTCCACACAGAGATAGCCGAGGCTGGAATTGAACTCTGCTCTAACCGCTCAACCGCCGTGCAGCCGAAAATCTGTTTATTACCTTCTAAATACAGATTTTACATTAGAGATTAGAGCTCTCTAGACATAAACTAACATCCCTATAGTCACATTTACATTTGTATTACCCAATATAGTAGACATTATACGCGTCAATCAGTTATTTAAGTATGAAATAATGTGTGTTGCAATGAATGTGTTTCCTAGGGAAGATGAATGTTGGGCGGACAGGAAGTGAGTTTAATCTTGCCATGAGCTAAGCAACAGTAGCCCGTATATTTTTATTTGGGATTATTGTGCCTGCTGTGAGATCATTCGGAACTACAATAAAAGTCTGTTGCTCCGTCGGCATTTGTGTGTCTCACCAAACATTTGGAAAAACCGGAACAGAGTGAAGCAACAAAGTTTGAACCGCAAAGTGATAGCCTATCCCAGCTATCTTTGGGCGAGAGGCGCGGTAGACCCTGGACTGGTCGCTAGCCAATCACAGGGCACATATAGACAAACAACCATTCACACTCACATTCATACCTATGGACAATTTGGAGTCGCCAATTAACCTAGCATGTTTTTGGAATGTGGGAGGAAACCGGAGAAAACCCACGCATGCACGGGGAGAACATGCAAACTCCACACAGAGATGGCCGAGGGTGAAATTGAACTCGGGTCTCCTAGCTGTGAGATCTGCATGCTAACCACTCGACCACTGTGCAGCCTGCTACCCAGGGTTTAAAATGTTAAATAGCCTTGCTGTCAACTTGTGTGAATTAAAGCATGTTTGCATTCACGGACTGCAGTCAAATTGCAATGATGTGCCTTTCATAAACACTAAAGTCCATACAGAAAATGTCCCGATTCCCTTTGTCCTGGTCTGCATAGACCAGGGAAGTGAGGCTGGTATAATAGCAATGATCATTTCACTTCCCGTTGAGGCTAAAAGCAGGCTGCCTACTGGCTTCCTGACAAGCCGAGCACTACTGTTTAATCACTGCTTACCATCTAATGCACCGGGCACACTCACAGCATCAACACACACGGGCACATTGGCTTTCCAAGATATATCAACAAAAAAAAAAATGTAGCCATGCATGCAGAAAGAGTGACTCACACGCATTCACACACTTTAGAAGCAGTCACACCCCCCCCCCCCCCCAAACACACGCGTTCACAGCTTGTGTATGTGTGAGGACAAGTGTGAGAGGCAGCAAATGGCTGTGGCAAGTTATCTGTAAAATGCGTGCTAAAATGCCAAATGTGGGCAACTTTCTTGCTGATCCGGGGCTGGCTGAGCAACTTCTAGATAAATGCTCGGAAGAGTCAAACTTGTATGAAGAGTGAAGAGGAAGGAAAATGCTGCTGGAAGATAAAATCCAATACCAATTATATTTCTCAGGCTTTACCTATGACAAATACCATATAACATTTCTGTAGTGCTAAACCTCAGGTGAACCCCAACAATTCTTGCCTGTGTGCGCTCAAAGTGACAGACAACATCAAGCAATTGTTAAATTGATCATTTAGTCACCAACAGGAAGTTGGCCTGCCTGAAAGATTTGTTTTATGTTGTATCACAGCCCGTCATTTAGCCAGGCACAAACCATCCTGACACATTTGTCAGAAACCCCAAAGGAAAAATCCCAGAAGTCTCTCTTCTCTCTCCAAGTATCACCGTGACATTTGCAATTTTTGAGGGTAATATCTCAGCTTGTGATTGCGATATATTTCAGGTCGATTACGGTTATCAGCTGTGATCAAACATAATCAACAGAAGGACCGAACGTGGAGTTAAACGCGCACCTGAAGGCAGCAAAATAGATGGTTGTACAACATTGTTTTTTTTTTGGTTTGGGTATCTCTATAGTGAAAAACCCGAGCAAATGAGTTTCAATGCAAAATAGATGGTTGAAATGGTTCAAAGGGGACTTAAAACACTGCCTTGTGGCACTCCCGTGCACATCGTTTTTGATGTTCTAGTGAGGAAGCTTTGCTGTTTCATGTGCTAATTACTAACCGCTACTTGTATCTTTGATACAAACACTTTTTACAGCGTAAAATCATCTGGCATCCTATTGGTTGAATTTGCGTAAATCGACACGATCATAATATTACAAAATTTTGGAGGATCTGCTTAGCAGCAACTGATTCCGGTAACTGTTGCACAATCAGACTGTTGGGAATCATGGATTTTTTCACATATACAGTATGTTTGACAAGTGAGTTTCAAAGGGGACTTAATACACTGCCCTGTGGCACTCCTGTGCACACTGTTTTTGATATTCTAGTAAGGAAGCTTTGCTGTTACATGTGCTAATTACTAACCACTACTAGCATCTTTTTACAGCGTAAAATCATCTGGCATCCTGTTTCAGACACAATTAGCGCTTTAACTTTTAACCCGAGGTCTTTTTCAAACCACAATGGTCCTTCAAGTTCCTCAAATTTAATTGCAAACACCCTCGTCATAGTCCACCATCTCTTGGGGTGCTTTGCCCCCCCCCCCACACACTCCCTTTTTTTTCCACTGGCAGCAATGCACCCACCCATGGACCTTTTTTAAAAGTAGAACAGGCGAGCTGAAGCCCATAGCCGCTTAGATATTATGCAGGCAGTTCTCGAACCGCAGCACCCAAGAGACCCTATTACCAGTGACACTACCACCAGGCTCGACTTGCACAATGACAGAGGTAGCGCAAGCATCAGAGCAAAGAGAAAAAGCAATAGTAGGCAAGGAAAATCAGAGGAAAAATGTCTATATGGGATTTAAGGATGGGGAGCCATTAAAGGAAAGCAGACCTAGGAAAGAAAGGATGATTGTCCTAAAGCATTAAAACTCTGGGATGGTTTATACAGTATTTATTATTCAAAGTGTTTAAACATCTTTTTTTTGTTTGTAGTCATGCTGGGGAATCCATACAAACTATCTTTAATGTAAATGTCTTTTTCATGAGCAGGGATTGCTAATGAAGCTCTTCCATGGTATAAAATGAAAAGCCTAAAGAAAAGTGGACTTTATGTATGAAAGACAAATATATTGAAAAAATATGCGGCACCATTGCTGTAAATTGTACTTGGGGGTCATATCAGGGTTCTTCATTCATTCACTAATTTTCTACTGCTTATCTTCACGAGGGTCGCGGGGGGTGCTGGAGCCTATCCCAGCTGTCTTTGTGCAAGAGACATATAGACAAACAACCATTCACACTCACATTCATACCTATGGACAAATTGGAGTCGCCAATTAACCTAGCATGTTTTTGAAATGTGGGAGGAAACCGGAGTACCCGGAGAAAACCCACGCATGCACGGGGAGAACATGCAAACTCCACACAGAGATGGCCAAGTGTGGAATTGAACCCTGGTCTTCTAGCTGTGAGGTATGTGCGCTAACCACTTGACCACCGTGCAGCCCTCTTCCTTCATTATTCTTATTTTATTTAATGTTATTTAGTTGACATTGGCTATCATTGGATATATACAGGTATCATACCCACACTCTTTAAGACCTTTTGGGTTTGTAGTGGTCGTGTCCACCCCCTCTATGTGAGCAATGGTCTCACCTTACATTACACTTCAGAAAACACAATGGACCAACACCAGTAGATGACATGGCTTCCTGAATAATCAGTGACTGTGGAAAAACGTCACACACAGTCCAGCTTGAAGTGTCCAGTGTCACTTCCAGTGTGAAATTTTCCACAGTCAGTGATGATTCGGGAAGCCATGTCATCTGCTGGTGTTGGTCCATTGTGTTTTTTTTCACAGTTAACACAACCATCTACCAGGACATTTTAGAGCACTTCTTTCTGCTGACAAGCTTTACGGAGATGGTTGTGAAACCCAGACCACCTCGATTACTCGGTCGATCCTGGCCAGTTGAGAGACATAGTCTCTCCAAAGTGTCCTGGGTCTTCCCTGTGGAACACAGAACATGAACCTACCACAAAAAAACTTCTGTTTCAGATGGGTTGCACTGATCAAGTGTGCAGCCTTGGCTTTGTTACTAACACAAGCTATGAATATTCTGTTATGACAATAGAAAGTGTTTGTGTGTGTATTACTAGTTTTTGTGTACGTACTGCCACGCGTTTAACTACATGTCACCGCAGTCGCAGCAGCAGCAGCAGCAGAGCGGCCTCACAAGTTGTTGTGAAAAACGGTCGTTGTGACAGATGAGCTGTCGCCATTTCACATAGGCAGATGCAGGCCCTTGATCTCCGTCTGTTGCCTTTTGTTTCACAGCGCTTAAGCGAGTCAATTATCTAACGAGCAGCTAACGAGGAGATAAGACCAATTAAGATGATAGCGGATGCGATGACGGTAATTATGACAATGACACACAGGTCAGCATCAGGAAAAGGCAGTAAGGATGGATGACAACACCGTTCAAAGTGCACATACTTGTACGCAAGCTATAAACACATTTAATTGCAACTTAATTGCAACTCGTTGTCATTGTTTTCAGAGCATGGGCTGCTAATGAGAAATAGCTTGTGTGGATTTGACACATTTCCAGGCGGCTTGAAACAAAGCGGCGCAATTAGCCTGCAAGTAAGAGCTGTTACTACACACAAGACTTTAAAAAGTAGGCCAATGCAACTTTTCCTATTAAAGATAAAGTGTACAGTATATAAAATACTTTTATTGGAGAAAACTAAATGCTACACAAATGCCAGACTTTGCCGACGGAGAAACAGTCTTTTATTGCAGTTCCGAAATATCTCACAGCAGGCACAATAATCCCTAATAATAATAAAAAAAAAATACGGGCTACTGTGCCATAGCTCATGGCAAGATTAAACTCACTGCCCAATTCCGGGCGGACAGGAATGTGTGTCCCACACATTCATTGCAACACACATTATTTCGGACTTAAATTACTTATTGACGCTTATAATGTTTACTATATTGGGTGATATGAATGTAAATGTGACTATAGGGGTGTTAGTTTATGTCTAGAGGGCTCTAATCTCTAATGTAAAATCAGCATTTAGAAGGTCATAAACAGGTTTCCCGGCTGCACGGCGGACGAGTGGTTAGCGCGCAGACCTCACAGCTAGGAGACCAGCGTTCAATTCCACCCTCGGCCATCTCTGTGTGGAGTTTGCATGTTCTCCCGATGCATGCATGGGTTTTTCTCCGGGTACTCCGGTTTCCTCCCACATTCCAAAAACATGCTAGGTTAATTGGCGAATCCAAATTGTCCATAGGTATGAATGTGAGTGTGAATGGTTGTTTGTCTATATGTGCCCTGTGATTGGCTGGCCACCAGTCCAGGGTGTACACTGCCTCTCGTCCTGAAGACAGCTGGGATAGGCTCCAGCACCCCCTGCGACCCTCGTGAGGATAAGCGGTAGAAAATGAATAAACAGGTTTTCTTTGCTCTACAAATTACTACATAAACATTGAAACTAAGTAAAGTACCTTTAGTTATTATGGCTTTACTTTCACGCTTACTTTTCGCATTTGTTTCAAAATTAACTACGTCTGCCGATTGATCGGGGATCATTTCAATGCATGTCTGATATCATTGTATACTCCACTTCCAATGGTGTGCTGAAGGTGAAGGGCTGGTCAAGCACCGCTGCCCATAGTGACCTGGCCTCTCGCCTCGGACTATCCGCCACAGGATAATTTCATCCTCCATTGAGCAAGGGGACACATGGGAGTAAGACCCATGCTAAGCCCCTCTTTTAGAGGCCTGTGATTGACGGAGTTCCCTGAGGGTCAGTGGGTTGGGGTGAGGCTAGACGAAAACACATGTAACGAGGGTAACTTAGTGAGACTAACTGGTTTAATGGAGGATGTTGCGGGGGCTATTGATACCGTGTGCATACTTAACCGCCATTGGCGACTGGCTTCCATGGGTGTATTCAGTGCCTTGCTCAAAAATATCTCATGTAAAATCATATCATAAAACCATGTGTAATGGTTATAGTTTCTTTGTTTTGAACATGCTTGATAAGTTCCATAAACAAAAACATCACATATTTAAACTTTTTAAGAAAACAGTAGGAAGACACACAATAACTGTCTATAATAATGGCAGCACAAAAAGAAAAAATATATTCTGAGTTTAATTATCACTTAATGTATCTGCGTACACGATGTCAAGACAGACAAATGCGGTACAAAGGTGACGACAGTTGCTAATGGAGTTTTTATTGTTATGAAACAGGCCAGAAATACTACACTTACAACTCCTAAAATTAGAAACTGCACCGAACGAAGTGAAAACACTCATTTCAAAGCTGTTTCACTGAATCGCTTTTTTTTTTTTTTTTTAACTCAGTTTGTTTCGGGAGAATGGGAGAATTAATGAAGTCTTCCTAGTATTATGACAACATAGTCTCACATGGTTTTGGCTCGTGTGGAAGAAAACAGAAGTAAACATTCCAAAGTATTGTTGCATTATTTTTCTTTTCAACACGTGAGTGCGTGCACGCATCTATTCACAGACCGGCATCTGTGCACTATGCCTTTAATCTCACAATGTCATAGTCACTTACTGGCCAGCGATGAATAACAGCACACAGCCTCCAAGCGGCACCGCTGCGCATAAAACAATAGATGTGATGTGACAGGTGTTGAGGGCAGATTCCTGGTAAGCGCTTTCATATGACAGTCGGCAGCCTCATTGCAGCAAATTTATTGACAAACGACAGCCAGAGTAACAACAAAGACGATGGCGAATATTGTATAATATCTTAGCGCTTCACATCAATAGACATATGGATAGAAAATGACTGAGTTATCGATTAATTTTGGCCTGCTCGTCTTTGCAAAATTGTTATAATTCAGCTGAATTTTTATGGGCATGCCACAGCATCTCAATAAAATTCAGGTTAGGTTTTTTTTTAACTAGACCACTCCAGGGTCTTCGGTTTGCTTTTCTACAGCCATTCCGTCGTGGACTTGGTTGTGTATTTTGGATCATTATCCTGCTGCAGAACACAAGTTGGTTTCAGTTTGAGGTCACAAACTGATGACCGGACATTCTCCTTCAGGATTTTCATGGTTCTGTTCATCATAACAAGTTGTCCAGGTCCTGAAGCAGCAAAACAACCCAAGACCACCACACTACCACCACCATATTTTACCGGATAGGCTAGTGAGGCCCTAGTGAGGATGGTTCCTTTAATAGCAGATTATTTGAACTGTTTTATTATGAGCAATGAGGAATTGCATTCAAAAACATCACATCATTTAAGATGACTTCACATGTTCTGAGAAAGTGTAACTCAACCATGCTAGTTCCTACTAACCTGCGTGGAGGAAGTCTGGAGGAAACCTAAATGTACTTGCTAAATGTACTGCAAAAAAGGTCAGTAAGGATAATCCATAATGCCGCCTACAGAGAACATACTAACTCCTTATTTCTAAAATCACAAATACTTAAACTTGCTGATATAGTTCATCTTCAAACAGCTAAAATAATGCATAAGGCCAAAAATAACAAATTACCTAAAAATGAAATATGGATGAAGAGTCTTGAACCAGTCATGATGTGCTATATATATCACTATATTGACACTTACTATGGTACCCATTATGTCATTGGATGGTCATATCACCTTGTACTTTGGTATGTGACAAAAAATTAAATTAAAGTAAAATAAAGTAAAAAAAAACAAACAAACAACTTAAACTATATTAGGAAAGCAGGAAGTGAACAAATGTAACAGTCACTGATTGTAAAAGTACCAGATGGAGGGGTAGGATTTAATAAGCTTTGCTTCTTCCTACTCCTTTTGGACATGTGGAACTGTGAACTGATTATGTGATGCATTCAATTGTAATCTGATGCATGTTCAAATGAAATTAAACCATTACCATTACCATAGAATATATCGCTGTTTTAATACAAATTATCTTCCTTGTAATACTTATTTATTGACTGTCTCGAGTATGAGTGGGACCTACATAGCAACAGCGCTAGCACTGTTGCTAGGGAGCCATATATCCAACTGCCAACTTGAAATTAACAGTGACGGAGATGAATATCCAACGCCCAACGTGAAAGAATAAGTTCACCATGATAAACAAGTAAAGTAAATAGAGTAGCGCGCAGCCAGGTCAATTTCCTGTTAATGTCAGGTAAAGTACACAGCATTAGTTAGTTGCTTCAATGCTGGCATAAGATTGGTTGATTGGTTGAAAGTAGTCCGACATAGCCCATCAAAAACAGGGTGAAAATTCCGATGTAGCGCATCATAAACAGGTCAGTAAACCGTGAATCTGGAGGTGTTTGATCCTGTGATTGAATGCATCCTTCTTTGCACAATTTTCATTTTTTGCACACTTTTAGCCTCTTTTCATTTGATATTATGCCCCTGGCCAATCACCAAATATAAACACCGGAAGTTTCCGACAGAATTGGAGTCACAACCAGTTCTAATCCATGCCCGATGCTCGATGATTCTCTGTGGCCGATATTATTGGACATCTTTAAGTGTTATTATTTTTTTTGTATTACATTTTGACACTGTTGACTTTACTCTTAAAGGATAATTACTGCTGTAGATGAACAAATATGGCCACCCATATGATACCACAACCTTGGTGGAGGCAATCAAAAGAAAGCATGTCGTGGGTGCCATCGCAGTGACTCAAGTGCTGTATTATTCAGCATATGATGAAGTCTCCATTTTTCTCTCCCCTTGCTAATGCATCAAGGCCGTGTGGTCCAATGAATCCAATCCAGCCAGTCAATCATCATTTTCACATAATGTGTCAGCCATTTCATAAACGCCATATCTAGTATGACATCAAGTGTGGAACAATCCAAATGAAGTTTCCTATGACAGGCTAATCTTGGTGGAGATGAAGGATGTCAATAGTCATTGCTGTCATGGAAATATATGACACCTGAGATTCCCTGACAGAACCCATTCAAGCTGTGATAGCGACTCGCCGGAGAAAGCGATTATCTGGACGTCCTGGTGTCTGACCGAGATTTTGCAAAGGGGTTATGAGGGTGAAGTGTCCTTCCCTGTTCGTCTTCACCCCTCCAACACAAGCTATTAATGCAATAGCGTAGCCGAGCCCGCATCTAAATGTTTCATTACAGCAAAAGCTGAGACGCTGGGATTCCGTCAGCTCGTTCTGATTGGCGGTCGCCTCTTCGCTTTAGAGGAAAGCATGACAAATTGAAATAAATGATGAAGAAGGAGAAAGGTGGGGTGGAGACAATGCTTTACTCTGGAGGCGATGGAGAAGATGAGAAGGTTGTAAGGATTCGGCCAATGTGAAAATGACATTATTACTTAATCATTGGATACTCAGATGAATGATTGGCCATAAAATTGTCTGAACGGTACACATAGTAATCTTTCATAACAATATTTTACTATGATTTTGTTCTTTGCTTTGAATTAAGACTGGAAAAGAGCAGAATCAATATCTCTGCAATAACACAATAGAAGGACTGACATTAATAGCAATTAAAAGGGAATCAACGTGATTGGTCACACTCCCAAGCGTTCCCGAGGACTTGCGGACTACTGCCGAACTCCACTTTTTGTCGGTATAGTAGTTGAAGATAAATGAATAAACCCTGTGGAGTGCTACTTGAAAAGTGGCTAGGAGTGGTAACACAGAAAATCTGGGCACAAGTGGAATTTTTTACGGGACTACCCGTGTTTAAAACAGTTGGTAGACCACTGACTGACCACCAATAACAATATTTTACTATGATTTCGTTCTTTGCTTTGAATTAAGACTGAAAAAGAGCAGGATCAACATATCTGCAATAACACAATAGGACGACTGACATTAATAGCAATTAGCAAAGGGTATCAACGTGATTGGTCACACTCCCAAGCATTCCCGAGGACTCGCGGACTACTGCCGAACTCCACTTTCTAATTTTGTCGGTGCAGAAAATGCAGAAAATCTGGGCACACGAGGGTGGAATTGAACCCTGTGAGGTCTGCGCGCTAACCACTCATCCACCATGCAGCCCAAGTCCAACCACTTCTGCCTAATACCTGACTCTAGGCAATTTAGCTGTCCCTCAAACTTGAACAAACATGTCCTGGAGGGTAGGGATGGTGGATGTTTTGATAGGGGGGCGGGGCCAACAGGGCACACTGTGACATCACAAGAGCCGGTGTTGGAAAAATAGTCTTTGAAACCGAGCTTTCAGAGCTATTATCTGAAACTCTGGCGTTATTTAACAACATTACTTCCACCATTCTAACAATATTGTTATATGTCAGAAAAGTTGAAAAAAGCATAATAGATACCTCTTTAATTTCAGTTTACAAGACTCAAAAATAGATTCAATTCAGACGTCTATTCAGCAGTCAACCCAGCATCCATGATCACTGAGGTTAAGCTTGAACTCTCCATTGTGTTGCTTGCCATTATTCTATTCTGCAATGTGTGTGTGTGTGTATGTGTTATCTGTTGGCATGCAGACAGAGGTGGCTCCCCGCAGTGAACAGACATCACACAGTGGGTACTTGGTGGGGAGCGCCAGAGAATTAGCCTTTGCAAATATGCATAGCATCACTTGAGCAGACCGAATGGAGGGGAAACGAGGTAGAAAGAGACAAACATTGTTATCAGTGTAGCTGGCATAGATTTGGATTCGGATAAGACTTTTTGTTTGAAGATTTAGACTGTGAGTGTTTGGGGATTCAATCGTACCAATTAATGTGTCTTTATAATGAGGCGTGTTTTTAGTCTTTTGCTCCTCACTTATGAAATATAGATGCAACAGATTCCCATTAGGAGGGCTGCGGTTTGTTTGTTATTACTGTTATTATTGAATTATTCAATTTTCAGTGTTGCATATGCAGCATTCCGAAAGATGATCAGCTGACTTCGAGCAAGAGGCGGGGTACTAAGTGAGTCACTTTGTCAGCATTCAGACACCCAAGAGATAAACTCATCACGTTACTATTATTAGTATTATTATACGAATAATTATACCATCATAGCAAGGAACCAGTTTCACTCCAAAGAACTCACCTTTTCATTCTGTCAGTGCCTCTGCAAGGACGGGTCACAATGGGGTCAGGCCATTTCAGATGATCCGGGATGATTGGCGGCTCTGTCTGTGTGCCACGGGTGAGCGCTCCGACGTGACACGGTGTCTTATTGGACGGGACCTGGGTTCAGGGGCGGGGTCAGAGGTGAGGCAAGAGACTGGAAGGGAGATGTTAGCTTATGATTGGTTTATGAGTGACAGCTTGACACGGCCAGGTAGGCAGAGGATATAAGGAGGAGTCGGGAGGAGGAACGGTGGGTCAAGGTAGAACAATACTCAACTCATTTAACCTTTGTGATGGAGATAGGATGTGCGTCATTTAAATATGTGAAATTACGTATTTGTGGAATTGAAATGACTTTGGACTTGAAATGACTTTCGCGATTTACATTACTTGACATTATTATTGTCTACTTCTTAAGTGACTAACATCCACCCAGGGGCGTCACTAGGTTCTGAGGACCGGGGGGACTTAGCCCCCTGGAGATGCACAGGATATGAATGAATGTAGTAAACATTAAAAAAAATCCAAAAAACAAATAACGAACAAGAACCGGGATATAACTTTCCCACTTTTGGACAGATTTAGTAGAGATACTCAATTGTTTTAGGCCACCATTAAATTTACCCAAGTACACAATCTACACTGCAAAACTGTTGTTCACCATTCTGTCCAGTGGACAGTGATCAATTATATAATAATCATTATTATATTATTAATTAGCCTATTATTATTACTATCATCATTATTATTATTCTGATTATTTAGCCTGCTTTTGCCCTATTATATGAAATTTGTCAGATTTTTTTGGTAAAAAAAATCAATAAAATATATTCAAAAATCTATACAAATATCAAATTATTTAGGGGGGTTTAAGAACATTTTAGGGGGGCTGAAGCAACTATTAAATTGACACAAGTACACACAATCTACACTGCAAAACCGCTGCTCAAGCCCTGCAACCATTCTGTCCAGTGTACAGTAATCAATTATATAATAATCATTATTATATTATTAATTAGCCTATTATTATTACTATCATCATTATTCTTCTTCTGATTATTATTACTACTATTAGTGGTAGTAATAGGCTAGTATTAGCCTGCTTATTGGCTTGCTTATTAGCCTGCTTTTGTCCTATTATATGAAATTTGAGATTTTTTTCTGTAAAAAAAAAATCAATAAAAAATAATCAATAAAAAATATCAAATTATTTAGGGGGGCTTAAGAACCCCCCTAAAATAGGCCTAATGACGCCACTCCATCCACCCATGTCTGCTCGTTACCTAGCAACTGCAAAACTCTTTACAAATATCAAGGCCAAATACATTTTGCCCTTTCAGCTACAATAGAAACAAAACAAGCCAAAAGCTGCAAAAGTAAGGCTTGACTACACCACACATTCCTCAGTCCTTTTCTCACAATAAATATGGAATAGTTCTTGTGGAATATGCTGCTGGTAATGCTTACAGTACACATACCGCACTGTTCCACCTAGAAAATGTCACCTCTCACACGGCGGTCAATATCCGATAACCTTTAGTAGCTCTGAATTTTTAGCAGGTAACAGAAATGGCTTCAGCCCTTCGTGGATTTGAAAGGAGATTGTTATCGTCACAAGTGGAGGAGGAGCAGTTTATGCTTTGTTTGGGTTTGCTTCATGTGGTTTGTTTTTGGCTAATTTTGGAAGTGACAGTGCATGGAATTAGGGTGGCGGGAGGTCACACGGTTTTTACCACCATGGAGCCACTTTCACACTTTCCATTTATTCAACCTGCCATAACATTTGCCATTCTGGTCGTATCATTAATTTCTTTTCATTCGTACACAGTAAACACAATATTAATGTCTGGACGTTGTATTATTGGATGCCTGGATTCCCTACATCAAGAAGAGACTAGATTATGGTGTACCTTTACAAAAATACCCAGCATTAATATTCATTCATTCATTTGAATCCTCACGAGGGTCGCGGCAGGTGCTGGAGCCTATCCCAGCTGTCTTCGGGCGAGAGGTGGGGTACAAGCTGGACTGGTGGCCAGCCAATCACAGGGCACATATAGACAAACAACCATTCACACTCACATTCATACCTATGGACAATTTGGAGTCGCCAATTAACCTAGCATGTTTTTGGAATGTGGGAGGAAACCGGAGTACCCGGAGAAAACCCACGCATGCACGGGGAGACGTCCGAGGGTGGCCGAGGGTGGAATTGAACTCAGGTCTCCTGGCTGTGAGGCCTGCGCGCTAACCACTCAGCCGAAAACCTGACCTTCTAAATACAGATTTTAGACTAGAAATTAGAGACCTCTAGACATAAACTAACACCCCTATAGTCACATTTACATTAACAGCGTCATAGCGTCAATAAGCCATTTAAGTCCAAAATAATAACCACTCGACCGCCGTGCAGCCCGCTACCTGATCAATCCATTTATGTTATTTAATACTTAAAATAATGTAAAGATGGAAGCATTTCTGGTTAGACCACGCCCACTTCCGTTTTTTTTACCCCGCCCACTCTGTGTACAGATATGGATACGGATAATTTAGATGGGTGAACAGTGGTGTATCTCGCTCATCTCTAGTAAATTGATCAACTTAATTTTTAAGCGAAATAAACTTAAAATCGGGGCGGCACGGTGGAATATAGTGGTTAGCACGCAGACCTCACAGCTAGGAGACGAGGGTTCAATTCCACCCTCGGCCATCTCTGTGTGGAGTTTGCATGTTCTCCCCGTGCATGCGTGGGTTTTCTCCGGGTACTCCGGTTTCCTCCCACATTCCAAAAACATGCTAGGTTAATTGGCGACTCCAAATTGTCCATAGGTATGAATGTGAGTGTGAATGGTTGTTTGTCTATATGTGCCCAGTGATTGGCTGGCGACCAGTCCAGGGTGTACCCCGCCTCACGCCCGAAGATAGCTGGGATAGGCTCCAGCACCCCCGTGACCCTCGTGAGGAAAAGTGGTAGAAAATGAATGAATGAATAATTATTAAATAATAATTTTAAAAAAATCAGAGTGTAAAATATCATGTCAGAACACAAAAGAAACACTACATTTCTTTCTCTTACAACGTGACAGAATGATATGAAGAATGACTTACACGATGTCATCCCTCATTTCGTTATCTACCATCAATGCACCCATTTCATCTCGAACCACAGTTGTCTATTTGAAAGCCATTCATATGACTTCTTAACCGCTCTGAACTGTGCATGCTGTTTTTTTTTTTTTAACCCAAATATAGTCTTTGAGAACAATCTTTGAATCTTTATACACTGTGTGCATAAAGGTCTGTGTGCATCCGCAAAATCCAAAAAGTCACATATATTGATTGAAACAGGCAGCCTGACTTTTTCCAGCAAGATATAATGAGTTGTGAAACAACCTTTCTTATCCTCTGCAGCTTTTACCTTTTAAAGTTCTCCCCTTTTTTTTTCTCCCTTTGCAGTCCAAAAGTCTCATGAGGAAGTCACGCTGTTTACTTCTCAGAAGCACATTGGCAAATTGTGGATAATTTATGAAAAGTCTGCAAGGAAGAAAGCGAAATGTAAAGCAAAATGGGCATGCTGATGAAAGAGCGAGAAATGGTGATGTTTGAGGAGGGAACGGGAAATGGCGATACATTAAAAGTTTCTGAGAGAGCTTAACACAAACTCGCTGGTTGAATGAAGATAATTTTTTTTTTTTTTTGAAGGTTGAAAGATGAGTTGAAAGGTGCATAGCTGTAAGCCCTGTGGTGCTCCTCGGCTGTTTGCCTGCTCTCTACTACATCAAGGGCTTTGCGCTGATTAGCATTCCATTACATGTTGCATTTGTGTGTCTGTTCATACAAATGACAACACTTAATGTGTGTGCACGGTGTTATATGCTAATTGCTTGATGTCTGCTTGTGTGGGTCCTTGGCTTACATTTGGGACTTGTTGGTCTATAATTACACCATTGCATTGTGTTTTTCAGGTAAATTTAATATGGATGAAGGAGGGCTTGGGATGGAGAATATGGAAGTTATACATTAACAAGGTTTGAGTTAAACCTGAATAATGTCTGATGTCTTTCAGGTTAAAAAAAAGGACAATAACTTGGATTTTTTTACTGGTTCCCGAATTCGAAGAAATGCCTTATTGAGATGTTACAATTCGCAAAATCAAACACGACAAAAGCATCAGATTGTCTGCAGGCAAAGAGAGCCTCGTACTAAACAGCAGTTATTGATTAAGTCTTAGTCTTTAAGTGACTTGTTGTAATAACATCAATCTTAATGCGACCTGAGACATCCGCCCCCCCCCCCATTCACCTACCCCCACCCCATCCACCCTCCTGTAACCAGCATCAGTGAAGCTTGCTATGCTAATTTAACGTAATCAAGCCGATCCTTACATCGAGTGATGGTTGTAGAAAAAAAAACCCACACAAAGACTTTAATCTGTAACACTAGAAAGGCTGATTTAAAAGCTTAATCGAATGAAGGTCAATCCAAGAGACCATTAATCGCCATAAATTAATTTTATGCGTTTGACCCTGTCCCCTGTTAAAACATATTTACAATGACATTGCTTAAATAGCCCAAAGGTGGGGGAGAAAGAACAAATTATCGGCTTTATCGCTAAGAAATAAAACCCACACATGTCGTCTATTGTATATATTTATAATCTCCGCTCATTTAAAAGTTATGGACTTCTGTCTGGCTTTGACTGTAGTCTTTTTTTTTCCATTAATGCTCCATGTCACAGAGGTTAAACACCACCTTAAGGAACAATGCAATAGAAAGTGTAGGCAATTAGCAAATCAATAGCTATTTAGAACCGCTGCTTTCCAAGGGAGGTTAAACATCATCATTCACCGTGAGAGGGCGACTGGTTCTTCTTCTGTTTCGAGCACAACTAACTTTACATCTTTGCTGCTGCTAATTAGCGTTTGAATGAAATATTCAAAATCACCGCAATGGAAAGTAGAACATCAAAAAATTCTGGCTGCTTACGAAGCCAACAAAGCTAAAAGTAACGACAACACACTCTCCCATCGTTGGGTTGGACTTTTCCAAAGTTTACCCGAGCGTCCAACACCAGCTGATCCGAAATCTATTGGTTCACTACCGAGTTCTACCATAGGTGGTCGAGCTTGTGATGTTGCATATGGATGTATAGCGGTTGACTGTTGTCTGAGCTTTGGCGAAGGCAGCATCATTGCTAAACAGCCATCTGACAACCAGACTGACTCTGACAATGATGAAAGGGAACCCGATGTGTTTGATGGTGAAATTGCCCAGCTGTTCATTTCAGATAAGGACTTTAATAATAATAATAATAATACATTTTATTTGTATAGCGCTTTTCAGAGTACTTAAAGACGTTTTACAGTAGAGAAAAAAAGACAATGATGAGAGGGAACCCGACATGTTTGATGGAGAAATACCCAGCTGTTCATTTCAGATCAGGACTTTAATAATAATAATAATAATAATAATAATAATAATAATAATAATAATAATAATAATAATAATAATAATAATAATAATAATAATACAATTTATTTGTATAGCGCTTTTTAGAGTACTCAAAAACGCTTTACAGTAGAGAAAAAAAGACAATGATGAGAGGGAACCCGACATGTTTGATGGAGAAATACCCAGCTGTTCATTTCAGATAAGGACTTCAATATAAATATAAATATAAATATAAATATAAATATAAATATAAATATAAATATAAATATAAATATAAATATAAATATAAATATAAATATAAATATAAATATAAATATAAATATAAATATAAATATAAAAATTAAAATTAAAATTAAAATTAAAATTAAAATTAAAATTAAAATTAAAATTAAAATTAAAATTAAAATCACAATCACAATCACAATCAAAATTAAAATCAAAATTAAAATCAAAATTAAAATCTAAATTACAATTAATAATACATTTTATTTGTATAGCGCTTTTTAGAGTACTCAAAGACGCTTTACAGTAGAGAAAAAAAGACATAAAAATAGAGTTGAGTAAAAACAGAGTAAACAATGCATTAAAATACAATATCCATACATTCATTCAGAGCTAAAACAAGGCTAAAAGCAGGGTGGGGCTTTTAGCTTTTTGATTGATTTGAGGGAAGAGATTAATTAAAAAAAATATGGTGAGAATATTGTTAAATAGTAAAATAAAGTTGAACTACTCACTGCTAAGGGGGTTTTGTACAAACACTAATTCACCCTGGAACTACTATATACCCCGCCTACTTTGAGTACAGATACAGATAATGGTGTACTAGCTCATCCCCAGAGGCGACACCGTACACCCGTACCTTAATGAAGGTAGATGCAGCGATGATAGACAATGATCCTCTCGTCACTTCATCATCTCCAGTGATCCCAGATGCAAGTTAACATCATGCAGGTTGTGTTTGCTAGACCTCGCGAAGATTCAGGATTAACGTGATTTGCTGCGATTTCATCAGCGGTGGTAAAGCTCAAGCAATAGTATAATTCATGGCCAAGGAGACAAGCTTAAATGAGATTGTGGCGTGTAGTCAATAAAGCTCATAGGCTTTTTTTTTTTTTTTTAAAGAGACCAGCCTGCCTTATGTCCATTTTCCTGCAATCAGATCCTGCATGAAAATGAGAATTAATTAGGAAAAGAGGGTACTGCTTTCAGGCCCGGTTGTATTACAGTTCATGTGTGTGCATAAAAGGGCTCGGAAATAGGCTCTAGAGTCCCTATTTTGGTCACTATGCATTCCATTGTGTGTTAACACAACAAACTTCAAAAGGACCACATTTGCCTTCTTGAGCAAGAGGACCTTCTGTCAAAAAAAATCACAAAATGATTTCCTACATTACATATAAATGTACAAAAAATGTCAGATAACAGTATTAAATGCATATATTTAATCTATGGATGCAGAATCCAGACTGTCCAGGTCTGTTCTACCGAAACCCTTCTCCTTTGTGTTCTAATCTCTCGGTTCGTGTTTACTTCTACGCTCTGATTTGGTCAGGTTGCGGTGACCAGCAGAGCAGAGAAATTGCCTGTTAGCCGGGGGGTCGATTCTTCATCGGGGTCTGGTAAATTGCTTCGTATTGACACCCTGTCAGTAGCAGGGGTCTTCATGCTATACCCCCCTCGATTGGCCCTCAGGTGAGGTGACTCCCCAACACCGACTGAACCGCAGCTGCGAAATTTTAAAAAAAGTTACACTCTTTCTCTGTAAAGTTTAGTGTACGTGTTGTGGTCATATCAACAGTCATTAACTTGAATTTTTTTTATTGTGGGCCTATGAAATCCATCATTACATTTGTAGAAATGTACCTTTATTTGGACCAGGTGACCAAATAACTGAAGAAATTACCGTATTTTCCCGACTATAAGTCGCACTTTTTTTCATAGGTTGGCTGTTCCTGCAACTTATACTCCAGAGCGACTTATAAATGAAAAAAACTGTTTATAAAACTGTTTACATAAACACTGGACACCTTTTTTGTTTATGTTTATTTTTTGTGTAGCTGAATAACCATTGTGTTAGCATATTTTACACTTATTCAGCCTGTTCTATATTGTTTTATTATTGTTAGAACTTGCCTTCCAAGAGGACGTAATGTCTGTTTTGGTCAAGTAGTTTGTAAAATGAATTCATTCATTCATTTTTTACTGCTTTTTTTATGAGGGTCATGGGGGTGCTGGAGCCTATCCCAGCTGTCTTCGGGTGAGAGGCGGGGTACACCCTGGACTGGTGGCCAGCCAATCACAGGGCACATATAGACAAACAACCATTCACACTCACATTCATACCTATGGACAATTTGGAGTCACCAATTAACCTAGCATGTTTTTGGAATGTGGGAGGAAACCGGCTTACCCGCAGAAAACCCACGCATGCACGGGGCAAACTCCACACAGAGATGGCCGAGGGTGGAATTGAACCCTGATCTCCTAGCTGTGAGGTCTGTACGCTAACCACTCGTCCGCCGTGCAGCCATGTAAAATAAATTACCCGCCAAAAATGCGACTTATGTATGTTTTTTTCTCACTAATTATGCATTTTTGGCCTTGTGCGGAGCAACTTATAGTCCAGAAAATACGGTAAATTATTTTTCCATGACTGTATATGTGAGTAACTTTACATATATACATAATACATTCTATATATCTCACAACTCACAATTTGTTTGACATTTGAGGCATATTTGTTCAAAATTTTTTTGTTAAACTCCGAATTTTAGGTTACATATACTTGTTGTTAAATTGTTAAATGATTATACATGTGCATAATATGCCTGGGGATATGATCCAATAGGGTTGAAAAGGATCATTTTTCATTGCAACAATGAGAAGTTGCATGTGGGAGGCAGAACATATCTGCCAAAAGCATCACTTCATCACTGACCTTTTCCCAATAGACACTGGTACAAATCCTCCCACCGCTCTTGTTTAGTGTGACTGATAAATGGCTAGCCATGGAGTCAGCAAAGTGGGTTTCTTTGTTTATGCGAGAATGAAACTTTGTGGTGATGTCAGATCCCGAAGGAGGTGTGAAGGATTATGTGTAATAAATTGCGATGATCAGATACTAAATGCAAAGATGTGAATATCTCTGCGACATTAAACACTAAACAAATGCAAGTTTATCATACTTTGTTGTTGTTTGAAAATTCAAATTTGGGTCAAAATGTTTGCATCTGTTCATTAATTAACATTGGCAGGCTCCAAAACACAAACTCTTGAGTTGACGCATGGTGACATCAAAGCCACACAAGCGGCACTTGACGTAGCTAATGGTTATCAGCTGGATACTGCCGCTTTGCGCAAAGTTGGTGGACGTTCTGGTGAAAAATGAAAATCAAGTCGTATTTTCAAAGTTTCGAATGTTCATGAATGAATGGTAAAAGAAATGTGATATCTGGGACAACAGACAACGACGATCCAGAGACAATAGCTAGCATTAGCACTTAGCACTACTGTTACAGACAGGACTAGAAAACAAGTTTAAATCACCCTAACAAAACACAACCACTCCAAGTGCCAAACAAACCAACTTCGACTGTGACTGCGGCCCTCCACAGACAGGTGATCATTTCTGATTTACATTGCTTTGCTTTCTAAATTCACCGTCTTTATAAATGCAATTTATTATTATTATTAATGTTTTATAGTTCTGCTCTGAAATTCTACAACTATCAACACAATCTTTTTGAATTGGAAAATTTTATTGGATGGCACTCCCTTGGCTCACTTTTCAGAAAGCATGTTAGCTTTTCAATTATTGATAAACACTACGAGGCGAGGGAATGAGCCTTTATGTTGTTGTTGAAGCCAAAATAAAAGCAGCATTGCAGTCTCAAGGATAATGAAGCTGTGCTCGATAAGTATGTTGGCAATATAGAAGTGAAGTAAAGGGGAACTGGAATTAATTACTGAAGTCATGCCACACGCAGGGCGATTGTTTGATGCTCGTCACACTTATGTTGCCTGTGCTGTTAGTTTTTCTGTTCTTAAAGCCCAATGTTTGATCCCCAAAGACAATCATGGTATATGTTTTTTCAGGCTGAAAAAACCCTCACCATACATTAAAATATTAAAATTTCCTCACATTTCTTTCTTGTCTACACACGGTCAAGTGTCAAATTTTGTTCGAATTTTAATGAACAGCCTACATGGTTGGAAATTATTGACTCACGCTTGATTCCGTAGCGCTTCACCGTTCGGCTGTAGCCTTTTTGTGTCTTTGTTGAAGCGTGTTGCTACATTTTATACATTTTTCTCAAACAAGTATTAAAATTTCCTCACATTTCTTTCTTGTCTACACACGGTCAAATGTCAAATTTTGTTAGAATTTTAATGAACAGCCTACTTGGTTGGAAATTATTGACTCACGCCTGATTCCGTAGCGCTTCACTGTTGGGCTGTAGTGTTTTTGTGTCTTTGTTGAAGCGTGTTGCTACATTTTGTACATTTTTCTCAAAAAAGTATTAAAATTTCCTTACATTTCTTTCTTGTCTACACACGGTCAAGTGTCAAATTTTGTTAGAATTTCAATGAACAGTCTACTTGGTTGGAAATTATCGACTCGCGTCTGATTCCGTAGTGCTTCACCGTTCGGCTGTAGCGTTTTTGTGTCTTTGTTGCTCATGCCATCGTGTTTATTTAGACTTCTGCCTCTTCCACCATTTTGTGTTTTGTTGGGGTTGTGGGTTTAGTTGTGTGGTTGCTTGCACGGTTGGCTTTTGTTTACAGTATTGGCAGTGAGCAAACAGCTATCACCGTTAGCTAGTTTGCGAACCCTGCCATGACCACAACAAAAGACGGTCAACTACTCGAGCACTAAGTCAACAATAAATCCATATAATAATTACAATCTTCCAACAAGTATAAATATGCACACATTTAAACTTTAAAGTTTCTATTAACTGTCAGTATACAAAACTCAGCTACATGGTAAATAAAGCACAAAAAGTAAACTCAATCAATAGTCAACATGAAGACTTCTTCTGGACAATTATTCTTTTTTTTCTTCTTGACACTCTTATTCCCCATCATCTTTTATTAGGTGTGGTGTCTCCGATTGCCTGGAGACTTCCTGACAGAATTTGAATGGAGACACCACAAGGTCATGTAGCTGCTGCAGACAACAAGACTTCGAGTGCGTCCGCCCACTGAGAATGTAGACTGACAAGGTCAACACATTCAGGCTGGCTGTAGAATCGACGCTGCATTACACGGAAGAGCTCAGTGTAACCTTGTAGACTGGAAGACCCTGAGATCTCGATCAATACTTGGTATTGACATCATGACTCTTAAAGTGTCTACAGGCATCATGTAGTTAGGACTTGAATGAAAGCTGTTGGAGGACTATCGAAAATGAATGTCTAAAATGGTGTCTGTAATTACAGTGGTATGAAAACGTTTGGGCACCCCTGATTAATCTTCAAGATTTTACATTTTAAATTGTTAGTTGTTGGTATCAACGACTTTGACTTTCCTTGCTATAGCCGTCATGTTATGACCACTGAATCAAATTGGCACGATAATAACTTTTGAATATTTATATGGGTCATTCATTCATTTTTACCTCTTATTCTCACGAGGGTTGCAGGGAGTGCTGGAGCCCATCCCAGCAACACCCTGGACTGGTGGCCAGCCAATCACAGGGCACATATAGACAAACAACCATTCACACTCACATTCATACCTATGGACAATTTGGAGTCGCCAATTAACCTAGCATGTTTTTGGAATGTGGGAGGAAACCGGAGTACCCAGTGAAAACCCACGCATGCATGGGGAGAACATGCAAACTCCACACGGAGATGGTTGAGGGTGGAATCGAACTTGGGTCTCCTAGCTGTGAGGCCTGCACGCTAACCACTTCTTCACCATGCAGCTAGGTAAGATTTTTATCTCACAATTCATACATTTTCTATACCGCTTATCTTCCCGAGGGTCGCGGGCATGCTGGAGCCTATCCCAGCTGTCTTTGGGCAAGAGACGGGGTACACCCTGGACTGGTGGCCAGCCAATCACAGGGCACATATAGACAAACAACCATTCACACTCACATTCATACCTATGGACAATTTGGAGTCGCCAATTAACCTAGCATGTTTTTGGAATGTGGGAGGAAACCGGAGTACCCGGAGAAAACCCACTCATGCACGGGGAGAACATGCAAACTCCACACAGAGATGGTTGAGGGTGGAATCGAACACGGGTCTCCAAGCTGTGTGGGCTTCTTGCTAACCACCCGACTGCATTCCAACGCCAAACAGCTATTATTTTTCAAAATTATTCATTCATTCATTCATTTTCTACCACTTATCCTCACGAGGGGGTGCTGGAGCCTATCCCAGCTGTCTTCGGGTGAGAGGCAGGGTACACCCTGGACTGGTGGCCAGCCAATCACAGGGCACATATAAACAAACACCATTCACACTCACATTCATACCTATGGACAATTTGGAGTCGCCAATTAACCTAGCATGTTTTTGGAATGTGGGAGGAAACTGAGGAAATCCACACAGAGATGGTTGAGGGTGGAATTGAACGCTGGTCTCCTAGCTATGAGGTCTGCGCGCTAACCACTCGCCTGCCGTGCAGGCTAATATTATTATATAATTATATATATTTATTGTAGTTGGCAGGTTTATCATTTGTGGAAACGGCTGAGATCCAATAACAGCAACCCTACTGCTCATTTCTGACACAAATTACTAATAGAGCGTCCTATTGTTAAAATAGTGTTGCCTGATAGACGGACGCGGGTGTGCATGTGCGATGTGTGCAGATGGACACTCGGACCAGGTCGGTGGGGTGCCAGACTGACAGACTGGAGCCCACGATGTCTTGTCGCAGTCCCTCGCGGGATACAGCACCACCTTTTTTTTGCCGGCAAACACTTCACGAGCGACATTTTGGAGCCGAAAAAGGCGATTGCTGCCATCTGCTGTGGAGCCTTCACTTAAGTGGCTTACTCTAAAAGAGTGAATCGTGTATTGGAGTATTTTTTGATCAGGTGATATGACATAAAATAAAATAAAAGTATCTAAAATACACAATACAATTACAGTAACTATGATTCCTTCACTTTTTCATACCACAGTAAATCAAGCATCAGACCAAAAGTATTAAAAACCTACTGATTTATAATTTATGACTGTGCTTCTGTCATAGTATCAAACAGCATATATTCATTTATATGTATCTTTTGCTGTGTTTTGAGCTTTTTGTTTTCGCTCCAAATTAACTACGGATAAGACAGCTGTGCAGCCGAATGCAATGACGCGTTCATGTTTTATTCAAAGTTAACTGTCTTCTCATTTATAATGAGCAATTAAACAGATATTTTCTCTGTTTCCTTGCATTTTTAATTATATTTGGGTGTCATTTGTAGAGCAAATATTTACCTTTTTGTGAGCATTTTGTCCGGCCCACCATGAAATAACAAATCTGTCCTCAAAATTGGGGGGAGGACCCTAATCTGCGGCCGATTGATCGCAGCACCCCTAATTTATAATGACTCTGTTATGAAAATGGTTCATTCCCCCTGTTCTATCAACAACAGTTGGTTTTTCCCCTTTGCAGGACTAATAGCTTCCACTCTTCTGACTGTTCTGTCACCCGGAGTTTTAAGTTCTTCACTTCTTTACAACTTCAAGTATAAAAAAAAAAAATCCTCTGTCCCAATTATATTCAAATTCACAGAATAATTTATGCACTGCAGATCCCATTTTCCTGCACGATGCTGTCACTGAATTTCAAGCAGCGTACAAGTCCTACTGTAAGTGACGTTTCTGTCTTGATTGTGGATCCTTGTGACAGGAATTTTCTTCCTCTGTAACGACGTTGCCAGGGCAACAGCGTCAGGTTGCAATCACTTGATTCCGGCTGTTTGTAATGCTGTTTATTATTTTATATATATACGTATGTGTGATAATTATTTAGCTTCTATATAATATCTAAATGCACAATTTTTGTTGGTTTTTTTGTGTTATAGAGCTTTCACAGAGTCACTTTAACAGTTGATTCAATGTTATTTCCTTAGGCTCTGCTGCCTTTTTACGGTAAACAACTTGAATAAAGCTGGCAGTTAAATTCATAGCCTGGAGGAGGTTCAGATGTGGCAAAAAAAGCAGGGTAGCATTAGCATGTGCAAATTGGCATTTTAAGCCCAGCCATTGGCACATTGTGTTGGAGTTGGTGTATGTGTGTGTCTAAGTAAGTGTGTGTGCTTACTTGACTGTGTTTGCATTTGTCAATAGAATGTGAATGAAGCAATGGGCAACTAGGAATACACATTATTTCTAGGGATGAGCGAGTACCCCCAAATCTGGATCTGGATCTGTAAATCGGAAGTGAGTGGGGTCTAACCTGGAAATGTGTGTAAGTGATCTGTATTTTTCTCAAAAGAGACGGTGTTCAGTACTTGAAGCAAAGTAATGGTAATGGTGACCATGGTAATGGTAATGGTCAATTCAGTAATTGAAATGGTCAATTCAGTAATTGAAGCAAAGTAATGGTAACCATTACCATTACCATTACTTTGCTTCAAGTACTAACTAAGTAACATTACTAACTAAGTAATGATAATGGTAATGAAAACCATTACCATTACCATGGTAACTATTACCATTACCATGATAACCACTACCATTATCATGGTAACCATTACCATTACCATTACTTTGTTTCAAGTACTGGTACCAGTGGAAGTGGTACCATTACCAGTACTTGACCATTACAATTACCATGGTAACCATTACCATTACTTTGCTTCAAGTACTGGTAATGGTAATGATGGTAACCATTACCAGTACCAGTGGAAGTGGTACCATTACCAGTACTTGACCATTACAATTACCATGGTAACCATTACCATGGTAACCATTACCATTACTTTGCTTCAAGTACTGGTAATGGTTACCATCATTACCATGGTTGCCATCATTACCATTACCACTGGTACGTGGTAATGGTAACCATTACCATTACTTTGCTTCAAGTACTGGTAATGGTAATGATGGTAACCATGGCAATGATGGTAACCATGGTAATGATGGTAACCATTACCATTACCAGTACTTGAAGCAAAGTAATGGTAATGGTTACCAGTACTTGAAGCAAAGTAATGGTAATGTAATGGTTACCATGGTAATGGTAATGGTAAGTAATGATAATGGTAATCATTACCATTACTAGTACTTAAAGCAAAGTAATGGTAACCATTATCATTACCATGGCTACCATTACCAGTACTTGAAGCAAAGTAATGGTAATGGTTACCATGGTAATGGTAATGGTTACCATTACTTTGCTTCAGTACTGGTAATGGTAATGGTTACCATGGTAATGGTAATGGTTACCATTACCATGGTTACCATTACCAGTACTTGAAGGTAATGGTAATGGTAACCATTACCATTACCATGGTAACCATTACCATTACTTTGCTTCAAGTACTGGTAATGCTAATGGTTACCATTACTTTGCTTCAAGTACTGAACGCCTTGTCTTTTGAGAAAAATACAGATGACTTACACACATCCACAGTACACATATAGTGGATGTCATCAAGTGCTAAAACGTACATTTTAGTTTTACACATTTGCTACTGATTTGATAGATGTTTGATTTGAAATTGTTTTTGAGGCGTGGTTACAAGAATCAAATCATAAATCAGTCCTTAATCTAATCCTATGTTCTCTTCTCTTTTTAGCTCTCATTTCTTTCCTCTTTCCTCCAAGATGACTTCCTGCCAGAATCTTCCACTCTAATCCAGCCCTGTCGTATGGCTCATTAATGAGGTATTGTAGAGATATTGGCTTAACAGCAGATTAAAGACGATTAATGCTTCATAATGAGAACTAATCTGGTTTTGGGGCCGTTTTTAAATATGTATTTGCTTCTCTGCCACCTTTTTTTTTGGCTGCATGACTCATCTGCTTGTAGGTGCTGAAGTATTCATGAGATGTTGGTTTTGCAGAAATGAGGGGAAAACGAATGGAGCTGGGCTTTAAATCCAGCAGACGTAAAAAAAAAATCTTTGGTATTTATCAGACAAAACACAAACACACAAATGGGTGTCACATTTTTTAGGACAAACGGAATTAAATCTCCTCCTCCAACCTAAATGTTATGGGTTTGGTTTGCATTTTTTTTTGGTGAGGTCCCTCTCACCAAGATCCCCCTCAAAAAAGTGATGATAACCATTAAACAAGAAATTGTTGCACTTATTAACACTACCTAATAGCCGTTCACATTATAAGGTACCCAACGCTTTGGTGTGTGTCGCTCTTGAATACACTATGACACCAATGAAATACATAATTCAATGCTTGACAACACACACATTCATATACATAGACTATAACCTTGAGGAGGACTTGGGGTGAGCGTAGGTTACAGACAATCATCCCACAATACCTTGGAGGCATCTCGACATTCAGGACGCCACCTCTGGGACTCTGTCTTCTTTTTTTTTTTCATTGTCTCGCCACCCTGTCCTGCTGCTACACTATTCTTACTATAAACCTAATTGGATCCAGATCGAACCATCATAAGTGAATTTCCATGAAGTCGGATTCAATATTAAAATAAGATAAGATAAGATATGTCTTTATTTGTCCCTCAGTGGGGAAATTTGCATAAATGCTTGTACTTAAGAGCATAAAAAACTTTGTTAATTCTTTCTAACAATTATTAAAGCCCTGTAGACATCAGATAGCACTCCTATGTCATCTTTTATACTCCTATTATTCTTTGTTTACACAACAACACTAATGCTGTGGTATAAAATCAATAAAATCAATTACAAATAATAGCACATCAACATTAAAATATATGAACATAAAGCTGGAGTCGGAGTTCAGTGTGTCCAAAATAGTACAAACATAAAATCACATATTTATTGCTCTCTGGTTCTACCATATCTTACTCATTGTGTGGAAATATGGGTTAATAACTATAAAAGCAATCTTCACTAAATGTACTGCAAAAAAGGTCAGTAAGGATAATTCATAATGCCGCCTACAGGGAACATACTAACTCCTTATTTCTAAAATCACAAATACTTCAACTTGCTGATATAGTTCATCTTCAAACAGCTAAAATAATGTATAAGGCTAAAAATAACCAATTACCTAAAAATGTCATCTAATACTTCTCTGCAAGAGAGGAGAAATATGATCTCAGGGAAGAACTACATTTGAAACACATGCTAGGACTACGTTAAAAAGCCATAGCATTTCAGTATGTGGAATCAAACTATGGAATGGATTGAGTAAGGAAGTCAAACAATGCACAACGATGAGCCAATTCAAGAAACAATACAAGCAGTTGATGTTTGCTAAATACAAGGATGAAGAGTCTTGAACCAGTCATGATGTGCTATATATATCACTATATTGACACTTACTATGGTTAAATTAAATTAAATTAAATTAAATTAAATTAAATTAAATTAAATTAAATTAAATTAAATTAAATTAAATTAAATTAAATTAAATTAAATTAAATTAAATTAAATTAAATTAAATTAAATTAAATTAAATTAAATTAAATTAAATTAAATTAAATTAAATTAAATTAAAGAAAGCAGGAAGTGAACAAATGTAACAGTTACTGATTGTAAAAGTACCAGATGGAGGGGTAGGATTTAATAAGCTTTGCTTCTTCCTACTCCTTTTGGACATGTGGAACTGTGAACTGATTATGTGATGCATTCAATTGTAATCTGATGCATGTTCAAATGAAATAAAACAATTACCATTACCTATTAATTTCCAAACTGTGACGACAAAGAACACACAACTACACCATACAAAGACATGTAGTTTCCAAACATGCACAACAGTTTTACAGCGAGGGCTGTCAAGTTGGGGTAATCTGGCAAGAGATTCTGATAAAAGGTGTCCAAGCCAGCTGCGGCAAATTTCCCCTTCAAATCCGAGTCACACTGCAGGTTATTATTTCAAGTTTGATGTTGACGGGCAGATCAATGGTATTCAAGGTGAATGGCGAGCAAAAAACTTTGAAGTATTTCTCTTGTTCACCCAAAAACCTGAAAGCGTTGCTGAAACTCCCGTTAACAGTGCCGTTATTTTATCTTTTGAATTGCTACACGTCTGTGACATGCTGGGTAGCGCACACATTATTTCAGACAGGGGAAGTGAGCTGTATCACCACCAGCGAGTTGCGCTCCCACAATGACAGCTTCAACTTGAAAGAGCGTTTGCTGTCATAATACTGCGTGACAACTTTGTTGCACCTTTGTAGCCTTTTACTGCTTGTAGCTGGTAGTTATTTGGGGGGCAGTGGCGTCATTAGGCCTATTTTAGGGGGCTTCAGCCCATCTAAAATGTTCTTAATCCCCGCTAAATAATTTGATATATTTCTTTTAATTGATTTTAGTTTTAATTTTTTTTTTACAAAAAAATCTCTGACAAATTTCATATAATACGACAAAAGCAGGCTAATAAGAAGCCAATAAGCAGGCTAATATTAGCCTACTACTACTAGTAGTAATAATCAGAAGGATAATGATGATAGTAGTAATAATAGGCTAATTAATAATATAATAATGATTATTATATAATTGATCACTGTACACTGGACAGAATGGTTGCAGAGCTTGAGCAGCGGTTTTGCAGTGTAGATTGTGTGTACTTGTGTCAATTTAATGGTGGCTTCAGCCCCCCTAAAATGTTCTTAAGCACCCCTAAATAATTTGATATTTTTTTATAGATTTTTTTTTATGTGTTATAGATTTTTTTTTTTTTTACAAAAAACATCTCTGACAAATTTCATATAATAGAGCAAAAGCAGGCTAATAAGCAAGCCAATAAGCAGGTTAATACTAGCCGTAATAATCAGAAGAAGAATAATGATGATAGTAATAAAAATAGGCTAATTAATAATATAATAATGATTATTATATAATTAATCACTGTCCACTGGACAGAATGGTGGCTTGAGCTTGAGCAGTGGTTTTGCAGTGAAATTAAAAAATTAAATAAAATTAAACAAAATTAAATAAAATTAAATAAAATTAAATAAAATTAAATAAAATTAAATAAAATTAAATTTTAAATTAAATTGAATAGAATGGTTGCAGATATTGAGCAGCGGTTTTGCAGTGAAATTTAAAAATAAAATAAAATAAAATAAAATAAAATAAAATAAAATAAAATAAAATAAAATAAAATAAAATAAAATAAAATAAAATAAATAAAATAAAATAAAATAAAATAAAATAAAATAAAATAAAATAAAATAAAATAAAATAAAATAAAATAAATTGAATAGAATGGTTGCAGATCTGGAGCAGGGGTTTTGCAGTGTAGATTGTGTGTACTTGTGTCAATTTAATGGTGTCCTCAAACAATTGAGTATTTCTACTAAATCTGTCCAAAAGTGGGAAAATTATATCCCAGTTCTTGTTCCTTATTTGTTTTTTGGATTTTTTTTTTAATGTCTGCTACATTCATTAATATTCTGTGCATCTCCAGGGGGCTAAGCCCCGCCCCTGTCCTCAGAACCTAGTGAGTTCACCCTCACTAAATGGTTTTGAAGCCACTGCGATGTCATTAGCAATGAGGTAGGCTACAGCGATTGCTGTTTCTTCAGATCCGCCAACAGTTACATAATTCACCATTCACCAGCTTGACTTATATTCAGATCATTATGGTATTTCATCAAGTTCTTATCGCGGTCAGTCGTGTGTTAACGACAACCTGATCCAATTCTCTACTTCTTTTGTCCTTTTCCAACGTTTCTTTCCATCCTCGGTCATCCCCTTTCTTTTCATTCCTTGAATTCCCTCCCGTTCAAACCCC
This sequence comes from Doryrhamphus excisus, assembly GCF_030265055.1. NCBI lineage: Eukaryota > Metazoa > Chordata > Actinopteri > Syngnathiformes > Syngnathidae > Doryrhamphus > Doryrhamphus excisus. The sequence goes on along the minus strand of NC_080475.1, from coordinate 13,987,990 downwards.
CCAAGGGTTTAGGGGCCATTCGTGGCCCCATGAGAACCATGGCAATATTTCTACCCAGAGCCCGTTATTCACCATCCACCTTGTAACCATCCCATGAGAGAGCCCTCCACAACTTAAAATAGAAAAAAAAAATCCCCCCAGCTCTTTTCTGTAGAACTGATGAATGAGCCAGGGCAGATGTGGATGAGAGGAGAGCAATTAAAAAAATCTCTCCTGCTCTCTTTTTTTTTTTGCTCTACTCAGCTTCCACAGGGAGTATGTGGAGAGATTGTGTCTGGCACACAGGAAAAAAACAAAAAAACAAAACATAAGAGAAAGCCTGTTTTGAAGACTGAATAACTGAAGACAAATGGACTGCAATCAAACACATTTGGTTCCATGGAGGACAAAAGAGTGTCAACACTAATGTGTGCAATGCTTTTTGTTATGACTCACAAGATAACAAAATAGCATCATCAGCTGGAGTCATCATTTGGTACCTGATAGAGAAAGGTTTTTCGGTTTATCCAATTTATTTTGGGGCATCTGGTTAGGATCTTGGGATCTGGTTAGGATGCCCCCTGGACGGCTCCCTGCTTAGGCTGCTGCCCCCGCGACCAAACCTCGGATAAGCAGTAGAAGACGGATGGATGGATAGCCATTCAAGATGATTGTTAGCTGAAAGACTTTTGATTGACATTGACTTTATCAATCAAGGCGGATGAGTGGTTAGCGCGCAGACCTCACAGCTAGGAGACCAGGGTTCTTTGGATGTTGGACTCTGTTTTTGTTATTGCTGATGTGAAAGGTAAAATTTAATCCTAACACCCATCAATTGCAATGCATGTATTCACCTCCTGTGTTTTATATGTGGTCTTTTTAATACATAGAAAAGTGATAAGGTAATGCAACAATCTGTAAGATAATTGTCAACGTCTTTCCACAATCATAATAAATAATGATCCTCAATAATTATCAGTGACCTCACAGCGAGGAGACCAGGGTTCAATTCCACCCTCGGCCATCTCTGTGTGGAGTTTGTATGTTCTCCCCGTGCATGCGTGGGTTTTCTCCCGGTACTCCGGTTTCCTCCCACATTCCAAAAACATGCTAGGTTAATTGGCGACTCCAAATTGTCCATAGGTATGAATGTGAGTGTGAATGGTTGTTTGTCTATATGTGCCCTGTGATTGGCTGCCGACCAGTCCAGAGTGTACCCCACCTCTTGCCCCCGGAGACAGCTGGGATAGGCTCCAGCACCCCCGCGACCCTTGTGAGGATAAGCGGTAGAAAATGAATTAATGTTTTTGGCCCATGTTACATCCATGCATCCAACTTCTTCCATTTATCCCAAATCGGGTAATGTTGCCCAGATCTCCCTCGCCCCAGCGGAGGTGTTCCTAAGCCAGTTGAGAAACATAGTCTCTCCAACTTGTCCTGGGTCTTCCTCATTGCAAATATATCATAAAATGCGGAAATAACACCTTTTACTTCAATACGTCCTTCTGTCTTTTCTGCTGTGTCCTGTGGGTCAGCAGAATCCGCTTCGAAATACTCAAAATAAGGTTTAAGGATCTCTCAACAATTCCCGAGAAATTTGGAGTATGTTCTCGGACTTCCGACCAAAGCATTCATTACATAATAATTGTAAAAAATGGCATAAATCATTAAATACTTCAACAAATAAATAGATTACATTAAATGAACTGGCATTTGTATTGTTTAATGACACATTTTATTAATTATCTAAAGATGAATTTATTGATTTAGTTAAAATTACTCATTTTTTGAAATATTTATTAATTTATTTTATTTTGTCCCATTTGGTCCGCCTCTTAGTTACTGTTCAATATTGCTACTTTCATAGTTTATTATAAGCAATGTTCCTTTCTGCATTATGTTGCTCTATTTATATTATTTATATGATTTTTTTTCCCACTGTACTACTCAAAGAGCCATTATTCCCCCCTGTGGAAAGGACCGACATTGTTTCCCCACCTCCCTGCCCTGTGGGGGGCCTCTGCCATGCGGTGATAAATTGATCCAAAACAAGAGGGCGCACAATGTAGGTCACACTCCAGGTGTTGTAGTCCTCCACTGTGTATTTATATATTAGTGAGTTCTGCTCACTCTTGGGTGATGGGGTGGCGTTTTGGGGGTGTCTGGCCCCTGTAGCGCTCCCCCAGGGGGTGTGTCGGGCACTTGGTATGATGCATGAGATGTTCATTGACCTTTATACACCTGTTCCTGTCGTGTCTGCCCAATACACAACAATGGACTCAGAATCAAACTCACAACCAGAAACAAGGTGATGCAGTACATCTCATTTATTATGGCGCTTCTTGATGAGTGTATAATAAGCAAGATGATAAATGATAATGATACAAGGTTTATGTGGACGCGGCTTTAATAGCAAGGGTTTGGCTTAGGTTTGCGCTTTTGAGCAAAACATAGCAACAAAAAGAAGAGAGCTGATTTTAGCACTATCATCCCCAGGCAGGCCGCTGGTCTCTGTCTGTTTGCTATGTTACCTGTTGGTCCTCATATAATTACAGTGGCTGCCCTCATCCATCATTGCATTGTTGCGCTGTACGCCGAGACCATTCATTGTTCGGGCTGGCCAGCGCCACACAAAGAAACGATAAAGTCTAAACAAGCGGCCTTCCGTAAAGAAAGCGAGGCTTTCTTTTTGTGTGTGTGGTTTGCAAAGACAGCAGAAAATGAAATATGGACTATTTAAAATCTTCCTTTGCTTAAGCAGCTTTGTTTCATAGGTTGGGTTCCTACTTATCTTATTCCACATGTCAACTTTGGTGTATAATTCCAGGAAAAGGTAGAGACTTTGTAGTGGGAAATTGCACATAAAGTAAAGCGGTGTATTGGAATCAAACTGTACAACATAGTGGTGGGAAAAACCATTCATTCCGGTTCATTCACTAAAAAGATCCGTTCATTTCGGTCAAATGGTTGTTAGCCTGTGATCTCCCCCTGTGTATAGACCCGGTCAGCCGTGTCGAGTCAGTCCGTTCACTCATGTTCACATTCGTTCCGACTCAACAGCGCAACAACACGTGATGACTAGCGGTGTGTCGGTCATGAATGAACGGGTCAATTTTATGAACGGAAAGAGCAATCTCTTGGTCTGTGTCTTTAAGTCAGCTAACCCCGCCCACCCACAGATGGAGGCGTGACGATTCGATAAGACAGGCAACCACGCAGATAGTCCCTCCCTGCAAAAGGAACGGTGAACTGACTCTCCAGCCAATCAACAAAAAAGCATTTTCAACTGAACGAACTGAACGGGTATTTTAGAGGCAGGGACCTCGTTCATTCCGTTCAAGAAAAAGAACTAGTTCTTTGAATCGTTCGTTCATGACCGGCACACCACTAGTACAACAGGGTGAAAAAGGTCTGTCCCAGTTGACCATTGGCTAAGATCGATCCCACATACTGTTGTTAGTAGGTATGAGCCGGATACTCTATAATAATTTGTTACTGATAATGCAGTTTTGGCAAATACGAGTATGAAATATATACATTTCATCAGTTTTCCAACTGATATTATATCACCAGTCATCACCCGAAACAAGCAGACAAAAAAAAAAACACTGTCTGTGACTGATGCACATTCGTGCCCGCTCTCCTGTTTAACATTCCTAGTTCCTAGTAATAAAACTCACAGTATTTCAGTGTGTGCAATCAAATTCTGAAACAGATTGAGTAAGGAACTCAAACAAGGCACCAAGATGAGCGATTTCAAGAAACAATACAAGCAGTTGATGAAGAGTTTTGAACTTGTTTTGTTATGTTTATCTCCATTTATTATTGTTTATTTTTTATTATACTGATAATTATTCATTCATTCATTCATTTTCTACCACTTTTCCTCACAAGGGTCGCAGGGGTTGCTGGAGCCTATCTCAGCTGTCTTCGGGCGAGGGGCGGGGTACACCCTGGACTGGTGGCCAGCCAATCACAGGGCACATATAGACAAACAACCATTCACACTCACATTCACAACTTGGAGTCGCCAATTAACCTAGCATGTTTTTGGAATGTGGGAAGAAACCGGAGTACCCGGAGAAAACCCACGCATGCACGGGGAGAACATGCAAACTCCACACAGAGATGGCCGAGGGTGGAATTGAACCCTGGTCTCCTAGCTGTGAGGTCACTGATAATTATTGAGGATCATTATTTATTATGATTGTGGAAAGACGTTGACAATTATCTTACCAGATTGTTGCATTACCTTATCACTTTTCTATGTATTAAAAAAGACCACATATAAAACACAGGAGGCAAATACATGAATTGTATTCCAACATCCAAAGACAGCGTAGCGTTCGATTTCCAGCATGTCACTTTTACATGACAAACTCATATATCTCGGAGTTTTTCTCCGTGCACAGTGGACCTATCCAGATACGATATTACCGAGATGAGTTTTGTGTGTGCGTGCATGCGCTTCAAAGTACTACTTAGTAACCTACTCTCTACTTTCAGACAAAAACATGGCATCACATGCTGACAGGAACATTGGCTGTCCAGGAGGTTAACACAAGTGAGGGCAGACACACAGATGCATGCACACACACACACCCACACACACTCTCACTCCATTGTTACACATCCACAGTGGCAGCTGTTTTGTTCAATAATACATAGCATGTCTTTCATAGCTTCTCTCCACATGCACTATACATTACAGAGGAGAACAGATGATGAGGGATTCGTCCAAGGCTGCACTTTCACAGTGGATGCCTTACTTTTACTGATCTACACAATAGACTATACTAGTATACTAGTATTTCGGCGTGTCTGCAGGCTGTCCTCACCACAATTTTACAGGATTTTTTTTATCAACAGTCAATACAGGGTTGATGCACAGTGGTGCTGCTGATGCGGGTGTTGTTCCTGCCGGGTGTTTTCCCATGCTGCCAAAATAGTCCTACAACCGGATGTAGTGATCCTGGTTGGGAGTTGTCACTTTCTCTCACCCTGGATGTTGTCAACAGTCATATTGTAGCGTTCATGCAGGTTTCTGATTGTGGGTTGGGGACAGTCCATAAGCCTGGCTATGATACTAGCCACGTTTACATGGACCCAAATATTCCAATTCCATTCAGGTTATTTGCTCAAATGGAAAGAATGTAACCTTTGTATACACCTCATTCCGAAAGAAAAGTGCCAATCCGAATGAATATATAATGGGATTCACAGGGGTGGAATATTCCTTTCCCCAATCCGATTGAGGTATCTTGTACCTGCTTAATCGGAAAGTTGTCAGGGTGCGTTCTTCTTCATGGTGTTTTTCTTCTTCTGTGGTTTATTGGCGGTTGGCAAGCAGCTTTCGTGTGCATTAGCACCATCTGTGGAACAGAATCTAAACCCTTCTATACGCCATTCACAAGTCCAGTTTTATTAAAAAAGAAAATATATATCTAGATAAAACATGTGCCGAGCTTAATTATAAAATATTAGCAAGATTGAACTTTATCTTTTCCTGTTCCCGGGTGCGTTCTTTCAGGGAATGCTGAGATATGACGTAAAACGCAGCTCGAGACGTTCTTCGATTTTAAAAAATGGTGGCAAGCAATCGTCACTGGACTGCTGCGGAAAGTTCGTTTTTGATTCAAACTAAATTTCAAGACTGGATGAACGGGAAAACTGGCAATACGGAGTTATTCCAACAAGTGAAAGAAAACTCAAGAAAGTCGGTATCACGTGATGTTGATGTTTACGTTTTACTACATATGCCCCATTGACTATTCTGGTTGATTATAGCGGCGCATGTAGACTAGAGATTGGAATATTCCTTTCTATGTATACCATTGCTTTTGGAAAAGTCATTCGGAAAGATTCCATTCGAAAAGAGAAAAACTCCTCATGTAAACGTGGCTATTGTAGCTCAAACTGGCCTCCATGCATGGAGCCCTTGTTCATGTGATAAAACATGGCATGATGCCGTTCACTGGACTAACAATGCTGGCCTTTTTTGGGCCTTTTTATATATATATATACACGTCCCTAAAACCAATCCTCAAATTATGCACCCGCTGAGTATTGCCCAATATGGGGACAATATGCAAAGTAAGTATGTTTTGTATGACTCTCGGCGGTTGTTTACGATCCAGTAGCGGTGACGCTTAGTGACGTCATCATCCAACGAAGCGTGTCCAGGGGGAAAACACATACTATATGTTTATACTAACTTTGGTGGAGAGCACTGGATTTAGTCTGCACAGGTGGCGAGGTGCGTGGTCACATGGGCTCCTACGCAGTAGGAACGAGCGAGTACACCACTATCTGTATCTATTCACCCATCTAAATTGATTGGATTGTGAATGATGGCTAAAATTTCAAAACAAGTGCAATTCCCCTTTAATTCCCCGTCAGTCACTAATGCCACACTATTATTTATAAATTGTGTACAGCATATCACGCCTTGGAGCAAACCATTACTTTCAAGATTAGAGTCTGAATGATTCAAATGAACCAAGGTTGGACTATTGATTTGAATGAGGGAAATAGCCACCACTCAGATGCCTTCATAGATTAACTTTGTTATGCCTCACGGGCGAAAACAGCACTTGAGAAGGCTTAAATAAAATCACTCGGAAGGAAGGCACATATGATTTGAAACAAAACAGAAAGCTTATCCGATTTTTATCCTATTTTCCAAACACCTGAGGAGGAGCCAGTTAATGAAAAGATTATTATGATGGAGTTAGTGAAAGGCAGTCACAAACTATCTTGAATTGTTTATTCCAAAGGAGTGCAGAGGGGAGGGACACAAATCAAACAGTAATCAAACAAGCCATAAATTGAAAAATGTGGTTGTTTTGAATGCTGTCTAATGATCATCAATAAGTAATTTATGGGAGTCATTCAAGCGTACTTTGGTACGGCGTGATGCATTCGGACAAAGTGGTGCGGCATTGTCACCTAATAAATGAAATGGCAAAACTTGTTTCCGCTAGATAATTACAATTCACTGCCTGATGACATTGAAGTCTCCTAGTAGATCACCCGAGTTACCAGTGGGGATGATGTCCAGCAAAGCTCTGATGGACTCTGCTGTTTGGTGCATTAGGGAAGTAACCCTCTGATTCACTTGGTTGACTCCAACCATCCATGGTTCTTTACGTGCGTCTCATTCATGCATGGATTTTGCTTTCATTGTAACACTGGTCCATGTTTTTGGTGTGGTTTGTCTCACTTGATCTCACTGTGAACGCTAGCTGGACCAGAACTTCTCTCAAGCGAAACAGCGTTCGAACGATTGTATGAATGCACCCTAAAACATCTAAAACTTTCGGGCACCAATAGCCACGTTTACATGAGGAGTTTTCTATTTCTGAATGACCTTTCCGAAAGCAATGGTATACATTGTATATTGTATATATTGTACATAATATTCCAATCGCGTGTCTATATACGGCGCTATAATCAACCAGAATAGTCAATGGGGCATACGCAGTAAAACGTAAACATCAACGTGATCACGTGATACCGACTTCCTTGAGTTTTTCTTTCACTTGTTGGAATAACTCCGTATTGCCAGTTTTTCGTTCGTCCAGTCTTGAAATTTAGTTTGAATCAAAAACAAACTTTCCGCAGCAGTCCAGTGCCGATTGTTGGCCCTCAATCGGATTGCGGAAAGGAATATTCCACCCCTGTGAATCCCATTATATATTCATTCGGATTGGCACTTTTCTTTCGGAATGAGGTGTATACAAAGGTTACATTCTTTCCGTTGGAGCAAATAACCCGAATGGAATTGGAATATTTGGGTCCATGTATACGTGGCTAATGATAATTTTCTGAATTTTCCTTTATAAGATTTTCTGGCCAGGATAATTCACTATTTGGATTCGGCACGGAAAACGGTACTCACCCCGGAAGCGCTGTCATTACATTTCCTGGTTACTCATTGTTTGTCTTCCTGCATTGAGCTTCCACAAATTTCAAAAATCACAAAAAAAAACACAAATCAGATACAGATAGAGGTGTACTCACTTATCCGTAGTGTCAAGCTTTGGATGGATGGATGGATGGATAGATAGATATAGATAGATAGATTTCCTTTATTGTCATTGCACAATAACACAGCAGTGAAATTGCCAATGAAATGTCATTGCCTGGATCCCGTATAATAAATAATTATGATAATATTAAGTATTACAGTGGCGCAATATTGAAGAACAATGGACACAAAATGACTACTTTTGAAAGTTAAACAGAGGTCTGTTCAAGAAATATATATATATATATATATATATATATATATATATATATATTATTGTGAATTTAAGCATGAATGTAATAATTGTTTCACACATTATGCGGTGTTACTCAGCAATAGTAGCCTAATCACTATGATAACTATGACAAAAACTGAACATATTATTGACTTTAAATGGAACACTTAATATTATGGACTTCAGCATCATCTGTCTTTTCACAGAATGAAGAGTCATTTTGCATTAGTGAGTAAAGTGGGATAGTTCAGAGGGGAGTGATAGATATGGGAGATGGTGCGTTGAATATTTGTGTGTGTGTGTGTGTTAATATTGAAGGCACAGAGAAGGAGAGAGCCTTGTCAACCAACATGGGTCATGAAAAATGCATGGAGGTTGTGGTGTCATTTTGCTACACAGGCAAGGTTTTTCAGAGCGTTGGCTGTCTGCAACAGGCCTCAGCCTTTCATAACGCTACAGCTAACTTTATTGCTCTGGCTGTCCTCCTCCAAACCTTCACTTCACTGCCAAAATCTGTACTCTTGTTCCTATGTGATGTCTTCATTGAGAATATCTCTAATGGGACAAGAGTACTAATAATATATCTTTCTGTTTTGGCACAACAATCTTATTTCTTAGTAGGGCGTTTAAAGTGAAAGATGAAAGACAAGCCTTTGGAATGGAAACACGGCTATGTAAACTCATAAAAGTAATAATTTTAGTGGTTTCAATGTTCATGTAACCCTAAAACTCAATATGTAAAAATGCACAAAAATCTGACATCTAAGAGATGCACTTTTTCCTGATCCCATCTATCCTGGTCACTCCCGATGAGAAATTCAGCATCCTCATATCTGCTACCTCCAGTTCTGCTTCCTGTCTTTTCCTCTCTAGACCAGGGGTCGGCAACCTTTCCTATCAAAAGAGACATTTTACCTCATTGCTCACTAAAGGAAAATAGACTGAAGCTGCAAAACATAATTCATAAACAATATCTTATAAACTTTCAAAAGTTTATACCTGATGCCTGAAGAAAAACATGTGATTGACTGCCAGATTTAGAGGGAATTTTGGGGTATCAAAGTAGTTCAGAGGAGAAAAAGCGGAGTTGATCAATTAATCTTGCTAGTATCGGATATTGCTAATACGCAAGATAAATGTACATAAATATCTGTGTAAATTACATGTAAACTCTGTTTACGTTTGTTGACAAATATGTTTACTCTGGCCTCTACAAGTTTGGGTGTTGAATACTTTAGCATTGCAAAGGGAGCCACAACAAAGAAGCTGAAGAGCCACATGCGACTCTGGAGCCGTGGGTTGCTGACCCTTGGTTTAGTTAATATGACCATTTAATCTTTGACCTTTTTAATGATTTTAATCCGGAACAAAAGGCAGTGGTGTCATTTGCAAATAATACATCATTGATGTACATCAATGACATACATACATCATTGACCATCATTTTGGTCCCAGTATTGACCCCTGGGGTACTCCACCAGTTTGGGTGTTGAATACGTAAGCATTGCGAAGGGAGCCACATGCGACTCTGGAGTCGTGGGTTTCTGACCCCTGCTGATTTGTATACCCTTTTGGTGAGAGTCCCCTTTTTTTTAAAAAAAAATGATCTACATTGTTCTTAGAGAACCTTTTCTAACATTTTTCTAGCATATGAATATGTTTTTTTTTTAAGTTGACTGACATTTTATTTTAAAAACTCATTGGTATGGGCTTGTCTATTCCTGTCGCTTGTCAGCTGGTGGTCATGCTTGTCATCTGTGTTGCCGTATCTGCATCTGCTAACTGATAATCATTGTGACACACGGAGGCCCTCACAGCCTTGACCTTGTCTGCTGTACTAAATTCATCTCCAACAACTATTTGGCCCACGTCACTCGCAAAAGGTAAGCTCCAAGGCTGTAACTATCCATAAAGTAAATATATCTGTCCTTAAAATGTTCCTGTCTTTTAACAAATCAGTCTCCCTATTTTAGCCCTTAATCCAAATCCAAAACCAAATTACTTAGACAAACTAAACTTTCTGCATATATTTTCAGTGGATAATTATTTTTTGTTTCAGCGTCTTGCCTGGTGCTTTTTCTTTAAGGTGCTTTTTTTTGTGGTGAAAAAAGTTAGCTAGATATAACTTGTGTGCCGACCGGTCTATTAAGAACCTTTCTGTGGCCTTCCAGTCTGAAATCAAATGCTTTTTAAATGCAAATGGAGGCCAGTGGAAGTACGAGGCAGCACATTAACTTTCCTCTCAGATATTGTCTGCAGTATAAAAAAGTTTAGTCTTTAATTCATGTACTTCTCTTCAACTTCTTCTACTGCAAATAAGCGGTTCTTTTTTGTTTAAGGTACCAGTTTGGTCGGGATTTGTGGAACAAGTGTTTTAATTATTGTATAACCTTTTTGATTTGTCTCATTGGACATAGAGTTTTCCTTCATTATAAAGCACGGTAATGGTTTTATTTCATTTGAACATGCATCAGATTACAATTGAATGCATCACATAATCAGTTCACAGTTCCACATGTCCAAAAGGAGTAGGAAGAAGCAAAGCTTATTAAATCCTACCCCTCCATCTGGTACTTTTACAATCAGTAACTGTTACATTTGTTCACTTCCTGCTTTTTCCCAATATAATTTAAGTATTTTTTTTTTACTTTATTTTACTTTTATTTAATTTTTTGTCACGTACCAAAGTAGGAGGTGATATGACCATCCAATGACATAATGGGTACCATAGTAAGTGTCAATATAGTGATATATATAGCACATCATGACTGGTTCAAGACTCTTCATCCTTGTATTTAGCAAACATCAACTGCTTGTATTGTTTCTTGAATTGGCTCATCGTTGTGCATTGTTTGACTTCCTTACTCAATCCATTCCATAGTTTGATTCCACATACTGAAATGCTATGGCTTTTTAACGTAGTCCTAGCATATAAGTGTTTCAAATGTAGTTCTTCCCTGAGATCATATTTCTCCTCTCTTGTAGAGAAGTATTGGATGACATTTTTAGGTAATTGGTTATTTTTAGCTTTATGCATTATTTTAGCTGTATTTGTGATTTTAGAAATAAGGAGTTAGTATGTTCTCTGTAGGCGGCATTATGAATTATCCTTATTGACCTTTTTTTGCAGTACATTTAGCGATTGAAGATTGCTTTTATAGTTATTACACCGTATTTCCACACAATAAGTAAGATATGGTAGAACCAGCATGGCCTTATCACAAAATAAATACAGATTTTATCAATATTAGAGACCTGTAGACATGAAATAACACCCCTATAGTCAACTTTATACTGTTATTCTTTGTTTGCATGAGCATGGGATCACTGCAGGGCCACAAGAGATGACCACGGCTTTTAGCACAGCAGTGTTTCAAACAGAGCAGCGAAAAAGGACAAAGTAAGAAGCCAACAACTTACCACTTCCACACGGAATGGGAGGAGCAATTTTTTCATCAGTGAGGACAGGAGCCAGTGATGACCTATGAAAAAACAAACTTGTCAACCCAATTGAAATAGCAGGACACCAATATAAAGAGTCTGACTCACAATTAACTTAGCATGTTTTTGGAATGTGAGAACATGCAAACTCCCAAGCGGAGAATCAAACCCAGGTCTTCCGATCTCCTGACTGTGTGGCCTCCATACTAATAGAGGTCATATTTTACCCCGAAATGTTAAATTATAATGACCTCAGGGGCGTTTGACTTTAAAGGTTCCTCTGGAACTCAAAAAAAGTTCTTCAACTTAAGCTCAAAGCTGCCGTACGGTCCAATCATAACCCTCCAAATCCGCTGATATTACATTTGAGTTTGCCCACTTATCTCTCAGTCGTTTGGCCGGGAGTCATTTGAGGCCCCGGTGCTCCGTTTGACTGCTCTATCACCTGATCGTTTTTGTCAGCCTCTCCAAACCAAATGTTAAGTTGCCTTTCCAAAAGCTCCGAGCAGCTTCCGCTTAGCACTGGATGACTCCGCGAGGCCCCATGCTGCTTCCAGTACGCCGGCGTTGCCTGCAGCCAAGCCACGAGTGATGCAAAGAGCGAGAGCTGGAGCGCTGGGAAAGAGAGAAGACGGTAGATGAGAGGTCGGAAGAGATGAAAAGGATGACAGCGGAGGAGCGACAGAAGGGGATGGAGGAGTGTGTGTTGGGGGATTTAGTGCTCTGAGATGACTGCTGTATCTCCTCAGGTCCTTTGCAAGCTTTCCAGTGCTTCCCTTCATCCTGCTGAGCCACAAGCTGAGATGAAAGTGTGGCGACTGGAGAGGAAAGGTGAGGAGAGATCCTGCAGAGATGGTTCACATCGTGAGGGGAGAGTTAGTCAGCATCAAGGAAAATTAGCTTCACTTTAGGGACATTTAATGAGCAAGGCTGCTTTGAATGTAGAATATAAAGAGATTCATTTATTCTTTTATTTTCAACAACTGCATGTGAAGAGAATTTTACGTTGAAGGCGATCATCTAGCGGATTTTGTTGTAGTCTGCTGGTGGATCTTGGCAGCGTAGAATGGTGTCGGAAGGTCCACTGTTGCCGGCGGGTTTCAGGGGGGGGGATGAACTGCTGCATGCTGGGAATAGAGCACGCGTTTGGGGGCTCATTTGCTTTGGGGCGGGAGTGATGCCATAGTAGCAACAATGAAAGGAGGACAGAGACCGGCGGCTTGTGTGCAAGGGAATGGTAATGGTAATGGTAATGTATGTGATATGGTAATACAACATTGTAACAACATTTATTGGGTTTTATTGCATCTCTGTTCAGTGTCATCCATCTACAAAGCTGGATTGCAATCATTTGCTAAGATTTTGTGTAATTGTGTTAAATAAAACAATAAAACACCAACCAATCATTCACTAAATTATAGCACTTAATTCAAAATCAAACTGAAGCAAAAAGTGATTTAACACAAGTGAAATTCTTGTTAAATTATTACAAATCAAAGAAAAAATATATATTTTAAAAAATCAGACTAAGACAATAAGATTTTTCCCACAATTTTTTGTTGTGGAAATAACTTCTTTATAATTAATGGTAATGGTTTTATTTCATTTGAACATGCATCAGATTACAATTGAATGCATCACATAATAAGTTCACAGTTCCACATGTCCAAAAGGAGTAGGAAGAAGCAAAGCTTATTAAATCCTACCCCTCCATCTGGTACTTTTACAATCAGTAACTGTTACATTTGTTCACTTCCTGCTTTCCTAATATAATTTAATTTGTTTTTTTTTTACTTTATTTTACTTTTATTTATTTTTTTGTCACATACCAAAGTAGGAGGTGATATGACCATCCAATGACATAATGTGTACCATAGTAAGTGTCAATATAGTGATATATATAGCACATCATGACTGGTTCAAGACTCTTCATCCTTGTATTTAGCAAACATCAACTGCTTGTATTGTTTCTTGAATTGGCTCATCGTTGTGCATTGTTTGACTTCCTTACTCAATCCATTCCATAGTTTGATTCCACATACTGAAATGCTATGGCTTTTTAACGTAGTCCTAGCATATAAGTGTTTCAAATGTAGTTCTTCCCTGAGATCATATTTCTCCTCTCTTGTAGAGAAGTATTGGAGTATTGTCCCTATTGGACATTTTTGGGTAATTATTATTTTTATTATTTTTTTTTTTAGCTTTATGCATTATTTTAGCTGTTTGAAGATGAACTATATCAGCAAGTTTAAGTAGTTGTGATTTTAGAAATAAGGGAAGGGAATTGTGGGGCTGTTTGGTTCTAACATTTGAAGAAGACGACTTTAAAGGTTTTATTTCCCAGGAGGAGGAGGACAGCGATCATTTTAAAAAATGTCCTAAAAATCTTTTTACGTTTCTCACTCTACAATTTAGAAATGACAGTAAGTCAAGATCTTATGTCCATATTATTAAATGAATCCTCTCCGATGCTCAAAGATACTATCTTTATTTTTCATGATGGCCGCTGCGTTGCAGCAGCTTGGACCAGGCATGCAGCCAATGTTGATTTCTCCACAGAGTGTCTTGCAATATCTAATTTCTCTGTCTGCCACCAGACGAGTCTGCCTCGCCTCCTTGAGAGACATAATGGAAGTTCAAGTTGAGAAGTTAACAAAGAACAAAAGTGATGACGGAAATATTAATCAAAGCTGAACGGCTTGCATATCTCAATATATGTTTTATATATCTCGATATAAAACTTGTCAACGGCAGTTGTGGAGGTTGCTTGGCAACAGGTAAGTACTTTGTGAGGTCATGTGAAAGGATACCTTCTTCAACAACAACAACAAAAAAATGGTATTGAAGGACTGTAGAAGCTTTTATATGATTTTGTCAATGTGATGCAGAGGTGGGGGGGGGGGGGGGGTGTAATCGGAAAGCTACTGATTCCGATCCCAATGCTTCAACCTTAATTGATGCTGAGCTGCATGGCATGGCAGTTTTTGCTCTTTGTGAAAGAACCGTGAGGTCATGTTGGTCAAAACTATTTAGAAAATGCTGTACATGTTTTGTCTTACAAGAGTACACCCCTTACATTTCTGCAAACATTTTTTTTAATGGTATATACCGTATTTTCTGGACTATAAGTTGCTCTCTCTGGAGTGATGAATCACGCCTTTCCATTTGGCAATCTGATGGACGAGTCTGAGTTTGGAGGTTACCAAGAGAACGGTACATTTGGGACTGCATTGTGCCGAGTGTCAAATTTGGTGGAGGAGGAATTATGGTGTGGGGTTGTTGCTTGGCGCCTTAGTTCCAGTGAAAGGAACTTTGAAAGTTTCAGGATAACAAAACATTTTGGACAATTCCATGCTCCCAACCTTGTGGGAACTGTTTGGATTGGGTAACTTCTTCTTCCAACATGATTATGCACCAGTGCACAAAGTAAGGCCCATAAAGACATGGATGACAGAGTCTGGTGTGGATGAACTTGACCAGACTTGACCTGAACCCAATAGAACACCTTTGGGATGAATTAGATGCCAGGCCTTCTCCACCAACATCAGTAGCCACGTTTACATGAGGAGTTTTCTCTTTCCGAATGACCTTTCCCAAAGCAATGGTATCCATGGAAAGGAATATTCCAATCTCTTGTCTACATGCGTCGCTATAATCAACCAGAATAGTCAATGGGGCATACGCAGTAAAACGTAAACATCAACATCACGTGATACCGACTTCCTTGAGTTTTTCTTTAACTTGTTGGAATAACTCCGTATTGCCAGTTTTTCGTTCGTCCAGTCTTGAAATTTAGTTTGGATCAAAAACACACTTTCCACAGCAGTCCAGTGCCGATTGCTCGCCTCCATTTTTAAAACTGAAGAACTTATGGAGCTGTGTGTTACGTCATATCTCAGCATTCGCTGAAAGAACGCACCCGGGAACAGGAAAAGATAAAGTTCAATCTTGCTAATATTTTACAATTAAACTCGGCACATGTTTTATATAGATATATATTTTATTCTTTAATAAAACTGGACTTGTGAATGGCGTATAGAAGGGTTTAGATTCTGTTCCACAGATGGCGCTAATGCACACGAAAGCTGCTTGCCAACCACCAATAAACAACAGAAGAAGAAAAACACCACAAAGAAGAACGCAGTCTGACAACTTTCCGTTTGAGCGGGTACAAGATACCTCAATCGGATTGGGGAAAGGAATATTCCACCCCTGTGAATCCGATTTATATATTCATTTGGATTGGCACTTTTCTTTTGGAATGAGGTGTATACAAAGGTTACATTCTTTCCGTTTGAGCAAATAACCCGAATGGAATTGGAATATTTGGGTCCATGTATACGTGGCTTGTGTGTTACCTCACCAATCTGGAAGAATGGTCCAAAAATTCCGATAAAAACACATAGCTGCTTATAGCTTAAGTAGCACTTAAGTTCATACTTAAGTGAGTCAATACTTTCCGAAATATCAGTTTGACTGACTTTGATGATTTGATGAAAAGGGGTATTGTGTTTTTTTTTTTTCATCTTTTTAGTGGTGGTAATTCATCAGCACTGCACCTGTTGCAACCGATGGGGAGGAAAGACGCCAACTGAAAGTGAGTGCCATTTTATTTCCCCTGCTGGTCATCATTTATTGAAGCTTCATGAAGACAGGATGAGCAAAATCGCTGGTCAACGGCCAACTCACTTCCACTGCTTTTGGCTCCTCTCCATTGTCTCCCTCTCTTGTTATCTCTAATCTTTTCTCCGACTCTTCCTCCCTGTCATCCTCTCCGATAGTCTCGGGAGAAACAGAGAGAGTCTTAGCACAGTTTAATCTCCAGCTGAGAGCTAGCAACACGGGAGCCAAATCCAGCCTGACTTTGTCGTTTATTCTAAGTCGGTATACGTAGCGTAGTGGACGGAGTGAGTGTTTGTGTTGAGCGGGATCGGGGTGATTGAACTGCCAGAAAAGCCCCCCAGGCACAGAAAAAAGATGAGAAAAAAAAAAGGGGAGAGTGATTTTTCACAACAAGTGCGAGTCAAACTGGGTAATTTGATGCCTTGAGATATTTGAAGTCCGGCGGTGCTGTAGTTCCTACTCCGCTAAATGCTACAAGATGCCAAATAATAAACAGGAAGTCATTTAAATAAGAGCACAAGAAAGAAGAGTCTAGCATGGTTTTGGACAACAGCAAATATAAAATAATGGATGGTCACAATCAGTGCAGCAAAAGTTCGAAAAAGTCAGATGCCACCTGACCTTTCTGAAGAAAGGGGTCCTTAGATAAAGGGCGACTTTAAGGGGACTGATAAGGGCGGCTGTCTGCCCAAAGATGAGAGGATAGTCGTACAAAGGATGGGTTAGAAGGTACATAAGATTTTCTGAACTTCCATCAAACTAGTGATGTGTCGGTCAAAAAACGAAAGGGCTCTCAGAGTCGGCTCTTTGAAGTGAACAAGCTATGCGATTGGTCAAAATGTCTTTTTCAGAGCTCGTTCCTTGTTTAGCGTGTCAGGTTAAGAAGAACAACCCTTTTACCAAATAAAAGACACATCTGAGGAAAGGTACAAGGTAGAAAAAAAATGTAATTACCGATGTGATAATCTCTTGGAAATGTTGCAGTGGAGAGTATGAGAGTATTGAAACTGGAGATGAAGATGGAAGTGGCCCCTGAAGAAAAGAATGGAGGATTATAAAGGTAGGTCAGTCCTATTCAGATTGCAGACAACTGATATCCAAGTCAGATTCTCTACGGGGGGTCGAAATGTCTCGTCTTTGTAAGTTTTTTTTTTTTTTTTTTTAACATTTTGATTGATGGCTCACCTGTCAAATGAACGTAATACCCCAGAGGTTGAGGGCATTTGAATGGACGTGTTATCAGTCTAATAAAAAACGGGGGTGAAATCAAACATAAGCGCCGTACATAAGAACATTAAAAAAACACCAAGTTTATTCATTCATTCATTTTCTACTGCTAATCTTCATAAGGGTCGGGGGTGCTGGAGCCTATCCCAGCTGTCTTTGGGCGAGAGGTACACCCTGGACTGGTGGCCAGCCAGCCAATCACAGGGCACATATAGACAAACAACCATTCACACTCACATTCATACCTATGGACAATTTGGAGTCGCCAATTAACCTAGCATGTTTTTGGAATGTGGGAGGAAAACCACAGTACCCGGAGAAAACCCACGCATGCACGGGGAGAACATGCAAACTTTATATTTATATGAGAACAACTTTAATCACAAAAGAGCCTCAAAGGGCTTTACGACTAAGCAACAATAGACTGAAATAGACGATAGACGTCATCCCTTGATCTGAACCCCCATCTGGACAAAGGAAAAAAAAAAAGAAACCTTGCGACGGGACCATAGAAAGGGGGAATCCTGCTTCCAGGGTGACCAGGATGCAATGGATGTCCAGTTGTCAACATATGACGCAATAAGGTATATACAAAGTACATTCAAATAGAATAGAATACATAAGGAGTATGACTCGTGTATGCTAAATACGCTTCAAGCAATTTCCCTTGTGAATCAATAAAGTCTAAGTTGTGATGGAAATGTTATATTTTAGCATTATAAGTCATGAATGTATACAGTATTTCTGCTTTCCTAACACCTTGTTGTGACTATCTGCTTGTGGCTTGAGCCCCTCTGTCTCCAAAACAAATTTCTCCAATGGCGTTTCCATGTCAACAGTAACCCGGGATACATCCTTGCACCTGATAAAGTCCTGATAATGTTTGTGTAACTCTGTGAGGGACACTCAAATGTTTGTTTCAACAGAATAACTGGAATTGCATCCTGTAAAATGATTTGCAGTTTATGTGATTATTAATTAAAATACACATACTCATTTGTGTTGCTGCACGTTGGTTGAGTGGTTAGCATGCAGACCTCACAGCTAGGAAACCAGGGTTCAATTCCACCCTCGGCCATCTCTGTGTGGAGTTTGCATGTTCTTCCCGGGTACTCCGGTTTCCTCCCACATTCCAAAAACATGCTAGGTTAATTAGCGACTCCAAATTGTCCATAGGTATGAATGTGAGTGTGAATGGTTGTTTGTCTATATGTGCCCTGTGATTGGCTGGCTGGCGACCAGGCCAGGGTGTACCCCGCCTCTCGCCTGAAGACAGCCGGGATAGGCTCCAGCATCCCCTGCGACCCGAGTGAAGATAAGCGGAATAAAATGAATGAATAATTTTGAAAAATAATAGCTGTTTGGTGTTGGAATGTCAGTGGTTCGAGTGGTTAGCGAGGCCACACAGCTAGGAGACCAGAATTCGATTCCACCCTCGGGCATCTCCGTGTGGAGTTTCCATGTTTTCCCCATGCATGCGTGGGTTTTCTCTGGGTACTCCAGAGAAAACCTCCGGACCGCCTCTTGACCAAAGACAGCTGGGATAGGCTCCAGCACCCTCTGCGACCCTCGTAAGGAAAAAGTGGTAGAAAATGAATGAATGAATTTGTATTACAGAAATAATATTGACAAAGCATACAACTTTGGACCGCTACCTTTCATGTCCGCCACTTAAGTTAAAGTAGGAAGTGTCTTAAACCGCTTTTTTGTTTAGAACCTACCCCAGCTGTGATTATTATCACTATTATTATCATTCATTATTTTTTTCAGACCACAACGCATAGCTTTGTATGCTGAATTGTACTTGTGTTGAACTTAAATGTGTATTTTATTAGAAAACCTGAATATAATTAGAAGGCCTAATTTCCTCACATTAACCCAAATGTCTGACAGTATTAGGTCTTAAAAGAGGTAACACTTAGGTAATACTTACCTGGTTTATAGGCTAGCCCTTGGCTTCAAAGTGAAAGTTGTTTTCTGACATAATGTACAAAAAAAATAAACCTGTGAAATAAGAAACAATTTCTCATTTTCTTCAATGTCTTTTTAAGAACTGTGCCTTTGATCAGTGAAACATGACGGCGAGCTTTCCATCAATTGAAAACCTCATGGGACGTAAGTTGTTGAATCAGTCTGGTCTTGTGCTCTATTTTTGCAAAACAATCACTTACAGGGTTTACATCGGTCTGCTTGAAACAATTATTACATTTTCTTGCAAAAAAAAAAATGTCTCTCACCATAACTTGACTGCATCCTGCATGGAATTTAGTAGGAAACCATACAAAAAATGTTTAGCATTAGATCATTTTAAGCAACATTAGTGCTCCTGATTTGATCTGATTTTTCACTTTTTGTATTAAATCCTACTAAATTCTACAGATATCAGGCTCATATAGACATACTGGAGTCAAACATGTGCATACTGGAAACCCCATTTCATTTTAACCCTCATAAAACCACAAAATGAAGCAAAGAGAAAAGGCCTTCGACATGTAAACAAAAACAGTAAAACTACATTTCAGAATCTTTTCACAAAGCACATTCACATTGTAAGAGTCTTACAGTTTCAACTGCAGATTGGAATATAAATAAAATATTTCTCTAAGCACTTCTGTCCGCAAAAAAAAACAGGTCCGTAATTTAGAATGAGACTAATTAAACATTATAGATAAGTCTTCTTCCTATGAAGCGGTACGATTCAGTTTGCAAAACGTACTGCTTGGTGGGAACAAGGCGTGCCCATAAAGTTAGCAGAATGTAACAGGAGCACCAGTCCTGTATACGTCATACGGTGTTGCTGCTACTGGTACATGCCCAAAGTATCAGTAAAGTTCTATCAAGCCTAATCTAATCTAGACGCTGCATCAGTAGCCCCTTTTACACAGTTTCTGTTTTAGCCATTTTGCTGTTCTGTGCAAACAGCATGAATACGAAATGGAAATACTGAGACGTTCCACCCATATTGCGTCATATAGAGGTAGTAACTCAACCAGGATGCCTACATCGATATTGAATGTGAGGTTAAGGAGGAATTACAGGAGGGGTGTTATATATATATATATATATATATATATATATATATATATATATATATATAGATTCCACATTAGCCCGGCTTTGCTGGGTTCTGTGTGAAAAGCTAAATCTGGTTTATTGCAGACCAGGGGTCTCGTTGAAAAGTGTATATAGAATTATGGAAAACAGAAACCCAAAATCTGCGTAGCTTCATAAATAGGACCCCTGATGTAGCGACCTTGCAGGATATCTGTGTAAAAGGGGCTGGTAAACAGAATTATCCACCGTGGATGGATTCTGAAAAATGAACAGCACTGACTTGTCGACATGTTGTACTCATTAAATATAGAAATTCTGCAATTTATGTCTATTTTTCCATTTACGGATTTTTTTCCCCCCAAAGTCTCACTAAGCATGACAACATTTTCTTAACACATTTCATCTAAACATTAAAAAAAAGTATCTTTGCACTAAACAACATTCAAAGTAAAACATGGCACAGAACATCTTTTCCATGTGTTTTTTTTTTTTTAGGTTTTCACATTTTTTTTTACTTGGAAATATCAAATCCTGTCAAACCTATCAATTTATACATTAAATGCAAAAACCATCTCTTTCAACTCAGAGGTCTGTATTTATATATTTATAAATGTGTTCATATATCCTTTGCTCTCTTTTGATTTAGCTTTTGTTGTGCAAATTCAGCAGTAATACGAGCGGCACAGCACTAAGGACAGGAGGCAGTATGGTGGGGATGGAATTAAACGTCAAGGTAAACCATAAGCAATAAAACGGTTTGGACTGTAATGACTCCTTGTCGGTTGGTAGGGAGTTTTGAATCGGAGTGTGAGGAAGAGTTTTTCCCCACAGGAAATGATATCCTCCTATGTGTGTCCACCCTGAAAATGGCAACAGGAAAGGGAAAAAAAAACGGCATCAAGTATCCTGGTTTCTTTCGTTTGCTCACAGTTTACGGCTGTTGCATTTGCACCCGATTTAGGTCCTGATTGCGTCCAAACAACCCAACTGTTGCCCTCTGCTGGACTGGAGTCAACACACGCCGTGTGAGTGGTTTGGTTCATCCGTTTGTGGCTCAGTCTTAAATAAGAAGTGAACTTCATTCATTAAAGCTCACCTCTGTTGTCATTGAGCCGATTAAATTTACTTTTATTTGTCCGGGAGCGTAAAGTCGAGTGTTGGCCAGCAATCCGAGCAGAGGCGTTCCGCTGGTTTAACCCTCAGCTAGTCAACGCCATGGTGTCGATGACCTGCTCCAGCTTGCCACGTAGCCGCTGTCGCCGTGATTGCTCGTCTTTCTGTAATGCCGAGAGGAGCTGAAGAAAAATGGAGAAAAACATGAAATGATTATCATGCGTACATCTGAGTGTACGCTATCTAAAATTTGAATGAGATGTGTATATTTACACATCTCTTTGGTGGAGTACCCCAGGGGTCAACACTGGGACCAAAACTATTCAACTTGTACATCACTGATGTATTATTTGCAGATGATACCACTGCCTTTTGTTCTGGACTAAAATCATTAAAAAGGTCAAAGATTAAATAGTCATATTAACTAAACCAGGGGTCTGCAACCCACGCCTCCAGAGCCGCATGTGGCTCTTCAGCCTCTTTGTTTGGGCTCCCTTCGCAATGCTCAAGTATTCAAGTCAATCAAAATCATCGGAGACTCGAAATTTGCGCCGGATGTGAGCATGTCGCTGCACATTTCTTCAGGCATCAGGTATAAACTTTTGAAAGTTTATAAAAATTCACAAAATTACAAAATTCAAAAAGGTACAGAATCAGAGAATTAGTTTTCAACTGGGTCAAAAGCTACTTAGCTGACAGGAAGCAATACGTAAAGCCAGGAGAAAACACATTTCCACAGTACCCCAGTGGTGGAGTACCCCAGGGGTCAACACTGGGACCAAAACTATTCAACTAGTACATCAATGATGTATTATTTGTAGATGATACCACTGCCTTTTGTTCCGGAATAAAATCATTAAAAAGGTCAAAAATTAAATGGTCTTATTAACTAAACCAGGGGTCAGCAACCCACGGCTCCAGAGCCGCATGTGGCTCTTCAGCCTCTTTGTTGTGGCTCCCTTCGCAATGCTCAAGTATTCAACACCTGAACTTGTAGAGGACAGAATAAACATGTTTGTCAACAAATGTAAACATTTAAACATTTATCTTCTGTATTAGCAAGTTCCGATGCTAGCAAGAGTAATTGAAATTACATTTTTTCTCCTCGGAACTACTTTGATACCCCAAAATTCCCTCTAAATCTGGCAGTCAAACAAATCTTTTTCCTCAGGCATCAGGTATATACTTTTGAAAGTTCATAAGATATTGTTTATGAATTATATTATGCAACTCCAGTCTATTTTCCTTTAGTGAGCAATGAGGTAAAATGTCTCTTTTGATAGGAAAGGTTGCCGACCCCTGGTCTAGAGAGGAAAAGACAGGATGCAGAACTGGAGGTAGCAGAGATGAGGATGCTGACGTTCTCATTGGGAGTGACCAGGATGGATAGGATCATGAACGAGTACATCAGAGGGACATTACACGTTAGAAGCCAAAAGAGAAAGAAAAAATAAGGACTACAAATAAAATAGTCGAAAAATAAGCTGAATGCTCAAAATCCTGTCAAGAGTGTCAATTTTAGGCTCCCTGCTATTGAACAGAAAGAGGTTGATGTTTATGCGTCATCCCGCATCTGCATTCAATCTTATTGTGTGGACATGTGCTACTTGTATGCCATCATATAATATAAGAGACATGCTTGGGCATCTTACAGCTACAGCATACCTAAGACTGTCATGAAGGGAGCAGATGGTTTGAATAGAGCCAGCTGCAAGCAACTATCCTAATATATGGTAGCTTTTAATCACGGGGATGGAGAGGAAGGGAAGGGATGCAAAGAGGCTGATCGTCTTTCATCATGAAAACTGTGATAAAGTAGAGGAAATAGAAGGTTGATGGAAATATATATAACCACCCATCATGTGCTGTAGGAGTGTGATGACTCATGGAAAGGGGAGGGGGGGGGGGGCACAACTTTTGAGTGACATTTAAAGCAGGGGTCGGGAACCTGCGGCTTGTGACCTATTCAGTGCATTCATTCATTTTCTAGCGCTTTTCCTCACAAGGGTCGCAGGGGTGCTGGAGCCTATCCCAGCTGTCTTCAGGCGAGAGGCGGGGTACACCCTGGACTGGTGGCCAGCCTATCACAGGGCACATATAGACAAACAACCATTCACACTCACATTCATACCTATGGACAATTTGGAGTCGCCAATTAACCTAGCATGTTTTTGGAATGGGGGAGGAAGCCGCATGCACGGGGAGAACATGCAAACTCCACACAGAGATGGCCAAGGGTGGAATCGAACTCGGGTCTCCTAGCTGTGAGGCCTGCAAGCTAACCACTCGCACACCGTGCGACTAGTTAGGACTATTTAACTCATTCATTCATTCATTCATTTTCTATACCGCTTATCCTCATGAGGGTTGCGGGGGTGCTGGAGCCTATCCCAGCTGTCTTCAGGCGAGAGGCGGGGTACACCCTGGAGTGGTCGCCAGCACATACAGTATAGACAAACAACCATTCACACTCACATTCATACCTATGGACAATTTGGAGTGGCCAATTAACCTAGCATGTTTTTGGAATGTGGGAGGAAACCGGAGTACCCGGAGAAAACCCACGCATGCACGGGGAGAACATGGAAATTCCACACGGAGATGCCCGAGGGTGGAATTGAACCACCGTGCAGCTAGTTAGGACTATTTAACTCATATTTCATTCATTTTCTATACCGCTTATCCTCACAAGGGTCGCGGGGGTGCTGGAGCCTATTCCAGCTGTCTTTGGTCTGGGTGAAAACCCACGCATACACAGGGAGAACATGGTCTTGTAGCTGTGAGGTCTGAGCGCTAACCACTCATCCACCGTGCGGCTAGTTAGGACTATTTAACTCATTTTCTATACCGCTTATCCTCACGAGGGTCGCGGGCATGCTGGAGCCTATCCCAGCTGTCTTTGGTCTGGGTGAAAACCCACGCATGCACAAGGAGAACATGCAAACTCCACACAGAGATGGCCGAGGGTGGAATTCAACCCTGGTCTCCTAGCTGTGAGGTCTGTGTGCTAAACACTCGTTCACTGTGCAGCAGCCCGTATACAGTACAATGTTACAGAAATCAGTGTTAGAAAATGTGAAAAATATCAAATCATCAGCAAATTTATGCAGCACCAGAAGTTAAATTAATGATAAGTAGTATTTTATTTATGATAAAAAGGTTCTTGACCCTTAATTTAAGGCATCCATTAAGAACTATACCATGATAACCATCAGCTTCATGTAATATTGTCTCTGAAAGCTGAGATGACCTTCCACAAACAGAACCCCTCACCTCGTCTTTGTATTTGGTGATGTAAGAGTAGATCTCGTGCAGTGCAGACATGCTGTTGAACTGGCTGAGGTGCAGGCGGGACTGCTCTGCTAGGTAGGCACTCATGTCCTGATCGCTGATGGCAGGCATACGCGAGATATCAGAGTAATACCTGGAAGGGGAAGATGATGACGCAGTTAGAACCTCAATCCACTATTATTAACATGCTTACTGGGCATCATCAATAGGTAGGTCGCTTGTACTGAAATACTTCAACCACCAGCACAGTACTTCTCACCATCATGTCTGGAAGTTTAAGCAGCAGGAAAGGAAGCAGCCTTGAAAAGCTACTTGGAGATTAATAGAGTCACCCATGAAAGGCAACTACAGCAAGCATCAGTGGTGCATAACTTATCTGCAGCTGAGTAACATTACAGTGCTGAATAAAAGATGAAGAGAGGGGGGGCAAACTGGGGGGAAATGTTTGTAGTGAGCGGTAAATAACGTCACAGTTGGAACAAACCCTCCAATCACCTGTGTCTTTTCCATCTCAGTGCTTGATGAGGAGGATAAAAAGAAGAATGAAATCACAGGGAACTGTCCCTTTGCATATTGTATATTAATAAGCCGGGAATGCAAGATGCTGATTTGAAATGAAGGCAGAAACCAGAAAATTGCTTAGCATTTGTTTTAGCTGACGGTGTACTACAATATCAAGCTACCTGTTGGTACTTTTACTTATTCCACATCATTTATTATGAGGTTTTCTGTATGTATTTTAATGACGGTACCTTTCCACCCAGTTCTTGTAGTTAGGGATGTCTTTAGCGTAGAGGAGTTTGTTGGACGGTGAGTCTTTCCCCAGTTTGTGTTCGGATGTTGAACATGAGTCCATGAAGGTCTGGGCCACCACGGACAGACAGGCATCGGTGATGCTGTTCTTTTGGATGTCGAAGACAAACTGCGGGTTCTTGATGACGTTCACCCAGAACCTCAAAGGGAGGCTACAGAGATGCAGAAGAGAAAAGAGCATAAGATCTGGTTAACACATAGCATGGTGGAAAAGTGGTTAGCACACAGCCCCCGCAGCTAAGAAACCCAAGTTCAATTCCACCCTCGGCCATCTCTGTGTAAAGTTTACATGTACTCCGGTTTCCTCCCACATTCCAAAAACAACAAAATTGTCCATAGGTATGAATGTGAGTGTGAATGGTTGTTTGTCTAAATGTGCTCTGTGATTGGCTGGCCACTGGGATAGGCTCCAGCACCCCCACGACCCGGCTAAGCAGTAGAAAATGAATTAATGTTAACACATAAACAAACTATACTGTATATGAAAACAATACTGAAAAGACGTTGGGGCTGCACGGTGGACGAGTGGTTAGCGTGCAGACCTCACAGCTAGAAGACCAGGGTTCAATTCCACCCTCGGTCAACTCTGTCATAAGGTTAAGCATAACAACAACACAGGGTACTACTCAACTCCAAAACCTCGATGTCACTTGTTGTCCACACGTCCAGAAGACGTTTATTGAAACCCACACGGCCACAAGTCTTATTTATGTCTTATAGTTAATTTTTAATCTGATTATATATAAAATATTGGTAATATGAGCGTAATGGTGACTGTAGGGGTGTTACATCATGTCTAGAGGGCTCTAATGCTGTGTTGGAGCTGTCTAGTGCTGAACCCAACAGGCAGCATGAAATAAAAGTTCATGGGCCTGCAAGGCGGACGGGTGGTTAGCGCACAAACCTCACAGCTAGGAGACCAGGGTTCAATTCCACCCTCGGCCATCTCTGTGTGGAGTTTGCATGTTCTCCCCGTGCATGTGTGGGTTTTCTCCGGGTACTCCGCAAAAACATTGCAAAAACATGCTAGGTTAATTGGCGACTCCAAATTGTCCATAGGTATGAATGTGAGTGTGAATGGTTGTTTGTCTATATGTGCCCTGTGATTGGCTGGCTGGCCACCAGTCCAGGGTGTACCCGGCGTCTCGCCCGAAACAGCTGGGATAGGCTCCAGCACCCCCAGCAACCCTCGTGAGGAAAAGTGGTAGAAAATGAATGAATGAATGAAAAGACGTTTACCAGTTGCTCTTCCAGGTGTGTCGTACGTCGTAGTCCGTGATGGAATGTTTGTCTGCCTGCTCGTCCAGGAAGTCAAACATGTACTTGATGGCCAGAGGAAGAGCGCTGCCTCTGTGTGCCGTGCTGAATATGGTCTCAAAGAGGTCGTCCACAAACTTCTGTAGTGTGCCCTTAATGGAAGAAGACCATACGCTGCCATCAGAACCCTGATGTGTTTCAAGCCACTGGGAATTAACAACACTCTGTTTCTTACTTTCGTAGCCAAGAGTCTGGTCAGGTAGATCTCGGAAACCATTTTGCTGCCCCGGTCTCCCTCTCTCTGGTCTGAATGGTCATGGTTCTTCACCAGATGCCACAATTTCGTTCCACTCTCCAAGTCCGGGGTGATCATGGGTGTCCGCGATCGAAGGCTGTCTGGACTACTGGCTGTTCTCAGCATGCTCTCTAGAACCACAAAATCAAGTCATGTAGCCTCCACCCATTCCAGTCCATTTGTCTACATCCCATAGTGGGTTTTAAAGAGCATAGAGAACCATTCCCTGGTGGACTTTTTATCGTATGAAACTCACACTCGCCCTCCATCGTTCTCCTTCTGCTTTGTGTGTTTCATTATTCATGGACGGGGTGTCAAAGTTGATTAGCGCTACAGCAAGGAGATGAGTATCTGCGACTGTTCTCTTTGGAGAGATAGCCGGGAAGATGGAAATGGAAAGACGAGCTACACAGAGGGGAGATCAGATGGAGGTGATCCCGCTTATCCTTCATCTGGAGAAGAAGGCATTGGCGGATAAAAACGGGGGAATTTGGAGATGAGAGAGAAAGGTGTACCTTTAAACCTTTAAATAAAAAAACGATATCATTTATTTTACAATTATAGCTTCTGGCCACACGGTGGTCTAGTGGTTAGGACTTGGCTTCACAGCTGTTCTGGAAGACCCGACCTCCGTTGGCCAAATCTGTGCAGTTTCTCCGGGTACTGCTGTACTGCTGTGCCCCGCCCCGCTTTTACTCATGTTTTAACTGTGTATTAACGAATAAATGTTGTATTTTGGTGTGTCTTCTACTCTGTTTACTTGCTTTATTCAACTCCATTCTTCTGTAAAGTGTCTGAGTATTTTGAAAAGCACTATAAAATAAAATGTATTATTATTATTATTATTACTCTGGGTCAATGGTTGTTTGTCTATCCGACTCTATGATTGACCTTGACCACTTAAGTGTGTATCTCGCCTTTAACCCAAAAGTCAACTGGGGGTAGGTTCCAGCATCCCCCCGCAACCCTGAATTTTAGCATGTATGAGATTAGTTTCCATCAGATATTCATCTCTCACTTTATCCGTCTTTTAAATTGTTAAACGTTCCCAATTTTTTGTGTGGCACCTCCGTTTTTCTCTTTCCGAATGACTTTTCCGAAAACAGTGGTATCCATGGAAAGGAATATTCCAATCGCATGTCTACATACGCCGGTATAATCAACCAGAATAGTCAATGGGGCATACGCAGTAAAACGTAAACACCAACATCACGTGATACCGACTTTCTTGTTGGAATAACTCCGTATAGCCAGTTTTCCGTTCATCCAGTCTTGAAATTTAGTTTGAATTAAAAACAAACTTTCCGCAGCAGTCCAGTGCCGATTCCTCGCCTCCACGAAGAACGTCTGGAGCTGCGTGTTACGTCATATCTTAGCATTCGCTGAAAGAACGCACCCGGGAACAGGAAAAGATAAAGTTCAATCTTGCTAATATTTTATAATTAAACTCCGGACATGTTTTATATAGATATATATTTTCTTTTTTAATAAAACTGGACTGGTGAATGGCGTATAGAAGGGTTTAGATTCTGTTCCACAGATGGCGCTAATGCACACGAAAGCAGCTTGCCAACCGTCAATAAACAACAGAAGAAGAAAAACACCACGAAGAAGAACGCACCCTGACAACTTTCCGTTTGAGCGGGTACAAGATACCTCAATCGGATTGGGGAAAGGAATATTCCACCCCTGTGAATCCGATTATATATTCATTTGGATTGGCACTTTTCTTTCGGAATGAGGTGTATACAAAGGTTACATTCTTTCTGTTTGAGCAAAAAACCCGAATGGAATTGGAATATTTGGGTCCATGTATACGTGGGCTACTGACTGACTGCCTCTCTTGCCTCCTTTTCTTTGTCAGCTAAAGTCTTCTTTTATGCCTCTCATTTACAGACTGCTTGGAAATAGCCATTAAACAGCCTTGGCCTGAGGCGATGGCGCTGGATAAAAAGGACTGCCATTGGGAGTGAGAGAGAGAGAGAAAGAAAGAAGAATGGAAGCTATGATTGCAGCCATCATAAACACAGAGATGGGCCGCAGTGAGAGATGGGGATCAACGTGATAAGAAGGCGAGCATACCGTATCTACTGAGGCTCTTCGTGAAGGTGGATGAATTGGAGATGTTATAGGCAGAGTTCTGCTTTGGCACCAGAGCAATCACTGAGCCATCTGTAACCTGCACATTAAATGAAAGTCCCCCCCCAAAAAAACATTATGACACCGCAT
Organism: Doryrhamphus excisus; assembly: GCF_030265055.1. Lineage (NCBI taxonomy): Eukaryota > Metazoa > Chordata > Actinopteri > Syngnathiformes > Syngnathidae > Doryrhamphus > Doryrhamphus excisus. The sequence continues at coordinate 13,958,404 of NC_080475.1, read as the reverse complement.
CTTCAGTGCAAAACCTGACTTTTATGCATTAGCGTACCTGATAGTGAGCCAACGTGTTGAGTCTTTTCCAGTCGTTGTCTATCTTTGTCGTGACATCTTCGTCCTGCAGAATGATGCGGGCCATTCGACCTTGACGCCATTCTTCAGTTTAGAAAATAGAAAAGAACATGGACTTCTTCAATAGACCAGTAATTATCAAATGACATGTCTTGGCGAGTAAACTGATCCCATGCCTTACCGAGGTCCATGTCACAAGCTTTGGGTCTGAGTGAGTAGGGGCTGCCCTTGTAGACAGCATCTAGGAGTTTCTCTTTGACCTGAGTGACGGTGTCACAGTTTAGACACTTCACCGTCACCTCCATGGCGTTCTCGTTCTCGGGGTTCACGCAGTGCAGCGTCTGACAGAGAAAACAAAGAATGCATTTTAGATAATATCAGTGGATAAAATCGAAAATTAGGAAAATTTGCATGCTTAGAAGTAACATTTTATTGATTAATTTAATGAATAAATGAAAAAACATGGGCTGCACGGTGGAGGAGTGGTTAGCACGCAGGACTCCAGGTACGCCGGCTTCCTCCCACATTCCAAAAACATGCTAGGTTAATTGGTGACTCCAAATTGTCCATCGGTATGAATGTGAGTGTGAATGGTTGTTTGTCTATATGTGCCCTGTTATTGGCTGGCCACCAGTCCAGGATGTACCCCGTCTCTCACCCGGAGACTGGGATAGGCTCCAGCACCCCCCCGACCCTCGTGAGGATAAGCGGTAGAAAATGAATGAATGAATGAATGTGAAAGTTGAAAAAAATGGATGAAAGGTCGCCTAATATTTCATATACTCCACTCCAAACATTCCACCAGTAATTCCAACTAATTACCCATTGAGTAAACAATGGTTCCCACGTTTCTACTGTTTCTATCGAGTAACGGCGGTGCCTGAAGGCCCCAAAAGCAGAAGGGCACATTAAGTTTACTGACCAGCGTTTTGTAGTCAATCTGCTGCCTGATGAGCTTGTCCTCGCTCAGAGAATAGCGCGCCTCTCCTGTGATGGCGTCGATGGGTCCTTTCTCCATCTGCTGCTTGATGGCACAGTGGAGCATGAAAAGAGGCTCGCCGGCGCACTCCTGGTCAAGGGGAGGACACAGGTAAAGAGAGTGAGCGCTTTAATAGTAGAATACCACACTCGTTAATGGATGTAACCTTCAAGTACAAGTCAGAGGGGAAAAAAAAACAGAGAACTTATTTTGAGTGCTATTGGTCAGGGCTATCGTTACACAATCCCATGGGCCAAATAATTACCTGGCAAATAGGTAATTAACTGTGGGCAGATTGTTTTTTTTTTGCCTCTATTTTTGTACTATTTGATACACACCTAAATGTAATGTGATGCATGTTCTGGTGTAACATGAATGTGAATGACTGTTTATCGATATGTGCCCTGTGATTGGCTGGCAACCAGTCCAGGGTGTACCCCGCCTCTCCCCAAAGACAGCTGGGATAGGCTCCAGCCTCAAAATAATTGTCAAATGACCCTCCACATACCCGATGAACATGATATTCAGGTCAAAAACAAGCTCTGAACTAACTTCTTTGCTTGTTTGTTGAAAAAAGAAGTGTCACTACGGTAAAAAGAGTCTGAAGAAAAGAAGCTAAGCGGATAACTCAAGCTACCTAGCTAAGCGAATGATGTAAACAAAGATGCAAGAAAAGTTTAAAAGATAGATCAAACACTGTGGCATCGATTGCCGTAGTGTCAGACTGGAATAAAACCATGGTGGAGTACGGCACAGCCCACAGAGTGGTTCATTTGGCACCGCGCACCACGGTGCGCATCCTAATTAGTAGACTGGGTTGCGCCAAGATAGCCGTGGCAGCGCTCCAGCGGAGGTGTCCACATTTTCATTTTGGCGCAGTGACAATTTCGTAACAAAACAGTGCGCCAAAGGTGCGCCGAAAGCTCGCCAGCTCCGACCTAGTCTATGCTTGCCTCAAACACATTTATTGTGGGCTCTGTAGAAGCATGAAATGACACATCGGGAGGGCCTAAAGGTGATGACGAAATTAAAAGCTCATTTTTGTTGTGTTATAGAATACAAATAAACTTGACATTCACGCATCGATTGCCACCAAAGTGTCAGACTGGAATAAAATCTGAATCCCCCGACGTCACTTTAGGCTCTAATTTTGTGGCGGAGTACGGCGCAGCCCACAGAGTGGTTAATTTGGCCCAGCGCACCACGGTGCACATCCTAATTAGTAGACTGGGTTGCGCCGAGATAGCGGTGGCGGCGCTCCAGCGGAGGTGTCCACATTTTCATTTCGGCGCAGTGACAATTTCGTAACAAAACGGTGCGCCAAAGGTGCGCCGAAAGCTTGCCAGCTCCGACCTAGTCTATGCTTGCCTCAAACACATTTACTGTGGGCTCTGTAGAAGCATGAAATTACACACTGGGAGGGCCTAAAGGTGATGAGGAAATTAAAAGCAAATTTTTGTTGTGTTATAGAATACAAAGAAACTTGACATTCATGCATCGATTGCCAAAGTGTCAGACTGGAATAAAATCTGAATCCCCCGATGTCACTTTAGATTCTAATTTCGTGGCGGAGTATGACGCAGCCCACAGAGTAGTTAATTTGGGCCAGCGCACCACGGTGCACAGCCAAATTAGTAGACTGGGTTGCGCTGAGATAGCCGTGGCGGCGCTCCACATTTTGATTTTGGCACAGTGACAATTTCGCAACAAAATGGTGCGCCGAAGGTGCGCTGAAACCTCGCCAGCTCCGACCTGGTCTATGCTTGACATCCTTGACACATCGTAATGACGTAACGAAATGTCTTATATGAAATATTGATTGCCTTACCTTGAGAAACTTATACAAGAGGAATGTAAACCAGTTAGTCAGCATTTTCTCAGCAACCGACTCCGTTCTGTAATAGGGACAATTAGAATAAATCAGCAAAAAAGTCTTATGAGTAATAACATCATCATTTACATATCGGAAATACATGCTTGTAGAAGACAACAATGTATCCCACTAACACTTTCTAGTCGTTTCTGATGCTGTATATGTAAACTGTTAATGTTATAAACACACAATTTTCCATGACATCTGTGCATAGTGTTCTGCATATACATACATAAATACATGTCTGCAGATTTCAGCATGAAATCTTGCTAATCCCTCACCTCCTGAGAAGCAGCTTGGGATGGTTTTTACTCTCCAAGTTTCTGTCGATGAGGTCAGACAGAAGCTGTTTCAGGACTCCTGTGGCATACTCCATCTCCCCCTGCAGGGCCGTCATGATCAGAGACGCCACGTTGCCTCGGTCCCGCATTGAAAACGACCTGGAAGGACATTTCAAATGTTGTTAAATTTACATAATTTTACAAATACATTTTTTTTTCGTGCCATCATTTTAAGTACTTGTCAGTGTAGTAAATTTAAATATTAATCTCTCTCCTCCCTCTTTGCCACTTGCACCAGTGGGAGGGACGGGGGCGTGGGTGCGCCGTGCCTGCGCTTGGTATACGAAATTAGAGCCCCATTATGTTAATAGGGTAATGATATGTAATATTTTTATGATTGCATTTATATGCCCTTAATGTGTTTTGTGTACAGCGTAATTCAGTTTTCAACTTACGTAGTCATTATAGGACTGAAAACACAAACTGAGTACCTCCTGTACATTAAATATTTTCACTCTATTGATAAATGTTGTATATAATAATAATAGTCTCTACAGTATCAGTACTAACACTGCACACAATAACCATAATAATAACAACAACACAAACAAATAAAAAATAGGTAAAAAAAAGTAAAGTAAACCCACCTCTGTGCCTCCAGAGTTCTTATGAACGTCAACAGGAAGTGCTTCTTTGTCAGCAACTGGCCAAACAACGTTAGAGCTTTTTCCACGTTTGCTTGCACCTGAAGACAGAAGACGGAATATGAATCACAGCAGTAATAATAGCAATTTGTACACACAAAATGTCATTTTACCATAGGTAAATCATCATGTAATCAAATCTAAATGCAAGAAGTGATCAATACACACTTTTTTTTAAAGATGGTAAATATTTTGCACTGTTTTGTTTTTTTTTTTTTGTCCTTCACAAAAATTATTTGAGCAGATAATTTGACATAATTGCCGCTGTCTGGCTCCGGTTAGACTATTGACAAGAAAATAATTGTTGTCACCAGAGTTAAGGAAAAGTTGGACATACTTTGACAGTCAGGTGCTTTTAGACACGCTTAACTTGGAATATGATATGCTAGTTTAGGTGCTCTTGAGCAAGGCAACTTTGACTTGTCTACATCAGTGCAATTCCTTTAGGATGTTCATTCATTCATTTTCTACCGCTTTTCCTCACGAGGGTCGCGGGGGTGCTGGAGCCTATCCCAGCTGTCTTTGGTTCGAGAGGTGGGGTACACCCTGGACTGGTGGCCAGCCAATCACAGGGCACATATAGACAAACAACCATTCACACTCACATTCATATCTATGGACAATTTGGAGTCGCCAATTAACCTAGCATGTTTTTGGAATGTGGGAGGAAACCGGAGTACCCGGAGAAAACCCACGCATGCACGGGGAGAACATGCAAACTCCACACAGAGATGGCCGAGGGTGGAATCAAACCCTGGTCTCTTAGCTGTGAGATCTGTGCGCTAACCACTCGACCACCGTGCTGCCCTCTTTACAATGTTGTGCTTGTATTTTTTTAATTCTAATAAAATAAAGATTTATTCACATTAAAAATGTCCATAAAAAATAGAACAACATAAAACATAAATGCTGTGAATAAATTGATCTAATCTAAACGGAATATACCAAGAACAAAGTGGCAGCTTCTTGGTCGAAAATGGCGACACTACTTTAAAACACCTCTTTCTGCATCAACAACCACGTTAACGTCCAGTGAGGAAAGGCAAAAAAAAAAAAAGATGAGCCAAGAAGTGCCAAAGCATCGAGGCATATCGTGATTGTACGTGTTTGTGTGTGACATGCTCGCTCACTCGTCCCGCTGGCATGCACCTGTCAGCACTCATGCACAACACACCCAACGCCCTAAAGACACCCGTCAGTCAATCTGCTACTAGCCCCGCCTCCTTCTCCTGTTTTAATAGCTCTGTGTCGTCATCCTTTTGGCATGGCATCGTCTCCTGCAATGTATTATAATGAAGTGTCCGAGTCTTTAATATCTAAATGAGATTCCTAGCTGGACTGAGGAAGGCTTTGTGTATCACTGTGTCAATATAGTGTGTGTATTTAGTTGTGTAGCTCTTATGGGAAGGCTACGTCACACAGTAATAACGCTAATAGCATTAGTTTCCACATTAATAACCCAATAGGAAATACAGTACAGAAGCAAAGAAGTCTACACCATTCCTTAATAGGTCCAGGTCTGCATTGGCATGAAAGCGCCGAGGGACTTAGTGAACTGTCAGGCTGAATCCATAGATGCTGACAGTTGTTCACAGCAGCTCATTCTAGGCTCTGGTTTTGTACAAAATGTTTTGTTATATTTCTCATCCATTCAGTAATTGTATCCTTCACTTCTCTCATTGACAGAGCTCATGTTTGATGTCACACTCGATACCGACAGTGACTATTTGGTCTGACATCAGTATAAGTTAGGTGTTTTCACAGGAAATTTGCAGGAAATCGAACCAAAAAGCGATGCACATTTGGGCTGATTTCAGAAACCACCAACATTCATTTTGCTTATCCTCACAAGGGTCACAAGGGTGCTGGAGCCTATCCCAGCTGTCTTCGGGCGAGAGGCGGGGTACACCCTGGACTGGTGGCCAGCCAATCACAGGGCACATATAGACAAACAACCATTCACACTCACATTCATACCTATGGACAATTTGGAGTCGCCAATTAACCTAGCATGTTTTTGGAATGTGGGAGGAAACCGGAGTACCCGGAGAAAACCCACGCATGCACAGGGAGAACATGCAAACTCCACACAGAGATGGCTGAGGGTGGAATCGAACTCTGGTCTCCTAGCTGTGAGGCCTGCACGCTAACCACTTCTTTCCCGTGCAGCTAGTTAGGACTTTTTATCTCATAATTCATACATTTTCTATACCGCTTATCGTCACGAGGGTTGCGGGCATGCTGGAGCCTATCCCAGCTGTCTTTGGTCTGGGTGATATACCAGTGTTAAGCATTCAAAAAACACAAAAGACTGCCACCTACAGGACTGGAGTGGAACTGTATTTAACAATAATACTCCCTATTATACTGTGACATCTAATAAATACAATGTTAAAAAAGGCATCAATGCCATGTAAGCAAAACAGGAGTATCTTTCTCTCCTCTTAACATTAGCACTTAACTGGAAAAAAGGTCAAACTAACTAACTCTAAAAGTCAGCGGTCCAATCAATGTTGATGAAGCAGCAGCACAGTCTAAATCTTCATGATAGCACTGATTGCAGACTCCAGGCACAATTCATTCACTAAATAAATGAAGCAATAAAATGTGTTGGAGTGCAACACTATCTGTTGCTGCTAGGGTAGTTGCATGTTATAGTCAGTCAATTGTCAATACAGTACTAGTACAGTACAGTACTACTACTACAATACTAGTCAATACAGTCTAAAAAACACATTTTTTTATCATGATTGTACTACATGTTGCAAATGTAATGTTTGTTCATTAGTGTTATAGCCGGCTGCATGGTGGATGAGTGGTTAGCGTGGATGCCACGCAGCTAGGAGACCTGAGTTCGATTCCACCCTCTGTAAGTTTCAGAGAATGAGGTTTGCAAGTGAGGTTTGCAAGTGATTTGGAAGTGAGCCCTGAAAGACGTTTGGGATGGCTCAAAACGCTCCGTTTCAAGAGGCGTGGTTAAACCGTTCCTTTGTGATGTCACAGAGGGCCGGACTTCCTTATACAGGGTCAGGCAAAATGATCTGACACATTTGCAGGTTAAATAAAAGGCAAATAAAGTAAAGAAACAAAAAAGTGGGGCTGCACGGCGGTCGAGTGGTTAGCGTGCAGACCTCACAGTTAGGAGACCCGAGTTCAATCCCACCCTCGGCCATCTCTGTGTGGAGTTTGCATGTTCTCCCCGTGCATTTGCGGGTTTTTCCGGGTACTCCGGTTTCCTCCCACACAAAACATGCTAGGTTAATTGGCGACTCCAAATTGTCCATAGGTATGAATGTGAGTGTGAATGGTTGTTTGTCTATATGTGCCCTGTGATTGGCTGGCCGCCAGTCCAGAGTGTACCCCGCCTTTTGCCCGGACACAACTAGGATAGGCTCCAGCACGCCCGTGACCCTTGTGAGGATAAGCAGTAGAAAATGAATGAATAGTGTCGTAGCTACTATTTATAGCTATATTACCACTTAGTATGTTTTAGTTTGAAGATGGGATGGTGGTGTACTGACCCGTACCTCCATCTCCTTGAGCACAGGATGGTCCTCGATGCCCGGGAATAGGACCCTCATTGCGTATGTCCGATAGTCCAGGAAAGGAATTCCGGCTCCGTCCAGTTCTTGGGTGAGCTCGTGGATGTCTGTCTGTAGTTCAGCAAAAGCTAGTGAAGAAAACAGATGCAACAACAGCAATCAACTTTAGCTCCCAACAACACTAAGATAGTGTGACAGGGAAGAAGTAAATTTGAAACACTTATATGCTAGGACTACGTTAAAAAGCCATAGCATTTCAGTATGTGGAATCAAACTATGGAATGGATTGAGTAAGGAAGTCAAACAATGCACAACGATGAGCCAATTCAAGAAACAATACAAGCAGTTGATGTTTGCTAAATACAAGGATGAAGAGTCTTGAACCAGTCATGATGTGCTATATATATCACTATATTGACACTTACTATGGTACACATTATGTCATTGGATGGTCATATCACCTCGTACTTCGGTACGTGACAAAAAATTAAATAAAAGTAAAATAAATTAAAAAAAAAACCAACTTAAACTATATTAGGAAAGCAGGAAGTGAACAAATGTAACAATTACTGATTGTAAAAGTACCAGATGGAGGGGTAGGATTTAATAAGCTTTGCTTCTTCCTACTCCTTTTGGACATGTGGAACTGTGAACTGATTATGTGATGCATTCAATTGCAATCTGATGCATGTTCAAATGAAATAAAACCATTACCATTACTATTACCAAGATACACAAAACATTGTACACAAATCTGTCTAAATGTGTTCATGATCATCCGTAATTCATAATTTATCCGCATCACAGGTATGGCATATCAACAGCATGATTATCACTGGTGTGCCCTTAGGCTGGCCACAATAAAAGGCCATAAAATGTAAGGGTTACATTGTTCCAGAGCATCCAAAATATGCTCGATAGAACTTCTTTCAAATTGGGTTGCTTCCAGAATTTGGGCACATATCTTTGCAACACGGGGCCGTGCATTATCATGCTGCAACACTAGGTGAGGGTCGTGGATGAATGACGGCAAAAATGGACTTCGGAATCTTGTCCCGGTATCTTAATGTGCATTAAAAATACCAATACTAAAACCTAAGGTCCACCTGTGCAATAATTAATCTAATCAGAGCAGTGATCCATATGCACGGTTGCTTAGTATACATAAATTCCCAGTGGGAGACAAATGACCGTTATGCATTCTGTCTGCCAACAAATGTAATAATTAATGATGTACTGAATTTTAAAATCTATTCTCTTCTTTAAGCTTTAGTCATCTACAACATAACTAGAACATAATTATTCATGACTGCTCATATGCTAGTTTCCATCGTCCATAGTCAAATGTTGGGATGTCTGCTTCCAGCAATGACAAGGGATGATTGAACTGTACGTCTCGCCCACACCCTCAAGACCGCCTCTTTTATCTGTTACGCCGCCTACACACACTTTGCATGTCTAAAGGCCAGCTGGAAGAGCAGACGGCAGCATGGGCTCTTTAGGCTGTGGGAATAAGAGCATAGACTGGGTTTTCCCATTGACGGGAAGAGTATTTCATTGATCGGAATGTTTTGGGTTGTTTCTTTAAAGGGTGTTCCTGTGTTTGAAATTAGTTTTTGGTTTCAGCAGTGCTTATTCATTTCGAAAATTGAGCGATCAAGTAAGTTGAGTCATATTGACACCACTTTTTTGTTGTTCTACCCATCTCCCGACTACCTTTACCATCTTATGTCATACCTTCTTTACATTCCAGGGCTACTCTGGACTCCAGGTTGTCCATCTGCAGCTGAAGACGCTTCAGGGTTCGGTCTGCGTCTCTGGACTTCCTCTTATAAGCTATCAAGACAGCGATGATGACCAACATGAGCATCCCGCCACCCCCTCCGATCCCGATGATGGCAGGCAGAGTTAGCAAGCTATCCGAGTAAATGTGGAGAGTACCGGGGGAGTACTCAAACCCCCCGGCTCGGATCTGAAAACACACAAAGAGCATATTTTAATGATTGTAATGTACACAGAACTTCTTGTGACTCGCTGTTTTATTTATAGCGTGATGCGCTTGTTCACCGCAGGGCTGTTTTATCAAAGATGAAGCTTAAGGGTTCTTCTCACGGGATCTTTAGGGAGACGGAAATTGCAAATGATTTACTTTTCTCCCCCGTTTCTCTTTAGATTGGGCTCCAGAGATACAAAAACAAATACTAGGCACCAATCCATTGCCCAGTAGCAGATGGTTGGGGGAAATACTGTATGGCTGGTCTATGGAGATCCAAAGTTGGTGGTCTGATGAAAGAGAAAGTCAGTTGACCCAATTTCTGCCTCAAGAATCATGAAATTTTAATCTCCTCAGTAGTCATACTGGAGGCCCTTTACTGACAGGCCTGTACTGGCGGAGCCTTATATCACCTTGACTACTGTCAACACTCTTCAGGAAGGTTTTGAAGGGTTCTTTTAGCCTGCAGCTGAAGATGCTTAGGGGCATTATTGATGAAGATCTCACAAGTTGCTCAGTCTCATTATTGATCTTAATCTTGTTCTCTTGTGTCAGTTGGACAGAAGTTGGAAAGACGATGGTCGCGGGGGGTGCTGGAGCCTATCCCAGCGGTCTTTGGGCGACCTGGACTGGTCACCAGCCAATCACAGGGCACATATAGACAAACAACCATTCACACTCACATTCATACCTATGGACAATTTGGAGTCGCCAATTAACCTAGCATGTTTTTGGATTGTGGGAGGAAACCGGAGTACCCGGAGAAAATCCACACAGAGATGGCCATGGGTGGAATCGAACTCGGGTATCCTAACTGCATGACCTGCTCGTTAACCACTTGCAGCACTAATAATCATAATAACTACTATTGGGCCCATAACCTACGACAACTCAGAAGCTCCACTGTCACTATTTAGTGTTCACTCTGGTATTTTTGTCCCGAGACTGCGGTCCACTTGTTTGGTGCACACCAGGGTTTGGATCGTGACCCAGAAAACATGACAAGTGTGAATGCACCCTAAATGTAGATGACACACGCCATGTGTTGCATGCATACATCACATTAAACGTCATTCATTCATTCATTTTTACCACCTATCCTCAAGGGGGTCGTGGGGATGCTGGAGCCTATCCCAGCTGTCTTCAGGCGGGGTAACACCCTGGACTGGTGGCCAGCCAATCACCGGGCACATATAGACAAACAACCATTCACACTCACATTCATACCTATGGACAATTTGGAGTTGCCAATTAACCTAGCATGTTTTTGGAATGTGGGAGGAAACCGGAGTACCCGGAGAAAACCCACGCATGCACGGGGAGAACGTGCAAACTCCACAAAGAGATGGCCGAGGGTGGAATTGAACCCGGGTCTCCTAGCTGTGAGAACTTGTTAAAAAATCTGCTCTTTCCCTTTAACAATTAGCAGCACTCACTGGTGATGATGATGAAACGAGCCCTAACAGATTAACCTTATAGCACCGCCTTATAGTGCCGCATTTTTCTTCTTTGGTGTGAAGTCATGTGTTATTTCTTTCCTGTGGAAAATATCAAGATATCCCAGCAACAAGCTAGCACAGACCCTGTGTTGTTAAACATGTTAATTAAGCGTTATATATTTAACAGCCGCCTCGGTGTGTGGGCTCACTGGAGTGTAACCTGGATCTGTCATGAGGAAATTATTGTGTGTGTGTGTGTCTGTGTGTGAGGGGGGGTGGGGGGTATTCACATACATTCAACAGCAAGGTTAGAGTGACATTATGTTCTGGAATTGTCAGATGGGGATATTTCTAAATGCAAAAACATGAATAAGGTCATTTTGGGCATGCCTGGTGTGACTTTGGGAGACAGATGAAGAATAGAGGACACAGTGGACCGCATGTAGAGTACGGATGTTACATAAAATATAGCAAAGCATTTTCCTCTCTCCCTTTTTGTTTCCTGCACAATTGTGAATGCCTGCATGTGGAATTATTCATTCATTAATTTTCTACTGCTTATCCTCACGAGGGTCGCGGGGGCGCTGGAGCCTATCCCAGCTGTCTTCGGGCGAGAGGCGGGGTACACCCTGGACTGGTGGCCAGCCAATCACAGGGCACATATAGACAAACAACCATTCACACTCACATTCACACCTATGGACAATTTGGAGTCGCCAATTAACCTAGCATGTTTTTGGAATGTGGGAGGAAACCGGAGTACCCGGCGAAAACCCACGCATGCACGGGGAGAACATGCAAACTCCACACAGAGATGGCCAAGGGTGGGATTGAACCCGCTGTGCGGTCTGTGCGCTAACCACTCGTCCGCCGTGCAGCCCCATGTGGAATTAAAGAACTTTTATTTCATGCTGCCTGTGAGGTTCAGCACTAGACAGCTCCACCACATATCGTAACACAGCATTAGAGCCCCCTAGACATGACGTAACACCCCTACAGTCACCTTTACTCTCATATTACCAATATTTTATATATAATCAGATTAAAAATTAACTATAAGACATAAATAAGACTTGTGGGTTTCAATAAATGTCTTCTGTGTTGACAACAAGTGACATCGAGATTTTTGGAGTTGAGTAGTAGCCTGTGTTGTTATGATTATGATGACAAAGATTATTGTTATTATTATTGTGTAATTGTGAGGACATTTAAACTGGCAGGTACTACAGTATACAGTATTGTAGTTGAATTTTACTTCATTTAGAACATTTTTAAGCTTGAAAATGCTTAATTTAGGCCATAAAAGTAGGCATTTTGTGACTACTCTTAGGCCATAGTCAGCCATAAAATACAGAAACATCTCTAAGATACCGTTTTGTGTCGAGTCCACTACACTACACTACAAGGCATATTGTACTTATAAGCCAGGACAGAAATGTGTGTATTGCTTTCATACATCACAATAACTTCCCTTTCCGTCACTTCTGTGGCGTCGTCGTCACAAAAAAGCCACTATTCACTGATCTGGAATCTCATCTGATGTAATTGCATGACGGCGGTAATGTAATATGAAGAGACGTTCACTGACTGTGACTTTATGTTGTCCGGTGAGGTTGGGCCACTCGCACAGCAGCTGGCTCTCAGACAAGGTCAGGATGCAGGGTGTTTCCCCAATCAGCACCGTGTAGTTCAGGCGACTGTTACCTGGAGCGGCCGGGATCAGATTCCGACCCTAAAAACACACACAATGAAACAATAATAAGCATATTTTAAAGTTAATACTTTGATTTGGATATTGACCTTGAGTATCAGCGGAGATGTTGGCTTGAGCTCCAGTATCCCGTTAGAGCTGAGCGGTTCAAACACCGGATCGGGGTAGTAACTGAAAGTCTCGTTGACCACCACCAAAGCGTTCACGTTGTCCATGTAAAATCCAATCTCATCCGGACCTGTGCCGCTTTCGGAAAAGCCCAGCTCGGACTCGGCCACGGATGGAGCGAGGCAGACCATCACTGTGTTGTTGTATACGGTACAGGTCTGAAAAAAACGACAAAACAAGGAGGTTATTATTGGTCTACATAATAGCCGTGAGGGCGGCACGGCGGTCGAGTGGTTAGAGCGCAGACCTCACAGCTAGGAGACCAGGGTTCAATAAGCTTTCTGTGCCGGTTATTGTGTGTAACTGCTCTATAGGACTCCACAACTCAATACAAAAGGGCCAAAAAATTTGCACATTTTTTAACCCCACATATAACCTTCACCTGGGCTGCACGGCGGCCGAGTGGTTAGCGCGGAGACCTCACAGCTAGGAGACCAGAGTTCAATCCCATCTCTGTGTGGAGTTTGCATGTTCCGGAGTTTTCTCCGGGTACTCCGGTTTCCTCCCACATTCCAAAAACATGCTAGGTTAATTAGCAACTCCAAATTGTCCATAGGTATGAATGTGAGTGTGAATGGTTGTTTGTCTATATGTGCCCTGTGATTGGCTGGCGACCAGTCCAGGGTGTACCCCGCCTCTCGCCGGGATAGGCTCCAGCACCCCCGCGACCCTCGTGAGGACAAGCGGTAGAAAATGAATGAATGAATGAATAATAGCCGTGCTCTTTATTATAATAAAATTATTTTTATGGTAGCAAACCAGCACTGTTCCATATTCACCCGAAATATTTCCTCTTTCACACATCACACTTTTTTGTCTTGACAAACAGCCGTGTGTCACAGTGACATTTGCAACAAAGCCGTTCGGGAGAAACTTTAAAAAAAAAGACATCATCTGACACCTTTAGCAAAAAAAGCAGCAAAATCATGTCTACGTCGTGCAAATGTGACATAATGCTTGTTTGAATGTAAATAATGAATGCCTGTCGAACATAAGCTGGTATCTGAGCCCGCCTGTGCTCGCTTGTGGTTTTTTAAAAATTCATAATTCAAACTTTTGTTAAAATGTGGAATAATGTCAATAATTCAAACCGCCTAGACCTAGTTCATATTCAACATTTATAGTCCATTCAAAGTAGTTTCCCGTGTACTGCAGCATAAATGTCACCCATTGCAGTGAAAAATTAAGAGCGGAGTCTACATTAATGTGTGTGACAATAATACTCACATGAAAAGACTCAGCCTGACCGTATTTGGCTCTGATCTTTGGTTCCCTGATGGTTGCCAGATTGGTGCCACTCACTGTAAGCAGAGTTCCACCACTGCAGAGAGGAGAAAAGATGTATACATTGTCTTGGATGTTGTCTACACTTATTTATAATCATCTACGTATGTAAATGTACCATAAAGGTTCAATCAAAAGATTAATTTTACCTAGCAATGCTCCAGTCGGGTTCAATCTTGATCACAGTTGGGTCGTCCGTATAGTTAAACTTGACTTCTGGGTTTCTGAGCTCAGCGTCGTCTATGTCCACCAGAACTGGTGTACTTCCTGGTGCCAGGCCGGCCGGCGTTATACACACAATCTCATGGGCGTTCCTCCTAAATCGGGTGGATAAAGATTGGCAGATGTTTGAATATTATTTTTTAATACTATGTAGCCACTTGTTTTTTTTATTTTTAAATGCTCAACTATGCTTGTTACACCCGCAAACGTAATAACGTAATACAAATCTGCAACTTTAAATGTAATAATCCCGCAAATGTAATAAAATTTGCAAACGTAATACTGAATTTCCTGCAAATGTTATAGTTATTAAATTTTCAGGAAATTATTACATTTTTTTGTGGGCATACATGTGTGTTTTAGTTACAGTATATTATTGTATGTGTGATTTTGTGTGTGTATGGGGAAAAAATAATCAAAATAAATAAAATATAATAATAATAATAAAATGTTATTAAAACAATTGCAATTATCACAATTATGTTATCTTTTTAAATTAAAAATAAATTATAATTTAATAATTAAAGATTCCTTTAATGTATTCAAATGATACTCTTTGAATAATATTTTTAATAATTATTGAATAAATTATTAAACAAAAAAAAATATCTTGTTAAAATCCTCAAAATGACATCTCCACCTTCTCCCTCATTAAAAGAAGAAAGAACAAACAACAACAACAACAAAAAAGATCATTATTTTGTCTCATATTACATTTGTGGGAAGTTATTACATTTACAGATCTTCACTTTCCCACATATGTTATAATTTCCTGCAAATGTAATATTTATTACATTTGCAGGAAATTCAGTATTACGTTTGCAGTAGGCAAATTTTATTATATTTGCGGGATTATTACATTCAAAGCTGCAGATTTGTATTCTGTTTGTGGGCAGTTCTTACCTTTGCGGGTGTAACAATGCTTATGAGCAAAATGCACTAAATCATTCCCTAAGTGGGGTAAGTGTACCCCCAGGGGTAGGTCAATTGCCATAGGGCAGGGGTGGGCAAACTTAAAAAAAAAAAAAAAAATGGACGGGGGGCCAGAATATTTTTTACACATAACAGTTCACCTGGAATTATTGTATGTGTAAAAATGTCATGCAACCTGCTATATGTGCTTGTGTCCCTTTTTTTCAGGAGCATGTTGTAAACAACAGACCACATCAAGTAACGAAATTGACAAAACAGCTCCTTAAACTATGATGATAACTAGCTATGATACCAGGTTGTATGTTAAGTTTAAATTAAATACTTTGGGCCGTATTCAGACACTTGGCGGGCCGGATGTGGCCCCTGGGCCGTAATTTGCCCACCACTGCCATAGGGGGTACGTGAATGGAAATGAAAAACAATTAATACAGAGCACTCAAAATTACGAGTGCACCTGAACGCCTCACAGTGTTGCTTTGTGTGCATCATATCAACAGATAAACAGGTTTGAATGATTACTTTGTGCATTAAGAGTGTTTCATCTTGAAGATTATTATTATTATTATTATATAAGATATATTAAGCACAACATTTGCTGTTAATACTACTATGCTACATAATACAGATGCAGACATTTAGACTAGTCGCTACAATATTGACAATTTCCACCATGCCATACGCTTGTCACCATAGCAACCCCTTTTAAAAGCCAGCAACCTTGATAAGATGCCACAAACAGTTGAGGTCTGAAAGATAAGAAAGGGTTGCGGTGAAGTGGAATCCGCTGGATTTACCGCCATGCAGAAGCGACTGCAGCAACATCAAAGCTAGCAGGAACATAGTTGCTTCAACACAGATTATCCCTGCATTTGACATGCACGCAACTGTTGTGATAGCTGGGAATGCTTTTTTTTTTTTGCTGCTTGAGATTAAGCAGCTGTAAGCAGACCAAAGAGTAACATTTTCACACCTGCGAACTGTCACTGTTAGTAGAATAGCGAATCTTTCATGGTGACGACATTATTACTTACATACGATTATTTGCTATTACATTATCTCTAGGGCTGCACGGTGGAGAAGTGGTTAGCGCGCAGACCTCACAGCTAGGAGACCCGAGTTCAATCCCACCTTCGGCCATCTCTGTGTGGAGTTTGCATGTTCTCCCCGTGCATGCGTGGGTTTTCTCCGGGTACTCCGGTTTCCTCCCACATTCCAAAAACATGCAGGTATGAATGTCAGTGTGAATGGTTGTTTGTCTATATGTGCCCTGTGATTGGCTGGTGACCAGTCCAGGGTCTACCCCGCCTCTCGCCCGAAGACAGCTGGGATAGGCTCCAGCACCCCCCGCGACCCTCGTGAGGATAAGCGGTATAGAAAATGTATGAATTATGAGATAAAAAGTCCTAACTAGCTGCACGGGGAAGAAGTGGTTAGCGTGCATGCCTCACAGCTAGGAGACCCGAGTTCAATCCCACCCTCGGCCATCTCTGTGTGGAGTTTGCATGTTCTCCCTGTGCATGCGTAGGTTTTCTCCGGGTACTCCGGTTTCCTCCCACATTCCAAAAACATGCTAGGTTAATTGGCGACTCCAAATTGTCCAGAGGTATGAATGTGAGTGTGAATGGTTGTTTGTCTATATGTGCCCTGTGATTGGCTGGCCACCAGTCCAGGGCTTGTCATGGGCTTTGAAAGGCGTGTTTTTTTACGGAAATCGTGCGATACTAACCTGTTGGCGATCTATTGGAGAATCCTTAATATTAAATAAATACAAGAGTATAATCTGAGGCTGCACAGTAGTTGAGTGGTTTGCGCACAGGCCTCACAGCTTGGAGACCCGAGTTCAATTCCACCAAACATGCTAGGTTAATCGGCGACTCCAATTTTTCCATCGGTATGAAGGTGAGTGTGAATGGTTGTTTGTCTATATGTGCCCTGTGATTGACTTACTTTTTAAAGTGGCAGGGTTGGGGTCCGATGCTGACGGAAACAGAACTGCCAGCGTTGAGGTAGCTGCCCTCGATAGTGACGCGGGTGCCTCCCGAAATAGGACCCTGGGAAGGCTGGATACGAGTGAAGAACGGCGTCTGGAGAAAAGACGAGACAATTCTTCCACACCAACCTCACCTAAGAATGCTTTTATGGACCTTTATGGACCTTTATGGACCTTTATGGACCTTGCTTGTGCACAGGACTTACTATGTTGTGCTATTGTGTCTTACCACAAAAGTGAAGGGCCTAGGGGACAAGGCTCTGTAGTCGTTGACACAGTCCCTCACACACACCTCCACCTGAGCCTCTTGAACTCTATATCCTGTAGCGTCATTCAGCTGACACACTATTCTGTCATTGGACGAGTGGAAAATATCATCAGTAAGAACGTCAGCCAATCAGAAACTATAATAGTGTCTAGTTTACCTCTCAGCACTCAGGTACTCCTCCTCAATGGGGACACAGGGCACCTTGCCTAACCTGACACCCGTTTGAATGTCTCCGAAGTGCAGACCCAGATTCTCTCCTACGACGGTCACCCTGGTTCCTCCTTGGCGGGGTCCCGTGTCCGGAAACAACTGCAACAGACAATGAGAGTTAATAGTAATTCATGTTTTTAAGTAGAACAAAAGGATGAAGAAATAACACTTGGATGGCACTTCCCAAAGCAGTAATGTGATTTATCGCGGCGGATTATGATGCGTAACGGGGACAGGTGTGGTGTGACAAAACAAATAAGGTGATGGATAGACGGTGGTCGCCACCAACAAGCACACACGTGTCTCATCCCTAACAAGCATCACAAGGTAATTATGGGTAATCTGTCCACCACCCTGTAGTCCCTGCAGTGTTTGACAGAGCTGACAGCACAATGTGGCTCTTTTTTTTTTTTTAGAAATTAAAAAGGGCAGTGTCGCTTTAAGACACTAATTAAAATAATACTAATTAAAATACATGGAGATAATATAAGGGGTCAAGGGTCAAATACATTGTTGAAGTTACCAAATATGGTTCCAATCATAGCCCATTAACTCCCAATTATCAGACCTTGGCATCAGCAATGATTTGTATTCTTTTTTGATGACACAGAACAGAGGTGGGCAAACTACGGCCCGTGGGCCACATCCGGCCCGCCAAGTGTTTGAATACGGCCCGCCCGTTCTTTCTAAAGTATTTCATTTAATCCATTTAATTTTGTTATTTGATGTGGTCAGTGTTTGACAAAGTGCTCCTGAAAAAAAGGGACATAAGCACAAAATAAAAATAAAATAAAATAAAATAAAATAAAATAAAATAAAATAAAATAAAATAAAATAAAATAAAATAAAATAAAATAAAATAAAATAAAATAAAATAAAAAATTATTATAAATTTATAACGCACTTTACATCAAATAAATGATCTCAAAGTGCATGACACTTTTACAGATACAATAATTCCAGGTGGACTTTTACGTGTAAAATATAGAGTCTGGTCCCCCCCCGTCAATTTTGTTAAATCAATGCAGCCCGCGAGTCAAAAAGTTTGCCCACCCCTGACACAGAAAGTTTGATTTCAACAGGGAAGTATTCCTTTGTGCGTTATTCCATCCTGAACAACATCTATTATGACTCCTAAATCATGTGAAGAGCGTGCAGAGGACTGCAGTTTAAAAAGAAATGATCCAGATCAAATAAACATCACAGTGGCGGTTTGATGTAACACAGTGTAATAAGTCTAATATACTTTCAATGCCAAGGGCAACACCAAGGACCAGACATGTACTCGTACGTGTGTTAATACCAACACATTAAACTAGATCAGCTCTAATTCTCTGTGAAGGACAACCAAAGAGCAGACTTTCGTGACCTGGTGGGGGGTGTGGGGGTACCGTAGAGGCTGACGCAATAACCTATCACAGTAAAGCTACCTTTGGATCATTGCAGGTAACTGGACACCACTGGAAACTTAATTCACAACAACTAAAAACAATAAATATAAAGTTTTTTTTAATATAATCTGGCTGTAGGATTTATTTTTTACTGTTCATTTTTTCCTCAAGGAGGATGAGGAGAAGATACCGTGAATATACCATCAAAGGTTCTCCTATTTGGCAATGTAGAGATGGGATTCTGGTGGAAAACAAGCAAGATGCCTGGATTAGCCTGCTGCTGTGTTTAATGTAACTGTCAGGAACAGATGATGCGCATTGTGGTGTGCCTCTGATACGCAGTCCAGTCCTGCACATTTAAAGGCAATGAGAGGCGTTGCTTTGATTGGTTAACATTATACTCGGCTACTTTCCTCCCGCTTTGCCATTTGCGCCGATGGGAGGGATGGAGGCGTGGGTGCGCCGTGCTGCGCCAGACTGCACTGCTTGCAAAATAGGTGTAGGTGTGATGCAGGGCCCAATTCAAACCCAATGGATCAAAGATCAACATGATTTAATTATATTAGTAGTAACAAAAAGCTGAAAATATTCCATCCGCAAAAAATTGACTGATTTACTTTCCTTACCTTAGTGATTTTAGGGTGAGCGCATCGGCTGTTTCCAGATGCGGCATGCATCCAACCTCGGCTTTCACTCAACTGCAGTGGGAGGTGAGAATTCCCTCCGATGGTACATTCCTGTCTGAGGGAGCACTTCCTGTCCTGGACACACCAGCCACACTCGAACCTGGGGTCTGCCTTCAGACACATTCCGCAGCTATCCCGCAGGGCTCTGCACTTGTACAGGTGGGCTGGATAGGAAAGCAGACACGCATGAATTGAGGTTTAGGGATGTTTGGGTCGGGTAAAACGGACCCTTGCGTATTTCAACTGCTAGTATAGTCTACTACAGAAAATATCATTGAAAGTTCTCTCCACAATTAAACTTAAATCATCCTCAAAGCTGTGAAGCTGATTCTTACAGCAAACTATATTTTAATAAATATAATTTTCCAAGGATAAACAGATGGAAAACAAATCCTCCAAATAATAACCAGAAGGGTTACATATTACAGAAATTAATTCAACAGGTAATGCTTTTAATGCCGGGGGGGAAATGATAATTTGTTGTGTAAAAATGTATTTCGTTTATTCTGCAGAGTGGAAAAAACTCATTAGGAGCAAAATAAATGAAAGAAAGCGACGTTTGAGTGCATGTGTAGTACACACAACATAAAAAATGAAAACACACGAGAAAGTACATATAAACTGAATATTTTCCGAGACCTCCTTCTTCTTCTTCTTTTGTAATCTCAGACAGGGAGCGCGAGACTTCAAAGTGTGCTTCTTTCCCGATCCGTTGGCATCAGCCTCATCTTTATAGCTCGCCCGCCGTAATCTGATTAGCCGTGCTTTATCTTAAAAGTATCATAACACTAATTAATCTGAAGCAAATGAATGATTTAATTAACATCTCCACTTCACACTGGGCCAAAACTGGGCTAAAGCCAGAATGCCCCGCCTCAGATGTTTAATACACTAATGACAGCGGATGGAGTGGCCAGGGAGTAATGGGAGGATGAGGAGAAAGTCTTTATGAGGTTTGTATAAGCAATGACAATTACATAATACATCGCTTTGAAAGACATTGTCTTTTCTAACGGATCTTAGAATAACCTTTGGCGTTTTTCAATAAAAAAAGTACAGGCAGAAGAATTGGGTTATGACCCATAAGCAACTCATTTGCAAGCAATCTGCAAGATGTACTGCGTGTCTGACTTCTTTCCAAAGTGGGTCAGCCAGAACGAGTAGGACGGCGGATTAGAATGAGCACTTTGTCATCTAAAGATAGCAAACAAGAGAACCAAACCAGGAGAATATTTGTAAAATCTGACTCCACATATGCAAATTAGAAGCAAATATCAGTGTGACACACTTACCTTGTGTGTTGGGACATCAGAATTCATTATCTTACCCCCCCGTCTGATAGAATACGCTCGGGGAAGATATTTTAATTGTTTTCCACTTCATGCACAAACGGTCATTTGAATAATAAATGGATTCCCTTTGTGTCACTTTTGCTTTGTCTTTATCAATTCTCATCGCCGTCACCTGCCATTTATCAACCTGTTATCCTCTCATCAGTTGCTCCCATCGTTAGCGATTCTGCTAATTTGGGTATCTATTGATAAACATTTTATTAGTTATTTACCGTCCTTGAAACTAATCGTGTTTTTACCATGATCAACATCATTCTGCCAATGTTTACATTTTTATGTAATGTGAAATCAATGAGAAAGCATTTACCCTAACTGACCTAATCCCACCTGGCCAATAACCAAGCCCAAACTTACTTGGGTGGGTGGAATAAATTTAAAACAGACTGTTTTGGAAAGCCAAGAAAATACAGTAGGAATAGGTGCAGGTTCTGGAAGATCTCATAAGCTTTCTTTGTGGGTTATTGTGTGTAGCTGCTCTATAGGACTCCACAACTCAATACAAAAGGACCGAAAATTTGCATATGTTTTTAACCCCACATATAACCTTGGTTAGCGTGGAGACCTCACAGCTAGGAGACCCGAGTTCAATCCCACCCTCGGCCAGCTCTGTGTGAAGTTTGCATGTTCTCCCCGTGAATTAAGATACGTATGCCTTAAGATTAAGATATGCCTTTATTCGTCCCTCAGTGGGGAAATTTGTAATGCGTGGGTTTTCTCCGGGTACTCCGGTTTCCTCCCACATTCCAAAAACATGCTAGGTTAATTGGCGACTCCAAATTGTCCATAGGTATGAATGTGAGTGTGAATGGTTGTTTGTCTATACTATGTGCCCTGTGAATGGCTGGCCACCAATCCAAGGTGTAGTGTACCCCGCCTCTCGCCCGAAGACAGCTGGGATAGGCTCCAGCACCACCCCCCGCGGCCCTTGTGAGGATAAGCGGTAGAAAACGAATGAATGAATGAATAACCTTCATCCTTGCCACAACCTGACTCAATTCCCAACACCTGAAACCAACATAATAAGGAACATAATTTTTTACATTATTCATACGCAGACTACAAAAACAAAATCTGTACTACCTTGGATGTCAAAGGGATTGTCGATGACAAAGTTTCCATTCCATACCACGGACAGATCCACTGGTAGGTCGCTGATGTCGCTGCCCTCATAGTCGTACTAGCAGACACAGAAAAACAGGAAGAGTGCCATGAATTGGTCATTCCAAGAAAAAAAAATAGGATTCCAAATAAATTGAAATGTCATTTACATAGTGATTCACATCGGGTTTGTTGGTGGCAGACATCTGGTCACCCAAACACACATTCCATGAACATACACACACACACACAGGAAATAACAGATGGGTTTTAGCTGGATGGGAATTGGGGTAAGACAACAGGAAAGTGAAAGAAGTGAGGGAAAAACACAGGAATCAAAGAGTGGTAAAGCCTTATTCACTCACATGATATAGCGGTCGAATGAGGGGGGTGGGGATGTGAGAGATAAAATCGGGAGGGAAATTGTAAAGTGAAATTGGCATTTTCCATTTGCTCACTGACACACTTGATTTGCTAGACGGAGTTTGACCACCCCAAATGGCCAATGGGGCTTGTCGTGCATGCACACACATTTATGATGCAGACTAAAAAAAAAAAAAAGTCTCCTCTCTGCTCTCCAGCATACACTATCAGCTATTGTATCCCCTTACCCCTGATCCAGTATGACCCTCCATCCATCACACAGGAGGTGGGTTGACTTCATTAGCCACAATGCCCCGATGGTTAAATACTAGCTTAAATACTGGCAACCCGCAGTGAAAAAAAAAAAAAAAAAAAAATATCGCACTCTCCGAGGCTTGGCCTCCGTTAAACTTTAAGGATTTCCACTTGTCTGCTGTCACCAAAACACGGGGTGGACTTGTTCTCAGCCTCTGCCCACCCGGCTGCTCGCCACATCATGCTTTATTCATGCGGTCACATGCTTTGAAATGCCAACGCAGACCACACCGTGACACCCTGTCACATTGCGACTCACCCGCAGTCTAAGCAGCTTTCCGTTGGTGCTACAATTGCATAGCTGGGTACTATACACATACATATATATACATAAAAAATATGTATACATACATATACAGGGTCAGTCAAAATGATCTGACACATTTGTAGGTTAAATAAAACGCAAATAAAGTAAAGAAATAAAAAAGTACATATAATGCTATTCTGTTTTAAAAATTAAATCAGTCAAATGGGATCCATTATTGTCCACATACTGACTTTCATTTCAATGCATAACAAGATGGTGTTTGGAGTTGGTACGGGATCATGTCTACCGAGATCGAATTGCAAACGGAACGCTCGTTGTGTTGTAGTTACAGATTTGTTTGTTTTGATAAACGTTTCCACAATAAAAGCGCGATGCTCAGCAGTTGGCAGCAACTGAAAAAAAAAAAAACGAAAAACAATGGCATTATATGAAAAAAAATTAATTATATATGTACGTACTTTTCGAAAATAAAAACACTTTTTTGTTTCTTTACTTTATTTGCCTTTTATTTAACTTACTAATGTGTCAGATCGTTTTGCCTGACCCTGTACATGGACACCATGGGGGGGGGGGGTGACTTTTAAAGACTGGCTGACAGATGTGATCATCCGTCGGGCAACAGCAAAATTGGGTACGAGTCCTGCCTCGGAATTGGTAGCATGCAGACACTATGTAGCACTTTTAGTGCAGGAGGAACTTTTGTTGTGTGCAGAGCTGCATTGATGCAGATGGATTTCACTGGATAGTACCGAGTATGGATTTGGGAGCATGCAGACACTATGTAGCACTTTTAGTGCAGGAGGAACTTTTGTTGTGTGCAGGGTGCAGATGTCACCATTAATGTCAAAAACTGAGTATTCTATAAATAAAAGGAAGACAAAAAATAGTGTATTTATGTCTGTGTTAATGAAACAGCCATGTGTATGTACTTGAAGGCTATTTCTAACACGCTCTGAAGGTATATGCCAACATGAGTAATTACAAGAGGGCGACCCATGCATTCACTCAGCTTTTTTTCCTCACCCCCCCCCCACCCCTCCTCATCACACAGCTGCTCTGCTTTGTTAAAAATCAGCAATTCTCCATCCCCGACACACACACACACACACACACACTAGACGTATCTATCCCCACATTCCGCAGGGACATGCGATCCATAGAGACGATTCATGTAGCAGGAGAGTGCAGGAGCAGATAACGAATGAACCCGAGCCAACTGGCTGTGTTACTGTAATGAGGCTGGCGACTGTTCTCACCTTGTACTTTGTACTGCCTCTCCTTGGTCTGCTTTGTCACCTATCACTGACTGACCTCCTCTCTTATCTCTGCCTCCCTTTTAAACGCTTCGTATTTATCAATTTCTCTTATTTGTGTTTAATCCCCTTTCTTTCTAATTTACTTTACACCAAGCAACCTCTCTTCCCCATCGCCTGGGCTCTGCTACTTTACTGTATGTGTTGTCTCAGGTAGATTAATTACATGCAGTGACATGTAGGAGCTGGCCAGAGGCTTCGGTAATGAGTTTGATTACTCATCTCCAGCAGCTACTGGTGCTCAGGGGAGAGGAGGAAAGGACACCAAGCTGGGCAGAGCTGAGGTCTATGAAGAACAACTTCTTTTTTTTTCTGACAAGGGTTCCACACAGCTAGGAAACTTTTAACAGGATCCACATAGGCGCTCTGCAGAACAAAGCCTGACCGATGCATGTCAGCGGGCTGCTGATAGTCAATAGTGAAGTGAAGTGAAAAGTCTGGCCAAAGAATGTTCTAAACCAGGGGTGCCCATTACGTCGATCGCATGGCATTGAAAAAAAAAGTTGGCGTCTTATTTTAGACCAGGGGTCTCAAACATGTAGCCCGCGGGCCAAATGTGGCCCACAGGACACTAGTTTGAGGCCCCCGCCTTGATATAAAAGTTTAATGTTAGTTTGATATGGATGCTGTATGGTATCATGTACCCAGAAAAAAATATTACATTTGATTAATGTTCATGTTAAAGGTTAAATAACTGTTCATAGTTATCCTCCCTATCCGTGTGGAAGTGGTAAGTTTTGGGCTATTTAAGTTTAAAGGAAATAACTTGAAGGCTACCGTTTAGGTCGCTAGCGCTGTAGTTTGCGAGTTAGCATGTGTCTCAAGACCCTGCAGTTGCGCAATATGTTGTAAATAAAAAGAGTATAAATGTGACTATAGTCGTGTTTTGTCATGTCTACAGGGCTCTAATAATGCTTTGTTCATTTTAATCTGAAAAAAAAAAATTTGTCTACCCACCAACTATATGTGGTTTCTTAAGTTTTTATTATTTGCTGTTTTATTATTATTATTATATTTATTTATTACTAATTGATTGATTTTCTTTATTCTTGATTTGTTTATTTATTTTTTATCTTATTTTGTGCAGAAAAATACAAATTAAGATATTTGAGAACAGTGGAATGTTTTATCAGAGCTTTTCTTGTAGAAAATCGGAACCAAACCACTGAAAAAGTTTGTATATTTTTCTGTTTTTAATAAATGCGTTTTTTGTTTTTGTTTTTTTTTGGGGGGGGGGGGGGGGGGACCTGCCCACCACTATTTTGCAGTTGGTGTGCAGTATGCGCAGTGGTGCGTGTCAAAGAAATGTTTCTTGTATTTTTAGTAGGTGGTACATTATTTTGACTCGGTCATGTCCTCGGTAGCTCTCAGGCTGAAAAAGTGTGTGCACCCTTGTTTTAAACTGAATGCATATACAGCGTCAGGTAAAATGATCTGACACATTTGTAGGTTAAATAAAAGGCAAAAAAAGTAAAGAAACAAAATAGTGTTTTTATTTTCAAAAAGTAAATATAATGCCGTTTTGCTTTGTTTCTTTATAAAAATAAGATACAGTAGAAACATGCAGGTTTGTTTGTATTACTACAGTGTCAGGCAAAATGATCTGACACATTTGTAGGTTAAATAAAAGGCAAATAAAGTATAACAAAAAAGTGTTTTTATTTTTGAAAAGTAAATATAATGCCATTTTGCTTTGTTTCTTTATAAAAAAAATAAGATACAGTAAAAACATGCAGGTTTGTTTGTATTACTACAGTGTCAGGTAAAATGATCTGACACATTTGTAGGTTAAATAAAAGGCAAATAAAGTAAAGAAACAAAAAAGTGTTTTCATTTTCAAAAAGTAAATATAATGCCATTTTGCTTTGTTTCTTTATAAAAGTAAGATACAGTAGAAACATGCAGGTTTGTTTGTATTACTACAGTGTCAGGCAAAATGATCTTTTTTTGTTTCTTTACTTTATTTGCCTTTTATTTAACCTACAAATATGTCAGATCATTTTGCCTGACCCTGTAATAATACAAACAAACCTGCATGTTTCTACTGTATCTTTGCCAGTGAAAGAGTTGTTATGGATAGAATATCCGTTATGATTGATTACCTGCTCACTGTTACCGTTATGTTAAGCATTCTCTGAAGGGAAGTGCATGTGTATGTATCACAGCAGGTTGTGTCTGAGGGGGGAGTCCAGTGTAATAAATCACTGCAAAAATTAGCCAGCAGTGTCCATTCCATCTTATAGTCTCCCCTGTGCATTATTTGGGGGAGTATTCGCATGGCTGGACGGGAAAAGATATACATTAACCTTCACACTAGTTGTTTAGATACTGCGTAGCTCGACATAAAACACAAAGCATATGGCAGATTCTTCAGATGATGCTCTTCCTAATCATGCAAAGCTGATGGAGATGGTAGAATCAGGAATGGGCAGTGACCTGCTTTACATGATTTATTACACTGAAAATATTAAATACAGAATCCACTGTGGGAGTCGATATGATGCAGTTGCTGTATATCGTCATTAGGGCTAATTTTGGATGATTGGGCAACTTAGTTACTGGTTTGCAATGCCTGATTTCATGTTTTTTCCACTACACAATCTGGTCCTCCCTCATTTATTCATCTTTCTGTCCCTCCATTTATTCTCTTTCATTCAGTCTTTCCTTCCCCCATCATGCTCCTTATCATTACTTTGTCTCGGATTCCATCACAACATCTCTTTGCCTCTTTCCCGTGTGTGTGTGTGTGTTTACGTCAGCCTACAACACGACTGTAATTCATCATCATTTCAGCTACAGCTCCCTTAATTGGATGCTATCACAGTCTCACCTGAAGAGGAGGCTTTTTTCCAATCATAAAACCCACCAGGGTGTGCTTGCATAGTACACGCAATTTGCCCCACTGTGTGGCCATTTTGTGTATTTATTCTCATATGTCCATACGGACCTGACTGATCTTAAGAGCAGTGAAATAAATAGTTAAAAATTTACCTTTTGTATATTTGGTTCTCAATGACGTTTTAAGTACAGCTACAATATGCAAAAGAAATTACAAAAACATTAACAATTAAACTGAAATAGGCTGTTCACTCAAAATACGATAAAAAAAAAAAAACATCTCCAAACCAGAACAAAGTTGGCACCAGTTAGGGCCTTTATTTTATTTTACTTTACGTTACGTTACGTTACGTTACTTTACTTTACTTTATTTTATGCTTGTGTCCCTTTTTTCAGGAGCACTTTGTCAACAACTGACCACATCAAATAACAAAATTAAATGGATTAAATGAAATACTTTGGAAAGAACGGGCGGGCCGTATTCAAACACTTGGCCCCCGGGCCGTACTTTGCCCACCCCTGTTTATTTTTTTATTTTATTTTATTTTTTAGGGCCTTCATTTTAATCGGATCCTGTGGCTACTACTTCTGAGGCTTATTTCAATAAGGTAAATATAACATGGGACCTTTGAACTTGAACTTAAAGACAATTTAAACTGTTCCAGTTCCAATTACAGTAAGAATACAGTAAGCCAAAACCTGCCACATTCTTAACTCAATGCTAGGAAATGGAAATGAATTTGAAGCCAACCTGGAAGTCATTCCTGTTCCTTGTTAGGCCTGACTGATTGACTGAAGGCTGTGATGGAGGAGCAGGAATGAAGAGAGACTGGGAATTCAACCTGAAGCCCAGTGGCCAAAAGCTCCCAAAAGTTAATTTATTGGAGGAAGAGGTACTGCTGACAGATGACCGATAGCTGGGCTTGCTCACCTTTGGGTGGAAAGTGATCTTCTTGACCACATTAGAATAAAAAAAGGACTTTGCAGCTGTAGACATTCAGCATGTATCCCACAAGACATCCATACAACATTATTTTACAAAGCCACAACATTTCATAAGCTGAAATTTATCAGGACAACAAGAACCTATGCCAAAGCTTTGTGGATTTTGACTCGTAATACGCATTTGGTAGGTATGCATGTGTGGTGTCTTACTATGCTCTTCTGGCACTGGATGCTGGTGCTGTTGAACCTCAGAGCCGGGACGCTGAGTGTGTTGCCTTGGATGTGAAAAATACACTCGTAGTTCCTCTGACCGGACTGCGGCTGGGGCAGATTCTGTGCCAGCAGTGTGATTGGCCTCATAACTCCGACGGGGATATAGATCTGAGTGGAGGGCAGGATTTGAGGACACTCCTGGAGATAAGAAAATTAAGAGGAGAGAGGTTAAGATGTGACTGGAAAAATAAGAAGATACACCACAGTGCTGTGGAAAAATAGTAGCGAGTGACATTCAAATATACTGTAGATAGCATACATGGGTTGAAATATGGTTTCCTTAAAGCAGCATACCTTCACTGTTTATGATTAGTGCTGTAGATATACAAGTTTATGTTCCATGGCGATCAGTTTTTTGTCATTGGCTTTGAAAGGCGTTAATCGGCACATGCCGATAATGTGTTTTTTACGTAAATCGTCTGATACTAACCTTTTGGCGATCTATTGGAGCATCCTTAATATTAAATAAATACAAGAGTATAATCTGAGGCTGCAGAGTGGTTAGCGTGCCGGCCTCACAGCTAGGAGACCCGAGTTCAATTCCACCAAACATGCTAGGTTAATCGGCGACTCCAAATTGTCTATAGGTATGAATGTGAGTGTGAATGGTTGTTTGTCTATATGTGCCCTGTGATTGGCTGGCTGGCGACCAGTCCAGGGTGTACCCCGCCTCTCACCCAAAGACTGCTGGGATAGGCTCCAGCACCCCCTTGTGAAGATAAGCGGTAGAAAATGAATGAAGAGTATAATCTGACATACAATTTCCATTTTCTATGTCGTTTATCCTCACTAGGGTCGTGGGTATGCTGGAGCCTATGCCAGCTGTCTTCGAGCGAGAGGCGGGGTACACCCTGGACTGGTCGCTAGCCAATCGCAGGGCACATATAGACAAACAACCATTCACACTCACATTCATACCTGGACATAACTGGACAATTTGGAGTCGCCAATTAACCTAGCATGTTTTTGGAATGTGGGAGGAAACCGGAGTACCCGGAGAAAACCCACGCATGCACGAGGAGAACATGCAAACTCCACACAGAGATGGCCGAGGGTGGGATTGAACTCGGGTCTCCTAGCTGTGAGGCCTGCGTGCTAACCACTATGTCACCGTGCAGCCCCGGTCACAAACATCTGCCATGAAAACACCATGCAATGCTAATGTTGACTCAGAAATAATCAGTTGCGGGTATGCTGGAGCCTATCCCAGCTGTCTTTGGGCGAAAGGCAGGGTACACCCTGGACTGGTCGCCAGCCAATCATAGGTCATATACGTATAAACAAACAACCATTCACACTCACATTCATACCTATGGACAATTTGGAGTCGCCAATTAACCTAGCATGTTTTTGGAATGTGGGAGGAAACCGGAGTACCCGGAGAAAACCCACTAAACCCAGTCTGCCTATATAAATGAGTAGATATATAAACTAGTCATTTCCATTCATGAAGCATTCATAAAGATACCATTTATCCCCTACTCTTTATTGATTAACGTGGCATATCATCAATTAAAAGTGCCAAAACGCCAATACTGGTTTTAAATTGGCTCAACTGGCATCAACCTTTCAGCCAATCCCTAAATAGAAGAA
Source organism: Doryrhamphus excisus (assembly GCF_030265055.1). Taxonomy (NCBI): domain Eukaryota; kingdom Metazoa; phylum Chordata; class Actinopteri; order Syngnathiformes; family Syngnathidae; genus Doryrhamphus; species Doryrhamphus excisus. The sequence continues at coordinate 13,928,315 of NC_080475.1, read as the reverse complement.
GAGAAAGCCAGACTGGCAGATGTAAAGAGGAGGAAGAGAAGAAATCAATGTGGTTGCTGGAGTGAAGCAGATTGTCAACAAGAAAGGCCGACTGTTAAAGTCTGAAGTATTCACAGGTGCTGATGGCTCTGTGATGGACTGCCGCTATGCCTCAAGGCTCTAATAGAATAGAACGGACAGACGCTGTGTGTGTGTGTGTGTGTGTGTGTGAGAGAGAGAGAGATACTAGGGTCCCCGCTTCAGCATCAAGTCTGAAGTAGCAGTCATTGTTGATGTTGAAGTAGCATGTTCAAGCATCTGTTCCAATTACGGCAGGCCAATCCTGTATGTTTGATGCACGCACGCACATAAAATGCCAAAAAAAACCAAGGCCGTCGCTGGCAGCGATGGATTGTGGGAGCTATTTCATTAGGAACATTGACGGGTGCATCAGATAAAGCAGCAGTGCTAGACAATGAGACACAACAATCTCTTCTGACCACAATAGGGATTCCTCATGGGGTGTCTCTCTGCACTTTATCTTTTCACCCTTCACCCAAACTTTTTCTCAGACTGAATTTGTTCAATAAATACAAAATCACATTTAATGTAATACTTAAATGGGATAGTCCATGTTAACATGTATTACTTACAGGTGTGTCTAATGATATGCATTGTTCGTATTAACTTGTTTTTTCATGTTGTAATGCACAGAAAGGGAAATAAATATGTCCATGTTTGGTAATGGTAATGGTTTTATTTCATTTGAACATGCGTCAGATTACAATTGAATGCATCACATAATCAGTTCACAGTTCCACATGTCCAAAAGGAGTAGGAAGAAGCGAAGCTTATTAAATCCTACCCCTCCATCTGGTACTTTTACAATCAGTAACTGTTACATTTGTTCACTTCCTGCTTTCCTAATATAATAAGTTATTTTTAAATATATAAATATCTATTTAATATATAATATAGTTTAAGTTTTTATTTTTTAATGTATTTATTTTTTTAGAATTTTTTGAAATTTTTGAATTTTTTGAATTTTATTTTTGTCACATACTTTGGTACGCAACAAAAATACAATGATATAATGGGTACCATAGTAACTGTCAATACAGTGATATTGACATCAACTGCTTGTATTGTTTCTTGAATTGGCTCATCGTTGTGCATTGTTTGACTTCCTTACTCAATCCATTCCATAGTTTGATTCCACATACTGAAATGCTATGGCTTTTTAACGTAGTCCTAGCATATAAGTGTTTCAAATGTAGTTCTTCCCTGAGATCATATTTCTCCTCTCTTGTAGAGAAGTATTGAATGACATTTTTAGGTAATTGGTTATTTTTAGCCTTATGCATTATTTTCACATACAAATTGTGAATGATGTTCCCCTTTAAATGTGATGCAGACAAACAGAGCAGGGATCCACCAGTGGGTGAGAGTAAGAAGGGAGCCGTTTGTGAGTTTATTAAAGTGGGAGATAAGCGTGGAGGACGGCTGCTGCATGGGAGTCATACGCGTCTCGACTAATTCTCATCGGGTCAATGTGTACTTTATAACACCCACTACAAACCAAATGTTAATCTTGCCCTTTGGCGCTGTGAAGTTAGTTGTGTAGAATGTTTTACTTTATTAGCCGCAGGGCCAAAACACTGACACTGTGATCAAAAGTTGTTGGGGGTGAGCGGAATTGGTGTGTGAGAGACAGAGATATCCGAGGGACATTTTTTTTGTTTACATTTTCACACCATTTTGACTGTGTTGAATTAATATAAGACACATATACCAAAAATGATGTATTTCATCTTCTCACATGGTTAGGATAAGAACCACACGAGTAATATGCATATTACATCATCTACTATAGAGCATAAATAGTGCCTTTAACTAAAAATGAGAATAATACATGATATATAATACATTATTTACTCGTATAAAATTAAGTGTATCTACTTTGTCACACCTAAGTCATCACATCATCTTTGTCCTTAAATGACTTCCTATCTGCGGAGGGAGACGTCTCATCTGCAGTGATGTCAGAGATGAGGCAAGAGCACTGATTGGCTATCGCCCATGCGGCCACCTTCCCATAGCACTGACAGTCTGTGAGTATGATAGATGAGGATGTTTCGGTGTGTGTGTGTGTGTGTTTCAGTGTCAAAGGGGTCACCACCGTCACCACAGTGATGAGGGTCCCCACGGATTAGCGTCATAGTCCAATGAAGCGCTTCAAAAAAAAAAAAGGGGGGGGGGGGGGGGGGCAGGGACCTATCGACTTGTGCTTTCATAGTAAACACACACCGTATGATGACCACATCCCCTGAGAGAGCATTTCTTAGTTTTACTCACTCGCTCATGAAGTAAGGACAACTTTTTTGTGACGTAATTCAAATATTGGCGTAAGTATAACATCAAATTCAACACTACATGCCTCTAATCGCAATAGATGTCTCCATTTAATAAACAAAGAAACGGCTTCAGGCACATTCTGACTATTTAAATCTTCCCCATCCTGCCGAGTGTCCCCCAGCAGATGAAGACACCATATTGCTGATGCATAACAGCATCCAAAGAAGATAAAACACAGGAACATAATATTCTCCCTGTATTGCTTTACTATGTGATAAATGCTGCAGATTGCTATTTAGGAGAAAAAAATGGAAGTGAGTGAGGTGAAACGCAGGCCAGCAGTGGCTGGTCATTGGCTTGTCTACATATGATAACTTACTAGTCAAAATAAGGAACAAATATTTACTGTGTTGGAACTGAGCACTGCTGTTGATATGTTAAGGATAAAGGGCACCTACTGTGCTTTTTATACTTTTCTGACCTATAAATGTAGTTAAAATGTTGTATTCTTGTGTTAAACGATGCCAAAGTTTCAGATAATGAGGTTTGCATATTTGGAAGTCAGCCCTGAAAGAAGTTTGTGATGTCTCAAAATGCTCTGTTTCAAAAGGCGTGGTTAAACCGTTCCTTTGTGATGTCACAGAGGGGCAGACTTCCTTATACAGGGTGATGCAAAATGATCTGACACATTTGTAGGTTAAATAAAAGGTAAATAAAGTAAAGAAACAAAAAAAGTGGGGCTGCACAGCGTGCGTGTGGTTAGCGCGCAGACCTCACACTTAGGAGACCCTCGGCCATCTCTGTGTGGAGTTTGCATGTTTTCCCCGTGCATGTGTGGGTTTTTTACGGTTTCTTTCCTCCCACATTCCAAAAACATGCTAGGTTAAACAATATATGTTTAATGTGTGGCTGCACGGTGAGCGAGTGGTTGGCACGCAGGCCTCACAGTTAAGAGACCCAAGTTCAATTCCACCCTCGGCCATCTCTGTGGGGAGTTTGCATGTTCTCCCCGTGTATGCGTGGGTTTTCTCCGGGTACTCCGTTTTCCTCCCACATTCCAAAAACATGCTAGGTTAATTGGTGACTTCAAATTGTCCATAGGTATGAATGTGAGTTTGAATGGTTGTTTGTCTATATGTGCCCTGTGATTGGCTGGCGACCAGTCCAGAGTGTACCCCGCCTCTCGCTAGAAGACAGCTGGGATAGGCTCCAGCACTCCCTGCGACCCTCGTGAGGATAAGCGGTAAAAAATGAATGAATGAAACAGAATGGCATTATATGTACTTTTCAAAAATAAAAACACTTTTTTGTTTCTTTACTTTATTTGCCTTTTATTTAACCTACAAATGTGTCAGATCATTTTGCCTGACCCTGTATATAATAAACTCTCTGCACTCCCCCAAGCGCTGCTCCGCTGTTTACTTGGAACATTACCAAGCATGATGGTTGGATCATAGTCAACATAAAGAACAGATAAACTACCTGATCCACTTCACTGACTATACAGACTACACACACAAATAGCAGCGTCTCTGTGTGTTATCACTGATGACAAAGCATGATTGTGTGTCAATCTGGATGCTATCAAAGCCCGGATGGTCAAAGAAGATCATGTCGCTGATCGGCATCAGTTTGCCGATCGATCAGCGCATCTAAAAATATCCGGTAAGTGTCCTGACGACTTAACTAATCTGACGGTTTTAATTTCACTGTACAGAAAATCAATATAATTCATGTCTCTACATGCCTCAGTTTTTGTTAGGGCTGTCAAAAAGAAACACGTTAACTAGTTTAGTTTGTTAATTCCATAATTCTAAGGCACAGCTCTACGTTATGATGACAGACGGCGACCGCAACGGAGCTGCGACGGATTCAGGGTCAGCCCAGGGTCATTGTCTTGAGAGAACGTGAGATGCATTCACAGACATTCTGGACATCACAACAATGTTTTTATTATGTGTGTACCTTCATGCGTTCATTAATTCATTTTCTACCGCTTATCCTCACAAGGGTCGCGAAGGGTGCTGGAGCCTATCCCAGCTGTCTTTGGGCGAGAGGCGGGGTATAACCTGGACTGGTGGCCAGCCAATCACAGGGCACATATAGACAAACAACCATTCACACTCACATTCATACCTATGTACAATTTGGAGTCGCCAATTAACCTAGCATGTTTTTGGAATGTGGGAGGAAACCGGAGTACCCGGAGAAAACAAATGCATGCACGGGGAGAACATGCAAACTCCACACAGAAATGGCAGAGGATGGAATCGAACTCGGGTCTCTTAACTGTGTGGCCTGTGCTCTAACCGCTCCGCTGCCGTTGCATCCATGTGTATGTTGTTATCAAACACTACCACTACATTTAAGTATCCCAGAATAATCAGTCAAAACATAACTTAAATGATGTGATCTCTTTGAACGCACCGTTAATTGTTCATAATAACAGTTAAAATCTATTAAAAATACTATTAAAGACACCAGTGTTCTGTAAATTTTTAACATGCGTGTTTTTGGAATGTGGGAGGAAACCGGAGTACCCGGAGAAAAGCCACACATGAACGGGCCTGAAACTCCAAAAGCGGAGATTTGAACCCATCTCTTCACTTTATGTAAATTTTCCGTAAATGCAATGCTATTAGTACATCCAAACTGGTCTTAATTTAATTATTTTTTTTGTATAATGGGTGTCATTCAGACTATATTCTCAAGGTCTGTAATCCCAATGCTCTGCCGGGTCTGCAGTGTAAAAAAAAAAAAAAAAAAGGCATGGCTGTGACTAACAAGCATTATTAGCCAGGGACTTAAACTGTAGCAAAGTTATTACTTCCCTTTCATTCTAGCGATGTGACTCACCTCTGTGCTCCATTTCAATAAGAAAAGTTCTCATCTACTTTGCTCAAATGAAGCGATTCCCTCGACTGGTGTCAGGTTTAAGGAGGCCCCGGCCCCGTAGCACCGCACAACGAGCTCTTGCATGAATGCAATGAAAGACACTTTGAACTTTAGGAAGTCTTTTGCCGAGTCCACCCACACATCTCAGAACACAACCATGGGAGATATACACATACAGAAAGGTGGAAAAGGCACAAAAGATGAATATATATATATATATAATATAATAATATATACCTGTATACTTTACTGAATGCAAATATTTCAGTAATTTTTTGTTATGTTTGAATAGAAGAAAGCATTTCTGAGCTCTATAATTAACTACAGCAACTGAGGAAGAAAGTGAGACAGGAGAAATGACAGAGAATTATTGAAGAAGAAACATAAGGTGAATAAGGAACCCCCCCAATCTTAAGGGTCTCTTTCTCATCTTCATTCTAACTCACCTAGTCATCTTTTATCTTGCTGTTACCTTATTCAGCTGAATACACCAGTAACAAACTAGTAGATTTTTAGAACTTAAGTGGGGGCTGACTGGTGACCAGTTCAGTCCACGGTGTAAAAACGTAAGTGGGATAGGCTCCAGCTCACACATAAGCCCGAACAGGATATGCAGTACAAAAAAAAATATGATTATTCAGTCAGAATCTTCTGTAGTGCCTTGAGACTGAGCAGCTCGTTTTCATGCATTTAATCAATTAATACTGTGTATAAAAATGAATGGTGAGGGGGTGGAGGGTGGTGGGGGGTGCTTGTCTACAGGGAACACGTGCATAGTGGGATTTTATTAATTTGCAGACAAAATTCCACCACTCCGCTTGTATTTATTTATTTAATAAAAAGAAGCCCCCTGGCGGCGTGCTTGCAACTAGGCCACCTTGCCGCCGCAACTCTCCTCCCCTCTTTTGTCTTTTACTGCAGGATGCTCCACCTTTCTCCTCTCATCTCATCTGTCTCTCGCCATTAAACACGCCGACGATCACACAAGCATCTGGAGATGCATCTTTAAGCTTTAATACACTTTGAATAATTAACACACACACACACAGTATATAGGGTAGAGTCTATCAGGGGCAGACGGACCCACAGGGAGGGGGGGGGGAGAAGGGAAGCTCGCTGTGTGCCAGCCGCAGACACAGAGCCTCAGAGCTGGGGGAGCTCAGAGCTGTGAGCCAGCCTGAGCTCGAGCAGACACACATACAGTGGAAAGAAGGCTAGGAATCTATCTATGTATGTATCGTTAAAGGGGACCCATTATGCTTTTTTTTTTTTTCGCTTTTCCACCGATAAATGTAGTTAGAATTTTATATTGTCGTGTTAAACGATGCCAAAGTTTCAGATCATGAGGTTTTTAAATCTGGAAGTGAGTCCTGAAAAAAGTTTGGGATGGCTCAAAACACTCCGTTTCATAAGGCGTGGTTAAACTGCCACTTTGTGATGTCACAGAGGGGTGGACTTTTTCCTAACTATTTTTTTGTTTGTTTGTTTAGTTTGTTTCGAACATAAAAACAAACATTCAAAGTACAACAAACCAACCAAAATCATTCATTCATTTTCTACCGCTTATCCTCACAAGGGTCGTGGGGGTGCTGGAGCCTATCCAAATTAACGGGGAGAACATGCAAACGCCACACAGAGATGGCCGAGGGTAGAATCGAACTTCTGGCCTGCGTGCTAACCACTCACCCTTTATTCATTCATTCATTTTCTACCGCTTATCCTCACGAGGTCCACGGGGGTGCTGGAGCCTATCCCAGCTGTCTTCAGGCCAGAGGAGCGATACACCCTGGACTGGTCGCCAGCCAATCACAGGGCACATATAGACAAACAACCATTCACACTCACATTCATACCTATGGACAATTTGGAGTCGCTAATTAACCTAGCATGTTTTTGGAACGTGGGAGGAAACCGGAGTACCCGGAGAAAACCCACGCATGCACGGGGAGAACATGCAAACTCCACACAGAGATGGCCGAGTGTGGGATTGAACCCGGGTCTCCTAGCTGTGAGGCCTCCGTGCATGCTAACCAATATCAATATAAAATAAAATACATGGCTGTGTTAAACACTAATGCTTTTTCTCCTCTGTCTTGGCTACTTGCGCCGGTGGGAGGGACGGAGGCGTAGGTACGCAATGCTGCGCCGCACATTAGGGCTTATAGTGTTAATTGACTCAGATGTGTTCATGTGTTTCATCAAATCATTACTAAAGACATCTTGAAAATGTATTTAATATTCAAAAGTGTACCAAAATGGCGCCAAATTGAATGATGAATTGTTTACTATTTGAAACATTATGATTATTGCTAATAGGCAGTATTTTAGAGTCCAAGGGCCTCAACTGTACGTATTCAACAAATGGCACGGAACTGATCATGAATCCAATGACTCCACTCAAGTGAACTTCACCAAAGTGCACAGTGAGTGTCTTTCCAAAACAACACACACATGCCTCTATTTGTGCAGCAGCGAGGTGACACAAACATATGATCACAGACTCAGCTCACTCATCACAATGATGTATTTGCTAATTAACATCCAGAGGAGAACCGGTACATGCATGTTCACCTGCTGTTCATCCGGAGCTTTTTTTAGTATTATCTATGATACAGCAGATTCGATTCCCCGCGGTGCAGCAATGTCATTTATATAGACAATGGATCTAGGTCAGGCTTGAGGGATGCGCGCTATGTAACAAAATACTAACTCCTTCTTTGAGAGTTTATGTGCTTTTTTTAATATATAATTTTTCTCTAATATCCCTGAAAAGGAGTAATTTGAAAGAACCCCCCGCGGGCGAGTCGGATCTAGCAACTAAATGCGGGATTCACTGGAGCAAAGACAATTTGTTTGTTTGTCCTGCTGGTGTTTGTTTCTCTGGCTGTTTGTGTTTATGCACATTTGTGTTGATGGCCTATCCAAGTGTTTCTCCAACTAGCAATTTTCTGCCTGGTCGCCTTTCATGCGCCTCACTCTTTATCAGCTGTCACAACACCGCCGATTTATATATATTTACAGATCCAGGAAGAGACGGGGACGGATTCGATTTATTTTAAAGGGAGCGAGTGCATCCAAAGTGACGCCATAGTGCAAAGTTCTTGTTTTCCTATGGGGCAGTAATAGACGGAAGGGTTGTTTTTAATCAAATATGATCTGAAGTCAGCCTGAGAAACATCAACACGTGCCTTTGGGATGACAAGCAGTGTAGTGTGACTTCAATCACACTGGCAAGTGACTGCTAATGACACATGGGGGAACTTTTCCCTAGCACTTGTATGTGTCATATTGCTTCAGGCAAAAAAAAAAGAATAAAATTGTTTGTGTTTTTTCCAAACCGTGGGAAATAATGTGCGCTAACTAAGAGTTGAATTTTACAATCAATCAGTTAGCATCATGTACAAAAAAGAATACAAATTATGCATATTATAAATAATGCGCAATGACTACAATTTGCCTGTAATGAAAATGTTTGTACAAAATCTTACAATTTTAAAAAATTACAATTTATTTCAAACATTAAATTATAATTTTGTAGCATTTTTGACCAAAATAATTTATTACCAAAATTTTGTCAAAATGAGAAATAATTTACAATAAATCAGTTAGAATCATGTACAAAAATAGTACAAATTATGCACATTATAAATAATGTGTGAGGACCAAGATTGGCCTGTAATTAGAATTTTTGTACAAAATCTTTGTACAGAAATTATAATTTATTTCAAATATTAAATAATAATTTAGTAGCATTTTTGACAAAAATAATTTAATACCAAAATTTGGTCAAAATGAGAAATAATTTACAATAAATCAGTTAGAATCATGTACAATCATTATAAATAATGCACCATGACTAAGATTTGCCTGTAATGAAAATTTTTGGACAGAATCTTTGTACAAAAATTACAATTTATTTCAAACATTAAATAACTTTGTATCATTTTTGACAAAAAAAATAATTTATTACCAAAATTTGGTCAAAATGAGAAAAATTTACAATAAATCAGTTAGCATCATATACAAAAAATAGTACAAATTATGCACATTATAAATAATGCGTGATGACTAAGATTTGCCTATAATGAGAATTTTTTGACCAAATATTACAATTTGGTATATTAAAATTACAATTTATTTCAAACATTAAAGGATCATTTATTTTGGATAGAAATAATTTATTACCAAAATTTGGTAAAAATGAGAAATAAAAGGAGGCTAATTGTGATAACCAAGTTTACGTATTATGAGAAATTAGAACGTATTACTAAAATTGAAAAACACTACTAATACTTCTACTACTACTAATAAGAAGAATAATAATGATAAAAACCAAAACAAAAAAAATCAAATTAATTATGAACATTTTATATCCTTCCATTCCATTCCCCTCCATTTATCCGGGTCCGGGTCCGGAACACGGTCTCAGAACGGAAGCCCAGACTTCCTTCGTCCCCGGACCCCCACTTCCCTTTCTGAGGCATCGGACAGTTGAGTGCTCTTTTGACATATAAACATGTCTCCTTACCTGTGAGGTGTTGACACGCCCCTCCTGGAAGGAACAGTCGCTGGCGTCCTGCGTGCACATGTGGCGATATTTGCACCAGTGACAAGGGAACTTGCCATCCACACAGGAGAGACACCTGCATGAGTGAAGAGAATATGGTTACAATTGACTGTGACAATGTGACTGTGACTTTTCCCATACTTTGTTCTGGTCAGTTATCCATGTCATAACATCCAAACTATCCCTTGAAGTACATTTTGTGTACAAGAACCACAAAATCTAATCTGATCTTAATATTTTGGTCTGCACCATACAGTATATTAGAAGTGCTTGACCAGAGATACTGAAGTCAAAACAGCAATCAAATAAAATGCCGTGTTTATCCATCAGATAGCGGCCCGAGTAAGTAGCATTGACATTGAAATGACAAGCGTAAGCATGGTCTTGTGCATCCAGACTTTATCCAGTCTGTCAGCTGCTAAGACCAGAGAGGAGGATGAGATAGAAAGCATAGAGGAATGTACTCTTCTCTCCTTATCCTCCATTCTTGGAGGCTTTAAGTGCAATAAGCTGGCAGCGCAAGATAAGCTTTTTCTACAATGGTTGTTTTATTTCTTTTCTTTTAAAAAAAAAAAAAAATCAGCAAGAAAAAAGGCCAAAAACGGAAAAAGAAATTTAGAACCGACATAAACGACCAATCATTTTAGCAACCACTGAAAGACAATGGAAGAGAAGTCATTATTGTATTGTAAATTGTTGAACAATGTTGGAGCACATTACTGTTACAAGGTGACACCAAACCAAAGTGACAGGAAGAATTTTTTCCACCTTTAAATGTTCATATCCATAAAATGGCTGCATTGAATCATATTTACACAAATATGTAAGCTCTACTACTTCCTGTGGTTAAGGTGAATTCGAAGTGCCATTGCTGTATTCAGTATTTGTTAAAAAACAAACTACTAACCAATTTAAACATTATTTTTTGGGGGGCAAGGTAGATAGTTAGGAGGTACGGGGGCGTGGGTGCGCGGCGCTGCGCCTTACTGCGTCGCTCACATTAATTGCAAAGTGTGTAGCCACGGGGCCGGTACACCTGGTTTACGAAATTAGAACCTTCATGGTTTGATAAGTGCCATTTTCTTTTAATATTTTTGTTTTACATTAAAAATAAAAATGATAAGTGATGAAAAAAATGAAAAATATGGTCTCAAAGTTTGTACTGACTGTCAGTGTACAGTATACGTATATTAATAGTACACATGGACACATGCAGTGTATTAACACAACAAGACGCACGTCACTTTGTACACTAACCAAGGCAATTTTGTGGCTTTAACCAAAATATACACTAACCGGGGTGGATGCTAACTGAGTTTCCAATTTTTTAATAGTCATTTTTATATTATTAATTAGCCCATTATTATTACTATCATCATTATTCTTCTTCTGATTATTACTACTACTACTACTAGTAGTACTATGCTAGTATTAGCCTGCTTATTGGCTTGCTTATTGGCTTGCTTTTGCCCTATTATATGAAATTTGTTAGAGATTTTTTTGTAAAAAATAAATTTAAAAAAATATTTTAAAAATCAATGAAAAATATTGTTAAAAATCCATAAAAAATATCAAATTATTCCAATATTTGTTAAAGATTTTTTGGCTTGCTTATTAGCCTGCTTGCCTTATTATAAGAAATTTGTTAGAGATTTTTTTTGTAAAAACAAATCAATAAAAAATATTTTAAAAAATCAATGAAAAATATTTTTAAAACAATAAAAATACATTAAATTATTACAATATTTGTTAAATATTTTAGTAAAAAAATCTATAAAAAATATCAAATTATTTAGGGGGGCTTAAGAACATTTTAGGGTAGTTCAGCCCCCCTAAAATAGGCCTAATGACGCTACTGGAAAATCATGAAACTGTTGGTCTGGTGGTTGACTACAGACGTAAGGTAGCTGCAACGAAAGCTTGCCCATGTTAAATAAATAATAAAGTACACCAAAGTAAATAACTGTATAATAAAAATGCTGATGATCAGCGTTACTGTAGCAACATGAGGTTGGCGACACCGTCAGTGGTAAGCTCTCGAGGCCTGATTGATCTGCAGCTTTAGGTACACAATCAATGCCACAGGATTAGCATGTCTGTGCACCGAGGCTATGCTAACATTTGTTTGAGAAGCCGGTGAGTTCTCCTCACAATTAACTTCCTCAGGGTTTATCGATTTCTGCAATGTGTGCACAGTGTGAGGATTATATGCATGCTGCCCGTGCACACAAACGCTAAGTAAGTACACTTGCATCACCGGGATTTGACACAGCGGTATTCCTCTTGGGACGCCAGGGAAGGATAGCTGTCAATGTTTTGGGATGAATGTACTGCTTGCAATCCAGTCAATAAAGAGCAAACCTTGTCCAATCAAGATCCAAACGGTGAATTTACCGTGTCTAGCTTATAGAAGAGTCGCTTCTCAGCGGGGGACCTGGACTCATTAGAAGATATTATTGCATCCTGTCATGCTCAAGTCCAAAAGCAGCGAGTATGATCAGTCTCAAACCCCAGTTTAATTAAAGCGGGTCACACTTATTGGAAATTGGAGCGCTAGGTATGGAATAACTTGCTGCTTGAGGAACTAATACAGGAAAAACTGCTTAGAAAATGGCTTTGAAATACTCATAGCGCTATTCTCAGTAAAATGTCACGTGTACTGGTTTTATCTTATAGCACTTTATAACACTTATTCTGTTGGCATTCATCATTATATATGAATGTGTGTAATTTTAACTATTATTAATACTCTGTACGGTGCCCTGTGATTGGCTGGCGACCAGTCCAGGGTGTACCCCGCCTCTCGCCCAAAGACAGCTGGGATAGGCTCCAGCACCCCCGTGACCCGTGTGAGGAAAAAGCGGTAGAAAATGAATGAATGAACTCTGTATGGTGACCTTGAGTGTCCTAAAATAAATAAATAAAACATATTATTATTGTAATTAATGTATATATTGTAATAATAAAATAATAATAATAATAATAATAATAATAATAATAATAATAATAATAATAATAATAATAATAATAATAATAATAATAATAATAATAATAATAATAATAATAATAATAATAATAATAATAATAATAATAATAATAATAATAATAATAATAATAATAATGATAATAATAATAATAATAAAAATATTATTGTAATGATTATTATTGCTAATTATTATTAATTATTATCATATTAATTATAATATTAATAAGAAATTTTATTATTATTATTTTATATTATTATTATTATTCATTCATTCATTTTCTCCCGCTTATCCTCACGAGGGTCGCAGGGTGTGCTGGAGCCTATCCCAGCTGTCTTTGGGCAAGAGGCGGGGTATACCCTGGACTGGTCGCCAGCCAATCACAGGGCACATATAGACAAAGATTATTATTATCATCATCATTATTATTATTATTATTATTATTATTATTATCATTATTATTATCATTATTATTATCATTATTATTATCATTATTATTATCATTATTATTATTATTATTATTATTATTATTATTATTATTATTATTATTATTATTATTATTATTATTATTATTATTATTATTATTATTATTAAATCAAAACCAGTCATCCGATTTTTTTTTTTGTGGGAGGGATGGGGGGTATCAGCATTTCTTTTGTTTGTCTGTGGTGACCATGAAGTATCATGGTCACGGCGCACTTAAAAGTCCACGAAAATGGCCATTTTGCCCAAACCTGACGCTAGCAAAACGTAAAAAAGACACAAGTTGGCCATACGGACATCACAGGAGTAAGAAACGCATACATTTGTCCGGCAAACTTGAACAAATAGTTAGAAAATCAGCCCGTCACATTCGTTGTGTTCATACATTTCTAGTATATTTGGCACAGCCGTAGGTGCCCATGCGACCAGTTGTGACCGAGGCTTAATGCGAAGATGTTTTCTGCTTTACATCCTGTTTCTATTCAGTTTCCCACTTCTTCCTTTGTTTCGCTTCCTCCTTTATGAAAATGCAACATTCATCCCCCTCCTCCTGCTGCTGAATGCTAAACGAATCCAAGCCTCTTGTTAATACAAATGTCTAATATTGTAAGAGCGAATAAATAGCCCAGAGCATCCTTCCCCGTGCCAACATGGTGCCTTCTGTCTCTTTGAGTGCCTTCTGACTGAGCGTACACCTGTTTGGGTAGCACGACGTTCAATGTGGAAAGCCACGCATCAGCCAGGCCGGGTGCTTGCCCGGCGGCTGTCCCCGCATCTCAGCATGATGCACGTGCAAGTCAGCTGCGGTGCATCTGGACTCGTGTGCCCCAATACGGTGAGGATGATCCATGATCTAGCACAGAGTGCTGCAGCCCCCGCCCCGCCCCTCGCAAGGGGACCACCGACTGGGAAGGTCAAAGATTAAAAGTTGCAAGCTGATACTAGAGGGAGGGAGTATAGATCATATGTGGGTTTATTTTACAGTTGCAGTAGTGAACTGAACAATCTTCCAGGAGTCCTCTGGCAGTCAAGAAATAAGCAAAAACAACAAAAAGTAAACAAAGATGATTTCTAGCTTGTAAACCAAAAAAAAAAAATGAATGAAAGATTCAACTCAGCCCAGGTGAGCCCCTCTCCACAAGCCCACTCCATTATGCTTACACAGACGCCCCGGCTAGAGCTAATTAACGGCCAATTACTATGCAGATATATGCAGGGCCGAAAGCAGAGCGCAGGCAATAAAATGGACTTGATGAACGAGAGGGCCATGGAAAGTGAGGTGCTGGGTTGGGGGTGGTCAAGCATAAAGGAGGGGGTCGTGATCTTGAGAAAGAGTGGATGAGGATGGAGGAAAAAGGAACTTACTGTGCATTTTTTTGGGCCGTGAACTGGGACTAATGTAGGGAATCTGACAAAACTCTCACACACATTATGGGCTCTACGTTGGTGGCGCAGCGTGGCGCACCCCACATCCAGCGCACCATCAGCCAATTTGGTAATTTTGTAGATTGGGCACTCCGGTTTTCCTCCCACATTCTAAAAACCTGCTAGGTTAATTAGCAACTCCAAATTGTCCATAGGTATGAATGTGAGTGTGAATGGTTGTTTGTCTATATGTGCCCTGTGATTGGCTGGCGACCAGTCCAGGGTGTGCCCCGCCCCGCTTTTACTACTTTTAACTGTGTATAAACGAATGAATATTGTATTTTAACGTATCTTTTACACTGTTTACTTGTTTTTATTCAACTCCATTTTTCTATAAAGCATCTTTGAGTATTTTGAAAAGCGCTATACAAATAAAATGTATTATTATTATTATTATTA
Source organism: Doryrhamphus excisus (assembly GCF_030265055.1). Lineage (NCBI taxonomy): Eukaryota > Metazoa > Chordata > Actinopteri > Syngnathiformes > Syngnathidae > Doryrhamphus > Doryrhamphus excisus. The sequence goes on along the minus strand of NC_080475.1, from coordinate 13,913,228 downwards.
TTATTATTATTATTATTATTATTAATATTATTATTATCCCGCTTCTCGCCCGAAGACAGCTGGGATAGGCTCCAGCACCCCTGCGACCCTTGTGAGGATAAGCGGTAGAAAAATAATGAATTTAGATTCAGCGTAGGTGTCCACATTTTCAGTAAGCATGGCGCACCTGCGCCTCGTCTACAAAAATAGAGCCCTATGAGTCCACCCCACTTTCCGAGAAGCCTTTGCATTATATTATATCTTCTCAAGGTGCAAATGACCTACAGAGTAATCAGTGTACAGCTTGTATAGCAGTATTGCTTTACTATCCATGAAAGACGGCTCGCAACACAAGTAGCAAGATAATGGTGGTGATAACATCAGGATCTAGGCCTGCATTGGTGCTTCCAGGACTGCGGAGCTGCGGTTCATTGAAGAGAAACATAAAGTCCAACATCTACTGTGACATTTCCCTCCCTTGGGAAACTGGTCACATGGCCGTTTGCCGCCATGATAAGGAGCCCAGTGCCTTGCTGAGGAAGCTGAGGTAAAGGAGTGACAAAGTGTCACTCCCGAATCCATCTCAGCTTCCTCAAGCAGGTTGAAGATGTCTAAACAGAACACGCAAATTTCAATGGATTCGTCCTTGCACCCTTGTGGACTAACATAATATAATCAACTTACGATCTGTGTACGCTGCAGTTGTAGAAGATGAAATCCACACTGGCAAACGTCTTCCCCGTCTCCTTGGACCTCAGATAGAGTTTTATTACACGCTGGTCACCTACAAGTCAAGAGTTACAAAAACATCCACATATTTTATTGGCTCGTTCTTCCCTTTATTACATTACATGACATTTGCACTCAGTAAGTGTGCATAAAATGTTCCGTGACCCTTACACTAATGCCAAATCCCAGTCAATGTATTTGGAAATGTTAACAGCCTCTCTGTACAGTACGGCTCCACTTCTGCATTGCTGACATTTTACATTCACGTCAGTGTGCAGAGCCTCCAGCTCAATCCATAAAAGTCACTCCATGCAGGTCTGTGTACTTTTATATACTACCTTATCATGAAATGTCATTTTATTTACCTCGGTTCTGTGTGATGGGCGCTACCTCTTTAGCAGAGGGCGACAAGCAGAAGATCCGACCTCCATAGATGCGTCCTTCCGTTTCGACGTAGTCTCCAAATGAACAATTTACTCCCGCCGACAGACTGGGGACATTCTGGGTCTGAAGAACCAGCTGAGAGGAAAAGAAATGTTATGGAAAAAATTGATATATAAAGTTAAATATGCATTGAGCAAAACTGGCGACAAGGGGGTCTTCGGGAAGACCCTGCTTGAGATTATTATGTCCCCCCATGCTTGTCATGCAAACTCCACAGGGTGGAATTGAACCCTGGTCATTTTTAAGAATACATTAAAAAATCTAACTTGACAAACAGCTTGTTTGATTTAACTGACTCGACTTGATTGTTGACAACGTTTTTATGAACAAAAAGTATTGAGTTGTGGACTCCTATAGAGCAGCTACACACAATAACCAGCACAAAAGCGTTCTAGTTCCTCCAGTATCTGCACCTAATCAGCTGTATTTCTTTGGATTTTGGCCACACTTCCGAGTGCATGGAAAGAGTTACGGTTTGTGCCGCTAACCTTAACTTACAAGAAATCATACGTGTATATGTGTCATAGATATATAATATAGTGAACATGAGGCTGCAATAAACAAAATCACAAAATTCTAATGCTGGGGAGGACAAATAACACTGCACTCCTGATGAGAATGTTATAAGATTTTGTATGAAAAATAACTACAATTAAAATACATGCTTTATATTAATTCAGGTTCATAAGTGGTCATTGAAGTTTATGATCTACAAAAGTAAATAATACATTTTGCAATATACTTTAAGTTGTTACCCAGTTCTTTGCAAACCCCGTAGACGCTAAGACGCAACACTATACCTGCACTTCTGACACGGTCACCGAGACTGTGTCGGGTTGGACCGAGAGTCGAACGCATTGGTCCACTCTGGTGGTGAAACGCTGAGGTTCCTCGGCACGCTCGCAGTGATCCTTCCTTGAACATCTATGAGTAGGAAGAATGAAAATATGGTATATTTATGTTAAACAGAAAAGTTAAGCTGCACTTGGCAGAACTTATTGACATCTTAAGAGCATTGATACATATTTAAAATATCTATAAGTGTGTAATAGCTGCGTAATTGACAATGACAGTAAACATGGAGCATAGCGTTATTGTTAATAATGAACTTTAATGATGCCTTTCCCACACCAACCTAATGGGGGCTACTCCAACATAAAGTTATATTAGGGTCAATTAGCAGGGGTTGTGTGCTCAAAAGCAGAGGAAATGGTCAGACACAAACGCTCTTAGATCATACTAGTCGTGGGTCAATGACCTTAATATGGATTAGCGTGAGCAATGCTGCGACATGCAAAAGTCTACAAGAACACAAATGGCATATTAATTGGGATTTTTTTGATGATTGCAGGGTGCAATTATTACACAATGTACATTGGTTCAACCATATCTTACTTATTGTGTGGAAATATTGCGTGGAAATAACTATAAAAGCAATCTTCACTCGCTAAATGTACTGCAAAAAAGGTCCGTAAGGATAATTAATAATGCCGCCTACAGAGAACATACTAACTCCTTATTTCTAAAATCACAAATACTTAAACTTGCTGATATAGTTAATCTTCAAACAGCTAAAATAATGCATAAGGCTAAAAATAACCTGAACCTGAACTGATTATGTGATGCACTCAATTCTAATCTGATGCATGTTCAAATGAAATAAAACCATTACCATTACATCACCAATTATTTGGGTTCACAAATCGGACTTTATTTTGGATTTCCTGTTATCCACACAGGGTCAAAATTATACTAATATCTTATATATGCAGTTGGAATTGCATGGGTGACTACATCTTCCTTAAACACAAGTATAGGCATTACAGTTTGTTGAGGATTTTGTAGTGTGAAAAGGCTGACACCCTTGAGAAACGTTGCCAGATTGTTACCAATAAATAAATGTACTTTACAACTTGAGGCAAGTGTATTTCCTATTTCCTTTGATTTCCATATATGATACATCCTAAAAATATCATGATATATGCCAATGTCCATATCCCCCGACCCTAATAGGGGGTCCCAGAATTCCCTTGAACTTGACAAGGCAAAGCCATGCTAACCTATTCTTTGTGATCACGAATGACTGAAAGACTCAGTGCTTTCTTTTTAGCTGCTGCCGTGCTAACTGTTAGCATGTTGGCATGTTAGCATGTCAGCTTTGTCGCTAAATTCCTCGTCTAATGTATGCACGGCATTGCTCGGCGGTGTTACATATTCACAGCACAGGTTACATGTTAGCATTTTAGCTAATTTACTCATTTATAAAGCCAAATGCACACACGGCATGATGTCGGGACACTATGGGACCGCCTGAACACTTTTGGGACCTGGTACCTTCTTGCTAGATGCTACCAAGCTAGCTCTCAGCATGTTAGCATTTTAGCTCATTTGCTGCTTTCTAAAGGCAAATACTCACATGGCATGATGTGGGTACGCTATGGGACTGCGTCTTCGTTTTTGAGACTCTGTGCTTTCTTTTTAGCTGCTACCGTGCTAACTGTTAGCATGTTGGCATTTTAGCATGTCAGCTTTGTCGCTAAATTCCTCGTCTAATGTACACACAGCATTGCTCGGTGGCGCACAGGTTACATGTTAGCATTTCAGCTAATTTACTCATTTATAAAGCCAAATACACACACGGCATGATATCGGGACACTATGGAACCGCCTGAACACTTTTGGGACCTGGTACCTTCTTGCTAGATGCTACCAAGCTAGTTCTCAGCATGTTAGCATTTTAGCTAATTTGCTGCTCTCCTAAGGCAAATACTCACATGGCATGATGTGGGTACGCTATGGGACTGCCTCTTCGCTTTTAAGACTCTGTGCTTTCTTTGTAGCTGCTACCGTGCTAACTGTTAGCATGTTGGCATTTTAGTATGTCAGCTTTGTCGCTAAATTCCTCGTCTAATGTACGCACTGCATTGCTCGGCGGCGCGGCACGGCAGACACCAGGCCCGAGGTGGAAAGCCCATCAAAAACATCCGATCATCATCAATCACATCAGCATTTTCTTGACACTGGATCGAGGTGAAACTTGCAATCAACCGAGTATTAGTATGGAGTGTGTGTACTTACATATTGTGCAGCACACACCAGCCACAGTGAGGGTCCCCGGATCCCAGACAAGACCCGCAGGAATCGTACTGCTCACAGTTCCCAACCGGTACACGTGTAACCTGAGAATAAAACACACACACACAAATTAACGGGAACCATCACTACTGCACAGCTTTTTACATCAAGTACTGGATGTAAAAGTTAAAACAGACAGGTGTATGTGCCTGCGAATGTGACATTAAAGAAACCCGGCATACTGTGACTATCAGGGATAAACAGTTGAGGAGGTAGCCGTGCTTACTTCATTAACACAAGTTAAAACATACACTGGTTCAAAAGACCTGATCTAAATCCTCTACATTCCCTTATTAGTAGGGGGGTGTCATGGGATGGGGCGATGCACAGGATAGGTTCCACGAAAACGAGACAAGACAAGATTATTTTTAAGAATATTCATTCATTCATTCATTCATTCATTTTCTACCGCTTTTCCTCAAGAGGGTCGTGGGGGTGCTGGAGCCTATCCCAGCTGTCTTCGGGCGAGAGGCGGGGTACACCCTGGACTAGTGGCCAGCCAATCACAGGGCACATATAGACAAACAACCATTCACACTCACATTCATACCTATGGACAATTTGGAGTCGCCAATTAACCTAGCATGTTTTTGGAATGTGGGAGGAAACCGGAGTACCCGGAGAAAACCCACGCATGCACGGGGAGAACATGCAAACTCCACACGGAGATGGCCGAGGGTGGAATTGAACCCTGGTCATTTTTAAGAATACATCAAAAAATTAATGCTAAACAATATTGTTGACAACATTTTTATAAACAAAAATGCCTCCGTATTGAGTGGTGGACTCCTATAGAGCAGCTACACACAATAACCAGCACAAAAGCGTTCTAGTTCCTCCAGTATCTGCACCTATTCAGCTGTATTTCTTTGGATTTCGGCCACACTGCCGAGTGCATAGAAAGAGTCACGGTTTGTGCCGCTAACCTTATGGAAGTTGATAATAAATGGTGATTTATCTTTTCAAAATGTCCGCTTTTAACATACGTTTTACCATGCCTTTTGACACAGAGTGTTTGAAGCCATCCCAAACTTCTTTCAGGGTTGACTTCTAAATGCATAAATATAATTTTCTGAAAGTTTGGCATCGTTTAACACGAGAATTATCCACTAAATGTATCAATTATTTACTTTGTGCCACCTTGCATCATATAACACATATCATATCATATCATGTATCAAACAAGTCCATTTTGAACGATATTAGTATCAGATATTTGAAAGTAAAACATTTTAGGAAAAGCAAAAGGCACATTTCCCAAATCTGAGGCTATTTCAAATGACACTGAGAGCTTTCACACAAACAACACGCATCAACTCAACGGCATTAATGCATCTTTCTCTTCATTCTCAGACTAAAACAACCACAGCTTGCAGTGGCTTCATAGCTTGATAATAGTGACCTGCCACCATCTGATAACTATTATAATGCAACCATTACTAAGCACGTCCCTTTTCACAGGACACCAAATGGCAGGAGATTACTGTCATTACTTGCGCCTGCATAAATACCATGTTAGCATTACAGTCTGATCGAGGGAGGAGAGAGAGAGAGAGAGACACAAAAACATGTCACACTCACGCACAACGTGCCAAAAGAATGCAATACAATGGAGTTTAGCGATTGGGTGGCGGATGATGAAAGGGTTCAATTATTGAGTTTGAGGAAACAGATAATGGACTGGGAGGGAAAGCGTAAGCCTTGTGTCTTATACAATATAAGTATGAAGCAGCCAGGCTGTATCAAATATGGCATTTTCCATCCCGTGTTTATTTACGGCTGCAAAGACATTCATTTGGGGACACTAGCGGAGCAGCGATTAGAACATCTGGTTGCTGTAAACATAGAAAACAACACAAGTGGTATAGTCATGGTAATGATCTAATTTGTTTGGAATATGACTTATATTAAAGTACATCACATTTACATTTGCATGATTCCGCATGGCTGAAAAGGAACAGGATGAAGCAGAGCTTATGTAATTACTGATCACTCGCACATGTTCCTAGTTTAGTCACTTCCCGATTTAGCTCAGGTGCTTTGTCCCTTGTTTTCCTCTGGCCACTACAAGCGAGTATTGTTAATAAAATAAAGACTTTTACCTGCTCATCTGACCTAAAGTTCACACTTCTTCCCTCTCAGGACAGCACATTTTGTCCAATAGAATACTGATTTCTTGTTTACACATGGGATCATCTGTGCTTTCTAAAGATATACAAACAGATAAAAAGAGACCACTAATAACTGGACTTTACTGTACACGTTTGCGTGCAGCTTCACAAAGATCATCCTAAATCCCTAAAAAAAAAAAAGCAGCACCTATAACCAGCTCAATTTACATAATATCACCTACATATTAGCTAAGCTACAACGACATTGTTATTTTAGTACACTCTGGCTGTGTTCAAAACCGCATACTTACTACTACATAGTTCCATACCCATACTATCCACACTGCATACTGCAGTGTACACCCAATAATCAGACAGTATGCAAAGCGTTTACACTACAGCGTACTACATGATAACCCACAATGCATTGCGCTCCTACCCGAGCCGAAATTGACAGGCTGAAGCCGATTTCACTTTAGCTCTAAACTCTTTAAATACATAACTTTATTGAGATTTTTTTTATAATCAAGCGAGAAAGTCGCCGTTGAGATCTCGAGTGTGTCATTTATTTGAACAATTTTGAATTTGACAAATTCGGCAAAATTTAAGCTAGCCGAAGTGAGCAACACACTATTTTTCACAAAAAAACATAGTGCTTTTACTTTGAAAACAGGAAGCAAACCAACTTGCAATATATCCTGCTTGACACCGCCGTTTGGTCCATCCTGCTGCTCAGTTTTCAGCTAACGTTTTTTTTTTTTTTTGCAGTGACGTCACGTCGCGTTGCATCCTGGGTAATTTGAGTGCGAGTCGTAAGCTGATGATACATACTCAGTATTTCTGGCGAATGCAGTATTAATCTGGGAACTTCTCCCATACACTGCATACTCAATGAGGTAGTATGAGTTAGTATGAGTTAGTATGCGGTTTCGAACACAGCCTCTGTCATGCAGTTCTGCTGTCGCCTTGTGTCTTTGTTTTGCAGTGCACCTACTGGCCAGCCGAGGCAGAGAAACCAGTACACCCCTGCTAGCAATTAGCGCTGGGGCTGTAGCTTACTCTGGTTGCCAGATTGTCCCTCATTTATCATCTCTGGTCATTCCTGCCTAGCGAGTATTCTAGCATTGAATGCTCAGTGCTTTTTTGTTTTGTTTTAGTCTAGTGTTTAGTTTTCAGTAGCACCTTTTGTTGTACTGACCAAAATACAGCAAAATACTGCGAGTATTACATGTTATTATGAATGCGCCTGTTACTACATGGTCACAGCATGTACACAGTGTAAAACGATAAAACACTGCTGTGGAGTTTTTCGTGATGTTTTAATATAATTACAATTACAATGCATTACAGTATTAGCTGCCTCGTGCTAGCAGTTTTTCAATATTTAGAAAGTATAGAAAATATATTTATGTTCATGTATCACATAAGTATTGTGATGATGGGCAAACCCCCCCCCCAAAAAAAAAAGTACAGTTTTCCTCTAAGCCACCTCACTGCTAGCTTCAACTTACTCGCACAAAACAGCTAAGACACGCCGTTCCAAGACTTAAAAAAAGAAAAAGAAAAACAATTAGCAAGCAGGGCCAGGGGCAATTCTTGTAAATTTCTACTCCCTCTCATTATTGTCTTCACTAACTGTTTTTTAACAACTTTAAAGTTGGAAAAACACCAAAAGACATTTGCTGACCTCTAAGTGCAGTAAATCCTGAGTGAATTGAATGCCGAAAACCTCTTGAATGTGTTGTCAGGCGTACGGGTTTCTTCACTCTGCACGTTTCTGACAGCTGGCAAGATCGATAAGGCGGAGGTGCATCCTCGGAATGTTATGTCACTGTCTGAGAGGATGAGTTGAAGCTATACGCTGCCAAGAGGTCGCTATTTTTCTTTTTACAAGCCAAGAGACATGACCTTCTCTGTTGGAGCTAATTAGCGGACCTCGGAAAATGGGTGCTTTTTAGAACCTGGATATAATTGGCGGCTAATAGGGAGTAAATTCCTGAAACTGTACTGGTTAAGACAAGAGGATGGAAGTGGAATACTGCACTTAAAAAATATTTATTTATAATTAATATTATTATTTATTATTATTTTATAATTATTATTATACTTATTATACTTATTATAATTATTATAATTATTATAATTATAATCATTATCATTATTATCATCATCATCATTATCATTAGTATCATTATCGTTATCATTATTGTTGTCATTATCGTTGTTATTGTCGTTATTATTGTTAATAATAGTAATAATTATTATTATTCACAATCCTTATGTGAAACATGAACACTTATTTCTTCATCATCATTAGTATCATCATCATTAGTATCATCATCATCATCATCATCATCAGTATCATCAGTATCATCAGTATTATTAGTATCATTAGTATCATCAGTATTATCAGTATTATCAGTATCATTAGTATCATTAGTATCATTAGTATCATTATCATTAGTATCATCATCATCAGTATCATCATCAGTATCATTATCAGTATCATTATCGTTATCATTATCGTTATCATTATCGTTATCATTATCGTTATCATTATCATTGTTATCGATATCGTTATCATTATCGTTATTATCGTTATCATTATCATTATCATTATCGTTGTTATTGTCATTATTATTGTTAATAATAATTATTATTATTATTCACAATCCTTATGTGAAACATGAACACTTATTTCTTCCCCATTTCTGTGTGTTGTAACAAGAGAAAATTGCCAACTGTGTCTCAGACCGAATGGCTATAACCTGTGGCGTTCCCCAGGGGTCAATCACGGAACCGCTATTGTTTCATCTGTACATGCTCCCTTTAGGCCAGCTAATAAGCAGCTGCAATGTGTCATACCACAACTGTGCAGAAGACACTCAGATCTACGTGTCATTGACGGCAGGTTAACTTGGTCATCATCAAATTAGAAATCTTGGGAAAAGTCGGGAGGAAACACGGTGAAGCTGTGTTTCAGTTTTATGCTACCGAAATCTGGAACAGTTTTCAGAACCTTGCCTTCTCCTGGTTTGTGTTTATTTTTTCTTGCAGAGTTCCTTGAGCAGGCTGGAGGTGGGAAAACTGGGCACACCGAAGGCTGATTACTTGTCTTCCCACTTAACCTGGCTGCTTGCAACTGGACCTGACTGGTTCTTTGCATGTACATACATCTCCTCTGCAGATACTTTTCCAGTTCAGTACCTTTATGCCTCAGCAACTTCCTCATCCACTTCCTGCTAGAATTTGTTACCTGATCTACCATGATGTTTATCTCAGTTATCTTTTTTTCCTACACCGCTTTGTGTTTATGGACTTTTTTTTGTTATTAAAAGACTACATCTTTGGTCCAAACCTCAATACTATGTCACAGTATGTAAATCTTGCATTAACTAATCAAAAAAATCGATGTTGGCACTTTAACACAACCTCACCGTGTGTGTCTGTACGTGTGTGCACCAATATAGTATAGAGTCACCTCTGCTACATACTGTAGATAGTCCAAGCCAACCCCTTTTAATTACGTGAGTGAGTGAATATGGCCAAAGGTAAATTGCTCTGTCAAGCTGGGAAATGAGCTTTTTTATGTTTGAGCTCTCGTCACTTGGCATTTCTATTATTCAATGTGGAGAGGAAGGGCTGAATGTAGAAGAAGGAGGGAGGAGATAAAAAAAAAGATGATTGGAAATACAGGTGGCCCTCGTTACGTACGAGTTCCGTTCGTTGTCTGTGATGTAAGTTGAGTTTTGGTGTAAGTTGTACTTAAATTATACCAAAATATATTAAAAGTAAACAGTGGGATTTGCATGCTGTCTGCAGGATAAAACTCCCGCTTAAATTTATTTGTAGAAAGGTTCTTAATGAAAACAGATCGGTGACGTTGATGTAGTACTCGATGCTTAATAGCCGTTTGAGCAACACAGTGTTAACTGTATTTTGCGCAATATTAATGCTATATGCTCTATATCAGTTCTCATATAGGGAAAATACCAATATCAGATTTTTAGACTGATTTTTCGATTGACAAAATAACAACATTGTGGATCGCCACAGAAACATTTTTTTTTTTTATGGGAAAAATTCATTCAGTTGGCGATTCAGACCTTCTGGAATGAATTAATGACTCAAATCCACATTCCACTCAGTGCCGTCATTAGGCCTATTTTAGGGGGGGGCTTCAGTTAATTGTGAGGAGAACTCACCGACTTCTCAAACAAATGTTAGCATAGCCTCGGTGCACAGACATGCTAATAATCCTGTGGCATTGATTGTGTACCTAAAGCTGCAGATCAATCAGGCCTCGAGAGCTTACCACTGACGGTGTCGCCAACCTCATGTTGCTACAGTAACGCTGATCATCAGCATTTTTATTATACAGTTATTTACTTTGGTGTACTTTATTATTTATTTAACATGAGCAAGCTTTAGCTGCAGCTACTTTCCGTCTGCAGTCAACCACTGAACCACAGTTTTAAGATTTTCCAGTGGCGTCGTTAAGCTTATTTTATTATTTTAAAATGTTCTTTAGCCCCCATAAATAATTTGATATTTTTTGTAGATTTTTTTTTTAGATTTTCTAGAATTTTTTTTTTTTTTTACAAAAAAAATCTCTGACAAATGTCATATAATGGGGCAAAAGCAGGCTAATAAGCAAGCCAATAAGCAGGCTAATACTAGACTATTACTACTACTACTAGTAGTAATAATCATAAGAAGAATAATGATGATAGTAATAATAATAGGCTAATTAATAATATAATAATGATTATTATATAATTGATATAATTGGTTGCAGAGCTTGAGCAGCGGTGTCAATTTAATGGTGGCCTAAAACAATTGCGTATCTCTACTAAATCTGTCCAAAAGTTGGAATATCGGGAATAATATTATATCCCGGTTCTTGTTTTTTTTTTTTTTTTGGAATGTCTACTGCATTCATTCATATCCTGTGCATCTCCAGGGGGGCTAAGCCCCCCCGTCCTCAGAACCGAGTGACGCCCCTGGTTCCACTTTATGTCATGTTGGAAAAATTCCTGCAAAAAAAGCCTAAAAAAAGCAAAACATGTCAGTCCATGACTTCTTTTAATACTGCATTAATGTAACAACGTGTATTATATCAACCTATCCATCTCTGGTCCTGATGGACAGGCCCAATTCCCAGAGTCGGACCGACGCCGTCCATTTGTATCAATTATTCTCTGCCTTCTTCTCTGTGCTCATCCAGACACATGGAAGTCAATTATGTCTAATCTTTGGTAAATTACACGGCACTCATGAGGCCGTTACTGTCTACATCTCAGTGAAGGTTATCACGGTGCAGTCATTAGCCTTTATGAGATAAGAGTCTTACAGGTAAGAAAAGAAGACAAAAACAAGGATGAACAGTCAAGCTGGTGGGTGGGGGGGTTGTGGTCACTCATTTGGTAGTGATGCTTGTACTTGTGCAATCAGCACTCTTTACTGAAAATATCATATTTTCATTATAATTGTGTTACGGGTGTGTGTCTTTTTCCCATATTCAAATGCAATGTGTATAGACAGTGCATGATATGCTGCTCTGTCTGACTCTACATATTATGTCACAATATGCATTTTATATGGATTTTGCAGTCCTGTTGGGAATGTGCTATTTGCAAGATAACACACTTTAATATTATTCCGCTCCAATGACTTAATGTAGATTTAGAAAAGTGCTTATGTTGCAAGAATATGTCTGCATTGTTTGTTTATAATTAGCTTTACTGGTTGCTGCCTAGTTTTAATACGCGTGTTTTCACATGACTTCCTCTTTAATTCCACTTCACTTTCTTCATAATATGTTTTTGGCTTCATGCATCCTGAATATGTGGGAATGTTTTGTGGTATACAGCAAACGTTTATGGATATCGAGTGGATCCCTAAAAGACACCAACCTGTTTCTCGGTGAGGGTGTACAAGTATTGGTGATCCGGACTGAAGAGCAGATCTTTCAGGATGGGGTTGCCGTCGCTCACCGGGACATTTTCGTACAGCAAAGCAGGCTGGCTAATGGAGTTGACAAGGATCTGAAAGACACCATAAAGGAGAAAACAATATCATGATTACTGTCATCCAATTTCTTGATGCCAAGTTATTGGTAGTGAAGTACTAGTAGCACTCTCACAATGCAAACATCTTACTTTCTATTACTATGTCAAATATATTAGGCAATACGAGTGTAAAAGTGATTGTAGGGGTGTTATTTTATGTCTAGAGGGCTCTAATGGTGTTAAAACCATATTTAGAAGACAGTAAATGAAGATTGTTTATGCTCTAACTATGAAAATATTCAATTTATAAAGAAATAATCCAGGCTGCACGGCAGACGAGTGGTTAGCGCGCAGACCTCATTGAGACAGGAGTTCAATCCCACCGTCAGACATCTCTGTGTGGAGTTTGCATGTTCTCCCTGGCGCATGCGTGGGTTTTCTCCGGGCACTCCGGTTTCCTCCCACATTCCCAAAACACGCATGTTAAAAATTTACAGAACACTAGTGTCTTTAATAGCATAATATTTGAATCTGATTTTAACTGTTATTATGAGCAACGAACGGTGCGTTCTAAGACATCATATCATTTAAGTTATGTTTTGACCGATTATTACTTAAATGTAGCAAGTTGTACTTCCTCAAAGTGTGTGATAACAACATCCACATGGCTGCAATGGCAGCTGAGTGGTTAGCATGCAGGCCACACAGCTAGGAGACCCGAGTTCGATCCCACCCTTGGCCATCTCTGTGTGGAGTTTGCATGTTCTCCCCGTGCATGCATGGGTTTTCTCCGGGTACTCCGGTTTCCTCCCACATTCCAAAAACATGCTAGGTTAATTAGCGACTCCAAATTGTCCATAGGTATGAATGTGAGTGTGAATGGTTGTTTGTCTATATGTGCCCTGTGATTGGCTGGCGACCAGTCCAGGGTGTACCCCGCCTCTCGCCCGATAAGCGGTAAAAAATGAATGAATGAAGAAATAATCCTACATTGCTGAAATGTCCATAGCACAGATAACCGCAACAAAATAACAAAAACTGATACACAAACGAAACCTTCTCCCCAAGAGAGTCGGAGCTTTTCAACCTGTCACTCACACACACACACACACTCGAACTATTTTTTTTTTGTATTTTAAAGAAAATCTTCACTTTTAAGACTAAAACATCTGAAGTCTAGTCTACAGTACTCAGATTATTGACTTCAGTGAACCAGCTAGCAAATCTGTTACTATGTTTGGACATGACTCCTGTCATTGTCGACAAACCCATTGACTGCATTTGAAAGCCACCCAAAAACTTTGACACTTTCCCCACATTCACTTCGTCATCTTCCTCTGTTCTCTCCAGCAGCGTGTGCAGTTATCTGTCAAATCATGAGCAAAGTTGCCTTAATCTGCGTTTGAACAGGAGGTTCACAGCCTGTTAACACAGTGGGTACGCTTGTTTCTTAAGAGCAGCAAACCACTTTGGATGAAAGATGAGTGCTTTGAGGAGGTTCTCTGTGGGATATTTTATCGTAATAATAACATGATTTTACACTTTAAAGCAAGAATGTCAGGCATTTGGAAAAAAATAATGGAATCAAACGTGTGAAAAGAAGACAACCATTGAATTATTTCAATATAAACAGAAAATCTCAACATAGACAGGTTCAGGGTCATTTTATATTCAAGTCAATATAGTATTCATTGACAAACTACCAGATAGCACTTCTGTTACTTGACAATTTAAAAGTTATGTGGGAACGGGATCAGCAGGAAGCAACTAGCGCTCGAGGCAGAGGGCAGTTGGAGGGGGGATTCAGGTCAGATGGCACAGCGACGCAGGTGACACATACATTTTCATCTATCGGCATCGCCTGCAGGAATATGCTCGCCTTCTGCGACCTCTGCACTCTCAAAGTTAAGCTTCGGAAGAGTTGATAATATATCTCAGACTTTAGTGCATATTACTTTTGCAAATTGGTCCAATAAACCATAACCAAAAACCATTGAGAATAGCCATCAATGGTCTCTCTAATTTGAACACTGGTATTAACAGCTATTTATTAACTCCGGAAGTTGACAATATATCTCGGACTTATTACATCAGCAAATTGGTCCAATATACCATAACCAAAAAACGTTGAGAATAACCATCAATGGTCTCTCTAATTTGAACACTGGTATTAACAGCTATTTATTAACTCTGGAAGTTGATAATCTAACTCAGACTTTAGTGCATTCTACTTCAGCAAATTGGTCCAATATACCATAACCAAAAAACCTTGAGAATAATCATGAATGGTCTCTCTAATTTGAACACTGGTTTTATTAACTCCGGAAGTTGATAATATATCTCAGACTTCAGTGCATATTACTTCAGCAAATTGGTCCAATACACCATAACCAAAAAACATTGAGAATAACCATCAATGGTCTCTCTAATTTGAACACTGGTATTAACAGCTATTTATTGACTCCGGAAGTTGATAATATATCTCAGCCTTTAGTGCATATTACTTTTGCAAATTGGTCCAATACACCATAACCAAAAAACATTGAGAATAACCATCAATGGTCTCTCTAATTTGAAAACTGGTTTTATTAACTCCGGAAGTTGATAATATATCTCAGACATATGCATATGTGCATATGACTTCAGCAAATTGGTCCAATACACCATAACCAAAAAATGTTGAGAATAATCATCAAATCAATGGTCTCTCTAATTTGAACACTGGTATTAACAGCTATTTATTAACTCCACAAGATGGCGTCAGCTGCATTTGAAGTATTATGAGTGGTCAGTTTCCAACAGCTATATCTACGTCTGTATGCGCTTTTAAGCGCTGCTATTCAGCTGTTTGTATGAAACCTATTTAGTACCCTGTGAAATCCATTTGATTTTATTAATTTATTACTGTACCGTAAAACGGGGTTAATAATTTGAAGTTAAGTGCTCTGAAAACGCAGCATTTCGTCTATGTACTGTTTATCGGACAAAGATGGGCTGCAGACATTTTTTAGATTTTCAAGTGGGCCCTGAGTTGGTCAAGTTTTGGAACCCCTGGTTTAGACAATTAAACAGCATGTGGTGAACTGCGCTCTTATTTTGAAAGCCGGAAGTGTGTGTAGACAATGCCAGTTAAGACGAGCCGGGAGCAGGAATAAACATGCTTCTCATCTTTATTTCACTCACAATTTACACAACAACAATGCTCGTCTGCATTGACAAACAGCGGAACAGTCGCCCAGCATGCTCTGCTAAACTAAGCTAATTCTGGTAGCATCCATTCACAGTCAGTAATAAAAAACATTCAACATTTTTTTCAACAACACCTTCATCAGTTGAATTCATGGATTACGTTTTCTATGTACATAAAATGCCTCAATCTTGCATACATTCGTCACAAATTTTTCTAAATCTTAAATCTAAATCTACAATAAAAGGCCACTCTATAATGTGCAGTTTTATTGTATCCAGTTACTGATATGCTCTCTTTGTGGTTTAGGTAAACAAACGTTTATAGCACGGTTCCAGTATCTATATAACAGAACCATCCAGCCTACACACCATAAGGCCAAACATGGAAAAACTACCATTTTACTTTCTTCATCCTGTGGTCAAGCTAACATATTAAAGCACAAACACTCAAATGCATCTCCGTAGTGTGTCATAAAGAACACAGCTTAATTTTTTCCTGCTTGGGGATCTGCGGAGCATCCTATTTTTGGAGGCTATTATCAAAGGCAACCAAATCCAGACGGACAGGCTTGACATTATTTATTTATTTTTTTAATAATCTGACAGGAATACCTGCAGGAGTTTGTTTAATGCCGCTGTGAGAATTTAGTAGGATTTCAAAACGGTAAAAATAAGGACTATTTTATGCTGGAAATGGACTATTCCCTGCAGTATTCCCAGCATCACTGTGACTGCATGCCTGACAGCATGTTATATTTTGTTATGAAAGCGCTATAATTTCAAAGCTTTTAGTGCTAAACTCATAATCCGAAAAGAGTGTTCGAATATATACGGTATATTTATATTAGATCTTATTAAATATGTATTTTTACCAAACTCCCCAGGGTCTTAGTCGTAAAGTCTTGCCAGGTATTGGTCAGGTAAGGTCAATGTACCCTAAAAACTGTGGAACAAAACTTAAAAGGTGACTTTTTAATGGATCTACACTCTGACTTTGCAGCTATATAGTATTTCCCCCAATTTGTGCGATGCTCAGACCACTCCATCTCCTGGTTTCCCCAGGGATGAGGTTCATTACCGATATTACAAGAGGACACCGTAACCTGGCAGAGCACTGTTTATTTCACACAATCCTCAGCAAAAATGAAAAAGCCAGGTCCAGCAAATATATAAACCATATTACATAAGTGATATCAGCAGTATATAAACTGGAAATTCCGACATGCAAATTAATTAAGATGAGTAAACCAAACTCACACTCATTTTAAATAAGCAGCATAGAAAATGTATGGATATAAATATCCATCTTATCACTTCTACACCCCATTTTCCATAGTTCCCCCTTGAGATGTCTTATCATTGTCGTCATCTCTTTCAACGTCTCTGCTTGTCCTTGTAACCTTAGCAGTTATACTTCATTACAAGGCAAGACAAGGAGAAGGGAAAAGGTAGAGAATTGTGGGATAATGATAGCAATGGGAGGATGGAGGAGGGACAAAAGGAAAAGGTAACAAATACTTGTTAAACTTTTTAGCATTTCTCATGGAAAATAATGTTAAAAATGTCTGCTGAGGACATGTAATGATCTACTGTACAACATTTTCTAGTAGCTCTTTGATGAAGTGAAAATGAAATCATTCACACGCACATTCATACCTACGGACAATTTGGAGTCACCAATTAACCTAGCATGTTTTTGGAATGTGGGAGGAAACCGGAGTACCCGGAGAAAACCCACGCATTCACGGGGAGAACATGGAAATTCCACACAGAGATGGCCAAGGGTGGGATTGAACTTGGGTCTCCTAGCTGTGAGGCCTGTGCGCTAACCACTCAATCACCATGCAGCCTTTATGATAATATTCATTCATTCATTTTCTTCCGCTTTTTCTCACAAGGGTCGCTGGGGTGATGCTGGAGCCTATCCCAGCTGTCTTCGGGCAAGAGGCAGGGTACACCTTGGACTGGTCGCCATCCAGCCAATCACAGGGCACATATAGACAAACAACCATTCACACTCACATTCATACCTATGGACAATTTGGAGTCGCCAATTAACCTAGCATGTTTTTGGAATGTGGGAGGAAACCGGAGTACCCGGAGAAAACCCACGCATACACGGGGAGAACATGCAAACTCCACACAGAGATGGCCGAGGGTGGAATTGAACTCGGGTCTCCTCACTGTGAAGCCTGCGCGCTAACCACTCATCCGCCATTTTCGCCAATTATGCTCATTTTCCGACTTTTTGCATTGAGTGGTAGACTCCAATAGAGCAGTTACACACAATAACCAGCAGAGAAAGCTTCCAAGCACGTCTAGAATCTGCACCTATATTCCGGCTGCTTTTCCTTGGATTTCCAAAAATTCATTCATTCATTTTCTACAAAAACTCCACACAGAGATGGCTGAGGGTGGGATTGAACTCGGGTCTCCTAGCTGTGAGGCCTCTGTGCTTAACCACTCGACCGTTGTTCAGCCTGGATTATTTATTTATAAATGGAATATTTATAGTACCCGGATAAAACCCACGCATGCACGAGGAGAACATGCAAACTCCACACAGAGATGGCCGAAGATGGAATTGAGCTTGGGTCTTCTAGCTGCAAGCCCTGCGTGCTAACCACGAACACACCGTGCAGCCCTCTAATGAAATTAACTGCCTTTATCTTATATATGAACCAGCCAAAATGTCCCCCCAAAAAATATGCTGGATACTTGATGCTGGGATTTAGATGCAAAGCGGAGGCTCTACTTTTTTTTTCTTTTACAAAGCCGTCTATCTGGCCAGGGGCGGGTTGCAGGCGGTGTCATGTCCATGAGGAAGGGTGTTTTTTTTTTTGGTTTTTTTTTCCCACCATGATGTCATGAAATCTTCAAAAGTGCCTCAAAAACTGAGCAAACCAGTCAGGTAGATGATAGATTTTTCTCACATTTGCTTCTCCTAAACAGGCCCTGGGGGCACACATTACAGTCAAAACATCATTAAAAGGTCAATTTTGCATAATAGGGGACCTTTACGCCCAAAACCGACAGAGAGAGTGACTGAACACTGTTGAAGAGTGTGTGTGTGTGTGTGTGTGTGTGTGTGGGTCTGACCCTGACTGGAGGGCATCCAAGTATCACAGCACACCTGCTGACTACATCTACACACACACACACACACACACACAGCAGCCAGACAGGTGACTCGTGGTGAAATTAATCATTGTTCTATTGCCGCACCGCCACTCTCACAACAGGACGATGGCCTCAGGTGACACATACATACACACACACACACATACACACACACGTATTACAAGCCCATAGAATGACAGGCAGACAGCAGTCCGGTGACAACGTGCCATTGTCTTACTAACAGTTAATATTTGGTTTGTGGTAGAAAATAACTAAAAATGAAAAAAAAAAACATCTGTATGATCATGTATGGTCAAGCCTGTCACATTGTTTCACACAATTGTATGTGTTTGTTTTATTTAAATTACTCTTTGACTGCTGAAATACTGCACATAAACAGGTGTAAATATGCCAAAAATACACCAGATAGTGATGTTGTTATTAATACCTGAAAAGTGGCCTCATAAGTCGGGCTTGCTTGAAATTGGTAATGGTAATGGTTTTATTTCATTTGAACATGCATCAGATTACAATTGAATGCATCACATAATCAGTTCACAGTTCCACATGTCCAAAAGGAGTAGGAAGAAGCAAAGCTTATTAAATCCTACCCCTCCATCTGGTACTTTTACAATCAGTAACTGTTGCATTTGTTCACTTCCTGCTTTCCGTAATATAGTTTAAGTTTTTTTTTTTTGTTTTTTTTTTTTATTTTTGTCCCATACCGAAGTACAAGGTGATATGACCATACGATGACATATTGTGTAATGGTACCATAGTAACTGTCAATATAGTGATATATATAATTTCTCACACAGTTTGATGCACGCTACTAAAACACACTATAAATGTACGGTCCTTAGCCTAGTCAAGAACCCTGCATTAAAAACAGTATCGTTAAAAATTGTCTACAGTAGAAGCTGACAGCAGCTTGACATATTGTCATACCCTAAAGCATGCCTTCCTATTCCTGTTCCTGTTCCTATTAGCACTGTTAAGTTTGACACCTAAGCCTCTGGGAACTTCTTTTTCTGAGTCTGGGACCATGACAGTGATACAAAAGTTGTGGTTTTTCAAACATTAACAAATAATAAGGGATGCACGGTGTTAGAGTGGTTAGCACGCAGACCTCACAGCGAGGAGACCCGAGTTCAATTCCACCCTCGGCCATCTCTGTGTGGAGTTTGCATGTTTTCCTCGTTTTCTCCGGGGACTCCGGTTTCCTCCCACATTCCAAAAACATGCTAGGTTAATTGGCGACTCCAAATTGTCCATAGGTATGAATGTGAGTGTGAATGGTTGTTTGTCTATATGTGCCCTGTGATTGGCTGGCCACCAGTCCATGGTGTACGCCGCCTCTCGCCCGAAGACAGCTGGGATAGGCTCCAGCACCCGCTGTCATCACCCTCATGAGGATAAGCGGCAGAAAATTAATGAATGAATGAACAATTATTTATTAATTGTTGTTTTGTGGTTGACTACAGCCTATTATTAAATTGTGAATATTTACATTTTTCCCCAAATTATGTTATGATCGCTGCTATGGTTTGTGGCGCTTGAACCTCCGACGTCACTTCCTGATATATCCGATTATATCGATGATGCAGTGTTCCCTTGCTACACCATTTCTCTGTTTTTTTTTTGTTTTGTATTCCAGAATATGAACATGTATTGTGTTCTGCGTCCTGATTGGCTAACGGACTGCAGACCTCCATGCCTTACTGTCCAGTACAGAAAGCCGGAAGAGGAGGAAGACAAAGTTAAATACATAAACATATATGGGAAAATACAACAACAGGAGCAATGTGTTTTAACAAGGATACAAAAATGCTACAGTACAGCAACACGGCACCAGAACGACAATGAAGCATGGTCAGAGGAGTGAAATACACAAGTCCATTATTGTGTCCTTTTCTTGTGTAGGTTAATCATTAAAAATTTACTTGACAATTGTGGGACATCTGAGACTTCCAAAAAATAGTCTAATTTGGGACCTTTAAGAAATGACATTCATTCGCTTCGTCTTAATGCGTTCTATAACCGTTCCTTCACCACCAAAATTGTCTCGAAAATTGGGCAGGATTTTTCTGTTTCTAATCAATTCACAAGTTAGATCCATTAAAGATCAAGTCATGGCTCCTTCGTAGGACTCCTAAAAACAGACGGCAATTGAATAACGTCTGACTTAATCAAGTCACAAAGCAGTATATTTCCTCACATCTCGAAATGGGTAGATTTGCATCTAAATCAAGTGGAACTGTCACACGTTACAAGTTGAAGATTAAATTCAATTAAGGTCGTTTTTCTTCTCCCGTCTTCACCCCTCCCCCCATCAGCACCACACTGAGACATAAGTAGGGCCGGATGAGCGCTTAAACAGCAGCCCTTTATTCTTCCCCGAGGCAGCTCCCGCGGTGAACGGCCACCGTGTGTCTAACGGCATCCACACACTCCTGCAAAATACCATGTGATTGCATCGAAGCGGGTAACAAAGCTTGTAAGATACAATAAAAACCCAGCAAATGTACTTTTTCTGTATTCATTGGCTGAAATTAGACATGTTGAATATATTAATTGTAATGATGCAAATCATCAACAATCAGCAACACCAGTCCAAAACAAGCAAAAATAGGTGATGACAACTGCACTGTAATAGACACACTAATAATAAAGTCACCGTCAATGCAGTTTTCGGCTATAAAAACGGCCACTAGGTGGCAGAAGTGCATTTTATAAGAACTTGGCATGGATCTTTTGCAAGTATTTACACACTCAACAGCAAGGAGCATGGGGAAGAGCTGTGCAAATTGTTATTTTGACAACCCTTTTTACGAGGTTAAGCGGCATCGAAAATTTATGAATGGAAGGATGGATGGATGAATGAAAGATGTGTCTGATCTTTCCATGGTTCCATGTTTATATAACCTTAGAACATAATATCTGTCAAAAAGGGTTGTCTCTTTAAAAATGGCTGCTATTGAACGAGTTAAAGCATGGGTCCCCAACCGCCGGAGCGGGGAACGTTACCGGTCCGTGGCGCATTTGCAAACATGCTACCCTCTATGTGCTGTATATTACTTGAAAATGCCTAAAATGTGAAGAGTGGTTAGCACACAGGCCTCACAGCTAGGAGACCCGCGTTCAATTCCACCCTCGGCCATCTCTGTGTGGAGTTTGCATGTTCTCCTTGTGCATGTGTGGGTTTTTTCCAGGTACTCCGGTTTCCTCCCACATTCCAAAAACATGCTAGGTTAATTGGCGACTCCAAATTGTCCATAGGTATGAATGTGAGTGTGAATGGTTGTTTGTCTATATGTGCCCTGTGATTGGCTTGCCACCAGTCCAGGATGCACCCCGCCTCTCGTTTGAAGACAGCTGGTATAGGCTCCAGCACCCCCCACAACACTTTAAAAAATTAATGAATGTAGATTGGGCGCAGTGGCGCACCTGCGCCTCGTCTACAAAAATAGAGCCCTATGAGTCCACCCCACTTTCCAAGAAGCCTTTTGATTACATTATATCTTCTCAAGGTGCAATACTATAAAAATGAACTATAGAGTAGTCAGTGTACAGCTTTTATAGCAGTATTGCTTTACTATCCATGAAAAACAGCTCGCAACAAAAGTAGCAAGATAATGGTGGTGATAAAATTAGGATCTTGGCCTGCATTGGTGCTTCCAGCACTGCGGAGCTGTGGTTGGTGGGTGCATGATAGTGATGCACCCAAATACAGTATACTGTACCTGTAGCCATATGATAGTATTGCTTCTTTGGAATACCTGCATTTCTACTCTGCACTCATGTATTAACCTCATATTGTCACTACTGTACTCCCCTTTTTTGCATCCTTCCCTCAGCTGACACACGAGCAGCCAAGCATAACACGCCAAGCAGCTTGTGTAGGCGTGAGTGTGTTTTTTTTTTTTTTCACCCCCTTTTCTTTGCCCTGCAGTGAGTGCTGAAAGTACAGCTAAACGAGATCAATTTGTCAAGCACAGAAAGGTGTGGGCCTTGAGGGCCGGCGGACAGCTGTCGACAAGACGACAAGAAAAGGTTTAAAAGGAAAAGAAAGAATTTTGGATGTTTACTTCACACTCAGTCAATACTTCCTCCCCCTTTTGGATACGACAGACGAGAGCAAATATGAGGCGATAATGACGCTCCTTTAGTGAGTGTCATGACCTCGGTGTTGAGTTAGCATTTTCATGTCTATAAACAAGAGGATGATCAGCCATGAATAAAGATGTGATGCCTCTGCAATGATCAGAGCCTGACCCCAAATAAAGCAGATCAAGAAAACAATGTCTGAAAGTAGCCAAGGGTTGCAATGTTTTTACTGAGCCAATGATAAATGTTGTGGTCCTTCTCTGGCGAATTGCCGCTCTTATTAATTGTTGAATGCAGAAACAACTAAATTGGACACCATTCACTCCTTGAAATTGGGTTTTGCAGCCCAATTTCAGCAAAACTTAAAGCCTAAATTACTCTATATGTGCTGAATCAGGGCAGTCAATCAGTAGGAGGGGCTTATATAGGCATTGAGCTCTTATTGGTCAGTGGGCTGCACTGTTTTTTGGATTTTTATCTTGTATCTCCAACAGTGTTTTTGTGAATATTTTTGACTGGGCTTTTTTCATGACGAATTTCCATTCGTTTTTGTCTTAATCCAATTTCCAATACTTTGACAGAAATTATTATTTGTATTTTTAATTAGTTTTTACTAAAATTGAACTGACTAAAACATTGTTTTTAGTTTTTCTGTCAAAAACTGGACTAATTTTTTTTTTTCATCAACTAAAACTGGACTTAAACCATCACGTACAGAACTGACTAAAATGTGACTAAAACCAGAAGCACTTTTATCCAAATGACTTAAGAGTCAAATTAAATTGGTTAGCGTGCAGACCTCACAGCTTGTTCAGTTCCAAAGTAGTGAAGTACTAGTAGCACTCTCACAATGCTAACATCTTTCTATTACTATGTTAAATATATTAGGCAATACGAGTGTTAAGGTGACTGTAGGGGTGTTATTTCATGTCTAGAGGGCTCTAATGGTGTTAAAACCATATTTAGAAGATCGTAAATGAAGATTGTTTACGCTCTAACTATGAAAATATTCGATTTATAAAGAAATAATCCAGGCTACATGGCGGTCTAGTGGTTAACAGACCTCACTGCAGGGAGACCGGAGTTCAATTCCACCCTCGGCCATCTCTGTGTGGAGTTTGCATGTTCTCTCCGTGCATGCGTGGGTTTTCTCCGGGTACTCCGGTTTCCTTCCACATTCCAAAAACATGCTAGGTTAATTAGCGACTCCAAATTGTCCATAGGTATGAATGTGAGTGTGAATGGTTGCTGGCGAAGACAGCTGGGATAGGCTCCAGCACCCCAACGACCCTTGTGAGGATAAGCGGTAGAAAATGAATGAGTGAATAACAATCTCTCACCCCAACAGTCATCAAATTGTGGTATTCTTCGCCATCTCTCAAGCAAACCCAGCCATCATCATTTCATCATCATTTACAGCAGGATCTTGAACATGATTTCTGCATCCACCACAGTACATTTTACGCTGCAATTTCCATGTTTTGGGGTTTTTAGTTTTCTTGTTTTGCATTTTCGCTACCCCATCACCTTTAGCGGTATTTTGACCACCCCCCGCTACACCCACCACGTCCCCTACTGCCACTCCAAACATGGTATATGTTCATCTACAGTAACTCATGGGCTATATGTGCCCTGTGATTGGCTGGCCACCAGTCTAGGGTGTAATCTCGCCTCTTGCCCAAAGACAGCTGGGATAGGCTCCAGCATTATTTATCAACCAAACATATCCTAAGCAATACATACGTTTAGTATTGTAGACCATCAGCAACATAGCAGCCCTGCATCCTTCTCTCTCTGTGAGCAGTAAAGAGTAGACAGTCAGATTAATGACCATTCATGTAACGTCGGTCTTCCATGGGTCACCCAGGGAGAACAGGACAGAACCGATGTTGGACTTTCTTTTTTTGCTGTGCTGTCTACATTTGTCTGAGGAGTCACAGGTGGTGAATATCTACAACAGTACACCATGTCGACGCCAAGGAATGCACACACATCCTGCCTACATTTTGTCGGCGTATTAGCCTGCAGTCTGCCATCCTACAGTGGATGTGTAATTACAAGCGGGAGATGATAAGACACTGTTTTTTTTTTTTTTCTTACTACCATCCTGTGGGAGCTCACAGCTAATTATAGAGCCAGCCGAGCTTCAAATTGCCATTTAAACAGCCATACGGTGGAAGACAATAACAAAGTCCCTTGGTAGTGTCATTGCTGCGTGGAGAGAACCACCAGTTTTGTGTACTTTAGCAGTTAAAATGCCTTGAATTTACTGATTGTGGAAGGTTGTAAATATACATAGAGGGGGCAATTATTTATGGAGACTTGAGGGTTCCAGGTTTGATACCCATCCATCCATTTTTTGTACCGTTTATCGCCACAAGGGTCGAAGGGCACATATAGACAAACAACCATTCACACTCACATTCATACCTATGGACAATTTGGAGTCGCCAATTAACCTAGCATGTTTTTGGAATGTGGGAGGAAACCGGAGTACCCGGAGAAAACCCACACATTCACGGGGAGAACATGCAAACTCCACACAGAGATGACCAAGAGTGGAATTAAACTCGGGTCTCCTAGCTGTGAAGCCTGCGCGCTAACCACTCATCCGCCATTTTCGCCAATTATGCTCATTTTCCGGCTATTTGCATTGAGTGGTGGACTCCAGTAGAGCAGTTACACACAATAACCAGCAGAGAAAGCTTTCGAGCGCTTCTAGAATCTGCACCTATTCCAGCTGCATTTCCTTGGATTTCCAAAATTCATTCATTCATTTTCTACCGCTTATCCTCACGAGGGTCGCCGGGGGTGCTGGAGCCTATCCCAGCTGTTTTCATGCGAGAGACGGGGTACACCCTGGACTGGTCGCCAGCCAGCCAATCACAGGGCACATATAGACAAACAACCATTCACACTCACATTCATACCTATGGACAATTTGGAGTCGCTAATTAACCTAGCATGTTTTTGGAATGTGAAAGGAAACCGGAGTACCCGGAGATGCATGCAAACGCCACACAGAGATGGCCGAGGGTGGAATTGAACTTGGGTCTTCTAGTTGTGAGGCCTGCGTGCCAACCACTTATCCACCGTGCAGCCACACATGCGTAAAGTAACTCAAAGTCTATTTTCTCAACCATGGCGTCGGATGAGGCGAGGTTTTCGTTAATGAAGAAATGAAGCACTGATTGGAGTATCACTATCAGTGCTGTTATTTACCCTACAACCCGAGTACTGTTGCTTGTGTAAGCTACTGTAGGTAAGACAACCCTAGCTAGATTTTTACATAAACTGCAAACAGAGGTGTATTAATAATAAACCTGCATCCATTCTTCAAGTAATCAATGACTTCCCGCCATGGAAACAATACATCAATCCGAACAAAAAGAATGTTCTTTCTACTTTTGAAACAATGCATCGTTTCATTGTGTGGGGTGAGCTGTGTTTAAGACCACTGACGCCGGGAATTGGATGCAAGAGTGAAATTGTTGTGGGGATAAAAAGAAGTGCAAGGAAGGCTAGAGAAAGGACAAGAAGCGATTTTGTGGCTTGTGGTGGAATGTGCTTTGACTGAACAGTTGCTGCCAACACACATACACACACACACACACACACACATACACACACTGAACTTTCTACCTTTGGTTTTCACACACCAAGGGGTCCTAATGTACTGTACACTCCTTTCCAGCAAAACAAAGACAGCCATTACATTTATTGCAATGTAATCATGAAGAAAAACATCATGCTCCTAAAACACCCGGGACTGATATAAGCAAGCACTAAATGTATACAACATTGCACACAGCAAATTATTTGCTACGTGCCAAGATTTAAAATCTTATTTCTAGACCTGTTCCATAATTTAGCTCATTTTAAGGGCTATTTACTCATTGATTTTATAGTATATTCTTATAGGGATTACTTATTGTCTAGTTTACTTCAGAAATGTTAAAATTGAGCAATAACTCGAGTTATTTTTGTTTTCCCAACATATAAAATCTTGTGTACAGATTCCACGACATCCACAAAATGGGTATTTTAAGAACTGCTAAACAACAATGTTTTAAAGGGGACCTATTGTGTGAATTGTATTGAGTTGTGGACTCATATAGAGCAGCTACACACAATAACCACCACAGAAGGCTTTCTAGTTCTTCCAGAATCTGCACCTATCTTTACTTGCTGCATGGACAGATAATTGAACTAGTTTTAAGTTGTTTTTCCCCCCCAAATTCTCGTCTTTTCATCTTATATTTGGCCAGCCTTATTTGCAGTGCAGTAGGACAGTCTTGTAACATCAGAAATATACACTATGAATACCACTTCAATTCAAAATTGCATGAAAATGCGGAGACCATCAAATCCAAATGCCAAAATATTAAACTCCCCGATTATGCAAAATATATATTTTTCACAATTTCTAAAAAGGGGCGTATTCAATGTCCTGAACGTAAAGTTGTTTATGATTTTCTCTGCTATCGTATACATGATGTCACGCTACAATGTGCAGAAAATTACAGTTCCAAACAGTCTGATAGCATTAGGGATATAAGTGCATGTAAAAATATACAAATAAAAATGAAAATGCTTACTAGCCTTTCTAACAACTTCCTAGCCAATCTCTTGAGACAGAAAATTCTCATTCAAATAAAAACTCACTTGAAGCAACTTCTTGTTGATGTTACGGTTTTATAGATGTCTTTCTGTCAGTTCGAGTCTGAGGAAGAAAGCTTTTTTTGTTATTTACTTGGTAATGGTAATGGTTGTGTTTCATTTGAACATGCATCAGATTACAATTGAGTGCATCACATAATCAGTTCACAGTTCCACATGTCCAAAAGGAGTAGGAAGAAGCAAAAGCTTATTAAATCCTACCCCTCCATCTGGTACTTTTACAATAAGTAACTGTTACATTTGTTCACTTCCTGCTTTCCTAATATAGTTTAAGTTTTTTTTTAATTAGATAAAAAAAAAACAAATAATGGTTACTGTGATTGAAAAACCTATCAGTGAGATTTTGGTGACGTGTCTGAGCTGTTGTGCCTGTCAGCTAATTTACCACTGAGCAGGGTGCGCTTCGCCTGCGCCAAGAATCGACCAGAACGAAGCTGGCAAGTTTTCAGCACACCTTTTGCGAACAAAATTGTCCCTACGCCAAGCTAAAAATGACCAGAGCTAGCTAGTCAGCCTCTCCAACTTTCAAACAAAGTGGAAACTAAAATCTTACCACATCCACACTGAATGGGAGAACTTTTTTTCCCCACACTACCATGTCAGACACGTGACAGATACTTGTCCTTCAATATTTTTTGACTTAACTTCTCAAAAAACGTTATATAGTGAAGGAATAATATTAAAATTACATATTTACAAAATTACATATTTTTGGGGGGGGGTTTTTGTCACGTACCGAAGTACAAGGTGATATGACCATCCAATGACATAATGGGTACTATAGTAAGTGTCAATATAGTGATATGTATAGCACATCATGACTGGTTCAAGACTCTTCATCCTTGTATTAAGCAAAGTATTTGTGTCTGAAAACGTTCCTAAACCTTACAGAATGCAACTGTATCATCTATGTCCAGTAAAGGCACGCAAAATTATTTGGATATAGTATATTTGCATTTACTATATCAATACTGTGAAGCCATGTATGTTTATATGTGCCACCCACGTTATAGTAAAGTTTTCACTTGAACTACATCGTGCAAACACTAACAAGCAAAATACTTTCCAACTCAGCTGTAAAGTTTTATGGTCTGAGGGACTCGAGCCACAGGAATGTTCTCTAGAACCACTTTTGGAAATAAATGAAACACTGGTGTTTACTAACCTTATCAACATGATAAATATCTTTATGATGCAAATTTATATTGGAGCCGAGACAAGCTATTAGAGTTAGAATTTATTTCCGGCCCATATAGAATTTATGTTTCTGTGTGAATTAAATTGATTTGTGTTTATACTGCGGCCATCTGCAAGAATTATTTGATTTTATTATTATTTACTGTTGTGTCAGTGCAGATAATAGCTAGATCTAAACTGCAGGAATGGACATGACACGCTATTACTGCTATGGTGTTGTTTACAGGCATTTTTCTTTCCCTATCAGCCATTTTTGTAGCGACCATAAATGTTGTAATGAAGGCCATAGGGTTTATTTACCTGAGGGACGAAAAGACGAGAGTGAGGCGGTTATTTCTGAAATGTAAAAACTCACATTTAACAAGTCCTTAATTAATTAATTAGTCGCACTACTTTAATCTCCCATGATGCACTTGTGAAACATGACTGAATACATGCATGGAGGTAAAAAAAAAAAAAAAGCAACAGCAACCATCTCATACAAAAAAAAAAGAATATTTAATCTATAAATGACTTACAGTATAGAGCCGTGAGCAGCGTTTTCGAAAATAAGTACATGCCATTGCTCATTCCTGACAGCTTTTTATTGGACGCTGCCCATATTCCACGTGCAGACCTCTCTGTGGAACGTTCACGGTCACTCGTTCTCAGTGTGGCTAAATGTGTTTCTGTGCACCGTTTATAGGTTCCAAACACAATAAAAGCACCATAAAGTCCAATAGCCAAACACTTCCAGCTTCAATGTGTTGTTTTCATAGATGTAGACATCATGGCTCCTAAAATACTTGACTAGAATATTTGAACTGAGTGGAGTCCAGATAGTAATACAAACAAATGAGGAGAGTGAGGGAAGGAACAGGGAAAAATTCACGTTTTGGTGTAGGCGATGACCCCAGGATGCAGAGGCGGGAACCCAGGGCAGGTGAAAGTGTCCCACACCGATGGCATGCAACAAAAAAAACTTGAGAAAGTAAACATTAGAACAAAACTAAATATGAGTTATGGAAAAATAAGGGCATGAAAACCGGAATTAAGCTGATAAAATTAGACAAATAATTCAAGGAAAATTATAAGCATAAAATAGTATGTGTGTTAAATATATGTTCTGGCCCCCCCAATTTTGTTAACTCAATGCGGCCCATGAGTTACTGTAGATGAACATACCATGTTTGGAGTGGCAGGAGGGGACGTTGTGGGTGTAGCGGGGGGTGGTCAAAACACCGTTAAAGGTGATGGGGGTAGCGAGAATGCAAAAAAACAAAACCCAAAACATGGAAACTGCAGCATAGAATGCACTGTGGTGGAAGCAGAAATGGCGTTCAAGATCCTGCTATAAATGATGATGGCTGGGTTTGCTTGAGAGATGTGGAAGAATACCACAAAAGGATCAGACATTTTAGGGTATGCCTTTACGGTGAGAGATCGTTATTCATTCATTCATTTTCTACCGCTTATCCTCACAAGGGTCGCGGGGGTGCTGGAGCCTATCCCAGCTGTACAAAAAAACTTGAGCAAAGTAAACATAGCAGGAAAAAGAACTGAACTAAGTACGAGTTATGGAAAAATAAGGGCATGAAAACCGGAATTAAGACATAAACACAACTTAGCGTAACACAAAGGTTTAGATAGGATAGCTCTGGATTTGTTTAAAAGAAAAGTTAGTCGTCACAACGACTACGGGCAACTGTTTTCGCAGGAACCATAAAATCCAAAGAAATACAGCTGAATAGGTGCAGATTCTGGAAGAACTAGAAAGCTTTCTTTGCTGGTTATTGTGTGTAGCTGCTCTATAGGAGTCCACAACTCAATAAAAAGGGCCGAAAAATAAGCATAATAGGTAAAACTTATTTACTTACGATTATTGGCAGTATTGGCAATTAGTTTTGAAATATTATTAATATTAATAGTTACATTGAGGAACATTAAATTACAACTGAACATGTACGAAAAGGAGTAGGAAGAGTCACTCACTCAGTCGGGATTGCAACGATACTTTTGGATATGAAAATGGAGCAGCAGCAGGTGAACTGCAGAAATAAGTACTATTATACAATAAGTATTTATTATTCAATAAATACATTCAATGCACATAATATATTTATTAAATAATGTCAACTTTACTTTATTTCAACCACTTGTACATTGTGTAGTTCTACATTTCTGCAGAACTATTTGGAATATTCAATGGTAGTGACTGAGAGAAGGGAAATAAACACGCTTGTTAAACAGCAAAGCTGCAATTATACGTCAGCTCTAATTTGTGCGCTAAGCTCTGAAGGAATGTGGATGTGAATAATCGTGGGTGGGCCTCGGTATGTACCGTACCAGGCGGTACTAGACACCGATCCTAGTCTCGGGACCTTAATCTCTCCGTCATGCTTTGTTTTTCTCACTTGTTTTCCACTTTGGCGAAAAAAACACTTGGTGATGATAAATGATAAACAACAAGAACAAAAAAAAGCGAAGTGTTCTGTAGAGAAACAAGTTGAGCAGCAGATCATGGAGTGTAGACAGGGAAAGACCAGATGGAAAGGACCCAGTGGAAAGTATGATGTCATGATTAGCGAGGGGCAACCATCCAGCAGTGGCACCACACAGGCGCCATGGAAAGCACACACAAACACAAAATTGGCCTTTCTCTGGTTTAAATGCTCACAGGTGCTGCGGGAAACAATGCACCCGTTGTCACTATAAGTGTCCAATACACTGTGGATCAGGGGTGGGCAAACTACGGCCGGGGGGCCACATGTGGTCCACCAAATGTTTGAATCTGGTCCGCCAGTTTTTCCAAGCATTTCAACTTTTAACATACAAACTGGAAACATGACTTGCAAGTTGGATGTCTTATTTAGTAAAAAAAAAAAACAAAAAAAAAACTGTAAAATTAAATGACATAGTTTGATGTGGTCTGAGCTTTAAAGGGACATGAGAACATACAGCTGATAGTATAACACTTTTACAGATAAAATTAGACAAATAACACAAGGAAAATTATAAGCATAAAATAGTGTGTGTGTTAAATATATGTTCTGGAGTGGCAGGAGGGGACGTGGTGGGTGTAGCGGGGGGTGGTCAAAACACCGCTAAAGGTGATAGGGTAGCGAGAATGCAAAAAAACCCCAAAAAACCCAAAACATGGAAATTGCAATGTAAAATGCACTGTGGTGAAGGCAGAAATGGCGTTCAAGATTCTGCTATAAATGATGATGAAATGATGATGGCTGGGTTTGCTTGAGAGATGAGGAAGAATACCACAACGGGATCAGACATATATATTCTGGTCCCTCGGTCAATTTTGTTGTGTAGCGGGGGGTGGCCAAAATACCGCTAAAGGTGATGGGGTAGCGAGAATGCAAAAAAAAAAACTAAAAACATGGAAATTGCAGCGTAAAATGCACTGTGGTGGAAGCAGAAATTAGGTTCAAGATCCTGCTATGAATGATGATGAAATGATGATGGCTGGGTTTGCTTGACAGACGTTTTGATGACTGTTGGGGTGAGAGATCATTATTCATTCATTAATTTTCTACCGCTTATCCTCACAAGGGTCACAGGGGTGCTGGAGCCTATCCCAGCTGTCTTCGCCAGCAACCATTCACACTCACATTCATACGTATGGACAATTTGGAGTCGCTAATTAACCTAGCATGTTTTTGGAATGTGGGAGGAAATCGGAGTACTCGGGAAAAAAAAAAAACACGCATGCACGGGGAGAACATGCAAACTCCACACAGACATGCCTGAGGGTGGAATTGAACTCAGTTCTCCTAGCTGTGAGGCCTGCATGCTAACCACTTGTCCAGCGTGTAGCAGAGATCATTATTGAGTTGGTAAAAATGCTGCAGTAGAGAACAAGCTGGCACTCCCCACAGGAGCATCGCTCATTAATACCAAAAACCTTAAAAAAAAAAAAAAAACCTGAAGCCTCCGAGCACACACACACACAGGTTCACCCAACTTTGCTCCTGCTTGTATCGCTCTCTGTTCATTGGATTCAATCACTGTGCTGAGAAGAAAGATGAGCTCAGAGCTTTTGACCTCCAACTCAAAAAAAAAAACACACCTCCACATTAAGACAAAAGAGCCATTAGAGGAAATGACATCATCAGCAACAGCAGCGACAGGGTCACAAGGGTCAAGGCTGCCTGTGAGCCGTCTCATCACTGCA
Organism: Doryrhamphus excisus; assembly: GCF_030265055.1. NCBI lineage: Eukaryota > Metazoa > Chordata > Actinopteri > Syngnathiformes > Syngnathidae > Doryrhamphus > Doryrhamphus excisus. The sequence goes on along the minus strand of NC_080475.1, from coordinate 13,880,358 downwards.
AAAGATTACGCTCAAGCCAACGGTTATTACCAATCCTTATGAGGAATGTCGTCCAGGGAAAATGACTGGAAATATTCCCATCAGTCCCGCCCCTTTCTTCCACATCAGCCCGTAACTGCTCTATATTGATAGCAGCGTTTATTAGTGATAGATGGATGGAGCAGATTAGGGAACGCTCCATTAGCGTCACTTCATATCGTTGGGCAAGATCAGTGGCCAAATGGGGGGAAAAAAGGTGGATGAAACAATCCAGGGAGTTGTTACATATCATGATGGAGGACTGAGAGGTTTTTTTTACTGGAGAACACTGCAGAGGAAAGACGAATTAGACAGAATACACCTATTACAGATGACTATTAGACTGTTGATTGTGCATAGATAGTTGATTAATTGTGTCTTCATACAGTAGAAACAAAATGTGTGTACTACTTGGCTGCAACCAGCAGAGGCACTATTGATTCAGTTGCATGTAGTTAGTCCAAACAAGCAGGAAAAAGTACAAAAATATTGATTTTCCCTAAAAGATGGACTTCAAAATCCCGAAATATGAACTGTGTCGCTAGTGTAATATAACATAATTCGTGATAGTACCATACTTTACCTTTGATAACTCATATTACCGTATTTTCCGGACTATAAGTCACACTTTTTTTCATAGGTTGGCTGTTCCTGCGACTTATACTCCAGAGCAACTTATAAATGAAAAAACTGTTTATGTTACATAAACACTGGACACCTTTTCTGTTCATGTTTATTTTTTGTGTGGATAGATGGAGAGAGATGGAGAGAGAGAGATGAGAGAGAGAGAAAGCGAGAGAAAGAGAGAGAAAAAAAAAGAGAGAAAGAGAAGGAGAGAGAGAGGGATGGAGAGAGGATGGATGGATGGATGGAGAGAGGGATGGATGGCTGGATGGAGAGAGGGATGGATGGAGAGAGGGATGGATGGAGAGAGGGATGGATGCATGGATGGAGAGAGCGGTGGATTGAGAGAGGGATGGATGATGGATGGGTCGAGAGGGATGGATGGATGGAGAGAGGGATGGATGATGGATGGATGGAAAGAGGGATGATGGAGAGATGCATGGATGGATGGAGAGAGGGATGGATGGATGCATGGATGGATGGAGAGAGGGATGGATGGGTGGATGGATGAGAGAGGGATGGATGGATGCATGGATGGATGGAGAGATGGATGAATGCATGGATGGATGGAGAGATGGATGAATGCATGGATCGAGAGAGGATGGATGATGGATGGATCGAGAGAGGGATGGATGGAGAGAGGGATGGGTGGATGGATGGAAAGAGGGATGGATGGAGAGATGCATGGATGGATGGAGAGAGGGATGGATGATGGATGGATTGAGAGAGGGATGGATGGAGAGAGGAATGGGTGGATGCATGGATGATGGAGAGAGGGATGGGTGGATGCATGGATGGATGGAGAGAGAGAGGGATGGGTGGATGGATGGAGAGAGGGATGGATAGGTGGATGGATGGAGAGAGGGATGGGTGGATACATGGATGGATGGAGAGAGGGATGGATAGGTGGATGAATGGAGAGAGGGATGGGTGGATACATGGATGGATGGAGAGAGGGATGGATAGGTGGATGAATGGAGAGAGGAATGGGTGGATACATGGATGGATGGAGAGAGGGATGAATAGGTGGATGAATGGAGAGAGGGATGGGCGGATACATGGATGGATGGAGAGAGGGATGGATGGATAGCTAGATAGACAGCTAGATAGATAGCTGGGTAGATAGCTATTCTTTTATTATTGTTAGAACTCGCCTTCCAAGATGATGTAATGTCTGTTTTGGTCAAGTAGTTTATAAAATAAATTACCTGCAAAAAATGCGACTTATGTATGTTTTTTTCAACCTAATTATGCATTTTTGGCCTTGTGCGACTTATAGTCCAGAAAATGCGGTATTTATGTAGCTTGATTTAATATAAAATGTGTCTACGCTGTCTAAAATATACATCCACTAATGACATGAACAGAAGAATCGCATGTATTACACATTATCATACTCGTTCATAAAGCTGATATGACGTCCCACTGAGCGATATCAATTTACCGGGCGGAGTTTCAATTACTGCTTGGCTGCTCCCCAGAGTGACTCCCAAGCATGAACACACACATATATCATATCTATGCACGGAGATGGTGCACGTCATGCCATTGGAAAGACGAGAGTGCTATTAACCCCACGGAGCTGGCGGGAAGGTGACTCACCTTCGTCAAGCTAATGTCACCTCATCTCTGGGCTAATGGAGCCGAGAGGCGCTGGTTTGATGCAGGATTGGATTTTAAATCCAGCAGACAAAGATCACTCTATATCTTCTACTCTAATCAGGCGTAATTGAGTACTCGTTCAATAAATATGTTTCATGGCTCATGCAGGGTTCTTGGAGGGTTAAATTGACAGCAAAAAGCATATACATATGATAAATATGTCATATGAAAAATGCGTTGGATGTGCTGCTCTGCTCTCTCCTTCTGTGTGTGACAACAGTGCTCTTGAAAAGTATATTTTAGTAGATTTTTGTTTTTTTAGTTCTTAAAATCTAAGATGGTATGACATTTTGACATTGAACATTTGAATTAACGGGCTGCACGGTGGTCAAGTGGTTACCGCACATGGCCTCACAGCTAGGAGACTGGAGTTTGATTCCACCCTCGGCCATCTCTGTGTGGAGTTTGCATGTTCAAAAAAAACATGCTAGGTTAATTGGCGACTCCAAATTGTCCATAGGTATGAATGTGAGTGTGAATGGTTGTTTGTCTGTATGTGCCCTGTGATTGGCTGGCTGGCCACCAGTCCAGGGTGTACCCCGCCTCTCGCCCGAAGACAGTTGGGATAGGCTCCAGCACCCTCAGCGACCCTTGTGAGGATAAGCGGTAGAAAATGAATGAATGATATTTGAATTAAGACCAGTAATTAATCACAAACGTGTCCAATCAAGTAATTACTTAATGCACATGTTGTTTACGCCACATGACAAAATACTACTGTAATGATTTTGCTGGACGATAATTGTGCCACACATTATTGTCAATAAACAATATTATTGTCAACATTATTTTGAGACAATTTCTTCATTCATGCAATCATAATATACAGCATACTAATGCAAGGAATACATTAAAACAGCATGAAATCCATGGAAATACAGCTGAATAGGTGCAGTTCTAGAAGATCTACAGGCTCAGGCAAAATGATCTGACACATTTGTAGGTTAAATAAAAGGCAAATAAAGTAAATAAACAAAAAAGTGTTTTTATTTTCGTAAAATACATATAATGGTTGGTTGTGTTGTAGTTATAGATTTGTTTGTTTTGATAAATGTTTCCACAATAAAAGCGCGATGCTCACCAGTCCAATTCAACTGACAAAGAAACAAAAAACAATGGCATAATAAAGAAAAAAAGCAGAATGACATATGAAAAAAATGGCATTATATGTACTTTTAAAAAAAAACTTGTTTGTTACTTTACTTTATTTGCCTTTTATTTAACCTTACAAATGTGTCAGATCATTTTGCCTGACCCTGTAGCTCTTCCAGAATCTGCACCTATTCAACTGTATTTCCATGGATTTCATGCTTCCTGCAAAAACGGTCTGTTTTAATGTTCACAGCTCAATACAGACGCCCAAAAAAATGAGCTTAATAGGTCCCCATTTCAATAAACTCAGCCTGAGTCAGCAATGTTTTGAAAACCAGACCAAACTAAAGCTCATAATGTGAAGCTGCATTCCTATATGTCGTTCTTGCACCTGTCTCTCGTCCAGGGCGAATTCCCCCCCGCTCTCCTGCATCCATCTGCTTTTATCTCTCCCTCTTTTTCCTTGCTTTTCCAAATCAGTATTCACTTGCTACGCTCTCCCCAGCTAACCAAGGCTGAGTGACAGCACAGTTAAACTGCTATAAGCTTCTGCACAGGAAGTGAAGCGGCACCTCCACTGTCAAGTTGTGCACGTGCGGAACAGTTAACGATGCCACTTTTGACATTTATCATGCAATATTGAGTTCCAGCGGCCTCAACTGAGTCTATTTTGGTTGAAAAAAAATCTGTGGACTGACCATTAGAATGAAAACGCTTTAGCGAGATCAAATACAGAACCGGCAAGAACTTGTCCCACGCTGGTGAGTATCCTCAATCACACTTCTATCACCTGTTCTAAGGGTCCCAATAAAGCAGTAGTGTGCAAACTTTTTGACTTGTGGGACAAAATGAGTCTGTTTGTGCTAAAGTACACAACAGTGTGTCTTAATTGAAGGTTTGTGTAAGTAAATGCATCACTTATATAATGTACCCGCCATGATTCCGCAAGTGCACCACTCAAGTCCATTCAGTTAAATTGCTGAATATGATTTATCTTCTGTTTTATACACAGTGAGAAAGCATGTGTGTGTGTGCCCTCATGCACAGCAGGACATCTTCTCACTATGTCGCAAATTATCTCATTAAATTCAACTGCATTAAAGCCACTTTTATGAATTTCGTATAGTCCCAGGCCCATTGTTCACCCGCAAATGAGATTAAAGCAACATTTGCCTTTTCTCCCTGCTTTCAATTATCTTTCTGGAAGGACAGCTCAGGCAGGCCGACTTTAATGAGGAGAGAGGAAAAGGATGGAGCGTGCAATTTTAAGGAGTTGAGCTTTGTAGTTTACTATTGATTCCGGTTAAACAGATGTAAGATTCGTCCTTTTTTTACAGCATTTTAATACACCTTTATACCTTGATATTTGGCTATGCCCTAACAAGGGATGTAATAAGGTGAAGATCAATAGGCATCAAACAGAGACAAACATATTCATGAACTGAGCTAATGAAGCATATTACTAGGTAACAGAGCTTTGTCAGCTTTATAAAAATGTACATGATGGTTCAGATGTTTACATTAAATAATGGTAATGGTTTTATTTCATTTGAACATGCATCCGATTACAATTGAATGCATCACGTAATCAGTTCACAGTTCCACATGTCCAAAAGGAGTAGGAAGAAGCAAAGCTTATTAAATCCTACCCCTCCATCTGGTACTTCTACAATCAGTAACTGTTACATTTGTTCACTTCCTGCTTTCCAAATATAGTTTAAGTTTTTTTTTTTATTTTAAATTAAATTAAAAAAAACATTAAATAATGGTTGCTGTGATTGAAAAACCTATCAGTGAAGTTTTGGTGACGTGTCTGCACTCTTGCGCCTGTCAGCTAATTTACCACTGAGCAGGGTGCGCTTCACCTGCGCCAAGAATCGACCAGGTCAGAGCTGGCGAGTTTTCAGCGCACCTTTTGCCAACAATATTGTCACTACGCCAAGCTGAAAATTACCACAGCTAGCTAGTCAGCCCCTTTGAACAGATATATTATATATAATATATATATGAAATGATGATGGCTGGGTTTGCTTGAGAGATGAGGAAGAATACCACAACGGATCAGACATTTTGATGACCGTTGGGTATGCCTTTACTGTGAGAGATTGTTATTCATACACTAATTTTCTACTGCTTATCCTCACAAGGGTCGCGGGGATGCTGGAACCTATCCCAGCTGTCTTCGGGCGTGAGGCGGAGTACACCCTGGGCTAGTGGCCAGACAATCACAGGGCACATATAGACAAACAACCATTCACACTCACATTCATACCTATGGACAATTTGGAGTCGCCAATTAACCTAGCATGTTTTTGGAATGTGGGAGGAAACTGGAGTACCCGTAGAAAACCCACGCATACACGGGGAGAACATGCAAAGAGAGGGCCGAGGATTGAATTGAACTCAGGTCTCCTAGCTGGGTGCGAACCACTGGACGGATATAATCCACATGCAAAACCTGGACCAAAAAAAAAAAAAACAGATCTTTTTTGAATACATCTTTGGAGCTCCACACACAAAAACACACACGATGCTATTGTTTGAGTCAACAGGCATCGCCAACACAGCCAGCCAGAATTGCGTCCCCTGAAAAGAAAACCGGTGGCCAGTCAGCCAGCTGCTGTAACAGGACCAATGGGGTTGTGCTGAGCAATTGAAGACTATAGAAGGTGCTCCTGAAAGCTCAACTGAAGAGGCTTATATGGCTGATCTGCATGTGAAAAACACCAGGGCTTCAGAAAAACCCACTATTCAATGCTTTGACCCCCATGGCGAAATCCACTCATGTACACACACAGGATTGTGGGACAATGGATTCCAGTATATTATTTCTCCTATTACTTTTGTAGCAATGCAACAATGCATTCATGTCATTTTACATGTGACAATTCAAATATATCTTTATTTGTTTGAGCTAAATGTCGTTCCTGTGATGTTCACAACACCCGCTAGCTTATATTTCCACAAAAAAAAAAAAAAATCAATCTGAACAGCCATTCTTCCTCTTAACTCACTGGTTTGTTTCTATTTCTGTATGAGCCGTCGATCCTTTTCTCCATGCCTCCTCTTCTTTCCTTTGCACCAACTCCTTCTCTTTTGTATTTTTGTCCCCCCGTCTCTCTCTCTTTCTGAAGAAAATCTTCAATTCATTTAAAGGGAACGGTATTTTGCCTTTAGTTATGTATCGATTTTTGTGCATCACTATGTGGAAGACAATGCAAGCAGTCCTGCAACATAAAGTGCTCGTCGTATTGTGTCAAGAAGTGATCAATTATTTTGTCAATTGTTATTTTTGGGGGGGTGTTACCCAACATTACCACTGTCCTCTCTTTGATCAGGTTCTCATTCATTATATATATATATATAACTATATTGTACAGCAGCAACAGAACCAATGTTGTAATAGTTGTTGTAAACATTGTTCAGATGGTATTAATAGTATTGAGTTACATGCTGACTACCCATAATACATCAAATGCAGCTACTGCCATCTTGTGGAGTTATTTGAATGGAAAACTACAAACTACGACAGGAGGATGCCTACAGCCACAGCTGTTAATGGTAATGTTTTCTGACCCTGCGGGAATTAGAGACTTTGGCTGTTATTTGCTTTTGTAGACCACACTCCCGGCAGCTATTGGTTAATTAAATAGAGGCGCTTCAGATGCAGGGAGATATTTCAAATTCAAATCAAGTTAGAAAACTAACCTATAAATGAATTAATGTAAAATCTGTTTATGAATTTCTATATATTTTGTCTTTATCATTATTCGAGCCTGATTGACATTTAATAGCACCCCTATAGACACATTTACACTCCTATTTTCTTTGTTTACACCCATATTGCTCACTAATGCACCGGCTACTGCTTATAGTTAGATCATAGAAAACCTGTTTATGACTTTCTAAATATTTAGTCTTTATCATTATTAGAGTCCTGTAGACATGAAATAGCACCCCTATAGCCAGCTTTACATTCCTATTATTCTTTGTTTACACCCATATTGTTCACTAATACACTGGCTACTGCCCATAGTTTGATCATAAAAAACCTGTTTATGACTCTCTAAACATTTAATCTTTATCATTATTAGAGCCCCGTAGACATTTAATAGCACCCCTATAGTCAGCTTTACATTCCTATTATTCTTTGTTTACACCCATATTGCTCACTAATGCACCGACTACTGCCCATAGTTACAGCATAGAATACCTCTTTATGACTTTCTATATATTTCATCTTTATCATTATTAGAGCCTCATAGACATTAAATAGCACCCCTATAGTCACATTTACGCTCCTATTATTCTTTGTTTAAACCCATATTGGTCACTAATTCACTGGCTACTGCCCGTACTTACAGCATAGAAAACCTGTTTATGACTTTCTAAATATTTAGTCTTTATCATTATTAGAGTCCCGTAAACATAAAATAGCACCCCTATAGTCAGCTTTACACTCCTATTATTCTTTGTTTACACCCATATTGCTCACTAATGCACCGGCTACTGCCCATAGTTAGAACATAGAAAACATGTTTATGACTTTCTAAATATTTCATCTTTATCATTATTAGAAGCCCGTAGACATTTAATAGCACCCCTATAGTCAGCTTTACACTCCTATTATTCTTTGTTTACACCCATATTGTTCACTAATACACTGGCTACTGCCCATAGTTTGATCATAGAAAACATGTTTATGACTTTCTAAATATTTCATCTTTGTCATTATTAGAAGCCCGTAGACATTTAATAGCACCCCTATAGTCAGCTTTACATTCCTATTATTCTTTGTTTACACCCATATTGGTCACTAATGCACTGGGTACTGCCTATAGAGAGCATAGAAAACCCGTTTATAACTTTCTAAATATTTAGTCTATATCATTATTAGAGCCCTGTAGACATTAAATAACACCCCTATAGTCACCTTTACACTCCTATTATTCTTTGCTTACACCCATATTGCTCACCAATGCACCGGCTACTGCCCATCTGTTATTTGCTTTTGCAGACCACACTCCCGGCAGCTATAGGTTAATTAAATAGAGGTGTTTCAGATGTGGGGAGATATTTCAAATTCCAATTAAGTCGGAAAAGTAAATCATAAATGAATTAATAGCGCTGATGAGTATGTTGTAAACAACAATACCCCAAGTGTAGCATGCATGACTTTCACAACAGTAGCAAATATTAGGTAAATAAATGCTAAATGCTTGTAGTGATAAGAAGATAATGAACAGTGTATACTTTTTAGAGACATGGCTTCACATTTTTTTCTCGTGTCGTTGCTGTGGTTTTTGACAATCTGTGAGGGATTTGGTTATGGCCACAGGGTGCCAAAGAGCCGGGCAAATCAACATGTGTTGGGCCAACAAACAGTGTGTATATGTGTGTGTGTGTGTCCATTCGTGCAGGCACAAATCTACTACCCGGGGGTTCAAAAGGATTAGTATAATCAGGCTTTTTTTGAGGACTCCCCTCTTGATCACCCCACCTCCTCATCCCTCCTTCATCGCCCTGCTCTTATCCCTCAATCTTCCCTCAAGCTTTTTACTGCCACTCAATTCCTCGTTCTCACTCCACTTTGCCATTCATCCCACTGACCTCATCCTCTTACACTTATCCTTATCACAACCTTCTACATTGTAGGCATTTAGCTCAGTCGCTTGGAATTACAAGCCTCTCCCCAGGTGGAGCGGAGCTCTCCGAGATACTGAGATGCTGTGTTAGCAATGTTCCGTATTATAAAGAATGGCGACTGAACAAGTTCTCAAGAGTGGAAAAATATTATAAATATAAATATTATTATAATATTATTTTTATGTATTATTATATTATTTGTATTTAATATTGCTATTATTTATTAGAATTATTATTATTATATTTTTCTTATTTATTTATTTATTATTATTATATTATTTTTATTTTATATTAATATTATTATTTTTTAGAAATATTATTATTATTATATTATTAGGGTTTTGGGGTATTTTAACAATCCAAACTGTTTCCATTCCTTGTTGATCATTGTCAGTTTCAAAGAAGTACTAAGTTTGAATGATATTTAACACAACAAACCCAAGTAGCTGAGGTCAAAGGTCAAATGAGTGCATGCTCCCTTGTCACTGCTCTTTTCCGGTAACAATTTTCCATCCACGTCACATGGACAGCCCCACTGATTTGGTGCCCAAGAGACCCGAGGGTAGCTGTGGTTCAAAGGTTACATTGGTCCATGTTTTCATAGCACATTTCCAACTAATCAGTATTCGTTAGGAACTTTATCCTCTTGGGACGGTTTTTAGGTTGAAGGAACACAACTCTGATTTTACATCTCCCATGTGGCCTAATTTAGTGCTGTGAAAAAAAGTTTTGGCACCCCTGATAATTTTACAAAAAGAATTTATGTATAAGGATGGCTGCCCATCTGTGACATCACAAGGGAACGGTTTAACCACGCCTTCTGAAACAGAGCGTTTTGAGGCATCTCAAACTTCTTTCAGGGCTCACTTCCACATACGTAACCATCATTATCGCAAACTTTGGCATCGTTTTACAACATTTTATTTAATCTTCAAACAGCTAAAATAATGCATAAGGCTAAAAAATAACCAATTCCCTAAAAATGTCATCCAATACTTATATGCTAGGACTACGTTAAAAAGCCATAGCATTTCAGTATGTGGAATCAAAGTATGGAATTGATTGAGTAAGGAAGTCAAACAATGCACAACGATGAGCCAATTCAAGAAACAATACAAGCAGTTGATGTTTGCTAAATACAAGGATGAAGAGTCTTGAACCAGTCATGATGTGCTATATATATCACTATATTGACACTTACTATGGTACACATTATGTCATTGTATTAAATAAATTAAAATAAAATTAAATAAATAAAATAAAATAAAAATAATAAAAATTAATAAAATATTTTTTCATTATATTAGGAAAGCAGGAAGTGAACAAATGTAACAGTTACTGATTGTAAAAGTACCAGATGGAGGGGTAGGATTTAATAAGCTTTGCTTCTTCCTACTCCTTTTGGACATGTGGAACTGTGAACTGATTATGTGATGCATTCAATTGTAATCTGATGCATGTTCAAATGAAATAAAACCATTACCATTACATTTATAGGTTAGAAAAGTAGAAAAAGCAAAATCCATGAATCTAAACAGTTGCAAAATGACAATTGAACAATTTCTAACAAGCAACATTCCTCTGAACGTTGTCTTCTTTGCGATGTGGCTCTATAGAGTTTATGCATGTACAGCAAAAGGATGACATAATACACAATATATGCTCAGCAAACACTTTCCAGATTAATACTAGAATGAAATAAGAAATCAAGGCTCAGATTGTGTCAAAGTCAGCTACGTATTAGTCTACAAGTTACAGAAGAAGAAGACTGGATGGCAGCCGAATCGCAGCACACAGCACGACTACTCGAAAAAGCATCCATAAGGATGAAAGGGGATTAGAGAGCACAGCAACACTGGAGACTTAAAGGCAAATCAAGGCGGTTTTCTAGAAGCTGTGCATTTAATTAACCAATATGTTTTACACTCAAAACGGAATGTGGACTGGTGTCGAATTCATTGCGACAGTGTTTTTTCATGTCACAGGTTATCGAATAGTCCCTGTCAAGATCAAACTCAATCAAACGTGACTTATGTATTGCTCGTCCATTGTGCAAAATAGGTGATCTTTAAGGAAAGTATAATAGTTTCAGAACTTTTCCAGGTCATATTGATTGGTTTTATCACTTATAGGATATGACATTAAAAAAAAATGTAAGACATAAAAATAACGTACCCTCAGGTGTGCTAAAATCTGCCATTGCGATTCTGTGATGTTCATCATCTCGCAGCCATTCCGCTTAGTGACTTTGCGTGCTTGATTGAATTCATGTTGCATCTGCTTGTGTTGACACGGAAACCCTGCAGTGATGTTCTGGTGTTGTCTGTTCCTGTTGGGTCTCCAAAAGCGGGACACCCAGCCTGTGGAGCCTGGCATGTACATAAGTGTGTGTTTGTGTGTGTGTGTGTTAACTCCTATAGCCACATTGCTTGGAGCTAATCATGTTAGCAGAAGGGTTGATAGTTCATATCAAACAAACACTCCCACAGACACAAACTATTCCGAAGCCAAAAAGCTTTGGTTTATCTGAACTGTTGGTGCATTTTGTCTTAAAGATGCATGACATGACGAAGGAAGCTGCATATCAAAATATGTCAACATACTGTAAATATGATTTCACCTCATGAAATCAATGCTTTTTGTTCCCCTGGTGTTGGCTTTAATGGAGAAATGATATATTCTTTATATGCGTCATACATCCATCAACTTGTGCAATTTGCCTTTTCATAACACTTGCAAAACTGTCAGCACAGTAAATTATAATTCAACAACTGAACTCAGTGTGCCACCACTAAAGATGTAGAAGGCATTCATCAATGTGAGTATACTTGAGGGGGACAAATGTGCAACTGAGTGAGGAGAGAACTGTAAAGCAAAGTCAATAAAAAAAAAAAAACACACACAGTTGACAACACGCAGTACTTTGTTGTGTGGTCAAATCAATAAAATTTTGCTTTTTTTGTTATGCACTCGATTGACTACATGTTTGTTTTTTTAAGTATTACATGCTATTTTAAGCAGGAAAATATGACAAGGGGGAAACCATAAGAATTTAGCAATAAAAATCACACAAAACATGACATGACTGTAAATATGCCAGTCAATGTTTCTTCAATTGAAGTCGACAAAAGCACGTAACAAACACAAAAAACATAGGCAACCTTCTGATGTCGTTTTTGTATGGCAATCGCCGCATCCATGTTTTGTAGTCTCACTCCAAAAATTGAGTGTCCCGATATTCATGTCCATGGGATGTAACTATTATGGTAACATTTTTATTAGCCAGTATCCATCTTTGACAGTAGCCACGTTTACATTAGGAGTTTTTCTTTTTCCGAATGACCTTTCCGAAAGCAATGGTATCCATGGAAAGGAATATTCCAATCTCTTGTCTACATGCGCCGCTATAATCAACCAGAATAGTCAATGGGGCATACGCAGTAAAATGTAAACATCAACATCACGTGATACCGACTTCTTCGAGTTTTTATTTCACTTGTTGGAATAACTCCGTATTGCCAGTTTTCCGTTCTTTCAGTCTTGAAAATTAGTTTGGATCAAAAACAAACTTTCCGCAGCAGTCCAGTGCCGATTGCTGCCTCCATTATTTTAAAATCGAAGAACGTCTCTAGTTGCGTTTTACGTCATATCTCAGCATTCGCTGAAAAAACGCACCCGGGAACAGGAAAAGATAAAGTTCAATCTTGCTAATATTTTATAATTAAGCTCGGCACATGTTTTATATACATATATATTTTCTTTTTTAATAAAACTGGACTTGTGAATGGCGTATAGAAGGGTTTAGATTCTGTTCCACAGATGGTGCTAATGCACACGAAAGCTGCTTGCCAATCGCCAATAAACAAGAGAAGAAGAAAAACACCATGAAAAAGAACGCAGTCTGACAACTTTCCGTTTGAGCGGGTACAAGATACCTCAATCGGATTGGGGAAAGGAATATTCCACCCCTGGGAATCGGATTATATATTCATTCGGATTGGCACTTTTCTTTCGGAATGAGGTGTATACAAAGGTTACATTTTTTCCGTTTGAGCAAATAACCCGAATCCAATTGGAATATTTGGGTCCATGTATACGTGGTTACTAACGACACAAATAAATGACATACTGTCATGATCTGTGTTGTTCCTCTGCTGCCACCTGTCTGCTGTCTTTTGCAGTACACCCTGCCCTGGAGTCCCCTGATCACAACTGTGCCAGATTGTCTATCGTGCTACCACATGCTTCGTCTTTTTTTCTCGTATTCTAGTGTTGTTTTGGCACTATTTGTCCGACAATAGCAGTAGTTTTGTTTTTGTTAGGCAGGGAATGATGGACCACCTCCTCATTATCCTTAAAACATCCGGGAATACTGTATGTTACAATGCGATATTTATCACTACACACAACGAGTTCTGGAGTGAGTTCAGTGTTTTAATTAATTCATGGGAGCAAGTATGTCAACCCCGAAATGCTGTTACCATAGAACAACGTAAACTGAGGAGCACTTGTAAAGACAATTCCATTCTACTCACTTCTCTGTGTATATTCATTTGAAATGCACAATTGTCATGACAACACATTCCAGTTTTTAGGACAGATCCATCATATTTTTATGTGATGCGTGATGGTATGATTTGTAATAAATAAGACAGCAAGTGGAGTAGAGTTAGGAGAGAATAGAGAGAGCAAAGGGAGGCAAGCAGAGACAGGAAACAATCAATCAAACTCTTCGCTCCTTCCACATTTCACCCTCCCTTTCTTGCTTTATTAAACTTCCTCTTTGTTGCCCTTTGACCTCACACTTCCTTGGCTCTACAGCAGAAGAGAAAGCTGATTTTTTTTTAGCCTTCTTTTGAACCTTAACTTACAGCTTTTGCCCCAAGGCTTACTGACAATTTAAGAAATATAACACTTTCTCTTTTGCTGAAGCAAACAACTCGTGATGACCAACCTGGGAGCGACACAGCAGATTGTCGGTTCAATCCAAAAAACAATCAAGGGGGGGGCTCTATACATACAAACACATAGCTGTCCCCCATGGGCTCCAGAAGCTAAGACGTCGAAGTCGCATTTCCTCCACTCTGAAATCCACTGATTTGCCGTCCAATTTGTGCTTTGGTATAAAAATGTGTTCCCCTTCAGCCATTTGGAATTATAATGGGCCTGCAGTGTAACAACATCTAGCCGGCTGATATACAAACACACACAACAACTAGTGACCGCAAAGAACTGTTATTCAGTCTGTTTTGACACTCAGTTAAAAAAAACAAAAAAAGCAGGAGAGCTTTAGGAATGTTCAGTATACCAAGTCTAAAATGTAGACTAGATTTGACAAAGTCAATTGTACTTTTGAATGATGTTCTAACAGTAGGATGTATCCCGAGAGCTTGTTTATAAGCTCACATGAGGACAGCTTCGGATGAAAAACAGGCTTAACCAGGCTTAAAATGTGAGTGTTGCAAAAGTTTGTGTCCTCCTTTCCGTCTCCTTAATGTTATGTTGCGTTAACTACCTCAGACAAGAATAGTATATATACTATACTTGATATACTTGAAAATATATATCACTCGTTTATCACAGTTAACTGGTTCCACACCCAACCGGAAAGTAGGATTCAATAAAAAAAATTTGGAGTTAGTGCATAGAAAACATGACTTTCTAAATATTTCGTCCTTATTATTAGAGCCCCGTAGGCATTAAATAGCATCCCTATAGTCACTTTTACACTCCTATTATTCTGTTTACACCCATATTGCTCACTAATGCGCCCGCTACTACCCATAGAGTGCATAGAAAACCTGTTTATGACTTTCTAAATATTTAGTCTTTATCATTATTAGAGCCACGTAGACATGAAGTAGCACCCCTATAGTCACCTTTACACTCCTATTATTCTTTGTTTACACCCATATTGTTCACTAATGCACCGGCTACTTCCCATAGAGAGCATAGAAAACCTGATTATGACTTTCGAAAAATATTTAGTCTATTATTATTATTAGAGTCCTGTAGACATGAAATAGCACCCCTATAGTCACCTGTACACGCCTATTATTTTTTGTTTACACCCATATTGCTCACTAATACACTGGCTACCCATAGAGCATAGAAAACCTGTTTATGACATTCGAAAAATATTTAGTCTATTATTATTATTAGAGTCCTGTAGACATGAAATAGCACCCCTATAGTCAGCTTTACACTCCTATTATTAATGGTTCACACCCATATTGTTCACTAATGCACCGGTTACTGCCCATAGTTAGAGCATAGAAAACCTGTTTATGACTTTCTGAAAATATTTAGTCTAATATTATTATTAGAGCTCTGTAGACATGAAATAGCACCCCTATAGTCACCTTTACACTCCTATTATTCTTTGGTTACACCCATATTGCTCACTAATGCACCGACTACTACCCATAGTTACAGCATAGAATACCACTTTATGACTTTCTAAATATTTCATCTTTATCATTATTAGAGCCCTGTAGACATGTAATAGCACCCCTATAGTCAGCTTTACACTCTTAATATTCATTGTTTACACCCATATTGCCCACTAATGCACCGATTACTGCCCATAGTTAAAGCAGAGAGTAATAATAGGACATATTCAACCACAAATCACTTAATTTATTTTTGAAAAATCGTCATGGAGAGAGGGAGCTATGTTCGAACGTTGATGTAGCGAGGGACAGCGGTATATGTAAAATGTGGATAAAGCATACAATATAGCTCATTAGCTTTAAAGCTACAGACACACAAAATAGTGTTCCAGCATCAGTTCAATTTTGGCCAGCACACTTCCAACAAATATACTATTATGGCACCTCTGAGACATATTTAAAATAATATAGTAGGAAAATTGCATAAAAAGGAAACTGTAAAGAAAGATAAAGACAATATCCTGGAAAAGATCGCTAACAAAAAGTCCAAAAAGAAAATGATTTGCCAAGTTCTTGTACTTGTACTTTCCCAGCAAATACCGCTGACCTCAGCCCTTAAACGGCACCTTTGGGATGAACCGGAATGTGCACCACAGTCCAAACTTTATCAGCTCTCACTTGTGTATAATAACGGTCGAGGAGGCCTAAAATGAAATCTTACGTGTGGAGTGTGGGCAGTGATATTTGGGTGTTCACAGAGTGGCGGTGCTAAAAAAAAATAAATAAATAAATAAAAAAGTGCACCAGGCACGAGCACGGCTGCATGCAGTCCAAGAATCTGTTGTCCTTCTGTCTCTCACTCTCCTCCGTAATCCTTCTTTCCACATTCTGTCATCTGTCTGGCAGAGGAGGACAAAGGAAGAGAAGGGAGGAGGGACAGAACGAGAGATTGTTGGCAGCCATACACAGGCGAGTTTTGGGCCGATACAGGGGGGATGTGGAGAGCCCTCTCATCTCTAATCCCGCACCCCCATCACATGAATCAACTCGTTCACATAACGTCCATTCATTTTTTTTTACCAGATTTGTCACATTGCAGCAGAAAAACACAGTTTTATTAATTAAATTTCTTAGCAAAAACAATGTTTTCCCTTCAAATTAAATACCAAGCAAACAAAATTGGTCATAAATTACATTACAAAAATTTATTCATTTGAAATGAGTATTGAAAGCAGTTAAGCGCGGGTTAGCGCGGGTTAGCGCGGGTTAGCGCGGGTTAGCGCGGGTTAGCGCGGGTTAGCGCGGGTTAGCGCGGGTTAGCGCGGGTTAGCGCGGGTTAGCGCACGTTAGCGCACGTTAGCGCACGTTAGCGCACGTTAGCGCACGTTAGCGCACGTTAGCGCACGTTAGCGCGGGTTAGCGCACGTACCTCACAGCTAGGAGACAAGGGTTCAATTCCACCCTCAGAGTTTGCATGTTCATCCCGTGCATGCGTGGGTTTTCTCCGGGTACTCCAGTTTCCTCCCACATTCCAAAAACATGCTAGGTTAATTGGCGACTTCAAATTGACAGCTGGGATAGGCTCCAGCACCCCCCGCCACCCTCGTTAGGAAAAGCGGTAGAAAATGAATGAATGAATGAATGAATGAATATTGAAAGACAGCCAAACTAAAATAGAATTTCATAGAGTAGAGAACACTAAGGGTTCCCCATAATAATAATAATAATAATATAACAATAAGAGTTGACTTTCAATTTGTTGTCATTTGCAAACATTTTTATTAAAGATGTCCAATATTGTCCCACTCTCAATATCCGATTCTGAACGAGGTCATAGTGTTTCTAATATGGTCATAATCCCGGCTGCCATTCTTTTATATGGAGACACTGAATACTGTGCTAATCTGATTACACGCATATACATGTATTGTCCCACTACTGGTTCAGACTTGGACACTGTGGATTTCTTTTTTTCTCCATTTTGTCAAATTGACCATGAATTGTGTTACTATTGCCCACCCCTAGGTGACCTATGTGTTAAGTTTTTTGTTTTTTTTTAATTGCGTGCCATGATCTGATGTAACATGGCGGATCAACCACATCTCTTTGTCCCATTGTTGCATAACTCTTTATACCATTCAATAATGTATTCATTTTCTATTGCTTATCCTCACGGAGGAGCCTGCTGGAGCCTATCCCAGCTGTCTTCGGGCGAGAGGCGGGGTACACCCTGGATTGGTCGCCAGCCAATCACAGGGCACATATAGACAAACAACCATTCACACTCACATTCATACCTATGGACAATTTGGAGTCGCCAATTAACCTAGCATGTTTTTGGAATGTGGGAGGAAACCGGAGTACCCGGAGAAATGCACGGGGAGAACATACAAACTCCACACAGAGATGGCCGAGGGTGAAATTGAACCCTGGTCTCCTAGCTGTGAGGTCTGTGCTAACCACCCGACCGCCGTGCAGCCCTCTTTATACCATTCAATCATTTATTCATTTTCTACTGCTTATCCTATGGACAATTTGGAGTTGCAAATTAACAAGTGCTTGTCAATTGTTCTCAGTCATGCCCCCCCCCCACCCCCATCCCGATTTGAAATACTAGAAAAACTGATAATATTTATTCAATGATCAACTTAAAAATGCAACAATATGGAGAGCATAAGTATATTCAAGAGACAAATTGCATGTTGAGTACTATAAATGTGTACATGTTGGTAGGTCTGCATTGAAATAAGATCCCCCCCACCACCACCACTATTTCCAAAGCACTACCAACAGATAATAATGCAATAAAGTGTCATCAACAGGTCTGGTTTGATTAATCAGTTATTTTACTACAAAGTTATACATTCTGAGACGTTCCAGTCTTATAAACATTGTTTTCATCCCCCCCGCCCCCCAACCCCAATGCACTTATGTCATCTCGCCTCTCCTGGTCTCATTGGTAGTCAGACTGTTTGCCCTCTGCGGTGCAATTAGCCCTTTATTTTGTCGCCATTAAATTGTGTTTACTGTGAGCGCTGGATAACTCCTGCCAGGCTCAGGAGGTAAGCGGGAGAACAACACATTCTTCAACATGTGCATTAACCCACCATCAGGCGTTCTTTCCAAAGCCAAAGAGTTCACTATAAAAATGTTTATTATTACAAACTGATCAGTTTTATGCTTTGCAGTTTGTTACCTTTTTGTACTAAAATGAACTGAATTGTGATTATGGTGATGTACCGAACTGGACCTAGGGCCACGTGTTGAGGATCCCTGTTCTTCAATAGCCATGTTTACATGGAGCGTAGCAACTGTCCCAAAAACTGTGGTAATCACACTCTTGTCCGCCATCTTTGATGAATCATGTGATGTTTACGTTTTAATGCGTATGCCCCATTGACTATTCCAATTGATTATAGCGGTGCATGTAAACAGGAGATTGGAATATTCCTTTCCATGAATACACTGTTTTCTGGTACGTCATTCGGAAAGATTCCATTTGGAAATAGGAAAATCTCATGTAAACGTGGCTAATGTTAGCCGTCGGTATAGTCGGTAAATATCCAAACAGTAAAGACAAATAAGTCCAAAAGAATATGACGTGATATACGATGCAAGAACACCCGAATTGAATCACATCTTGTTAATTTAGTTTTAATAAAAAGGCTAAGAGGGATAGTCTCATCAAATATATATCTTCGCCATTTAGGAATATGATATCCAAACATATGAAGTGGAAATGCAATTGTGCTGCATTATGATCCACCGGGGGGAGTAGGAGAGGAAACGCTAACTCCATTAGTTCTCTTGTTCCTGTCTTAATTCCTCTCCATCACCAGCTCATTCACATTCTCCTCCATTTCTCCACAGTCAACCTACACTCACCTTTCTTTTTTTGTCTCCCCCCATCGGCTTCCTGCACCTCATTCAATTCTTCCCTTTGTGTCCTACTTCTTCTATTGTCCCCCCCCTTACCTGTAACATGGGGCAGTCTGTCAATTGAGTGCACACTTCAATTACAGGAAAGACTTCAGACGTCTAGTGGTTAGCTAGGAGACCAGGGTTCAATTCCACCCTCGGCCATCTCTGTGTGGAGTTTGCATGTTCTCCCCGTGCATGCGTGGGTTTTCTCCGGGTACTCTGGTTTCCTCCCACATTCCAAAAACATGCTAGGTTAATTGGCGACTCCAAATTGTCCATAGGTATGAATGTGAGTGTGAATGGTTGTTTGTCTATATGTGCCCTGTGATTGGCTGGCTGGCCACCAGTCCAGGGTGTACCCCGCCTCTCGCCCAAAGACAGCTGGGATAGGCTCCAGCACCCCACCACCCTTGTGAGGATAAGCGGTAGAAAATGAATGAATGAACATTATTAGAGACCTCTCAACATGAAATAACACCCCTATAATCACTTTTACACACATTTATAGTAAACATAACAGAAAATAATACATTTAAGGCATAAATAATTAAGACATAAATAATATTTACATTTTTTGGAATGTTTATGTTTGGTTCCTCCCACATTCCAAAAACATGCTAGGTTAATTAGCGACTCCAAATTGTCCATAGGCATGAATGTGAGTGTGAATGGTTGTTTGTCTATATGTGCCCTGTGATTGGCTGGCTGGCCACCAGTCCAGGGTGTACCCCGCCTCTTGCCCAAAGACAGCTGGGATAGGCTCCAGCACCCCCACCCCGCAACCCTCGTGATGAAAAAGCGGTAGAAAATGAATGAATGAATGAACTTCACACGTCAGATCGTCTATGGGCATTAAATGTGGCGGGGATGCCCATTGCAAGTGTGACTTTGATATCAAGTCTCTGTGAGTTAAGTCTATCAATGGAAAGACCTACATTCAACCTACACTCCCCCACCCCCTAGCCAACTTATCTGTTTGTCTGTCTGTCTTTAATATATGTTTATCTATGTGTTTTTTTTCCTCTGGGTTGAACTGAAAGAGTCACTTTCAAAGACGTGCTGTGATAGCAGCACGCCGCCAGGCATGCAGCCAAGCAATTTCTCAAACTATAATCAGGATTTTATTTCTTTCTTTCTTGTTTGTTTTTTTTTTCCCCCCGCTTGTCTACCCAACCAGTTCAGGCAAACCCGGAATAGACGGAGGGAAAGGGTTGAAAAGTTTAAAAAGAGAGTAAGGAGAAACAAACATAGAAAATGTGGCAGTTATCGTCTGAACAGGAAAAGGAGACTGACATCATTCACAGGCCATGCCTTTGAATGGCAACATTTTAGTTGGGAGCTAATATTTCCCTGAAACTTGCCTGTGTTTTACTACTGATTACTAAAGAAGGGGAAAAAGTAGAAACAAACTATTTTTTCTTATGAAAGACAAGGTAGCTTATTTAGCTGTCGCACACAATATTCTGTGTGACTTAAACAAAATTGTCAAAATCGTCTAAAATGGAGTCTAAAATAAAAAAAAAATGGCTGGGATTGAATGTCCCAGTGAGGTCAGAGTTAGCATTAGTTATAATATAAATATAAATTTGACTTAAATCAAAAGCCCATTTGCATTAAAGTCTAGGAATTGAACTTGCACACAACCTGAGGACCATCCGTTCTCATAAATACGTGAAATTTAAAGTGTCAAATTTCTAAAGTCTTACTTAACTTAAAGTCTGACTGAAAAATTTAGTCAAAGTTCATCTGAACTCTGACCCTGGAACTGGTTATTGTAATTAATCCAATTGTTCCAAATTAAAAGATCTTGAAACTGATTGTTTCGGATCTTAGACATTATTTTGTTGACAATACAATGTTGGACCTTTTTTTTTTTTTAAACCCAATAATGCTTAATGGCTCGTCTTTTAAATGCTAAATAAAAGATGCAAACACGCAAAACAGAATATAATGCATCCAAATATCTGTATGTATGTATGTAAATGTTGTATAAGGGTCATTGTCCTTGATTTTACAGAGTCCACTCAAGACATGAGATGTGGTGCAATCAACCAAGTGTCCAAATCAGGCATCTTTGAGAGAGGAACCAATCAATATTATAAACATCATAAAGGACACTCTCTCTTCCTCTTTTTTTTAAAATTACTTTTCATTGAGAATCTCTCGAATATCACTAGCGACGTATACATGGACCCAAATATTCCAATTCCATTCGGGTTAAAGAATGTAACCTTTGTATACACCTCATTCCGAAAGAAAAGTGCCAATCCGAATGAATATATAATGGGATTCACAGGGGTGGAATATTCCTTTCCCCAATCCGATTGAGGTATCTTGTACCCGCGCAAACGGAAAGTTGTCAGACTGCATTCTTCTTCGTGGTGTTTTTCTTCTTCTGTTGTTTATTGGCGGTTGGCAAGCAGTTTTCAGTGTGCATTACCACCACCTATGGAACAGAATCTAAACCCTTCTATACGCCATTCACAAGTCAAGTTTTATTAAAAAAGAAAATATATATCTATATAAAACATGTGCCGAGCTTAATTATAAAATATTAGCAAGATTGAACTTTATCTTTTCCTGTTCCCGGGTGCGTTCTTTCAGGGAATGCTGAGATATGACGTAAAACGCAGCTCGGGATGTTCTTCAATTTTAAAAAATGGAGGCAAGCAATCTGCACTGGACTGCTGCGGAAAGTTTGTTTTTGATTCAAACTAAATTTCAAGACTGGATGAACGAAAAACTGGCAATACGGAGTTATTCCAACAAGTGAAAGAAAAACTCAAGGAAGTCGGTATCACGTGATGTTGATGTTTACGTTTTACTGCGTATGCCCCATTGACTATTCTGGTTGATTATAGCGCCGCATGTAGACAAGAGATTGGAATATTCCTTTCCATGTATACCATTGCTTTCGGAAAGGTCATTCGGAAAGAGAAAAACTCGTCATGTAAACGTGGCTAGTGTCTCTTTCTGTTGTTAGCATGAAAACTAACTGCTGACAAACTGCTTAAGAGAGGTAAAATGGTTTTAATTGACCTACTGTGGAGGAAAAGGTTTTGTGTACATGTGCATGGTGGACCGGATTGGTGGCACGCTACTACTGGGAATTCATTCCTTGGACGACTGAAGCAGGACCTTAGTTTGCCAGCAGGAAGTCGAGCCAGTGAATGTTGGCCTCCGCAAAGGCTGCCCTTTGTCATAGATTCGGTTCAGAATTTTCATAGACAGAATTTCTAGGCACAGCCAAAGGCGTCGAGGGAGTCCAGTTCGGGGGGGGGGGGGGGGCCTTGAGGATCTCATAATTTCTATTTGTAGGTGATGTGGTTCTTGATGGCGTTTACTCCCTTACGAAAAGAAAATATATTTATCAATATATTATTTTTCCATTATATTTTCCAATACATTATATATTATAATGCAATGGAATAATATATGTTTGTACATATATTATACAATATATTATACTATATTCATGTAATATATGGCAATATATTGCAGACTATACAAATGATTGCCGCTTTCAATATATTGAAATATATTAAATCCAAATATATAATATACAAGTTTATATATCCCAAATTATATGCAATTTTATATATGTAAAACTATAGTCCTTTTTTGGTTTTGATCGCAAGATATTTTTATATGTATCAATATATACACATATATGATCTATGCATATATTGCAATATATTGGAAAATATAAACATAAGATCCCATATATGGAAATATATTTCCTAACACATTGCATTATATTTGCCAATATACTGCAATATATTTTTTTTCCCATAAGGGCTGGGACGGTTTGTGAAGCTTCTTGGATGAAACTTCCAAATCCTAGGCTATGGTTCCCAGTCGGAAAATGGTGGAGCGCTCCCTCTGGGTTGGGAATGAGGTCCTGCCCCATGTGGAGGAGTTCGAGTATCTCGGGGAACAAGACCCAGAGGATGATGCGCGGATCGACGCAGCGTCTGCATTAATGCAATCGGAGCCGTAAGGCAAAGCTCTCAATTTACCAGTCGATCTGTTTTCCACCCTCACCTATGGTTATGAGCGTTGGGTCGTTATCGAAAGAACGACTTCGCGGATACTAGCGACTGAAATGAGTTTCTTACGTAAGGTAGCTGGACTCACCCTAAGACATAGGGTGAGACGTGGTAAAGCCGTTCCCTACTCGTCACCATGACAGCATTCATTTTCTATTGGAGATAAAATTGAAATATGAAAACAAATATTCATCTCATTGATGATGGATGCAGTATTATCGTCTTTCTTTCCATCACCAATTGCATGATTATTTCAAGTGTTCTTCAGACAAGAAATCAAAGACAAACACGCAATTGTCATAAAAGACTCTGGTGATGTGAAGTACGCCATGTGTGTTTGCAATGATGCCAGACGGACGCTGTGTGTGTGTGTGTGAAATGAATGGGTAGACAGATGGGGCAGTCTACAGGAACAGTTGAGAAAGGCTTTACACTGCAGCTGCCCCTTTTCTTTTTTTTTTTCTCTGTCTCTGCATCACTCACACGTACCAAAAACCTATTTTGGCGCAATTTTGTAAAAGTCTGTCTATTTCCAGTCTGTGTTTGTGACGTGTGTGGATAGCACTGACTCTACAACACACAATCATATCTATCCATGAATGACGCACATATATATAAATTAAATACTTGAAACACTTATATGCTAGGACTGCGTTAAAAAGCTAAGTATGTGGAATCAAACTATGGAATGGATTGAGTAAGGAAGTCAAACAATGCACAACGATGAGTCAATTCAAGAAACAATACAAGCAGTTGATGTTTGCTAAATACAAGGATGAAGAGTCTTGAACCAGTCATGATGTGCTATATATATCACCATATTGACACTTACTACACTTACCATTATGTCACTGGATGCTCATATCACCTCGTACAGTACGGGACAAAAAAATTAAATTAAATTAAATTAAATTAAATTAAATTAAATTAAATTAAATTAAATTAAATTAAATTAAATTAAATTAAATTAAATTAAATTAAATTAAATTAAATTAAATTAAATTAAATTAAATTAAATTAAATTAAATTAAATTAAATTAAATTAAATTAAATTAAATTAAAAAATATATATTAGGAAAGCAGGAAGTGAACAAATGTAACAGTTACTGATTGTAAAAGTACCAGATGGAGGGGTAGGATTTAATAAGCTTTGCTTCTTCCTACTCCTTTTGGACATGTGGAACTGTGAACTGATTATGTGATGCATTCAATTGTAATCTGATGCATGCTCAAATGAAATAAAAACCATTACCATTACCATTACCATTAATCTTCACAGGTTTATTACCCAGCATATGTCCTACAGATGCATCCAATACTTCCTGTATTTTTCAACACAGACATTGTGATATTAGGATCTTCAGCCAGTTTGGATCAGGACACTGGCACCTGATACTCAGCCATCAGCACCACAGTTGTGTGACTCGTGGTGAATTTTGCCAAATGTCTGCATATGTGTGGCTGCAGTGTGTCCACACATGATCCAGAAGGAGGACACTTTTTGCAGTACTCTGTACTTTATCATGCATATAATACTCATTTCGGGCTGCACGGTGACCTCACAGCTAGGAGACCAGGGTTCAATTCCACCCTTGGCTAACTCATGCGTGGGTTTTCTCTGGGTACTCTGGTTTCCTCCCACATTCCAAAAACATGCTAGGTTCATTAGCGACTCCAAATTGTCCATAGGTATGAATGTGAGTGTGAATGGTTGTTTGTCTATATGTGCCCTGTGATTGGCTGGCCACCAGTTTAGTGTGTAACCCGCTTCTCACCCGAAGACAGCTGGGATAGGCTCCAGCACCCCCTGCGACCCTCGTGAGGATAAGCGGTAGAAAATGAATGAATGAATCATACTAATTTCTTGCATTTCCTGTGCCTTCAAAACTGTTAACATTCTGACCCAAATATAAGACGATATATAGTCGCTTTCAATAAGATTGTGAGCGACTTCATCGTTTTTCGCGGGACTTATCCATATCACAGTCAATAGGTTAAACTGCCAGGAAGCCTTCCAACTTATCAAAGATTCATTAGCCCGCTAACACATCCATTTGGTCCAGTGTGCACATCAGCAACACTGCTGCATATTCTTCCAGTGGGACATCGGATATAATGCTTTGTTCAAGGACACGGGGGGTAATACACATGATGGGATAGCCCACTTGGGAGTTGAACCCACAACCACGACGGTCCGTTGGCGATGGCCATCTACAATCGGCCACCAATTCATGAACAAAGATAAAAATTGAAAGTCAATAGTCCAAATAGAAATGTTAAAGGTGCATTAGCTTATGTTAAGTTTGTGATAAATGTGATAAAAAAAAGTAAAAAAAAATAATAATAATAATAATTAACATTTTTAATTAGTTCGTTAGCTTTGGAACACTGGATCTGATTTTATATAGCTTTGGCATTTTAGCTTTAAAAAAAATTAATGTGTTGCAAATTTCACCTAAATTCATTAAAAATAGGCATCATAAAAATGACATCATGTGGATAACCACTTAGCGAAATCAAGGTGGATTTTGTGTGCGCAGGTGTTGCACACATCTGCTCATTACGTGGCGAAGGTACGCATATGGGTCGCTTCCATTTGGGATGCCGCTACACAGAAAACAACAGCAGTCTGACTGGAAATTATCAATCATCTTTGCCCGCCTTGTATTTTTGCCATTTAAGCTGGTTGCACCGCTTCAATCATCATCTGCCAGTCTAAATGCTACTGCTAATTAGCATTCCCATGCTAAATTACCCTCCGTTCCGTGTTGCCTGATTAGGCTTAATCATTCTGACAGGCTAGTTTTATGGCAGCAACAGCTCAGAGTCTATAGGAAGAGATTGGAATGAAAACCGGTTGCCTTTTACTGAATACTGTAAAAGGGTTTATTTGTTATGGACATGAATATTAATATTAAATAAAAATATTTGCAAAGGTAGAAAAAAAAAAAAAGATATGAGCATCCTAACTTTTGGTCCACCCCGTTCATGTCACTGAGCAGCATGGAGTCAGTCATATAGTTGCCATGGTTACCTCAACATCTCCATACTCCAAACCCATCCTGTCACTCAAAGTATCTTCTAAGATACAAGAAAGAGAAAAAAAAAAAGGGGGGGGGGGGGTAAATTGTATTTGCAGCCAGCGGGCAAATGATGAAATGGTGTGAAACCATTCACACCTCAACCATCACCACACCTAAACAGCACCCGCTCAAAGTCCATCCATTTTGCTCTTTCTGGGTTGTCTCTTTGTGGTCCACCCCCCACCCCCCCTCCAACACCACCACCACCACTCTAAAATCCGCAATACTTCAGGCTGTGAAGTGTTCCGTTTCATCTTGCCTGATGTGTCACGAGTGTCCTACACTCCCAGGTACACCACAGAGAAGACAAAATGGAGCCAATACATGGATTTTTTTTTTTTAAACCAACATCTGAGGGCTTCATTTTCCGAAGGATGTCTCTTGGAACACCGACTAAAATGTTTTATGTTGTATTCTTAGTATGTTGTATTCTCGTGTTAAACGATACCAAAGCGTCAGATAATGAAGTTTATGCATTTGGAAGCGAGTCATGACTTCTTTATCAGGGCTGCGGATTGTCCAAACTACGTATCCGGAAGTCCTCTGGAGTGCTTGGCAGTGTGACCTATCACAATGGAGCGGGCGTACCTACAATACCGTTTGGGTGTAAGGCAGTAAATCCATGGAAACACTGCATAAATAAGTGCAGAATCTGGAAGAAATATAAAGTTTTCTGTGCGGGTTATTGTGTGTAGCTCCTCTATAGGAGTCCACAACTCAATACAAAGCGCCACAAATGCAATTTTACTTCAAACTTGAAACTGCCTTTAAAAAGTAGCTTATTTTAATTAGATTTTAGACTTAAATTTAGCAAATATTCTAACAAACTAACCCTAGTGGTCTCTGGGAGTAGAGTTTTGGCTGTAAATAACATAAATAAATAACATCTATATAGTCTCTAAGGGTTCTATGATGGTGACGGATTACTTAAATTTCCCTTATCTTCAGTCTCCGCCCTGTGTTGCGACACAAAATAATACTCTGCCTGGAGAATCAAACTGAAACTCTATACAGTGTATAGAATTGTGTTTGTGATTTGTCATAATATCGGATAGAAAGTGTCCCGGTTCTGTTATCAGTCATGATTTTTGTCTGGCACCCAATAGACTGTCTAGTTTACGATGAACATGAGTGATTGTATATTCACAGATCAATAAATAAACTGTAAGTCACACTGAAAATACAAGCGTGTGTACATCAATAGAGTGCAGCTCTGCATTGCAGCGGGCCAAAAAGCACACATTAACTTCCAATGAATAGCAATTAGACCATATATCGTTCAGCCATCTTGCTTTCTTTCTGATGCCAACTATTCTTCTCCTTCACACCAACTATTATTTTTATTCCCCAGCTTATTTATTGACAGCTATTCCACAGACTTCTTATGCCTTAGGGGTGTTTCCCTTATTTATTGTTAAGCTTATTAGACTTGTATTGCTTGAATCCTCTGTTGATTTATTGTAATTGGTGTCCCGTCTCATCGCCTGTTCGAGACAGCGACAGAGCGCATCCAACTGCATTGATGTGCACGAGGACACCGGCTAGCCACCGCATCCTGCTTTACCCCCTTTATCTCCAAACAGATGAAGACGCACCATATGAGAGGAAATAGGATTCCAGTGACCGGGATATCATCCAAGATGTCTACATAGACACACAAATCATTTGTCTATACACACACACACACACAGGCGGGACTAGGGGGTCATGTACAAGGACTAGTGGGCAAGGTTTCAGTCGACTTGGCAAAACCCCACAGACAGGAAGCAGTGTAAGGAGGTAGGCTTCTGCAGTAGCAGCATTAGTGTAATATACACGATAGACTCAAATGGCGGCTTTAAAAAATGTTATGGACGCAAGTCTAGCAATGTATGGTTCTAGATGACCACAATGTATACCACTGGCATAGGGTTGGGCGCCGAGCATCGATGGGAACCGGTTGATGAATATGAATATGTGCAGATTCTGGAAGATCTAGAATGCTTTCTGGTTATTGTGTGTAACTAATCTATAGGAGTCCACAAAAATGAGCAAAAGGTCCCTTTTAAAGCAACTGAGGCTAACTGAGGCTACTTGGATGCAGTCAGGAGAGCCATCGTGGAATTCTGCAATTCTGTCTCTCTCACACCAACTACCCTCATGTCGTCCTTTAATGTACTCGTTCCTGATCCTATCCATCCTGGTCACTCCCAATGAGAACCTCAGCATCCTCATCTCTGTACTCCAACATGTACTGTGACTCTGGACATGTCCCAACCATCTCAGTCTGGCCTCTCTGACTTTATTTCTAACATGTAATGTCCCTCTGATGTACTCATTCTTGATCCTATCCATCCTGCTCACTCCCAATGAGAACCTCAGCATCCTCATCTCTGTACTCCAACATGTACTGTGACTCTGGACATGTCCCAACCATCTCAGTCTGGCCTCTTTGACTTTATTTCTAACATGTAATGTCCCTCTGATGTACTCGTTCTTGATCCTATCCATCCTGGTCACTCCCAATGAGAACCTCAGCATCCTCATCTCTGTACTCCAACATGTACTGTGACTCTGGACATGACCCAACCATCTCAGTCTGGCCTCTCTGACTTTATTTCTAACATGTAACGTCCCTCTGAAGTACTCGTTCCTGATCCTATCCATCCTGGACACTCCCAATGAGAACCTCAGCATCCTCATCTCTGTACTCCAACGTGTGCTGTGACTCTGGACATGACCCAACCATCTCAGTCGGGCCTCTCTGACTTTATTTCTAACATGTAATGTCCCTCTGATGTACCCGTTCTTGATCCTATCCATCCTGGTCACTCCCAATGAGAACCTCAGCATCCTCATCTCTGTACTCCAACATGTACTGTGACTCTGGACATGTCCCAAACATCTCAGTCTAGCCTCTCTGACTTTATTTCTAACATGTAATGTCCCTCTGGTGTACTCGTTCTTGATCCTATCCATCCTGGTCACTCCCAATGATAACCTCAGCATCCTCATCTCTGTACTCCAACATGTACTGTGACTCTGGACATGTCCCAACCATCTCAGTCTGGCTTCATCTCTAACATGTAATGTCCTTCTGATGGATTGGTTCCTGATCCTATCCATCCTGGTCACTCCCAATGAGAACCTCAGCATCCTCATCTCTGTACTCCAACATGTACTTTGACTCTGGACATGTCCCAACCATCTCAGTCTGGCTTCTCTGACTTCATCTCTAACATGTAATATCCCTCTGATGTACTCGTTCCTGATCCTATCCATCCTGGTCACTCCCAATGATAAAGTCAGCATCCTCATCTCTGCTACCTCGGAATACTGGATAAATTGATTCGGTTTTCGATGGATTAATAACTGAGGTACCACTGTACTTCAATCTACATCCCCACAGCCAGCCAGTACAAGATACAAAAACAAACCATCAGAAAATCTGTGTAATTATTGAAATCCTCAAGCAACTATTTGATTTAACATTCCTTCCACGGGACACTAAAAATAAACGGATCCTGCCAGGGAAGTTGATAGATATCACAGAGGTAGCTCAGCTGGATGTGAGATGAAGAAGTGGCTGATTGGCACTCACGACGTGACGTCTACTCAACACACAAACACACACAAACACACACACACACACTCAGAGTCCATGCTGTGTGAATGCAAATAATGCAAAGCCTAGAAAGAGGAGAGCTCCATCTATTAATTTTACCTGAAAACAAAAAGGGTTTCTTTACATTTCTCAAGCTGCTGTGCCTTCTGACACCTCAACAACTGTCTGATAGTATTTTACGACTTTACCACGAGACTCTTTCAGACACGGATCAAGCAAAATGAAAGCCGTTATCCATACAGAACCCAGCGAATCAATGTATAAAATCCCCGTCAGACGGCGACAATAGCTTACAACACCACAGGGCGGTCAAAGTCAGTGTTTCAATCTCTCAGCTACGGTCTCTGCCCAAAGGCAGCATCCCGCCTGTGTAAAAGGAACATTTCCGGAACAACTTCATACCCCACGTTTTGTGATGCTTTTATACGAAGCAGTGACGAATCAACAAGCAGAGAAAAAAAAATTACAGCTGGATTACCTTTTTCAAACGTCCGCTTCGAGTGCCCGTGAACGCCACCGTGTGTCCCCGGTAGTCATAGGCCGCCACAGAGGTCATACCGTCCTCCTTATCCACATAGAGCGAAACGCCCTCGATGGTGGTGGTGCCCCCGAGAGGCTGGTTGAAGTCATGGCCGCAGAAATTATCATCAATCTGCAATGGCTGTGCAGAACAAAAAAAGAGAGAGAGAGAAAGAAAGACAACTCATGAATGACTCCATTAAAGCTTTTTAACTCCTGTGTCTCGTTAAAATGACATTAATTCTTAAAGATGCTGGAGCCGATTGGTCTCACCGGCACTTAGTAGGCATTTGATGGAAGTGGAGCAAAGGCAACACATGGAAGATTGGGAGGGTGGTAAAGAAATTAAATGAATGTCGTTCTGCTGGAGTCTTGACAGAGATGTTGAAGAATTTGATTTTTGATTTAAAATCGATAAAAAAAATGTCTAATTCCTTTGTATATTGGAATAGTAATGTGGTTTCTAATGTGAAACAAGCTGATGAGGGCATGCATGAAAAAAACATGACAGGAAGTCAATTATAGGTCTAATCAGCATTTTTTTTTCAGATTATGTCTATGTGTATATGTACACATTCTACTACTACTTCTAAGAGGGTGTGAGTGTGTGTAAATATAAAAATATACATAAATATACTTCACAAACATGACATCTGAAGCATATATACCACATTGCAAAAGTGCACTACTGACCCCATTTGCTATTGAAACTATTGAAAGTCAAAGTCATGAAAAAAAAAACGTTTTTTCTTCAGATTCTTGTTCATTTTAATGCCTGACACAACTAAAGCTAACTTTACTCATGTAAGAACTGAAGTGATTTTGATTATTATCAAGAAAAGTATGAAATTCACAAGATATCAGCTCATAAATGTAACTATTTTTGTATCATCATTATATCTGTACAAACAGATGTACTTTAAAATGGATCAATAAACTGACAAAACATGGGTGTCTCGTTATTTTTTGCCATGACTGTACTTTAGAGTGGTTGGTGAGAGAGCGCTAGGCCAAAGTCGTTCAACTTAACAGTCACTGGTCAGCTGCAGTGACGTTAGCTGCCTCGAAGCGTCAAGTGGCAGCAGCGTGAAAATTCGTTATTTACATGATGCCTTTTTGTTCTATATTTTGTTTTATTTTTTCACTTATTGTTTTTCTTTCGGCTGAATGGCGGAGAAGTGGTTAGCGCGCAGGTCACACAGCTAGGAGATCCGAGTTAGATTCCACCCTTGGCCATCTCTGTGTGGAGTTTGCCAGTTTAATTAGCGACTCCAAATTGTCCATAGGTATGAATGTGAGTGTGAATGGTTGTTTGTCTATATGTGCCCTGTGATTGGCTGGCCACCAGTCCAGGGTGTACCCCTTGCCTCTCGCCCGAAGACAGCTGGGATAGGCGACGCTTGTGAGGATAAGCGGTAGAAAATAAATGAATGAATGTTTTTCTTTCAATTCTGCAATGAGCCATGTTGCACAGATGGCCCCTTCACCACATTTTGGACACACATGCATGTTCCGCGAGCCAGACAGTCTTGGTTTCACTAGGAAGGTGATGTGTTACCAGGCGACAAAACGGTGTGTTCAAGCTATACCTTCTTGGCTCTGTCCAGTTGCATTGTGGAGGGGTTTATGCAGCTTTCGAACCATTCATTCATTTTCTACCGCTTATCCTCACAAGGGTCGCAGGGTGCTGGAGCCTATCCCAGCTGTCTTCGGGCGAGAGGCGGGAGCTTTCAAACCAGCTAAAGATAATACTTATGTAAAATGTATAATTACTACAGTTTCTGCTTAGCGATAGCTGTTCCTTGGAGCCATTTTTTGGACCTACTGCAGACTACCACATCCATGACTGTATTGCTATTCATACTAACGATGGCATACTGTAGTTCACAGTCTGATTGTCTTTTCCTTCTCCAAAGAAAAAAATCTTGTCATGTTTTAATGTCCCCATATCATGTCCTGACACCCCTATTACAATATATTGCTGCATATGACAATATGACATTACATCACCCTGCTCTTATTTATGCACAGAACCAGACAAAGTCAACTAATCTGCATTCTCCGTGTCTCACGCTCTCACACACATCCTGCAGAGTCAGATCGCCATCCTCCCCGGCCAGCATGCTGAGGATGCTCATGGTTTGTTATGTTTAGACCGACTTGCATCATTACCATAGAGTCAACAGCTCAGATTTGAGACGCAGTGGAGCATTCAACATCAACGTGTCTGCAGACAAATGTGGCCTCACACGGACCTGACATCTGCTCGCAATCGTGGGCCTTGTAGACATGTAATTCCTGCAGTCTGCCCACTCCATCATTAGGAAGTCACACAGGAGGAGATCCCGCATCGCTTTCAGCCATCGAGGTTTCGTTAATGTCCTGGTCTACTCATTGTTTTCAATCTAATTCCAGATGTGATGCATGTCCCAATTATGGCGGCTATGTCAAAATGTTTGTCATTAATGTAAAAATATTGAAAATTAATCATCATCATAATATTTTTATATTGTACACTACCTGTAGTGGCTATTTGTCCTTCAAAAATAAACTTAACTTAAACTATAATCAAAAAGCTACTGATGCACCAACGGGTTGTGTTTTACGCAGGCAAAAGAGTCATTGTCCATACAACCTTGTTCTGTTTCTTCTTATTTATTTTTATTACCAAGCAAGCATACTAAAAGGGTTGCTCTATTGCTCTGGTACAAAAACCATAGGCCCCCCCGGTGCATGCTGGTCCTGTGAGCACTGCCTACATAAATAGATTGCAGGTGCCCAGGGTGTCATCCAATGAAATAAACCTACAAATAAACTACTGATTAACCCCAACGAAATAAGATAAATAAACAAATAAATAACTAACAAAACAATATTATTAAGTGATCCAAACAAAACAACAACAACAGCAAATAAATCAACAGATATTAGAAACCTAGGAATAGCTCCTACACTACCACTCAGAAGTTTGGGATCACTTGCAAATTTCTTTGTTTTCCAAAGAAAAACTAATTTTCATGCATTTCACAAACAAATTTTTCCATTTCACAAACATTTTTATCCATTTCACAAACAAAATTAATCAGATGATTTTCAAAGAAGGATCTACATTTTTGCATAGAAGCCTCCTATCAACAACTGTCAATCCTCTGCATCAATCTCCAAGTTCATCATTTCATAAGGCTAAAAGATTATTAGAAAACCCATAATGCATAAGGCTAAAATAACCAATTCACTAAAAATGTCATCCAATAGAGAAGTAGTAAATTTGAAACACTTATATGCTAGGACTACGTTAAAAAGCCATAGCATTTCAGTATGTGGAATCAAACTATGGAATGGATTGAGTAAGGAAGTCAAACAATGCACAACGATGAGCCAATTCAAGAAACAATACAAGCAGTTGATGTTTGCTAAATACAAGGATGAAGAGTCTTGAACCAGTCATGATGTGCTATATATATCACTATATTGACACTTACTATGGTACACATTATGTCATTGGATGCTCATATCACCTCGTACTTTGGTACGGGACAAAAAAATAAATAAATAAAAATTAATTAAAAAAAAAAAAACTTAAACTATATTAGGAAAGCAGGAAGTGAACAAATGTAACAGTTACTGATTGTAAAAGTACCAGATGGAGGGGTAGGATTTAATAAGCTTTGCTTCTTCCTACTCCTTTTGGACTTGTGGAACTGTGAACTGATTATGTGATGCATTCAATTGTAATCTGATGCATGTTCAAATGAAATAAAACCATTACCATTTACAAACACAAACTGGGTCTAACAAGGACAGAAAAACGTTGCACAACTGTGCAAGAAGACAAATATCTGATAGTGTGTAGTTTAACACAAAGACACCTTACAGGTCGTCACCTGGCAGCTGCACTAAATAGTAGCCGTCAAACTCCAGTGTCAGTATTAACAGTGAAGCGGCGACTTCAGGACTGCCAAGAAAGACTGTCCAAAAAAAATTTCCAATGGATCCCAAACTTTTGACCGGTAGTGTATATTTTTAATTAAGAAAAAATACAAATTATTATTGATAATTCCCAGAGAAAGCCTGCAAATCGTATCTGCAGAAGTGCAAAAAAAAATCTTTATTTGTGCGTGTTTATGTTCACCTCTTGCTACTTAAACAGCTCCCAGAACAATATCTGTTTAATTCCTCCCCCTGCTTGCCTTTTTAAATGCTTTATTTTACAGCCCACCATTTACTTTGAGCTTGGTCAGGAGTAAATGTTAAGTCGAGGATGATGAAAAAACATTAACCGTGTTTACACCGTCACTATAAAAAGCTAATACATTGCAAAGGAGAAGGTGGGAGTGTTTGGATTAAAACGCGAATCGAAAAGTCAAGTGTTGGTAATCCCAACGAGGGAGTTAAAACCCACCAGGTCGTCAGTAGTACAGGAGTAGAAGAGTACGCTGTTTTAGGACACGGTAACAACAAGTCCAGTGACAAAGTCTTTGTATAATTTGGCAGGCTGGACAATGTTGAAATCAAGACTCAAGGAGGTTTCGCACCATCTGCTATGGGATTCCTTGTTCTTCTTTGTGCCGATTTTACTACTGTATGAGACTCTGGCAGCCTGTTTGGGACTGACTGTCACGCTCCAGAATTAATTTTGCATGGTAGAAGAAAAAAAAAAAAAAAAACGAAGAAAAAGAGCTCCATGATGTGGGATGATGGATAAGAATCTGCCTGCACTTTTGAGCACTCAGACATTAAACAGCTTCTTCATAGTTCATCATCGAGGTCATGGATGGGATCACAATCGGTCCATTGTTGCATTTTTACTATGGCAGTAAGCAGTCATAAGACTGGAGTGACACCACAAAAAGAAAAAAAGAGTTCATGTAAGTGTTAAATTAAAAATAACTAAGTGGAAAAAGTGGAAAATCTACACTGGATTTCTCCAAAATCTGACAGAAGGGAAGAACTACATTTGAAACACTTATATGCTAGGACTACGTTAAAAAGTAAAAAAGTCAAAGTAAAAAGTTAAAAAGTCAAACAATGCACAACGATGAGCCAATTCAAGAAACAATACAAGCAGTTGATGTTTGCTAAATACAAGGATGAAGAGTCTTGAACCAGTCATGATGTGCTATATATATCACTATATTGACACTTACTATGGTACCCATTATGTCATTGGATGCTCATATCACCTTGTACTTAGGTACTTGACAAAAAAATTTAAATTAAAAAATTTTAAAAATGTAAATTAAAAAAAAAAATTAAAACATTTTTAAAAAATTAAAACATTTAAAAAAAATTAACATTTAAAAAAATTTAAAACATTTAAAACATTAAAAAAATAAATAAAATAAAGTAAAAATTAATAAAACATAAAAATACGTTAATTATATTAGGAAAGCAGGAAGTGAACAAATGTAACAGTTACTGATTGTAAAAGTACCAGATGGAGGGGTAGGATTTAATAAGCTTTGCTTCTTCCTACTCCTTTTGGACATGTGGAACTGTGAACTGATTATGTGATGCATTCAATTGTAATCTGATGCACGTTCAAATGAAATAAAACCATTACCATTACCATAAAGTGCAAATGTGACTTTTGAATGATGTTCTTAAAAAAGAACAAAAAATGTCCCTACATCCTGTTTATGAGCACCAAACAGGAAAAAGATCTATCATCTCCCTCACTTGGGCGCTCCACTTTTGATAAAAGAGGCACTATAGTTCGGCTTTTTGTCATAAAGAAAGACAACTCACTCATCACTGACATAATACCGGCTCTGACCTATGACCCCACCCCATTCATACGGCCAACACTTCACGACAAAAGGTTTATATTCTGTCATTTATCAGTCTCTAGTATTTCCTTAGCTTCTTTTGTAATGATTGTGGCCTAAAAGTCATGATTTTGGCACATTTTAATTACTATTATTATTATTTCTAAATGAAACTCACGCAAATCATCATTACAAGCCGCAATCACATTTTTGCCCCATTTCCAGAATAGGGGTTTAGACCAGGACACAGTCCGTAGTGTTGTCCTTGGCCAGAACCTCTGTTGTACACAGTCACAGTGTGCCTCTGGCATCTCTCTCACACACGGGGACTGCCTTGCCAAAGTCCTGAATGATGAATGTGTGCCGAGGAAAAAAAAAAAAAAAAAGTGAGGATAGTAAGGAAACAAGGAGGCGAAGAAGACAACGGGTCAACAGGGCACTTGTCATGGCTAATGAGCTTCAGTTTAAAAAGAGACGAGTTTTTGATCGACTCCGATGTTTTTGCCTGCAGCGCTGACCTTGCTGTACAAACACATTAGACGTATCGCCCGCCATTACCTTGCATGGTCACATCTACATTACGCATACCGTGATGACAAATATGGCTTGGACCTTGAACCTATCATGATGTCCTCCGTTACAACAAAGTCAAACAGCACCGAAAATTGTAAATTAGAAACTGACAGAAGTGAAACCAATCAATGTTTCGCTAACAATTAAATTTGAGAACACTTGTGGGTGGGTGACATCGACGACCAGGGGCAAACACCACCATGAACTCGGGATCGAACGATATGTTTTTTTTCGGGCCGATGCCAATACGATTTTTTTCCATGACCGATTTTGCTTGGGCCGATTATTTACATGAAATTTAAATGAAAAAATGACAATGATACTGCTTTTGCTCGCTCAATTTACATGAAAAATGACAATGATAACAAATATTTCAGGGTCCTCCGGCAACACAAAGCTGCCCGGCGGATGCCTGTCTGTAAATCATGCGGCGGAAAAATACATCGGCGAACTCACGCGCGTATCGGCTGATACCGATTTTTTTTCCATCATGCCGATGGCCGATTTTGCTTGGGCCGATATTTGTGGCCGATGCTGCTTTTGCTTCCTCAATTTACATGAAAAAATGACAATGACAACAAATATTCCAGGGTCCTCCAGCAACACAAAGCTGCCCGGTGGATGCCTGTCTGTAAATCATGCGGCGGAAAAATCGGCCGGCCGATGTATCGGTCGATCCTTACCATGAACACATGCAAAGGAAGTGACATATTCACAACAATCATATACTATATATATCTAATATAGGTCGAGTGGTTAGCGCGCAGACCTCACAGCTACCAGGGACCAGGGTTCAATTCCACCCTCAGCCATCACTGTGTGGAGTTTGCACTCCACTGTACTTCGGTTTCCTCCCACATTCCAAAAACATGCTAGGTTAATTGGCGACTCCAAATTGTCCATAGGTATGAACGTGAGTGTGAATGGTTGTTTGTCTATATGTGCCCTGTGATTGGCTGGCTGGCGACCAGTCCAGGGTGTACCCCGCCTCTCGCCCAAAGACAGCTGGGATAGGCTCCAGCACCCCCGCGACCCTTGTGAGGAAAAGCGGTAGAAAATGAATGAATGAATGAATATCTAATATAGTGTTGTTTTACTAGCAGTGTTAACCACAATCTGTGATGATTGTGGAGGCTAAACACTTTTAGAAATGTTAAGAGCCATTACTACAGCCAGCAAAAATGTCACACAGAGCTGTGATACAATAAAATGCCAAATTGTTCAAGGAGGACAACTAGGAAACCACTGACAGCTCACACGTGAATCTACTTCTCACATTTCAGAAACTATTTAATGTAAAAACGCAAATACAAACTACATGGTAGTACATGAAAACGGGTGGTTGACATGTAAGCATAGAGCACTCGTGTGCAGAGGCCACATGAGTGCTCGGATGCTGTGTCTCATTGAAGGAAAGTCAACATGTACAGTGACATTGTGAAACAAAGCATCCCAAAGCATGTTTGGAAACATTATTAGTTACTCATGCAACCTCTGGCTGTGCCATTCTTGTGTTTGGCGACATCAACAGCAATGATTCTATTCTAATAATAGCACTTTTTTTAATCATAATTTGTGTGAAAACTGTTTAAAAAAGCTGAAAAAACTTGCATGAACTACTCTAAAACATGACACGGTCTTGGAAAAACATGTTTAAACATTCATTCATTTTCTACTGCTTATCCTCACGAGGGTCGCGGGGGTGCTGGAGTCTATCCCAGCTGTCTTCGGGTACACCCTGGACTGGTGGCCAGCCAGCCAATCACAGGGCACATATATGTAGACAAACAACCATTCACACTCACATTCATACCTATGGACAATTTGGAGTCGCCAATTAACCTAGCATGTTTTTGGAATGTGGGAGGAAACCGGAATACCCGGAGAAAACTCCACACAGAGATGGATGAGGGTGGAATTGAACCCTGGTCGCCTAGCTGTGAGGTCTGTGCGCTAACCACTTATCTACCGTGCAGCCTATGTTTAAACATAGTACCTATTAATTTTGTTGTTTAATTTCATTAAAAAAAAACATATCCCGACATAATTTTTTTCAACCATAGCAGTGAATGTCACATATTTCTAAATTGACCAGACTACAAAACTTTGCATAAAGACGTCAATAACACACACACACACACACTCAGGCAGACACGATGGCGACCTGTGTCCAGGTATTTGTTTACATGACTTGCCGCTACAAGCAGACAACAGAAATAGTTGGCCCTAGTCTTTAATTTGTTGTTAATGAGGGGATTTTGTGTGTGTGTGTGTGTGTGTGTGTGTGTGTGTGTGTGTGTGTGTGTGTGTGTGTGTGTGTGTGTGTGTGTGTGTGTGTAAAAGTCTGTTTCCACATCGCGACAGGGCAGGGGGTGCAGCAGAGATCTTAAACATCTGTCGAACAGATGGGGGCCACTTGAGGCACGCTTGTTTTTTTTTTTTTAATGTGTATGTGTGTGAATCATGTGTGGAGTGAAATAGCTTTAGAAAGACTGCAGAATGGATGTGCATCTGGCAGCCCAATTCGCCTTAACCGCAAGAGGTTACCTTCACCTCACACCAGGGTTACGTTACATACTATACATGCACTTGTTTCACATTCATGCACATCCTAAATACATACGATTCTACATAAATTTGAGTCCCATTTCAGAGCACTAGAAAACTGAACGTACAGAAACAAAGCATGTAAATTACTACTTAAAAGGGGACTTATAATGCATATTTCTTTCCTTTCGCATTGAGTTGTGGATGCCTATAGAGCAGCTACACACAATAACCGGCAACTTTCTATAACTCTGTAGATCAGGGGTGGGCAAACTACGGTCCAGGAGCCACATGCGACCCACCAAGTGTTTGAATCCGGCCCGCCAGTTGCTTTGTAAGTATTTAAACTTTTAACACACAAACATGACTTGCAAGTCGGATGTCTTATTTAGTAAAAGAAAACAAAAAAACTGTACAATTAAAAACAGTTTGATGTGGTCTGATGTTTAAAGGAACATGAAAACATACAGCTGATAGTATAACACTTTTACAGATAAAATTAGACAAATAATTCAAGGGAAATTCATTCATTTTCTACCGACCGAGGGTCGCAGGGGGTGCTGGAGCCTATCCCAGCTGTCTTCGGGTGAGAGGCGGGGTACACCCTGAACTGGTGGCCAGCCAATCACAGGGCACATATAGACAAACAACCATTCACACTCACATTCATACCTATGGACAATTTGGAGTCGGCAATTAACCAAGCATGTTTTTGGAATGTGAGAGGAAACCGGAATACATGTAAACTCCACACAGAGATGGCCGAGGGTGGAATTGAACTTGGGTTTCCTAGCTGCGTGCTAAACCCCCCGGAGAATTTTGTTAACTCAATGCCGCCCACGAGTCAAAATATTTGCCCATCCCTGTTGTAGATCTTCCAGAATCTGCACCTATTCCAGTTGTATTTCCTTGGATTTCCAAAACGGTCTGTTTTAATTTATTCCACCCACAGTCAGCCTCCGAGCACGCCAACTACACTGTGATTGGTCACACTGGTCACACTTTTTTTTTTTGCAGGATGACCCGTGATCCTCCGATTGCGGTGCAAAGGCTATTAGCAACACTTTGTAATAGGACAGGAGTGTCCTAGGACTGTGCCGATACAGTTTTTTTGACTTAACATCCCATACTGCATATTGTAGTCTTGAATACTAGCCGGTATCAATCTGATATACGATAGTGAGCAAAAGTACGCATGAGAACTGCAACATCTTTTTTTGAACTTTAAGGAAAAATACTTTCACAAGGTTTTAGACGCAGGCTGACATACTCCAATCCAATACATTTATGTACTGTAAGGCTTTGAATACTCGCATACTATAAGTAGTCAGAGTCATAAAAGTCTCTAGTCCTCAAGTACTAAAAACAGAATTTCTTATAGCTGTGTACACAGCACAACAACGTGACATTTTCCCTGCTTTTTTCCATGATTTCAAGAGCACTTTGACATGTCACAATGTGTTTTTTTTTTTTTGGTTTGAGTGAAAGCGGGAGTGTTAAGTTGGAGGGGAAAAAAAAAACCATGAGAGAGCCTGGCACTGAAGAGATTTTTTGGAAATGGTGGAAAAAGAAAAGCTGCAGGCAAAAGGC
The DNA here is from genome assembly GCF_030265055.1 of Doryrhamphus excisus. Taxonomy (NCBI): domain Eukaryota; kingdom Metazoa; phylum Chordata; class Actinopteri; order Syngnathiformes; family Syngnathidae; genus Doryrhamphus; species Doryrhamphus excisus. The sequence continues at coordinate 13,839,270 of NC_080475.1, read as the reverse complement.
GAAATAAATAAATAAACGTACGAGGAGAGGCTTCAGCGAGCCCCTCAGGTCAGATAAGGGGAAGAGCTGGCATGCCAAGAGATCAGCATTTATTTTCCAGCTTGATGTATTCCACAGTTTGCAAAACTTGTTTCTGTCATGTACAGTACTTGCTTTTTGTTTGAATTGCTTCCATCCTATGACTGGAAACAGATGTGGTCTTCATGCGTGAAGTTACAACACCGTAAGGACGCTTTGGAACAGGCAGCACCGTGCAAAAAGTTAGTTTTAATGACCTTTTTTTGACAGTAAAACAATAAATAGAAGGGCAGATACAATTTGTAGAATTACTACAAAAATATACACTTGATTTTTGATAAATGACTCGGGGCACACGGGCCATAAGTTGCGTACACGTTTGTGGTACTTGTTTACTTTTGTCATGGGACCAAAGGTTGTGCAGTAATACCAGCGCTGTACAGCACGGGGTTAAACCAGTAACTGCATAAGTCCACTGATCAGTGGCGTCATTAGGCCTATTTTAGGGGGTATTTTGATTTTTTTTAGAGATTTTTTTTTTTTTACAAAAATTTCATATAAAAGCAAAAAGAAGGCTAATAAGCAAGGCAATAAGCAGGCTAATGCTAGTCTACTACTACTAGTACTAGTATCATTCTTCTTCTCATCATTACGACTACTACTACTAGTATGTAGTAGTTTTTTGGGGTTTTTTTAAATCTCTGACAAATTTCATGTTAAAGCAAAAAGAAGGCTAATAAGCAAGCCAATAAGCGGGCTAATACTAGCCTACTACTACTACTAGTAGTAGTCATACTAGTAGTAGTAGTAGTAGGCTAGTACTACTACTAGTAGTAGTAGGCTAGTACTACTACTAGTAGTAGTAGGCTAGTACTACTACTAGTAGTAGTAGGCTAGTATTAGCCCGCTAGTAGTAGTAGTAGGCTAGAACTACTACTACTAGTAGTAGTAGGCTAGTATTAGCCCGCTTATTGGCTTGCTTATTAGCCTTCTTTTTGCTTTTACATAAAATTTGTAGTACTACTAGTAGTAGTACTAGTAGTAGTAGTAGGCTAGTACTACTACTAGTAGTAGTAGGCTAGTATTAGCCCGCTTATTGGTTTGCTTATTAGCCTTCTTTTTGCTTTTATATGAAATTTGTCAGATTTTTTTGTAAAAAAAAAAAAAATCTTTAAAAAAAATGTATAAAAAAAATCCAATTTTGTAAAAATTGTCCTCAGAACCTAGTGACGCCCCTGCCACTGATAGTTACGTCGACCAGCGTTACCCAACAAGCTTAAAGAAAAGAAAGGCTGGTAATAGTAAAGGTAGCTAACTCCTGGTTTAGGGAATGTGCTTTTTTGTTCCACCATCACTTGCTCCCCAGCACAAAGCTCATTTTACATCCCTTTGTATTGAGTCGTGGACTCTCAGAGCGCTACACACAACAACCAGCACAGAAAGCCTTCTAGTTCTTCCGGAATCTGCACCTATTCAGCTGTATTTCTTTGGATTTTGTGGTTCCTGTGAAAAAGTTTTTTTTTTTTTTATGTATTCCACCCCTGGCAAGTGCATAGGAAGACTTCAGAGTACTTCTCTATGCTATAATGCTACACAGACAAACACTTTTTCTCCATGACTTATAAAAAATAAACAAAATTAGGACACTGATGAATTGGTACTACTACTTGCCCTTCTGACGTGTTCCAAACTACGGATAATGCTCTTAAAGCCATGCTGCCCCATCCGAGAAAAGCACAAGCTTAATCTGTGTAATCGGAACTAAAGCCATTCTTGACAGGACATAATCCAATTACAGCAGACCGCAACAGGAGCTCACCCAAACCTACTGTCCTATAGAGTCCAATGAAGATGGTTGGCATAGGCGGGGTGTAGCATTACAACTCTGGACCTTTGTGACTCGAAGCCTGAACTGTTTATTTTGTGGAAGTATGTGTAGCATACATGGAGGGTTGCTATTAGCCATTTCCCACCACATCAGTGGGTTAGCAACCCGGGGCTCCAGAGCCGCATGTGGCTCTTCAGCCTCTTTGTTGTGGCTCCCTTCGCAATGCTTAAGTATTTAAAACACCCGAACATTTTGCCGCCAGAGTAAACATACCAGCTAATACCTGAACTACTTTGATAACCCAAAATTCCCTCTAAATCTGGCAGTCAATCAAAATCATGGGAGACTCATAATTCACTCTGGATATGAGCACGTCTCTGCACATTTCCTCAGCGGTCAGGTATTGAGGTTTAACCAAGATGAGACTGTCATTACCCTGGTCTACCCACTACTTTACCCACTACACTCGTAATCCCGAAAAAAAAACAGATGTTGTCGAAAACCTAACGCTAAAATGGTAAAGCTACTTACCATTAAGAGATGTTGAAGTAACCTCTCCAATCTCTACTTTCGTATCGGATTCAAGATCCGACACATACTGTATGGAAGTATGTAAGCGGTACATACATACATACATTTAAAAAAAAGCTAAATCAGCATTTATTTTCAACTCCTATACCGTCCTATACTCGTACAAAGTTGGGTTCGGCAGCTATCCGTAAGTCCTCGTGAGCACTTGAAGTGTGAACAACCACAGCAGAGTCAGTGTGCCGGATGGAATACATTAAAACACACCGTTTTGGCAGGAAATCCAAAGAAATACAGATGAAATAACTGCAGATTCTGGAAGATCTAGAAAGCTTTCTATGTTTGTTATTGTGTGTAGCTGATCTATAGGAGTCTATAACTCAATACAAACACAATACAAATACAAAGGGGCCAAAAAAAATGAGCAAATTAACACCAAACCTCACTTCAACTTCAGTGGCGTAAATCAAAATCCACAACAAGCTGACGCTCTTGAGCTCTCTGGGCCAATAGCGGTCATTAATCCACTTTTGTCATGTGCTGAAGTTAACAATGAACACCACTGTGTGGTCAAACTGCTTCATGGACGCTATTCACAAATTCCCCTGTGTATCCCTATTGAGAATTAATCACAAATTAGTACGATTTCATAGCATTGTGGGGGACGCAAACATACAGTATGTGACATTACAAGGTCTGTAGGTGTGTAGCATCATGCTGGGTCATATGTAGCGTTTGTAGCCTTGTAGTGCAGAAAATACTGCAGTTAGTTATAACTACTATATGTTGTTTATGCCCATTATCCCAAAAGCACAATATAGTAATACCAAGGGGAAATATGCCTTGCCTGATGTAAGAGCAGGCACCGGAGCAACGATAGACTTTACCCAGGAGGCGTCACGCATGATGCAATGTGGGCCATACAAGACAACTCTAATGGGACTCGAGTCAAAATAACCAATAAACAAAAGCAAGTAACTAAGTCAGTGTCTAAAACACACAACAAGATTGCACTGCAATAGCGATAAACAATGAGAACTATTAATAACAACAACAAAAAATGGCGGAATAATGGAGTTCTTTTACTTGTTATTGCGGTCAATTTTCCCCTCCGACATCCACCTTGCCACACAATAAAGAGATAAAGCGAACCCTTGACAAACAGACACAGAGGATAGTATCTCTGTGACTGAATAAGTCTCATTAGACATGCTGAGGCTGTAACGTCGCTGCTGGGTCGGCCAGCTTACAGAGCTGTATAGTGCTGGATGGCAGCCCACAGCCGGTGAAGGTCACCCAGCACTCGCTTTAACTCCCAGCAGAGCAACACTGGCCCTCTCTGTGATAATGAGGCGGCGGGCAAGGAGGCAAAAAGGGAGAGACCTGACGTTTTTCGAGTCACGCCCATTAATGCACAGACTTCAGGGGAAACATCAATGGAACTTCTACTTTTTTTTTTTTAGAAGCGCTGCAATGACATCAGCTTCCCTCTGGGCTCTTTATGATTTTTATGTTTACTATATGAATATCAAATGTAATGAAACCCTGCACATCACCAGATTGTTACGACACAATTATCTTGACACCTCAATTGCATTTCAAAGAAAATGTGACCTGCTGTCTTTGGGCGGTACACCCTGGACTGGTCACCAGCCAATCACAGGGCACATATAGACAAACAACCATTCACACTCACATTCATACCTATGGACAATTTGGAGTCGCCAATTAACCTAGCATGTTTTTGGAATGTGGGAGGAAACCAGGGAGAACATGCAAACTCCACACAGAGATGGCCGAGGATGGGATTGAACTCAGGTCTTTTAGCTGTGAGGTCTGCACGCCAACCACTTGACCACTGTGCAGCCTAATTTCACATAAATTGACTCTGTAAATTTAAACATGGTTAGCATGTAGGCTACAGAGTCGAGAGATCGGGAAGACCGGGGTTCGATTCTCTGCTTAGGCATCTCTGTGTGGAGTTTACATGTTCTTCCCATACGTGCGTGGGTTTTCTCCGGGTACTCCGGTTTGTAATTTGCACCCCTCTCCCTGTATGCACACTCCATAATGCTACACAGGCAAAATAAACACAGTTGGGAAAATTGTTACTAATAGCTTGTGCGTCTGTAAATATCATCTAAAACAAATGCCAGTATAGTCATCCACTGTAAGACAGACCAAACTAAGTCATTGCTAGTGAAGCTAATTCATGTGTACAGGTCACAAAAATGTTAATTAAATAGAGATCCCTTGTGTGTGCATTAAAGTGTTACCACTCACTAGACCAGGAGACGCATCTGGGAGGGATAGCGTCATCTCATAGCAAGTGTTCTCTAAAAGCTGCTTTCAAAACTAACTTCAAAGACAGTACAATTCACAGAAGGCAAAAAGTTCCAAGAGCAGGCCGCCCTTTAAAAAGAGGAATGCTGCTGCGTTTCAAACTCAGTGTTGAAAATATGAACGCATCACAAGGATTGTTACTTCTGGCAGAGTTGTGATGCGGGTGGCTTTATTTGTCCTTGTCGATTGGAAGAAGTCGCCTTATTGTCTTTAAACACCTGAAAACACTGAAATCTACAACACCACGGTGTTTACAATAACTTCCTGTATACAAGGCTAGTTATCACGTGAACATCTGCTCTTGCAAGCGCAGTTTGGACGATTGCAGCAATGCGTACCGGATCCAGTGTGAGCCCAGGGTAAAAAATAGCTTCAAAAAACAGATTCACTCTAAGCCAGTGCCTCTCGAATAGTGTGGCAGTGGTAAATGTCAAAAAGTTAAACACTGATTTAAACACTAACCACAGGAGTTGTGGCTGAAAACTTTTGTACAGTATAGCGGCTCCCCACATATTTGTGGTCAAGCATTTGTAATCCAGCAAATTTGCAGATTTATGGTTTGAAATGTATTCATTACATGTTTTATTATATCAACATTTTTCTCCGAAAATAGGTAACAATTATGCAAACCGTTATGCAGTTATATAACCGTTATATTCTCGCCCGAATTTCATGTGTACCACCCCTCAACAAATTTCTCTTCTTCGTTTTTTAAAAAGTATCATGCCCAAATTACTCGCTGTTTGCATCATTAGCTTAAAAGGAACCTATTATGCTAATTCTCCGGCCGTTTGTATCGAGTTCTGGACTCCTATAGAGCAGCTACACACAACTCGCATACAAAGCTTTCTTGTACTTCCAGAATCTGCACCCACCCAGCTGTATTTCTTTGGATTGTTTTCTCTGTTGAAAAAAGGAATGGGTTTTCTCTAAATGAACTAGATTTTTTTCGAAACCGGCTTGCATGAAAGCTTCGATCCGGCACAGCATCGTAAACGATGAACTGTTGCTTCAGCGAAACACGGAACATGTCTACAAGATGATGAATTCATCACAGCCGCGTCCCCAGAGCGAGTCCTTCTGACACGACCTTGATCGATTGCCGGCAAAAACGACAGATGGCCATAAAGGACAATCATGTAACTGTACACTCATTTGCATAATTAAATGCAAGCAAGCGAGGACACACACACTGACTGCAGACAGCAAGGCAACATGACGCTGAAGACATTACCATGTGGGCTTATGACAAAGATGAAACACTTATATTGTCCGGCGTCAGCCATGACAGTCTTCAGAAGTTAATGAAATATGCAGAACATAAAAGATGCTGAATATAGGAAGTAAATATGCAGTGATCAGCATGGTGATTGCTGGTGCGGGGATTTATCAGCAAATACAAACACTTGCAAGACCGACTTCAGCAGGTTCCATTCTTTACGTTTAAAGACCTTCCTCGGAGTCCTCTAATGTGCACCCCCTATTTTACATTCAATCCTCATCCCGTTCTCATGCGCACCATTTCAACAATAATTCAGCAGTTGCAACCCCTCCGATATTTCTCTCTCTCGCTCTCGCTCTCTATCATCATCCTTTCATTCTCACTCAGTCTACATCAATCCAGCCCTTCTTTCATTGCATCAGCTGTTCTGTCAGCATTGTGTTTTCAGATCACATTCAGACGCCGGCTTACACACTAAGTCACTCTTTACCTCATCACTCAACAGAAAGTCAAGAGGAGGTCACAGGCAGGATTGGTGACAGAGCGAAAGCAGACGAGAGGCGAACAAAAAAGAACCACGAGTGAAGATATGAAGGATGTTAAAGTTTACAATATTCACCAAAGAGGAGGTCATGGGAAGAAATGGGAAGGGTAGATTGAAAGAAGAATCAAGTTTGAATGGGACCGGAGAAATCTTCACGCAAATAACGAGGCTAGATTGGAAGACACTAAAGAGAAAGTGAGGGCAGAGGAGGAGAGAGAGAAGATGGGGAGAAGTGGAGAGAAGTTCAGAGATTTATGGCAGGCTGTTACAGAGAATCGACTGAATAACAGGAGGTGAGACCGGTTGAATAATTCATGAGGATACAGGGGCACCCATAATGCTCATCTATGAGGGACGGGGGAAGACAAGCCATCGGCAAATTGCACACAGTGTGAATTATTCCAACTGGCGATTACACTTTCCTGCTCCGTCCTTCAAAAGAACACCCTCAGAATTCAAACGATATTCAATCAAGGACGCTATTGAACATTTTAATCATGAAAAAAAAGAAAAATTGCTCTAATTAATGGGTGTATCCAATTAACCACAGTATCTTCTTGTTGCTAGGAGCATGCCAGGATTTTTCCTTTGCCAAGATTGACAATATCAGCTCTGGCTGTAGGCAACCTCCTGATGTAGGTTTTTAATTAACTCCAGACGATAACAGTAGCTGCATTCGAAGTATCATTAGAGGTCCGCATCCAGCAGCTTTATCTACCTCTGTACTCATACATGTTCTAGTTGTACTGTTTACAAAATACGTTAGCTTATATTAATGCTAGCTTAATTGGCAACTCCAAATTGTCCATAGGTATGAATGTGAGTGTGAATGGTTGTTTGTCTATATGTGCCCTGTGATTGGCTGGCGACCAGTCCAGGGTGTACCCCGCCTCTCGCCCGAAGACAGCTGGGATAGGCTCCAGCACCCCCCGTGACCCTCGTGAAGAAAAGAAATGAATGAATGAATATTAATGCTAGCTGAGCAGTTTGCCCCTTCCCACTATTACCAATATTGGTTCAATTGTGCAATGTACTTGTACAATGTATGAGGTATATACTATATGTGGTCAAGTTTGCTATGTTTTTTTCCCCACTTTCTCATGCACTCCAAATCATGATTATTTTTTTACAAAATGTATATTTGCTATAAGTTATCATATTATGTAAACTACTGTTAATTACAGTGTTTTACCAGCTACTTCTTTCTTTAACTTTGAACCCTTTATCCACAAACTTACACCGGAGAAATATACATACATGTAACAATATGAGTTTAAAATGAAAAATAAAAATCCTTCAAAAGTTTCCCCATAATGCATGGCGTCTGAGTAACACATTCATTGGTGCTTGCCGAGGCACTGCATTGACATCAGCTTCCCTCTGGGCTCCGTTGGCCCTCTCTGGTGGACAGAGGCAACATTGCAGTGCGATCCATCCATTTTCTATGCTGCTTGTGCTCCAATGAAATTTTGACGTAATAATCGGAAAAATAACCCATGCAGGTATCTGCTATGGTAACAAAAACGGGGGTGGAACATTACTTATCTTTGAATATGTATAGATTTGCATGTTTGAAGCTTATGTAGATACTAGTATTAGGCTATAAAAAGTACTGGTGGTGTAGTAGTACAAGTTTTTTTTTTTTTTGGTGCGGTTGACACATGTTCAATTCTCAGCCAGTGCCCCAGCGTGGGTCCTAAACCCAGCTAAAAGGGAGGGTTGCATCAAAACTAAGCCAGAAATCATTCAGGTGACATTTAAGAGTTGACAAAAGTTGGATGTATGCACAACTAAATTAATCAGAAGTGTTCCATACACGGAACCGATAGACACAGATAGCTCCATCGCCGTTATAGGCCTGCAGTGGAACAGTGGAACAAATAACAAGACACCTGCAAACACAAGTGGATCAAAGAGTCAGGATCAGCCACTCACCGAGTTAATGCAGGATAGTTCCTTGTTGAGCAGCCAGGGTAGAGAGAGTATCCCCACTCCACTGTAGCATGACTGAATCCTTATTTTAATCTTCTCTTTTATCTGCTTCATTGTGAACAGACACAAAGCCGTCTCCTTGGGTGGCTTGGCTCTGTTCTTCTGGCCCTGGGCAAACACAGCAAAAAGAACCTCCTCGTGCTGCGGAATACCAAGCGACTGAGCCAAACGAGACCCCGGTCGAGCCAAATAAGCATCCTGGATCAACCGATACTCCACTCCGTCCTTGGTGCAGCCAATGGGGAACTCGATGTAGGAGTAGAATTTGGGGTCGTCCACGCAAAGGCGGACAATCTTTGAGGTGAAGAACTGCTCGCTGCCCGCATCCGGGGAAGTGAGCTGGGTGTCAAGTTGTAAGGTGAGATAGTAAACAAACTGTTCACTGTTGAAGCCGTAGATGTAGTAGATGTCAAATGCCGGGAATTTGGAGAGGGTATCTGATGGGATCTTCAACTGGGAAGAGACAAACTCATCCTGGTAGACGAAGCTGAACATGTCTGCGTTCTCCTCGTTAGACATCAACTTGCGGCTGGATAGAGTCGGAAAGTACTCGGATTTCCCGTCAATGGGAGTACCGACAAAAAGTTTCCCGCCACCGCCGAAGACATCTGGCGAGATGACCACTCCAGACATGGTGCTTGCCTCAGCAACACTAGATAGATAATGCTCCTTACGATGGTGGGGCTCGCCCAGCTTGAACAAATCGTCCAGACGCAGGAACTGGCAAATTCCCTGGGAAGTACTCCCACAAGCAATTAAGCGGTTGTGGGCGTCATCGAGCAGCAGCAGTTTATTTATATTGGGAGTCTGCACCAGGTCGTGGGGGCATGACTGGACGCCGGGTGGAGGGTAACAGCGAGGATTGTCCGTCACAGGACCGGTCACGTGGCTTCGTAGCTTGGTGAGGTTGCCGGACAGCTTGTAGATCCAGTTTATGGCACCCAGGTAAACCTCACCGGATTTATTATGCACCACCAAATGTGTAAGGCCCCCTTCTGGTGACGAAAAAGACAGTAGAGAAGAAGGGGGACCTGGCGAAGACGAGGTGGTCGTGGACAGGGGGAAGATCAGGAGGAAGACGAGACGTGAAAGCATGATGGTAATGGAAGGGAAGAAGAAGTGTAATCCACTTCCGAGTGTTGATAGAAGGGCTTCTCGGAATTGACTCCCAGCTTGTCTTCTTATTTCCGGTTCTTAAGACCTCATGCCTGTTCTTCAGCCTCGACTACCTCCAGTTCTGAGAATGGGAAAACAAAGTGGATATTTCAGACAAAAGTTCAAGTAACTCCAAACTCACACTACTGTGGAACCTCTGAGACAAATACAGCTGGATGGGTGCAGATTCTGGAAGAACTAGAAAGCTTTGTATGTGATATAAATTTCCATTATTTACATTTGTATTCAACTATCTGATCACAAGCCCAAAAGGAGTAGGCTGAAGCAAAAGCTTATAAATACCTACCCCTTTTTGCAAGATATAATCATGTATAATCCCCTGTTATTATTATCATTGTAATATTATTATTGTTATTATCATTATTGTTATAATCTTTATCATTATTACATTATTATTATTATTATCACCATTATTATAATCATCATTAATATTACAATTTTCATCATTATAGTTGTAACAATTTTTTTTTTAATCATTTAATTTTACAGACTTCATTGCTTCTTGTAGAGTGCTGTATCATTCCATCTGTTTTCTGAAATCTGCAGTATTTATGCTTTTATTGTCAATTTATTAGCCCACTTTTTCCCCCTAAGTGTAACATTTACATATCATTTTCTGGATTGCATGTGTCTAAATTTGTGCATTAAAAAACAAGAACTGAACAGGTGACCAACCCAAACACCATGATCAATTCTGTGCCATCTGTAGGATACATACTGTTAAGGCCATTGGACTCTTAAATACTGCCTATTAGAAATATTCATAACGTTTCATATAGTAAACAATTATTTACTAAAGATGTCTTTCATAATAATTTGATGAAAATACTGATATGGTGAAAATTATTAGCCCCCCCCCATGTGAGTTTATGCTTTATAAACACATCTGAGTCAATTAACACTAGAAGCTCTAACCTACGCCTCCGTCCCTCCCAAGTAGCCAAGACAGAGAAGAAAAAGCATTTACATATTATTTTCTGGATTGCATGTGTCTAATCTTGTGCATTAAAAAAAACAAGAACTTGAGACTGTGTCTGAACAGGTGACCAACCCAAACACCATGAACAATAACAGTAAACAATAATTTACTTGCCGCCATTTTGGTACAGTTTTGAATACTGAATACATTTTCAAGATGTCTTCAATAATAATTTGATGAAAATACTGATATGGAAAATTATTAGCCCCCCATGTGAGTTTATGCATTATAAACACATCTGAGTCAGTTAACATAAGCTCTAATGTGCGGCGCAGCACAGCGCACCTACGCCTCCGTCCCTCCCACCGGTGCAAGTAGCCAGGACAGAGGAGAAAAAGCATTTACATATCATTTTCTGGATTGCATGTGTCTAAATTTGAAGTACTTGAGACTGTGTCTGAACAGGTGACCAACCCAAACATCAGTTTCTTCTTGTTAAGCCCTACCTTGAGGTTTTTATGTCTATATGTGCCTTAAAATTGGTAAAAAATAAAAATAAAAAATACAATAATATGGGACCTTTAACTCCATAAAGTCCTATTCTCTAATTCATCACATTCCTCTCCCTCTCTTCCCTTCAGACACTTCACTCGGTCAATAGTGTCTTTCATCCCGAGCCCAGCCATGATTACAGTGGTCCAGAACGCCACTCTGTTGCCAATCTCCATCAGGACAATGCAGCCCCTGTTTAGAGTCCCCGACACACACCCAGACAAAATATGAGCAGGCTACACACACACTTAGAGTCTGTGGTGGAGAGCATCTTTTCACCGTCCCACTGACTTCACCGTCTGACGATATTAAAAGCACAACACAGCCCCCTCCGGTCTGCCCACCCGCCAACACATCAACACATCGATACATCCCTGCACATTTAAAATGACTGAAAATAACGAAATATCAACTCTACAATCATGACACAAGACAGCTATTTTCATTATCACAATTCTATAAATAACAGTTAGCAATGATGAGAGCAATCATTTGACAAAACTGGGACAAGAAGAGGAAAACGGAAATATCTATGAAGTGGAAGTTTGTCTGTTTTAAAAGTTCTTCTTTCATGTCTATATTAGACCAAATGGAAAAAACTGTACAGATCTCAAAAATATTATATAGATAAAGACAGTAAAGACTGAATATTCAAATTTTTACTGCTGTTCACAGTAACAAGTGAGCTGGAGTCTATCCCAGTTGACTCAAGAGCTATCTGGTGATTCTCAAGGCACACATAGACAGACAACCATTCACACTCAAAATCACACATATGGACAATGAGAGTTTCCAATTGGAAATATGGGCTAATAACTATAAAAGCAAAACTTCACTCGCTAAATGTACTGCAAAAAAGGTCAGTAAGGATAATTCATAATGCCGCCTACAGATAACATACTAAGTTCTTATTTCTAAAATCACTAATACTTCAATCTTCAAACAGCTAAAATAATGCATAAGGCTAAAAAATAACCAATTCCCTAAAAATGTCATCCAATACTTCTCTACAAGAGAGGAGAAATATGATCTCAGGGAAGAACTACATTTGAAACACGTATATGCTAGGACTACGTTAAAAAGCCATAGCATTTCAGTATGTGGAATCAAACTATGGAATGGATTGAGTAAGGAAGTCAAACAATGCACAACGATGAGCCAATTCAAGAAACAATACAAGCAGTTGATGTTTGCTAAATACAAGGATGAAGAGTCTTGAACCAGTCATGATGTGCTATATATATATATATCACTATATTGACACTTACTATGGTACACATGTCACTGGATGGTCATATCACCTTGTACTTCGGTGCGTGACAAAAAAATTTAAATTTAAAAATTTAATTTTTTTTTAAAAAATTTAAAACATTAAAAAAAATAAAAATAAAATGAAGTAAAAATAAATAAAAATTTAAAAACCGTAAATTAAACTAGGAAAGCAGGAAGTGAACAAATGTAACAGTTACTGATTGTAAAAGTACCAAATGGAAGGGGAGGATTTAATAAGCTTTGCTTCTTCCTACTCCTTTTGGACCTGTGGAACTGTGAACTGATTATGTGATGCATTCAATTGTAATCTGATGCATGTTCAAATGAAATTAAACCATTACCATTACCAATTAGCCGATCATGCATGTTTTGGTATGTGTCTCCATATAATTAATAATCAATATTGATCTTTATTGTGGATGTGAAGACATTCTGCATCTCTTCTGACACATTCTATAAAGATCTGGACTACTTCAGGTTGATTCATGGTGATGAATATGTCAGCACCTCAATTACACATGCACACTTGTACACACACACACACACACACACATTTGCTGACCTTCGCCAAATACTCAGGGTTAATTTATACAAGTCACTTCTTGAGCACATCCCCTGTCAACCAGAATGAAGTGTGGACATGAGAGAGCACATCCTGCTTCTGTCTGATCTTGTTTACTTCGAAAATTATACACAGCATCGCCAAATCGTAGGGTTAAATATCGGATTCGGAATCCGACACATATGGCTGTATATTAAAAGCCGACATTATGAAAAGATATATTGCCGTTTATTATCAACTCCTATACGGTTTGCAGCTAAGCACTCGCTAGTGTGAGCAACCACAGCCTGAACGTGGGTCCTTGGTGGAATACATTAAAAGATACTGAAGGATAGGTGCAGATTCTGGAAGAACTGGAAATCTTTGTGTGCCGGTTATCATGTGTAGTTGCTCTATAAGAGTCCAATAGACTTAAGCTGCATAAATAACACCGATTATTTAAATTTTAGCTTAAAATATTTAGTGTATTTGTGGCTAAACATTGTTTTAGGGGATTCGGAATATGAATAATGAAGGTACATATGATCACTAGCATGAAAAATAATCCAGAACTGGGACTCAAAGCCTCTCTTTGCATTTTCTGCATCAAGATAGTACACTCCGGTGTTAATACGTGTACATAGTATATGCAACAAATTAATACCCATTTACATTCAATATTATATTTAAAACTGGACCCCTTGCTGCAGATGGTAGAAAAGTTAAAGTCGCAGCACAGGTCAGGTGAGGATAACAGGGAAAGCGGGATAGGCACTCAAACGTGAAGAGATTTTTTATTTGGAAGCCATTTTTCAGGAAAAGGCATTTTGACGAGCTGTTAATACGGCAGTATGGAGTCCACTCACAGCCTCTTCATGCTGGATGAACACAGTGCAGAAAAGACACACATTTTGTCGAATAGATGGCAAAGTATGGTGTTTGTCAAGTCATGTCATTTGTCAGTACAAAAAATAAATAAATTTTTCATAAATCAATTAATCCCATTCACCTGATAAAACTGTAGGTTTCAATCCTAACTAAAACACTCAGTGTTGACTAGATAGGACAGCTCTAGTCTGAGAGCTCGATACAAGATCATTCATTCATTTTCTATCGCTTATCCTCACGAGGGTCGCGGGTGTGCTGGAGCCTATCCCAGCTGTCTTCAGGCTGGGATAGGCTCTGGTCGCCAGTCAGCCAATCACAGGACACATATAGACAAACAACCATTCACACTCACATTCATACCTATGGACAATTTGGAGTCGCTAATTAACCTAGCATGTTTGTTTTTCTATTGTCTGATGCAACACAGGGAAAGTGTGTGTCTGTATTGTATTGTGTGTGTGTGTGTGTGTGTGTGTGTTGGCGTGGGCTGCAGCACCATGCTGCGGGAACACACTGCTTGCGTTTACGGTCGCATTCCACCGGTGACATAATGACCTAGTGGACAGCTGCAGGAGCACACACACACACACACACAAAGACACATAAACAAACGCACCCAGCAGTTTGACATGTGACCCACTGCTCGGCCATGTGACAATCATTCTGCATCCAGTTAAACACGGCCATATTCAGCCTAGACAAGAAAAAAAAAAACGTAGTTATTCTGTGAAGAGTCTTCCATATAAATGAAATGACATGCCGGTACATGCGGTATATTGTAAATTCATTTAAAAGCACAATGGCAGGTGCCGTCATCGCTTCTTCACACACATAGCGGTGTAGTCAAGCTGAAATAATTCCTAATCTGACCATAGCCTCCTCTACAATGTGCCCCGTTTCCATCTCCAAGCTCTCCACAGTTAGAGGGATTTAAGGACTTACAGATAAAGTCCAATCCTGACAGATGTAAAACGCTTATGTTCACACACAGGCTCCAATTATAAGTACAATAGAAGCTACTTCCAAGATGGTTAGTACCTTTTTATGTCCAATTTATATAAAAGAAGAAAATATAATAACTGGATGTTGACAAAAAGAAGTTTAGATTTGCATTTTGTAGTATTTCAAGCTTAACACTGTCTCTTTAAGGTCAGTTTTTTTTGGTTTTGTGGTGACCTCTATAGCACTGACACCCCCCCCCCAAAAAAAAAATCTGGAAAAAAAAATTCCAACTGATGGTTTTTCAACAGGGCGGCACGGCGGTCGAGTGGTTAGCATGCAGACCTCACAGTTCAATTCCACCCTCGGCCATCTCTGTGTGGAGTTTGCATGTTCTCCCCGTGCATGCGTGGGTTTTCTCCGGGTACTCCGGTTTCCTCCCACATTCCAAAAACATGCTAGGTTAATTAGCGACTCCAAATTGTCCATAGGTATGAATGTGAGTGTGAATGGTTGTTTGTCTATATGTGCCCTGTGATTGGCTGGCTGGCAACCAGTCCAGGGTGTACCCCGCCTCTGGCCGGAAGACAGCTGGGATAGGCTCCAGCACCCCGGCACGACCCTCGTGAGGAAAAGCGGTAGAAAATGAATGATTGAATGTTTCGGGTTTTGTGGTTACCCCTATAGCCCTGACACTCCCCCCCCAAAAAATCTGAAAAAAACAAATTTGATCTGATGTTTTTCAACTCGAATAATGATTTGGAGTGCATGAGAAAGTGGAATGGAAAACACACAACATGTATATTCCACAACAGAACCAATGTTGTAATAGCAGTAAGGTACAGTACAATCCAACAAGTGTATGAGTTCCACATCAGGAACCAGGAACAGAAAGATTCCTAATGGTGATGGGTGATGACTGCAGCTACTGCCATAAAAAAATAAAGAAAAAAAAAGAAAAATGAAATGAAAAATCAGGAGGCTGCCTACAGCCACACCTGTTGCCACTAATTTATGACTTGACACTGATTGGAGACAAATAAAACCTGAAGAGAAAAGTGTGTGTTTGTGTGTGTGTGTAGTCTCCAAAGAGAGGACCCTGCAGCTAAAGCCATTTAGTGGCTCTTTAAGTGCTTGAATAGACCAAAAGCACGCTTCTTTATCATGGAATTTGGCGTAGATAATCGAAGCTGGCTGCCAACCGCAGAACAGCAATTTTGCTGTTTAAGAAAATGAGAGCGAGGGAGACAGAAGGGGGAAAACAAAAAGAAACCACATTATCCCAAGTAGGAATGAAAAAAAATCTGCACTCAATGACAAAAGTGGAGCAAAAAAAAAAAAAAAAGAATCCCCAATGGTGCCTATTGTGGTTTCATACGTGAAAAGGCTTTTAGGGATGTATCACCATCCATCTTTATAGTGGTGCTGCATTAGAAGCCTGTTTTATTATGGCGGCAACGCTGGCTGTAAAGTGAGCTGTCAGTACAAATGTTCAGCCGCCATTAGGAGGAGCCAACACTAAACACACTCATTTGGCAGCGGAGTCGTTTTTTTTTTTTTTTTTTTAACGAGCGCTATTTTTCTCCGTTTTTACGACATCAGATTAAATCGCGTGAGCTGCAGGAGGACGAGGCGCCTTGTGATATAAATAGCAATAACGCTCTCACAGATATTAAATGGATGATACATGATATGACATACACGCAGCAGATGGGGAGCTTTGTGTTTGGTTGCACTGGGAACAATAGGAATGACCTCACCTTCGACACATTATAATGGGACTGTGACTTTAGCTTGTATTGTCAACTCAGAACGGTAGCGTTAAATTAAATTTATATTGTTTTTATACTGTTTTATTGTGATACATCCTAAAAATATTGTGATATATGCTAAAGTCCATATTGCCCCACCCTATGTTATATAATAATAATAATGGTAATGGTTTTATTTCATTTGAACATGCATCAGATTACAATTGAATGCATCACATAATCAGTTCACAGTTCCACATGTCCAAAAGGAGTAGGAAGAAGCAAAGCTTATTAAATCCTACCCCTCCATCTGGTACTTTTACAATCAGTAACTGTTACATTTGTTCACTTCCTGCTTTCCGAATATAATTTAATATTTTTCTTACTTTATTCATTTTTATAAATTTTTATATTTTTTTTCATTAATTTTTATTTGTTTTATTTGTTTTTATTTTTTGTCACGTACCTAAGTACGAACAAATGTGTATGGTCATATCACCTCATACTTAGGTACGTGACAAAAAATGAAAAAATAAAAATAAAAAAAAATAAAAAAAACAAAAATTGGCTGCTTCGGTATGTGACAAAAAAATAATACAAAAAAAACTATAAAAAAAATTATAAAAAATAAAAAAAAACTTAAATTATATGAGGAAAGCAGGAAGTGAACAAATGTAACAGTTACTGTAGAAGTACCAGATGGAGGGGTAGGATTTAATAAGCTTTGCTTCTTCCTACTCCTTTTGGACATGTGGAACTGTGAACTGATTATGTGATGCATTCAATTGTAATCTGATGCATGTTCAAATGAAATAAAACCATTACCATTACATTACCATAATGGGTACCATAGTAACTGTCAATATAGTGATATGTATAGCACATCATGACTGGTTTGTGATCTGGTACTTTTACAATCAGTAACTGTTGCATTTGTTCACTTCCTGCCTTTCTAATATATATTTTTTTGTATGTTTACAATATAGTAAATAGGCATTTAACTGTAGTTTGTTTACTTTATGTATGCTATTTATGTCTAATCTCTCTTTAAAGCAAGATTTTTTTTTTTTACCATATGCTACATTCATCTGATTATATGATCAAATGCTGCACACACACACACACACACACACACACAAGAGCATAATGTAACATCTCTTTCAGCTGCCTTAACGCACATGCCAAGGCAAATCACACTTGATGAAACAGTTGCGCTCCAATCACACACCTACACATGCACACAAATACATATGCATACCTTAAGGCAAGATGAGACATCACACACACACACAACACACAAATTCGGCCAAATGTGTGTCTTCATGTGCATCACAGAGAGGAAGTGTGCGTTTCCACGTGCAACAATGTCTGTGGGTATGAACCCGTGTCATCCATTGGTGTGTCATATCCACTCTGATGTGACCTTTAAACACAGATATTTTCTTTCCGGGGCCTGCAAGCAACACTGCTAACACAATTACGTCGGGCTAATGAACAGAGGAACCTGATAAAGTGCTACACACACACACACATATAGTGAATACACACACACACACGTTTTCCTTCATGCATATCAATCCCCCTGCAAAGGCTACATTTGCATCTTTAATATAAATGAAAGCACTTATTAAAGTTCACGGCGCCGCCAAGATCAGATGGAAGGAAGAGCTGGACTAAATCCAGAGTGTTTAACCTGTCACGTCTATTTCGGCTCTTAAAATCCCAAACACGCTCGCTTCTACTGCATCTGTACACCAGGACAAGTAAATCATTTTTTTTTTTTTTTTTTAGCATTACATCCAATAACAATACAATTTTATGATTATAATAAGAATCTATGCTGGTGTATTTAATATCCCTCATATCTTACAACCATCACATTTCATTATGAGAGTATATACAATATGCATACAACACTGGAGAAATGAAATTTGCATATACTTTAGAGTCGTATATATTATATGTTTACATGTATTACATTTATTTATTAAGACTTGGGTTGGCAGCTATTTGGACAATCATGGCCGTATGTTGGCAGTAAATCTATACAATGGAAGTTTCGATGTCGATTTCCCGAGGAATGGCTGACTCACATCGACATAAGCGTTTGTCGGCATAATCAAAAGGCAAACTAGCCATTGCCTTCACACGACAAAAAAGTCCGACATGACACTAAACCCCAGGCTCACACTATTGGTGGGTAAAACTGTTCACTTCAGTTAACCGGATCATTCAGTAAAAAGAGCCGTTCATTTCGGTCAATTGGTTGCTAGCCTGTGATGGTCATAAACCCTGTGAGTCATGTCAGTCCGTTCACGTTCGTTCCGACTCAAAAATTATAGTAGGAATAACAAAAAGGTTTTTAACATTTTTTACAAGTTGCACGGCAGTCTAGTGGTTAGCGCGCAGACCTCACAGCTAGAAAACCCGAGTTCAATCCCACTATCGGCCATCTCTGTGTGGAGTTTGCATGTTCTCCCCGGGTTTTCTCCGGGTATTCCGGTTTCCTCCCACATTCCAAAAACATGCTAGGTTAATTAGCAACTCCAAATTGTCCATAGGTATGAATGTGAGTGTGAATGGTTGTTTGTCGATATGTGCCCTGTGATTGGCTGGCCACCAGTCCAGGGTCTACCCCTCGCCTCTTGCCCGAAGACAGCTGGGAAGACAGCCCCCCCCCGTGACCCTCGTGAGGATAAGCGGTAGAAAATGAATGAATTAATGTTTTTTTTTACTATTTTGAGGTGCATTAAAAAGAATAATATAAAGTACAAAATGTCAACAGACTGCGTATTAAACATACAAAAAATATTAAAATAAACAATATAAATGTAAAAAGAATGAACGACCGACGCGTCTCGGTATCGGTCTTTCAGTCAGCTAACGATAGGATAAGACAGACTGACTCTCCAGCCAATCAAAACAAAGCATTTGCAACTGAACGGACTGAACGGGTATTTTAGGGGCGGTGACCTCGTTCATTCCGTTCACAAAAAATAACTAGTTCTTTTGATTCGTTCGTTCATGACCGACACACCACGAGCTCCACTGTACAACCACTGTTGTAGGCTCGCACACCTGCCTGTATGCAAGGCTAGTTGCGCAGCCGGAGCAGACGCTCAGATTCCCGACAGATTCAGTGTAAGCGTGGGGTAAGTGAACGCCTCACTGCTATGCATTGGATTACTCAATCTGTTTGTGATTAACAAGTGTTGGTGCTCACAGCATAAAAGGCCAAAGTTTGAAGGGGTGTTAAAAAAAAAAAAAGGTCAGATCATCTTCTCGTGCATGCAGGTGACCTGGAGTTTAACTTGACCTCTGGGCCCATAAAAGTGCAAAGATTTCCCCACCTCAAATTCCTCGAGAAACAAATCAAATTGAGTTAAATAGCAAATAAACATAAGTATTGGGTGCTCGGTGCCGCTACGTACTGCTAGCTTGAAGTTGACTTCTCTGATTTTGGATCAACATTTGCAATAAAAGTAATTCAGCTACAATAACCTCCCCCATCTCTTTAATTGCCAATATTCTCATATCACAAAGGAACCTAAGCCCTATAATATGCTTCGTACATGTCAATCAAATTAAAAGCCAAAATATTTAGCGACCCGCCGCTAATAAACAATAACAAACGACAATGATGACATTCACCGTGCACTATGACTGTGGCCTACGATCAATGCCTGTACTCAAGGACCAAAGCATTCATCCACTACTGTACCGCGGTGCATTATGTGTGACGAAGTACCTTCATAAGAGGGACCTTTCAAGGCTACACCAATGCCAAGGTGAGGTTAAAAATGAAGGGGGCGGGGGGGGGGGGGTAACAGGGAGGGGTAGAGGCCATCAATCAAAGAGTTCAACTTTGGTCCACTGCAATAAACATAACAGTGTATACAAATTACTTTATCCCTTTAATAGTATCCAGTTCTTCATGGACTTTTTCTAATTCTGGGCCACTCTTTACCAGATACAGGAAGTACACTTTGAGTGAGGCATATGCTAAATAATAATGAAGCGCATTTCATTATGGAATCCTGGAATCCAATCACTATTGAACAATAAGAAGAAAATTATTATATTATAATAAAGCTCTTTGACGCGGATATTCATGTAAAAACCTTAAGACGATAGCATAAAAGCAATCATTTAGCCGGGTGGGTGGCGTCCAACTTGGCAGACAAATGGCTTTCATAAATAAACAATGTCATAAAATACATAGGATTACACCGCACAGGAAGTGAAACCCTTTATTTCATATATATTATTTCTAATGGAAGTATTTTTTTAATGTAAAAAAGGCTCTGAGGTTGCGTACCAAAAGCGGTACTCATGCCACAGTTTCAGAATCCATCCAAAGCATGTCATTATGGAGCTTGCCGATACGTTTTGCTATCCTAAGACTCATATGACTCGATTTTTTTTTTTTTTTTTTTAAATCGACTGCAAGTGTGATGATAACCATAGAACAGTAAATTAAACTTTTTTGTGACCTGACCATATTTTTGTATCATCTTAAACTGAATATTATTACTCATTATTATTGTAATCTGTGGTGTTCTAAAGAGCTTAAAAATTCAACAATTAAAAATTCATGTTCTTCTACAGCGTACTCATCCAAGCATGCCTTTATAAACCTGCAAAAACAAAGCTGGAAGTGTAAAATTATGTGTAAAAATGTCTTTCTATGATAAAACATGAGTCAATACTTTTGTCCCTACACTGTCATCCTATCCTATTCCATAAGACATCTCTATTTTGGAACATATTGATGACAAAAAGATGGGGAAAAACAACATTCCCGAGGTGCCTCTGTGGTTCATGCCAAGGGCACACAAGAAAACAAACGTCCCACAGTGAAACATCATCATATATCATAACATCCAGACCTCCTGATCCTGCTGAAGAAGGAAAAAAGAAAAGGTTTCAGTTGCCGTTAAATGGTTTTCCTTCAGGGCATCTTGACTGGACAGAACACCCCCCCACTCCCCCCTGGACTTGAAGGTCAGTAAGGCCGTGAGAGGCTTCCCTCGCGCCAAGAGAACCGCTGCGATGCTGTGCAGCAGCAATGTAATACTGTAAACACACAGTCCAGGAGACAAAACCAACCTGCAGGTTGCCGAGAGGTCTTCACATGATGAAGATGAAGATTGACGGAGCTCCCGGGCTCCGAACAGGTAAAGTTTCATAACTATAAGACTTATTTTACACATTATTTGCACCCTGCAATAGTAGCTAAACAAGAATGACATCAATGAAATCATTATGTTTACTGTTTTTATCTAATAATGATTTGGAGTGCATGATAAAGTGGAATGAAAGAATGAACATTTTTCATTATTTCATATTCCAGGTATTCCTAAAAAAAAAAAAGGTAAGTATTTTTAGTATCATGCCATTCACATTTTTAACTTACCTTTTATAAATTTTAAGAAATTTTACTTTTTGTGTTACTACCCCAACCTTTCATAAGCGGGTCAAAAATGACCCGGTCAGGTTGTTTTCTTGAAATATCTTCGTAATGAAAATTTTTCATCATTAAATATTCCAGGTATTCCTTCAAAAAACATGTTTTTGATATCATCCCATTCACATTTTTATCTCACCTTTTATCAATTTTAAGAAATTTTAGTTTTTGTGTTACTACCCCGACCTTCCATAAGTGGGTCAAAAATGACCCGGTCAGGTTGTTTTCTTGAAATATCTTCATAATGAAAAATTTTCATCATTTCATATTCCAGGTATTCCTAAAAAAAAACATGTTTTTGCTATCATACCATTCACATTTTTATCTTACCTTTTATAAATTTTAAGAAATTTTAGTTTTTGTGTTACTACCCCAACCTTCAAAAATGACGCGGTCAGGTTGTTTTCTTGAAATATCTTTGTAATAAAAAATTTTCATCATTTCATATTCCAGGTATTCCTTCAAAAAACATGTTTTTGCCATTATACCATTCACATTTTTAACTTACCTTTTATAAATTTTAAGATTTTTTTGTTTTTGTGTTACTACCCCAACCTTCCATAAGTGGGTCAATAATGACCCATTCAGGTTGTTTCCTTGAAATATCTTCGTAATGAAAATTTTTCATCATTTCATATTTCAGGTATTCCTAAAAAAACATGTTTTTAATATCATGCCATTCACATTTTTAACTTACCTTTTATAAATTTTAAAAAATTTTTGTGTTTTTGAAGTTTTTGTTATCAACAAATTAGCCTACTTTATAACTAGCTATATGTATTTTTGGGCATTTCTCTCTTGTTTACAGATGCTGGATGAAATCATTCTTGTGTGGTCCTAAATATAGTACTAAATATCATACAAGTGATTATTCCTAACCAAATGGCAAAATTTACATAAAAACGCATTGATTCTAGTATGTAATTTTTGACCCACTTCTGGAAGAGTGTGGGGTCCAGTCACTCGTGCATCTAAGGGTTAAGAGTGGACATGTTTTCAACAAGGCAACATTCTTTTTGCAACTTTAAAAGCCTCGTTTTTTGCGCTCCCTTCACCCTTTCCTTCTGAGCAATCCGATTTGGGCTCTGGAACTGATTACTGTGCCAGACGGACCAATCAGATAAGGCAATTCCAGCGACCGCAGTGGGTCACAGGCAAGGGTGAAAGGTCGCATTCCTCACTCCCTGATTAAAACCAACTCTTTTGCAATTTGACATGACTAAACTGACACAGCTGTGTGCGGGACGGCACTGCTGTGTTGCATATGTGGCTTGCGTGGGTGATGTCACAGTGAGTTATTGACCGTGTCCTAGCTTTTTTACAATAGTCCAACAGACGAACGAAGAAGATATCCATCGCTCTATCAGGATTGACCTTTTACTGGAGCTCAGATTACTGGGCACAAATACAATTGGAGAAGTGTTAGAGGGTTGTTTTTTTTGACAGATGTGAAACAAGGCAGCTCATGTTTAATTTTGGAGAAAATTGCTGAAATGTAATTTCTCGCTAAAATGAAGAAATCATTTAAAAATAATAAAATAATAATAATTCATGCAGAAATACAAATTGGTGGCATAGACAATTAGACAGTTGACACTTGCTGGGAATGACCAAATACAATAACTTCTGCCTGTGCTTATTTTATAAACAGAGTATCAGAGTTTAGGGGAGGGCAGACTCTCTGTGACATCACAAAGGTGCGGTTTTACCACGCCTTTTAAAACAGAGCATTTTCAGCCATCCCAAACTTCTTTCAGGGCTCACTTCCAAATGCGTAAACCTCATTATCTGAAACTTTGGCATCGTTTAACACGAGAATACAACATTTTAACTATATTTATAGGTCAGAAATGTGGCAAAAAAGCATAATAAACATAATAAAAAAGCATAATAGGCCCCCTTTAAGACAGAAAATAGTAAATATATTAATTCCTTCATTCATTCATTTTCTACCGCTCTGGTGCTGGAGCCTATCCCAGCTGTCTTCGGGCGAGAGGCGGGGTACACCCTGGACTGGTGGCCAGCCAATCACAGGGCACATATAGACAAACAACCATTCACACTCACATTCATACCTATGGACAATTTGGAGTCGCCAATTAACCTAGCATGTTTTTGGAATGTGGGAGGAAGCCTGAGTACCCAGAGAAAACCCACGCATGCACGGGAACAACATGCAAACTCCACACAGAGATGACCGAGGGTGGGATTGAACTCATGTCTACTAGCTGCGCGCTAACCACTCGACCACCGTGCAGCCCTCACAAATTATTGCAGATAAACGATACTATTGTCAAGATTATTTGGATAGTTTGGGCTAATTTCATACACTAGGTGGGCCTATGCTGCGGCAATTTTCGTGGGCAGCGCAGTCCAGCGCAGCGCAGCGCACCCACACCTCCATCCCTCCCACCGACGCGAGTGGGGAAGAGGGAGTGTAATCTTAACCAAATTGCCTTTTAAATGCGCATCAGGGATCACAATGCACAGGGAGAACATGCAAACTCCACACAGAAATGGCCGAGGGTGGAATTGAATTGGGGTCTACTAGCTGTGAGGCCTGCGCGCAAACCACTTTATCACCGTGCAGCCCTTGTAAAAATATCAGCACTATTAATGTTCTTGCAATTTTACCAGACCAAAGTCATCATTTATGAGATTGATATGCTTAATAGGAAACTTCCCAAAAGAGTAAACCCCAACATCTCCAGAGTAATTCTAGTATTGCATAAAAAACACATTATTTGTGGTACTAAAAAAGAAAAGAAGGTTTTACGAGTGTTGCCACACTCTCCACTTTCTGATTGGTCTATGTTTGTGTCTGTGTCGCAATCATTTCCCCATGTGTCACCAGCTTGTCCTGTTAAGTTGGTGATACATGGGACAATTTCCACATCCAAGTTGCAACCCCCAAAAAAATCTCAAGGTGCCTCAGATACGTTTCATCATTTTTTTCTGAACCTTGCCCCGGAGAGAGTCTGAGAGAATAGAAGACATTTACTAGCAACAGCCCAGCGCTTATGTGCTCCATCATCCATATCCTTCACTTTAGCCTCTTTCACACGCCAATTAGAGGGAGACGGGATAGCACGAGAGGCAGTAAAAGGAAAGGTGGGACAACTCGGACGCCTTCATCAATTAATTCTTATGTTTGGGATGTGAGAATATCCTGAATGTTCTGAACACCTGTTTCGATGGTAGTGTTGTGTTGTGCTGTGTTGAACGAAATGAAACTGGATGAGTGGAAGGAAGTCAACTTTCTATTGTTGACGTCATCCTTTTTTTAGACAACTGAGCAGGGGGAAAAATTTACTTTTGTCAAATATAAATAATATAGAATATTATTATTATATTTGACAAAATTACAAATAATAATAACTATATGTACTTATATGTACTTTTGTCAAATATAATTATTATTATTATTATTATGTGCATAATTATTTGACAAAAGTACATATTTTTACATATTTTTGTCAAATAATGTATTTGTTATTTATTATTATTATTAGTAGTAGTACATATGTACTGGCATGTACTTTATCATTTACTATTTACTATTAATATTATTATTTATATTTGACAAAAGTACATTTTTCCCCTGCTCAGTTGCCTAAAGGATGGTGTCCATATATGAAGTACATATAATGATAATTATATGTACTTTTGTCAAATATAATTATTATTATTATTAATAATGAATGGATGGATGGATGGATATTATTTTAATAGCCATTTTTCTTTTGATACAAAGTAAATATAAGCAAATAATATGAATAATGTGGAAATACATTTAAGATTTGATTTTTTTTTAAGTTATCTTTCAAGAAAATGTGTATTAAAAATTTTTACAAAATTGTTTAAAAAATTCTTGAAATAATGCATAATTGTTAAGAAAAAATATTTAAAAAAATAATAATTTCGTTAAATTTTCTTGAGTAAACAGTCAAAAATACTGATATTTTTTGTCAAAAAAAATTTTTTTTCATTGAGAATTATATGGGAAGTCAATCTTATTGTTTGTATTTTTTTTTTAGATATATTTGAACTTTTTTGTACTTTTTTCAGGAAAAAGAAGAATAAACAAGACGTCTGCTTGTTACAACCAAGGCAAAGATGCAATTCATCAACAATGTCTCATTACAAACAAAAAAAAGCCGTAGACAAACAAACAACAATAACCTTTGGTCCTGTCAAAATAAACCATCAGTTCCACCACCAAAATCCCAAAACAAATCCAACAAAAAGTGCATGATGAAGTCAGTTGTGATCACACCTTGTGTGTCCTTGCGTTACAATACACTGCACCTAAACGCTCCACTCTTCATGAGTGATGAGAGGATGCACCACACGCTTCGCTAATCCTGTTCCTCAAAGTCAGACGCAACCTTACATTCACCTCTCTCTCTCTCACTCGCTCTGACACACACAAACGGTGTGTGTGTGTGTGTGTGTGTTTGTGTTTGAGTGAGCACTCAACCAAATGAGTTGAGTCTCAATTTGTGTGTGAGATGATCAGAGGGAGGGGTCACTTGTCTTCTGACTCAGCGGTTATGATACTTTAAGTCATTCCATCCTCAGCACTGAGCCAAGTGGGATTTTGCCAGGACACCAAATGTTCGAAACAGGCTGACAACAGCAGGAACACAATTCATACGTGTGTGTTTTCTTTGTGTTAATACGACTAAATCCATCTCACAATGTAATCAAAATTGACATATAACAACCATAAATGTCGAATTCCATTGATTCTGGTGTATGAGATGCACTAAACTAAATTTAGAGGAAAAAACAGATTTGTACATATATATATATATATATATATACACACAAATATATATATATATATATATATATATATATATATAAGACTATGAATTGCATATGTCCACATCATAGTCTGTGAGGACCAGGCAGTTAACACGCTTGTTCATTAGTTACAGTGTCATCTTAACACTAAACTCATCACATAGCAACTTAACAGTCAAAATGTATACCATGGGCATAATTGATGGTAACTAGTTGTAGAACATTTATTGTGTCTAATGGATCCTATGTAATCTGGCTGTAATGCTATTGAATCAATGAATCGTAGAATGGTTTATTATTATTATATTGAGCTGAAATGTGAATTATTCATTCATTATTATTCATTCATTCATTCATTCATTCATTTTCTACTGCTTTTCCTCACAAGGGTCAATGGGGGTGCTGGAGCCTATCCCAGCTGTCTTCGGGCGAGAGGCGGGGTACACTACACTCTGGACTGGTGGCCAGCCAATCACATATAGACAAACAACCATTCACACTCACATTCATACCTATGGACAATTTGGAGTCGCCAATTAACCTAGCTTTTGTTATGTGGGAGGAAACCGGAGTACCCGGAGAAAACCCACGCATGGTGGAATTGAACCACCTAGTCTCCTAGCTGTGAGATCTGCACGCTAACCACTCCAACGCCGTGCCGCCGTGAATTATTCAAAACTTGTTCAATATTGATGCATGTTTTTTTTTTTTTCCACAAATAAGTTTTTTTAATCAATGAGTTTTTTCAGAATACTCAATTAATCGACAATACTTCGGTACGTAGTGCATTATTAAAAAAAGCTTTGCTTCTTCCTACTCCTTTTGTATTAAATTGCGGACTCCTGTAGAGCACAGAAAGTGTTGTAGTACTTCCAGAATCTGCACCTATTCAGCTGTATTTCTTTGGATTTTGTGGTTCCCGCATAAATCAGTTTTAATATTCCTTTTCTACATGACAACATAATAACAGGTAACCATTATGTCATTACTATATGGTCATATCACCTCGTACTTCGGTATGTGACAAAAATAAATAAATTAGCAAAAAAAACAACAAACTTTATTAGGAAAGCAGGAAGTGAACAAATGTAACAGTTACTGATTGTAAAAGTACCAGATGGAGGGGTAGGATTTAATAAGATTTGCTTCTTCCTACTCCTTTTGGACATGTGGAACTGTGAACTGATTATGTGATGCATTCAAATGTAATCTGATGCATGTTCAAATAAAATTAAATCATTACCAATAACTTCATGAGAATACTTGATTATGAAAATATCCAACAGGCAACTGCAGTTAGTTGAAATGAAACTGGTGCAACATATAAGCAGGCTCAGACTCTCTCGTCATACTCCACTCTACTCCACTCTACTCTTCTGAGTACATTCAACCTTTTCTCTTTGCTTCGCTGCTTACGGATCATTTTTATTCTTT
Source organism: Doryrhamphus excisus (assembly GCF_030265055.1). Classification (NCBI taxonomy): domain Eukaryota; kingdom Metazoa; phylum Chordata; class Actinopteri; order Syngnathiformes; family Syngnathidae; genus Doryrhamphus; species Doryrhamphus excisus. The sequence goes on along the minus strand of NC_080475.1, from coordinate 13,811,047 downwards.
CATTTCCTTCACTTTCTCACATTTTTCCTCATCTCTCGCCTCATTTATTCTCTTCAAGGAGGTTGACGTGCCGATGCTTTTTCTCCACTCGCTCACTTTGACTTCCAGGCAGTTAAAAGGAGAGGGCAGACTGATCCGAAAATGTGTGACATGTAGAACATAGCCTTTTTTTTTCCCCCTCTTTAACGAACGTGTTGCACAAATACACAATGCGGCAAAATATATATATACTATACTACAAAACCAGGGAGGTAGTGCAAGTGTTTTTCTAAGAAATCTCTTGAGTAATATTGCAGCAGACCAAAAAAAAGTGTGTGTAAGCTGAATGAATACTGTATACTGTAGTTTATGCATGGGTTTACACACACACACACACACACACACATACACGCTTATTATTCTGCTGCCTCAACTGTTCACACAGTACAGAGCATAAGGCCTAAATTGGTCTTTTGGGACTGCACAACGCAAGCTGTATGCGTTGCAGATACAAAAAAATTGAGATGCTAAAATTATTTTAATTGCTGACTAAACAACAGCGGATTTATACACACTCATACACACACATAAGCAAAGGAACCCCCCCCCCCACCCCGAGTAGAAAAAGTGTGTTGGACTTACATGTCAAATTTGTACACACGGTCTAGTCTTACAAAATCTGGCTGTCCTCTTTGATTTTATGCACTTTTATTTTTATCGTACTTCCTGTTTATTTTGCGATATTTCCCCTATTCTAATTTTGCAGAGTTGACATTTAGATTTGCAGAGTTGACATTTAAAAATATATCATCTCCCTCATGTTTGTTCCACTTTTGAGAGAAGAGTCATTAAAGACTCGACTTTGCATGACACAGGTCATGAAGGAAAAAAAAACTCCTTAATTATGGACATGATAGTACCTCTGAGTTTTGAGCAATCTCAAACTTATTTTCCAATCTTAACAGTACATCTACCTGGGCATCAATTCTAGCATGGAAGCAGGAGTTCAAAACATTTAAAGAGACTCTATCATGAAGAGATTAATCATTAAAAAATAACTTATTTGATTATTAATATAGCAATCAATGTAATTTCCACTGTAACTGGTCAAAGTGCTAAAGTGCTTCCTAACTATAACCATATAAGGAAGTCTGACCCTCTGTGACATCACAAAGGGACAGTTAGACCACACCTTCCAAAACAGAGCGTTTTGAGCCATCCCAAACTTTTTTCAGGGCTCACTTCCAAATGTGCAAACCTCATTATCTGAAACTTTGACATTGTTTAACATAAGAATACAACATTTTAACTACATTTATAGGTCAGAAAAGTGGCAAAAAGCATAATAAGCATAATAAAAGGTCCCCTTTAAGACAGAAAATAGTAAATACAGTAAACCTCGGATATATCGGACTCGGATATATCGGAAATTCACTCACAACGGACAGATAAAAAAGAACAGATTTTTCTGTAATGCATTTCCAATAAAAATTCATTGCATATATCGGATTTTTTATAACTGATTTCGCCTATTTCGGACAAAATCTCCAGTCCCGTTCCAATACATTTCCATTAAATTTCCCTCGCATATATCGGATGGCCGCAACATGGCGCTCCGATTCGCCGAATCGTGACAGACCGCTATACGACGTCATTTGTAGCGTTTGCAGTGTTGCCTGTGCGTCCAGGTACATTGGAAACAAGGAAGTGCCTTTTTATAACGGATAAAATCCGATTTACGCATATACCGGACATAAATCCGATATATGCGTAAAACGGACATTTTCCGGTATACGCATATAACGGATTTCGCTTATATTGGACAAAACCAGTGGGAACAATTGAATCCGATATATCCGAGGTTTACTGTATATTAATTCCTTAATTCATTCATTTTCTACCGCTTATCCTCACAAAGGTCGTGGGGGGTGCTGGAGCCTATCCCAGCTGTCTTCTCAGTGAGGGGCGAGAGGCAGCCAATCACAGGGCACATATAGACAAACAACCATTCACACTCACATTCATACCTATGGACAATTTGGAGTCGCCAATTAACCTAGCATGTTTTTGGAAACTTTGGCATGGTTTAACATGAGAATACAACATTCTAACTACATTTATAGGTCAGAAAAGTGGAAAAAAGCATAATAAGTCCCCTTTAAAAAGGAATCCAGAAATGTTTTTTTACCCCAATACTACATACCCCCACACTTTCCTTCACATGGCATGACTTTGATTTTGTGATTAGGAACCCACAGACAGGATCCACAGACTGACACCACACATACACACTGGCTACAACCACTAGCAGGGAAGAAATTAATTTATAATAAAAGGCCGGGAATAAATTGGGTAATTGGGTTAGAGGCAGCCAGAAGCAGACAGCAGCAACGTCTGAGTCTGACTCACTTTGGAGTTTAAAACCAGCAAAGTATCACCATCATGATGTCACCGTGTAGAACTACTTGGCATGACAACGTGTGTGTCTTAATAACACGTCAACAGTCAACAGTGTTACTTCTGAATGTACTACTGTGACAGTCAAAACACATGAGTGCCGACACACGAACCCATGTGACAACTTAATGACGTCAACGCTTTCATAAAACAACAATTACACGGGACACGAGTTAAGTTTCTATTTTAAGTCTGATGCTGTGTTTTATGTAAGCGTCGGGAACGTGGTGCATGACGCGTGATCCCTGATGCGCATTTAAAAGGAAATTTGGTTAAAATTACACTATCTCCTCCCTCTTTCCCACTTGGAGGCGTGGGTGCACTGCGCTGCGCCGGACTGTGCTGCCCATGAAAATTGCCACAGCGTAGGCGCACCTGGTGTATGAAATTAGTCCAAACTATCAAAATAATCTTGACAATATTATCGTTTATCTGCAATAATTTGTGAGGGCTGGTGGTTAGCGCGCAGCTAGGAGACATGAGTTCAATCCCACCCTTGGCCATCTCTGTGTGGAGTTTGCATGTTCTCCCCGTGCATGCGTGGGTTTTCTCCGGGTACTCCGGTTTCCTCCCACATTCCAAAAACATGCTAGGTTAATTAGCGACTCCAAATTGTCCATAGGTATGAATGTGAGTGTGAATGGTTGTTTGTCTATATGTGCCCTGTGATTGGCTGGCTGGCCACCAGTCCATTGTGTACCCACCTCTCGCCTGAAGACAGCACCCCCCGCGACTCTCGTTAGGTTAAGCGGTAAAAAATGAATGAATGAATGAATGAATGCAATAATTTGTAGGACAACTGTCGTCTAGCAAAAATTTTTATCGTGACAGCTCAACTGGACACTCAATAAAATGATAATGAGTTAATGACTACCTTAATAATAATATTGTTATATTGTATGAAAGATGTTCCCAATGGTCTGTCAACTTTAGTTCATATCAGCATTTAGTTATGGGTTCAAATATTACGATTACGATTATTGCATCACTATGTAAACTTATGATCGGGGTGAGCAAACTTTTTCCACTTGCGGGCCTGCATTGATTTAACAAAATGAACGGGGGGGGGGGGCAGAATATATTTCACACGTAACAGTCCACCTGGAATTATTGTATCTGTAAAAATATCTGTATATGTGCTTGTGTCCCTTTTTCCAGGAGCACTTTGTAAACAACAAACCACGTCAAATAACGAAATTGATAAAATTACTTAAACCATCAAAAGGTTGGCCCAAGCCATGATGCCAAGTTGTACATTAAGTTTCAATTAAATATTTTGGAAAGAACAGGAGGGCCGTATTCAAACACTTGGCGGGCCGGATGTGGCCCCCGGGCCGTAGTTTGCCCACCCCTGGTCTGGTTGAAAAAGTGGATATTTCAAAAGAAGCAATATGATATAAAAGATTCGATTACAAATCATGTATAAGATTGATGACTTAGAAGAGCCCAAACGAATGACCAATGTGATTGTGACTTGGTTCCACATTACACAGAAGACGATGTTGCAACATCAGCAGCTTCTATGGATGCATTTCAGTGTCTGGCAGGAATTAAACCACCACAACCAGTCACAAGTTCACCAGCAAAAATAAACAAGTTGTATTTGCAAAGGCAAAGAAGCAAGCTTAAAAATGTTTTCCATCAATGAATATCTTTGCCAAGAAAGCAAAAGAATCCAGGGAAGCAGCAGAAAATTCCAGCCGCTTGGAACGGCAACGGCAAAAATCAACCTCAAGTTCATCGGAGAACCAGAAGAAGCTAAATACTTCATGGAATTGGACAAATACTGAAGATGACAACTCACAAAAGGTCATTAACCATATGGAACTATATATGTGCTCCATTATGGACATACAGTATTAGCCTCATAACGCGTCTGTATTTCATATCTCCACTTATTCCAATACATTTTTTTACTATTAATAAACCAGTCACATTTTACTTCACTAATTATATTATTAATAATTCATTCATTCATTCATTAATATTCTACCGCTTATCCTCACGAGGGTCGCGGGGAGTGCTGGAGCCTATCCCAGCTGTCTTCGGGCGAGAGGCGGGGTACACCCTGGACTGGTGGCCAGCCAATCACAGGGCACATATAGACAAACAACCATTCACACTCACATTCATACCTATGGACAATTTGGAGTCGCTATTTAACCGAGCATGTTTTTGGAATGTGGGAGGAAACCGGAGTACCCGGAGAAAACCCACGCATGCACGGGGAGAACATGCAAACTCCACACAGAGGTGGAATTATTAATTATATTATATTATATAAATACTTCACTATTATTTAAATGTGAAAACTCTAATTGCATAGTAATTTTTTTTCAACATTTTCTTTTATTTCCACACAGGATGCAAGCAAAATTTTAATAAAATGTAAGCAAGTGAAATATTATGTGAACATGTAAAAGTTATGATGGGGTAAAAATGTAAAATATATAAAAATATTAATATATTAAATAATATATTAATATATAAAATATTAATATATATATAATATAATTGTAGGAATAATATGAACTAAGATCTGCTTCTTCCTACTCCTTTTACGCGTTTAAACCACATGTAAATGTGACGTGATGTTCCTTAATGTACATTATTCAGGATATTAGCCTTAAACTAATAAGCCATACCTTACAATATTGTTCAAATAATACCTCTAATAAGCATCATTATCATTTCATGGTGTGCAGGTGTACCTAATATTATTTTTTTTTACTATTAACAAACAAGTCACATTTTACTTCAGTAATTAAATGTGAAAAAAATATTTCCCAACATTTTCTTTTATTTCCACATAGGATGCAAGCTATAAAAACAAAATGTAAGCAAGTGAAATATTATGTGAACATGTAAAAGTTATGAGATATTTTTTGTAAAATATTACACGAAATATTTTTATTAAATATCAATATATAATATATTAAATGTCTATATAATATAATAAATATCAAAATATATTAATATATATAATATTAGGAATAATAAAATAAGCTCTGCTTCTTCCTACTCCTTTTACCCGTTTAAACCACATGTAAATGTGACGTGATGTTCCTTAATGTACATTATTCAGGATATTAGTCTAAAACTAATAAGCCATACCATACAATATTGTTCAAATAATACCTCTAATGAGCATCATTATCATTTCATGGTGTGCAGGTGTACCTAATATTTTGCCCCGTGGTTGGAGGAGACTAAGTGGTACTCTACTTAGATCGCAAGGCATAATGAAACATTGTGGGAATGGACCACACAGATGGAAAAACGCAGTCTTAGAAGAAGTCTAAAAAGGAGTGCGTCGGTCCATCTGTAGAACATTTTGTCCATTCGTGCAATCCAGACACGTGAGGAACGTAAAAGAAGAAACCACATTGATGCTCCTCCACACCTTGCAGATAATACAACACGTGCAAAAAAAAAAAAAGTTGCGTACTTACTGCTTCCAAGAGTCCTTCACACAGGCAAAAAATATTCAATATTAATAATAACAATTTTACATCCAGGTGGAGAGAAAAGAAAGAGAGGCGTCAATGTGCAGAAGAACGGCAACAGCAGCACTCCGAAAGGTTCGGCTCTCCGCAGCAGCTCCCTGCGCACAGGAGAGCAGCAGCCAACATGAATGAGAGGGAGGTTGTTGCACTCAGACATCCCATAATGGAGCGAGAGGAGGGGGGGGGGGGGGGGGGGAGAGAAAAAGAAAGAGTAGAGAAGAGACAGCGAGAGGCGCCCCCTGGCTGCGTAATCGTGTTACAACATATAAAAAAACGCATTATTCCATGTCGCCTATAGGTGGCAGCATTGCTACCTTGAACTACAAATCATCTGACACGTTTGTAGGTTAAATAAAAGGCAAATAAAGTAAAGAAACTTTATTTTCAAAAAGTACATATAATGCATAAAAGTACATATAATGCATATAATAGAATGTTGTTTTTCCATATAATGCCATTTTACTTTGTTTCTTTATAATGCCATTGTTTTTGGTTTCTTTGTCAGTTGCTGCCAAGAATTGGACTGGTGAGCATCGTGCTTTTATTGTGAAAATGTTTATCAAAACAAACAAATCTGTAACTGCAACACAACCAGCGTTTTGTTTGCATTTCAATTAACCTAGAATGTTTTTGGAATGTGGTAGGAAACCGGAGTAACCGAAGAAAACCCACACATGCACGGGGAGAATATGCAAACTCCACACAGAGATGGCCGAGGGTGGAATTGAACCCTGGTCTCTACCTGTGAGGTCTGCGCGCTAACCACTCGCTAACAATTTTTAAAACATAATGAAACAGAATGGTATTATATGTACTTTTCAAAAATAAAAACAAAAACAAAAAAACTTTGTTACTTTACTTTATTTGCCTTTTATTTAACCTACAAATGTGTCACATCATTTTGCCTGACCCTGTACTGTCACTTTAAATTGGCATAAATTCATAAACTACACTACATTGCTCAATTTTTTTTTCTTGATAAAACGCCAGACTTAGGCATGACTCCGCGAGGTTTTCGGTTGGGGAAAAGTGGAATGATAACGCACTTGTCACATTACGGTGCATGTGACTTTGAGTGGATAATCTTGTGTTAATTACCCTCTGTGGCACGACTCATTTGCTTCATCAGCTGAGCTCCATCTTAAGGACGTAACATTAAAACAATATTTTGTGGGAATTAATCGGAATTAAAAGGGAGACCGAGAACAAAACATGTGCTTGTTTCATATTGCTGACTGCAGTGTTTGATGCAACATAAATAAAATAATTATAAAACGGTGACTGGATGCTGCAATAAATAGCACATTCCAGCAGGTGACTTCCTTATATGGGCATGCCAAGGCAGACCATGGTTGGAATAAATTACAACGGACAAGAAATACAGCTGGAATAGGTGCAGATTCTGGAAGACCCAGAAAGCCATATGTGCAGGTTATCAATACAAAATGGCCGAAAATGATCATAATAGTTCGCATTTAACAACCCTCTAGTGGCAACACTGGCTCATTGCGCTTTTGCCTCTCATTTTGACCACCTGTTTTTTCCATTAATCTACATTTTTGTCCTTGCCCATGCAAAACATATTGCTTGATGGCGGCAGTTACAATAACTTTTTTAATCTGTGATTAATCCAAATGTTGTAATCATTTCACAGCCCTATGAGAACATAGTCCTGCCCTTGCCCATGTAAAACATATTGGTTGATGGTGGCTGTTAGAATTACTTTCTTAATCTGTGATTAATCTAAATTTTTAATTTGACAGCCCTATAAGAATGTAGTCCTGCCCTTGCCCATGCAAAACATATCGCTTGATCGTGGCTGTTAGAATTACTTTTTTAATCTGTGATTAATCTAAAATTTTGAATCATTTGACAGTCCTATAGGAATATAGTCCTGCCCTTGCTCATGCAAAACATATTGCTTGATGGTGGCTGTTAGAATTACTTTTTAAATCTGTGATTAATCTAAATTTTTTAATCATTTGACAGTCCTATAAGAATATAGTCCTGCCCTTGCAAAACATATTGCTTGATGGTGGCTGTTAGAATTACTTTTTTAATCTGTGATTAATCTATTTTTTTTAATCATTTGACAGTCCTATAAGAATATAGGTCTGCCCTTGCCCATGCAAAACATATTGCTTGATGGTGGCTGTTAGGATTACTTTTTTAATCTGTGATTAATCAAAATTTTAATCATTTGACAGTCCTATAGGAATATAGTCCTGCCCTTGCCCATCCAAAACATAGTGCTTGATGGTGGCTGTTAGAATAACTTTTTTAATCTGTGATTAATCTAAAATTTTTAATCGTTTGACATCCCGATAAGAATGGCAGGCTGTGGTTTGAATAAATTAAAACAAACAGGAAATACAGCTGGAATAGGTGCAGATTCTGGATGACCCAGAAAGCCATATGTGCAGGTTATCAATACAAAATGGCCGAAAATGATCATAATTGGTCGCATTTAACAAGCCTCTAGTGGCAACACTGGCTCATTGCGTTTTTGCCTCTCGTTTTGACCACCTGTTTTTTTTTCCATGCACTTTTTGCAGCGGGATTCATCTTCTTCCCTGCTGCATTGGCCGCCCATCCGTCCGTGCCCTGCCCTCCGAGGATTCCCAAATCTCCAATTCATGAACTCTGAGCATCAATAAAGTCTCATCTTACACTCACGCTGAGGTGTCCGCATTTTGGAGTCCAGCCCACATGGCTGATCCTTTCCCTGACACTCCTGCTGCTCAATCCCTGTCATGCACACTCATTCCTTCCTTAAGGGAAGTCTCAGTACAATATCAGCTTATTAATAAGTTCTACAGCAATACGGTACATGGTTTTCTTATAATATTAACTGGGGCAATGTTGACAGATTCTTTTATTATTTAGACGCCCAATTGTAAGAATGTACATGCACATGTTGGTGAATGCTGAGACACACATTCACAAATATTGTTTTAAATAACAAATATATAGTTTTTGTTTTATATTTGGGACAATGCTAAGAGACAAGAATTCACAGTAGTATTACATTGTGTCAAAATTCAAAAATTGTATTTTTCCTACCTGTAGATTTATGAGAGACAAGCATTCATTCTTTTGCTATTTTTTGTGAGAATTTAAAAAAAAAAATCTTGATTATGCTAATGTTGAGAATTTACACTTACAATTTTAATTTTGTGACCGGTTATTGAAAACTAATTTTGTCATGTTATTTTTTTGGTTGTACACTGAGCGATGAACATTCACTCTGATGCTATTGTTTGTCAGAAATATTTGGCATATTTTTGGGGGTGAATGCATCAAGTATTTACTTTTTTCCTGTGTGCATTATTTTAATAATAGTAGCATAGTTATTGTGATCCATGCCAAAACAGTCTTTGTGGCATTGTAGTCCTTACATATACACATCATTACCACCACAAGCAGACATGATGGCAAGAAAGAGAAGAAACGGGGGTAGATGATTGGGAGAGGGCACCAGCTATGCTTTTTTTGTTGTTTTATGCATCAGCTTAAAGGACATCCCTGGCATCCGAGGGCTTGTGTTGTCCCTTCTTGATCTCTATCACACGTTCCACAAAAGGCACATAGGGATGAAAGGACATGCAGTTGCCTTTTAAGACGCCCGCTTGGTTCTCTTTAGGCTGCATCCGTAATTACAGTGTGGTCCATAATGACTGCAGGGGGAAGATGCTTTGATTCTGGAAAGAACTGGTGGGCTTTCCACCTCTCAATCTATGCATGTGGGTTTTAACGTTTTCACAATAATAATTGCAATTTTTCTCACAATGTGAACAAGACAGATGTAGGTCTTTCGGTTATTAATCATGATTAATTAGAATTACTTTTTTAATCTGTGATTAATCTAAAATTGTTTAATCATTTGACAGCCCTATAAGAATATAGTCTTGCCCTTGCAAAACATATTGCTTGATGGTGGCAGTTAGAATAACTTTTTTAATCTGTGATTAATCCAAATGTTGTAATCATTTCACAGCCCTATGAGAATATAGTCCTGCCCTTGCCCATGCAAAACATATTGCTTGATGGCGACAGTTAGAATAACTTTTTTAATCTGTGATTAATCCAAATGTTGTAATCATTTCACAGCCCTATGAGAACATAGTCCTGCCCTTGCCCATGCAAAACATATTGGTTGATGGTGGCTGTTAGAATTACTTTCTTAATCTGTGATTAATCTAAATTTTTAATTTGACAGCCCGATAAGAATATAGTCCCGCCCTTGCCCATGCAAAACATATTGTTGATGGTGGCTGTTAGAATTACTTTTTTAATCTGTGATTAATCTTAATTTTTTTTTAATCATTTGACAGCCGATAAGAATATAGTCCTGCCCTCGCCTATGCAAAACATATTTCTTGATGGTGGCTGTCAATCGATTAAAATATTTAATCGGGATTCATCACATTCTGTAATTAATGCACAATTAATCACATTTAATCACAGATGGAAATACGTTTTTATTTACAATACATGTAAGTAGGGATGTGAATCTCTGTGGTAACCATTTGATACGCAATAATATACAGTTAGAAATCCCAGATTTTTGAATGTTTAATGCAAGTGGGGATTAGTCCCACTGTTTCACGGTCCTTAAATGCATCTTCTACATTCTCCCAGCTTGCTATTCTGTGGTTAGCTTTTTTCTTTTACTTAATATTTGCTTCCAAATGATGATAAAATGGGCTCTATTTTCGTAGATGAGGTTGCATAGGCGCCAGTGGGGTGTCAAACACGACATACGCACGTTAATTGTGCGTCCAAAAAGAATTGTGCCGTTAAAGACATATTCCAAGGCCTTTTGTAGAAATTGTATGACAAATTTGAAGTCAATCCTACAACAATGGGGTCACCCTGTGGTGTATTTGTCAGAAAAACAACGGCACGGGAAACACAGTACTGATGTATACGTTCACCCTTTTGTGTGCAGCCATTCATTCGTAGTATGCAAAGACAGTACACGTCATATACTGTACTATACCGCATCATTAACACTGCAAAAACCTAATTCTTGCATGCTCAGGATCAGCTTCAATGAATATATTCATGTGAAATTTCCTCATGTGTCAAGGCTCAACATCTGCAATTATTTCTCCGGAAAGGCATCAGCTGAACTTTGATATCGCATCCTCCTCCTCCCCCTTTCTTTATCCAACCCCCCCGCCTCCTCCTCCTCTCCTGCTCTGGACCAATTTAGGGTGGCGGGGCGATGGTTATCTAAATGCAAAGTGATGCTGTAATAGGGATGCTGTAATAGCATGCACCGAGGAGGCGTAAATGCCTGGCGAGACCCGGAGATGGAGGCAAGGGGAAGGAGGGAGGGGGCTCCCTGGTTGAAAGAGATAGGATACATGCATGTGAGAAAGAAGATTGTGCTTCAATGAAAAGCAGAAAGAAAAAAAAAAGGGGAGGGGGGAAATGGCATCGAGCAACAAAAGCAGGTAAATCATATGAGCAGGTATTATTTAAATTCATTTCTTGCAATTTCAGGGGGAAATTGATGGCCATTTCACAGATGGTCTGTGATCAACTATAAGGAAAATTATATATAATTATATACTTAAAGGTCTCTTATTATTAAAAGTGAAGTAAAGACAGACTTCTGTTTGATTTTAACAGATATTTACATTGTAAATATGACTAGAGATGAAAATATAGCGACACATACATGAGTGAATGTGTTATTAATTGCCCCGACGTGGATAAGATGTGCGGATGGCGTCCATCCCGCCAACGCACTCTCCTCCAATTACATTTCAATTAACAACAGTCAGCCAGGCGTCGCCACAAGACGTGTGCACAAGATGATTACTCTGTCAGTCAGAGATTGCCAAGGAGAATTTGCAATTTGTCAACGGACGGCTGTCGCTTTTCTTTTCCGTAGCAGAATCGCTTTCGGTATTTGTAATTATTATATAAGCGTTTGTGTATTAGAAGGTTAAATGTTTTGGGGGTGATGGCGGCCCAACAGTACAAGATTGCCCACGCCTGTCTTAGAGCAATCAATAATGTGCTGCGTCACTGAATTTGGTTGTGTTGTTGAAATTGCATCTGCCCCCCCCAAGTCAGTAACAAGAAGTATGACCACTTTTGACAAGTAGTTATCCCGCCAGACATGGTTGGCGGAAATTGATTTTTCTTTCTTGCTCTAAGACTGCAGCTGACAAAGAGGTGAATCTATTTATGTTTTTCCTTTATTGGTACAATTGATTCTATAGTCTCGCATCTCCACATATTTACCAGTGAGATATTAAAACAAAGATTGAGGGAATGAGAAAAGGGAATGAGGCTTCAGTCCATGTTGCTATGATGTTGGAAGACTTGGCTTTGTATTGGACTTTTGCAGGGCTGCACGGCGGATGAGTGGTTAGGAGACCCGCTGAATAGATGCAGATTCTGGAAGAACTAGAAAGCTTTCTTTCTCTGAAAGCTGGTTATTGTGTGTAGCTGCTCTATTGGAGCAATGCAATACTCAATGCAAACAGACGGTAAATGAACATAATTGGCGGAAAAATGGCCGGAGGAGGCCCAAGTTCAATCCCACCCGTCGCCATCTCAGTGTGGGTTTTCTCCGGGTACTCCGGTTTCCTCCCACATTCCAAAAACATGCTAGGTTAATTAGCGACTCCAAATTGTCCATAGGTATGAATGCGAGTGTGAATGGTTGTTTGTCTATATGTGCCCTGTGATTGGCTGGCCACCAGTCTCTTGCCCAAAGACAGCTGTGATAGGCTCCAGCATACCCGCGACTGATTATTTCTCTTTGTATTCACCAATGAGTCAACATTAGCATTGCATGGTGTTTTCAAGGCAGATGTTTGTGACCAGGGCTGCACGGAGGATGAGTGGTTAGCACGCAGGCCTCACAGCTAGGAGACCCAAGTTCAATTCCACCCTTGGCCATCTCTGTGTGGAGTTTACATGTTCTCCCCGTGCATGCGTGGGTTTTCTCCGGGTACTCCGGTTTCCTCCCACATTCCAAAAACATGCTAGGTTAATTGGTGACTCCAAATTGTCCATAGGTATGAATGTGAGTGTGAATGGTTGTTTGTCTATATGTGCCCTGTGATTGGTGGGCGACCAGTCCAGGGTGTACCCTGCCTCTCGCCCGAAGACAGCTGGGATAGGCTCCAGCACCCACCCCGACCCTTGTGAGGATAAACGGTAGAAAATCAATGAATGAATGAATGGACTTTTCCATTGCGTGTGCTCATAAATGACCAACCATGCTTGGCTGGTGGTCAAAATGGCCGGCCGTCATAGTCTTATCTTGAGAAAGATGTCGAAATACCCCCCCGGATTGACAATCCCCGCTTGGAACAACAAGTGCACCACTGAGCTTAAGGAAGCAAAAATGTGTGCAAAGCCTCTGCGTATCTTCGACCGGCCGAGTGACTCCACTCTCTCTCTCCTGCATGTGTTTATTAAAAGAGAAACATGAAGTGTTGAGGCGTCCATGTATGAAATTCAATTTTTCATCCTTACACACTGTGCTTTCATTAAAGCGCTTACTATCACAGCAAGCAGGCGGGGTGGGCTCGCCACGAGTACATATTGTTCCATAAGAGGAGGGAAAGGCCGGCATTAATGGAGGGGGGGGGTGGGTGGAGTACCGGAAGGAAGGAGTATAGAAAAAGAGTTAGAGGATTGAGTTTTAACTAGTTGGCCGAGAAAGGAATGGGTCAGTCAGCTGCAGCACAATAGAGGGGCTTCAATTCTTATGTAATTTTAACAAGAATATGCTTGGTTTGAGTCCCCCCCACGCCCTCCAACTATGGACCACTGCACAGAATAAATTGCATACTGGACATTTGTCTTTGACAACAGAAAAAAGTACCATCAGTACATTTCAACATTAGCCACATATACATGGACCCAAATATTCCAATTGGATTCGGGTTATTTGCTCAAACGGTAAGAATGTAACCTTTGTATACACCTAATTCCGAAAGAAAAGTGCCAATCCGAATGAATATATAATGGGATTCCCAGGGTTGGAATATTCCTTTCCCCAATCCGATTGAGGTATCTTGTACCCGCTCAAACGGAAAGTTGTCAGACTGCGTTCTTTTTCTTCTTCTCTTGTTTATTGGCGGTTGGCAAGCAGCTTTCGTGTGCATTAGCGCCATCTGTGGAACAGAATCTAAACCCTTCTATACGCCATTCACAAGTCCAGTTTTTATTAAAAAAGAAAATATATATCTATATAAAACATGTGCCAAGCTTAATTATAAAATATTAGCAAGATTGAATTTGATCTTTTCCTGTTTAAATGCGTTCTTTCAGTGCATGCTTAGATATGACGTAACACGCAACACGTAAGACGTTTTTTCAGTTTTCAAAATGGAGTCAAGCAATCGACACTGGACTGCTGCGGAAAGTTTGCTTTTGATCCAAACTAAATTTCAAGACTGGATAAACGGAAAAACTGTCAATATGGAGTTATTCCAACAAGTCGGTATCACGTGATGTTGATGTTTACGTTTTACTGCGTATGCCCCATTGACTATTCTGGTTGATTATAGCGCCGCATGTAGACAAGAGATTGGAATATTCCTTTCCATGTATAACATTGTTTTCGAAAAGGTCATTCGGAAAGAGTAAAATAACTCCTCATGTAAACGTGGCTAAAGTCATGTTAAGCCACTGTTACATCCTCATTCTCGGACTCTCCTCCTTGACAAAGAATGCACAGGCAGGGTCAGCTGACTGTCTGACCCACCCAAGGGAAGAATGCAATGTGACTAAACACATTGTGACAGCCTTGCCCTTTCTACACGGGAGGGAGATGAGGTGGTGTACAGTACGACTGGGTGGGATGCTTGGATCATGTGAGAAAAAAAAAAAAAAAAAAGTCAATCCAACCACAAGACCAAATAAATGAGCAAAGGGTATTAAGAGAAGAAGAACATACACAGGAAGTTGTGTAAAAGACACTCACCGATCGATCGCAGCACCCCTAGTTAAATGCGTATCCTTATTCACGGTGTAATAGCTATTTAGGTCCCTTGGCGTTTCTTCTTGGCTACATTGCTATTGTTTGAAAATGGAAAACAAGAAGATGACTATGACCCTGATATCATAATATTCAACCTTCATGCACTATACCAGGGATAGGCAAACTACAGCCCGGGGGCCCACCAAGCATTTTGAATCTGGCCCGCCAGTTGCTTTAAGTATTTCAACTTTTAAACTGGCAACATGACTCATTTTCTAATGCTTATTCTCACAAGGATTGTGGTGGGTGCGGGGTACAACCTGGACTGGTGGCCAGCCAATCACAGGGCACATATAGACAAACAACCATTCACACTCACATTCATACCTATGGACAATTTGGAGTCACCAATTAACCTAGCATGTTTTTGGAATGTGGGAGGAAACCGGAGTACCCGGAGAAAATATGCAAACTCCACACAGAAATGGCCGAGGATGGAATTGAACTCGGGTCTCCTAGCTGTGAGGCCTGCACGCTAACCACTCATCCGCCATTTTTGCCAATTTTGCTAATTTTCCGGCTGGTGGTATACTCCAATAGAGCAGTTACACACAATAACCAGCAGAGAAAGCTTTCTAGGTCTTCCAGAATCTGCACCTATTCAGCTGTATTTCTTTGGATTACATACTTCCTGTGAAAATGGTCTGTTTTAATGTAATGCCTCCAGTTATGCCCACTCTGCTGTGGTTGGTGAAAGGGATTCTTTCTATTCTTATTGCATCACTCTTACAATGGATCCTCTTTAATGTATTTAATTGTAATTATAATTTTCTTTAGATTAATCTTAATTTAATTTGAGTGACAATGGGAATAGAGCGTATGCTCAGTAAAGGAAGAGCTTGCGAACCCGAAGAAAACCCACGCATGCACGGGGAAAACATGCAAACTCCACACAGAGATGGCCGAGGGTGGGATTGAACTAAGCTTTCCTAGCTGTGAGGCATGCATGCTAACCACTCAACCACTGTGCAGCCTGTCGGATGTCTTATTTAGTAAAAAAACAACAACAAAACAAGAACATACAGCTAATAGTATAACACTTTTACAGATAAAATTAGACAATAATTCAAGGAAAATTATAAGCATAAAATTGTGTGTGTGTGTTAAATATATGTTATGGCCCCCCAGACAATTTTGTTAACTCAATGCAACCCACGAGTCAAAACATTTGCCCACCCCTGCACTATACTGTATAGCCTCATCTAGTCACTCTTGGAGTCCCCTTGTTAAAAGCCCTAAAACTTCCCTTCCACCAATCACATTAGAGAGCAAAGCATCTCCAACCAAGCACTTTTCCAACTAAATCTCAATCATTTCCACCGGCGTGCTGAGAAAGCAGGATACAGGTCGTATTCTCTCTACTACCTATTCTTAGAAGCTCACGATCTTTCAACATTAATTCCCCATGAAGTGAGGAGTTGTGATGTGGAGATTTCCCCTGTGGCGAAATGGAGAAGCCGCCATGAACACCAGACCAGAGACGGTCGGCTCAGACAGCAAAAGGAGAGACGGTAAAGTGAGGACATTTTAATGGAGAGTAGATCAACTTCATTTTGGTTTAGTGTGTTGGTTTGGTGGGTTTTTTGGTGTCATACGGGGTTTAGTTTTTTTTAGGTTTGATTCCTTTTTTTTTTGGCGGGTGACAAACTATGCAATGAGGTTGTCTTTAAAATAAACTTTATTAATAACTATTAATAACTAATAACTACAGAACAGTATACAAACACAATGAGGAGTTTCCTTACTGACCAGCAGAGAAAGCTTTTCTTTGGATTCCATACTTCCCGTGAAAATGGTCTGTTTTAATGGAATGCCTCCAGTGTTGAGTGGTGTAATGCCTTCATTACAATGGATCCCCTTTAATATATTTAATTGTAATTATAATTTTCTTTAAATTAATCTTAATTTAATTTGAGTGAAAATGGGAATAGAGCGTATGCTCAGTAAAGGAAGAGCTTGCGAACCCGGGGAAAACCCACGCATGCACGGGGAAAACATGCAAACATGTTATCGGCAAAAACGCATTATCCGTAACGGATACTCGTTTATAACGAATACCCGGGTCAGCCGTAGTAGTTTGCATTGTAACTAAGGATCGACCGATACATCGGCCGGCCAATATTTGCGTTCTTTACTTGAATCGGTATCGGCCGATACTTGCGTGGGTTTGCCGATATATTTTTCCGCCGCATGATTTACAGACAGGCATCCACCGGGCGGCTATGTGTTGCTGGAGGACCCAGGAATACACGCAGTCACGGCACCCCGCCGCTGCATCATACCAAGGGTACGTTTTGAGGGAGCAAAAGCAGTATCGGCCAAAAACGGTGATGGGAAAAAAATCACACCAAATCTTAATGGTTTTCTGACCTCATTGAATGCAGTAAAACGGCACATTTTGGTGTGTCCTTTTATTGTAGCCAGGCTAAGGCATATCTGTGCAGTACTAAACAAATCGGGTTCTTGAACAAGAGCAAAAACAAGTATTTATATTTTGCCGAGTGTAATAAAAGGCTTGCCGGTACAAACCACTCGCATGTACTACTTTGTCAATAAAGTTGTAATTCCTCAAGTGTATTGTAAACACCAAAAAGTCATCTGATGCTAGGAGACAATCACAAGTTTTGAAACAGAAACGTTCGAAGTACTTTTGTTTCTTGATCATTTTTTACGGCCACTGCTTGTGTGCTAAGTAAGGCACTGAAGCGGCCTGCCATGGAGGGTGTAGGGGTGGGGGGGTTGGGGGGGCTCCAGGAAAATGCCAGGTTGTGTTTTCAGCTTGAGTGGATGGGACGTGCATGGCGCGACCATCAATGTCAGCAGAGTACAGTACCTGCAGTCAAAAGACTGACAGGATGGAGACCTAAAAGAATGGAATAAAGCAGCCAACCAGTCAACCAACGAGTCAGCAAGTAAAAAAAAATAAAAAGTATTTTCAGGTTTTTTTTTTGTTTTGTTTTTTTTTTGCTAAGCTTAAAAATAAATGGCTTGGTTGAGTAGCTGCTACTATCATGAATAATTTGATTTGACAACTCATATATATATATATATATATATATATATATATATATATATATATATATATATATATATATATATATATATACTAAGTTCATATTTAAACTTGAGTGCATAAATAAGCTGCTTCGGTACGTGCCAAAAAATAAAAATACAAAAAAGAAATTATAAAAATTAAAAAAAATAATAATTATATTAGGAAAGCAG
This sequence comes from Doryrhamphus excisus, assembly GCF_030265055.1. Lineage (NCBI taxonomy): Eukaryota > Metazoa > Chordata > Actinopteri > Syngnathiformes > Syngnathidae > Doryrhamphus > Doryrhamphus excisus. Next base: position 13,792,861 of record NC_080475.1, on the reverse strand, counting down.
GAAGTGAACAAATGTAACTGTTACTGATTGTAAAAGTACCAAATAGAGGGGTAGATTTAATAAGTTTTGCTTCTTCCTACTCCTTTTCTATTAAATTGCGGACTCCTGTAGAGCACAGAAAGCGTTGTAGTACTTCCAGAATCTGCACCTATTCAGCTGTATTTCTTTGCATTTTGTGGTTCCCGCATAAACGGTCAGTTTTAATATGCCTTTTCTACATGACAACATAATAACAGGTACCCACTATGCCATTACTATATGGTCATATCACCTTGTACTTCGGTACGTGACAAAAATAAATAAATTACCCCCCAAAAAAAATAGGAAAGCAGGAAGTGAACAAATGTAACAGTTACTGATTGTAAAAGTACCAGATGGAGGGGTATGATTTAATAAGCTTTGTTTCTTCCTACTCCTTTTGGACCTGTGGAACTGTGAACTGATTATGTGATGCATTCAATTGTAATCTGATGCATGTTCAAATGAAATAGTAGACCACATGTTCATTTATGTATATTGCACAACACAGTACCAACTGAATTTATATATTTTTTGTTAGTACTGTGTAATGTGTAGTGTCTTCCTTTCCTTTTTTGGGTGACCTTTGTCGTGTTTGACTTCAATGCACGATGAGTCTCCATGCTTTCCTTGCAGACAACTTTGTCTTAAATGTCACCTGGTTGAATCAGCAGTGATCCAAAAGCCGGTCAGCCTGTTTCCTGTGGCTAAAACCACTTACTTGAACCTCTTTACCAGTGTTGCCAGGTCTCACGACAGAAACAAGCAATCAGCTCTCAATGAAAAGAAGCTGCTAATCAAGCTTCCATATAAACACTGCAAGGCCGATGGTTGTGAATGGCATCAGTCAACATTATAGTGGAATATAAATATAAATATATATTAACTATTAAATATTTATTAACTTATATATATATATATATATATATATATATATATATATATAAGTTTTCAATGTCTGACTGTTACATTCAATCTCTGTGTGTAATCTCTCTAGTATGTGCAAGACTGCCCTCTGTTGTTCATGTTTTATGGCATCATCTCAGAAATAAAACAGCACATCCTGGAGAGCAGTGATGCTGTTTGTTTTCTCTGAGCGGCCATTTTTAACACAAACAACTGTTTTTGTTTTACAACAATATTATACCATACTTTTTAAAAGGGGACCTATTATGTTCATTTTTTGGCCCTTTGTATTGAGTTGTGGACTCCTATAGAGCAGCTACACACAATAACCAGCACACAAAGCTTTCTAGTTCTTCCAGAATCTGCACCTATTCAGCTGTATTTCTTTGGATTTGGTGGTTTCCAAATGTTGCTTTCCCTTTCGAGGCAAAACTCCAGTGTACACGCATGGCCCTTTGCATTGAGTTCTGGACTCCTATAGAGCGGCTACATACAATAACCAACACACAGCTTTCTAGTTCTTCCAAAATTTGCACCCATTCAGCTGTATTTCTTTGGATTTGGTGGTTTCCAAATGTGGCTTTCCCTTTCGAGGCAAAACTCCAGTGTACACGCATGGCCCTTTGTATTGAGTTGTGGACTCCTATAGAGCAGCTACATACAATAACCAGCACACAAAGCTTTCTAGTTCTTCCAGAATCTGCACCTATTCAGCTGTATTTCTTTGGATTTGGTGGTTAAGAAATGTGGCTTTCCCTTTCGAGGCAAAACTCCAGTGTGCACGCACATTTTGCTTATTTACGCTGCACGGCTGTTTGAAGACAAGCAGGCAGTAGTGTTGTGTCAAGTGCTCATGTGTCAATCATTGGACCTGAGGGGGAGGCACACCAGGAACGGTGCCATGCATCATTAAGTCATGGGTTTGGCTTCAATCTTGTGCTGTAGCTATGTAGCTATATATAAAAAAATGTAGCGTTGCTGGGGTTGGGTAAATAATGATGTCCAGGGGGTAGTCTCAGCCTGAGACTGACTGCAAGAAAATAAATTGACATTTTGCCCTCGGCTCATTGTTAATAAAGCATTTTGGGGGTGGGGGGGGTTGCAGGTGAGCACCGGCTCTATTCGGCTAATCCGCTAATAAATGCTACCTAGTAGGCTTGTTGGGTATAATAAATATGTGCTTTTACATGTTATACACAGCACAATAAAGATGATTTTTTTTTTAATGACAAGTTGAGAAGTTGGCACACCCACCTCACTCAAAACAAATAGTCAAATAGTCTAATTTTTAGCGCTGCCTTTGTGCTGTTTTGTGCAATTAAAATGAACGTTTGTGCTGCTTTTGTTTTTGAGTTATTAACATGCTCAGAATTCAACCAACGTAGTATCATTTTTAGTGCGCTTTTGTGTTTGTGCGGCTTTCGTTTTTTATTTATTAATGATTTAAGGAGCTTCCTTTAAATGTACTGTTGTCTAATTCCATGAAGTCATCATAAAACAGACAATATAAGAATGTTTAATTTTGAACTGGTTAAGCACAAATTGCATGAACGTGTGCATATGGCACTTTTTTTTTGGTGAATATTTGTTGTGACCGTTTTGGCAAGATAACACCAATAATGTTAACATTACAAAAAAAATTAGTTTAAATAAAGTAATTAAATTACTTAATTAAATTAATTATTTAATTAATTTCAATTTAATTAATTTAAAATTAATTATTTAATTCATTTAATTACATGTAATAAAAAATTACATTAAATACAATGAAATAACAATTACTCTGAAATAATATAAACGGCTACAAAAATCCTGTGCAATAACCATGCAATAAACGAGTGCAATAACTGTGCAATAAACATGTACACAGCTGGCATACATGATGTCCCATGCTGCATATAAGTAAATGTAATTAAAAATTACAATACAATGAAATAACAATTACTCGGAAATAAATAATATAAACTGCTCCAAAAATACTGTGCAATAACCATGCAATAACTGCGCAATAAACTTGTACACAGCTGAAAAGAGTGCATATAACTTTTCGATTTGTGTTACCTTGAAATTTGCTAAATAAAAATAAAATATTCAACAATAATCAGATAAAGACGTATACATGATGTCCCGTGCGGCATATATAATTAAAAATTACAATACAATGAAATAATTACTCTGAAATAAATAATATAAACTGCTCCAAAAATCCTGTGCAATAACCATGCAATAAACGAGTGCAATAACTGTGCAATAAACATGTACACAGCTGAAAATAGTGCATATAACTTTTCGATTTGTGTTACCTTGAAATTATGGTAAATAAAAATAAAATATTAAACAATAATCAGATATCAAGAGGCATACATGATGCCCCATGCTGCATATATCTATGCTATGCTATCATTGCTATGATAATAAGAAAACCAACACAAATCCGACGACTGTGTTTGTTAACTTTGGTCTTTTAGTTGACAACAGTTCAATTATTGTTCACTGCGTGTTGCGTTGTTGCTGCAGGCGATGGATGATGTGCGTTGCATGACGCTCTCTCGCTCATGTAGCGAGACACGTGGCTGATCAATAGAGGACGAGGTTTGTCTCTACATAAATGAGAGTGTAAAAATGCATCGAGAGAGAGAGAGATCAAATGAGAAAGATGAAGAGTGTGTCCGCCTGAGGAGCGCCTCTGTTTTGATGCTTTATGATAGTTGTTGCAGATATGGTATTTTTCAAGGCGACACTACTCATGTGTTATGCCTGTTAAGGGAGGCGAACAAATGCTCAATGTCAACAACTCTTTGTAGAGTCCATCATCATGTGTCTGGCTCCGGTGTACATGGCCACATCCTTGACTCGTGCAATATTTCAGGGCCTGTACAGTGGAGGAGCATGCGACACGGCATGCACTTCATCCTTGTGAGCAGCACTCGGCTTAGAGATGCTCTGACAACACCCCACCATGATTCCACAGGGCCCTTCTTGGAAATACACACTGCAGGATTTTTATATTGACGATATTGACAAGCTCACAGCTGCTGTCAGTTCTCTGAAACATCCATCGCAGGACTCTTCTGAGTGACTGCTAGAGCGGAGAATGGACCTCAAAGATGGCCATTCCACTGAAAGAACACAAAGGTGAACAGAAATAGGAGAGGAATGGAGTAGCCCTTAACAAAATATAGCACAGCATAGCATAACACAACAAAACAAAATGCAGCTCAAGGTTGTTTTTTATTCATTCATTCATTTTCTACCACTAGCTGTCTTCAGGCGAGAGACGGGGCACAATCACAGGGCACATATAGACAAACAACCATTCACACTCACATTCATACCTATGGACAATTTGGAGTCGCCAATTAACCTAGCATGTTTTTGGAATGTGGCAGGAAACCGGAGTACCCGGAGAAAACCCACGCATGCACGGGGAGAACATGCAAGCTCCACACAGAAATGGCCGAGGGCGGAATTGAACTCGGGTCTCCTAGCTGTGAGGCCTGCGCGCTAACCACTCGTCACCGTGCAGCCCCGGTCAAAAATATCTGCCATGAAAACATCATGTAATGCTCATGTTGACTCATTGGCGAATACATAGAAATAATCAGGCGCAGATGCTGGAGCCTATCCTAGTCTTTGGGCAAGAGGCGGGGTACACCAGCCAATCACAGGGCACATATAGACAAACAACCATTCACACTCACATTCATACCTATGGACAATTTGGAGTCGCTAATTAACCTAGCATGTTTTTGGAATGTGGGAGGAAACCGGAGTACCCGGAGAAAACCCACGCATGCACGGGGAGAACATGCAAACTCCACACAAAAATGGCCGAGGGTGGAATTGAACTCGGGTCTCCTAGCTGTGAGGCCTGTGCGCTAACCACTCATCGGCCATTTTCGCCAATTATGCTCATTTTCCGGCTGTTTGCATTGAGTGGTGGACTCCAATAGAACATCTACACACAATAACCAGCAGAGAAAGCTTTCTAGGTCTTCCAGAATCTGCACCTATTCAGCTGTATTTCTTTGGATTCTGTGCTTTCCGCGAAAATGGTCTGTTTTAATGTATCCCGCCTACAGTCACGCCCACTCCGCTGTGGTTGGTGAAAGGGATTCTTTCTATTCTTATTGCATCACTCTTACAATGGATCCCCTTTAATGTATTTAATTGTAATTTTCTTCAGATTAATCTTAATTTAATTTTAGTGAAAACGGCAATAGAGCATATGCTCAGTAAAGGAAGATCTACTTTAAACCCCTCAAAACGTCCCCTAGTATGTTATTTCATGATTCTTTGTCATCGGTTTTGTAATCAGTGTGTGGAAATGAAAAAAAAAAAGAATGTTGTTCTCCTCTCACCCGTCACAAACACACACACACACACACACAGTCGTACCATTTGAGCTTCACAAAACCTTCCCAATACGAGCCCTTTTGTTGTAAAGAAAGCAGTAATGACAAATAGGCAGATAAACGGAAGCCAGCACATTACGGCGCATTAAGCCACTCACTACCAGAGGAAGCATTACACAAAGAATAAAAGAGCAGATGATAAAAGGAGGGAGGGAGAGAAAGAAATGACAGCAAGGTCCAGAGAAAAGAGCCAGTGGTGATAAAAAAAAAAAGGCGCACTAATCCAAGCGACTACACAGAGATTAAAATTGCAGAGGTTAAGCAGGCCCGTCCATTCCATGAAACACCGCTTCTCTTTCTCTCATCCCTTCTAATGGCATTAGAAACGTGCAAGCCTTTAATCGTGTGTGTGTGTGTGTGTGTGTGTGTGTGTGTGTGTGTGTGTGTGTGTGTGTGTGTGGCCTCTGTGCAACCCACACACACACACACACACACACACACACTCAAGCATGATTGGCTATGGTCGCCTGTTAAAAGAGGGTTACTACTTACAACAGAATCAGCAATTTCTTCATTTATTTTAAACAGCTAAAAAACATATTTTGCTAATGTATCTTTTTTTGTGTTATGCCAGGATTGAACAAAGAAAACATGACGATAACCATAGACTCAGTCATGACACTCATTACAACTTAACTTTGTCAAGGATGCTCAGTTGCAATATGGCTAAGTCAACAATAACTCGACTAGTACACCGCCAAGTCAGCATTGTGTAGTAGTATTGTGTTGCGATGAGTATGATATAACACACACAAAAAAAAAATGGCCACAAGTGTGTTCTTTTTGACAGCTAGTAACTGAGACACAGAGCTGCAAAATTAAAAAAACGGTGAGCGGCGATCACTTGCGGGTAACACTAGCAACCAGCTGCATTACACAGGAGGGAACGCAAAACTAAATAACAGTTATTGAAAAACAAATAGCCGAAATCAAAGTAACACACTAAAAACTTAAGCTAATGACACCACTTGTCATTTAGTCAAGCAATAATAAATTAAACAAGTAAATGAAAAGACAGTTCCGCAATGTAGTTCATGGCACAATCAAAAAAGTAATTTTTACACACATTATTATTATTATTACTATTATTAGTAGTAGTATTTATTATACAGGAGCCAGGCAACGACATTTTGTTGGCAATTTCACAGCTGTGTTATTGTGCAATGACAATAAAGGTCTATCTAGTCTATCTAGCTATCTATAAAAATTATCTGTAAAGACTAGAAAACATGCATCAATATTTAATATTGTAGCGACCCGGATGTATTCTTGTTGACATGTTGTGTTCTACAATTTCTGACCCTTTCGGGTGGCCGTGAATGCACCAGGAATAGGGGCGTGTCGCGGTGGGGGAACCAGGAAGGAAGCACCACCGACAGTAGCCATTATTGTGTGCAATAAAAAAAGCTTGTTATTGACGACAATGATTTCCATAGCGTCGTCGCCGACGCTACAATATTGTCAAAATGTTTACAGGTAAACAATATTTTAATAATTCACACTTCAGCTCAATATGGCAAAAAATATCAGTATAGGATTCATTCATATTCATTGATTCAACAGCATTTCATCCAAATGACGTAGCATTCATTATACGCAGTACATGTTCTACTACTGGTTAGCACAGAGTTTAACAACCATTAAAAGATAGAAAAGAAACAGTTATTGAAAAACAAATAACAGCCGAAATCAAAGTAACACACTAAAAACTTAAGCTAATGACACCACTGGTCATTCAGTCACGCGATAATAAATTAACAAACAAGTCAATGAAAAAAAGACATTTCCGCAATGTAGTTCATGACGTATCAAACTTTTCCACATAAGCTTCACAAGATGGCGGCTTCAAATACAACAGGTGACAATTGTAAAAGGTGTGTACAGCTTACCGAATCGCTGTTTTATCCATCCGCCACAACTTGAAACGCTGAGATTTCATTGTTGCCGCTATTGTGGTTATGCAAGTGCCGCGTTCTAACGGATACGCGGTTTTTACTAGCCGACATTTTCCGTGTGTTTCTTTGAAACATGTTGTTTTCCTCTTCAATCAACCCGCGTCTTTAAACACCTGCGTCCTTATTCGTTCTTTGCGCGGGTGACGTACGCGCGTTGATTACGTAAGCGATTCTTCCAAGCAGGTAAAAAAATATTTTTTTATTTTATAATTGAGGTATTTCAGTTATTTGAATAATCGTTGCAGCCCTAAACACAACAATAATTTTGAAAAGTGAACAAGCTTCATCAATATAATACAATATAATAGTGGCCATTATATAAGAACATATATAATATAACGAAAAACAAAATGTGGAACTATTTCTATATATGTATGCAAAGCTAAGTCTCATTATATGTGTGTCCAACCCCTACCTATATAGTCTCAAACCCACCCCCACCTCCAGTGGTAATTGGGTATGACATGGGATCAACAGTGGAGAAAGCATTTGAATGCACCAAACGTTGCCTTCATCACTTTGCCTCCTTACCATGCTGTTGCCTGAGCAACATCTGCATCCTCTCGCCAAAGACCGTGTGTCACTTCTTTTATTAAGAAGCACCCATATGTGTGTGTGTGTGTAAGTAAACGAAGGCAGCAGAGCGCCGCAAGCCCCACTCTGCACTGCAAAGCAATTATCACACACATGCCAAAGCATTCAAACAGGCTCCAAAGGAATAAGAAAGACTGCAGCTTACTTGAGTAAAACGTGCAATGTGAAGCCAGTCAAGTACATGAATTCTCACCTGTGCAAATTTTTTTTTTTTATTCCGGTATTTTATTTAATCAAGTGCACTCACATTTTATGTTGAATACTTCGTCAAGCGTCTTAGCTGTAAGTGGTTTAGCTGTTCGGGAAAGTTTTGAATGACTCAATCAATACACTATGTCTACTTTGTGTCTTGATTGCATGCGGTGTAGTTTTGTGCACACATGCTGGTTATCCTTTGGTTATTTTTGTGCATAGCTTACTTTGGAGGTCCGTCCCAGTAGGTTGTGGCTTCCAGCCATGGCTCTTGTTTTTACCTCTCTTTTGTTTGCTTCATGACGCTTGTATTGTTATGTTTTTTATTTTAATTATTTTTTTAAAGCTACAGTATCAATTTGGTGAGATGTGAGAAAGAAGGATACATGCAAACATAATTATTTTTAATACAAATAAAAAAAACACAGTACATGTCCAATGTATTAAAGTCACAGCCACGATGATCTAAAACTGCTGTGTGAAATATAAAAACATAAATCCTGAAAGCAAAAAGCCCCCATCTTCTTTTTTTTTTTATCTTGACACTCGACATTCGGTGCATTAATAAGCCTTGGATGCATATGTACAATATAAATAGTTGAACATCATTTATTGGAAGGATGGAATAGAAAGTGTCGGCCACACTATTTGACAATCTTTCTTTGTACTGTGTGAAATGTACCAGTGCAGAATTAAAACATGATTTCAAAAGATAATACTGCAAATAATATGGTGAACCAACAATAAAGACTCTTGACATAAATAGCAAAAAAATAGATATAATTTTAAAACAAGCCATGCTAACAGCAATTTAACTGTCCCATAATTCAACAAAGGTTCATGATAGAAAATCATTCTTCTTCTTCTTCATCCATGGTTGACCTGGTTGTTCTAAGAGAAAATTAGAAACAATAATTCATTAAGAGGCTGCACGGCGTCTGAGTGGTTAGCACGCAGGTCTCACAGCTAGGAGACCCAAGTTCAATTCCACCCTCGGCCATTTCCGTGTGGAGTTTGCATATTTTCTCTGGGTACTCCGGTTTCCTCCCACATTCCAAAAACATGCTAGTTTTAATTTGATTAGTGACTCCAAATTGTCCATAGGTATGAATGTGAGTGTGAATGGTTGTTTGTCTATATGTGCCCTGTGATTGGCTGGCCACCAGTCCAGGGTGTACCCCGACAGCACCCCCCACGACCCTCATGAGGATAAGCGGTACAAAATGAATGAATATATAATTATTAATATTCAGAGTCAATTTTACTGAATAGTAAATATATAATCTAAGATATACTTATATAAGTTGTACACTGACTACTCCGAGTTATATCAAAGCTTCATTTCTATCGTATTTTCCTTTGAGAAGATGTAATAAAATGTGAAAGAGGGTCTATACTTTTCAGTGGTATTGTAGCAAAAGCGCTACAAACAACAGCCTATGCTAGGATCTCAAAATGATTGTCAACTAAAACGTCAAAACTGTTCACTCGAGGGAGCGGTGACAATTTCACACGACAAAAGGCAAGAAAAACAGAAAAAAAAAAAAAAAAAAAAAAGGACATTGAAAATGACAATCTTGCTTTTGACAAACTATTGGAAAGTACTACAGAACAAGTTTAATGAAGCCGTTTTAAAGTTCCAAATAAAAGTCTTCAAAATAGTTATGAAAGAACAGAATAATGCAATGGTATTTGTTTATTTATCGACAAAAGGCTAGAGAAGAAAGAGAAATTGATCTTCCTGGGAATACAGGTTGGAACTGTGGGGAAATCACAAAAGAGGCATTTAAAAAAAGGAGACAGATGGAGTGAGCAACAAAAGGACTCTGGTTTAACATGGAGTGCACTGATAATGCACTGGCGACTTGGAGGCAACAAAAGCCAGCAAAAAAAAAAAAACCCCGCTGTTGTCCTCTCTTATCTCAGCTGGGGACCTTGTGTTCCACAAAGCCTTTTCCAGTGCATCAAAGTGGGAATGGCAAATTCAGACCGGAATATTGGTGTTAAGTGCAAGTGAAAGGCTTTCAAAAAGAACACAGCGTTGCCAAGCGTACTGTATGATGAATTCTTATCAGGGAGGATGTCGGAGGAGGTCAGAGCCGACTGCTATTGGAGAACTCTGAAAGATCAAGGTCCCCCCCCCACCACCACTACCACCAATGATGGGTACAAAAATGCCTCCCTCTGGAGGCTATTTGGAGTACCTCCCGTCAATGTCTCTGCACTCCTGAACACTTTTTTGTGTAGGCTGAAAAGTGTGAGGTGGCTGAAGGCCACAAGCTTCATAAAAGAAGCTCTAGATGTGGCTGTTTGATAGCGCACGGCGGCAGGGCAACAATAGGCTGGACAGGAAAGGTGGGCGAGAGGATGAAAAGTGATAATGGTGGACAGAAAATGGTGTGCTGATAAAGAGAAACTGTTGATGAAATGGAGTGGGGGTTCTGTATGTTACAAAAATGAGCTATGGTGGATGTAACAGTGGATATAGTGAAACTTACTTTTACACGTTAGCATTTAGTTAATAGTATTCCTGGCCTGTTTGACTGCCCCCCCCCATCAATCATATGTTGCGTGGTCATCCTGGAAGTGGGACGCCCCCTTCTCAAGGTTTCCCCAAATGGGTTTTGAGGTTTTCTTTGCCCGGATGGGGGTTCAGATCAGGGGATGTAGTCTATTGTTCATGAAACAGCCTAATGTGAAATGCCGTTGACAGATTAAAATATTTTTCTTTTGCCAGTAGGGAATCAGGAAGTCCAACCACTTGTGCCCTATGCGTCGTTAGGAATTGTAAACAAATGTAGCTTTCCCTTCCACCCAAAGAAACACTTCCTGTGAGCCATTGCTAACATCGCAAACACATGGATTGAGTAAGGAACTCAAACGATGCACAACGATGAGCGAATTCAAGAAACAATACAAGCAGTTGATGTTTGCTAAATACAAGGATGAAGAGTCTTGAACCAGTCATGATGAAAAAAAAAAAACAAAAAAACAAACAAAAAAACCCTTAAAATGCATTATGGAAAGCAAGAAGTGAACAAATGTAACAGTTACTGATTGTAAAAGTACCAGATGGAGGGGTAGGATTTAATAAGCTTTGCTTCTTCCTACTCCTTTTGGACATGTGGAACTGTGAACTTATTATGTGATGCATTCAATTGTAATCTGATGCATGTTCAAATGAAATAAAACCATTACCATTGCCAGAGCCTGTCTATGTGTGACATCACACATATACGGTTGAACAACGCCCTCTGAAATCGATTGTTTTGAGTCATCCCAAGCTTCTTTCAGGTCTTGCTTCCAAATGTGCAAACCTCATTATCTGAAACTTTGGCATTGTTTAACACAAGAATAGAACATTCTAACTACACTTATAGGAAAGAAAGTGGAAAAACTATAACAGGTCCCAGTGTGATTCATGTGGATGACAATACCGACTACATTTTTCAAGGTTGTTCCGCTTAAATATTGGAGTTGTTTCTTGGTCTTAACTATTTCATTATTTCATACTTGTTTTGACATGTCACCTCCACATGTATTGCTCTTTAGGTGTCTGTTTTTTCCCATCTATTTCTCATTACAGTCCATTCTGTGACTCCATTTCATTCACTGTCAAGACTTCTTTCGTTTTGATTGCCTTATTATCGACAAGCACAGTAACCTGCTGATGTGATCTTAGTCACAGCATGGCTTTCTGAATATAAAAGAAAATCAAAACATTTTGATGAAGTTTCCCACTGCTGTCATTTTGATGAAAGTCAGTGTGCATATATATAAAAACATACTGCAGTAGCAATGGCAGTTTGCTTGGATCAGCACTTGGGTGAACTATTTTTCAGTATCCTCTGGTGTGCTCACAGCAAACAATCATAATATCCACCAAAAGAAAGTAAAGCTTTAGTTATTATGTTCTGTAAAAATGTTGTACACTCCATCAGCATCACATGTTAACTTACTATTTGATCAACATGTAGCAAATGCAAGTTGTAATTGGGCGAAAAGGCAAAAACCTAAGGAGGCTGCAGGCTCTTCTGTTTTTGAAGGTGCCAACCACTTAGGAGCCATACACTTGATTGTTTAAACAACTAATAGCAATACAATAATACTGTAGACTGGTAATGGTAATGGTTTTATTTCATTTGAATGCATCACATAATCAGTTCACAGTTCCACATGTCCAAAAGGAGTAGGAAGAAACAAAGCTTATTAAATCCTACCCCTCCATCTGGTACTTTTACAATCAGTAACTGTTACATTTGTTCACTTCCTGCTTTCCTAATACAATTTCAGTTTTTTTTTTTATAATTTTTTAATTACATTTTTTTATTTATTTTTTGTCACGTACCGAAGCAGCTAATTTAAAAAAAAATGTTTTTTGTTTTTATTATTTTTTTATTTTATTTTTGTCACGTGTCTAAGTACGAGGTGATATAAGGTGATATGACCATACAATGACACATTATGTCATTGTATGGTCATATCACCTTGTACTTTGGTATGGGACAAAAAATAAAAACAAATAAAAATTAATAAAGTTAAAAAAAAAATTTATTATATTAGGAAAGCAGGAAGTGAACAAATGTAACAGTTATTGATAAAAGTACCAGATGGTGGGGTAGGATTTAATAACTTAAGTTATAGTTTAAGTTATTATTATTTATTTATTTATTTTTGTCACGTACCAAAGTACGCGGTGATATGACCATACAATCACATAATGGGTACCATAGTAACCGTCAATATAGTGATATGTATAGCACATGACTGGTTCAAGACTCTTCATTCTTGATTGTGTATGATATATTGACTGTTGGTCAACACGATTGACATGTTGGTGACCCTTACTCTAAAGCGAGCTATTGTAGTCAACTGTGTTTAATAAGTCAACATTCAAAAGGTCAAACCTACACTGTACTGGAAAATGAAAGCGATTAAACTAACTGTATTTTATCCAGCACTGTCACTGTATGGTGGAAAGCTTAGTGCTGCTTAACAGTACAGAATGACTGCATGAGCACAGCATGAGGCAAAGCCAGGCTGCTGTATGTATATGTATATGTATGAGATACTACTGTGCAAACTTTGAAACAGTAAGTTTCCACTCATCCATTCTCTTTACATATTCTCCCAACTCTTGATGAACTTTTGGGACTGCGTGCAGTGAAGCGTGTACATGCCTGCTTCTGAATAATACAACACAAGCTTCGAAATGAGTAATGCGGGGGGGGGGGGGGAAAGCGAAAAGGAAACTGTACAAACTGTCGATAGAACTTTGAGTATAGGCTTATGTGGCTTATTCATGCTGTGTGGGTTTTTAAAAAATAAATAAAATATAAAAAGGTATCCCAGCTGTCTTTGGGCGAGAGGCGGGGTGCACCCTGGACTGGTCGTCAGCCAATCGAAAGCCACATATACACAAACAACCATTCACACTCACATTCACAATTTGGAGTGGCCGATTACCGTAACATGCATGTTTTTGTAATGTGGGAGGAAACCGGAGTACCCGGAGGAAATAGAGGAATACCAACGTGTTAACCGTATCAGGCTGAGCAGCTGAATGTCTAACTTCCTTGTACATTTTCTTGCCGTGCTAAATAATTCAATTGAATTGAAACTTGAAAAATCCTCGCTGAACATCATGAGTCCATCGTTTTCAGCAAGTTCTTAAAGCCATGTTTTCCAAACGACAATAGGGATCATATATTTAGCAATGTGATAAGGTTGATTTTCCTTTCAGCATTGTTTTACTTTTTTTTTTTTTAATCTAACATAGTACTTACCCTCTTTGCAGCATTGATGCACCGCATGTATTCTTTGGCCAGTTCTGAGCACCTTAAAGTCTGTTGGCCATTCTCTTTGTAACACGCCAGGATCTGAGCTTGCAGGCCAGAACACACGGGGTCAGTGCTGCGAGACCTCCAAACAAAGAGACAAACTATGACAAAAACTATACAGCAAAGCACTCTGGGAAACAAGAAGTACTCCCAGCAACGCTGCATGGTATAAAATAATTCAATAAAACCCCTACACACACAGTTATGCAGTGTATTGTTAAACTACAGTGGCGGTGTAAAATAACTGTAAGACTTGCATGAGTTTAGAGTGAGTTGGTAGCCATCCTTTTACGTCCTGAGAGTGGTTATATCATTCAATCATTTTCTACCGCTTATCCTCACGAGGGTCGCGGGGGTTCTGGAACCTATCCCAGCTGTCTTCGGGCGAGAGGCGGGGTACACCTACACAGGGCACGTATAGACAAACAACCATTCACACTCACATTCATACCTATGGACAATTTGGAGTCGCCAATTAACCTAGCATGTTTTTGGAATGTGGGAGGAAACCGGAGTACCTGGAGAAAACCCACGCATGCACGGGGAGAACATGCAAACTCCACACAGAGATGGCCGAGGATGGAATTGAACCCTGGTCTCCGAGCTGTGAGGTCTACGCACTAACCACTCAACCGCCGTGCAGCATTTGGTTATATCATATAGTATGCAAGTTAGATTAGTGAATTTACTCCTATCCAAACCTTTGGGTAGTACTGACGATTGTTCCCATTTACAGTATGAATTTATCTCTAACCAATTTCAAGCTAAATACAACAGTTTAAAATAATAATATAATAGTATATATAATAGTAATAGTAATATATATATAGTAATAATAATAATAATAATAATAATATGTGACAGTGATATCAGGGCGGTCTAGTGGTTAGCACACAGACCTCACAGCTAGGAGACCAGGGTTCAATTCCACCCTCCTCCCACATTCCAAAAACATGCTAGGTTAATTGGCGACTCCAAATTGTCCATAGGTATGAATGTGAGTGTGAATGGTTGTTTGTCTATATGTGCCCTGTGATTGGCTGGCGACCAGTCCAGGGTGTACCCCGCCTCACGCCCGAAGACAGCTGGGATAGGCTCCAGCACCCCCGCGACCCTCGTCAGGAAAAAGCGGTAGAAAATGAATGAATGAATGAACAGTAATATCAAAACTGAATATTTTCTCAACAACTCTGCCACCTAAAGGGTTAACATGCAAAGCAATTAGACAGTTGTACATTACAGACACCAATTGGTAAGAGTCATGGATATTATGAATGTCAAGGTTTGTAACATAGTTTTATTTTTCCATTGTAAATATATAGCCGTTATATTGTACAGCCAGTTAAAATGTTGCTAAACCAGCATCGCTGCACTGGAAGAAATGACAAGAAAAACATGAGCGAGTGTGCCTGGGGTTGTATAAATTGAGGTCAACCAAGATGAAAAGAAAAATACCGACCGTTTACGCCCACTGCAAGCCAATTGCACAGCTGACAGCGTGGACGGGTACAGTATGTGCTTAACTGCAAATCACGCAATTAGCGCTCAATCACATTCAACTGAGAAGAAAGGATCGTTTTGGATGAAATACAGCAGAAAAAGTGTATTTTAAGAGATTAAATTAGCCACACTCAATTAGCGACTTGGTTTGTGTTATAATTGGTTTCAGCCTGTCTATCTGTGTGATTGTTAACTATGACAGGCTTTGCTTGCCCGGGTGTACGCCTCTAATGAAGACTGACTGACTGAAGCTGATTGAAGTTATGGACACCCACAGTAGTTACACGACCTTTTTCGTTTTAATGCGATAAATGGATAATCCAAGTTACATTGATGCGTGCATACTGTACAAAATATCATGAAAGACTATTATTAGTGGCATGCGCACACAAAAATAACTCCAAATTTAATTGGGGAAACTAATCAAAAGGCTTTCATATCCAAAGGATGTTTGAACTGAACATTTTAATTACAGCACATCCACACATATACGTGTGTTATCATCAGCAACACAACTGTGGATGCAACCGCTGAGTTTATCTGATCGGAAAGTGATATCGCTTAAAGAGGAAAACGAAATGACAGACGGAAGTAAGATAAAAGATGAAGAAAACAAAAGAAGCCTCACTGGGTTTTTTTTTTCACATTTTTAAAGATGACCAGATTTATCTAGCAAAAAGGGTTTTTTGTTCTCTCTTTAATCTATTTGAGTTCTATTTTCTTCATTTTTCATCACATTTACAACAAAAGGGAAGGAACCAAAGCGTCATCTCTTACAAGGGTTGAAGCTGCCAAAAGATAAGAGGCCATCGTTTAATTTGAAATAAATGACCTTCATCAGGGAAGCCAAAAGCCTCCCGACAGCTGCAGGGGCTTATTAATAGTGGCGCCTGAAGATAAAAATTGGTTAGTCCATGCAGACGCTAAAGTTTTGACTGTTCTGAACCAAAATATTACATAGAACAGGGGTCGGCAACCCGCGGCTTCCGAGCCACATGTGGTCTTCGGCCTCTTTGCTCTGGCTCCCTTTGCCGAGCTTGGTGATTTATTTTATTTTTTTATGTCTAAGTGGAAAAAATATGCATTCTGATTGCTGATTGTATGAGCGAGGCGGGGCAGTGTGTGTGCAGTGAAACACAAAAAAAACGAACTTGCATAAAACATGATCTCTTCTATTGTGCAGTTGCCTATCTCGCAAAAAAAACAACAAAAAACTAAAAGACGAATTTTGAGATCAGGCATTCAGGTTGAAAAAAACGGATAAATACATCTTTGGTAGCAAATGAGTTAAACAATTGGTGGAAAAATGACTATGTCGTAGACCAGGTGCGCACCCACGCCTCCATCCAAACAACAAAAAACTAAAAGACGAATTTTGAGATCAAGCATTCAGGTTGAAAAAAAAACGGATGAATACATCTTTGTTCGCAAATGAGTTAAACAATTGGTGGGAAAATGACTATGTCATAGACCAGGTGCGCACCCACGCCTCCATCCAAACAACAAAAAACTAAAAGACGAATTTTGAGATCAAGCATTCAGGTTGAAAAAAACGGATAAATACATCTTTGGTAGCAAATGAGTTAAACAATTGGTGGGAAAATGACTATGTCATAGATCAGGTGCGCACCCACGCCTCCATCCAAACAACAAAAAACTAAAAGACAAATTTTGAGATCAAGCATTCAGGCTGAAAAAAACGGATGAATACATCTTTGGTCGCAAATGAGTTAAACAATTGGTGGGAAAATGACTATGTCATAGACCAGGTGCGCACCCACGCCTCCATCCAAACAACAAAAAACTAAAAGACGAATTTTGAGATCAAGCATTCAGGTTGAAAAAAAAACGGATAAATACATCTTTGGTAACAAATGAGTTAAACAATTGGTGGGAAAATTACTATGTCATAGACCAGGTGCGCACTCACGCCTCCATCCAAACAACAAAAAACTAAAAGACGAATTTTGAGATCAAGCATTCAGGTTGAAAAAAACTGCTAAATACATCTTTGGTAGCAAATGAGTTAAACAATTGGTGTGAAAATGACTATGTCATAGACCAGGTGCGCACCCACGCCTCCATCCATCCCACCAGCGCAAGAGGGAGGAGAGAAGGAGTGAGACAGTTTAACATAGCCGAGTCTTAACCAATCAAATGATCAGGACCGTGCCAAGCTGAACCATCCCTGCTGCGCCGCCACGCCCATCTCGGCGCAGCCCAGGCTACCAAATCGGCTGCGCACAGTGGTGCGCTGGACAAAATTACTATTGCGTGGAATGAGCCACGCTACGCACCACCCTGTGCCTCCTTGAGGCGCACCACGAAATTAGAGCCCATGATTGACAACCTAACGTTTTGCACCTCACCCTTCACTTTGTGTCTCTTTCAGCAAGGTTAAACAACTTTGAATTAAATGAACAGAAGCAATATTCACATTAGATTACTTCAAGTAGAGCGAAGAAACAAAAATAAAAACACAGTAATAAAAGGAAAAGAAGCTTTGGCGTTTTTGTAAGAATGACATTTAAACCGCGAATGGCAGCTTGTCAGGCCATAAAAGTGGTGTTTTTTTGCAAAGTGTGTGCATTCTTTGTGTGAGTAAAAAAAAATCTGACAAAAACAATTAAGATTAAGTCGCTTAATTAAAAACCGTTTCCCATTATTTTTAATCTCAGTGACGGCGGAGGCGGACAGAACACAGACGCCTCAGACATGTCGGACAGACGAGTTTAGGTAGACAAAAAGAAAAATTAATACTAAAACAACAAATAAAAGAGCAGAAACTGAAAAAAAAATTGTGAAAGACGCAAAAAAATACATCACGGCTACAAAGGGCTTTTTCCACAGTAACATGACTGATTATTAAGTGGCTCTTATCAGCTCTAAACCGCATTTCTCTCTCTATTTAAGTGATTTTTTTTTGTATTATACTTGATTACTTTGACAATAAATGCATCATTTGTGCTACATGTCGTTTTTGTTCGAGGATTAATTGTTGGGTATATATCTACTGTGTCACAGGCAAACCATTAAAAAAATGGCTTAAGTATAAGGCATAAGGGAAGTAAAGATAAACTTAGTATAAGTGAAACATAGGCTACACATTACAGACTTTTCTCCACATAATCAATAATCAATCAATAATAATCAAAAACATTTAAATATTCCTCAATGACAGCACAACTGAACACAAAATGCTGAACTGAACACAATAATCCTTAATATATAATATATATATATAATCCTAATGTGAATATTTGCATTTGAGTAAAAAGGAGCGAGATGGGAATGTTCTATCATAAAAAAAGGATAAAGCCCATTTAACTGTTAATTATATGCTGCTTTTATAGGTTTTAGAACACGGATGTGAGGTAGAACCACTGGTGTTTATATTCAGTATGTTATTATTAGAAAATTCCTGTTGGTGTTCTGACACTAACCTTTTTACAGTAAACACAAGCTTGCTCTCAACTGTGACTGGTAATAATTAGTGAGGTTTTCCCAGGTTGTGACTCATTAAAGGTCCACTGTGGGACACGCAGTGACCATAGGGGAGTGAAGGGTATTGTTTAACTCAGTTTAATTAAAGTAGCCAATTAAAAACACATATAAGTGAGATTTGCTCAGGAGAACGTGGGCATTTAACTGGGTGAAAAATAAAGAAAGGGACAGATCCTTATCAATCACTGCTTATTATTACTGTGTGTGGTAAATGTGTGTGTGTGTGTGTCAGAGGCCCGAGGGATTAACAAGGCAAATTTGTGTGACTGCATGTGTGTGCGTATGTATGTGTGTATCTCACCTCACATGTGATTCTGTCTTGGAGGCAGCGTGGTGGAACTGCTGCTTACTCTGTTCATAAATTTCCATGTTCTGTACAAATAGACAAAAAAACATACAGTGAAACTACATTATTATCAAAATTTAACAGGTTTATGATGATGTCAAATCCACATTTTTTCTTCTCATTATTCATTCATTCATTTTCTACCGCTTTTCCTCACAAGGGTCACGGGGTGCTGGAGCTTATCCCAGCTGTCTTCAGGCGAGAGGCGGGGTACCCTGGACTGGTTGCCAGCCAATCACAGGGCACATATAGACAAACAACCATTCACACTCACATTCATACCTATGGACAATTTGGAGTCGCCAATTAACCTAGCATGTTTTTGGAATGTGGGAAGAAACTGGAGTACCCGGAGAAAACCCACGCATGCACAGGGGGGTGGAGAACATGCAAACTCCACACAGAGATGGCCGAGGGTGGAATTGAACCCTGGTCTCCTAGCTGTGAGGTCTGCGCGCTAACCACTCAACCGCCGTGCTTCGTTTCATTAAAAATAATAACTGTGTGTTACAAATGTGAATTTGTGGAACTGAATATGGTTATGAAATAATATATGAAATTGATATTGTTCTGCTTATGTAACAAACCTCAGAGTAAGGTCCCTTATTCAATAACTTTTTTTGATTTTAAAACATATGCGCCTATTCCAGCTGTATTTCCTTTGATTTGTGCTTCCTGCCAAAACGGTCTTTTTATGACACCCTTATTTTGTTGACACAATGAAACAAACGGGACAAAGAGCAGTCTTATTTTGAAGTAAAGTAACATTCTTTCCACAACATTAAATCAGTCATTATTCTCTTGCTTCCCAAACAACATTTCAAGGAAGGAGAGTGGTGTTATGAAACAAACAAACAAAAAAAACACTGCTAATCTGGAGACTCTCCTATACTGATCTCCCTGGCTTAAGCCTGCACACTCCAAGCATCCTCAACAAATATTGAATCATTAAACGTTACCGGCTGAGTGGAAAAAAAGAAGGAAGACAGCAAAAGTGGGGAGAAAATGCTTGAGAAGAAATGAGAGAAACGTCCCAACAAAATGAAGTGTGTGTTCAGATTCCAAACTCAATCAACTCATTATGAATTAAGCAGTAACAATGGTTCAAATAACCACTACAATATATCTCATAATTGACCTGTCCAGGCTCATACTGGTGGATGGAGATTCTGTTTTCATTTAGTGCTTTTAATTTGATGTTTTACCCGTCTTAGTTTTTCACAATTCTTAACATTCATTCATTCATTTTCTACCCCTTATTCTCATGAGGGTCGTGGGGGGTTCAGGAGCCTATCCTAGCTCTCTTCGAACGAGAGGCGGGGTACACCCTGGACTGGTCGCCAGCCAATCACAGGGCACATATAGACAAACAACCATTCACACTCACACAATTCTTAACAAATAAGATTAATTAGATCGCTATAACATTTGTATGGGTGGCACGGCGGTCTAGTGGTTAGCGCGCAGACCTCACAGCTCGGACACCAGGGTTCAATTCCACCCTCGGCCATCTCTGTGTGGAGTTTGCATGTTCTCCCCGTGCATGCGTGGGTTTTCTCCGGGTACTCCGGTTTTCCTCCCACATTCCAAAAACATGCTAGGTTAATTGGTGACTCCAAATTGTCCATAGGTATGAATGTGAGTGTGAATGGTTGTTTGTCTATATGTGCCCTGTGTAGGTGTACCCCGCCTCTCGCCCGAAGACAGCTGGGATAGGCTCCAGCACCCCCCCGACCCTCGTGAGGAAAAAGCGGTAGAAAATGAATGAATGAATGAACATTTGTATGTTTTACTGAGGTGTTGAAAATTTTTCCCGGTGACTAGCTAGCAAGCTAACTAATGTTATTTAGATCCATTGTCATTGACACTAGGCCCACAATCACTGTCATCCACTATGCCGGTAACTAGCAGCTCCGAGACAATATTTTAGCTAGCAGTTCAAAACAAAACAATCTGTTGACAGCTTGCATCTAAAACGTTGGGACACTCGTATGCTAAGGTATGCTAAGGTAGAAAATACCTGCAGTACAGTGACACAAATAACTTGGGTCTTGTGGATAGTGCCATCTGCCAAGGTTTTGAAGCTTAAGTTCTTTGCACATTTTTGCTCAACAATTGTTCTCGCTTCTAGCCCGCCGTGGCGTAGTGGTTAGCGGTCTGGACTTTGAAGCGGACGCCTCGGTTTCGAATCTCCACTAGTAAGCATCATCTGTATTTGTCAGGAAGGGCATCCGGAATTTAAAGGGCTCAAGCCAAAAATCAGTATGGTGGCAATTCCGTAATCAGGAAAACGCCAAAAAGAAACAAACAAATTTGTTCTTGCTTCTAGCTCTACAACAACTCGTGCCTTTGCGGTTCCTCGAACTACTGTGTCAAACAAGGGTCATTAGGAAAATGCACAAAAATACAAAATAGCTCAGTTAAAGGAAACTTCCGTTAACTTGCTATTAACAAATTAACCTTGACAGCCCTACTTAGTCCAAACTTTACAGTAATATATGCAAAGTAAACTAAAGAAAGAAAAGAAAAACTAAACACATTGAGAACATTTGGCACAGTCAAAGAGACTTAAACAACAGCATTTTGTGGCTTCGGGCGCAGCAAAGCAAACACACTAAGCCCTGCACACACACACACACACACACAGAAACACACACATTTGTACAGTTCACACACAGAGAGCACCTGATTATACAATATGCATGCAAAACGCAGACGTGCTCGCCGTTTCCCCCATCTTTGTGTCCTTCACACCCAAGCCTGCTGAGAGGTCTATCAACAAACATCCAAGGCCAGACACCAAACACAGCTTGTGTTGCCCATATGCCAGCCTGCCAGGATTCTAGGGTCTCTGTAAACCAAAACCTGTTGCTAATGAGTTTCTCGCAAACAGTCGGGCATCTGACACCGGGACTGTGTACCGAAGCTATTCTTCTCTTTGGGGTTGGTTGCACAAAAGTTGGATTTCACATACCTGTATTTCCTATTGAATGGTCTGGAGAAAGCTAGTGGGGTTAGCTTTGTTTAGCATGCTGGTGTAGTTGCATGCGTGAATCGGAAAAAAAATACTTGCTAAAATCTCTGACATTGGCAGAAACATCAGTAGCTGACTCTTTTCTTATACGGATGTTGTTGTTTTTTTTATATGTACTGGATCTTTAGTGTAGTCATGCATGTTTGTGTTTGTACCTTCTTCTCCAGTAGCGCCACCTGCTCCTTGTAGAATGCATCCAGTGCTTTCAGCTGTAACTCCTTCTTCTGTAGTTCCTGAACCTGCAAGAAATACACACCAAACACACATACACACACACAAGCAAAGGTGGATTAAACACATGGCTGCTGCATGGTGGATTGGCTAGGTCTACAGTAGCTGTAATAAGTCAGATGGAACAAAACCCCAAAGTCCCCGTCAAAAAACTTTCTTTCAGCCAACTATGAAATAAAAAGTTTGCAAATGAAAAAGTTTTTCTTAAAGACGTAACTGAATATGACGTAACTGAACTGCCAGCTAAAATTGAGAGTTACAGCTGCTATTTACAGACTGTCAATGTGATGACCGTGGATGAAGTCGAGTGCTAGCATTAGCAATTTAGCATCAAACTAGCTAAGCAGAGATTTTCAACATCTCGGTAAAACATACATACATTATAGCGATTTTATTGATCCTATTTATTACTCTTCTGTGATTGGTCCCCACTCAGCTAGTACCCTGGCATTCCCATATAAGTGTGCTCATGTCGGTTCACCGACTCACTGTGACATCACAGTGAACCGGTATTATAAAAACTCTCTGAAACATAGCATTCAGAGCCATTCCAACATTTACTGTATATGTCAGAAAAGTGGAAAAACAAACGAAAAAAACAAAGTACGACCTCTTTAATGCAGCAAATTAAATGGTTTGTTAAAAAATAATAGCCATATGCAGGAAAAGAACAGAAATGCATTACTTGAACTAACCATTTCTCATAAGTAATATCCCCTCCACATGAATGCCAACCTTTATTATTTAACTAACAGCACTACATACAGAAAAACACGCTCATGTATACTGGCAGGAAGATTCATCATAATTATTAGCGCTACTGAACACCAAATCAGATCTGGTGACTTGTTATACATGTTATATTATATTATTCACAACCTTAAACGGTAGCTTCCACAGTTGACAATAACGCACAATAAATTAGTTCATGCGTCAACTGAGTATCCAAGATGGGAGTTTACGCTTGGCAGGGTTTGAGTCACAAGGGAGCAAGTTTAAATAAAAGCAAATACACTTCCTTTCCCTATCTAGAGTATACGCCACTGCGCTAGTGCAGATTTAATTTTCAGCCAAGAGAGAGAAAGGAGAGCGACTCATACGACTACCGTGTTGTCCCTTCAGGGGTCTTCTGACTCTTTGGTAGATAACAGGCATCAGGCAAGACTGGACACATACAGGCCAAGAAAAGGTCCTTTCTCTTAACCGTTTGTATTGTTTTTTTTGTTTGTTTGTTTTTGCCAGTGTGAGAAAATGACTTCACTGTTCAATCCATGTGTCTTTTGATATGTCAAAGCCAAAAAAAAAAATAGAATGAAATTAAAAACTGCACAACAAATGACTACAAAAACTAAATAGCTATTTTTGTAAAAATCAGATAATTTGAATAACCATACATGCAGCTCAGTCCAGTGGGCACAGTGTGTATACTGTGTCGCCATCTGATAACGGCACAATCGTCTCCTCTCATTATTTCCACTGCTGAGTTTATTTAACACACAGCTTGCAGCAACGCAATAAATTAGCAGTCAATATTAATTGGCCTGGTAATTACAGCCAGAGATGAAGAACAACAATTTGGGCCACATTTAATTTTTATTCTTTTACAGCTCCTCCAGTTTGTCATTTTGTGATTTTTTTCTCCTTCAGCACATAGTACATTTGAAATAAGGTTATGCATATATTTTGAGTCTTTATTTGGTTTAAATGTTTTCATTTAACATAATAATGATACAGAATTACATGTGTATTTTTCAAAAATAAAAAAACATTTTTGTTTCTTTACTTTATTTGCCTTTTATTTAACCTACAAGTGTGTCAGATCATTTTGCCTGAGCCTGTATATCTTCCAGAATCTGCACCTATTCAGCTGTATTTCCACGCATTTCATGCTGTTTTAATGTATTCCTCGCATTAGTATGCCATATATTATGATTGCATGAATGAAGAAATTGTCTCAAAATAATGTTGACAATAATATTGTTTATTGACAATAATGTGTGGGACAATTATCGTCCAGCAAAATCATTACACTGTAATTGTCATGTGGCATAAAGAACATATGCATTAAGTAATTACTTGATTGGACAGGTTTGTGATTACTTACTTGTCTTAATTCAAATATCATTCATTCGTTTTCTACCACTTATCCTCACAAGGGTCGCGGGGGTGCTGGTGCCTATCCCAGCTGTCTTCAGGCGAGAGAGGCGGGGTACACCCTGGACTGGTGGCCAGCCAATCACAGGGCACATATAGACAAACAACCATTCACACTCACATTCATACCTATGGACAATTTGGAGTCGTCAATTAACCTAGCATGTTTTTGGAATGTGGGAGGAAACCGGAGTACCCGGAAAAAACCCACGCATGCACGGGGAGAACATGCAAGCTCCACACAGAGATGGCCGAGGGTGGGATTGAACTCGGGTCTTCTCGCTGTGAGGTCTGCGTGCTAACCACTTCACCACCGTGCAGCCATGTTATGTATCTATTGCACTTTTTTTTTATTTTGACAATCAGCCACAATCCTTATGTGAAACACACTTATTTCTTCCCCTTTTATGTGCGTTCTAAGGTTTTGTACTTATTTTAGTTAGCACCTTGAGTGAGATGGTTGTTTGTATTGCCACATAATAAATGATGCTGAAGTCAATAAAAAATAGTTTCTCACTACTTCCAGTGTGATTCAAACTTTTGCCACAATTGCGTGGAAAGTCTTGTTGCAAGCTACTTCATTTTTTTTTCTAAATAATAATTTAGACTGCCAGATGGAAGTGAACTGAACTGCAAGCAACAAAAAAAAATCGGAATTAATTCAACATTTTTACTAACGCAGTTTGTGAATGCATCTGCCTGTGTAAGTTACACGGAATGCGGTGCAGCATGTTCCATTACAAGCAAACACATACACGGACCCGGTGAACCTAATACCATATCACCTCTTGCAGATTACAATTATTGATACACATGCTGGCTTATCAGCACTTCAGCCTCATCCTCTCCTCAGCTCCTTTGTTCATTCTTTTTTTTCCCCCTTCGCTAGAGCCTCTGTGATGTAGCAATACCGGTTTTTCTGATTTGCTCTCCTGTTTACTTCTATTTTTCTGATTACAACTGCTTTTTTCACTCCTGATTGTAAGCACTGTGTATAAATGGAATAAAATAAAAGCTAAGGTACTACGTTATACATAAAGAAAACAAGTACTTGTCAGTATATTCATTCAGCGATAACCCTTACCTGAAAGATGCAACAGCAATTAAAACCAAAAACTAAAAAAAAACGTAAATGCACATTTTAACTTGTTTTTCACTCATTTAAATGGCTTAATATCACAGAGGCACCATATGTCTGGCTAAATAAGCAAGTCAGAGGAGTACATGATAAAACATGGAGCAATTCAGCAGCTAATATGTAGTTCTGTAATGAAGCTTGTCCCCATCTGCCTCCGCTCGTGAGTGTGTGGATTCACAGCTGTTTCTTTCACACCCATTACCAAAGTCTGAATGGGCTCCCTGAGTATGTCGGAGAGGGGATGCGACACCGCTGCCGGATCTCCAGCTGACGACGTGTCATTAAGTGTAAACAAGGCAGGTAGGTGAGCCCAATCAAAGGAGACATCTGGCTCAATTTACCAGTGATGCTTAAACTAACAAATTGATGGACACGATAGGAAATTCAACTGCTGTATTTCTTTAAGCCCGCCGCTCTAATAGACGCAAAACTCCAATTAGATGCTGGCTGGGGCCGTCCGCTTGAAGCTAAATCCTCTTGATCACTTTTGACTCTACTTTCAAGGGGTGTCATGATACACTCAGCAAGACAAAACAGCAATGGACATCCAGACACCCAACATAAGGAGATCCACACATATCCATGTACAACTTGCTGGAGTCTATCCCAGCTGTCTTCGGGCAAGAGGCAGGGTACACCCTGGACTGGTCGCCAGCCAATCACAGGTCACATATAGACAAACAACCATTCACACTCACATTCATACCTATGGACAATTTGGAGTCGCCAATTAACCTAGCATGTTTTGGAATGGGGGAGGAAACCGCATGCACAGGGAGAACATGCAAACTCTACACAAAGATGGCCAAGGGTGGAATTGAACTCAGGTCTCCTAGCTGTGAGGCCTGCGCACTAACCACTTGTCTGCCGTGCAGCCCTTGTAAAAATATAAGTATTACTGTTTTGTTTTTTCAGAAAAACACTGCAATTTTACAAGAACCACCCTCGTGAGCGGTTGAGAGAGAAGGAAGGAAGGAAGGAAGGAAGCAAGGAAGCAAGCAAGGAGGCAAACAAGGAAGGAAGGAAGAAAGGAAGGAAGCAAAGAAGGAAGCAAACAAGGAAGGAAGGAAGGAAGGAAAGAAGGAAGGAAAGAAGGAAGGAAAGAAGGAAGGAAAGAAGGAAGGAAGAAAGGAAGGAAAGAAAGAAGGAAGGAAAGAAGGAAGGAAGCAAGGAAGAAAGCAAGGAAGGAAGCAAGGAAGCTAGAAAGGAAGGAAGCGAGGAAGGAAGGAAGCGAGGAAGGAAGGAAACAAGGAAACAAGGAAGCAAGGAAGGAAGGAAGCAAGGAAGCAAGCAAGCAAGCAAGGAAGGAAGGAAGTAAGGAAGGAAGCAAGCAAGGAAGGAAGCAAGCAAGGAAGCAAGCAAGGAAGGAAGCAAGCAAGCAAGGAAGGAAGGAAGCAAGCAAGCAAGCAAGCAAGCAAGCAAGCAAGCAAGAAAGGAAGAAAGGAAGGAAGGAAGAAAGGAAGAAAGGAAGAAAGGAAGAAAGGAAGAAAGGAAGAAAGGAAGGAAGGAAGGAAGGAAGGAATCAATGAATGAATGAATCAATGAATCAATGAATCAATCAATGAATCAATGAATCAATGGAAGGCATGGAAATCACCAGGTCTGGAGGAGACCTACTCGTCCATCACTTTCACCTTCACTGGCAAGGCACTTGCCATCTTAGAGGTGTGTTGAGACTCTGCTTCACAGTGTCACAATACATGTTGGAATTCCTGCTTTACTCAATGAACTGCAGCTCCCCAGTGCCTGCAACAATCAGGCAGCACCAGACCATGACTCTACCACCACGATGGTTGACAGAATTATCTTGCTTCTCACTTGCGTTGCCGGCCATCAAGACAACAACTGCTGTGTTGAGCTATCGATACCACTGTACACGCGTTGCACACACACACAACTCTAAAGTACTGTGTATTCTACTTCCATTTCTAAATGATTGTTCTTTTGGTATAAATAATGAAAGAATTACACGGATTGCTAAAATGTGAAGGGTGTAATCACTATTCAGTAAGTTAACAAATTGAGGTAAGCTGTCGGGAAGGAAACTTCTTTACCTGATTGAGCATTCAGAAGCTGTTCTCTAATGCCATAATAGGAAAATAATCTACTAGGACTTGAGTGAGTGAGAGCAAAGTGTATGTGCATATATGTATTCATCACAGAGGGGAGAGTAATTACAAGGCGCCTTTGGCATCCGCACACCCAGTCCTATTGGACCAGGTGTTGTGTTCACTACGTCCCTCCAGTGACTTTCTATTAGCAGCGGGAGTGTGCTGGAGTGAAGATAAAGCAGCCACTACAGCGCTGCCTTATCACGCAAAAGGGAGAGAGAGTGAGGGCGGGGAGGGAAGAGAGAAAAAGGTGCAAGAGGAGAAAGAGGAGTCACATGAAACAGGCCACGGCTGGTGTGTAAAACAAGCTCTCCTCTCTCCTTCCACCAAATCACCCCTCCACTCCACTCCTATCTCCAACTCCAGGAAACTCTCGGGGTGCAATTTACCGCTTGCACTGCGCTGATAATTCAGTCTCCAGGGGCAGAAGGGACAGGGTGATTGGTCTGGACGGAACAAGTAAGACAGAGGCAGAGATACAGTAAAAGGGTAGACTGGGAGAGAACAATGGCTGAATATGAGGAAACAAGGGAAGGAGAAAATGGTCAGGAGGGTTGGAGATAGATAGAAGAAGAAGAGCAGAAGGGTGGGAATGATTAAAAGAGAGCGAGCAATGAGGCAGGAAGACTACTTCCATGGTATTACAAATGTACTTCAGAGGCTCAATGTGGGAACTGTATAAAAAAACTCATTGTATGAGTTATTGTAATAAAAGAATAACTAAATAAAAATAACATTATTAATTGAGAACATACAACTTGCAACATGTTGTTACAGGTTTTCTTGCTGAATTCAATCTGAATCAAATTAATTAAATCAATCATCAATTCACAGCTAGGTAATACTGGCAAACAAACACCAAAATTCAGGTTAGTTTTTTTCCCAATTTATTTATTGGAAAAATTACTACTATTTTTTTCCTATTGTTATTCACCCAAAAGTGACAATAGTAAACTAAAATGGATACTTTCCATTTAAATAATTAACAGGTCCCCTTATGATCATTTTTCGCCCCTTTGTATTGAGTTGTGGACTCCTATAGAGCAGCTACACACAATAACCAGCACAGTAACTTTCTAGCTCTTCCAGAATCTGCACCTATTCAGCTGTATTTCTTTGGATTTCGTGCTTCCTGTTTAAATGTATTCCAACCACGGCACACCTACAGGCACGCCCACTCCGCTGTGGTTGGTCTGAATCCCAAATACATAGAAGGACTTCCAGTTTGTGCGGCTAACTTTATAGGAGTTGATAAACGGTAAAGGAGATGATAAAAAAATGGTGGTTTATCTTTTCGAAATGTCGGCTTTTAACATACGGCTATATGTGTTGGATCCTGAATCCGATCTGGAAGTAGAGACTGGGCAAGAAAAGAGGTTCAAGACGTCTTTCAATGGTCAGAAAAATGGAAAAAGCATAATAGGTCCCCTGTATCTGTCAATGTAATCATTAAATATAATTCATTTTTTAAAAATGCCTTTATTTTGTAAACTTAAATTGTGACATTTAAACAATTATATTTAAAAAAATATTTTTATTTCATGATCAATGATACGTTATTTATGTATTTTTGTTATTTTTCAATGCAATTTTTATTGATTGATTGCCAATTTATTTCAGAATGCTGGAGCTCACTGAAAAGCAATGAATGCATCTTCACTGTCACGCCTCAAAGAGGTGGTGGATGGAAGCTCTGATTGGTTCCTCTGTGGCTCGTCATCATGGAAACGGTCTAGCACGTTACTTTTATGGTTACATAGTGACATCTGGTGGTTCTTATGCTGCCTAACAAGGCATCAATTCACTAAGGCTTGATTAGTGGAGTCTGGGGCCACAGCGATTGTGTGTATGTGTGTGCGTGTGTGTGTGTGTGTGTGTGTATGTACCAACTGTTTGGCCTTCTCAGCTTCCTGGCGTGTTTGTTTTCTCTCCCTGCTCATTGCTTTAATCACCTCCTCCTTCCCTGTCTCCATCTCCCTCAGTATACTCTGTTGGAGCTCAGACCTGGAAAACACACACACACACATATCATAATGCTTCCTCATACTTGTCCACCTATGATATGAAGTATGCTTTCCCAATGCCTTCCAGTTGCAATTAAAATGCTCTCAACATTGGCTTCCATTAGCTTCCTGAGCTTTCAACATTCCTCAAGAGGGCAGCCTAGACCATATCTGTAGTAGAACAGCATCATATTCAAATCAAACCTTAAAGGGGAACTGCACTTTTTTGGGAATTTTGCCTATCATTCACAATCCTTATGTGAAACATGAACACATTTATTTCCCTTTTCTGTGCATTATAACACGAGAAAAGGAGTTAATATGAGCTTGCTAACAATACATGTCATTAGGACACAACTATTTCGACTATGAAGATCTCCAAAAAAAAACATTGCATCGTTTTTATATACATGCTATGATCATGCATTAACACGTACACTGATGATAACATGTAATAGTTGCAGTATTGACGTGCAATGACAACCAAAAAGTGCAGTTCTCCTTTAAGGGCAGGAGCAACAAATTAATAATTGATAATTGATACTCACTTCCTCTGCGCTTCTTTGACTTTTGCAGTTTTGCTAGTTTTGGACTGGGTCTGCTGCTGTGAGTTCTGTTGGGATCGGGTGCTGGAGCCGGCACTGAAAGAGGTACCTGAAGAAAAGAAAGAAAGTCATCCATCTCAATAAATGTAAAAACATTTTTTTCACTTTTAATCAGTGAGATTTAAGAATACCTGTGTCTTTTTGGGAACTTGTGGATGGTGGCACACGTGGCGGAGGCATGTTGGCCACTCCCCTCATCCGCTGGAGGACATCTTCTGAAAGCTAAAGACAATAATAGGAATAATAAGACTTGATAAACAGAAAAAACATATCACAAACAGAATGTAACATTTGAATGTGATATGAAAGGATAAATTGGTGTGTGTCTGCAGCAGTAACAATCAGTGACAACTTCAGTACTTCCTGTATTTACGTCTTCACAATAAAAGCCATCGTATGCACATAGGAAGCAGAAAGTTGTGTATATTTTTTGTAGTTTGTTGTAAAAAGCACCGTTTTCAGAAGTCCTGTGCCCTACCAGGCTTCGTTGGAAATATGGCAACTTATTTTGACACTATATCGGGATAACAAAAGTATTCATTTATATGGTAGAAGCATTAGCACTGTCGTAACTATAAACGCTTATCATTAGTGCAGCATTTGCCTTACAGTTGAAGACGTATCATTAAAAGGTGTGTTTTTGATTATAATACGAAGGGCAAAGTGAACAAAAAATACGCCGAATGTAAGAAAAAAGTCACATGCACTTACGACATAGGACGGTAATCCTACATTATTATCCAAATAAAAATAATCAAGACAGTACTTCCAAATGCTGCCTTTTCTAAGCCAAGTCCGGTCTCGACAAGCGATGGAGCTTGTCCATAAACCTGACAACCATTTGACTATTTCACATACTACCTTCATGGTTATTATAACAGTCGTTTCACCTGATATTTCTTTAGGTTTAGGCAAGCTCAAAATAGTCACTAGAACAGCATGCTACGTGCTAACAGATGCGGTTGCAGGTATAAAGTTAGCTTATCCACAAATGCTAGCAAGCTAAATTAGCATTACCTTGACTCCACGAAGAATCCTTACTCTCTCCTCGTCGTCCACACCAAAAGATACTTTTCTGGTCGTACTTTCCCCTGAACCCATGGTGAATAAAAAGCTTGACAAGAAATTAGTTATTTATTCCGTAAAGGAAAACCTGTAGTTCCTTTACTAACTTGAAATGACTGTGTCCTGCCCTGTCTTGCCTTGCCCTGCCCAATGACAGTATGGCAGCCGGAATCAGGTTGCCAGGTTGGCTGTTGTCCTCCTTCAAGAGGATATACATTTTCAAAATAAGTAAAATATAAACGTAAAGGGGGAATTAAACATATTGTTTGAAAAAGAACATTGGGTAAACATAGAAATTAATATATTTACCCTAATATTTGTTCAGTGTATATTGTTGACATTTAAATATAAGGTCGTGTTTTACTCCTACATGGCAACAATCCCGTCATGTTCATGCACTAGGTAAATACAAATATTAATATTAAATAGAAACACTTATATAAATGAATATCATTGATTTTTTTAAACATTTACTTAACTTAAATTGTATTATGCTGTATAATATACTGCATAATGTGTTGCACATTATTAATATTCACTACAGGAATTTCTCTAAAAAGCTACACATAGTAGCTCCTGAGCTACTGCACCCCAATATAACATATTATATCTAAAACAATACATACAAATACTCAATACACAAGTATCATCATCATTTTTTATTTGTTGTGTAGAAAAAAGTTCACAATTCATGTTTACATATTATTGAAAAAATAACGATTCACTATATTTACATAACTCCATTGTTTTTCATAGAAAGGAAAACAAGTGTAATCATCTGCATGAATCAAAATAGTAATACGTGTAAACAAATTATTGCCTGATTAGAATGCTATATGTAAGTGATGTTATTATGCAAGATAGCAAATTAACATTTTATTACCTTCACTGCAGCTCTACATTTTGAGTATATGACATGTTTTAGGTACCCTGACACAATAAAAGCAGGGAATATAAAACCTATGTGTATAGTTTGTGTTGTGTTCAAAGACAGAATACCACGGGGCTCATACGCTCACAGGCCACATTGGAGAGTAATCCAGGAGTCTGGTGTGTTTGAGTGAATACTGAAAGCCGGGTAAACCGCCTCTTTAAACCCAGCCTTGAATGTGTACAGATGCTCCCTCTGCCCTTTAATGCTGTGGAACATCAGGGTGCCACCTTCATAGTCCAGTGCCACCTCAATCTTCAGCGGCTGATTGACCATATCCCGAAGAACCACGCTGGACAAAGACTTGCAGGCTGTCAATTTCCCATTTTTCCACTGAAGCCGCCAGGACACGGAGTTGTGTCCCAGGCGGCTGTGGTCTCCGCGTCGTGGAATGGTTTTGTAGCATACCCCCAATGACCACATGCTGTTGGGTCCCACCTCCACAACCCACACGTGCTCGCCGCTGGAGAAGCCCTGGCTACACATGACCTGCGGGGCGCTGGTGAAACGCTCCGGGTGATCGGAGTAAGGCTGCTTGCTGGAGCTGTACTTGGCCGTGCGCTGGTCGTTGGTCAGCTGGAGGCTGGGGTGGGCCGTGCTTGAATTGAAGGTGAGCTCCAGGGGATTGAGGAGGATGCAGAGGGACTCGCAGAGGCGGGTCAGTTCCGCTTGGAAGGCATCGGTCCTGAGGCCTGCCTGCAGCTGCTTGGTGTTGAGTGGGGCTTTGGTGAGGATCTCGCAGGGGATGGTGCCTGTAACGGCCTCCTGCATCTTCTCTTCTATCGCCATAAACCTAAAATGAATACAAAACCCAATGGTTGCCATATAAGACATCTTGTGACACTTCTATTCATTCATTCATTTTCTACCGCTTTTACTCACGAGGGTTGCGGGGCATGGTACACCCTGGATTGGTGGCCAGCCAATCACAGGGCACATATAGACAAACAACCATTCACACTCACATTCATACCTATGGACAATTTGGAGTCACCAATTAACCTAGCATGTTTTTGGAATGTGGGAGGAAACCGGAATACCCGGAGAAAACCCACGAGAACATGCAAACTCCACACAGAGATGGCCGAGGGTGGGATTGAACTCATGTCTCCTAGTTGCGTGCTAACCACTCGACCGCCGTGCAGCCCTCACAAATTATTGCAGATAAACGATACTATTGTCAACATTATTTTGATAGTTCGGGCTAATTTCATACACCAGGTGAGCGTGCACTGCGGCAATTTTTGTGGGCAGCGCAGTCCGGCGTAGTGCGGTCCGGCGCAGTGCGGTCCGGCGCAGCGCAGCCCGGCGCAGTCCGGCGCAGTCCGGCGCAGCGCAATCTGGCGCAGCGCACCCACGCCTCCATCCCTCCCACTGCCGCAAGTGGCAAAGAGGGAGGAGAGAAGGCGTTAGAGGGTTAGTTTGAGCTAATTTCATACACCAGGTGAGCGTACGCTGCGGCAATTTTTGTGGGCAGTCAGGCGCAGCGCAGTCCGGCGCAGCGCAGTCCGGCGCAGCGCAGTCCGGCGCAGCGCAGTCCGGCGCAGCGCAGTCCGGCGCAGCGCAGTCCGGCGCAGCGCAGTCCGGCGCAGCGCAGTCCGGCGCAGCGCAGTCCGGCGCAGCGCAGTCCGGCGCAGCGCAGCCTCCATCCCTCCCACTGCCGCAAGTGGCAAAGAGGGAGGAGAGAAGGCGTTAGAGGGGTGAACACAGCCGAGTGTAATCTTAACCAAATTGCCTATGGACAATTTGGTGTCGCCAATTAACCTAGCATGTTTTTTGGAATGTGGGAGGAAACTGGAGTACCCGGAGAAAACCCACGCATGCACGGGGAGAACATGCAAACTCCACACAGAGATGGCTGACAGAGGAATTGAACCCTGGTCTCCTAGCTGTGAGGTCTGTGTTCTAACCACCCGACCACTGTGCAGCCTACACTTCTATTCATCTAAAAAAAATATTATTTAAATGTAAAAGTAAAAGTTTTTGTAACGCCACACAATACGTGACAATATGTGATGACAACCATAGAATCTTTATTTAAATATACAGTAAGTGACATAAGACTGTCCTGGCTGCTCAGTACAATATGACTTAATGTGGCAATAAGTCAACACTATTATTATTAGACCCTGAGATGGAACAATGACATATCATTAAATAAAAAATAGTACCTGCTTATGAAGACGCATGTGTCCGTCACTTCAAGAACCTCAGCTGCATTTTGCTGTGCGTCCACTAGTAGCTGCTGTTTCTCCTCCAGAGCACTCAGTCCCAACTGCCAGCTCTTCCTGCGCTGACCTTGCTCCTCCTCCAAAAGCTTGTGCAATCTCTCCCTGTACCTGAATGGAGCACCCAGACAAAGGAAGAGAAAAATTTATTAATTTTACACATTTCATAAATTATAGTTGGGGGGGTCCATTCAGCTATTTGATAGTGTTATTGTTCAATCAACCTTTAGTCCGTCCACATTTCACATTAAACAAAAAACTACTGATCCAATTGAGTGACATATGTATAAGCCAAGAATTAGGAATCTAGTACACCTTTATGGTTCCGGCATATGCTGGAGCCTATCCCAGCTGGGTAGGGTACACCCTGGACAGGTCACATATCACACACAATCACATTCATACCTATGGACAAATGTCATTGTCGGACACACTTTGTCGGACACACAGTTGGTGTGGTGGAACTGAGGAGAAGCTGAACATGTGGCAACCTCGCCTGCTCAAGGATGAGCACTCATTGTCGGACACACTTTGTCAGTTGTTGGTGCGTACAGTACGTAACGCGCAGTTTGTCCAAAATAAATGCACTTTTCCTGGCGAGACCGTGCTGCTTCTCGCTCCAGCAACAATTTGGTGACTATTTCACGAGGATAAGTGGCATAGAAAATGGATGTACAGCAGAGTTAAACTGGCAACATCTGCCTATCTATTTATTATGTCATTTTCCATGAACCAGAAAGCCTGGTTGTGACAGTGTGTGTGTCTAGTTACGTAACTTTTAATGCTTCGTCATTTCTTTTGACTTGATAATAGGGCAATTTGTTTTTATTTTCATCCTCGTAATGTCGTCCTCACATTGACAAGCACACGTGTCTCAGTGAAAGCCACGTGAAACCAATGAGACCTCAATGATCTTGGCATGAAATGCAGATGAACCAGCCGTCTGACAACAAATGACTGACACCGGTTCAGTGATTGGCATGTGTTCTGTTACAGTCACTGCCTGGACCTGCTTTTCAAGTCTGGAGGCACAAAGTGAAAGTATCTCCTGTTGTGATAAAGCTGTATCTAACTGGCACAGGTAACCGACTGCATGGGAAGATAGAAGTTCAAAATACTATAGAAATATGATTTATATTCATTCATTCATTCATTTTCTACCGCTTATCCTCACAAGGGTTGCAGGGGGTGCTGGAGCTTATCCCGGCTGTCTTCAGGCGAGAGGCGGGGTACACCCTGGAATGGTGGCCAGCCAATCACAGATGTATTATATCACTATATAAAAATACTTAACAAATTAATTATAGTATAGGTTGCACGGTGTTCGAGTGGTTAGCACGCAAGCCTCACAGCTGCTAGGACACCCGCATTCAATTCCACCCTTGGCCATCTTTGTGTGGAGTTTGCAGGTTCTCCCCGTGCATGCATGGGTTTTCTCCGGGTACTCCGGTTTCCTCCCACATTCCAAAAACATGCTAGGTTAATTGGCGACTCCAAATTGTCCATAGGTATGAATGTGAGTGTGAATGGTTGTTTGTCTATATGTGCCCTGTGATTGGCTGGCCACCAGTCCAGGGTAGGCTCCAGCACCCCCTACGACCCTCGTGAGGAGAAGCAGTAGAAAATGAATGAATGAATTATAGTATAGGCTGCACGGTGGACGAGTGGTTAGCACGCAGGCCTCACAGCTAGGAGACCCACGTTCAATTCCAACCTCAAAGACAGCTGGGATAGGCTCCAGCACCCACCATGACCCTCGTGAGAATAAATGAATGAATGAATTATAATAGACATGATAATGAAAAATCTGGACGCTAAGACTTGGTAGAGAAACTGAAAAATAACTTGACAGCTTTAAAAAGTAAGTGAAAATAACAACAAAGAGGCCCAAACACTACATGCTGTTGGTGAAAACATGCTAGCACTATTTATATCTTTATGTTCTCTTTGACATATGTCTGCAACATTACCCGTCCACCAGTGCGGCCATGGCGTCCACCAATGTGGCGGCCCTGTTGACCAGTTTGTCGCCGATAGCCACAGACTGTCCCTGCTCCTCTTTTGCCTTCTGTATGAGAAAGTCCGTCATCTTCAGCTTACCGGAAACCACCTGCACACATTTAATGTATGTGTCACTCATGGAATAAAAACTCAAATACAAAAAAGTCGAACTGGATATGCTATTCTGGTAACAAGTAAGGATAATTCATAATACCAACTACAGAGATTTTATTTCTAAAATCACAAATACTTAAACTTGCTGATATGGTTAATGTTCAAACTGCTAAAATAATGCATAAGGCTAAAAATAAACAATTACCTAAAAATGTCATCCAATACTTCTCTACAAGAGAGGAGAAATATGATCTCAGGGAAGAACTACATTTTGAAACACTTATATGCTAGGACTACGTTAAAAAGCCATAGCATTTCAGTATGTGGAATCAAACTATGGAATGGATTGAGTAAGGAACTCAAACAATGCACAACGATGAGCCAATTCAAGAAACAATGAGTATATATATATATATATATATATATATATATATATATATATATATATATATATATATATATATATATATATATATATATATATATACACACACACTCATATATCACTATATTGACACTTACTATGGTACCCATTATGTCATTGTATGGTCATATCACCTCCTACTTTGGTACGTGACAAAAAATTAAATAAAAGTAAAATAAAGTAAAAAAAAACTTAAACTATATTAGGAAAGCAGGAAGTGAACAAATGTAACAGTTACTGATTGTAAAAGTACCAGATGGAGGGGTAGGATTTAATAAGCTTTGCTTCTTCCTACTCCTTTTGGACATGTGGAACTGTGAACTGATTATGTGATGCATTCAATTGTAATCTGATACATGGGTGAAAAATCAACACTATTCAGGGTTGCAGGTTCTACTATAGCAACAGTAACAACAGTCTAGTTAGTTAATCCCTAATGCATTACTTCCATTCCTATGCTATGATATCCAACAATTGTACTGTACATAAATAAGAAGTGTGCTTGTGTGGTTTATTGGGGACTTGGAGAAGAGACAGACAGGAAGTGACATCGAGGGTTCGAACAAGTTTCTGTAGGTTGCGGCCGCAACAGTAGCCTGTGTTTTTATTCGCGATCATTAAGCCTGCGGTGACATAATTCAAACCTGTTCTTCCAGCAACAATCTGGTTAGAGTTTACATTACAGTAACACTACAACTTCATTGTCCATGAATGCATCTTTTGAATGCCTTGTTGATTATTGACTAATCAACAACATAAGTCTTATGTCTAAATATGATTTATATGGAAAAAAAAACAATGATGTCAAGAAACATAATGAGTAGATAAAGGTCAGAGG
This sequence comes from Doryrhamphus excisus, assembly GCF_030265055.1. Taxonomy (NCBI): domain Eukaryota; kingdom Metazoa; phylum Chordata; class Actinopteri; order Syngnathiformes; family Syngnathidae; genus Doryrhamphus; species Doryrhamphus excisus. The sequence continues at coordinate 13,754,714 of NC_080475.1, read as the reverse complement.
TCTACCTTGGTGCGGATCTCCAAGGCATGTCTCATCTCTTCCTCAGCAACCCCGAAGGTAAGAACGTCATGGTTGTGGTGTTGACCCTCCATGAGACACTTGGAGCACAGCAAGGTCATATCGGTGGAGCAGAAGTACTCCAGGGGACGCCCGTGGGTGTCACAGCACTTCACCTCCAACTTTGGGCTCTGAGCTTCACTCTTCACTTCGTGAGAAACATCACCAGTCGGATCGTCGGAATCTTTCACCTGCGTCTTCTCGTTCTCCTGTTGAGGGCTCAGCTTAGATGAGGCTGCTAGGTAACCCTCGACGATGCTGCTCAGTTTGAAGTTCTTCTGGAGGCATTGAACACCCGGAAACTCCATGCGACACTCCGGGCATCGCAAGACCGCATCGCTTTGTTCTGCTTTGCCTGTGGACTGGGAGATACAGGCCTGGCAGTAATTGTGGCCGCAGGGGAGAGCGACGGGGTCCGAGTAGATCTGAAGGCAGATGGCACAACTAAGCTCATAGGCCAGCAGCTCTTCTGGCTTGGAAACACTCATGATGAAGAAGAATAATATTCTTGTTTCTATGTTTCTCTATTCAGAACCTAGGAAGACTCATCCTAATCCACTTTGTCTCTCCTCTTGAGTCCTGGCAAGGCTGTGGGTGACAATAAAATGAGAAAGCCAGTCGGTGTACAACATGCTTGCCAGGAAGAACAGCATTCCTTTCACACAGGCTGTTTGCCGAGCAACGGGAAATCCATCACAACATGAGGGTTGTTGATGGTCAAAATATGCAACAGTTATTGTACTCTTTACTAACTGCGCTTTTTCCATGACCTAAAATAACCTTAACTTCACAGGGTACAAAATTTGCACGGTGGTCGAGTGGTTAGCGTGCAGGCCTCACAGTTAGGAGACCCGAGTTCAATTCCACCCAGAGTTTGCATGTTCTCCCCGTGCATGCATGGGTTTTCTCCGGGTACTCCGGTTTCCTCCCACATTCCAAAAACATGCTAGGTTAATTGGCGACTCCAAATAGGAGTCCATAGGTATGAATGTGAGTGTGAATGGTTGTTTGTCTATATGTGCCCTGTGATTGGCTGGCGACCAGTCCAGGGTGTACCCCGCCTCTCGCCCTCACCCTCGTGAGGATAAGTGGTAGAAAATGAATGAATGAACCTACTAAAACAACTCAACATACTCCATTATTGGAACGTGCGACACCTCCATATATGGAGGTGTCGCACGGTCATTAGCATGTTAGCAACATAGTCAGGAGGTCATGAAGACCCGGGTTCGAATCTCCGCTCCGACATCTCCATCGGTATGAATGTGAGTGTGTATTGTCCGATTGGCTGGCAACCAGTCCAATCGCCCAAATTCAGCTGGGATAGGCTCCAGCATGATGGACTGTGCATGCTTGACTGTAGTGTCGGTAAGACACAATTATCTCTATGATATGTGTTATTGTTCTTAGATTCGATTAGGTTGTACTATACTCATTTAAATGTTTCAGCAGAAGAAAGTCACAAAAAGAATAATATACCAAATACCTATCCAAAAAAGGAAACAATCTACTATGAGTTTTAAAAAAATTAAAATAAAATGTAAAAATTAAAAACAATTTTTTTAATATTTTTTTTTATTAAATAAAATAAAAATGTATATTTTTTTTAAATCTTAAACTATATTGGGAAAGCAGGAAGTGAACAAATATAACAGTTACTGATTGTAAAAGTACCAGATGGAGGGGTAGGATTTAATAAGCTTTGCTTCTTCCTACTCCTTTTGGACATGTGGAACTGTGAACTGATTATGGGATGCATTCAATTGTAATCTGATGCATGTTCAAATGAAATTAAACCATTACCATTACGATTTTATTTGTAGCCAGGAGCTGCCGGTATGGGAAAACTGGGCACACAGTAAATGTGGGAATCTGCTTTTGTAAACAGTTGAATCCCATGCACTATACCTGTACCACGACACCTGCACGTTTGACTCATGTTGAGTGTAAACACAGCAATAATACCCCCCTTTTGCTTCCATTTTTCCATCAGAAAGTCACTTCTAGTTGTCCCTAACCCCTTAAAATACTTTATAAATGATCTCCAAAGTCCAAAAATATTAACGGAGAAGTCATACGTACCGAGTGTCAGTAATGACACAACACATTAATGAGCCATGACATGACGGTACATTACCTTCAACCACGGCATGTTCGACACGATACACTGAAAAGAAGTTCTCGTCCTGTTCCGTGTGGAAAAAGTGAGTTTTTGTCTTCTTACTTTGTCTTTCTTTCCCAACGCCGTTTGAAAACCTTTCTTAAATTCAGAATAAGTCAATTGGAGGCTAACTAGTTAGCTTGCTAGCATCCATTCATTGTTGAAGTGTAAACAAAGAATAATAGCAGAGTAAAGATGACTACATGGCTGTAATTATATAACAAAAAGTATTTAGAAAGTCCTAAACAGGTTTTATAATTAACCGCAATATAAACGATGCAAATGCTTGACTAAATATGAATGATTAGCATTACACATTCACATAATTTCTGTCCATTTCATTGGACAGTGGTGCATACAGTATTTGTGTGTACATAACATTGGAGATATGAGACATGGCGGTGATGAGGGAAATTTTCGATGTTATGTAAGAGTTGAAAGCAGGTCAGAAATGTGATGGCATTGTAAGGTTTGAGATTGAGATAAACAAAAGGCCTTATCCATCCATCAAGACTACTTATATAGGGGGCTGGTGCAGTTAAGCTAGTACATAAGAGTATGTTCTAGTGCTAGTCAGCACTTGAGTAGCGGGGGGGGGGGGGGGGGGGGCAGTTGCACGAACTGTATTTATTTGTTTTATTGTTTTATAAGTTCTTATCTTGGCACATTATTGCAGGATTAACATGAACATCTGCAGGCTCGTTGCTGGCACTTCCAGGCACCTCCAGGACCTGGGGGTTGCTGGGGGTCTCTGATCAGGGTCATGGGAACATTCCCTCTTCAGCACATTCAAACACTTTCTATTGTCTAAGCAAATGGATATAAGGGTGATAACAAACACTATAATAATTGTATGTACATTTTATTTTATTTTAACAAGGTGAAGGAGCAATAAAGGTTTTCCACCAAACATAAACCTGGACGTACAAAAGAAGCTTACAAAATAAGATGGATATACTTGGGGATAGCATGAAGAGAATCGAACAAATTCAATGGCTTTTTCCACTTTTCTGACCTATAAATGTAGTTAGAATGTTGTATTCTTGTGTTAAACCATGCCAAAGTTTCAGATAATGAGGTTTGCGCATTTGGAAGTGAGCCCTGAAACACTCGGTTTCAGAGGGCGTGGTAAAACTGCCTCTTTGTGATGTCACAGAGGGACGGACTTCCTTATATATAAACTGTCTGCCCTGCCCCAAGCTCTGATACTCTGTTTACGAAACAAGCTCAGGCAGAAGTTATTGTATTTGGTCGATCCCAGCAAGAGGGTCTGCACGCAGGCCTCAAAGCTAGGACACCCGAGTTCAATTCCACCCTCAGCCATCTCTGTGTGGAGTTTGCATGTTCTCCCCGTGCATGCGTGGGTTTTCTCCGGGTACTCCGGTTTCCTCCCACATTCCAAAAACATGCTAGGTTAATTGGCGACTCCAAATTGTCCATAGGTATGAATGTGAGTGTGAATGGTTGTTTGTCTATATGTGCATTGTGATTGGCTGACCACCAGTCCAGGGTAGTACCCCACCTCTTGCCCAGCACTCCCCCCCCCCCCCCTCGACCCTCGTGAGGATAAGCGGTACAAAATGAATGAATGACCCCCTCACGTATGCAAATATCATGGCAAACAGAAAGCAAGTTGTTCTTTTCTTGTTGGATCATTTATGGGTTGACTCACACTCAGATGTTTTCCACATAGTCATGAACAACCTGCCTTATCCAAAAACCAAAACAAAGCATCTTTGATGGTGCTGATATTCAAAAATACACAAAACCCTATGCGGAGGTGTGCTGACTCTGCCGCTCGTCACCCAGACATTTGTACAGGAGTCCATGTTGGATGAATGTAAGATTATAAAGTCTCCCTTTGAGCTCTTTTTTTGCTTACATCTCTGATTGGACCACAGTAGTGCGGTGCTGAGCCAGCTCCTTCTTCACTCCAAGGCCTATGATTAGAGCCAAGTCGCTGCCACTGGAAGAAAACACAGCTCTGTGTTGTTTCTTATAGTTGTTATTCCAAGGACATTTTGTACCTTTATCTTTAAAAACATTATAATTATCAGCTTTGTTTCTTAAATTAGCTTAAAAAACCCACTAGAAAATGTTTTTTCTAACTACTACTACTGGCTTCATATTTGTAATTTTAATATTTGTCCACCAGACTGCACTACTGTCTGAAAAGACAGTTAGCAAAACTGGAGGTAGCAGAGATAAGGATGCTGAGGTTCTCAATGGGAGTGACCAGGATGGATAGGATCAGGAACAAGTACATCAAAGAGACATTACATGTTAGATTCCTTGGAGATAACATCAGAGAGAGGCCGGACTTATATATACACACGCTTATATAAATGTTGGTAGGCTAATATTTTTGTCATTAGATCAAGGTCTGTGAGTGATTTTTAGGAACCTCTTAAGGGTTAAAGAACATCATCGTGCAGCTATACTTAGTAAGAGAAATATAAAGGAGAAAGGGGTGAGAAAGAGCAAGCAAGGATGTGTAGCATGGGGGGGGGGGCGGCTTAGAGAGGGGCAAATCTGGAACCAATAAAGCCGGGAAGCCTCCACGGCGACGTCATTGAGGTTTGATTTGGTTTGGCTCTACCAGACACCTTCTCCCTTTGATCACGGTACTCCATAGTTTAGGATTCCTGCAGTGCTCCACACCAATCAGTGAATCACATGGGCGGTCCGACGAGCTTTCCAATGTCCCCTCCCAGATTGAAGTTTCTGTTGGATCACACGCAAGCTGGAGGACGACCAATGCGGTGTGACGCTGGGGAGAGATGACTAGCTGGCTGACTGTAGATGAAGGACAAGTCTTTGAATTGGATAAACGGTAGCTTGAAGACCAGAAAAAGACGAAACTGAATACAAGACAGAACGGGAGGAAAGTCAACTCTAACTTGGAAAAGAAGTATGAGAGAGGAGCAACAGACTAGTAGTGATCCTCCATCGGGAGAGGAGAACACAGGAAAACCACCTTCCAATGCCTGCCCGGTCCTTGTAGCAACACCTGGACTCGGCAGACGGAAACGAAGCACCGGAAAACCTCCGGCAGACGACTCTACCACTCCAACAATCGACCCTGTAGATGAGGTCTACATTTACGCTCCCAAAAAAATCAAAAGCAGCCCTCAGCATCAGCTTTGTTCTTCAGGACCGTGCATTTCCCCAGTTCCAGGTCCGAGTCCTGGCGATTTGACGTCTCTGGAGGACCCTCACGGCCAAAGAGTGATCGCCAACATCCGCGAACGGCAGAGAACGCAATCCCTCAATGAGGCCTTCGCGTCCTTGAGGAAAATTATCCCCACGCTCCCATCGGACAAGCTCAGCAAGATCCAGACCTTGAAGCTAGCGTCACGCTACATTGACTTCCTGTACCAGGTCCTACAGAGTGACGAGATGGACTCCAAGCTGAGCGGGTGTAACTACCTTGCCCATGATAGGCTGAGTTACGCCTTCTCTGTGTGGAGGATGGAAGGAACCTGGTCCACCATGTCTGCTGGACATTAGTCTTTCATCTTCAACAATGGACAGAATCACATGGGGTCACGTTTAAAATGGACTCATCCATCTCAGGTTACATCATTGGCTCAATGTTGAGGCAAAGACTTTGGATGAGAAGCTTTTGGACTGTTATCTGCTTTTGAACCTTAGAATAGTTCATTGTTGTTAAGTCTTCTGTTGGTCTCGAAGAGCTGATGTCTCCCTTTTGGATCTCTTGACTTCTTTGGGTAACAAAGTTTGACCCTTAGTTCCACCATCAGCAGCACCTTGAGCACCATCATCAATGTAGGTATGCATTCTTATGTTTCTTTCTTAACTACAGACATATAGAGAATCTTTCACTTGTTTTTTTTCCATGAAATCATCATCTAGACCAGGGGTCTCAAACTCAATTTACTTGGGGGCCACTGGAGCTAGGGTCTGGGCAAGGCTGGACCGCATCAGGTTTTCCACAAAAAAAACCAGCGCTTTTTTAAAAACAGAAAAATGAATAAACTTTGCTTTTGTTCCGATTTTCTACAAGAAAAGCTCTGAAAACATTCCACTGTTCTCAAATATCTTAATTTTTATTTTTCTGCACAAAATAAGATGAAAAATAAATAAACAAATCAAGAATAAAGATAATCAATCAATCAGTAATAAATAAATATAATAATAATAATAATAAAACGGCAAATAATAAAACCTAAGAAACGACATATAGTTGGTGGGTAGACAAATTATTTTTTTCAGATTAAAATTAACAAAGAATTATTAGAGCCCTGTAGACATGACAAAACACGACTATAGTCACATTTATACTTTTTTTTAATTTACATATTGCGCAACTGCAGGGTCTTGAGACACATGCTAACTCCCAAACTAGAGAGCTAGCGACCTAAACGGTAGCCTTCAAGTTATTTCCTTTAATCTTAAATAGCCAAAAACTTACCACTTCCACACGGATAGGGAGGATAACTATTAACAGTTATTTAACCTTTAACATGAACATTAATCAAACGTAATAATTTTTTCTGGGTACATGATACCATACAGCATCCATATCAAACTTGCGCGGGCCGCACTAACATTAAACTTTCATATCAAGGCGGGGGCCTCAAACTAATGTCCTGCGGGCCACATTTGGCCCGCGGGCCGCGTGTTTGAGACCCCTGATCTAGCGAATCTTTGACTCATGTCCAGCTCCTGTCAGATAAAATAAAAAAACAAGATCAAGGCATTAGCGCTGCCTAATGAAATCAAGCTCCGAATCATAGACGACGCCATCAAAGGAGAACGCTGATGTGGGGCGGTGGACTCTGAACATTGATGTGGGAATGGGGGTGCGAGGGGCACCCATAAAGCACCGGGAGTGATGGAGGAGGTGAAAGCTGATTTATGCAGCACACATGGATAGGTGTGCCCCCCCTTACTGCCCACCTCACATACACACTAATGCTGACTTTGATTCAACTATTTCCTTGACAATTCCCGCTTAACCCATGCCCACTTCCGGTGTATGCCCCGCCCATTACGAGTATGCCATAAAGTTACTGTCAAGTGTTGAATGGTACCTATTATTATATTATATTATATTATATTATATTATATGGGACTCCTATAGAGCAGCTACACACAATAACCTGCACATAAAACTTTCTAGATCTTCCAGAATATACACCTATTCCAGTTGTATTTTTTTGCCAAAACGGTCTGTTTTTATTCATTCCATACACGGCCCTCAAGGGCGCTCATTGTCGGACACACTTTGTCAGAGGTACCGTTAGCTCTGCCTGAGCTAACTTGTACCTGAGCTTATTTTGTAAACAGAGTAGCAGAGCTTGAGGGAGGGCTTATATGGACATCTGCTCCTCTGTGACATCACAAAGGGGCAGTTTTACCACGCCTTCTGAAACCAAGCGTTTTGAGCCATCTGAAACTTCTTTCTGGGCTCACTTCTAAATGCACAAATGCTCATTATCTGAAACTTTGGCATCAATTAACACAGTAATACAACATTCTAACTACATTTATAGGTCAGAAAAGTGCAAAAAGCATAATAGTTCCCCTTTAAAGTATTTTTGCTGTCTGCCTTTCCCTTCCACACAGGTGCTGTCCCGCCTCTGAAATTTCTGAATCAACTTTGACCCTTCATTCATTGTTGGTACCTTTCACACTGACCTGCGATGCATGAATAAAGGCTCAACACAGGTACTTAAATATAAACTTAAAGACCGCCTGTGTGAAAGGGGCTTTAGTTCACTGTCCAACTGAAAATATGAAGATTTTCCTGCATAAAAACAACCATCCTACACTACATAATGTGAACTTCTTATGTGCCTTCTTATCACCTTTTACTTTGGTAAATCCAACTTTACTCCAATATTTCCACAATTTAATGTCTTTCTCTTTCTTTGCAGTGTTGTTGTCTGCGCCATGCCGCCATTTTGACCATTCTGGTCATGTGGACTTTGGAAAAGAGAACTGTCTAGAATATCACTGATAAGAAAGAAGTGGACCAAAGACGTGAGGAATATGCATGTTATGCTATATTTGGGACAAATGTGTTTACAGAGACAAATATCATTCTATCACAATCTGTCTTTATAAATAAAGTTCAGTTCAAATTCTATGTCTCGAGTCTCTTGTTAAAGTTCACCCATATTTAATGAGGTCTGCACGCCTTCCTTTGCCTGGTCAGTGAGGAACACTGACACACATCCAAAAAGAACATTCTAGAATGTGCAATTAAAAAGCGCTATGGGGTATTTTATAGCCTTGGAACCTTTTAGAGGTGCTTTTCATTGTTTTGGCTCTGAATACAGTCATTAAAAAGTGTGGGGGGGGGGGGGGGGGGTAAAAGGAGAAAATCACAAATGCAACATGGAGGTTAAAATTAGATTTTAAGCATGCTGTTGAACATTTAAATAGTGTTCTCCGTTGGAAGTGTTGTTGTAATTGATTTTTGTAGTGCTTTTTTTTACAGAGTAAAAACGATTTTACAATCCGAGCCTGGCTCTTTAAGAAGAAATGCATTGTGGGAAGACCCTCTCTCTTCCTTACCTTCAATTGTCTTCTGCGTCCTGATTGGCTGCAGTCTACTGTCAATCCCCTTCGGCGCCGCCCTGGCATGTCTCCTGTGTCATCGCTGGCTATGCTAGCTTGCTGTCTTTGTACCTAATGTAGTGGCCAGTAAATACTTTCCGTATATTGCTAACTGAAAACTAATACAATTCTTACAGTACAGGTAGCACGCCTGTTTTATAATGAGTTCATGGAATAAGACAAAATCACATTTCACAGGGAAAAGCGGTAACGCTAACCCAAGTGAATTGTTGTGTACCGCGCATGTTACGGAACAAGTTTAACAAGTTACTTTAGATTAAAAAAAAAAAAAAACAAAAGACTGTAGAAAACCTAAAAAAAAGTGGAGGAATTGTGTTAATCTTCAAGCTAATTAAAGTTAAATTTCACAATTGCTCCGTGTCCTGTTTACATGAATGAGGCACAGCTGAAGCGTCGAGAAAGAGAGAGAGAGGGGGGCGGTCGCTGTGTGTGACTGGCCAATCAGAGAGGTTGGAGAATGAATACATAATGAGCATAGTGAGCACCCCCCCACCACAATAACGTAGTTGTTTCCAAAAGGTATTTCTTTTTAATCTAAAAGGAAAAGACAACAACAAAAATAGTACAAAATAGAACATCTTTCTATACATACATATTGGTAGGAAAAAAGATTGACAAAACACGTACAGGTCATTAGCAAAGAGTAGCATGAATTCAGTACAGTATTACTTTAAGTCCAGTTAGTTAATTAAGAAAAAAGTTACCAATACACAACAACAAAGTGTGTATTTTGGTCTTTGGAGCTTTCTATTTACGGTATTTATGTACACAGTGTATTTTCTTAAAAGGAGAGTACACACTCATGACATCATTCAGTAAAAGGCAACAATTAGGAGTATTTGCATCATGAAACAATGAGCACACACACACACATATCAGGACTGCACATACACTACTCCATAGTAAGTGTACATGCAAACAAAACACACACAATCATACACTTACTTCATGGACACACTTGTCCAGAGTCACATGTTTAAATGCTGTCATGTGAAGAATAAAAAATGTTTCCTTCTATTGTTGGACAAGTAACACATGGGAGTCTACTGCATTAAACATGTCAATAGAAGCCATATTTCCTTAAAGTAACATTACTGTTTCACTTTATACTCATAGAATTTTAATTATGGTTAAAATTGGAGAAAAATTGAAGCAAAACAAATCCCCTGAGGTGACACAAATCAGGACTTAAGTCGTAAAAAGGACAATTCTGGTTACAAAGTAAACATTGTAGCAGAAAAGTTCATAACAAAACAATTTGGCTAGGATTTTGCATATTAAATGACATCAGATTTAACCGGGAGCTTTAAGGCAACTCGGCTTCACGTGGACGAGTAGAAAGTACAACAAGGTGAATTTAATAGGACGTCACACAAACAGTGGAACCCTTGCAGCTATTTATGGGAACACAGATTCACTTTTTGAAATCCTTACTTTTATATACTAGAATGAACTGCTGCACCAAAATAGTACATTCATGGAACATGGTATGCTAGAAGTAACCACAACAATAATAATATGATGATATATAAGTGCTTTGATGGCGCTGGAATAGTAATGACCGAGATTGCTATGTTGCTGGAATTCAAAAATAACAAACAATTAGCATTAATGAGGACATCGAATGACTTTGACTGCGCCAGAATAGTAATGGCTGATTAAACAGGGGTGTGATGTCTATTTTTCATTCATTCATTTTCTACTGCTTATCCTTACAAGGGTTGCAAGGGGTGCTGGAGCCTATCCCAGCTGTCTTTGGACGAGAGGCAGGGTACACCCTGGACTGGTCGCCAGAAACCCAATCACAGGGCACATATAGACAAACAACCATTCACACTCACATTCATACCTATGGACAATTTGGAGTCGCTAATTAACCTAGCATATTTTTGGAATGTGGGAGGAAACCGGAGTACCCGCAGAAAACCCACGCATGCACCGGGGAGAACATGCAAACTCCACACAGAGATGGCCCGAGGGTGGAATTGAACTGTGAGGCCTGCGTGCTAACCACTCGACCGCCGTGCAGCTTATACTATAATTCATTCATTCATTTTCTACCGCTTTTCCTCACGAGGGTCGCGGGGGGTGCTGGAGCCTATCCCAGCTGTCTTTGGACGAGAGGCAGGGTACACCCTGGACTGGTCGCCAGAAACCCAATCACAGGGCACATATAGACAAACAACCATTCACACTCACATTCATACCTATGGACAATTGGAGTTGCTAATTAACCTAGCATGTTTTTGGAATGTGGGAGGAAACCGGAGTACCCGGAGAAAACCCACGCACGAACAAGCGGAGAATCGAACCCATATGCCGATACTGTGCTTATACTCTTTATACTATACTATAATTAATTTGTTAAATATTTCTATACAGTAATATAATACATCTGTGATTGGCTGGCGACCAGTGCAGGGTGTACCCTAAAGGGTGGAATCAAACTCTGGTCTCCTAGCTGTGTGGCGTGCACGCTAACCAGTCGGCCGTGTGTCTATTTTTAATAAAAAAAAATTTCAATAGCACCTTATTAGTAATGATTAGTAATAAATACCTATGACACCACAGCAGAAGTACTTGGATAGTAATTGATTTAGCATGAAAACTATTTTAACAGGGCAGTTCACTTTCGATATCCACTGTATTTTGCAACAAAAAGGCTATTTTTATATATTTTTAATAACAAAAGTACACCGGACTGATACTAATTGAGTGCAGTGAACACATTCTTGTGCAAAATCCTACTAAAAATTGTTGCGAGTGCAGTATTAAGTCTCCCTGATGCAAGGAATGTAACAGGTTTTTTCTGATGTACATGATGATGATGATGATGATGATGATGATGATGATGATACGTGAACAGCGCACGGTGAAATATGAAGCATAGTTTGCAAGACTCAATTCAGTCTAAACAACACGACACAAATACCAATCCACAGGTTTAAATCCCTAGCCTATATCCATCATATTAAAGCACTTTGCTGGGTGATGTCATGCGTCCAAGTGCATTGTTCAACTTGATTGCTATGTATCGAATAGTCACAGTGGTGGCGCTACGGAATGAACTATTTATAGCAAAAATATGAGTGGTATATTATAAAATGCTGCTTTTCTTTATGGGATGTTCAATTCTACAGTATCTTGGTCCAAAAGTGTAAAAAGTGAAGTCCATCTAAGATTGCAATGAGGACCTTTGGAATCTCTTACACTTCACATTAAGGAATGAAAAGTGCAATCAAGCAATACATTTGTATCCACAGTTATCATTGTCTCATAGTGGTTAACATACATTAAATACACTGTTTTGCCATTGATTATTTTCTTATGTGTGTGTCTGCGTGTTTTCACCTGTCAAGAGTTGTTTCAAAAAATACGTTTTTTTTTAGAGGCAAGGTGGCACGAGGGAAGGAATCCAAAAATCCTTGGTCCCAACGCTAAGGCAAAGTTGAGGCAAAGAGAGAGACAGCATCTGCAACATAGTGCTTCAAACATCGTCGTACTGTACAAAAGATACAATTCATTGTCAGTCAAAAAGTCCATATTTAAAAATAAAAAAAAAACTGTTGTTCTTTGGTGAGGTTTCATAAGGTTACCGCTGAATGGTTCCCAGCATTGAGGTGCTTGTATTATATCATCAAATGCAAAGACTAAAGGCAGGTGGGGTGGATGCTTTGTGAGCAGTGCTGGAGGTCCAGTGCTACACGAGGGGGAGGGGGGTTCCTGTCCTGGAGGTGAGCTGAGTGATGTGATCGGTGGTCACATGGAGTCATTGTCATGCTCCATTGGCTCATCTGGAAGGCTATCACAAACACACAAAACGCCTTAATCAGGGCTCTATATTAAAAACAAAAATGACTTGCCAATGGGGAATCCTTAGGTGCCATAATGATATCATCTAATTTTTGTGACATCGCATTAAAATCTCAAATAAAGATTAAATAATTATCATTTCTTGTGGTTGTTTTCTTACATAGATCATGACGTTGCATGGAAATCTGGATTGTCAAGAGACTTCTAGGCACTTTGCCTTGATAAATAAAGTACATTCATGATTGAATAAACATTGTGCTTATTAAACAATAAATTATTATGGGCTTGCCCAGCCATTACAAGCCCCATAGACAGCTGCAAAGCAGCAGTCTATGATGTCATGATGTGGGGACACTGTGGGACTGCTTTAATACTTTTGGGACTTGAAGCTATCTTGCTAGGTGCTATCATGGTAGCCGTTAGCATGTTAGCATTTAAGCTAATTTACTCACGTCTAAAGGCATATACACACATGGCATGATGCAGGAAGGGTTATCCGCCAACTTTGGCAGTTTCTAAACTTGAGGCCCTCTTGCTCGGTGCTATCATGGTAGCCGTTAGCATGTTAGCATTTAAGCTAATTTACTCATGTCTAAAGGCATATACACACATGGCATGATGCAGGGAGGTTATCCGCCAACCTTGGCAGTTTCTAAACTTGAGGCCCTCTTGTTAGCTGCTAGCATGGTAGCCCTTAGCATGTTAGCATTTAAACTAATTCACTCATGTGTAAAGGCAAATACACACATGGCATGATGTAGGGAAGTTAAAGGACAAGCTTGGCACTTTCTAAACTCGAGGCTCTCTTGCTAAGTGCTAGCATGGTAGGCGTTAGCATGTTAGCATTTAAGCTAATTTACTCATGTCTCAAGGCAAACACCCATATGGCATGATGTAGGGAAGTTATAGGACAACTTTGGCACTTTCTAAACTTGAGGCTCTCTTGCTAGGTGCTAGCACGATGACTGTTAGCATGTTAGCATTTAAGCTAATTTACTTATGTTTAAAGGCAACTACACACATGGCATGATGTGGAGACACTGTGTGACTGCTTTAACACTTTTGGGACTTGAAGCTATCTTGCTAGGTGCTATCATGGTAGCCGTTAGCATGTTAGCATTTTAGCTAATTTACTCATGTCTAAAGGCAAATACACACATGGCATGATGTGGGGACACTATGGGACTGCCCCAAACTTTTCGGGACCTGAGGCTGTCTTGCTAGGTGCTAGCATGGTAGCCGTTAGCATGTTAGCATTTAAGCTAATTTACTCATGTCTAAAGGCAAATAGACACATGGCATGACGTGGGGACACTATGGGACTGCATCAACCTTTTCAGTACTTGAGACTTTCTTGCTAGGTGCTAGCACGATAGCTGTTGGTACACCGGGCCCGAGGTTCACGGCACAGGTGGCAAGCCCATCAAAATTTCCGCTGGAATTTTCTAGTTGATTTTAAAATTGTCACAGCAAAGTGATTCACTCACCTGTGCCATCATTTTTTATTTGCTGCCGCTAATAAAATACTTGTTTCGGAGGCACTGTTTAATCACTTTTTGGTGTTTTTCCTTCAGAAGTTGTTGAAGAATTAGACGATGTTGGCAGGGACGCCATGATAGATGTTTTTCTAGTCAAACGATCGCTGATTGGTTGATCGCGAACAAGAACGGGTGTGGGTAAAACGCGGACTGTGGACTCCGGACACCACGGTCTAAATAAACAATTCTGATTGGTCCATTTCAAGATTTGCAAGGATTAGTTTGAAAATTACCACCGGAATTACGCAGTCCGTGTTTTACCAACACCCAACAAGAACCGCTTTTAAAAAAACTCTTCGCACTTGCCCGACGGGAATATCACTGATTGGATTTACTTGCCCGAATTTTGTTTTAACTTTCCCCGGGCCATCGGTACATCGTTATTGTCGAGCCCTGCCCTTAATCCAAATTAGGATGTTTTTTTTCAAGAATAAAAGCAACATTAATGACAATTTAAAAATGTCTCGGATTGATGAATAACCTCGCTGCTACATAATAGCGATGGGGCTAGTCCAGTCCTACCTCTTGTTGGAAAGCGCTCCCACAGAAAGTGAGGCCAGAGCATTAACAGCATCCGTTTCCTCACAGTCTCGTCTCTGTGCGGCCAGGTAGGACAGACCCACGGAAGTGCTGTAAGCCTTCACGCTCTGCCAGTATTGACCTGCAACACAAAGCACAGACCATGCAGTGGAATCAAACATATAAAATAATAAAATTGTAAAATAAATACAGTAGATAATAAAAAAAAAAACACTGCTCACTTTGTATTTGTATGACAGTCTGCAGAGATCGAATGGCGTTAGAATTTGGTTTCTGGAGCAAGACCTCTTCTGACAGTGAATCCTAAGACATTAAATATGTAAGGAACATATTTGTTCATTCAGAAAACTCCATTACCCATCATGCCCCACCTGTGCACCGAGTAGTGCACTGACGCAGGCCTCGGATGCGTCGCAGATCGCAGTGAGGTCGTGACCGCCTTCCAGCGACAAAACCAGACGGCCCCCCGCCAGGGACATCAGCTGGCGGGTCAGAAAGCTAAAACCTGGAACACACCCACACATGTTAGCATGAGTGACTGAGCTGTCCGTTTTCCAAATATTTGTCCAAGACGCATACAGTATATATAGTTTGACCTCCTGCTCCACCGTGACAACCAGCAGTCGCTATAATTATGGTCAGACATGCAGTCACAGCAGCTATGATTATCTATTAATACCACTCAGGATGCAAGGGACTAAAAATCCAAGAGTTCGGTGAAGAGCCTTGCTTACATTTGGCGGACACCTTGTATCCTCCAAGAGGTGCGGGGTTGCCCTCGGCAGCGTCAAACCCTGCTGATACCAGAACGACATCTGGGGAAAACTCCTGGGCGATGGGCATCACCACGGTCCTGCACACAATGATACACAAAGTCATTTGATGGTGCTAAAATAGTAATGGTTTAATTTCATTTGAACATGCATCAGATTACAATTGAATGCATCACATAATCAGTTCACAGTTCCACATGTCCAAAAGGAGTAGGAAGAAGCAAAGCTTATTAAATCCTACCCCTCCATCTGGTACTTTTACAATCAGTAACAGTTACATTTGTTCACTTCCTGCTTTCCTAGTATTTTTTAGTTTTGTTTTTTTTTTGAACTTTATTTTACTTTTATTTAATTTTTTGTCACGTACCAAAGTACGAGGTGATATGACCATCCAATGACATAATGTGTACCATAGTAAGTGTCAATATAGTGATATATATAGCACATCATGACTGGTTCAAGACTCTTCATCCTTGTATTTAGCAAACATCAACTGCTTGTATTGTTTCTTGAATTGGCTCATCGTTGTGCATTGTTTGAGGGTCTTACTCAATCTATTCCATAGTTTGATTCCACATACTGAAATGCTATGGCTTTTTAACGTAGTCCTAGCATATAAGTGTTTCAAATGTAGTTCTTCCCTGAGATCATATTTCTCCTCTCTTGTAGAGAAGTATTGGATGACATTTTTCGGTAATTGGTTATTTTTAGCCTTATGCATTATTTTAGCTGTTTGAAGATGAACTATATCAGCAAGTTAAAGTATTTGTGATTTTAGAAGTAAGGAGTTATATAATAAGAAGGTAACATAACTGGGGATGGATGGTGCCAGAATATTTGCCTGGATTGGTAAATAACAACAATAACAACAAAGCTGCATTCATGAGAGCATAACAGAGGTAAGAATATCCTGCAGTGCCTCTAAAACAGGGTGCAACAACATTGTTTTGATTGTCGGTGCTCGTGAAAAAAGGTTTCCATTGTACTGCAATTTTTTTTTTTTTTTTTGGGGGGGGGGGGGGGGGGGGGGGGGGGGGGGTTGGTGAGAATGGACTGGAGCCCAGCTCAGGCGGCTGAGTTCAAAGCCAGAATGAGCAAGTCTGTTCCCTATTAGAGGGCTGTCACTCTCCTCACGTCATTGACAACACAGAGGAAAAGGAGGAAAACAGTCCATCTGGGATCCATTTACCTTCATTATTCCGCCTGGGGACTATGGAGAACCCACCCGGCCCCCACCCCCACCCCCCCCTCCACCGCTAGCCTCTATATCCGTGTCTTTGTACACACACATAAACACACGACGCTGTCATGACTGCACGCAGATGGACAACATGAGCTCATACTCAAAATGGAGCGCACGCAGAGATAAATCATGCATTTCCGTACGGCAATAAACAACTTAAAGGTCACAAGGAAATGGTTTTAATGTCACATATCAGCATGTTTTTGCGGGGGTCTTGTTAAGTTTTGACCCACCTAAAGTTGATTCAAAGCATGCCGACACTCACTCGCCCCCCCCCTCATATAACCACAAAAACCAACAACCATAAAAGCCCACGCATCGAGCCCTAAAGAGAGAGCAACTAAGTACAGATTTACCCATGAAAATCGGTGCAGGCACGGCTGTACGCTTAGCATTTAGACCAGGGGTCTCAAACACGCGGCCCGTGGGCCAAATGTGGCCCGCAGGACACTAGTTTGAGGCCCCCGCCTTGATAGGAAAGTTTAATGAACCCAGAAAAAATTATTACGTTTGATTAATGTCCATGTTAAAAGGTTAAATAACTGTTAGTAGTTATCCTCCCTACCCGTGTGGAAGTGGTAAGTTTTTGGCTATTTAAGTTTAAAGGAAATAACTTGAACGCTACCGTTTAGGTCGCTAGCTCTCTAGTTTGCGAGTTAGCATGTGTCTCAAGACCCTGCAGTTGCGCAATATGTTGTAAATGTTATCAGAGCTTTTATTGTAGAAAATTGGAACCAAAGCACTGAAAAAGTTTGTATATTTTTCTGTTTTTAATAAATGCGTTTTTTTTTTTTTGTTTTGGAAAACCTGATGCGGCCCAGCCTTGCCCAGACCCTAGCTCCAGTGGCCCCCAGGTAAATTGAGTTTTAGACCCCTGATTTAGACCAAAGCTCTGTTAGTCGCCATTTGTTGGTATGAATCTGTAGACGGCGATGCGCTTTGAATATTATGGCTTCGCTTTATCACAGACCCCTTCTCCATACTAATAATGTCTCCAAGATTCCCACCCTAATTCCCTTTCCAGTAACAATGTTGTTGCCAGTTTTCATTTGAGGCTTAGGCGCTTGAAGACAACCCGTATTTGAAACTTTACTGGTGCCAACCACCAACAAATGGCGATCAATCAGCCAGCCAGTGGAGGAAGTGACGGTACACAAGAGCTGGGGACTGTTTACTGCCAAAAAGATTCTGGGGATGGGGGGGTTGGGGGGGTCTGACGCATGCTCTGCAAATGACAGGGATTATCAATTACGCACAAAGTACGTCAGAGCATTGTGAAACTAAGCTCAGTGATAAAGTGTCTTAAAAGGAAAACATGCATTTAAGTGTATCTTAAAACTGCTATTGAACCTTCTACATGGGTTAAGCATAAACAAAATGAATTTATTTGACTGTTTATAATATTGGCTAACATTGCTGGAATTATATTTTTGTCATCAGCCCATGCATTTGAACCTACAGGTAAGCTCAGATCTTCAGGCTTCACAATCTCTTACCTGAATGCAGCAAGGTACTCTGCATCCCCCATGGGAGGATCCAGTCCTCCTGTCCAGGCCACGTTCACGTTGAAGCCCTCCCCAGCGCCAGACCCGACCTAAAATAAAAAAAAAACAAAAAACGAAAATATCATTGAAATGTGCTGCATTTGTGTACATTTAAGGTGCCGGGCTGTATACACCCACCTCAACTGGTGAGCCACTGCCGGGGAAAAAGTTGCCGTGATCGTAGCGATGAAGCGACAGGTAGAGGACGCTGGGATCGTTGTAGAAAACCTCCTGCGTGCCGTTACCGTGATGAACATCCTGGCGAACATGGGCGGAACAAGAATAAATATCATTTAGGACTCAGTGTCGGGCATGTTGAATTGTACAAGTGTTTTATTTCATTTGAACATGCATCAGATTACAATTGAATGCATCCCATAATCAGTTCACAGTTCCACATGTCCAAAAGGAGTAGGAAGAAGCAAAGCTTATTAAATCCTACCCCTCCATCTGGTACTTTTACAATCAGTAACTGTTACATTTGTTCACTTCCTTGGCTCATCGTTGTGCATTGTTTGACTTCCTTACTCAATCCATTCCATAGTTTGATTCCACATACTGAAATGCTATGGCTTTTTAACGTAGTCCTAGCATATAAGTGTTTCAAATGTAGTTCTTCCCTGAGATCATATTTCTCCTCTCTTGTAGAGAAGTCGTGAATGGAACTTGGTTAAGCATGTTCCAAATAACCCCTATAACCCCCAAACAAAGGTGAGAAGATATTCTTACCCAGTCGACAATGAGGATTTTGCTGACGCTGAGCTTCTGTTGGAGCTGTTTGGCAGCGATAGCTACAGAGTTAAAGTAACAGAAACCCCTGAGGAGACAAGAACGGTGCTAAATTCAGATTTGAATACAATAAAGGATGGACTCCAGTCGGTCCTTCAAGGATGTGTTTAAGAAAATACAGTATGTTGTTGTCACTAACTTTTAAAGGGGACCAAAGGCAACAGTTCAGATAATGAGCCCTGAAAGACGTTTCGGTTGGCTTTTTTTTTAGCAAGAAGTCATCAGCTCCACCCAGCTGGTGACCTCCTTATATGGGCGAGTGGGACCAATCACAGCCGAGTAGACGTGCCCGGAAGCAGGCCGCGGGTGCAATAAGTTAAAAAGTGACATTTTGGAAATCGGGTTTCACGGTGGATGAGTGGTTAGCGTGTAGACCTAACAGCGAGGAGACCTGAGTTCAATCCCACCCTCGGCCATCTCTGTTTGCATGCGTGGGTTTTCCCCGGGTTTCCAAAAACATGGTAGGTTAATTGGCGACTCCAAATTGTCCATAGGTATGAATGTGAGTGTGAATGGTTGTTTGTCTATATGTGCCATGTGATTGGCTGACCAGTCCAGGGTGTACCCCGCCTCTTGCCCGAAGACAGCTGGGATAGGCTACAGCACCCCCCATGACCCTTGTGAGGATAAGCGGTAGAAAATGAATGAATGAATGAACACGTGAAAATAAGTCATAAGTAGGCTGCACGGTGACCCAGTGGTTAGCACACAGGCCTCACAACTAGGAGACCCGAGTTCAATTCCACCCTCGGCCATCTCTGTGTGGAGTTTGCATGTTCTCCCCGTGCATGCGTGGGTTTTCTCCGGGTACTCCCGTTTTCTCCCACATTCTAAAAACATGCTAGGTTAATTAGCGACTCCAAATTGTCCATAGGTATGAATGTGAGTGTGAATGATTGTTTGTCTATATGTGCCCTGTGATTGGCTGGCGACCAGTACAGAGTGTACCTCTCGCCCGAAGACAGCTGGGATAGGCTCCAGCACCCCCGCAACCCTTGTGAGGATAAGCGGTAGAAAATCAAGGACTGAATTTTGGAAATCCAAGGAAATGCAGCTGGAATGGGTGCAGATTCTGGAAGCTCTCAGTGTGTAGCTGCTCTTTTGGAGTCCACAACTCAATGCAAAGCGATGAAAATGAGTATAATAATAGGTCCCCTTTAAAAAGTATGACTTATATAAAGCGTAAATGACACCTACATTGGGTTGGACGGGTCAGCATGGTGCCCTGGCGGTCTGACCACAGCAAAGCCATTCTGTTTGGAAAAGGTCAAAATCACTGTCTGCCACTAGGAACCTATCACTTCCTTCTGTATATTACATAGTATATATATCAGGGTTAAACCAACAGGTGGTGCCCAACAAGGAGGTTTTCTTCCTGTCACTCACATGCACAGCAGTACTGACACACATAAAAAGACTGAAATATGACAGCATATTTTTATTCGTGATTCGGCATTGGTGTCACGATCAATTTTACTTGTGGGAAAACCAGTGTATTCGTTTTTTTTTTGTTCCCCACTGAACAAAAAAAAAACATTCATGAATAATTCAGCGCCCCCTTCCTCTTGTTGAAATGAAAGTTTCCGACATCTTTCTTACCTTGAGCTCCCCCTTCGCTACTCTGACAGCCAGCTCGACAACACTGCCGGCGGCCATGCGTGACGCCGTGGACGTGTGCGACTCGTTCCAGATGGTGTCGTTGTCGACCTGCAACATGGAGGACAACAACAACGTGACTAATCAATGTTTAACGCATCACGATATCTATCCGGTCAACACGGTTAAATTCAAGCGCTTTTCAAGCAGCTTTTGTAGCTTGCAGCTAACTTGTCATGTTATATTTATCTACAGATATGATCCTAAACATATTACACATATGTTTATGTGTGTTTGAAAAGACGTTGAGGCCAAGCTACAAGTTTCAATAAAATCGTAAAAATAGCTCATTCTTTCATTCCATCGTCCTGGACATGTTGCTCCTATTAGTCACAGTCAAGGGTTTGATGCCCAGTGTCAAGCAAACATTAGCGGTGTGCCAAGAGAGCCGCCTTTTTATTTGCCATTTTCACTTGCAAAGGTTTTTAACACCGCTGCATCGTTATTTACAGCTTTTGGCGTTGCTTTCTGTTTATTTTCAAACTTACCCCGACACCCCCGCATGGTAGCATGACAAACATCCTTTGGGAGAGGATTCCTGAGGGAGCAACATTTAGAATATATTTATATTTCGATTTTTTATCACAAATTAATGCAGAAATACTTAAGGCTGTAACAAACCTGCCAGTTTGCGGTTATCCAGTTTAAGACGGTTGAGTGGGTTGGTGCCGTAGAGCAAAACGTGACGCTCCGAATGGACGGACTGGAGTTCTTCCAGAGTGGCCTTACGACCACGAATGTTCTGTGACACATGTAACGAGGGTTGCCATTTACCGGGAATAAATATCTTTCCACAATTGTATGCAAAACCCTTCCACACGGACTGCATCCTGCTTATGTTACTGCTCTGGCATCTTTTTGTGTTCAAGAGTCGTACCTCGCACTGACCCCTCAGGCCTCTCTCCTGTAGTCGGGACCAGATGCTTTGTATTCTCCCAGCATGCTCTGGGTGACTGCTGTTGTCTCCACATGTACACTGGTGCTTCAGCATCTGGGAATCGTACACCAGGCCTGCACACACACATTTACATCAAATAACAATTAATTCATTCATTTTCTACCGTTTTTTCCTCACGAGGGTCGCGGGGGTGCTGGAGCCTTTCCCAGCTGTCTTCGGGCACATATAGACAAACAACCATTCACACTCACATTCATACCTATGGACAATTTGAAGTCACCAATTAACCTAGCATGTTTTTGGAATGTGGGGGTAAAACGGTGCTGGAGCCTATCCCAGCAGTCTTCGGGCGAGAAGTGGGGTACACCCTGGACTGGTGGCCAGCCAATCACGGGGCACATATAGACAAACAACCATTCACACTCACATTCATACCTATGGACAATTTGGAGGAGCCAATTAACCTAGCATGTTTTTGGAATGTGGGAGGAAACCGGAGTACCCGGAGAAAACCCACGCATGCACGGGGAGAACATGCAAACTCCACACAGAGATGGCCGAGGGTGAAATTGAACCCTGGTCTCCTAGCTGTGAGGCCTGCGCGCTAACCACTCGACCGCCATGCAGCCCCACACAAACAATTCAATTTCTCAAATTAGGTGAAAGCACTGAGATTGATATGAACTCTTGGGAAGTGTTTGACCTCAGGGAAGTGAAAAATGCAGGCAAGCATTATTATGCAAACTTCAAGCTGCCTACAAAACTTTAAATGGTGAAAATTGGTGCATTTTCTTAATACGCCATATGTCAAAACGAAAAACTAACAGTACAGTCACACATGATGCTGAAGAACATGCATGAAGAACAAAAGGAAACCAACATGGCAAGAAAACTCCCCACACTGTCACTCACCAGTGGTGAAGCGTGCTTTGCTGCTCGTCACCTCCTGGCCGGTCACGTTCAGACTTTTTTCGGGCAGCGTGAGAGACGTAGAGGCGGGTGAGGACTGTGTACGCGACAGCGGGCGGTGGACGCCCAGAGTGCCGCCGACTGCACCACTCGCGTTGCTGCGTATAATCGGTACCGCCAGAGTCTCCATTTGTCGATGCATTTGCTGCAGCTGCTTCTGCTGCTCCCACAGCAAAGACTATAAACGTAATATACGGTAGATGTTATTATCACAATACATCATATTTTTCTACTTTATTAAACAAACCTGGTTGAGTATGAGTGCATGTTGTAGGTTTATCTGCTCTTGACTATTGGCTCCTGCTGCTACTGTTGGCTCCGCCTCCCTCAGACAATCAGCCCTCAGTCTGATCTGATAGGTTGACTCTGATGGCGACGTTGCTCCGCCGTCCTCTGAATCCATGTCCTCTGAGGGAATCTGATGCAGTCTGGGCTTCTCGCTGGTTTTGGTCATAAGCTGACCGACGGAAAATGCCCAATACAATTTAATACAGTATACAGTCATACATGTTGAGGTGTTATTTTACAGTAAGCGCTGTACCTTGCCAAGGTGAGTCTGCTGTTTTAATCTCTCCAGCAGTTGCGTGCTGTGGTGCTGCTGGAGGAGGTGCGTGTGGAGGGCCCTCTTGCTCTGCGGCAGGGGCTCCGAGCGTGTTCGGCTCAGGGGTTTGTGGGCCTGAGCGCCCCCTGGGGACAGTTGGTCCAAGTGGGGGGTGAACTGCAGCGGGACGGATTCGAGGCCTGGCACTGGTTTGACACAAAGAGACAAGAGAGACAAATTATATGTGAAATTTACTGTTTACGGCGACACGGCGGTCGAGTGGTTAGCGCGCAGACCTCACAGCTCGGAGACCAGGGTTCAATTCCACCCTCGGCCATCTCTGTGTGGAGTTTGCATGTTCTCCCCATGCATGCGTGAGTTTTCTCCGGGTACTCCGGTTGCCTCTTACATTCCAAAAACATGCTAAAAACATTGCCAACTTCAAATTGTCCATAGGTATGAATGTCCGAAGACAGCTGGGATAGGCTCCAGCACCCCCGCGACCCTCGTGAGGAAAAAGCGGTAAAAAATGAATGAATAAATTTACTGTTTACGCTGTACATTGTTGTTCATATTTGATGTCATCTATTTATTCTCCACATTATTATTATTATATGGGAACCAATTTTACTGCTGTGTTATTGTGCAATGACAACAAAGGAAGTCTATCCATCTATCTAAAACAGGGGTCTCAAACACGCGGCCCGCGGGCCAAATGTGGCCCGCAGGACACTAGTTTGAGGCCCCCGCCTTGATATGAAAGTTTAATGTTAGTGCGGCCCGCGCAAGTTTGATATGGATGCTGTATGGTATCATGTACCCAGAAAAAATGATTACGTTTGATTAATGTTCATGTTAAAGGTTAAATAACTGTTAATAGTTATCCTCCCTATACGTGTGGAAGTGGTAAGTTTTTGGCTATTTAAGTTTAAAGGAAATAACTTGAAGGCTACCGTTTAGGTCGCTAGCTCTCTAGTTTGCGAGTTAGCATGTGTCTCAAGACCCTACAGTTGCGCAATATGTTGTAAATAAAAAGAGTATAAATGTGACTATAGTCGTGTTTTGTCATGTCTACAGGGCTCTAATAATGCTTTGTTCATTTTAATCTGAAAAATATAATTTGTCTACCCACCAACGATATGTGGTTTCTTAAGTTTTTATTATTTGCCGTTTTATTATTATTATTATATTTATTTATTACTGATTAATTGATTTTCTTTATTCTTGATTTGTTTATTTATTTTTCATCTTATCTTGTGCAGAAAAATAAAAATTAAGATATTTGAGAACAGTGGAATGTTTTATCAGAGCTTTTATTGTAGAAAATCGGAACCAAAGCACTGAAAAAGTTTGTATATTTTATTGTTTTTAATAAGTGCGTTTTTTTAGTGTTTTTTTTTAAACCTGATGCGGCCCAGCCTTGCCCAGACCCTAGCTCCAGTGGCCCCCAGGTAAATTGAGTTTGAGACCCCTGATCTAAGAGGAGAAGACCTGTAAAAAAATGCTTTCATTATAGCGTTTTTGGTTCCCTCTAGTGGACAGAGGCAGCATTGCAGCAATATCTAATCCTCATCTCTTGAGCACACCCAACCATCATACATACAGATCTTATGACATAATCCATTGTGTTTATTTTCAAATGTGTCTCACCAGAAAGGAGCGGCGCATGTACCAGTCCAGAGGGCTCCAGGATGATAACAGGGAGGTGAGGGTTGAGCTGCCCGCCCTGATCCTCTCTGCTCAGGGGCACCAACATCTGTGGGGTCCCGGCTGCCACTACAGACACTCGTCCAACCTTCATAGGGGAAAGTTCTCCTTCAACCTGCACAACAGACAGTTTGGTGGTTTGTCCTATGATATGGTAGATACATAGTCTACTCCCCCTGGTGGCCAATTAATAATGTATAATGGCAGAATAGGTGGTGATGCCATGACTGTACCCTAGCATTGGCCGGTAGTCCCAGAGTGATAGTGGGCAGAGTGGAAGGACTCTGGATGGTGAAGTTTGCCAGCGTACCATCTCTGAGCAGCAGCTTCTGTGCCTGGAAATGCCAAATATGGAGTCACTTGACCAGAACGAAAACACTATAAACCAAATTTCACACTCAGAAATTCGATAAACAGAAACCTCCGGAACCTAAATGTGATTTACAGCATTAAACATCAAGAATGTAAGAAAAAGCACACAGCAGGTGTGACATCGGTTGCTGTGTTTTTACACTCTGTGATTAAATCAATTATGTATAAACAGCTGACACCAGCCGGTGTGCTGCTGCATTAAACATATCATTACTCAGCGCCTGGACACAATCCATGTAAATGAGACTTGAAATGTATGTCCTTCTTTGAAATGCTTGTGATTTTCCACCTCAGACAAAACCGTTTTTCCGTCCATTTTGGAGTTAGTGGGGAAAAAAAAAATTAATACCAGAGGAAATGCACTGCAATATATATTTTAAATGTATGTAGGCTTTCCTGCTAAACTCTGGTGAGAAGATTGTTGTGCTCACTTCATGCGAGAGGCCGCCTGCAGATGGCAGCAGCCCGTTTTCATTGGGAAGACTGTCATTAGGTGAACTACAGCCCGAGACCGGAGTGCTGCTGCTGCTGGGCGATGAGTCTACAGGGACGGAAGAGAAAGAATTAGTACTGGAATTAGCGACACATTAGAAATTATGAATCCATAATGTTGTGTCACATACCCAGTGTATCAGGTACTCTGTGTCTGACGGCGGGCGGTGCGCTCTCTTTGCGTGTGAGCGGGCTCTTGCGGGTGTTGAGATGTTTCTTCAGCTTGTGCTTCACTTTCAGATTGGGCTCGGATGCTGAGACGGTAAATAGAGAGGATGATTTGACTTCAGTGCGTCATGGCAGCACAAACATCAATCCAAGAGCCTTACCTGCTCTGCGTAGAGGCGTCCCTTCTGAACCTTCCGTGGAAGGCTGTGACGGAGAGGAGACTAGCGATTGGGTGGGAACACTCAGGTCTGGGCCCAGTTTTCTGTGAAAACACACATTTGCTGTATAGTCAACTTTGGACTATTAGGACCCTACACATTCTTACACTACCTGGACCTTTTAACAGCCAATGAACATTGAATACTTAAACTTGCTGATATAGTTCATCTTCAAACAGCTAAAATAATGCATAAGGCTAAAAATAATCAATTACCTAAAAATGTCATTCAATACTTCTCTCCAAGAGAGGAGAAATATAACGAAATTTGAAACACTTATATGCTAGGACTACGTTAAAAAGCCATAGCATTTCAGTATGTGGAATCAAACTATGGAATGGATTGAGTAAGGAAGTCAAACAATGCACAACGATGAGCCAATTCAAGAAACAATACAAGCAGTTGATGTTTGCTAAATACAAGGATGAAGAGTCTTGAACCAGTCATGATGTGCTATATATATCACTATATTGACACTTACTATTATTATTATTATTATTATTATCATTATTACTATGGTACACATAATGTAATTGTATGGTCATATCACCTCGTACTTCGGTACGGGACAAAAAAAACAAAAAAAACAAAAACAAACTTAAACTGTATTATAGAAAGCAGGAAGTGAACAAATGTATTGAAGATTTACTTGAAATTTCTCACACTGCCCAATGTGCTCTAGCACAGGTGGAGACATAGCAATTAATTGTCCAAACGTTATTGAACATTTGTCTAATGATGATGTAACTTTCAGGATATCTGTGTTTACATACGTATATGCTAACATGCCTTCCAATGCATTTTCACCATAACTCATAGTTACTGATTGTAAAAGTACCAGATGGGGGGGTAGGATTTAATAAGCTTTGCTTCTTCCTACTCCTTTTTGGACATGTGGAACTGTGAACTGATTATGTGATGCATTCAATTGTCATCTGATGCATGTTCAAATGAAATGAGTTGTTGATAGTAGGCCTCTATGCAAAAATGTAGATCCTTCTTTGAAAATCATCTGATTCATTTTAATTGTTTGTGAAATGGATAAAAATGAAAATGTGTTTTTGTTTGGAAAACAAAGAAATTTGCAAGGGATCCCAAATTGCTTCTTCCTACTCCTTTTTGGACATGTGGAACTGTGAACTGATTATGTGATGCATTCAATTGTAATCTGATGCATGTTCAAATGAAATAAAACCATTACCATAAAAGTCTAATCATCTCGCATCACCTGTATGCCACCGGTGTTACAGTCAAAGTGTTGGATCCTGTTCTTTCCAGTGCTGCCTGCTTCTGCTTTTTCAAGATGACCTCCTGGAGTTTCTGTTTTACCAGTGAACTGGCCACTGCACCTGCTCGTCCAACACACCCAAAAAAAACAAGTCAGAAAACACAGTATATATCCTTTTTCATGATATTTCACATTTAAATGTGCGCTCACTTTGTCCGTCTGTGTGTGTGTGTGTGTGTGTGTGTGTGCATAAAGAGGTGACGGAAGGTGCTGCCAGTGTTCAAGTCAATATTGACCCAGTGACTTGTCCCCAAAGCTATATTTAACCCTCACTATTGCAGCGCTGCCATATTTACTATATCTCCATTCTCAAAGCAAACACAGGAAAAAAAAAAAAAAACGATATCGTCGATGTCGTCAAGGAAAAGACGACAAAGGTCCTCATCGGCCACTAAAGGTTATCATCCTGTAAGGTGTGTGCTTGTGGACCGACTCACTTTGTTGACTCTTGTCCTTGTTTTTTAGCTGCTGCAGTTCTTGTTGCTTCTCTTGGCTTTCCTGTTCGCGTCTCCTCTGTTCCATATTGAACTGAACACACAGAGAAATTGTGTATGCAATAAAACAACTGAAAAACACAAATTCATTACAAAACATTAAGAAGAGTTAATTACAATTAGTTTTAAAAAATGTGAAATATTTGCAAGATGATTACCCGGTTGTGCTGCTGCAGTTGCTGCTGGGAGAAGGAAGTGCGGGCCTGTGGGGAGAAGGGGCTGAGAAGTAGTGGGGGGTGCAGTGGGGTTAGGAGCGCTGTGTCCGAGCCGGGGCGCATCCCCCGTTCTCCCACCCTGAGGTCCATGGAGAAACGAGGCCACGCGTGGGACACGGGAATCTGCAAGGATATGACAAGATATTGCAATATTGTATATCCAGATCGATTATCAATGTCAGGCATTGGAAGTTGACTGGTTTCTGAATTTAAAGTGGACCTATTATTTGGACTCCCATAGAGCAGCTACACACAATAACCAGCAAAGAAAGCTTTCTAGTTCTTCCAGAATCTGCACCTATCCAGCTACATTTGTGTGTCTGTGCGCATTGGCTCTACATCAGGGGTCTCAAACACACGGCCCGCGGGCCAAATGTGGCCCGCAGGACACTAGTTTGAGCCCCCCGCCTTGATATGAAAGTTTAATGTTAGTGCGGCCCGCGCAAGTTTGATATGGATGCTGTATGGTATCATGTGCCCAGAAAAAAATATTATGTTTGATTAATGTTCATGTTAAAGGTTAAATAACTGTTAAAAGTTATCCTCCCTATCCGTGTGGAAGTGGTAAGTTTTTGGCTATTTAAGTTTAAAGGAAATAACTTGAAGGCTACCGTTTAGGTCGCTAGCTCTCTAGTTTGCGAGTTAGCATGTGACTCAAGACCCTGCAGTTGTGCAATATGTTGTAAATAAAAAAAAAGTATAAATGTGACTATAGTCGTGTTTTGTCATGTCTTCAGGGCTTTAATAATGCTTTGTTCATTTTAATCTGAAAAAATTTATTTGCCTACCTACCAACTATATGCGGTTTCTTAAGTTTTTATTATTTGCCATTTTATTATTATTATTATTATTATTATTATTATTATTATTATATTTATTTATTTCATAATTTATGAAAGGATATAGTTAAGCCGAATGCCATAGTTCCATTGTGGATGTGTGACACAGCCTTCCTTCCGACAGTCAACGCTTACTGAGGCTTTTGCTCGGCGGAGTAAATATTAAGTATTAGCGTCGCTAGCAGCACTTGCCGTTTCCCCAGTGTGCTTTGCTGTTTTTTGTAAATAGCTTGAAGGTACATGGTTAGGGCTCACATACGCATAGTAGTTGGTTAATATTCTGCATTATACATTTGTAGTGTCTTGTCTGTTAATTAATGCTTATTAATGTAGCAGAAGAATGTACAGTAAAATCACATCCACACAATTTGATACCAAGATCATCCTGTCCACCTTGTAGATGAGAGTAATATGTCATTTTCTTGGGGCTGCATGGTGGTCGAGTGGTTAGCGCGCAGACCTCGCTGCTAGGAGACCAGGGTTCAATTCCACCCTCGGCCATCTCTGTTTGCCTGTTCTCCCCGTGCATGCATGCGTTTTACTCTGGTTTCCTCCCACATTCCAAAACAAAAACATGCTAGGTTAATTGGCGACTCCAATTTGTCCATAGGTATGAATGTGAGTGTGAATGGTTGTTTGTCTATATGTGCCCTGTGATTGGCTGACAACCAGTCCAGGGTGTACTCCGCCTCTCGCCCAAAGACAGCTGGGATAGGCTCCAGCACCCCCTGCAACCCTCGTGAAGAAAAGCGGTAGAAAATGAATGAATGAAAGGGGACCTACTTAACCCGAGGGTTTAAGCCAGGCTTAAAAGACGTAACTCTCAGGCTGTGTGACGTCGATGCACACAGGCAGTATTTCCATGTTCTTTGCATGCTGTTGGGCACATTTGCATTACAGGCTTGAGTCAATGGGAAAGATTGCCTCATCTGGCACTCAAAGCAGGATCCAGGAAGAGAAGAGCTTGAGAAAAATGCTGGGGGTAGGGGACCGGCAGGCGTGCACACACACACACACACACACACGTTCCTTGTCATAACATGACAAGGATTATCTCCCCCAATGACATCATTGCCACGCTGCTCCGGTTGGTAGTCAATTTTAAAACCTATAGTGTGTGAAGTATAATCTCATATTACCCAATGGGGTTAATGTGACATAGCCTCTATATTAAGTAGCGCTAATGCAGACGGGCTGGAATGACAAATCTATTGGCGCACACATACACACACACACAATCACACAAACACACACAAGTGCTCCATGGTAATGGTAATGAGTAACAAGGGCTTAATTCTTCCTGCTTTAACACAACAACAAAGGCTACTTCATGCACAAACCAGTATCTTCCCCTCACGTCTATGGTTTAGAAATATCCAAACAGTCTGGTCTAACATTTACCTTAAGTTATATATATAACGTATATAGCGAATATAATAATTGCATCAGTGACCCTCTGCAAACTACACTCATTTCCTTCACACACTAATTTTCTCTGCCTGTCATTTGTGAGGAAAAAGTCTTTTTCCATTTCCTTAAGATATATTTTATTCCAGTTCATTACATCCATGCATCATGCTGGGAGGAGGAAACTATTTGGATTCCGCCACAGTAAATGTGTGTTGATTATGCTTAAATAGTATAGTTATCCTGTCAATGGAACAGTTATGTGTCAGCATCATGAAAGCCTTCATGAAAGCCAAAAAAACAAAAATTTTGCAAAAAAAAGATTCCATGGAAGTAAACAGCTGATGTTGCATTAATTGTTGAGGTCATACCCGACATGAACATACATCGTGATTGATTTCTTTTTCAATCTGTATGCATACATATATATTGTATGATAAAATATTTTGTATTGTATTAGGATGGCTGCACGGTGGTCGAGTGGTTAGTCCGCAGACCTCACATAGCTGGGAGATCCGAGTTCAATCCCACCCTCTGCCATCTTTGTGTTGGAGACATGCTAGGTTAATTGGCGACTCCAAAATGTCCATAGGTATGAATGTGAGTGTGAATGGCTGTTTGTCTATATGTGCCCTGTGATTGGCTGGCCACCAGTCCAGTGTGTAAACCTCGCCTCTTGCTCGAAGACAGCTGGGATAGGCTCCAGCATCCCCCGCAACCCTTGTGAGGATAAGCGGTACAAAATGAATGAATTAATTTTGGAAATCCAAAGAAATGCAGCTGGAATAGTTGCAGATTCCGGAAGTTCCGGAGTCCACAACTCAATGCAAGGCAAAGAAAATGAGCATAATAATATGTAAAGCATAGATGACACCTACATTTGGTTGGAAGGGTCAGCATGGTGCCTTGGCGGTCCAAATTGTCCATAGGTATGAATGTGAGTGTGAATGGTTGTTTGTCTATATGTGCCCTGTGATTGGCTGGCGACCAGTCCAGGGTGTACCCCACCTCTCGCCCGAAGACAGCTGGGATAGACTCCAGCATCCCAGAGCAGAGAAAACCGGTAGAAAATGAATGAATGAATGTATTGTATAAAGCTTAACAGTGATAACGAACGAATGCATAATGCTTGCAAACATGTAGCAACAATAGCGTATTGCTGACTTAGCGATATTGCACTGAGCAGCCAGGTCATATGCAAGTATTTGTGGTCTATGGTCACGTTTGCATTTAAAAAGGTATTTCCAAAAATTACAGAAAACACAATACATTTTTACATGGACACAAACCGCTTATTAGTAGATTATTCATGACAAATACTTGCAATCAGATAGGAAGTCAATACAGGGATTTACACCAGTATAACTTTAACCTGCACAATTCTTTGTCATCACTAAAAATCATCGTTAAAAAGCGACCATCTTCAAGAATCCCAAGCACCCATAGGCACCCCGTAATAAAGTCAGCACGTCTGTCTAGTAAACAGCCGGGAGAGCAGCCGTGTACAGCTCACAGCTGGCTCTAAAATTAGACTCCACTCCCCTTTAGTCATGTTTTACTGACTGTCACTTCCTCTTTTTTTTTTAACTCCTTCTCTTCCTCCTTCTAAACCAGAGTTTCATCACCGCAGTAACACAATTTGCCGTCTTCCTTATCTACATTAAATACGCCATTAGCGCAGAAACATTTATGAACCCAGGAAAGAATAAATGTGCAAAAAAAAAAAAGCAGGAAATCGATGTGATAATTATCTCATGCATTATCCTTTGGTCAGTGAGCAGAGATTGTGCCATGCTTGCTTCATAATCTTTTACAATCCACCCCATTAAAAACAAGCATGGTAACTGTGGTAACACGGGGGAAGGGGACAGGAAGTGGAGTCTATAAAAACACAACAATGACAGCACCAGGGTGGCTTCCTGTTTGAGAATTTAGACTGGCTTTTCTTTCCCCTGCTATCATCTTACTGCTGCACTGCATGACAAATACACAAGTCTCCGTCTGTATACCGGTATAAACGATAAACGTAAACAAGCCGATTTGATGACTGTGTGCCGTCATTATAAACACTGAACAATCCCCTTCCGGCCTAAACAGGTTGAAATGGCAACAAACGATGGCGAAAGATGGCTGAATTTCTTTTTACAAAGCATAAGTACAAGCTAGCATGGTTGTGTGTGCGGACTTGATGGGTATATTTTCACTAATTTCGTACACCAAAGACACCAGCGTCGGCCCTGCACCGCGCCAATGCCCACTTTTGCAATTTTCGTGCAGCGCAGTTCGCGCACCCACGCCCCCGTGCCTCCCACCGACTCTCTGAAGCTACCACTGCGCAGGGTGCGCTTCGCCTGCGCCAAGAATAGACCTACACCAGAAAAATAGTTCTTTGTGTTAGCTTCTAAAATAACAATGTCACTGTAGCTTGGTTTGTATACAGGTCAGTTATGTAAATAAAACATTGTTGACATTTTTTTGGAGGGCTGTTGGGCTTTATAGTCGAAAGAGGTGTGTCCCTTGTCCCGGTGCATTTGTTAGCTGTGATCATGTTTCACATAAGGATTGTGGATAATGCAAAATTTCCCAAAATATGCGGTTTTCCTTTAACGTGGGAATAATTGTCATGTATTTGTTGATTAAACAGATACCAAAAAAGATTAAAAAAAAAAAATATGTATAACAATTGGATATTAAGCCTGTATGGGAGAAAAAAAAATGGGAATGGGAATCTTTAGGAAAATTTCAAGGAGCCTGTTTAATGGGCATCTGAGCTTCAATAACTCCGATATTTAGCTTAGCAACAATGTCAATAGTCCATGTAAAAGGTAAAGAAAGACCCCCAACGTGGGTTATTTCAGCGGAGTGCTGTTGTTGTTGTTGTAATGCTACATGTGCACATTCTACAATTTGCACACTGTTTTTTTTTGTCGACCCCCCCAAAAAAGTGTGCAAAGTATGCATTGAATCGCAATAAGAAAAAAAGTACAAGCTCAGAGAGACGTATTACTGAAAGCGCAGCCAAAAAAGTGAGGGTGTAGTCATTAACAAAAACACAGCAGTTGCTTAATGACTGTTGTGCAACATAGCATCTCTATGAATAAGCATGTAGTGGCAGTTGAGGTCACATGCTCTTTACAATGGAGTGTTCGCTGCCAAGAACAAAATGACTTGTGAAAGAGTTAGAACCAAAATACACAGCAGTGACGCTAACGCTATCGCTTCCTTATCCTAGCATTCTTTACTTTTTGTGTGGAGTGTTTGCTGTGTTAAAAAAAAAAAAAAGCTTCTTTATAATACTCCTGTAAAAAAATATATAAGACCTGTGGAATAAACCCCATTGAAATGGAGTCCTGTGGAAGTTTTACTACATCAGCCAGGCATTTTTTTGTCTAATCCTCCACAATTAAATAAGCTCTGCTTCTTAACAGTCCTTTTTGGAATGTTGAATTGTTTAAGTGTAAATGTGATGTACTTTGTTCAGCAATTGCGAAATAAGCTAAACCATTATAATGAGTCAATCCAACCGCACAGTTTTTCCAAAAGTGATTAATTCATAATGATAGCTGTTGCGTGGTTGACTATGGTCTATTATTATAAATATTGTAAAAAAAATCTTGAAAGACAAGTCATGTTGAGCTTTCTGTTTCTTAACGATACATTATCTTAACGTCATGACATAGTGAAAAAAAAGTTCTCCGTGTGGAAGTGGTACATTTTTGGCTTCTTACATTCTCTTTATTCCTCACTCACTCACTTTAACTACATTAGGAAAGCAGGAAGTGAACAAATGTAACAGTTACTGATTGTAAAAGTACTCAATAGAGGGGTAGGATTCAATAAGCTTTGCTTCTTCCTACTCCTTTTGGACATGTGGAACTGTGAACTGATTATGTGATGCATTCAATTGTAATCTGATGCATGTTCAAATTAAATAAAACTCAGTTTCAAAACTATTAAGTTCACAATAAATTAAGTGATAAAGGTCATCTTGAGGATGGATGAACTTTTTTTGATTGCTACGTGATCAACCCACATTATGTTCAAGATACTACACCAACAATGTTAGGTATGCTGACAGTGACTTAGTTTGTCTTATTGTTGCTCATTCTACTATATTAGGTATTAATAAGAGTAAAAAGGTTACTATAGGGATACTATAGACTAAATGTCTACAGAGCTCTAATAATGTTAAAAACATTTTTTGAAAGTCATAAACAGGTTTTCTATGCTTGAAATACAAAAATATTATATTTATTTATTGTATTTACAACTGTGATAGTCATATAAAGTGGATATTTACAACATGGGTGAGAAGGTTAGAAAACAATACGTAAACATAGGACAGTTAGCAAGAGAAAGGACGGGTTGTGCGGTATCAGGAGATACAAAATGTACTGAAGAATCGAATCAAATATGGAAAAATTATACATATGTAAGATACATCAAATTATCCAAAAATACTAATAGGACCAGAGTTCAATTCCACCCTCGGCCATCTCTGTGTGTAGTTTGCATGTTCTCCCTGTGCATGCGTGGGTTTTCTCCGGGTACTCCGGTTTCTTCCCACATTCCAAAAACATGCTAGGTTAATTGGCGACTCCAAATTGTCCATAGGTATGAATGTGAGTGTGAATGGTTGTTTGTCTATATGTGCCCTGTGATTGGCTGGCCACCAGTCCAGGGTGTACCCCGCCTCTCGCCCGAAGACAGCTGGGATAGGCTCCAGCAACCCCTGCAACCCTTGTGAGGATAAGCGGTAGAAAATGAATGAATGAATGAAAAATACTAATTGAAGAATTAATTGTGTTGAGGCAGAGATTGTCTGTTCTTCAGCTCCTTGGTGAGCCATGCCCACTGAAGGCCCGCAGAACCCGAGCACCCCCAACAAACACACAACCCCCCCCCACCACCACCCTACAGCCAAAACTAGGTAAGCCGCCACACAACCTAGTTTTTATTTTTCCTTTCCCTCATTTCCTTCTTTCTTCCTGCATTTCTTAAAACATACTCATACAAACGCTCCATAAAAATTCCATGGTTCCCTGTCATCTTTCACCTGTCTCTGTGGAGCAATTTGCCCGAAGCCGGTTTACACACAAACACAAACACACAGTCAACGTCCCTGTCAAAGAAACCAGGTGTGCAGTGCTGATTGAAGAATGACACTGAACACATCTTCTGCCCAAACACATCACACATACGATCACAAACATGTTGATTATCTCATCTATTTACTGTCTGTAATGCAACAAACCATTTAGCTGTGTTGAATTAATATAAACAATTCCTTAAATCTATATATCTAATCATTGTATTGTACTTTGCACCCAGTAGGAATGTGAAGACTCATTTCCTAAATATACCACAAGGGCCTTCAGGGAGCTAGGTATAACCACCAAAAAAAAAAAAAATCACAACTCGGGAGCCTAATCTTTCCACAAACCTTTTAAATCTCTCTTAAACTTCATCTGGTACTCTTGATCCCTTCACATCAAACACATTCTCTGCATTACACAACGCAGATAAAGCCACTCAACGCAGCGGCTTACTGCGAAGGGATAACCCGACCACCTCCCGTTTATCTTTTAACACTCTCACAGACGTCATGCAGATGGTCAACCTTTATCACGCCCAACTCAAAACATTGATGCTTATTCACTGTGCTTCAAATACCCATCAATAAGTTTAGTCTCTGAATGATCTGTCCGGGGTCTTGTGTCAGATCGGATAGATTTTTATGGCCGACTTGGGCAGGCTTGATCAGGAGGGGGAAGGTACTTCACGCTAGGTCCGTCCGACATACTTATTGATAAACTTTATATCTGCTGGAAAAACATTATACTACAAAGAGACAAGTATATCACCGCTCTAGCTCATGTTGTGATACAGGGGGAATTCTGCCCACCATGCAGACTCGCAGGTACAGTTTAATGCCCAGTTTGATCTACTGACCCAAGCAGAGGTGAAACTCTTATTATGTTGTATTAAGTTGTGGCATCCTATAGAGCAGCTACATATGATAACCCACACAGACATCTTTCTGGATCTTCCAGGATCTGCACCTAATACACTTCATTCATTCATTCATTCATTCATTTTCTACCGCTTTTTCCTCACGAGGGTCGCGGGGGTGCTGGAACTTATCCCAGCTGTCTTTGGGCGAGAGGCGGGGTACACCCTGGACTGGTCGCCAGCCAATCACAGG
This sequence comes from Doryrhamphus excisus, assembly GCF_030265055.1. Taxonomy (NCBI): domain Eukaryota; kingdom Metazoa; phylum Chordata; class Actinopteri; order Syngnathiformes; family Syngnathidae; genus Doryrhamphus; species Doryrhamphus excisus. The sequence continues at coordinate 13,718,178 of NC_080475.1, read as the reverse complement.
GCACATATAGACAAACAACCATTCACACTCACATTCATCACCTAATACACTTGTATTTCCAAATCCAGAACTCCAGAATTAGAAGCTCTCATATTATGCTTGTTTGTCTAGACTGTATATACATGTAGGTTTCTAGCTTGGAGACCAGGGTTCAATTCCACCCTCGGCCATCTCTGTGTGGAGTTTGCATGTTCTCCCCGTGCAGGCGTGGGTTTTCTCCGGGTACTGCGGTTTCCTCCCACATTCCAAAAACATGCTAGGTTAATTGCCGACTCCAAATTGTCCATAGGTATGAATGTGAGTTTGTCTTTATATGTGCCCTGTGATTGGCTGGCTGGCCACCATTCCAGGGTGTACCCCGCCTCTCGCACGAAGACAGCTGGGATAGGCTCCAGCACCCCCCACGACCCTCGTGAGGATAAGCGGTAGAAAATCAATGAATGAATGAATTAATGTATGTTTCTGTACACCAGAGGACATTTTGGTGTGAATTACGTCATTGATTGGAATAGTCCACAATTAAGACAACTTTTTGACATCATATAAGAGTGTCCTCTCGGCCTTGTCTTCATCCATCTCTCAACGCTGACATCTCATTTGAGTCTTAGAATTTATCTGCATTTCCTTCTTAATGAACGCTAACAGCGTGTCCCCCTGAACATGGACCCTCATGAATATGCACAGTCACGCGTTGGCTGCCTGCACAAATAACAAAAGAAGACGACGTTAACATTCCTGCTGCACATGCACTGGCCAGAGGTGGATGGAAGTGTATAATCATTTTCTTAGTTTTCTATTATTGTTTAATGTTTATGTTAATGCATCTTACTTGACAAAGCATGCTTTATTTTTGCTATTTTTTGTTATATGCCTTTATTTGTTTGCTATCACTTCCTGACTAGATGGCAGCACCCCCTCTTGTTAGAACTATTTGCTCTTCAACCTTTTAGTCTCAGAGGCCTCCTTTTATGTCCAAGTCTTGTCTGATGTGTGACAGCACTCTCCAGCACCCTCATCGTGATAAAAAAAAAAACACAACAAATGGGAAAGGGTGGTGGAATGGTGGCTGCAAAAAAGACTTTTAGAGTTTTACAATTCATGATAAAGAATCTAGCCTTAATGCACAACATTTTGTGTGTCTGTAGCTTTAATGCTAATGAGCGAGTCCATGATCATTAACACAGAATGTGTCACCGATAAGTGAGACTTAGACTGGACTGTAGACAGAACAGAAACCTTAACAATCGCTAAACATTTGAGGAGCTAGCTTTCACACTGTGATGCATGCCATTCATTATTCAATTAGTATTTTTCATTAATTCATTCATTTTCTACCGCTTTTCCTCACGAGGGTGTGTTCCACAGAATTCCAGTCAAGGTTGGGATGCTGGTTGATGTCTGGTTTGCTCATATTTCAAAACTATGTGACATAAATTTAACTACTTTTGTATAACAACTAGGGCTGCAGCTGTTGAATATATTTATTTAATGTAATAAATTTAATTTAATATAAATATATTAAATATTAATATTATTATTTATATAAAATAATAATAATAATATAAAAATATTATTAATATAAATATACATTTTTAGTATATATATTATATATATTATAATACAACATATAATATAATATATAATTATATAATAATAAATATATTATATGTTAAATATATATATTTAATATATATATTTAGCAATTTAGGAAGAGCACTCATTGTCGGGCTCACTTTGTCAGAGACACCCCAGAAGTCGTGTTGAAAAAGGGTACAAGCAACTCCAAAGATCGGTGAGCTAGGAGGACCAGGGTTCGATTCCCCCCTCGGCCATCTCTGTGTGGAGCTTGCATGTGAGTGTGAATGGTTGTTTGTCTATATGTGCCCTGTGATTGGCTGGCGACCAGTCCAGGGTGTACCCCGCCTCTCACCCAAAGACAGCTGGGATAGGCTCCAGCACCCCCGCGACCCTTGTGAGGATAAGCGTGAGAAAATGAATGAATGAATGAATAGTATGCTACACAGACAACCGCTTACATACACAGAATAAACATGGTGCTAACACGACATGTGACATGTGTGCTGCAGAGCGGGGAGGAGGACAGGCGTACCCTGGCATGCCCACATAAGGAAGTCCGGCTCCCTGTGACATCACACCTGCACAACACATGTATGAATAAAGGTTTTTTTCTTTTAATTAAAAAATGAAGGATTATTTACTTTGCAGACATATGACCTGAAGCTCATTATAGTGGTCACTTCTTGGAATGTGGTGGGTGCGACTGTGAGGTTAAAGGAAAGTGAACATTTTACCACAGGAATTAATCCTGATAAATATAGTTTAATCAATTTTCAACATGATTAAGTTGCTGACTTATGATTAAGGTTGATATAAAATCTGACATACTAATAAATGCCGAGGAGTTGTGACTTTTACAATGTTGTGAGGGTTCTGTGCTGCACACTTGATGAACAGTACTGCCCCTGGAGGGTGGGGATTGGACGAGGGGGTATAATACCACATTACCTCTGGCATATCAAGTAATTTCATACACCTTGAAGGCAGCACAATTGAGCTGTTTGTTCAGCGGATCAAAAATAGACGTCTCCGGTTACAACCATTACCAACCTTACCCCTTCACGAGGCACGATGCGCGGGTTAACACGCCTCTGTGATCATGACTTAACAACTTGTAAAATATCCTTTGCTTGGGTTTAGTTCACAAATCAACGTAGAAAATGGGGAGGAAAAAAAAAAAACTAAACGGAGACAAAGAAGTCTTAGAGACTTAGAAGTGGAAGACTTATCAGATGATCACGGATGCATAAACAACACACGGTCAGCTGACCTAAGGGCTTGAAAACCAAGACTTCTGGGAAACATGAACTCCACACAGCAACCACAACAATTGTGCTGGTTGTTATAGGTTTTCGCGGAATGAAACACATCCTCAAGTTGGAGAAATACACATGAAAAAGACACATTTAGACACATTGTTCACATTAATTTGATGTCTCTGTGTGTGCATTATTGTTCTTACATGATTCTCAATATATGTGTGAGTTTATGGTGGTAATGGAACCAATAGGTGGCAAGGAAATCTCCTGTTTTCTTCAGATTGGATAGTCAGGGTCACACATTCTTCAGTGTACTCTGTGCTTGTTGGTCGGTTAATTTCTTTATGTGGTTACGCAAAAACTATGCTGTTTCCATGACACCAGGATACAGCCTGCTATCTCCTAAACTGATGAAAAAAAAAAAAACATACAACATTCCACAGCCTTGGTGGAGGTCTACGCTCTACTGAGTGCCATTCAACAGTAGTGCGATAACAGGTTGCTAGGCAGTTTTTAGTCAATTAGTAATTTACATGACTGCAGGAATCTGGATGGAGTTTGCATGAGTTTTCTCCGGGTACTCCGGTTTCCTCCCACATTCCAAAAACATGCTAGATTAATTCGCGACTCCAAATTGTCCATAGGTATGAATGTGAGTGTGAATGGTTGTTTGTCTATATGTGCCCTGTGATTGGCTGGCAACTAAGAACAATAGAACCTCACGACTGTTCGAATTTACTGTTCTGTTTTGCTTTTGCTCCGATTTACGGGACACTACATGGGGCGCAGAGCTGCACGGTGGACAAGTGGTTAGCGTGCAGGCCTCACAGCAAGGAGACCCGGGTTCAATTCCACCCTCGGCTATCTCTGTGTGGAGTTTGCATGTTCTCCCCGTGCATGCGTGGGTTTTCTCCGGGTACTCCGGTTTCCTCCCACATTCCAAAAACATGCTAGGTTAATTGGCGACTCCAAATTGTCCATAGGTATGAATGTGAGTGTGAATGGTTGTTTGTCTATATGTGCCCTGTGATTAGCTGGCTCGCGACCAGTCCAGGGTGTACCCCGCCTCTCGCCCCTGAAGACAGCTGGGATAGACTCCAGCACCCCCGCGACCTTCATGAGGATAAGCGGTAGAAAATGAATGAATGAATGAATGAATGAACATACTAAAACAACTCAACATACTCCCATTATTCTCTAAATATCTGGCAACACAAGTAAGTACCAAGATAATTAATTGACATTGGGGACAACTGGAGGTGTCGCACGGTAGACGAGTGGTTAGCATGTTAGCTACATAGTCAGGAGATCATGAAGACCCGGGTTCGAATCTCCGTTCGGACATCTCCATAAGTATAAATGTGAGTTGTCCGATTGGCTGGCGACCAGTCCAATCGCCCAAATTCAGCTGGGATAGGCTCCAGCATACCCCCCACATGATGGATGGACCCCAAACATGCTTGACTGTAGTGTTGGTAAGACACAATTATCTCTATGATATATGTTATTGTTCTTTTTTAAGATGTGTAGTGAAGCCTGCTCCAACACTATCCTCATGTCCATAAGGAAGGAAGGTTTTCCTTCTTGTAAAAAAGATACACAACTTCAAAAGCAATCGTTCTTCTCATAAAAAGGAATTCATTACCGGTAACTGTAATTTTCCCTATAGTGAAATCCCTGCCCTTATAGAATTATGTTTTTTCGCATATTTCACATTACATGTGACCACGATTCTGCCACCTCATGACTAAACTAAGCTATTCCAACAATGGACTGTGTGAAAGAAAACAAAGTCAAGATAGAGGAGAAAGAGCCTGTGTTAGTTGTCCCGTGTTGGCTTGCACACATGTAACCAGATGCTGTAAAGCCATGGCCATGACCTCACCGAGTTTTTCCACACGCACACACACACACACATAGGGCACAGTGCGAGGTTAGCATACAGTCATCGTCGCCTGGCACAGACCGAGCTGACTTCCATTGAGCCAGACGTGCATTGTAATCCTACACAGGCGTGTGCTTCTCGGAGCAGAACACACAAAAAAGAAACAGCTGGCTAACTGGTTTGCGAGGGGCGGGGACAAACATTTTTATCTCAGACATTGCGGTGGAAACCCGAGTCAGCAAGATTGTCTTGAGCTGATGTTTAAAAGAAAATAAATAAACACAGTTATTGAAATAACATTTCATTATGTAACAGGTATCCATGTATCGGTTTTCCAACACCTGCTCTTGTGTTTTAATAAACAATCGAACATCTTAGATCACTGCTGGAAAAAAAAAAACACACCACATACGTGTAGAGACCGTATGCAATGTATGAGTTATGAAAAAGAAAAAATAAACATAGTAAAAAAAATTACAAGGTGTTATCCTGAGGGGGTTTACTGTGTGCATTGGTGGCATTTTTCCCACATCAATGTTTCAGCTGCAAGTCAGCTTTAAGTGAAACATTACCGACAAAAGTGATCATTAAGTTACTTCATTTTTATTTAATTTTTTTTGTCTTTACAATCATGAACCTTACCTGCCACTGGGATGAAATACTGTCTCTCTTTACGTCTTTACGATGTCCCTAAGCGTGCCGATTCCATCTGTGTGGAGAAACAAATTGCAAATCACATGCAAAGACTACAACAGGGAAACATGTCGAAATGTCATGAGGGTGTCATGTGAATCCCACCCCTCTTGTCGCCTGTGATAAAATATATGACCATTGTTTCAAAAGAAGTTGCTCCAAAACTTGCACACAGACACAGAAAAGCAAATAAAGGTTTCAGATGTTCTGTTTTGGCGGATGCAATGTTTGCTTTCAAATCTAATATCCTCCCGAGACCAGTCAGATATAGTTTTTTTTTAGGTATTGTGTTTTTTAAGAAATATTAAGTTAATTTAATCAATAAAATTAAGTTATTTTAAGACACCTAAAACACATTATGTCAATGTTTTCTATGGTGGGAATAAGGTATGAGTAGTTTTGATAGAAAATAATGTCTTAAAACACATTATGTCAATGTTTTCTATGGTGGGAATGAGGTGTGAGTAGTTTTGATAGAAAATAATGAAAAACATGTCTTCTTCCTCTAATCAAAACAGACTATGAATGAAAGTATTAGCACAATTAAAAATACTTGCTGTCCACCTTGCATAAAAAAATACATTTTCATATTTTCTGACTAAAAGCATGCATACATTGGTTTCACACAGTAATATTTCTTGCCACAAAATAAATAAACATGTATTTTTGTATATTAAAGTGCAAAATGTTAATTCGGAAAATATCAATAAATTTGGACGGTTTTGTGTGATATTTGACACTTCATTTTCTCTTTGTAACAACAAAACTAACTATAGGGAAGTCTTAACTTATTTGTTTTTGTTTGCATGCTACTTGTAAGTGACTTTAAATAAAAAAAAAACATATCAGCACAAAATAGCACTGAATTAAGATTATAATAAAACCTAAACTTCAACAAGTCTTTGAACGCCTCTTCTCTCAGTGACACGACTGGTTGAAGTTTGAAACACCTGTGCGCGCCTCCTTGGTAAAAACGTTTAAAACTACGACAAGTAACAAAAGAAGAAGATAGTGACACAACTTCATCATTCTCGTACCTTGAAAATACAAAGCTCGGCCATCTCGACGCAAAACGTTTGAGGTATATATATCCGACTGAAGTGCTGCTAACGCCAGGCTAGCGTCCAAGCTAACGTCCGTACATCCGACAAGAAGAGAGACTGCTGAGAACCTGAACTGGAGGTGGCGGTGCTACAGGAGGGGGAAGAAAAGAGAGTTGTCGCTGCTCAAAGAAGTTGCAGAAAGAAAGTCCGACCCACTTCCAGGCCTACTCCCTCCCTGCCTCCCCTCCCTCACCTCCTCCTCCTCCTCCCCCACATCATCGCTCTTGCTGACAGAAATAGCTAGCAAGGCGGTCCTCACCAAAAATAGACCGCGCCATTGTTTACTTCCGTGACACATTCCTATTGGATGCAGGAAGCGCCAATCAGCGTCCAGCAGTTATTATTGGTAATATTTAATGATGACATGGAGAACGTCTCTTAACTACACAAGGTGAGTTTTCTCTTCTCAGATATTACAGAGAAGAATGGAGTCTGCTCTGTGGCTCCACCTACTGTCAGTCAAAATGTACTGCTTATTCACTTGATTCAGTTCATTTTCTATATTTTGACTCCATTCATTCATTTTTCCATAGGAAATCATGGAAATTGAATTAATCTGCTGCAGGGTAAGACACCTTCCTGACCTGTAACACAGTTACTAATTCTCCAAATAGTGTTTTCAGGAACATTTTATGTGTCATATTATAAAAGAGCAAGTTATTATTAACTCAGTCATTTGTCCCTAATGACAAAAATATATTTTTTACTGACTTAAAATATACACTGTACTTTATATATACTACTGCACTGTTTGGTGTTCTTGACGTAACACTTTCTGCTCTGTAAACGTGCTTTTTTCCCCTGAATCACCACTGCACAACATATCCACTTCTTTGCTGTTTAGACAATGACATTTATTGTAAGTTTCGCCCCCACACTTCTCACTTTGAAAACTCTTTCTCGTTTCCACAGAACTCAAGCATTTGCGTGCTTTTCATCCTGTTTTCCGACCCAAGCGCATAAAGCCAGGTCAGGCGAGTGATGTATCCGAGCAATAATGAAACCAGCAACCTCCTTTTGTCAACCTCCCATTGCTCGTTGGGCTTCAGGTGTCTCCGCGCAAACACGATGGGGAACCCAAGTGTTTTTTTTACCAAGGTGGGTGGCTCAATAAATAATGCACACATGTGTACACGGTTAGTCCATTCAATTACAAAATCTGCAATGCAGTCTGAATCACATCCGGTTTCAAGCTGAAAATAACAAAACCACATGGTGACAGAAAAGCAGCGCAGCAAGCAACCACCCACAGGAAGAGAGGCACGCATAGACGCGCATTCACACTGCAAGTGAGTTGATATTTTCCGCAAACAACGTTGATCATTCTGATTTCCTTTGTATGATTCCTGTTAAACACAGAAAATGAAGAGTGTGTCAGGAAACGGGCTAAGATCGGTTTCTTTCTTCTCCTTAACGTAGCTTGTTACTACAGTCTTCCAGGGTACAAGCTGACTTTATCCTTAGAATAAAATTAGATGTGATCTTTGTTACTAAGAAAGTGCTAAGGAAAAAGAGACAAGGTCGGTCAAAGGGTTTATATGTGGAGAAGTAGGATGTCCAAGAAAAGAGGGTGTCGAGAGCACAATAATAATGTTTGGCCTTGGTCTGTCAGCGGGGTTCTTCCCCTTAAGAAGCCAGTAGGAATGCAAGGAATGCTGCATGAGAAGAAAAGTTGAAGAAGGAGCAAAAGGGAGGCAAGAGACAGAGCAGGATGATATGAAGGGAACTAAATGTGGAAACAAGAGGAGAAGAGAAAAATATGATTTGATGGAGAAGATAAGTGAGAAAAATAATATGGCAGGGAGATATTTGTGTAAGAATCAGAATGTGGTCAGAAAAACCATCAGCAGTTTTCTACTTAGTTCTGCAACACACCTGCAACATCTGACAGGACCCCCCCACCCCCTCCCCAATCCCATTACCCACCAACATATAGGGCCCTATGATTAGCGTTTTAATGCAATCACAGACGGATTTGGGACTTGGACAATAAAAACAGAATCTACTGTTAAACGCAGAATCTCGCAGAAATTGACCATGTGAATTAAAATGTTGTAATCGTAAGAATAACGAACATTCAAGAAACAAAACAAAAAATTTGAAAATTGAAAACACAAAGTTAGCATGAGTTCGTGAACAACAATGGTCAGTGAAAGCTAGCTGGGTTCACGTAGGTTAGCTGGGAGGAAGCTAATGTGCGAGTTGTGCTTGACGGCTTTGCGAAAGTAAACGAGCGTTTTAGGTTAGCCGCTGACTTCAACTCGGATAGCTTGGAAATAGTCAAAAACATTTCCAATTTTTCGAATTTGTGCCCACACTCCAAAAGGTTTTGGAAGACATGCTCCCATACATGGAATACCGACATCCTCAAGGTTTTATAACCATTAGACCAATGGTCAATGTGCATTATAACAGGAGAAAACAAGTTAATTTCAGCTAGCTTACAATGCTATGATTGGGAGACACCTATTTCGACAATCTAACAACAGGGTTTGATAAACACGCTGTGATCGTGCATAACATGTAATAGTTGTATCTTGTCGTATTTCCATAATTTAAAACACTACCGAAACGTCTTTCCTAGTGCTAACTAACACGAAGACTCGCTAATCGCTAGCTTCAGCATCATTCACAGACGAAGAGTGGATACCTAGCTCTCGATTTCGCTACAAAGACTCAACAAGATGCTGGTTTGCGGTCAGCATTTTTTTTACCTGAAGACTGGAGCACCGTCTTGTGCTGGAAGACACAGACATCCTAAGTAAAGTTGTTGTTAGCGTGAGTTTGTGAACAACAATGGCCAGTGAAAGCTAGCTGGGTTAGCGTAGGTTAGCTGGGAGGAAGCTAATGTGCGAGTTGGGCTTGACGGCTTGCGAAAGTAAACAAGCGTTTTCGGTTAGCCGCTGACTTCAGCTCGGATAGCTTGGCAATAGTCAAAAACATTTCAAATTTTTCGAATGTTTGCCCACATGCTAAACCTCCAGTCTTCAAAATAAGCACATACTGTCTAATTTTGGTAATAAAATAAGGGTGTTAAGCTAGCTTATGTTCATAAAGGTATTACATTTGCATCTACAAGTAGATCTTCTTTAACCACAAACATGTTTACGATCTTTTGTTGAGTATTTTGAATATTTCAGTCACATGGTACTCAATTGACAATGTAAGTTGTATACGTTCACGGCTTTACAAAAAATAAAAATAAGCCGGCGTTGCTACACATCTTAAAATAAAGCTACAGTCAGCTACAGGGGAACTGTTTTTCTAACCTAGCATAATGTTGTTGTTGAGAGTAATGTTAGCTAGCTATGCTAGTGTTGCTGACATTTGTGTCCTCCCATCCCACTATTCAATGTTACTTTGCTGTATGTAATATTGTATATGGCATGTATTATGTTGGTCAAGTGCAGAGTTACAATGCAGAACATGGAAACACATAATACCATTATTCTAAGACTGTTGAAAATTGTTGAAAAATTGCTGTAAATTTGGGAAATTGAGAGAAGAACATGCACGTTACACAAATGAGGAAATGCTACAAACCCTAATGAGTTACACCCTGTCATGGAACAGACGGCTGATAGTACAGTGAGCTTAAGCCATGGCTACAGCAAACACAAAGTGCATAAGGACGAAAGATCCACAACACCCTCAGGATGTTTGGAATTGCGGCGTGCTGTTCACAAACCATAGCAACCACAGGATTATCCCAGGGATATCAGCTGCACACACTCACACTTACACACAAAACACAACTCAGAAAATGCAAATGAGAATCAGAACAAAACTTAACACCCACCAATCTGAACAACAAGTGTGTGTATGCGTGGTTAGGAAAAACCCAAGCAGTCCAAATATAGCTTGACACTCATTAGCCGTCTCTCTCACCGCCAGTTCATTGCCCTCTTTGCGTCACTGTAAACAATCAGCTGGAAAAAAAATGTTCCCACCCGACAACGATCATCCACTTAAGCATTGACTATAAATGACTCAAAAGGACTAAGTCTCCTTCATGAGAATTTTGCTGGACTTATTGCAAACAGTAACAATGTTGGAGTGCTTGAGGTATTTTGGCGTGACATTCAGTTAAAGCTTAAAGGTAACCTATTGGATTGAATTGTGGACTCCAATAGAGCAGCTACACACAATAACCATCACACAAAGCTTTATAGTTCTTCCAGAATCTGCACCTATTCAGCTCTATTTCTTTGGATTTCGTGGTTCCTGTGAAAACGGTCTGTTTTAATGTATTCCAGAGCTCGGGAGAGGGCAGTCCATCCTCTCTGTGACATCACAAAGAGGCAGTTTTACCACGCCTTTTAAAACTGAGCGTTTTGAGGCCATCCCAAACTTCTTCCAGAGCTCACTTCCAAATACGCAAACCTCATTATCTGAAACTTTGGCATCGTTTAACACGAGAATACAATATTCTAACTACATTTATAGGTCAGAAAAGTGGAAAAAGCATAAGAAATACAACAACATTAAGGAGTGGGACAGGAGGACACAGACGTTAGCAACATTAGCATAGCTTTGTAAGCTACAGCACTAACGTAACATTCATTTTTTAACAGAAACATCATGCTAGGTGAGCTTCTTGGCAAATAAACAAAATGATCACTCTCACACAGCTGACTGACCGACTGTGCTTTATTTTAAGATGTTTAGAGAAGCCTCATTTTCGTTGTTGTTTTTTTGCTAAGCTGCAGCTGAAGTAGTAGGCTAACATGTATCAGTTCATGAGTATTCATTATTCATTAGAATATTTTTGCATTATAGGGGGCATTTTTAATTAAGTAACATTTTTAACTACGATACAAGTGTAAAAAGAAGTCAATTGCTGTTAATGTCAAGCATCCAAAATACAAAAACATTAGCTTTTCTTTGATAGCATTTTTGTTTGAATGATTACCGCCATACACCACAAACAAATCTTTCTCGATAGAAACATACAGATAACTCAACATTGGCTAGCGTGTTAACGAGCTGAGATAATCTGATGTGTTTTTTTTCAGTAATAATGCCAGTGTTTTTGCTATACAGAAGTGCATAAACATAGTTTAACAAAATTGCCCACATTCCTTTTTTGGGTAACATTAGCCACGTTTACATGAGGAGTTTTTCTCTTTCCGAATGACCTTTCCGAAAGCAATGGTATACATGGAAAAGAATATTCCAATCCCGTGTCTATATGCGGCGCTATAATCAACCAGAATAGTCAATGGGGCATACGCAGTAAAACGTAAACATCAACATCACGTGATACCGACTTCCTCTAGTTTTTCTTTCACTTGTTGGAATAACTCCGTATTGGCAGTTTTTCGTTTGTCCAGTCTTGAAATTTAGTTTGAATCAAAAACAAACTTTCCGCAGCAGTCCAGTGCCGATTGCTTGCCTCCATTTTTTTAAATCGAAGAACGTCTCGAGCTGCGTGTTACGTCATATCTCAGCATTCGCTGAAAGAACGCACCCGGGAACAGGAAAAAGATAAAGTTCAATCTTGCTAATATTTTATAATTAAGCTCAGCACATGTTTTATATAGATATATATTTTCTTTTTTAATAAAAACTGGACTTGTGAATGGCGTATAGAAGGGTTTAGATTCTGTTCCACAGATGGCGGTAATGCACACGAAAGCTACTTACCAACCGCCGATAAATAACAGAAGAAGAAAAACACCACGAAGAAGAACGCAGTCTGACAACTTTCCGATTGAGCGGGTACAAGATACCTCAATCGGATTGGGGAAAGGAATATTCCACCCCTGTGAATCCGATTATATATTCATTCGGATTGGCACTTAGTAATTGCGGCATTACTTCTTACCCGTTAGAGTAAGAGACAAATGCATTAATATTTTATCATGTGTAGCGTTATATACACTTTTTTTCACACTGCACCCAAGTGGATGATAGTATTTTTCCATCATGAGTGGGATGTTACGGAGTGTGCACACACTGTCTGCCTGCCTAAGATAAGATACGTTTTGCTTTGTTGCTTTGCTTTGTTGTCTCAGCAAGGAAATTTATCTTGGCTGCTGAAGAGATTTGATGCACCAAGCAGCAGCGGGAGCAGCACATTAGAAGTACGGCCACAATCTCAGTCGGTGGCATAAAAGGGACACCGTCGCGTCTATCTGTCCCTGTCAGCATGATTGATGAAAGCACCAGTTTCTCAGTGTGTGTTTTCTCAGTGAAAGGTTACACCTCGTTTCTCCTCCGTGCCCTCTGCGGCCACGTTAAGAGGCACATCCAGAGTGAGTAAGAGGGAGACAGATGGGTTTTCCTTGCAGGATATCCTGTTCTAAGTAGAGCTGCTGGGCCCACTCTAACCTCCTCACCCCTCTTGATCCGTGACCTGCTCATAGTTTACTCTTACATCTTTAATGTTTCCTAATCAACCTAAATATGTTTCATTTTTGAGCAATGGCCTTTTGTTGCTTGTGCTGCTCTGCTTTTCTGTTTGTTATGCTCGCTTCCTGTTTATCTTTAAACACACAAAACTTAGTAAGCATTCTTTTTCTAAAATGAAAAGCATGCTTTGAATATGAACGATTCAATTTACGGTTCTTTTAAGAGGCATCTGCATAAAAGTTTGCATGGTTTAAAAGAGAGCGCTAACCAGAATTCTCCATTAATTTTCAACTTGCGTATATATATCAATCTGCAGGGAATTAAACATGTTACCAAACACCCATTAACCTGAAATGAACTACAAAAGTGCACGGGCTAACGTTAGCTGGATATTTGAGTTGACTCAACGTATTAGCATGAGCACAAAATGTTTTGGAAGACATGCATACATGGAATACTGACATCCTCAAGGTTTTATGACCATTAGACCAATGGTCAATGTATATTATAACAGGAGAAAACAAGTTAATTTCAGCTAGCTTACAATGCTGTGATTGGGATACACCTATTTCGACAATCTAACAACGTTGCATGGTTTGATAAACAGAATTCTCCATTAATTTCTGATTATTATTTTCAACTAGCATATAAATATCAATCTGCAGGTAATTAAACATGTTACCGAGCTCCCATTAACCTGAAATGAACTACAAAAGTGCACGGGCTAACATTAGCCGGATACTTGAGTTGACTCGACGTATTAGCATGAGCACAAAATGTTTTGGAAGACATGCATACGTGGAATACCGACATCCTCAAGGTTTTATGACCATTAGACCAATGGTCAATGTGCATTATAACAAAACAAGTTAATTTCAGCTAGCTTACAATGCTGTGATTGGGATACACCTATTTCGACAATCTAACAACATGGTTTGATAAACACTCTGTGATCGTGTATAACATGTAATAGTTGTATCTTGTCGTATTTCCATGATTTAAACACTACCAAAACTTATTTGCTAGGGCTAACTAACACGAAGACTCGCTAATTGCTAGCTTCAGCATAATTCACAGACGGAAGAGTGGATACGTAGCTCTCGATTTCGCTACAAAGACTCAACAAGATGCTAGTTTGCTGTCAGCATTTTTTTGACTGTAGACTGTAGCACACGTCTTGTGCTGGAAGACACAGACATCCCAAGTAAAGCGGACATTTTAAGTATTGTAATCGTTGTTGTTGTTGTTAACAGAGCTTGCATAAGTATGTGTATTAAGCATTATTTTTCTATGCCGCTTATCCTCACTATGCTGGAGCCTATCCCAGCTGAGGCCCACAATTCATCGTCTGATCTGGAGCTCATTTGTTCACCCCGAAAAACCTGTACAACACCGTTGTCTTACATCCTCCTGAAAGTGGCTTGCCTATGCCTTTTAATCATCACTTGGCATCTTATCCATCAATGGTTTACAACCATCATGTGACCACAGTATTGATCCAAGCCTGCTGGTCTATCCCTATCCCGATCCCTATCCCTATCCTCCCCCAGTCCCAGCCTCCTTCCTCCCTCTGTGTTGGCTCTGTACCCAGTGATAAGAGCACAGCAATGGTAGCACTTCCTCTTGTCGCAGGAAGCAGGAAGTGTAGATTTCGAACCTATCTGGGCAAACTCCGTGCCGGGTCCACTGGGATTGTTATCGCATCACACAGCGGGATGCAGATGGCCGTGCGTGTGTTCTGGGGGGGGGTGTCACCTGTCTGCATACAAAACATTCCACTATATTGCTAAGTTAGCTCAGAGCTACCGGATAGGAAGCCACCTGGGAACCGACGAACCCCCATGTCACTTTGACCTCAGGGTTGGCCGGCAGGGTCAGAGGACAATTGGCTAATTATTGTCCTCATCACGGCTAACGTTTGGTTAGCTCCTGCTATAACTGTGCGGCGCTGTTGAGCTTGTAAAAACACAAACAAGCATTCATCACTTAATGAATTCCAGTGACACCCCAGGGTTGGGAGGATTGGACGTGAGCGAGGGGAGATGACGACAAACGAGAAGGGCGTCTGGGGTTTTCAAGTTCGGGCTGCCAAACGTGTGACACTGTTGATTCTTTTCCGTGAGGGAAATTTATCTGTGCGCGATCTCGAGCGACATTACACAAGAACAGAAAATAACATTCCATATACTGTATTATCGTGCTCAAAGGACGGAAAAGTGGAAGTTGTTTGAAATTACAAGCCTGAAATTATTTGTGTTGTAGATGTAGAATGCAATCATATGCAATAAATAGACATTTTTAAAATGTATATGGAGATGTATATGTACAAGGAGACAAAACACTGACTGAGGTTAGCAATAGACATAATAATCAATTAGCTAATTATATTAACCAGATTGTTGCAGAGCGGTGGTCGAGTGGTTAGCGTGCAGACCTCAGAGCTAGGAGACCCGAGTTCAATCCCATGCATGTTCTCCCCGTGCATGCGTGGGTTTTCTCCGGGTACTCCGGTTTCCTCCCACATTCCAAAAACATGCTAGGTTAATTGGCGACTCCAAATTGTCCATAGGTATGAATGTGAGTGTGAATGGTTGTTTGTCTATATGTGCCCTGTGATTGGCTGGCTGGCGACCAGTCCAGGGTGTACCCCGACTCTCGCCTGAAGACAGCTGGGATAGGCTCCAGTATTATGATGATAATGAAAAATAACCAGATTGTTGCAGAGGTTTTCTATGCGTGAAAACGAAACGAGAACTGTGCCTATGGTTTTCTATGTTCCTCAGAGTGGAACCTGACAGCTGAAAACTCTAACCTAGCTTTTTTGTATCCTGCCCCTAGACCATGATGTTGAACAATCTTTGCTCTCAGGTTATTTGACAGTTGTTTTGAGGCTACCATGTTGCTACTCTTAAGAGAAAGAGGAAAACAACTTACAATTGGCCACCTTAAATACCCTTTCTCATGATTGGCTTCACTTGTGTCAGTGAGCTTAACAAACAAATATTGTCCTAAAGGTATTCAAATCAATAAAACAACAAGGGTGCTTACTTTTGTTGAAATCAAATCCTATAAACTCAATTTCACATCTCATCTAGCACTGTGTTCATCTGTTATATGATATATTTAACTGAAATTGCAGGGGTGCCCAAACTTTTTCATGCCACTGTAACCTTAGGGAAATTTTTTATTTTATTTTATTTTATTTTATTTTATTTTATTTTATTTTATTTTATTTTATTTTATTTTATTTTATTTTATTTTATTTTATTTTATTTTATTATTATTGTTATTTTTTCATATTCAGTCTAGTTATTCCAGACTCCATTCACTGTACAATATCTGATCAAGCGCCAAGTGCAATATATTAATTTCTAAGTGCAGTATTTTTCATAATGCCTCATATTTAATTCACTAGCACGATCTCATAGTGTATATACTGGTCATATATTTCATTTCATATTTTAGATTATCTTGCAAACTGTATTTGTATATAACCCTGGGTAAAATTGTTAAATGTATTTTTATATTGTGTATTTTGTACTGCTTAACTGAGTCTGTTCTCTTGCTGCTGACGAATACAGGCATAACTTATTTTATCTTATCTTAAAAAATCATGATGGTTTCTATCATTTGCATTCGAGACCGAGAGGATTCCTCTGAAATGACAAAAGAAGTAAATACAACAAATGAATGCATTCTTCCTGCTAACAACCGGGAATTGCTATCACCATCATTATGTATTGCATTGAAATTTGGTGCAGTTGAGAAACCAGCGGCTATTTAAGTCACCTTTATATAGTAATAATAATAGCATCCTAGTTGACCATGTGCTAGAAACGGTACCCTGCAGTACCTGTCAGTTCAAAAGTACTACTTGTGAGTAACTGAAAAAGAATGAAATTCTTGCCCGATGCAGTCCGAATATGCTGAGTTGCACCTGATGAAGAAGAAATGCAGTGACAATGGGTTCACAGAGAGCTGGGGAGGGGAGATGTTTGGGCTCAGGGTGGGGAAGGTTTCAGCTGGGATTGTCCCAGATGGACACAATCCGCTCCCTCCCTTTATAAACAGCCCTGTGGCTTCTCCTCTCTCCTCTTTTTAATACTAGGTGTAAGTGACACCATATACACAAATGTATTATTTTACCCTAGTGTGCTTTTAAACCTTTTCAAGGACCCCCGCATTCCCGTGCATGGTCTAATTTCTGCCATTCCCAAAGTAAACACCCCACTAAATAATCCAGCTGACTCAACTTCCACTGTGGGTGGTTCTGGTTCCAATTTTCTCACCACCTCAGATGCTTTAATAGCACATAAAAAAAAGTTTGTCTGTAAACAAAACCAAAAAAAAAAAAAAAAAGCAGACATGCAATGCTTTCTGTGTTACTCCGTTTCCTTTTTTCTCTTCTTCGGGAAGAGCGTGGGAGCGCCCTCGGAACACTGTGGAGAGACCACGGGGCTAATAACAACAAGAGGAAGCCGGTAACTTGAGCAACTTTTGATCGGTGTAAAACAGGAATGGCGCCGTGCACTTTAACATCACAAACCATCTAATCCAACATTTAACAGTGACCGACCTGTTGTATACAATCCCAAACCAACTCAACATAAACAAGTGTTTTCCTTACCAGAGTTTGGTGTAAACATTCATCAACATGAAGTTTCCATCAGTCCATGTTCTGGTACAGTTCAGTGCCGGAAAGATCCACAACAGAAGGACAACTATCACATATAAACATATATATTTATATATGCACACATATGCACAGCATCAGTTCTCCACATCCAAATGTTGGGAAAGTCAGGGGCCGCAACAAAAGGGAGGGAGAAAAGGAGGGAGGGCAAAAGAGAGGGAGAGATTAACCCCTCAGAGTGGACTCTCTCTCACACACACACATATGTTGTATTGGATCACTGACTTCTTGCATTTTCTGGCAAGTGGCAAAAAAGGAGGGAGGGAGGGGTGGACTGAGTGTGTTTAGGTAGGAGAGACCAATAGAAGAACAAAAAACACAATAGCAGGAAAGACTGTATCAGAAGGAGGCACAGAAACTATGAACAAAGTGAGGATAAAATAAAAAGCATGGTTTGAATATGAACGATTCATATTCCAATGAACGGTTCTTCTTAAAAGTTTGCATGGTTTAAAAGAGAGCGCTAACCAGAATTCTCCATTAATTTCTGACTTCAACTAGCGTATAAATATCAATCTGCAGGTAATTAAACATGTTAACGAGCATCCATTAACCTGAAAAAAACGACAAAAGTGCATGGGCTAACGTTAGCTGGATATTTGAGTTGACTCGACGTATTAGCATGAGCACAAAATGTTTTGGAAGACATGCATACATGGAATACTGACATCCTCAAGGTTTTATGACCATTAGACCAATGGTCAATGTGCATTATACCAAAACAAGTTAATTTCAGCTAGCTTACAATGCTGTGATTGGGATACACCTATTTCGACAATCTAACAACATGGTTTGATAAATACTCTGTGATCGTGCATAACATGTAATAGTTGTATCTTGTCGTATTTCCATGATTTAAAACACCACCGAAACTTCTTTCCTAGGGCTAACTAACACGAAGACTCGCTAATCGCTAGCTTCAGCGACATTCACAGACGAAGAGTGGATACCTAGCTCTTGATTTCGCTACAAAGACTCAACACAAGAGTGGAACACCCGTCTTGTGCTGGAAGACACAGACATCCCAAGTACAGCGGACATCGTAAGTGTTGTCGTCATTGTTGTTGTTGTTAACAGAGCTAGCATAGGTATGTGTATCAATCAAATCCGCTGACAAAATAAGTTTCGGTGGTGTTTTAAAATCATAAAAATAATGCAAGATACTGAAACTATTACATGTTATCATCATAGGTGTATCCCAATGACAGCATTGTAAGCTAGCTGAAATTAACTCATTTTCTTGTGTTAATTGTTTTCACTCCCATGCAAACACACACATTCCCCGCAAAACCAGTCAACCAGGACACCACCACACCAACCGTCTTGTGCTGGAAGATACAGACATCCCAAGTACAGCGGACATCGTAAGTGTTGTCGTTGTTGTTGTTGTTAACAGAGCTAGCATAAGTATGTGTATCAATCAAATCCGTAAAATAGGTTTTGGCGGCGTTTTAAAATCATAAAAATAATGCAAGATACTGAAACTATTACATGTTATCATCACAAAATAGGTGTATCCCAATGACAGCATTGTAAGCTAGCTGAAATTAACTCATTTTCTTGTGTTAATTGTTATCACACATCAGACACACACATTCCCCGCACAACTAGTCAGCCATGACTCCCACGTAAGTACCCCCCCACACACACATTCTCCCCTGCTGTAATCATATCTAGTGATGGGGCAGCTTCCCCTCAATGCTCGCTGACTCCCTGGCGTTCAGTGCAAGGACTCAACAATAGCCCTCCTGTATTGTGTGCGGCCTGTTCTGATTACACACACAGGGAGCTGCATTACGACCCCTTGATAATTCAATTTCCTCGCCTCTATGTCAACGTCGCTGTTTGTTAGTTTGTCTGAATGTGCACCAGGAAGAAATACCAGTGCATATTTCTATAGGATTATACTTTGAGAAGATAAACTGTAATAAAAACGGGTGCCCACGCCTAAAAAATAAGGAGGCCCAAAAAGCTGATCTATCACATTCCATATGATTGACAGTCATGCTACAATTTATTATGCCCACCCCTTTTTTCTTCCCCGTTTGCTGTGCTCCTAATCATCCATAGACAAATGACGTACAAGTACAAAAAGTCACCAAAATTTGGGGTGGAGACGCGGAATGCAGAGAGCCACATTTGTTTTGTATGATGAACATCAAATTCCTGCCATAAGAGGTTTCTAATAGTCGACCCAAAATAGTTTGCAGACCTGTCTTCTGGCATGTCTAATTAAAAAGACAGCACAAAGCAATATGTCATTTTGGGTGGGGTCTCGCAGAGTTAGATTCTCATTTGGATGCCCTCTTCTTATTTTAATTTGTAGCAAAGATCTGCAGACATTTTTTTTTCCACTGGTTTCTTTCTGTGTCGTAAAGTTTGTTTATCATACGCATTCAACACATATGAATCTCATTGTGGATAAATATAACAATGAAGACACACACGCAATCCAGATGTGTCCTTACATCATTTACCTTCCAGTTCATAAAAAAATACTCCAGTCTCCACATCTGATCTGATCGGCAGCGTAGCAAAAACTCACAGACTCGAACCCATGAACTCCTTGTCTCATCTCTTACTGTCTCACACATGGAAATATGTCTTTAGATGTGGCTGTCATGCTGGTACACAAGGAGTAGTGTGCGTCCATGATGATTCGTTGCACGTTTCCACGTCCCCTCCTTTGTTTTGGTTACCAGCTTCGTCTGTTCGGTCTCACTCATCACTGAGTGAAAAACTATTGTAACAATTCTTGCTACACTTAGCCTACATATCCCTTTTAGTAGGATTTGATGATCTGAGTTCAAATTTAATTTGGGCATCTCTGTGTGGAGTTTGTATGTTCACAAATAGGTGAACTACAACAAATAGGTACAGATGAATAGGTGCAGATTCTGGAAAAACTGGAAAGCTTTCTATGCTGGTTATTGTGTGTAGCTGCTCTATAGGAGTCCACAACTGAAAAAATACATCTATTAAAAAAATACAGTTTATGTCTTATCTTATCTCGAATACAGATGAATAGGTGCAGATTCTGGAAAAACTGGAAAGCTTTCTATGCTGGTTATTGTGTGTAGCTGCTCTATAGGAGTCCACAACTGAAAAATTACATCTATTAAAAAAATACAGTTTAAGTCTTATCTGCAGTGTTGGAGAAAATTAGCACAAGCAAACAGCGATGCTGCGTTCAAGAACTATCAAACAAAAACAATGAAAGATAAGCAACAACACGGCAAGGGAAAGGAGAGACAAAAAATAAGAGGTGGGAGGAGGGGGGCAGTAACCCCGATGGGGTCCAGACCCCTCGATACCAACAGCTGCTACTGCTTTGTGGGTCACATCACCAGCAGGCTTGTAAAAAAAAAAAAAAAAGGCTGGCAACCTCGTCTCGACTTGACCTACTTAAGGAATGTTACTGTTAGAAATGACATGCAATCCTCCCTGGATACTCAGGACTCATTCACACATTGTTTTGGCATCTCACTGCATTGGAACTTGCTGAAAGACAACATCATCAACCCATCAGGACCTTAGACACTGGGTATTAAATGTGTTTGGTGTCATACATTAATTACTTCAGCTGGGATAGGCTCCAGTATACCCCTGAGACTCTAGTGAGGATAAGCAGTATAGTAAATGAACCTAGGGAAAATTCATTCATTTTCTACCACTTGTCCTCACAAGGGTCGCAGGGGGGTGATGCTGGAGCCTATCCCAGCTGTCTTCTGACGAGGCGGGGTACACCCTGGACTGGTTGCCAGCCAGCCAATCACAGGGCACATATAGACAAACACCCATTCACACTCACATTCATACCTATGGACAATTTGGAGTCGCTAATTAACCTAGCATGTTTTTGGAATGTGGGAGGAAACCGGAGTACCCGGAGAAAACCCACACATGCACGGGGAGAACATGCAAACTCCACACAGAGATGGTCGAGGGTGGAATTGAACTTGGGGTCTCCTAGCTGTGAGGCCTGTGTGCTAACCACTCATCCACCATGCAGCCTTCATTTTCTACCGCTTATCCTCACAAGGGTTGCGGGGGGTGATGCTGGAGCCGATCCCAGCTGTCTTCAGGCGAGAGGCGGGGTACACCCTGGACTGGTCGCCAGCCAGCCAATCACAGGGCACATATAGACAAACAACCATTCACACTCACATTCATACCTATGGACAATTTGGAGTCGCTAATTAACCTAGCATGTTTTTGGAATGTGGGAGGAAACCTGAGTACTCGGAGAAAACCCACGCATATCCTATCCTGTGAGGTCTGCACGCTAACCACTCGTCCACCGTGCAGCCCCCTGGGGAATATATTAACCCCTAATTACAATATTACAGTAAATGTGTATGCAAAAGTTAAGTATTTCGTTTGAAATCGCCTTCATGCAAGACTATATAAATCCGGTACATATGGTGAGACATAAATTTGGTAGCAATTGACAGTGGTCGATTTCTGAGAAGTGCGTGATAGTTATTCATCTCCAAAGTACAAAACCATCTGAAAAGAGACATGCTTTTCTGATGGGGATCATTAAAATGACATCAAGTAGTGGCTGTGTGGCCACAGCGACGGCACCTATGGGAGTCGTAAAACAGACTGATGTAAAGCTCGAAAACTGCTAGCAATTTTGTCATTATTTAGCCATCAAATCGCTGAGATTTGAAGAGACGATAAAGACTTAGAGGACAAGTGCGCCAAGACTCAATGCTCAGTACTGATTATGGGCTTCACTTATGGTGGCCCACTGTTGAAGAACGATTACCTTCGGAATAATGCATCACGGAATTGAACCATCATCACCGTAAAAACATAAGCTGTAGCAGTAACTTTGATAGATTTTTTCTACATTATGATTGTCTTATACCCCCAAAATTTTTGCCACTACTCCATTGTCATCCATAATAAAGTAATGCCGCAGCATCCCTGTGGAAGTGGTCCAATTGACCATCTATGTGACCGTCTAACTTAGCTAGTTTCTTTGCTATGGTTCTGTCAGAAGCTTTAAAGTACATCAAAAACCCAACCCCCCACACATAATATCCAAACCACACACATCTGTCAACGAAAAACCATTCTCTCATAGCCTGACCCAAAATTAAATGTGCCCTTCCGTGACCAATATTTCACCCTGTGAAAGATTTAGAGAAAGACTGCTTATCGTCTTAAAAAAAAAAAAAAAATCCCGACTGACACACAAACTAAGCATGTTTGCCAAACAGCACCCGTCGGACTGGAAGTATGGAAGTATTCACTGACCATACAATTAAATGAAACGGCTTGGTTTCTGGTTTTGGGTCAAAAAGAGAAAGAATGAGTAAAAAAAGGAAGGACACAAAACCAAAATAGTGTTTCAACTTTAAGGAATTTTTTTTGCTGCTGCTGCTGCTGCCCCCCCCCCCCCCCCCCCCCCCCCTTTGTAATACAAATGTGCACCAATACACACACAAGCTGACTCAGATGTAATTTAGCAATATTGACAAAAAAAGAAGACAATTTTATCCAGTGCATACCAAAACAGAGCAGTACTCTCTTCCGGGTAGATTGGTCAATAGCCACGTATACATGGACCCAAATGTTCCAATTGGATTCGGTTTATTTGTAACGGAAAGAATGTAACCTTTGTATACACCTCATTCCGAAAGAAAAGTGCCAATCCGAATGAATATATAATCGGATTCAAGAGGGTGGAATATTCCTTTCCCCAATCCGATTGAGGTATCTTGTACCCGCTCAAACGGAATATTGTCAGGGTGCGTTCTTCTTCGTCGTGTTTTTCTTCTTCTGTTGTTTATTGGCGGTTAGCAAGCAGCTTTCGTGTGCATTAGCGCCATCTGTGGAACAGAATCTAAACCCTTCTATACGCCATTCACAAGTCCAGTTTTTATTAAAAATGAAAATATATATCTATATAAAACAAGTTCCGAGTTTAATTATAAAATATTAGCAAGATTGAATTTGATCTTTTCCTGTTTAAATTTATCCCGGGTGCATTCTTTCAGCGAATGCTCAGTTATGACGTAACACGCAGCTCGAGACATTCTTCGGTTTTAAAAATGGAGGCCAGCAATCGTCACTGGACTGCTGCGGAAAGTTTGTTTTTATCCAAACTAAATTTCAAGACTGGACGAGCGAAAAACTCGTAATACTCGTAATATTCCAACAAGTGAAAGAAAAACTCGGGGAAGTCGATATCACGTGATGTTGATGTTTACGTTTTACTGCGTATGCCCCATTGACTATTCTGGTTGATTATAGCGGCGCATGTAGACAAGAGATTGGAATATTCCTTTCCATGGATACCATTGTTTTCGGAAAAGTCATTCGGAAAGAGAAAAACTCTTCACGTAAACGGGACTTCTGTGACACAGGGAGGACATGTCATACAGGAGTCTCCAGGTTAGCAAATACGGTCTAGGATTGACCAGAAGACCAACAGTGCTAAACATTGTAGAACAGAACAAACCTTCCACATGACTAATGCTGATTCAGAAACACTTCCCTGACCTATAAATGTAGTTAGAATGTTGTATTCTTGTGTTAAAACGATGCCAAAATTCCCCATAATGATGTTTTCACTTTTGGAAGTGAGGCCCTGAAAGAAGTTTGGGGTGGCTCAAAAGCTCGGTTTCAGAAGGCGTGGTAAAACTGGCTCTTTGTGATGTCACAGAGGGGGAAACCTTATATGGTTTATAGTTAGGAAGCACTTTGGCTGTGTGAGCAACAGTGATGGGAATAACGGCGTTTAAAATGCCGTTACTTTTTTCAGAAACGGGTTAACGGGTATCTAACTAATTACTTTTTTTTTGGGGGGGGGCAATAGTTACTATTATTTCTAGTTTTATTTTATTTATTTTTGTTTTATATTATTACTAGTTACTACAATAGGTAGTAACCCAGTTACCTTTTTTGAGAAGTAACTACTAACTATAACTAATTACTTTTTTTAAAGTACGGTGCCCAACACTGGTGACCAATCACAGCGAAGTGGGCATGCAAACAAACCGTTTTGGCAAGAAGCACAAATCAAAGCAAATACAGCTGGATTAGGTGCAGAGTCTGCAAAAATCTAAAAAAAAAAAAAAAAATGTTCCGTGCCGGTTATTGTGTGTAGCTGCTCTATCGGAGACCACAGAGTTGAAAAACGAGCATAATAAGCCCCCTTTAATTGAGGCACTTAAGGTTCTTGAGGTTCCACCGCATGAGTTGGTCGCCCTTTTAGGGAGGCAACTTTTTTTTGACAGCTTGGGGGGGGGAGATTCATAAGGGCGGCAAACAGTGACCCAGTCTTCATATGCAAAATTCTTTTGAGGTATTTATTACAAATGCCACAAAAATGACATTCACGATGTGGCTGATAGATTTGTGATCTCTCAAACGCATCACCAGCTCGTATTTTGTGAGGATGTGAGGATGAATGAACGGAGGAAGGAGATGAATGCCGAACACAATGGGTCTGGGAGAACATGCCGAAATTGTTTTCTCGTGGGATAACTTAACAGGAATTCACCTTAACCACACCCCCCAAACTCCAATTTTCCCATCCTCCTTTTCTTTCACTCTTGTGTAGCCCTCCCAGAATAGAGCTTTTCCTCATGTGACATTCTCCCATAGATATATATACAGATGGTTTTTGTCCGAAGGAGGCCGCAGTGTGAGTAAGGGCAACAGCTGCAGGGATTAGACAGAAGAAGTGGAATGTGTGGGCTGACAAACATTACAAAATGAAGGCGGGGGGTGGTGGTAGTGGGTTGGGGTACATGCACAAAAAAACAATTTGAAATCTAAAACTGTTTTTTGTTGTGTGTATACATGCAGATCTTTCAGACGGCGACAGCGTGGTTAAGCGGGTTGTAATTTCTTTGAAATGTTACCATCTCATCTGCATCTGCTCAGACTTGACATTCATGTTAGTTTGTCAGATGAATGTCACAACATGGAAGAGATTTGTGGGGAGAGGATGATGGCGTAGCGGTGAGGTGTATGGAACGTGGTGCCCTTCAGTCACGTAGCTTTATTATTATATTATTTCTTTATTATTAAAATAGGGGGCCATTTTATTCATTTTTCCTCTGCTGAATACGCTTTTTCTGCAAGAAAACTACAGGTGAGGTTATAAACAAAACAAATCTGATATCTATTCATCCATTCATTCATGGGTATGCTGGAGCCTATCCCAGCTGTCTTCGGGCGAGAGGCTAAGTACACCATAGACTGGTCACCAGCCAATCACAGGGCAGAAAATATCCATCTATCCATTTTCTATACCGTTTATCTTCACGATAGTCGTGGGTATGCTGGAGCCTATCCCAGCTGTCTTCGGGCAAGAAGCGGGGTAAACTCTGGACTCGTCACCAGCCAATCACAGGGCAGAAAATATCCATCAGCCATCTATTTTCTATACCACTCATCCTCAAGAGGGTCGTGGGTATGCCGGAGCCTATCCCAGCTTTCTTTGAGCAAAAGGTGGGGTAAACCATAGACTGGTCGCCAGCCAATCACAGGGCAGAAAATATCCATCAGCCATCCATTTTCTATACCACTTATCTTCAAGAGGGTCGTGGGTATGCTGGAGCCTATCCCAGCTGTCTTCGGGCAAGAAGCGGGGTAAACTCTGGACTCGTCACCAGCCAATCACAGGGCAGAAAATATCCATCCATTTTGTATACCTTTATCTTTACGAGAGTCAAGGGCATGCTGGAGCCTATCCCAGCTGTCTTCAGGCGAGAGGCGGGGTAAACCCTGGACTGGTCGTCAGCCAATCACAGGGCAGAAAATATCCATAACCCATCCAATTTCTATACCGCTTACGCTCTTGAGGGTTGCGGGTATGCTGGAGCCTATCCCAGCAGTCTTCAAGCTAGAGGCGGTGTACACCCTGGACTAGTCATACATATTAAAAATCACACATAAGGAAATCTTTCCCTGCACAAGTGACCTGTCGGGACTATAAAATTCCAAAATAACACAAGTAGAATGTGACAGCACTAAGTGTGCACAATCATTTGAACAGAAACATATGATATTTTTTTTTCCTCCTGTGTGTCAGACTGTCTGCTGTGGGGCTTGGGGACTATTTTGCTGGGGGAACGGCTCGGCGAGGAAGTCGTCAAAACAGGAAGTGTTTTATGTAGCTGAAACATTCCATTTTTAACTCACCCAGGCAAGGCAAGCTAAATAAATAACACACACACACATACACAGTGTATGTACTTGTGTCACTTTATGTGTTTGTGCATTGTGTGTGGATGCCTGCTGGGAATGTTTTCATGGTGTTGTGGGTACCAGCCGCCCTCCTGGGCACCATACAGGCTCTAAGAGCGTGTGAAGTTATTTCCTCTTTGACAGGGGGACCTGCACATATTGAATGACCCTCTTCTACAGATGGATGTGGTCACTTTTGGACCATCGTAAAGGTGCCCAGCCTACAATATTATACTAATATTATACGTACTTACTGTCTGTTGTCTTCTTGGGTCTGTTGTCAACTGTTGGATTGGAAGTGAAGAAAAAGTCCAGCATGCTTCATATTTCACCTGTGAACAAAATTAGCAAAAAAAAATTAATTAAATTGGCGCCAGTTGGTGCCAGTTCACGCCAATGCAATTTGCTGTGGCACCTAGTGTCACCAATAAGGTGCCTAGTGGCTCAAACTGCCTCCCAACTGGCTCGTGGTGGCCCGTAACGGCGGCAAAAATTGAGTTTGGCGGCAAAAAAAGTTTCATTAATTCATTTTCTACCGCTTATCCTCACGAGGGTCGCCGGTAGGTGCTGGGGTCTATCCCAGCACATATAGACAAACAACCATTCACACTCATATTCATACCTATGGACAATTTGGAGTCGGCAATTAACCTAGCATGTTTTTGGAATGTGGGAGGAAACCGGAGTACCCGGAGAAAACCCACACATGCACGGGGAGAACATGCAAACTCCACACAGAGATGGCCGAGGGTGGGATTGAACTCGGGTCTCCTAGCTGTGAGGTCTGCGCGCTAACCACTCGACCGCCGTGCAGACCAAGAAATTTCAAAATGTTTAAAATTTTCGTTGTGCCACTTGCATCAAGCAATCAACCGCAAGAGTCCACCAAGTGGAACCAAATGTCGCAAACAATCCAGCTATTGGAATCCACTGGAATGTAATGGCGCGAGCCAAGTTGCGCCAATGATGCTGGGAGTCAACTGGGCCAGTGCCAGTTTGCGCCAATGATTATGTGATTGGCAAGTAGTGGCTCGCTATGGCGAGCCATAATCTTTGGCACCAACTGGCGCACGGCTCCTAGCATAAACGACACAAACACAAAACAGAGATCCACACAGTTGAACCGGCAATATTTCACCATCAGAGGTGGGACGGCACCTGTGTGAAAGGGTAATCCACAGTGCTGTGATGTGTTAAAACAAATTGTATAATTTATGGGTATATTAATTATTTTACTGTGTAAAAACACATACAGGGTTCTGTATAAAATGCACAAGTGGATAAGGTGTGTCCTGGCTGGTCCACCGATACATACGCTGATCTGATGTTATTTTTAGTCTGTTCTTACTTAGTTGTAGAGGCTGATTTGTACTGCGAATCTGTCGTTGTGCTATAAAATATTAAAAAATTATTCATCTTCCTCCCCTGAGAAGACAGTTTTATATTTGTGAACCTTTTTCTGTGTGAAAGTCATCAAATTCCAATCATGTCTCTTATATTACTAAGATTTATTACCGCAGGGCTGTAGCAGTTGTAAATCTTTATGTGTACTAATATAAACTATGCAGTACAAATGCTTGCTTGTATCTTCTGTAGTTTAAAAAAGTTATTTACTGTAAGACAGGAGAAGTACTTGGCCTTTACAAGATAAACATCAGACAGTTGAGCCTGGCTACTTGTAAGTTATTTAGGACAAGTGTGTGTCAAGTGTGATAATCTGGATGCCAACAGTGGTTCATGTCCTCATGTCGACACTGACCGCCGCTCAACTAGGAATATTGGCTCAAGCTGTGTGCACTTTCACACAGCGCATACGTGTAATGATACAGAATATATAAAATTCTTATCAGATTATTTTTCAACACAATAGGGTTTTCCTGCTGTTTTCTGTTCTGTATAAACAACATCGACAAGGAATGTGGGTTCAAAGTTGACCCGGCAATTTTATTAAAAAAAAAGTAAAAAAAAAAAAAATAAATAAAAAAACCTTAAACTATATTAGGAAAGCAGGAAGTGAACAAATGTAACAGTTACTGATTGTAAAAGTACCAGATGGAGGGGTAGGATTTAATAAGCTTTGCTTCTTCCTACTCCTTTTGGACATGTGGAACTGTGAACTGATTATGTGATGCATTCAATTGTAATCTGATGCATGTTCAAATGAAATTAAACCATTAACATTACCAAAAGGCTACAGATTACAGCTTTGATAGCAACCCAAAAATTAGCAAATCGCATTCCTGTCAGTGCATTTTACACAGGACATCAACATTGGAAAAAAAAGACAGAAAAACACCATGTGTCTTTAGACTGTACACAACGGTAGCAGCAGTAGTAGTAGATTGCAGAACCAGGCAAGATGTCAAAAACAGGTCAAACCAAGATGTCAGAAAGTAGCAGGAGTAGTTTTTTTTTTTCCCCATCCTAGAATTCCTGTCAACCCACACACATCCTACAATGACGGCCATGGAGTTCGTAAGGACAAAGAATGTGTACGTTTTGGACTTGACACGTAGTTGATATGATGTTTCCACATGTGGAATGTTTCAAAGGGAAAGGCGAAAACAAACAAATGAGCGGCGGTTCTGGAGCTCACCAATCCCCCCCCCCTCCCAAAAAAAAAGACTTTCCTATTTTTACCCTGGAGATGATGATGATCTCTGCAGGGAAAGCACCCTGTTCGCTTCTTTCCTGCAAATGTACCGTCCCTGAAGAGAACCTAAAATAAACATTTGGAAAACCGCATGGATAAATACGACGGCTTTGTGCGGAAAAACATTGTGCTGCCTCACATACTTCTAGAAGAGCGATAGAAAAAATAAAATCTGAAAATGACAAATGAAAGTAAGTTAGACGCATGTGAACAAATGGAATTGGGGAAAAGACTCATGGCAAATTGATCCTCTAAAATGGGAATCAAAGTGAACATCTCATCATAACACACACAAAAGATACTAAGATACTCTAAACCAGGGGTCTCAAACACACGGACACTAGTTTGAGGCCCCCGCCTTGATATGAAAGTTTAATGTTAGTGCGGCCCGCGCAAGTTTGATATGGATGCTGTATGGTATCATACCTGTATGGTATCACCCAGAAAAAAATTATTACGTTTGATTAATGTTCATGTTAAAGGTTAAATAACTGTTAATAGTTATCCTCCCTATCCGTGTGGAAGTGGTAAGTTTTTGGCTTTTTTAAGTTTAAAGGAAATAACTTCTAACTCTAAATGTGCTCCCAATGTGTCTTTGGCATGGAATTAAAAACAACAGCAACATAAACTTTGACTGGATACACAACATTTTGAAGTTTGAGGAATCGCTACCTATTTTTGAGACCATATTTTTCGACATTTTGTTTTTTTAGGATATCGGCGTACAGAAACGTAACGTTTCAAAACACACAGCATTAGTTGCCTAAACCAAAATAACCCAAAGAGCACAGCGACCACTCATCCAAGAGGTCACAAAAGATCCCACAATGACATTCTCACTTGACTTTAAGGTTAGCGTTCATGACTCCACCATAAGAAAAAACACTTCCAAGAACTTATCTCAATTTTGCCAGAAAACATTCTCAAGATCTCCAAGAATTTTGGGAAAATACTAACGAGACAAAAGTTTCTGGAAGGTATATGTCCCATTACATCTGGTATGAAAGTAATATTGCAATGGTAAAATATGGTGGTGGTAGTGTGATGGTTTTGCTGCTTCAGGACCGGGAAGACTTGCTGTGATCAATGGAACGAAATCATGACTTCTACTAGCTACCATTACCATTACCATCATGCACTATTCCCGAACCTACATCTAATTCACAGTATGTCAATATTAATTTTCACAATGAATGTAGAGTAGTATCAGGGGGAGATTTTTTTGTTTATTTATAAAAAAAAATTTGGTTATTCAAGGCGCCACACTTTGGCTTTTTGTTTCGATTATGTCATTTTTATTATCAACCACCTTTGCTTTCATTGTTGTTGGAGGAGGATGAGGAGGCGAAGGAGGGGAGGAGCGTCTGGCGTTTGGTCGCGTTCCCTTGTGGTAATATTTAATAACAAACATTAAGAATACCACAAGAATCCTTCACCGCATTCCCACGCTCCCAATGTCCGTGTCCACAAACACACACACACACACACAGTATATACAGTGGTATGAAAACTTTTGGGCACCCTTGATCATTTTCACCCAAAACTTTGTGTGCAATTTAGGAATGTAGTATATGCAACTTTTTGGTCAAAAATAAATAAATAACCCTCCTTTAATCTATCAAGCAAAATTTTAAGCTTCTTCCAAAGACTTTCAATTAGATTCCGGACCAGAAAAGAAGACCTTTGGGCACCCCTGATCATTTTCACCAAAAACTTTATGTGCAATTTAGGAATGTATATGCAACTTTTTGGTCAAAAATAAATAAATCAACAAATAACCCTCCTCTAATCTATAACGCCAAATTTTAAGCTCCTTCCAAAGACTTTCAATTAGATTCCGGACGAGAAAAGAAAACCTTTGGGCACCCCTGATCATTTTCACCAAAAAAATTGTGTGCAATTTAGGACTGTATTTGGAGTCGCCAATTAACCTAGCATGTTTTTGGAATGTGGGAGGAAACCGGAGTACCCGGAGAAAACCCACGCATGCACGGGGAGAACATGCAAATTCCACACAGAGATAGCCAAGGGTGGAATCGAACTTGGGTATCCTAGCTGTGAGACCTGCACACAAACCACTCGTCCACCGTGCAGCCAGTTTTTAGTTAGTATATACAAAAACACAATGAAAATGGTTGTTACAACTTCAAAGCAGAACTCGGATGTTCCATTGATAGTTAGATATTTATGGCTGGGGGTGGGGGGGAATGGGGGGGGGGTCACCTGGACGTATTTGCATGCATACACTCACACTGAAAGAGTGATGACAGAGTGAAGGCATTTATTCTTCATTCCTGATTGATATCAGCTATGCCAATTATATCATTATTGTTTTTCTAACACTTGACTAGCTTGCGTGCATGCGTGCATGCATGCATGTGTGTCATGTCGCCAGTGGCTTTCTGACCTCGTCTCGAGGTTTTCGGTGATCCCAGCCAGAGATTCCTTTTCCATCCCTCCCGTCCCGTGTTTCGCTTGTGCGTCAGCAACGATATACCGCAACTCCCGTCCCACCCCTCCCTCCCTCCCTCACTCACTCCCCATTCTCCAGTCCCATGATCCTCCTTGTTTACAGCAACCCCCCCAAAAAAACGACCCCACCCCTGCTCCTCAAGCCCTCCAATATATGTGTGTGTGACTCCTTTGTTTTGTTTTGCGGGCCATCACTTCATAATGCAACTTAACTTCTTGAAATCACCTCCTTTTATAAGTATTACTATGACAGGAAATGGCATGAGTTATACCAGTGGCGTCATTAGGCGGATTTTAGGGGGGGTTCAGTCCCCCTAAAATTATTTTTTGTAATTTTAATAATTTTTATTGATTTTTAAAAAAATGTTTACAAAACAAAACTCTGACAAATTTCATATAATAGGGCAAAAGCAAGCTAATAAGCAAGCCATAAAATTATTTTTTGTAATTTTAATAATTTGTATTGATTTTTTAAAAAAAATTTACAAAACAAATCTCTGACAAATTTCATATAATAGGGCAAAAGCAAGCTAAGAAGCAAGCCATAAAATATTTTTTTGTAATTTTAATAATTTTTATTGATTTTTTAAATTTTTTTTACAAAACAAATCTCTGACAAATTTCATATAATAGGGCAAAAGCAAGCTAAGAAGCAAGCTAATACAAGCCTACTACTACTACTACTACTACTAGTAGTAGTAGTAATAACTCCTTTTATAACTATTACTATGACAGTAAATGCTCCAAGTAGCTATTTAGTTAACTGCAATGGTGCAAACTGCAAAAAACTGCTGTGGCTGTAGGCAACCTCCTGATGTATTTTTAAAAATATATTACATACACAAGTCTCATATCTGTTCAGCATTTGGCAACTTTATCAATGTCTGCGTGTCGGTGTGAAAGTCAGACTTGCTGTTAGGGCTGTGACTAACGATTATTTTAATAACTGATTAAGTCAATAATTCTTTTGAAAATTAATCGATTAATAGGATTAAAAAAAAAAACATTTTTAATTTCCGCCTCTTTTTTTTTTCAGAAATAGAAGATTTGAACTGACAAAGCAGTGGACAAATACCAGATTGTTGCATGTTATGTTATATAATATAAAAAAAATATTATATGTTATATTACATGATTAATACACAAAGCTTCGATTAATCGATTAATTGTTGCAGCAATACTTGCTGTACTGTTAATGTACAGTTATCAGCTGCTTCCAATGGAGGAACAGTTCTTTTTAGTTGAGGTAAATAAACACCTCAAATTTGACAGTAATTATTTAAATTTTTTCCTGATTAATAGAACGCATTTTAAGCAGATTTAAGATTTATTATTTAAGATTTTAATCAGACGTTGTTGCAGGAAGCTGAAAGCTGACAAAAGTCCAACCTTCCAGTATTGCATCTTTATCTTTTTTTTTTTAACATCCTGATCTGTTACGACATCCTGTAGCATTCCAGTAAACGTGAACACGTCACACTGGAGATACGTATGTGTGTGTGTGTGTGTGTGTGTGTGCGTGTGTGTGTGTGTGTGCGTGTGTGTGTGTGTATGTGTGTGTTCACGCCTGTGCATGCCTCAAGTGTCCGTGTTGTTTCCCAAGAATTATGCAGGAATGTGAGAACACTTCTGACGCCTTTTTTTCCTGCCTTAAGGACAACTCTTAACTAGAAATCATAAAACCGATGTACGTAGATAAGCGTCACTCTAGCTACATGTTCACACACTTTTGTGGTTAAAAACATCAATTTTCTATGACGCTTATCCTTATTAGAGTCGTGGGGGTATGCTGGAGCCTATCCCAGCTGACTTCAGGCCAGCCAATCACAGAGCACATATAGACAAACAACCATTCACACTCACATTCATACCTATGGACAATTTGGAGTTGCCAATTAACCTAGCATGTTTTTGTGGGAGGAAACCGAAGTACCCGGAGAAAACACACGCATGCACGGGGAGAACATGCAAACTCCACACAGAGATGGACGAGAGTGGAATTGAACTAGCTGTGAGGCTTGCGTGCTAACCACTCGTCCACCGTGCAGCCCCGGTCACCATATATCTACCATGAAAAACACCATGCAATGCTAATGTTGACTCATTGGAGAATACAGTCGCGGGTATGCTGGAGCCTATCCCAGCTGTCTTTGGGCGAGAGGCAGGGTAAACCCCGGACTAGTCGCCCATCCAATCACAGGGCACATATAGACAAACAACCATTCACACTCACATTCATACCTATGGACAATTTGGAGTCGCCATTTAACCTAGCATGTTTTTGGAATGTGGGAGGAAACCGGAGTACCCGGAGAAAACCCACGCATGCACAGGGAGAACATGCAAACTCCACACAGACACGACCGAGGGCGGAATTGAACTTGGGTCTCCTAACTGTGAGACCTGCGTGCTAACCACTAGGTCACCGTGCAGCCCTGGTCACAAACATCTACCATGAAAAACACCATGCAATGCTAATGCTGACTCATTAGCGAATACAAAGACAAATAATCAGTATGCTGGAGCCTATCGCAGTCTTCCCAGGTACACCCTGGACTGGTCGCCCAGCCAATCACAGGGCACATATAGTCAAAGAAGGTCAGTTATTAAGAATTAAGAATTCCTGCCATCACTAACATAGGACGTGAGCGCCCTCTGCTGAACAAATGCATGAACTATCTGCATCTAAATACTGTACTTATATATATATATATATATATATATATATATATATATAAAATAAAAATGACCAACAGAATACTGCACAGAATATTTAGACAGGCAGCTTCATTTTATTAGCGTCAAGTGGAAAATTAATCATTTTCATCATGTATATACAGTAAGTTTAAACATAGAAATATATTTTTTGTTTTATGCGGAATATTGTAATTATTTGATTAATAAGTCTTGTTTTGTTAATTAGTTTAAAAAACAGCTTAAACAATTTTTTTGCATATTATATACAGCTGCTTTATTTGTGATTTGCTCGACACATTATCATCATCAGTACTTTTTTGTTGTATAACTAAATACAATGCATGTCATCGTAGTACAATAGATCAACTGCAAGGTTGGAAAGAAAGAAAAGAGAGAGAAGAACATCAACACACACACATACATATATATGACAAAAACGGACAAGACAGCGGTTGACTTTGTGTATGTACAACAGTACTTCCTGTTGGAGGACGCGTCATCGAGAGTGACGCCATGGCAACTGTGTGATGCTGAGAAATGACAACGTTGATGAGGTCTGTTGGGGTTTTTACTGCATGGTGGCGTGCTTGTTTATAAAAGGTACTTATCTTGGGACTAAATATTATTAGCATTTTTTTAAATTATTATTATTTGCACCAGAGGTCATGGTCTTTATCAAAAGAAAACGTCAATAGCTTCAGACGTATTGGAGTGAAAGTGGTGAAACCCTGATATTGTCCCAAAATAAGGCTGTGGGTTCGAGGCACACCAAGATTGGAGACAAATGGAGGACAAAATAGAAGGAAGATTCACACAAGACGGAACATTTAGAGAAGTGCATCATTGGCAAAGAACTGCTGGTGAAGGAAAAACAAGCACACACTGTACACAGTGGTGTGTGTCTGTGTGTGTGTTTGTGTGTGTTTTTTTTTACATATATGGTATTCAACATCAGTAAGTTTGATTGTGTGTTGTACAAGTGCATGAGCAAAGAAGAGGTAGCGGAAAGAAAGAAGCTGATTCGTTCTCTCCTCAGGTTCAACAACAAATAAGTGGCCGCTCCATTTGCGGAGTTAACGTTAAAAAAAGGCTGCTTTGTGGTTTATTGCTGTTAAATTAGGTGGTAGTTATTATGCATAAACAGCAGTTGCAGTTTGCTTTCATGTGGTGGATTATTTTGAGTCATTCTGTGTATTTGTATGAAGCAAGGTGGTGGTTATCAATGATAACTGGGAGGACTGGCTACATGAATTATATGACACATACTGGTGCATCACAATCATTTAAAGTATGCACAAAAATTAACTAAAGGCTCAAGAATATGCTGCTTATCCTCATTAGGATCACGATGGGTATGCTGGAGCCAATCCCAGGGCTAGTATTGCAATAATGAAGCTAAAATACATTTTTCAAAGATTTTTGCAGGGAAATTTGACTTTGTGGATTATTTCAAGTCACTGGGTGTAATTGTATTGTGCCGATAAGTGTCGGTTATCATGAATAACTGGCATGATTTATACCAGTAGCAGCATTAGGCTTATTTTAGGGGGGTTTCAGTCCTCCTAAAATATTTTTTTGTAATTTTTATTGATTTTTAAAAAAATTTTTACAAAAAAAATCTCTGACAAATTTCATATAATAGGGCAAATCAGGCTAATACTAGCCTACTACTAGTAGTAGTTGTAGTAATAACAGATAATTTTTTTAATAATTAAAAAAAAAATTTTACAAAAAAAATCTGACAAATTTCATATAATAGGGCAAAAGCAGGCTAATAGGCAAGCCAATGAGCAGGCTAATACTAGCCTACTAGTAGTAGTAGTAGTAGTAATAATCAGATAATTTGTAAAATAATTTTTACAATTTTTTTTACAAAAAAAATTCTGACGAATTTCATATAATAGGGCAGAAGCAGGCTAATAAGCAAGCCAATAAGCAGGCTAATACTAGCCTACTAGATAACTTTTTAAATTAAAAACAAAAAAATTTAACAAAAAAAAT
The DNA here is from genome assembly GCF_030265055.1 of Doryrhamphus excisus. Taxonomy (NCBI): domain Eukaryota; kingdom Metazoa; phylum Chordata; class Actinopteri; order Syngnathiformes; family Syngnathidae; genus Doryrhamphus; species Doryrhamphus excisus. The sequence continues at coordinate 13,681,577 of NC_080475.1, read as the reverse complement.
CTTTGACGAATTTCATATAATAGGGCAGAAGCAGGCTAATACTAGCCTACTACTACTAGTAGTAGTCATCAGAAGAAGAATGATGATGATGATAATAATAATAATAGGCTAATTAATAATATAATAATGATTATTATATAATTGATAACTGCCCCCCCATCCTCAGAACCTAGTGACGCCCCTGATTTAGACAACACAAACAAACAAAATCGCCTTGGACTGTGTATTTTTTCTTCCTTTTAACTGTGATAGGTGGTGGTTATGACTAATAACTGGTGGGAGGAGTGATCGTGTCAATTACAATAGCCTTTGACTTATTTTTTTTTTAGTCTGCTGATTTGTATTATGTGAACTGGTGATTCAATTTGAAAAACTACTGGAAGGCTACTTTGACATAACAGATTATTGATGTCATTGCTATTACGCTAGGTAGCAGTTATCATTAATAACCATTTTTTGGTGTTGCTCAGTCCCCTCCACTGGCGCCCCACATTTGGTGTTGTCAACCTGAGGAGAGCACCATGTGATGTAATAGTGATGATGACTAAAGGCTGTGTGTGTGTGTGTGTAATTCACAGTAGAAAGGTGAAGGCTTCCAGCAGCAAGCAGCTAACAAGTGTAAGACGAAGGCTGAAAAAGAGTTGCTGTGTTGTTGCTGCTGCTGTTGTTGTTGTGGTGGTGGTGGTGGTGGTTTGGCTTGGAGTGGGAGGAGCTAAGATAAAGTAAACAATATTATATGCAGCTTTATGATCTGAAGAAAAAAAAATAAAAAGGATCCCAATGTTACAATATTTTTGATAAAGTCGCGAAACAGTCACACTAATGAAGTAGTGTTCCCTTTTGTACAAGTCTGTTCATCAATGTGATGGCGTCCATCATTCTGGTTTTACTACGAACGCCAAAATACTGACAATTGTCTGAATATTCTGAAAACCAACAATATCATAAGAATAAAGTCAAAATTCAAAGTTTTACGCTAATGAAGTCAAAATATATGAACATGAAGTCCAGTCATGATATTGCAAAAATAAAGTGCCACTACTACGGTAGTACGGATAATTGAAGAAAAGTATCGTATTCACTGCTAAATAAAGTCGCAATAATGTCAGAATAAGTCGAAATATTACAACAAAAATATACAATACAACTGTGAAGTCATATGACTGTGGGGGGGGGAAAGTGACAAATTATATAACGAAGAAACCTTAAAATGATCAATAAATTAAGTTTGAGGATTATGGAACTAAAGTTAGAATTCTATTAGAAAAAAAGTCATAATATTACACTAAAAAATGTGAAATATTACAGAATTTTTATGTTTTTACAATATTTTCAGGGAAAAATAAGACTTTACTGAACGGTATTGACTTGACTATTATAATACAATTGCTAACAATTTCTCAAAAAGAAAATACAATCGGGCTGAAATTATTACAACTTTAAAAAATAATATTTATAATTTATTCTTGGAGATTAATTAATTTTACTTTTTAGTTACTCTTTTCAGAAAAGTGAATTTTCCTGTTTTTAAGTTAAACCTTTTAATGTACCGAATTTGTTTTCGAGCTTTAATAAATACTTAAAAAAATACATTACTTTATTACATTTTTTTTTTTTTTAATTTTCCCCAGTACTCTGTTCCGGAATTGTAACAGGATCAGATTTAATTTATTTTTGACCAATGCAACTTTTAAAATTATTTCCGACTTTGATTAGGTTTGATTGAATAAATATAATAAAATTAGAATTGTTGATTATACTCACATGAGTAAAATATACTGTACACAGTACAACTCTGTGGGGGGGGCCACCAGCTAATATAAACCTGGGGTGACACTTCATTCCAGTTTTAAAGGGAAACTGCACTTTTTTTGGAATTTTGCTCATCGTTTATAATCCTTATGTGAAATGTGAATACGTATTTCTTTCATCTTTCTGTGTATTATAACACGAGAAAATTAGTTAATTTCAGCTAGCTTACAATGCTGTCATTGGGATACAACTATTTTGACTATGAAGCCCTTTTAAAAAAATGGTTTGGTATGGTTTGATATACATGATGTGATCATGCATTAACAGGTACACTGATGATAATATGTAATAGTTACAGTTAGCTACTAGCTAACTAACACGATGCAAGAGTGGATACCTAGCTCTCGATTTCACTACATACAAGATTCTCCTTTACCGTCAGCATTTTTTAGCTAAGGACCGGAGCACACGTCCTGTGCTGGAAGACACAGCCATGCCAATGAGAGCAGAGATCGTAAGTATTGTCGTCGTTATTGTTATTCACAGAGCTAGCATTAGTATGTGTATCAATCCGCAGAGAAAATAAGTGTTTTAAGATCATTAAAATACTGCAAAATAGTGCTACCATTACATGTTTTCATCAGTGTACGTGTTATCGCATGATCATAACAGTGCAATGTTGTTAAGTGTTTATTTTTTTTAGGGGGATTCATAATCGAAATAGGTGTATCCCAATAACAGCATTGTGAGCTAGCTGAAAATAAAACTTGTTTTCTTGTGTTATAATGCACAGAAAATGGAAATAAATGTGTTCATGTTGCACATAAGAATTGTGTATGATGGGCAAAATTCCCCCCAAAAAAGTGCAGTTCCCCATTAAGTGCATTTTCTCGCTAACATCTAAATTACGTAATTAAAAAAAAACAGACTTATGATTGACTTAAGATTCTGTAGGCCTATGTGGAGATATGTTGAGGTAAACTCATCCAGGAAAAATGACTGTACATCAGTTAGTGTTAAATTAAAACAAGGGGTTAAACACAATCATGTTGGGACACAAAATAATAGATAAGATAATAATAATAATATATACATATTTACACTGACTGTATGGGCTCTAATAATCGTGGCGCAGCACAGGGTGGCGGTGGTAATTTGGTCCAGCGCACCATGACGGTGTGCAGCCAATTTGGTAATTTGGTAGACTGGACTGCGCCGATATGGGGGTGGCGGCACACCAGGGGAGGTGTCCACATTTTCAGCTTGGTGCAGTGATAACGGTACACTGAACGGTTGCCAGTCCTGACCTTCCTGGCGCAGGTGAAGCGCACCCTGTGCAGTACTAAATAGGCTGACATGTCAGGCACATTTCAATGCAACCAGCAACCACTACTTAATGTACCTGTCTGAACCAGCATGTACATTTTTGTATTAATCATCCCATCACATCTGATATCAGATCAAAGACAATGACGTGTCCCGTGGGGGGGGGGGGGGGGGGGGGGGCGTACATGATGCGCAGTCCAGTACTGTGCATTTAAAAGGCAATGAGAGACATACGTCCATTTGATTGGTTAAGATTAAACCCTCTCACTTCTTTTCTCCTCCCTCTTTGCAACTTGCGCCGGTGAGAGGTACGGAGGCGTGGGTGCGCAGCGCTGCTCACGAAAATAGCAAAGTGCGCCGGGCACAACCCTGTTGCCGCGCCTGATTTACGAAATTAGAGCCCTATGTGCTGAAGGGAGAGGTAGTATGTTTGGTTAACGCAGCGCTAACTAGTAAAGCTAAGCTGTAGGCAAAAGACTAGATAAGAGAGAAGTAAGAACATCCAAACATTGGGATCCACTAACACACTGAACAGTCTTCCTGACATTGGGACGTGATTACTATACAACTATTCTCCTCTAAGGGAGAGTGTGTGTGTATGTGTGTGTGTGTGTGGTTTATGAGCAGATGTTTGGTTCCCTTCAAGGCTATTGTGAAAAAGTCATTCCATGACATGATTGAGGTATCCATTTCCATGAGCAGGTGAGGTTTCTGGAAGGGTGCTTTCACAATTACTGGACACTTTGTGTTCCCAGTTCATTAACTCGGTTCATTTTCCCAATGGATTCTGGTCCTTTTGCAGACTTTTGAAGCAAAAAAACAGAGTTTGTTCTTGTAAGGATTCGTAATTTCATCAGCGCTAATGAGCGTAACGGACTATTGAGATATCTTTCAGTTGACCGGCCATTTTTAGTGTGAGTGTGAAACCTAACACCTAAAACTCACAATTCAATTCAGTCGACAGACTCAAAATTGAGCAAAATTAGAATAATATTTGCATAGCTTATGATGCGTTCAGTCATCGGTTTACATTTGTAATTTTGGGTCAAATCTGATTCCGGCATTTGCAACTTGGATCGGCTCAACTGAAAGATTCTGGATTGTGATTGGGACCATAGTGATTGGTTTCCTACGAGATCATAATACACCCGGTTTGGGAGATACCATTCACCATTTGTCACGATTCAAAGCCAGTCAACATGAAATTGAAAAGTTGGAATCGGATTGATATCGGATCATACCAAGGGGAAAACAAACCAGAGTCCAATTAAAAAAAAAAAAAAGACACCAAAGTGTACTAGCGTGTAAGCACCCTTTAAGTAAGGCGACAGAGGTGGAGCTGCAAACCTGGCTGAAGGGGGACGGGAAACTCGTCTTAAAGAGACAGATCACACAATATGAACCGTCTCCATTCTTCCGAGTCTCCCATCCCGAGAATTCCTTCTTTAGTAGAACAGGTAATGTTGGTGGCAAACATTTGTTTCGAATATGTCGGTAAAAGTGATCCAGAGTAGTGAGAAAGGTCGTGTTGACCACTTTGGGTTCATATCAGTCACTGCATATCCTGCCTGTTAAAGGCTCTATACAAAGTCTTGGGAGGGGGGGGGCGGGGGGGTGTCTGTGTTTCTTGTTGGTTTAGCAAGGGAATGGGATTCAAAACACTCGTTCACAGGCTTAAGCGACTGGTCCACTTCCCATCAGCCCTTGGTGCACCAAAGAAGAAGCAGAACCTTGTAGGCTGCTGAGTTAAAGCTGAGATGATTGAGGCAACGGTAGTAGTAGTAGTAGTAGTAGTAGTAGTAGCAGTAGTAGAAGTAGTATAGGATACTTGATGATGAAGAGGCACGCCCATGCTGGTTTGCCATTGGCTTAATGCGACAGTCATTTTGAGGCAGTGTGAGTGGACCATCACTCTGTTAAGGTGTGTCCTGGCCAAAATGTCACTCCTTTTCCCTGAAGGTTTTGCTGATGTTGTGGTGGTCCAGGAGGATTCTGAGGAATATGGTTGCGCAGTTGAAAAAACAAAAGAACATCCAAGGTAACTTCATCGCTTCATCACTAAAAGCAAGCCAAGCACAAAGTAGACAGATTTGCACCCAAATTGAAAATAAAGAGCTTATCCGTTGACTACAAAGAGACAGAAAAAGATCCTTTAGCTTGGGATGGATGTATGGATGTATGTATGGATGGAAAAAGACACCTTTGCGGTGGCAATATATTGATTAGTCATATAGCTATCAACACGTTAAAATGTCAATATTATTGACTAAATATGTCCACTCCACACACCCATGTCCTTGTTGCATAAAGCATCTTCAATTCTCTTAGTCATTTTTTACTTTCCCTACATTAAATTCTAAATATATACAGAACCAGATTGATCAAGTGGTATTTACAAAGTTCGTCCACAAGGGGGAGCTGTAGGCCTGCGCACTGTGTTGAGAACACTGATATGTATTGTGTTTTTAAAAAAAAAATCAAAAAGGAGCTTTTACACCAGGGATGTCCACACTTTTTCCACCTGTGGCTGCATACATAAAAAATAAAGTATGCAGTATACTTTTTTTTTGGTGACTTACTGTAAAATATTTTTACAGAACAAATATCAGCTTTATGTTACACATAAAAAAGCTATTTTTTTCTTCTGTTTCAGAAGGGCCAAAAAAAAAATGGCCTCCAGGCTGGTCTTTGGACTCGCCTGTGTTACAGCATGAAGTCGAAAGCACCCGACGTTCCTGCCAAAACTGACACTCATGCATGCATATGGAAATGAACTTCACCTTTGACCTTTAAATGTGGTTCTCAAATTTGGTAGCTTACGTTAACTGTTTTCGATTAAATCACAGTGATGCCGAGGGCTTTGAAAACAATCTTTCTCGTCTTCTGATTGTATTAGCTTACGCCACGCACGCCATTATCACACTATCATAAATCAATCGTCGTCATCAGACAAACCTTTTTTTTTTTTTTTCCCTGAGATAACAGCCGACAAACTATCTCGTCACTGTCTTCTTTATAGCAGCCTAACAAAAATGCGGTGGATAGTCTGAGTCACTATGCGACAAAACGTGATGTCATCATTCAACAAACTTCACAGGTCCAGAAAAATAATACAAAAAATAAAAGTTATTTTGTTCCCTGCGCCGAGGCCTCACACCCCCCTTGTGGTCCATTTGTTATTACTCAAAAATACACACACACTCACACACACACACACAGGTAGCTATACAAGGACTCCTCACACACACACGTCAGCATTCAAAGATGAGCGGCCTTCTAATCCACAACACTATACAACTCCTTGCTTCCTATTAACTCTCTCAAATATATATATACTGTTTATGTACAGTATATATATATATATATATACATATATATATTTAGAATATATCTTTTTCTAGTTCAGCTTATACACTTCATTTATGTAGCGTTATACAGACATTCCTGCAAAATTCCCTTTTGTCCCAGAGAGCAAAGGAATTACAACCGTAGTAACTCTCTCTTTTTCCTGTGCCCCCACGCCCCCCCCACAACCCCCCCTCGTTGGCTCAACACGCCAAGTTTGTTTATGACCCGCAAACGCTTGTTTGGAAGATACATAAAAGCACACTTCTATTCCAATGGAGGATTGTCATGAAGATGATGATGGGAGTCGCTTCTAACCATGATGATGATGATGATGATGATGATCCATCCAAGACGATGGTAACTTGGTATCCGAGTGTGGAGGAGTGTGGCACATGATGAAAGCCAGGGTATTTTTTTCCGGCGTTGAGGAAAAGAGGGGTTGGTGTTTGTTTGTTTTTTTTCTCTCTCTCTCTCTTTCTCTGCTGTTCCCTCCTGCTATGACACCTCACTGCCAAAAACCTCCAGCACGAGCGGGGTGAGCTGCATGCTGTGCTCGGGCTGGAAAGAGAGCGAGCGGTATTGCTTGGAGTGCTCCTCGTTGAGGCTGCGCAGGTCGGCCAGCTTCTGGATCATCTTAGCGTAGAGGAGGCGTCCGCCCGGGTGGTTAACTCGGATGTAGGCCTGCAGGGCCTCTGACAAGCGGTCCTGGAGCTGCTCGATGCGGGCGTGGTCCTGCACACCGGGGCGGTCTGGAAAAAAGGAATTGAAGGAATGGTGAACATTTCCGTGAGGAGAGGAGGACAACAAGGAGAAAATGAGAAGCAGAACGTTGGAAAGACAGGAAGAAAATGTGGGAAGTGGGAGGAAGAAAAGAAAACAGTGACAGCAGTTTTGTCGGTTTAAACTTGACACAACATTGAAAGAGTTCACCAACAGGTCATCAAACATAGCATATATATTAGCAATCATTTGACTTTACTAATTCTACTCCATATATATGGTAATGGTAATGGTGTTATTTCATTTGAACATGCATCAGATTACAATTGAATGCATCACATAATCAGTTCACAGTTCCACATGTCCAAAAGGAGTAGGAAGAAGCAAAGCTTATTAAATCCTACCCCTCCATCTGGTACTTTTACAATCAGTAACTGTTACATTTGTTCACTTCCTGCTTTCCTAATATATTTTTTTAATTGTTTTTTTTATTTATGTTATTAATTATTATTTCATTAATTTTTCATTCATTCATTCATTTTGTGGGCGAGAGGCGGGGTACACCCTGGACTGGTCGCCAGCCAATCACAGGGCACATATAGACAAACAACCATTCACACTCACATTCATACCTATGGACAATTTGGAGTCGCTAATTAACCTAGCATGTTTTTGGAATGTGGGAGGAAACCGGAGTATTCGGAGAAAACCCAACTCCACACAGAGATGCCCGAAGGTGGAATCGAACTTGGGTTTCCTAGCTGTGTGGCCTGCGCGCGAGCCATTTTTCAGCTAGTCAGGAACTCAATCTAGGATGATACTACTGGTATGTTTAAGAGTTTTAAGAGGGAAACTCCACACAGACTCCACACAGAGATGGCCGAGGGTGGAATTGAACCCTCTCTTACCTGTGAGGTCTGCGCGCAAACCACCTTCATTAATTTTATTTTATTTTATTTTATTTTATTGTCACGTACCAAAGTAGGAGGTGATATGACCATCCAATGACATAATGTGTACCATAGTAAGTGTCAATATAGTGATATATATAGCACATCATGACTGGTTCAAGACTCTTCATCCTTGTATTTAGCAAACATCAACTGCTTGTATTGTTTCTTGAATTGGCTCATCGTTGTGCATTGTTTGACTTCCTTACTCAATCCATTCCATAGTTTGATTCCACATACTGAAATGCTATGGCTTTTTAACGTAGTCCTAGCATATAAGTGTTTCAAATGTAGTTCTTCCCTGAGATCATATTTCTCCTCTCTTGTAGAGAAGTATTGGATGACATTTTTAGGTAATTGGTTATTTTTAGCCTTATGCATTATTTTAGCTGTTTGAAGATGAACTATATCAGCAAGTTGAAGTATTTGTGATTTTAGAAATAAGGAGTTAGTATGTTCTCTGTAGGCGGCATTATGAATTATCCTTACTGACCTTTTTTGCAGTACATTTAGCGAGTGAAGATTGCTTTTATAGTTATTAGCCCATATTTCCACACAATAAGTAAGATATGGTAGAACCAGAGAGCAATAAAGAGTGTGGAGTGATTTCGAATTGAGAACAAATTTTGCTTTGTTCAATACTGAAATATTTCTGGCCACCTTATGTTGTATATTTGTAATATGAGGTTTCCAGCTCATATTTTCTATCTATTCTGATTCCCAGAAATTTATTTTCCTTCACCCTTTCAATGTCTACACCATCTATTTGTATTTGCGTCCTTTCTGTCCTTGCATCCTTTCTGTGTGTCCTTTCTGCTGCTACCAAACAGCATGATTTTAGTTTTACTTAGGTTCAAGGATAATCTATTATCATCAAACCATCGAATTGGTCATTGGTTTGGATGTACGTACATAACAAATCTAATAATGAGTCTAAAAAGGGGACTTTCTTATTGCTTTTGTGGTTGTTATTAAGTTGTTATTTTAAAAAAATAGGTGTACAAACTGAATCATTATCCCCAGAAGTCAGAATCTGTCCAAGTGCTATACAGTCACTGAGTACCTGTAATCGGAATTTGACTGCACTGAAAAGAAGGATTGTTTTTAAAAACAATATGGACCAGAAAGCACACTGGCACCATTGCTTGATTGCACAATCACATTTAAAACAGTATAGTATTTTATATGGGGTTTTTTTCACCTTCAAAAGGTGTTTAGATTTAGAAACCCTTGATCACACTAGCTCGGAGTCTTCACTTACTCCATACAAACAAAGCTCCGTGGCTTCCTGACAATGTATTTTTCTCTTTCAAGATAGTTCTGTCGTGATTGTTTATAGAATAAAGACAGAAACAAACACTTCAAAAGGCATGCTCTAACTCGAATTTTGGTGTTTTCACTGTTTTGTTGCCCTATGAACGCATCAGTCATTATGATTTTATAACTTGCCCGAGCTATGTACGTTAGACGAGGGGCTGGTACTGAAGTTACGACAAAATGTGCATCAGAGGTCTGAGTGTCTTTATGGCTGTAAGGCTCGGTCGGTGTGGACTAAAACTACAGTATGTCTTCAATTTCACATTCCACATTCCAGCTTTGTGGCGGTCTGGTGACAAAACACTCTTCCGAAAGAGTCCAATCTGTTGTTAAAGCAGCTATGAATATGTTTTTGGTTATGCTCGGATACACTTAGCATAGCATCGGTACAAAGGACTTTACCTGGGGACAGCAGGCAGATGGCCATGAGCAGGACATGTTCCTCCTCGTGCAGATTGAGCTTCTTCAGGCCGACCTGGAACTTCACCAGCGGCTCCAACAGCTCAAGAGTATGGCCGGCTAAATATTACCATTCAATGCACAAAAACACATTCATTTTCTCAGGGTATTAAGCGTGTCTGAATGAAAGAATATTCACACGGTTGACATGAAACCAACCCTTTGTGACGTCATTGATGCAGTATTTAAAGTCAGGTCCTCCACAGCTCCAGGACATGTCCTCCAGGCTGAATGACTGATTGGAGCGCAGCATAATGATCTCAATGGCACTTGACTTCAGCAGAGCGATTTGGTCTTCTGCTGTCAGTTCTCTGAAATACACAAAGACATGGTCATATGTTTAGCACAAGACCATGCTAAAGGTGTACATTGACTTTGTAATGATGTTCTACCTCCCCAGGAAATTTTTTATTTTGGACAATACACTTCCAACGCACTTATTAAGAATTAATCTATTTAATTAATTAATTTAATTAATCTTATTAGAAAGAATTAATCAGCATTGGTGATAATATATAATATATTATAAGGGGTCTTTAAACATGAGTATTTACATTCTAACTGATTGCAAACAGCAAATTCAATTCAAATTCAAACCTGCAAATGAAGCCAGGAAAGTACTACTATATTACTTCTAAGAAATCATTATGGACATCACATCAAAACCACTGGCGAGCCAGTCGCTCCAAAGTCCAAATTACAAAGTAGCCTCTAGGAGGAGATGCGGTTTGACATCTATAAATAATATTTTTTTCACCAATGCCAACAGCAACGTGAGTCAGTTGAAAAAAATTGCCCTCCTTAAAGTCACCCGTCTCCCCTTGGACCGTTTGGAACAAACACTGCTGAACATTATCACATTTTTCTGTAACGTTTTAGATTAAAAGTATTGGCCCAAATATAAGACGCCGGCGAAAGCAATTTTTTTTAAACAATTGTTTCATGACTCACTCGCTAATAAGCATTATGTTAAAATTAGCAACATAACTCTTCCTATGTTGATTGCTATCAGAAAATAAAATATTTTTTACAACTGTTACTATAGACCTACGTCATTAAAAATTGAAAACAATTAGCGCCTGACACTCTGAATTACGAGTGTGCCTGAACGCCTCACAGCACAAGGAAAAGGACAGAGCACTCTGTTTCCTTTCAATGGACAATTTCACACGCATGAAGTTGTCCATTGCTATGTGTGCATCATATCAACTAATTATTTGCATCTTATGAATAAGTAAGATGGATGAATGTTTTGCTAATTGAGTGTTTAATGTTTCATTTATATTACCGTTTCAACATGATAGTAGCTACGTATACATGGACCCAAATATTCCGATTACATTCGGTTTATTTGCTTTAATGTAACCTTTGTATACACCTCATTCCGAAAGAAAAGTGCCAATCCAAATGAATATATAATGGGATTCAAAGGGGTGGAATATTCCTTTCCCCAATCCGATTGAGGTATCTTGTACCCGCTCAAACGGAAAGTTGTCAGGGTGCGTTCTTCTTCGTCTTCTGTTGTTTATTGGCGGTTAGCCAAGTGCATTACCGCCATCTGTGGAACAGAATCTAAACCTTTCTATACGCCATTCACAAGTCCAGTTTTTATAAAAAAAGAAAATATATATCTATATAAAACATGTCCCGAGTTTAATTATAAAATATTAGCAAGATTGAATTTGATCTTTTCCTGTTTAATTTATCTCGGGTGCGTTCTTTCAGCACATGCTCAGATATGACATAACACGCAGCTCGAGACGTTCGGTTTTAAAAATGGACGCCAGCAATCGGCACTGGACTGCTGTGGAAAGTTTGTTTTTGATCCAAACTAAATTTCAAGACTGGACAAACGGAAAAACTGGCAATACGGAGTTATTCCAACAAGTGAAAGAAAAACTCGGGGAAGTCGGTATCACGTGATGTTGATGTTTACGTTTTACTGCGTATGCCCCATTGACTATTCTGGTTGATTATAGCGACGCATGTAGACTAGAGATTGGAATATTCCTTTCCAAGGATACCATTGTTTCCGGAAAGGTCATTCTGAAAGATTCCATTCGGAAGTGTGTGGGCTTGGTTGTATGTATTTTAATACTTTGAATATAGTATTACCATGATTGTGAAAACCTTCCCCTTCAATTTGATATTAAATGAATATGCAGACTAAGGGAAATACAAAATATTATTGCAATATTTTGCCATCACACAAGTGTGTAATGATTGTGATGCAGTGCTGCTGCGATAAGGTCAGCCAACAGCAGGAGGAATAAATGTATACGTATGATACACATGTAGTTGCCACTGCATAATGAGTTCAGCCTGGTCACCTTTTTTTTTTTTTTTTAAATGCACGCTGTGTTTGACAGAGTGAGCGAGTGCATCGCTCAGTTCAGCCGGTGTTCCGGCCTATTCTGGGAAAGCCTTGCTTGTTTGTTCGATGGTGATGATAGCGCCTCTCCTTTTCCCAGCGTTCCTACTTACATGTGAACAACAAATAAGCATGCTAGCCTTCTTGCTGTGCTGCTACTTGGCTTGGACCGTTTCATGTCAACAGTATGGTTAGTATAAAAAGTCACTTCAAGGAAGTCAAGATGACTTAACATACTAAATAACAGAAAGCCCCCCCCTCCCTCCCAACCACCCCCTGGGGCTGCGGAGCATTCCTCCTATGTGTGAAAAGTGACCATCAGCTACAGGCAAAAGAATGCTTGTTGCAGCGGCAAGCCATTACACAATGTGTACCTGAAGCCCGGGATCATCTTGGCGAACCCTATGACCTTCTGGATGCTGTAGGAGACCAAGTCGGCCAGGTGGGGCAGCATGGACAGCTTGGTGTCCTCCTCGCTGGAGTCGGGGCTGCTGGCACCATCCTGGTACATCATTAGCAGGTTGCCGAGGTTCATCTTCGTGTCCACTGACTCTGCTCGAGAGAAGATGGGATGAGCAGGAGGAGCAGTGCGAGTGATTAAAAGAAAGCATTTGTAAACAGAAATAGCAAAAGTTATATAGATTTTGTCAAAAGACTAAAAAATATTTTATACTCCATACGCATAAATACATCTTTCAAATTTTTTTCCATGTTTGTCACACTTAAATGTTTCAGATCATTAAGCAAATACAGTATGAATATTAGTCTATGACAACACAGCTGAACACAAAATGCATTTTTTTAATGAAACTTTATTACTAAGAGAGAAAAATGCAAACCAAAATGCTTTCCCCCCCCTGTTAAAACGTAATTAAAACAGATTAATTCAGATCTATCAGTCTAGAATACATTATGAAGCCATCTCTCAGGCTCTGGGACTCCAGCAAACCATAGTGAGAGGCGTTGTCCACATATGCCAAAAACATGGAAGTGGTCAGCCAACTAAACTGACCCCAAGAGCGCAGCCAGGACTCATCCAGTAGGTCACAAAAGACCCCACAACAATATCGAAAGAACTGCAGGCCTCACTTGCTTCAGTTAAGGTTAGTGCTCATGATTTCACTATAAGACACTGGGCAAACACTGCTGAACAGAAAGAAGTCAGCAATGTTTTAATGATGTCTAGCGTGTTTGATGCCGTATTGAGGTCATGAAGGTAGTGTACTTGAGCACAAATTTAAAACCCATCTCCTCCAATAATAAAAGGTTTCATTTGAAAGATGCATTTTGTGTTCATGTGTCTTGTCATTGACTAATATTTACATTTATTTGATGATGTGAAACGTTCAAGTGTGACAAACATGCAACATTTTTTGGGTGTGAAGGCCTCCATACCCTCATGGAAGGACTCACCAGGAGAGTGATTGAAAGAGTCAGAGGATGCATCAGACAGAGAGTGAAGGGAGGCGGCTCTGCTGGCACTGCGTGTTACTGGACCTTCACGCACAGGAGGCTGCACACACACACACACACACACACACACATAATAAAAACATTTTTGACATGTTTCATAAATCAGTATTTACAACAATGTCCTCCTAAGTACTGGATTGCAGGAGTGGGAACATCACAATACGATATGATACTTCATAACGATTATGTCACGATATATTGGTCGGGAAATCATACCAGCTGTCTTCAGGGGAGAGGCGGGGTACACCCCGGACTGGTCGCCAGCCAATCACAGGGCACATATAGACAAACAACCATTCACACTCACATTCATACCTATGGACAATTTGGAGTCGCTAATTAACCTGGGCGGTTAACCCATGCATGCACGGGGAGAACAGAAGTTGGAATCGAACTCGGGTCTCCTAGCTGCGTGGCCTGCAGGCTAACCACCTCCACTGTGCCAGTCAGCCAGTCAGGAACTCAATCTACGATGATACTACTGGTATGTTTAAGAGTTTTACAATTACATGTTTATGTAGACAAGGGGTGGGCCCCCGGGCCGGAGTTTGCCCACCACTGATGTAGACTTATCTTTTATTTTCCATACGTGGTGTATTCCATCAGAAATGACAAATGTGTAGTGTTGACATGTACTGCTTTAGTCGAGACTACAAAGCAAAAAGTGTTTAGCCTTGTCATAACAATTGCAAAAAGGAAGTCACCTTGAGATGAATTCGCTGTAAGAACACTCCATAATTCCACACATTTATTCGATTCCAGCGGCAGCAGTGTGTGATTCATGTGACTGTGACTCATCCTTACTTTGAAGTCAAGATGCGGCTCCTTTGACAACTACTTTCCTTGACCTCATCTTGTGCAATTTATCAAACTTGACTCGCTAAAGAGGACCTTATGGTGATTTTTTTTTTTTTTGGTTAACCTGTCTTGACCAACACAAATATGACTGCACCCTTCAATTTCACATTCAATTGAGCTCACCTCCCAAACACACCCTCATTTTTTGCCGCTTACTGCGACAGTATGAAGTGGACACGCAGTTGTTTTGGCGAGTGCGAGGTTAACGTTAAAATAGACTCACCCGAAAGCGTGAGAAGTCCGCATAAGAGGCATCGTAAGTCTTGTGATGAGCCTCCACCAATGAAGTGATGATTTGGGTCTGCTCGTCATTAAGCCGAGGCTTTGACGCCTCCTTGGCCGCCTCCTCTTCCTTCCTCTTCATTATCATGTCCTTCTTTCTCTGGACCTCTTCATCTGTGAGGATGACTGGACGACAAATGGACAAATATGTTTTATTATGTATCAATATTAAAGATTTGTCTTTTGGATTGTATAATTTGCCCCTACTGAGTTACCGAAAAGTACCTTTAAATCATCTTCATATGGCTAATCCAGCTGGTGTTAGGATGTTTAAGTGCCTTTTGCCTTATTCATGCTGCTGCAAGAGTCGAGACTGCAGGAAAAGCGGCACAACCCAGGATGGTCGAATAGTTTAAACAGTGTTTATGGTTACTATTTTAGGTTTGACGAGACCGGGGGCCGCTCTTTGGGGAAAAATCGCTGGCTTTGCATGCGATTTCCGC
This sequence comes from Doryrhamphus excisus, assembly GCF_030265055.1. Classification (NCBI taxonomy): domain Eukaryota; kingdom Metazoa; phylum Chordata; class Actinopteri; order Syngnathiformes; family Syngnathidae; genus Doryrhamphus; species Doryrhamphus excisus. The sequence continues at coordinate 13,666,278 of NC_080475.1, read as the reverse complement.
ATGTCGCGCAGCGTTACACGCCATCGGAAACCTTATATGACATTCAACAAGAATGGGAAAGTGCTTAAATATTTCAAGAGTGGGTTTCCATGGAAGAAAGTTATATTTTGTATTTTGATCAACTTGCAATAAAAACACATTGTTGAGCTGAAGTGCTGTCCCTGAGATGTCAACAATTATATTAATCACAGTTTTCAAATTAATAAATAAGGCTAATAATAGCACAACATTTGAATTACATGTTGACTGTGTCAAAACATTATGAATTGAATCCACATTTTTGCCAAGATTAAGGCTGTTATAGGCTGTGGTTTTTATCCTATTTCACTGGCTATTTGCAATAAATTGGTTATTTGGTTAAATTGGTTATTATCAATTTTTTTTTGTCTCGCTCTCATTTCTTATTTTTTGCATTTTGAACCTTGACTTAGAACATCTTGTAGTTTTTCTTGTAGTTTTAGGTGAGACATGCCCTGACCTTCCCACCTTCAAAAACAACTAAAAACCCACCTCTTTAAGTCTGTTTTTAATGTCTAACTTTTTATAACTGACTGTTGTGCCCCGCCCCGTTTTTACTCGTGTTTTAACTGTGTATTAACCAATGAATGTTGTATTTTGGTGTGTCTTCTATTCTGTTTACTTGCTTTATTCAACTCCATTCTTCTGTAAAGTGTCTTTGAGTATTTTAAAAAGCGATATACAAATAAAATGTATTATTATTATGAACAGACATACGGTATAAAAACAAAGACATGGTATAAAAACCAAGATACGGTATAAAAAACAGATAAAAAATAGACAGCTCGCCTTTGCTGCCTACAAAGACCATGAAAAAAAAACCTTAAAAAAGGTTTTATGGTTTTATATTGGGGTTGTCAAGTGTATATTTAATATTTAATTGGGATTAATCAAAATGCGTCCATAGTTAACTTGGAATTAATTGCATTTAATCGCACATAGTGGTTTTTATCTATAATAAGTAGGGGTAATCTCTTTGTGGTAAACGATTGGATACAATGATAACTAAGTCAGATTTGAAGTGAAGGGATATCACTACTGCTTATCCTCACGAGGGTCACGGGTGATGCTGGAGCCTATCCCAGCTGTCTTCGGGCGAGACCCTAGACTGGTCGCCAGCCAGCCAATCACAGGGCACATATAGACAAACAACCATTCACACTCACATTCATACCTATGGACAATTTGGAGTCGCCAGTTAACCTAGCATGTTAATTAGCATGTTACCTAGCATGAAACCGGAGTACCCGGAGAAAACCCACGCATGCACGGGGAGAACATGCAAACTCCACACAGAGATGGCCAAGAATGGGATTGAACTCAGGTCTCCTAGCTGTGAGGTCTGTGCGCTAACCACTCGAACACCGTGCAGCCCATACTCTAGTATAGTTCTGCTTAAACTGTAGTTTGTAGCATTCCCTGCATCTGAAGCTGAGGCTTCTGGCAATATTGTCATTCCTGCAGGCCTGTGGTCCATGCTGTTCATATAAACACAATACATTCCTGGAACAAAGTTGACCATTTATTGACTATGGACAAGAAGCTCACAGCTGTAATTTGAATCAATTAAATCATCGGGAATTAAATCATCTACATGCAGTATGTGACTAAATAATAACAGCTTCATGTGATAAATAGTGCAGCAAATAGTAGTCATACAAATCGGAAGCTAGGCCCTGTTTTGATAGCTCTAGTAGTCACCATTTACCCCCAAAAGCCTCAGCCCGTATTATCCCTGTTGACTCTCTGCCACGGTGACTGATTACCCATGAAGTGCTCAACTGTGCAGACAGACAGCCTGACTTGCCAGACGTAGCGGCCAAGCCAAAAAGGCGCAAGGCCCAGAGCCACGGGTCACGGCTTACACAGATATGATGTGGCCGCTACAACTGTTTGGCATTTCAAGGCATTGTACAGGTTATCTGGTCTCAAACTCGATTAAAAAAAAAAAAAAAAAAAAAAAAAACAGTGAAATGACCAATGAGCTGGAAAGGGTCACAATTGTTTAGTGCTCAGGTGGTGCTCTTTTGACTGAACGTTGGTTTGTTTGGAGTCTGTAAACAAATATGTTTGAAGTGGCTTTTGAATGATTGCACTCTAGACAGCAACCACAGGCGGAACGTTTCATAACCCCCATGATGCGACCCATGGCAAAAACAGGAACACCAACAGTTTGGCTAAAAAAAAATTTAAAAAAAGGCCTCTGAAAGAATCTAACCACTTAGCTTATTTGGTTTCACATCTCTTTTAACCTTACCCTCATTAATTAGGCTTTGGATGTTCCGTCCAAATTCTCTCCCAATGCCAACAAACACACTCAGGCCACTCCTTGTGGCGAGGACATCCAATTGTGTGGCATGAAAAAAGTCAATGGTGAATAGGCGCAGTTTGGTCACAGTTTGGCAGGCGGCATCAAAGTTGCTATTGTAGGCGGAAGAGCTGGAGCCAACCAGTTTCTTGCCAAGACCGGGCACCACCAGCTTGCATTATTTAGGGCATTACTTTACAAACAACCAAAGCATCATAGAAACTTCTTGAGCGTGCCCAAAAGCGCTTGGCGAGAGAACAGTTTACATTTTGTAAAGTGACTAATTGAATGTGGTAGCCTGAACAGGGAGAGCTTCATGGAGGTCCACTTTGAATGGGGGAAAATAAAACCAGGAAGAAGTAATAGTTAGTTCCAGTATTAAATGTAATTTAACAGTGAAACAAACTTCAAAACATCTTTGGCTTAATTTGTGAACTACGGTTTTAGAAAACTGCTTTAATACGCACCTCAGTCTTTTCATAGCAAGGACTTTCCACAAGAAGTAGGAACTTTTAGAGGGTTTAGTTCCAATTTTGCAGGTGTTTCCAGTGAACGTTTGAACAAATTTTGCGACTTGGCTGCACGGTGGTGGAGTGGTTAGCGCGCAGACCTCACAGCTAGGATTCAATTCCACTCTCAGGCATCTCTGTGTGGAGTTGGGTTTTCTCCGGGTACTCCGGTTTCCTCCCACATTCCAAAAACATGCTAGCACACTAACTGGCGACTCCAAATTGTCCATAGGTATGAATGTGAGTGTGAATGGTTGTTTGTCTATATGTGCCCTGTGATTGGCTGGCTGGCGACCAGTACCCAGCCTCTCGTCCGAAGGGGTGCTGGGATAGGCTCCAGCACCCCCTGCAACCCTTGTGAGGATAAGCAGTAAAAAATGAATGAATGCTGACGCCAACAACCAGCAATTTATAAAGGAAAATCTCTAATATTATCAGGGGTGCCCATACTTGATTTGCCAACCTACAACAAAATTACAAAGACAGCTGGGATAGGCTCCAGCACCACCCTCGACCCTCGTGAGGATAAGCAGTAGAAAATGAATGAATGCTGACGCCAACAACCAGCGATTTATAAAGGAAAATCTCGAACATTGTCAGGGGTGCCCATACTTTTTCATACCACTGTAGTTGTTGATTTACTTTACATTGATTTGCCAACCTTCAACAAAATTAAAAAAACAGCTGGGATAGGCACCAGCACCACCCTCGACCCTCGTGAGGATAAGCGGTAGAAAATGAATGAATGCTGACGCCAACAACCAGCGATTTATAAAGGAAAATCTCTAACATTATCAGGGGTGCCCATACTTTTTCATACCACTGTAGTTGTTGATTTACTTTATATTTACATTGATTTGCCAACCTTCAACAAAATTACAAAAACAACTGGGATAGGCTCCAGCACCCCCTGCAAACCTCGTGAGGATAAGCGGTAGAAAATGAATGAATGCTGACGCCAACAACCAGCGATTTATAAAGGAAAATCTCTAACATTATCAGGGGTGCCCATACTTTTTCATACCACTGTAGTTGTTGATTTACTTTATATTTACATTGATTTGCCAACCTTCAACAAAATTACAAAAACAGCTGGGATAGGCTCCAGCACCACCCTCGACCCTTGTGAGGAAAAGCGGTAGAAAATGAATGAAAGGATGACTTAAATTACATACCGTAAACACCACCGTTGATTAGCTTTTTAGCCAGATAGCATATTACACAGCAGGGGTTCGAAAACCTTTCCGCTAATAGAGACATGAAAGCCAAATATTTAAAAAGTATTTCTTTGAGATCCATGTAATACATCTTGACACTGAATACATTGTTAGACAAGACCAACAATTTCAGAGTATAATAAAGTCTGTTTTATGTTTTTTCCGCATTCGCAAGGTCATTTTCACTCATATGGCTTGCGAACCATAGGTTCCTGACCCCTGTGTTAAAGAATGAAATACAGCACTGTGAAAACAGAGAGCCATTGTCGCAATGAGCCATCCCCATACTTCCTTTATGTCACTTACTGCTTGTCTCGTCGCCAATTATAAATTCATTACTTCTGGCTAAACTCTTTTATATTAGGCTCCTCTGTGAGCCAGCCATATGCCACGGCCTTCCCATTTCATAGCTACTATTGTCTGTCTCCTTGGAGTAAATTAGATCCGTTTACACGCTGCCCTTGGTTCGACTGAGCCAGATCCTTCTGAATGTCTTTAACTATTACATTGAATACCGTGCAGTTTCCTGCGAGCTAACCTGCCGCTAATCCCTCCCGGCCGCATGAACTGGCAACCACTAAACCTCAGCATAAACTCAAAAACACTGAAGGTAGTGTACACAACCGACGTGCGGTTTGATTTCTTTTGAGAAACCCGCAAGGACGTGTTCTCATGTTACTGTGTCAACAACTCAGATAGGGCATACTCACACTCTTTCATCATGCCGATGTCAATGCAGCGCTTGAGGCGACAGGCCTGGCAGTGACGGCGGTTGTCTTTGGTGATGGTACAGCTTCCGTTGAACGGGCAGGTGAAGGAGGCTTTACGCTTCATACTGCGCCTGTAGGAGTCAAACAGAAAACAAGACATGTTCAATTAAAACCATGATAATGATTAGAGCATTTTGTGTATATAATTTCTATATATATATATATAATGTCTTCTTGTGACAAGACTCCAATTCACTACTTCCTGACTCAGCACTCGAGGTAGCATGGGAACTGTAGTTCCTTTAACCATAAATTACCTGCATCATTGTTGAAGTCCAAAATTATCAAAGAAGAGTGACTTGTAGTCCAGAATTTAAAGTATTTACCATATTTTCCGGACTATAAGTCACACATTTTTTCATAGGTTGGCTGTTTCTGTGACTTATACTCCAGAGCGACTTATTAATGAAAAAAACTGTTACATAAACACTGGACACTTTTTCTGTTTATTTTTATTTTTTGTGTAGCTGTACCATTATGTTAGCATATCTTACACCTATTCAGCCTGTTTTCTATTCTTTTATTAATGTTAGAATTTGCCTTCCAAGAGGACGTAATGTCTGGTTTGGTCATAAATTAAATTACCCGCAAAAAATACAACTTATGTATGTTTTTTTTTCTACCAAATTATGCATTTTTGGCCTTGTGCGACTTATACTCCGGAGCGACTTATAGTCCAGAAAATATGGTATTTGAGGATTTGAGCGGTAATAATGTTGCTATTACAACATTGGTTCTGTTTCTGCTGTGTTGTGCATTAGAAGAGAGCTACTTTTTCATGCATTCCAGATCATTATATAGTACATAAATGTACTGGTTAAATATGAGATTTCACGTTTTCTGCAATTATCACCTTTGCAAATTAGGTAAATAAATAAATGATGATAGATGATCACACCGACCTGAAGAAGCCCTTGCAGCCCTCACAGGTCATGGCGTTGAAATGGAAGCCGGTGGCCTTATCGCCACACACCCCACAGATCCGGGGGGCATTGCGGTCGAACTCATCTGGTCCTGCCACCGACGTAGTAACCGTCATGGGCTCCATCACTGTGGAAACCAAAGGAGAAAAAAAGAAAAACTGTTCAGAGCCGTTCATTGTTGATCTCTTGTCGTTCCTCTCTTCTTTACAAACAAAATAATAAAAGCTTGTATCCCTCCGTATTGGACACCCACTAACCTCTCAATGTGTGTTTTGGTAGGAGGAAATCTAAGAATGTGGCTGGTCAAATGCGCCTGGGTTGGTGTCCTCTTATAAAAAAAAAAAAAAAAACAGGTGCTGGGCTATTAGCATATTTAGCATGAGGCAGTTTCTCACTAACACAAGCTGCTATTTCCTGAATGAGTCAGCAGGTGATAGGTATAAACACAAACAGCACCTTTTTTAAAACATGTAAAAATGATGTCCAATCCATCCATCCATTTTCTATACTACTATATATTGCCTAAATATACATATAAAGATACTGTGAGGGTGAAAAACAATTACCATATACGTAACTGAAATAATCCTCACACATTGACAACATAAATAATTTGCACCCGTGAAAGAAGGAAGAGTCATGTAAGGGGAAGACGGCCGAACGAGGGCAAAAAAAAAAGAGAGGAGGGGGATTCACGCAAGGAACTTGGCGTGCAAAGCGAGCTAAGTGATCACATGGCTGCGAGGATACAGCAGACATGCATCAGAGTCTCCGCTGATGCATGTCAAACCAGGACAAAGACACATAAGAATGGAATGGAGGAAAACAAAATGGCCGAGCAACGTGAACAAACAATCAGGCCAATGCATTAGCTTTTATTACCTGGACAGTTCATGGAAAAAAACCTTGTTCAATTACCAGCTATTTGCTGGTGTTGACCTGGGCTTCCAAACTTTTATTCATCCAAGGCCATAAATATTTCCTCTTGTTCTGGCACAAAATACTTCTTTCTGCAAGAGCGTCCTATTTTAATTGAATCTAGCTAATACACACCTATACATATGTATGTACATTATAGTGGACTGGATAACAATGGGCAGTAACTTATTGCGATCAATGTTAAAATTGTGTTAGTCATGACCCCACATAGTGTAAATACAACACACTGCAGCAAGTGATGGGTACACCCTGGCCAGCCAATCACAGGGCACATATAGACAAACAACCATTCACACTCACATTCATACCTATGGACAATTTGGAGTCGCCAATTAACCTAGCATGTTTTTGGAATGTGGGAGGAAACCGGAGAAAACCACGCATACATGGGGAGAACATGCAAACTCCACACAGAGATGACCGAGGGCGGAATTGAACTCGGATCTCCTAGCTGTGAGGCCTGTGTGCTAACCACTAGCTTGACTTGCGTGCTATTAAAGAAAATAAAAAATGAATGAATTAAAGAAGGGCAGCACGGCGGACGAGTGGTTAGCGTGCAAACCTCACAGCTAGGAGACCAGGGTTCAATTCCACTCTCGGCAATCTCTGTGTGGAGTTTGCATGTTCTCCCCCGTGCATGCGTGGGTTTTCTCCGGGTACTCCGGTTTCCTCCCACATTCCAAAAACATGCTAGGTTAATTGGTAACTCCAAATTGTCCATAGGTATGAATGTGAGAGTGAATGGTTGTTTGTCTGTATGTGCCCTGTGATTGGCTGGCGACCAGTCCAAGACAGTTGGGATAGGCTCCAGCACCCCTGCAACCCTCGTGAGGAAAAAGCGGTTGAAAATTAATGAATGAATGAATTAAAGAAAAAGAAAACATTAGGTAATAATATCAAGGTTCTACAAAATGATAGTGAAAGTTATGCCTGCCTCTGTTATAGGGTTATATCCCACCAGGGAGACCGCAACTCCGATGATCTATCAATCAATGGTATGGAATCAATGGAAACGTTTTCCAATTGCATAATTTAGGCATATTAATCCAATTCTTTATAAAAAGTCAAAGAAAATGAAAAAAAGTGTTTGAAAAAGCTGGTTTCAACCTAATATTCCACGCAGAATCCTTGTGAAGGGAGCCTGTTTCTTGTCACTGTTTGCTTTTCCCCTTTCTATTTCTCTCCAACCAAACACTCCTCTATGCCCCTTCGAGCTTTCAATCTGTCTGCTGTTCCAGCTATCGTAAATTTGACGTTCCGACCCACGAGCAGACTCTGAAGCGAAGGCTGCAGAACCAACAACAACAACAACAACAACCCACCTCTCTTTGGACATACGGTCTTTAATGGAACGCAGGAAGCATGTGTTCAATCTGGTCTTTTTTTTTTTGTCTCACACTGTGTACTGCGCTTCAGTCTTTATACAATGCTTTTGGGGATTTTCTGCAACCAATAATCAACTTAAAGGGTGAAATCCAAATCCAACAGATGGAGCACCGGAGAAAAAAAGCATGCAAAGTGTGGTGGTTAGGACCACCCTCACACTAAGTCAGACAGATATGCTTCGGATTGTTCGTCCTTCTGCATTCTACAGAATACCATTCTTTGTCATTTTGTTAAAAGTTGGCAAATCAATGTATTGACTACTTGCACAAGTACCATCAACAACTACAGTGGTATGAAAAAGTTTGGGCACCCCTGATAATGTTAGAGGTTTTCCTTTATAAATCGCTGGTTGTTGGCGTCAGCATTCATTCATTCATTCATTGACTTTGACCGAGAGGCGGGGTACACCCTGGACTGGTGGCCAGCCAATCACAGGGCACATATAGACAAACAACCATTCACACTCACATTCATACCTATGGACAATTTGGAGTCGCCAATTAATCTAGCATGTTTTTGGAATGTGGGAGGAAACCGGAGTACCCGGAGAAAACCCAAAAAGATGACCGAGGGTGGAATTGAACCCTGGTCTCCTAGCTGTGAGGTCTGCATACTAACCACTCGACCGCCGTGCAGCCTAGTACAATACATTCATTCATTCATTTTCTACCGCTTTTCCTCACGAGGGTCGCGGGGGTGCTGGAGCCTATCCCAGCTGTCTTCAGGCAAGAGGCGGGGTACACCCTGGTCTGGTCGCCAGCCAATCACAGGGCACATATAGACAAACAACCATTCACACTCACATTCATACCTATGGACAATTTGGAGTCGCCAATTAACCTAGCATGGTTTTGGAATGTGGGAAGAAACCGGAGTACCCGGAGAAAACCCATGCATGCCTGAGGTTGGAATCAAACTCTGGTCTCCTAGCTGTGTGGCCTGCGCACTAACCACCAGATGTTGGGGTCATCAATTTCAGTGAAATATATCATATAGCAGACAAACACAGTGATAGATGATAAGTGATTATAGGATTTACAGAAAGTGTGCAATAATTATTTAAACAAAAAGTAGGCAGGTGCATAAATCTGGGCACCCCAACAAAAAAGTGACATCAATATTTAGTAGATCCTCCTTTTGCAGAAATAAATAGTTGCATAGTGCATAGTCTACAAAAAAAGTCAACAGTAAACAGTTGGTGGCTGTGGGCAATCCACTGATTCCACAGGATGGCAGTAGCTGCATTTGAAGTATCATATGTAATCAAGGGGTGAGATTAAAAGTGACAATTCTTAATAATATGAGATAAGTTATTACAACAGCTCTCTCATCACATTCAGTGGTGTCCTGATTCAATATGAATGGCTACCAAATTTAGCACAATAAAACAAAGCAGTTGAAATCAATGGATGGGTTTGTTGCAACCGTCTTTTACAGCTTAGCAGCAGAGTCAAGGCCCGTGACTGTATACAGCTTAGTATAGGAGGGCAATGGAATCCATAGTGAAGTAGGGCCTATAGGCAACGCGACGGGGGAGCATGGCCTCCTTTTTACTACCAGCTGCCTCACAGAGGGCCTCACTAACAGCCCGCCGCGATATTCTCTAAGCCAGCCACGCTTTGGCTTAGCACGCATACTCCCAACGGTCACTTATGAAGATTCTCATGACTGTAATCTTTTGACATTGTTAAGAACATGTATTCTTTTAGATGCAGATCTTACAAAAAACACACTGTGGCATATACAGTAAAATTAAAGTGGGCCCTCTCTCTGCATGTAATATAAAATGTTTGTAGTGATGAAGGCTTCACTAGAATGATCCGCACCTTTTAATGAAGGTTAAACGCCTCAAGGACTCTTTAGGACACATTTTACAAAGCTGATGGAGAGAAAATATGAAGAGGCTTTTAAGGAAGAACAGCTCATGTATGGACACATTTATAGTAATACACAAATGTTAGAGCAAATCCAGTTACTGGGTTTACTAATTTGTATTTGTTTATGTTCCTTAAACAATAACATTTCTCAATTTTTGTAATCCAATTGTAACATGCAATTGTCCTATGCAATCCTACCTACAGCACAATCGGTGTTCCCAGCGTCAGTCATTAGCTCCCATAAGTGAGACTATGACAAGTGAAACACTGTCAATTCAGTCACTACTACTAGTACAGTCATTACTGCAAAGGGTTAGCGACTAATCAATTATTTTTCATTTCACGGACAAGGGGGTTACGGCTAATTCGATTAAAATTCCATCTATTTGGTGATAATATTCCAGTGTGTTCCGTGGCCTCGCTCTGTTGTGCTACCTCTCTCTCTCCTTGGCAGTCCACAACACAAGTTTTGAACTTTTGGACCTTGTTTTCCAAGTAGAGGATGAAAACGAACAGGCGGTCAGACTGTTGGCAGGTCGACAAGGAGAGGGGGAGGGAGTTGCAGTTGTGAGGATAAAAAAAATCAAAATTAAGAAAACAGACACAAAGTGGCTTGTGAATAAAGTGAATGAAGAAATGAGATAGTAAAGAGGAAAAGAGAGAATGAAGGGAAGGTTAGCGTAGCAGAAAGAATTGAAATGATGGGGAGTTAAAGCATGAAAAGGAACAACAAAGACTCCTATGAGTTGCGGTGAAAATGCATTGGAAGGCATGTTAGCCTATATTTAACACAGATATCCTGAAAGTTACATCATCATTAGACAAATGTTCAATAACGTTTGGACAATTAATTGCTATGTCTCCACCTGTGCTAGAGCACATTGGGCAGTGTGAGAAATTTCAAGTAAATCTTCAATTTAATGGGCATCAAAGAAAGGCAAGGCTTTATTAATCATTAAAGTGGGTGGATATTGGAGCAACTTAAATATACAACAGATACAAATATAGAGTAATAGAATAATGACAGCTTCTATATAAAGTCAATGATAGAAATTATCTACCGGCTAATCTTGCACCATCATTGTCCAATCCTCTTATGCCTTTTTCTACCTGAAGCTATGAGTTATGGTGAAAATGCATTGGAAGGCATGTTAGCATATATGTAACACAGATATCCTGAAAGTTACATCATCAACAAATGTTCAATAACGTTTGGACAATTAATTGCTATGTCTCCACCTGTGCTAGAGCACATTGGGCAGTGTAAGCAGCAACATAAATATACAACAGACACAAATACAGAATAATGACAGCTTCTATATAAAGTCAATGATAGCAATTATATCACGGCTAATCATTGTCCAATCCTCTTATGCCTTCTTCTATGTGAAGTTTGCAAATGTGGTGTCCCAAAACTGGCGTGTTGCTATGTTTGTGTTTACATGGAATAAGGCCAAAGGGCCAACAATGAAGGTGAATTATTAACCTGATAGGCAGGCTTAGCTGGGTGAGAACAAACTACACCAATCCAGCACCGGCCGTAACTAGATAAGCGAGCGCGTAAAATACGCATGAGTGGACCGAGACAAGGGGACAAGATACATCAGTAAATAAGTAGCAAAATAAAATGAAAAGGGTGGTAAGGAAAGAATTGGAAAAGGAGTGATTGATTGAGCGCACACACACACACACACAACCACACAAGCTAACATCTGCTAACTTCCATTCACGCTCCTTAAGAGGAGATTCAGCCAACGAATGTTCCTTCTCCTCACGATGACAGCATTTCATCGCCCAACCCGAGAATAGACCTAATAAAACCTAAAAGAAAGACAACTTGTATATTGCTTATGCTGTTTTGGCCCAGTGAATTTTTATGCATAGCCAACAGAGGATGCAGTGTCAGCTAAACTGGAAGGGGAAAAAAACTTCCACTCAGCCCAACAACAAAACAGAAAACACTGCCTTCTGGGGCCAATAAAGCAGGAGGAACAATAACATGGCTATTTATCAAACACCTGCTCTAGTACATGTAGGTCATTCAAAAAAGGTTCGCTCATAACACCATTTTGTTTCCTTATTGTTGGGTTGTTTTCCAATAAGTGTTCTTGTTTGTTATGTAGCATATTCTCATGTTCACACTTGACCAAACAATCTAAGAATTTGCACTAAAGCATGGGTTTTCTCCGGGTACTCCGGTTTCCTCCCACATTCCAAAAACATGCTAGGTTAATTGGCGACTCCAAATTGTCCGTAGGTATGAATGTGAGTGTGAATGGTTGTTTTTCTATATTTGCCCTGCGATTGGCTGGCAACCACACACAGGGTGTACCCCGCCTCTCCCCCAAAGACATTGACCCTATCATATGAATGGATATATATATGCTATATAGACACATATATAATATATTCATTCATTCATTTTCTACTGCTTATGCAAGGGTCGCGGGGGTGCTGGAGCCTATCCCAGCTGTCTTTGGGCAAGAGGCAGGGGTACACCCTGGACTGGTGGCCAGCCAATCACAGGGCACATATAGACAAACAACCATTCACACTCATATTCATACCTATGGAAAATTTGGATTCGTCAATTAACCTAGCATGTTTTTGGAATGTGGGAGGAAACCGGAGTACCCGGAGAAAACCCACGCATGCACAAGGAGAACATGCAAACTCCACACAGAGATGGCCGAGGGTGGAATCGAACTCGGGTCCCCTAGCTGTGAGGCCTGCACGCTAACCACTTCTTCCCCGTGCAGCTAGTTAGGACTTTTTTATCTATAATTCATACATTTTCTATACTGCTTATCCTCACAAGGATCGCAGGGGGTGCTGGAGCCTATGCCAGTCTTCAGGCGAGAGGCGAGGTACACCCTGGACTGGTGGCCAGCCAATCACAGGGCACATATAGTCAAACAACCATTCACACTCACATTCATACCTATGGACAATTTGGAGTCGCCAATTAACCTAGCATGTTTTTGGAATGTGGGAGGAAACCGGAGTACCCGGTGGAATTGAACTCAGGTCTCCTAGCTGTGAGGCCTGCGCACTAACCACTCGTCCTCCGTGCAGCGCATATAGCATTTATTTGAGCATATTTTGAGCAGAATTAATCAGCCCTGTTGGCATTTGCGTATGTGTGACCAGGACTTTTGTGGACTACAAGAGTAGGGCGAGGCGATATGGACCAAAACTCATATATATGTTGAATATCGATAAACGATATATATATCCCGATAAGTGAGTCTAGACAAAATTTAAGTAAAATATGCATTTTATTAACATACATACTAACATAACATGAGGATGTCCATCCATGCATTCATTTTCTATGCTGCTCATTCGGACTTGCAGCTTTGAATGGTGTTAGCATTGGTTACATATTGTAATTCCATGAATACCTTGTATCACAGCTCCTCTTTCCCACACACATTTTTTCCTCTCACTGCCAAAGTTCTATTCCATTTTTTTTTCCCTTTGAGGAAACTTGGATCTAAATCTGTTTGTGCACTTACGGACTGTCTTGCTGTCTCTACTTATTCTTCTTTGGTCCTCAATTATAGACCGCGTTGTGGTCACTTCATGTTGCGATGCATTGTTCGCATTGCAATAGTAATTAGAGGGAGTCATACAGTTAGACTCGGCTATTGACTATATGCTACAAATGCATGGATGTAAACCGCCAAGCTAGTATGTGACATGTTGTGTTTATTAAACCACATCGACGGCCTCAAGCGTTTATAGTGGTGTTGATGTTGAATGCGGTTTTGAAGTTTGTTTTAACATTTGTTAGTTGACACTAAAAAGTAACAACATTCAGCAATCAGTATCTTCTACAAATCTATACAGTTGCAGTAAGTCAGGGGTCTCAAACACGCAGTCCGCAGGACACTAGTTTGAGGCCCCCGCCTTGATATGAAAGTTTAATGTTAGTGCGGCCCGCGCAAGTTTGATATGGATGCTGTATGGTATCATGTACCCAGAAAAAATTATTACGTTTGATTAATGTTCATGTTAAAGGTTAAATAACTGTTAATAGTTATCCTACCTAGCCGTGTGGAAGTGGTAAGTTTTTGGCTATTTAAGTTTAAAGGAAATAACTTGAAGGCTACCGTTTAGGTCGCTAGCTCTCTAGTTTGCGAGTTAGCATGTCTCTCAAGACCCTGCAGTTGCGCAATATGTTGTAAATAAAAAATATATAAATGTGACTATAGTCGTGTTTTGTCATGTCTACAGGGCTCTAATAATGCTTTGTTAATTTTAATCTGAAAAAAATAATGTCTACCCACCAACTATATGTGGTTTCTTAATTTTTAATTATTTGCCATTTTATTATTATTATTATATTTATTTATTTATTACTGATTGATTGATTTTCTTTATTCTTGATTTGTTTATTTATTTTTCATCTTATTTTGTGCAGAAAAATAAAAATTAAGATATTTGAGAACAGTGGAATGTTTTATCAGAGCTTTTATTGTAGAAAATCAGAACCAAAGCACTGAAAAAGTTTGTATATTTTTCTGTTTTTTTTCTGAGTTCAGGCTTCGCTACATGTCTTAAAAACGTGGGAGCGGTTATTGTTTAAAAAACCTGCTGTTGTGAGTGAATGTTATCAGGGTAGCTAACAGTAATGTTCCTGTCCCACCTGTTACGTTTTTGTACATGATTTGTGGTCTATTACAATGGATAGGATGAAGTCCACAATAGCACTTCCTGGAGACAACTCATTAGCATTAAAGCTACAGACACACAAAATGGAGTGTTTTCCAAACTGTCAAAATTTCAGTTCATCAATTCTCAATTGTAGGGGGCGGCACGGCGGACAAGTGGTTAGCGCGCAGACCTCACAGCTAGGAGACCAGGGTTCAATTCCACCCTCGGCCATCTCTGTGTGGAGTATGCATGTTCTCTCTGTGTATGCGTGGGTTTTCTCCGGGTACTCCGGTTTCCTCCCACATTCCAAAAAACATGCTAGGTTAATTGGCGACTCCAAATTGTCCATAGGTATGAATGTGAGTGTGAATGGTTGTTTGTCTATATGTGCCCTGTGATTGGCTGGCCACCAGTCCAGGGTGTAACACACTTCAAATACAATTTTGGAATGTGGGTGTGATGGCTTCAGCAGAGCGTTTGCAAATTCCGATGATGTTATGTGGTTCCTTTTCTTTTCTGTTTTTGTTTTTCTCTAATTCCACGGTCTTAGTTTAAGCCACACAAACAGATACTACTACTGGAAAGTGTTGGTGGATTGTGTGACATCTTCTTTCAAGAATATGGAGGAACATGTCAGGGCAAAATAAATAATTTAGAGAAGCCTGACCACAAAAAAAACTCAACATAGTTCTATGTCCTGATTTTAATTATTCCATTATCCCCCCCCCCCAGTCTTCTTTCTGGCCCGGTATTATTCCGATTTTATTCCTGCTGATTTGTCCTTGAATCTTACATGGATTAATGTAAATATGAGACAACATTAAGTAGCGCTCACTGTCATCATAATTGATGGTTCAACATTTTGAATAATTACCATGAAGTTGTGGGAACTAGCTAGCGATGGGATGTTGCGCAACATTCACACAGGCCTCACCCAAGCATGGAAACAGGCATTCAGAGAGCGATTTAGTTTAAAATCATAAGCACCCCAGCCAAAGCCACACAGCAATTTCTGTCCAGTTTTGTTTTTTTAAGGTTTGACAGATTTGTGTTTTTGTTTCTTTTTATGGACATTTTTTTTGAAAGTTTTAATGGACAACACCAAATTCCCAGCGGAATACTCTTTAAAGGCAGGGGTCTCAAACACGCGGCCCACGGGCCAAATGTGGCCCGCAGGACACTAGTTTGAGGCCCCCACCTTGATATGAAAGTTTAATGTTAGTGCGGCCCGCGCAAGTTTGATATGGATGCTGTATGGTATCATGTACCCAGAAAAAATTTGTACGTTTGATTAATGTTCATGTTAAAGGTTAAATAACTGTTAATAGTTATCCTCCCTATCCATGTGGAAGTGGTGAGTTTTTGGCTATTTAAGTTTAAAGGAAATAACTTGAAGGCTACCGTTTAGGTCGCTAGCTCTCTAGTTTGCGAGTTAGCATGTGTCTCAAGACCCTGCAGTTGCGCAATATGTTGTAAATAAAAAAAGAGTATAAATGTGACTATAGTCGTGTTTTGTCATGTCTACAGGGCTCTAATAATGCTTTGTTCATTTTAATCTGAAAAAAATAATTTATCTACCCACCAACTATATGTGGTTTCTTAAGTTTTTATTATTTGCCGTTTTATTGTTATTATTATATTTATTTATTTATTACTGATTGATTTTCTTTATTCTTGATTTGTTTATTTATTTTTCATCTTATTTTGTGTAGAAAAATAAAAAGTAAGATATTTGAGAACAGTGGAATGTTTTATCAGAGCTTTTCTTGTAGAAAATCAAAACCAAAGCAAAGTTTATTCATTTTTTTGTTTTTAATAAATGCGTTTTTTTTTAAACCTGATGCGGCCCAGTCTCGCCCAGACCCTAGCTCCAGTGGCCCCCAAGTAAATTGAGTTTGAGACCCCTGCTTTAAGGGGTCTCTTAAATACATGCACACAAATCCAAATTTGCCATTGCCATTTAAAAATGATTATTAAAACATTATAAAATGTTGGTTAACTGTACAGATCTTCAATAAAATACTATATATTTTTTAAAGCTCTTTACTCTCACATTTTATTTAGTGTCAACTGAACTGTGTGTAGTGTGTAGTACATGTTTTGTGTAGTATACAGTCTTAACCGGTAGTCCTGTCTCCTTCATATGTATGGAGGCATTTGTTCTGTTGCATGGTTTATGCTAACGCCACAGCTCCCCACTATGAATATTTGTATTCTGCAACTTGAGGTAGTCAGATTATTTTTTTTGGGTTTGCTTTGTTTTGCTTTTGCATAATTCATTTCTGAAAACAGGTGTTGCTGCATGTTTCTAAATGATAAAAACGCTGTTTTGACGCTCATGTTGCTGTTGTTCAATGCTGCCAGGAGACATATGTTTTTAAACACATTAACATTAATGTGTTTTTTTCATGTTTTAGCATTCTATATTTCTGCCAATCCAATCCCCACATTTAATAACACAAGGGTGAGTGCTCTGTGTGTGTGTGTGTGTGTGTGTGGCAATTTAGGTGTTGCTGTTGTTGTTGTGCACAGGATGTGCTTGGGCTGGTAACTAGACAAGTACGACAGAGATGGAGGGATTGAGCATGAGTCATTTTCTCAGTAAGAGACTGTTGTTTTCCACTAAGTTATTTTCTCTTATTAATGGGTGCCAGGTAGTGGGGTGGGTGGTTTTGTTGTTAACATTTGGTCTAACTTTATAATGCGGAATAAGGTGGATAAATATATAACATTAGCAAAGCACTAGTCCCTATGAAACCCCTTTTTTTTCCTTTTATTGTGTATCAAATTACTTGGCAGAAGGATAAATGCATTTTTATGACAAGTTTTTACAAAAAACCCTCAAAAAAGTCCACTTTCAACTCGGTTATTGCAAAACTTTTGTTCATTCTGATTTGTAATCTTTGCTCCGGCCAAATTGGGGCCCTAAGTCGAATTTTGTACACAGAAATTACACACATTAATTACAGTATATACACAATAATTACTATAGAAAAGTAAGTCTTACTGTGGACACAACTGTAGGACTAGAACTGGAACATAGAACCAGAATAGTAGTTATGTGACTCCTCTGCAATGGCACCATGTCCCTGACTCAAATCCTGGTGGCAGACACCCTCTCTCTATTTAAAACCCAACTTTTTAATAACAACATTAATTGGCACATCCAAATTGTCCATAGTTATGAATGTGAGTGTGAATAATTGTTTGTCCGCGACATTAGTGAGGTTAAGCTGCATAGAAAATGGATGAATGGAGATTTTTATCACATTTACAGTAGTAAGAAAAGGCTTAGGCACCCCGATAATGTTCAAGATCACTGGTTGTTGGGATCAGCCATTTCAGGTAAATACACTACTGCTCAAAAGTTTGGGATCACTTGCAAATATCTTTGTTTTCCAAAGGAAAAAACAAATTTTCATGCATTTCACAAACATTTTTATCCATTTCACAAACAATTAAAATGAATCAGATGATTTTCCAAGAACAATCTACGTTTTTGCCTCTCTTTGTTTTCCAAAAAAAAAAAACATTTTCATGCATTTCGCAAAATTTTTTTCCCATTTCACAAACATTTTTATCCATTTCACAAACAATTAAAATGAATCAGATGATTTTCAAAGAATGATCTACGTTTTTGCATAGAGGCCAACTATCAACAACTGTCAGTCCTCTGCATCAATCTCTTGGTATGGCTGCTAATCCGAGTTCATAATTTTATAAGGCTAATAAATTATTGGAAAACCCATCTAAAAATCTAAACTAAAATCTCTTACCATGCTGTTAACTACTCCCATCAGAGAGCAGCACAAACTGGGTTTAACAAGGACAGAAAAACTATGCACATCTGTGGAAGAAGACAAATATCTGAGAGTGTGTAGTTTAATACAAAGACGCCTCACAGGTCGTCATCTGGTAGTTGTACTAAATAGTACCTGTCAAACACCAGTGTCAGTATCAAAAAATATCAAAAAAAAAAGTATCAAAAAAAAAGCGGCGACTTCAGGACTTCATGGCAGGATTGCAAAAAAAAAATATCTCAAACTGGCTAAAAGAATTTCCAAGTGATCCCAAATTTTTGAGCGGTAGTGTATATCATATAGTAGACGATCAACTGTTCAATCATTGTTGCATCTCAGTAGTTCATTGGCACCTGTCTAAATTAGAATCCTATCCCTAAGTGTTCAGCTATTGTTGAAGCTAGTGAGCTAGTGTTCATTTTTATACTGTTATATTGTATTTCAATTATTTTTTTATGCCATTGTCAAGCGTTAAAATTAAGGTTTTGATGCTTGAAGATGGAAGTGGTTTGTGTAATAAATTTTTTTTTTTTTTAAAAAGCAGCACGTATGTTTGGATTGGTGGGTGAACGGTGTTAGTGTATAGAGTTACACTCACATACTTGGCAGTCTAGACGTTTTAAGGAGCCCCCCCATATTACGCGGCTTGTGGGGCGGGCTGGGTGGGGGGGGACTATCCCGGATTGGATTGTAGGATTAATCTTTACTACTGCTCAACACAAGTACTGGCAGATGCATACCGAACCTTTCCGGTGCCAAATACCATGTAGAGGAAAATGATGAAGTCATGTTTCCATTCAGAATGACTTAAGCATTTACAATATATATGACTGACTTAAAAGTGCTGAAAAAAAATCAAAAACACAAAAAACACCTCCAAACACCTCCAAAACCAATGCTCAATTTATTCAGACACCCAGGGGGGATATTGCGTAATGTGTATTTGGTCCACTTTTGCAGAGACCAACCCATGTGCAATGAACCGTGACAACATGACAACTCTATTCTACATTCTATATTCTACATTTCTACCTCAAAGTTTATGTTGACTGTCAACTGACAACTTTTACTGCAGGCCTCCATGGATGCTTGGAGGAACATTTTGCTGAAAAACAAAAAAAAAACATGTATTTTATTTTCACTGTGCCTTAAAATTTAATAGTCTCGTCCCGGGCTCATTAACTACACCTTCAACTAAGTTCAGTGAAAAATCTTAACGTTTTTACGTAATCTTGCTGGCATGCAGAAGAAGAGTAATAAACCCAGACTGGCAAAAACACGACCACGTTTTGTGAGGGTGACAAAAATTTTCTTGTCAATTATTTTTTAATGATCCAGAAAAATCACACACTTGCAACAAATACACACACAGGTCATGTCACGTCAACACGGGAAAGCCAAGTATGATTCAAAGCTGCCAATCAAAAAAACATGGTCATTTTTTTTTTTACATCAGACTATGCTAAACATCTTAGAATGTAACCTGTGGGTGCTGTGTTCTTGACTTCTTCACTACTTTCCAGACCATCAGGCCTCTCCGGCTGAATAATATCACACAGGTAAACACAGTCTTTAGTGTTGTGGATCACTGACTATGCTTCCATGGACTAAAATAGTCGGATTTAAAAAAAAAATGTTTTTTTTATCCGTTTTTCACAGTCCCAGTTTATGCTAAGAGTCCACTGTGCTGGCGCCAGTTGGTTCCAGTTCACGCCAATGCAATTTGCTGTGGCGCCTAGTGTCACCAATAAGGTGCCTAGTGGCATGCAGTGGCTCAAACTGCCTCCCAATTGGCTCGTGGTGGCGGCAAAAATTGAGTTTGGCGGCAAGAAAATTTCAAAATGTTTAAAATCTTTGTTGCGCTACTTGCTTGATGCAAGTGTCCACCAAGTGGCACCAAATGTCACAAACAATCCACCTATTGGAATCCACTGGAATGTAATGGTGTGAGCCAAGTTGCGGCAATGATGCTAGGAGTCCACTGGGCCGGTGCCAGTTGGTGCCAGTTTGTGCCAATGCAATTTGCTGTGGCGCCTAGTGTCACCGATAAGGTGCCTGGTGGCGTGCAGTGGCTCAACCTGCTTCCCAACTGACTCGTGGTGGCGGCAAAACAAAAATGCAAAATGTTTAAAATCTTTGTTGCGCTAATTGCTTGATGCAAGTGTCCACCAAGTGGAACCAAATGTCACAAACAATCCACCTATTGGAATCCACTGGAATGTAATGGTGCGAGCCAAGTTGCGGAAATAATGCTAGGAGTCCACCGGGCCGGCGCCAGTTCGCACCAATGCAATTTGCAGTGGAGCCTAGTGTCACCAATAAGGTGCCAAGTGGCGTGCAGTGGCTCAACCTGCTTTTCCAACTGGCTCGTGGTGGTGGCAAAAAAATTTCAAAATGTTTAAAATCTTTGTTGCGCTAATTGCTTGATGCAAGTCTCCACCAAGTGGAACCAAATGTCACAAACAATCCACCTATTGGAATCCACTGGAATGTAATGGTGCGAGCCAAGTTGCGGAAATAATGCTAGGAGTCCACTGGGCCGGCGCCAGTTCACACCAATGCAATTTGCTGTGGCGCCTAGTGTCACCAATAAGGTGCCTAGTGGCGTGCAGTGGCTCAAACTTGCCTCCCAACTGGCTCGTAGGAGAAACTCCTGAGGAGAAAATTGACCATTTTTTGTCTTTGTGACATATCCAACATCTGAAC
Source organism: Doryrhamphus excisus (assembly GCF_030265055.1). NCBI lineage: Eukaryota > Metazoa > Chordata > Actinopteri > Syngnathiformes > Syngnathidae > Doryrhamphus > Doryrhamphus excisus. The sequence continues at coordinate 13,645,166 of NC_080475.1, read as the reverse complement.
AATTGTTTACTTCTATGAAACAACAAAAACAACACAGGAAAAATAAGATTTTGATGGCAAAATAACTAAATTTATTTTGAATCAGAACATCTCTTGATGAAAGATGTTTGCCTGTGTTAGAACTATTTGCACATGGAGTTTGTGGGCCAACTATTATAAACTAACATATAACCAACGTCACCCCTATCCTTCACAACCAGGCAAACTGTGCGCCGGTTTTGGACAACACTTAAAATACACAATCGCAGACATTATTTAATAGGAACAACACGGTAATCTCGATTACTGAATACCTGAAAAGTGCAGCATTTCACCAGTTTGTGTCAACTTTTCACACAGATGTTGCACAAAGTTGAAGTTGGCCAAAATTTGTCTCATATACATGAACCAAACATAGATACAAACAAGCACATGATGTTAATAGTTCAGGTTTTATTTTAAGGAGACCGACACCAGAGTGTGCTGCTTTATAAGGTCAAGAGACATACTGCAGAAGTGTGTAGAACAACGTGATAACATGCAAGTGCGAATAAGAAACACTGTGGCAAGTCCATAAAAGAAAACATGCCTGTCCACTCTCTTAGTGGGTGGCTCTCAAATAAAAGATCCCGAAATACATATCGATATTAAGAACATTTTTTTTATATTTACTTAAAGCATGACATCAAAACCCACTATATCGTTAATATTATTTTCTTTGCTCTTCCTTTGCAAATGCTAATGATTTTAATCTCTTGATCTCTGGCTTCGTTGAGCCTTAATGGCCATTTTAAAACAATAGTGGGTGTGTGTGTTCAATGTTATTCTGAGAAATAAAAAGGAAGCTAATAAACATTCGAAAAAACGAAAGTGGCTGCACTTTGCTGCACCTGCGATAATGAGAAATCAATCACATACATGGACATGGCGTGATTATTCAAAGCACAGAATGCATAATCAATAGAAATGCATTGTTACTTCAGTATTACCATTGTTGTATCATATGTGAATATATTCATTCCAGATAACAAAATATTTCTAGAGAGAGGCATTAAAATTTAATAAAAAAAAAAATATTGAGCGTGAAATTGAGCTTCTGAGGTTTTTGTGGTGAAAGCATCCATGGCCTCGTGGGAACGGTGCACCAAACTGAAGCCTTTCGGCTAAAGTTAACTCATTAGCATTGTTCACTGTTGAACCTGAAGTATCCAAAAGGGCCTCTATACTTAAACGGTTAGGTGAGCCGTGATTTCAGCCGATCCCTCCAAGCCCCTTATGGCGGTGGTGTTTGAAACCAGACCTAATCCCACCGCTGCTACGTTTACATCGTGACTGCACAAAGAACATCCCATAAGGAACCCATTAGAGCCTGTTCATAAAGGATTTAGCAGTCACATGTGAATACAATAAAGCAGTATTAAAATAATATGAGTTTTCCAAACTTCCTTTGGTGATTTATTCTTTGCAAAACATGGCCTCGTCATTGAAAAGACTTTATAAATTACTTGTGTGAACCGACTTCCCAATCGAGCATGTCATCTTGATACAATGAAGCGGAAATTCAAGTTAAAATGAGGTTTTACAATCTGTTGTGTAGCACAACGACCAGTAATTGTCTACAGCTAAAATTCAATCTTGTGTTGTTTTTTGTGATGTTTAGTGCCGGTTCTACAAATAGCCGTATCTGTATGCAATAGTTGAGCTTCATTTGCAACCGCAGTTGTTCCAGTGGTCTCTCGTTTTACCATCTGACCACTTCCTCTTTTACCTTCGAGAAAGTCGATAGCCACCGTAATGTTTCCGCTGTGTGGTTTTTGTTCTGCTCCAGAAACCACAGGTAATAGCAACAAAAAAAAAAGGGTTTCCTTTTATTTTATTTTATTTCATTTTACTCCTTTGAGCGTCTCTATTTCATTGTTTGGTGTTTTCACAGCAAGATGAAGGCGATTGGATGTCAATGGATGCGGTAACAATTTCTCAAATCTCAGGGGTCTCACAACAATGAATTTGTGAATTTAGAGGCCAGCAACATAATCTATCAGTCTGGAAAAGGTTAGAAAGATATTTCTAAAGCTTTGGGCTCTAGTAAACCACAAATGGTGAAAACATGGAACAGTGGGGAACATTACCAGTGGTGGCCGGCCATCCAAAACGACCAAGAGCGCAGAGAAGACTCATTCAAGAAGTCACAAAAGACCCACAACAACATCTTAACAACTGCCTCGGTTAAGGTCAGCGTTCATGATTCCACCGTCAGAAAGACACTGGCAAAAAAAAAAAACAAGATAATAAAAAATACATTAAAGCTAGTGTCAATTTTGCCATAAAACATCTTGATGATCCACAAGACCTTTGGGAAAATATTCTGTGGTCTGACAAAACAAAGGTTGAACCTTTTGGAAGGTGTGTGTCCCATTACATTGCTGCATTTTAGAAGAAAATAACATCATGGCAACCGTAAAATATGGTGGTGGTAGTATAATGGTCTGGGGCTGTTTTGCTGCTTCAGGAGCTCGAAAACTTCTGCTGTCTACCATAATAATCTTGACGGAGAATGTCCGGCCATCTGTTTGTGACATCAGGCTGAAACAAACTTGGTTTCTGCAGCAGGACAATGATCCAAAACACACAAGCAAGTCCATCTCTGAATGGCTGAAGAAAAACAAATTGAAGACTTTGCAGTAGCCGAGTCAAAATTATTGACATGTTGTAGCATAACCTTAAAGGAGGGATTACGGTCGTTTACCACTCACCACCAGAAGTCGATTCCATGTCAAGCATTCGCCCACCAATATTTAGGGCTGTTTTTTTTTTTAGACACACATTTACTGTATTTTCCGAGCTATAAGTCGCACTTTTTTTTTCATAGGTTGGCTGTTCCTGCGACTCATACTCCAGAGCAACTTATAAATGAAAAAAACTGTTTATGTTACATAAACAATGGACACCTTTTCCGTTCATGTTTATTTTTTGTGTAGCTAAATAACCATTGTGTTAGCATATCTTACACCTATTCAGCCTGTTCTCTATTCTTTTATTATTGTTAGAACTTGCCTTCCAAGATGATGTAATGTCTGTTTTGGTCAAGTGGTTTGTAAAAATAAATTAACCGCAAAAAATACGACTTATACTCCAGTGCGTCCTATGTATGTTTTTTCGGCCTAATTATGCTTTTTTGGCCTTGTGCGACTTATAGTCCAAAAATTCGGTATATAAATTGAACAGTATCATTATCACTGTTGTAAGAATGTACATACAGTACATTTTTTTTGTTGTTACTTAACTTACTTATGACTAAAAATGTATGTTTCTTCTTACACCAAAAAAAATACTTGTAGGTCTAACTAAATGTGTACCTATAACTTTTACACAAATAATGCGTAAAATGTTAACTAAAATCTAGCCTTAATTCATGAATATAGAGGCCAGCAACATAATCTATTAGTCTGGAAAAGGTTAGAAAAACATTTCTAAAGCTTAGGGCACCAGTAAACCACAAATGGTGAAAACATGGAACAGTGGGGTACCTTACCAGGGGTGGCCGGCCATCCAAAACGACCAAGAGCAGAGAGAAGCCTCATCCTAGAGGTCACAAAAGACCCACAACAACATCTTAACAACTGCCTTTTTTGGCCTTGTGCAACTTATAGTCCAAAAATTCGGTATATAAATTGAACAGTATCATTATCACTGTTGTAAGAATGTACATACAGTACATTTTTTTGGTTGTTACTTAACTTACTTATGACTAAAAACGTATGTTTCTTATTACAAAAATACTTGTCGGTCTAACTAAATGTGTAACTTTTACACAAATAATGCGTACAATGTTAATTAATTATACTAAATATATACTGTACATACAGCATATAAATATATTCTCTGTGTTTATCGTAGGAGGCAGATGTTTAGGCCTTGTTCATTTTAGAAGTAGCTTACAGGCTGACAAAATGTGAGCACTCCTGCTCTCGGGACATATATTTACATTTAAAACAGCATTAAAAAAATTGTCACTAACCGTAAGACTCCATTAAAGCAGCAAAACACAAGTCAAGGCTTGAACATTAGCTTGTAAAGGATATGGATAACATGACAGCCCAAACTAAACCAATGTTAATCAATCTTTTGCCTGGATAACGGTGCTTATTTAGGGCACAGCCTCAACAAGCTCACCCTCTCGCTAAGCTAAATCTGAATAAATCACCGATTCACGTCAATAGACTTCTGAAACAACCTTTGAATCCTGTCACGTCGGCTTGACAAACAGCGGTGTCATCAATCAGTCTCTCTCTCTTTCACGCACACACACACAAATCTATCACTGCATCTGCATTAAGTCAGAGACGAGGCTAATCAACAAGCACAGATATCACATCTGTATTGTCATGACACGATATTGTGTAAACAAGAAACACAGTGAGCGACGAGCGTTGTCTTTGTTATGTCCTGTAGGTACAGTACTGGTGCACACGTGCGCTACACATTGTCGGGAATTCGCTTACATATCAAAAACAGCGCGCTGCACTGTGAGGCCCCACATGCATCTGTTATCATTTTACAACTTGTCTGTAACTACGCTAAGTCCAAAAGCCTAATAGAGCAACAAAATGCACTGCAAAGCACCTCATTAGAAGACACAAAAAAACATACACACATGCTCTTCTATTCCTCCATTGAGGTAATAAGTGTGTACGAGGAACCATTATAGGACACTACAGTGAGGTGACAAAACTTAATGTACTTCAGTGGAGATTAGAATATAATAATAATAATATAAACATAAGGCACGGCAACAGCACCATTGCATTATAATAGCATGAACCGAGAACATTCATGTTGCACAGTGGAAGCTCTAAAGCCAATGGGAGAGGAGAACACTGGAAAACCACCGTCCAATTCCTGTCCAGTCCATGTGGAAGACGGAAACGGAACACCAATTTCGCTACAAACACTCAAGAAGATGCTCGTTTGCATGTCAGCATTTTTTTACCTGATGACTGGAGCATACATGTTGGAAGACTTGCTGGAAGACACAGCCATCCCAATGAGAGCGGACAATACAAGTTTCATTGTTGTTTTTATGTTGCTGTTATTGACGGAAATAATAGCTAAATTTAGGAAATAAGTTCTGGTAATGCTTTAAATAATCAAAATATGACAAGATACTCTAAGTATTACATGTTATCATTGTTATAGTTTTTTTTTGAGAGGGCTTCATAGTCGAAATAGGTACATCCCAGTTACGTGCATTGTTAGCTAGCTCATACTAACTTGTTTTCTCTTGTTATAATGCCCAGAAAAGGGAAAATAAATACTGTATGCGTTCATGACCCCAAAAATATTTACACTTGTATGAAAAATGTTACAATTTTACTAAAAAGCACAATATGAATAAACATCAAGTCTATATGAATAATGTAAAGTGCACACTGTCCATAAATGAAACAACAACAACAACAAACTGTTTCACCCTGTACCAGACAATTTCTTCTCCCATTACCTTAATGAATGAATGCATTTTTGGGCGCACAAAAAACACATCTAAGTTAAAATGACACAGACCAGAACCAAAGCCAAACAACTGTCATTTGGACCAACACCAAACTGCAATATATCCAATCCAATATGGCAGTTTTTTTTCATGAATGTGTCCCTAGAAAAAATGCCTTGCAAGGTTATCAACAGTAATCCTGCTCACTAATATTGATGATTTTTACTGTAAATATAAATACTAACTCATGCTTCTGTATTCTGCTGTGCTGTTATTGTCCATTTTCCTGCTGAAGAACTTGAATTGCCTCCCATTACATGGCCAGTAAAGGCTAAAAAAATATATTCTATTATTATACTCTACAAGAAAGAGACATATAAAGAAATTAGGCTTCATATCATATATCCGAACCATGTATAGAGAGAATTGTCTCAATCCTGCTGCACTCATATCCATAGAAATACACTATGTTCCTTTGTCTTTCCTATGCAATGACAGCAACTCTTCTAAAATCACAAATGCACGCTAATCCAATGCTTGTTGTGGTTCTTCATTTTCTACTAGACACACACACACACACACACACGTGGAATGTGGAGGGAAGCGGCAGCTGCCTCACATACATACAAAAACAATAACACTGAGCGTGAAAAAAAAACATTACAGGCCCCAGTGAGAGCTGGAAAGTGTGCAATCTGCAATGCGAAATATCACAAGGGCTGTCTCCCTTGCGGTGTTGCCTTAAGGGCGCTTTACAGGGTGGGAAAGAAACAAAGACGGAGAGAGAGAGGGGAGGTTCTGCATGATGATGTACAGTACATACACACCATGTGCTCCATAGTAGCATGCTGCTACGCCAAACGTGTGTTTAGTGCAATTCCATCTTACCTGATGTGGCATATCAACGTTCACTTTGTGCAGTAGTCGCAGAAGGAAGGAGGGATGGGTGGTGGGGGAAGGCAAAAAAAAACGTTGCAGCCAAAATGGGCAAATTCTCCGAGGCAGGCTTAAGAAATCCTCCCCGGTTAAAAACTTTCTCCCGGTATAAACTGTCAACAAGAGAGAAGGGAGGAAAAAAGGGGGGAGTGAATTAGGCAGAGTAACGGTCATTCAAATGGGAGGAGAAACAAGGAAGGTTGGTAGTAGGTTCTGGCATGTACGCGAACGCGTCATTTAGTCAATGTAACCATTAAAAAAAACTATAGCACCCACAATGGAAAGGATAGTCTTTTTGGGGTGGGGGGCATACTAGGCAAACAAGTTGCACATGACGCAACACTTCACCTTTGACATAATAACAATCACGCAACGTGGCGGTCCAAAAACTGCATCAAAAGTGCATCTTCGGCGGTCAGAAGAAGTAGTATTAGATGTCCCACTACGGGACAAAATAAGCGGTGGTTTGCAAAAAAGTTGCGTTTTTCTAAACGGAGTTTGGCGCGCGTGCGTGGTGTGTGTGTGTGTGTATATATATGTAAGTGTGTGTGTGTGTGTGTGTGTCGAACTAACTAGCCATTACAAGGGAGCTAGCAATCCACAGTGTCACACACGTAACCATCTCGAGTGGGCAGTCAAACGGACACCTTTTTCACGGACATGTGTGCGTGAATTTACCGCGTTGCATAGTTTCTGTTCCGTCAAACATATAGCAAGAATAATAACACCTAGCTAGCATACTTTCTTTTGCTAAAGCTACTTAAAGTCATTCTCAACAGAATCGAAAGAAGATGGAGAAATACGTCAACCGACAACCGAGGACAAAAAAAAACACCAACAGCTGCAAACGACACATAAACGAGTGCAAAGAACTTACATTTGTCCATAAGAAAAATAACATTAATCCAGTCTTCTTGCACGTATCAATGTAAATGGACAAGCGCCTCTCTGACTTAGAAAAAATGCCCCGCCCCCTTCCGTTTAGCCACAAGACATATCTATACATATCTATAATCCCTTGGCGTCCAATCAAGACTCGCCACTCTGGCGCTATCGCTTTTCCCATTGGTCGAGGGACTGTTCAATCTAGGTGTGTCGCCAGCTGTCCACCCTACCATATAGGGGTGTGTCGTGACGTCACAGACCACCAGGATCCGGGGAGACAGTGTGAGACACAAAAAGACATACTATTAATAATAACAATAATAATAATAACAGTAATAATAATAATAATACAAATGATTTAATCCGAGTAATGCACACAATATATTGATAGTATTTTTATTCATTTAAATTGCATATAAAATATGTGTGCAATTGAGTCAAAATTTTGAATCTTAATGTTGAATGTTAACATTGAATGTTTTGAAACTCTGCATAGCAGAAAATACATTATTTAGGCTTTACCTATACATAATATATGAAACTTCCAGCATCCCCTCTCTCTGTTGGTGACAACTCTGTATGAACGCCGGCTCTGCCACAAAATGCGGGGGACCAATTTTCCATTGTCTGAGCTATAGCATAGGCAAGGTGTTGTCATCCCATTTACAGTACAGTGGATTCCCATACATTTGGAGATTTTTTATTACATTTTTAATAGTATTTCTTCTAAAAAATAATCAGCAGTAAACACATCTCAGTCTTTGTTTGTCCGCCCTTGAATACACCACAGTTATGCAAAAGTTTATACTTATATATAACTTTTCCCAGATGATGCCACATATATTTTTTTAAATCCTTTCATCGATCATCTGACCTTGGGGGTATCACAAGACACCCACTTCACGTGACAAAACGATACACATGATGAAGTTTATGAAGTCAAGACGAGTTATAAACATTAACTACAATGAAAAAAATATATAACAAAAAAATATATAATATCTAAATAAATAATTATTTAAAGTACATTAAAAATAAATAATTATATATAAAATATATAATATAATATATAAAAAATATATAACTTGTCTGCACTCTGTGTGTATGCTAGCGGCCCCGCCTCCACCCACCAAGACAAAGCAGCTGTAGAACTGACAAACGGACTCACTCCATTCATGCCGTTGTTCTATGGAACGAATGTGCCAAGGTTATTATTGGGACTGTACGCAACTTGCATTTTTAAACACAAAAATATAATATATTTGTTATTTGTTATTTGTTATTTGTTATTTGTTATTTGTTATTTGTTATTTGTTATTTGTTATTTGCTATTTATATAAAATGTATATTTAAATTTATAAAATTTATATAATATATAATTTTTAAAACACAAAAATATATAATATATTTGTTATTTGTTATTTGTAATTTATATAAAATTTATATTTAAATTTATAAAATTTATATAATATATAATGTGTACTCATGTTTTATCTGTGTATAAACGAAGGAATGTTGTATTTTAACGTAGCTTTTACTCTGTTTACTTGTTTTTAGTGTCTTTGAGTATTTTGAAAAGCGCTATACAAATAAAATGTGTTATTATTATTCTTATTATTACATTAACACCACCGCCGTCTAGCCTATTTTATCAAAAGTGTATTAATATCACAGATTGTACAAAAAAAATTTTTTTACAGTCATCCCTCACATTTTGGTTCCAACAACACTCCCTTGCTCTATCAAAGTTTTTCTTCTAAATCCTTGCAGTGATCCCGTAGGCGTAATTTTAAGTGTTAGGCACTAATTGTATATCCTTTTTATTCACGTACCCCACTTTGGCAACCTCTTATGTGCACTATCACTATATGGTGATCCCCTCAAGTGTTAACTTGCGTGATTTGTCTGTGCAGCCTACTTGTGTGTTCATGTGCTGGAATCTAGGCCATCCCTTGTGGCTTTGTGTCTGAGAGGCGGATCAGTCTATATATATGAGGGGGGGGGGGCAGCCCAGGCATATGGGCGTGTTTATGCGGGTGAGGGGGGGGAAGCATGCGCACACAAGCATACACAAATAGAGGACGACATCCTTCTCATCCTGCAAGTGTAAATAAACTCCAATAGAATAGGAAACCCGTCGCTTCAAAGTAAGCGCAAACAAGTTTCTTTGTGAATTTGGAAGCCCTCCCATCTCACTTCAATACCCCCACACTACCGAACTAACAACCCTATAAACAAACACACACATACACAACACTCTCTCCTTGAGTCGTGGAAACAGCTGGAAAAGCAAACAGTCCAAAGCATGCAGGCCCGTCGATGGTCCGCCCGCTCTCACACATGACTGGACCATTACTTGGATGAATGCAGTCCTTACACTGATTCCTCAGCTACAATCAAAATGCGAGAGAGGGGAGTGACGGGGGCTAAAAACTTTCTCCACAGCTAAGGCCCACACACACGAGGATATCGCACACCTACTTTGATTTTCCTCGCTTGTGTCTTGAATTCAACTCCGGTTTTGTCCAAGCTGTGGAAAAAAAAATAGAGCATGAGGTCAGTAAGTCGCATAGTATTGCACAGCAGAACACATGTTTGGCTTAGTTTAGCGTCTTCCACACTGCCTGGATTCTTTTTTTCCACCTTTTACTGTTCAGTCTAAACAGCACCAACGCAGAAGTGAGGGTAATGTGAGTGTGTAGAGCAGGGGTCTCAAACACGTGGCCTGCGGGCCAAATGTGGCCCGCAGGACACTAGTTTGAGGCCCCCGCCTTGATATGAAAGTTTAATGCGCAAGTTTGATATGGATGCCGTATGGTATCATGTACCCAGAAAAAATTATTACGTTTGATTAATGTTCATGTTAAAGGTTAAATAACTGTTAATAGTTATCCTCCCTACCCGTGTGGAAGTGGTAAGTTTTTGGCTATTTCAGTTTAAAGGAAATAACTTGAAGGCTACCGTTTAGGTCGCTATCTCGCTAGTTTGCGAGTTAGCATGTGTCTCAAGACCCTGCAGTTGCGCAATATGTTGTAAATAAAGAGTATAAATGTGACTATAGTCGTGTTTTGTCATGTCTACAGGGCTCTAATAATGCTTTGTTAATTTTAATCTGAAAAAAATAATTTGTCTACCCACCAACTATATGTGGTTTCTTAAGTTTTTATTATTTGCCGTTTTATTATTATTATTATATTTATTTATTACTGATTGATTGATTTTCTTTATTCTTGATTTGTTTATCTATTTTTCATCGTATTTTGTGCAGAAAAATTAAAATTAAGATATTTGAGAACAGTGGAATGTGGAGACAGTGAAGATTAAGATATGAGAGAAAATGCAGTGCGGAGTCATCATTGGACAGTGGAGTGGGCGTGCCTGGAGGCGGTGTCGTGGGTGGAATACATTAAAAACAGACAAAGAAAATACAGTTGAATAGGTGCAGATTATGGAAGAACTCGAAAGCTTTCTGTGCTGGTTATTGTGTGTAACTGCTCTATAGAAGTCCACAACTCAATACAAAGGACTGAAACCTGTGAAGGATACATTACTCCTGAGTATTGATTGAGATTAAGATATGAGAGAAAATGCAGTGCGGAGTCATCATTGGACGGTGGAGTGGGCGTGCCTGGAGGCAGTGCCTTGGGTGGAATACATTAAAAACAGACAAAGAAAAAACAGCTGAATAGGTGCAGATTATGGAGGAACTCGAAAGCTTTCTGTGCTGGTTATTGTGTGTAGCTGCTCTATAGGAGTCCACAACTCAATACAAAGGACTGAAACCTATGAAGGATACATTACTGTTGAGTATTGATTGAGAGGAAGATATGAGAGAAAATGCAGTGCGGAGTCATCATTGGACAACTGATCAATGTCAAGTTGTTGCACAACAGGACCCCCCCATCCGCTCCTTTTGTACTCTTTTCCTGCTCCATTCTTTCTAATGGATGTTTCCTTGGGTAGACGTCACATGACCAGAGTGAAATTGACAATGGTGCTTTCCTTTTTCTCAATCGTTGCTTGTTTACACTCCAGGCCAACCACCGCCACCCCTTTTCCTCATCCCACCAAAATCGCCACCCCCTTTCTTCCTCATGTTGCTTTTGACCTTTGCCCCAGTGGGCTTGTCCCAAGCTCAGCATCACTTCTGATAAATTCTCCAGTGTTTTCACTTAGGAGGCCTACAGACAACATCGTTATTCCGCCCCTCTCATGCCGACATGATAGCTGACAGGAGTGATCAAGGGATGAGACGTTCAAGTCAGGAGGCGACACTCTTCAGCATGAAGAGTGAGTTATACTGTTTGTACAAAAAAAAAAAAAGAGGTTTGCTGTGTGTTTCTCTTCCACAGTGTCCGCTATTTGTTTTTAATTTGTTGGTTTTTTTTGGTCTTCTTTTGATTCAATCTCACTGAAGGATGAAATTATACATTTGAAATGACTTTCCTCCCATTGACTTTTTCTTGTTGTTCTACAAAATACCGCACAAACCACATTTTGTAACCAAGAGCACACTGGATGCAGGTTGCTAAACCTGTTTTTCCTACTAAGGTGTTTTTGAAATGTGGTTTGCATAAACAAATATAGGCCTACCCAAAATGGATTTGGTTATATACAGTGAAGAAAATAAGTATTTGAACACCCTGCTATTTTGCTATTTCTCCCACTTAGAAATCATGGAGGGGTCTGAAATTTTCATCGTAGGTGCATGTCCACTGTGAGAGAGATAAACTAAAAAGAAAAATCCAGAAATCACAATGCATGATTTTTTAACAATTTATTTGTGTGATACAGCTGCAAATAAGTATTTGAACACCTGTGTATCATCTAGAATTCTGACCCTGAAAGACCTGTTAGTCTGCCCATTAGAAGTCCACCTGCACTCCATGTATCATCCTGAATCAGATGCACCTGTTTGAGGTCGTTAGCTGCATAAAGACACCTGTCCACCCCATACAATCAGTAAGACTTTAACTTGTAACATGGCGAAGACCAAAGAGCTGTCCAAAGACACCAGAGACAAAATTGTACACCTCCACAAGGCTGGAAAGGGCTACGGAGCAATTACCAAGCAGCTTGGTGAAAAAAGGTCCACTGTTGGAGCTATCATTAGAAAATGGAAGAAGCTAAACATGACGGTCAATCTCAATCGGAGTGGAGCCCCATGCAAGATATCACCTCGTGGGGTCTCAATGATTCTAAGAAAGGTGAGGAATCAGCCCAGAACTACACGACAGGACTTGGTCAATGACCTGAAAAGAGCTGGGACCACCGTTTCCAAGGTTACTGTAGGTAATACACTAAGACGTCATGATGTGAAATCATGCATGGCACGAAAGGTTCCCCTGCTTAAACCAGCACATGTCAAGGCCCGTCTTAAGTTTGCATATGACCATTTGGATGATACAGAGGAGTCATGGGAGAAAGTTTTATGGTCAGATGAGACCAAAATAGAACTTTTTGGTCATAATTCCAATAAGCGTGTTTGGAGGAAGAAGAATGAAGAGTACAATCCGAAGAACACCATCCCTACTGTGAAGCATGGGGGTGGTAGCATCATGCTTTGGGGGTGTTTTTCTGCACATGGGACAGGACGAGTGCACTGCATTAAAGAGAGGATGACTGGGGCCGTGTATTGTGAGATTTTGGGGAACAACCTCCTTCCCTCTGTCAGAGCATTGAAGATGGGTCGTGGCTGGGTCTTCCAACACGACAACGACCCGAAGCACACAGCCAGGAAAACCAAGGAGTGGCTCCGTAAGAAGCATATCAAGGTTCTAGCATGGCCCAGCCAGTCTCCAGACCTGAACCCAATCGAAAATCTTTGGAGGGAGCTCAAACTCCGTGTTTCTCAGCGACAGCCCAGAAACCTGACTGATCTAGAGAAGATCTGTGTGGAGGAGTGGGCCAAGATCCCTCCTGCAGTGTGTGCAAACCTGGTGAAAAACTACAGGAAACGTTTGACCTCTGTAATAGCAAACAAAGGCTACTGTACCAAATATTAACATTCATTTTCTCAGGTGTTCAAATACTTATTTGCAGCTGTATCACACAAATAAATTGTTAAAAAATCATGTATTGTGATTTCTGGATTTTTCTTTTTAGTTTATCTCTCTCACAGTGGACATGCACCTACGATGAAAATTTCAGACCCCTCCATGATTTCTAAGTGGGAGAAATAGCAAAATAGCAGGGTGTTCAAATACTTATTTTCTTCACTGTATATATAGTAGGTATTTACAGTGCTGGTTCTAGTCTTCATTCATTCATTCATTCATTTTCTGCCACTTTTCCTCACGAGGGTCGCGGGGGGTGCTGGAGCCTATCCCAGCTGTCTTCGGGCGAGAGGCGGGGTACACTGGCCGCCAGCCAATCACAGGGCACATGTAGACAAACAACCATTCACACTCACATTCATACCTATGGACAATTTGGAGTCGCCAATTAACCTAGCATGTTTTTGGAATGTGGGAGGAAACCGGAGTAACCGGAGAAAACCCACGCATGCACGGGGAGAACATGCAAACGCCACACAGAGATGGCCGAGGGTGAAGGGTGGAATTGAACCCTGGTCTCCTAGCTGTGAGGTCTGCGTGCTAACCACTCAACCGCCGTGCCGCCCGGTTCTAGTCTTGTATGAATCAAAGGATTTTTTAGCCATTTTAAGTGGGGGGGGGGGGGGGGGGGGGGGTGGAATGGACATATCAATCTTGCCTTGATACTGGAATTTAGTGCTTTTAGGAACCCCGACTGGGAACACACGATTTTGTGTGTCTGTCACTTTAATTCTAATGAGTTGTATTGGGGGCTGCATTAGCGGACGAACGGTTAGCACGCAGACCTCACAGCTAAGAGATCAGGGTTCAATTCCACCCTCAGCCATCTCTGTGTGGAGTTTGCATGTTCTCATTACATTCATCACATTCCAAAAAACATGCTAGGTTAATTGGGGACTCCAAATTGTCCATAGGTATGAATGTGAGTGTGAATGGTTGTTTGTCTATATGTGCCCTGTGATTGGCTGCCAACCAGTCCAGGGTGTACCCCGCCTCTAACCCAAAGACAGCTGGGATAGGCTCCAGCACCCCCGCGACCCACATGAGGAAAAGCGGTAGAAAATGAATGAATGAATGAGTTGTGTTGGTCAGTCCAACACAGAAATTTGGGGTACACCCTGGACTGGTCGCCAGCCAATCACAGGGCACATATAAGAAACCGGAGTACCCGGGGAAAACCCATGCATGCACGGGGAGAACATGCAAACTCCACACAGACATAGCCAAGGGTGGAATTGAACTCGGGTCTCCTAGCTGTGAACCACTCGACCGCCCTCTATTGAGCAATTCATTTATTTAATTCATTTATTGCAGTTAATTGGTTCGAGACCTGAATGTGGTAAATGTATTTTCCTTAGTTCTAATTTATGAATCAAATATTTTCATTGAAAACCTGTTTACAACCTTCTACATACTAGACCTCTTTAGACATCCATCCATTTTTCTATGCTACTTATCCTCATTAGGGTCGCGGTGGTGTGCTGGAGCCTATCCCAGCCATGTATATAGTTTACAGATGTAAGGTTTGCAGTCCACCATGCTTTATTTTAAAATGTGGAGCAAAGCCTGCTTTCTTATGAAAGTCAGTGAAATGACCATAATGGAAGTGAATCAGTTTTTCTCAGGTTTGGTGCTCACAGGGACACATATTACTGTTGTAACATCATTAAAATGTAATTTTGCATGATGATTAATGTCTAATCATGTCAATGATAGAAATACATGCACACATGTATGCATGTCTGTGCACTGTGTGTGTGTGTGTGTGTGTGTTGTTGCAGCTTTTCCAGCCAAAGGAGATTGGAAGGCCAGTGTGTAATTTTCTATGTATAACTCTGGCTCCAAGGCACTATGGTCTGGGTCACCACTGTATTTTTTTTATGCAAACCAGATCCAAACAAAAAAGTAGACAGGTCAAACAAAGCAGTGGACATAGCCAGGGGGCAATAAACTGTAAAGGGAAAACAATATATATGTATAAATACATATATACATACATACAGACCTGAGTAAAATCTCTCCAGCCATCCATGACGAGGGTCACGGGTATGCTGGAGCCTATCCCAGCCGACTTCGGGTGACAGGCAGGGCACACTCCGGGCCGTTCGCTAGCCAATCACAGGGCACATATAGACAAACAACCACTCACACTCACCCGTGGACAATCCAGAGCATGGAGTAGTTCAGCATTGTGTGTTCACAGAAAGTGTTGTTTCTTCCATTGCAAAAGAAATGCTGCTCTTTAATACAGGTGAAAAACCAGCATTTCCAGAAATGCTGCATATGTTTTACAAACAGTGCTGATTGCCTGTGAGAAAATGCATGCCACAAATACCAATTCCACAACTTTACACAGATTAGTGGAACTATGGGATTAGTGTTTTACATTAATATGAGTGGTTAGTGCGCAGGCCTCACAGCTAGGAGACCAGAGTTCAATTCCACCCTTTGCCATCTCTGTGTGGAGTTTGCATGTTCTCCTTGTGCACGTGTGGGTTAACTCCGGTTTCCTCCCACATTCCAAAAACATGCTAGGTTAATTGGCGACTCCAAATTGTCCATAGGTATGAATGTGAGTGTGAATGGATGTTTGTCTATATGTGCCCTGTGATTGGCTGGCGACCAGTCCAACGTGTACCTCTTGCCCGAAAACAGCTGGGATAGGCTCCAGCATATCAGTGACTGATTATTTCTCTTTTTATTCGCCAATGAGTCAACATTAGCATTGCATGGTGTTTTCATGGCAGATGTTTGTGACGAGGGCTACACTGTGGTTGAGTGGTTAGCGCGCAGGCCTCACAGCTAGGAGACCCGAGTTCAATCCCATCATCTCTGTGTGGAGTTTGCATGTTCTCTCCGTGCATGCGTGGGTTTTCTCCGGGTACTCCGGGTACGGTTTCCTCACACATTCCAAAACAAAAAACATGCTAGGTTAATTAGCGACTCCAAATTGTCCATAGGTATGAATGTGAGTGTGAATGGTTGTTTGTCTATATGTGCCCTGTGATTGGCTGGCGACCGGTCCAGGGTGTACCCCGCCTTTTGTCCAAAAACAGTTGGGATAGGCTCCAGCACCCCCCACAACACTTGTGAGGATAAGCGGAATGAACAATCATAACATTACAGAATAAAATCTATACTCATCCCGTTCTCGTGGACCCAGTGTCAAACATCATCCCGTCTTGTGAGTCGGGTGTATCGTGACACCCCGCTGGTCAATAGTAAAAGTGAATTTAACTTCAAAGATTCCACTTGAGCCGTCTCGTTGTTACATCCCACCAGCAAAGAGTTCTTACACCATCTGTGTATGCTGTTATGCAATAAATCCGACTCTGATTTTAAATTTTTTAAAGAGTTACCCGTGCTAGAAGCAATGGTGGTGTTGTGCCTCCTCAGGTGAAGCAATAAGCTCCCTGACATTCCAAGGTTAAATCATTCATGGGAGGGGGCGAAAGGGAGTTGTTTGTGTGCATGAAGAAACAAGCATAGACAATCTGTGAATAAATGTTTAAGGCCATCTGTGGGTAAAAAAAGCAATTAGGAGGACATATAAGATTCTCTGTGTAAACATGTAATGCAGAATAATAACATGTGTGATGAGAAAATTTGGCTATGATTTAGTTTGTCTGAATTTACACTCGTCCAAATAACAGGCAGAGTGTGCAGAGACAATGTTGTCACCAAGAAGAAGCAGCACACACAGGAATTTACCCAAAGTGAACTCTGTAGCAACTCACTAAATTATTATTATTAGTACTAGTAATTGATCCTGGCCAAAACCGCACATTTAATTTTCCTCCAGTGGTGTGCACTTCGGTGGTTTCTTATTTATGGAATCATTCCATTACGCGCTTGCTCATCGCTTCACAATCACATGATACTCAATTTTGGGCTTATTTTAAAACTTCAACTAACACACTCTGGAAAAATATATGCCTGGTTGTGGTCGGAACAGCCATTGGTGCAAATTGGCCAACACGGTTTATGTCAGTCTCCCACAGGGCAGCTGGGAATACAGATATACCTTATCTCCACCAGTGTGTGAATGCTGGAGCCTATCCCAGCTGTCTTCGGGCGAGAGGCGGGGTACACCCTGGACTGGTGGCCAGCCAACCACAGGGCACATATAGACAAACAACCATTCACACTCACATTCATACCTATTTGGAGTCGCCAATTAGCATTAGCATGTTAGCATGTTTTTGGAATGTGGGAGGAAACCGGAGTACCCGGAGAAAACCCACGCATGCACGGGGAGAACATGCAAACTCCACACAGAGATGGCCGAAGGTGGGATTGAACTTGGGTCTCCCAGCTGTGAGGTCTACACGCTAACCACTCATCCGCCGTGCAGCCTTATATAAATCCAATCAATTATTATTATCATAATTTGGGGGGAAAGTCTCACAAATTTTAATCCAACCAAAATATTGTTGAAATGATGCCAGATTTGGAATTTGTTTGGCTAAGCATGAATGAAAAATCAAACAGTTTGGTACTCAACTAATATTTCTTGAGCTGAAAGAAGTTCTGTCATAAATCAGGACAGGATGTATTTCTATTTTTACTTTTGCAAAATTATAAGACGTTTGTGTCTCTCCACCATAATGAGATATTAGCTTCCTCTTCAGACTAAACCAAGGCTGCTGGCTTCCTGCAATTGGTTCTCCTGTCTTCCCACATTGTCACAGTTTTGTCTTTCACCACTTTTGGACCATTTGCACTTCCTGTAGTTGTAATGGCCGATACAGTTGGACATATATATATGGATATATTGTGAGTTTAGTACAGTATAGCACAGTATTAGTATTGTTACATATCAGTGTTGATTCATTCATTTTCTACCGCTTTTTCCTCATGAGGGTCGCGGGGGTGCTGGAGCCTATCCCAGCTGTCTTCGGGCGAGAGGCGAGGGGTACACCCTGGACTGGTGGCCAGCCAATCACAGAGCACATATAGACAAACAACTATTCACACTCACATTCATACCTATGGACAATTTGGAGTCGCTAATTAACCTAGCATGTTTTTTTGGAATGTGGGAGGAAACCGGAGTACCCGGAGAAAACCCACGCATGCACGGGGAGAACATGCAAACTTCACACAGAGATGGCCGAAGGTGGAATTAAACACGGGTCTCCTAGCTGTGAGGCGTGCAAGCTAACCGCTTGTCCACTGTGCAGCCTTACTTTATTTCAGCATTCAGTCAATCATTCATTTTCTACCTCTTATCCTCACGAGGGTCGTGGGGGGTGCTGGAGCCTATCCCAGCTGTCTTCGGGCGAGAGGCGAGAGGTACACCCTGGACTGGTGGACAGCCAATCACAGGGCACATATAGACAAACAACCATTCACACTCACATTCATACATATGGACAATTTGGAGTCGCTAATTAACCTAGCATGTTTTTGGATTGTGAGAGGAAACCGGAGAAAACCCACGCACGGGATGTGAGGTCTGCGCGCTAACCACTCGACCACCGTGCCGCCCACATATCAGTGTTATTCCTAACAAATATGGATACACACTGACTGATAGAGATGTATATACCGGTACTGACTTCCAGCAAAACAAAACCTAGCAAAAAACTGCTGAAAAAGAAACAAAAAGTTACATTTTCTGCCAGCCCGCAAAAATAAACACTCCTGTTTTGATGGCTATGTCTAATAACATCGACTATGACCTCCTGATGACAAATGAATGTCCTTCATAATTCAACACAGATGCATTATCACTTTTGTATCAGACTGCCTGAGAATCACAGGGTTGTTTTTATTCAGCTTTTATCAAACATCTCATCTCATTTATTAGTATTGTACAAAAAGAAAAAGACAACAACTTACCCAGACGCTCAAATGATGCAACCAGGATGAAGATGCCATCATTGGAAAAATGAAGGATCTTCTGTTAAATGGAAAGTGATAATTATGCAATGTAGTGGTCACAATAGTGAGACTTCATTCATTCATTCATTTTCTACCGCTTTTCCTCACGAGGGTCGCGGGGTGCTGGAGCCTATCCCAGCTGTCTTCGGGCGAGAGGCGGGGTACAACCACAGGGCACATATAGACAAATAACCATTCACACTCACATTCATACCTATGGACAATTTGGAGTGTGGGGGGAAACCGGAGTACAAAGCCCACATTTTTAATTGTAGACTTACTGTTCTTGTGTCCTTGAGCAAGACACTTCACCCACCTTGCCTCCGGTGCTGCCCGCACTGTTGTATGAATGTTTGGTGGTGGCAGCCAAGTTTCTGTCAGGCTATTCCAGGGCAGCTATGACTCAAATTCCATCTGTTCATCTTACATTATCATTCATTAGTGATGACTACCGATACTTTTTATACTTTGAAATGTTTTTGATAAGTGTGCGAGGCGGCTTCTACAGTTTGGAATTCAGCACAAACTTTCAGGAAATTAAAAAAAAAACTGTGGTTAACTTTTTTTTTGCACTTGCAATGTTATTCTAACATCGCCGGTGCAGATTAACAAAGGTTTTATGATGCCGGCGGAATATTCATTCATTCATTTTCTATCGCTTATCCTCACAAGGGTCGCAGGGGGTGCTGGAGCCTATCCCAGCTGTCTTCGGAGGAGAGGCGGGGTACACCCGAGACTGGTCACCAGCCAATCACAGGGCACATATAGACAAACAACCATTCACACTCACATTCATACCTATGGACAATTTGGAGTCACTAATTAACCTAGCATGTTTTTGGAATGTGGGAGGAAAACCGGAGTACCCGGAGAAAACCCGGGGACTATTTGAACATAGCAAAATCAATTCCCCTCAGTGTGCTTACCAATTTCTAGTATTGATTCCAATCACATTCCTGTCCACCCAAAGTCCGATCACTGATTGACCAGTCTCCATGTTCATTAATGGGTCAAACGGAGCTGCAGTTAGGGGGGAGGTCAAGTAGGAGGGGTCTTTTACTCACTGTGCTAGGGATTGCAAAGACAGGACTGTGTGTGTGTGTTGCCATTAAGCTGCTGCCGGTACAGACTAAGCTGGGGGACATCAGGTTAACATGTCCTCACGCCACCTTGCTCTTAAGCTATGGATGCATGCATGGATGAAGACAGAGACAAGAGATTTAATGCAACTGCTGATGCATACATTAGTTGATACAGTCAGTGTACTACAATAATATAGCACATTAGCATACTGAGCTGTTTAAGTAGCCAGTCTACAACCACAATAATATAATAACATGTTACATAAACACCTGTATGACAGTATAAACATTCGTGTCTGTTTATATTGGACATTACGCTAATGGACTAATGGTTGATTATCTGCTGCCTTCAAGCGGTAGCAGTAAGCTATCACAAGCACAGTACCCTCCCCCGCAACTCTTTTTAAACACTTTTTATTTACTGTTAATCTTTTTTAAAGGGTTTTAATCCCATGTGCGTGTGAGGCAACATAAACTATTGAGTTAAAAACAAGCGACGAACATTCAGGAAGTGGCGACACCAAGAGTATATTCATAAATATTTTACAGTTTGAACGTTTTCAATTTGCCGTTGCATTTCCTTTGTTTTCATGTTGTTGGGGTGGATCTGTGTGCTTGTTCGAGTCAAATAAACTAAAAATAAATCACAAAGAAGGAGTACAGTACCTGAATTGTTGTCTAAATTATGTCGAATACCGGAAGCGGTCATGTTTGTTTGTTTGCTAATGCGGAAGTGGAGTAGGCTGCGGAATATGAAGAAATGTTAGCTTAAAAAATCGTGGGAAAAATCATGAATTCGGTGGTTAGTTAATAATAATCACATTATTAACAGTATAAAACACCAGGTTTTGTTCTTGATATATGTTTTGATTCGGTTTGGTAATTGTTTGGGAATACGCCCGGTACTTGCCATACTAAATAGCTAACATACAGCTAACATATAGTGACATTGAATTTAATCCTGACTGAGTGATGACTCGTTTTGTGTAACGTATAAAAACCCACTGTATTGCTGTGAGCGACATCCCCTGGTCCCATGGTGTAATGGTTAGCACTCTGGACTTTGAATCCAGCGATCCGAGTTCAAATCTCGGTGGGACCTCACACGTTTTTCCTTAATCATAAACATTTACCGTATTATTATGCGTCTTTTTAAATGTTATATAAAACTAATCTTAGACTGATTCACACTTATTAAAAACTTCCAGGACATTGAAATTATTTAATGTTTTTAAAATTACAGTGCACATATTTCAAAAAGGACCCCCCTTTTTTATGGACATGTTTTTTCAAAGATACGCCATGAATAATCCACAATCAAGTTTCCAAGATACAACTCATGTTCTTTTTTTAATTGGAATGTCAAAGTAACAAGTGTGTTTTCAGTGGGGCAGAAAAAAAACATTCACAAAGGCACTAAAGCATTATTGCCCATAATAACATAATCCCTCAAATAGTAGCCTGTATAGTAGCCTGAATTAATCCATGGGTTATTCCACTTGAATAAATACAACCACACCTGAAATAGTGGCATTTTTTCCCCTGAGAAAGAAAAAAAAATCAGGTGATACACAACACATGGCATCTGTAAAGCTGACATTTATATTTCAGTCTAAGAAAGTAGATAGTATAAAGCCTGCACTAAACCCTAAACACTATATGAGGAATTATAGTAAATAAGTTCTAAGGCACAACATATATATATACAAAACTATGACATATATAAGCACTACACAGTGATATCATTTATGTACGTGATGTGTTTTTCAATCTGAATATACAATGGCTTTTAAGTTGCACTTAAAATACAAAAGACCAGGGTTCTATTATGACAAAAATGGCGGTAGCGTCGTCATCTGCGTCAAATGTTGGTCGTCCGCAACTTGTTCATCGTGTCAGCCTCTCTGGTGTCGCACGCCGCGCTACTTTCAGACAGGAAGGGAGCGCTCTCGCCACTCTTCCAGTGAGCGTCGGGTTGCTCCAAGCTTACAGTGGCGCGGCTGGTTTCTGTGATGGAGGAATTGTTGTGGTAGCTGAAGTGGCTGTGGGTGGTGGTGGGGGTCTCGCCCCAGCCGGTCTTATCCCAGGCTAATTTCCACTGGGCCCATTTCCTCTTCAGTGCTGTTTGGGCCTAGTGGATACAAAAAGAGAGGAGCCGTTACGGAATTTACAGTATTTTTACACAGTCAAAAAAAATGGCGTACTCATCGAAGCTAATAACATACCTCACCATTGCAGAAACAGAATATAATTGCAACCAGGAGTCCCTGTAAGCAAAAAAATAAAAAATCCCATATGACGCCTGATAGTGGAATGTGTCACCAAACCCACTGACATCTGTAAAGCTGATCTTCTTTTCCAGTGGAGTTTAAAAATACCTCTATAATAATATACAGCACATGTTTACCTACAATAAATGTCTGGTACTTCAGAACTTGACTAAATAACATCCATAGCCACGATATGAGTAAAAAAAAACAAGTGTGGTTTGTACCTGGAAATGGCAAAAGATATTTACAAAGAAGTCATAGATCGCCCGGCTGATGCGTCCCTCGGGCCTCCAGGGGAAGAGGATGAACTGTACCCCCAGCAGAGGGATGAGGATGAGGGTGGCTCTCACAGCCTTCATATAAGTCGTGGACTCGGCACAGTGGGTCTCCTTCAGCTTGGTGATCAGAACCCGCAAAATGTTCAGCAGAAAGAACAAGTTGACCTGCGCACAAATAAAAACGGGGTACATGAAGTATGTAACAAGCAATGTTAGCATTGAACCTAATGTGGTGAGTTCAATGGCACACTCACCAGCAGTGCAGCTTGAATGGGGCCATGGATGATGTAGAGCAGGTGAGTGTGTGAGCTGAACCAACACCTAAACACACAATAATTAGTCAGTAGTTTTATTCATTCATTTATTTTCTAGACCGCTTATCTTCACTAGGGATGGCAGGGGTATGCTGGAGACTATCCCAGGTGTCTTTGGGCGAGAGGCAGGGTACAAGGCACATATAGACAAACAACCATTCACACTCACATTCATACCTATGGACAATTTGGAGTCGCCAATTAACCTAGCATGTTTTTAGAATGTGGGAGGAAACCGGAGTACCCGGAGAAAACCCACGCATAACATGCAAACTCCACACAGAGATGGTGGAGGGTGGAATTGAACTCGGGTCTCCTGGTTGTGTGGCCTGTGTGCTAACCACTCACCCTTCATCCATTCATTAATTTTCTGCCGCTCATCCTTACAAGGGTCGCAAGGGTGCTGGAGCCTATCCCAGCTGTCTTTGGGCGAGAGGCGGGGTACACCCTGGACTGGTGGCCATGCAGCCAATCACAGGGCACATATAGACAAACAACCATTCCCACTCACATTCATACCTATGGACAATTTGGAGTCGCTAATTAACCTAGCATGTTTTTGGAATGTGGGAGGAAACCGGAGTACCCGGAAAAAACCCATGCATGCAAGGGGAGAACATGCAAACTCCACACAGAGATGGTCGAGGGTGGAATTGAACTCGGGTCTCCTCGTTGTGATGCCTGCGCGCTAACCACTCATATTAATGTATAATACTAATCCCATAGTTCCATTAATCTGTGTAAAATTGTCGAATTGCCATTTGTGGCATGCATTTTTTTCACAGGCAATCAGCACTGTTTGTAAAACATATGCAGCATTTCTGGAAATGTTTTTTCACCTGTATTAAAGAGCAGCATTTCTTTTGCAATGGAAAAAAACAACACTTTCTGTGAACACACAATGCTGAACTACTCCATTTGTATTTACTTAGCCAATCAAATGTCTGTTGACTGTCGGGACAATGGCTCTGCATCTTGTGATGCCGTGCAGCCCAACAGAAATATCAATACTAAAAAAAATATTTAAAAAAATCAATATATCACCCAGCCCCAGTATGTTCAAATTTTGAGGTGAAAAATGTCATAATACTGCGTGAACAAAGTTTGATTTAGTCAGAAAAAAGCTTTTAAAAAAGCATAATGGCTAGTGAGTGATGATAATCATTATTATTACAGAGGGAAAAAAAATAATTGAAATCATACTAGAAAGATATGAATTAATTACATTCATGAGCCCAACAATAACCTTAACACGAAGCCTCGCCACCATGACATCATCCTAGATCTTACTTGTCGTTAAAGAAATAGCCACGAGCCACGGCATACGTGATGGCAGGAATGATAGGAAATCCTAAGGATGGAAGAACATACAGTAAAGTATTAGCCTGGTGTGTATTTGGGACAATACAAGAGTACAGTAAGAGGACTCACCCCACCCCAGGACGTAGTACCAGAAGAGCTGCTGCTCCCCAACAAAGACGGCCACTATGATGAGAGTATGAAGGTAGATGCCCTCGCACAGCATCCAGAAGTAGTTGGAGGTGGATGTGTACTGAGTCAACACGGCCAACACTTTACAGCTCAGCTGATGGAAAGGTAAAAATATTAATATAAAAAAAATAATAAATCACCTAACAGTTTAGTTATTGTAACGCTGAAGGACTCACTGGGTTGCTGGTGTTGATGGCCTGGTTGTTGGCCACCGTGAGAGAAAGCCACATGATGGTAACGACTGAGTTGAAAATGAAGGAGAGGAGGGTGTTCTTGTGGAGGGAGATTCTCTGGCAGCTAAGACTCCTGGAAAAAAAAAAAGAACGCTGTCGAGATTTATGCCGATGCGGTGATGTGCAGAAGAGCGTCAAGCTCGGAACTCACTTGAAGTAGGAGAAGATGATGAGGGAGATGATGAGGGAGACAATGGAGAGGCCGTGACCCACCATGGCTAGGTAGTAGAGACTGATGGCAAACTGCACAAACAGCACAAGTATTGATGGACCTCTGCGCTTCCGAAGGCAGCGGATGCAGCTGGAGGGACCCAGCAAAGGTGAATCAACCTGCTTTTCATTCATGTTTTTAGTTAATAATGTGAGAATACTAGAAATAAATACATTGTGAAATACAAAAGGTGAGGTGTGGGTAGGCTGCACGGCGGTCGTGTGGTTAGCGCGCAGACCTCACAGCTAGGACACCAGGGTTCAATTCCACCCTCGGCCATCTCTGTGTGGAGTTTGCATGTTCTCCCCGTTGCATGCGTGGGTTTTCTCCGGGTACTCCGGTTTCCTCCCACATTCCAAAAACATGCTAGCACGCTAATTGGCGACTCCAAATTGTCCATAGGTATGAATGTGATGGTTGTTTGTCTATATGTGCCCTGTAATTGGCTGGCAACCAGTCCAGGGTGTACCCTGCCTCTCGCCCGAAGACAGCTGGGATAGGCTCCAGCAACCCCCACGACCCTCGTGAGGATAAGCGGTCGAAAATGAATGAATTGTACAGTACGGGACGTTTAGGAATAAAATAAGTTTCATATGCCAACATTTCTTATTAAGATGAAAATATATTTAATAACATTACATGCATATGTTATTGTCACCTTGAGTTTGTCTTTGGTGTAGATCTGACACTGAGTGTAGTTGGACCAAACTCTGTTGCTCTCTGGGTGGTGGAACCACTGGCCGTTAGGATTGCATACTTTGGTCACTTTCTCTGTGGGAGAAAATATTCAAATTTTTAATTTGGAGTGAAAAATAATGAATAGTGCGTGTGTTTAGGGCTCACCGGCAGGGTCAAAATCGTGGAAGTATTCAGGGCACATCTGGATGGCGGTCCCTGGTGCCGAATCCCCCCAACATAGCCAGCCATCCCATGTGCGGTTACAGTAACTACCTGCAAGGGGGGGGGGGAGGCAGTAGGTACAAGCTATTATATAGTGGTTGAATAACAAAACAAAACAAAAAACTAACTAGCCCAATAGCTATAAAGCCTATAAAAGTTATGTAATGTTCTGATACGGAAGTAGAAACTGGACAGTCCGAAGTTTCTCAAGAAAAGAGGTTACTTCAAGATGTCTCTTAATGGTAAGTAGCTTTAGCATTTTAGCATTAGCATTAGCGGCCAGAAGCTTTCGCTCCATGACATACACAAAATAAACACAGTTAGGACACTGAAAAATTTTGACTGCTTGCTCAGTCCACATGACCAAGTAACATTGGAAAGGAAAGTTTGTCGGCTAGTCCAGCTACATCCTGGTCCATGTTTACAAAACAGTCCAGTGTGAATTTGACCGATTAAAATCAGATTAAAATGTCTTTTCTGGTAGGGAATCAGGAACTCCAACCACCTGATGGTGACGCCGTTAGGAATTGTAAACAAATGTGGTTTTGCCAGCAAATAAACAGAGAAGCAGCGCTCATATAAGCCCATATAAGGAAGTCCCCTCCTCGGTGACATCACAAAGGCGCAGTTTTACCACGCCCTATGAAACTGAGTGTTTTGAGCCATCCCAAACTTTTTTCAGGGCTCACTTCCAAATGCGCAGAGCTCATTATCTGAAACTTTGGCATCATTTAACACAAGAATACAACATTCTAACTACATTTATAGGTCAGAAAAGTGGAAAAATGGTCCCCATTAATATTAACTAATTCAATTCCAGCCATATTCCAAAAAACAACATCTTCAGTACCGTCCATTTTAGATGATTTTGACCGATTTGTCAAGAATATTGTGTTGCATGGCTATATATACATGGAACCCACCTTAATAACGATTTGACATTAATGGTTAAATTCCAACGCAACTAGGCATCCGTCCTA
The DNA here is from genome assembly GCF_030265055.1 of Doryrhamphus excisus. Lineage (NCBI taxonomy): Eukaryota > Metazoa > Chordata > Actinopteri > Syngnathiformes > Syngnathidae > Doryrhamphus > Doryrhamphus excisus. Next base: position 13,618,174 of record NC_080475.1, on the reverse strand, counting down.
TAAATTCTCTACTCATTGCAGGTTGCATTGTACGCATAAGCTGCATCTCTCTCTGCTCAAACAGGGCCAACAATAGACGGAAACCTGCTGGTGGCAGGCTTACGCAGCGGCACAAAATAACATTTCAAAGGCGGATAGAATGAGAGCAGCAGTAACAAGCAATGCCACCAGACAAAGGCAAAGTTTCCTTTCTTTCAGACTCACATCCTCTTTAACTGCATTCTCTTCAATTAGCACTAAACACAAAGGGCATCTAAGGTGAATGAGAGACTTCAACACTATTAGTCAAGTACTGTATGAATGTTTCATTTAAGGAGAACAAATTTGACATCAAAAAAGTTTGTAGGCGTCATGAGGTATCCAACTCACAAGACGTAAGACGATACACAAGATTGACACTTGTCAACATTTTTTGAGACCAAATAAACCAGTAACAAGAATATATGATAATAACAATACATGACGATGTAACATAATAATGCAATATTTTCTTTAATATGTTGTCTGTCGGGCTGCACGGTGGGTTCAATCCCACCCTCGGCCATCTCTGTGTGGAGTTTGCATGTTCCGGGTTTTCCCCAGGTACTCCGGTTTCCTCCCACATTCCAAAAACATGCTAGATTAATTGGCAACTCCAAACTGTCCATAGGTATGAATGTGAGTGTGAATGGTTGTTTGTCTATATGTGCCCTGTGATTGGCTGGCTGTCCACCAGTCCAGTGTGTACCCCGTCTCTCGCCCAAAGACAGCTGGGATAGGCTCCAGCACCTCCGCGACCCTCATGAGGAAAAAGCGGTAGAAAATGAATGAATGAATGTTATCTGTCGGGCTCCACGGCGGTCGAGTGGTTAGCGTGCAGACCTGAGTTCAATCCCACCCTCGGCCATCTCTGTGTGGAGTTTGCATGTTCCGGGTTTTGCCCGGGGACTCCGGTTTCCTCCCACATTCCAAAAACATGCTAGGTTAATTGGCGACTCCAAATTGTCCATAGGTATGAATGTGAGTGTGAATGGTTGTTTGCCTATATGTGCCCTGTGATTGGCTGGCTGGCCACCAGTCCAGGGTGTACCCCGCCTCTCGCCCGAAGACAGCTGGGATAGGCTCCAGCACCCCCGCGACCCTCGTGAGGAAAAAGCGGTAGAAAATGAATGAATGAATGAATGAATGTTGTCTGTCGGGCTGCACGGCGGTCGAGTGGTTAGCGTGCAGACCTCAGGAGACCCGAGTTCAATCCCACTCTTGGCCATCTCTGTGTGGAGTTTGCATGTTTTCCCCGTGCATGCGTGGGTTTCCTCCCACATTCCAAAAACATGCTAGGTTAATTGGAGACTCCAAATTGTCCATAGGTATGAATGTGAGTGTGAATGGTTGTTTGTCTATATGTGCCCTGTGATTGGCTGGCCACCAGTCTCGCCCGAAGATGGATGGATGGATGGACGGACGGACGGACAGACAGATAGATAGATGGCTCCCGTATAATAATAAATAATAATAATAATGTGGTGACAGCTGGGATAGGCTCCAGCACCCCCCGCAACCCTAATGAGGACAAGCGGTAGAAAACGAATGAAAAATGTCTGTCACTCTGTAAAGTTGCAGAATTGCCATTTGTGACATGTCATTTCCCAAAGGCATTTTGTACCGTCTGTAAAACATTTGGAGCATTTCTCGACACCTCTGACTGGCTTAAGAAAATCAAAATAAAGATTATGGAGTGGTCCATTCCAGATAGATGGTAAATGTTAGTAGTCCTATCAAATAATCCGATAAGCAGGTGCAGTGTTGTTACCTTCATCAGCTCGCGGCGGATCACGAATTATCTTCAAGTAGCACTCAAACTGCGCAGCCAGGATCTGGTGACGTGTCGTTCCCAGAACCGCCAATATGTCGGCCACATTCTCCTGCTGATCTTGCGAGGCTAACTCATCTCCTTCCATAGACTCCATGTCCTCACAGCGTGTAACCTACGTGGAAAGGTAGTTATAGTTATATCTTCTGTGGTTATTATCATTAGATTGCATGCAGCATACAGTATATCATATTTGCAGATTTCTCTTGTGTGCTTTAAACGGTAAATAATTATTTTTTTTAGGTATATTTTACAGAGCGTGACAAGGAGTGGACGAGGCGTTCGAGGACAAGGAGTACACATTTAAAATGTGTTTAATATCTGTTAGAGGCATATTATAAGGTTTAGAGTAGGGGTGCTTCGATCAATTGGCCACCGATCGGGATCAGCCGATATCAGTGGAAAAAAAAGCACAGTATCGATATCGGCCGATACTTGCTTCATAACACCGATCCTATCTCCCGATCAGCATGTGGGACTTCCTGTCTTTGTGAGAGTGAAAGCCCCGATCCCAACCCGCTGTACTTGCGAGTGTGGACAAAATTTTGCGATGAGCATGCAGACACTATGTAGCACTTTTAGTGCAGGAGGAACTTCTGTTGTGTACATGGCTGCGTCAGCTGCATCTGTGCTTACGAAGGCAGCGGATGCAGCTGGAGGGACCCAGCAGAGGTGAATCAACCTGCTTTTCATTCATGTTTTTAGTTAATAATGTGAGAATACTTGAAATAAATGCATTGTGAAATACAAAAGGTGAGTTGTGGGTAGGCTAGCACGCAGACCTCACAGCTAGGAGACCAGGGTTCAATTCCACCCTCGGCCATCTCTGTGTGGAATTTGCATGTTCTCCCCGTGCATGCGTGGGTTTTCTCCGGGTACTCCGGTTTCCTCACACATTCCAAAAACATGCTAGGTTAATTGGCGACTCCAAATTGTCCATAGGTATGAATGTGAGTGTGAATGGTTGTTTGTCTATATGTGCCCTGTGATTGGCTGGCGACCAGTCCAAGGTGTACCCCGCCTCTCGCCCAAAGACAGCTGGGATAGGCTCCAGCACCCCCGTGACCCTTGTGAGGAAAAGCGTCAGAAAATGAATGAATGAATGAGTTGTGGGTATCAGTATTTTGTTTATGTTCTGGTAAAACAAGCATATTAGCTTTATTTGGCTTGAAATAAGCTATGAAAATAAATAAATTATTATTTTTTGCCATTTGCTGGGGGTCTTGGAATGCATCCCCTGTACTATGGCAAGTTTTAGCTATTGGACAATTAGCTTTTCGAATACAGTTTCATATGCATGCTCCACAATGTTGTGTGTCTCCATGTTTATGTTCTTACCTTTGAGCCCAGCACTACTGCAAACATCAGTAGAAGAATTTCGGTCTTCCACATGTCACTAACAGAACAAACAAGAAAACATTAAGAATCTATCATTTGCAGCCTCTGTGAACATGTTTCCCTCATCTATCAAGACAGGAAGTCCCTGCTTCGTCATTAATCCCTCAGCGCTGTTTGCACCGGGAGGTCAGAGAAGCAGATGTTGTTTATGGTAGGGCATAAAGTGCAGCAAGTTCCCTTAAAGGGTCTCAGACCATCATCAGTATTGCAGAGAGGATGGGATTTGAAACAATTAAGCTTTTCTTCTGCTGGACGAGCCTTAAGGCAAGAAACCAAATACAGCACGCTTTAATCCAAGTCATAACTCATGTTGTTGGAAATTCTCTTAAGTTCAGTTTTTACCATTTCCTGTACAGAAAGAAAACATAATGGTGGGAAATACAAGACAGAAGATGACTGACATGAGTACAGTGTTGTTAATGCTGGATGGTTTGATGGTCACAGGGCTACTGTTTAACCTATGGGGAAAATATAATAGCAATATATTCATTTTAGAACATGAATTTTCACGTTATATGCTTCAATATACACATGTATCTATCAGAAAAAAAAACGGCAAGAGGAGTTGACTCCATGTTTTGTTTTGTTTTGTTTTGACAGGGTGGGCAGAATTTTGGACTCACAGGGTGCCTTGAGTAAAAATGTTTGGCTTGGGGGGGGCAGATTTACTCAATGTTCCCTATTAGTGGATTATATATACCGTATTCACCAAGCGTTGGGTGAGCAAAAGGAAAACTAATGTTTATGTGCTTGAGTCCCTTTTTCAGGAGCACTTTGAACATCAGGCAAAACTACCGATAACTTGAATTTATTATTATTGTTTTTTTATTGTAAAAATATTCATTGCATGATTTAAAAAAATATTTATAGGCCTAAATAATGAGTGTTATTGACCTGTCACAATATTTTAGGAACCTTATATATTTTATGATTGGAACGTAGTTCTCTGGTCATCATGCCAGTCTTGAATGCAGTTATGAAAAGTTAATTAATTAATTAGATTAAAAGTTTGGGCTTCCTTAATCCCCCTGCTTTAATTTCAATCCTGAATCTTAATATAATAATAATAATAATAATGTTTATGTGCTTGAGTCCCTTTTTTCAGGAGCACCTTTGAACATCAGGCAAAACTACCGATAACTTGAATTTATTATTATTTTTTTTAATTATTTTATTGTGAAATATTTATTGCATGATTTAAAAAAATATTTATAGGCCTAAGTAATAAACTTTTGAGTGTTATTGACCTGTCACACAATATTTTAGGAACCTTATATATTTTATGATTGGAACGTAGCTCTCTGGTCATCATGCCAGTCTTGAATGCAGTTATGAAAAGTTAATTAATTAATTAGATTAAAAGTTTGGGCTTGCTTTATCCCCCTGCTTTAATTTCAATCCTGAATCTTAATATAATAATAATAATAATGTTTATGTGCTTGAGTCACTTTTTCAGGAGCACTTTGAACATCAGGCAAAACTACCGATAACTTGAATTTCACACACCTGGAATGTACATGAATAAAGAATATGTGAGATACAATACAAAGTATAAACGATAAAACGATGACTATTGAAGAGGATGTGAATTCTTAGGCTAGGTTAGTTACGCATCTGGCGGGTCGGATTCAAATGCTTGGCGGCTAGGATGCACATCTCTAATTTATATATATGACATATTTAACTTCAAACCTTTAGAAAAAAGGACATTTTCTCCTTTAAATGACAAAATAACTGCAGTTCATAGTATTATACCTATTACTGCTGTAATGCCATTGACCAAAAAGCACTGTGTATAAAATAACTATGAACTATGGCCAAGGAGTTTGGTTAGCACCCAAAAGAAGACGTTCTTTGTTTGCAGGAAGTTCAACATGACCGGTTATTTCAATAGCCGAGAGGGTTCCTTTAAAGGAGGCCCGCATTTTGTACTGCTGCATGTTTAGTCTGCGAACAGTCACTGTCAAATGACACAAGTTACAGATCCAAGTCGAGGATAGTTTCCATTGAGTCGTATTGTTCAGCTTAAATAAAAGACAAATAAAGTAAAATAAAAAACGTTTTTATTTTTATTAACCTATAAATGTGTCAGATCATTTTGCCTGACCCTGTAAATCATTATCACAGATAAAATTATAACAGATACTATTATAACAGCAGGGCTCTACGTTAAAAACAAAAATGACTTGCCCATGGGGAATCCTTAAGGTGAGAACTACTTGCCCGAACTTGCCCCATGTAAAATGAAAAGACTGCCATAATGATATCATATATCAATATATGCTGATAATTCATCAGATAATAGTACTGATGCATTGTATTTGGAGGAATGTCTGAAAATTTGTGGAGATGTATGTTAACATGGCAAGCCATGCTACCTTACACATGGTAGTCGTAGTAAGCAGTGATATTTATAAATTGTGCACCACAATGAAACATTTGACACATTTGTGTACTAGTAAAGTGTTTTTAATCCAGAAAAAAATGCTCAATGGTCAAACAATAATTTGTGAAGCAAAGGTGAGAAAAATACACAGAGAAATTAAACCGCTAGATTTTGTAGCTTGTGCAAAATCAGCACTTGGTATTGGATCTAATCGGTGGTGTTTCATTGTGACCACTTCAAATTGTCACAGCAATGTGATTCACTCACCTGTGCCATCATTTGATTTGCTGCCGCTAATAAAATACTTGTTTAGGAGGCACTGGTTCATCACTTTTTGCTGTTTTCCTTCACAAGTTGTTGAAGAATTAGACGATGTTGGCAGGGACGCCATGATAGATGTTTTCCTAGTAAAACCATCGCTGATTGGTTGATCGCGAACAAGAACGGGTGTGGGTAAAACGCGGATTGTGGATTACGGACCGCGGTCTAAATAAACGATTCTGATTGGTCCATTTCAAGATTTGCAAGGATTGGTTTGCAAATTACCACCGGAATTACGCAGTCCGTGTTTTACCAACACCCAACAAGAACCGCTTTAAAAAAAACTCTTGGCAGTACGGCATGCTAAAGTGTACTTGCCCGACGGGAATATCACTGATTGGATTTACTTGCCCGAATTTTGTTTTAACTTGCCCCGGGCCATCGGTACAACGTTATTGTCGAGCCCTGAACAGAATGGCATTATATGTACTTTTCGAAAAATAAAAACACTTTTTTGTTTTTTTACTTTATTTGCCTTTTATTTAACCTACAAATGTGTTAAATCATTTTGCCTGACGTTGTAAATCATTATCAGAGCTAAAATTATAACAGATGCCATTATAACAGAATGGCATTATATGTACTTTTCGGAAATAAAAACACTTTTTTGTTTCTTTACTTTATTTGCCTTTTATTTAACCTACAAATGTCTCAGATCATTTTTGCCTGACCCTGTACAACATTATCACTCGTCCACACATTTCAAAATGACCGCAAAACAAGCAACAAGATATGCTGCTGTATGTATGTAAGTACTATGTATGAGTAGATACTCTGACTATGGAGGATACTATTATCTCCCATTGTCTTCCTGCAACCACTTCCTCCTTTCACCGGCCCTCTCACTCCACTTCTAAACGAGTTAAAAATAAGCCATTGTTACAAACATACACAAAGAACATGGGGGGCTTATGCATTGTAAGGGGAAATAAGTCAATATATACAGCGAGTGAACTTATATTTTTCAATATTGTTGTGTTGTTATATTATTTCATAATTGTGCTATGGTGTTTGGTACGTCCCGTAGTGGGTGTGTATGACACACCCACTACCCACTACACCTAGAAGGTGCATCTCAGGTGGAGCTCACATAAACGAGGAGTGTTTTCTATTCCATATGTGACCAAGTAAGAAGTGCTGTGTTTATGGCCTGTTTTTTGGTGCGACTGTCTGTGTTTCTATGACTAATCAGCCTTAATCATATAAGCCAGTTTTGCGAAAATGTCGCAAGAATGCAAGAATCCTGGAAGTCCATCCAGCCATTTTTCCCCATTGTTGACATCCCAGTGAACTATCACTCAAAACAAATTTCAAAACGTCTCATAGCACGGAACAGTGCTGACTGACGTCATCATTAAACTGGCCAGAACACTCTCTCCTAAAAATGACAGATTTATACATTTTTACTGGCTGTCTTAACACATCTGTTAGGACTTGATATTGACCAGCCATTTGTTCCGTGTCAGCTGACTAACATTTGTTTACATTCAAAAGACAAAACCTCCCAATGACGCCAAAGCGTTTACGAGGTGTCGGGAACGATTCATTTCAAACCCAAACTTCGAAATAATTCCGCTGGAGTATGATCATAGCTATCTGCAGCCATCAAACCTTTGTCCAGATGGTTTTATATGCAGGTCATTAAGAGCACAGAGCAATGAACAAACGTCAAGTTTTTGCTACACTTACAAAAAACTGTCAGATGGAACAGAGTATACGGAGATTAGATGTTTAAAGAAGGACATTAGGTTGTGGAAGACCAGACCATCAAAGACCAGGACTGAGGTCAACGTTAAGTGCGTCAGGGTGATGGTACATTTGCGATCGTTGGCTGATCGCAAATCAGGACACCGTCTGGAATACTATCACTAAAGATTTGGGCATGCGGAAAATCTGAGCCAAGATGGTGCCAAACTGCTGAACGATGACCAGAATGGTTGCGTTCAAGGCGAGTACGGACACCATCACCTTCCTTCCTTCCTTCAAACTTTTCGTAGAATCAATCTGCCAACTTCCTGTTACCTTTGGACGGGATCACTCCTCAAATGATTACTTGACACACTACATACCTTAGTGCAGTGATTCTCAAAATATGGGCCGCGGCCCCCTGGTGGGGCATGAGAGGTCATTAAAAATATGATTAATTTTTGCAAATATTATTTTTTAAATTATTTTTATTGTTTATTGAAAACATATGTATAGGCCTAAGTAATAAACTTTTGAGTGTTATTGACCTGTCACAATATTTTAGGAACCTTATACAGTTTATGATTGGAACGTAGCTCTCTGGTCATCATGCCAGTCTTGAATGCAGTTATGAAAAGTTAATTAATTAATTCGATTAAAAGTTTGGGCTTCCTTTATCCCCCTTGCTTTCATTTCAATCCTGAATGTTAATAATAATAATAATAATATAATAATAATAGGGCTGCACAGTGGTCAAGTGGTTAGCGTGTAGACCTCACAGCTAGGAGACCTGAGTTCAATTCCACCCTCGGCCATCTCTGTGTGGAGTTTGCATGTTCTCCCCGTGCATGCGTGGGTTTTCTCCGGGTACTCCGGTTTCCTCCCACATTCCAAAAACATGCTAGGTTAATTGGCGACTCCAAATTGTCCATAGGTATGAATGTGAGTGTGAATGGTTGTTTGTCTATATGTGCCCTGTGATTGGCTGGCCACCAGTCCAGGGTGTACCGTCTCGCCCAAAGACAGCTGGGATAGGCTCCAGCACCCTTGCGACCCTCGTGAGGATAGGTGGTAGAAAATGAATGAATGAATAATAATAATAATAATAAGTGCCTTGTCTATGTACTGTTTATAGGACAAAGGCGGACATTTTTTTAGATTTTCAAGTGGGCCCTGAGTTGGTAAAGTTTTGGAACCCCTGCTTTAGTGCAACATAAAATTGGTGGACCAGTCAGAACACCACTCCCATTACGTTAGTGCTAGCTTAACTGTTAACATTGTCTTGGCAATTTGTGCACAGTTCTTGAGTCAACAATACGACTACCCCTGCTGTTATTTTGAGAAATTGGGAGATTGGGAGATTTTCAGTTAGTTCCTGAAATCTCCTCCAGGAACTGGAATGACTAAGTCTAGTATTTGACATCTGACCACTGATTCTCTTGAAAAATATGATCTGCCAGCTGTTTTGCAATCTTACTAAAGTAATTAGTAGAGTTTTTCCCCTCCATTTGTACCTGTCTGTATGCATTCATAATGGGAGCCAAGAACCAGTCAGAACTGTTATGCAACTTGGAGGCCAAATTAAGCACTCAGACCTCATTGGGGTTGACTAAATGGATTTAATAGCACTAGTACATCGGACATTTAGTTCATCACTGTGAATAAAAGTGTTGTTGGGATTTAATTTGATGCTGGTTGCCTTAGGTGTTGCGGAAAGTGGACTATTAGGACTATCTGATTGTTTAAATTACATTTGGAGAAAGCAATGCGAAAGCACCATTCAACAGGATGGAGATGTACATACGGTAAACAGGTGATTAGACATGGTTGTACAAAAGTACTTCCTGTTTCTTTGGGTTAGACTATACCAGGGGTCTCAAACACGCGGCCCGCGGGCCAAATGTGGCCCGCAGGATACTAGTTTGAGGCCCCCGCCTTGATATGAAAGTTTAATGTTAGTGCGGCCCGCACAAGTTTGATATGGATGCTGTATGGTATCATGTACCCAGAAAAAATTATTACGTTTGATTAATGTTCATGTTAAAGGTTAAATAACTGTTAATAGTTATCCTCCCTATCAATGTGGAAGTGGTACGTTTTTGGCTATTTAAGTTTAAAGGAAATAACTTGAAGGCTACCGTTTAGGTCGCTAGCTCTCTAGTTTGCGAGTTAGCATGTGTCTCAAGACCCTGCAGTTGCGCAATATGTTGTAAATAAATGTGACTATAGTCGTGTTTTGTCGTGTCTACAGGGCTCTAATAATGCTTTGTTCATTTTAATCTGAAAAAAATAATTTGTCTACCCACCAACTATATGTGGTTTCTTAAGTTTTTATTATTTGCTGTTTTATTATTATTATTACATTTATTTATTTATTACTGATTGATTCTTGATTTGTTTATTTATTTTTCATCTTATTTTGTGTAGAAAAATAAAAAGTAAGTGGAATAGTGGAATGTTTTATCAGAGCTTTTCTTGTAGAAAATTGGAACCAAAGCGAAGTTTTTACATTTTTTTTGTTTTTAATAAATGTGGGTTTTTTGGGGGGGGGGAAACCTGATGCGGCCCAGTCTCACCCAGACCCGAGCTCCAGTGGCCCCCAAGTAAATTGAGTTTGAGACCCCTGGACTATACTGTGTCATCTGTTGTTCCTCACTTTCCCTGAAAACTTTAGTCCCATTCCGAACCGTACAATCTGTTGGAATCTAACCCCTTATAATCTAAGACATTCTCTGAAGACATGTCAACTAGCAAGGCCTCACGCATCGAAGGAGACCAGAACAGATATGGTCAGCCTGACACAGTTCACCCCAAACGCTACTCCCTTTTCTCATTTTATCTCACTGAGGTCACTGTCTTGTATGCGTCCTGACCCTTTCTGTTCACTTAAGAATCCACCAATGGTGGAAAACTACTGGAATTCTGGTGGATTATTACCCCATGTAGAGGTTTGATTAGCTTGAGCTGTAGCTCCACAAATTCACACAGAAGAGTGTTTTGTTTGTAACAAAAAAATATAAAAAATCTCCACATTTATTTCCAAAAATACAAACAAAATAGCTGGCTAACACAATAGTTTTCAACTAACTGAAAATAGACGAAAGAGGTAAGACAACTGTATGCCTTCTAACTCTCAAGCGCTAACTGTCAGCAAAATGTAAACCAGGAAGTATATCTTGCTCTATGTGCTCTTAAAGGGGAAGTACACTTTTTATCATTCATTCATTCATTCATTTTCTACCGCTTTTCCTCATGATGGTCGCGGGGGGGCTGGAGCCTATCCCAGCTGTCTTCGGGCGAGAGGCGGGGTACACCCTGGACTGGTGGCCAGCCAATCACATGGCACATATAGACAAACAACCATTCACACTCACATTCATACCTCTGGACAATTTGGAGTCGCCAATTAACCTAGCATGTTTTTGGAATGTGGGAGGAAACCGGAGTACCCGGAAACTCCACACAGAGATGGCCAGATTCGGGTGGGATTGAACCCTGTTCTCCTAGCTGTGAGGTCTGTGCGCTAACCACTCGACCACCGTGCAGCCCACTTTTTAACAATGTATACAAAATCTTATAAAAACATGAATTGCAACAGACTTTTAAACATTTTTAGCTATTATATGAAGTTATAAATGAAAATATTAAACTTCTTTACACTTATATAATTGAATATGCCACTCCCCAACAACTTCAATCACATGAACCGTGGAACACTGGAGCTTCAGGTGGTGCAGGGTTGTCAAACGGTGACTGGTTACGTGCAAATGTTACATCAGGCATTCTTCATGACTGAGGGATATGTGATCAAAAATAGCTTTTTTTTAATTTTACTGTAGGTCCCCTTTAACACCTGTCCAGTGAAAGCGACCCGGTACTAGACAGTGGGCGGAGCCAAACCGAGCCACAGGAAGCTTTCAAGTGTAAAGTGACGTACTTAACACTGTCTACTTGCAATGGAGTCGTTTGTTAGCTATCCTCCACCGGGACTAAAATAAGAACATTTTTTTTTTATCTTAGACGGGGTCGGTTGTGGGGAATTGTGTTTGTGTTATGAAACAAGGCAACACTGGGCAACAAGTGACGATCAACATGGCAGCCAACGCTTCTATTTATACCCTGTGGGAGAGAGAGCACCCTGGCAAAAGCAGACTGTTCCAGTCAAAGTCACAATGGGACACTGGACTGCACCATTACGTCTAGGAGGTGGATGCTTCCCACGGACAGATGACCCCAAGGGTCGGCTTGCTGGGAGTCCAGCATTGAAGCTAAGATTGGTTTTGACTGGAGCTTTGTGCCCGTTAGACAAGATTGTAGGTGCCAGCAACACTTTTTTTTCTAATATACATTTTATAATTAATACAGACTACTAATCCAATTGTAAAATTAATGTGTTCACGCAAACCTAGCTCCTCCGGGAATCATTTCCTTACTGTGTCTGTCTGACTCTGTTTTCCTTGTGGACAGAACTACCATAAGCCCATCATAATTCATAATACAGAATACTAATAAAATACTTCAATACATGTATTCACATACTTATCTCTTTTCTGAGTTATTTAGTCTGTCTGTCTGACTTCCTGTTCCTTGTGTGTGTAACTTTATGACAATTGGCCCTTGGGGCAGTTGTGATTGAGCCCTAAGAAATCTGCCTAGCAACAAACAGCCACATAATGTGCCACTAATATGTCGAATAATTAAATCTGGAGAACTGTAAAAAACAGACATCTACTGGTTTTTCCAACGGTCACCATAGTTCACCAAATTCTGTTCAGCTACAACTTATAAAAAATTAACTTGACATTTAAGTTGTCTTTCAACGTGAGGATACAGTAGCTCTTTGGCTTCTATTATGGACAAATTGGATTAATTACACACAGGTAAATTCCGGTCAAAAGTTGGACAAAGTAAAAGTAAAATACATCACTTTTCCAAATTGCTTACCTTCCCTTGAAATGAGCCATCATACGGCTTTTTCTGTCCAATGTGTGCATCCCTGGTAAGCAGATGAGAGTCTCATGCTGCCTTGTGACGACACTGACCAACCACCAGCAGCTCAGCTCTCAAACAAACACAATCGGAGCTCACACACGAACTTCCTGTTGGAACTTTCAAAACATGACCCCTGTTGGAACTTTCAAAACAAAACAGCTAGAAAGGAAATTTAAAGTAAGTAAATAAGTCAGAAAATAGCGCGGGTTTGGCAGCGTTCTTATGTGTTTTTGTAGTTAAATGGGTTTTAGATTTTAGATACTGTATTGATTTGTTCGTTATTTTAACTTCCGGTTTTGTCTTATGGTTTACAACTTTACCAAGCTAATCGTCTAGCAGTTAGTTGTAGACCAGAATAGTCGCCCCCGGTATCACAATTCATATCAGCTACTAAGATAGACATAAATATAGATATAAAATATTATACATTCACGTCGCGACAATGCAATAGACGTCATAAGAACACAAGAGTCTGCCGTAAAGTGAAATAGTGCCATCTGCTGTTTGTGAGTCGCTCATGTTTGTGCTCAGTTGAATTGCGTTCACTCGCAGTATAAAATATGTATAACATAAAAATTCATAATGCTAACAAGAACTGATGTTTTTAACACAATTTACATTGTTTTTTCTTTTTTCTAAGTTTACCTAGTTAGCATGTAGGCCACGCAGTCAGGAGATCTGTATGGAATTTGGTTCCATCTTCAATGAAACCTCAACAGGAAACCAACTGAAGCCTAAGTATCGATCTTTTACATTGGTATCGATAAATATTGATACTAACGTTGGTATCGACATTTCCATATTTGGTTTAGAGAGCCACACTCCACTTCAAAAGGTGGCGGTAATGTACAACAACAATTGCTTGCCAACCGCCAATAAACAACAAAAAAGAGGACCCAATAAACCATAGAGCAGTCTCCAATGCGCCAGTCATTTTAATGATTTTAGTGCGCATGCTCCACCGAAAGTCCCGACAGTCACGTGACACGAGTTTAGGAAGCTGGTCGAAGTTTGTGCTTCCTTGAAGTAAAACCCGCGACTCTGCCCAAAACAACTTGCCGAAAGGGGGCTGGGACGTCACCGCAGCGCTACCAAAAGTCTCCCCTGGAGTTCGGGTAAGAGACCGAAACTACTACTCGGTGTCCTTTACCTTTCCCAGCCGTGGACTTTGGGGGTTTCTGCCATGTTGTTGTTAATGGTGGTGGTGATGACTGAAGCTAGCATGCTAACAGTTAGCTGGGCTGTGGTGGCAGCAGCTGACGTTAGCTAGCATACCAGAGCAGTAAATAGTCTCACGCAGTGTTGATCGGTGCACTTCCCCATAGAGCATACCGTTCCGAGAACAACAACCATCTTATTAGTATCTTATTAGTGTAGCTTTAGCTCTCTGCAATGGTACTTGCTTTGAAGCTTGTTATTACTGTATAACACAGCAGAGATTGTGAGAATTTTAAAGTGGAATTTAGCCTTCCTTCGTTCAATAAATGTTGGTGGAGCAACAGTTTTGGCCGATAGTCCACCTTCGTTCATGTTCACAAAACATTTGTGATAAATATATGGTGCCAACACAAACACTCTTACAATGTGTTAATAATATCACACAACATGCGCCATATTGTACGCTAACCGGGAACTGCACACAAACCAGTGCACATTTTTGAGTAACTTTTTGACGTAAACAGATTCATTGCCCAGCTACATTTGTCAGGTGTTAATTTGACACCTTTCTGTTTAACAAACTTAGCACTGATAGTCATAATATGTTTAATATAAGCTATTTTTGCACTATTACATCATATAAAAAATAATAAAAATAGCCTTGACTTGAGTTTTTCTGTTACTGGACTGTATGACTGTTGCTTTGCCAGACAAGGTAAATATATGGTGCCAACACAAACACTCTTACAGTGTGTTAATAATATCACACAACATGCGCCATATTGTACGCTAACCGGGAACTGCACACAAACCAGTGCACATTTTTGAGTAACTTTTTGACGTAAACAGATTCATTGCCCAGCTACATTTGTCAGGTGTTAATTTGACACCTTTCTGTTTAACAAACTTAGCACTGATAGTCATAATATGTTTAATATAAGCTATTTTTGCACTATTACATCATATAAAAAATAATAAAAATAGCCTTGACTTGAGTTTTTCTGTTACTGGACTGTATGACTGTTGCTTTGCCAGACAAGGTAAATATATGGTGCCAACACAAACACTCTTACAGTGTGTTAATAATATCACACAACATGCGCCATATTGTACGCTAACCGGGAACTGTACACAAACCAATGCACATTTTTGAGTAACTTTATGACGTAAACAGATTCATTGCCCAGTTACATTTGTCAGGTGTTAATTTGACACCTTTCTGTTTAACTAACTTAGCACTTAGCACAGCTATTTTTGCACTATAACATCATATCAAAAATAATAAAAATAACCTTGACTTGAGTTTTTCTGTTACTGGACTGTACGACTGTTGCTTTGCCAGACGAGGCAATGTGCGTCAAAGCATGTAATTGTACAGTTTAATAATCAGCAAGGTTGTCATTACACGCTGCAGGCGTTTGTGATGTGTCAAAGTCAGCTATTTTAATTAATTATTGACCAGAGCTGTTCACTTCATATCTTGTGTTGGATGAGGTGGCCATTCCAGAATGTTGTACTTGTTCCTTTGCGTGAATGCCTTGGTAGAATTTGAGCAGTGTTAAGGGTCATTGTCTTGTTGGAAGCCTGGCGTAACTTCAACTTTGTCACTGATTCTTGAACACTCTTGGCAAGAATCTACTGATACTGTCTGGAATCCATTCAACCTTCAACTTGAACAAGATTTCCAGTACTTGTACCGACTACACACTCCCATAGCATGATGGAACCACCACCAAATGTTACTGTGGGTAGCAAGTGCAAATTGCCATTATTGGCGGTGGTGCGGTTGCCAGGGACGAGACAATCAAGCAAGATTTGAAAATACTTTTGGACCAACCCAGTCATTTCTATTGTTGTTAGCATTAGCCTCAATGCTAATATTGCAGTTTACAGACATGACGTGTTTTGTGTGCTGATGATTTTGTCGTGTGTGATGCAGGCCCTCATCCCAGCCCTATGTCATGGCAAGTGAAGTCACCAAGGCAGCCAGTTCCAATGGTTACCCGATGAAGGCACAGCTACAAATTACTGGTAAAGTCACTTTATTAACACTTATGCAACTTCCTTGCAGGCTCATTCTGAACAGGACAAAACTATCCTTCATGTCAATAGTCAAACGTCACATTCATGTTCCACCACTACGCTGTAAATCTACATTAAGAAATAATTTTTTCACCATAATAATAATATAAGTGAGTACTTCTGAGTAATTGCAAAATATCATTGAGTGTTTATATTAAAGGCAAACAAACTTCCACTCGGTGACATAAGTGTCTTGTGCCCGCTCTCTCTCTCATGTCTTCCTGCTTCAGTGCTATCAGCGAAACTGAAAGAGAACAAGAAGAACTGGTTTGGTCCCAGTCCTTATGTGGAAGTCAACGTCGATGGCCAGTCCAAAAAAACTGAGAAATGCAACAATACCCACAGCCCCAAATGGAAGCAGCCGCTCACTGTGTAAGTTAAGGGAGGATATAGCCATGCCGCCCTCTGCATAACACATTTTCAATTCTGTATTTGTGCTGGTCAAATTTTGTACTGTTAATAGGTTTAAAAAAATTAGATTCAAAATCAGTTCTGATTTGTAGGGGTGCAACAATGCACAAAATTCATGGTTTGATTTGTGTTACAGTTGGGTACAATTTAAAAAAAAAAAATTTGGATCAATGTCATGAAAGTTGAATGTTATTGAAATTGCTAAAATTTTTCTCACCTTAAACGTACAGTTCTGCTGCACGGACTTAGCTCCATACCAGACCGAAAAGCATAAGCATAGGAAATACCGGGTTTTCTACAGATGCGAATGGCAGGTCACTCATAGCATGCTCATGACACTAAAAATGTACCACTTCCACACAGCATGGGAGGATAACTTTTTTTTTCACTCTATCATGTCCTGAGCTAACTAATTGGACTAGTTAGCTCAGGACTGATGGACTCGATACAAAAGTATGAAACTAAAATGTACCACTTTCACACAGCATGGGAGGATAACTTTTTTTCACTCTATTGTGTCCTGAGCTAACTAGTTGGACTAACTAGTTGGACTAGTTAGCTCAGGACCGATGGACTCAGGACAAAAGTATGAAACTAAAAATGTACCACTTCCACACAGCATGGGAGGATAACTTTTTTTTCACTCTATCATGTCCTGAGCTAACTAGTTGGACTAGTTAGTTCAGGACTAGTTGGACAAACTAGTTGGACTAATTAGCTCAGGACAAAAGTATGAAACAAAAAATGTACCACTTCCACACAGCATGGGAGGATAACTTTTTTTTTTTATTCTACCGTGTCCTGAGCTAACTAGTTGGACAGGTTAGCTCAGGACAAAAGTATGAAACTAAAATGTACCACTTCCACACAGCATGGGAGGATAACTTTTTTTCACTCTATTGTGTCCTGAGCTAACTAGTTGGACTAACTAGTTGGACTAGTTAGCTCAGGACCGATGGACTCAGGACAAAAGTATGAAACTAAAAATGTACCACTTCCACACAGCATGGGAGGATAACTTTTTTTTCACTCTATCATGTCCTGAGCTAACTAGTTGGACAGGTTAGCTCAGGACAAAAGTATAAAACTAAAAATGTACCACTTCCACACAGCATGGGAGGTTAACTTTTTTTTCATTCCATCATGTCCTGAGCTAACTAGTTGGACTAACTAGTTGGACTAGTTAGCTCAGGACTAGTTGGACTAACTAGTTGGACTAGTTAGCTCAGGACAAAAGTATGAAACTAAAAATGTACCACTTCCGCACAGCATGGGAGGATAACTTTTTTTCACTCTATCGTGTCCTGAGCTAACTAGTTGGACTAACTAGTTGGACTAGTTAGCTCAGGACTAGTTGGACTAGCTAGCTCAGGACAAAAGTATGAAACTAAAAACGTAGCACTTCCACACAGCATGGGAGGATAACTTTTTTCACTCTATCGGGTCCTGAGCTAACTAGTCCAACTAACTAGCTAACTAGTCCAACTAGTTAGCTCAGTCCAACTAGTTAGCTCAGTCAACTAGTTGGAGTAGTTAGCTCAGCTAACTAGTTAAACAAACTAGTTATATGCAAGTATATTCACTGCCATTGGTTCAATCAATATTCAGTTTATATTCATATAAGATGATTTAGTTTATGTAATAATTGCATCAATTTCATACAGCAGTTTCAGAGATTAATAGTCAATCCCACCTGTTAGTAGCCCTCTTCATAACTACGTTATTATGGTACTCGTCCAGAATACGTAAACATTTCATGCACATGACAAATTATGCAAATTAGGAATACAACCCCGTGGGGAAACACTGCTGTCATTTCAGTGCAACAAACTTGACTCCATGCAGTCCAGCACATGCGTGCAGAGAACTGTCTTAAAATGGAACTGACTACTTTCTGTGGCGCCTGCAGGGGTCATTATGTAAGAAGTGTTTACTATGGGATGTAACCTGAGTCTATGTCCACGTCAAGTTGACTCTAGGGACCGGCTACACAAGCAGTTTAGGTTGCTTCATTTTTGTTGGGTCTGCAATGTCAAACGCTGTCTGTGCAGTACTGTTGTCTGCATCCATTGGAGGACAAACTGCATTGTGTTGTGGTAGTGAAGTTAGTTGTCTCCTGTCATGGTTGTTTTTTGTTTTTTTTTAAGTGTGTAGTGTTTTTGTTTGTTCTTAAACAAATACAATGTATTATGATGGCAATGCAGATTACTTTGAGTGCAACACAAACACTTTTTGCTGCTTACAAAAGCTACAGTGGCTTTCTAACTGGAGAGTAGCAGCTACTTTTGAATGATGGAAACAACAACGTTTGACCGCAAACTATTTTTTTAATCCTGTTTGACTTCTTTGCTAAACACTCACTGAGCTGAATTTGCCAACATCTGACCTAATTTCAACTTCAAATTTTGCAATTCTGGAGTTCCACTGTACTTACAAAATGCATGTTTTTTTTCCCGACAGTATTGTGACTCCATTCAGCAAGCTAGTATTTCGCGTGTGGAGCCACCAGACCCTGAAGGCTGACATTCTTCTTGGCATTGCCATTTTGGACATCAGTGCTACGCTCAAGTCTAACAACATGAAAAGTGAGAGTGACATACATAAATAATAAAAAAAAAATAGCAGACTCTGGTAATGGTAATGGTTTAATTTCATTTGAACATGCATCAGATTACAATTGAATGCTTCACATAATCAGTTCACAGTTCCACATGTCCAAAAGGAGTAGGAAGAAGCAAAGCTTATTAAATCCTACCCCTCCATCTGGTACTTTTACAATCAGTAACTGTTACATTTGTTCACTTCCTGCTTTCCTAATATCGTTTTTTTATTGTTTTTTTAATTATATTTTTATATTAATGTAATATATATTTAATATATATATATATATATATATAATTAATATAATAATATTTTAAATAATTTTTTATTTAATTTAATTTTGTTTTATTTTGTTTTGTTTTATTTGTTTTGTTTGATATGACCATCCAATGACATAATGTGTACCATAGTAAGTGTCAATATAGTGATATATATAGCACATCATGACTGGTTCAAGACTCTTCATCCTTGTATTTAGCAAACATCAACTGCTTGTATTGTTTCTTGAATTGGCTCATCGTTGTGCATTGTATTAACTCTAGTTAATACTTCCTTCCTTCCTTCATTAAATGTAGTCTCTCAGGTGGTGCAGACCATCCAACTATGTGCAGACAGAGACCAAACGGATGTGGTGGGAGACCTGTGCGTCTGCTTGGATGGCATGACAGTTGACCCCGAGATGTTTGCCAAAGCTGAAGTCGACCATCAGAGTGAGTCCTAACTCTTAGTTGTGGGCGTTTATGGTGGAAAAACTAATTCATTTCCTGTTTTTCAGATATGTCAAATGGAGACTCACAGCAGCCCAATGGAGAGCATACGCCAAGGTATGAATAGCATGGACGCTTACATTTGTTAGTGTCACTTCCAGTTTATAATTTCTATTGAATTATTGTGCATTGCTTTGTGCTCACAGACAGAGCCGAGACAGTTCCCCCACTGTGGACAGCATAGAACACCGTTCATCTCCTCGGGGGCGAAGGTCAGGGACCATCGCCGGTTCTCCGAGGGTGTCGACTGGAAGCGTGCGCCCTCTGCGACCACCTCGGCCCTCCCGGCCTCCACCTCCAACCCCACGTAGACCCACCTCTTCACCAGGTCTGCTTTTCTCAGCCTTATAAACAAGCAAGCCAAGTATTGTAAACTAAGTTAATAGTGGCCTATGTTCCCTGTTAAGCATCTACCAGCAATAGCTCTGCACCAACCGAAAGCAGCAACGTTCAGCCAGGTTCAGAGACACCAGTGCGTACTACTACTGTCCCAGGACCTTCAGCAGCACCAGACTCTAGTCCTTCAACGAGCGACAGGAACGCCACCGCATCTACAGCTACCAGCTCCGGACCTCCAGCAACCAGACAGCCAACCAGCAACATTGGCCCTGCTGTTAACTCCAGGGTGCCTGCAGTCAACTCCGGACCTTTACCTCCCGGGTTAGTTCATATTTTGAGTCTTAAATATAACTTTCTCTGGTTTTGCTTTTAATCTTTGGAGCCGTTTATTAATGTCTTCTTCACTTTGTGTGTTTCAATCAAGCTGGGAGCAAAGGGTGGACCAGAACGGCAGGTTATATTTTGTTGACCATGTTGAAAAGAGAACAACATGGGAGCGCCCAGAACCGTTACCACCAGGGTAAGGACGCCTTCATTTCCCCCCCCCTGTTGTATTTTATTTTGGAAAGAACTTTTACATTACAAAAGTATTCAACTCTGTCTCTAGCTGGGAGCGTCGCATTGATCAGATGGGCCGTGTTTACTTTGTCGACCACATCACGCGGACCACTACGTGGCAGCGCCCCACGGTGGAGACTGTACGTAACTACGAGCAATGGCAGCACCAGCGTAGCCAGCTGCAGGGCGCCATGCAACAGTTCAACCAGAGGTTCATATTTGGGGTGAGACATCATAATGATTTATTGAAACCCTTGTTGACTTTGCATATTTTCGAGAAAGTAAGTTGTTGTCACAGGCAGCACGGCGGTCGAGTGGTTAGCACGCAGGCCACACAGCTAGGAGACCCGAGTTCGATTCCACCCTCGGCCATCTCAGTGTGGAGTTTGCATGTTCTCCCCGTGCATGCGTGGGTTTTCTCCGGGTACTCCGGTTTCCTCCCACATGCCAAAAACATGCTAGGTTAATTGGCGACTCCAAATTGTCCATAGGTATGAATGTGAGTGTGAATGGTTGTTTGTCTATATGTGCCCTGTGATTGGCTGGCAACCAGTCCAGGGTGTACCCCACCTCTTGCCCGAAGACAGCTTCCGGTTTCCTCCGACATTCCATGATACATGTTGTTCTATGTTGTTTTTCCATTGCAAAAGAAATGCTGCTCTTTAATATAGGTGAAAAACCAGCATTTCCAGAAATGCTGCATATGTTTTACAAACATAGACTTGCTTGTTTGCAACATGTTTAAATGTGCGTCTTTTATACAGACACAGGACCAGACGGCAGCTGCACAGAATAAGGAGTATGATCCTCTTGGGCCTCTACCACATGGATGGGGTAGGTTCTCTCTCATGCTAACACCAGTACTAATATTACCGTCCACAGTATTACACCAACAGGTCTTTACTGTTGAAGTGTTGTCCACCTTTAAAAGATTCTTTTCCAAAAAGTCATTTTTAATTGTCAGTAAAATTACAATCCCCTACCTTTCCTGAGCCCACGGGCCAGCTCATGTTGTGTCAAACCACTGATGGGTGTCGGGGGTGGCCATTAATCTAATAAAGTAATTAATCTAATATAGTAATCTAATACAAAATAGTCCTACCCTCACCTATGGTCATGACCATTAGTCACTAAAAGGACAAGATTGCCGGTACAAGCGGACGAAATGAGTTTTTGTTGACAAGCACTGTCATCCGGGAGAGACTTGGAGTAGAACCGCTACTCCTCCGCATTGAGAGGAGCCAGATGAGGTGGCCTGGGCATCTTTTTAGGATGCGTCCTGGACGCCTCCCTGAGGAGGCACGTCCAACCGGTAGAAGACCTTGGGGAATGCCTCGAGTTCCGCCGGGAGGACCTGGATGAAGTAGCTCGGGAAAGGGAAGTCTGGGCCTCGCTGATTGGGCTGGTGCCCCTGCGACCCGACCTCAGATAAGCAGTAGAAGTTGGATGGTATCTCCTCGTCTGTGAGGACTGACGACTTGCCCAACCTTTGAGATCATACATTATATGTGTCACTGGTATGTCTGAGTGACGGGAAGAAAAGCTCTGACTCACTTAGGGTGTTATTCGCCACATGTTGGTTTGCATGCATAAATCTGTTTCCCTTAATAATGTGCATTGTAGCAAAAGTAGTATATTTTTTACATTATTTGTGTGATCTGTTATGGAGTTTATTAATTTATGCTTTGTTGTTTTAGAGAAGAGAACAGACAGCAATGGCCGGGTGTATTTTGTGCATCATCCTACACGTTCGACACAGTGGGAAGACCCACGGACACAAGGGTTCGTTCTACAATGAACACTCCTGTCAATTTAAATTTGCCTTCATTAAAGCCTAGAACTGATCAAAACAATACTAAATGAGATATATGTACTGTATGTCATTCTTTTTTTAGCTTGTTGAATGAGAAGCCACTTCCAGAGGGCTGGGAAATGAGGTTTACCGTCGACGGTATTCCCTATTTCGTAGACCACAACAGGAGAACCACCACCTACATCGACCCTCGCACTGGAAAATCTTCACTGTATGTCTGAAAATACACTCACTCACACTCACTGAAAAATTGCACGAATTGATATTTTGCACTGTTGGATCTTACAGAGTTTCAAAGTAGAGTTACAGATTGCAGAAAGAATAAAAGTAAGCAGTTTATTGCAAACAACCACTAAACTAATAGGTTGTTCATTAGCTCATCAAAACTTGAACTCGAAAAACCCATAAATTGAAACAAAATGTTCACAAAAGGACTCATTGATGAGTAGCTGCATCACTTGTTCATCTTCTCAAAAATTGGTTTCAACGTGCTGGATGCCAGTATCTTCAGGATTTTAGTGAGAATGTGACTTCCCCTGGAATAAAGGCGTTGTGAACTGCATCATCATCACCGCAGTCATGACCACACAGATGAGGGCATGAGAGAAACCCACTGGCAACATCTCGACATCTGCCATTTTGATACCCCATGCACAACCTGAAGCACTATTTTTCCCACTGAACCCAGATCGTGATGGCAGGTGGGATCAATGCCAGTAACATTGGAACCCATCAAAACCGTTAAGGTTTAAACCAGGTTTAGAGACAGCTACTTCCCCCTGGCCATCAGACTGCTGAATGCCAAATAAGCCCCTCAACCTGCCCACACGCACATGCAAAAACGTAAATTATTATTATTTATTCTAAATTATTTGTACAAATTACTGTTTACGCTGTACATTGTTGTTCATCTATTTATTCTCTACATTATTATTATTATTATTTATTACATGGGAGCCAGGCAACGACATTTAATTGGCAATTTCACTGCTGTGTTATTGTGCAATGACAATAAAGGAAGTTCATCTATCTATCGATCCAGCCATCCATCCATCCAAGGTTCTATTTTTATCCTCAGAGAATAAAACTTTCTTCCACCCTTCAATGTCCCATGTTTGTTGCTCTGGTGCAAATTCAGAATTGACAATTTTGTGGAGTTGAAGGGCTGGTGACATTGAATCCACATTTTTCCCAACAGTGCAAAATGTAAAGTCTTGCATTTTTTTTCAAATACCACTAGTCTTAAAATTTTGATCATTGTATGTCATAGTACAGATCATTTTCTCTATTGTTTAGCAGCAGGCTGCTTTAGTTTCAAGGTATTCATTGGGAACATGCCTGTTACATTATGAGTCACTCCTCTATTTATAGAACTATCGCTGTATTTTAACAACCAAGGGATGCCCTTTTTGTTGTTTTGACAGTCAGACATAATACCTCAGGTGACTCATGGTCATAAATACCATGCACGGTGCCACCTTACACTTAAAGTGTCACAGTACTGTATAGTCATGTGGTTGTAGGTGCAGAAAAACAGGTTTTGTGAACAGACCTATTGGAACCTTACCTATTCATGTAGTATTGATGCACTGTATGTAAAATACTGTATATAACTTTAAATGCAACAGGGTTTAAACTTGATAAATTCATGCTTTTAAAAGTTGTACTTATTTGTTTACAGTGAAAATGGACCCCAGATCACATACGTTAGAGACTTCAAAGCCAAAGTACAATACTTCAGATTCTGGTGCCAGGTATGAATCCTAAACAGTACATGTGTTTATATATAACCCGGTTTGGCTGAGCACATATGTTTTAATAATCATTTCAGGTGTAATTTTATTGAAAGGTAGCTTCATAATTATAGGGAGTATGGATTACTGTATTTTCCGGACTATAAGTCACACTTTTTTTCATAGGTTGGCTACTTATAGCAACTTATAAATGAAAAAACTGGTTATTTACATAAACACTGGACACCTTTTCTGTTCATGTTAATTTTTTGTGTAGCTGAATAACCATTGTGTTAGAATATCTTACACCTATTTAGCCTGTTCTCTATTCTTTTATTATTGTTAGAACTTGCCTTCCAAGAGGACGTAATGTCTGTTTTGGTCAAGTAGTTTGTAAAATAAATTACTCGCAAAAAATGTGACTTATACTGCAGTGCGACTTATGTATGTTTTTTTCTACCAAATAATGCATTTTTGGCCCTGTGCGACTTATACTCCGAAGCGACTTATAGTCCAGAAAATACGGTAATTCAGACTTCCTATAATCATGACGCTACCTTTCAATGAAATTACATCTGAAATGATCATAAAAACATGTGCTCAGCCAATTATTATTATGAGAACTTGTGCAATTGTCCACTAACAAAAAGACAGACATTTCAAAGTGGTGCAGTTTTAACAAAAGTGAGAGGGATTATCTGTATCCGCATCACATTGAAAGACTTCACAATTAAAGACAACCATCTTGCAACGGCGGTTAGGAGTAATTATGGTCTTTGCTTACTTTGCTTTGCTTTTGGTTTGCCTGATTTACTGTATACATTAAAGTAGTATGAAATGGCAACATAACACAGGATATCCTCATGTCTTCAGCAACTGTCACTGCCTCAGCACATCAAGATCACTGTGTCACGAAAAACTCTGTTTGAGGACTCGTTCCAGCAGGTAAGCAATTTTTCTAATTAAATACGATTTACACAGTACTGGAAATCTTGTAAAGGTTGGGGGGCAGGGGGGGGTGCTGGAGCCTATCCCAGCTGTCTTCGGGCGATAGGCAAGAGGTACACCCTGGACTGGTCGCCAGCCAATCACAGGGCACATATAGACAAACAACCATTCACACTCACATTCATACCTATGGACAATTTGGAGTCGCCAATTAACCTAGCATGTTTTTGGAATGTGGGAAGAAACCGGAGTACCCGGAGAAAACACACACATGCACGGGGAGAACATGCAAACTCGACACAGAGATTGAACTTGGGTCACCTAGCTGTGAGGTCTGAGCGCTACCCACTCATCCGCTGTGCAGCCAGGATGAACTTAATGGAGATTCATTCATTTTTTTTTCATGAGGGTGGCGGGGGTGCTGGAGCCTATCCCATCGGACAAGAGGCAGGGTACACCCTGGACTGGTCGCCAGCCAATCACAGGGCACATATAGACAAACAACCATTCACACTCACATTCATATCTATTGACAATTTGGAGTCGCCAATTAACCTAGCATGTTTCTGGAAATCGGAGTACACACACAGAGAAGGCCGAGGGTGGAATTGAACTTGGGTCTCCTAGCTGTGAGGTCTGCGCGCTAACCACTCAACCGTCGTGCAGCCCCGCCACAAAATTTATGGATCAAAAATTCTGGATTTCCTTACTGAAACTGACCAATGGACTGCAGGATAGCTAAGCCAAGTCTACAACATGGCCGACACCGGCAACCAGGTGCAATGAAACACAGCTCAGAAGGCATGCAAAGTGTCTTACCCCCCCCCCCCCAAAAATAACATTCACTAATATTGTATTGTGAAGAAGATATCGGGCTCTAATTTTGTAGACCAGGCGCACCCACGCCTCCATCCCTCCCACAGACACAAGTAGCATGGAGGGAGGAGAGAAGGCGTGAGATGGTGTAATCTTAACCAACCATGATAATTAGGCTGGCTACTATGGAGAATATTAGTAGGAAGAATTTAGATTAACCGATTCCTTGTTCCTGGTACAAGTACAATTACCAATGATGATGCATGAGTATATATATACATGTATACATATTTACATTTTAGATCATGAGCTTCAATGCTCAGGATTTACGACGAAGACTGTGGATCATCTTCCCTGGAGAAGAAGGTCTTGACTACGGAGGCGTTGCCAGGCAAGTATCAACACAATCAAAGTCGAAGTGTGAATTCGTGTTGGACTAGAACCCCCCCGTCTTTTCCAGGGAGTGGTTTTTCCTACTGTCCCATGAGGTGCTGAACCCTATGTACTGTCTGTTTGAATACGCCGGAAAAGAAAACTACTGTCTTCAGATCAACCCGGCCTCCTACATCAACCCCGACCACCTTAAATATTTCAAGTTCATTGGCCGCTTTATCGCCATGGTTAGTCCTTGGAGAAATTCTATCAACCAGTTCATCTGACAAGTACAACATTCCAACTGAATTCCTGTTCTATCTTCTTTTTAGGCACTCTTCCACGGCAAGTTCATCGACACAGGTTTCTCGTTACCATTTTATAAGCGCATCCTGAATAAACCTTTAGCCCTTAAAGACCTGGAGTCAGTGGACCCGGAGTTCTACAACTCTCTTATGTGGATTAAGTAAGTTCTGAGTACACGCCTCACATTTCAGCAAGCATTTTTTTAATTATAGTATATCTTATGAAGGGACAATGGAGAGTAAACAGGGTGTACAACTTGTATACAGTCAAACGTGGTGGTGGTAGTGTCATGATCTGGGGCTGCATGAGTGATGCTGGCACGGGGAGCTGCAGTTTATTGAGCGAAACGTGAATTTCGCCTTGTTGAAAGTGCAAACTGTAATGGAAGGAAGGAAGGTGGAGGAAAGTGCAAAGTGCCGAACATCCTACTGCCAGTTATTTACACAATAATGGCTATGTGTTGATTTACAGTAGATAAGTAATCTGCTGTACACTACTTCTCTAAAGTATATCCAAATGTAAGCAGTGTACTGTATGTGTATTTTAAAGTCCCTTTAAAGTATTTTAAAGAGTACAGAGTCAGTTAAGCAGTACAAAATACACAATATAGAAAAATAAACAATATAAACAACAAGTATTAACAAAAATCAACAGTTTTCCCCAGAGTTATATACAATAAAGTATGTAGATAATATGAAACGAGATGAGATATATGACCAGTCTATACACTGAGATCTTGTTAGAGAGTTAATATGAGGCATTATGGAAATACTTCACATAGAACTTAGTATATTGCATTTAGAGCCCTTAATATTGCACATGGAGGTTGATCAGATATTGCACAGGGTCTGGAGTAACTATACTGAGTATAAGAACAAAGTATTACACACAATTATTACACAGTAAGGTCTAATACTGTGATGTCATCGTCCATGTGGCACCCGTAGGGACAACAACATCGAAGAGTGTGGCCTGGAAATGTTCTTCTGTGTCGACAAGGAAATTTTAGGGGAAATCAGCACTCACGATCTGAAACCCGGAGGCGGAGACATCCAAGTCACGGAGGAGAACAAAGAAGAGTATATCAGGTATCAACGCTGCACTTGCTGTACGCGTATTTAAACACTGACAACACTTGATTTTCCCGATTTTTTTTTAAACAAACCTGAAATTAATAAATACAATGTATTATAATTATGACATATAGAATGTATGTTTTAAAAAATACACTTATTTTATTTTTATTTCGGATTTTATTATTGCACTATGACCCATTGATCATTGCATTAAAATTAATATATCTGCTCCTGCATAAGCTCCTGTGCAATACTATGTGTATATTTTGGATATCTTGTATATATCTTGTATATATCTTGTTAAATTGTCTTTTTTACTCTACTTTATATACTTTTTTTGTTTTCTCCAATTTTGTTGTACATCTTGTATACAGTTAACCTCGGATATATCGGATTCAATTGTTCCCACTGGTTTTGTCCGATATAAGCGAAATCCGTTATATGCGTATACCAGAAAATGTCCGTTTTACGCATATATCAGATTTATATCCGGCATATGCGTAAATCGGATTTTATCCGTTATAAAAAGGCACTTCCTTGACTATGTTTCCAATGTACCTGGACGCGCAGGCAACGCTGCAAACGCTGCAAATGACGTCGTATAGCGGCCTGTCACGATTCGGTGAATCGGAGCACCACGATGCGGCCATCCGATATATGCGAGGGAAATTTAATGGAAATGCATTGGAACGGGACTGGAGATTTTGTCCGAAATAGGCGAAATCCGTTATAAAAAATCCGATATATGCAATGAATTTTTATTGGAAATGCATTACAGAAAAATCGGTTCTTTTTTATCTGTCCGTTGTGAGCGAATTTCTGATATATCCGAGTCCGATATATCCGAGGTTTACTGTATAATAACAATAAAGGCCATTCCATTCCATTCCAGGTTGGTAGCAGAGTGGAGGTTGTCGCGAGGCGTGGAAGAACAGACCCAAGCGTTCTTTGAAGGCTTCAATGAGGTCCTCCCACAGCAATACCTGCAGTATTTTGACGCCAAAGAACTGGAGGTATGCCCACGTACACCCGGATCTGATCTGCTCTATTTGCACAATACATGGCAGTCCAAACATATTTTATATGAGAAGTATTGATTTGTCCTTACAGGTGATGCTGTGCGGCATGCAGGAGATCGACTTGGCAGACTGGCAAAGAAACACAATCTACAGACACTACACTCGAAACGCCAAGCAGATCATGTGGTTCTGGCAGGTCAGCGGAACGTTCTGAGATGATCTTGCTATTTATGTTCACTGCACATCAGCATGCGTTGTTGTCAGTATTTATGCTGTCCTTCAATATGGAACGTTATCCCCCCCTGCAGTTCATAAAAGAGATGGACAACGAGAAGAGGATGAGGCTGTTGCAGTTTGTGACTGGTACCTGCCGTCTGCCTGTAGGAGGCTTTGCTGACCTCATGGGTAATATATTAATATGTTTGTTTCTGTTTTTTTTTTTGTTTTATTTATATGACCTCAGTCTGGGACTGCACGGCAGACGAGTTCAATTCCACCCTGAATGTGATTCATTCATATCTTTCTAGTATGATTTCAGTTTCAATTACTGTAATTTTTTTTCCCTCTGTAATAATAACAATGATTATCATCACTCACGAGCCATAATAATGCTTTTTTTTTTAAAAAAAAGCTTTTTTCTTTTTTCATGCAGTATTATGACATTTTTCAAAAAAAATTTACTAGAGCTGGTTGATATACAGTATTGATTTTTTTTTGTATCAATATTTCTGTTGGGCTGCACGGCAGTCGAGTGGTTAGCAAGCAGGCCTCACAGCTACAAGACCCAAGTTAAATTCTACCCTCGGCCATGTCTGTGTGGAGTTTGCATGTTCTCCCCGTGCATGCGTGGGTTTTCTCCGGGTACTCCGGTGTCCTCCCACATTCCAAAAACATGCTAGGTTTATTGGCGACTCCAAATTGTCCATAGATATGAATGTGAGTGTGAATGGTTGTTTGTCTATATGTGCCCTGTGATTGGCTGGCCACCAGTCCAGGGTGTACCCTGCCTCTCACCCGAAGACAGCTGGGATAGGCTCCAGCACCCCCACGACCCTCGCGAGGATAAGCAGCAGAAAATCAATGAATGAATAAAGGGTGAGAGGTTAGCACGCAGGCCGCACAGCTAGGAGACCCGAGTTCAATTCCACCCTCGGCCATCTCTGTGTGGAGTTTGCATGTTCTCCCTGTGCATGCGTGGGTTTTCTCCGGTTTCCTCCCACATTCCAAAAACATGCTAGGTTAATTAGCGACTCCAAATTGTCCATAGGTATGAATGTGAGTGTGAATGGTTGTTTGTCTATATGTTCCCTGTGATTGGCTGGCGACCAGTCCAGGTTATACCCTGCCTCTCGCCTGAAGACAGCCCCCGCAACCCTCATGAGAATAAGGCGGTATAAAATGAATGAATGAATGAATGACCTCAGTCTGACTTGTCATTCACTTTATAGGCAGCAATGGCCCCCAGAAGTTCTGCATTGAGAAGGTCGGAAAGGAAAACTGGCTTCCCAGAAGTCACACATGGTGAGTCCACAAAGAGCCATGATAACTCATGCACACTTTAACCTCGAATATCCAATTAGTGAATCAATTTATCTACAAAATGTGATAACGATATAAGAGGATGTGATGCAGTCCAGCAATGGTGGTCCACATGTCCAATTACCACAATGTTAACATTACGGTTCATTATGATTCGTTCTTTTTTCTTTTCCACTGTGCTCCAGTTTCAACAGATTGGACCTTCCGCCTTATAAGAGCTACGAGCAGCTCAAGGAGAAGCTCATGTTTGCCATAGAGGAGACAGAAGGCTTCGGACAGGAGTGATGTTTTGAAATCAGCCTGAAAAAGGCGGGTACACTGGGATCACCATCATATGTGGTGTGTTAATTGTATCCATTTCAAAACCAAAATGCACCACCATCAATTCTGTATCTCAGAATAAGCGCCAAATTGGAGGGTAGCGTTCTGGTCCAAGTCTGTTTTTTTGGCCCAGCATGATTGTTGGCGCTCACCTAACCTCCAATTGCTCCTCCTGCAAGTTATTAATGATAAATAGAAAAACTAGAGATGTGCACAAAGCTCAAAATAGACTTGTGTTTGCTCCTCCCACCAGTTATTGATGATAATTGCACCTTAGAGCAACTAAAAAACCAAGCAACATCCACCACCATGATTGTCTCATCGGTCTCATGTATACTTAATAAGACTTTTTAAAGACCTTTAAGAAGCAACCATAACGGCCAATAAGAACGCAGCACATTACTGCAAATTGTGGTGCTTGACACACACAAATATGCCAATGGTGGTTCGGCGTTCCCTGTCGTATTTTCCAGTCAGATTGTAAAAAAAAAAAAAAAGTGACGGCACTGAGGAAGTGTTCTAGTTTTATAGGACCGCAGTGTATAAGTAGCCTGTCAGCTTTCCGTTATTTTTATTTTTTTTGTCAAACACATGATCCTTGTGATGTCCTTTCAGGCAATGACAAGTGTTCCAAAATGGTGTATGTTCATGTATAAACACCCCCCCCCCCCCCCCCCAAAAAAGTGGAACCAAATTCCCTTTTTTGTGGTGTTTTTTTTCCAAGTAAATCATTTAACAAAGTGTATTAACTGTTTGCTTTAGCGCTAACAAATCACATAGATGACCTTCGCAGACCCCCCCCCCCTCCCCCCACCCCCTCAAAGGCTCTAGTGAATTGATAAAGTGTTACATCCTTTAAGCTTTATTATTGCACCAAATACATTAAATAAGTGTGGACTAATGATGATGATAATAATAATAATACGCAGTGTCTTCGTTTTTGAAGATTCTTAATTTTATGCAGAAACTCCAAACCAAATGTGGTGTTGCTTGTGAGTCTGATTTATAAATAAAACACTGATAGAGTTCACGGGGAGGAAAAAAAAAGTGTTATTTAGAC
This sequence comes from Doryrhamphus excisus, assembly GCF_030265055.1. Classification (NCBI taxonomy): domain Eukaryota; kingdom Metazoa; phylum Chordata; class Actinopteri; order Syngnathiformes; family Syngnathidae; genus Doryrhamphus; species Doryrhamphus excisus. The sequence goes on along the minus strand of NC_080475.1, from coordinate 13,586,623 downwards.
AGTGAGTGGGAGATAACGTAGAATATTGATAATAATCATGAAGCTTTCCTTTGTCGTTAAAGGGGTCTTATCTTATGCTAAATGTCCACTGGGCCGGCATCAGTTAGTGGCAGTTCGCGGCAATGCAATTTTCTGTGGCGCCTAGCATCGGCAATAAGGTGCCTAGTGGCGTGCAGTGGCTCAAACTGGCTCGTGGTGGCCCGTAACGGTGGCAAAAATTGAGTTTGGTATCAAGAAAATTTCAAAATGTTTAAAATCTACCAAGTGGAACCAAATGTCACAAGCAACCCTCCTATTGGAATCCACTAGAATGTAATGGAACGAGCCAAATTGCGCCAATGATGCTAGGAGTCCACTGGGCCAGCACCAGTTTGCGCCAAAGATTATGTGATTGGGGCATAGTGGCTCGCTGTGGCACCGAATAACGGCTCGTGGTGGGCCGTAACAGTGGCAATAATTGAGTTTGGTAGCAAGAAAATTTCAAAATGTTTAAAATCTACCAAGTGGAACCAAATGTCACAAACACTCCTCCTATTGGAATCCACTGGAATGTAATGGAGCGAGCCAAATTGCGCCAATGATGCTAGGAGTCCACTGGGCCAGCGCCAGTTTGCGCCAAAGATTATGTGATTGGGGCATTGTGGCTCGCTGTGGTGCCGAATAACGGTAACATGGCAACATGCCGAGTGAACATTAATTCAGCGCCACAGTGAGCCACCACGCGCCAATCACATAATCTTTGGCGCCAACTGGCATCAACTGGTGCCAGCCCAGTGGACTCCTTGCGTTACATTTTCAAACTTGCACAGTTTGATGCTGGAATTTATCCAATTCTTCTTTATCGTTTCTTGACAACTATTGTTGACGTGGTCAGGGAGGCGGATTTGGAATCCGAACATGTCAGCCAAAAGGAGAGAATGCAAATTTACCTTGTACGACAACTTGAGATTTATGGAATATTTAAGTAAAAAAACTTACTATAGTGCCCCACTGGGATACAATATCTTTAAAACAAGGGTAGGGCCCCTTTAACTCCTTATGAATAGTGTTATCCTGGGTCGATTCCATTTTAATTTCTAATCCTATAGAAGTTGCCAAATTCAAAACCTGCATGAAAAAACGTGTCACTCTCCCCTGCACACAAAAACCAAGTTGTAAATACATAGACACACACAGACATACACACATTAAATAACATGTTTTTTTTTCCTTTTGTAAAGGGTTTTAATAAGAGGTTTATGGTATCACTATATTTTCCTTTCTAATTTCTGAGGTACCTGAAATATGTGAAAGAAAAAAAAACAATCTCTGAAATGGTCACCTTAATAAATTAAATCAAACATTGTTGTGTGGTGTGACTTGTGCAGTATAATTTATGGCAGGCCAAAAAAGGGGTAGAAATGTTTAAAAAATTAGCATGCAGACCTCACAGCTAGGAGACCCGAGTTCAATTCCGCCCTCGGCCATCTCTGTGTGGAGTTTGCATGTTCTCCCTGTGCATGCGTGGGTTTTCTCCGGGTACTCCGGTTTCCTCCCACATTCCAAAAACATGCTAGGTTAATTGGCGACTCCAAATTGTCCATAGGTATGAATGTGAGTGTGAATGGTTGTTTGTCTATATGTGCCCTGTGATTGGCTGGCTGGCGACCAGTCCAGGGTGTACCCCGCCTCTCACCCGAAGACAGCTGGAATAGGCTCCAGCACCCCCGCGACCCTCATGAGGAAAAGCGGTAGAAAATGAATGAATAAATTAAATTAATTGATTAATATTTTATTTATTGAATTAATTCAAATAATGACAAAAAACTAGTGTATAATTGGGTAATGCAATAATGATCTATTTTATAATAGCTTTTATAATCACAGATGCATTGACCTTGGTCTGTACTGTAGCTAGTTTCTTAATTTTTGGTAAAAATATAAATTTGCTGCTTTTTTGACTGTTTTTTTAATTTTAAAAAAAAATTAATGACTATTTATTTTTATTATTATTATTATTAACCTGTCCTTTTCAAAAGCATAGTCCTGCAGTATGAGTGAACTATGGAATTCTTTCTAGAATATGTAAGTCTGTTCCAGTTGTATTGCAAATTTATGTTAAACCACAGAACAGAACATGGTTTCAGAGACCACAAGAGGTGAAGGTGTGGTTGTGAGAACCGATGGAAGAACCTTGAGACTGGTTGTGGAGCCTATTTGGAGAACCCGGGGATGGACAGTGCTAGAGGAGACCTACCAGCAGGTACAACAATACCTATAAATAAAGCATCTTTCAGACCATGCATGCATGCTAGTGTGTTTTCATAACGTTTTAATGTAAAACAAATAATTTAACAAAGACCCAGGGAAATGTTCTTAAGAGTTGCTGCTGTGGATCTGCTGTGATATGTCCACTTCCTGCTGTCTTTGCATCATGGACGACGTTGCCTGACCGCCTTCATCTGTCAACTCCTGCTCTCCTTCCTCCTCTGTTCTCACCTCCTGGTTGTCATCTTCTCTGGCCTCGGTCCTCGACCTCCTGGACCGCCTCGTAAACCGACCTCCACTCCTTGTTCTCCCGGCTTCCTCTACTTCCTGTTCCAAATCCTCATCGTCCTGATCATCATCATCATCATCATGTCTCTTGTCATTGGCTGCTCCTGAACATTTATGGTCTCTGTAGTAACTCTGTCTAGAGAAGCCTCTGTTGCAGGCGGAGCATCGGAAGCGGTAATTATCCGTGTGTGACTGCTGGTGCTCCAACATGTGGGCCCTGCGACTGAACGCCTTCTGACAGAAGAGACACTTGAAGGGTTTGATGCCTGAATGGAGGTGACACACACAGTTAGGAAAAAAAATAATAATTAGCGAGATCTGTCACTATTTTCTCAAATATATATTTAATGAGGGCTGCACGGCGGACGAGTGCTTCGCGCGCAGACCTCACAGCTAGGAGACCCGAGTTCAATCCCACCCTCGGCCATCTCTGTGTGGAGTTTGCATGTACTCCGGTTTCCTCCCACATTCCAAAAACATGCTAGGTTAATTAGCGACTCCAAATTGTCCATAGGTATGAATGTGAGTGTGAATGGTTGTTTGTCTATATGTGCCCTGTGATTGGCTGGCTGGCCACCAATCCAAGGTGTACCCCGCCTCTCGCCCGAAGACAGCTGGGATAGGCTCCAGCACCCCCGCGACCCTCATGAGGATAAGCGGTAGAAAATGAATGAATAAATGAATATATTTAATGAGGGCTGCACGGTGGTCGAGTGGTTAGCGTCTGAGTTCAATTCCACCCTCGGCCATCTCTGTGTGGAGTTTGCATGTTCTCCCCGTGCATGCGTGTTTTTTTTTTCCCACATTCCAAAAACATGCTAGGTTAATTAGCGACTCCAAATTGTCCATAGGTATGAATGTGAGTGTGACTGGTTGTTTGTCTATATGTGCCCTGTGATTGGCTGGCCACCAGTCCAAGGTGTACCCCTGCCTCTCGTCTGAAGACAGCTGGGATAGGCTCCAGCACCCCCGTGAGGATAAGTGGTAGAAAATGAATGAATATATTTAATGAAAATTAGCTTTTTTCTAACTGGAGCCTAGTAAAAATGTAAATTTTCATTTTTACATGGGGTTTAAAAGGTTAACGTGTGGTGTGTTTACTGACCTGAATGTGACAGAATATGTGCCTTGAGTTTGTCTGGTCTGTTGAATTCTTTGGTGCAGCCGACATGTGTCCTTATGGAAAGAAAAGCAACATAAATACAAAGTGTGGCTTATCGTTAAAATGATTACATACATGATTCTCCATATAGGATAGAACCTTTACACTTACCTGAAAGGACACTTGTACTTTTTAAAGGGCTCATGGATGAGCATGTGACGCTTAACTTTGTCTTTCCTGTTGAAAGTGGCGTCGCATACGGAGCATTTGTACGGCTTCTCCCCTGGAAAATTGAATATATGTATTAGAGTTGCGCGATACCTTAGCATACCTTAAGCCACGCCATCACGCCAGGCGGACGAGTGGTTAGGGCGCAGACCTCACAGCTAGGAGACCAGGGTTCAATTCCACCCTCGGCCATCTCTGTGTGGATTTTGCATGTTCTCCCCGTGCATGCCCGGGTTTTCTCCGGGTACTCCGGTTTTCCTCCCACATTCCAAAAACATGCTAGGTTAATTGGCGACTCCAAATTGTCCATAGGTATGAATGTGAGTGTGAATGGTTGTTTGTCTATATGTGCCCTGTGATTGGCTGGCCCGCCTCTCGCCCGAAGACAGCTGGGATAGGCTCCAGCACCCCGTGACCCTCGTGAGGAAAAAGCGGTCGAAAATGAATGAATGAGAGAATGAATGAAAGTTTGGGCTTCCTGCTTTCATTTCAATTCTGAATATTTATAATAATATTAATTATAATAAGTTAAGTGGTCTGAGAATGCAGCATTTCGTCCATGTACTGTTTATAGGACAAAGGTGGGCCGCGGACATTTTTTTAGATTTTCAAGTGGGTCCTGAGTTGGTAAAGTTTGGGAACCCCTGCCCCTAAACCATGATGTTGAACAATCTTTGCTCTCGGGTCATTTTACAGTTGTTTTGAACCATGTTGCTACTCTTCAGAGAAGATGCAACTCGCAATAGGCCACCTTAAATACCCTTTCTCGTGATTGGCTTCGCTTCTAGGTAATGGTAATAATGGGAATGGTTTTATTTCATTTGAACATTCATCAGATTACAATTGAATGCATCACATAATCAGTTCACAGTTCCACATGTCCAAAAGGAGTAGGAAGAAGCAAAGCTTATTAAATCCTACCCCTCCATCTGGTACTTTTACAATCAGTAACTGTTACATTTGTTCACTTCCTGCTTTCCGAATATAATTTAAGTTGTTTGTTGTTTTTTTTTTTTACTTTACTTTATTTTAGTTTTATTTAATTTTTTTGTCTCATATGACCATCCAATGCCATAATGTGTACCATAGTAAGTGTCAATATAGTGATATATATAGCACATCATGACTGGTTCAAGACTCTTCATCCTTGTATTTAGCAAACATCAACTGCTTGTATTGTTTCTTGAATTGGCTCATCGTTGTGCATTGTTTGACTTCCTTACTCAATCCATTCCATAGTTTGATTCCACATACTGAAATGCTATGGCTTTTTAACGTAGTCCTAGCATATAAGTGTTTCAAATGTAGTTCTTCCCTGAGATCATATTTCTCCTCTCTTGTAGAGAAGTATTGGATGGCATTTTTAGGTAATTGGTTATTTTTAGCCTTATGCATTATTTTAGCTGTTTGAAGATGAACTATATCAGCAAGTTGAAGTATTTGTGATTTTAGAAATAAGGAGTTAGTATGTTCTCTGTAGGCGGCATTATGAATTATCCTTACTGACCTTTTTTGCAGTACATTTAGCGATGAGTGAAGATTGCTTTTATAGTTATTAGCCCATATTTCCACACAATAAGTAAGATATGGTAGAACCAGAGAGCAATAAAGAGTGTGGAGTGATTTCTGATTGAGAACAAATTTTGCTTTGTTCAATATTGAAATATTTCTGGCCACCTTATGTTGTATATTTGTAATATGAGGTTTCCAGCTCATATTTTCATCTATTGTGATTACCAGAAATTTATTTTTGTTCACCCTTTCAATGTCTACACTTGACCACTTCCTTTTAGTGTTCTCCACACCTGAGTGAATGCGCGTGTGAAGTTTGAGGTAGTGTTCCGTCTTAAAGGCCTTCTTGCACACGTGACACTTGAACCTTCCGCCAATGCCGTGAGTGGAGAGATGTCGCCGGAAGTATCTCTCGCACGGGAACACCTGCAAAGGCAAATAGTTAAAATTTAAACACAAATTAAGAATTATTTATAAACGTTTATTTACCTTATTACAGTGAGGGCAGGGGAAGTTGTGTGAAGCGGTCAGTAGATGTTGCTCTAAAGCTTCTTGAGTGGAATATCTGCTTTGACATTTCACACACCTGAGGACAAATACACAAAAATGCTCTTGTCTTCTGCCGAGGCTTGAACCACCGGTGGGAGGAACACAGACCCACTGACCTGTACACTGTGGTTTCCTTCCGTGTGCTCTGCTGCGGGCAGAAGCAGTGGGAGTACTGGTGCACTCCCAGTTCAAACAGTGACGGGAATACCTTGCTGCAGAGGTGGCAGCGGTAGGTCAGTTGTTCCTGGTGAGTCCTGATGTGCTCCAGGAACTGATCCAGCTTCTGGAAAGTCTGGGAACAGGACTTGAGCACGCATTTGTAAACCTGAATAGAGGAAATTGAAACCATAAGTCATTGAGTTCCATGTGCAAAAAGATTGACAGCTCACCTGCTCCCCCTTGTGTTGGGTGAGATGGGACTTGAGCTGGAAGTAGGTCTTGAACTTGCTGGAGCAGAACTGGCACTGGTATGAGCTGTCAATCACCACCATCTGTTTGGTATGAGCTAGAGGGTTGCCCTCCTGGCTGTGAGGTTGAGTGGTTGCGGGTTCATCGCCGACGCCTTCCACATCAGCATCTGGCGTGATCTCCTCCACTTGCCCTGAGGCTGCGGTGGTCAGACATTTAATTTATTTGTTGCCCCTGGAGAACTTATTCTCCATATTAATATTTTGACTCGTGGGCCGCATTGAGTTAACAAAATTGTCCGGGGGGCCAGAACATATATTTAACACACACACTTTTATATTTTTTCTCGAATTATTTGTCTAACATTATTTTTTTATTTATATTTATTATTATTATTATTATTATTATTCATTTATTATGTATTTATTATATTTTATTTATTATTTATTTATTATATTTTATTTTTGTATTTATTTATTATATTTTATTTATTATTCAATTATTTTTTTCAGGACACTTTAACCATCAGACCACATCAAACTATGTAATAAAATTTTTACAGTTTTTTTTTTTTTTTTTTACTAAATAAGACTAGTTTGTATGTTAAAAACCGGGGGGCCAGAACATATATTTAACACACACACTTTTATAATTTCTTGAAAACTTTTTGTAACTTTTTTTATTTATTTATTATGTATTTATTTATTATTTATTATATTTTATTTATTATTTATAAATTTAAAATTTATATATTTTATTTATTGTGTATTTATTATTTTATTTATTATTCATTTATTATATTTTATTTATTATATTATATTTATTATTTATTTATTTTTTCAGGACACTTTAACCATCAGACCACATCAAACTATGTAATTTACAGTTTTTTTTTTAACTAAATAAGACATCTGACTTGCAAGTCTTGTCGCTAGTTTGTATGTTAAAAGTTGAAATACTTAGAAAGCAACTGGCGGGCCGGATTCAAACTCTTGGTGGACCGCATGTGGCCCCCGGGCCGTAGTTTGCCCACCCCTGCTTTAGGTGATGTACAGTAGGCCCCCGTAGCATCAGGAGTCATTTACATGGCTATAAAAAGTCTATTTTTGATCCTCACCCTCCTTGACATTTCCTTTATCCTCCAATTTCTGATCAACATTTGCCATAAGAGTGACTTGTAACTAGAACTATAACTCACTGTAGCTGACGTGCTTTAAACAAGTCCTACCTGTCTGTGCTGAGTCGTCTTCTTGAGTCACCTGCTGTCGTAGCCCCGCCTCCTCCTGTTCACACTGCTGATTCCCTTCCTCCGCCTCATTGGTTGACACCGGCACGACCTTTACTGTGATCGGTAGCCTTGATACCGTGCTGGCCACGCCCATAGGCCACACCTTTTAATAATGACAAGAGACAGATGGTATTGTGTAGAGCAGTAGTTGAGTCATATTATTGGTTGTTATTGGATATTAAAAGGTTGCCGACTCCTGTTCTAACCTATATAAAAATAGAAATATTCTGTTTATTAATATTGAATCCTAGTTCACAGGAATTAAGTTATTACGTTCAGGTCTTGAACCAATGAATTATGATAAATGAGGGATTACGGTATAGAAAAGTAAAATGGATGGAATAAGAAGTGTATTATTTTGGAGAACCTTGTGTGTCTGCATGTGTTTCTTCACATTGGACTTTTGGGCAAAGGCTCGACCGCACACGATGCACTGAAATGGTTTCTCTCCTGTGTGACTGCAAAAAAAACCCAAAAAAAGCAGGAAGTAAAGACTTTGTGGTCGTTATATGACTTTTTTTGTATTATTATGAAATTGTACCTCACCTCCTAATGTGCTGCTGAAGGTCAAAGTTCTTGGAGAAGATTTTGTCGCAGAAATTGCACTTCAGTTTCGGACCTTTGGCTTTCAGCGACTCTGCTGAAGACAAATATTTTTTTATTTGCATATTTACATTTTATATTCTATTATTATGTTTGTGTTCGTTCCCTTGAAAAAATAAACGCCTCCCTTCGAATAACTGCATTTCTCCATCTACATTTATTAAATATTAATTTGTTTAAATTGTACTAGAAATTCCACACTGATATTAATGAAAAACACACCTGCGGCTACGTCAGGGCTTTTTCTTCCATTCCGCAGCCGTTTAGGGCCAACAAGTTTTTCAAATTCCCCTAACTCGGCGGTGTTGGCGTTGACGCTGCACGTCTTGGTTTTGATGCCCAGCCTGCCTGGGCTGTAGACGGGAGGGGTGGTGAACGACTGGCTCTCCACACACTGACTGGGAACCTGTCAGAAAGTTGATTTAACGATGTAGATGTACTAATGTTATAGCAGGTCAATCTACTACATTAGTTATCCTATGTGAAGAAGCACTCACTTCACCATTGAGCACCATTATTATGGACTCACCTGCACAGAATGAAATGGATGCAGACCCAGTGTATGGATCTCCGCATTACCACCGGCAGCCATGTGTGGCAGTGTGCTGTAGACCTGAACTACAGAGTTGCTGTGGCTGACTGGGATGTTTGAGGAGGAGAGACTGGGCTGTCCTGGAGGTGAAGGGTGTGCCGGAGTCTGGCCTGGAGGCAGGGGGTGCGAGGATGACTGCTGCTGCTGCTGTTGTTGTTGTTGTTGATGGTGGTGGTGATGATGCTGAAGATACGATATGCCAGTTGTATGCATGCTAGGGTTACTCTGCACAGACATAATGGAGGAGTTAGAGTCAAACGTTACATCAAGTGATGAGTACTGCAGTGTGTTACCTGTATAGGTGTCTGCATGGTGGCCATAGGCTGGTCAATGGAGGTGAAGGCTGAGATGGCCGACATGAGGATGTCATCACTGACCAGCACGTTGCCTTGGACCAGAGTGTGTGTCAAAGGGGACGGGGGGACGGTGATGTAGGTGGACACCTGCATTAGAAAAGGACAACAGACACACATTTTGCCTTTTGGTATAGCATTACCATTACATGTATGTGCATGTGTGTGAGTGCATAAGCCGTGCATAACAAACTAATTGTCGTGTTTTTATAATTTTTCTGTCAAAAAAGTGTCACTTTGAATGATAGAACTCACTAGAATCAATTTAAAGAGGACCTATTATGCTCATTTTCGGCCCTTTGTATTGAAATGAGGGCTGCACGGTGTTCGAGTGGTTAGCGCGCAGACCTCACAGCTAGGAGACCAGGGTTCAATTCCACACTCGGCCATCTCTGTGTGGAGTTTGCATGTTCTCCCCGTGCATGCGTGGGTTTTCTCCGGGTACTCCGGTTTCCTCCCACATTCCAAAAACATGCTAGGTTAATTAGCGACTCCAAATTGTCCATAGGTATGAATGTGAGTGTGAATGGTTGTTTGTCTATATGTGCCCTGTGATTGGCGGGCGACCAGTCCAGGGTGTACCCCGCCTCTCGCCCGAAGACAGCTGGGATAGGCTCCAGCACCCCCGCGACCCTCGTGAGGAAAAAGCGGTAGAAAATGAATGTATTGAAATGTAGACTCCTACAGAGCAGCTACACACAATAACCTGCACAGAAAGCTTCCTAGATCTTCCAGAATCTGCACCTATTCCAGCTTTATTTCCACCCATGGCCAAACCCTTTGGAGAGCTACTTGAAAAGTGGTTAGGAGCTTTAAAAAAAGCATAATAGGTCACCTTATTGTAGTTACATGAAAAAAGTCTAAATTGTATGAAAATAAAGTAAAATTATGTATTATATTTATATTATGTTTATTATTATGTTTATTATTTTTTTCCAGCATAGCTCTACTCACCTGCCTATTGGCACTGCCCGGCGGCCCTGAGGTAATGGAGGGGACGGGTGTGTAGGCGTTAGTGGATGCCAAGGACACAGTAGAGAGAGACGGGGTGCTCGACTGGCACGGTTCCCTCTTGTGTGACATGAAGGCTGACAGGGAGTTGAACTGTTTCTTACATTTGCCACACAAGAACACATCCTCGTCATCTGTGGGGACAAAACAAACATGTAGAACTAATATAGACTGTGGCAGCTTTCACTTAAATACATTGTGTTTGTGTCAAGTATCTATAAAAAAAAAACAGTCACATGACTGGGTGGCTACCATTTTCCTGGCAAATTATATACTACGTACATATAGGGAAAATCAACAAAGTATTAACGCAAGATAATGCATTTGTATTAAATGCACTATACTATACTATAGCATCTGGTACTCTGCAGTTGATTAACTGGGGAAACACCACAGAGTACTTGATCAATCAAATCTAGAGTAATCATTCACATACCCATAGACTGTATTGCTGTCGTTCCGGAGACATTTTGGTTGTTGGGGTCAGGAACACCTCCTTGACCATCCAGCAAGGACTGGACAGCCAACACTGTCTGATTGTCCATGCCTGGGAAAGGAAAACACATATATAATGTATTGTCATTAGCATGTTTGATTAGCTAGTACACAATTAACAAAATAAGTGATGTAAATGGCAACCGACTTCATAAACAGGTATGCTATTCAATTATGCCAAACTACACAATAACTACCTCCGTTTGTTTACCAATGATAAGACTCAATTTTACGTGCTGATATGCTTGTTATGACATAAACACAAGTCTAATGTCCGCTACAAGGTGATATAAATTCGTCCCGATGCACCCTTAATATCTTAAAATGCACGTCAGAGCTGTTTCGGTGGTAGTTTCATGTTTATTAAGACATTATTCTTACCTTCCAGCACCTCAAATATAGCCTGCGCCATCTTACAGTTCTTCTGCTTGGCGATCGGTATTCGACTGGGAGAGTCTGGTGATGCTACCTCCTGCTGCAGCTGTCCAACTGTGTCTGTATTGAAAAGTAACATAATCTGTCTAAAATGTACTTGTTCGGAATATAATAATTTAATTGTTAATTAAAGTAATGGATATATCAAAATAAATACCCCGATTTAGTACCGACATTAATTTTTCTGTACTCGTAAAAACGAAATATTAAAATACAGACGTAACTTCAGTTCAAGTCACATATATATAAAACCCTAACGTTGACATTTAATTATTTTTGTCAAAAAATAGCAATAAAAAGTGTGACATTGTCCGTCGGGTGCATTTTAAAATCCTCCTCCGATCGACTAATCTGCAATCGATGTAATGACTGACAACTCCCTCCACCAATCGGTGAGCGCACCACTCGTGCTCGGTTTCTTCCGCCAATAGCGACGCGCTGTCTGAATCACGTGTCGGTTTCGCGGCAAAAAAGATTTCGCGCGAAAAGCTGTTCCCCCCACCAGCCCTTGTTTGGATGGAGATCAGCTGGGACAATAACAACAACAATAACCGCGGATGACTGAGACATGCGGGGACGTTTTCTGGGAAACATATACGAGCTACAAGTCCATGTATGGTTTGCTAATTTGACGGATGCAAATTTTTAGGTGCTTTATTGTTACATATATGTTGGTACAGCTTCTTCCTGTATTGCCCCAACAAACTGAGGGGGTTGGTGGCTAATAACTCCGCTAGCATAAGCTAACATATTTTACTGTATATTCTCACATTGGACGCTACTATTGAACACTTTCACGTACTCTTACTTAAACATAAAGATGCCTTTGAGTGACAGCGGATGTTATGTTTTATTAACGTCGCACCTACTCCTGAAAAAGTGCCGTAAAGTTTAACTGGTCATTTCGTTAAAGTCACTGCCTTGCGTGGGGTTTGAATCCTGCTCGCTGGGGGGGGAAAATGGTGAGCTTATCGGCGTGTTTGTGCACTTTTGTGTCGTTCGTCCGCTCAGCTAGCTAAGTTAGCATGCTTTTGCTGATGGGGCCTGGTTCCATACTGACAAGCACAGGTCAAAACAAAAGGTTAGCATGCTAGCAAGCTAACCACCCTGGCCCTGTTTGCTACGCTATATTTTATGTGTGTTTAAACACATATTAAGCTGTCGAGTTGTTGTACATATAGCAGTATTGTAGTCCCGTTTGGAATACCATCCTGTCTTGCTGGAGTTGTGCAGGACCCCCCCACCCTCATATCACAGAGACATATGCCCATGAGGACATCACATGGTGTTTCCACTGTGGCCTCCAGTTCAGTGATAAGAAGACCCTTTAAGTGGATCAATATACATCTTGTGACATAACAGACTCCCACAGTGAACCCCATTGCCATGTCAGAGACTCTGATAACAGGCCACACGTCAGAGGATCTCTTGGCCGACTTTGAGACTTTGCTCAACTCCGGAAGCATCGGCCTGGGTCAGGACCACCAGATAGTCATCATCACCAGCCCCTGTGATGGGTCCGGACACCACCCAGACACCGCCCCCTCCAGCACAGGGGAAGTCCTGCTCTTTGCGACCCCGCAGGGCCCCGCTGACGTGGCCTTCCAGGACAAGAGGCGACCTACTCTGGGAAGACCACCGGTGAGGACAGGGGGGGAGTAATTGTGGTTGTTTGCTTTTTTTTCCACTTTTCACTTCCTCTAACACTCTCAAAGGGGCAGAAAGCTCTTGATAGTCGCTATACATTCTTAATGCGCATAGAGTTGTAGTTCTTTAACTGTACAGTCTACATAAGTTTAGTTAAGTCTTCCTAAGTTGGTTTTTCCTTACCTCTGTCATTAAAGTGCTTGGGGTTTGTTAGGATTTTTTAATGTGTGAGGAGTTGTAGCTCTTTAAGTGTATCGTTTTACCTTTTGGGTGATATTAATATTAGTTTTTTTCCTCAGAGGGAGTTTTTTCCTTGCCTCCATCACCCAAGTGCTTGGGTTTCAGTTGCGTTTCTATAATGTTAGAGGGGCGGGGTTATAGTTCTGTATTTTTACTGTATGGCCATAGTTATGTGCAATTTTGGAGGCATATTTTTCGATGTTTCATTCTTATTGAGTGCTTCCTTGCCTCAGTTGTTAAAGTGCTTGGGGTTTATTAGGATTTTTTAATGTGTGAGGAGTTGTAGCTCTTTAAGTGTATCGTTTGACCTTTTGGGTGATATTAATATAAGTTTTCTGCCTCAGAGGGAGTTTTTTCCTTGCCTCCATCACCCTGCTTGGGGTTCAGTTGTGTTTCTGTAATGTTAGAGGGGCAGGGTTATAGTTCTGAATTTTTACGGTATGGCCATGGTTGTGTGCAATTTTTTGGAGGCATATTTTTTTGTTTCATTCTTATTGAGAGTGCTTCCTTGCCTCAGTCGTTAAAGTGCTTGGTGTTCAGTTAGGTTCCTTTTTAATGTGTGAGCAGTTCCATTTCTTTAACTGTATGGTTTTAATGGAACTTTTGTGCGAATTTAGAGGAATATTTTATTTTATATCATATGAAAGCCCCTGAGGTGAGATTGCTCGATCTGTTAACAGTGTCAAGTCTTTCATATACTCTATCACCCCCAAATTAACATGCACATCTCATGTTTTCTTGGCTTCACTGCGCACATATCTTTCTGCATTTTCCAACTATTTTCTGCTGTTTTAATATGTTTTCCTCACTCTAGTAATCTGGACACTGTTGTTTTCCTTCAGGTCAAGAGGAAGTTAGACCTGGATAGCGACCATCAGTATGTTAGCACGAGTCGACCATCTTCAGGGCACGCGCCGCCATCCACACCTGCCCCTCCCAGAGGTATACACGCAGACCGCTATACTTGTCGACATTTGGATCCGTAAATAAGCAACATTTTCCAGAAAATAGCGGACATTTTCTTTGCTGGTGTGCTTTTACTTTGAAGGCCTGACCAGACTCATGTGTTATAAGTGTGTGACTTATTTCTTTATTTTCATGAAAGTCAGGAGAATAGACAGACAATAAAAATGCGTGCACACACACACACACACACATGTATTTGGGTGTTTCATAGGTGGGATGGGGGTCTTAAAGAGTGACCTGTATCCGCTTCTTTTCAGTTTTTAGAACTACGACGGAGAAGTCTCGGTATGACACCTCCTTGAACTTGACCACCAAGCGCTTCCTGGACCTCTTATCCCAGTCGGCTGATGGCGTGGTGGACCTGAATTGGGCCTCGCAGGTGCTGGATGTGCAGAAGCGGCGCATCTACGACATCACCAACGTTCTAGAGGGCATCCAGCTGATTTCCAAAAAGTCCAAGAACCACATCCAGTGGCTGTGAGCACGGGGGGGGGGGCTAATCAGTCGCCGTGTATCATCTGATGCAGACATGGCTAAAATTCACATGGTCGTGGTTTGTCCTTCTTTGCAGTGGCAACCGAATCGACGGGGAATCCGTGGCACGCCTTCAAAAGCTGCAGATGGAGGTGTGTGACCTCACAGCGGCGGAAGCGCAGCTGGACAAGCTCATCTCCAAATGCAACCTCCAGTTACGACTGCTCTCCGAGGAACCACAGAACAAGAGATATCCTTTGGAGCAGCCGGCGATTTCATGTTGGAATTTTGGTTTTTGTATTGCAGGTTGGGGGGACACTGCAGCATTATACTCCACAAACTCCAGCTTGGTTTTGCCCTCAGTCTCCCCTCGGATCCAACATCTCCTTACCACTCATACAGTACCTGGGCAGCCTTGCTATACATGACAAAAAATAAACACCATGCAGTTTCGCTATGTCCTCCAGGCTCCTTATGGATTAAAAAATATATATCCAAGAGGAGACTGAGGGCTGCAAGAAAACTGAATGGTATGGACAAATAGATAATGCAGCCTACAGTGTCCAGGATAAATTAGCACGAGTGATTACTTTTGTCGTTGCAAGTATGGTTTCAGCTCGGCACGCTTAGTTATCCAAGAGGAGACTGAGGGCAGTAAGAAATTGGACCGTTGCAGCAAAGTGGACACTAATATGGTTGCGTCCAGCTCTCAATAACACTCGCAATAATTCATTCATTTTTGCGGGGGTGCTGGAGCCTATCCCAGCTGTCTTCGGCAAGAGGCGGGGTACACCCTGGACTGGTGGCGAGCCAATCACAGGGCACATATAGACAAACAACCATTCACACTCACATTCATACCTATGGACAATTTGGAGTCATCAATTAAATTAAAACTAGCATGTTTTTGGAATGTGGGAGGAAACCGGAGTACCCGGAGAAAACCCACGCATGCACGGGGAGAACATGTAACATGTAATCAGTGTTACGCCAACGGATCCATGACTGTTCAGCAATTAGTCAGTGTCAGGGAACTATTGTGGTCCTTAACTGTTGAGTCCATCACGCTGGGCTACGTGCGCTGCCAGGACTTAAGGAAATCATTTGATTCCCCAGACCAGCTAGTCATGGTAATCAGAGCTCCACCAGAGACCCAGATGCAAGTGTCGGACCCCAGCGAGGTACACAATTAGTATCACACAGTATTTAAAAGACATATCTACGCACTATATTTTGGCATCAACCAAATTCCACGTTCTTTGTTCAGGGCTACCAGGTGTCACTAAAGAGCATGTGTGGTCCCATTGACGTCTTCCTCTGCCCGGACGACAGCTCCGGGGTCTGCAGCCCCGTGACAGGAAGTAGTCCAGCAAAAAGCGACACCCACCAGAAGCATACACAACCCAGCCGCACGTCGTCACCTGGCAAAGACGGAAGCACCGCAGCGGCCTTGGAGGTGGCTTTGTCCTCGCCCGTGTCCACGTCGTCCACGATGACCGCAGCCTCTCAGACGGACGCCCAGACGCTGACGTTAGCTGCCGACACAGGTACAGGAAGATCGCCGACAGGCCACCCGAATAAGACGCACAACTTTAACACACACACACACGCTTTCTCAGTGTATGTCAGCAATGTCGCAGTGTTATGAACCGTGATGTAGCGAGGGATGACTGTATTTTAAAACGTCATTTTTCCTCTATAGGTACTGCTACCGCTTTTCTGTGATCGATTATATACTATATTATGTAATACGAGCATAGAAGAGACTATAGGGGTGTTATATAATGTCTGGAGGGCTCTAATGTTAAAAACTGTATTGATAAGGTTGTAAACGGATACGATAATAGTCTAACTACAAAAATATTTTTCATTTATAAATTAAATAAATATAAATTATATAATTTTATATATATAAATAATTATATATTTATAAAATTATTTATTTATAAAAATAATAATATATAATAAATTATATAAATAAATCAATTATATAAATATATAATATTTATATAAATATAAAGTTTGTCAGGGCGGCACAGCGGTCGAGTGGTTTGCACGCAGACCTCACAGCTAGGAGACCAGGGTTCAATTCCACTCTCTGTGTGGAGTTTGCATGTTTTCTCCGGGTACTCCGGTTTCCTCCCACATTCCAAAAACATGCTAGGTTAATTGGCGACTCCATATTGTCCATAGGTATGAATGTGAGTGTGAATGGTTGTTTGTCTATATGTGCCCTGTGATTGGCTGGCCACCAGTCCAGGGTGTACCCCGCCTCTCGCCCGAAGACGGCTGGGATAGGCTCCAGCACCCCCGCGACCCATGTGAGGAAAAACGGTAGAAAATGAATGAATGAATAAAGTTTGTCCTTGCCTCCATCGCCAAAGTGATGATTTTCTTTGACATATGAGTTTTTTTGTATGTGTGTCTGTATTTATGCTATTCTTCTCTGTGGCAGAAACCCTGATGGGGGGCGATCCGTTCTCAGGCCTAGGGGACATGGCCAACTTCGACTTCTCCCCTCTCTCCTCCACGGACTTCCTCAGTGGTGAGGGCCTAAACCTCCCATTGGACAGCTTCATTAACTTGTCTCCGCCTAACAGCCACGACTACCACTTTGGCCTGGAGGACGACACGGGCATCAGCGAACTTTTCGACTGCGACTTCGGAGACCTGTCACAAGTTTGGGGGGGAAACTAAGACAGAGACGAGTAAGGAGATCTAAATTGGAATTGGACGCTGACTGGTTAATGGAAGAGCTTCCTTTTTGTGGGTGAGTCGGAAGGCTATATACTTGTACTGTGGACCCTTGGACGTTTGGACATCATCAAAGCCATTGAATTTCTCTTTAAAATATAGTATAGTCCATTGTACGTGCAAAACCAGACCCGTCCTTCTTCCCATTCCAAAGGACTGCAACTATTATGTGACTGTCCTCACACATGCTGGAGCCTATCCCAGCTGTCTTCGGGCGAGAGGCGGGGTCCAACCTGAACTGGTGGCCAGCCAATCACAGGGCGCATATAGACAAACAACCATTCACACTCACATTCATACCTACGGACAATTTGGAGTCGCCAATTAGCATTAGCATGTTAGCATGTTTTTGGAATGTGGGAGGAAACCGGAGTACCCGGAGAACCACACATTCTCGGGGAGATCATGCAAACTCCACGCAGAGAGTGGAATTGAACTTGGGTCTCCTAGCTACGAGGCCTCCGTGCAGCCCAGGTTTGCTGTGAAAAATATTGGCAAGATCCAGGATGTCATTACTCACTATAACAATCTGACTAATGGCGTAATCTCACAAAGAACACTAAACTCATCACACAGCAAGTTAACACTTAAAAGGTTTATTAAAAAAAATACATTTCTCTGTGATAACCATTAGTTATATGATGATATAATGATAGTGATTTGACAAAGTTTAGCTCCTAATCTTAGCCATCATTGAATGCTTAGCCTATCATAACAACACAATCACTCCAAATTGGTGGTCGCTTCTACTGTGCATGAGTTTCTAATAGTATAAACATGCTAAATTTAAATTTGTAAATTTTATGTTAATTGTCAAACCTCCGAGGGTCCACTGTTTAATACATAAGCAAGGTGCGGGATACCTGTATTGTAATTTTCAGGGTGTTCTAATTGAAAATCCGCCTAAAATAATGCAGCACTTCTCTCTCTCGCTCTGGCAACATTTTAGCTGTGGTGTAGCTATATTTAAATTATTTATAATATTTTCTATCACGTGTTAACGTGCCTGAAGTAGCTTGTGCATGTCGGTGAGTTTGGCTGTAGCTAGCGTCTTTTTAGAGGCGTTTTGCCGACCAAACCGCGTCTAAATCACTGAAATCCCCCAAAAAGACTGGATCTTTGGTAAGAAGAAGCCAGCGAGGCGCCGCCGGAGGAGCAACGTTTAAAAAAAAAAAAGGTTCCAGGTATGTTCAGTTCGAGTTATGGGATGTTAGCAGGTTAAAAATAATAATACAAATCAGGGGGGAGTGTCGGTATGTTGTGTTTTCACAATCTCAGGGGTGCCAGTTTTTAGCATCTGGTTTAGCGATCATTTGCCTTTTAAAAAAAAAAAATCTGAGTTCTTATCGGATTGGGAGGATAGTTCCACAAAGAACCCTGGAAGTGCTGAATGCTATTGTGTCGTTTTGATAAGGATTGGATGAGGGAAGGTTTTCCAGAATGTTCCTATTCCTGCACTTGTTGTTTATGCCTTTTTAATGCAGATTTCCCTCAAGAATACATCATGTATTGCCATAACAAATACATAACTGTGGCTAAGCTACAAATTGTGTGCCTATTTGATGATCAACAAACTAGCTCACAGCATTTTTCTCCTGACTTGCGACCCATTTTGGCCCCCAAACATCAGTTTGTAAACTTCTGCGTTTAAATTGCATTCAAAATCCACGCAAAAATGTAATGTTTTCTGCAAATTATTGCATTCTTTCTAATAGCTACCGACGTAGAAGTTATGTTGGCCTTTTTTTTTTTGTTTGTTTGTTTATGTGTTCTAAATATGTTTGCTGTGTTTAAGTTTGTATTTATTATCGTTTTGATGGAATTGTAGAGAAATGGTACCAGTCTTACTGGCAGGAAAATGGCTTGTCATACTGTTTTTAATTCAGTAGCGCCAGCTCAAAAAAAATGATTCCCTGTTGACAAGAAGTGTTGCTTCAAGGGATGGTTTGTATTTTTTTGACATGAAGTCCTCATCAGCAGTGTACTTAAGCAACAGTGACTTACCCCACTCTTTTTTTTATGTGGTGGAACACGTTCATAAACAAGATGGCCGCAGCGCTCCCTCATAGAAGTCATATACACAAGAATGGACCAGGCGACTGGAGGTTTTGTGTATTACTCTTCATTCATTCATTTTCTACCGCTTTTCCTCACGAGGCCCGTCGGGCAGGGTACACCCTGGACTGGTGGCCAGCCAGCCAATCACAGGGCACATATAGACAAACAACCATTCACACTCACCTATACCTAGGGACAATTTGGAGTCGCTAATTAACCTAGCATGTTTTTTTTGGAATGTGGGAGGAAACCGGAGTACCCGGAAAAAACCCACACATTCCGGGGAGAACATGCAAACTCCACGCAGAGAGTGGAATTGCGCGCTAACCACTCGACCGCTGTGCAGCCGTTATTACTCTTCTGAACGCATATTGTTTTGAGAAGCCAAACTTTATTGTTTTTTTTTTTAATGACCACAGCAACTATGTTCCTTATCACGGACCAGAACTGGACTCACGGGTCCAATCGGGGATGAGTAAGACACCGTTGCTGTAGTACACTGCTGATGACAAAAATCCCAACCATCCCTTCAATGTTAGCGTATTTAATTTTGTGCTTCATCTTTGTACATTTTGACTCTGTCACTTTATTATTTGATATATATTTTTATTTGCATCAGCATTGTAGATTTATGTTAAGGGTGCCTCCTTAAGAATATTTAAAATACATTTTTTTTTTTAAATCTCGTCATAAGTGTAACTCTTGCTTTATAACGAAGTGTACTCATACGTAAGTTCAAACCGGGTGTACAGACACCATTGTTGTGCCAAGAACATGGTGCACAGTTATATTCGGTTTGCTTTTAAATTTGGTGTGTTCATAATAGAGCTTGTGTTCTCAACATATTCCAAAAATCATATTTCAATGTTCAATTCTGACCATTTTATGACCCTTTTTAATGAGAGGGAGTGGAGAAGGAGGTGCGGTTGACCAACTACAGCACTTGGTAATGCTAGCGTAGCAGACCTGTCAACATTTGACTGCTTTCAGTTTTCTTGTTTTGATTAAAAAATAGATCCAAAAAACAGGATGTAATATTGATATGAACTCGGCCCACAATGATAAATTTTTATTTTTGGAATTTTTTTTTGTCAGGGAGTACTCGTAAATGCCTTGAGGGTTGGCAGGTCTGCTATTAAATGGGCTTACTGTACTTGCTATACATTTAATACAGACGTGTACGTTTTTAGTTGTATGATGATTTGGCATCAACCCTAATTCAAAGCGCTTTTGAAGGGAATACATTCATTCAAACGAAAATCATTGTCGCTTTTTGAAATGCATGTCCATTTTTTTTATTTTTGTCATTAGTTGGTTAAAATAAAAGTTGTACTTGTGAGTTCTAGACATTTTTTCTCCCCAATTTTGTATCCATTTCTAACTGACAAAAATAAAAAGTGAACAATTTTTATTGTGTCTTTTTTTGTGTAGCTTGAATAGAAGTGTATTCATCTTCGTTTTGGATCTTTGATATTTTGATTTTGGCACAGCCTTGCCGTGTTTAGTCTTAACCCACTACCATATTTCCATATATCCTATTTCCTGGTTCTAGTCAGGACTCGAGCAGCAGCATTTTGAATGTACTGCAGCTTGTTTAGAGAAGCCGGTAAGAAGCCGTTACAGTAGTCCGGCCTGCTGGGGACAAAGACTTGGATTAAGACCGTGATGTCAGTTTTTACCTGCCCAAAATAGTTTTGATCCGATCTGTTTGATGCCGTGACAAATTTGGATCCAGGCCCAACCGTGATAAGTGAATTTCCGTGAAATAGGAATCATTTATAAATACAGTCATACCTTTTTTCAACGTTATTAGGCCCCCTAGACATGAACTGACAACCCTATTGTCATCTTACACTAGTATTACCCAATACCCAATAAGAAATATGTTACCTCGGGGACACCAATTAGTGACAGACAGGAAGTGATGTCGGATGTTGCCATGTCTTTCACTTTTATAGCCTTTTTTCCAACTCAGTAGGATACTTCGACATGATCACAGAAGGACGGAGGATCGAACCCACAACCTTCAGGTTGGGAGATTTTTTTTCAAGATTACGTTCCTGGGATCTTATAGTAATATAGGAATATTATAGTAACATTACTGCCACCTAGTGACTAGTCTCGAACACTATGTCAACGTCTTTTGAATATAAGTATTGTAAATGTATTTTGTATTTTCATGTATTTAAATGTATTTTAGTTGATTTAGACATTTTTATTTTTGAAAATTATTCATTCAGAGGGAAAAAAATGTACATTTTTTTTAGATTATGTTTGTGATTATGTGATTATGTTTTAGATTATGTTATTAGTTACAATTTGCTTGCCTCCAATTGACAATGCCCGGTACTCTCTGCATTGGAGGAAGAAGAAAAAAGTATTTGTGTACACAGCAAGAATGTGTTCATTCCTTCAGTAGTTTCTCCAGAAATGCATGTACTCTACATACAGTATACATGTACAGTATGTATCCATTGTTGACACCCAACCCTGTCACTGGTAATGACTGTATCAATTGAAGAGAAGACTAAAAGTCATATTTTCTGTTTTGTTTTGTTTTTTGATTGATTGTTCACTCAGAAAAAAGGGAGAGCAAGATTCTTATCAACAGGTTGGGCGGAGTTGACATTCTGACACTCCTTTTTCATGAGTTTCCTGCGGTGGAAATCAGTCACAGCATGGAGGCGGCCAGGCACACAACTAGGAGCAACAGGAACGGTACGTTTTCAATGAAAAGTCATTCATAATTTGATTTTATTTTATGCTTTTTAATAATAAGGCATAATGACGTTAACGACACTATATCAAAGTGTATAGAAAACATTTTGCACGTTCCACATCACGTTGTGATTTAAGCCAGTGTGTACACATTGTAGTACAGTGGATCCCACAATATTACAGTCAATGCTTGAGGCTAACTTCTCATCTGATTTTGGATCAATATTTGCAATAAAAGTGCTTAAGTATGCGCTATCTAATTCATTATCAATATTTTACTATATTTAATTAGAATTATTTTTCTTTCAAAGGCTCTAGTCGGCTTAAATTGGTCAACTTTGAGATCCAGGAGAACCATGAAAGCCATGAAACCCAAGGCCTGAGCAACAAGCACCTGGTGGTCCGGCGAGGAAGACCCTTCAAAGTGACGCTGATGTTTCATGGACGGCTGTGGAACCCCAGCACCGAACGTCTGGTCCTGCAGGTTTCACTAGGTGGTCTTCAAAACGTTTTTTATTCTCATTTTTCAGTCTCATGTTTGTACAGTCGCATGTTGCTAGGCAGAATTTGTATGCAGTTTAGCACAGTATATAACCTTTCATTGAGAAACCATAACAAAATTCTTGGTTTTCCAACCTTTTAAACCAAATACTACAAAAAAATATTTAAACAATATGTACTACTCGTACACATAGTGTTAAAGATCGATATTAATGCAAAGAAAACAATGCAATATGATTTCAATTAGGTCTCATTTTTCAAGATGGCGCCGCCCAGTACAAGCTAGTTTAAGCTAGACAACTCTGTGTCTTCTGCACTGTTTTTAGTGTTTAATAGTGCTTTATTCATTACTTTCTTATTATTTTGTGCCATACCGACCACTTATGCAAATGTGCAGCTATGGTTGTTCATCTTATTACGTTTGTAACTTGCCGTTTGCGCCATTGTTGACACTCGGGAGTAGCTGCTAGCAGCTGTTAGCATCCCTTCGCTACGTCCAATATTTGGATATCCCCGCGAAATATGGAGGTAGAGAAGCTGTATAGCGGAGGGAACGTGGAAAAAGACAGTATAAAGGTATTTAAAGCCGGCATCAACCATGTTTACCGTCTGTGCTCATGGGGAACGTGAGATATAAGCGCTAACTGCGCTAACCCGGCTACAGAGACTACGGTGAGTGCGCCACTATTGCACTGAAGATTGAACAGTATATTTAATTTTTTAATATATTTATTTATTTATAAAAATTAGAGAATATACTGGCTATTTTTCTCTAATATTGTTTAATTTTAATAACATTTTGCACACATATTTGGCTTTGAGTTTTGTCTAAATTCAGTTTATTCAGAGCTCTTGGAATAACAGGTTCTATAAAATATCAAAGACTGATCCCCCCAAAAATATTATTATTCTGGGTGGTTCAACATTTTTTATCATATATATTAATAAATTTAATACAGTGATATGTATAGCACATCAATTGTCTTGAACCAGTCATGATGTGCTATATATATCACTATATTGACACTTACTATGGTATCCATTATGTCATTGGATGGTCATATCACCTTGTACTTTGGTACGTGACAAAAATAAAATTAAAAAAAAATGAAATAAAATTAAATTAAAAACTTAAATTATATTAGGAAAGCAGGAAGTGAACAAATAACAAAAGTTAGACAAAAAGTCTAAATAATGAGATAAGAAAGTGATAATTATGAGATAAAAAGTCGAAATTATGAGATACAAACTTCTTCACTTGGCGATACGTGACAAAAAATAAAAAATAAAACAATTTTAAAATACAAAAAATAAAAACTTAAACTATATTAGGAAAGCAGGAAGTGAACAAATGTAACAGTTAGTGATTATAAAAGTACCAGATGGAGGGGTAGGATTTAATAAGCTTTGCTTCTTCCTACTCCTTTTGGACATGTGGAACTGTGAACTGATTATGTGATGCATTCAATTGTAATCTGATGCATGTTCAAATGAAATAAAACCATTACTATTTATTTCTCATAATGACAGGTGACATGTCAGCAAAGATGTTGGTCAGCTTCTCCGACAAATGGTTTGATCCGGACAGGTGGTCAGCCCGGGTGTACCCTGGTGACCTGCGTCGCCGTGCCATTACCATTCATGTCTGCGCCCCGGTCAGTGCCGCGGTGGCGCAGTACCAGCTCCTGGTCCACATTGATGGCACACAGGAGTCCTGTAGCTTCCTGGTGGGGACTTTTGTGCTCTTGTGCAACCCTTGGCTGAAAAGTGAGTCCATTATGAGTCTGGTAACTGCGTTAAAATGGAGACATGATGTACTTTTTGACTTCCAGCGGATCCAGTGTACATGCCGCTGAATGTGCAGCTAGACGAGTATATCAAGAGCGATTATGGCGTCCTTTTCATGGGTACACACGTGAACGTTATCCAGCGACCTTGGTCGTTTGGTCAGGTATGTACTATACGTATTAAATATTAATTATTTTTTGGTTGTTTCTAAGTAAAAAATAATCTATGTCTGCACAGTATGAGCCTGGGGTCCTCGAGGCATGTCTGCAGCTGCTCCAGTCCAGCCCTCAGCACCTCAGCAACAAGCACAAAGACTACGTTCTACGAGCAGACCCGGTTTACCTGAGCAGGGTCATGTGCGCAATGGTGAGGAATGATGTGTTGCAAAAGTATGCAAAACACAACACAACACGTCTGTTCTCCTTAGAAAGAGTTGCCAAGGGAGTGCTTGTGTGAATGCCGAGAGACCAGGTTTTACAACAAAAGTTTTACTTTATGATCATTTTTGAGCCGCTTGTTTGGGGTTTTGAAAGAAAAGTAGAAATCATTTCTTCGGGTGTCAAACTGTCGCCATTATTAGCTTTCGAAACTGTAGTTTATTTGGTAATGTTAATGGTTTTATTTCATTTGAACATGCATCAGATTGCAATTGAATGCATCACATAATCGGTTCACAGTTCCACATGTCCAAAAGGAGTAGGAAGAAGCAAAGCTTATTAAATCCTACCCCTCCATCTGGTGCTTTTACAATCAGTAACTGTTACATTTGTTCACTTCCTGCTTTCCTAATATAGTTTAAGTTTTTTTAATTTAATTTTATGGGGCGGCACGGCGGTCTAGTGTTTAGCACGCAGACCTCACAGTTAGGAGACCAGGGTTCAATTCCACCCTCGGCTATCTCTGTATGGAGTTTGCATGTTCTCCCTGTGCATGCGTGGGTTTTCTCTGGGTACTCCGGTTTCCTCCCACATTCCAAAAACATGCTAGGTTAATTGGCGACTCCAAATTGTGCATAGTTATGAATGTGAGTGTGAATGGTTGTTTGTCGAATGTGCCCTGTGATTGGCTGGCCACCAGTCCAGGGTGTACCCCCGCCTCTCGCCCAAAGACAGCTGGGATAAGCTCCAGCACCCCCCATGACTCTCGTGACGAAAAAGCAGTAGAAAATGAATAAATTAATTTAACTTTATTTCTTTTTTTATTTATTTTTTTTATTTTATTTTTGTATTTTGTTCCTGCTTTCCTAATATAATAAAAGAATATATTTTATTAATTTTTATTATTTTTATTTTATTTTATTTTTTATTTTTTGTCACGTACCGAAGTAGGAGGTGATATGACCATCCAATGACATAATGGTTACCATAGTAAGTGTCAATATAGTGATATATATAGCACATCATGACTGGTTCAAGACTCTTCATCCTTGTATTTAGCAAACATCAACTGCTTGTATTGTTTCTTGAATTGGCTATTTCTTTGCTAACAAAAAAAAAAATGGTTTTGCATGCATTCTTGTGCACAGGTGAACTCCAGTGATGACATGGGTGTGCTGGAAGGGAAGTGGGAGGGCAGCTACAAAGATGGCGTAAAGCCAACAGAATGGAGCGGCAGTGCGGACATCCTTCACCGCTGGTTGGCGTCCAAATGCAACCCTGTGCGCTATGGACAATGCTGGGTCTTTGCCTCGGTGTTGTGTACAGGTACTTAATTAAAATGTTCTTCTTACTTCCTGTTGAGAAGCTACTTGATATTTGATGCTTTTATTTTGTGCAGTTATGCGAGTGCTGGGAATTCCCTGCAGGGTGGTGACGGTTTTTAACGCAGCCCACGATGGAGATGGAAACCTGATAGCCGAAGAGTTCTACTCAAGCACCGGGGAGAGGCTGGGTATGTCGAAAGACAGTGTTTGGTGAGTATCGCTTACATCCACGGGAAATGAATATGTACCCGTCACTTGTGTCATCATTGACTGTAAATCAACAAGGAAGAACTTGCTTATCATGGCAGGCGACATTTCTATGTGGATGATGTGGATTGGTGTAGCCTAAATGATTCACTGATGACTAAATTAATATAAAAATGTAATAATAATAATAATAACAATAATGCCTTGCACGCTGCCACTTCCATATTCAGTTTATTACCATTTATAGTAGCAATGCTGAAGTTCACAGTCTGACAGCTTTTCCCCAAACACGACATCTCACCAGGTTATCTTTTGACACACCTACTGAAAATAGATGCGTGCATGGTTAGGACCCTTGTGGAACAAAATTATTAATTCATTCATTTTCTACCGCTTTTTCCTCACGCGGGGGTGCTGGAGCCTATCCCAGCTGCCTTTGGGCGAGAGGCGGGTTACACCCTGGACTGGTCGCCATGCAGCCAATCACAGGGCACATATAGACAAACAACCATTCACACTCACATTCATACCTATGGACAATTTGGAGTCGCCAATTAACCTAGCATGTTTTTGGAATGTGGGAGGAAACCGGAGTACCCGGAGAAAACCCACGCATGCACGGGGAGAACATGCACACAGAGAGGGCGGAAGGTGGAATTGAACCCTGGTCTCCTAGCTGTGAGGTCTGAGATGCTAACCACTCAACCGCCGTGCTGCCCAGAACAAAGTTGTATAGTCCCTTATTAACAGATTAGTCTTATGCAGCAAGAGAGTACATTTTTTTTAATCTTCTGAAAACCTGTTCACTGAATGAAATCCAAGGGGGCACGAGTCGATACCTTGTGGAGCACCCTTATATATTTCCCAGTGCTTCATTAGCCACGTTTACATGAGGAGTTTTTCTCTTTCTGTTCACCAAATGAAATCCAAGGGGACACAAGTCGATACCTTGTGGAGCACCCTTATATATTTCCCAGTGCTTCAGTAGCCATGTTTACATGAGGAGTTTTTCTCTTTCCGAATGGAATTTTTCCGAATTACCTTTCCGAAAGCAATGGTATACATGGAAAGGAATATTCCAATCACATGTCTACATGCGCCGCTATAATCAACCAGAATAGTCAATGGGGCATACGCAGTAAAACGTAAACATCAACATCACGTGATACCGACTTCCTCCAGTTTTTCTTTCACTTGTTGGAATAACTCCGTATTGCCAGTTTTCCGTTCGTCCAGTCTTGAAATTTAGTTTGGATCAAAAACAAACTTTCCGCAGCAGTGCAGTACCGATTGCTCGCCTCCATTTTTTTAAAAATCGAAGAACGTCTCGAGCTGCGCGTTATGTCATATCTCAGCATTCGCTGAAAGAACGCACCCGGGAACAGGAAAAGATAAAGTTCAATCTTGCTAATATTTTATAATTAAGCTCGGCACATGTTTTACATAGATATATGTATATTTTCTTTTTTAATAAAACTGGACATCTGAATGGCGTATAGAAGGGTTTAGATTCTGTTCCACAGATGGCGGTAATGCACAAGAAAGCTGCTTGCCAACCGCCAATAAACAACAGAAGAAGAAAAACACCACGAAGAAGAATGCAGTCTGACAACTTTCCGATTGAGCGGGTACAAGATACCTCAATCGGATTGGGGAAAGGAATATTCCACCCCTGTGAATCCCATTATATATTCATTCGGATTGTCACTTTTCTTTCGGAATGAGGTGTATACAAAGGTTACATTCTTTTCGTTTGAGCAAATAACCCGAATGGAATTGGAATATTTGTGTCCATGTATACGTGGCTAGTGTTAATTCCATGTGTATCCTCCAGGAACTTTCACGTGTGGGTGGAGTGCTGGATGCAGAGACCAGACCTCGGCCCCGGCTTCGACGGCTGGCAGGTTGTGGACCCGACCCCGCAGGAGAAAAGCGCAGGTGTGAGGACATTTTGTTTGTTTTAAATAACCAAATAAAATAATTTGTAAAATATATTTCCCCCCTACAGGGATGTACCGCTGTGGTCCTTGCCCAGTGGCAGCCATAAGGGGGCGCTGCCTCAGCACGGCTTATGACGCTGCCTTCATTTACGCCTCTGTTGACGCCGACATCGTGCGCATGATCGTGCGGTCGGGTCATGTGGTTGGCAAGACGGTGGACAGCGAGTGGGTGGGACGCTTGATATATACCAAGCACATTGGATCAGACACGGCGGAGGATTTGACCGGGAGTTACAAGAAAAAGAAAAGTAGGAATACAAAATATGTTATTATTTCTACTTTTGGTTGTTATTATTTCTATATTTACTGATGTTGATGTGTTTGTTTACAGGAGAGGAAAGATGCTTAATGATGACAGCATGTAAGCATCTTAACTACATAACTCTTCTACTTAAACTCCTGTACCTCTTCTTAGGAAACACTAACATTTAATATTTTACTTATTCTTATTTTCTGTAATATTAATTATGTATATATATTATAATGCATGTATTATTTATTTTACATTTATAATTGTAATAAAAATATGTTGTTGTATATTATGTATACAGCAGCATAATATACATATTGTATATTATGTATGCAGTTAGCATTTCGTAGGAAACACTAACATTTAATATTTTACTTATTCTTATTTTCTGTAATATTAATTGTGTATATATATATATATTTAAATATAATGCATGTGTTATTTATTTTACATTTATAATTGTAATAAAATAAGTTGTTGTATATTATATATACAGCAGCAAAAAATACATAATGTATATTATGTATACAGTTAGTGTTTCTTAGGAAACACTATAATTTAATATTTTACTTATTCTTATTTTCTGTAATATTAATGATGTATATATATTTAAATATAATGCATGTGTTATTTATTTTATATTTATAATTGTAATAAAAATATGTTGTTATATATTATGTATACAGTTGGTGTTTCTTAGGAAACACTAACATTTAATATTTTACTTATTCTTATTTTCTGTAATATTAATTATGTATATATATTAAAATATAATGCATGTGTTATTTATTTTATATTTATAATTGTAATAAAAATATGTTCTTATATATTATGTATACAGCACCCGGTTGTGACACATCCTCTCTTCCTGTATGGGGCAATTCCGGACCTGGTAAGTTCGTGAATGTTGCTTATACTGTTACCGTATGTCAGTGACAAGTTCATGGCTGGTGAGGCGCTGACTTTTTTTTATGTTAATACAGCTTGCTCTTTCACTCATTCAATAGCAGCCACAACATAAACAACACAAAACAAACAGTTGCCGCGCTTGCTCTTTGATTACAATGAACTTGTCAGCGCTATCAATGCTGGCTATACAGTTTGGTCTGTTGCTGTATGATGAATTTAAAATCATTCATTCATTTTGTGCCGCTTATCCTCACGAGGGTCGCGCAGGGGGGGTGCTGGAGCCTATCCCAGCTGTGTTCGGGTGAGAGGCGGGGTACACCCTGGACTGGTGGCCAGCCAATCACAGGGCACATCACAGTGATGTGATATTGAAGGTCTGGTATGAAGACCTATGTCATATGTCGTACTGATACAAAAATGTTATTGATCTGGTTGGGAAGCCCTGATAAGTTGTTCATTAACTTGAAGTGTGACTTGATGGCGGGTTTGTTACAAATGGATTTTTGCCTTGTTACAGAACTTTGACCTTAGCAGCACTTCCTTACTCCCTCAATAATAAAAATGTATATTAGAAATTGTAAATAATATTATAAATCAGGTATGTAGACAATTTAAAAAATGTAATTGTTTTTATAACTCCATTCTAGTAATCTAGACCTTTATACCGTCTTTTCCGTCGTCTTTTTTGTAGTGGCAAGCTACAAATGAACATCCATAGCTGCACATTTTGCTTAAGCCGTCGATGTGGCACGAAACAATAAGTAACTAGCTATACTATACTATAACTAGCTAGCACTCGTCGCCGCGCCATCTTGAAACATGTGACCTCCACATCTAATCCAGTCTATATCGATATGCTTGTTTTTGATATCGTGCTCAACAGAAATATAATTTATTCATTCATTTTTTACCGCTTATCCTCAGGGGTCATGGACATGCTGGAGCCTATCCCAGCTGTCTTTGGGCGAGAGGCGGGGTACACCCTGGACTGGTGGCCAGCCAATCACAGGGCACTTTTAGACAAACAACCATTCACACTCACATTCATACCTATGGACAATTTGGAGTCGCCAATTAACCTAGCATGTTTTTGGAATGTGGGAGGAAACCGGAGCTGTGAGGCCTGTGTGCTAACCACTCGTCCACCGTGCAGCCGAAGTTAAAGTCAATCAAACAATACTATTGCTTGATGATCTTACTGTGTGTGGTTTCATTGTGTAAATGAGTCTCATTCTTCTGTACAGAATGTTGCGTCACAGCTGGGCCCACACCTCGTGCAGCTGAAGCAGGTAAGGCACTCATTGGAAATAATGTAATCTGTTCCAGAGTCAAACTGTAGCCATCGTGAAAATAAACCTGTAACTGTACGGGTAATGTAAGAATGCTTTCTGTCTATATGATTTTGTCCAGACGGGCCCAGTATGGACGTGTCCCTCTCTATCGACAAAGAGCCAACCGCGGGCAAAAGCATCAACCTGACTGTGACGATAACAAACAAATCAGACCGCAAACGCGTCCTGATGGAGCACCTGAATGCTCAGGTGAAGGAATTCAACAGCAGCCCGCAGAGCAGCTTCTGGAAAAGCCACAAAGAAGTGTCCCTTCTGCCGTTTGAAGGCGAGACGCCACATTGAAATCATGAAAGAAAGCTTGTGTCATTTTTTTTTTAATTGTTTTGTCTTTTTATTTTCCTATGTGCAGTTTCCAAGCGCCAGCATTCCATCCCGCCATCTGAGTACGAGTCCTTCCTATCGGAGGATGACATTGTAAAGGTGTCAGTGGTCATCAAGGATACGAAAACCAAAGCGAGGGTGCTGGCTACGCAGGACTTCAACGTCAGCTCGCCTAAAATTCACATACAGGTGAACACATAGAATTTAACCTGCAATTTCATGGAAAGACAGTCGTAAAAAAGTTACATGTCTAGCTTAAAAATGCTATTTTTTCTTGCTACAAAATTCTTCATTTAAATTATATACTTTACACAGTATTTTTAAGTATTTTTGAGAAAATTTCTTTCAACATATTAATTAATTACAAAGCCTAAACAATGACAATACTGAAATGAAAGGGGCCCCGAGCTACTTTCCTGTGGAACACACCTAGCTTACTATTGGTAATGGTAATGGTTTTATTTCATTTGAACATGCATCAGATTACAATTGAATGCATCACATAATCAGTTCACAGTTCCACATGTCCAAAAGGAGTAGGAAGAAGCAAAGCTTATTAAATCCTACCCCTCCATCTGGTACTTTTACAATCAGTAACTGTTACATTTGTTCACTTCCTGCTTTCCTAATATAAGTTTAAGTTTTTTAATTTAATTTTATGGGGCGGCACGGCGGTCTAGTGGTTAGCGCGCAGACCTCATCGCTAGGAGACCAGGGTTCAATTCCACCCTCGGCCATCTCTGTATGGAGTTTGCATGTTCTCCCTGTGCATGCGTGGGTTTTCTCCGGGTACTCCGGTTTCCTCCCACATTCCAAAAACATGCTAGGTAAATTAGCGACTCCAAATTGTCCATAGGTATGAATGTGAGTGTGAATGGTTGTTTGTCTATATGTGCCCTGTGATTGGCTGGCCACCAGTCCAGGGTGTACCCTGCCTCTCGCCCAATTATTTTTTTAATTTTT
This sequence comes from Doryrhamphus excisus, assembly GCF_030265055.1. Lineage (NCBI taxonomy): Eukaryota > Metazoa > Chordata > Actinopteri > Syngnathiformes > Syngnathidae > Doryrhamphus > Doryrhamphus excisus. The sequence goes on along the minus strand of NC_080475.1, from coordinate 13,554,662 downwards.
TAATTTTTTAATTTTTTAATTTTTTAATTTTTTAATTTTTTAATTTTTTAATTTTTTTATTTTTTTATTTTTTTATTTTTTTATTTTTTTTATTTTTTTATTTTTTTATTTTTTTTATTTTTTTATTTTTTTATTTTTTTATTTTTTTATTTTTTTATTTTTTAATTTTTTTAATTTTTTAATTTTATCACCATTTTTGTCAAGTGTAGAAAACGGCAACCGTATACATGCACTGTTTATATCTCATAACTTTGACTTTTTATCTCATAATTATGACTTTCTTATCTCATAATTATATGGGATAACTTTTTATTCCAGTGGCGGCTTCCATATAACCCTGCTTATTAACAATGAAAACAATAGTAACGATTGTGTTCCATGCATGACAGAGCCATCCAGCTCAACGTGTTTTAAACTACCTGCATTCTTTTGTACGACCTGCAGCCAATAATGAATCAAAAAAAAAATTTTTTTTTTTTTAAACATGTATTTTTTGTGTGGTAATTGCATCACTCTACAGGTCGAAGGCGGAGACAGCATCCAGGTGAAAAAGGAGCATACAGCCGTCGTGTCCTTCATCAATACATTAAGCAAAACCCTGAGGGGCGCCGTACTGACGGTGGAGGGATACGGATTGTTGGCGGGAAAACAAGAAGCCAGGTATGTCTGTTGAGGTATTTTACATACCAGTAGTACTTCATGGTTGGAAGTATCTGAGGAATGTGGTATGAGAATGCTGTCGGGTAACGTTTTAACCACAGAGGGAAAAACGGGTGTGGCAAATCGGGATGCTGATTACACAGCATGATAATTGCACAGGTGTGCCTCAGGTTGGCCGCAATAAAAGGCCACTTTAAAATGTAGCAGTTTAACTGGTTAATTTGGCTTATTTTGCTGCGCGGTGGTTATGTTTTTGTGGTATATGGAAGAACTGATTACATTTCGGGGGTGATCCGATCACCCGTTTGCCCCCATATCTCAGGATGGCTATGATATGTTGTGATGTGATCTCTTCCCAGGATGAGTCTCCTGCAGCCAGACGAGAAGATAGAGAAGAAGGTTGTCATCATGGCGTCCACACCGGGCACAAAAATGCTCAGCGCCACCTTCTCGCATAGCAACAGCCCCAACATGGTTTCCAGAAGCTTCCACAAAGTGTCGGTCACCGCGTAGACACATTTATTATTCTGATTGGACTTTAATCATTATCACCATTTAACTCAGATTTTCAATTCTATTATTATGATTAGAATTTGGTTGTCACCTTCCATCCATCATTCATCTTTCGTTTCCTCATCCTTCATATTTCCTTTAATTCTTTCCTTTTTTCCTTCTCCCCCAATCTGTTTCCTTCCTTTCACTATTCACCCATTCATCTTTCTTTCACTATTTCATCCTTTCTACTTTTCATCCTCCAGTCCATCCTTCCTACTTCAATCTCTCCCTCCATTGTTTCTTCCTTCTTGCCTCAGTCTTCTATATTTCCTTACATCCTTCATCACTTCCGTACTTCCTGGTCTCCTTCTTACATTCTTTTCTATCAATCTATCCATCTATTTTTTTTTAAATACTTTATTTTATTCATTCATTCATTCATTTTCTGGAGTGCTGGAGCCTATCCCAGCTGTCTTCGGGCGAGAGGCGTGGTACACCCCGGACTGGTCGCCAGCCAATCACAGGGCACATATAGACAAACAACCATTCACACTCACATTCATACCTATGGACAATTTGGAGTCGTCAATTAACCTAGCATGTTTTTGGAATGTGGGAGGAAACCGGAGTACCCGGAGAAAACCCACGCATGCACGGGGAGAACATGCAAACTCCACACAGAGATAGCCGAGGGTGGAATCGAACCCCGGTCCTCCTAGCTGTGAGGTCTACGCGCAAACCACTAGACCGCCATGCCGCCCCCCAGCCAAATTTAAGTTCATCAATTCATCCTTCCATCCATCCACGCAGAATTAGTCAAATAACAAACAGTACTGTACATTCAATTAGTAGTAAGTAGTAGTACCGCAAACCACCGCTAGATGGCAGCATTTACGCGTCCGCCAATATCTGCTTCCTCTACAGCAGTCGCAAGAAAATCAATTCAATTTTACACTTAAGTCTCCTTCACGCTTCTTTTTCTCATAGTTCCGCATAGAGGGAATAAATATATACTGAAATCATTGAAATCAACAGTTCAGAGAGTGAAAAAGGAATCGAAGGTAAACCGTGTTTCGATAGCTTATTTGATGGATGCATGAGCGGGTGGATGGTGGGATGATGTCCGGGTGAACAGCTTGTGATGTCAGCTGAGTGTCAAGCAGACGCTAATCAGACGTCACGCTGGCTGATTTTCAGACAAATTAAACGTCAAGGGGGGAAAGCAGCCATCGCGACCACTAAAAAGAAGGCTATCATACATTATTAATGGACCGTACACACTCGTTCTTCTTTTCTTCCATGTCAATCATCCCTCTCTTTTCTTCCCTCGTTCCCCTTCAGGACTTGTGTGTGTTTGTCCTTGTTGACTTTTTTCTTTTCACCTAACTGACCATCTGTTGGGCCTCTTTGTTCTCCTACTGCTTTTTGTTTATGTCTTTTGTATCCTTTATCATTCCTGTTCATCCAACTCTTCCCTTGCTCCCTTCTTTCTATCATCCTTCCTTCTGTTTGTCCATCCTTTCTTCCTCTCATATCGTTCTTCCCTTTCATTCTTGTAAACTTCCCTTACGCATCCTCCATTCTTATTTCCTTCCCTTCTCATCCTTCTGTTTCTGTTTCCCTCCTTCCCTCATCCTCCTTTTTTCCCATCCTTCCTTCCTTCCTTCCATCATCAATGCTTTGTTGCCTCGTCCTTCCTTATTTCCTTTCATACAACCATCGATCCTTCCCCCTTTTTTTCCATCCATCAAACCTTCCTTCCATCTCTTCATCCATTCATTCATTTTCTACCGCTTTTCCTCACGAGGGTCGCGGGAGAGACCTGGACTGGTGGCCAGCCAGCCAATCACAGGGCACATATAGACAAACAACCATTCACACTCACATTCATACCTATGGACAATTTGGAGTCGCCAATTAACCTTGCATGTTTTTGGAATGTGGGAGGAAACCGGAGTACCCACAGAAAACCCACGCATGCACAGGGAGAACATGCAAACTCCACACAGAGATGGCCAAGGGTGGAATTGAACGCTGCTCTCCTACCTGTGAGGTCTGTGTGCTAACCACACGACCGCCGTGCAACCAAGCTCAGTACAATCATTCATTCATTTTCTACCGCTTTTTCCTCACGAGGGTCGCGGGTATGCTGGAGCCTATCCCAGCTGTCTTCGGGCTAGAGGCGGGGTACACCCTAAACTGGTCGCCAGCCAGCCAATCACAGGGCACATATAGACAAACAACCATTCACACTCACATTCATACCTATGGACAATTTGGAGTCGCCAATTAACCTAGCATGTTTTTGGAATGAGGGAGGCCGAGGGTGGAATTGAACCCTGTCTCCTAGCTGTGAGGCCTGCACGCTAACCACTAGTCCACCGTGCAGCCCTTTTCATCCATCATCAGTTCAAAGAATGTTACACAGCATCACTAACAAAAGTATTGGGACAAATTTGGAAACTCATGAACTGAACTGAAACTTTGTTGTATTGTTTTATATTGTCTCATGCATATCAGGATTATTATTGATTCATATTTGACCCTTCAGAAATGAAGCATGGATCCACTCCAGCTTCATCGGGACACATTTATTTTTCCGGCGCATTTGGGGTTTTAATTTCACGCCGCGTGACTTTTGTTACCAATAGCAACAAGAAGCAAGGGAAATGGTGAAAGTATAAAGTTTATACAACATAATAATAATAATAACATTGCACTACCACAGGGAATTTGAGCTGATGTACTTTCAGAGTAGAGGAAAAGCAGCACCACTGTATCATCACTTTTCCAATGAAAAGCATATACAGTATCTCCACAACAGAAAGAAAACATCAGGCTATTATTTTTCCAAGTAGAACAAACCGCCTGCTTTGTTTTTGTCCATCTATTTCTGTCTCGCCGCCTCACTTTTAAAACACCAAGAAGCATGTTGGAATTTGTCTGATAACAACACAGCCATCTTTTAACAACACGAGTGTCTTTCTGCCGCTTCCTTTTCTGTTTATCTCTTCTTGAACTGCACTTTTTACTTACTCGGGGAGTAGGAAAATACCACAGGGACCTCTGTTACAACATACGCTATATTATGGTAATGGTTTAATTTCATTTGAACATGCATCAGATTACAATTGAATGCATCACATAATCAGTTCACAGTTCCACATGTCCAAAAGGAGTAGGAAGAAGCAAAGCTTATTAAATCCTACCCCTCCATCTGGTACTTTTACAATCAGTAACTGTTACATTTGTTCACTTCCTGCTTTCCTAATATAGTTAAAAAATAATTATTAATTTTTTTGTCACATATCGAAGTAGGGTTAACGCAGTTAGCGTTCCCCATGACCACAGACAGTAAACATGGTTGATGCCGTCTTTCAAGACCTTTATACTGTCTTTTTCAATGTTCCCTTCGCTATGCAGCCTCTCTATCGCCATATTTCTACGGGGATATCCAATCATTGGACGTAGCGAAGGGATGCTAACAGCTGCTAGCAGCTACTCCCGAGTGTCAACAAGTTTTTTTTTTTATCACGTACCAAAGTAGGAGGTGATATGACCATCCAATGACATAATGGGTACCATAGTAAGTGTCAATATAGTGATATATATAGCACATCATGACTGGTTCAAGACTATTGATGTGCTATACATATCACTGTATTAAATGTATTAATATATAGTATGATAAAAAAAAATTTGAACCACTCAGAGAGCGCCATAGTTCCCCCTGTATTGTGACTCACTCCAGAATAATAATGATTTTTTGGGGATCAGTCTTTGATATTTTATAGAACCTGTTGTTCCAAAAGCTCTGAATAAACTGAATTTAGGCAAAGTTTTATTAAAATTAAAAACAATATTCGAGAAAAATAGCCAGTATATTTTCTCTCTTTTTAAACATAAATAAATATATTATTATTATAAATATATTAAATATATTCAATCTTCAGTGCAATAGTGGCGCACTCACCGTAGTAGCCGGGTTAGCGCAGTTAGCGCTTCCATCTCACTTCCCTCCATGACCACAGACAGTAAACATGGTTGATGCCGCTTTTCAAGACCTTTATACTGTTTTTTCCCATGTTCCCTCTGCTATGCAGCCTCTCTATCGCCATATTTCCACGGTGATATTCAATCATTGGACATAGCGAAGGGATGCTAACAGCTGCCAGGTGTCAACAAGTTTTTTTTATTATTTTGTATTTAAATTTTTTTGTCACATACTGAAGACAATGTGATTGTCTGAAATTGACATTTTTTTTTTGTTTTTTTGTCACGTATCGAAGTAGGAGGTGATATGACCATCCAATGACATAATGGATACCATAGTAAGTGTCAATATAGTGACATATATAGCACATCATGACTGGTTCAAGACTCAACAAACATCAACTGCTTGTATTGTTTCTTGACTTAGCTAGATCCCTCTCCTACTAGACACAGGCGTTGTAACATATATGTTGTATACACAGCGTGACAGTGATGCATGGTGTTATAAAGTAAGTGTAGCGTAAGCTCTCATAGCGGAGATAACCTGTCCTATGCATTGAATTGCCCCGTTACCCGTCACCATGTTCAATCTGTTGCATGCAACCTTTGCAGCATTTCATGTTTTATGTGTGCAGTGTTCCGCTTTAAAAGCCTAACAAGTGACCTATCGGGCTTCACCAAGGCTGTCTTTCATTGTGGATATGAACAGAGGTGATATATATGTGAGTACTTCTCTTACAATATCACTAATGACACACAACAAATGCACAAGTGCTGCAGTGGGTGGGTTGCTATGGTAACTCCAATACACATTCACAGAGCGTCTTGTTTGACCACTGCCCTTTTCCAAATGATAGGCCTACTTCCCGCAAGTGGTTTTACTGATGAGGGTCCATGCACAGTAATGGTCATGTGAAATCGATTTTATGGCTTTATATCTCCAGGGATGGCGTTCAAATACAACATGACGAAGCACTGTATCTGTACATTGATTTTTAAATACCGCTACTTTTCTCCAGACCATGCATCTCTATTGGTTACATTTTGGTTTCATTCATTGTCAAATATTTCTTAAAAATAATTGTAAAAAAAAAACAACAACTATTTTTTCAAAGATTAGTTTATTATTTATTTTATACATTATACATTTATTATACATTTTGTTTCATTCATTGTCAAATATTTGTTAAAAAATATATTTTTTATAGATTAGTTATTATTATTTATTATACATTTACATACATATAAATTTTATTATTTATTATACATTATACATTTATTATACATTTTGTTTTCATTCATTGTCAAATATTTGTTAAAAATAATTGTACAATTTTTTTAAAGATTAGTTTATTATTATTTATTACACATTTACATACATTTACATACATATACATTTTATTATTTATTATACATGTATTATACATTTTGTTTTCATTCATCGTCAAATATTTGTTAAAAATAATGGTAAACATTTTTTTAAGATTAGTTTATTATTTATTATACAATTACAAACATTTACATACATATACATTTTATTATTTATTATACATTATACATTTATTATACATTTTGTTTTCATTAATTGTCAAATATTTGTTAAAATAATTGTAAAAATATTTTTTTAAAGATTAGTTTATGATTATTTATTATACATTTACATACATATACATTTTATTATTTATTATACATTATACATTTATTATACATTTTGTTTTCATTCATTGTCAAATATTTGTTAAAAACAATTGTAAAAAAATCTACTTTTTTTAAAGATTAGTTTATTATTATTTATTATACATTTACATACATATACATTTCATTATTTATTTTACATTTATTATACATTTTGTTTTCATTCATTGTCAAATATTTGTTAAAAAATAATTGTAAAAAAAATCTACTATGAAATAATTACATAGTAACTGTTTGGACTAGGAAAGGCTGCAGATGTATCACAGTCAGTTTCGCCACTTCGACACTTTGACTGTCCAATGAGCACGTACAGCCTTTGTGTCGCACGATGACATCATGCAACCTACAAATACACACTATTAAGATCCAGACCCGGGATTCAGACACAGCCAGAAAGAGTAGAGTAGAGTCAGCCCTCTCTCAGGGAGCAACATCAACCACTTCTGACCTCACAAATGCCAACAAAAATCCCCACAACAGCTTGCAGTTTCACTTCCTGTTGCAGAGGTCGCAATACTTTTTGTTCACATGATGAGCTTTGATGATTTAGCCACAGTGGTTTTGTACGCAGGGAACACAGTATTCCCCCCTAATGGGAATTGAAACGCACTGGAGGGGAAAATCATTTCATCACTCCTTGTGTGAGCACAGGGAGTGAACATCGACTAATGTGTGTGTGTGTGTGTGTGTGAGACAGAGTGGATAAATAATTAGCTGTATTTAGATCGAACTTTGAGGTGAGGAGACACAGTGATGTGATATTGAAGGTCTGGTATGAATGCTGTTGACCGCACTGCCCTGCACACAGGCGGCGGGGGGGGGCTCTGTCATATGACATACTGATACAAAAATGTTATTGATCTGGATGGAAAGCCCTGATAAGTTGTTTATTAACTTGAAGTGTGACTTGATGGCGGGTTTGTTACAAATTGATTTTTGACCTTAGCAGCACTTCCTTACTCCCTCAATAATAAAAATGTATATTAGAAATGTGTAAATAATATGATAAATCAGGTCTATAGACAATAAAAAGATGTAATTGTGTTTACAACTCCATTCTAGTAACCTAGTAACCGAGACCTTTATACCGTCTTTTCCATTGTCTTTTTGTAGTGGCAAGCTAAAAATGAACATAAATAGCTGCACATTTGCTTAAGGGGTTGATGTGGCACAAAACAATAAGTAACTAGCTATACTATACTATAACTAGCTAGCACTCGGGGCGGCGCCATCTTGAAACATGTGACCTCCACATCTAATCCAGTCTATATCGATATGCTTGTTTTTGATATCGTGCTCAACAGTAATATCATCAATTCATTCATTTTCTACCGCTTATCCTCAGGGGTCACGGACATGTTGGAGCCTATCCCAGCTGACTAGACAAACAACCATTCACATTCACATTCATACCTAGCATGTTTTTGGAATGTGGGAGGAAGCCGGAGTCCCCGGAGAAATCCTACTCATGCACGGGGAAAACATGCAAACTCCACACAGAAATGGCCAAGGGTGGAATTGAACTCGGGTCTCCTAGCTGTGAGGCCTGTGTCCTAACCACTTTTCCACCGTGCAGCCCAACAGAAAAATCATTAATTCATTTTCTACCGCTTATCCTCAGGGGTCACAGACATGCTGGAGCCTATCCCAGCTGTCTTTGGGCGAGAGGCGGGGTACACCCTGGACTGGTGGCCAGCCAATCACAGGGCACATATAGACAAACAACCATTCACACTCACATTCATACCTAGCATGTTTTTGGAATGTGGGAGTAAGCCGGAGTTCCCGGAGAAATCTTACTCATGCACGGGGAGAACATGCAAACTCCACACAGAAATGGCCGAGGGTGGAATTGAACTCGAGTCTCCTGGCTGTGAGGCCTGTGTCCTAACCACTTTTCCACCGTGCAGCCCAACAGAAAAATCAATATTAAAAAAAAATAATCAATATATCACCTAACCCTAGTATGGTCAAACAAAGTTTGATTTGGTCAGAAAAAAGCTTTAAAAAAAAGCGTTATGGCTAGTGAGTGATGATTTTGATTATTATTACAGAGGAAAAAAATTACAGTAATTGAACCTGAAATCATACTAAAAAGATATGAATTCAATACATTCAACCAAGGACAGAGTCAGTTGTTTTTTTTAACGTTGGAAAATCCACTTAAAAATTCAAAAATCTCTTCCTAGTTGCATCCATTGAGATTAATTACAGTCACTGAGGCTCTCACTGCTCTTCAGACCCTTTCTGCATGCAAAGTAAGGAAAAGTGAGGAAAAAAAAAAAGAGAGAAATTGTACGAGACAGAGCGAGAGTGTTACAGACAGTGGTTGCCATGCCAACAGCCTTATAAAGTGGTAATTCTACCTCGCCTTCTGTGCACTGATTTAATCAGCTTTACCCAGCCAGCCATAAATCATCATCAGGCTGAGTTAGGAAACACCTCCAACGGCACCATTCACATCAGCGCTTCGGAGGAAAGAGACATTTGTTGTTCACGTTTCGACCCTTCAGTCACAATTCAACTTCATGCAGCGTATGTGTAATGCTAGCATGTAGCATTAGTATCGGACTTTTTCAGGACCATAACTTTTCAGCTACTTCCGCTCAATGAACTGCGGTCCAGGTCCATGCCTGACTGTTTTGCAGGAATTATGTTATTCACTTATATTTAGACAAAAATAATGACTCATTTTCAGTGGATAGTCTACACACTGACTACTCTAAATTCCACAAAAAGGTTAATATTGAAATTTGACAAGATATACTGTAATAGAAATTCTTACTGAAATGCATGGGTGAGTAGTTTTGTTGTATTTTAGTTTTATTCAACAGTGATTAATACATTTTTTTTACACTTGTTACATAAAAATGCCATACAGGATACACTTAGTAAAGGTTACAGTCATACTGTATGGACGAGGTGGGTGTGAGGCTTTACGTTTCCCATCAATGTCTTCTTCCCTCTTGACCGTCGTATGCATTGGTACTTAATAGTTGAGGGACACGCTCATTTCACAGGTCAATTCATTTTAATCACCGTGTGTCAATGTCATCTCACTTCAAAACATTATGGATGAACACCTTGTGAAAATCTCATTAATCCCCCCCACACACACACACACTTCTCAATCTGCTTAACAGCAGGGCTCAATGGCGCTAACTCAGTCATTTTTTTTATGTTGGTAAATAAACTCCACAGTTTGAGTCAAGTTATTGAGTATTTAAAATATTTTTTTTATTGTATTTTAAATTCTATCTATATTTTAATTTTTAATTAACTAATTTAAAATAAAATACTTTTCATTATATTTTTTAATTATATTTTTTAATAAATATTGGCACATATTTGTATATTTTTAGGTATACCTTTTGAGTGTTAACTTACTGTGTGATGAGTTTAGTGTTCTTTGTGTGATTACGCTATGAGTCAGATTATGGATGAACACCTTGTGAAAATCTCATTAACCCCCCTCCCACCCCCCAACCCACACACACACGCTTCTCAATCTACTCTGCTTAACAGCAGGGCCCAATGGCGCTAACTCAGTCATTTTGTTTTTTTTTTACGTTGGTAAATAAACTCCACAGTTTGAGTCAAGTTATTGAGTATTTACAATATTTTTTAATTATATTTTAAATTTTAATTATATTTAATTTTTTAATTTAAATAATTTCATTTTTTTTAATAATATTAAAATTTTTAATTAATTTATTTAAAATAAAAATACTTTTAATTATATATTTTGATAAATATTAAAACACATATTTGTATATTTTTAGGTATACCTTTTCAGTGTTAACTTGCTGTGTGATGAGTTTAGTGTTCTTTGTGTGATTACGCTATGAGTCAGATTATGGATGAACACCTTGTGAAAATATCATTAATCTCCACAGTTTGAGTCAAGTTATTGAGTATTTAAAATATTTTTTAATTATATTTTAAATTTTAATTAAATAATTTAAAATAAAAATACTTTTAGTTATATTTTTTTAATAAATATTGGCACATATTTTAATATTTTTAGGTATACCTTTTCAATGTTAACTTGCTGTGTGATGAGTTTAGTGTTCTTTGTGAGATAACGCCATGAGTCAGATTATTATTTTGAGGAATAACATCCTGGATCTTCCCAATATTTTTCACAGCAAAGATCCAAATCTTATTTTGCCTTAAATTACACTAAACCGCTATGAATATCATACGAATATAAAATGCAATAAAAACCTGCACATCACTCTAAACTGTTGCTTCTCAAATAGTGAGACAGGCCCCCTGAGGGGGCGTGGTAAACTGTCAGGGGGTCATGATGCAGGGAGGACTTTGAAGTGCAGACCCGCTAACATAGTCTGCATGCGATTTGAATACGCTATGTATGCTTCACTGCTCTCCGTTTTGTTGCATTCTGCTGCTTTGAGTTCCCAGTTCAGTCTGTACAGTACAGATACATAAATATATATTATCGGTTTTCTGAAATTGAGGTTTGGAAGGACGAAAATATTTGTCTCCCCTATTTTTAAATAAAGGTTTTACTGTACAAACAATGAATGAACACAACAAGCTTATTTTTAAATATGTATTTTACAGTGATTTTTGGGAAGCGGACATTTTTCATGTCAAAATGAGTGAAGCCATTTAAAGAACTTCTGTAGGAAGACGCCCTCGGTTCTCTTTAGCATTCAGCTGCTTACCGATTCTCTGTCAACATTTGACTCCACAGGCGGTGCGCATCAGACACATCAGATAAAGGCGGAGGCCAAGCAGCCTGTGGCTCGACAATGCGGCTCCGGGCGGAAAGAGAGACAGGATGACAGGCCCACACGGGAAGGCCTGCGACCCTCTTTTTACACCTTGAGTTAAGACCTCCGCTGATGCTGTAATCTTTGACCTCGGGGCCATGTCTACTGTCAGCGACACTCGTATAGGAAGTACACAGACAAAAAACCTGACATGTAGTTAACCCTTAGTGATAATTTAGTTTTACTTGAACAGTTTATACACATATATCTAATTGTTTTGATGAGTGTGAACGTTATTTTCAGTTGCTGCCGTCTCCTTTTTATTGCAGTGCCTTCTTAAGTTTTGCTGCAGTTGTAAGCTGGACCGTCTGCCTCCATCTTCCAGCATCTGTAAGTTATTTTGACTATTTCAGTACTTTCTGGCTTTGGCTTCTTTGTTGGTATTTTTGCATTTTGTCATTCATTTTCCCACTGACGTTTCTGTCGTTCTGTCGGCTCTTTTTCTATTTTACTCTTTTTTTTTTTTAGTTTATAATGATGAGCCAATTCAAAAAACAATACAAGCAATTGATGTTTGCTAAATACAAGGATGAAGAGTCTTGAACCAGTCATGATGTGCTATATATATCACTATATTGACACTTACTATGGTACCCATTATGTCATTGGATGCTCATATTACCCCCTACTTCGGTATGTGACAAAAAATAAAAAATTAAATAAAAATGAATAAACTAAATTGCTTTTTTATTATATTAGGAAAGCAGGAAGTGAACAAATGTAACAGTTACTGAAATTTCAATCACCTTGTCTTCGGTATGTGACAAAAAAATAAAAATACAAATACAAAATAATTACAAAAAAAACCTTTTACAATCATTAACTGTTACATTTGTTCACTTCCTGCTTTCCTAATATAGTTTAAGGTTTTTTTTGTTTGTTTTTTAAATGTTGTTTTTGTCATGTAATTGTGAGTTAACTGTGGACAAAATGTGATTAATTTTCATTTCAACAGCATTCTCTCTCTCTAGTGTGACTAGGGTTTTAGCTAGCATTACAGCATTTAAGTAACATAAGTTACTATGGTACCCATTATGTCATTGTATGGTCATATTACCTTGTACTTCGGTATGTGACAAAAAATAAAACATTAAATAAAATAAAAATAATAAAAAATTAAATTAATTTTATTTTTTTTATTATATTAGGAAAGCAGGAAGTGAACAAATGTAACAGTTACTGATTGTAAAAGTACCAGATGGAGGGGTAGGATTTAATAAGCTTTGTTTCTTCCTACTCCTTTTGGACATGTGGAACTGTGAACTGATTATGTGATGCATTCAATTGTAATCTGATGCATGCTCAAATGAAATTAAACCATTACTATTATCATAAATATTGCCATACAATCACTTTTCTTTTGTTATGGGGTCCAATTTCTGGTGTAACCGCCGGTTTTCCCCCCACAATGTATCATGGTATCATCTATCGTAGTACTTTTCATTTATTTTGATAATAGAAGCCGAACATATACCAACATATCAGCATAACATAACATCACATCACAAAATATGACATTAAAACAACATTACATCACATGAGAAGACATACTGAAACCTAACATGGGAAGAGTGTCGGCCTTTCCAATCCTATACTGTGAATGTAAAGTAGACTTCTATTATGCATGGCGGTAAAAAGATGAATTAATTAGCCGTTAATACACCTACATCATATCTGTTTCACTGGTGTCAAAGTGTATGTGTGTGTTTTGCACCACAGCTATTATCTTCATAATAGGGATCAAATTAATTTGCTTTCATGTCCACTATCTCTGACAGGCACTCTCCACCTTGTCTCGACGCAAGCCCGCTTCTCCACTGTGTATGTCCGTCCTTTAATAAGCTTTATCACACGTATGTACAAGAAGACCTTGTAAAGTCAATCCACAAATGCAAGATAGCTATAGAAAATAATCTAGACAGGTAAAATGTCTTCCTTGTGTTTTTTATAACACAATTTCACTGTCTAAGGTATGTTTTTATCAGTGCCATCTATTTAATAATCCTCATTAGGGCTGCAGGGGTTTGTTTGTTTCACCTAACATGAATGTTTTTGAAACATGGGAGGCGTTCAGGTACACTTGTAATTTTTAGTGTTGGGCGCTAATTGTTTTTAATTTTTATTCACGTACCCCCTAAGGCAATTGACGTACCCCAGTTTGGGAACCACTGGTCTACAGCAAATATAAACAAAATGACCTCACTGTTCCAATACTTCTATAGGGCACTGTAAGCTAATTTAGTTGAGTATAAAATTATACACATGCCCAAAAACGACAGTATTATGAATGTTTTAAAAAGTAATTAATTAAACATACAATTAAATGCTTCAATTCTGTCATTGATATTTTTTTTCATTGTATTATTTTTTTATACTCTCTTCTCATATTATTTTAATAACGTAATCGTCTATCGGTGGCTAAAGGAGCTTGTCGGACTTTACGACAGTATCTCCGCTTAACGACACAGTTCCTGTTTACGACATTCCCGTACGGCTGAATGTTAGCAGCTTAAACATCGTTGTAAGCGTGCAATTAAAGTACAATTTCTTTTCCTATACTTTGACGTATTCAAAACAGAGAATATGGATGTCGGGGAGCTGTTAAATTACCAGGTACGGATTTATATCTCTCCTCGACACGTTTGTTTTGATAACTTTGTGTTGCTAACACTTCCATAGAGTGTCCATTGGACTGCAAGCATGTCATTTCTACTAGTTGTAGTTTTTATGTTAGTGTCCGTGTGTAAATTGTTTACGGTGCTCTTTTTTTTAGCACACAGGACAAAATACGACGATTTATTTATATATGATTTGTTTACAACTGTTTGCTTCGAGGCATGGCTAACATGCTCGCTCAAATTAGCTTAGACTGCTGTAAAGGAGAGCATGGGTTGTTGTATCTTTACACCCTTGATTTATAGCAAGAGCCTAGTGTATTATATGTCTCCATGCAGCTTTATTATTGTATTTTCTAACTTCATTACATGGTAATCTCATAGTGTCTATTAATGTGACTCCATGTTTGAACACGTAGCCTGACAGAGGAGCAACGCGTTCCAGAGAGGAGGATGGAGGAGAGGAGGACATGAGAAGTGCAAAGCAGCAGAAGTTGCAAAGTGCCAGACACAGAGATGGGCCAGGAACGGGTGCAGAAGGAGGTGCCGACATGAGGGATGGCGACGACTCTACGGCGGATCGCAAGAAGATCCTGGAGAAACTGATGGATCAGGATGAAGATGACCCTGAGGTAAGTGGAACTGTTTTATCGAGAGTGGAAGCTGAGACCGAAATGTTCATATTTTCGAAGTTAATGGAGAATAAAGGTTATCGTACATTTTAGGTCCATTTTGAAATTTCACCCCAAAACCAAATGCACGGTGGACGAGTGGTTAGAGTGCAGACCTCACAGCTAGGAGACCCAACTTCAATCCCACTCTCGGCCATCTCTGTGTGGAGTTTGCATGTTCTCCCCGTGCATACGGGTACTCCGGTTCCCTCCCACATTCCAAAAACATGCTAGGTTAATTGGCGACTCCAAATTGTCCATAGGTATGAATGTGAGTGTGAATGGTTGTTTGTCTTTATGTGCCCTGTGATTGGCTGGCGACCAGTCCAGGGTGTACCCCGCTTCTCCCAGGCGCTGTTGGTATCTTCCTCCTCACCTACACACAATAAACCGCACAGAAAACTTTCTTGATCTTCTAGAATCTGCACCTTTTTCAGCTGTATTTCCCCTGATTTAATTTAATCCACCCACGTTCTGCCTCCAAGCACGCCCATTTCACTGTGATTGGTCACACTCCCAAGCGCTCTTAAGTACTGTACTTCCGGACTACAGCCGTATAGTACAGAAGTTGATAATAAACGAATAAAGCCTTTGTAGAGCTAACTGAAAAGCGGTGAGGAGCTGCTGGCTGATGAGCCAAAGTTTCAGATAATGACGTTGGCACATTTGGAAGTGAACCCTGAAAGAAATTTGGGATGGCTTGAAACGCTCGGTTTCAGAGGGCGTTGCAAATATGTTCCTTTGTGATGTCACAGAGGAGCGGGCTTCCTTATGGGCATGGCGATACATGGTCTGCTTCTCCGTTTACATGCTAGAAAGGCCACATTTGTTTACAACTCCTAACAACGCCAATGAAATGCAGCGGAATAGGTGCAGATTCTGGAAGATCTATAAAGCTTTGTGTGATGCTAGCTATGTAGCGTATGTAGTGTAGTGGAGCAATTAGAAAAATGAGAAAGGAAAAGAAAAAAATGAGAAAGAAGTTTTGGTGGTATTTTAAACAAAATAAAATTTTAAATAAAATAAATTAAATGTACGTCAGGATACTGCAACTATTACATGTTATCATTAGTGTATGTGTTAATGCATGATCACAGCATGTAGTATATCAAACCATGCAAAGTTCATTCATTTTCTATCGCATATCCTCAAAAGGGTCGCGGGGGTGCTGGAGCCTATCCCAGCTGTTTTTGGTCGAGAGGCGGGGTACACCCAAAATCACAGGGCACATATAGACAAACAACCAGTCCCACTCACATTCATACCTATGGACAATTTGGAGTCGCCAATTAACCTAGCATGTTTTTGGAATGTGGGAGGAAGCCGGAGAAAACCCACGCATTAAAAAACTTAAACTATATTAGGAAAGCAGGAAGTGAACAAATGTAACAGTTACTGATTGTAAAAGTACCAGATGGAGGGGTAGGATTTAATAAGCTTTGCTTCTTCCAACCAGAGATGGCGGAGAGTGGAATTGAACTCGGGTTTCCTAGCTGTGAGGCCTGCACGCTAACCACCTGTTAGCTGTGCAGCCCGCACCATGCAAAGTTGTTTTTTTTTTGTGTATGGTGTAGGTGTATTCCAATGACAGTATTGTAAGCTAGCTGAAAAGCTAGCTGAAATTAATTAATTAAATTTGTGAAACAAAAAAGGGAAAAAAAATATGTGTTCAAGGATTGTGAATGATGGGCAAAATTCCAAGAAAGTGCAGCTCCCCTTTAATGTCAGATTACATGAAATGTGACTTTCCTAGCCTGTCATTATGGGCCCACCACCACGCTATATAGGCTTTTAAGCCATCAAGGAAGCCAGACTCATCCCCTTTTTCCTGATAGTGCACAGACTCCACTCACATAATTAGGGTGCCTTTTGTGCTGCAGCCATGTGTCTTCGACTCGTCTTGTTCTTTTTCCATCTTTTTCCCTCCTGTATCAAACAGGCAGAGCCGGTGGATGAGAGCTCGGTGAAGAAAATGATCCTGACCTTTGAGAAACGATCCTACAAAAACCAGGAACTCAGGATTAAGTTTCCAGACAACCCAGAGAAGTAAGCCCGCTAATTTTTCAGCTGAGTTATATTTTTAAAGGCCCAGCTCAGTTGGTCTTTCTGTTCAGGTTCATGGAGTCAGAACTGGATCTGAACGACATCATACAGGAGATGCACGTGATTGCCACCATGCCAGACCTGTATCATCTGCTGGTGGAGCTCAACTCTGTTCACTCGCTCATGGGCCTCCTCAGTCACGAAAACACTGATATCCTTTTTCTCATAGACTATTTTAAATCTCATGAGAATACTCTGCAATGAGCTAACAATGAGGAACACTTAACACCACTTGAAACTGTGATTCCGTTGGGATTTGTGTACAAATGCTGTTATGTTACTTTAATGCTCTAATGCTAGCTAAAACCCGAGTCAAACTAGAGAGAGAGAGAACGAGCCGGAATGCTGTTGAAATGAAAATTCTCAATTTGATCGCAGTTAATCGCATTTTGTCCACAGTTAACTCACAATTACTTGACATAAAATAAAATAAAATAAAAAAAACAAAAAAAAATATACTAGGAAAGCAGGAAGTGAACAAATGTAACCATTATGTCATTGTATGGTCATATCACCTCGTACTTCGGTACGTGACAGAAAATAAAACAAAACAAAATAAAATAAAAAAAAATAAATTAAATTAAAAAATAACAATAAAAAAAAATTATATTAGGAAAGCAGGAAGTGAACAAATGCAACAGTTACTGATTATAAAAGTACCAGATGGAGGGGTAGGATTTAATAAGCTTTGCTTCTTCCTACTCCTTTTGGACATGTGGAACTGTGAACTAATAATACCAAATATCATAATGCCATTATCATTACAATTAATCGCAGATAGAAATGCGTTTTTACAAAATCTCTTTGTGTTAAACGATTCAGTGTGCAACTACAACAATAATTACATCAAATTTTATGTAAAAGGATATCCATTTTGAAACTGTGGGCCATTATTTACAAAACAATACAGTCAGCATATTTTTGTATGACTATTTTTCTGTATAAAACTTATTAAATTATTATTATTTATTCAAAATTATTAAAATTATTTGTACAAATTACTGTTTACGCTGTACATTGTTCATATTTGATGTCATCTATTTATTCTCCACATTATTATTTATTATTTAATATTATACAGGAGCCAGGCAACAACATTTCATTGGCAATTTCACTGCTGTGTTATTGTGCAATGAAAATATTATTAGCTCTTAAACTCACCCACAAATTAATTAATTATTCATTAATTCATTCATTTTTTACCGCTTTTTTTCCTCACGAGGGTCGCGGGGGTGCTGGAGCCTATCCCAGCTGTCTTCGGGCGAGAGGCGGGGTACACCCTGGACTGGTCGCCAGCCAATCACAGGGCACATATAGACAAACAACCATTCACACTCACATTCATACCTATGGACAATTTGGAGTCTCCAATTAATTAACCTAGCATGTTTTTGGAATGTGGGAGGAAACCGGAATACCCGGAGAAAATGCACGGGGGAGAACATGCAAACTCCACACAGACATGGCCGAGGGTGGAATTGAACCCTGGTCTCCTAACTGTGAGGTCTGCACGCTAACCACTAGACCGCCGTGCCGCCCGAGAGTCATTATACTGTCTATAATTGACACTCTTGTTATTGTCCTGAGCCTGATCTACATGTTGCCATAGCAGTGGTGGACCTCCTCCAGGAACTGACAGACATCGACACACTCCATGAAAGCGAGGAAGGCGCCGAAGTCCTCATTGACGCTCTGGTGAGTGAGCGTAGGCTCTCGTATGACACCGTGTGGTGTCAGGATTTGGCGTTCTGGTGTCTGGCATCCAAAAGTAGGCACAGCTGTTGTTTTGTTCAAGCGTCTATTGGAAGACTTGGAGGACATCACCAGTGTGCCATCTTGGATTCTTGGCTTCTGGTTGCTTCTGGTTGTTGGTGGGCCAAAAGCCCTTGGGGCAGATGTTTGCTTATTATTATACAGTGGAAGACATTTAAGTTGATCCTGCTTATATAGCTGTAAAATCCATATTGGGATATGCATTGCAGCGTCTCAAAATGATATATAATTACAATATATTGTATGGCGTATAAATTATAATAGAACCATTTCAAAACAGGTTACAAAGGCTCTTGTATACGTATTTAGTAGTCATCCTTGTATTGTATTATTCCTGACTCTTATTAATCTACTTTATAGTTTCCTGTTCATCGCTGGTTACTGTCCATTGTAATGCGGTTCCAATGCGGTAACGCCTGAGAAAGTTTACTCCGCACTTATTTTTCTGTCGCTACTTCTATTGTGATGCGTTCGCCTCGCTGTTGCCCCCCGCAGAGCAGAGAAAGTACTGCATCAGTGAGCACTTGTGTAGTAATAAGGAATGGTTTATTTACATTGTTGAGGTTGTGTTTGATGGGCCAAATGAAAATCCGCCAATTGATGTTCCTGTCTGTTCTACTGTATACGAATTTGCATTGGAAATTGTTAATTTGCATTGACATTGGAATGAAAGTACACGCTATTTTTTTACTTTTTCATCTGTAGTTGGAGGGCCAGGTGGTTGCTTTACTGGTGCAAAATATGGAGCGGCTGGATGAGCAGGTTAAAGAGGAAGCGGACGGTGTCTTCAACACACTGGGTAAGGCGATACACAGAACTCTCATATCAACACTTGACCAATGACCTCCAAATTATTCATTCATTCATTCATTAATTTTCTACCGCTTATCCTCACAAGGGTCGCGGGGGTGCTGGAGCCTATCCCAGTTGTCCGGGGTACACCGCGCCAGCCAATCACAGGGCACATATAGACAAACAACCATTCACACTCACATTCATACCTATGGACAATTTGGAGTCGCCAATTAACCTAGCATGTTTTTGGAATGTGGGAGGAAACCGGAGTACCCGCAGAAAACCCACGCGTGCACGGGGAGAACATGCAAACTCCACACAGAGATGGCGGGGAGTGGATTTGAACCCTGGTCTCTTAGCTGTCAGGTCTGCGCGCGAACCACTCGACCGCCATGCAGCCACCTCTAAATTAAATCATTTAAAATGAATCACAATACATTACAGGGGAACCTCTGAGGTAGCAGTCCGGTTTGCTTTATTTGCCAGCATTTTTAAGGTAGCAATTTATTTCAAAATATACCATTATGATCTATTGATAATTTTTACATTTTTACATTTTTTACATTACATTACGTTAGTCTACAAAAATACTGTTCTGCTGTTGGATAAGTCAGGGACTGTATACTCTGCATTTTTTCCACAGCTAATAGAATGTAAACATTTGAGCAGGATCTTGAGACATAATTAAATTTATTTGTTTTTTTTATGTTTTTTTTTTGTACATTTTAAGCTGGATGTTGAAGCTTTATTTATACAAATGCTACACAGTTTTTACAGAGGAAAGTTTGTGATTTAATGGAATAAAAATGTATTTAGTAAGTGCATATATTGCTGATGTAATTCAGTTTTTCCAGGAAATAATCTTTAACTACAAGAAAAACAAAAAAAATATCGCCTTGTTAACAGTATCGTGATATATCGTATCATGAGCCTAGTATCGTGATACGTATCATATCGCCAGATTCTTGCCAATAATAATAATAATTTGGAAAGTCCTTGTCTTTGCGTTTAGCTAGGCGTGACTCAAAACTTTCCTGTCTCTCAGCTCTTTTTCCATCAAATGACTCCACTGAGATGATTATTTTCTTTGCCGCCAAATTGAAGCCGAGTCATAGGAGGGCTGTTGAGATGTGTGTGTGTGTGTGTCCGTCCGTGTGCGTGCGTTTGTGTGTTTGGCTGAGGATGCATGTCGGCCGTATCACGGGAGCAGCTTCCTGTGTATAGTCTATTCAAGTGCGCACCTCTGTTTGCACATCCCTTTTGTTATGGAGGAAGCTCTCCCAGCTTCAATAAGCCTTTTGTCTGCCTTGGCTGCTCTCTGCTCTGAGCCTGCTTGTCCTCCAGGAGGCTGCCTGGCTGCTACATTTGAATACCTGATAAAAGGTCCTTTGCCTCGCCCTGCCTTTTTACACGACTTTTCCCGTCGTCCTTTTAGCTTGACTATATTTTCTGTCTCATCACGCCTAATTTTCCTCTCTCGTTTACGTTTATTTGTTCATTCAGCTCTACCTCTTCCATCCCCGCCTTGTCCTTTCCTATTCCCTTCCCTCATCACCATTCCACAGTATCGCTCTCTTGTCTGTCTCCTTCTGCGCCAGTGCGCTATGATGAAGAGATCATGTGGCAGAAGCTGCTTTCTAATGATAATTTAAGAGGAATGAATGCGCTGTTGTATTTTTCTTAATTGTTACAACAAGCCGACGGCTGTGATTGACTGTTGTATTCGTGGCACGTATACCAGAGGAAACGCATTGTCCTCCAACTGACTTCGCCTGTTGCAACCGAGGGCTGTCGTTTTTTTTTTTTGACAGCCTGAGATACAGTGAAGAAAATAAGTATTTGAACACCCTGCTATTTTGCTATTTCTCCCACTTAGAAATCATGGAGGGGTCTGAAATTTTCATCGTAGGTACATGTCCACTGTGAGAGAGATAAACTAAAAAGAAAAATCCAGAAATCACAATGCATGATTTTTTAACAATTTATTTGTGTGATACAGCTGCTAATAAGTATTTGAACACCTGAGAAAATGAATGTTAATATTTGGTACAGTAGCCTTTGTTTGCTATTACAGAGGTCAAACGTTTCCTGTAGTTTTTCACCAGGTTTGCACACACTGCAGGAGGGATCTTGGCCCACTCCTCCACACAGATCTTCTCTAGATCAGTCAGGTTTCTGGGCTGTCGCTGAGAAACACGGAGTTTGAGCTCCCTCCAAAGATTTTCGATTGGGTTCAGGTCTGGAGACTGGCTGGGCCATGCTAGAACCTTGATATGCTTCTTACGGAGCCACTCCTTGGTTTTCCTGGCTGTGTGCTTCGGGTCGTTGTCGTGTTGGAAGACCCAGCCACGACCCATCTTCAATGCTCTGACAGAGGGAAGGAGGTTGTTCCCCAAAATCTCACAATACACGGCCCCAGTCATCCTCTCTTTAATGCAGTGCACTCGTCCTGTCCCATGTGCAGAAAAACACCCCCAAAGCATGATGCTACCACCCCCATGCTTCACAGTAGGGATGGTGTTCTTCGGATTGTACTCTTCATTCTTCTTCCTCCAAACACGCTTATTGGAATTATGACCAAAAAGTTCTATTTTGGTCTCATCTGACCATAAAACTTTCTCCCATGACTCCTCTGTATCATCCAAATGGTCATATGCAAACTTAAGACGGGCCTTGACATGTGCTGGTTTAAGCAGGGGAACCTTTCGTGCCATGCATGATTTCACATCATGACGTCTTAGTGTATTACCTACAGTAACCTTGGAAACGGTGGTCCCAGCTCTTTTCAGGTCATTGACCAAGTCCTGTCGTGTAGTTCTGGGCTGATTCCTCACCTTTCTTAGAATCATTGAGACCCCACGAGGTGATATCTTGCATGGGGCTCCACTCCGATTGAGATTGACCGTCATGTTTAGCTTCTTCCATTTTCTAATGATAGCTCCAACAGTGGACCTTTTTTCACCAAGCTGCTTGGTAATTGCTCCGTAGCCCTTTCCAGCCTTGTGGAGGTGTACAATTTTGTCTCTGGTGTCTTTGGACAGCTCTTTGGTCTTCGCCATGTTACAAGTTAAAGTCTTACTGATTGTATGGGGTGGACAGGTGTCTTTATGCAGCTAACGACCTCAAACAGGTGCATCTGATTCAGGATGATACATGGAGTGCAGGTGGACTTCTAATGGGCAGACTAACAGGTCTTTCAGGGTCAGAATTCTAGATGATACACAGGTGTTCAAATACTTATTTGCAGCTGTATCACACAAATAAATTGTTAAAAAATCATGCATTGTGATTTCTGGATTTTTCTTTTTAGTTTATCTCTCTCACAGTGGACATGCACCTACGATGAAAATTTCAGACCCCTCCATGATTTCTAAGTGGGAGAAATAGCAAAATAGCAGGGTGTTCAAATACTTATTTTCTTCACTGTATGTACCGTATAGGATGAATATGTTACTTTTGCACAACTCTATATTCCGAGTGTGATACTGCAAGACGGGTACATATAAGAACCAGCATCTGTGACATATTTTGTGATGTAGTCCTGGCTGATGCTATATTTCCTTTAAAGAAATAGTACCATTGGTAATGGTAATGGTTTTAATTTCATTTGAACCTACATCAGATTACAATTGAATGCATCACATAATCAGTTCACAGTTCCACATGTCCAAAAGGAGTAGGAAGAAGCAAAGCTTATTAAATCCTACCCCTCCATCTGGTACTTTTACAATCAGTAACTGTTACATTTGTTCACTTCCTGCTTTCCTAATATGATAAAAAATGTAATTAATTTTATTTTTTATTATTTTTATTTATTTTTTTTTGTCACATACCGAAGTACAAGGTAATATGACCATACAATGACATAATGGGTACCATAGTAACTTAAATGCTGTAATGCTAGCTAAAACCCTAGTCACAGTAGAGAGAGAGAATGAGCCGGAATGCTGTTGAAATCAAAATTAATCGCATTTTGTCCACAGTTAACTCACAATTACATGACAAAAATAACATTTAAAAAACAAACAAAAAAAACGTTAAACTATATTAGGAAAGCAGGAAGTGAACAAATGTAACAGTTACTGATTGTAAAAGTACCAGATGGAGGGGTAGGATTTAATAAGCTTTGCTTCTTCCTACTCCTTTTGGACATGTGGGACTGTGAACTGATTATGTGATGCATTCAATTGTAATCTGATGCATGTTCAAATGAAATTAAACCATTACCATTACTATTAATCGCATTTAATCGCAGATAGAAATGCGGTTTTACGAAATCTCTTTGTGGTAAACGATTCAGTGTGGAACTACAATGACAATTACATCAAATTTTATGTAATGGTAATGGTTTTCACTTCCTGCTTTCCATAATACAGTTTTTTATTTTTTATTTTTGAATTTTTTGTCCCGTACCGAAGTACGAGGTGATATGAGCATCCAATGACATAATGTGTACCATAGTAAGTGTCAATATAGTGATATACGTATATAGCACATCATGACTGGTTCAAGACTCTTCATCCTTGTATTTAGCAAACATCAACTGCTTGTATTGTTTCTTGAATTGGCTCATCGTTGTGCATTGTTTGACTTCCTTACTCAATCCATTCCATAGTTTGATTCCACATACTGAAATGCTATGGCTTTTTAACGTAGTCCTAGCATATAAGTGTTTCAAATGTAGTTCTTCCCTGAGATCATATTTCTCCTCTCTTGTAGAGAAGTATTGGATGACATTTTGTACTTGACATTTATGACATAAAAACAAACAGCAACAACACATCTATATACGTATGAATCAAAGTGCGTCCATTCTCAAGCGGGTGGAGTTTTAATGGCAGTTTTCCTTTTAGTTAACATTGAATTGTTCATATATGAAATGGTGTTTCTCCTTCAGCCATTATAGAAAACATGGCTGAGTTCAGACCGGGCCTGTGCACGGAAGCAGCTCAACAGGGACTCATGCAGTGGCTGCTCAAGAGAATCAAGGTAACACCGAAAAACACCATCCATCCATTTTCTACACCGCTTGCCCTCACAATGATTATGGTTAAGCTGGAGCCTATCCCAGCTGACTTTTAGACAAGAGGACTTGTCAGACCCTGTTTAACGTAAAGTCTATTTCAAGTTGTCATTTTTTCCCCCCCTGCTAGGCCAAGATGCCGTTTGACGCTAACAAGCTGTACTGCAGTGAAATTCTGGCCATCTTGCTGCAAAACAACGACAGTGAGTAAATCATCGGCGGCTCATTAATGATGTCCCATCGCTCCATGTCTTATTCATCACCACTCCTGATGATCATCCACCACCATAAATGTCCTCATGGTTTCCCTTTTTTCTTCATTTTCCTTCCACTTGCAATTTCACTGCTCTGTTATTGTGCAATGACAATAATGAAAGTCTATCTATCTAGTATCTAGTATCTAGTCTCTAGTATCTATCTATCTAGTATATATCTATCTAGTATATATCTATCTAGTATATATCTAGTATCTGTCTAGTATCTATCTATCTAGTATATATCTATCTAGTATATATCTATCTAGTATATATCTAGTATCTGTCTAGTATCTATCTAGTATCTATCTAGTATCTATCTAGTATCTATCTAGTATCCATCTATCTAGTATCCATCTATCTAGTATCTATTTATCTAGTATCCATCTATCTAGTATCTATCTAGTATCTATCTAGTATCTATCTATCTAGTATGTATCTATTTAGTATCTATCTAGTATCCATCTATCTAGTATCTATCTATCTAGTATCTATCTAGTATATATCTAGTATCTATCTATCTAGTATATATCTAGTATCTATCTATCTAGTATCTATCTAGTATCTATCTATCTAGTATCTATCTAGTATCTATCTATCTAGTATCTATCTAGTATCTATCTAGTATCTATCTATCTAGTATCTATCTATCTAGTATCTATCTAGTATCTATCTAGTATCTATCTATCTAGTATCTATCTATCTAGTATCTATCTAGTATATATCTAGTATCTATCTATCTAGTATCTATCTAGTATCCATCTATCTAGTATCTATCTATCTATCTAGTATCTATCTATCTATCTAGTATCTATCTAGTATGTATCGATTTAGTAGCTATCTATCTAGTATCTACATATCTATCTAGTATCTATCTAGTATCTATCTATCTAGTATCTATCTAGTATCCATCTATCTAGTATCTATCTAGTATCCATCTATCTAGTATCTATCTAGTATCCATCTAGTATCTATCTAGTATCCATCTAGTATCTATCTAGTATCTATCTAGTATCTATCTATCTAGTATCTATTTAGTATCTATCTATCTAGTATCTATCTAGTATCTATCTATCTAGAATCTCTCTAGTATCTATCTAGTATGTATCTATCTAGTATCTATCTAGTATCTATCTAGTATCTATCTATCTAGTATCTATCTAGTATCTATCTATCTCTGTCTCTATCTCTCTATCTATTTATCTATATCTCTCTATCTCTATCTCTCTCTCTAGCTCTCTCTATCTCTCTCGATCTCTCTATCTCTCTATGTAATTTCTCTGTATTTACATCTGTTCTTACCACGGTTAACTTGTAAAGTCTCAGGTATCAGGTCCAATGAAAGCTTCTCATTTAATAGTACAAGGCTATTCAGTTATGTCATATTTTAACATGACTCTCCTCCCTCCCTTCACTGCTTATTAATTTAAGGCAGCAAAAGGAGAAGGCCCTGCCAATGGCAATTAAGGCTCATCATTTAAACAGAGCCTATTATGCTCATTTTTCAAGCGACGCACATAATAACCCGCACAGAAAACCTTTTTGATTTTGCAGAATCTGCATCTATTCCAGTTGTATTCCATCCCAAACTTCTTTCAGGGCTCACTTCCAAATGCGGAAGCCTCATTATCTGAAACTTTGGCATCATTTAACACCAGAATAGAACATTCTAACTACATTTATAGGTCAGAAAAGTGGAAAAAGCATAATAGGTCAATTTTAAAAAGTGTCAAGTGTTTTGTTTTGCATTCTCACTCATTTTTTATGTGTTCTTCTGCAGATACGAGAGAACTGTTAGGGGAGCTGGATGGCATTGATGTGTTACTGCAGCAGTTATCTGTAAGATTAAATTTGATTTTCCATTAATAAATACTGCTTGTCTTTCGTCCCATTATTTGTGGCAAAATTTTAAATGGTAATTTTAGTATCCTCAATATGTGTGATATTATAATTTAGTAAAAAAGCCAACATCATGCGGTTCTCAGTGATGTGTACCAACCTTTTTTAGGTGTTCAAACGTCACAACCCGTCCACAGCTGAGGAGCAGGAGATGATGGAGAACCTCTTTGACTCGCTGTGCTCCTGCCTCATGCTGTCTGCCAACCGGGACCGTTTCCTAAAGGGGGAGGGTCTTCAACTGATGAATCTCATGCTTAGGTGAGTGAACATATGGCATCCGACAGTAACGGTATGATACTTTCACTACCATGCTACATGTTATACAAAGTACAACCCCTGATTCTGCCTAAAATGGCGGGTTCAAATCAAAAAGACCAACTTTTCGTTTTTTTTTTTTTTTTTTGCTTTTCTGTGCTTTCTGATAATACAAAAACACCTCAAAAGACTTAGCTAAGAGTGTATGTAGAGTCTTGAACCAGTCATGATGTGCTATATATATCACTATATTGACACTTACTATGGTACACATTATGTCATTGGATGCTCATATCACCTCCTACTTTGGTACGTGACAAAAAAAATTAAATAAAACTAAATAAAATAAAATAAAAATTTATAAAATATTAAAATAAATAAAAAAACAATTAAAAATTATATTAAGAAAGCAGGAAGTGAACATATATATATATATATATATATATATAAATTTATATATACAGTAAACCTCGGATATATCGGATTCAATTGTTCCCACTGGTTTTGTCCGATATAAGCGAAATCCGTTATATGCGTATACCGGAAAATGTCCGTTTTACGCATATTTAGGTTGAATATCGATTAAGATATGCCTTTATTCGTCCCTTAGTGGGGAAATTTGTATTGCACAACAGCAAGAGTACAGAGTCGGTTAAGCAGTACAAAATACACAATATAGAAAAATAAACAATATAAACAACCCAAGTATTAACAAAATCAACAGTTTTTCCCAGAGTTATATACAATACAGTATGTAGATAACATGAAACGAGATGAGATATACAGTAAACCTCGGATATATCGGATTCAATTGTTCCCACTGGTTTTGTCCGATATAAGCGAAATCCGTTATATGCGTATACCGGAAAATGTCCGTTTTACGCATATATCGGATTTATATCCGGTATATGCGTAAATCGGATTTTATCTGTTATAAAAAGGCACTTCCTTGACTTTCCAATGTACCTGGACGCGCAGGCAACGCTGCAAACGCTGCAAATGACGTCGTATAGCGGCCTGTCACGATTCGGCGAATCGGAGCGCCACGATGCGGCCATCCGATATATGCGAGGGAAATTTAATGGAAATGCATTGGAACGGGACTGGAGATTTTGTCCGAAATAGGCGAAATCCGTTATAAAAATCCGATATAAGCAATGAATTTTTATTGGAAATGCATTACAGAAAAATTGGTTCTTTTTTATCTGTCCGTTGTGAGCGAATTTCCGATATATCCGAGTCCGATATATCTCAGGTTTACTGTATATACATTTTTATATCACTACTTCGGTACGTGACAAAAAATAAAAAATTAAATAAAATAAAAATAATGAAAATTAATAAAATATATATTTTTTGTATTATATTAGGAAAGCAGGAAGTGAACAAATGTAACAGTTACTGATTGTAAAAGTACCAGATGGAGGGGTAGGATTTAATAAGCTTTGCTTCTTCCTACTCCTTTTGGACACGTGGAACTGTGAACTGATTATGTGATGCATTCAATTGTAATCTGATGCATGTTCAAATGAAATTAAACCATTACCATGTAACTGGAAACACTTATTTTGCCTGGAAAGCCTTATGCAAGAAACTCCAAAAAACAATGCCCCATTTACATATCATGTGACTTGCATATATACCAATCTACAGTGTTTATTATTGTGTGAATGCTATTGCCGTCGGCCATTTTCATCATCTATTTAATGCACCTTATTGCAGAACAGTTCAGAGATCAATCCTCAAGTCGAGGTTACTGACTATAAAAGTATATTGATTGTTGTCTGGTCAGTTGTTAGATATCCTCAACATCAACCCACAGTCAATCGTTGTGATCATAACTGTATGCTTGTTGACACCAGGAGGTTTTGAGTCAGCTGTCTTGCCAGTGAATAGGCCACTTTCCCACGGGAAAGTGTGCTTTATATCACTCCACCCCTGGCCTCGCCGACCGTCCATCATAGCTAATGTTTCTGTCTGCAGAACCATACTCAACTGCCTGAAATATGTCTCCCTACTCCGAGATAAATACTGCCATCTGTCATTTGTGGCAACACTGGAAGACAAACGGCTACATTTCCTGAGAGGGAGTACGCAATGCAAAGGGAAACAGTGAGCTTGCGTAGCTTAGTGGTATTATGATGGAAATGACATGTTTTTGTTTACTGTTGAGAATTGAAATGTCCACGTTTTTATTCTTAACCAGGTTGATTTCTTTTTATCATTACCTTGAAATATACAGAAATGTACACTATGTACATCTGTGCAACACTTTGTTTTTATATTCAGTATAGTTAATCCAGACCCCATTCACTGTGCAATATATGATCAAGCTCTAAGTGCAATATTAAGGCTCTAAGTGCAATATATTAAGTTCTAAGTGAAGTATTTCTATAATGCCTCATATTAACTCACTAGCAAGATCTCATAGTGTATAGACTGGTCATGTAATGGTAATGGTTTAATTTCATTTGAACATGCATCAGATTACAATTGAATGCATCCCATAATCAGTTCACAGTTCCACATGTCCAAAAGGAAGAAGCAAAGCTTATTAAATCCTACCCCTCCATCTGGTACTTTTACAATCAGTAACTGTTACATTTGTTCACTTCCTGCTTTCCTAATATAATTTAAAAAATATTTTATTAATTTTTATTTTTTTTATTTTATTTTATTTTTTTATTATTACGAGGTGATATGACCATACAATGACATAATGGCTAAATTTGATGTAATTGTCATTGTAGTTCCACACTGAATCGTTTACCACAAAGAGATTTCGTAAAACCGCATTTCTATCTGCGATTAAATGCGATTAATTGTAATGGTAATGGTTTTATTTCATTTGAACATGCATCAGATTACAATTGAATGCATCACATAATCAGTTCACAGTTCCACATGTCCAAAAGGAGTAGGAAGAAGCAAACCTTATTAAATCCTACCCCTCCATCTGGTACTTTTACAATCAGTAACTGGTACATTTGTTTACTTCCTGCTTTCCTAGTATAATTTAATTTGGTTGGTTTTTTTTTTGTTTTTTTTTAACTTTATTTTACTTTTATTAAATTTTTTTGTCCCGTACCGAAGTAGGAGGTGATATGAGCATCCAATGACATAATGGGTACCATAGTAAGTGTCAATATAGTGATATATATAGCACATCATGACTGGTTCAAGACTCTTCATCCTTGTATTTAGCAAACATCAACTGCTTGTATTGTTTCTTGAATTGGCTCATCGTTGTGCATTGTTTGACTTCCTTACTCAATCCATTCCATAGTTTGATTCCACATACTGAAATGCTATGGCTTTTTAACGTAGTCCTAGCATATAAGTGTTTCAAATGTAGTTCTTCCCTGAGATCATATTTCTTCTCTCTTGTAGAGAAGTATTGGATGACATTTTTAGGGAATTGGTTATTTTTAGCCTTATGCATTATTTTAGCTGTTTGAAGATGAACTATATCAGCAAGTTGAAGTATTTGTGATTTTAGAAATAAGGAGTTAGTATTTTCTCTGTAGGCGGCATTATGAATTATCCTTACTGACCTTTTTTTGCAGTACATTTAGCGAGTGAAGATTGCTTTTATAGTTATTAGCCCATATTTCCACACAAATAAGTAAGATATGGTAGAACCAGAGAGCAATAAAGAGTGTGGAGTGATTTCTGATTGAGAACAAATTTTGCTTTGTTCAATATTGAAATATTTCTGGCCACCTTATGTTGTATATTTGTAATATGAGGTTTCCAGCTCATATTTTCTATCTATTGTGATCCCCAGAAATGTGTTTTTCTTCACCCTTTCAATGTCTACACTGTCTATTTGTATTTGCTGGTACGTGTCCTTTCTGCTGTTACCAAACAGCATGATTTTAGTTTTACTTATATATAACTCTGGGTAGAATTGTTGATCTGTTAATACTTGGGTTGTTTATATTGTTTATTTTTATATATTGTGTATTTTGTACTGCTTAACTGATTCTTTACTGATTCTTATCTTATTTCCTGTAGTTTGCACATTTTTAATCAGCAATGTGTCGATTTTGATGACAAATAGCACTGTTCTGACATTTTTTATTTGACAACACAGGGAAAAGAAGATGTCTCGGACCAGTGCTCTCAAGGTCTTGGATCATGGTATGATTGGAGCGGAGGGAGCGGATAACTGCCATAAGTTTGTGGACATCCTTGGTTTGCGAACCATTTTTCCGCTTTTCATGAAAACCCCCAAGAAGATGAGAAGCTCCGGGGCTTCAGAGAAAGAGCATGAAGGTCAGTCGTTAATTAGAGCAAGACCAGTACTACACCTTTTCACACTACTGTATGTACAAATAGAGGAACACCCAAAAATGAGTAGACTTCTCCACTGTTTTATTACAGACGGTACATCTTTTCAAAGCAAAACAATAACAATTAAGCTTGGATATACTTTAGTCAGTGTTTAGTCAATATACAGCGAAAAGACTATATAATTTCTATATATATATTTGTTTACATTGAGAAGTACTGTATTAGCATACATTTTTTTGCCATGTGAGGGCTGACATGGCATTTATACAAGTAGTCTTTGACATTGTAAAATGACATTCTAAATCAGGGATGGCAAGCTACGGCCCGGGGGCCACATCCGGCCCGCCAAGTGTTTGAATACGGCCTGCCCGTTCTTTTCTCGGCAATCCTGCCATAAACCCCAGCATACATTTGTTGAAGTCCAGCATCCTGAAGTCACTGCTTTCACCGCTGAAATCAGGCGTCTTTCTTAAACTACACACTTTTTTCTGTCCTTGTTAGACCCAGTTTGTGCTGCTCTCTGAAGGGAGTAGTTAACAGCATGGTAAGAGGTTTTAGTTTAGATTTTTAGATGAGCTTTCTAATAATGTATTAACCTTATGAAATGATGAACTTGGATTAGCAGCCATACCAGGAGATTGATGCAGAGGACTGACAGTTGTTGATAGTAGGCCTCTATGCAAAAATGTAGGCGGTAATGGTTTAATTTCATTTGAAAATGCATCAGATTACAATTGAATGCATCACATAATCAGTTCACAGTTCCACATGTCCAAAAGGAGTAGGAAGAAGCAAAGCTTTTTAAATCCTACCCCTCCATCTGGTACTTTTACAATCAGTAACTGTTACATTTGTTCACTTCCTGCTTTCCATAATACAGTTTAAGTTTTTTTTTTTGTTTGTTTTTGTTTTTTTAAATAATGCACCTCATACCGAAGTACGAGGTGATATATGATTTCTAAGATCCTTCTTAGAAAATTATCTGATTAATTTTAATTGTTAAAATTTTGTGAAATGGAGAAAATAGTTTGTGAAATGCATGAAAATGTGTTTTTTCTTTGAAAAACAAAGACATTTGCGAGTGATGCCCACCCCTGTTCTGGCATTTATAGCTCTGGACAGGAAGTCTGCCTTTAAGGTGCATCAACAAAAACCCCAAAGCATTTTTTTTTGTCCTCTAAGATGGTTGAGGAGGTTCTGTTACTTTCCAAGTCTGTGAGGACTTGGGGGAAAAAAAAAAAATTGACCGGGGGCCAGACTATATACACGGCCCACTGTCAATTTTTTTTTTTTTTTTTTTTTAAATCAATGTGGTCCCACGAGTCAAAAAGTGTGCCCACCCCTGTTCTAAAACAATATTACATTAAACACACATAAACATGACAACTTTTTCCTCAACTTTGTTAAAAACGTTGCTTTAAAATCAGGCCTTTTAGACTGCAACAATCTCCAAAAAAAAAGCCAGTGAAATCCCAGAGGCACTGATGAACATTGACAAATAAACTAGATAGTGGATTTGTCGATTTTTGTGCAGCTTCCGTGGGATTAATTCCCACTCTGTGCACTCTTCACATTTCACTGGCCAGCCCCTTCCGTGACCTGGCAGTAGAGAGAGTTGTATGGATGGATTTGTCAACCATTCAGAACACATTTCGATGGTTGTACACAAATAAAAAAAAGGAGAAAGTAAGTTCAAGTTAAAATAACTGGGTTGTTTTTTTTTTCATATTCCGTATTGGATTTCTTATCCATCCATCCATCCATCAGTTGCAGCCATCCTGTGCATGGTTGAAAAGAAAGAGCTGGAGCCTATCCCAGCTGACAGGGGAGTAGAGGTGGGGCACATATGACTTGCCCTAAATGACTCAGTAGCCACGTATACATGGACCCAAATATTCCAATTCCATTCGGGTTATTTGCTCAAACGGAAAGAATGTAACCTTTGTATACACCTCATTTCGAAAGAAAAGTGCCAATCCGAATAAATATAATGGGATTCCCAGGGGTGGAATATTCCTTTCCCCAATCCGATTGAGGTATCTTGTACCCGCTCAAACGGAAAGTTGTCAGACTGCGTTCTTCTTTGTGGTGTTTTTCTTCTTCTGTTGTTTATTGGCGGTTGGCAAGCAGCTTTCGTGTGCATTAGCGCCATCTGTGGAACAGAATCTAAACCCTTCTATACGCCATTCACAAGTCCAGTTTTATTAAAAAAGAAAATATATATCTATATAAAACATGTGCCGAGTTTAATTGTAAAATATTAGCAAGATTGAACTTTATCTTTTCCTGTTCCCGGGTGCGTTCTTTCAGCGAATGCTGAGATATGACGTAACACGCAGTTCGAGCCGTTCTTCGATTTAAAAAAAAAATGGAGGAGAGCAATCGGCACTGGACTGCTGCGGAAAGTTTGTTTTTGATCCAAACTAAATTTCAAGACTGGACGAACGAAAAACTGACAATACGGAGTTATTCCAACAAGTGAAAGAAAAACTTAAGGAAGTCGGTATCACGTGATGTTGATGTTTACGTTTTACTGCGTATGCCCCATTGACTATTCTAGTTGATTATAGCGGCGCATGTAGACACGGGATTGGAATATTCCTTTCCATGTATACCATTGCTTTTGGAAAGGTCATTCGGAAAGACAAAAACTCCTCATGTAAACATGGCTCGTTACTTCCTTTGTCCAAATCCGAAATTTTGTTGTGGTCACAGGTTGTTTCATGACACATGGTTCATACTAGCATGGTCTGACGTAGACCGGATTGTGGTCTAATCTGCCCAGTGGAGGAAGTGCCTCAGCGGTGTATTCCCCCTTGCAATTGACATATTGTACGAATTGTCTTATTTTCTCTTTTAGAGCAGTCAGCCTATCGCACAAAGCTTGTTAAATGGGAAGAAAGCTTAACATGATTAAAATCTCCAGCGACTAGGATAAAAAACTGCAGGGTGCTTAGTCTGTATTCTCACTACAATCTCGTGAATGACTGCACAGCACGAGGTGGAATGTAAACAACAATGGCAACATGGTGTGAAAACACCCTGGGAACGTAGTATGGTCTAAAACACATCCTTTCCTTGACAATCAAGACCTCCACCTTTGTAGTTTTCCCACATACGTCCCTGTCTGCATACCTGTAGATCAGGGGTCTCAAACACGCGGCCCGTGGGCCAAATACGGCCCGCAGGACACTAGTTTGAGGCCCCCGCCTTGTTATGAAAATTTAATGTTAGTGCGGCCCGCGCAAGTTTGATATGGATGCTGCATGGTATCATGTACCCAGAAAAAATTATTACGTTTTTTATTACGTAAAGGATATAACTTGAAGGCTACCGTTTAGGTCGCTAGCTCTCTAGTTTGCGTGTTAGCATGTGTCTCAAGACCCTGCAGTTGCGCAATATGTTGTAAATGAAAAAAGTATAAATGTGACTATAGTCGTGTTTTGTCATGTCTACAGGGCTCTAATAATGCTTTGTTCATTTTAATCTGGAAAAAAATAATTTGTCTACCCACCAACTATATGTGGTTTCTTAAGTTTTTATTATTTGCCGTTTTATTATTATTATTATATTTATTTATTGATGATTTACTGATTGATTATTTTTACTGATTTATTTCTCATCTTATTTTGTGCAGAAATAAAATTAAGATATTTGAGAACAGTGGAATGTTTTATCAGAGCTTTTATTGTAGAAAATCGGAACCAAAGCAATGTTTTTAATAAATGCGTTTTTTTTTTTTTTTTTTTTTGGAAACCTGATGCGGCCCAGTCTCACCCAGACCTGAGCTCCAGTGGCCCCCAAGTAAATTGAGTTTGAGACCCCTGATGTAGATGAATTATTCAGCTGCTTTAGTCAAAAGTCCCAAATTAGGATGTCGCTGTCTCATTTTCATTTATTCCCCTGCTCGCTCCATCACAAACCTGGGTGCCGAGATTGATCCCCGTGAAATTCTATATTAAATCGACACAGCGCAAATGACCACGCATTAGTGCACAGACTGCGATAATTAATAAATAGGTTTTATTTGTTTTGTGTGTGTGTATATTTCATGAAAAGGAGATTGCAATGGAAATTTGTGACAGTCTTGCTTGTTATATTTCGATGGCTAATGATCTGTCTGTGTGTGCGTGTGTGTGTGTGTACAGAGATACAGAAGTAAACAAGTAATTTACATTGCAAGGTTCAATAGTCATAGCTCCGTCTCCAGCTTTGTCACTTCCTTAGCACATCCTTGCTCGCACCACCCAGAAAATGACTCTCTAATCAACACACTGAAATAGACAACAAGCACTGGAAGATATCAAACTGGATTGCAGTTAAATCTAATTTATTACTTCTGCCAAGCGTGAAGGCGAGACTTAAGGTTTTCACCCCCTGTTGGTTGGCTTGTGTGTTACTCTTTTGGTAGAATTGCACAACAAACAGCAAAGATTGCCAGTCAGTGCCAAGATTATTATGGTTTGTTAGTTGCTGTTATGCGTAAACAGCCTTGATGCATTTCTATTCTATAACACCTATATATACTATAACACTCCTTTTATACCCTGTTTTCCAATTAACGCTGCGTCCTGAGAATTGAGGTTTAGGTCAGGGGTTTCAAACGCGTGGCCCGCAGGACACTAGTTTGAGGCCCCCACCTTCATATGAAAGTTTAATGTTAGTGCGGCCCGCGCAAGTTTGATATGGATGCTGTATGGTATCATGTACCCAGAAAAAATTATTACGTTTGATTAATGTTCATGTTAAAGGTTAAATAATTGTTAATAGTTAACCTCCCTATCCGTGTGGAAGTGGTAAGTTTTTGGCTATTTAAGTTTAAAGGAAATAACTTGAAGGCTACCGTTTAGGTCGCTAGCTCTCTAGTTTGCGTGTTAGCATGTGTCTCAAGACCCTGCAGTTGCGCAATATGTAAATAAAAAAAGTATAAATGTGACTATAGTCGTGTTTTGTCATGTCTACAGGGCTCTAATAATGCTTTGTTCATTTTAATCTGAAAAAAATAATTTGTCTACCCACCAACTATATGTGGTTTCTTAAGTTTTTATTATTTGCCGTTTTATTATTATTATTATATTTATTTATTACTGATTGATTGATTTTCTTTATTCTTAATTTGTTTATTTATTTTTCATCTTATTTTGTGTAGATATTTGAGAACAGTGGAATGTTTTATCAGAGTTTTAATTGTAGAAAATCGAAACCAAAGCAAAGTTTATTAATTTTTCTGTTTTTAATAAATGCGTTTTTTTTTGTTTGTTTTTTGTTTTGGAAAACCTGATGCGGCCCAGTCTCGCCCAGACCCTAGCTCCAGTGGCCCCCAAGTAAATTGAGTTTGAGACCCCTGGTTTAGGTAAATAAACTTAATAACATAATTCTGTAATTTACTAGTACCGTACTTCCATTGTCGACTTAGCAATGATCCAACATGTATTGTAGTTTCATGGGTATTGTTGCTGTCCTGCCTGCCCTGTCTATCAAGAAATATGTAGTCACTTTTTAATTTTTGACAAAGAAATCCAATTTTGTGGTCTAAAGTGAACAAATGTAAGCAGGAAGTGAACAAATGTAACAGTTACTGATTGTAAAAGTACCAGATGGAGGGGTAGGATTTCATAAGCTTTGCTGCACAAGTGGTTAGCGCGCAGACCTCACAGCTAGGAGACCAGGGTTCAATTCCACCCTCGACCATCTCTATGTGGAGTTTGCATGTTCTCTCCAGGTTTTCTCCGGGTACTCCGGTTTCCTCCCACATTCCAAAAACATGGTAAGTTAATTGGCGACTCCAAATTGTCCATAGGTATGAATGTGAGTGTGAATGGTTGTTTGTCTATATGTGACCTGTAATTGGCTGGCGACCAGGAAAGGAAAAGCGGTAGAAAATGAATGAATGAATGCTTCTTCCTACTCCTTTTGGACATGTGGAACTGTGAACTGATTATGTGATGCATTCAATTGTAATCTGATGCATGTTCAAATGAAATAAAACCATTACTATAAAGTCATTTTTCAGATCATCCATATTAGTGTATCGCTTATATCACTTGTCTGATATAAATTTGGTATTCATTTATTAAACGGCAACAACAAAAGCAGGACATTATCTCGACTCGAATGATAAATGTTTTGTCATCTATCTCGGTCAAAAGCTTCAAATCAGATCAAACGTCGGTCTGATCTACTTCCTTTTTATCACCGTCCCTTTTTGTGCAGATGACATTGGGACTGATGCAAATCTGATTGCTATCTGTGTTGTCAGAATCATGCTCCCTAATCCTATTATTAATATATATAATTAATATATATCACAGGGAAGGATTTGCTGTAAATCCTTGTGTAAAGACGCATTTAATTAGTGTGTTCACGTTTGCGCCTTTTCCCCCCCCCCTGAAGGGACCTGATTGTGTCATATCAGTCAACTTGTAGTCTAATTATAAAATTGGCTTTACCATTCAACTCTAAATGAAATGTTTACTAATGTTTTGTTTTGCATCCTTATTATTCCTATTGCAGCATTTGGTTTTATTGCACTTTTTTTTAACGTTTTATTAATATTTATAAATGTCGTATTCTCATGTTAAAAGAAAAGATGCCAAAGTTTCAGATAATGAGGTTTGCGCATTTGGAAGTGAGCCCTGAAAAAAGTTTGGGATGGCTCAAAACACTCTGTTTCAGAAAGCGTGGTAAAACCGGAGGTGTGTGATGTCACAAAGGGACGGACTTCCTTATATGGCCGTGTCTGTAAGCAGATAAGCTGCTCCTCTGTTTACTTAGCAGCAAAGCCACATTTGTTTACAATTTCTAAAGACACCACCATCAGGCACACATGGTTGGGAGTTCCTGATTCCCTACCAGCAAAAAAAATTTTTTTTGAGTCCTGTATCATATATAATAATTTTAATTCTGTTTATAATGGAAAAAAAATTGATCCATGATTTGGAAAATGAAGGTGCGATTACACGTTCATTCATTCATTTTCTACCCCTTTTCCTCACAAGGGTCACGGGGTTGCTGGAGCCTATCCCAGCTGTCTTCGGGCGAGAGGCGGGGTACACCCTGGACTAGTGGCCAGCCAATCACAGGGCACATATAGACAAACAACCATTCACACTCACATTCATACCTATGGACAATTTGGAGTCGCTAATTAACCTAGCATGTTTTTGGAATGTGGGAGGAAACCGGAGTACCCGTAAAAAACCCACACAGAGATGGCTGAGGGTGGAATTGAACCCTGGTTTCCTAGCTGTGAAGTATGCGCACTAACCACTCAACCACCGTGCAGCCCATTACTTATTCATATCAGGTGTAAATGCCAAAAAAATACCAACGTTTTCTAGTATGAAATATGTTATTTTCGATGTCTAATGTAACCTCCTGGGTTATATTTTCATATGTAGCACAGATAACCCTTGTCACACATCTTGTACCTTTTTGGCTTCAATCACAGCACTGAGTCTGTGTCTCAGTCAGTCTACCACATCTGAACACTGCCATATTCCACCATTCCTCCTTATAAATAGCTCAAACTCTTGTCAGGTTGCTCGGGGATCAGGTGTGAAAAGCTCTTTTCAATTCCAGCCACAAATTCCTCATTGCACTAGGATCTGGGTTTTGACTTTAGAACCTTTTGCCTTGTTGTCTTCAAATCAGTTCATGCGGTTTTAGCTTTTGCTGTATGCTTAAGGTTGCTGTCTTTTGTAGATAATAAATGTTCTCCTCAGGTGTAGTTGTCTTGCAGATTAGAACAGATAGGATTTGTCGATTTTTTTTCTTTTCTGCATTTCTGCATCTTAACAAGCCTTCCGGAGGCCACTGCTGAGAATCATCTTCACAACAAGATGTTGGCATCACCATGTTTGATTGTAGGCATGGTAGAGCTGGGCGACATGTACCAAAAACTCATATTTAGGTTGAATATCGATATCCGATATATAGAAATAGATTTAGATTAAGATATGCCTTTATTCGTCCCCCGGTGGGGAAATTTGTATTGCACAGCAGCAAGAGTACAGTCGGTTAAGCAGTACAAAATACACAATATAGAAAAATAAACAATATAAACATATACAATACAGTATGTAGATAATATGAAACGAGATGAGACATATGACCAGTCTATACACTGAGATCTTGCTAGTGAGTTAATATGAGGCATTATGGAAATACTTCACATAGAACTTAGTATATTGGCTGTACTGCACTCATGCTCTGTTGCATACTGCACACCAGCTGTATATGTGTTTCTATAAAGATATTTTTACTATCTGCGATGTCACAAATTACAGTTTTGTTGCTTCAACAAACGAACTGAATCTCCAAACCGGTCTACCTGCCGACCTACTATCCACATGGCACGTAAACGAGGTATCGATCCCACACTTTCTCTCAGAACAGATTAGGAAACTCTTTTACTCAGCGTTGCCCTCTTAACACGCTTTTGCACCTCTGACAGCCTCCGAGAGGTCACTGCTCAGTTTCCAACTTTGTACACAAGCTATGATCAATAGCGTTCTGTTAAGGGTTGGCGAAGGTGACCACACCGATTACCGCTCAGAATAAATCGATTGAAGAGAGGTTTTTGTTTTCTACCTCGAAATTGCAGTTAAGCAACTAGTCAATGGGATTTACTAGTGTCTAGTGCAGTGTCATAAGATTTTGTTTGTGTTAAATTCTGCTTCTCCTGACCCGCTGCATACAAAAGGGTAAAACTTTCATTGGAAGTTTATTATTAAATTGTCAAGACTCTTGTTCGTGAGTGTCATGTGCAGACAAGCTGTAGGTCATGAAAGGCAGCTGACAAAACACAACTCCCTTTTTAATAGCCGAAAGAGATTGATTCCTGTGTTCCCGTTGCTTGGGAACAGAGAAGCACACTATTATAGACTCTTGTTGAAAATGTAACATGAACATCTACAGGGTCGCTGTTGGCGCATCCAGGCACCTCCAGGACCTGGGGGTCGCTGGGGGTCTCTGATCAGGGTCACGGGAACATTCCTTCTTCAACACATTCAAACACTTTCTATTGTCTAAGCCAGGGGTCTCAAACTCAATTTACCTGGGGGGCCACTGGAGCTAGGGTCTGGGCAAGGCTGGGCTGCATCAGGTTTTCCAAAAAAAAAAAAAAACGCATTTCTTAAAAACAGAAAAATATACAAACTTATTCAGTGCTTTGGTTCTGATTTTCTACAATAAAAGCTCTGATAAAACAATCCACTGTTCTCAAATATCTTAATTTTTTTTTGTGCACAAAATAAGATGAAAAATAAAAAAAACAAAGCAAGAATAAAGAAAATCAATCAATCAGTAATAAATAAATATAATAATAATAATAAAACGGCAAATAACAAAAACTTAAGAAACCACATATAGTTGGTGGGTAGACAAATTATTTTTTTCAGATTAAAATGAACAAAGTATTATTAGAGCCCTGTAAACATGACAAAACACGACTATAGTCATATTTATACTTTTTTTATTTACAACATATTGCGCAACTGCAGGGTCTTGAGACACATGCTAACTCGCAAACTAGAGAGCTAGCGACCTAAACGGTAGCCTTCAAGTTATTTCCTTTAAACTTAAATAGCCAAAAACTTACCACTTCCACACTGATAGGGAGGATATCTATTAACAGTTATTTAACCTTTAACATGAACATTAATCAAACGTAATCATTTTTTTCTGGGTACATGATACCATACAGCATCCATATCAAACTTGCGCGGGCCGCACTAACATTAAACTTTCATATCGGGCCGCATGTTTGAGACCCCTGGTCTATGCAAATGGATATAAGGGTGATGACTAACACTATATTCATTCTATCTACATTTTATTCTAACACGTACCGAAGTACGAGGTGATATTTTGAACACAATGTGTTTCAAAGAAGGTTCATAGATTGTCAACATGAGTTTTTGTCAGGGTGAGTCAAGGCTATGTTTTGATGATAAGTAACAGCAAACCTTTGCCTTTCCACTTCTTTATTTCCTATAGAGCACGTTTGTTCAATTATTGGCTCCATGCTAAGAAATCTCAAATCCCAGCAGAGAAGTCGACTCCTAAACAAGTTCACAGAGAACGACTGCGAGAAGGTCAGTACTTGAGACGTGTTTTTTCCTTTTCATCTCTCGCTTTTGCTCTCTCTCCTTTTTGTTAGCTAGTGTGTGATTGTGAGTAAAAGCAGTTTTCATCATGATTCGCTGACACCACCCTGGACAATTTCAGCTTTGGTGCTAGAATTTAGACAGTGCTTTTATTTAGCCCTACTGGTGTGCTGGAGCCTATCCCAGCTGTCTTCAGGTAAGAGGCGGAGTACACCCTGGACTGGTGGCCAGCCAATCACAGGGCACATATAGACAAACAACCATTCACACTTACATTCATACCTATGGACAATTTGGAATATTAATTCATTTATTTATGTTAAAAAGCGGAGATACAGATTTTTTGAGATTTTAGCTGACCTAATTTTGTTTTTCTCTCTGTCTCCTTTTAGATTCACATCCTATTTTTTTTTTCTTGCCATGCAGCTTTTGTATGCCGCAACACTTTCCACTTTCCAACTCCCGGCTTCAATTTCTTTCTCTCTCCAGGTTGATCGACTGATGGAGTTGCATTTTAAGTACTTGGAGGCTGTTCAACAGGCTGACAAGAGGATCGAAGGGGAGAAACATGTAAGCATTTCTCCTTTCACCTCGTATACTTCCCTCCCTGTCTAGTACACTCTGAGTAAGCTCGCTCCTTATACAACAATCTCATCATGCGGTTCATTGAGTTGGAGGAAAAACCTCAGTCATTGCTTATCAATTTGCAATATAGGTGAAAACATAAACCTCAAATAGGTAGAATAGTCACATTTTTT
Source organism: Doryrhamphus excisus (assembly GCF_030265055.1). NCBI lineage: Eukaryota > Metazoa > Chordata > Actinopteri > Syngnathiformes > Syngnathidae > Doryrhamphus > Doryrhamphus excisus. The sequence continues at coordinate 13,512,469 of NC_080475.1, read as the reverse complement.
TTTGCTAGAAAAGATGTGTTTTTACACAGAATTGCATCCAAAGCTTTTACGGAAGGACGCTACGTTCATTCATCATAGCAATGTGAGCGTTTACAGGAAAGGAAGGACAAGCCGGACTCTTCTGAGAGGCTCATGTTGAGCTGTTTTAGTGTCTGTCTGTGTGCTAGACTGGCTGCTGTAAGATAACGTGATCAAACCTGAACAGAAAATGAAAAACAGGGTTGTGAACGATAAACGGATGCCACCAGATATGCCAGGGGTTGGCAACCTTTAGAACAGTGGTCTCAAACACGTGGCCCGCGGGCCAAATGTGGCCCGCAGGACACTAGTTTGAGGCCCCCGCCTTGATATGAAAGTTTAATGTTAGTGCGCCCCGCGCAAGTTTGATATGGATGCTGTATGGTATCATGTACCCAGAAAAAATTATTACGTTTGATTCATGTTCATGTTAAAGGTTAAATAACTGTTAATAGTTATCCTCCCTATCCGTGTGGAAGTGGTAAGTTTTTGGCTATTTAAGTTTAAAGGAAATAACTTGAATGCTACCGTTTAGGTCGCTAGCTCTCTAGTTTGCGAGTTAGCATGTGTCTCAAGACCCTGCAGTTGCGCAATATGTTGTAAATAAAAAAGAGTATAAATGTGACTATAGTTGTGTTTTGTCATGTCTACAGGGCTCTAATAATGCTTTGTTCATTTTAATCTGAAAAAAATAATTTGTCTACCCACCAACTATATGTGGTTTCTTAAGTTTTAATTATTTGCCGTTTTATTATTATTATTATATTTATTTATTTATTACTGAATGATTGATTTTCTTTATTCTTGATTTGTTTATTTATTTTTCATCTTATTTTGTGTAGGAAAATAAAAAGTAAGATATTTGAGAACAGTGGAAGGTTTTATCAGAGCTTTAGTTATATTTAAGTTTATTCATTTTTCTGTTTTTAGTAAATGCGTCTTTTTGGGTTTTTTTGGAAAACCTGATGCGGCCCAGCCTTGCCCAGAATCAGTATGGTTTAAAATAAGGGAATGATATTATGTAAAATAGTATAGTAAAATAAAATAAAATAAGGTACCAATAGCAAATACAGTAAAGAGCAAAAATATCAAAAATTATATTAGTATTAAGTGTATGCTAGGATGTCCTCTGGTGAGTCCATAGTGGCGCCACAAATGTTATTGAGAGTCACCGTATAACCCAAACAAAATAAACTGTTAATGTGGAAAGGGAATTTCGATATGAGAGTTGGCGTCAAGAGATTTTCGTTTTTAGATGACAGGAAGATGAATTTGTCAGTCAGACTGAGATTGCCACAAAAGGCCAGACAGGTTGACATTTTATCTTCCTTCACTTTTACCTTTTCTTCTCCATCCTCTTCTAAAAATGGCGATAGGATGATTTGTGTGCAAGATAAGCAACCTTGTCTGCATGTATACCACTATCTTTAAAAACGTACTTATCCTGTCTCTCCCCCACTCTCAGAGTCACGGACATATGCAGCACAAAACACTACAATTTCCATGTATACTATTGTGTTCTAAAATCACATATACTTAAACTTGCTGATATAGTTAATCTTGAAAACAGCTAAAATAATGCATAAGGCTAAAAATAACCAATTAGCTAAAAATATCATCCAATACTTCTCTACAAGAGAGGAGAAATATGATCTCAGGGAAGAACTACATTTGAAACACTTATATGCTAGGACTACGTTAAAAAGCCATAGCATTTCAGTATGTGGAATCAAACTATGGAATGGATTGAGTAAGGAAGTCAAACAATGCACAACGATGAGCCAATTCAAGAAACAATACAAGCAGTTGATGTTTGCTAAATACAAGGATGAAGAGTCTTGAACCAGTCATGATGTGCTATATATATCACTATATTGACACTTACTATGGTACACATTATGTCATTGGATGCTCATATCACTTTGTACTTCAGTACGTGACAAAACATAAAAAATTAAATAAAATAAAAATAATAAAAATTTATAAAAAAAATTTTGGGTATTATATTAGGAAAGCAGAAAGTGAACAAATGTAATATATATAAATGATGTCATTGTATGGTCATATCACCGCGTACTTCGGTATGTGACAAAAAAACAAAACTTAATTTAATTTAATTTAATTTAATTTAATTTAATTTAATTTAATTTAATTTAATTTAATTTAATTTAATTTAATTTAATTTAATTTAATTTAATTTAATTTAATTTAATTTAATTTAATAATTATTAAGGCCACACTCCTGCATATGCAGCCTTGCATAGTTATCCATCTTAGCAACCGCGTCAGTATGCCAATAACATGGTGCTGCTATTAACAATTAATTAAATTAAATAAATTAAAAAAAACAATTAAAAAATTATATTAGGAAAGCAGGAAGTGAACAAATGTAACAGTTACTGATTGTAAAAGTACCAGATGGAGGGGTAGGATTTAATAAGCTTTGCTTCTTCCTACTCCTTTTGGACATGTGGAACTGTGAACTGATTATGTGATGCATTCAATTGTAATCTGATGCATGTTCAAATGAAATAAAACCATTACCATTACAATACTATACACGCAACAATACTATTTGTGCCTTCAATGATTTTTCAGGTTATTTACTTTAGACGTATGGCTATCAATGACATGGGACGAGTGCGTTTTCACTGATATCGGCCGATACCGATTTTTTTATGCAAAAAAATGCAATTTTTCAATGTGTGGCTTATTTCGACTTGCATTTCTACAATGCTGACCTTTCTATGAATTACAGCAAGGTGTGTTGAAGACCACATCCGAGTTATGTGCATCCTCTCAGCTCAACATTTTATCTCTCTGACGCACCTTCACCCCCGAAACAAAATGTATTTCTTTGCAGCATGTTGTCCACTGATTTTTCAGAACGATAACGCAGAAAGAATTACTTTTACTTCTTTTCCTCTACACTTCCGGACCATTCCTCCCCCCACTCTCCATGTAAGCTGCTTATTTTCCTCCCGTGGCGACATCGCTTTTCTTATCTGAGTATCCCGAATTTTCTCAGCTGCTTTGCATCTGTGTACCGCTGAAGACGAGATGGCACAGGAGTAGTTGCTAGAAAAAAAAAAAAAACTTGATTGAAAGCAGTGTTGTCCAAAGTTTGCCCCTAGGGATATTTGCGGCCCATGTGTTTTCAGATAGGAAGTGCTCTTACTGTTACAAATAAAAAGATGAGATTACGCTTTTTTTTCATGTTTGCTGTTTAACTGTGGCTGCACGGCGGTCGAGTGGTTAGCGCGCAGACCTCACAGCTAGGAGACCCGAGTTCAATCCCACCCTCGGCCATCTCTGTGTGGAGTTTGCATGTTCTCCCCGTGCATGCGTGGGTTTTCTCTGGGTACTCCGGTTTCCCACATTCCAAAAAAATTGCTAGGTTAATTGGCGACTCCAAATTGTCCATAGGTATGAATGTGAGTGTGAATGGTTGTTTGTCTAAATGTGCCCTGTGATTGGCTGGCCACCAGTCCTCTCGGCCAAAGTCGGCTGGGATAGGCTCCAGCACCCTCTGGAGTGACCCTCGTGAGGATAAGCGGTAGAAAATGAATGAATGTTTAGCTGTTTAGAACTTGTTAAACTACTTTATATTGAGTTTTGATGGTTTAATAAACAAAAAGGTTGAAGAACATAAAAGTGGACCCCCGAAATTCTTCAATTTTTCTGTTTCCGGCCCAAACTGGGGAAAAAAAAATTTAGACACACCTCTCTGAAAGCTAGATATTACAAAAATGCATCTATGTGCTTCCTCATGAACAACATTTACACTCATTAGTTGGTGATTTACAGTCAAAATGACAACTCATTAATTTGCTGGTCACCAGCCTGGCTGGAAGTTGCAGTAATTGACCTGTTCGATCCTTTCTCTCAACAAGCTACTCTTTTCTTCTCCTGTCTGGTGTTTGGCCACAGGGACCAAGCTGCCACACTGAAGTTGTTGAGTGCAACGACAAAGCTAACCGATTGGACAAAGCTGCACAAATCAGTGTTGTTCATTACACCAAAAGTCGACTTGGACTGTTTGTGTCAGTAGTCACGTTTACATGAGGAGTTTTTGACTTCTGAAAGCAATGGTATACTTGGAAAGGAATATTCCAATCCAGTCTAAATGCGCCGCTATAATCAACCAGAATAGTCAATGGGGCATACGCAGTAAAACGTAAACATCAACATCACGTGATACCGACTTCCCCGAGTTTTTCTTACACCGTATTGCCAGTTTTTCCATTTGTCCAGTCTTGAAATTTAGTTTGGATCAAAATGAAACTTTCCGCAGCAGTCCAGTGCCGACTGCTGGCCTCCATTTTTAAAACCGAACAACGTCTTGATCTGCGTGCTACGTCATATCTGATCATGCGCTGAAAGAACGCACCCGGGATAAATTCAAACGGGAAAAGATCAAATTCAATCTTGCTAATATTTTATAAATAAACTCGGGACATGTTTTATATAGATATATATTTTCTTTTTTAATAAAAACTGGACATCTGAATAAAGTATAGAAGGGTTTAGATTCTGTTCCACAGATGGCGCTAATGCACACCGATAGCTGCTTGCCAACCGCCAATAAACAACAGAAGAAGAAAAACACCACGAAGAAGAACGCAGTCTGACAACTTTCCGTTTGAGCGGGTACAAGATACCTCAATCGGATTGGGGAAAGGAATATTCCACCCCTGGGAATCCCATTATATATTCATTCGGATTGGCACTTTTCTTTTGGAATGAGGTGTATACAAAGGTTACATTCTTTCCGTTTGAGCAAATAAATTATTATTATTTTGAGAAGATGACAACCTTCTGACGCAATGCGTTGACACTTGATGAATTGTTTTTCATCTCCACGCGTCCTGTCAGTGAACATAGTGCCTGAGCCGCTTTGATTGAGTCGTGTTAATGAGCTGAACCGCAAAGGCATAATTGGGTTCTGGACTGTCATCGATCTTTAGGGACGAGGGCCCGATTAAATCCGAGATGATGCAAATGTCACGTGTGGTGCCATTAAGCGCCACGCCGTAGGCTATTTGTTTTAATCAGGAAAGCTTTGAAAAGTTGCCCTTTTTACGTGATTTACTGTGTTTGCCTTGTTAAGCTTGTTGTTTTTGTTTGTTTGTTGTTTTTGTCAGAGAAACATATATTCTTTAGTAGAACAGGGGTGTCAGAACATTTTTCACTGAGGGCCACATATAGAAATTTTACATTTTACTGGATAAATCAAATTATTTCTGTTTTGTCAACAAAATCATATTTTAGAGCAGGGGTCTCAAACTCAATTTACTTGGGGGCCAATGGAGCTAGGGTCTGGGCGAGGCTGGGCCGCATCAGGTTTTCCAAAAAAAAAACAACGCATTTATTAAAAACAGATTCCGATTTTCTACAAGAAAAGCTCTGATAAAACATTCCACTGTTCTCAAATATCTTAATTTTTATTTTTCTACACAAAATAAGATGAAAAATAAATGAACAAATCAAGAATAAAGAAAATCAATCAATCAGTAATAAATAAATATAATAATAATAATAATAATAATAATAATAATAAAACACCAAATAATACAAACCTAAGAAACCACATATAGTTGGTGGGTAGACAAATATTTTTTTTCAGATTAAAATGAACAAAGCATTATTAGAGCCCTGTAGACATGACAAAACACGACTATAGTCATATTTATTCTCTTTTTATTTAAACTGCAACTGCAGGGTCTTGAGACACATGCTACCACGCAAACTAGAGAGCTAGCGACCTAAACGGTAGCCTTCAAGTTATTTCCTTTAAACATAAATAGCCAAAAACTTACCACTTCCACACGGATAGGGAGGATAACTATTAACAGTTATTTAACCTTTAACATGAACATTAATCAAACGTAATCATTTTTTCTGGGTACATGATATGATACAGCACCCATATCAAATTTGCACATTAAACTTTCAAACTAGTGTCCTGCGGGCCACAATTGGCCCACGGATCGCGTGTTTGAGACCCCTTTTTTAGAGGGTTTTTAACATGGTCAAAAAATTGCAAGTATTTTTCTGCAGGCAAAAATCTGCCCACTAGCGCCACCTACCACCCGCCCCGCCCCTCCCCGCTTTTCAACAACTAAATTCTGCAGGACAGTTTATATTCCTTCCACTTACAGAGGTAAAACTGATTGTTGCCGTGGCGATCCGTGGTTTTACACGCCAATGCCCCTCTTCCCCTCAGGTCTGCTGCTTAATCTCTAATGGTGATTAATGTGACCTGTGTGCCTATTGGCAGCACCATGTTATTGGCATACTGACGCGGTTGCTAAGATGGATAACTATGCAAGGCTGCATATGCAGGAGTGTGGCCTTTTTTTTTTCTGTTTAGCAGTGAAATCAATTGATTTGTGTGTCTGGTCCAGTGGTGAGAATGGATTTGTGGAAAAGCTGCAAAACAACACTTAAATTAAAACACTGCTGGTCTCTCTTGGTTGTCGGGTGTTTTTTTGTGTTGCAGGAACAATAGAAGCCAGAGAGCTGTTTCCCTTTTTTAGGCTCCTGATGGAAACAGTTTCATTTTAACGCCTACTCCTTTTGTTAGTGTTGTTGTCTTGCCAGTAGGAAGAAACAACAAAAAAAAAAACACTAGTTCAATTTTTATATAATTAAATTTATACAAGTGAATACCCATTTGCAATCGGCATAACAAAACATGGTAATGGTTTAATTTCATTTGAACATGCATCAGATTACAATTGAATGCATCACATAATCAGTTCACAGTTCCACATGTCCAAAAGGAGTAGGAAGAAGCAAAGCTTATTAAATCCTACCCCTCCATCTGGTACTTTTACAATCAGTAACTGTTACATTTGTTCACTTCCTGCTTTCCTAATATAGTTCAAGTGTTTTTATTCGTGTTTTTATTTTTTTAAATTTTTTTACAATTTTCCTTTTTTCCCCCTTTTTTTACTTTTACAATCAGTCACAGTTTTTTTTGTTTGTTAGTTTTTTTTATTTTATTTGGGCAAATATATGAAACATTACAGTGCATTTCTTACATCAATCAAAATATAACTTTCCATTATTTACATTTGTATTCAACTATCTGATCACAAGCCCAAAAGGAGTAGGCTGAAGCAAAAGCTTATAAATGCCTACCCCTTTTTGCAAGATATAATCATGTTCATGCCACAGTCTTGTTTTCCCCTGTTATTATTATCATTGTAATATTATTATTATTATTATCATTATCATTATTACCATTATTATTGTTATTATCACCATTATTATCATCATCATTCATATTACTATTACAATATTAACTGTTACATTTGTTCACTTCCTGCTTTCCTAATATAGTAAAAAAAATGTTATTTTATTTTTGTCACGTACCGAAGTACGAGGTGATATGACCATATAATGACTTAATGGGTACCATAGTAACTGTCAATATAGTGTCTACATGCATCCCTTATGCCTTCAAATTTTGTAGGTATCACAGCTTTTCAAAAATATATTACTAAATCATGCTGTTTTGTGGTTGAGTACAGCATATTAGTTAAATAAAAACACATCTAATTAAATAATTCTATGTATATATACATATCCATAGTACCTTTCAAGGTACCAAAAGCGCTTCACAGTGAAACCATTATTCATTCACTCCTCAGTCACACACTGGTGCTGTTAATCTACATCTGTAGCCTCAGGGTAGACTGACTGGAAGGTTGCTGCCAAGTTGTGCTTACGGCCTCCAACCAACGACCAAATATTCATTCACATTCATACACCAGTGTGGGCAGCACCCGGGGGCAAGGTGGGTGTAGTGTCTTGGATCCAACACTGACTGGGATGGGAGGGAAGTAGCGATTTTTGTATTATTTTATTATTATTTTTCTATTGTTTTATCATTGCTTTTGAAGCATTTTTGACTTTTTGTGTGTGTTTTGCCGCGTGAAGGAGATGGTGCGTCACGGTGAGATACTGGATGACAACATGGAGGATGAGTTTTACCTGCGTCGATTGGATGCTGGACTCTTTGTTCTTCAGTCCATCTGCTACATTATGGTGGAGATCAGCAATTCTGGGCTATCGCAGGTACACACAATGAGTTGATTATTGTGGTTCTCCATATTTTTTTGGAACAATTTTATTGATATCGGCTTCAGCAATTTTACTAATGCTTTGTAGCTTTAAAAATTTTTTTTTTTACTTAAGCTATTTATGATAAAACCAGATATTCAACTTAATTTATGTTTTTTTATTTGGAAATTTTGCCGATCATCAATCAACAATCGTTATGTGAGACATCCTTCTGTGACAAAGACAAAAAGAGGCAGCTCATTAATGGACACAATTATTCTTCCTACTCCAAATGCGTTTTATGGTTTTATATGCATGCATTGACCAGGTATTAACAAGTACAGTACATTATAATAACATATACTACATTTTTTTTGCTTGCACTTGCACTAGCAACATAGAAACCAATGCTACATCGACCATTATCTTTTCCAAACTCAAAATAAAAACACCAGCAGCTGCTCCAATCTGAACTCCACACCTCTGTTTTTGTTATTTTAGCTGCAGCAGAGAGTTCATCAAATTCTCAACTTGAGAGGAGGCTCCATCAAAGCCGTGCGTCACATCATGAGAGGTGAGTCAATAAATGCAGCAGTAGTAATTAATCTAACATTAAGGGCTCTAATTTCGTGGCACAGCCCACGCAGTGCTAATTTAGTCCAGCGCACCACTGTGAGCAGCCAAATTGGTAGATGGGCCTGGCGGCGCACCACGGGAGGTGTCCACATTTTCAGCTTGTTGCAGTGAAAATTTCATGACAAAAACGGTGTGCCAAAGGTGCGCTGAAAGCTCGGCAGTTTCGACCTGGTTTATTCTTGGCGCAAGCGAAGCACACACTACGCAGTGGTCAATTGGCTGACAGGTGCACAATGCAGACACGTCACCAAAACCTCACAGGTTTTTCAGAATGTCAGACACATTTGAATGCAACAAGCAACCACTATTTAATGTACCCGTCTGAACCAGCATGTACATTTTTGTATTATTTGTGCCATCGCATCTGATCAGATCATTCTACCGCTTTTCCTCACGAGGGTCGCGGGGGTGCTGGAGCCTATCCCAGCTGTCTTTGGGCAAGAGGCGGGGTACACCCTGGTCTGGTCGCCAGCCAATCACAGGGCACATATAGACAAACAACCATTCACACTCACATTCATACCTATGGACAATTTGGAGTCGCCAATTAACCTAGCATGTTTTTGGAATGTGGGAGGAAACCGGAGTACCCGGAGAAAACCCACGCATGCACGGGGGGAACATGCAAACTCCACACAGAGATGGCCGAGGGTGGGATTGAACACAGGTCTCCTAGCTGTGTCTGCACGCAAACCACTCGAACGCCGTGCAGCCTATCACTTTGTACCGTTATTATTATTATTAACATTTCAAAATTTTTGAACCAACATAATTAGTCAAGGAAGCACACTCTTCGCAGTCCGGCGCAGTCCGGCGCACCCACGCCTCCGTCTCTGCACCATAATCAAGAACATACCAGTCACCAACACAAGACGCCAGTTTCGCAATCCGCATAGAGTACAACCACTTGAACACAGATATGGCCGAGGGTGGTATTGACGCAGTGGTCTGCGCGCTAACCACTCGACCGCCGTGCCGCCCCTGATCAGATCAAAGACGCATAATTAGGGGACCTGCACCTTTTGGGGAATTTTGCCCATCATTCACAATCCTTATATGAAACATGAACAGATACTGTATTTTCTGCAACTAATTTATAAATGAGTGTGGTTGAAAATTTCAGCATAACAAAACACAAGTATGGCACATAGTGTTCGGCAGTTATCCTATATCGCTCTTCGTTGGGCGGGGGGGGCACAAGCACGTTTTATTTTTTCCACAGTGGCATCTGGCCGTCCTATATCATAGTGTGACAAACCTCAAGAGGCTCCACTCACCCCTTCCCCACAATCCCCCACGACCTCCCCGGCCTCTCTAGCATGTAGCCGTGTAGATAGAGCAATCCGTCACGCAAGCCTCTGCCAAGAGCATGGCAACACTCCAGTCGTACCATTGTGTGTGTGGGAGGAAATTGTTGCGTTTGTTTCCATATTTGCATCAGCAGTGCATGTCGCCAATGCTTTTTTCCCCCCTCATATTTATGTGCAAAACACATCTTTGATTGTTGTCACACTTTAGTCTGTTTACATTATACAACCTGTCAGGAAGTGTATATTTGATGATACATTTAAATGATTTATTCATGTCTATCCCTGGTTGCAATACACAGAGATGCAGTACTTTATGCATATTTATATCCATGTTCTTGTAATAGCTTGTGTGTCTGTGTTTGGGAGTTTGTGCGTATTTTTTGCCTTGCCATTTTCAGATCCAGTTTTTGTTGCCTTGACCATTCCTTCCTTCCTTCCTTCCTTCCTTCCTTCCTTCCTTCCTTCCTTCCTTCCTTCCTTCCTTCCTTCCTTCCTTCCTTCCTTCCTTCCTTCCTTCCTTCCTTCCTTCCTTCCTTCCTTCCTTCCTTCCTTCCTTCCTTCCTTCCTTCCTCCATTCCTTCCTTCCTTCCTTCCTTCCTTCCTTCATTCAGTCCTTCATTCCTTCCTTCATTCAGTCCTTCATTCCTTCATTCAGTCCTTCATTCCTTCATTCAGTCCTTCTTTCCTTCCTTATTTCCTTCCTTCATTCCTTCCTTCATTCCTTCATTCCTTCCTTCCTTTCTTCCTTTCTTCCTTTCTTCCTTTCTTCCTTTCTTCCTTTCTTCCTTTCTTCCTTTCTTCCTTTCTTCCTTTCTTCCTTTCTTCCTTCCTTCATTCATTCATTCCTTCACTCCTTCATTCCTTCATTCCTTCATTCCTTCATCCCTTCATTCCTTCATTCCTTCATTCCTTCATCCCTTCATTCCTTCCTCCCCTCATTCCTTCCTTCATTCCTTCCTCCCTCCCTTCATTCCTTCCTCCCTTCCTTCCTTCATTCCTTCCTTCCTTTCTTCCTTTCTTCCTTTCTTCCTTTCTTCCTTTCATGCTTTCTTCCTTTCTTCATTCCTTCATTCCGCCCTTCCTTCATTCCTTCATTCCTTCATTCCTTCATTCCTTCATTCCTTCCTCCCTTCCTTCCTTCCTTCCTTCCTTCCGCCCTCCCTTCCTTCCTTCCTTCCTTCCTTCTTTCCTTCCTTCTTTCCTTCCTTCTTTCCTTCCTTCCTTCTTTCCTTCCTTCTTTCCTTCATTCCTTCCTTCCTTCCTCCCTTCCTTCATTCATTCACGGGTTGCGAGGGGTGCTGGAGCCTATCCCAGCTGTCTTCGGGCGAGAGGCGGGGTACACCCTGGATTGGTCGCCAGCCAGCCAATCACAGGGCACATATAGACAAACAACCATTCACACTCACATTCATACCAATTTGCAGTCGCCAATTAACCTGGGAGGTTAACCCATTCATGCACGGGGGGGAGAACATTCAAACTCCACAAAAAAGATGGCCGACGGTGGGTTGCCTTGACCATTATAACCAAAAATGGTTATACACCTTTCACCATCGCTACTGCTCACCTTTTTTTCTATAATAAAGTCCTCTCAGGTCCGTAGCAGATGCGGAATATACAGACTCGCATATCGACTTAATGTTTACTGCTAACACTAACCGCTAGCTAGTGCCAACAAGTATTTTATGTGTTATACCAGACAGACTGGTAATGATAAAACGATACCGTCCCTTTTCACCGATGTGTAGCCAATTGATCGGCGCACCGTTAATTATTATTGTTCAGTTTATGATCATGACAGTTTGACCGTTGAATGGATCACTACGGTTCCATACCATAGCACAGGTACATAGTGTACCAATTAAGCGGGCCAACCAATCGGTTCCAATGCTTACAAGGTGAAACCAGTAGACAGAAACCACATCCAATAGGCACACAGTGATTAATGACAAGTATAATGATATCATAAAAAGACACCAGATGGTTGACTGAGTTGGTCGGACTTGGCAAGGTTTCTTTTCTGTTTTATAAGTTACATATTTCACACAGCTTGAGCACCCCTGCTTAAAATGAATGGAATTTATTATTGTATATTTAAACATTTACAAGACAGCCAACATGGTTGGGGGGGGGGGGTGTCTGCTGCTTTTTGTATTTTTGTAGCAGAGAGCAAGAGAACTCCTTCTACTTTTTACTCGGCACACCAGTCCCAATCGGCAGCCTGAGTAATACTGATGCTCACTTTTGTATTGTCCTCCTCTGCCACGTTGCCATGACGACAGCTTAGTGCCGTATCATTGTGCTGGGGAAAAAGGTTTCTGAGGAAAAAAAAAAAATGAGGAGTCAACAAATCTGGAGACATTTGTGTCTAAAGCTGAAGAAACTTCAGCGCATGTCTCTTTTATAACTGTACCTCAAACAGCTCTGCAGGCTCTTTTCAGGAACAACCTCCTCCTTTCTTAATCTTTCTGTACCCCCCCACCGCACCCACACCCTCCCACTTTCTTAACCTTCCTGTAATTCCTACCTCAGATGATGGCGGAAACCCCATGGAGGCTGCAGAGGCTGCAAGCTTTTCTCCTTGCACAGCAGTCCTGCAGAAAAAAAATGATCCATGTGGACTTTTACTGTTCACAAGCAGAGGACACGTTTTAGCGAAACACTATTTTCACTCTATATACACTTTGGTGTGGGAAAAGTGTTTATTTATTTATTTGCATGTTTATCATAATGAAATTCAACATGTGTTCTCTATAACAAGACATTGGGTTCAAGGTGTATGCTGATGTCATACTGCATTGAAGACACTTATTAATTAAGCACCCTTACTTACTGACTGCAAAAAAGGTCTGTAAGGATAATTCATAATGCCGCCTACAGAGAACATACTCAGGGGTACACCCTGGACTGGTCGCCAGCCAATCACAGGGCACATATAGACAAACAACCATTCACACTCACATTCATACCTATGGACAATTTGGAGTCGCCAATTAACCTAGCATGTTTTTGGAATGTGGGAGGAAACCGGAGTACCCGGAGAAAACCCACACATGCACGGGGAGAACACGCAAACTCCACACAGAGATGGCCGAGGATGGAATCGAACCCTGGTCTCCCATCTGTGAGATCTGCACGCTAACCACTAGACTCTACCGTACAGCCCACATACGAATTTCTTATTTCTAAAATCACAAATACTTCAACTTGCTAGTTCATCTTCAAACAGCTAAAATAATGCATAAGGCTAAAAATAACCAATTGCCTAAAATGTCATCCAATACTTCTCTACAAGAGAGGAGAAATATGATCTCAGGGAAGAACTACATCTGAAACACTTATATGCTAGGACTACGTTAAAAAGCCATAGCATTTCAGTTTGGGGAATCAAACTATGGAATGGATTGAGTAAGGAAGTCAAACAATGCACAACGATGAGCCAATTCAAGAAACAATACAAGCAGTTGATGTTTGCTAAATACAAGGATGAAGAGTCTTGAACCAGTCATGATGTGCTATATATATCACTATATTGACACTTACTATGGTACCCATTATGTCATTGGATGGTCATATCACCTCGTACTTACATATGAGACAAAAAATTAAATAAAAGTAAAATAAAGTAAAAAAAAAAAAAAAAACAACTTAAATTATATTAGGAAAGCAGGAAGTGAACAAATGTAACAGTTACTGATAGTAAAAGTACCAGATGGAGGAGTAGGATTGAATAAGCTTTGCTTCTTCCTACTCCTTTTGGACATGTGGAACTGTGAACTGATTATGTGATGCATTCAATTGTAATCTGATGCATGTTCAAATGAAATTAAACCATTACCATTACCCCAAAGCAGGCTGCTCAAAACGGGGTTTCTTCCAAGTGTGCATAATGTCTCCTTTTAGCCGTCATCTCCACAAAGTTTCTTTTCTAACCTTTGCATGTATTTGTTTGCAGAATACGCTGAGAGCATCGGGGACGGAAAAAGTGATGAGTTCAAAGAGGCGGAGCGCAAAAGGATCATGGACCTTTTAGAGAACTTCTAATGTATTTTCCGCATCGGCCGGCCACACATGGAAAATACAAACACCTATTTCTGTTCCGTAGAACGATCAATTCTAGGCCAAGTAAACCATTAAAAATCAGGGACAAGTGTGCAGCACCGCAAATCTTCAGGCTTAATGTTGATCCCCTGGCTGCTTCTGTTTTCTTTTCTTTTTTTTTCTACCAACCTTTTAGTTTTTGTAATAAAATGTGGTAATAAAATCCTGATAGCATGTTTGCCTTATTTGAAAAATGCCATTGTGAGTGCATTTGTCAAGGCTTCTCATTAAAGCTTCCACAGATGGGGAACAACAAAAGCTGTACCTGCAGTTGTCTCTTGACAACAAAAAAGCCAGATATGCTATTTGCTTTTTTCCTGAACCCACCACGGAGATGTACAACAAAACCACTGTCATAGTATCTTCTATGCAAGGTAATGTAAATAACACTTTTTATTATTTTTGAACTGACCTGATCACAGTGAATCTGGTAAGTAACAAACCCCCATTATTACTATGTGAAACTGTAATTTTAGACATTTTTGTATGTGGATTAAATGTTTTATGTACCACCAGTACATAGTCGTCGCAGGTGTGGTCAACAAAAACAACCAACCACGGGGGGTCTCATATTAAAGCATGGTCAAGCAACAACGGCATCAAGGTAATCCATAAGGTAATATGCTCCTTACCACTAATACAACATTGGTTCTGTTTCTGCTGCTATGTTGTGCAAACACCCGGCTACCATTAGAGTATTTACAGTAATCCAGCCACTTCAAAGTCCAGCATTATTACCAGTCATCATTAGTAACTTTAAAAAAAAAGAAAAAAAAATCACCCAGCATTAAACCATGACTGGAACACAGCAGCAGAACCTCATTTGCATGTTTTATTAGCAGAGGAGGGCAGCGTGCATCTCTTATCAGCGATTAGGACTGCGTCGTGTTCAACAGCAATTTCACAGCTGAGGGGAGGGCAAATAATTGTGTTTTCCAAATGACTGAGTGCGTACACGGCACACTGCTGAGACACCGTCGGCCCCTTCTTTTCTTTTTTAACAAAGAGTCATGAGACCACCCATCCTGACAACCGTTGGCTGTTAAGTGCTTTAACATGGTCGTCTTATCTTCAAATACAAATTGCTGTCCTTTCAGGAATGGTAGAAACATTCCAGTATCTATGAAATAGCCCAACAAATCATACAAAAGAATGAATCATGTATGAAAGAATACACCGTTTCTAGTTTTTTCTAGTCTTCTGCCGTGGCCCACTCGTCATTTGGTTCAACGAGGTGTGTACAACTTACCCTCGGGCGAGTTGTGTACAAGATCAATGGAGAGACAAAAGAGAGAAGTACAGCTCCATTAAGTCCAATAGTCCATATCATAGTGGGGGACGCTGTAGTTTCAGCACCTTGGAGAGCAGCACCACAGCCAAAATGGACTGTGCAAAAGCCACATATACTGCAGTAATTATTATACTTGGTATGGTTTTTAAATATGTTGTTCAGTTATATATTAGAATGTTACCCTCTGCTTAAATGGGTACCCCTCAAGGAAGCTGGGGTAGGCTCCAGCTCAAGACCCAGAGCAGTGCATCCGATTTAATTCATTTTGTTCCATAAAATGTTAACACAAAATACTGCATCATAGATATGCAAATTGTCATTTTACAAATATGTATATATTAATTAAAAATCGCAAATGTTGTGAATTGCTACTGTAAAAGTAAATAGACGGACATGGAAGATTTTTGATTGGTATGACTATTACGTGCAGCCTTGCCCTAAAATTGATTAAATTTTTTAATTTAAAAAAATAAAATTCTACACAAAATACTCCATAATATTAGAATGAAATGGTAATTTTAGAAATGTTTCCAAATATGTAAAAAAATATATAGTATATAAATATATTTTTTTAATTATTATTTGTAAACATTTCTAAAATTTTAGAATTTTTTTTGTAATTTTTAGTCATTTTAGAAATGTTTCCAAATATGTAAAAAAAAATATATACATATAGTAATTAGTAATTTTAGAAATGTTTCCAAATATGTAAAACAATATATATATTATATATAAATTTTTTTATTTGTAAAAATTTAAAAAATTATTGTTATTATTTCAAAAAATATATATACATAATTTTTAACTTTTACTGTTTCAGCTCAAGCAAATTTATATATTAGTTAATTACAACGCAACTGAACACAAAATACATATTTTCAATACATTTTTTATTGTTAACAGAGGAAAAAATACAACTAAAATGCTACATTATCTCACAGTAGATTTGTTGTTGCTATACATTCCATGTGTTTTTTTTTTAATATGACAGATACTTTCAAAAATGTATTAAATGTATGCATTGTTGACACACAACAACATTTGTGTGCTCCTCAGCATTCCATGTATTTTTCTGACACACGTTTCCCTTAAAGTAAATGATAAATGAATAATTGTACATAATTGTAATTGTAAGATGAGTGATCAATATGCTCCAGCGTTCTCCCCCCCCCCCCCCCCCCCCCCCCCCACTAATAATTAATGCTGCACAGCTCTCGTTCGGGTGACGTCTCCTTCCGCCGCAAATAGAGCCGAGGCAGCGCTGGGAAAGGCGGAGTCAGTCATCCCCCGGTGAGCTGACACATTAGAGGAGGAAGACTGCAGACACTTGGAGCTTGTGCCTGCTTGCTGTATCTCATCTCCAGATCCAACACAAACAAGCCGGGTGGATTTAAAACAGCGGCAGGAGGAAGAGCAAGGAAACAAAAAAAAAGAGATTGGAGAACATCCACCCCATGTGAGCAGGACAGCGTGGGGGGACATTTAAAAAGAAAAGCCAAGACAAGAGGAGCCATGGGAGTCTTAAAGGTGCTGCTGGGGACTTTACACTATGTGGGACTGTGCGTGCAACTTGGCGTCTCCACCGGCAGCAGTAGACACACTGGACACGGACACAAGGAGAACCACATCATTCACAGTCACGGTAGGTGTGCAGCACACGCCCGCATGCATCACCAGTGGATGGCTGGTGGGTGATGACATCCACTCCCACGCATTGAAAAACACTCAACTATAGTAGGACAATTTTGTAGGATGTTTTAAAAAAAAAAAGGTACACATGCATTATGTAATAGGAGTCAAAGTTCTACCTTGATGAAATACTCACTTTGTAATATATCTTTTATTATTATTATTACTGTGGATTGCAGTTATTCATAGTAGTTCTAGTCTCATTGAAGCGATATAACTACATAAAAACAGTCCAGCTTGTTCTGTGACTTGTAATTATTACATTAATATATTAATATAATTTATAACATTTCCCTTTTTGGGGGTTTTGATGACATTTGATTAAATAGACCCCACCCCCCCCCCCACTAAATAATAATGCATAGTTAAATACATACATATATATATACAGTATATTAATCCAGTAAAAGGCAGTGGCTCACAAGTCAATTTACTTAACATTTTGCAGCAGGAAGATGGTTTGACAAGATGGGATAATGTGTGTTACTGCGTGTTTTGTACACGCTGTACTGTTTACTGCAGAGGTGGGCAAATATTTTGACTCGTGGGCTGCATTGAGTTAACAAAATTGAACATATATTTAACACACACTCTTTTATGCTCATAATTTTCCTTGAATTATTTGTCGAATTTTATGTATAAAAGTGTTATACTATCAGCTGTATGTTGTCATGTCCGTTTAAACATCAGACAATATTGCAGTTTTGTTTTGCCAGTTTGTATGTTAAAAGTTGAAATACGGGCCGGATTCAAACATTTGGTGGGCCGCATGTGGCCCCCGGGCCATAGTTTGCCCACCCCTGCCTTAAGGAATATTCCAGAATATATTATTTTATTATAAACAACCCCCCGGTCAAATAAATGCCTTACATCTAATAAACAGCCATTGGCAACAAAATTGAATACAACAGTACCCCCCCCTTCTTTATAACATGTGAATTGGAGACGAATCAAATCAAATTATGTCATTTAATTTTTCAGTTTTGTTGTTATTTTACTAACTAAGACATCTAACTTGCAAGTCATGTTGCCAGTTTCTATTTTGAAATACTGGCGGTCCGGATTCAAACGCTTGGTGGGCCGCATGTGGCCCCTGGGCCGTAGTTTGCCCACCCCTGGTTTACTGGTTATATGTAGGCGTGGGCCAGTCCACTCGGCCACGATGCGGAAGCACAGTGATAACATCTGCACCAAGATCACGTTGTAGGTCTTTGGAGGTGGTCTGTGGGTTGGGTTTGACTCTTCTCACCATCTGAGATTTATATTGGCCTGCAAATCCGGGTCTTCACTAGAACTGTTCTTGTGGTCTTCCATTTGTTCCTCAGAGTGGAACCTGACAGCTGAAATCTCTGAACTAGCTTATGTATCCTGCCCCTACACCATGATGTTGAACAATCTTTGCTTTCAGGTCATGTGACAGTTGTTTTGAGGCTACCATGTTGCTACTTAAATACCCTCTCTCATGATTGGCTTCACTTGTGTATGTACTGTAGGGTCAAGGGTCAGGGAGCTTACCAAACAAATTTTGTTTTCTAATAATTTGTGTCTCACAGCTAGGAGACCAGGGTTCAATTCCACCCTCGGCCATCTCTTGCGTGTTCTCCCCGTGCATGCGTGGGTTTTCTACGGGTACTCAGGAGTATCAGGAGGCGATACTGGGAGACAATGCAGGTGGATCAGCCTGCATAGCGGACGAGTGGTTAGCGCACAGACCTCACAGCTAGAAGACCCTAGTTCGATTCCACCCTCGGCCATCTCTGTGTGGAGTTTGCATGTTCTCCCCGTGCATGCGTTGGTTTTCTCCGGGTACTCTGGTTTCCTCCCACATTCCAAAAACATGCTAGGTTAATTGGCGACTCCAAATTGTCCATAGGTATGAATGTGAGTGTGAATGGTTGTTTGTCTATATGTGCCCTGTGATTGGCTGGCGACCAGTCCAGGGTGTACCCCGCCTCTCGTCCGCGACCCTTGTGAGGAAAAAGTGGTAGAAAATGAATGAATGAATGAATGTGTAAAAATGAATTTGAAATCTGTTTATTAACCGCGAGAGGCATTTTACATGTTTACTTTAGGCTTAGAGTTCTTTCCATGGATTATTCGAATTATTTGTACTTTTTAACCATTAGCAGGGAGCTCCTAGGACGTAACCCATACGTGTTAAACTCAGGCCTGGGAATAAAATTTGGCCCAAGGTGCTGTGGAAGTGCTTAGAAAAAAAATAGCAGTGAGTAGGCCCAATTCACTGACCTTATCAAACAAAGTGCTTACGGCTACCTGCGTAATTAAGCAACTCCTCTGTTATGAACAACTCCTCTGGCATTTTAAAATTGCCATACAGTACAAAATCCACAACCGTGCTAAATAAAGACACTAAGTTCAGACCAAAAGTATGATTTCACTGTCCATTACTTCAAACAACAAGTATTACACCATGTTTGTACAAAATAACCCCTTAAAAGGTATAATAAGAGGTAATAAGAGGCATAAGACGATCAAAAGTGATCCTTTTATTTACAGCAAAGCATGCTCGGAAATGCATAATCTGCCTATTCCATGGATTGGGATGTTTTTATATTTATATAAAATACTTTTTATGTAGTTTCCACTACATGTAATTGATCTTAGCAGCCTGCCACTTCAAAATAAAACCCAACATACCTTAAAAATGAAGGTGAAAACAATGTTAGGTATTATATTATATGACTGTACATACTGCCCTTGATTGTTTTCAAAATAATTTCATTTGAAAAGTATTTTAAATATCGTAATCTTGTTTCATTTTGTTTTATTTTGAAAATCACCAGAATCACCTCTGCTGTGTCGGTATTTGCTCATGTGGTTGTACTCTATGCGGATTGCGAAACTAGCATCTTGTGTTGATGACTGGTGTGTTCTTTATTATGGTACAGAGACGGAGGCGTGGGTGCGCCGGACTGCGCCGGACTGCGAAGTGTGTGCTTCCTTTACTAATTATGTTGGTTCAAAAATTTTGAAAATGTTAAGATAAATAATAATGATACAAAGTTATGGGCTGCACGGCGGTCTAGTGGTTTGCGTGCAGACACAGCTAGGAGACCTGTGTTCAATCCCACCCTCGGCCATCTCTGTGTGGAGTTTGCATGTTCTCCCCGTGCATGCGTGCGATTTCTCCGGGTACTCCGGTTTCCTCCCACATTCCAAAAACATGCTAGGTTAATTGGCGACTCCAAATTGTCCATAGGTATGAATGTGAGTGTGAATGGTTGTTTGTCTATATGTGCCCTGTGATTGGCTCGCCACCAGTCCAGGGTGTACCCCGCCTCTTGCCTGAAGACAGCTGGGATAGGCTCCAGCACCCCTGCGACCCTCGTGAGGATAGCAGAAAATGAATGAATGAATAATCTTGTTTCACCATGCTTTATTTTGAAAATCACCAGTCACCTCAGCTGTGTCGGCACTTGCTCATGTGGTCATACTCTATGCGGATTGCGAAACTAGCATCTTGTGTTGATGACTGGTGTGTTCTTTATTATGCAGAGACGGAGGCATGGGTGCGCCGGACTGCGCCAGACTGCGAAGAGTGTGCTTCCTTGACTAATGATGTTGGTTTAAAAATATCTATATGTGCCCTGTGATTGGCTGGCTCTCGCCTGAAGACAGCTGGGATAGGCTCCAGCACCCCCGCGACCCTCGTGAGGATAAGCGGTAGAAAATGAATGAATGAATGAATGAATGAATGTCTTGCATTGGATTACATTGGACGTCGTACCTAATCAAGTGTCCAGCTAATTTGCATTCTTCCTAAAAGGATGTTTGATGTGTCGGTCAGGATGAAACTGGTTTAGATTTTTGATGATGTGAGGTTCTTCTCAGCGATGACTGGGGGAGGCTCGGTGGTGTGTGCTGATGCACCGCTCTTCTTCTATGACTGACAGCGTTTTGTTTTGTTGGAGCGCTGCAGTCCTCCTCTTCCTCAACATGGGAGTTAGTATTCTTTGTCAGTAGTGAAGAAGCCCCTGACAGAACACGACATCCTCCCCTCCGGTTCTGATCCGGTCCCTATCCTACTCCATCACTCGTCTTTATCTTTATTTAAGTCATCCTGCTTAAAAAATTGAGCCCATTGTGTGTTTTTTGTTTTGGGGGGGTTGTGAATTTTGCGTCCATGTGATGAGAATATAAATATCTATTGTATTTATCATTGGTAGGGTTGTGAGTAATGTCTCAGGGGTTGCCCGCTGCATCCATAACATCAAGGAAGGCTGCTTTCATAGTGAATAATGTCCTTGTCGGCAGGAGCTATTTTGGCACAGTGTGGGCAATGTGGGAGTTTTGGTTTTCTTTTTCCCCAGCGGGTGGAGGAGGGAAAAAAGGAGGTAGAAGTCTTTGTTGTAATGCATCTTCAGATCATCTGCTGTTTTTGTCACAATAGAAGACCCCTGATTTCTGCCTATTTGGTAATTTTATGACATTTTTTGATAGGAAGTCATGAAAATGGAAAACGTCTGTTCCAGGGTCAAACTAGCCTTGTCATAAGTGTCATGAAGGTGAGGTCTCATATGAAAGCTACTCCATCTTGGAAGTTTTGTGTGACTTTAGAACAAGAATTCTTCCGATTTGGAATTTTGGAATAATGGAAGTTGAAATAAGCTAAGGGTTAAGTTCCAGGGTGTCAAAAAAAAAAATCACCTCGTACTTTGGTACGTGACAAAAAATTTATAAAATTACAACCCAAAAAATTTTTCTTTTTAATATTTATTAGAGTTTATTAATTTATAACAATTACAAAAATTACAAAAATAATTAAAAGGTTCAAATCTTTTATATTTTTAAAATCTTTAAATTATTAAATTAAAAAAAAATTAATTAATTAAAAATTAATTTAAAAAAAACTTAAATTATATTACAAAGGCAGGAAGTGAACAAATGTAACAGTTACTGATTGTAAAAGTACCACATGGAGGGGTAGGATTTAATAAGCTTTGCTTCTTCCTACTCCTTTTGGACATGTGGAACTGTGAACTGATTATGTGATGCATTCAATTGTAATCTGATGCATGTTCAAATGAAATAAAACCATTACCATTATCATTACAAAGTAATATTTGAAAGTTTTTAGCAGCTACACACGCTAACACGCACAGAAAGCTTTCTAGGTCTTCCAGAATCTACACCTATTCCAGCTGTATTTCGTTTAATAATTCATTCCACCCACGGCCCACCTCCAGGCATGCCCATATAAGGAAGTGTAGCTCACTTTGACGTCAAAGGGAGCCGGTGTTAGAAACCGAGCTTTCAGTGCCGACCCAAACTTCTTTCAGAGCTAATTTCCAAATGCGTAGACTTCATTATCTGAAACTTTGGCATTGTTTAAGACAACAATACAACATTGTAACTACATTTATAGGTCAGAAAGTGGAAAAAGCATAATAGGTCCCCTTTAATAAATGTAAAAACAACTTATATAAGGTGTATGAGCGAAAAAAGCCAAAGAAAAATCAAAACCCAGTCCTTTGATATTGATATAGTGTGTGTTAATAACGTTTCCTCTTAGGTTTTATTCGTTTTTCAAATTTCATAACAGACCCGATGCAATCATTTCCCGTGCCAAATGTGGCCCATGTGCCGTAGGTTGTTCACCCAGACTTAAAAAGCCACTTTTTGTCCCCCATACATAAACAATTTGGTGTGATTGCAGTGACGTCCTTGTGTTTATCTGCCTCAGGGCCATTTGAGCCACTGCTACTTTTCAATTAGTGTCTCATTAAGGCCGGCTTATCCAGCCAGGCTGTTATTCCAGCCAATCAATCGTCTTAATTAATGAGTGAAGGCTAAATGAGCCGTGAAGAAAGTAAAAAGTCTCAAGGGGAATAGACTGTAACGGAGCAAAAAGGACCACTTTTATTTCTTTAATGACGTTGACATTACTTTGTTTAAGTTTAAGACCCCAGGCTTAAAATCTTGGTGATATGATCCAATATCATTTTCTGTCACGATCCTTTCATGGCAAAGGCAAAAATATTTTCTCTCTTTGAACCCATATCTGTCTCTCGCTGCTGTTGCTGCTGAGTTGGGATGCATTAAGACAGTCATTTGAATCTTCTTTAAAGATCCTGGGGGTTCATTCATTCATTTTCTACCGCTTATCCTCACGAGGGTGAGGGCGAGAGGCGGGGTACACCCTGGACTGGTCGCCAGCCAATCACAGGGCACATATAGACAAACAACCATTCACACTCACATTCATACCTATGGACAATTTGGAGTCGCTAATTAGCCTAGCATGTTTTTGGAATGTGGGAGAAAACCGGAGTACCCGGAGAAAACCCACGCATGCACGGGGAGAACATGCAAACTCCACACACAAGGGTGGAATTGAACTCGGGTCTCCTAGCTAGACCGCCGTGCAGTCCATAACTATGTATCGTTATTATTTATCTTGACATTTTCAACACTTGTATATTTTTGAACCAACATAATTAGTCAAGGAAGCACACTCTTCGCAGTCCGGCGCAGTCTGGCGCAGTCTGGCGCAGTCCGGCGCACCCACGCCTCCGTCCCTGCACCATAATAAAGAACGGAGAAAACCCACGCATACACGGGGAGAACATGCAAACTCCACACAGAGATGGCTGAGGGTGGAATTGAACTCGGGTCTCCTAGCTAGACCGCAGTGCAGTCCATAACTTTGTATCGTTATTATTTATCTTGACATTTTCAACACTTGTATATTTTTGAACCAACATCATTAGTCAAGGAAGCACACTCTTCACAGTCCGGCGCAGTGCGGCGCCCCCACGCCTCTGTCCTTGCACCATAATAAAGAACGGAGAAAACCCACGCATGCACGGGGAGAACATGCAAACTCCACACAGAGATGGCCGTGGGTGGAATTGAACCTCGCTGTGAGGTCTGCACGCTAACCACACGACTACCTTGCAGAAAAAAAAGTCACTGGCCCCGAGCCCAAGGATCCAATTGGCTGTCTGTCACAATCCTTAGCCCAAATGAATTGCAGTCATCCAACCAATCAGACGACATCTGCGAGAGAAGGCTTTTAAGAACCCCTCGTTCTTCTCTACATGGGCGTAGAAATACTTCAGGTTAGCGTTGTAGAATCATCAAAAGTCATTACCGTGACAACAACTTATAGCAAACGCTCCACTACATCCATTAATATGGGCATGCATCCCAGTAGCACTGAATAAACATGACGCAGTCTTGTTGGCTTTTTCATCCATAATTACATCAACAACTGTTTCCCATCATCAGACTCCTCCCTGCGGGGAACACAATCTGACTACATTAACCACAACTACAACAAGATTCATACACAAGGGTACGAAATATTAAAAAAAAAAACACACTACTGTTTTAGTACCTACTACCTTCTCAAACTAGCCAAAGATCTCCTATATGAGAGGATCACTGCTGTTTATAAGGAACAACTGCAAAAATGCTGTCTGTGTGGTTTAGAGGAGGAATCATTGCAGGCGTCTTTAAGATTGTTGGTCCAAAGCTTTCTCTGAGGCGTCCCTCCAGGATCCAAACTCATCTTTAGGATTTGTCTTTGTGTGTTAGCAGCAAGCATTTTTTATGACAGTATATCTTGTCAAGAAACAATGCTATACAAAGTCAACTTGGATATAGAGTAGTCAGTGTACAGCTAGTATAACAATACAGTGGATCCTTTCAAACAATACATT
Organism: Doryrhamphus excisus; assembly: GCF_030265055.1. Lineage (NCBI taxonomy): Eukaryota > Metazoa > Chordata > Actinopteri > Syngnathiformes > Syngnathidae > Doryrhamphus > Doryrhamphus excisus. The sequence continues at coordinate 13,487,669 of NC_080475.1, read as the reverse complement.
TTACGGTAATAATTTGTAATAGATGGCGTCGCCTTGTTTGTTAGGCTACGGAAGAACCAGCTTGCCAAATTCATTCATTCATTTTCTACTGCTTATCCTCACAAGGGTTGCAGGGGTGCTGGAGCCTATCCCAGCTGTCTTCAGGCAAGAGGCGGGGTACACCCTGGACTGGTGGCCAGCCAATCACAGGGCACATATGAACAAACAACCATTCACACTCACATAATTTCGACTTTTTATCATCTCATAATTTTGACTTTTGCATCTCAGTGTTTACTTTCTTATCTCATAATTTTGGCTATTTATCTCATAATTTCGACATTTATCTCATAACTTTGACTTTTTATCTCATAATTATGACTTTTACTCATAATTTTGCCTTTCTTATCTCATAATTGTGACTTTTTATCTCATAATTATGACTTTTACTCTCATAATTTTGACTTTTTTATCTCATAATTTCACCCTTTCTTATCTCATAATTGTGACTTTTATCTCACAACTTTGACTTTTTATCTCATAATTTCACCTTTTTATCTCATAATTATGACTTTTACTCTCATAATTTTGCCTTTCTTATCTCTTAATTGTGACTTTTATCTCATAATTTTGACTTTCTTATCTCATAATTTTGATTTTTTTTATCTCGAAAATATGACTATTACAAACAACCATTCACACTCACATTCATACCTACGTATGGACAACCTATGGAGTCGCCAATTAACCTAGCATGTTTTTGGAATCAAAAAATGGGAAAGGCTCCAGCAGACCCCCGCAAAAAAGTGTGCACATTTTTATAAAAATGCAAACAATATTAGAGAAAAAAAAGCATATTATCTTTTTAAAATAAATATAGAAAACATTTTAATATACTGTTCAATCTTCAGTGCAATAGTGGTGCACTCACTGTCTCTGTAGCCGGGTTAGCGCAGTTAGCGCTTCCATCTCACGTTCCCCATGACCACACACGGTAAGCATGGTTGATGCCGTCTTTCAAGACCTTTATACCGTCTTTTTCGCTGTTCACTCCCACTCTGCTTTCTCTCAAATCCATATTTCCGCGGGTATATCCGATCATTTGACATAGTGAAGGGATGCTAACAGCTAATATCAGCTACTCCCGAGTGTCAACAATGACACGAAGAAGACACGTAGCTGTCTTTACTAGCTAGCACTCGGGGCGGCGCCATCTTGAAACATGTGACCTCCACATCAAATCCAATCTATATTAATTTGAAGGATATATTTTAAAAAATATTGATACTGTTCATCGCCCAGCCCTACTTTTTATTGTATTGAACCTTGAGAAGATATACTAAAATAGCTGTGTACTCATGTAATCAACATCATTTGATGATTTTAAAAACATCAAACTCCGAAGTGGATTTACATGCTTTTGATTGGACGCTGACTGTGACTAGATGCGTTTCTCCCTCCTCTTTGCTGTGAATACTGGTCTGTGAGAGTGTTGCTTATCTTCCATTAGGCACATTACTGCCAGTGTAGCATCAAACACACACACACACACACACATAGACACACACAGACAAACATAGACACACATAGACAAACAGACAGATACACACTCGGGCATCCGGATTTGGAGTCCGGCTTCTCCTGGGAAGACACTTGGCAGGACTGATGTGTTGGCAGTCTCACTGAGCGAGGAAAGAGTAGTAATGGTTATGGAGCCAACATGATGCATTCATCCTTCTTTGCAGCCTCAAAATACTCACATGGAAATTAGCATCGTTAGCGTATCGTTGTAGAGAGACACTCATATTGTGTTTGACATTGTTTTCAGATCTGTATTTGTATTTCATAATTTAAAAAAATATAGATTAAAAAAAAATATATATATATACAATTAAAAGAAAATACTATAAACCACCATATATAAAAAATAAAAAGAATTAAAAGAAAATACTATAAACCCCCAAATATATATATATACGTATATATATATATATACGTGTATATATATATATATATATATATATATATATATATATACGTGTATATATATATATATATATACGTGTATATATATATACGTGTATATATATATACGTGTATATATATATACGTGTATATATATATATACGTGTATATATATACGTGTATATATATATATACGTGTATATATATATACGTGAATATATATACGTGTATATATATATACGTGAATATATATACGTGTATATATATATATACGTGTATATATATATATACGTGTGTATATATATATACGTGTGTATATATGTATATATACGTAGTATATATATACTTCAGTGGTTTATAGTATTTAATTTATTTTAATTTGCTTTATTTGTCATTATTAATTATTTATTTATATTATTGAAAGTTATGAAAATAATACACCACTAACATGCAGGAGTTTTTTGTGTCTGCTAAAATTAAATCCAAAGATATTACATGTGTATTAAATGAATCCATGAAAATATATTACAAAAAATATACATAATTACGATGGAAGGTATTTTGTGCAAGAAGGAAATTAATATAAAAATGTTAAATTATTATTATTATATTTTTCTAAATTACATTTTTTATTAATTTAAAAAAAATTGCATTTTAAATTAGCTAAATTATATTTTTGGATTATTTTTTCAATTTTATTTTTGAACTTTTTTATTATTGAAAGTTATTGAAAATCGACAGATATTGTCTAACTATAAATTACCTAAATTATATTTTAAAATGTAACAAAATATATATTTTGGATTATTATTTTTTTAAATTTATTATTATTTATTTATTATGTTATTTATTTTATTATTATTATTATTATTTTGTTTTAAATAATACTATGCTATGGAGTTTTTTGCCAATATTTATGGCAAAATTAAATAAGTTATGAATGTTATGAATGTATTTTATCCTATAATTAAATACATATAAAGACTGCGTTACAACATGAAAATTAAAATGCCATTAAATAATTAATAATGCGACTCATGAAATATATACATCGTAATCTTCCAATACCATGCTTATTATCATATATCAGCATATCAAACAATCAGCCATATTTGAGGCAAACTTCCACTGAGCCGACTTCCCCGCGTTGGCTTCCTCCTCCTGCTGCTACTTTCATGTATGTGATATGAAAGTATCACATTTACATTTAGATGACTTTCTTCCAAAGAGAGTGTGAGTAGGTTACACTCAGCCAGCAAGGTGCTACTTTCATTATTGACAACTTTTTTTTTCCCTCCATCCTCCTAGTCCAGCAGTACAGAATGTCAAGTTCTACTTCAGCATCAAGTGTCAGAGAAACGCTGATAAAAGTAGTAGCGATTTAAAGTGACAGTCAAGCTCATTAGCTTATGTTAGACAAGAGGAGGGCCTGCATGCAAGTCGCCGGGCCTGATTGCACCACCGTGGAGAGCCTCGTCGCTGCCCAGTGGGAGTGTGAACAAAGACACCACACGTGTCCACTCACTGTGGAATCAAGCCCGACTGCTGAATTAATGTTGCAGTCCCCGACAGGCCGGAAAGAGAAGGCCATCTTGTGACTGCAAAACATTGACACTTCCTGTAAGCACATTTGTCATAGAAAAAGAGCGATTTGGCGATTACAAACTGTAAACAAATATTAACATGACGTCTCATATTTCCTGAAAAACAAGAAAAGGTTTCATGGTGAGAAAAGGCTATTCTCTGACAACACACTCAAGTAAATGGTCAAAATTATGAGATAAGAAAGTCAAAATTATGAGATAAAGTAAAAATTATTAGATAAAACTCATAATTATGAGGAAAAAAGGCGAAATTATGAGATTAAAAAAAATCAAAATTATGAGAAAGTAAAAATTATGAGAAAAAAAGACGAAATTATGAGATTAAAGTCAAAATTATGAGATAAAGTAAAAATGATGATATAAAAGTCATAATTATCAGAAAAAAAGGCGAAATTATGAGTTAAAAAGTCAAAATTATGAAATAAAAAAATCAAAATTATGAGAAAGTAAAAATTATGAGAAAAAAAGATGAAATTGTGAGATAAGTCAAAATAGAGATAAATGTCGAAATGATGAGATTAAAGTCAAAATTATGAGATAAGAAGGTAAAAATTATGAGATAAAAGTCATAATTATGAGAAAAAAGTTCAAGTTAAATTGTGAATTAAAAAGTCAAAATTATGAGATTAAAAAATCGAAATTATGAGATAAGAAAGTGAGAATTATGAGAAAAAAACGAAAAACGCTGAAATTATTAGTTAAAAAGTCAAAATTATGCGATTTTAAAAAATCTAAATTATGAGAAAAAAAGCAGAAATTATGAGATAAAAAGTCAAAATTGAGATAAATGTCGAAATTATGAGATTAAAGTCAAAATTATGAGATAAAAGTTATAATTATGAGAAAAAAGCCGAAATTATGAGATTAAAAAATCGAAGATAAGATAAGAATTATGAGAAAAAAAGACGAAAAAGCCGAAATTATGAGTTAGCCCCCCCTCCCCCCCCCACCCCTTGGTGGTTACACCCGTAAATGTAGCTACTGCCTGCTGGCTGTGCTGTGTTCATATTGTGTAAAAATGTGCTTACTCGTGTAAATGTATGCTGAGGTTTTTTTAAGAGTCCCACATTGTGCTCCTTCATTTTAGGAGGTTAGTTTGGAATAGTTTTTTGTGTACCCAGCCTCTGGCCTTAATACAGCTGGGATAGGTTCCAGCATACCAGTGAGGATAAGCGGCATATCAAATAGAAAAAGGATGGATGACAGTGAAGGATGTTGAAACACTGCCTATACAAAGGGTTCTACACGTTTCTGTAATAATGGCAAACTGACCCGGGAACAGATTATTTGTATCTCCCTTCCGTTCCTTATGGGATAACACAGTGTTGGATTTTGATAGAGAGATGTCTTTGGAGAAGACCTTGACTACACTTACCTCTTTGTCCATGTTTGCCAACATTAATTGGGAGCTAAAGCAGAGCGTCGGTCTGCGCTGTAATCTCCATCCATACATCAACGTCAGCTTTAATGGACGCACTGAGGGAAGGAAGTTGTTGTTTAAATCCCCTGTGACCTCCTTGTACATCTGCTGCTGTGGAGGAATATGCACTTCCACCTCGTGTGGATCTCAGCACGCTGGCAGCCGGTCCACTCCTTTATCCTGGTTGTCAGGTGGCCTCCCGTGAGAACCTGAACGGCACACAAGTAACCCTCAGGGAGGAAGAGCATGGGAGGGGGTGTTTATAAGTCTCATAATTATGACATTTACTCTCATAATTTTGACATTCTTATCTCATAATTTAGATTTTTTTAATCTCATAATTTTGACTTTTTATCTAATCATTTTTACTTTCTTATTGCATAATTTTGACTTTCTTATTGCATAATTTTGACTTTTTAATCTCATAATTTCGACATTTATTTAATAAATTTGATATTTTATCTCATAATTTCGGCTTTTTTCTCATAAGTTTGAATTTTCAACTCATCATTTTGGCTTTTTTTTCTCATAATTCCAATATTCCAATTTCCAATAATCATTTTTACTTTCATATCGCATATTTTGGACTTTTTAATCTCATAATTTTGACATTTATCTCATAATTTTGACTTTTTTATCTCATAATTTTGACTTTTTATCTCATAATATCTTTTTTCTCATAATTATGACTTTTAACTCATAATTTTTACTTTCTTATATCATAATTTTGACATTTATCTCATAGTTTTGACTTTTTATCTCATAATTTCGGCTTTTTTTGCTAATAATTATGACTTTTATCTCATAATTTTTACTTATCTCATAATTTTGACTTTCATTCAGTCATTCATTCATTTTCTACCGCTTTTCCTCACGAGGGTGACTTTTTAACTCATAATTTCGGCTTTTTTTCTCAATTATGACTTTTATCTCATAATTTTTACTTTCTTACCTCATAATTTTGACTTATTAATCTCATAATTTTGAAGTTTATCTCATAATTTTGCCTTTTTATCTCATAATTTCAGTTTTTGTTCTCATAATTATGAGATAATTTTATCTCAGATTTTTTACTTTATCTCATAATTTTGACTGTTTATTTGATAATTGGACTTTTTTTCTCATAATTTTGACTTTCTTATCTCATAATTTTGACCATTTACTTGTAGAAGTGTGCTGTCAGAGAATAACCTTTTCTCACCCCAAACTTTTTCTTGTTTTCAAGAAATATGAGCCGCCATGTTAATATTTGTTTACAGTGTGTATAAGCCGCTGGCAGGGATGTAATGGATGTATAAGGAATGAAAAAAAAAAACAAACATGCTCAAGCTGATTTAGTTTTTTGTTTTCCTCCCCTCCTTTCCCCTTCTTTGGTTGTGGTGATCCAGGCCCAGCAGGGATGGCTCACCTTTAAGCTGTAAATTTAAGGTGCCTTGTTGCTGTTTGTCAAGTCCAACCTTGTGCAGGAGAGGACACAGGAGGTGCATTAGAGGGACCAGGCAGATTAGATGCTGAGTGCTGATTAGGCTTCTTCCTCTTTCACTGCATGGTCAGCCCTGGAGGATAAACCTGCTGGAAAGATGCTCCATCTTGTGATCTTCCACGGCTCGGAAAAAAAAGGACAGATTTTGTCATCAAATCCTATCCAGACATTGATTTTGGATTTTGTTTTCATTTTTGCGTATACATTGGCCCTCGCAGCTTCACTCTATCGAGGTGTCAATCATGCTACATTAATGAGACAATAGTTACCACATGACTTTTCATCTCATCATTCAGACTTCATCCATCCATACATTTTCTATAATGCTTTTCTTCACGAGGGTCATGGGCATGCTGGAGCCTATCTCAGCTGACTTTGTGCAAGAGGTGGGGTACACCCTGGACTGGTGGCCAGCCAATCACAGGGCACATATAGACAAACAACCATTCACACCACACTCACATAATTTCGACTTTTTATTATCTCATAATTTTGACTTTTTGTCATCTCATAATTTTGACTTTTGCATCTCATAGTGTTGACTTTCTTATCTCATAATTTTGACTATTTAGCTCATAATTTCAACATTTATCTAATAAATTTGACTTTTTATCTTATAAGTTTGCCTTTTTATCTCATGACTTTTACTCTCATAATTTTGCCTTTCTTATCTCATAATTTGGATTTGATCCGTAATTTTGATAATTATGACTTTTACACTAATAATTTTGACTTTTTATCTCATAATTTAGAATTTTTTAATCTCATAATTTTGACATTTATCTCATAATTTTGACTTTTTATCTCATAATTTTTGCTTTTTTCCTCATAATTATGACTTTTATCTCATAATTTTGACTTTATCTCATAATTTAGACTTTTTATTCTCACAAGTTTGACTTTTTATCTAATAATTTTTGCCTTTTTTTCTCATAATTATGACTTTAATCTCATAATTTTTACTTTATCTCATAATTTTGATTTTTAATCTCATAATTTTGACTTTTTATCTAATAATTTTGTCTTTTTTCTCATGACTTTTATCTCTTAATTTTGACTTTTTATCTAATAATTTTGTCTTTTTTTCTCATGACTTTTATCTCTTAATTTTGACTTTCTTATCTAATAATTTAGATTTTCTTATCTCTTAATTTTGATTTTTTTCTCTCATCATTTTAATCTCCTAATTATGACTTCGTATCTCCTAATTATGTTATGCTTCTGTTCTGTTTTGCTATTTCCAAACAATACTTCCAGACTCAATGTGCTGTGTTGTGTTGAAATGATGAAATGCTGAATTAGCGATCTTAAACATGGACTTCCTGCTGTGTCATGTGACACCGCCAGCTCATTAGCAAATGTTAACATGTGAACACATTCCACATTAGCTTCCATTTGGACTTCATTGCTACACTTCATTTTGCTACAGGTGATTCTCTGAGTAAAGTATGGCAGCTGTGTGCCGCCATACTGTGAGAGGCTCATCACTAGACCGTGAAGATTATTATGAGATTCATTAGTGGATAATTATTCCTGACGAGAGTCTGGGCGTGTACTCCCTAAAAGTAAAAACTGGAATGCACTTTTTTATTTATTTAAATGAAAGCAAGGAAAGACTGGTCTGGATGCTGAGTTGATGATATGACTAATGGAGTATGTGATTGTATTTAGAAGAAGCTGTTTACAAGCAGACGATGCAATGTTGCTGGATAACAAAGGAGTCTAAGCATGTTTACAAGCAGACGATGCAATGTTGCTGGATAACAAATGAGCATAAGCATGTTTACAAGCAGACAATGCAATGTTGCTGGATAACAAAGGAGGATAATCATGTTTACAAGCAGACAATGCAATGTTGCTGGATAACAAAGGAGAATAAGCATGTTTACAAGCAGACGATGCAATGTTGCTGGATAACAAATGAGGATAAGCATGTTTACAAGCAGACAATGCTATGTTGCTGGATAACAAAGAAGTAAAAGCATGTTTACTTGGCTGAGAGAGCCTGGTTTCTCCTCTTAACCTTTTTAGTGTTCTATTTGATTAGAATAGAGGGGAAGCCTGTGCAGCACTGAGGCAAGTAGTTGGGATTGCAGCCAAAAACAGCAGGGAAGTGAAAAGCACCAGGCTAGTGTGGAAGGTCCTTGGTAGAAGAAGGATAAACACCACAAAATGAAGCACACCATACTACCACTAAACAATGACAGCATGTTATTCCCACAATGGTTATCAGACCACAACTAGCATTTCAGTAACCTAGCATTTGAAGTAACCTTTTCCTGAAAAACTTCAGACTGTCCAGTTTCTACTTCGGAATCCACGGTTGTATGTTAAAAGCTGACATTTTAAAAAGATACATCACTGTTTATTATCAACTTCTAAACCGTTTGCAGCTAGCGGCACAAACAGGAAGTCCTCGCGAGTGTGACCAATCACAGCGGAGTGGGCGTGCCTGCAGGCATATATATTAAAACAGACCGTTTTTACCAGAACCACAAACTCCAAAGAACTACAGCCGAATAGGTGCAGATCCTGGAAGAACTATAAAGCTTTGTGTGGTGGTTATTGTGTGTAGCTGCTCTATAGGAGTCCACAACTCAATACAAAAGGTCGAAAATTTGCATAATAGGCCCCCTTTTATATATACAAATATATATCCTCATTGTCTTTCTATTCATTAAATACAATAAAAAGTGGTATATTTCCGACATTGTGATTAATCATGACTAATTTGTTAAAATGTGTGATTAATCTGATTTTTTAATTCATTCATTCATTTTGTACTAATTATCTTCACGAGGGTCGCAGGAGGTGCTGCAGCCTATCCCAGCTGTCTTCAGCCGAAGGGCGGGGTACACCCTGGACTGGTGGCCAGCCAGCCAATCACAGGGCACATATAGACAAACAACCATTCACACTCACATTCATACCTATGGACAATTTGGAGTCGCCAATTAACCTAGCATGTTTTTGGAATGTGGGAGGAAACCGGAGTACCCGGAGAAAACCCGGGTGGGATTGAACTCGAGTCTCTTAGCTGTGAGGTCTGCACGCTAACCACTCGACCACCGTGCAGCCTGATTTTTAAATTAAATTTTTAGATTAGATTATATTGATCTGATTGAAACTATTGTGGGCAATACATGGGAAATACAATTCATTTGAGAAAATGTCAGTTTTGGATACCTACTTGAAAATATAGCATTATTAGCGTTATTACATACCTCTGTTGTATAGGAAAACATTCAGCTATATTATTTCTTTAAGCAGTCCATTTGGGAATATTAATTAAATTAGTGTTGTAATGAGAGGATACACGAGGAGGAAATTGAACAGTAAAGATCCACACGCGCACACACCGAGGATGCACATATAATGTCGCAATTAGCATAGTAATAGCCAATGAGCCATGCTACACCGTGGCACCATTTTTAGAAGCTTTTTCGAGTGTGTGGGTGTGTGTGGGTGTTTTGTAAGTAAGAGGCCTGATGCAGCAGCAGCCGCATTGAGCAGAATCAGCATCATTCACAGCTGCAACCACAATCCTTAATCCGTAATGTAATGTACTGGAGTCAAGAACTGCACTTTTTGGGGGAATTTTGCCCATCATTCATAATCCTTATGTGAAACATAAACACATATTTATTTCCCTTTTCTGTGCATTATTATGATATAATTGTCAGCTAGTTAATTTCAGCTAGCTTACAATGCTGTCATTGGGATACACCTATTTTGACTATGAAGCCCTCTAAAAAAAAGTTAGCATAGCTAGCATAGCTAGCAGTTAGCATAACACGGTTTGATATACATGCTGTGATCATGTATTAACACATACACTGATGATAACATGTAATAGTTGCAGTATCTTACCACTCTCATTAGGATGGCTGTGTCTTCCAGCATATGATAAAAATATTTGTTCATGTTTTCTGCTACAATAATAATATTGCTGTAGTTTGGTTAATATACAAGTCAGTTATGTAAACGGAACACTTTTTTCCTCGTTTTTTTGTGAGGGCTTTAGTGTCAAAATAGGTATTTCCCATGACGCCCGTTGCTAGCCAGCTATATTACCTCATTGTCTCATGTTATAATGCACAGAAAAGGGAAAGAAACATGTGTTCATGTTTCATATTATATTTCACGTAATATTATACGGGAAAAAAATAAATATTGCAAAATGTGATCATTTTTATGATCATTTTACACTCATATTTTAATGACAAAAATGTCATAATTTTGTGGGACTACATTTGTCATATTACAAAAAGTGGTTAAATATGAGGGCTGTCAATCGATTTACATATTTAATCGCAGTTAGTCATATGTTGCGCATAGTTAACTCACAACTAATCGCAGTGACAAAGACTGTTTTATTCATCATAAGTTTAGCTTTGAAAGATTTAAGGATTCCTGATTTAATTGTGGAATATGTCCTTCATGTAAAACAATGACAAAGTTATGATACCACTAATATAACCAGTTATTGCTTATCCTCGTTTGTTATCCAGCAACATTGCATTGTCTGCTTGTAAACAGCTTCTTCCAAATACAATTGACTAATTTGACTACTACATTTGTCATATTACAAAAAGTGGTTTAGTATGAGGGCTGTCCATCGGTTTACATATTTAATCGCGGTTAATCGTATGTTGTGCATAGTTAACTCACAACTAATCGCAGTGAGAAAGAGACTGTTTTATCTATCATAAGTTTACCTTTGAAAGATTTTACATTTTAAAGTTTGAATACAGGGCTGCACGGTGATCGTGTGGTTAGCACGCAGACCTCACAGCTAGAAGAACTGAGTTCGATTCCACCCTCGGCCATCTCTGTGTGGAGTTTGCATGTTCTCTCCATGCATGCGTGGGTTTTCTCCGGGTACTCCGGTTTCCTCCCACATTCCAAAAACATGCTAGGTTAATTAGCGACTCCAAATTGTCCATAGGTATGAATGTGAGTGTGAATGGTTGTTTGTCTATATGTGCCCTGTGATTGGCTGGCAACCAGTCCAGGGTGTACCTCGCCTCTCATCTGAAGACAGCTGGGATAGGCTGCAGCACCCCCGCAACCCTTGTGAGGATAAGCGGTAGAAAATTAATGAAAGTTTTAATACACTCATCAACATGCAGTCTTGTGCATGAACGAGTTCATTTAAAGAGCAATGATTTAAAAACATTAACTGTGTGCTGCAATGTTATTGCAGTTATTTAAGGATATAAAAAAAAAACATGTTTCACTGAGGAGACAAATATTTTAAGCCCGAGCAGACATGCTAGCGTGTGGAGAGCAGGTGTTAGATTGATGCCTGAAATCTGTGTTATCGTTTACTCTTGATTCAACTTGCAACTCTTACTCAGTAGCACAATGTTTTTGCTTGTACGTGTAGCCAGTAGTATTTGATTCCATAAAACAGGTTCCGTCCAGATTGGACTTTGCGGAGTTGTTTTGACTTTTGTTGTGCTCGCCTTTTCTCCGTCTTCTTTGTCCAGCCATGTTCACGGAGGTGCCTCACGATGTGACCGCACACAGAGGTCAAGACGTGGAAATGGCCTGCTCATTCAGGGGAGCCGGGACCCCTTCCTACTCCCTAGAAATCCAGTGGTGGTACATCCGGAACCATGTGGACTGGACAGACAGACAGCCATGGAAAACCAATGAGGTAGCGTCAATGTCAAAGAAAGCAATACATCCAATACTTTATATATATTAGCATCAGGGGGGGTTATAGGGCTCTAATTTTGTGGCGCACCTCAGATAGTGGTACTTTCATGGGTGTGGTGGCGCACCAGGGGAGGTGTCCACATTACAAAAACAGCATGACAAAACAACACAGCAAAGTTGCCCTAGAAGCTCACCAGCTCCAACCTGGTCTATTATTGGCGCAGTCGAAGCGCAGTCTATAAAATAGTAAATTGACTAACAGGCGCACAGTGGGCACACGTCATCAGTCTGTGCCGAGATGGGTGTGGTGGCGCACCAGGGGAGGTGTCCACATTACTAAAACAGCATGCCAAAGTTACCCTAGAAACTCACCAGCTCCAACCTGGTGTATTATTGGCGCAGGCGAAGCGCAGTCTACATAGCAGTAAATTGACTGACAGGCGCACAGTGGGCACACGTCATCAGTCTGTGCCAAGATGGGTGTGGTGGCGCACCAGTGGAGGTGTCCACATTACAAAAATGGCGCAGGCGAAGCACAGTCTACAAAGCGGTAAATTGACTAACAGTCGCACAGTGGGCACACGTCATCAGTCTGTGCCGAGATGGGTGTGGTGGCGCACCAGTGGAGGTATCCACATTACAAAAATGGCGCAGGCGAAGCGCAGTCTACAAAACAGTAAATTGACTAACAGTCGCACAGTGGGCACATGTCATCAGTCTGTGCTGACTGTTGGCCAGGTCGGAGCTGGCGAGCTTTCAGCGCACCTTAGGCGCACAGTTTTGTCACAAAATTGTCACTGTGCCAAGCTGAAAATGTGGACACCTCCCCTGGTGCGCCATCATGTCCATCTCCCTGCAGCCCCCCCAGTCTACTAAATCACCAAATTGGCTGCACTCAGTGATGCACTGGAACAAATTACCACTTTGTGGGGTGCGCCTTGTGCTGCGCCACGAAATTAGGACGCAATCATGTCTGGAACCAACAACAATAAATAAGAGACAACTGCATATGGCGCTAGCTATGATATCATATCACTTAGTTTTCTTATCCAATTGGCATTCTTTACTTTTTCACTGATTTTTTTTTCCAGGTAGCTCCAGAGGAGGAGATGCCAAAGGATGCTACAAAGATAAGTGTGAGTGAATAACATCCCTTCTTCTCTGTAATTGTACATGATGGCATGAGGCACAACCTCATCCTGATTACATTTACATGTCTTCTTCTGCCTGATTAGACTGATTGTCCTTGTTGCTTATCCCATTTCTCACACACATACACACACACATAAAGAATTGGAGTTATATATTTATTTTCTAAAGCACAACAAGTTCCCTTTATCTTCCATGACTTTCATGGCCAATGCAGCCTCACTTCTAAGTACAGCAAGGAGAAAACATAAAGTACACTTACAGTATTTCCCTTCTGGTTTCCTTGGTAACCAAAGCATAGAACTGTACATGGAAAATACGTGAATGAATTGTAAAGTATAAATTTTCACACTCTCATAAGCTTTATATTGAATCTCTGTTCTGCGTTGTGATGATGTTAAAGATGGAATATGCAAATGTGTTCTAGATTTTTTTCCCAACACGAATTAATGAATGCATGTGAGAAACAAACACTTTGAGCTAGCGAGTCATTAGAAGTGGCGCTGGGGCCTGTTTGGAACATCCACAGCATTTTTTTTTTCCCACAGGAAATCATGGAAATAGACCTAAAGAAACAGTCACCCTCATTAAACCTCTAAACTGTACAAGCTATGTTATAACAATCTTAACATTAAGATGTTTAAGTGTAAAAAGAAGAGAACTGTATCATAAAACATTCTGTTCATTTAAGCCATATTGTACTGAGCAGCCATAATACAGTCACTGATATATTTTTCTCATTGGTTACCAGGTAGTGAAGGTCGTAGGAAGCAACATCTCCCATAAGCTCCGCCTCTCCCGGGTCAAGTCATCCGACGAGGGCACCTACGAATGCAGAGTCATCGACTTCAGCGACGAGGAAGCGGGGGTGCGCCACCACCGCGTGCAAGCCTACCTCCAGGTGGTAGCAGAAAGCGACATCATCACCAGGAACCAATACGACAACTTCCAGCTACTGGACGATACCAAGAGAGAATCGGGGTACGTGGAAGGGGAGTTCCATAGCAACCCCAAAGGGCACGCTCACGCCAACCCCCAAAGCGAGAGCCGCCCCCAGGGGCATAGCAAGCGACCTTCTTCCCCTGCCCCCCACCACGGTCATGCTGGTAGCAGCGATCATCATCATCATCAGCAAGCAGGCGGGGAGCAGAGGAAGAAGGATGTGGACAGTAACCATAGCAACAATGACTGCTCCAATGAGCCCAGCTGTGTGCTGTAGAGTAATCTGATTACATCTGTGGCATAAAAAAAAATGGCATAAAAGCCACACTTCCCACACAGTGCGGAACTTTTACAATGTCATAGAAAAGTAGAGCTCCATGATGGGAATGTTGACTGTAGTACGTCAATCACTAAAAATGACCCATTTCATTCCATTCATGTCACAGTGCTTACTACACGACACAAACCTGCTTTCACAATCATACTTGACTTGACTGCAGAAGAATTGGAACGCCCCCCAGTGGAGCGCAGACCTCTGCCAAGACCACAGAACAAAATAGATCATTTTTTTTCACAACTGTATATGACATTAGTGGTGGCCCCTGTAAGTTGTGCTCATATTGCTTTGGAAGGCATGCTAGCATGCTATTAAGACAAGGTACCGTATTTTCTGGACTATAAGTCGCTCCGGAGTATAAGTCGCAAAATGCAAAATTAGGTAGAAAAAAAACATACATAAGTCGCTTCGGAGTATAAGTCTCAAAATGCCAAAAATGCATAATTAGGTAGAAAAAAAATAACATAAGTCGCTCCAAGGTATAAGTCGCAAAATGCCAGAAATGCATAATTAGGTAGAAAAAAAACATACATAAGTCTCACTGGAGTATGGGTCGCAAAATGCCAAAAATGCATAATTAGGTAGAAAAAAACATACATAAGTCGCTCTGGAGTATAAGTCGCAAAATGCAAAAAATGCATAATTAGGTAGAAAAAAACTTACATAAGTCACTCTGAAGTATAAGTCTCAAAATGCCAGAAATGCATAATTAGGTAGAAAAAAAACATACATAAGTCACTCTGGAGTATAAGTCTCAAAATACCAAAAATGCATAATTAGGTAGAAAAAAACGTACATAAGTCGCTCTGGAGTATAAGTTGCAAAATGCCAAAAATGCATAATTAGGTAGAAAAAAAACTTGCATAAGTCACTCTGATGTGTAAGTCTCAAAATGCCAAAAATGCATAATTAGGTAGAAAAAAACTTACATAAGTCACTCTGAAGTATAAGTTTCAAAATACCAAAAATACATAATTAGGTAGAAAAAAAACTTACATAAGTCACTCTGGAGTATAAGTTGCAAAATGCCAAAAATGCATAATTAGGTAGAAAAAACTTACATAAGTCACTCTGAAGTATAAGTCTCAAAATGCCAGAAATGCATAATTAGGTAGAAAAAAACTTACATAAGTCACTCTGAAGTATGAGTCTCAAAATACCAAAAATACATAATTAGGTAGAAAAAAACTTACATAAGTCGATCTGGAGTATAAGTCGCAAAATGCCAAGAATGCATAATTAGGTAGAAAAAAACTTACATAAGTCGCTCTGGAGTATAAGTCGCAAAATGCCAAAAATGCATAATTAGCTAGAAAAAAACGTACATATGTCGCTTTGGAGTATAAGTCGCAAAATGACAAAAATGCATAATTAGGTAGAAAAAAACGTACATAAGTCGCTCCGGAGTATAAGTCGCAAAATGACAAAAATGCATAATTAGGTAGAAAAAAACGTACATAAGTCGCTCCGGAGTATAATTCGCAAAATGCCAAAAATGCATAATAAGGTAGAAAAAAACTTACATAAGTCGCTCTGGAGTATAATTCGCAAAATGCCAAAAATGCATAATAAGGTAGAAAAAAACATACATAAGTCACAAAATGGCAAAAATGCATACTTAGGTAGAAAAAAACACGCACGAAGTCGCACTGGAGTATAAGTCGCATTTTTTGCAGGTCATTTATTTTACATAAGTTGCTCCGGAGTATAAGTCGCAAAATTCCAAAAATGCATAATTAGGTAGAAAAAAACTTACATAAGTCGCACTGGAGTATAAGCTGCATTTTTTGCGGTTAATTTATTTGACAAACTTGACCAAAACAGACATTACGTCATCTTGGAAGGCAAGTTCTAACAATAATAACAGAATATAGAACAGGCTGAATAGGTGTAAGATATGCTAACACAATGGTTATTCAGCTACACAAAAAATAAACATAAACAGTTTTTTCATTTTTAAGTCGCTCTGGAGTATAAGTCGCAGGAACAGCCAACCTATGAAAAAAAAATGCTACTTATAGTCCGGAAAATACAGTATTTTGCTTTGTGACGGCCATGTTTTTAAACCAAAGTTGCTAATTTTTTGCAGACGTTAGCTCGTGTAGTCAAGTTGTGTGAGAAATTTCAAGTCAATTTGACTTAAGGGGTTTAAAAAGAGCACCACCATGTGGTGTATTGGTCAGGAAAAATAAATAACACAAGTAATAACACAAGCAACACGATAGAAGTGGATGTTTCGACAAATGTTCACATTTTGTTTACAGTGGTTCTACATTTATCAAAACTGCAAAAAAAAAAATTGTGTTTTTATTTTTTTTCCCTGTGTGCCACACCGGGTTTGGTTATTTTATTTTGCCTCATCCTGTGCACGAATAATTAACCAAACCGACTTTTTAATATTGATCAAGGAAGCGCCCGGTTGAGATACTGCCGGATTCAAGGAAGATAGCTTAAATAAGAATAATAAGACTCATTCTTGGGCATCTTTTTTTTATTAAAAAAAAATATTTTTTTCTTTGATATTTACGCCATCCTTGTACAAAGTTTCACGGGAAACGCTTATGTATTTTTTTGCATAATCTTACTAATACAAATACGGCGATCAAAAGAAGCTTGACCTATAAAGCATAATGTTTCATATTTGTCTTTTTTAAACTATCATAAGTATATAGTGCTTTTTTATTTGGTGAAATTTAACCTTTGGTGTTGAAAACATTGATGTAGTTTCATCAATTAATACTGGGAATACTAATAATCTTCTGCTGCTCATCAATCATTAAGCCTCAATTAAGCCTCTAATCTACTTTGTATATACGACTTTATGATATGAAATAAAGTGAATGCATGTTCAGAAATTTTCCTAAAAAACTTTTTCAACTAAATGTATACTAAGTATGCTTTTTTTTGTTTTTTTGTTCATGTCTGTCCTGCATATTTTTTTCCTCCATTACCGTTTCCATTGCTTTCCCAAAAGTGCTGTACAGACAGATGAATGATTCTTATCTATCTTAGTATTATTGTAATGACCTAAACGACCACAGTATATCTGACATCATACATGAAATTATTTTCAGAGATTCGGCTCTATTTCATCTTTGCTGCCATTTTTGTGTGTGTGTGTAGCTTTCTATTCCGAACAGGACTACTAGGAGGACACTGAAGAAGGATTTGATATCATGGCTAGTCCAGCAAAGTAGGGAAAGTGTACGTTTGTTCTATAAAAGTTTGATCTCATGCTAAAGTGTATGCCTTTATCAAATGAAATAAATTGCATACAAAGAGTGGCCACGGTGGTGACTGAAATGGTGCTGTGCAGGGTTTCACATGAATTTCACAGAAAAGTGCATTGTCAGCAAGTTGAAAAAAATGAAAAAACGACATACTAACCCCTTATGTTTTTTGTCAAAAATCACCAAATTCAAACACTGGCATTTTATGCTGTTTTTGGTTGCTTCTCAGGACCCTCGTGCGTGTGTGTGAGGTTTCCTGTGTTTTTTTGACCAGAAAAGTGCATTAGCAGCAAGTTGAAAAAAAATGAAAAAAAACGACATACTAACCCCTTACGTTTTTTTCAAAAATCAACACCCTCAAACTTTGGCATTTTACGCCATTTTTGGCCTCTTCTGGGCCCCCTGTTGAGTGTGTGTGAGGTTTCCGCTGTCTTTTTGACCAGAAAAGGGCATTTTCAGCAAGTTGAAAAAATTGAAAAAAACGACATACTAACCCCTTACGTTTTTTTCAAAAATCACAAAATTTAATACTGGCATTTTATGCCATTTTTGGGCGCTTCTGGGCCCCCTGCTGAGTTTGTGTGAGGTGTCCGCTGTCTTTTTGACCAGAAAAGTGCATTTTCAGCAAGTTGAAAAAATTGAAAAAAACGACATACTAACCCCTTACGTTTTTTTCAAAAATCACAAAATTGAATACTGGCATTTTATGCAATTTTTGGGCTCTTCTGGGCCCCCTGTTGAGTGTGTGTGAGGTGTCCGCTGTCTTTTTGACCAGAAAAGTGCATTTTCAGCAAGTTGAAAAAATTGAAAAAAACGACATACTAACCCCTTACGTTTTTTTCAAAAATCACAAAATTTAATACTGGCATTTTATGCCATTTTTGGGCTGTTCTGGGCACCCTGTTGAGTGTGTGTGAGGTTTCCGCTGTCTTTTTGACCAGAAAAGTGCATTTTCAGCAAGTTGAAAAAATAAAAAAATGACATACTAACCCCTTACGTTTTTTTCAAAAATCAACACCCTCAAACTTTGGCATTTTATGCCATTTTTGGGCTCTTCTGGGCCCCCTTGCTGAGTTTGTGTGAGGTTTCCGCTGTCTTTTTGACCAAAAAAGTGCATTTTCAGCAAGTTGAAAAAATTGAAAAAAACTACATACTAACCCCTTACGTTTTTTTCAAAAATCACAAAATTTAATACTGGCATTTTATGCCATTTTTGGGCTCTTCTGGGCCCCCTGTTGAGTGTGTGTGAGGTTTCCGCTGTTTTTTTGACCAGAAAAGTTAATTTTCAGCAAGTTGAAAAAAAAAACAAAAAACACATACTAACCCCTTACGTTTTTTTCAAAAATCAACACCCTCAAACTTTGGCATTTTACGCCATTTTTGGCCTCTTCTGGGCCTCTTCTGGGCTCCCTGTTGAGTGTGTGTGAGGTTTCCGCTGTCTTTTTGACCAGAAAAGTGCATTTTCAGCAAGATGAAAAAATTTAAAAAAACGACATACTAACCCCTTACGTTTTTTTCAAAAATCACAAAATTTAATACTGGAATTTTATGCCATTTTTGGGCTTTTCTGGGCCCCCTGTTGAGTGTGTGTGAGGTTTCCGCTGTCTTTTTGACCAGAAAAGTGCATTTTCAGCAAGTTGAAAAAATAAAAAAAAACGACATACTAACCCCTTACGTTTTTTTTCAAAAATCACAAAATTTAATACTGGCATTTTATGCCATTTTTGGGCTCTTCTGGGCCCCCTGTTGAGTGTGTGTGAGGTTTCCGCTGTCTTTTCGACCAGAAAAGTGCATTTTCAGCAAGTTGAAAAAATTGAAAAAAACGACATACTAACCCCTTACGTTTTTTTTCAAAAATCACAAAATTTAATACTGGCATTTTATGCCATTTTTGGGCTGTTCTGGGCCCCCTGTTGAGTGTGTGTGAGGTTTCCGCTGTTTTTTTGACCAGAAAAGTGAATTTTCAGCAAGTTGAAAAAAAAAAAAAAACAACATACTAACCCCTTACGTTTTTTTCAAAAATCGACACCCTGAAACTTTGGCATTTTATGCCATTTTTGGGCTTTTCTGGGCCCCCTGTTGAGTGTGTGTGAGGTTTCCGCTGTCTTTTTGACCAGAAAAGTGCATTTTCAGCAAGATGAAAAAATTGAAAAAAACGACATACTAACCCCTTACGTTTTTTTTCAAAAATCACAAAATTTAATACTGGCATTTTATGCCATTTTTGGGCTCTTCTGGGTCCCTGTTGAGTGTGTGTGAGGTTTCCGCTGTCTTTTTGACCAGAAAAGTGCATTTTCAGCAAGTTGAAAAAATTGAAAAAAACGACATACTAACCCCTTACGTTATTTTTTCAAAAATCACAAAATTTAATACTGGCATTTTATGCCATTTTTGGGCTCTTCTGGGCCCCCTGTTGAGTGTGTGTGAGGTTTCCGCTGTTTTTTTTTACCAGAAAAGTGAATTTTCAGCAAGTTGAAAAAAAAAAAAAAAACGACATACTAACCCCTTACGTTTTTTTCAAAAATCGACACCCTGAAACTTTGGCATTTTCTGCCATTTTTGGGCTGTTCTGGGCCCCCTGTTGAGTGTGTGTGAGGTTTCCGCTGTCTTTTTGACCAGAAAAGTGCATTTTCAGCAAGTTGAAAAAATTAAAAAAATGACATACTAACCCCTTACGTTTTTTTCAAAAATCAACACCCTCAAACTTTGGCATTTTATGCCATTTTTGGGCTCTTCTGGGCCCCCTTGCTGAGTTTGTGTGAGGTTTCCGCTGTCTTTTTGACCAAAAAAGTGCATTTTCAGCAAGTTGAAAAAATTGAAAAAAACTACATACTAACCCCTTACGTTTTTTTCAAAAATCACAAAATTTAATACTGCCATTTTATGCCATTTTTGGGCTCTTCTGGGCCCCCTGTTGAGTGTGTGTGAGGTTTCCGCTGTTTTTTTGACCAGAAAAGTTAATTTTCAGCAAGTTGAAAAAAAAAAAAAAAAAACACATACTAACCCCTTACGTTTTTTTCAAAAATCAACACCCTCAAACTTTGGCATTTTACGCCATTTTTGGCCTCTTCTGGGCCCCCTGTTGAGTGTGTGTGAGGTTTCAGCTGTCTTTTTGACCAGAAAAGTGCATTTTCAGCAAGATGAAAAAATTGAAAAAAACGACATACTATAACCCCTTACGTTTTTTTTTCAAAAATCACAAAATTTAATACTGGCATTTTATGCCATTTTTGGGCTGTTCTGGGCCCCCTGTTGAGTGTGTGTGAGGTTTCCGCTGTCTTTTTGACCAGAAAAGTGCATTTTCAGCAAGTTGAAAAAATTGAAAAAAACGACATACTAACCCCTTACGTTTTTTTCAAAAATCACAAAATTTAATACTGGCATTTTATGCCATTTTTGGGCTTTTCTGGGCCCCCTGTTGAGTGTGTGTGAGGTTTCCGCTGTCTTTTTGACCAGAAAAGTGCATTTTCAGCGAGTTGAAAAAATTGAAAAAAACGACATACTAACCCCTTACGTTTTTTTTCAAAAATCACAAAATTTAATACTGGCATTTTATGCCATTTTTGGGCTCTTCTGGGCCCCCTGTTGAGTGTGTGTGAGGTTTCCGCTGTCTTTTCGACCAGAAAAGTGCATTTTCAGCAAGTTGAAAAAATTGAAAAAAACGATATACTAACCCCTTACGTTTTTTTTCAAAAATCACAAAATTTAATACTGGCATTTTATGCCATTTTTGGGCTGTTCTGGGCCCCCTGTTGAGTGTGTGTGAGGTTTCCGCCGTCTTTTTGACCAGAAAAGTGCATTTTCAGCAAGTTGAAAAAATTGAAAAAAACGACATACTAACCCCTTACGTTATTTTTTCAAAAATCACAAAATTTAATACTGGCATTTTATGCCATTTTTGGGCTCTTCTGGGCCCCCTGTTGAGTGTGTGTGAGGTTTCCGCTGTCTTTTTGACCAGAAAAGTGCATTTTCAGCAAGTTGAAAAATTTGAAAAAAACGACATACTAACCCCTTACGTTTTATTCAAAAATCACAAAATTTAATACTGGCATTTTATGCCATTTTTGGGCTCTTCTGGGCCCCCTGTTGAGTGTGTGTGAGGTTTCTGCTGTTTTTTTGACCAGAAAAGTGAATTTTCAGCAAGTTGAAAAAAAAAAAAAAAACGACATACTAACCCCTTACGTTTTTTTCAAAAATCGACACCCTGAAACTTTGGCATTTTATGCCATTTTTGGGCTGTTCTGGGCCCCCTGTTGAGTGTGTGTGAGGTTTCCGCTGTCTTTTTGACCAGAAAAGTGCATTTTCAGCAAGTTGAAAAAATTAAAAAAATGACATACTAACCCCTTACGTTTTTTTCAAAAATCAACACCCTCAAACTTTGGCATTTTATGCCATTTTTGGGCTCTTCCGGGCCCCCTTGCTGAGTTTGTGTGAGGTTTCCGCTGTCTTTTTGACCAAAAAAGTGCATTTTCAGCAAGTTGAAAAAATTGAAAAAAACTACATACTAACCCCTTACGTTTTTTTCAAAAATCACAAAATTTAATACTGGCATTTTATGCCATTTTTGGGCTCTTCTGGGCCCCCTGTTGAGTGTGTGTGAGGTTTCCGCTGTTTTTTTGACCAGAAAAGTTAATTTTCAGCAAGTTGAAAAAAAAAAAAAAAAAAACGACATACTAACCCCTTACGTTTTTTTCAAAAATCAACACCCTCAAACTTTGGCATTTTACGCCATTTTTGGCCTCTTCTGGGCCCCCTGTTGAGTGTGTGTGAGGTTTCCGCTGTCTTTTTGACCAGAAAAGTGCATTTTCAGCAAGATGAAAAAATTAAAAAAAACTACATACTAACCCCTTACGTTTTTTTCAAAAATCACAAAATTTAATACTGGCATTTTATGCCATTTTTGGGCTTTTCTGGGCCCCCTGTTGAGTGTGTGTGAGGTTTCCGCTGTCTTTTTGACCAGAAAAGTGCATTTTCAGCAAGTTGAAAAAATAAAAAAAAAACGACATACTAACCCCTTACGTTTTTTTTCAAAAATCACAAAATTTAATACTTGCATTTTATGCCATTTTTGGGCTCTTCTGGGCCCCCTGTTGAGTGTGTGTGAGGTTTCCGCTGTCTTTTCGACCAGAAAAGTTCATTTTCAGCAAGTTGAAAAAATTGAAAAAAACGACATACTAACCCCTTACGTTTTTTTTCAAAAATCACAAAATTTAATACTGGCATTTTATGCCATTTTTGGGCTGTTCTGGGCCCCCTGTTGAGTGTGTGTGAGGTTTCCGCTGTTTTTTTGACCAGAAAAGTGAATTTTCAGCAAGTTGAAAAAAAAAAAAAAAAAACGACATACTAACCCCTTACGTTTTTTTCAAAAATCGACACCCTGAAACTTTGGCATTTTATGCCATTTTTGGGCTCTTCTGGGCCCCCTTGCTGAGTTTGTGTGAGGTTTCCGCTGTCTTTTTGACCAAAAAAGTGCATTTTCAGCAAGTTGAAAAAATTGAAAAAAACTACATACTAACCCCCTTACGTTTTTTTTTCAAAAATCACAAAATTTAATACTGGCATTTTATGCCATTTTTGGGCTCTTCTGGGCCCCCTGTTGAGTGTGTGTGAGGTTTCCGCTGTTTTTTTGACCAGAAAAGTGAATTTTCAGCAAGTTGAAAAAAAAAAAAAAAACGACATACTAACCCCTTACGTTTTTTTCAAAAATCGACACCCTGAAACTTTGGCATTTTATGCCATTTTTGGGCTGTTCTGGACCCCCTGTTGAGTGTGTGTGAGGTTTCCGCTGTCTTTTTGACCAGAAAAGTGCATTTTCAGCAAGATGAAAAAATTGAAAAAAACGACATACTAACCCCTTACGTTTTTTTTTCAAAAATCACAAAATTTAATACTGGCATTTTATGCCATTTTTGGGCTGTTCTGGGCCCCCTGTTGTGAGTGTGTGTGAGGTTTCCGCTGTCTTTTTGACCAGAAAAGTGCATTTTCAGCAAGTTGAAAAAATTAAAAAAATGACATACTAACCCCTTACGTTTTTTTCAAAAATCGACACCCTCAAACTTTGGCATTTTATGCCATTTTTGGGCTCTTCTGGGCCCCCTGTTGAGTGTGTGTGAGGTTTTCGCTGTCTTTTTGACCAGAAAAGTGCATTTTCAGCAAGTTGAAAAAATAAAAAAAACGACATACTAACCCCTTACGTTTTTGTCAAAAATCACATATATACATTGATATTTTCATACATTGCCACACCGATGTACAAGCTGCAAAGTTCAATAAAAAAAGTAGCAGTTTAGACACGGGATATTCCAGTACTATTGTGCGTCCTGCTATTAAAGCGTGTGTAATAGGAGCCGTCAACGTCCTGCCCCCAACCGCCACCATCATGACTAATGGTGCTATTGTCAGCGGTGGCAGAAGGATAAATAGCAGCAGCACGCGAGCAGATAAAGAAGCAACAACGCTCCACATTTACAAACATTAAGATAGGCCACCTAAATAGAAAAAGGCGCGGCCCTTGTTTCCTCACGCTGAAAGGCTCGTACATTTATTACGGAGCAACAAGGTGGGAGGCTTCGGGTCTCCCCCACTCTACTAAAGAGGTGATGCGATAATGGAGGTGGGGGGACTGGGCTCTTGCTCCTCCATTTAAACACAAGCTGAATGGCATGAAGCGATAGTGGCTTTGATGGGCTAGCCACGGACAATTGTTCACCTTGTGTGACAGTATGTGGTCGTTCCAACCGGTGGGCCACAGTGGGCGGCTTCTCCCGGCCAACAATATCGTTCTTCTCATTTCTGTGGACGCATTGCAGCATAATGATTTTTCAAAATTAAGCACAAAAATGCAATTGCAATCTGTTAGCATATAATTCTCCAATGAATATAATTCAATTGAATACACATGGTAACATTGCAAGGTTTTCTCGACGGTTAAAACATTGCTGTGTCTTCATCAGAAGTGCATACAACATCTAGCACCTTCATAATTATTGATATATATGCCAGTCAGGAGTCATTTAGAGTCATAATCAATCATTCTGGTTGGTCAAACTCCTCTCTGAGTAGTTTGAGGACGTTATCCGAGTACTCGTCTCTGGGTCGGCCCATCCCGCTCAACTGCACAGGCTTCAGGTCCAAGTGCGGTGGTATGTAGGAGAACGGGCAGTGGAGCTCGTTTAAGGTGAACCACACGGCATCCGGGTCCACTTGGATCAAGTGGTGGAAAACACTAGAAAACATTAGAAGATGAATTAGATGATGTAGTTCCCGAAGTTAAGATCGTGATATTGTGTTTTACCTCAAGCAGGCCTGTTGGAGTCTGATGGGTTGTCTGCAGCTAAGGTAGGGCAGACACGCTTCACTGACAAGGTCCAAGTCTGCTTCAGCTAGAAAACAAACATGCCAAAGGAAGAAAGAACAGTCAACACAACACAACCCCTGATGTTTTTTGTCAAAAATCACCGCCCTCAAACTCTCATTTTTGGATGCTTCTCAGGCGTATGTTGAGTGTGTGTGAGGTTTCCCCTGTTTTTTTGACCAGAAAAGTGCATAAGAAGCAAGTTGAAAAAAACGACATACTAACCCCTTACGTTTTTTGTCAAAATCACCAAATTCAAACACTGGCATTGTATGCCCTTTTTGGGTCCTCCTGGGGCCCCTGTTGAGGGGGTGTGAGGTTTTTTGTGTTTTTTTTTTTTTTTTTTTTACCAGAAAAGTGCATTAGCAGCAAGTTGAAAAAAAATGAAAAAACGACATAACCCCTTACGTTTTTTGTCAAAAATCACCGCCCTCGAACATTGGCATTTTATGCCCTTTGTGGGTCCTCCTGGGGCCCCTAATGAGTGTGTGTGAGGTTTCCCGTGTTTTTTTTGACCAGAAAAGTGCATTAGCAGCAAGTTGAAAAAAACTGAAAAAAAAATGAAAAAAACGACATACTAACCCCTTGTGTTTTTTGTCAAAAATCACCAAATCCAATTACTGGCATTTTATGCTGTTTTTGGGTGCTTCTCAGGCCCCTAATGCGTGTGTGAGAGGTTTCCCGCTGTCTTTTTGACCAGAAAAGTGCATTTTCAGCAAGTTGAAAAAATTGAAAAAAACGACATATAACCCCTTACGTTTTTTTGTCAAAAATCACCAAATTCAAACACTGGCATTTTATGGCATTTTTGGGTGCTTCTCAGGCCCCTAATGCGTGTGTGTGAGGTTTCCCGTGTTTTTTTGACCAGAAAAGTGCATTAGCAGCAAGTTGAAAAAAACTGGGGAAAAAAACCCACATACGTGTTTTGTCAAAAATCACCACCCTCAAACTCTGGCAATTTATGCCATTTTTGGATGCTTCTGGGGCCCCTGTTGAGTGTGTGTGAGGTTTCCCTGTTTTTTGACCAGAAAAGTGCATTAGAAACAAGTTGAAAAACACCAAAAAAACAACATACTAACCCCTTACGTTTTTTGTCAAAAATCACCAAATTCAAAATCTGGCATTTTATGCCATTTTTGGATGCTTCTGGGGCCCCTGTTGAGTGTGTGTGAGGTTTCCCTGTTTTTTGACCAGAAAAGTGCATTAGAAACAAGTTGAAAAACACCAAAAAAACAACATACTAACCCCTTACGTTTTTTGTCAAAAATCACCAAATTCAAAATCTGGCATTTTATGCCATTTTTGGATGCTTCTGGGGCCCCTGTTGAGTGTGTGTGAGGTTTCGCTTGTTTTTTTGACCAGAAAAGATCAAGAAAAGATCAAAAATCACCGCCCTCAAACATTGGCATTTTATGCCCTTTTTGGGTCCTCCTGGACAAGTTGAAAAACACAAAAAAAACGACATACGAACTAACCCCAGATCAGTTACAGAATCGCAATTCCTACCACTCTGACTATAAAAAGTAGGATATATAAGAGCAGAGTTTCTGAGAATTTCTATTTTTAAACCCTTAACTGGGTGCCCGGGTTCGCCTTTCCAATTTTTCCAAGAACAGGTAGGTTGGTCTGAAAAAGGCCTTCATGTCTCCCCTCCCTTTCATGTACTCCCTTGCCTCACCCTAACTGGACTTCTTTGTCGTCTCTCCGTCCCCTTTTATGTTGCCTTTCATCCTATTTTCTTCATTTTGACACCCACCAGTCTTCCCTTCCCGTCCAATCCTCACATCACCGACAGACATTTAGCCATTCCCTTAGTGGCCCAAACACTCTTCCTTTCAAGCTTCATTTCAAAACATGTCTATCCCCCCCCCCCCCTTTCCAGGTTGCTGCGTGTCAAGAATAAAAGAAGCGGTACGCATTTCAGAGTTCAATAGGATTATTCAGCTACCACCTTTTATTCCTTTTCTTCCCT
Organism: Doryrhamphus excisus; assembly: GCF_030265055.1. NCBI lineage: Eukaryota > Metazoa > Chordata > Actinopteri > Syngnathiformes > Syngnathidae > Doryrhamphus > Doryrhamphus excisus. The sequence continues at coordinate 13,460,570 of NC_080475.1, read as the reverse complement.
TCCATCTACTGCCGCCCGCCGCACTCATAACCACCTCCTTTGTGCGAATCAACGTGCTCGGAATGCAGTGGAGAAGCCGTACGCTAAATGAAGAAAAAGGTGAAATTGAAGCAGAAAGACGGCCGCACATGGGGGCCCCAAAAATATTTTATTTGCTTCTGTCCGTGTTGGCGTCCGAAGCGCTCTCTGTGACCGAGGCTGGCTAATTGGCTTGCTGCAGGCGTCCCACAGGCGGGCGGGTGGGAGCCGAATCGGTATTCACTTGAGTGACTGTTTCTCTCCTCTTTTGCTCATTCACAAGCTCGCTAAGAGGATAGATAGCAGGAACGGCCATTTCTTACAAAATGGACACTCAATTACTCAAATGTTATTGTTGAAATAAACATTTGAATGGGATATTTTGAACTGCTGTTTCCTTACTAGTGTCACAATAACGTTGCTATAATATTAAATTAAGAATATTAACCATTGAAAATAAATGCAATTTTTTAATGCAATGTTCTCCTAATTCTGTTCCCATTGCAAAATCAAATCAACTTTATTTGTAGAGCACTTTTCCTGCAATTAAAAAGAAAACAATTACAAACAAAGCCCCTCCCTACCACCCTCCATACTAAACACACACAGCCACCCACACACACACACAGCCACCCACTCACAATCACACACAGTAGGGAGACATGGCATGGCACTGAGGATCAAGGAAACGCCACCTTTGGGGCCGTCCACACTGGGAGGAGCTGCAGGCCGTGCCATCGGGGCCCCAGCACCTGGGCCCCCCCGACTCCGACAGAGGGGCGGACCCCCACATCAAAGGGAGGAACCCCCAATCGGCCGGGTCGAAGGGACCCAAAAACAGCACCCCCATCAGCAGACCCGACACAGCCCCCATTGTGGAGGACCCCTAGACAATTACAACTGCAGACAATTAGTGCACGCCAATATTGCCGCAAATTCTTCAATACACGATTAATTTCTAGAACCCGTTCTCTGCCACTGTACTATTAATCGCATTTGTTTAGAAATTCAAGATCAACAGCAAATACATCATCTGAAATGTCAACAACAACAAGCTGAAAACGTGTCCATTATGTTAATGTAACAATAGCATAAAAGAACATACTTGGGAGACAAGTTCCCAGTAAGCAAGTTCACCAAGCTCCCGATCTCTCTTTCCATATCACTGAATAGCAGGAGCAGCATATCATCACCAACATGCAGTGCCCTCTTGTGGCTGTTGACAGTAAGGTTTACTCTCATATATTCCCATGAGGGAGCGACAGACATGAACACCACCCCCCCATTTTCAGGCCAAATAACAAATCTCATTTAGTTTAACTTGAAATTGTAAAGAATATAGACATTTGTTTGTACTATGTATTCTCTGAATCAACTATTGGTAACTGATACTCTATCCATTGTAATTTGGTAATGGTAATGGTTTTATTTCATTTGAACATGCATCAGATTACAATTGAATGCATCACATAATCAGTTCACAGTTCCACATGTCCAAAAGGAGTAGGAAGAAGCAAAGCTTATTAAGTCCTACCCCTCCATCTGGTACTTTTACAATCAGTAACTGTTACATTTGTTCACTTCCTGCTTTCCTAATATAGTTTAAGTTTTTTTTTTTTACTTTATTTTACTTTTATTTAATTTTTTGTCACGTACTGAAGTAGGAGGTGATATGAGCATCCAATGACATAATGTGTACCATAGTAAGTGTCAATATAGTGATATATATAGCACATCATGACTGGTTCAAGACTCTTCATCCTTGTATTTAGCAAACATCAACTGCTTGTATTGTTTCTTGAATTGGCTCATCGTTGTGCATTGTTTGACTTCCTTACTCAATCCATTCCATAGTTTGATTCCACATACTGAAATGCTATGGCTTTTTAACGTAGTCCTAGCATATAAGTGTTTCAAATGTAGTTCTTCCCTGAGATCATATTTCTCCTCTCTTGTAGAGAAGTATTGGATGACATTTTTAGGTAATTGGTTATTTTTAGCCTTATGCATTATTTTAGCTATTTGAAGATGACTATATCAGCAAGTTTAAATATTTGTGATTTTAGAAATAAGGAGTTAGTATGTTCTCTGTAGGCGGCATTATGAATTATCCTCACTTATTATTTAGAGCTAAGATAGTAACACAACATTACATACAAAAATACAATTCACTCCAGATCATAACAGTGCAGTTTAAATAAAAATACATATTTTTATTCCTCTGAGATGTATGGATATTCTGAATTGAAATCAAGTATATTCTGAAAGAATTGTTATTAATATGCCTATGACTGAGAATATGGCTGAGACAAATAGTTGTACTAGTCTGCCCCCTGGTGGCCAAACTGTATGCAGTTAAAAAGTATTAGAAAATCCACTACCTTATTGTGTGAATGCACACATACTATGTTATTGGAGTCAACCATTTTCATCTATTCCTTCCTCCCCTTCTTCTTGTTCCACTTAATGGCAGTAACTAATTTATTTCATCCATGACGTCGTATGCAGGGTGGAGCACTATGGAGCGTCCTAACACAGTCCACATAAGGACTGACACCATTTTATAACTTTATTCTAACTTGAACACACACACAGCAGTACAGGACAGATGATGAGACGTGTTTTGAAGAGTTCTGCTGTTCGACAGGTAAGAACTAGCTAATTTGTGCCGCCCATTAGCACCGAACCAACCAAGTTCAGCATCCGTGTATTCCGGTTCTTAAAGATACTATATCCCTTTGGTTTAATATTAATGTAAAGTGAAAAAAAACTAATATGTTCCCTGTGTGCGATTCTGTTGACTTACCCAAGTCCAAGCTCTGGCACAGGGACCCCAACCCCTCCAGTACTGCCAGCTGCAGTTTGTAGGCCAGTGTGTGAGTGTAGATGGGTCCGGCCTTGGCACTGATGGGAGCCTGCTGTGCAAGCAAGGAGTTCAGCTTTGGCAAAACCTCCTTGGACACTCTCCTCCTCAGGAAGTCACCACATGTGCCACCCAATGTACACAGAACCTGCAAGAGACAATGGGTGACTAGTCTGAGCTGGGCCGACCGTCATTCAATTTCTCTCTGCCAAGGAGTTGTTTACGCTGTGTTTTGTTCAACTTTAGAAACAATCAGTCACATGTGGGTTTGGAAAATGAACCGTCAATTAATCCGTCAATCAATTATGCAAAGTAATGACACCAGTGCCTGGAACGGTACTTCTATAAATCACCACAAATGAGTTTTGACATACCCTAAATGCTCTGAGGACGGCTCGTGGGTCATCAGCTGTCAATCTCTGCAAAAGGGCGGGCCAACAGCGATGGGCCATGGGCAATAACTCATCTTCCTTCTCACTTAGTAAAAGAATACACAGCTCTAGCACATCCAGCACCTGGGTGTAAAAAAAACCCAACATAATTCCAATTAATTAATTTTTTTTAATTAAAACTATTTTTAAACTATTATTATACTACTATTAACTATTATTTAACTATTATTAAATTATGATTAATTATTAATTTATGGAAGATCTAGAAATCTTCTTTGCTGGTTATTGTGTCTAGCTGCTCTATAGGAGTCCACAACTCAATATAGGTACATTTTAACAATATACTGTACATTATGAAAAATATGTTCATATTTTTTTATTAAATTTAATTAAATAAGAATTAAATTAAATTGAAAACACATTAATTTAATTAAATAAGAATTTAAATTGTGCTTTTAATTAAATTAATGAAATTAAATTCTTATTTAATTAAATTAATTTAATTAAAAACACATTAATAAAAAAATTGCTTTTAATTAAATTAATTTAATTAAATTCTTATTTAATTAAGTTAATTTAAAATAAACAATTTATACTATATGTAAAAAATTATGAACATATTTTTCATAATGTACAGTATATTGTTAAAGTGTACCTATATTGAGTTGTGGACTCCTATAGAGCAGGTAGACACAATAACCAGCAAAAAAGATTTCTAGATCTTCCAGAATCTGCACCTATTCCAGGCTTCATTTAACAAGAATACTACATTCTAACTACATTTATAGGTCAAAAAATTAGAAAAAGCATAATAGGTTCCTTTTAAAGACTAAATCTGAGATAAAATATACTGTAAACGTATAATAATGGCTTAATTGTTAACTTTAATCAGAAAAAAAAACAGAAAAAAGCAAACAAATGTTTTTTGTGTTGGCGAACCAGCCAGGAGATTTCTCATGTTACCGAGTACCTTCAGTCGTAGCCGGAGATTTGAGTCTGACAGCAGATGAATACATCGCTCCATCACATCTTTGGTGATTCTGAGGTGCATTGGAAGATCCACTTTGACATCAGGACCATTACCGTCATCGTCCTCCTCTGTCTCGGTAGGGGGAGGAATCTCTGCAAACAAATATGTCGGTCAGTTCATAAGTCTGGTGGAGTTAGTTACAGAATATACACACCAATGTCATCAACGCCATCAATGTCATCTTGTTCGATTCCAATCCCCTCTGCCAGTGCTTTCTGTTTGCGGTAGTCCACTAGGAACTGCTGGATATTGAAAACTTCCTGTTTGGTGGAGGTCTGCTTGGATCTGCTAGATTCTTTGGTCCTGCTAGGACTTGGGGGAAACCATCTTGCTGAAAGTAAAGCACATAAGAGAATATACTACATCTTTATAAATAATAGTGTTGTTTAGATTTTATAAAACAAGAAAACACTTTAAAATAAATAATGATGGTGCAAACAAAAGCATCATGAAATGTAACATGACAAAAAGGGAATCAATCCGTCAATCATCTGGTGGCGATGGGCAAGATCAATGCTCCGATTTGCTGAAGTCCAATTATTACAGTACTGATTCAAATGCTCAATAAACATTATTTTATTCATTTTATAATTGCTATTCAATGCATGATGCTCGACATACATGAGTAGCCAGGTCACTTACCAAGCGCCTTCATGAGGGCGTGCAGTACGGAGCAGAAGATAGCGGCGGTGTGGTCGTAGCTGAGGTCAAGAGCCGTCAACACGTCCTGAACAATGTCTTGCACCAGCGGCAGCAAAGTGCAGTCGGAGTGAGTCAACATCACCGTTAGCACGCGAGGAGCCTTAACAGGACAAAGACATCTTAGTTTTGTTGAGTACAGTCAAACCTCAGTTAGCATCTACCCTGGTGCATGTTTTTTTGGTTAATGTTGATCATTTTGCCTCTGTTTGCATGCAGTCTCTGGTTAGTGTACAATATAAAGTATGTTTTGTGTTATTAAATACACGGTGTGAAACCATCTGCATTGTTGTATTGTCACCTATGTTACGTCGTCCTTCGATTTTATAGTTTTCGAATTTTAGTTTTACAATTCTAAATGCAGGAGACCCGGGGTTCAATTCCACCCTCTGTGTGTTTGCATGTTCTCCCCATGCATGCGTGGGTTTTCTCCGGGTACTCCGGTTTCCTCCCACATTCCAAAAACATGCTACGTTAATTGGCGACTCCAAATTGTCCATAGGTATGAATGTGAGTGTGAATGGTTGTTTGTCTATATGTGCCCTGTGATTGGCTGGCCACCAGTCCAGGGTGTACCCCGCCTCTCGCCCGAAGACAGCTGGGATAGGCTCCAGCACCCCCCCGCGACCCTCGTGAGGACAAGCGGTAGAAAATGAATGAATGAATTCTAAATGCATATAAACAATGAATGATACATGTTAATTTTTCCGCCCTTTGTATTGAGTTGTGGACTCCTATAGAGCAGCTTCACACAATAACCTGCATAGAAAGCTTTCTAGTTCTTTCAAAATCTGCACCTATTCCAGATGTATTTCTATGGCTTTTAATTTATTCCACCCACAATCCGCCTCCGGGTACGCCCACTCCACTGTGATTGGTCACACGGCGTGCTAACATGGTGAAAAATTGACAGTGCAGCAGATAAGGGAGGGCAGGTCTACAGCTTGTATTCGGGAATGTCAATATCAGGAAGTTTGGCTCACTGTGATGTCACAGGAAGCCAGTGTTAGAAAAAAACAACTAAAATGTTGCCTCCAAAATGCTCAATTTTACCTGTGGATGCTGGCCAAGCCTCTGCAGGTTGAGGGAGATGTCGTTTAGCAAGTAGTCGGAGTTGTCATTAATCATTTCCTTCAGAGACGAGTAGCCGCAGGCCTTACTGATGTCCCACATGGAGTCCAGTGCTGCTTGGCTGATGAGTAGTGTCTCTTCCCCTGCTTTCTCAAGGACAGGGTACAGTGATGTCATAAGCAGGGGACGGAAGTCACCCCGCAGGGCCTGAGCGAAGCATGCCATTCCCTCCAGCTGGATGCACAGCTGCCAGATGTTACTGTTGAGCTGATGGACGGTCGACACAGACGAGGCGGAAGGTGCCACTTGGAGGGAGTCGTCATGAGTGTTGGTTATGGAGAGGAGGCTGGGCGGGTTTAGAAGCTGCAGATAGACAAGCAGACAACTGTATTCAATGATGCCGGATATGGCAAAAAAAACAAACAAACAAAAAACAATTGAAATTTATTTAATTAAAATTATTATTAAATTATTATTAATTATTTAATTTAAATTTTTGAATTAATAACATAATTAAAATAAACATAATTTATACTCTATGTAAAAAATATGAACATATTTTTCATAATGTACAGTATGTTGTTAAAGGGGACCTATATTGAGTTGTGGACTCCTATAAAGTAGCTAGACACAACCCAATATACGTAGGTACACTTTAACTATATACTGTACATTATGAAAAATATGTTTTAATATATTTTTTTACATATAGTATAGATTGTTTATTTTAATTGTTTTTAATTAAATGAGTATTAAATTAATTTAATTAAAAACACATTAATTTAATTAAATAAGAATTTAATTAAATAAATTTAATTTAATTAATTTACAGTTCATATTTTCACAGAAAATATTTTCACAGAAAACCTATTTAACTTTTTTTCCAAAGCACCCCTCACATATTCAATATAGGTACACTTTAACAATATACTGTACATTATGAAAAATATGTTCATATTTTTTACATATAGTATAGATTGTTTATTTAAATTGTTTTTAATTTAATTAATTTAATTAAAAACACATTAATTTAATGAAATAAGAATTTCATTAAATTAATTTAATTAAAAACACAATTAAAATAAACAATTTATACTATATGTAAAAAAAATATATGAACATATTTTTCATAATGTACAGTATATTGTTAAAGTGTACCTATATTGAGTTGTGGACTCCTATAGAGCAGCTAGACATAATAACCAGCAAAGAAGATTTCTAGATCTTCCAGAATCTGCACCTATTCCAGGCTTCGTTTAACACAAGACTACAACATTCTAACTACATTTATAGGTCAGAAAATTAGAAAAAGCATCATAGGTTCCTTTTAAAGACTAAATCTGAGATAAAAATATACTGTAACCGTATAAAAATGGCTTAATTATTAATTAATTTAATCAGAAAAAAGTGTTGTGTGCATCTCCACCTGTAGGTCCTGTCCATCCCTGTCATTCTCCTCACTGACGGTGGTCAGATGCCAGTTGTTCAGGATGATGTATTCCTCCATAACCAGCATCACAGCAGATCTAACGTCTTCCTGCGAAACCGACGTTTTTCCAACTTCACCCTTTTCATCTTTTCCAGCAGCGCCTCTGATGATCTCATTGAGAACCATTGCAGCCTGCTTTCTGTACACCGAAGACTGGCGGTACAGATCCAAAAAGTGGTCCGTCAGCAAATAAATATCACTGTAGTAACCTAGAGTTAGGAAGCAGCAAAACAATTTAATGGACACGGATGCTGAAGATAGTCCATGTGAATTAATAAGCCCGCCTACCTAATGTCTGACAGATCTCTGTGAGCACGGAGAAGATTTTTTCATCGGTGAAGAAGAGGAAATGCTTCCTCCGCACATGAGTGGTGTGAGGAGATGCAGAGCTTGTTTTTATTATGGGATTGTGGCCGCGTTCTTCTACAATACGAACATCACTCACGTCCAACTCCAGCACCTGTAGAAACACACACACAGTCTTTTGTTGTGAAAGCTGTACTTTGATACAGTACATATATATATATAATCATAGGTGGATTTTTTTTGTATGGAACATTCAAGGTCAAAAAAAAATATTTTGCCATTGTCTGTACAGGTAAGAAACAGTTTATGCTGGTGACTGTTTGACCCCAGAACAGATTATTTCCGTTATCATAATCTGCTATGCAAAAAAAATTATTATAAATGAAAAATAAGTATAATGGTAATGGTTTTATTTCATTTGAACATGCATCAGGTTGCAATTGAAGGCATCACACAATCAGTTCACAGTTCCACATGTCCAAAAGGAGTAGGAAGAAGCAAAGCTTACTAAATCCTACCCCTCCATCTGGTACTTTTACAATCAGTAACTGTTACATTTGTTCACTTCCTGCTTTCCTAATATAGTTTAAGTTTTTTTGTTAGTTTATTTTATTTTATTTTTGTCATGTAATTGTGAGTTAACTGTGAACAAAATGTGATTAATTGCGATCAAATTGAGAATTTTAAGTTTTGGGTTTTTTTTGTTTTTTTATTTTGTCGTCACATACCGAAGTATGAGGTGATATGACCATCCAATGACATAATGGGTACCATAGTAAGTGTCAATATAGTGATATATATAGCACATCATGACTGGTTCAAGACTCTTCATCCTTGTATTTAGCAAACATCAACTGCTTGTATTGTTTCTTGAATTGGCTCATCGTTGTGCATTGTTTGACTTCCTTACTCAATCCATTCCATAGTTTGATTCCACATACTGAAATGCTATGGTTTTTTAACGTAGTCCTAGCATATAAGTGCAACTGGAGAACGGTATTACCTGCATCAGAGCTTTAGAAATCCTCTGGAGATGCACGGCTGAGTTCAGGACCACAGACACGAGTGGTCCTAGCAGCTTTAAATAACCCAGGAAGACATTAAGGACAAACAGCTTCTTCTGGTCATCACTAGTCCGCATCAGTCTTGGCAGTGAAGTAGACAAAGAGTGGAGGTTCTCCGATAGGACGTCAGTGAAGGTCTGACAGTTGTTTTTACTTTGAATATCTTTGGCATTCAAAGATGTCTGATTTTTCTGCGAAGCCTCCCTCAGAGCAACCTCACACCTAAAACGAGAGAAGACAAGAAGTAACATTTCTTTGAGCTTTTTTTTTATTATCTCCAATCAGAACAAACCTCTCTCTGACTCTCGGCTCATCATCATTAACGGCTCCCACAAGAGCTTCTAGCAGCAGCCCGACACAATCGCTCAGACACTGGCTACACCTGCCCAGCAGGTGGTCCGCCATCTCCACCACCTCCAGACGAACCCTCCAGTGTTGATGGGCCACTGTGCTTGAGATGATCTTCTTCAGGAGCATGCACAGCTTCCCCGAGGTGTTCTTCACCCAGTCCTGCGTGCGATGGACAATCATCTGCTCCAGTTTAGCCACGCCCACCAAAGGGGACTTCTGAGGCTCGATGGACTGAAGTTGAGCGTCATCCATGACAAGGCCGACGATCCTGGACCAAACCTAAGTTGAAAAATAGCGAGAAAGGTGATGTATTCTGTTTTAAGTACAATATATCAACAACTGTATATGTATGACCTTTGTGCAGCCGCAGTAAAATGTGATATCTATGACATCAGGTGTGAGTGACAGGAAGAAAAGCTCAGACACAATTGGTGAGAAGATGTTTAGCACCACCTGCATGACTATACTATTCTGTTTTTGGAATGTGGGAGGAAACCGGAGAACATGCAAACTCCACACAGAGATGGCCAAGGGTGGGATTGAACTCGGGTCTCCAAGCTGTGAGGTCTGCGCGCTAAACACTTGACCAACTTTATGATTATCTTTAAGATTATCATTGAAAGATCATTGTGTCATGTCGCATTTCAGCCACTAGATGGTACTCAAGTGTAGTGTACCTTGTAAGTGAGACTTACCATATTAGCTACCAATCAAAACAGACAATACACTACCAATGTATAATGCAGAATATTAACCAACTACTCTGTGAGCTCTAACCTATGTGGCCTGCGTGCTAACCACTCCACACAGAGATGGCCGAGGGTGGGATTGAACTTGGGTCTTCAAGCTGTGAGGTCTGCTCGCTAAACACTCGACCTACTTTATGATTATCTTTAAGATTATCATTCAAAGATCATTGTGTCATGTCGCATTTGAGCCACTAGATGGTACTCAAGTGTAGTGTACCTTGTAAGTGAGACTTACCATATTAGCTACCAATCAAAACAGACAATACACTACCAACGTATAATGCAGAATATTAACCAACTACTATGTGAGCTCTAACCTATGTGGCCTGCGTGCTAACCACTCAGCCGCTGTGCATACAATATATATATATATATATATATATATATATATATATATATATATATATATATATATATAATTTATCTTTACAGTAAAAATGGGCATATTTCAGACATAGTTGATAATGGTGATTAATCATAATATTCTGGGGGAAAACTCAACAACAAAGTTATAATACCTTGATAGCTCTAACAATGACTCCATGCCCTTGTCTCACATCTCCTGTAATGATCCTGGCAACGGCCATGGTGATTCCAGGCAAAAATGACGCCATGCTATTGCCTAAAACTTCTGTTTCCTCGGAGCATGGTACGACATGATCCTGACTGCAATCACACTGAAGAGCCAAAACCTGAAGGCTTTTCAAGGCTGCTGTCTGAATATCTCGGGATTTCTCCTTCTCTGCTAACGCCAGTAGCAGTGAAATGGCTGCACCCAACCTCGGCAGCATTGCGGTTTCAAAGAGTTTAAAGATGATATCACCGTAAGCGGCATGAATCAAAGCTTCCAGGCATCCCAGCACCGTTAACTTCAGCTCCTCTGAAACATCTGCAGGTCTTCCAGGATTGGCTGGGGAACACAGGCAGAGACAAAGCTCTGAGATAAGCTCACTGAGTGTGTCCAAGTTTTGAACACAAGTGTTCTGCAGAACGTGTCTCATGGTTTCAACCACAGCTTGCACCAGTTTGTCATTCTTGGGCCCGGGTACTTTTAGCACAAAGCGAAGCGGGAAGAGGATATACTCTTGGAGCTGCTGCAAAGTAGCATCGTCAATGTCTTGTAACTGGCCGCTTAAGGTCTCAACATTTTTGAGAGTTGGCTGGCGGGTCAGCAGGACACAAGCCGGGCGCAGGTAGGCGAAAGCAATCTTTGGATCGCTTATCTGAGGCATGGTTGGAGACATCACTGCTGAGGTGACTTCCCAGTGGTGTGCCTGCAAAAACAAATGGCAAAATAAGTTTGGTATCCCCAGGAAATGACCACTATGATGATGATAAAGGTTAAGTAACACATGCTCTGTACACAATAGGTTTTACAACTGAACAAATTTATACTAACTTTATTTACAGAAGCAGAAGGTTGATTTGTAGCATGTTACACGATTCACCTAACCGCTTAGTTTGACAAATGTGCAGCTAAGCTACAGTATCCGACTACAGTATCACATTGTTGACATTTAAGCAATTTAAATCCTGTAATAAGCAGATAAACTGGGACTGAAAACATACCTTCACATGTGTAAATTCAGAGAAGCCAACATTCAGAAAAAAATGTTAAATAGAAAAGTAAACACTCGGACACTTCTACCGCACATCCGTACTGACGTCACTATCATGCGACAGTGACGTATATTATATTGAACCAGTATGGCAGGAAAGGGAGGAGAATCGCCGCTCCGGAAAAAAGTACTCATGGGGTTTGTTCAAAATAAAGACACTGTCGCCTTGTTAATGTTAATTAAATTAAATGTTAATTCTGGATATAATATCTAATATGTAATTTAACTCTTGATTTAAATAATAAATAGTTGCGATATAAGGCTATTATAACAACCTTCTGTATGAAGTTCAAAGCACAGGAGTAGTTTCCTTTGAAAAACCACAGCGGAAGTAGTATTAGTGATACTCGCTTGATGCTTACCGGCGGATGTTGTTTTAGAATGGGCTAATGGCTGAAGTGAATTTAGCTACATTTGAATGCTGTATTATCGTCTTAAGACGAATTTCGTAGTTTTAACCACCTTTCCTGTCGATGCACCGGTTTTAGACATTTAACATCATCACTAAGGTAATTCCGTTGCTATTATGACCGCTTCAGAGCGTTACTTTGAAGGTGACTAAAACTGAGCTAGTTAGCATCAACAGGGTTTACTAGCATCACATCTAATAAGATACTCGTTTTAATTGAATTTTACTGCTATTAGTGAACTTCTTGTTTGTTGTCTGTTATTAATAATAAAACAAGTCTTACTGGTGTTTTCCAGTTTTACCAGATCTGAATGCCTGCCATTCCCATCCAGCCCAGTGCAAAGTGACACTATGGATGAGGACACACTGGAGGCAGCCATCACTACCTATGAAGCCCAGTTGCAGCAAGTGGATGTCACCCTGGCAGCTGGCTTGGACCCCTCCCAGCAACATGACCTTCTCAAACTCAGAGAGGACCTGTGTCAGCTGATAGAACTCACAAAGGCCAGCTTGTTATCTTTGAGAAAGAGTCAGCTTCTGGCCTCCCTGGAGGACATCAATGGAACGAAAGCGAATACAACCGAGGCTCATGCAAAGGGCGATTTGGATTCTGAGTTTTCTGCTTTCTACTCTGAGCTGGGGGAGTTTTCGGGGAGCAGATCTGATGCAAATGAGCAAGATCAGGAGAGTGATGGGGATGTAGATGAAGAATGTGAAGAAGAAGAAGAAGAAGAAGAAGAGGACACACTGAGTGGTACCAAAGTAAGAGCGCCATACAGGACGTCATGGGGGACACTGGAGTACCACAACGCCATGGTGGTGGGGGCGGAAGCACCAGATGGGGATGAGGCTCAAGTTCGAGTTTTGTACATTTACCCCACTCAGAAGTCCATGAAGCCGTGTCCGTTCTATTTGGAGGACAAATGTCGCTTCCCGGATAACTGCAGGTGATTTTGTCCGATCTCCATCTTTACAGTGACTCCATTTATTAGCATTAGTTTAACTTACCAAATGTGTATATGTATATATAACAATATGTGTATTTCATAATAAAGGTTCTCCCATGGTGAGGTGGTGTGCGTGTCAGAGCTCAGAGACTTCCTGGATTGTGACCTCAGTAACCTTGAGAAAGGCTCGTCCTGCTTGGCTCGGCACGAGGACGGCATTTGGTACCCAGCCAAAATTTCAGGTACTGTATTCTTTTACGGAGCTTGGTAATGGTTTTATTTACAATTGAATGCATCCCATAATCAGTTCACAGTTCCGCATGTCCAAAAGGAGTAGGAAGAAGCAAAGCTTATTAAATCCCACCCCTCCATCTGGTACTTTTACAATCAGTAACTGTTACATTTGTTCACTTCCTGCTTTCCATAATACATTTTAAGTTTTTTTTTTTAAATAATGCACCTAATAATAATAAGTAAGTACAAGGTGATATGACCATACATTGACATAATGGGTACCATAGTAACTGTCCATATCATAGTGCCATAGTAACTTATTTTTAGTCTTATGCATTATTTTAGCTGTTTGAAGATGAACTATATCAGCAAGTTGAAGTATTTGTGATTTTAGAAATAAGGAGTTATTATGTTCTCTGTAGGCGGCATTATGAATTATCCTTACTGACCTTTTTTGCAGTACATTTAGCGAGTGAAGATTGCTTTTATAGTTATTAGCCCATATTTCCACACAATAAGTAAGATATGGTAGAACCAGAGAGCAATAAAGAGTGTGGAGTGATTTCTGATGGAGAATAAATTTTGTTTTGTTCAATACTGAAATATTTCTGGCCACTTTATGTTGTATATTTGTAATATGAGGTTTCCAGCTCATATTTTCATCTATTGTGATCCCCAGAAATTTCCCCAGAAGCTAAAAAAATGTCCATCGTTATGAATGTGAGTGTGAATGGTTGTTTGTCTATATGTGCCTTGTGATTGGCTGGCCACCAGTCCAGGGTGTACCCCACCTCTCGCTCGAAGACAGCTGGGATAGGCTCCAGCATCCCCCTGCTAAAAATGTCTTTCTTTGTAGATATCGACAACGGTTTTTACACTGTCAAGTTTGACTCCCTGCTGCTGAAAGAGGCTGTCGTCGAGGCCGACTGCGTCATTCCACCTTTGAGAGAAGAAGACCCGCTTTCCTCTGACTCTGACCAAGATGGCACTGATGATGGGGTGGCTTTCGCTAAAGGTACCTTGCATGGGTGCCAGGTTAGTTGGCTGCACTGTGGCAGTTGCAGCCATATGCCGGTTATTGTAATCCCTGGCTGGAATTGGTCCCATAATCTAAAATAAATATGAGTAAGTTTTGGTAGTTTTTTTTTTTACAACAGTACATCATAATCATAATAAAAATAAAGCAATGGAACATTACAAAACAAAAATTAACAAAACTCTAAATATTTTGGATAAATGACCTGCAAAAAAAAAAAAACCCTCCCAGCAATCATTCATATTTTTGTTTCCTGATGCTGTTAAAACCCATTTTATCACGTGAATTTTTTTCAGCACAAAATTATAAAAAATTACACAATGGGGATTTTTTTTGGGTGCATTTTGTTTTTATTATTCAACAGGTAGGTTTTTGTTTTTTTTCTGTAAAAGATTACAATTAAAAAGTATTGTTATATATATTTTTTTATTGTTATAAATATAATTCTATTTGTATTATTTTGCCTCAAGTGAATCCCAGTCTAACTAATAAGAACATGAGATTTTTTTGTAATATTAAGATTAAATTTTTTATTCAATAGTAATTAAATAATTTTCAATTACCTATTAGTAACTTAGATATATTAATATTTTTGTGTTAAAACAAGAATACATTTCATTTTTAATACAAACATTTTGTAAATGTAACTATCTTTATTATTTTTTATTTATTGTAATCAGGTTTTGCCATAGCAACAAAAATAAATTTGTAGTTTTATTATTATTACAACTAAATTGTGCAATGTTTTCTTTTTTTTAGCAATAATTATTTTAGTAATACTGCAAAACTTGGTCTCATAATTGTCTTTGATCTCAACTTCAACAGTTACGGACTCTGCAGAAGACCCGGCTACAATAAATACTTCCATTTTTGGAGGTTGGGAGGCTCACACAAGAGGCATCGGATCCAAGCTAATGCTAAAGATGGGTTATGAATATGGAAAAGGTAAGTAATTATGATTTAAAAATCAATTGGTCAGTCCCTTCATTTAAAGCATGCAAACTTAGGAATGGAATCGAATCAAGGAATCGATGTCACTGTCGTAGTGATACACTGTATCAATCACACACAACGGAAATGAGATAATAACCAGGATTTGTCTTATCAGGTTTAGGGAAAATGCAGACAGGGCGAGTGGAACCCGTCATGGCGGTGCTCCTCCCCAAAGACAAATTACTGGACCAGTACGGCGAGCTCACTCAGCGACGCTCTCATAGCAAACAGCAAAAAGACGGCACCGATCAAATGCGACGACCGAAACGACACCGGAAACCCAGAGCGACCAATGGGGAGCGCCGCACCGTGTTTGACTTTCTAAACCACAAGCTCGGCGCCAAGAAACGAGACGCCGCCCAGGACGGGGCGGCATCTACTGCGCTAAGTGGCGTTGAGGCCTACAACGGGGGCAAGAGCACCAAGCGAAGTCTCAACGTAAAACTGTTCCAGGCAGCCCAGAGGGTGGCGCAGACAGAACGGGAGATCCAGAACCTGACCCAGTCACTCAGCAGGCAGACGGGAAGGTCAGTACTACTTTGCGTTGTATTCATACTAAGTACCAGGCTACTTCAAATGGTAAAAACATGATTAAATAATTTGCAATTAATTTTTTTTTGTATTTGTCACACACACGCATAAAAAAAAGGGATGCAAGCAGAGTGAAGCAACTGGAAGAGAAACTGTCGTCAGCTCGTCGGCTGCTGGTTCAGCAGAAGGCCCAGGAGACGTCCATCCAGAAAGAACACAACAAAGCAGACACGCACAAGAAGATGACCGAGTTCTAACCTTACTTTTCCTTTCATGGCTCTACTGTTTCTTTTCTACTGTTTGCACATTAGACCGTACACATAATGTTGTGCTTGTTTTCAGTTGGTATGATTTAGAAAAAAAAAAAAAATCATGTATGTATGATGACGTTTTATTTCTCCGCACTAAAAGCAGCATTTTGAGACTGTTTAAGTGTTTTTCTTCTTGTCTCTGTAGAAAAGCAGCCACTAGATGGTACTCAAGTGTAGTGTACCTTGTAAGTGAGACTTACCATATTAGCTACCAATCAAAACAGACAATACACTACCAACGTATAATGTAGAATATTAACCAACCATGTGCTTTATAATAAGCCTACATACTAAAAGCTACAGAATGTAGTCCTAATAAAAACATTCATTCATTTTCTACCGCTTATCCTCACAAGGGTCGCTGGAGCCTATCCCAGCTGTCTTCGGGCAAGAGAGGTGGGGTACACCCTGGACTGGTGGCCAGCCAGCCAATCACAGGGCACATATAGACTAACAACCATTCACACTCACATTCATACCTATGGACAATTTAGAGTTGCCAATTAACCTAGCATGTTTTTGGAATGTGGGAGGAAACCGGAGTAAATCCACACGTACACGAGGAGAACATGCAAACTCTACACAGAGATGGCCGAGGGTGGAATTGAACTCGGATTTCCTAGCTGTGAGGTCTACGCGCTAACCACTCGACTGCCATGCAGCCTCCTTAAAAAGTCATTGCAGAACATTCATTCATTCATTTTCTACCGCTTTTCCTCACGAGGGTCGCGGGGGGTGCTGGAGCCTATCCCAGCTGTCTTGGGGCGAGAGGCGGGGTACACCCTGGACTGGTCACCAGCCAATCACAGGGCACATATAGACAAACAACCATTCACACTCACATTCATACCTATGGACAATTTGGAGTCGCCAATTAACCTAGCATGTTTTTGGAATGTGGGAGGAAACCGGAGTACCCGGAGAAAACCCACGCATGCACGGGGAGAACATGCAAACTCCACACAGAGATGGCCGAGGGTGGAATTGAACTCGGGTTTACTTCTACTTTATGATTATCTTTAAGATTATCCTTGAAAGATCATTGCGTCATGTCGCATTTGATCCACTAGATGGTACTCAAGTGTAGTGTAGAGACTTACCATATTAGCTACCAATCAAAACAGACAATACACTACCAACGTATAATGCAGAATATTAACCAACTACTATGTGAGCTCTAACCTATGTGGCCTGCGTGCTAACCACTCATCCACTGTGCATACAATATATATCTATCTTTACAGTAAAAATGGGCATATTTCAGACATAGCTGATAATGGTGATTAATCATGACTCATTTGTTAGAAATCTGTGATTAATCTGATTAAAAATTTTAACCGGCCTTGTGGACAAATTGCAAAGAACAACAAAAACAAAAATGTTCACATTAGTTTTTTTTATATATAAATAATGTACAGGTTTTTTTTGTTTGTTTTTTTACAACGGTACATCATAATAAAAGTAAAGCAATGGAACATTACAAAACAAAAATTACCAAAACTCAAATATTTTGGATAAATGACCTGCAAAAAAAAAACTCCCAGCAATCATTCATATTTTTGTTTCCTGATGCTGTTGAAACCCATTTTATGACGTGAATCTTTTCAGCACAAAATTATAAAAATTTACACAGTGGGGATTTTTTTGGGGTGCATTTTGTTTTTGTTATTCAACAAGTAGGTTGTTTTTTTCAGTAAAAGATTAAAATTAAAAAGTATTGTTACATATTTTTATATTGTTATAAATATAATTTTATTTGTATTATTTTGCCTCAAGTGAATCCCAGTCTAGCT
Source organism: Doryrhamphus excisus (assembly GCF_030265055.1). NCBI lineage: Eukaryota > Metazoa > Chordata > Actinopteri > Syngnathiformes > Syngnathidae > Doryrhamphus > Doryrhamphus excisus. The sequence goes on along the minus strand of NC_080475.1, from coordinate 13,442,665 downwards.
AATAAGAACATGAGATTTTTTTTGTAATATTAAAATTACAAATAGTAATTAAATAATTATGAATTACCTATTAGTAACTTAGATATATTGATCTTTTTGTGTTAAAAAGTTAAAACAAGAATACATTTCATTTTTAATACAAACATTGTGTAAATGTAACTATCTTCATTATTTTTTATTTATTGTAATTTTAGTGTGTCAGGTTTTGTCATAGCAATAAAAATAAATTTGTAGTTTTATTATTATTACAACAAAATTGTGCAATATTTTCTTTTTTTTAAGTAATAATTAAAATATATAGATGGGGACAGTCAATATAAAATAGAGGATAATCTATAAGAAAATATCTATCCATTTTAAAAGGGGCATAAAATGAGATTATGGTGATGTCATTACAACTTTTGCATGATAAATTGACATTTCTTTTTACCCTGAGACCCGAACCCATGAAACACATTAAATAACGTTACTAGTCCCAGTACATGGTGTAATAATAATAATAATAATAATAATAATCTAAACATTTTGCAGCAGTTTATGACCACAATTTGTCCTCCGTTCAAGTCAATCATTGCATATTGTGTGAAAAACAACGTATATAATGTAATGTCTGCCTGGGTGAAATAGAAATATGTCATTGGGAAGCAGAAAGATATGCCTGAGGATAAAGACTATATTTATAGATTTGTTTTTGTCTGAAGTGATATGTATTTTTTCTTTTCAAGTCCAGTCAATAACGTGAAGTCACATCTAAAAATGCGAAATGAACGGCTTTGGTCCGTCTGACTTCGGCACACATAAAAAAAATACAGTGGAACCTCTTCAGCTCATTTAGTATTTTAAGTATTCAATACTCAAGATTTTTATTTGGTGCAAAAAAATGGTGTTTTTGCTTGATTCCGCGACACAAAGATAGTCAGAACTGGTAATGGTGACATTGGAAAGTGGACATGTCTGACATGTCCTGGTTGCTCAGTCCAATGTGGTCGATGGAGATGATAATAAGTGCAATAAAAAGTGAGCTGTGGTAATGTTTCATTGTAAGAATTTAAACCAAAGACGGTATGGAGGAGGAGTGTGATGATAGCCATAGAATACAATATACATGTATATGCTCCAGCATACAAACCTAATGAGGACAAGCAACATAGAAAACGGATGAATGAATGTAGTTTATTAATTTAAATATATTTTATTTATATTTGTATATAATACAGATTTAAAATTGTATTTATTACATTATGAATTAGGAGTCACACTTTTTATTATTTTTTTAATTTTGCCCGTCAGTGAAATATAAACACATATTTATTTCCCTTTTGTGCATGCTAGTGCAAAAAAAACATATTAATATGAGCTAGCTAAAAATGGACATGATGGGAAATACTTATTTTGACGCTAACGACCTTACAAAAAAGACTAAAAATTACAAAACTGAATTGTATATTAATCAAGTTACAGCGTTAGTGTTATTTGTAGCAGCTAACACTACAAAATATATTTACGTCAGAATTTTTTTGCTGAGGACTGGAGCACACGTGCTGGAAGATACAGCCATCCCAAAGAGATCGGAGTTGGAAAGAAATATGCGTTCATGTTAGCAAGTGTGCTTCCACTTTAAATGTATCTATTTGTATGCATTTTTGCCCGTCAGTGAAATATGAACATGTATTTTCCTTTGTGCATTATAGTGCAAAAAACTATGAGCTAGCTAAAACTGGACATGATCGGAAATACTTATTTTGACGCTAAAGACCTCACAAAAAAGACTCAAAAAAATTCCATTTACATAACTTAATTGTATATTAATCAAGTTACAGCGATAGTGTTATTGTAGCAGCTAGCACAACAAAATATATTTCCGTCAGAATTTGTTAGCTGAGGACTAGAGCACACGTGCTGGAAGATACAGCCATCCCAAAGAGATCGGCGTGAGAAAGAAATATGTGTACTTCCCCTTTAATGTATCTATTTTTATGTATTAATGATTAATTCAATACAATTTTATTTATATTTTTATATAATTATTTAAGGCAGGGGTGGCTAAACTACGGCCCGGGAACCACATCCGGTCCACTGCACTGTCTAAGAAGTAAAAAAGGAGGTTCACATCCTGATATTGTATATCATACATCTTTTATTTATGTGTAAAACTGTAAAATTCAATTTAATTTGATGTGATCTGACCTTCAATGGGGTAGAAGAGATGTATGATGATAACCATAGAACCGTGGAGTCATGTTACGTCACATGAACTGCCCTTTTTTTTTCTCACCATTTATATATTATACGCATCCGTGACTAAATGTGGCTGTTTATGTGTACCATAAACAAAGATGTTATAATGGCCATATTTTGACCTTGGAACAGATCATTTCTATTAAAAATAGACCCGTAAGAGGTTCCACTGTATTTCGAGTATTATTTAGAAGTTCAAAGCAAGCTAAAGAATGTAAATAAATGAAATGCTTACACACTCGCAAGCCTCGTCATTGATCAGCACTCGTGAAATGAAGCGTTCACACCCGGAGGGGGGAGGGAGGGGCTATAAAAAAAAAAAAAAACAACATCTCATGAGTGTGCTTGTTTTCATAGGTGTTGTTCAGTTGTTGTCGTGTAGAAAGACAAAACAAGGCACTTCATTCTTTTACGTCGTCTATTGCAGGAGGACAATCAATCAATCAATCAATCAATCAATAGAAAAAAAAATCCATGGTGTTGGTTGCTATAGCGATGTGATGCATATCATCTCGTCCGTGAGGTCCTCCTCCTCTTGCTTGGCGGCGGCGGAAGAGGAGTACGTCTCCTCATCGCTGTAGTCCCGCATGTTCGCCACGGCGGGGTCCGAACCTGGGGTCCCCGAGCCGCCACCTATGTCGGCCATGCTGCCGTTCAACAAGTTGCTGGCGGCACTCTCCATTTCGTCGATGGTCAACTCGCAGGCATCTGCGATTTCCTGTTTGGTCGCCGATACAAATTTGGGATCCCTGGCATATTTTCCCAGACCCTCGGAGATCAACGCCTGGGAACCAGGAAGGAAAGAAATGTTGGACAGGTGACGATGGAAACGCAATGATGGGCTGTTTCATCCCTGATGACCACTAGAGCGCATACTCATATAGTTGCTATATAGTATATTGTATATTATATAGTATATTGCATATAGTATAGTACTATGATGGGCAGTTTCTCAGTCAATTTGCAATTATATTGTATTGTTGTCATTAGGACTACATTCTGTAGCTTTTAGTATGTAGGCTTATTATAAAGCACACAAAATTAGAGCTCACATAGTAGTTGGTTAATATTCTGCATTATACGTTGGTAGTGTATTGTCTGTTTTGATTGGTAGCTAATATGGTAAGTCTCACTTACAAGGTACACTACACTTGAGTACCATCTAGTGGCTAGGGGTAGGGTTCGGGTGGTTAGCGCGCAGACCACACAGCTGGGAGACAAGGGTTCAATTCCGCCCCCATCTCTGTGTGGAGTTTGCATGTTCTCCCCGTGCATGTGTGGGTTTTCTCCGGGTACTCCGGTTTCCTCCCACATTCCAAAAACATGCTAGGTTAATTGGTGACTCCAAATTGTCCATAGGTATGAATGTGAGTGTGAATGGTTGTTTGTCTATATGTGCCCTGTGATTGGCTGGCCACCACTCCAGTACCCCGCCTATCGCCCGAAGACAGCTGGGATAGGCTCCAGCACCCCTGCGACCCTCGTGAGGAAAAGCGGTAGAAAATGAATGAATGAATTAATGTATATTTGTATGTAATACAGATTTAAAATTGTATTTATTACATTATTAATTAAAAGTCATACTTTTTGGAATTTTGCCCGTCAGTGAAATATGAATACATATTTATTTCCCTTTTGTGCATTCTCGTGCAAGAAAACATATTAATATGAGCTAGCTAAAAATGGACATCCTGGGAAATACGTATTTTGACGCTAAAGACCTCACAAAAAAGACTCCAAAATACTCCATTTACATAACTGTGTACCCCACCATAGTAGGGCTTCAGCAAGTTTGTCGGCTAGTCCAGTGTGAAATACAGTTGACAGACTAAAATGTATTTATTTTGCTGGTATGGAACCAGGAACTCCAACCACTTGTGCCTGATGGCGGCGTCTTTAGGAATTGTAAACAAACGTAGCTTTCCCGTACAAGCCATTGCTAGCAAAAGAAACAGAAAAGCAGAGCTTGGGGGATGCCCATATAAGGAAGTCCCCTCCTCTGTGACATCACAAAGGGGTAATTTAACCACGCCTTTTAAAACCGAGCATTTTGAGTCATCCCAAACTTATTTCAGAGTTTACTTCCAAATGACGTCAACTTATTTATCTGAAACTTTGGCATGGTTTAATACGAGAATACAACATTCTGACATTCTTTTCAGATATAAAAATAAAATAGGTGTTTTGTTCTTTATTTTATTGGAGACAGTAAAATTGTATGTGCCCTGTGAAAAGTAAAAAACTAGGACAAAGGGGATAAGCTGTATAGAAAATAGATGGAAAATGCATGTTAACCAAAAGTATATATTTTTTTACTGTCCTAATATTTTTTTCCCAAATATTGTACAGTATTGTGATTATGCTTGTTAGCTGAGTGGTCAAAGGCACTCACCGCCTCCACCAGACTGTTGGCGCTGCCTCTCTTCTGCAAGAAATGCGAGCGGCTCTCTGCGGGAAGTTGAAGTCGGGAAGATGATCGCCCGCGGACGGACACACCGTCCTGTCCTTCCGTGTACCACGAGCTCCTCTTCAATGACGTCGGGATGTTGCCAACGCTTCCTGAGCTCCTCCAGTCCACCTGAGGAAAAGTATACTGTAGTCTTCGATATTTATACACGGGAACATATTAGCACCTGTATGAGTGGCGTGTAGCAAGGTGAGCAGTCGCTGGCCAGGGGCGAAGCAGGGGGCGTGGCCCAGGAGTAGACGGACCGTGTGGGGGAGAGGCGTTGAAGTCTACTGGCGTCAAGACCGGCCACCGCCATGACCTTCAAATATCATTGTGATAAGTAAAAAGAGTGTGATAATATCAGAAAATTACACGTTTTTTTTTTTTTTTACCTGTTGTTGAAGCAAATGTAGAGGAAGTGCTGTGCAGGAAGGAGAAGGAGGAGCTTCCTCCTGACCACTTCTTTTACGAAGACACTCGAAACTGAACGCTGATCTGTTGAGAGCTGAGCGGACACATAAAACTATGCTTTTCAGTTTTGGACAGTTCCATCTGCAGGACGCTAATTAGCCACGTTTACATGAGGAGTTTGTCTCTTTCCGAATGGAATCTTTCCGAAAGCAATGGTATACATGGAAAGGAATATTCCAATCTCTTGTCTAGTACATGCGCCGCTATAATCAACCAGAATAGTCAATGGGGCATACGCAGTAAAACATAAACATCAACATCACGTGACACCGACTTCCTCGAATTTTTCCTTTCACTTGTTAGAATAACTCCATATTCCCAGTTTTTTGTTCGCCCAGTTTTGAAATTTAGTTTGAATCAAAAACAAACTTTCCGCAGCAGTCCAGTGTCGATTGCTCGCCTCCATTTTTTTAAATCGAAGAACGTCTCAAGCTGCGTGTTACGTCATATCTCAGCATTCGCTGAAAGAACGCACCCGGGAACAGGAAAAGATAAAGTTCAATCTTGATAATATTTTATAATTAAGCTCGGCACTTGTTTTATATAGATATATATTTTCTTTTTTCATAAAACTGGAGCGCACAGACCTCACAGCTAGGAGACAAAGGTTCAATTCCATCCTCGGCCATCTTCTGTGTGAAGTTTGCATGTTCTCCCCGTGCATGCGTGGGTTTTCTCCGGGTACTCCGGTTTCCTCCCACATTCCAAAAACATGCTAGGTTAATTGGCGACTCCAAATTGTCCATAGGTATGAATGTGAGTGTGAATGGTTGTTTGTCTATATGTGCCCTGTGATTGGCTGGCCACCAGTCCAGGGTGTACCCCGCCTCTTGCCCGAAGACAGCTGGGATAGGCTCCAGCACCCCCCCCCCCCCCCGTGACCCTCGTGAGGATAAGCTGTAGAAAATGAATGAATGAATGTTTCCCAGTTATTAAAGGATTGTAGACCTTCCAGAATCTGCACCTATTCCAGCTGTATTTCCTTGGATTTCCAAAACAGTTTGTTTCAATGACAGCTGGGATAGAGTTCAATCCCACCCTCGGCCATCTCTTGTGTGGAGTTTGCATGTTCTCCCCGTGCATGCGTGGGTTTTCTCCGGGTACTCCGGTTTCCTCCCACATTCCAAAAACATGCTAGGTTAATTGGCGACTCCAAATTGTCCATAGATATGAATGTGAGTGTGAATGGTTGTTTGTCTATATGTGCCCTGCGATTGGCTGGCCACCAGTCCAGGGTGTCCCCCACCTCTTGCCCGAAGACAGCTGGGATAGGCTCCAGCAACCCCTGCGACCCTCGTGAGGAAAAGCAGTAGAAAACGAATGAATGAATGAATAAAACTGGACTTGTGAATGGCGTATAGAAGGGTTTAGATTCTGTTCCACAGATGGCGCTAATGCACAAGAAAGCTGCTTGCCAACCGCCAATAAACAACAGAAGAAGAAAAACACCACGAAGAAGAACGCACCCTGACAACTTTCCGTTTGAGCGGGTACAAGATACCTCAATCGGATTGGGGAAAGGAATATTCCACCCCTGGGAATCCCATTATATATTCATTCGGATTGGCAGTTTTCTTTCGGAATGAGGTGTATACAAAGGTTACATTCTTTCCGTTTGAGCAAATAACCCGAATGGAATTGGAATATTTGGGTCCATGTATACGTGGCTAATAATTGACTCCATTTTGAAGGTTTAAATGGGAATGAAAGCCATTATGTACATGCGTCACCTTGAGGCGAAGATAGAAACCATCTCCTGGGCGACTGCCTGTCCTCTTGGCATATCGGTTGCTGGTCATCGTCATAGAAACAATCAGACTGATGTTCCAAGCTGGAGACCCCGCCTTCCAAATCCACGTTGTCTTTATTTGACAGCCTGCAATACAAGAAGGTTTGGATATACTTTACAGAAGTCACTTTATCACATACTACAGTATTAATTGGCCCTGTACCCTAGAAACCGCCTATGAATGATACAGGAAAAAGGCCGAAATGATACTGTGTCAAAGCCCAGGGGCAGTGATACTGGTAAAATATAGAGTTTAACCATGTCCAGTATCAGCCCCCGTAGCTGTCCACTCAGAGCGCGCTGCTCTGGTATCGTGTCCGTGAAACAACCAATCAGAGAACAGCGCACGAATGCTTAGTGCCTAATGCTTCTCCGGTCACCAAAAAAACCAAACTTGATTAATGGAACTTTAATTATCAGACATTGATAAGATAAGACTGTTGATAAAATATTATTGTTGAAATATTTTTGCAATTATTGTGTTTACACTGTTTAGATATAATACATGTAATAAACTGAACATTTTCTGGAAACAAAATGGTCTTTTGATTAAATAGTACGTGATAATAAGCTCATGATTAAATAGTAAGTGATAACTAGAAAATTCCCGCGGAAATTTTGATGGGCTTGCCACCTGTGCTGTGAACCTCGGGCTCGGTGTTCAAACAGTTACCATGCTAGCACCTAGCAAGAAGTACCGAAAAGGTAGATGCAGTCCCACCGTGTCCCCACATCATGCCATGTGTCTATTTGCATTTAGACATTAATAAATTAGCTTAAATGCTAACAAGCTAACGGCTACCAAGCTAGCACCTAGCAAGACAGCCTCAGGTCACGAAAAGTTTGGGGCAGTCCCATAGTGTCCCCACATCATGCCACGTGTGTATTTGCCTTTAGACATGAGTAAATTTGCTTAAATGCTAACATGCTAACAGTCATCATGCTAGCACCTAGCAAGAGGGCCTCAAGTTTAGAAAGTGCCAAGGTTGTCCTATAACTTCCCTACATCATGCCATGTGTGTATTTGCCTTTAGACATGGGTAAATTAGCTTAAATGCTAACATGCTAACAGTCATCATGCTAGCACCTAGCAAGAGGGCCTCAAGTTTAGAAAGTGCCAAGGTTGTCCTATAACTTCCCTACATCATGCCATGTGTGTATTTGCCTTTAGACATGGGTAAATTAGCTTAAATGCTAACATGCTAGCAATTAGCATTTAGCCACAGAGAGAGTTGAGAAGTTTATCTAAAAAATGAGCCGTAAATCATGGCCGTATGGCTGAGCTACAAGGCTGTGAAAAGTCTGTAAATTCTCGTTTTCTCTGGAATATGGCTGTTCTAAAAATAGAACAGGTGTACCTAATCTAGAGGCCCATTTTTGAACATTTTGGTTTATAGCATCGCCATAGTTACACAAAACATTCCAAAAAATAAATGCTGCTGTAGTCCCGAGCCTCACGATTCCGGCAGTGTAACATGTGTGGGGGTCCTTTTTGCGGTTTTGGCCGCATTACGCGCGCAAAAATGGGACGATTAAGATATAATAATAGCTAAACACCACAAGGAATAACAATATGGGCTTGCTCAGTAATGCAAGCCCCATAGTAAGCCCATAATAAGATCATCACATGGTTTGTCTGGTATCAGGCCCGGTATCATGCCACCGCGTGCATGATACCTGGCCTGATACCAAACAAACCATATGATAACCTATAAGTATAGCTTTTATAGCAATATGTATATCACTAAATACACTGTACCTGTCGTTTGTGAGTATGATGTCCTCATGGGACTCGTCCCCGCTATAGTAGTACTCTGCTGAGCCTTGATCTTCATCGCTGTCTCCTCCCCCTACGTCTAACCGCCCGATGTTGGTGTAGTTCCCCCTAACATTCTCTGACCTGTTGAGCCAACGTCAAATCAATACTATTGACATGTTCCACTATAATATAATAACATTATAATATGTCATATACAGCACCTAATGTAGGCCTCATAGCAGCGCCTCCTGGTGACAATGCATGAATTAATGTCGAAAAATAATAATATTAATCAATAAATAATTGAAGATCAGAGTGACTATGTTGTATACCTCATGGAGAGGGACTTCCAAGGCTTGCCGGTGGACAACGGTGACCTCGTCCTGCCTGCCGAGGTCGGGCGGTTGGGCGATAGGAAACACTTCTGCTGCCTCTCGTTGGTGATGGAGAGAAGCGGCGGCACGTTGGCGTTGTTCAGGTTGGAGTTGGAGGGAATGGGCGACTGTTGGCTATTGGAATTAAAGCAGGAGTAGTCTGACGGATGATGATGATGATGATGGTGATGATGATCCATCTCCTCCATTCTGTTGTTGTCTATCTGGTCCGTGTGTGCGGGTTCGGTTGTTGAGGCACTGGAGGAAAATGGGAGGATCTGAAGAGGACGTTGAGTGACGGTGGTCGGCTGGGTTAAGCCTTGCGGGGTGGCGTTGATGTGGTTGGCGTGGTTACCGAAAAGGCCGCCATTACGCTGTAGAATACAATCAATAATTCTTACAAAATTAAATAAATACATATGACTTTTTATTAACATGCATTCAAAATACCCTAAAAATTCCTTCATCTTCCTCCTCTGTTAAATCTACAAGCCCCTCCTCCTGCAGGTCACATGATATGGCTCGACGGATCTCGGGTCCAATGTCATGCAGCGTACGCAGGCCAGCCTATAAAACACAACGTTAACCAGCAAATACAGTGGTATGAAAAAGTATCTGATGAAAATAAATTCATAAAAATCATTAAAACGTGAAAACCTACAAATGTTTGGGCGGTTTTAGTTAAAACAGACACTGTTTTTTGATCCCATTTGATGGTGATTTTATGCAGAAATGTGAGAAATTCCAAAAGGTTCAGATACTTTTTCATACCACTGTATGTACAGTACATGGGGGGGGGGGGGGGGCAATTTGATTTTTTTTTAATGTATAACAATTGACAATAGGGAAGCCATTTTGTGTTACTGTGTTGTGTTGGCCTGGTCAGTCACCTGCAAAGCCATGGTGGTGTTGATCCTGTCGAAGGAGCGCCTGCCCACGAGGCCTTTCTCTTTGCGCCTCTTGAACTTCCTGAAGTAGTCCTGTATCAGGAAGGTGGCATAGAACTTCCCCACTGTTACCTCGTCATCTGAGTGAACACACCACACACACCGGAGGCCTCCCGTATCAACAACAAAATACTTCAAAATATCCTTCAACCTTCCTGGCCCTGGAAAACATAGCTCCCTTTGACCACATAGTCATGAATTGAACTTCACAAACAGCCAGCATTAACGCCGATGGTGAGTTCACTGTCAACGACTTTCACACCAACAGTTTTTGAGTTAAAGGGGACCTATTACGCTCATTTTTCAGCCCTTTGTATTGAGTTGTGGACTCCTATAGAGCAGCTACACACAATAACCAGCACACAAAGCTTTGTAGATCTTCCAGAATCTGCACCTATTCTGCTGTATTTCTTTGGATTTCGCCGTTTTCAGCGAAAACAATCTGTTTTAATGTATTCCACCCACGGCCTGCCTACAAATATGCCCACTGCGCTGTGGTTGGTGACACTCGCGAGTGCTTAATAGGACTTCCGATTTGTACCACTAGCTAGCGAATCATTTTAAAATATCGTCTTTTAACATACAGTCGGACAGTCTGAAGTTTGTCAAGAAAAATGGTTACTTCAAGACATCTCTCAATGATACGTAGCTTTAGCATTTTAGCATTAGGTTTTCTACAGCATCGGTAACGTCTAATGGGGTCATAAATTATGGTGGGAAACGGCTATTAGGGTGAGGAGCTCAGCCATCCGGGAGGGGCTCAGAGTAGAGCCGCTTCTCCTTCGCATCGAGAGGAGTCAGTTGAGGTGGCTCGGGCTTCTAGTCCGGATGCCTCCCGGACGCCTCCCTGGTGAGGTGTTCCGGGCATGCCCAGCCGGGAAAAGGCCCCGGGGCAGACCTAGGACACGCTGGAGGGACTATGTCTCACAGCTGGCCTGGGAACGCCTTGGTGTCCTCCCGGTGGAGCTGGAGGAGGTGGCCGGGGACCGGGAAGTCTGGGCTTCCCTACTAAGACTGCTGCCCCCACGACCCGGACCCGGATAAGTGGAGGAAAATGGATGGATGGATGGAACGGCTATTAGCAACCCCGCTCTATGCTACACAGATAACCGCGTTTGCTCCATGACACCGATAAACTGTTACTTACTGCTTGCAATTCTGACTCTTCCACACAACCTAGTCACGTCGGAAAGGCGTACGTAGGGCTTCAGCAAGTTTGTCGGCTAGTCCAGCTGCATACTGACCCATGTTCACAAAATAATCCAGTATGAAATTATGTTTCTTTTGCTGGTCGGGAATCAGGAACTCCAACTTCCTGACGGTGGCGTCTTTAGAAATTGTAAACAAATGTGGCTTCCCCGTACAAGTTTAGCAACGTAAACAGGGGACCAGAACCTAGAGAGCTTATCTAGCTTACAGTCACGCCTGGTAGGGAATCAGGAACTCCAACTATTTGTGTTTGATGGCGACGTCTTTAGGAATTGTAAACAAATGTGCCTTTCCTGTACGAGCCGTTGCTAGCAACAGAAACAAAAGAGCAGAGCTTAGGGGATGCCCATATAAGGAAGTCCGCTCGCTGTGATGTCACAAAAAGGCAGTTTAACCACGCCTTTTGAAACCGAGCGTTTTGAGTCATCCCAAACTTATTTCAGAGGTCAACTTAATTATCTGAATTGTAAACAAATGTGCCTTTCCTGTACGAGCTATTGCTAGCAACGGAAACAGAGGAGCACAGCTTATATGGGGGAGGCCCATATATGGAAGTCTACCCCTCTGTGACATCACAAAGGGACAGTTTTACCACGCCTTTTGAAACTGAGCGTTTTGAGTCATCCCAAACTTATTTCAGGGCTCACTTCCATATGCTTAAACCTCATTATCTGAAACTTTGGCATCATTTAACACAAGAATACAACATTCTAACAACATTTATGGGTCAGAAAAGTGGAAAAAGCATAATAGGTCCCCTTTAGTAAAATGTACAAAAATTGCCAATGTTTTTGACCCAGCCTTAATTAGGTGTTATCTGGAGTATTTAGGATGTGTATTGGTGGGGGTTTACTCCACTGCCTCTTCTTTTGAGGGGGGGGGGGTTTAGTCCAAGGAGAACTTTATTACTACAAATTCATATATTCTATATTTATACATTTTCAACATACTGAAAATGTATTAAATATATATCAGAATAAGTATTCATTCATTCATTTTCTACCGCTTTTCCTCACGAGGGTCGCGGGGGTGCTGGAGCCTATCCCAGCTGTCTTCGGGCGTGAGGCGGGGTACACCCTGGACTGGTCGCCAGCCAATCACAGGGCACATATAGACAAACAACCATTCACACTCACATTCATACCTATGGACAATTTGGAGTCGCTAATTAACCTAGCATGTTTTTGGAATGTGGGAGGAAACCGGAGTACCCGGAGAAAACCCACGCATGCACGAGGAGAACATGCAAACTCCACACAGAGATGGCAGAGGGTGGAATTGAACCCAGGTCTCCTAGCTGTGAGGTCTGCGCGCTAACCACTCGACCGCCGTGCCGCCCCGGAATAAGTATAATACATACTATTTTATATTGTATTATGGCCTGTATTATTACAATTTTCATGCACAGTTCTTCTCTGCTGAACCCTTGGAGTTTCATGAGAAGGTAATGACTGAAACAATGAAAAAAATGTCTCCCAGAAAGCAAACGTGAAGAACATCATGCAGGGTGGCAGCGTAGCTTAGAGAAGCAGCAGGTCTGGGTCTTGAGACATAAAGTAAGACACAAACTAGAGGACATTCAAGCTGTCAACTACAAAGACCTCATGATGTATGCGCCATGCAGAGAGGCTCATCATGGTGTGATCCACTCAGATAGATAGAGGACTGGAATGAGGAGAGAGAGAGAGACTAAACTTCAGCTGCATCATCAAGTGCAGGATTAGATGATTTCATTTTCAATAATGATATTTCCATCATCACCATTTCTTGGCTTTTTTTTTTTAAAGGAGAGAAAAAAACCAAGTAAAGATGATGAATGCTTGAAGGTGGAAGCATCAATGATGTCACCTGCATCACATGACACAGCTGAAGACGACTACAAAAGGCTCTGTTCAGGAAATACATAAATAAACACATTTAATTTTGAGCTCACACAAATAAACAAAAATATGTTAGTGTGAGAGGTCTCACTTGCTCACATTTTGTATTTGCTGAAAATTTATGGGCGACTTTAAGAGCTAATATGCTAATAATAAAGAAAAATAGTAATACAAAAATATGCTTGCTGACTGTATTTTTTAAAATAAAATAAAATAAATAAAAAAATAAATAACCCAATTTCCCAAATTGATATCACTTTGCATAAAATTAGATTTTATTTTTTGTAATTATCGTTGTAGTTGCACATTGAATCGTTTACCACAAAGATACCGTATTTTCTGGATTATAAATCGCTCCTGAGTATAAGTCGCCTTGGCCAAAAATGCATAATTAGGTAGAAAAAAACATACATAAGTCGCACTGGAGTATAAGTCACACAAGGCCAAAAATGCATAATTAGGTAGAAAAAAACATACATAAGTCGCACTGGAGTATAAGTTGCACAAGGCCAAAAATGCATAATTAGGTAGAAAAAAAACATACATAAGTCGCACTGGAGTATAAGTCACACAAGGCCAAAAATGCATAATTAGGTAGAAAAAAACATACATAAGTCGCACTGGAGTATAAGTTGCACAAGGCCAAAAATGCATAATTAGGTAGAAAAAAAACATACATAAGTCGCACTGGAGTATAAGTCACACAAGGCCAAAAATGCATAATTAGGTAGAAAAAAACATACTTAAGTCGCACTGGAGTATAAGTCGCACAAGGCCAAAAATGCATAATTAGGTAGAAAAAAACATACTTAAGTCGCACTGGAGTATAAGTCGCACAAGGCCAAAAATGCATAATTAGGTAGAAAAAAACATACTTAAGTCGCACTGGAGTATAAGTCGCATTGGCCAAAAATGCATAATTAGGTAGAAAAAAACATACATAAGTCGCACAAGGCCAAAAATGCATAATTAGGTAGAAAAAAAAACATACATAAGTCGCACTGGAGTATAAGTCGCATTTTTTGCGGGTAATTTATTTTACTATTTATTTTATTTTACTACTACTACAAACTACTTGGTACCAAAACAGACATAACGTCATCTTGGAAGGCAAGTTCTAAAAATAATAAAAGAATAGAGAACAGGCTGAATAGGTGTAAGATATGCTAACACAATGGTTATTCAGCTACACAAAAAATAAACATAAATAGAAAAGATGTCCAGTGTTTATGTAACATAAATAGTTTTTTCATTTATAAGTCGCAGGAACAGCCAACCTATAAAAAAAAATGCGACTCATAGTCCGGAAAATACGGTATTTCCCCTACTCATTATAGATAAATCTTATTTTCCATCTGCGATTAAATGTGATTAATTGTGAGTTAACTACAGACACAGTGTGATTAATCACGATCAAATATTTTAATCGATTGACAGCCCTACTTATTAGTTGAATTCTTGGACTTCAATATGACACCAAAGTAGCAGTGTGCCAACATAAAGTAAAGCCGAGAGGAGGCATGCCCATTAATATCAACTACTTGACTGTTGCGACCATCACTAAGGATAATGAAGGCATTTATTATTAAAATTTTTATTACAGTACTTCATATGTGTTCTGTGTACAGTGTGAGTGACTTAATTGAAGTATAATAGTCCAGTTATGAAAACATTAATATTAATTAACATTTTGGTGTGATTTCCTACTAAATGTACACCATGTTTAGTTTTTCCTGAGCAGAGCCTTGTGAAACGTTCAAAGCCAGTAAGCCATACCAGCGTAGCCTCATGCCACCAAACTAAAACAGAACTGCCCAGAGAACCCAGACTGGCGGAGAGAGAAAGGACGAAGGCAAACAGCGTAGCGAAAGCTGGCGGTGGCGGGGGGGTTGGGGTGGGGTGGAAGAGAAGCTCGACAACAAGAACGTTAAAAAGCAAAACACTGCAGAAACATGAACGCAACATGAACACTGACAGGAAGCTCGTCTTTCCATATGTTTGACTTTCTCGAAGACGCCTCAAAGTACTTACCTAACGTCCAATCAAATTGCTCAGATGTGATGTGATGTATGGTGTGTAGTAACCACTCACCACCCGCGGGGGGCACTACTTGATCCAGTAGCTTCATGCTGGTCCTCTTCCAGATCTTCTTGATCACAGCTCTCAGCTCCTCATTGGCTTGTTCCAGGTTGCCTTGGTGACGGTTGGTTGGTGAGATTAATTTAAAAATAACATCCGTGGGAATTTACGACAAAAGTGGTGACCTCACCTTCCGTCTTGATCTTTAGTGCAGTGCGAACAAGTGCGAACAAAGTGGCGTTAAACATGACCGTGCCGTCGCTATTCAGAGGCATGTTCATGGCCACCAGACGCTGCAAATTAGAAAATGGTTAATTAACGAGCCAACACCCAAACTTGCTAACTTGTTGTTGTTAGAGTGTTGTATGGCTATGAATACTGTTTTTTTCTAACATTGTGTCTTTGTGACATCACACTGTGCCAATAGAGGGCCCCGCTAACTCTTGCCAAGTGCATGCAGAGTTAGATAAAACTGCTGGATGCTGACTATTCATGATAATTCTGCTGCCATTATGCTAGTACCATCATTCTAATGCTAAGAGTCCACTGGGCCGGTGCCAGTTCGCGCCAGTTGGCGCCAAAGATTATATGATTGGCACGTAGTGGCTCGCTGTGGCGC
Source organism: Doryrhamphus excisus (assembly GCF_030265055.1). Taxonomy (NCBI): domain Eukaryota; kingdom Metazoa; phylum Chordata; class Actinopteri; order Syngnathiformes; family Syngnathidae; genus Doryrhamphus; species Doryrhamphus excisus. Next base: position 13,426,851 of record NC_080475.1, on the reverse strand, counting down.
CGAATAACGGCAACATGGCAACATGCCGAGCGAACATTAATTTGATTTTTGAACTGGCGTCGGCCCAGTGGACTCCTAGCATCATTGGCGTAACATGGCTCGCGCCATTACATTCCAGTGGATTCCAATAGGCGGATTGTTTGCGACATTTGGTTCCACTGGGCGGACACGAAGATTTTAAACATTTTGAAATTTTCTTGCCCGCAAATTTAATTTTTGCCGCCACCACGAGCCAGTTTGAGCCACTGCACGCCACTAGGCACCTAATTGGCGACACCAGGCCCCACAGCAAATTGCTTCGGCGTGAACTGGCACCAACTGGCGCCGGCCCAGTGGACTCCTAGCATCATTGGCGCAACATGGCTTGCGCCATTACATTCCAGTGGATTCCAATAGGCGGATTGTTTGCGACATTTGGTTCCACTTGGTGGACACGAAGATTTTAAGCATTTTGAAATTTTCTTGCCACCAAACTCAATTTTTGCCACCGTTATGTGCCACCACGAGCCATTTGGGAGGAAGTTTGAGCCACTGCACGCCACTAGGCACCTTATTGGTGACAATAGGCACCACAGCAAATTGCATTGGTGCGAACTGGCACAAACTGGCACCAACAGGTGCTGACCCAGTGGACTCCCTGCATCATTGGCGCAACATGGCTCGCGCCATTACATTCCAGTGGATTCCAATAGGCGGACTGTTTGTGACACTTGGTTCCACTTGGTGGATGCAAAGATTTTAAACATTTTGAAATTTTTTTGCCGCCAAACAAAATTTTTGCCTCTGTTACGTGCCACCACGAGCCAGTTGGGAGGAAGTTTGAGCCACTACACGCCACTAGGCACCTTATTGGCGACACTAGGTGCCACAGCAAATTGCTTTGGCGCAAACTGGCGCTGGCCCAGAGGACTCCTAGTATTATTGGCGCAACGTGGCTCGCCCCATTACATTCCAGTGGATTCCAATAGACGGATTGTTTGCAACATGTGGTTCCATTTGGTGGACACGAAGATTTTAAACATTTTGAAATTTTTTTGCCACCAAACTAAATTTTTGCCTCTGTTACGCGCCACAACGAGCCAGTTGGGAGGAAGTTCGAGCCACTGCATGCCACGAGGCGCCACAGCAAATTGCTTTGGCGCGAACTGGCGCGAACTGGTGCCGGCCCAGTGGACTCTTAGCATTAAGCCCACATCAGGAGGGTGCCTGCATATTTTTTGACCCCATGCTAATTAGAAACCTTGCTTTTGTACACCACACACCCGGAGACGCTGCAGTTCATTGAATAGAGGCGTTATTGGAGCATTTACCTTACAGGCCACTCTGTGAGGACAGAGTTTGCCAAAGCCAAGGGGGGGTTGGATCCTCCTCAGTAGGGTCACCACATCCAGATGTTTTATCCTGCCCCTGTCCAGAACATGACTCAATAAACAACACCGCTAAAAGAAATTGGGCACGGTGCAAAAAAATAGCGAATGAGTACTCACTTTGCTTCTGGATCATATTCAGACCAGATTCTTTTAAATTCATCAAGATGATGCGGTCCAAGAATGGACCAATCACGTGTGAGATAGTCAAAGTTATCCATGATGACGGCGACAAATAGGTTAATGATCTAAAAACAGGAAGACGATATTTATTAATTTCAGAATGTTTGCTTTTTAGCAGTACTTTTGTTGAAGAGTCGTATGGAAGGTCACCAGGAAGGCGCAGAGCATGTAGAAAGTGATGAAGTATATGATGGCAAAGCTGCTGCCACACGTTCTTTCCTCGCCGGGGTTGTAGTCCGACTCGGAGTCGCATAGCTTCCCCGGCAGACAGGCCAGCATGATCTCCTGCCAGGCCTCCCCCGTGGCACATCTGTAGCATTTCACCATTTTTTAGCACTTTAGCAAGAGTCAGAAATGTAAATACATCAACACACCTGAAGAGCATGAGGACGGATTGAGGGAACGTTTGAAAGTTGTTGTTGCGGTTGATCTGCGTTCCATCAACCATGGCTATTTTCCCAAAAACCTGACAGACAAAACACATCAGTGGTGACTTAGCATTATGGGTAAATCTCGCTGTGTCCCAATAGATCCACTGTGGGGCTGGATTCGTCTCCAATTCACATGTTATAAAGAAGAAGGGGGGGTACTGTTGTATTCAATTTTGTGGCTAATGGCTGTTTATTAGATGTAAGGCATTTATTTGACCGGGGGGTTGTTTATGATAAAATAATATATTCAGGAATATTCCTTAAGGCAGCGGTGGGCAAACTATGGCCCGGGGGCCACATGTGGCCCACCAAGTGTTTGAATCCGGCCCGCCGGTTGTTTTCTAAGTATTTCAACTTTTAACATACAAACTGGCAAAACAAAACTGCAATATTGTTTGATGTTTAAACATGAGACATGAGAACATACAGCCGATAGTATAACACTTATAAATAAGATAAAAATTAGACAAATAATTCAAGGAAAATTAAAATAAAATTGTGTGTGTGTGTTGAATATATGTTCTGGCCCAACCGGGACAATTTTTTTAACTCAATGTGGCCCACGAGTCAAAATATTTTCCATCCCTGCCTTAAGGGATTATAATTTTAAAAAATAAAAAAAATAAATACCGTATTTTTTGGACTATAAGTCGCTCCGGAGTATAAGTCGCACAAGGCCAAAAAACATAATTAGGTACCAAAAAAACATACATAAGTTGCACTGGAGTATAAGTCACATGTTTTGCGAGTAATTTATTTTACAAACTACTTGACCAAAACAGACATTACGTCATCTTGGAATGCAAGTTCTAACAATAATAAAAGAATAGAGAACAGGCTGAATAGGTGTAAGATATGCTAACACAATGGTTATTAAGCTACACAAAAAATAAACATAAACAGAAAAGGTGTCCAGTGTTTATGTAACATAAACAGTTTTTTCATTTATAAGTCGCTCTGGAGTATAAGTCGCAGGAACAGCCAACCTATGGAAAAAAGTGCGACTTATAGTACGGAAAATACGGTACGTGAATTAAATAATTTTCTCCGGGTACTCCAGTTTACTCTAAATTGTCCATAGCTATGAATTTGAGTGTGAATGGTTGTTTATAAATCTGAAAAGTTGGAAATTATGTGATACTATTAGTATTAGTGATACTTTACCTGCATCCCAATGACTGCATAGATGAAGAATAGCATGGCTATCAGAAGCGCAACATAAGGGAGCGCCTGGAAGGACAGTGTTAGGTTATTTTTTATCAAGTGTCACAGGCAATGCAATCCAGTAATACACTCAACAATTTTATATAATGATGCCTTTTCAAGTGGAGAAGTAGATGCATATTGTGTCACCTGAAAGGATTTGATAAAGGTCCACAGTAGGGTCCTGATGCCCTCACCCCTGCTCAGCAACTTCACCAATCGCATCACTCGAAACAGGCGGAAGAATGTGATGGAGATGCGAGCGCTGTCTTCTGTGTTCTGTGCGATGGATCGAAAGATGACTTTAAAAATTTTTATATTGCTGTAATGTTAACCTTTCAAAATGGCCGACCACTGGTGCTGATATTTATACAATAGTCTGTGCTATTATGTTGGATTTCTCTACTAAAATAATTATCATTTTTATGTGGCTTATTTTATTTGCAACAGTTATCCGATTACGTAACATTTTACCATGTAACATAAATATGTCATGTTTTACATCTACAATAACAAAGTGATACCAAGTAGACCTTGCAGCTGCCTGAAAAATAGTCCCAGTGTTTAAAAGGTTAAAGTGGACACAAAATATAAGTATATGAGGACCAACAATGGAGGAGCATGCAGAGTACCAACATGCTATGAAAACACCCGAATGCCTCACGCAAACACAACACTGAGCCATATTTCCAGATGAGCACCTCACCGCCGTCATATAGAACACAGATGTAATGCAACTCAATGCAACAATGTCGTCGTTATTGAAATGAAGGACAATCAATCGCATCACATGCCATGCACCAATATCCATTTCCAACTGACCATAAAACATCAAATTGCAACAAAAACATTAAAAAAGTTCACTGTTTTTTTCTTTAAACCCCCCCTGACACAAACGCTTGATGCAAGAGGCGGGGCTTCTTCTTACCCCAGGTTCCACTATCACCTTGACGACAGGAAGGGCTGTCGACTTAAAACCAAAAAGCTCCAGTTAATGACACTGTGACTTACAGCATCCCCAAAAAATCCAAAACAAATCCTCGATTAAATTGCTAAATTTCAAACTACAAGTGAGATGAATATAAAAATACTTAAAATGAGACTTAATTATTATTATTAATGATTTAATTGTTATTTTAGTAGCTTTTTCAGACTATTCCACAAATGACTGAAATGGTAATACAACTTCTTTAGGTCATAAGGTCATCTTCCTCTTGGAAAGACAAAAAACAAACAACAAAATACAATCAGGCACAAATACAATACATACATACATATTACTATGTGAAATAAGCCAAATATGACATTATTGTTACAAAAATGAGAAAATATTATGATATGCAACAGAACAAATTATTTGTAAAAATGACTATTCATGCATAACATTACAAAATATACAATATTACACAATAATATACAATATATATTACAATATTAAGAATAAATTGAATGAAATGAAACATTTAATTTAAGTGTCACCATTCAGCAGGATTTTACACTGTGATTAATACATACTAAAATACTAAAATACTAAAATGGCAAAATGTAATCATCACCATTTCACAAATGTTTAACACAAATATAAATATTATACTATGCAAATGTAAATAATGTATTATACTTTTTTTGATTGTGATAAATCGCATTTTGTCCACAGTTAACACACAATTAATCATAGATATAAATACTGTTAATTAGAATTAGGGCTGTCGACCAATTAAAATATTTGATTGCGATTAATTGCATTTTGTCTGCAGTTAACTCACAATTAATCACATATAGAAATACGGCTTATTAGGGATATTGACCAACTAAAATATTTGATCGTGATTAATCCCATTTTGTCTGCAATTAACTTGCAATAAATTGCACATATACATACGGCTTATTAAGACTTGATCATGATTAATCGAATTTTGTTAACTCACAATTAATCGCATTCAATCGCAGATGGAAATACGTTTTTATGTATCATAAGTAGGGGAAATATCTGTGGTAAATGATTCGATGTGCAACGACAACAATAATTACATACAATTTTATGTAAAACGATATACATTTTGGAACTATGGATACATAACTATGGATTACATAAAAAATTTAAAATATGGTGACACTTATTGCATTTTTATGTCATTAAATGTATGCTTACGATATATTATGCATACTCGTTAGTATATACATACGTATATATTTTTTATTTTATATTTTCGTAATGTTTAAACATTCTAGTAATTCATTTAAAATAAATTACAATATAGATTAAGACTAAAATTTGAATGTCTTCTGTCTTGAATCTTAGTATGTTTAGTATGTAATAATTCACATTTTGTTTACAATTGTATAAAAATGAGCAGCAGATTGACTGTGACCACTCCCACAGTGATCCCACTCCACGTTAACATTTTTCCTTATGAAATTGTTTTCAACTGAACAACATTATGACTTCGGTAGGCAACAAGAGTGATGAAACAGTGGTCATGCATGCACGTGTAATAAGTGACTACTTACATTGACCTCAGTGATGGCAATGTCAACCACGCTACCCACAACAATTAAGGCATCAAACGTGTTCCATGCATCAGCAAAATAGTTCTGCAAGCGGCGAGCAACAAAGACAAACACACAAAGAGAAGAGAAAGAGATAGGGCAAGAAATGAAAGAAACAGACAGACCAAACAAAAACATTGTAACGACAGAAGGTACGAACGAGACCATTTCATGTTTGGAAATAGAAATATGTAACAACTTCATGTATCGCCTCGATATTTGATGACTTTAGAAAAGACAGTCAAAGGAAAGAAAAAGGACAAGTGAAGGAAGGAAGAAGCAGCGGTCGAGGCAGCAAAGGAGGCAAAAAAGACACATGGGTACATACTGGCGTCTCTCTACCTGACTGAGTATGATGTCCACTACACTGCCGATCACCACCAGGGCGTCGAAGACGTTCCAAGCGTCCCCGACGTAACCCTGAACATGTCAGCCATGCACAGCCAGAGAGGGAAGTACATAGGGATGAGGTGGGGGATATGCAGGGATGAATTGGGTGAGGGGAGGCGCCAAGGGGAGGAAAAGAGGTAAAGGGAGAGTGCATGAGGTCTGCTATCACATCTAAATGTGAACTACAAGCACCAAATATCAGGGAGGTTTTAGGGGAAGCGATCAGCGAAAAATAGCAGCGCATACGAGAAATATTTTAGGATTAAAAAAACGTGTAAATGCAAATAGGATCTCACTACAAGATAACAGATCTATGGCTTTAAGTAACTGCAACTGAGTGGTTGACAAAAAACATTACAGTTGTGGCTGTAGGCAACCTCCTGATGTACTGTTTAAATGAATTCCACAATATGGAAGGAGCATTCAAGTCTAATCACCTTTGCATGAACTTTAAAATGTTACTGTGACTGACCAGATCGCTTCTGTTACAGAAAACAATAAATCTGAGCAGGCTGCACGGTGGACGAGTGGTTAGCACGCAGACCTCACAGCATGGAGATCAGGGTTCGATTTCACCTTGGAGTTTGCATGTTCTCCCCGTGCATGTGTGGGTTTTCCCCAGGTACTCCGGTTTCCTCCCACATTCCAAAAACATGCTAGGTTAATTGGCGACTCCAAATTGTCCATAGGTATGAATGTGAGTGTGAATGGTTGTTTGTCTATATGTGCCCTGTGATTGGCTGGCCACCCGTCCAGGGTGTACCCCGCCTCTCTCGCCTGAAGACAGCTGGGATAGGCTCCAGCAACCCCCCGCGACCCTCGTGAGGAAAAGCGGTAGAAAATGAACAAATGAATGAATGAATAAATCTGAGCGACTGTATATGACTAAGAATAGCAAAAAATCTAAACATTTAGCAAAAAATTAAAAATAGCAAAAAATCGAACATTTTGACATACTTTCTTCTTCTTTTGATTGAATATTTTACATACTATATCTAAGATTCATTCATTTATTTTTTACCGCTTATCCTGGTTTGGACTGAACCAAACACAGGGCACATATAGACAAACAACCATTCACACTCACATTCATACCTATGGACAATTTGGAGTTGCTAATTAACCTAGCATGTTTTTGGAATGTGGGAGGAAACCGGAGTACCCGGAGAAAACCCACGCATGCACGGGGAGAACATGCAAACTCCACACAGAGATGGCCGAGGGTGGAATTGAACTCGGGTCTCTTGGCTGTGAGGCCTGTGCGCTAACCGCTTGGTCGCTGTGCAGCCAAAATAAGCTAATTCATTCATTTTCTACCGCTTATCCTCACAAGGGTCGCGCAGGGGGTGCTGGAGCCTATCCCAGCTGTCTTCGGGCGAGAGGTGGGGTACACCCTGGACTGGTGGCCAGCCAGCCAATCACAGGGCACATATAGACAAACAACCATTCACACTCACATTCATACCTATGGACAATTTGGAGTCGACAATTAACCTAGCATGTTTTTGTGAATGTGGGAGGAAACCCACGCATGCACGGGGGGTGGAATTGAACTGGGGTCTCCTAGCTGTGAGGCCTGCTTGCTAACCACTCATCCACCGTGCAGCCTCAAAATTAGCACAATTGTAAGAAAATGTATCTTGTTCGTCCTTAGGCTTAGTAGACCGTTTTAGTTTTTTTTGCATCAACCAAAATACATTTTTATATATCTGATGAAAAAAAATCATAATAAAAAAACAAACAATACAACTCTACTTTCCTTTTACTGTATTTTTTTTTTTTACTTCTGAGGACCAAAGACTCACCCTGGGCTTGAAGGCGATAAGCTTGAGGATCATCTCCACGGTGAAAACCCCAGTGAAGACCATGTTCAGAATATCCATGGTGTAGTAGAACAAGTGGGACTGTCCGTGGTGCTGAAAATGAATCAATGCATGTTTGAATGCACTCAATGGTGTTCAGGTTGGTAGGTTACAGTGGAAACCACAACAGGTAACTTACCTGTATGGACAGACACAGCGTGTTGAGGATGATGAGGACAAACATGACATACTCAAAGCCGGTGGAGTTGACCACATACCAGAACTTGTACTGGTAAGGGTTTTTGGGGATGTAGCGACGCAGGGGACGGGCTTTGAGAGCATACTCCACACACTGGCGCTGGAAGGGACAGAGATGTTGAACCTATATTAGCCTAGAGAGCGTATTGGGACGCACCTCTTAACCCTGGGTTGGACCAGAACCGTCCCAATACTTTTGTCCTAAGACAAAACAAGGACGCAAAAGCGGCTACCTGGTTCTTATCCAGCTCACAGTTCTTGTACTCCTTCTCCCCTTGTTCCTGGAAGGTGACAATGACGAAGCCCACAAAGATGTTCATCATGAAGAAAGCGATGATGATGATGTAGATGATGAAAAAGATGGAGATCTCAATGCGGTAGTTGTAGATTGGGCCCATGTTTTCTCGGTTGGAGTCGATGGCCTTGTACAAGAGACTGCAGTAGCGGGGAGAAAAAAAATAAGCGGTTATGGTTTATTACATAATACAGAAGATCCCTACTGTTTCGGGGGCGGGGGGGTACTCTCCAACGCCCCTCTATCCATTGAACATATAAGATAGTCCTTACGTGGGCCATCCTTCAAAGGTGGACACGGTGAAGAGAGCCATCATGGCCACGAGGACATTATCAAAGTTGAAGTCGCTGTTGTGCCAGATCCTCTCCTTGACCATCGGCATGGCCGTGTCACCGTTGTTGTAGAGGATGTAGGTGCCCCTGATGTGATGTGAAGACCACCATTATCACCATGGATCCTTTTCCTCCACGGAAATGAACAACAAATAACTCACTTGCATTCCTCCGGACTGGACTTGGCATCATCTGTGCAGCGATAGAACTTCCCCTGTGTGAGAGATAGATAGATTAGATAGATTAGATACATGTATGATAGATGTATGGATGGATGTATGATAGATGGATGGATGGATGGATATAAGACAGATGGATGGATGGGTGGATGGATGAATATATGATAGATGGATGATGTATGTTAGATGGATGGGTGGGTGGCTCGATGAATGGATAGATGGATGGATGGATGATGGATGAATGGATAGCTGGATGGATGGATATATGATAGACGGCTGGATGAATGGATGGATAGATGGATGGATGGATGGATGGATATATGATAGATGGATGCATGGCTGGATGAATGGATCGATGGATGGATGGATGGATGGATGGATGTTAGATGGATGGATGGATGGATGGATGGGTGGCTCGATGAATAGATAAATGGATGGATAGATGGATGGATGGATAGATGGATAGATGGATGGATGAATGGATAGCTGGATGGATGGATATATGATAGACGGCTGGATGAAGGATGACGGATAGATGGATGGATGGATGGATGGATGGATATATGATAGATGGATGGATGGCTGGCTGTATGAATGGATAGATGGATAGATAGATGATAGATGGATGGATGGATGGATGGATAGATGGATGGATGGATATATGATAGATGGATGGATGGCTGGATTAATGGATAGATGGATGGATAGATGATAGATGGATGGATGGATGGATGATAGATGGATGGATATATGATGGATGGATGGATTGATGGATATATGATAGATGGATGGATGGCTGGATGAATGGATAGATGGATGGATAGATGATAGATAGATAGATAGATGGATGGATGGATGGATGGATGGATGGATGGATGGATGGATGATGGATGGATATATGATAGATGGATGGATGGATATATGATAGATGGTTGGCTGGATGGATGGATATATGATAGATGGATGATGGATATATGATAGATGGCTGGATGATAGATGGATGGATGGATGGATAGCTGGATGGATATATGATAGATGGATGGATTTATGATAGATGGATGATGAATGCATGGATGGATATATGATGGATGGATGGATATATGATAGATGGATGGATGATGATAGATGGATGGATGGATAGCTGGATGGATATATGATAGATGGATGGATTTATGATAGATGGATGATGAATGCATGGATGGATATACGATGGATGGATGGATGGATATATGATAGATGGATGGATGGATATATGATAGATGGATGGATTCATGATAGATGGATGATGAATGCATGGATGGATATACAATGGATGGATGGATGGATATATGATAGATGGATGATGAATGGATGGATGGATAGATAAATGTATGATAGATGTACGGATAGATGGATGGATGGATAGCTGGATGGATATATGATAGATGGATGATGGATGATAGATAAATGTATGATAGATGTACGGATAGATGGATGGATGTATGGATAGATAGATAATATACAGAAATGTATTTAAAATGTCTTCCATGTACCTTGAAGAGCTGCACTCCAATACAAGCAAACATGAACTGCAGCAGCGTGGTGACGATCATGATGTTGCCGATAGTCCTGATGGCGACAAACACGCACTGGACCACATGCTGTGAAGGACACGCTTAGATGTCAACAGGCGGGGGTAGCAGAGGGGGGGGTCTAGTCCAACCATTCATTTATTGATTATCTTAAGACAAATCCTTCCTAACCTTCAGTCCTTTGGCTCTGTTGATGGCCCTGAGCGGTCGGAGGACTCTCAAAATACGGAGAATCTTCACCACGGAGATAGCAGAAGATCTGAAGGTGGTGGAGATATCATTATCATCATATTGGAGGGCGTTACCATCTCCTTCACAATGCCCGGTGCAGGCAGCACTCATGCACTCACTCATGACACGGATACTTACTGAATACCGAAGGAGACCAGAGACACTCCGACAACCAGCAGATCCAGGAGGTTGAAGTAGTTCCGACAGAAAGCTCCTTTATGAAGGAACGCTCCAAACGCCGTCATCTGAGCAGAAGATGAAAGCTTAAGTCTAGAAACTCACACAGCGCTATTACTACACATATACATAATATATATTTTATATATAATAAAATAACACATTAGCTATTTAAACAGAATCAAAAGAAGGTGGCTTTTTTTTCTTTTTTTTTTTAAATCCATGCTTTATGTATGTATCACAGATGACAATAACAAAACCAACTGATGTGGTGAGAATGAAATCACTCTCACAAGACGCTTGCAAAAATGTTGGCTGGACAACGTGTGGAATCAATACAGTGGAACCTCTGGAGTTTTATGCAATATTATGAATTTGACATGGAATTTAACGTTACAGTGTTTATTGTCTTTTTACACTTTTATAACAGTTAAGAATGTTATTTTTATAATGGCTGCGGAAAGGATTGTTTTCCCGTGAAACATGTTTCACAGGAAATTTTATATTGTATATATTTATTATATTATATTATATTTAACCAAAGAAGTTCCACTATATTTGATACACTTATGCAAACATGAAACATTGAAAAAGACATTGACACAACATTCCAAAGCCACCACATTCATTCCTAGAGGGCGCGTTAATCCTATGTTGCATTAAAAAGGCCCTGTCATATTGATTTTGGACTGAAAATTATTATTTAGTGTATATATTTTTTTTATTATTATTTTATTATTATATATATATATTATTTTTTAAATTTTTTTCAGTGTGTATATTTTTATAATAATTAATATTTATAATTACAACAACTTCAAAATGTAATTATTCATACTTGTATAATATTTAAATATTACATGTAATACAAAATAAATCCAAAAAAATCTATAATAAAATATGAAACTTTGAAATAAAAAATAGTTATATGTATTAAAAAAAAGAGATAAAAGAATCCATTGAAAATATAGTTCAGGAGGATATGTATAATTATGAGAACTATTATCATATTAAATAATAAATGTAAATATTCAGTAATAAGATATATGTAATTTAAAAATAATATAGTATAATAATATTATAATAAAATATAATCAAGTTCAGACATGAGTGGGGTATTCCAGAAAGCAGGTTTAGTTAAAAATCTAAATATGTAAACTCTGAGGTAAACTCTGGTTTATCTATTCCAGAATATTCCAGGTTACCATAGCAACCGAGCAACCTTGAACAGATTTTCTTGAACATACCCTTTGTGTGTTCAAGTCCATGATTTGATATTAGAGTTGGATATAATTATATTATATAATTATTATAATTATATAATGAATGAATAATAATTATTATATTTAAATATAAAATATTGAAATAGAAATATAAAATAATAAATAATAATAGCAGATTGCATGACACTTTTACTGATACAATAATACCAGGTGGACTGTTACGTGTAAAACATATACAGTCCCCCCCCCGTCAATTTTGTTAAATCAGTGCGGCCCGTGAGTCAAAAAGTTTGCCCACCCCCAGGGTCCAGACCCACCGCCCCCCCACCACCCCACCCCCGCGACCCTCGTGAGGATAAGCGGTAGAAAATGAATGAATGAATGAATGAATATTCAGGATTGATTGAGCTACCTGAAAACCCAGGATCAGAGTTCAGGATTAGACTGTACTGTCTCCTACCTGGAATACCCCCAGATGATGCAAAGGTGATTATCTTTACATTTATTTTATTTATTAATTTAAATTGTTTTTTAAAACAAAAAAAGTAAATAATAATAATAGTAAATAATGTTAGTAGAGAACATCTAGAAAAATACTTGGACCTTTTAAAAAAAGTCTTAACAACAAGGATGTTTTTTTTTAGAAGACAATCAGGGACGGGAGAGTGATGCAGCATGCTTGTAAATGGCGGGAACTGTTTCATGTCTTTCTTTTCTCGATTGTTTGCTTTGCAGAGGGCATCTCAAAGCTCTCTTGTTTACCTTAATAAGGATCTCAAATGTAAACATACTAGTGAAGACATAGTCTGCATAGCCTAGGATCTGGGGAGGCAATCAGAGTGACACACAAGCACGGAGGAGGTTACTGAAGCTCTAGCCAGCACAGCACCACACCGCACACGGACGCCATTTACCTTCAACAGGATCTCAACAGTAAAGATTGCCGTGAAAGCATAGTCAAAATAACCGAGTATCTGCAAGAGGCAATGCACAGGTTGCAGTCATCAAGACGTTTTTTTCCGGGCACAACAGCACAGTGACTGACTGGTCTCGTACAGGAGATGAAAGTTACATCCGCTTTGGTTTTCATTGCCAAAGCCATTTCCGCACAAATTGCTGTTGATCCAGAAAAATCTACGTATTTTTAATATTAATGACTCCACTTGAACTAACAGGGAAAAACGTAGGAATGACTCAGCAAAATGTCAGCTTAAATTAGCATCTGAAAGCCCAAGAACGTTAGGAAAGGAAATAAAAGAGTACATATACAAATGTATACTGTATATATATATATATATATATATATATATATATGTATATATATATATATATATATATATATATATATATATATATATATATATATATATATGTATATATATATATATATATATATATATGTATATATATATGTATATATATATGTATATATATGTATTTATATATATGTATATATATATATGTATATATATATATATGTATATATGTATATATATATACATATATATATGTGTGTGTGTGTGTGTGTGTGTGTGTGTATATATATGTGTATATATATATGTATATATATATACACATACACATATATATACATATATATATACATATATATGTACGTATATATATGTATATGTACACTGTACATCATCAATACTCAATAATTCTGTTTTATACGGACTGGCAAATTTAAGTAAAAATTAAATAAATATAACATAAATCCATATAAGGTATATTGAACTAATGAACTATATAAAAATCTATAATTAAAATAATTATTATATAATCACATTAACAATACCAATTATTAATATTACCACTATGATCAAAAGTATCGCAAAAAAACGACAAATTAAAAGTTAAAAAAAAGTTTAAAAAGTATACATATTTATGATATAAAACTATTGCATTATAAGAAATATAATAGTTATTGTCATAATATAGCGTATTTGTTGCATGCTGTAAATAGCATAATATTACTATGTACCAAAATATGTTCATATTACGTCATGTAACACGGCTTAAGCCCGCCCCTCAACCCGCCCCACAGTTTATCAATGGGTAGCGGTGTTTTTATGTTTTTTGTTTTTTACGTACAATATTGCGTGCAGAGAAGCTGCGTATGGGATCCTCAGCGGCCAAAGACACGGAGCTGAGCATGATGAAGACCAGGATGAGGTTGGTGAAGATCTGATGGTTGATCAGCTTATGGCAGAAAACTCGAACCCTACGATGAGATTATCACGGTCATGTAAAAAAAAAAAATCACATTCAAACAATTTTCTTTGTGGGTCAACAAAAACCTCCAAATCCGAGGGAATGGTTCTTAGGTTGGGAGCAAGTTCTTGCCCCAAATGAAGTGAGTTCAATTGCTATACATACAACCTATAATAATAGGTTATAGGTTAATAATAATAACCTACAACCAAATAATAATGATAATCTACAAAATGATAAAAACATTTGTTGTACGTACGGGTTGGTGTTGCTGAAGATGAAAAAGGCGCTTCCGTCTGGGATGGGGGGAGTTTTTTCCTTGAGGGTCAGCTCGGACAGCCTCTGAGGGCGGGGCCCAGAAGGGACCTCTGGAAGGTCATCATTGGCGCAACATACTGGAAACATAACAACATTGTCAGTGACAACTACACAACTTTAATAATGAAAGTAGGAACCCTGAGTATATTGTACAACCAATGTTGTAATCGCATTAAAGAGGAAACAACTCAGCCAGTATCAACTGATTCTCGACCAATCACGTATTTATATGTTTTTTTTAACAAGTCGATCCCAGACGTACGGTATTTATATGTGTTTTTTTTTTTTTTGCATTAGAGACAAAAAGAGGTGATGATGAAACTCCACAGACGAGACATTATCCACATATACATGGACCCAAATATTCCAATTGCATTCGGTTTATTTGGTCAGTAACAATAATTATCTTCCTATTGGGCTGCACGGTGGACGAGTGGTTTGCGCGCAGGCCTCGAAACTAGGAGACCTGAGTTAAATTCCAGTTTGCATGTTCTCCCCGTGCATGCGTGGGTTTTCTTTGAGTACTCCGGTTTCCTCCCACATTCCAAAAACATGCTAGGTTAATTGGCGACTCCAAATTGTCCATAGGTATGAATGTGAGTGTGAATGGTTGTTTGTCTATATGTGCCCTGTGATTGATTGGCTGGCCACCAGTCCAGGGTGTACCCCGCCTCTCGCCCGAAGACAGCTGGGATAGGCTCCAGCACCCCCACGACCATCGTGAGGATAAGCGGTAAAAAATGAATGAATGTTTTTATTAGGACTACATTCTGTAGCTTTTAGTATGTAGGCTTATTATAAAGCACACGGTTAGAGCTCACATAGTAGTTGGTTAATATTCTGCATTATACGTTGGTAGTGTATTGTCTGTTTTGATTGGTAGCTAATATGGTAAGTCTCACTTACAAGGTACACTACACTTGAGTACCATCTAGTGGCTCAAATGCGACATGACACAATGATCTTTCAATGATAATCTTAAAGATAATCATAAAGTAGGTCGAGTGGTTAGCACGCAGGCCTCACAGCTAGGAGACCCGAGTTCAATCCCAACCTTGACCATCTTTGTGTGGAGTTTGCTTGTTCTCTCCGTGCATGTGTGGGTTTTCTCCGGGTACTCCGGTTTCCTCCCACATTCCAAAAACATGCTAGTGTGAATGGTTGTTTGTCTATATGTGCCCTGTGATTGGCTGGCTGGCGACCAGTCCAGGGTGTACCCCGCCTCTCACTTGAATGAATGAATGTTTCCCAGTTATTAAAGGGGACCTATTATGCTCGTTTATGGCCCTTTGTATTGAGTTGCAGACTCCTGTAGAGCAGCTACACACAATAACCCACACAGAAAGCATTCTAGATCTTCCAGAATCTGCACCTATTATTCCAGCTGTATTTCCTTGGATTTCCAAAACGGTTTGTTTCAATTTATTCCACCCACGGCCCACCCATGTTTTTATTAGGACTACATTCTGTAGCTTTTAGTATGTAGGCTTATTATAAAGCACACGGTTAGAGACTCACATAGTAGTTGGTTAATATTCTGCATTATACGTTGGTAGTGTATTGTGAAAATTAATGAATTTTTGCACTTGCACACTTTTCAATTTGCATTCATTTTTACGTGTTTAATAAATAGGAACAAATCGAAGGTCTGAACATGTACTGTACCTGGTGAGTTAATGGAATAAAGTTCTTTGTCCTCTTCCAGTAAAAGCTCCACTGGCACCTACTCGCATTGTAAAAAGATTTATAAAATAAGTTTTTAAAAAAATCAAAATCATGTCATAAAACTGCCTTTGTACCTTTGTTTCTCCATCTGTGTTTTGTATGATTTCTACTCTCTGGTCGATGCCCACCTCCCTGCTTAGACAGAAAGGGTAGCTGTTAGAAACAGTTTACTGCCCCAAAAACATCAAACAAAATGTGAATTTTTAGGAATTGTTTCTACTTAGCACTGTTCCTCCTCTTCTTGGCCTCCTCCTCCTCCTTCTGCGCGGTGTTGAGGCTCTCAGCGTCAGCCAGGTTGTCCACAGCAATGGCCAAGAACACGTTGAGCAGGATATCTGGTCATGTGGCTTGAGGAGAAATATTCTGCTAACTGGTTACAATCAAATTCAACTAAAAAGAAGTATCACTATTATTTAAAAAAAAATTTCTCTGCCAAGATACAATTCCCGCAGATGAAGAGGATGATGAAGTAAATGCACACCACCATTCCGGAGGAAGCGGGACCGCCGTATGCCATGATGCCGTCGTACATCACCGTGTTCCAGTCTTCTCCCGTTAAGATCTGGTCAACATTGTTAGTTAGCGTTAAAAAAAACGTAACACGTTAAGAAATACAGTAAGAAGTACCTGGAACACGGTTAGGAGGGCTTGGGGGAAGTTGTCAAAGGTGCTGCGTTTGGTAACGGTCTCGTCAAAGTTGAACTTGCCCCCAAACAGCTGCATTCCCAGCAAGGAGAAGATGATGATGAAGAGGAAAAGGAGCAGCAACAGCGAGGCGATGGACTTCATTGAGTTGAGCAAGGAGGCCACCAGGTTACTCAGTGATGCCCAATGGCTGAAGATAAATAATTAAATCTATTATTAAATAAAAATGTGACGTCGCGGCGAGAAAGACTGTGTGATGCTCACCGCGTGACCTTAAAGATCCTCAGTAGGCGGACACAGCGGAAGACGGAGATGCCGAGCGGAGACATGATGGCCAGCTCCACAAGGATCGTCTCGACGATGCCGCCGCACACCACAAAGCAATCAAAGCGATTGAACAGGGAGACAAAGTAGGCCTGCAGCCCCAAACTGTACATCTTCACTAGCATCTCCAAGGTGAACATGGCCAGGAGGACTTTGTTGGCTGCATCTGTGGACGGGAGGGAGAAAAAGGAAGTTGACTTGGAGGATTAACTTGAAAAAAACTTGGGCTTTCTTTTAAGATGTGTAGTGAAGCCTGGTTTCTTTTTTTACTTTATGATAACATTCATTCATTCATTTTCTACCGCTTATTGTCACAAGGGTCGCGACGGTGCTGGAGCCTATCCCAACTGTCTTCGGGCAGAGAGGCGGGATACACCCTGGACTGGTGGCCAGCCAATCACAGGGCACATATAGACAAACAACCATTCACACTCACATTCATACCTATGGACAATTTGGAGTCGCCAATTAACCTAGCATGTTTTTGGACGGAGAAAACCCACGCATGCACGGGGAGAACAAAAAACAAAGAGATGGCCGAGGGTGGAATTGAACTGTAAGACTATGCGTGCTAACCACTCTTCCACTGTGCAGCCTTTATGATAATGTTATTAATTCATTCTTTCTACCGCTTTTCCTCACGAGGGTCGCGGGGGTGCTGGAGCCTATCCCAGCTGTCTTCGGGCGAGAGGCGGGGTACACCCTGGACTGGTGGCCAGCCAATCACAGGGCACATATAGACAAACAACCATTCACACTCACATTCATACCTATGGACAATTTGGAGTCGCCAATTAACCTAGCATGTTTTTGGAATGTGGGAGGAAACCGGAGTACCCGGAGAAAACCCACGCATGCACGGGGAGAACATGCAAACTCCACACAGAGATGGCCGAGGGTGGAATTGAACTTGGGTCTCCTAGCTGTGAGGCCTGTGTGCTAACCACTTGAACACCGTGCAGCCTTTATGATAATATTATAATACAGAAAATTGAAACCAATTTAGTAACATCCATTTTCTGTACCGCTTATCCTCAAGAGGGTGGCGGGCATGCTGGAGCCTATCCCAGCCGCCCCTGGACAATGACAGGGACAGCTGTGTTTTTGGAATGTGGGAGCAAACCAGAGTGCTCGGAGAAAACCCACGCACACACATGAAGAACATGCAAACTCTTGGAATCGAACCGCTGGGAATTGAACCCGGGTGTTCTGGCTGTGTGGCCTGCGCTCTAAACACTTGCACAATGTGCAGCCCAATCCAGTAACATCAAATCTGGAATAAATTATTTTTAAAACGTGATTTAAAAGAGGGCAAAGAGTTGGTTTGACTGTCATGAAGCAAAAAAATTACAGAATAATCAATTGTGATCAGTAATTAATTGATCTAATTAATCATTTTCTCATAATTGGTGCTCATTAACTGGACAAAAAGAAAGCAAACATAGCTTACCTTGAACTTCGGTGAGCCAGTTGGGTTGGTTGTAGTGTTCCGAGGCGATGGTGAGCGTATTGAGGAAAACCAAGATGATGACCAGCCAGTAAAAAGTCACAGATTTCACCGCCGCTCGACACTTCCTGCGCCAGAAGCGATTCCACCGTCGACCCTGTCGACTGTATCAAACCCACATCAGTATTACAAACACTCAAAACAGAGTCAGTGAAGAAGACGGGGAATAAAACATGAGGCAGAAATGAGTCAATTAAAGAAGAACGGACGACATGAGGGATCGAACGGAAGTGATTCATGTAACAATACAGTAGATGTAAACGTAAAGGCATGCGGGATGAGTTGGGCTAAGGCACATACCTATTATGTGATGTCACATCACGCTACTAACCTGCACTTTGACTTAGTTATTTTTTTACTGAGGAGGATAAAAGAAAAAAATTTAATAATAAAGCTTTATATATATATATATATATATATATATATATATATATATATATATATATATATATATATATATATATATATATATATATATATATATATATATATATATATATATATATATATATATATATACATATATTGTGTATCACTGTATTATGTACACAAAAGTGAACACACCCCACACCTTCTCAAGGGACAATACAATCACAGCAATGACACTTGGATATCTAATAGAGTAGTCAGTGTACAGCTTGTATAGCAGCATCCATTTACTGTCCACTGATAATGACTGAAATAAGCTATGAAAATAATAATAATAATAATAATAATATGAGATATATATGATGCTTTTTGAAATGTGAGGGGTGTATTCACTGTTGTGAAAGATGAGAAGAGTTAGTTGACACTCACCACAAAGGAGCACAGCAGAACCATTTGTCATCGTCGCTGCTGTGATTGTCGGTGTTAACAGACTCCGTCTCGCTGGTGGGGACGCTTGCTGTTGAATTGAATCACACACACTTATAAAGATGTAGAAAAGGATTTGCCTTCTACTGACATGTTAAGACAAGTGCACATATAGGCAAACAACCATTCACACTCACATTCATACCTATGGACAATTTGGAGTCACCAATTAACCTAGCATGTTTTTGGAATGTGGGAGGAAACCGGAGTACCCGGAGAAAACCCACGCATGCACGGGGAGAAGATACAAACTATCTTCTCCGAGGGTGGAATTGAACTGAGTGTCTCCTAGCTGTGAGGCCTGTGTGCTAACCATTCATACCTATGGACAATTTGGAGTCGCTAATTAACCTAGCACGTTTTTGGAATGGGGGAGGAAACCGCAGTACCTGGAGAAAACCCATGCCACAACATGCAAACTCCACACAGAGATGGCCGAGGGTGGAATTGAACTTGGGTCTCCTAGCTGTGTGGCCTGCGTGCTAACCACTCGGTCAGCTCATTCATTCATTCATTTTCTACCGCTTATCCTCACGAGGGTCACGGGGGTGCTGGAGTCTATCCCAGCTGTCTTCGGGCGAGAGACGGGGTACACCCTGGACTGGTGGCCAGCCAATCACAGGGCACATATAGACAAACAACCATTCACACTCACATTCATACCTATGGACAATTTGGAGTCACCAATTAACCTAGCATGTTTTTGGAATGTGGGAGAAAACCCACGCATGCACGGGGAGAACATGCAAACTCCACACAGAGATGGCCGAGGGTGGAATTGAACTCGGGTCTCCTAGCTGTGAGGCCTGCAGGCTAACCACTCCTCCACTGTGCATACTTATAGTCCAGAAAATACTGTACTGTACACTGTTCATGTATGCAAACATGTTCCGTAATTAAAGTGACAGTAAAGGGATTTCCAAATGATGATGATGGAATGAGATATGTACACATACACAAATATGGATTCTAGGATTCTGACAATTTGTTGTCATCTGGATGTAGTACGTACATCCCATTCGGCAAATGTAGTGTCTTGAACAAAGTGAGTGATAGGACACGGATGCACAAAACATACATTAAAAATGTCAAGCAAAGCAAACAGACAGTAAAAACTGTATGAGATCCAGGACACAAAGATGTTCAGTGTCATTGAATGAAGATGGCCAATTTAAAAAAAAAAGAAAACACCGTCGAGGCTCACGTTTACCCTGCGTCTCTGTGGACTGAGTGAACCAGCCAAACTTTCCCTTCTTCTTCTCTGTGAGGTCGGCTAGCGTGACCCCTTGGTGTTACCCACATGCAGTTGACACAGTCAGGCAGCAGAAAGAGCAGTGAGTCAGCACAACAAGAAAAAGGAAGTATGCAAAGGAGATACAAGACCACAAAGACCATTGAAAGATCCACAAAGAGTGTAATAATAATAATAATAATAATAATAATAATAATAATAATAATAATAATAATAATAATAATAATAATAATAATAATAATAATAATAATAATAATAATAATAATAATAATAATAATAATAATAATAATAATAATAATAATAATAATAATAATAATAATACAGTTAGGAATCCTACTACATTTAAAGCGAGCGGCGACTTCTCCCACTTTGTTCAACAGTCCTTGACTGCACCATCAAGCATTCTCCCATGCTGCAAAGATAGACTACTAAACTGTATTTTCTTTCATATTATATTACAATGTGGGAATGCATAAATGTCAGCTTTTTGACTGTCGTGAGTTCGATTTCTTTGAAAAACAAACTCCATGTTCATCCCGGTGGATGTTGGGCCTGTATTCATATATTGTGCCTTGTGCCTCCATATCCATTGTTGTATTTCCTCAAACTATAACAGGACGCTCCTCAAAAATACTAGTGCTGTTAATAGACATTTCTAATGTGTGTATGTATACAGTAAAGTGAAATTGGTTGCCCTTTTCCTGAAAAAAAACTAATAATTTGTGGAGAATGGCTCTCACTATGGTTTGCTGGAGTCCCACAGCTTAAGAAATGGCTTCACATGGGGCTATGTAGTAGCTTTGGATTGTTTTTCTCCCTTAATAATTCATTCATTCACTCTATATTTTATCAGTATCACTGCCCTGGGCTTTGACACAGTATCATTTCGGCCTTTTCCCGTATCATTCATGGGCGGTTTCTAGGGTACAGGGCCAATTAATACTGTAGTATGTGATAATGATAAAATGTCCAGTCCAGTTTAACCATGTCCAGTATCAGCCCCCGTAGCTGTCCACTCAGAGCGCGCTGCTCTGGTATCGTGCCCGTGAAACAACCAATCAGAGAACAGCGCACGAGCGTGAACACACACTATAAATATTCCTAGTGCTTCTCCGGTCACCAAAAAACCCAAACTTGATTAATGGAACTTTAATTGTCAGACATTGATAAGATAAAATATTATTGTTGAAATATTTTAGCAATTATTGTGTTTACACTGTTTAGATATAATACATGTAATAAACTGAACATTTTCTGGAAACAAAATGGTCTTTTGATTAAATAGTACGTGATAATAAGCTCATGATTAAATAGAATGTGATAATAAGATCATCACATGGTTTGGTGATAACCTATAAATATCGTATCGTGAGGCTAGTATCGTGATATCGCCAGATTCTTGCTTAATACACACCCCTAATTCATACAGTAGCTATTGCTTTATATTGATTGATAATTAAATGCAGCAGACTCACTGTTGCACTTGCCCTCTTCATCTCCCTCTTCCTCGTTCTCAGGGTCAATGTCCTCGGCCTGCGTGATCCAGTCCAGATAGCCCTTCAGGTCCTCCTCCAGCTGCTGCTTCTCACGTAGCTTCTGGAAGTCGCCTCGTGCTTTGGCTTTCTCTCGTTCTTTGGAAAACTCTCTAGAATAAAAAAAAAACAGTCACAAACTTGTCACAAAATTGAGATAAACTATATAGAAGAAACTAAAACCCACCCACTGAGGACACCCAAAACCAGGTTAAGAACAAAGAAGGATCCAAAGATGACCAGACTGACAAAGTAGACCCACGGCAGCTCAAACCCCATTGCATCGTTCATCTGCAAAGAATATGCAAAATTCATCATGTTCTTACTTGTGAAACATACATATAAGAAACATGTGATTGAGACTAAATCAACAGCGCCCCCGCTGGTTGTTGACAAGTAGTGCACCCCATATATAAACATATTACCCAATAGAGCACGTCAGTCCATCCCTCCATGGTGATGCACTGGAACACCGTCAGCATGGCAAACAGGAAGTTGTCAAAGTTGGTGATGCCGTTGTTGGGACCCTGCCAGCCTTCCCTGCATACGCTTGTGTTCAGCGTGCAGTGACGGCCGTTTCCTGACATGGCGCACGGCCTTGGCTCTTCTTCTGCCAGCGCACCTGAACATACACATGAAAATATACACCTGAAAAATATTCATCGTCCACGATAACATGAACTCCCATACGCTTCAATTAAAAAAAAAATAATGCATCCATTCTTTTTAAGCTATTTTTCCCTGAAAATTAAGGGTGAAATTATGGTGATTACTTGTATTTTTTCATTATTATATATTTTATATTATTATTATATTATTATAGTATATTTATTATTATACTACACAAAACAGAAAAATAATAGTAATAATAATAATAGAAGAAGAAATGCTTAATATCACCTTAAAAGGAAACAAAAATAATAATAATTTATTTTAACATTATTATTATTACATTATTACATGTTTATATTATTTAGAATTAGATATGCTTATATGATATTACATACAGTGGTATGAGTTCTTATTTTTTTGCACGTTTGTCAAACTTGTCACACTGTTTTAGGTCATCAAACTAATTAAAATATGCGTAAATTACAACACAAAATGCAGTTTTTAAACTCATTCATTCATTATTCATTCCTCACAAGGGTCGGAAGGGTGCTGGAGCCTATCCCAGCTGTTTTCGGGCGAGAAGCGGGGTACACCCTGGACTGGTCGCCAGCCAGCCAATCACAGGGCACATATAGACAAACAACCATTCACACTCACATTCATACCTATGGACAATTTGGAGTCGCTAATTAACCTAGCATGTTTTTGGAATGTGGGAGGAAACCGGAGTACCCGGAGAAAACCCACGCATGCACGGGGAGAACATGCAAACTCCACACAGAGATGGGAGAGGATGGGATTGAACTTGGGTCTCCTAGCTGTGAGGTCTGCGCGCTAACCACTCGACCGCTGTGCAGCCTGATCCACCTGCATTCATTGCCAAATAGGAGTACCCGGAAAAAACCCACGCATGCACCGGAGAACATGCAAAAATGGAATCGAACTCGGGTCTCCTAGATGTGAGGCCTGCATGCTAACCCTCAGTTTTTAAACTTGTTATTGTTATTTCGTCTTGGAACTCCAAGCTATGTAGGCCAATTTTGACCTTAAATTGAGGCACATCAGGCCTGCAGTACTTTGGGTTTTGTTGTGGGGTCTTTTGTGACCTCTTGGATGGAAAAAGTTTCATTTAAAAACTGTATTTTGTGTTCAGTTGTGTTGTCATTGATTTTAAACATTTAAATGTGACAAAAACAAATGTGTTTTTGTCATTGAAAACAGTGGTCAAATAAGTGTGTTTACATAACAGATATTAATCATCTGATCGCTGGATGGAAGCCACCATCTGTTGTCCCGCCCTGCTGTCGACTTCATGCATATCCATTGTATGATATATGACATCATATGTACATATAATATATGTTCATGCTCTGTTTGGAATTACTCAATTCTGGATTTAGGGTAAATCTCGACAAATCATATGCACATTTTTACCCAAATAACCATTTTAACTAGCTAATAACATGAAATGAGTTGTGGAAGTTTTGTAAAAAAGTACTCAAAAAAGTACTCACTTGGGGTGTAACGAGTATACTCTGGTTTCAAGTTGACGGTGTGGTTCATTTTTGGTACAGTAAAGGTGTACCTAATATGTACTGTGTGTCAACTCACTAAGTACTTCCTGGTTCCTGTGGTACTTACCCGTTTTTATCATGTAGCAGGTAGCATGCATTTTTCCAATGAAGAGCTCCAGACCGATGATGGCGTAGATGATGATGACAAAGAGGACCAGCAGGGCAATGTGAAGCAGGGGGACCATGGCTTTGATGATGGAGTTCAAGACCACTTGGAGACCTGCAGAGATACAAAAATATACATTATTATATTCTATACTGAATGACAACACCATTACATTTGACTACTTCCTGGTACATCGAGAATGATAAACATGATGTTCAGTTCTATAATGATTTTGGGGGAGAGGGTGCGTGGATCTGCACCTTTAACCAGACCCTCACCAAAATGTAGTGGCCTCTTCCATTTGTTACCCATTTAAAAATGTTCAGACTAGCAGATAGTTCAATGAAAACAGTTGTGAAATCCTCTCAGTTGGGCTCATCTTTTTTTCTCTGCTGGACCAGTGAATGATCTGTTGCTATGGCAACATGAAGAATTTAAGGTCAAACTTGTGCTAAGAAAAAGGCAGAGAAAAGGAAGAATCCTCGACTGAAAGGGAGTTGATTGTTATCTTCTACATTTGTAATGTACAAACCTCAATGGACTGTTATAATAATATTTTTCCATATAGTAACCTAACATTTATGCTATTTTTATGCGGGATAATAGACTAGAAACCAGTAAAAATATTACTATTACTATTATATTATATAAATCAGGGGTCTCAAACATGCGGCCCGCGGGCCAAATGTGGCCCACAGGACACTAGTTTGAGGCCCCGCCTTGATATGAAAGTTTAATGTTAGTGCGGCCCGCACAAGTTTGATATGGATGCTGTATGGTATCATGTACCCAGAAATTTTTTTTACGTTTGATTAATGTTCATGTTAAAGGTTAAATAACTGTTAATAGTTATCCTCCCTATCCGTGTGGAAGTGGTAAGTTTTTGGCTTTTTTAAGTTTAAAGGAAATAACTTGGAGGCTACCGTTTAGGTCGCTAGCTCTCTAGTTTGCGAGTTAGCATGTGTCTCAAGACCCTGCAGTTGCGCAATATGTTGTAAATAAAAAAAAAGTATAAATGTGACTATAGTCGTGTTTTGTCATGTCTACAGGGCTCTAATAATGCTTTGTTCATTTTAATCTGAAAAAAATAATTTGTCTACCCACCAACTATATGTGGTTTCTTAAGTTTTTATTATTTGCCATTTTATTATTATTATTATATTTATTTATTTATTTATTACTGACTGATTGATTTTCTTTATTCTTGATTTGTTTATTTTTCATCTTATTTTGTGTAGAAAAATAAAAATTAAGATATTTGAGAACAGTGGAATGTTTTATCAGAGCTTTTATTGTAGAAAATCTGAACCAAAGCACTGAAACAGTTTGTATATTTTTCTGTTTTTAATAAATGCGTTTTTTGTTAGTTTTTTGGGGGGAAAACACGATGTAGCCCAGTCTCACCCAGACCCTAGCTCCAGTGGCCCCCAAGTAAATTGAGTTTGAGACCCCTGATATAAATGAATCTTATCTATAAAAACAGCTGTGTTTTCACTCACTGGGAACTCCGGAGACAAGGCGAAGGGGGCGAAGCACACGAAAGGCTCGGAGGGCCTTGACATCAAACCCCCCTGGTTTGCCTCCTGACTGGCCACTGGAGTCTGCGTCTTTGGTTATCATCTCCAGGATCACGCTGAACAAGCTGGTGGATAGAGCAGGAGAGAGAGTAGCTTTGAATGCAAACAGCCATAGACCAACATGGTGGATAGAATTCGAAAGAAGAATATAACATTAATGCTGTATGAAAGGCTGCATTGCGGACGAGTGGTTTGCGCGCAGGCCTCACATCTAGGAGACCTGAGTTTGATTCCATTTTTACATGTTATCCTCGTGCATGTGGGGACTCCGTCTTCCTCCCACATTCCAAAAACATGCTAGGTTAATTGGCGACTCCAAATTGTCCATAGGTATGAATGTGAGTGTGAATGGTTGTTTGTCTATATGTGCCCTGTGATTGGCTGGCAACCAGTCCACGGTGTACCCCGCCTCTCGCCTGACGACAGCTGGGATAGCGGTAGAAAATGAATGAATGAATGCAGGTGGATCACAAGCATGATGCTTGGGTTAGCCTGCTGCTGTGTTTAATGTAATTGTCACTTAATTTCATACTCCTATTCATGACACAGGAATAGATTGCATGTTTCCCATGAGCTGAGTGTAAATGGTTGTTTGTCTATGTGTGCCCTGTGATTGGCTGGCAACCAGTCCAGGGTGTACCCTGCCTCTCGCCCGAAGACAGCTGGGATAGGCTCCAGCACCCCACGCGACCCTCGTGAGGATAAGCGGTAAAAAATGAATGAATGAATGCTCTACAAAAATAAGTAATGTGTATCAGCCGATATCAGTGAAAAAGTGGTCAAACATCATATTCCACACCCAATGGTCTGGGCTCTTTATTACATAAAGACTGTGGATTTTGTGTGTGCGTGAATGTGTGTGTGTGTGTGTGTGTGTGTGTACTCACCCCACGATGACGATAACAAAGTCCAGCATGTTCCAGCCATTTCTGACATAGGAGTTCTGGTGCATGACCAAGCCGTAGGCAATAATCTTCATAAATGTCTCAATAGTGAAAATGATCAGGAAGGCATATTCCACAGTTTCCTGCAAGGACAAGAAAACAACGTTTATTATTATTATGATTACTGGGCTGCACGGTGGTCGAGTGGTTAGCACACCGACCTCACAGTTAGGAGACCCGAGTTCAATCCCACCCATGGCCATGTTCTCCCCGTGCATGCGTGAGTTTTCTCCGGGTACTCCGGTTTCCTCCCACATTCCAAAAACATGCTAGGTTAATTGGCAACTCCAAATTGTCCATAGGTATGAATGTGAGTGTGAATTGTTGTTTGTCTATATGTGCCCTGTGATTGGCTGGCCACCAGTCCAGGGTGGTTGCCCCGTTCCTTTTGCATTTGTCTCATTCAAACGTTTCAGATCATCAAACAAGGGCTCAATTTCCATAGACAACACGGTGTGGCCAGCGTACTTTGCAATTTTCATGAACGGCCCAGTCAGGTGCAGCGTGGCACACCCACACTTCCGTCCTTCCCACTGGTGCAAGTGGCAAAGAGGAAGGAGAGAAGGCGTGAGAGGATTGAACACAACCTACTGTAATCTTAACCAATCAAATGAACGCCTCTCATCGCCTTTAAATGCGCAAGGCCCACAGGACTGCTCATCAGAGGCCACAATGACCGTCGCCATGTGGACCAGCTCACAGGAAACATGTAATCTATTCCTTTGTCATGAATAGGAGTACGAAATTAAGTGACAATTACATTAAACACAGCAGCAGGCTAACTCAAGTGACCCCCCTGCATTCATTCATTCATTTTCTACTGCTTATATAGGCTGTAGCCTATCCAAGCTGTCTTCAGCCAAGAGGCGGGGTACACCGTGGACTGGTGGCCAGCCAATCACACGGCACATATAGACAAACAACCATTCACACTCACATTCATACCTATGGACAATTTGGAGTCGCCAATTAACCTAGCATGTTTTTGGAATGTGGGAGGAGTACGCGGAGAAAACCCGCACATGCACGGGAAGAACATGGAAACTCCACACAGAGATGCCCGAGGGTGGAATCGAACTCGGGTATTCTAGCTGTGAGGTCTGCGCGCTAACCACTCGCCGTGCAGCCTGATCCATTCATGCATTCATTGCATGAATGGATTGTTGTCACATATTAGTCATTCAAAATCAGACATGCCGACAACTAAACAAAAATAAAATTTCCTCTAAAAGCATATTTCAAAGCTGACACAAATTCAGCCTGCACGTTCCCATGGTAACATGCTCTGCTAATAGAGACAGATTCCTGAGTTTGGACAATCCCGGACGCAGTCCTATAATATCCTTTGTGCTGGTTTGTTGTCACTTCATTTGGCACAATCCCCCCCCTTATAGCAAACACCTTTTATTGCTGGATGTGCATCTCGCCTCCATGTGTCCCTGTGCGTCTCCCACACAAACAAACACACACATACACAGTTTCCCAGTCTCTCTACATGCAAAAAGGTCAGCGAGTTGGCAGCTTTAGAGGTCCATTAAGCTTAGCACTCATGCTGCTGATTTAGAGGGGGCAAGCACAAGTGCTCTTGCAGGGGACGCACACAGAGTTGACGTTCATGCGCGGTAAAAGAAGCTTTGTGTTGAGTGGTTTGATTGAATATTACACAAAATTATTATTTTTTGTTTCTTCAATAATAATAATAATAATAATAACAGTGTTGGTTGAAGTCAAATAAATCATAGGCCTACCTTGATTGTGTTTGCTGTACTATTGTACTAAGTATATACATATACATTAGGTACATTCATTCATTCATTCATTTTCTACCGCTTTTCCTCACAAGGGTCGCGTGGGTGCTGGAGCCTATCCCAGCTGTCTTCGGGCGAGAGGCTGGGTACACCCTGGACTGGTCGCCAGCCAATCACAGGGCACATATAGACAAACAACCATTCACACTCACATTCATACCTATGGACAATTTGGAGTCGCCAATTAACCTAGCATGTTTTTGGAAGTACCCGGAGAAAATCCACGCATGCACGGGTGCACGGGGAGAACATGCAAACAAAGGGTGGAATTGAACCCTGGTCTCCTAGCTGTGAGGTCTGCGCGCTAACCACTAGCCCGCCGCGCCGCCCTACATTAGGTACAGTTTACAGAAAAATATGCCTTTTAGAAATTAAATAATATTTGCTTTTTCTTTGGCTTATTTGTGTTATTTTAGTGTGAAGTCACCACAGAAGGTTATCACTAATGGCAGAGAGGAAATGTGTGATTATAACTATAAAGATGAGCCACATATGGATAATGCATTTTTGCCAAGTATGAGCATGAAACGAATACAACTCCTCATTAGCCGTAAAATCCTCATTATGTATTCATTTTTCATACTCTGTGATTGGCCAATCACTAAAAAAAAAGCAATGAAGTGTTTCTTTCATCATGTATTTACTGTGTAATCAACAAGGCGGAGTGCACCTTCTCAACCCGGTGTGTGTGCACCACTGTGGAAGCATGCCTCCAGCCTGTGGTTATAGCGGGTGTCATTTTATGATACGTGCTACAAAAACACATCATGGACACACTTTAACACTCCCCCCTCCCTGTGAAATATGTAAACAAGGGATGTTCAAAGTGCGGCCTGAGAAAAGGAAGAGAAAAGGAAGAATCCTCTACTGAAAGGGAATTGATTGTTATTTTCTACATTTGTATGTACAAACCTCAATGGACTGTTTGACAATATTTTTCCATATAACCTATCATTTATGCTATTTTTATGCGGGATAATAGACTAGAAACCAGTAAAAATATTACTATTACTATTATACTATTATATTTTACTGTGTAATCAACAAGGCGGAGTGCACCTTCTCAACCCGGTGTGTGTGCACCACTGTGGAAGCATGCCTCCAGCCTGTGGTTATAGCGGGTGTCATTTCATAATACGTGCTAGGATAACACATCATGGACACACTTTAACACTCCCCCTCCCTGTGAAATATGTAAACAAGGGTTGTTCAAAGTGCGGCCTGCATTTTTTTGGACTTTTGTGGAAACAAAACAAACAAAAAAACTATAATAATCATGAATTTTCTATATGTGTATTCAATATTTTTCATAATTGGTTGACTGGTGGGCAGGCGGTCTGCCTGGTTGGTTTTCTAGACACAAGCGGCATTAGCAATGAAAAATCCCTTAATTTTCAGGGAAATATTTTTCAATATTTTCCAGTTTTCAGAACACTACAACGAGTCAATTTCTCAATTTAGTTTCAAAGTTACTAACATGGCAGCAAGTCACAACGGAACCTGCGAGATGTCAACATCATCGGCAAGTGCAGTCCTTGTTAGGCCTAAAGCAGAAGCTGCCAAAGTAAGGGCATCGTGCATTAGCCAAGAGGCTAAGCTAAAAACGGAAAAGGCTGCCAGGAATGCTCAGAATCAAGCCAGAGATGCTAAGACAGATGCTCGGGATCAATTAGAAGTGACAAGAACAAAGACGGAGTTAGAAATGCTAACGCTACAACAAGAATCAGACGCAATCCTCAGTCGAAGACAGGAAAACTGAAATTGTGAATTGTGATCCATGACTGTGCCCAATTCCAGCACCAACCACATCATTAAGTTTACTAATGACACAAACATGGTGGGCCTCTTCTGCAATAATGATGAGGCCAGCTACAGGGGTGAAGTGGGCCAACTGGGTCAGTGGCGCTCGGACTTTAGCAAGAGCCACTCCCCCTCTGACCCCCGGGTTCCAACAACACTGGCCACAAAGCCCCAAACACGCCTCTACTTGTTCTTTCTATGGTGGTATATCACAGACAGCATCATCTGTACGGTGGCTGCGCTGTCTACTGCCAGAAGGCTCGGCAATGTGTTGTGAATTAAACTCCCCTTGACCTCCCTCGCTGACATCTTCAAGCATCGCTGTTTGACGATGTGTGGGAGGCAGACAAAAGGATTTCAAACTCGCACCTCCACAAAATAATCTGGTAATCCTTACCCAAAGATAGCTCACATGCTATCACCATGTGTAGGTAAAACAAACAACAGGGTCCTGTTATGTCCTGTTAGAATTAATAATTAATGTACACTACGACCGGGCTGCACGGTGGTCGTGTGGTTAGCGTGCAGACCTCACAGCTAGGAGACCAGGGTTCAATTCCACCCTCGGCCATCTCTGTGTGGAGTGTTCTCCCCGTGCATGTGTGGGTTTTCTCCGGGTACTCCGGTTTCCTCCCACATTCCAAAAACATGCTAGGTTAATTGGCGACTCCAAATTGTCCATAGGTATGAATGTGAGTGTGAATGGTTGTTTGTCTATATGTGCCCTGTGATTGGCTGGCTGGCGACCAGTCCAGGGTGTACCCCGCCTCTCGCCTGACGACAGCTGGGATAGCGGTAGAAAATGAATGAATGAATGCAGGTGGACCACAAGCATGATGCTTGGGTTAGCCTGCTGCTGTGTTTAATGTAATTGTCATTTAATTTCATACTCCTATTCATGACACAGGAATAGATTGCATGTTTCCCGTGAGCTGAGTGTAAATGGTTGTTTGTCTATATGTGCCCTGTGATTGGCTGGTGACCAGTCCAGGGTGTACCCCGCCTCTCGCCCAAAGACAGCTGGGGTAGGCTCCAGCACCCCCGCGACCCTCGTGAGGAAAACTGGTAGAAAATGAATGAATGAATGAATGAATGTACACTATGACCACTTCTATCCTTCTTTCTTTCACCGTAAATGCTCCGTAAACACAGAAGTCAGGATTTCCCTCTCCACCAGAAGGAGGAGGGACTTTTACACCAAACTACAGAACCATGAGCAAACAGTTGCAAAGTCAGTCGCCCAAAGTCAGCTGGGATAGACGCCAGCATACCCCCTCCACGACCCTAATAAGGATAAGCAGCATAGAAAATGGATGGATGTTCTTCCATCACACGTTCCGACTCACTGACAGATATGTGACTGAGTCCGAGTCAGGCTTGAGTGTAATTAGTAATTTCATGATGATTAACAAGCATTTACGTTTTAAATCCCGCTCTGTAAAACGGGGGGGTGGTGTGGATGCTGGTCAGTCACAACACAGAAACTGCACAACAATGTGCTTTCACTGTTAAGTCCCAAAATAACAGAAAACTCTTCAATAACGTAAGTAGTTATATTGGGAGATTGAGAGAGAACAGCACAAATCCAGTCTGTATTGTCGGGTTAAAAAATCTGCCTATGGGGGTGGAGCTTCTTTTTATACAAGACTCAGATTAATTTAAATTTGAAATCATTTTATATCGTTATATTGTGATACATCCCAAAGATATGATACACGCAAAGGTCCATATCGCTCCAATACTACTTGGTAGCCATGTTGCTGCTCTGTATGTATCTCTGTTAAGAAAAGGAAACACGAGGGAGGGCAAAGCTACAGAAACTGCCGGAAGCAAAAGGTGCACCACATCAGGGGAGAATTTTTTAAAATAATCTGCAATATTTTTTTAAATCAATAAAATTGCTATAAAGTATCACCCAGGCCTACGAGTGAGCATCACAGTAATGTCCTTGTGCATCTTATAGTACTGCTGCAGTACTAGGGATAAGGTTGCCATGGAAATCAGCCTCCTTTTTTTTTTTTCATGTGTGGGCAGCGAATGAGACTTGAAGTTGGGACACTCAAGATGGTTATCTGTGCAATAATACACCACATCACAAAGATGTAATATCCATAATTATTTTTTTAAATAACAAATTTACATTAACGGGCCAGTGGAAATAATTAATTTTAATATTTAATAATTTTATTAATAATTTTAATAATTTGTCCGATGACTTTTGACCTCAAATAAAATAAATCAGTGGTTGAAAATCAATACCTTAGCAAAAAGAAGTTTATTTAAGTGTAGTTTACTTTTATAAACTATATTTTATATACTTAAGAATAGTACAGTGAGGTATACTTGGCTTATACTGAGAGGTATAAAGACTAAGTACATTAATACTAAGACTTCAATCTAAAACTTGTACTTGTTCTGTACATTATAACGCCAGAATACAACTTAATATGAGCTTGCTAACAATGCACATCATTGGAACACACCGATTTCATTTTATAAGACTTGGCAAAACTTGACTTTCATGACTTTCATAAGGGTTTGGTAAAGGTGTTCTGTACATAGCATCAACTGTTTCAATTAGCTCATATGAGCTAGCTAAGCTACAATGTTGAGTTCTCAATGGATGCTATCACGTTGCATTTCTGGCCATGGTCCCGCCCCCATACCCGCCAGCCAATGGGAGTCGCCCAATGTAATTTTTTAATAATTTTATATTAGACTTGTGCCTGTATGAGTTTACTAGCTATTGCTACCCATTTTTGGTGTCAGAAGCGGGATTTTTTTGGAATGTTTTTGCAGGATTATGCCAAAATTATACAATAGATCCCAACGAAACACAATAGACCTGTGGTATGTATAAGCAGCTGCTAATGTGGACAATTTATTTTTCCTTTTTGTTCACAGCTCGACATTAGCCACGTTTACATGAGGAGTTTTTCTCTTTCCGAATGGAATCTTTCCCAATGACCTTTCCGAAAGCAATGGTATACATGGAAAGGAATATTCCAATCTCTAGTCTACATGCGCCGCTATAATCAACCAGAATAGTCAATGGGGCATACGCAGTAAAACGTAAACATCAACATCACGTGAGACCGACTTCCTTGAGTTTTTCTTTCACTTGTTGGAATAACTCCGTATTGCCAGTTTTTCCGTTCGTCCAGTCTTGAAATTTAGTTTGGATGAAAAACAAACTTTCCGCAGCAGTGCAGTGCCGATTGCTGGCCTCCATTTTTTTTAAATCGAAGAACGTCTCGAGCTGCGTGTTAGTCATATCTCAGCATTCGCTGAAAGAACGCACCCGGGAACAGGAAAAGATAAAGTTCAATCTTGCTAATATTTTATAATTAAACTCGGCACATGTTTTATAAAGATATATATTTTCTTTTTTAATAAAACTGGACTTGTGAATGGCGTATAGAAGGGTTTAGATTCTGTTCCACAGATGGCGCTAATATACACGAAAGCTGCTTGCCAACTGCCAATAAACAACAGAAGAAGAAAAACACCACAAGGAAGAACGCAGTCTGACAACTTTCCATTTGAGCGGGTACAAGATACCTCAATCGGATTGGGGAAAGGAATATTCCACCCCTGGGAATCCCATTATATATTCATTCGGTTTGGCACTTTTCTCTGAAGTGTATACAAAAGTTAGATTCTTTCCGTTTGAGCAAATAAACCGAATGGAATTGGAATATTTGGGTCCATGTATACGTGGCTATTGTGGGAGGTCTACACTCTATTAATCCGTTAGGATTGCATGGTTCTGTGTCACAGAACAACCTACCAAAAACTGTTAAACTAATCAATTACCTGTGGTTTTACTCACGGTGGGAAATAAGTGAATTTTTTTCTGCTTTTTCTTCATCTTTACCTTCCCTGACTTTAAGATTTAAGCCTCCACTAATGACAACAGAACACAGACCCGGGGCGCTCCATGCAGAGAGAAAGCAAAGCAGCTTAATTGATTTAAGGAGGAGCAAGCAGCACATCCTGTAAGCCGTCAAATCCTCTGTTTTGGGAGGCGGACAAGAAATTCTGCGTACTCTGTCCTAAGCCAGGAAAGAGAACGGCAGAGGATAAATGTCCTAGATTATGTTTGCAGATGAATCCTCAATGATTTGGGAATCTTGCTCAATGGTAACAGGAAGGGGAAACGTGTGTTGTTTTCCTCCTAGGTTCCACCTGTTGGTGTCATGTTGTATTTGATTTTAAGGCGGGGGGGGGGCAAACTTTTTGACTCGCAGGCTGCATGGATTTAACAAAATTGATGGCGGGGAGGGGGGGGCAGACTATATATTTTACACGTAACCTGGAATTATTGTATCTGTAAAAGTGTCATGCAATCTGCTATTATTATTTATTATTTTATATTTCTTTTTAAATATTTTATGTAATAATATTAAGAAAAAATATATTACTATTATTATTATTGCTGCTATTATTTTTTATTATTTTATATTTCTTTTTAAATATTTTATATTTAAATATTTATATTTAAATATTTTATATACTACTAATAATAAATTATTATTATTATTCATTCATTCATTTTCTAGCGCTTATCCTCACAAGGGTTGCGGGGTGCTGGAGCCTATCCCAGCTGTATTCGGGCGAGAGGCGGGGTACACCCTGGACTGGTGGCCAGCCAATCACAGGGCATATATAGACAAACAACCATTCACACTCACATTCATATCTATGGACAAATACCTTGGACTTCTATAGAGCAGCTACACACAATAACCAGCACCGAAAACTTTCTAGATCTTCCAGAATCTGCACCTATTCTAGCTGAATTTCCTTGGACTCACCTCAGTCACTGTCTTCATATAGACAAACAACCATTCACACTCACATTCATACCTATGGACTATTTGGAGTCGCCAATTAACCTAGCATGTTTTTGGAATGTGGGAGGAAACCAGAGTACGCGGAGAAAACCCACGCATGCACGGGGAGAACATGCAAACTCCACACAGAGATGGCCGAGGGTGGAATTGAACTCTGTGACATAATCATCATTGGTCCCAACAACATCATAAAATCCGCTCAGTGCTTCTACGTCAGTGTGGACAACACCACTCACTCTAAATAACTTCAATTAATAACAAATAACTTGATTATTATATTGATTTACTCATTGTAATCTCCAAAGTTATATTTGTACAACTGAATTAATAAGGAGTAGTACCTGGACCTGATGCAGTATTCTAAGAGTTGCAGGGTACGTAGCTACGGGGTAATAAGACAAGAGGAAATCACTCAAAAGTCCCAAAAATTGGTGGCAACACTGCTGAACTGGCTGTGCTTTGGAAGTGCTACATTATGTTGTGTGAAACTTTGCAGTTTTACCAAGAAGTAACACATTGCAGTTTTTTTCTACATTTGTACAACACAGGACAACCTAATAGATGAACTGCCTTTATGTATTATTAAATTGATATACATTACTATTTCTTTGTATATGGTTGGTCCATCAGTGTGTGAAAATGCAGTTACATTGATCAGAGTGAAGGGCTGGCGCTGCCCCCCCCCCCACACACACACACCCCACACCTCCCCACACACACACACACAGGTTCACTTGATGCCACTAACCTCGGTGACAATAATTGAAGCTGACACAACACTCAATGCCTTGGGACTGTCCCACAATGCTCTGCTCTTGGGCACCAACCAGAATAACCCAGTTTGGGATACGTTAGCATCACTATGTATAAAGGTGCTTGTTACAGTTTTATACAGTTTGAAGTACTGGCTTTTAAAAGAAAATTATGTGTCACAGACTTTTCCACTTTACTGACCTATAAATGTTGTTTCATTGTTGTATTCTGGCGTTAAATTATGGTTTTACAGAGTTTTTTGTAACGCTGAGTTCTACTGACATCAATGTGCAGACTTCCTTATATGGGCTGCAGATTGCCTGCACTCAGAACACACGAACCTATGTATCCGGAAGTCCTCCAGAGTGCTTAGGAGTGCCTGGAGGCGGGCCTTGTGTGGAATAAATTTATAAATTTGGGTTCGGAATAATATATTTTTAAAAATGAAAACACGGCCTGCACGGTGGACAAGGGGTTAGCACGCAGGCCTCACAGGTAGGAGACCCGAGTTCAATTCCACCCTCGGTCATCTCTGTGTGGAGTTTGCATGTTCTCCCCGTGCATATGTGGGTTTTCTCCAGGTACTCCGGTTTCCTCCCACATTCCAAAAACATGCTAGGTTAATTAGCGACTCCAAATTGTCCATAGGTATGAATGTGAGTGTGAATGGTTGTTTGTCTATATGCGCCCTGTGATTGGCTGGTGACCAGTTCAGGGTGTCTCTCGCCCGAAGACAGTTGGGATAGGCTCCAGCACCTCCCACAATCCTCGTGAGGATAAGCGGTAGAAAATGAATGAATGAATGAAAACAAACTGAACATATTTTGATCCAAAAGGAACAAAAAGTACCTTTTTGGCCACCGATCGGTATGGGCCGAGTTCCATGACAATCAGCATATGGGTTCGATTCTACGCTTGTTCGTGCGTGGGTTTTCTCCGGGTACTTTGCTTTCCTCCCACATTCCAAAAACATGCTAGGTTAATTGGCGACTCCAAATTGTCCATAGGTATGAATGTGAGTGTGAATGTGCCCTGTGATTGGCTGGCCACCAGTCCAGGGTGTACCCCGCCTCTCGCCTGACGACAGCTGGGATAGCGGTAGAAAATGAATGAATGAATGCAGGTGGATCACAAGCATGATGCTTGGGTTAGCCTGCTGCTGTGTTTAATGTAATTGTCATTTAATTTCATACTCCTATTCATGACACAGGAATAGATTGCATGTTTCCTGTGAGCTGAGTGTAAATGGTTGTTTGTCTATATGTGCCCTGTGATTGGCTGGCCACCTCTCGCCTGAAGACAGCTGGGATAGGCTCCAGCACCCCCCGCGTGACACTAGTGAAGATAAGCTCTATAAAAAAAAATGAATGAATGATTCAACTCACAACATTTAGAGATAGTTGTTATCCAGCGACTTGGCTTTACCAGTCTTTGTGACTTGCATAAAAAAAACATACTAAAACATTAAGATAAATGGAGATTCCATATAAAAAAAGTAGTTTTAATAATAATAGTGTATTTGTATGGCGTGTGCGGTATGTGGAAACAGCCAGCAGCAGGCTAATTAGCTCCTATTAGACTGTCATGTCATTGGCCTCAATAAGATTAAGGCTGCACTATTGTTACCTCTAAACAGGATGTGATGGAAGTTGTTGATTTTTGTGGTTGTTTCATGGTACAAACCTTTTTCCCAAAATGTTGTTTTGTTAAGCAATTCATACGGTCCTTTGAGGACTTCAGAAAGCCATTTTTATGCTCTCTCTCTCTCTCTCTCTCTCCCTATTTGATTCAAAGCTCTCATTCTAGAGGATTCTAATCATCACTCCAGACAATCCTGTCATCGCCTTGTTCTTTCTCCTGTTTTCACCCTTCTTAACTCATCATCATTAGGACCTCCTCTGGCCTATTCTCACAATTTCCTCCATCTCATATTGAGAGCACTCAGGCAGCACTCTCCCGCGGGTCTCTATAGTTACAGTCGCCATAGTAACCAGCTGCGCTTGTCAACAAGGTGAAGAAAGGAGCAACCAGACAACAATATAGACCTCCGCCAAGGCCGAATAATCCTAAACATGTCCTTTTAAACTGTTTAATTTATTTTCATAAGCGATTAATCGGGTGGTTATTTTTTGGGATTAATCAGAAATAAACACTTTTAATTTCCACCTCTTAGCAGCAATCCCTTTAAAAGAAAACTGCACTTTTTTTTGCCCGTTATTCACAGTCCTTATGTGAAACACAAACATATTTCTTTCCTTTTTCTGTGCATTATAGCCAGAGAAAACAAGTTAATATGAGCTAGCTAACAATGGATGTCATGGGAGTACGTATTTTGACGCTAAAGCCCTCACAAAATAAACGAAAAAAAAAAATACCAAGAATGTCCGATTTACATAACGGACTTCTATAATAACGGTTAGCGCGCAGACCTCACAGCTAGGAGGACCAGGGTTCGATTCCACCCTCGGCCATCTCTGTGTGGAGTTTGCATGTTCTCCCCGTGCATGCGTGGGTTTTCTCCGGGTACTCCGGTTTCCTCCCACATTCCAAAAACATGCTAGGTTAATTGGCCACTCCAAAATTGTATAAATATGAATGTGAGTGTGAATGGTTGTTTGTCTATATGTGCCCTGTGATTGGCTGGCCACCAGTCCAGGGTGTACCCCACCTCCCGCCCAAAAGACAGCTGGGATAGGCTCCAGCACCCCCGCAACCCTCGTGAGGAAAAAGCGGTAGAAAATGAATGAATGAATGAATCGATTAATCAGGTGGTTATTTTTTGGGATTAATCAGAAATACACACTTTTAATTTCCACCTCTTAGCAGCAATCCCTTTAAGGGAGAACTGCACTTTTTTTTCCGCCCATCATTCACAGTCCTTATGTGAAACACAAACATATTTCTTTCCTTTTTCTGTGCATTATAGCCAGAGAAAACAAGTTAATATTAGCTAGCTAACAATTTACGTCATGGGAGTATGTATTTTGACGCTAAATCCCTCACAAAATAAACTAAAAATAAATACTAAGAGTGTCCAATTTACATAATGGACTTCTATAATAACCAAGCTAAAGTGATATTGTTATTTTAGCAGCTAGCACGAAAGACAATATTTATCTGGCAGATTTACACAACGCCTTGCTAGCCCATCCTCATGTCAGCTATCTATGTAACTCTCAATTTCAACAAGATGCTAGTTTGCTTTCAGCATTTTTTTTTTACCCGAGTACTGGAGTACACGTCTTGTGCTGGAAGATACAGCCATTCCATATCTATCCCGATATCTATGCTGCACCTCGAATAGAAGTTTCGATATTGTTTTAAAGGGGACCTACTATGCTAATTTTTTAGTCCTTTGTATTGAGTTGTGGACTCCTATAGAGCTGCTACACACAATAACCCGCACACAAAGCTTTCTAGTTCTTTCAGAATCTGCACCTATTCAGCTGAATTTCTTTG
The DNA here is from genome assembly GCF_030265055.1 of Doryrhamphus excisus. NCBI lineage: Eukaryota > Metazoa > Chordata > Actinopteri > Syngnathiformes > Syngnathidae > Doryrhamphus > Doryrhamphus excisus. The sequence continues at coordinate 13,386,798 of NC_080475.1, read as the reverse complement.
GATTTCGTGGTTCTTCATGTTTGGCATAAGGATTGTGAATGATAACACAAATAACGTACATTTAGACAGATATGTGAACAATATTGGAAAGAAAATGGCCTTTGGTCTACATGGAAAACTTAATATCTTTGAGTTCAGCTCATGGAAAATAGGAACAAAAACAAGTGTTGCGCATATATATAAGCATATTGATACCATCCTAGCGCAGCGTCTTCCCTGTGCTCAGCCCCAAGCATCCTGGTGAACAAATTCACCCACGCAGAGATTTACGTTCTCATTTGTCCCACTCACCATAAACCTGCTTAACTGTAACACGTAATCTCCTCGTCACATTTCCTGCTCATTCAATCTGCCACTTTCATTCAATGCTGGCTATGACCAGTGGACTCTCACAGGAATTAGATGGCGACGACACACTAGTGAACTTTAATACATGCAAGAGGATAAGAAGAATAAGACGCCTTTGCTATGTTGCTAATGCACAATAAGACAGAAAAACTTAAATAACTTAAATTTGCATGTAATTTTCCCTGGTTAAGCTCAAATTCATTCATGCTTTGATAAAAATCTGCTTTAACTCAAAATTTTATTTGTATCATTTACCTAAAAATGACAAAATAAAGTTTTTTTTAATTGTATTTTTATATTGTTTTTCCTCTTTACCACAAAATTAATGTTTCTCAAAGCAGTCGTTTCCAATATTCTAGATTAAATTAGAATTCTCTAGGTCAGGGTAACTTGGTTAGCACTTTTTTTTGGTTTATTTTTGCTAAAATTGTGCTTTGGCTTGCGTTTGCCCGCTTGGTTAGCATCCAAAACAGGTTGGTTAGTTTACACCGCCATCTTGGATGAAAACCTGCGAAACGTGCACGTGATCGTGCATTGTGAGCCGCGGGCAGTGTTTGTTTATATCATAAATTGTAGAGAGATACGCGGCATAACAAACATATGGACCACAGGAAAGGCAATGGACTGTTCCAAGACAAGGATGCAAGACTTGAACTCTGAACTTTACAGCTTAAAAAGAAGACCGTCATCATTTTGGAAGTTTAACATGTCCGGGTGTCTGGAACAGATGAATTGGATTTACATTATTTTCTGTGGGAAAAGTTGCTTTGGTTAGAGTCCGTTTTGGTTTGAGTCTGAAACACCTTAATGACTTTAAAGAAGGCACCACTGTATTGATACTCATATAATATTTTTATTTTTAATTAAATGTGTCAAAAATAATATTTTCATAATTAATAAAATGTGTTTATTTTTATGTCATAAATTTTTATTGGCGGTGATATTTCTGGTGCATTTTTGTTTTCAACAAATTCATAAAAAGTGTCTCACATATTACTGATTATTATTATTTATCCAAAGTGAATTATTGCAGCATCATTGTGCTTTAATAAAAGTAAGTAAATGATGCTAAGACTAACTTATATATACAAGCCTAGATTCATTCATTTCAAAATCTGCCTTTTGAATGGTGCACTTCAGCAGATTAAGCTGGAAAATGTCACTCGGTGTGTACGCATGTATGTGTTTGTGCTTTTGCCCCAAATTCCCAGCAGAGTCTGTGGTCCCTGGGTCTTTGGATGCTAAGCAGTCGCCCAATGGACCTATACCGACATCTGTCACCTACTTACTAAAAAAAAATCTGTGAAGCCCCCCTCCGGGCTGCATTTAAAAACACACAAACACTTGCATAACAGTCAAGACAGCACACATGGGGCAATGGGCAGCAGTACAGAGTCATACCTTCTCAGGAGAGGACTGAATGAATGACTTTTTAGTAAGCTACTGTTTAAAGCATTGGGACTCTAGCAAACCACAGTGAGAGCCATTATCCACAAATAGTGAAAACAAGGAACTGTGATGAAACTTCCCAGGAGTGTCCAGCCAACCAAAATGACACTGACACCACAGCTACGCCTCATTCAAGAGGTCACAAAAGACCCCACAACAACATTCAAAGAACTGCAAACCTCAGTTAAAATCAGTGTTACACCCTAATTAATTAGCATTAACACTCTCTTAATTTAGCATATGGTGTAGCATAAGCATTGTTGTTTGGAAGCACAACAGTATATCAACTCTTACTTCCTGTTTTAATGCACAGCACGTTTGGGCAGCAAACCTGTCGCATGTGAATCAATTTAGCCCCCTGCGTGTAAATGCAATAGCATCACATAAAATTATGAAAAATCGCATATATCATGTCTGTCACTATCCAAAACAACCATGCTTGTAAATCGTCAGCCATTATTCCAACATGTCTAACAGGAATGCCGGTATGAGTGTCATTCAGCATTCAGCCAGTTTAGCTGACAATTATTATTTTATTTTTTCCTTTTTTTGTTTTTTTTTTGCTTGCAAGAGTCTATATTTAGCACATGATAATGATGAAGAGGAGTGACAGCCCAGCAGAGGAAGGAAATGACTCATAACGACGGGAGCACGCTCTAATAAAAACGTATGATCACAGATGTCTCGGGGAAGCTTTGTTAGGGAAAAACACACCGACAGTTAACGCAAACGCAACGATACGAGTGGCTAACTAAGTGGCTAACTAAGTGGCTAAAGCTAACATATTCAGAAAATATTCTTTGAATGTTCAAATGATAGTAATGTAAGTCATATAATGAAATACACTTGTCTTGTTTGTAAAGACAACTTGTAAAATAAATTGTAAAGCACATTTATTTAATGGCAAACTTTTCTAATAGGATGTACACATTGCTACTAAATCTTCAACAAAAACGGTAATGCATTTGCTTGTGATGAAAGAAGATGTAGTCACCCATGCAATTCCAACTGTGAATTTTTTTTAATGATACAAGCTAACCCCTGCTAGCTTCAGCTAACTTCTGCTAGTGTTTATCGCCATTTCAACCTTTTTAGGTCTAGAGGGGATTGTTCAGTGTTTATAATGTAATATATAATTTTATAATTATAATAATTTTGTGCCATGATTGCGCAGTGTGCCGAGTAAATATTTTCCAAAAACAAACATTTGCCCATCATATATATCCGCTCCGACGCGCAGTCATCAACTCGGTTTGTTGATGTTTATATATCGGGATAAGTAATTTTCTTATCATTGGAAGAATCTATATCGGTATATAAAAAATATTGCCCAACTCTAATGGTAGCATAATCTCAGATAAGCTAGAAATTGTTGGCAGTAATTCAAGAAAAGGTACTAATATACAGATGCGGTCAGTTGGTAATATCTTAGAACAGTAAGTCATATAATGAAATACACTTGTCTCAAATTGTAAAGCACATTTATTTACTGGTAACAATCTGGCTAATAGGATGTCAGCCTCTGCATACATTGCTACTTAATGCCTGTGCTTGTGATGAAAGAAGATGTAGTCACCCATGCAATTCCAACTATGAATTTTTTTTTATGATACAAGCTAACTTCTGCCAGCTTTAGCTAACTTTCGCTAGAGTTTATCGCCATTTCAACCTGTTTAGGTCTGGAGAGGATTGTTTATGTGTTTATGATGTAATATATAATTTTATAATTATAATTTTATAATTATAATAATTTTGTGCCATGATTGAGCGGTGTGCCGAGTAAATATTTCCAAACACAAATGTTCACCCATCATATATATATATCCGCCCCGACGCGCAGTCATCAACTCGGTTTGTTTATATTGATCACATATATCGAGATAAGTAATTTTCAGTCTATATCGGTATATAAAAAATATAAAAAACTCTAATGGTAGCATAATCTCAGACATTTCCTGGTTTGCCGCTGTTTATCCAAATGCTTGCAGCTCCATGCCAGTGAGCTTTAACAGTGTGTAAACAAGGAGGATACATGAAGCGTGAACAAACGTGAAGTCAGCCATCACGCTCCTTGCACGCCGTGTTAGGCGTGACAACAAACCAGCTTATAGATTTTAATAACAAGGTAGATCCCCCCCCCCCCCCTCCATTTAGAATTTATGATGAGTTTAAACACCCACGCCGACAGTTGTAAAGTGTGAAATGTGTGTCAGGGTGTATTAAAAGAGGGTTTCAATACTGGCCCTGAAGGCACACAACTTGCTGGGTCAACACGCTGCTGCAGTTAATCACCGATACAGTTAATTGATCTGCTGGTTTGCAGATGACTCACATGATAGTTGAATGTGCTTTCGTCTGCTATTGGAACAATATTTGCCAAATGAATTGGTTATCAATGGCGCAATCAAATAATGAATCAATAATCAATAATCCGGCTAGTAATAATCCAGAAGTGGTTAGCACGCAGGCCTCACAGCGAGGAGACCCGAGTTCGATTCCAACCTCGGCCATCTCTGTGTGGATGTTTGCATGTCTCTGTTTGCATGTTCTCCCCGTGCATGCGTGGGTTTTCCCACATTCCAAAAACATGCTAGGTTAATTAGCGACTCCAAATTGTCCATAGGTATGAATGTGAGTGTGAATGGTTGTTTGTCTATATGTGCCCTGTGATTGGCTGGCCACCAGTCCAGGGTGTACCCGCCTCTTGCCCGAAGACAGCTGGGATAGGCTCCAGCACCACCCCCCCCCCCCCCCCCCCGCAACCCTCATGAGGATAAGCGGTAGAAAATGAATGAATGTTTCCCAGTTATTAAAGGAGACCTATTATGCTCATTTTTTGGCCCTTTGTATTGAGTTGCAGACTCCTATAGAGCAGCTACACACAATAACCCGCCCAGAAAGCATTCTAGATCTTCCAGAATCTGCACCTATTCCAGCTGTATTTTAATACAGGATACCTTGGATTTCCAAAACAGTTTGTTTCAATTTATTCCACCCACGGCCCGCCTCCAGGCACATTCACTCCACTGATTGGTCCCACTCAGCTTATACAGCTAATAGCTTGTACAGCTTGTACCCCGCCTCTCGCCCGAAGACAGCTGGGATAGGCTCCAGCACCTAAGCGACCCTCATGAGGATAAGCGGTAGAAAATGAATGAATGAATGGTAAACCCGCACACAGTTCTCTCATTATCCACTAACGTGGTGCGTTCATGGACACCTGATTTCTGAACATCAATATTACAATCAACGAATAAATGATAAATTTATATTTGTTGAACTTTATTTCATATTTATTCATTCATTCATTCATTCTCTACCACTTTTTCCTCACGAGGGTCGCGGGGGTGCTGGAGCCTATCCCAGCAGTTTTCAGGCGAGAGGCGAGGTACACCCTGGACTGGTCGCCAGGCAATCACAGGGCACATATAGACAAACAAGCTATTTCATATTTATTATTCATTTATGTTATTGAAGTATTAATGCATTTTGCTAAATTAAAAAAAGGTAAAACGGTATTTTTTTTTGCACAAATTTTTTAATGTTTTTATTTTTAAAGTACAATTTTGGGCAGTGTTTAAACTACAGCACCGTTTTCAGAAATACCAGTTTGGCACCAGTATCAGATACTCCAGTATTATCCTCACAACTCTTGTGAGAATAAGCGGTAGAAAATGAATAATCAATAATCTTAATTTGGTTGTTTCAAAGAAGTGACAAATGCCATTGTCACATTATTATTATTATCATTATTATCATTATTATCATTATTATCATTATTATCATTATTATCATTATTATCATTATTATCATTATTATCATTATTATCATTATTATTATTATTATTTTCTACCACTTTTTAATTATTATTATAATCATTATTATCATTATTATTATTATTATGATTATTATTCCAGTAAACCTCGGATATATCGGATTCAATTGTTCCCACTGGTTTTGTCCGATATAAGCGAAATTCGTTATATACGTATACCGGAAAATGTCCGTTTTACGCATATATCGGATTTATATCCGGTATATGCGTAAATTGGATTTTATCCGTTATAAAAAGGCACTTCCTTGACTATGTTTCCAATGTACCTGGGCGCGCAGGCAACGCTGCAAACGCTTGCAAATGACGTCGTATAGCGGCCTGTCACGATTCGGCGAATCGGAGCGCCACGATGCGGCCATCCGATATATGCAAGGGAAATTTAATGGAAATGCATTGGAACGGGACTGGAGATTTTGTCCGAAATAGGCGAAATCCGTTATAAAAAATCCGATATATGCAATGAATTTTTATTGGAAATGCATTACAGAAAAATTGGTTCTTTTTTATCTGTCCGTTGTGAGCAAATTTCCGATATATCCGAGTCCGATATATCCGAGGTTTACTGTATTATTATTATTATGTCATCTTTTTTTCCCCAATTGAGTTATACTGGTTATAGGTCACATTAATGGTGGAAAAATCTTGGTGTCATTGATTGATTGACAAAAACAGAGAGACATTTGAACAGAGGATGTGTAGACTTGTTATATCCACCATAGAAAGATCTCTCTATGCTCATTCATGGTCAACTAATCCACTGTCCAGTTTAATCCTTCAGCATGTTCACACAGTCAGTCCCACATACTTGCTAAAACACACACACACACACAAATATATTACGTCACATTCTGAGCAGCAGCAGACGCTCAAACAGCAACAACCGGTGATGTCAGTATCGTAACAAAGTGTTTTCTTGCATGGATTCCTTTCATTTGGAAAGTAACACTGGCTGCTGTGTTGCCATGGTGACAGTGAAATTGAGTAAGTTAGGAATATGATGTGACTGATTTGTTGTCTGTAAGGTTAAAGAAAGGTTTTATGATGGACGGATTATTTCGATCTATTCATTTCCTATAAGAAAACTTATCAAATCCAAGTGCTGAGACGTTGCAAAACATACACTCTCTCACACACACACACACACACACAGTTCATTGTGCAGTGAATAATCCCCATCTGTTGAGGGAACATGCTACGTTTTTTGTTGTCCATCCATCACTTCCATCATCCATTTCCACACAGGGAAAGGTGCACTAAAAGACGTATTCTGAGGACACCAACACCATCTATTATACACCTATGGTGGTTATTGCTTCAGTGAATAGGCTAACATCACATGATGTTGCTGTTAAAATGTTAGCACTATGTTAGCTCACATAGCTAGTACGTTAGTATTGCTGACGTTTGTGTCCTCCTGTCCCATTCATTAATGTAAATAAATTACTGTATACTGCATGTAAAATTGTATAAAGTGCATAATTAGGCAGAGACAGGCATGGACGACCACAGCTTGTTAGCATTTATGTTAGCATTAGAGTTCCTAGAGTTCGCATTTATGTTAGCATTATGTCACTGTATGGTCATATCACCTCGTACTTCGGTAAGTGACAAGAATAAAAATTAAAAAAAAATGAAAAATGTAACTGTAGGTCATATCACCTCGTACTTCGGTATGTGACAAAAATAAAAATTTAAAAAATAAAAAATTGCACTGTATGGTCATATCACCTCGTACTTCGGTATGTGACAAAAATAAAAATTTTAAAAATTAAAAATGTCACTGTATGGTCATATCACCTCGTACTTCGGTATGTGACAAAAAAAATAAAATAAAATAAAATTAATAAAATATATATATTTTTAACTGTTTTAGGAAAGCAGGAAGTGACCAAATGTAACAGTTACTTATTGTAAAAGTACCAGATGGAGGGGTAGGATTTAATAAGCTTTGCTTCTTCCTACTCCTTTTGGACATGTGAAACTGTGAACTGATTACGTGATGCATTCAATTGTAATCTGATGCATGTTCAAATGAAATTAAACCATTAAAGCTACAGACACATACATTCTAGCATTAAGGCTAGACTTTCGAAAACAAACTTCCAATACACTATTGTGGGAACTCTAACATGTACTTGAAATTGCTGAAAACTACAATAAAGTTTTCCAGCTCCTGCAATTTGATATACAACTAAGAAACCCCATCAATAATTGCTCATTGCTCAAAGGTAAACAATACCACACAGCGCATGTAAGATAATTGTACTCACCAGCTCTTGGTTGGTAGAATTGGAGTCGTCTCCAGGGAAGGGGATGTAGATGGCTAAGGCCACACAGTTGGCAAAGATTGAGAGTAGTATAAATATATCAAAGGGTCTGAAGAGACAAACTGTTAAGGATAATAGGCCTGAATTTTGTCTTTGATATCCATACATTATTTACTGAGAAATATATTTTTTTAATGATGTAATTTGATGTCAAGTGTATAAGGTGGAACCACAGCAAATATTTCAGCATTATTAACCGTCATGCTAGTAAAAAATATGTTAGCCACTGTTTATATTAAGATACTGGACACTAATTATGTAATTATGTGTGTTTCACCTGTGCCCCGAATAGACCAAGTCGGAGCTGGCGAGCTTTCTTTGGCGCACCTTTGGTGCACTGTTTTGTCATGAAATTGTCCCTGCGCCAAGCTGAAAATGTGGACTCCTCTCCTGGTGCGCCGCCACGCCCATCTCGGCGCAGTCCAGCCCACCAAAATACTACTGTGTGGGCTGCGCCACCCTATGGTGCGCCTCAAAATTAGACCCCACTGTCTTAATTTTGTCACGATAATTAATAAATATGATAAGATATGAAAATGTGGACTCTACCCTGGTGCGCCGGCGCAGTCTAGTCCCACCAAAATACCACTGTGTGGGCTGCGCCACCCTATGGTGCGCCTCAAAATTAGATCCCACTGTCTTAATTTTGTCACAATAATAAATAAATATGACAGCCTGAAACTCGTCGAAACTGTCACGGAGCGCAAATGGAAACTAGGTGGGTTAGCTTAGTTTAGCAGAGCATGCTAGTGCGGCTGTGCCTTTTACCGGATGTTAATGTAACCAATGCCGACTGCTGACGTCCCATTAGAAAAATTAGCCAAGCTACATCCTCTTATGAAATACTGAGCAACATTGTCCAATGGTCCACTCCAGGCAAAAGGATACTTCCACTCCACCAGGTTGATGCAAGCCCTGCGTATGGGGTTGTTGAGGGTGAGACAAAACAGCGCTCTGGGTGGCCGGCTGTTGGTGGACCCTCCCTGTTTTTTGCTCTTGGCGTATTGCTGCCTCTTCCTTTGCGCCAACGAACCCACGGGTGCCGCTCCTGTGGTGCACACAGCGGGCTGCGGTCTCATGTCGGGCTTGTCGACATCGCCCTGTGCCTGACGAGCGGCGTTGATAGCGGCGTGCCAGGCCAGGACAGGGCTGATGCCAGTGGCAGTGCTGGTGCCTGTGCTGATACCAGAGCCGGAGCCGGGACCCTGGATGCCGCTGTTTGTTCCCAGGAGTCCATGGGACGAGCCCACGGGCTTACCGGTGCTGGCAGGGGCGTGCGAGGGCTCGGTTGGGCTGACCTGGTGCAGATGAGTTTGGCTTTCTGACCAGAGGGCCGAGGCATCAGCACAGGAAGTGGTCCTTTTGTTGCTGGCATACTGGGCCCCTGTTGGGAGGGAAAGACTGCAATCAGCAAAAACCTCGACAACAGCACTCACTTAACTGCAAACCTTAAAGGGGACCAGTATAAATGTTGTACTCTCCTGTTAAAACATCCCAAAGTTTCAGATAATGAGGTTGGCGCCTTTGGAAGTGACCCCTGAAAAAAGTTTGGGATGGCTCAATATGCTTGGTTTCAGAAGGCGTGGTTAAACTGCCCTTTTGTGACATCACAGAGGGACAGACTTCCTTATATGGTTCATAGTTAGGAAGCACTTTGAGTGTGTGACCAATCACAGCCTTTAAGAATCTTAAACATCCATTCTAGATGTCCATCTAACGATGATACACTTCAGTCCTAGGGGTGCATAGGACTAACCTTTGGCTAGCTAGTGCAAAAGAGAAGCCAGAGTTTGAACACCCTCTTCCATTGTTAAAGTCTCTTGTTTTGGAACACTTGAATTTACATAAACGGACAAAATACTGCACTTAAGTTGATCATTTTTATATACACTAATTTATTACTAATTTTATTTGTATATGTTTCAAAACAAGGCCACATGTTGGACACAGTAATATCAGATAGTATTTCAACTAGAAATACTTTTTGGTTAGTAGTAGGGCTGCACGGTGGAGAGTGGTTTGCACGCAGACCTCACAGCTAGGAGACCAGTGTTCAATTCCAAGGTTCCAGGGTTATCAATGGAGCAATCAAATAATGAATCAATAATCAATAATCCGGCTGCACGTGAGCGAGTGGTTAGCATGCAGGCCTCATAGCTAGGAGACCCGAGTTCGATTCCAACCTCGGACATCTCTGTGTGGAGTTTGCATGTTCTCCCCGTGCATGCGTGGCTTTTCTCCGGGTACTCCGGTTTCCTCCCACATTCCAAAAACATGCTAGGTTAATTGGCAACTCCAAATTGTCCATAGGTATGAATGTGAGTGTGAATGGTTGTTTGTCTATATGTGCCCTGTGATTGGCTGGCTGGCCACCAGTCCAGGGTGTACCCCGTCTCTCGGCTGAAGACAGCTGGGATAAGCTCCAGCATATCCGCGACTGATTATTTCTCTTTCTATTTGCCAATGAGTCAACGTTAGCGTTGCATGGTGTTTTCATGGCCGATGTTTGTGACCGGGTCTTCACAGTGGACAAGTGGTTAGCGTGCAAGCCTCACAGCTAGGAGACCAGAGTTCAATTCCACCCTCGGCCATCTCTGTGTGGAGTTTGCATGTTCTCCTCGTGCATGCGTGGGTTTTCTCCGGTTTCCTCCCACATTCCAAAAACATGCTAGGTTAATTGGCGACTCCAAATTGTCCATAGGTATGAATGTGAGTGTGAATAGTTGTTTGTCTATATATGCCCTGTGATTGGCTGGCATCCAGCCAATAAGGAAGACAACTGGGATAGGCTCCAGCACCCCCACGACTCTTGTGAGGATAAGCAGTAGAAAATGAATGAATGTTTCTCAGTTATTAAATGGGACCTATTATGCTCATTTTTGGTCCTTTGTATTGAGTTGTGGACTTCTGTAGAGCAGCTACACACAATAACCCGCACAGAAAGCATTCTAGATCTTCCAGAAAATTAATAAATGAATGAATGGTTAGTGGTGTGAAATGGTGACAATCAAGCCAGTTAGTAGTATCACTTTCAGTTTTGTACAGTTTACTGAACTAATTCAAGTGAGTACAGCATGTCTCCGTGTATCCAAGTATCCATACCCCCACAGAAACAAAATAAAATGTAGTTTTCTTTGTGTTGTCATGTTGGATTATGTGCTGCAGTCACATCTGTCATCACAACTGTTGCAGATTGTTTCCCACTTTTTGTGCGTGTGTGTATATACGCTGCAGGTGTACCACAAAAATTACCACATTTCATATATTAAAAACTATATAATAAAACTAACAGCGATACAGACTTGAGGCGCAACGGGAATCCGAATGCTAAAGTTGGAGGCAGCTCTTCCGTACGTGCGTGCGGGCATTATGGTGGACAAAAGCGCGCACCAACTCTCGAATCTTTTACCTTCTGACAGTTCATCTGCTTCTTGCATCCTCGAATCCACATCGAAAAGCTCCACATCAGATCCAACACGTCGTTGGAAAGAAGATCCAATGGCTACCCTGAGTTATTTCCACACATTTTTTCCCCCTACCGAGAACAAACCCTGAGAGGAGCCGCGAACATGTTGGCCACATCCGGGTGTCTGTGCGCACATTACCCGGAGAGGAGAGGAGATGAGAGGAGAGAAGAGAGGAGGGCAGAAGAACTACAACCTCAACCCCGGCTTGATGATGAGGACATCTGACTACGTCCAAATATCAGTAGTATCCGTATAGGGTCGATACTAGCGCGATATAATCAATATGACAGATATTTTTCGTTTTTTTTGTGCATATGATATATCATTGAAATTGTTATATTCATATATTGTTTTTTTGTTTGTTTACAAATTCAGGGTGTAAGTCCTTAGACGCAGGATGGCAAAAAAAAGTACAGGTGGGCGGGTCAATTCAAATACGGTATTATCGATACCAGGTCTGTATCGGACTGATATTATTTTATACAGTATATTTTCACGAATAATATAGTTTCTTTTCTATTTATATATTTCTCAGGGAATGATGTATTGTGGCTTTGGGAGCAAAAAAAAATATTCAAAAAAAATGTATGTAATAAATTGTATTATTGGTTTTATTATGTTGATATTGTTAAATTGTTGTTTATAAATACTGGCCCTGTGTTTACCTTCAAAAATAATAATAATTATAATGTTTGATATCAGCACGTATTCGTAAATGGTAAATATTTTCTGTTGAAATAATATTTATTTTAACTGAACTGTCCCAATTATTAGGGTAAGTCTAAAATAAAGAAATACGGTATTATCGATACCAGGTCTGTATCAGACTGATATTATTTTATACAGTATATTTTCATAAATAACTGTGTTTTTTCTTTTCTATTTTTATATTTCTCAGGGAATTGTGTATTGGATTTGGGAGCAAAAAAAATATTAATTTTCTTTTAAAAAAAACAATTAACAATTATATGTAATAAATGGTATTATTGGTTTTATTATGTTGATATTGTTAAATTGTTGTATATAAATACTGTCCCTGTATTTACCTTCATAAATAATAATAATTATATTGTTTGATATCAGCCCATATTCGTAAATGGTAAATATTTTCTGTTGAAATAGAAATTAGAATTTATTTTTAACTGAACTGTCCCAATTATTAGGGTAAATAAAAAATAAACAAAAATAAACAAATATGGTATCGATACCAAGTCTGTATCAGACTATTATTTTATACAGTTTATTTTCACAAATAACTGTGTTTTTTCTTTTCTATTTATATATTTCTCAGGGAATTAAGTTTTGGTTTAGGAGCAAAAACAAAATTATTAAAAAATTAAAAAAACAATTAATAATTGTATGTAATAGAGATATAAACGAGAATTAATTTTAACCGAATAATTAACTGAACTGTCCCAATTATTAGGGTAAGTTTAAAATAAACAAAAATAAACAAATACGGTAATGTCAATACCAGGTCTGTATCAGACTGATATTATTTTATACAGTATATTTTCACAAATAACTGTGTTTTTTAATTTTCTATTTATATATTTTTCAGGGAATTATGTATTGGATTTGGGAGCAAAAGAAATTTACAAAAAATTAAAAAAACAATTAACAATTGTATGTAATAAATTGTATTATTGGTTTTATTATGTTAATATTGTTCAATTGTTGTATGTAAATACTGGCCCTGTATTTACCTTCAAAAATAATAATAATTATAATGTTTGATATCAGCCCATATTTGTAAATGGTAAATATTTTCTGTTGAAATAGCAACTATAAATAATTGTAACTGAACAATGAACTGAACTGCCCCAATTATTAGGTTCAGTCTAAAATAAACCTTTACCATTTATATATAATATCTATTTTCAATTGGCTATTGATTGAAATGAGTTATGCTGATTCATCATATTGGTTTCAAATAAATACGGTGCCAGTCCAAAAATAAATAGTCTCCCTACTTACCCCTCAGGGGTCTTCCTCTTATAATGAATGGCATTCTGTCACCTGGCTTTCCCCTGAGGCCTCATAGTGCCGTCGCTCTGCCTTCTTCACTCTCCAGCTACCCCAGAGGAAATGAGTGGTCAGAGCCGTGCTGGAAGGTTACCAGTGATTGGATTACCTGTGCCTGTATGGGGGATAACCGGTTGGGCGTAATCCTTCCATTATAATCCCTGCTTCACTGTGTGTGCTGCACAGGGAAAAAAAGTGAGGCAGACACAGTTGCATCACAAAATGGGATGATATATGTAGCCTTTGCATTGAGTAAATGTTATGTATGAGGACACAGAAATTAGTATTAATTTGTGTGTTGCATGAAAACAGTGGGTGCACTATTCCATATCTAATCTTATTTTAAAAAAAAATACTCTACGCAATTACTTATCCAAAAGTAAAAATTGCAGTGCAACGCAGTATGTTATGTAATATTTCACTATCCCCGTTTTTGTGTCAGCAGTAAAATAAATTTAATTATTATCAGGTTTTCACATTTTGCATGTATTTTACATTGCATTATCCATGATAATATAAGTACTCAGTAAGTTAATAAAGTATTAAAATGTAACGTTTTTAATATAGGTATATATAATATAATAATATTTATTTTTTCAAATTCACTTTCGGTTTGGAACGGAAGTTACATGTGCCTCTTTGAATTGTGTCCGTGCGGAACCAAGCTAGCAACACAAACACATCCAAGATGGAGACCGCAAACGCTGGACATATGATGAGCTTAGCGGCTCTACAGAGACAAGACCCCTACATTAACAAATTACTCGACGTTACCGGCCAGGTGGCCCTCTACAATTTCAACTCCAAAGCAAACGAATGGGTAAGTTTGTCAAAAACAAATATATAATACCCCAATCGCTATTGTGTATCGAAAAAGTGTTGTGCTGTGTTAGCATGGCTACAATAGCTTTGGTGAAAAACAACCTTTAAACTGTGACAAGTTAATTCAACTTTAACTGTAAAAAGACTGTTCGGTGGACATACAATGTTGATTTAAATCCTTATAATATTGAGAATATCGTAACATTAGGGACTTACCTTATGGAAGTCGTGTGTGGCTAAGGGGGTGTTTTATTAAGAGGGTAATTAATTCATTAATTCTCTACCGTTTACCCTCACGAGGGTCACTCGAGTGGGTGCTGGAGCCTATCCCAGCTGTCTTCGTGATTGGCTGGTCGCCAGCCACAGGGCACATATAGACAAACAACCATTCACACTCACATTCATACCTATGGACAATTTGGAGTCGACAATTGACCTAGCATGTTTTTGGAATGTGGGAGGAAACCGGAGTAAACCCACGCATGCAAACTCCACACAGAGGGTGGAATCGAACTCAAGTCTCCTAGCTGTGAGACCTGCGCACTAACCGCTCGACTTGCATCTTATTAGCACTGTGTTCCAATTCATGGTATATACATACTGTATGTACAGTATATATACAACCATGTGTGAAAGATTATATTACCTACAAAGCGATCTAAGTCACACCTGAAATCCCAGTGCTACCTTCATCCGCTGGGGCAGTGCCCCACAACCTATTTCAAACTTTTTGAAAACCAATTAACTAATGAACGAGGGACGACTGTCCAATAAATTGAGTTATAAATAAATTCCATACAGTATGTCATAGCTAATGACTTTTGACACATGACACTTAAGACTATTATTGATTATTATATAAGACTATTATTATTACTATTACAGGAGAAGACTGAAGTTGAGGGCACCCTGTTTGTCTATACAAGGTAAGTAGGTAATTGTGTATTTGTTTAAAATAGTGTTGGGGCATATGGATCTTAGCATATATAATAATAATAATAATACTTTTGGGATGTATCACAATATAAAATGTAAATTCAGCAGAGTCTTGTATAAAAAGCTACAACCCTTAAAGGGATAGTATGGATTTTTTTTTACATGAATTTATATGACTCTATACCGGAATATTAAAAAATATGCTTTCCTGGGCTTACTGTATTGACCCCGAATACATGACTGCTAAATAACACACCATGGGGGCAAAAGAAAGTTGTGAGCACCAGCAATGTTTTTGATAAAGTAAGCAAGAAACAAGATGAAATTCAAGAAATAACTCTTTGCAAAGTACAAAAATGGCGTCAACATGGCCGATCTCACCAGGATTGTACAGTAATACTGCATCAAAAATAATGCTAATGTTGATCTCGAACCTCCTTGAGTCTTCAAAAAAGTTCATTTATGATTAGATTTACATTGTTTTTGTTTTTGTACAAGTCAGTTTTAGACACTCTGGTAAAAACTGAGGTAATGCTGTACGTTTAAGATGGTATTTATTTCATAGAAGATCGTCTTATATTTATACATTTCTACATTGACAGCTGCACAAGACTAATTCATGAGTTGACTCCATATTAGTATGCATATTCCGGTGTTTTCAATATTTCGGTTATAGGGATTGTTGGGACTCTAAACCGCTAAATACTGTATTTGACCAACCAAGGTCCGCTTCCCCTTACCATGGCTTCACTATCATGAACCGCCTGAGCACAGAGAACCTGGTGGAGCCCATCAACAAAGACTTGGAGTTCCAGCTACAGGACCCGTTCCTACTCTACAAGAATGGCAACAGTGAGTACAATGCAGCAATTGCTATAGCAATAGCAAATACTAGCGTTATTTAAGTAAGAACTTAAGTGATTTTACCAACAAATGTTATCATCATGATTATATTTCCCCAAACAAGTGTACCTTTAGTTGTACCAGGTATTAAAATGTCTCAATACACTGTTCAGCAGGAGTGGGCAAACTACGACCCGGGGGCCACATGCGGCCCACCAAACATACAAACTGGCAACATGACATGCAAGTCGGATGTCTTATTTAGCAAAAAAAAAAGTGGCGGTACAATGTACAAAGGAACAATGCAACAGTAATTGGCTTGTTTTATTGTCATATACATCTTTATGAAAAATTATCGTAACTAAAAATGCAAAAAGGCAGCTTACGTGTGTAATGGGGCAATGTGAATGTATATATATAAGTTTAATCGTGGTATGTATGATTATGTCGACTGTGTGCATTAAGCCACTCAACCACTAGCTGTTTTTCATATATATATTTTTTTAACTAACAAAGTTGATCTCACGGGGGTTCGAATAACAACAACAACATAGTTTTGTCCATCTCTTCCTGGAGGAAGAAAAAGAGAATATGTCCAAGTTTTAAATTCCAGTAATGTATTTAATGTGTTTTAATGAGTATTTTTTGTTTTGTTTTGTTTTATTTAGTTAGAAAAAAAACTGTAAAATTTAATGACATAGTTTGATGTGGTCTGATGTTTAAAGTGGCATGAGAACATACAGCTGATAGTATAACACTTTTACAGATAAAATTAGACAATAATTCCAGTAATGTATTTAATGTGTTTTAATTAGTATTTTCTGTTTTGTTTTGTTGTATTTAGTAAAAAACAAAACAAAACTGTAAAATTATATTACATAATTTGATGTGGTTTGATGTTTAAAGTGACATGAGAACATATGTACAGCTGATAGTATAACACTTTTACAGATAAAATTAGACAATAATTCCAGTAATGTATTTAATGTGTTTTAATGAGTGTTTTTTGTTTTATTTAGTAAAAAAAACAACAAAACTGTAAAATTTAATGACATAGTTTGATGTGGTTTGATAGTGGCATGAGAACATACAGCTGATATAGCATAACATATTTACAGATAAAATTAGACAATAATTCCATTAATGTATTTTAATGAGTATTTTTTGTTTTGTTTTATTTAGTAAGAAAAATAAACAACAAAACTGTAAAATTTAATTACATAATTTGATGTGGTTTGATGTTTAAAGTGACATGAGAACATACAACTGATAGTATAACACTTTTACAGATAAAATTAGACAATAACTCAAGGAAAATTATAAGCATAAAATAGTGTGTGTGTGTGTGCTGTACACTATTGAAACTGTCACTGGTCCTCTGCAGTGTTGCTAAGCAACAAAAGAACTCCAAGGTTTCAGAAGACATCTTCATCCCTATACACGTCAACCGTTGTATAAAGCATCATACAAAGTTCATAAAATAATAATAAAAGAGAGAACATCATACCTTTGAATAGGCCGATTAAACACCTTCCCAGTGTTCTTAGGAACATTTCTTCTGGAACTCCTTAGGAGACATTAGCGCTCATGATTTGGTGGCTTTTCGTCTGCATCTTCGTGTAAAAATGTAGTTTTTGAGTCATAATGTTTAGTCAAGAAAAAAAAGGAGTCCTCAGAGCTTCAGGAAGTAGTTGACTGAGGTCCCGCCGAGGCAGTCCATCACAAGTCTGAACAGGAGTTTCATGAAGGCAACACATAAAGAATTGGAGTACTTCCCCATTTGTTTGCTTATGAGGCAAAAGAGCGTGGCCAGGGTCAGAGTCAGCGTCGAGTGCTCACCTGTTGGACTTTGATTGTTCTTCCGCCTGGTCGGGTTAGAAGACATGATGTCACTTTTTTTTTTTGATTAGGCTTCTCTTCCAGCGTCACTCCAAAGTAACCATTTTAAACCTCCAAAAGTTGTAAAAAAAAGCTTAATTGATTCCAATTCTATATCAAATTCGTCCAAATGAGCTTGAATGCACCACTTAAGGTCGATGAGTGAAATTGTAGAGGCGGAGAAAGCTGTTTTTACGTAAAAACATACACACACACATGTACTCCTGCCTGTTTACACCGCCCAGTATTCCCAACAGATGCAGGAGATGTTGTCGGGAACGCCTTGGTTGCTACGTAACCTCGGGTTCTTGAGGGACAAAATGAACCACAGGTGAACGCATATTGACGTGGATATATATATATATATATATATATATATATATATATATATATACATATATACATATACACACACAACACCTCATTACTACACATGTCTGAAAAGGAGCAAGAAGAAGTAAAGTATATATACACGTATATGCTATACTTTGCTTCTTCCTGCTCCTTTTCAAGTGGAATAATGAGGTGTTGTGTGTGTGTATGTATGTGTATATATATATATTTATATATATATATATATATATATATATATATATATATATATATATATATACATACATATACATACACACAACACCTCATTACTACACATGTCTGAAAAGGAGCAGGAAGAAGTAAAGTATATATATATATATATATATACATATACATACACACACACACAACACCTCATTACTACACATGTCTGAAAAGGAGCTGGAAGAAGCAAAGTATAGCAAAAAGTATAATTCAACCTAGGTAGTATTGACCCCCAATTTAGTCAACTCAATGCAGCCCGCGAGTCTTTCCATGTATACATAATGTGTACTTTTTTCATGAGGTACATCGATCTGTATTTGTTATTCCACTTTTTGCAGTGGGCATCTACAGTATTTGGTTCTACGACAAGAGGGACTGCCATCGCATCGCTCAGCTGATGGTCCAGTAAGTTCCATGTTTTGATGATTTGGTCATTTTGTCGCTAATCACGAGTCGTGTGTGTTAATTCACCCAACCTTGTTGCCAATTCCCACCAGGATTGTAAAGCTTGAAGCCGACCACGCACAAAGACAATCCCCGGAGAAGGCGGAGCCCAGGCGGGCCAACGGCGTGGCAGAACAGCGGCCGACGGACATACTGGAGCTGCTTAGCAAAGCAAAGGAGGAATACCAGAGGGTGAGAAAACACGTTGGTGTTAATGTTGGGGGGGGTGGGGGGGATTCATTAACAATGGTAGTTTTTTTACCCTTTGTACTCTGATTTTTTTTTTAGTTTTATTTAAGTTTTTTCCAAAAAAAAAATTAATCAAGTTTCTGATTCAGGCGCAGTCAGGTGACGCTGACACGTCCACAGAGCCGAACCCGACAGCAGCTTTAGACCACACCCACATCTCCCAGGAGTCTGATAAGGTACAAAGAATTTTTTCTCCAATGAAGTAAAACGCAATAAGATACTACAAATCAAAACTAAAATGTACTGAGTTCAATTTTCAGTCTTATCTTTAAGCTGGGCTGCACGGTGGACGTGTGGTTAGCGCGCAGGCCTCACGGCTAGGAGACCCAGGTTCAATTCCACCCGCGGCTATCTCTGTGTGGAGTTTGCATGTTCTCCCCGTGCATGCGTGGGTTTTTCTCCGGGTACTCCGGTTTCCTCCCACATTCCAAAAACATGCTAGGTTAATTAGCGACTCCAAATTGTCCATAGGTATGAATGTGAGTGTGAATGGTTGTTTGACTATATGTGCCCTGTGATTGGCTGGCCAGTCCACGGTGTACCCCGTCTGTGAGGAAAAGCGGTAGAAAATGAATGGATGAATCTTTAAGCTGTAAATCCAAGGAAATACAGCTGGAATAGGTGCAGATTTTGGAAGATCTAGAAAGCTAGAAACACCGCTAATAGTGCGGGGAATAGCGGCAATGTAAAAAAAAAACTGCTGGGATAATATATCTATCTAAGAACCTAAAGGTACCACTTGAGATTTAAAAAAAAGTAATGCACAATTATTTGATTGGCATTTCCGCCATCTTGTTTTTTTCTGCCCATCAGAAGACTCACACAATAGTGAAGCAGATCACAATTGAGGAGCTTTTCGGCTCATCCATCCCCAAGGACCCTTCTCTGCCTGCCATGCCGACACAAAATCCCACCCCTGCTTCCGGCGACCCCTCGGCTACATACCCACAGAACCAGACCTACCCCCCTCCACCCCACCAGAACCCTCTTCGTCCTCCCTGCGTCACCGCCCAGGATCCTGGGTCAAAGCAGGTCCACCAAGGCCACGGCCTGCTCCCAACCCCTTATGCAATACACACTAAACCTGTTTTCCAACCGGTGGTCCCCAGACCAGACCCCCAGCCTCTGTGCCCCGTCTCGCCTCTCATGATGCCTCCAGGCGGCCAGGAGGCCCGAACTGCTCCAGCTGGGCCCACAGCTCCTCGGGCTTATATGGAACAAGAGATACTCAACTCGCTCAAACCGTCGGTCCAGTCAATCAATGCGGAAATCCACAAGCCTGTCCTGGCGCCCAATTTCCTGCCAAGCACCCTGGTGCCGCCCCACAGCTTCCAAGAACCCGTGCCAGTCCTCCGGCTCACACAGGACAGGGACAGTTTGTCCAAGGCCCCGAACCTGATCAAATCTATTTCAGTGAGTTCTTGTTCTCTTTCTACTACTTTTGTTGATTTAGTTTTATTTAAGTTTTATTTTTAGAGCAATGATAAAAATCATACCATCCACAGGCTGTCCCGATGAGCCCCGGTCTCGCCATTCCAAGGCCGGACTCCTCGGTGCTCCTGTCCCCTAGCGCCTTCCAGCAGTCCCTCGGCAAGACGACGACGGCGGCTGTAGCGGCTGTCCCTCCACCCCCTTCCGAAATCCCGACCACCTCGGTGGTGGCTTTTGAGCCTCCACAACAACCCTGCAGTAAAGCCCAGCTGCAAGACACGCTAATACAACTCATTAAGGTATTCTAAATATAGAAATACTCTATACTGTGTATGACCAGTGCCCCCTTTTTGTTTTGAGTTTGTTTGTAATAATGTTGAATGTTTTGTTTAAAAATTTTTTTTAAAATAAGTATAAAAAAATATATAAATATATGTATATGTATATATATATATATATATATACTTTATTTAAAAAAAATATATATATAAAAAAGTATCTATATATAAAGTTTGTAAAAAAAAGAAAAATAAAGTATATTAAAAATTATATATATATATATATATAATTTTTTATAGTTTTTTAATTAACCAAAAAAGTTAAGTATAAAGTATATATATATATATATTATATACTTTATTTTTTCCTAATATTTTTTTATATTATATATATATACTTTATTTTAAAAAAATGAAATATATATATATATATATATATATAAGTATCTTTTTATATAAAGTTTGGAAAAAATGAAAAATAAAGTATATTAAAAAATTTATATATATATAATATATATATAGTTTTTTTAATTAACCCAAAAAATAAAGTATAAAGTATATATATATATTATATATATTATTTTTATATACTTTTTCAAATTGTTTCAAATAAACTTTTATATATATTTTTTTTCTAATTTTTTTGAATATATATATATATATATATATATATATATATATATATATATATATATATATATATATATATATATATACATATATATATATATACTGAATTCTGTGTAAATATTAGGGGGCTATTGTGTCAGTCAAGGATTTTTTTAATAATATTTTTATACATACAAGGTAGTATAATTCTTTGAATTATTCCCAGCACTCAAAATTATGTCCATATGAAAAAAACTTTTTTTTTTCCATCACTTATATCCCCTTGTTACCATCACAAAGAAGCCAAAGAAAAAGCAAAACACAATGATTCTAGTGTTTTTCGAGATTTCTTCATTTTCCTAAGTTTCCTAATGTTAGCAAATCTCCTAACTAAAATCGTCTTCCTCCCCGTCCAGAATGACGCGGCCTTCCTGGGAGCCATTCATGACGCTTACCTCCAGACTGTGTCCAAGGACTTCAGCGGCATGAAGCTATGATCCTCCTCAGCGGGAGACGAGGACATCCCTCTTACTATTGCACCTCCCAATTTAACTTCCTGAACTTTGCCGTCTTCAGGACTACTGCAGGAGAAAAGGAAAATGATGACACTTTTCTAATGTGGCCTTTACTTTCGTATTCTATATATTCAAACTGAGCGCCACCTACAACGCACTCGCCCTTTGACCTTGAAGCTTATTTTTAGACCCCTATAAAAATGACTCCTCCCTCAAAGAAATGTACAGTGGAACCTCGGTTAGTACACCGAGGAATGGAATGGATTCCACTATATATTTTGTGTTAAGTACACAGACATAGTTTTGTCTTGATGTTTAAATATGTACATATGTTTTTCTGTACTATGGTTATTTGGGGATGAGATACATACTTTAAAAAATCAACTCAGTTTTTACCATCGCCATTCTAGAAGTATAAACTAACACCTTGTTCATGTCCATGTTTGGATTTTTTTTTTCAGTAAGTGTTACTGAAAACGGGGAATTAAATTTGTAAACATTTGATAAGGAACAATGGTAATAATTGGCTTGTTTTATTGTCACATACATCTTAATGAAAGCCCAATGCCATGAAGATTATAACTAAAAATGCAAAAAGGCAGCTTATGAATGTGTGTATATATATATATATATATATATATATATATATATATATGTGTGTTTCATTGTGGTATGTATGATTATGTCGACTGTGTGCATTAAGCCACTTAACTTTTTTTTTTTTAACTAACAAAGTTCATCTCACGGGGGTTCGAATAACAACATATTTTTGTCCGTCTCTTCCTGGAGGAATAAAAAAAGGGAATTAGTTCAAGTTTTAAATTCCAGCAATGTATTTAATGTGTTTTAATGTCTTTTTTTTGTTAAAGGCCACTTGTATTATTATTGTGTTCATCATTCCAAAAGAAACAAATATTTTCCTAATACTGATGTTTTCATGTGTAAAACTGCTTTATCCTTGGTTTTTGTTTTGTTATTAAAAGGATTGGAAACAAAGATGGTCACTCATTAACAAGCACCAGCAGAACCAATGTTGTAACAGTTATAAATCACACATGTTCATGCAAATGGAAGGGTTAAAAAAAATACCCGGATGTGTTCTTACCTAATATTTACTAGCCATTAATCCCATTATGTTGTATTAGATCGATGTAAATATCTGTGCTGGTAAAATGTCCCCATAGTTAAAAAGAGTGGTGCAGTATTAGTGAACGCTCACTAGATGTCGCCAAAAGCTTGCAGCTTTTCTGCTGAAGTGACGGAGCTGGTGATCTCAGGCAGTTATGCATGTAATAAAAATCTAATTACCAGAATTTTCTTTTGTAAGAGATATATAAGTATGTATTTATTATATATCTTGTGTTCATTTTAGACCCTAAAACCCCTAAAATGTGCTTTTAATGGATTTTACGGCATCACACTGTATAGTGGACTTAAGATGTGTGGGCGTGCACAATGCAGCTTTGCTTTGAGTACACTCCTTTACCATTGGTCCTGCAAAGTGCGTGACACTTTGCCATAAGCATGCGCTCCTTTTAGAGCTAGATTAGCCATATTCACGGGGATTTGCGTGCAAACACGCCCCCCCCCCCCCTTACCGCCCCTAAAATCCCCTCCCATCTCTTCTAGCTTCAACGCCGCTATCTCCTTTTTAACCCCTGCAGTCGATCATTCATTGCGCACACAGACTCATCCTTTTTTTTAAAGGGTTTGTGTGTTAACTCTTACTAATCTGAAGCCAACATGGAGGACTACCACAAACCAGACCAGCAGACCGTGCAGGCGCTCAGGAACCTCGCCAACCGGCTGCGGATCCACTCCATCAAGGCGACCACTGCTGCGGGCAGCGGGTAAGAGGAGCACCTTGACATGTCGGGTTCAGATAAAATCATGCATAATTATTATATATTATAAAATATCATCCAAAGTCACTGTATGTTAAAACATATAACATATAAATAAGAGATGACAGGTGCAGAAAATCGCTTATTAATGTCGTAAAATCTATATTCGGTAAACATACTTGAATTGCAAGCAATGGAGGAAGAAATGGTTCTCAACAATTAAATATTGTTTAAATAGTTCAATAATTCCGTTTAATTAAATACATATTTAATATAAATTAAATAATCATATCATAATCACGTAAGTCAGATGAATGGAAGTCATTTCAACATACATTTTTTTACATAGGGTCGTTGGTTTTTCATATTTATCTGCATTTAAAGTAAGAATTATTTGAATTAAACCCAGGATAATAAACTATACCGCATCTCTAAGCTTGTGGAGCCGCTTTCGTGTTACATAAGGAGTAGAAATATGGTCCGGTTCCGTGCACGAAACGGAAGGTGTCGTGGGAAATGATCCCGAATGGAGCTCCGCTGTACGCTTGTTCTGGTTGAAGCAGCCCGTGCACGCACGTGTCAATATTCGGCATTCAATGTAAGCAAGTGCATCCGGTTTGACGTTCAAAGTAAAACGACCACAAAAAAAACCTACACTGTATAGTCGCAATTTGAGAGAGTTTGCTAGCATATTTGTTTGAAAATGCTCTTCTAGACAAAAGATGGCGATGCCTTTTCTTTGTATGTGACGTCGACAGTCACACATACAAAGTGTATGATATTTGTACTATTGTGTACTATTTCCGCTACAGTACTGCTTTTGTCTGTTTAGCCATTAAGTGTAAGTTTTCAAAATATTAATTGTGCAATTAATAAATAAATACACTATACGCCAGGGGTGTCTTTTTCCCACTGAGGTACGGATACTAAAAAATCAAAGTATGCTTTGATAAATATATTTTTAAATTTGGAAAAGGGCTTTAAAAATGTTTAAAGCTAATGTGTGTGTGTATTTATTATTTATTTAAGACAAAACTTTTATTATTTTGTGTCAACATTTCAGCCTTTTTGTCCCATTGTTTAATTTCTACAGGAGGGCTATCAATTAAAATATTTAATCTCAATTAATCGCATTTGTCTATACTTAACTCAGAATTAATCGCATTTAATCACATATAGAAAAAACATTATAATAAGTAGGGGAAATCTCTTTGATTCCATATGCAAGTACAACAATAACATAATAATAATAATAAAGGGGATATCAATTTTGGAAATAGATTATTTTTAAAAACTCATAATATACAAGATAATATATAATAATATATATATATATTATTTTATTAATTTTTATTATGTATATTATTTATAAATATAAATTACATTTATATATTTATTTTTATTATTATATAATTTTTTATATTTTATTATAGATTTTATCTGTATGGAGTTTGCATGTTCTCCCCGTGCATGCGTGGGTTTTCTCCGGGTACTCCGGTTTCCTCCCACATTCCAAAAACATGCTAGGTTAATTAGCGACTCCAAATTGTCCATAGGTATGAATGTGAGTGTGAATGGTTGTTTGTCTATATGTGCCCTGTGATTGGCTGGCCACCAGTCCAGGGTGTACCCCGCCTCTCGCCCAAAGACAGCTGGGATAGGCTCCAGAAGACCATAGTGAGGATAAACAGCATAGGAAATGGATGGATGGAGACTGGTTAGCTATGACAATAAAAACATGCACAACCCAGACAGTCTCGCTCATTAACTCGTGGCGTGAATTAACCCAAAATTAACCCTAGAAATACAGTAAATCTCAAGTGTTTGGCTGCATACGTGTGCTTCAACTCTTGTTTTTTTGGACATGCAGTGGCTAATTAGTTGTATCTTGTTGTCCCTTGTGCTTCAGTCACCCCACATCATGTTGCAGCGTGGCAGAGATCATGTCTGTGCTCTTCTTCCATACCATGAAGTACCGCCCTGAAGACCCACGTAACCCCAACAATGACCGCTTTGTCCTTTCCAAGGTATCGGTTAAAAATCGTTTTTTTTTGCTAATAGTTATTTGCTGTTGTAGACCAGAGAACCAGCGACTAAATAACGATTAATGATTAACTGAAGAGAAGTGTTAATTAGAGAATTTACACTTCAGGGTCACGCCGCCCCTGTGCTGTATGCCGTGTGGGCAGAGACGGGCTACCTAAAGGAGAATGAGCTACTCAACCTGCGTAAGGTCGACTCCATCCTGGAGGGACACCCAGTCCCGGTGAGGAACATGTTGAAAGTTCTATTACTACGTATATTATTCCGATGTTTGACATTCCTGGGTAGGGAAGTAAAATCCCAAAGAAAAACGTCTGTTGTTTTGATTCAACAGAAGCAGCAGTTTGTGGATGTGGCTACTGGTTCTTTGGGACAAGGCTTGGGAGCTGCTTGCGGAATGGCCTACACCGGGAAGTACTTTGACGAGGCCAGGTAACACATGGTTCACATGGTCACATGACATACCTTTTAATTGGATTATATCTGCTCAAGGAATGAAAATAAAAATTACGAAGCAACTGAAATAGGCTGTTCATCAGACTTTTCAGAAAGGGATGAAAATATTTTTCTCCAAATACAATAACATCTGCCTAAGCACAAGTAAACAGAGAAGCAGAGCTTGGGTGCTTCCTAACTATGAACCATATAAGGAAGTCTGTCCCTCTGTGACATCACAAAGGGACAATTTAACCACGCCTTTTGAAACAGAGCGTTTTCAGCCATCCCAAACTTCTTCCAGGACTCACTTCCAAATGCACGAACCTCATTATCTGAAACTCTGGCATCATTTAACACAAGAATACAACATTCTAAATACATTTATAGGTCAGAAAAGTGGAAAAAAATTAAAAATAAAAATTGTAAGTTGTTGCTACTGAAAGTGAGTCAATACACAGACATTATTACTAGGTGTGCTTCCGAATAGAAATGTCTGGAGAACTAAACCTTAACGTTCAGCTTGATAAACCGCAGACCATAGCTTTAAAAAAAATATATAAAAAATAGGACGCCCCCCCCAAAAAAAATGGAAATGAATTTTTCAATAAGGGATGAAAATATTTTTCTCTTGAGGGTAAATCACAAAATACAATAACATCTGCCTGAGCAGAAGTAAACAGAGAAGCAGAGCTTGCTCTAACTATGAACCATATAAGGAAGTCCCTCCCTCTGTGACATCACAAAGGGACAGTTTAACCACGCCTTTAACATTCTAACTACACTTATAGGTAAAAGGCCCCTTTAAGATGCAAATAAAAATTGTAAGTTGTTGCGACTGAAAACACAGAAGCAGAGCAGGTGCTTCCTAACTATGAACCATATAAGGAAGTCAGTCCCTCTGTGACATCACAAAGGGGCAGCTTAACCACGCCTTTTGAAACAGAGCGTTTTGAATCATCACAAACTTCTTTCAGGACTCACTTCCAAATGCATGAACCTCATTATCTAAAACTCGAGACGATGCTAATACCATGCTTGTATATGCTAGTCGGCAAGACATATTTATCTTCCTACTCATGCTGCTAGCTGTTAGCTGCTATTTAGACAATAAAGGCCGTGTGTTGACTTATTTTCAGTGTATAGTCAACCTATAGTATACTGCTATATGAGCTCTACTCTAAAGCATAAAGGTAATTGAGTGTTTTTTGTGTTGGTGTAACATCATCATGATCATGGTGATGGGGGGGTGGGGGGGCGACGCCATATTGTAACTCTCTCTGCCTGCTGTGAGCATACTCACTTGCTTCTGCTCTAATAACCACACATGCAAGAGCACTCCCTCCACGCCCCATCTCGCCATCGCTTCACTCCACAACACCTCCTCCCAAAAATGGTAACCCCCCCCCCCCCCCGCCCCCCCACCTTGCTTTTGGTGTGTCTCCTGCATTACTGTCTGCTCTACTGTGCATGCGTGCATGCATGCATGCACAAAGCCATATAGGTTTTCCCTTTTGCGATGCTGCGGTGTGCAGCTGTCACGCTAACGCGATGCAACACAAAAGCTCCCGATGTCCCCGAAATGGGCCGCGACTGTTCATATCGTATTGTACGACTTTAAATATCACGAAGAATAATAACCTTCGTATGAAGACATGATCGTTACCATGACGACACAGCATCACCGAGTTGCCCTTTTGTGAGAACAAAGGATGGCGTTTGGTCACTTGATTCAAAATGGATGCCGTCCGCCTTGTGATAAGGCTGTAGAACCATGTGATTTCTCTCAGCCAATCAGCACAGAAAGGTAAAATGACATTAAAAAAATCATCATTGTGTCAATATTTTAGCCTTTTTGTCAAATTATTTAATTTCTACAATAGGGCTGTCAGTTAAAATATTTAATCTCAATTAATAGCATTTGTCTATACTTAACTCAGAATTAATCACATTTAATCACATACAGAAAAAAACATAATAAGTAGGGGAAATCTCTTTGATTCAATATGCAAGTACAACAATAACATAATAATAATAAAAGGATAGCAATTTTGGAAACAGATTATTTTAAAAAACTCATAATATACAAGATAATAATATAATTTATAATAATAATAATAATAATATATAATAATGATATAATAATATAATATATTAATAATATAATATATTAAAAATGACATCAAAAATCATAATTAAAAATATAATTACTTGTTATAAATGAAATAAAATAAAAATAAATATTTTTCTCCCAGCTGTGTAGACTTAGAATAAACCTAGAAAAAAACATTATAAGTTGGGGAAATCTCTGATTCCATATGCAAGTACAACAATAACATAATAATAATAAAGGGATAGCAATTTTAGAAACAGATTTTTTTAAACTCATAATATACATGAGAATATAATTTATAATAATAATAATATATATATAATAATATAATATATTAATAATATATTAAAAATGACATCAAAAATCATAATTAAAATTTGAATTACTTGTTATAAATTATATAAAATAAAGATAAATATTTTTAGACCTATAATACATTCTTTATATTAAGTTTTACAGTTATATCTATACAATTACAATAATTCTAATGTATTCCATAAACATAATCATGTTTTAGATTTCTGAATATTCCATTCCAGCTGCAGGAAATGTGTCTCAAAATCGTCTCAAAGTCAGGGTGTGGTTCATGTGAAAAAAAACAAAACATACGCATGAATGAATGTGTCAAACGCAGCAAGGCCGAGGTAGCTGATGCCTCAATAATCTGCCATAATGAATGTAGAAATGTCACATTATTGACTGACGCGCACAATGACAGCAGATGTGCATCGGTGCATATCTTTATTGAAATATTATTTTTATTATAAAATATTTTTTGAATGTAACATGTTGGTTATTAAAGCGTCAATACATTGAGAGCTTAAAGTGCCCGGTGCCATGGCAACCCCTGATCACACTACTTTAGTTTTTGTGATGACTGCACATTAGCTTAAATATAAATAAGTGTGAGTATTAATAATGTAAATGTAACATCACCATACATGCGTTACAGTTATGGTGGAAACCCAGTCGGTTGTTCCTTACTGTTGCTTTAACTGTCCATTGTCTCGGTACTTCTCTTTGCTTTCCGTTTTGTTGTTTCTTTGCGTGTGAGGCTGGAATGCGCCGTGTCTCGGCCTATCTTTCCATTTTAACCACAACGCTTCTATTTGACCGGAAAGCTGTCAGGAATTGTTAGGCGACGGCGGATAGCTAACGACGAAGACAAGGCTTTGGGTGGGGTGAGGTGGGGCGGGGCGGGGCGATGTGTGCGATCTGAGCATGATGTGTTCAGGAGGAAAAGGTTACCGATTGCTGTTGGAGTGCAACTAGGATTGATTGAAGAAATTCAATTTAAATAAAAAAATTCAAATTCATATTTTCCTGTTTATTCCAACACACATGCAGGGTCGGTTCTAGCCTTGCACATATTGGGGGGGGCAGTCAGAAATCTTAAGGCGGCTTTATGCATACTAGGCTTGCTCGATATTTTGGTTATATACCAGTATAGATTCTTCCAAATTATAAGAAAATGACTTATATCGGTATAAATGATAAACGTAAACAAGATGATTATTGATACATAAGATGAATAAAATGCTGCCATTGTGACATTTGTATGGGGAAGTATTTACGCGGCGGACCACTCACTCGCAGCACAAAACTAACTAAACAGGTTGAAATGGCACCGAACACCGCTGAAGGTAGGCGCCACGTCTAGCGTAGTTTAGCATGCTAGTGTGGCTGCGTGCTGGATGAGTATATTTTCACCGCTTTAAGCCATTTATTTAGGGCGGTTTAGTTACCCCCCGCCTCACTGTAGAGCCGGGCCCCGCACGCACGCATTATTAAGCAATTTTTATGATGTTCGGGGTGTGGCTGAACGTTGAGAATTGAAGTTATGAAACACGAGACCCGGAGGCGTGCTTGCTCTGGTGCGCATATGTGTTAAATACTCTGAA
This sequence comes from Doryrhamphus excisus, assembly GCF_030265055.1. Taxonomy (NCBI): domain Eukaryota; kingdom Metazoa; phylum Chordata; class Actinopteri; order Syngnathiformes; family Syngnathidae; genus Doryrhamphus; species Doryrhamphus excisus. The sequence goes on along the minus strand of NC_080475.1, from coordinate 13,356,427 downwards.
TAATTATATTAAAATAAATTAAATTAAAATAAATTAATACTTCGGTATGTGACAAAAAATTAAATTAAATTAAAATTACTTAAATTAAATTAAATTAAAATTACCTAAATTAAATTAAAATTACCTAAATTAAATTAAAATTACTTAAATTAAATTAAAATTACTTAAATTGAAATTAATAAAATATTTTTAAAATAACAATAAAAAAATTATATTAGGAAAGCAGGAAGTGAACAAATGTAACAGTTACTGATTGTAAAAGTACCAGATGGAGGGGTAGGATTTAATAAGCTTTGCTTCTTCCTACTCCTTTTGGATATGTGGAACTGTGAGCTGATTATGTGATGCATTCAATTGTCATCTGATGCATGTTCAAATGAAATAAAACCATTACCATTACCATTTTTGACAGTCCCAAAAAAAAGTGTCATTTATTTCAACATACAGTCATTCTTAATAAGTAGATATGATGCAAATTTAGCGAATTTTCATATGTTGTCCAAGTCTCATGCACACAGCAAAGCAATATTTGTATACAGTTTTGTAAATGACCCCCTAAAAATCAAGTTAATTCCCGTTCAATTGTGTGTGTGTTTGTTTGTTTGTGTAGCTACCGCGTGTTCTGCCTGCTCGGTGACGGCGAGATGTCCGAGGGTTCCGTATGGGAAGCCATGGCCTTCGCCTCCTACTACCAGCTGGACAACCTGGTGGCCATTTTGGACATCAACCGACTGGGTCAGAGTGACCCGGCGCCCCTGCAGCACCACGTGGAGAAGTACCAACGACGCTGTGAAGCCTTCGGGTGAGCTCTCCTGTCATATAGAGGATCTTTGGATAAGGGTCACATAGTACATAGTATCTGTAGTATATATATTCAAGATGTATTGCTTCTAACAGGTGGCATGCAGTCATTGTGGACGGGCACAGTGTGGAAGAGCTGTGTAAGGTCCTGAATCAACCTCGCCATCAGCCGCTCGCCATTATTGCTAAGACCATTAAGGGCAAGGGCATCCAAGGTAACATTACTTCCATACATACAGTTTTATTTGAATGTAATATATAATAACAGGAAATATTCAATGTGTAAATCTGACAAAGTAATCCAGGGACCGTAATCCTTAAGAATGTCTCATGTATACACAGCAATGGCCTATTGCACTAATGTGCTGGGATTATTAAAGTATTGTTCTGAAGGGGTTTTGGGGTGGGGGGTAGCTTGTGATAACAAGACAGTGTTTGCATAGCGTTGACTGTTAAGGTCTAAGTCTGGGGTCCAACATGATGATTCTAACCTATGACCGTTCCTGCTGTTTTTGTTACACATGAATGAGCTAGCAGTCGTTGCCGGCGATGCGTTTCTAATATTTTGCTGACTTTAGTTATTGAACACGCTCCAATTAACACATCGATTCAATTAAGTGTCTCCTGTAGATGCCGGTGCATGGTCTTCAAAAGTAAATAACCGCCGGTTTTTGTTAACTGCTGCCCAAGATGGAGTAGCTGCATTTGAAGTATCATGATTGGTCAGCATCCAAAAGTCCAAAAGGAGTAGGAAGAAGCAAAGCTTATTAAATGCTACCCCTCCATCTGGTACTTTTACAATCAGTAACTGTTACATTTGTTCACTTCCTGCTTTCCTAATATAATTTTTAAAATTATTTTTTTAAATTTATTTACTTTAATTTAATTTAGTTTAATTTAGTTGTATTTAATTTAATTTTGTTTAGTTTTATTTAATTTTGTTTAATTTAATTTTGTTTTATTTTTTTGTCACGTACCAAAGTACGAGGTGATATGACCATCCAATGACATAATGGGTACCATAGTAAGTGTCAATATAGTGATATATATAGCACATCATGACTGGTTCAAGACTCTTCATCCTTGTATTTAGCAAACATCAACTGCTTGTATTGTTTCTTGAATTGGCTCATCGTTGTGCATTGTTTGACTTCCTTACTCAATCCATTCCATAGTTTGATTCCACATACTGAAATGCTATGGCTTTTTAACGTAGTCCTAGCATATAAGTGTTTCAAATGTAGTTCTTCCCTGAGATCATATTTCTCCTCTCTTGTAGAGAAGTATTGGATGACATTTTTAGGTAATTGGTTATTTTTAGCCTTGTGCATTATTTTAGCTGTTTGAAGATGAACTATATCAGCAAGTTAAGTATTTGTGATTTTAGAAATAAAGAGTTAGTATGTTCTCTGTAGGCGGCATTATGAATTATCCTTACTGACCTTTTTTTGCAGTACATTTAGCGAGTGAAGATTGCTTTTATAGTTATTAGCCCATATTTCCACACAATAAGTAAGATATGGTAGAACCAGAGAGCAATAATGGTAATGGTTTTATTTCATTTGAACATGCATCAGATTACAATTGAATGCATCACATAATCAGTTCACAGTTCCACATGTCCAAAAGGAGTAGGAAGAAGCAAAGCTTATTAAATCCTACCCCTCCATCTGGTACTTTTACAATCACTAACTGTTACATTTGTTCACTTCCTGCTTTCCTAATATAATTTTTTTAATTATTTTTTTAAATTTATTTACTTGAATTTAGTTTTATTTAATTTAGTTTACTTTAATTTTGTTTAATTTAATTTTGTTTAGTTTTATTTAATTTTGTTTAATTTAATTTTGTTTTATTTTTTGTCACATACTGCTGTTACCAAACGACATGATTTTAGTTTTACTTAAGTTCAAGATCAAGGTCAAGGTATGAAACTTATGTTACGCCAAAGGAATAGTTCAAAGACTCAAAATGTCAACTTTTGGCAACGTCATCTTTCAGCGATCGAGGACAAAATGGGCTGGCATGGGAAGCCTCTACCCAAAGACATGGCCGACAGCGTGGTCAAGGAGTTGCAGAGCCACATGGTCAGCTGTAACAAGCGCCTCTATCCGTCATCGCCCAACGAGGAAACAGCGCCGATAAGCCTGCGCAACATCCGCATGCCCAGCGCCCCCAGCTACAAAGCCGGAGACAAGGTCGGAGATATTACTATAACTAAATATGGTTTCTAACCCAGTAATATGTCGTTTAATGTGTTGTGTATCTATTTACCAGATCGCCACGCGGAAGGCGTACGGCATGGCTCTGGCTAAGCTGGGTCGGTACAATGAGCACGTGGTGGCGTTGGATGGAGACACCAAGAACTCCACGTTCTCTGAACTGTTCAAGAACGAACACCCCAATCGTTATGTGGAGTGTTACATCGCCGAGCAAAACATGGTGAATAAGTTAATATGTAATTTTAATTTTTAGATGGGAACTAATCACAGGTCAAAAATCCTCCTGCTGAATTTTTTTGTATACTTTTTTTTAGTACTTCCGAGGGTACATCATTTCAAATATGTAAATAATAAATATATATCATATGTAATAATATATATAATGAGGAAAAAGAAACAATACAAGCAGTTGATTAAATTAAAACAAAATTTAATTAAATTAAATCAAATTTAATTAAAATTAAGAAACTGAATGAATGAATGAATAAATGTAAATAAATATATATATATTTGGTCAGCGACTACACTGTAATGATGGCTTCCAGCCACTGGGGGCAGCCAAGTATTTTGGTCATTACACTTGCTATTATTTGTTAGACATCTACTGTCTATTCTCATAATAATAATTTGTAATACATATTAATAATAGTATGATAATAAAGAATTAAACAAAATTAAATTAAATTAATGTAATTAAATTTAATTAAATTAAATTACATTAATTTAATTTAATTTAAGAACATTTAAGAAAATGAATGAATGAATGAATGTAAATATATATATATATTTGGTCAGCGACTACACTGTAATGATGGCTTCCAGCCACCGGGGGCAGCCAAGTATTTTGGTCATTACACTTGCTATTATTTGTTAGACGTCTACTATCTATTCTAATAATAATAATTTATAATACATAATAATAATAATAGTCCGCTCTGACAGGTGAGTGTGGCCATTGGATGCGCTGTGCGGGATCGCAACGTGGTCTTCGCCAGCACCTTCGCAACCTTCTTCAGCCGCGCCTTTGACCAGCTGCGCATGGCCGCCATCTCGGAGAGCAACATCAACCTCTGCGGCTCCCATTGCGGCGTCTCCATCGGTCAGCCAATCGCCGCCAAAACCTAGCCGGTCACTTTCATCTTCTTAAAGTGCCGACGCTCACATTAGCTTCCCTAACTTGATCCTCACATTTCTCTTGTTAATGACCTGAGCACCTCCTCCACCTCCTTCTCCTCCTGGTATCAGCAAACTCCCTCCCTGCGTCTCCCCCACGTCTCTGTTTCTAAGTCACGGAGGTCAAACCGATTTTTTTCCACCACCTCCTTCCCTTTCACCTCCTCCTCCACCTCCTCCTCCACCTCCTCAGGTATACTGCATGGCCAACGCCTGAATGCATGCTGGTCTACCAACATGTTGACACATCATGTATAGAAATGTGTGAATGTATTCGTAGGAGAGGACGGCCCCTCTCAGATGGGCCTGGAGGACATGGCTATGTTCAGAGCCATCCCGGGTGCCACCATTTTCTACCCGAGCGACGGCGTGTCTACTGAGAAGGCTGTGGAGCTAGCGGCTAACACCAAGGTAACAACACCAACGCAAACTGGACTCGCTTGGTGGGAACAATGGCATGGGAGGGTCCAGTTTGTGTATTCTACCCATTTTAATAGACTGGAATTAATGCCTTTAGTCAATTAATCATCAAGTTAATTAGCATTAACTCAAAAACAACTGTGGCAGAAGGAAATGTAGTTTTTTTTTAAATTAGCAGTAGCTGCATCTTAAAGGGGGAGTGTACTTTTCGGGAATTTTGCTCATCATTCACAGCTGGGATAGGCTCCATCATTCACAGCTGGGATAGGCTCCAGCACGCCCGCAACCCTCGTAATCATCAAGTTAATTAGCATTAACTCAAAAACAACTGTGGCAGAAGGAAATGTAGTTTTTTTTTTAATTAGCAGTAGCTGCATCTTAAAAGGGGGGGGGTGTACTTTTCAGGAATTTTGCCCATAATTCACAGCTGGGATAGGCTCCATCATTCACAGCTGGGATAGGCTCCAGCACACCCGCAACCCTCGTAATCGTCAAGTTAATTAGCATTAACTCAAAAACAACTGTGGCAGAAGGCAATGTAGTTTTTTTTTTTAATTAGCAGTAGCTGCATCTTAAAGGGGGAGTGTACTTTTTGGGAATTTTGCTCATCATTCACAGGTGGGATAGGCTCCAGCACACCCGCAACCCTCGTAATCGTCAAGTTAATTACCATTAACTCAAAAACAACAGTGGCAGAAGGCAATGTAGTTTTTTTTTTTAATTAGCAGTAGCTGCATCTTAAAGGGGGAGTGTACTTTTCGGGAATTTTGCTCATCATTCACAGCTAGGATAGGCTCCATCATTCACAGCTGGGATAGGCTCGAGCACACCCGCAACCCTCGTAATCATCAAGTTAATTAGCATTAACTCAAAAACAACTGTGGCAGAAGGAAATGTAGTTTTTTTTTTATTAGCAGTAGCTGCATCTTAAAGGGGGAGTGTACTTTTCGGGAATTTTGCCGATCATTCACAGCTGGGATAGGCTCCATCATTCACAGCTGTGATAGGCTCCAGCACGCCCGCAACCCTCATAATTAAGATTAAGATATGCCTTTATTCATCTCTCAGTGGGGAAATTTGTATTGCACAGCAGCAAGAGTACAGCAGCAAGAGTGGCGCCAAAAACAATTAACAATTAATCATCAAGTTAATTAGCATTAACTCAAAAACAACTGCGGCAGAAGGCAATGTAGTTTTTTTAAATTAGCAGTAGCTGCATCTTAAAGGGGGAGTTTACTTTTCGGGAATTTTGCCGATCATTCACAGCTGGGATAGGTTCCATCATTCACAGCTGTGATAGGCTCCAGCACGCCCGCAACCCTCGTAAGGATAAGCAGTAAAAATGAATGAATTCACAATCCTGATGTGAAACATGAACATATTTCTTTCCCTTTTCTGTGCATTATAATACGAGAGCTAGCTTATTTCCCTTTTCTGTGCATTATAATACGAGAGCTAGCTTATTTCCCTTTTCTGTGCATTATAATACGAGAGCTAGCTTACAATCTGTGCCGTTGTTCCAGGGTTTGTGTTTCATCCGAACAAGCCGCCCAGAGAACAACATCATCTACAACTGCAATGAGGACTTCCATGTTGGACAGGCTAAGGTTGGTAGCGGTTTAGTCCTTCACCGCCATGTTTTGGAAGTGTTTGTCCTCCATAATTAAGATATTTTATGTTCATTACAGGTTGTGTACAAAACCAATGACGACCATGTGACCGTGATCGGTGCCGGCGTGACCCTCCATGAGGCACTGGCAGCCGCCGAACAGCTGAAGAAAGGTGCAAAATAAATGTTTTGAAATGTGTAATGTGACGACAGTCTCTCCGAATCATCTTGTCTGCATCCCACAGAGAGAATTAACATCCGTGTGATCGACCCGTTCACCATTAAACCCTTGGACTCCAAGACCATCATCGACAATGCCAGGGCCACTAGGGGGCGTATCATTACAGTGGAAGACCACTACTATGAAGGTGAGGAGGAGTTACGAAGAACTGGGGTGGAGGAATCAAAACAAAAGAAAAAGCAGTGAAACCTTGGTTAACGTCATTAATCTGTTTAGGAAGGTCAGACTATAACCAAAACGGATGTTAACCAAATACATTTTTCCTATAAGAAATAATGTAAATCCATTTAATTTAAAGACCAAAAAGGTTAACACAAAACACGTTTTTATAGTTTTACACGCAGAAAACAATTGTAAATACATACATGAACTTTTATGGTTACTTTTACATTCATAGAAGACGCGATTGTTAATGTGACTCTTCCCAAAGACACAAGGGGGGGGGGGGGGGGGTGTACAAAACCAAAAAGAAAAGAAAAAGCAGTGAAACCTTGGTTAACGTCATTCATCTGTTCAGAAAGGTCAGACTCTAACCAAAACGGATGTTAACCAAATACATTTTTCCTATAAGAAATAATGTAAATCCATTTAATTTAAAAGCAAAAAAGGTTAACACACAAAACACGTTTTTATAGTTTTACACACAGAAAACGATTGTAAATACATACATGAACTTTTATGGTTACTTTTACATTCATAGAAGACGTGATTGTTAATGTGACTGTTCCCAAAGACACAATGTGGGAGGGGGGGGGGGGGGGGGGTACAAAACCAAAAAGAAAAGAAAAAGCAGTGAAACCTTGGTTAACGTCATTCATCTGTTCAGAAAGGTCAGACTCTAACCAAAATGGATGTTAATCAAATAAATTTTTCCTATATGAAATAATGTAAACCCATTTAATTTAAAGGCCAAAAAGTTTAACACAAAACCCGTTTTTATACGCAGAAAATTATTATAAATACATATAAAAAACACTAAAAAATAAAAAAACTGAAATACTACAGAAAGAGGTGCAGAATCTGGAAGATCTGGAACGCTATATATAAATAAATACAAGGATGAAGAGTCTTGAACCAGTCATGATGTGCTATATATATCACTATATTGACACTTACTATGGTACACATTATGTCATTGGATGGTCATATCACCTTGTACTTTTTATTATTTTAGGAAAGCAGGAAGTGAACAAATGTAACAGTTACTGATTGTAAAAGTACCAGATGGAGGGGTAGGATTTAATAAGCTTTGCTTCTTCCTACTCCTTTTGGACATGTGGAACTGTGAACTGATTATGTGATGCATTCAATTGTAATCTGATGCATGTTCAAATGAAATTAAACCATTACCAAAGCGGTGTGGGGGTTATATAGTGTGGCACAAAGTGTGGAAAGTGGGCAAAATTGAGTTGTAAATTTTGGACCCGAAAAAAAACCACACTAACCAGGGTGTACACTAACCAAGGTTCCACTGTTCTGCCTTGTAGGAGGTCTAATGTTATTGTTTTAGTTGCGCTGGTCAAATGTATATAATTAAAGATAATGGATTTTTTTCCAGTTTTGATGCTCGTAAGTTATGACGGAGATGAGGGTGTGACATGATAGAGTGGCTTGCTTGTCATGGCGTCTTAATTTCAACTATATCCTGTGGGCCTCACTGCCCTACATACAGTACATACATTCATACCAGCAGGGGGCATGTACATGTCCGAAATGTCTTTGTCTCCATTTTCCGATGCTCTGTCTCTCTCTTATTGGATGAGCCAACCGTTAAAACCGTTTAAATCTAATTACTAGTAGTAATTAGTAGTGGTCTCTCGTCAGGTGGTCTGGGTGAAGCGGTGTGCTCAGCGGTGGTGAACGAAAGTGGTTTCACCGTACACCGCCTGGCGGTGTCGCAGTTGCCCCGCAGCGGCAAACCCCACGAGCTGCTCCGCATCTTCGCCATCGACCGCGACGCCATCGCTCAAGCGGTACGCAAGGTGCTCAGCGGTGCCGCCAACGCCAAGTGAGGACCTCTCAAAGGTGAACACTTATCTTATCTCCATGGCGACAACACATAGAAGGAGCAGCGGGGGAGAGTGTGTTGGTACATTCCTATGAGGAACAAATCTAGATGTTGTTTTTGACACCCTACCCTAAATAAACACGCACACCTGTAAGTCCTTTTTGTGTGTATCCCAAGAGAGTGTGTAGTGTTGACGTTTTTCTTAATCATTTTTGGTGTACCCCCCTCTTTTGTGATGCAACATGGTTTATTCCAAGCACTGACTGTTTTTAAACCCTTTCGGCCTCACACTAATAAAAAGATGCTTTCTTCACAACCCTGTCTCTGACAATTTTTTTTTATTGTGACTCTAATATTGCTGTTCTGTCCTGTCATTGGCTGGAATAAAAACCTAACCCCATCCCGAACCGAAATATGCCTCAATTCCGTTGCTGTGGGGCCGCCTCCATCGCCGTCTAAAACAGCTAGCGATGCTACGCAATTATAGAATCCCAATTTTGGGATGTTTAGTAGCAAATATGTGGCGAGGCACCGTATAACATGTAGTTAGTTATACAGTATACCGTCTTAGAATTCTACAATATGCATATTTCATATGTTGTGTTAATAATTAAAATGACTTATGAAATATTCACACTCGCCACAGCCATTATGGACACAATCACTTGCCGTATTTTGATGATTTAAAACAGTACAAAAAAACTTATTTTCTCGACGGCTTGATACACATAGTTATGCTAGTTCCTTCAATAACAGCAACAGCGACAACATTTACGATGTCTGTTCTCATTCGGATGGCTGTATCTTCCAGCACAAGACGTGTGCTCCAGTTATGGGGTAAAGAAAAAATGCTAACAGCAAGCTAGCATGTTGTTGAGGCTTTGTTGTGAAATTGAGAGCTAGGTATTCACTCTTCAGTCATGAATGACGATGAGATTAGCGATTAGCGACGCGCTGTGTTAGTCCGTGAGATAAAAATAGTTTTTCATGCTAGCTTCTACAGTAATAATATCGCTTTATATTGATTAATATACAAATCCGGAATGTAAATGGAACACTGTTTTTTGTGAGGGCTTTAGCGTCAAAATCGCTAGCTAGCTCACATAAACTTGTTTTCTCGTGTTATAATACACTGAAAAGGGTTCATGTTTCATATAAGGGTTGTGAATGATGGGCAAAATGCCCCCCCCCCACCACCACCACCAAAAAAAGCAGTTCCCCTTAAAAGCAGACATTTTAAAAAGACGAATCGGCGTTAATGATCAACTCCTATAAAGCTGGCTTCACAGGTAGCGGCACAACAATGGAAGTCGTAATCACTTAAGAGCGTTTCCACTGTCCAACCACACCGGAGTGGACGTGGCATGGGTGGCATACGTTAAAACAGACCGTTTTGGTGGGAAGCACGAAATTCAAAAAAGTACAGCTAGAACAGGTGCAGATTCTGGAAGATCTACCAACCTTTTTAGACTGTTAATTCTAAGTTGTCTAATGGGTTACTTGTTTGCACTGCGTGTTTAGTCATTTTACTGAGGGGGGGGGGGGGGGGGGGGGGGGGCAATCTGGGCTATGAGGAAGTTGTTTTCTGTTTTTAATTGTTATATCTAATCATTATGTTTGAACGTCTTAATAGTAATATTTCATCATATTACAACCAGCCAAGGCCAATTTGTGTTTGGGCACACTGTATTGACTCCACCATGTGACACGACTAGCTATGACATTTGCAGCCACCTTTGACCCCACTCCTATAGCACAGTGGGGGCCTGTCTGGTGTCTGAGGTAGACGCGTTGTGTCAGCTGTGTGTGTGTGTACGTGTGTGTGTGTCTTATGTAGTGTTTCTCGACCATATAAGCAGCTGACGCTGATGCAGACACAGATGATCCCAAATGTATACAACATCTTGCGGTCATAATGTCAGACACAAAAGAATAACTTTATGTCAGATTTAATTATTAAGGGGTCGCTACACCCCCAAAAATAAAAGAAAAATTTGAAAAAAAATAGATATGACGATCTAGTGTTTAAATTATGTTGGAGGACAAAATATATATTTTTATTGCTCGCTTTTATTTTCTAAATAAACTTACATTTTGAAATAATAAAATTTTCTAGCATCTTTAAGTCTAAAAAAATATTTTAATACTTGATTAGTACAATGAGGACAAAAGAGGCAACAAAACGTATTATTCTGAGTTTCCAACAGTCAACAAAATGGACAGATTGTTTTGATTTTATTTTTAAAAAAAATCAGTCTACCTTTTGTGCTGCTGAATGTGCTTAAAAAATTAACAACAGAGCTCCGCCCTGGATTCTGGCCCCGCCTTCCCCAGATAGTTCTCAGACAAAGACCTCAGGCTGGATGAGAGGATACAAGGACAGAGGGGACAAGGAAGATGAGAGGGGGGTTAGAGGATGGACTGAGCGTTGATGTAGCGTGATGACAACCACCCCTCCCCCCCTGCCCAAAACACCCTCACAAACTCAGACACGTGACTGGAGTGCTATGCCTCGCCCTTAAGTCTGTCTGCCCCCTTGTGGTACATACTGGAGTATCTGATACTGGTGCCAAACTGGTACTGTAGTTGGTGCTGTAGTTTAAACACTGCCTAAAACGGTAATTTAAAAATAAAAACATAAAAAAAATCACAAAAATTGTGCAAAAACAATACCTTTTGCAGAAATATTTCAATAACATAAATGCATAATAAATATGAAACAAAATTCAACAAATAAATAAATAAATTGATCATTTATTCGTTGATTGTAATGTTGATGTTCAGAAATCAGGTGTCCATGAACGCACCACGCTGGTGGATAACCGTGTGGGGGTTTACCATTCATTCATTCATTTTCTCCCGCTTATCCTCACAAGTGTCGCAGGGGGGGCGGGGGGTGCTGGAGCCTATCCTAGCTGTCTCAGGCAAGGGGCGGGCCAGCCAATCACAGGGCACATATAGACAAACAACCATTCACACTCACATTCATACCTATGGACAATTTGGAGTCGCTAATTAACCTAGCATGTTTTTGGAATGTGGGAGGAAACCGGAGTACTCCGAGAAAACCCACGCAGAGAGGGCCGAGGGTGGAATTGAACTCGGGTCTCCTAGCTGTGAGGTCTGTGCGCTTGCGAGTTTACCATGTAATGGAATTGAGCACTGCTGTTGGTGTGTTAAGGTTGGCAATAAAGTACAAAAAGGGCGTCCGACGTCACATGACTTATAAGATGTTGGTTACTTTTTGGTGTACTAATTCTACATGTGATCAAAGTTACATAAGATTTGGCAGATCAAAACACTATTAGTGCATATGACTTTGCATCAAAACATGATTGTAGCATGTACAGTGAAGAAAATAAGTATTTGAACACCCTGCTATTTTGCTATTTCTCCCACTTAGAAATCATGGAGGGGTCTGAAATTTTCATCGTAGGTGCATGTCCACTGTGAGAGAGATAAACTAAAAAGAAAAATCCAGAAATCACAATGCATGATTTTTTAACAATTTATTTGTGTGATACAGCTGCAAATAAGTATTTGAACACCTGTGTATCATCTAGAATTCTGACCCTGAAAGACCTGTTAGTCTGCCCATTAGAAGTCCACCTGCACTCCATGTATCATCCTGAATCAGATGCACCTGTTTGAGGTCGTTAGCTGCATAAAGACACCTGTCCACCCCATACAATCAGTAAGACTTTAACTTGTAACATGGCGAAGACCAAAGAGCTGTCCAAAGACACCAGAGACAAAATTGTACACCTCCACAAGGCTGGAAAGGGCTACGGAGCAATTACCAAGCAGCTTGGTGAAAAAAGGTCCACTGTTGGAGCTATCATTAGAAAATGGAAGAAGCTAAACATGACGGTCAATCTCAATCGGAGTGGAGCCCCATGCAAGATATCACCTCGTGGGGTCTCAATGATTCTAAGAAAGGTGAGGAATCAGCCCAGAACTACACGACAGGACTTGGTCAATGACCTGAAAAGAGCTGGGACCACCGTTTCCAAGGTTACTGTAGGTAATACACTAAGACGTCATGATGTGAAATCATGCATGGCACGAAAGGTTCCCCTGCTTAAACCAGCACATGTCAAGGCCCGTCTTAAGTTTGCATATGACCATTTGGATGATACAGAGGAGTCATGGGAGAAAGTTTTATGGTCAGATGAGACCAAAATAGAACTTTTTGGTCATAATTCCAATAAGCGTGTTTGGAGGAAGAAGAATGAAGAGTACAATCCGAAGAACACCATCCCTACTGTGAAGCATGGGGGTGGTAGCATCATGCTTTGGGGGTGTTTTTCTGCACATGGGACAGGACGAGTGCACTGCATTAAAGAGAGGATGACTGGGGCCGTGTATTGTGAGATTTTGGGGAACAACCTCCTTCCCTCTGTCAGAGCATTGAAGATGGGTCGTGGCTGGGTCTTCCAACACGACAACGACCCGAAGCACACAGCCAGGAAAACCAAGGAGTGGCTCCGTAAGAAGCATATCAAGGTTCTAGCATGGCCCAGCCAGTCTCCAGACCTGAACCCAATCGAAAATCTTTGGAGGGAGCTCAAACTCCGTGTTTCTCAGCGACAGCCCAGAAACCTGACTGATCTAGAGAAGATCTGTGTGGAGGAGTGGGCCAAGATCCCTCCTGCAGTGTGTGCAAACCTGGTGAAAAACTACAGGAAACGTTTGACCTCTGTAATAGCAAACAAAGGCTACTGTACCAAATATTAACATTCATTTTCTCAGGTGTTCAAATACTTATTTGCAGCTGTATCACACAAATAAATTGTTAAAAAATCATGCATTGTGATTTCTGGATTTTTCTTTTTAGTTTATCTCTCTCACAGTGGACATGCACCTACGATGAAAATTTCAGACCCCTCCATGATTTCTAAGTGGGAGAAATAGCAAAATAGCAGGGTGTTCAAATACTTATTTTCTTCACTGTACTTCCTGGTACAGCATTCTTAGCAACATGGCAACTGCTAATCTACTGCAAACCTACCTTGAATTTGCAGCTCCTCTTTTGTGCATGCAGCCAGTAGATATCAGTACATAAAAACGCGGTCAGTAACTTAAAGCCGCTGTTGCTCCCAACACTAAAAGACTTACTTACGTCTTATTGTGCCGATGTTTCAGTCACTGTGACGTTTTTCTTCTTATTCCGTTTCCTTTTCCTTGTCTTCTTGTTGGCTGGTGCAGGCGCCGCTTCACTGTCTGAAGAAGCTTCGGGAAGAGCGGCTTCGGGTGGACTGGGCGCCGACATTGCCGTATCTCTGTGGCAGCAAAAGTCAAAAGTCAGGTGACCAGTTGAAGGCAGATTTATTATTTGTTTTTATGAAGGTATGAATGAATACTAATACTATTAAATAACATGCATTTGCACAAATCTTGGCGGCACGGTGGTCTAGTTGTTAGTGCGCAGACCTCACAGCTAGGAGACCAGGGTTCAATTCCACCCTCGGGCATCTCTGTGTGGAGTTTGCATGTTCTCCCCGTGCATGCGTGGGTTTTCTCCGGGTACTCTGGTTTCCTCCCACATTCCAAAAACATGCTAGGCTAATTGACTTGTTTTTTCTATATGTGATTAAATTCTGAGTTAATTATAGACAATGCGATTAATTGAGATTAAATATTTTAATTGACAGCCCTATTGTAGAATTTAATTAATGGGACAAAAATTAGACAAAAAGGCTGAAATGTTGACACTAATTAATAAAAACTTTGTCTTTTAGCGCGCAGACCTCACAGCTAGGAGACCAGGGTTCAATTCCACCCTCGGCCATCTCTGTGTGGAGTTTGCATGTTCTCCTTGTGCATGCGTGGGTTTTCTCCGGGTACTCCGGTTTCCTCCCACATTCCAAAAACATGCTAGGTTAATCGGTGACTCCAAATTGTCCATAGGTATGAATGTGAGTGTGAATGGTTGTTTGTCTATATGTGCCCTGTGATTGGCTGGCTGGCGACCAGTCCAGGGTGTACCCCGCCCCTTGCCCGAAGACACTCATGAATATGAGCGGTAGAAAATGAATGAATGAATAAATAAAATATATTGATATCCTTGTACTGAAAAACAAGTGACCCACCTTATGTGGACCAGTGGTTGTGGCGTGGTTGTCATGTCTTCCGTGTGGCGTCGCTCCAGCATGGCAACAAAGAACCCGTGTGTGCGCGTCTTCGTGATGCTGGCACGCAGACACTGAGTGAGGGGCTGCAGGCCTCGTTCAGGCCATTGAGATAGCAGAGGAATCAGCCTACATGAGAACAACACGCAACCCATGGATGGATTACAACAGCACCGCTTAGGCAACATGGATGCGCATATACCTGAAGGCGGGGTTCTTCTGCAGACACGCCGCTACGACTTCCTCGTTCTCCTCGCGGTGGACCGAGCAGGTGGAGTAGACCAGGCGCTTCAGGCGAGGGAAGCTGAGGCCGTGGTTGAGACAACGCAACTGGAAGGATGCCAGCGAAGACAGGCGTGACGCGTCTGCCAAAGGTGAGGAGCCACCATCTTGGAGGCATACCATACCTGAAGAACACAGCAGGTTAGTCGGTTTATTGTGGAAAATATGAGTCTAAACCAGGGGTCTCAAACTCAATTTATTTGGGGGCCACTGGAGCTCGGGTCTGGGTGAGACTGGGCCGCATCAAGTCCCCCCCCCCCAAAAAAACGCATTTATTTAAAAAAAAAAAATTTAAACTTCGCTGTGGTTCCAATTTTCTACAATAAAAGCTCTGATAAAACATTCCACTGTTCTCAAATATCTTAATTTTTATTTTTCTGCACAAAATAAGATGAAAAATAAATAAACAAATCAAGAATAAAGAAAATCAATCAATCAGTAATAAATAAATATAATAATAATAATAAAACGGCAAATAATAAAAACTTAAGAAACCACATATAGTTGGTGGGTAGACAAATTATTTTTTTCAGATTAAAATGAACAAAGCATTATTAGAGCCCTGTAGACATGACAAAACACGACTATAGTCACATTTATACTCTTTATTTACAACATATTGCACAACTGCAGGGTCTTGAGACACATGCTAACTCGCAAACTAGAGAGCTAGCGACCTAAACGGTTGCCTTCAAGTTATTTCCTTTCAACTTAAATAGCAAAAAACTTACCACTTCCACACGGATAGGGAGGATAACTATTAACAGTTAACCTTTAACATGAACATTAATCAAACGTAATAATTTTTTCTGGGTACATGATACCATACTGCATCTATATCAAACTTGCGCGGGCCGCACTAACATTAAAATTTCATATCAAGGCGGGGGCCTCAAACTAGTGTCCTGCGGGCCACATTTGGCCCGCAGGCCGCATGTTTGAAACCCCTGGTCTAAAAAAGTGGTAAGACATACCTGATCCACTGCAGGAGGGATCAAGCAAAATGTACTCCACGTCCTCATACATCTTAGCATGAGGGTCCACCTTCAGGAAGTCCTGGTGGGCCAGATGCTGACAGGTGACCCCCGCTCGGAGAAGTAAGGTGGACATGGTGGCCAGACGCTTGGCGTCCAAGTCGAAGGCAAACAGCTTGCCTCTGTTTTTCATGATGGCGGCCAGGTGGCTGGTCTTGTTCCCGGGTGCGGCGCAGGCATCAATGACATGACTCCCAGGCGGAACGTTGAGGACAAAAGCGGGCAGGCAGCTTGCTTTATCCTGGAGGATAATGTGTCCTGCCTTGTACAGGAAGTGATCATGGAAGTCCGTCTTAGGCGGGAAGACCAGCAGCTCAGACAAATGGAGGTCCTTCACAAATTCTCTAGCTTTCAAGGTGAGATCATCCAGTTTAGACGCCTCCCCCAAGTAGGAGAAACCATCTCTCTTGAGGTAGTCCACAGTATCCTCCACTGTGGTCTTCAGGGTGTTGACACGCACATATCTTGGCAGAAGATCCCCAGCCGGCTCCTTGACACTGCTGGGGAGCAAATCCTCATTCCTGCTGACCTTCTGCTTTACTTTCATGCGGGCCAGCTCCGCCTGAAGCCTGGAGCGATGCTTCATTAGAAGAGTCTTCCAGGAGCCGCCACACTTAAGGCCCTGGCCCATGAGCAGATCGAAGACAAGCACCTTAGCTAGGTCCATCTTCAGCTTGGTGTGCTTCAACAGCTTGGTGGACTCTATGATCTCCTGCAGGATGGGTGAGAACTTCTGGGTCTCGCAAACCAGAGCGTAGAGCTGCTTGATGTTGCGGAATTTACTGTCGTATACTAAAGTTCTGACAGCGCCCTGCTGCGTCTCCACTTTTCCTAGGATCTCAGCTGCTTTGGTGTACAGCGCCATGGTCACGAGCTACTTAGCAATGCTAACTGGCTAATGACTAAACAACAAACACACGTACTCGCTGCCGCTTGTAGACCGACCTGTCACGTTATTGGTCTTCCTGAAAACGTTCTCCAGATTTTAGAGTCCGGGAGTAAACAATACGCGACATAAATTCCAACAGTTTATATTAAAACGCCAACGTGTTTTCTGTTTGGACACGCGTGAAGATGTGTAGCCATGAACCCGGAAGTGAAACCTTTTTTACGAGCTTCAATTGTACAAAACAATAACAATATAAGCAGAATTACAGGAACAAAAGTGCAATTCTACAGAACAATATCAACATAAATAAAAAAAAATGACAAAGAAAGGAATGTACGAGGGATATTGCTTGAAAATAAGAACAAAATAAAAACAGAAAACATGTCACTTAAGCTTGTTCTTTATATGAATTGTTTTAAGAACGTTCTCCAATGTATGAAAGGTTTTCAGTGCTTTTCTGTTTTTGAATATGACTGAATATGAATGAATTGAATATGACTCACCCGGAAGTGTAACTGCCGATCTTTGACGTGATTGGTGTATCCGGCCAGTGTAAAATTGTTCACAATGAATTGTTTTAAATAAAGTTAAATCCAAAGCGCTATTTTAATCATTGGGCATTGCTTTACTAATGTAAGTTATTTGTTCAATACAAATAATAATGAAACGCTTTTTTTTGCCTTTGCCATCAAAATATCATGATTGTACTGAAATTGTACTTTTATATTATGTATATCCAAATGAAGTGCAAGTAAAATAACTTTATTACAAGTACTGTAACATGAAGTCTTTGTTGACACAGTAGAACAGAACAAGTCAATGATGTAGTTACTCCATCATTTCTTAAATAGGAACAATGGACTGTATCTGGGTATTACCACAAAGCTACCAGAGTATGAATTAGATGACAGAAGGCTTTCAAACAAAGCCAATAAGGTTCACGTTATCACTATTAAAGTAACTCCAATGTGATCCAATTTACTGTAGCTGCAATATAAATAGTGAAATTGCAAGCAAATCTCAACAATTACTTTATAAAAGCTGTTTGTTTTTTTACATTGTGGACTGTAATTGTGGTAGTCGGGGTCAACACACTAATATTGGTGGTTGTATGCTGTACTGCTTTGTAGGACATCATCATCATCCCATCACTTGGTCAGTCTCTGTTTGTTGACTCCACTGGGCCTTTTAACAGTCTTTGACTTCAAAGAGTTCTTATATAAAAGTAGTCTCTCTGTGGTGTGAGGCGGCATACGGTTCCGTTTGGCTCGGACAATGCACGCCGCCATCGGGCAGAGCCTATCGAAGCCCCCGGAGGTGGCCGGCACAGCCAAGAGCCTCTTAGCGACGCCTTGCAGTTGCGGGAAGCGAGAGGCAGATTTCCAGAACAGTACACTAGAGGAGCTGTTAGTCCACAGCGGTTCTGACAGGTAAGCGTCCAGTTCTGACATGAAGGTCTTTGATGGGGGCTGGTGTGGGATGTTATCGAGCGACTTGCGCTTGAAGCCGACGTGATTGACAGCGTTGTGGTCTTCTGAGCTGCTGGCAGAGATCTTTGTCGCTCGGTCTATCTTTGTGGTTTGTGTTTCCTGCAGCAGCGCCCTCTCCTGGTGGTCTCCTGCTTCCACAGGTGGGTGAGTTGAAGGTTCTTGGCCCCCCAGAGCAGCTTCCACACTAGAGCGAGCCTCAGATTTTGTTGGAAGTGTTAGGAAACATGTCCGTTCTTCAATCTTATCGCAGAACGTCTGTGCAAATCAATATGAAAGAAACAAAAATAGCACAATTTATAAGAAAAGATGTTGAAATGTCAATCATTGTTTTCCAGATGATGGTGGAACTCCAGACTGAATCGACGCTCAAAAAACATTTGTGTACCTTCAGTTTGCTTTTGGGGTCAAGCACGGTGGCCACAATCAGGTCCTTCTGCTCCATCATGGACTGGAAGTAAGTACAGAGACCAGTACGAAGGGACTTTTTGAAGTGAGTGTAGCTGGTGGTACATCCCTCCAGAGTCTTATCAAGGCTTATTAGAGAAGGTATGATGGATGAGATGGTCACCATGTTTCCAAACAAGGCCTACAAATGAGAAAAGGAAGCCCATGCTGAGAAATGATCTTCTACTAAATAATTATGCAACCGAGACTGACCTGCAGGGCATCTTGAAAGGGTTCCAAGAGACCCAGGATGTCGAGAACTTGCTCCCTCTTGACCATGATCAAAGGTGGGGCGCTGGCCGTGTCACTGGCCTCGCTACGCGCCTGCGCCAGGACAGTCATGACGGCGTTCCAGGTCGACTCCTGCACCATGCGGCGTAAAGACACCATCATGGAGTTCCAGCGACAGTAGTTGGATGGCGGACACAGAGACACGCTGTGCTCCTTTGATAAAACCTTGACAGGGACACAGAGGAACAAAATATAAAAAAAAATAAAAAGGGCCACATATGTACAGAAAATTAAAGGATGCAGTGGGTTGGGTGGTGGGTACCTTTTTTGTTGTTGTCCCCCCCCACAGAAAACACATCCCATTCCACCATAAGTTGGCAATCATTTCTAAATATGTGATTTGTCAAGTGTTGAGATGTCACAATTTGTTCGGCGGTCCTTGAATGCACCATGGTAGTGTGTTGAAACACTAAAGTTTGTTTGGCTCCGAATATATTAGGTTTGACAGTCAATGTGGCCTCAAAACCTGCAGAGAAGTGAACATTAATGTATTATAGAATTTATTATTTTTAGATTTTATAGAATTTATTTATTTGCCATACAATTTATAGTAATTTTTAATTTATAGTAATTTTTTATAGTAAATTTATTTATTAAATTATTATTATTAAATTGTAGTATTTTTTATAGTAATCTTTTTAATTTATAGTATTATTATTGGAGTTACAACAGGCTCATCAGTCATTCATTACTAATAAATGACTGATGAGCGAGTACTACAGTACAGTATATTGAATACATGTATTATTAGATATTGCACTAATTTCCTAATGTGAGTGTGAATATTAGAACTTAAAAATGAGGTCAATGTGATGACAAAAAAATAAAAATAATGTACTAAACTACAGAGATACAAGCGTACTAAACAGGATTTTCCAAGTTCCAAATTGATGATCTTGAGCTGCACGGTGAGGAAGTGGTTGGCATGCAGGCCTCACAGCTAGGAGACCCGAGTTCAATTCCAACCTCGGCCATCTCTGTGTGGAGTTTGCATGTTCTCTCCCGTGCATGTGTGGGTTTTCCCCGGGTACTCCGGTTTCCGCCCACATTCCAAAAACATGCTAGGCTAATTGACTTGTTTTTTCTATATGTGATTAAATGCGATTAATTCTGAGTTAAGTATAGACAATGCGATTAATTGAGATTAAATATTTTAATTGACAGCCCTATTGTAGAATTTAAATAATGGGACAAAAATTGAGACAAAAAGGGTGAAATGTTGACACTAATTAATAAAAGCTTTGTCTTTTAGCGTGCAGACCTCACAGCTAGGAGACCAGGGTTCAATTCCACCCTCGGCCATCTCTGCGTGGAGTTTGCATGTTCTCCTTGTGCATGCGTGGGTTTTTTCTCCGGGTACTCCGGTTTCCTCCCACATTCCAAAAACATGCTAGGTTAATTGGCGACTCCAAATTGTCCATAGGTATGAATGTGAGTGCGAATGGTTGTTTGTCTATATGTGCCCTGTGATTGGCTGGCTGGCGACCAGTCCAGGGTGTACCCCGCCTCTCGTCCGAAGACAGCTGGGATAGGCTCCAGCCCCCCCCCCGCGACCCTCGTGAGGAAAAGTGGTATAAAATGAATGAATACACTAATTTCCCTTTCACACAGGTGACATCCAACCTCTGTTTAAAGTATTTTCCATACCTCACTCCAGTAGTTGCTACTCCGGAAGAAAGCAACTACATTGTGAACATGTGACAGCAGGTTCTCGATCACCCTGGAGTTCTTCAGCGCCTCGCTGATGACTAGCTGCAGAGTTTTGGCTACACAGTTCATCCTGGTGCCGATGTTGACGTCTGAAAACAGCAACTCCGATTCAGACATGTGGTCTGACAGAAAGGCCACCATGTCCTCTGCATCTGGCTCGCCCCTGTTAGACGAGCACATGATCTTGTAGTCGCAGAACAGGCTGTTGGAAGCCAGCGCCTCTTTGGCGTGGTTGACGAGGACGTAGCCGATGTTACACGGGAAGACGCCGTAGCTGAGCAGCACACCTTCCAGTTGCTGGGCCACGCCATTTCTGAGGTCTTTGTGGCGCACGTGACGAAAGGCTACGACGGGCCGGCGGATTTGCCACGAATCGCTGATGAAGTGGAGTTGCACCACCATGACGACCGGCACCTCCACCGGGTTGGAATGTGCACCAGCCCATAGGTCACAGGTCACGTGGATGGCGCCGTCTTTGGATTTGGACAGGCAGGCTTTAAGATCGCGGATGAGCTGAGGTTTGATGGTTCTCTCGACGTCGTCGTAAAGCTGCGAGCCGACGGCACGCTGGGACAGCTTGTTGTATTCGGGACTGATGGCGCTCATGAAGGAGCGGAAACCTGCTCCTTCAACAAAACTGTGTGGAAGGAGAAAAAGTATATTATATTATATAAATTATAAATATATTATATATATTATTATAACATTTACTCCGGGGCTGCATGGCGGTCGTGTAGTTAGCGCGCAGACCTCACAGCTAGGAGACCGGGGTTCAATTCCACCCTCGGCCATCTCTGTGTAGAGTTTGCATGTTCCCCCCGTGCATGCCTGGGGACTCCGGTTTCATTCCAAAAACATGCTAGCTTAATTAGCGACTCCAAATTGTCCATAGGCATGAATGTGAGTGTGAATGGTTGTTTGTCTATATGTGCCTTGTGATTGGCTGGCGACCACAAATAGTGGTACCACTATGGCATACAAGTGGATTAAATACCGACATGTAAATTAGGACTCCATTGCTTCTGTGCATAGGGGACATGACGTTCGATCCAATAAAATTCCATAAGATTAACCTGAGCAGCGGGCTGTACGGCGATCGAGTGGTTAGCACGTAGACCTCACAGCTAGGAGACCCGAGTTCAATCCCATTTTCGGCCATCTCTGTGTGGAGTTTGCATGTTCTCCCCGTGCATGCGTGGGTTTTCTCCGGGTACTCCGGTTTCCTCCCACATTCCAAAAACATGCTAGGTTAATTGGCGACTCCAAATTGTCCATAGGTATGAATGTGAGTGTGAATGGTTGTTTGTCTATATGTGCCCTGTGATTGGCCCTGAGACAGCTGGGATAGGCTCCAGCACCCCCCACGACCCTTGTGAGGATAAGCGGTAGAAAATGAATGAAGGAACAAATAACCTGAGCGGTAGCATGTCCTCAGCAATCATCCTCAATGCTGCATCCACAACCTTTTTCTGGTCCACTGTTTCTGCTGCTGCTGCTGCTGCAGGTTCATTAATGCTACTGGAGGTGGCGCCATTAGGTGGAGGCAACTTCTCATTCGATATTTTCTGCACAGGGGGGGCGGCCTTCTTCCGCATGACTTCGGGCTTCTTGGATTTGACCTGCAGATGAGTGAAAAATTAAGTCATGCAATCAAAAGCACGACTTCACATTCGAACAAAGAATTTTTACCATTTCTGGAGTTAATGCCGACGTGTCTAATACAACATCACACTTGAAGTCCACCTGCCATACATGAGATCTGTAAATCTATAGAATTCTATGATGAGCCAGCCTAAAATAATTATTCATAATATAAATTCATAGCATACCCGTCCTTCCACAAAGTGCTGAATATCAACACAGACGGCGTCATCTTTGAGGAGACCCGACTCGGCTTTGCGTTTCAGAAAAGAGTTCCATCGGTTCTTCACAGCATTGTCTGTCCTGCAAAAAACCAAAGACACATCTAAAAAGTGTTGGACCCCCACCACTTCAAGGAGTTTTGTAAAAAGTCTTCCTACCTTCCAGCAAGAAGCTTGGCAATCTCAGTCCAGCGGTTCCCCAAGACGCAGTGAGCTTTGTAAATGATGAGATCCTCCTCGTGGGTCCAGGAGGCCTTTGTCAAGAGCGGGTTCAAGTGGTTGATCCAACGTTCACGACACTGTTTCCCCAGACGACCCTTCATTTGCTGGGAAATCAAAGCCCAGTTTGTGGTGCCAAACTTGCTCACCAATTCTGTGATCTGATCAGCAAAACAAAACAGAAAAACAGTAAAAAAAAAAGTCAATTAATACCCCCTGCAGTTTGACATACTGGCATGTCACTAAGGTTGTGTTGGACCTTTAAGGTTCTAATGTATCTAGGAAGTTCTTCACCTTTTGGTCTTCCTCTTTGGACCAGCCGCCTTTGACCGGTTCATTATTGTCGCTATTTTTCCAGCGGTTGATACACTGTGCTTCTGTCTTCCCCTGTTAAGCAAAAGGATAAAAAATGTCACTTTTCTGATTTACTTTTGTTTTTTTCTCTCCTCCTGATTGTGTTTTAGTGTGCATTATTGTATCTATTGAAGGTCAGATTAAGCAAAATTAAATTTTCTTTCATACAATTTTCTCGACAGAATGTCGCATAATGTTATTCATTCTTACTGGTAATAAACTGGCGATGGTTTTCCAATTACGTTCTCCAAAATTCTTCACAAGGATTTTCAGGTTATCCTCCTGAAAAGAAGAGAATATTAATCAGTTGACAGAAAGTTTATTCAACTGCTGGCAAGAGGGCCAAATACAGCCCTGAAATGACATCAGACAAGCAAATATGTTCAGTTCTAACGCTGGCAGAGACCAGCATTTTTTCATTCATTCATTTCCTACCGCTTATTCTCACGAGGGTCGCGGGGGTGCTTGAGCCTATCCCAGCTGTCTTCTGGCGAGAGGCGGGGTACACCCTGGACTGGTCGCCAGCCAGCCAATCACAAGGCACATTTATACAAACAACCATTCACACTCACATTCATACCTATGGACAATTTGGAGTCGCCAATTAACCTAGCATCTTTTTGGAATGTGGGAGGAAACCGGAATACCCGGAGAAAACCCACGCATGCACGGGGAGAACATGCAAACTCCACACAGAGATGTGGGTGGAATTGAACCCTGGTCTCCTAGCTGTGAGGTCTGCGCGCTAACCACTAGAGTGCCGTGCAGCTCTTCATATAAATATTCATTCATTCCTTCATTTTTTTACCGCTTATCCTCATGAGGGTCGCTGGAACCTATCCCAGCTGTCTTTGGGCAAGAGGCAGGGTACACCCTGGACTGGTGGCCAGCCAATCACAGGGCACATATAGACAAACAACCATTCACACTCACATTCATACCTATGGACAATTTGGAGTCGCCAATTAACCTAGCATGTTTTTGGAATGTGGGAGGAAACCGGAGTACCCGGAGAAAACCCACGCATGCACGGGGAGAACATGCAAACTCCATACAGAGATAGCCGAGGGTGGGATTGAACTCGGGTCTCCTCGCTGTGAGGTCTGCACGCTAACCACTCGACCACCGTGCAGCCACATTTTTTCACAAGATTCCTTAAAAAAACAATAGAAGGTATTGTTGAAGATCTAAAGAAAAAATTGCACCTTGGAGCTATCCACACGGAATTGTTGTCAGGTCAAAACGGCTAAGCATGACAGTGTGAATAGCTGACAGAAAATATCATTGAATTGACATTTTTTCAATTTTTTTTTAAAGAGTTTTGTCCCAATTTTTGCTATAGTTTTAATTCATTCATTAATTTTCAAGCGTTTTTTTTTAAATAACAGATCCTGACAAACAGCTGAGTGGTTCTGTCATATAGAGGACTAAGCAGGTCACTAACCTCTTCTGGAGTCCATTTAACTTCTGTATCCGCCAAGTCGAAGTCAGTGTCCACACATACTTCAACATCAACATCAACATCTTCAACCATGCTGCAACAAACAATGACAGTGAGAGGACAAGATGAAAACTGTACGTGAACTGTACGTGTCTTGATTTCTGTCACTTTATGCAGTAATTAAAAAAATTAAATGCATATTAAATGCAATACCAATGCAAGTACAAGCTCCATTTACATATTTTTTTACAGAAGCAGAAGCCCTTATAAGCACTCTTAGGCCTTTATCACGGCAAGTCTCACACCCAACGCTAGTATCCATTTATTGAATACAAACCAAATAATAAATAGTCTGTTTTTACTTATAATCCATAATATAATACACTCCCGTTACACACAGCTGGAGACAACGTTGTACCTCTCCACAACAGTGAGCTAACATTAGCTTCCTTTAGAAGGGATGCGATTATAGCTAATATTACACGTAAACCAAACGAATTACCTCAAGTTAAACGAAAACCATTAACCCATAAACATCTCAAGAAAAAAAATCTGACTCAAAAATCTTATTATTTTGAAATGAACTTACATTCCGACTTGGCGCTAGCAAGCAAGCTAGCTAGGCTATGTAAGAACCGTCACACAGAGCGTATTGACTCAGCTTATTCTTATGGCAACAGTAAAGTATAGCGCCACCTGTGGCCACACGTCGCAACTTCAACACGTGTTGTGATATGAATAAACATGCTAAAACATCGATATTTTATTCGTCTCCAGGAGAGAGAGAGAACACATTAATGTTGGCAAAAAGACAATCCGTTAGAGTTTAATATCAATTTCTTGTTGAGTACTGTTAAATTATAACACTTGGCGAGACAACTACACTAACACAAATAGAAGAAGACGTCATGTGTGGAAGCTACGTAACTAACTACGTAACCTGAGTCAAAATTCAGGTCGGAACTGACTTTGCGGCTACTGTTTTGTTCAACTTCGGCAGACATTTTTAGGGTTCCCGCGGTTGCCATGGAAACACATTTCGAGGCTGCATTCAAATAAGCTTACATTTCGTCTAAATACTTACCAACCTTGGGTAACGTGGTGAGGTAAAGATAAGAAGTCAAGGAGACTGAATACAAATTTCGAAACACTGTCGGCGGAAACTACCGCTGGGATATACAGTAAACTTCCGGTCACCAAAGTAAAAATCTGGGGTTTGCTTCCCAAAAGTGCGCATTCGCGGGCTTCATGACGTCATCGTGCTGCGCCGACAAATGTGTCCCCTTCTCCATTGAGAAGTCTGCATTCAAACCAAGCTTCGTACAAAGAAATGAATACTTATTAATGAAACAACACTTACGCTTGATTATCTCAGCTTTGCATAGTAATGTTGACATTTTTAAGGGCTGGACGGAAGCGCGCCAATAGTGTTGGGATATGATGGGCCACGTAGGTTGGTTTGAATGTGGACTTTCGAATTTGGACAGCCTTCGCGCAGCGCGATGACGTCATACAGCCCCAAAAAAGGCGCACTTTTAGAATGCAGAGACAGCCAGAATGGTCTCAAATTGTGTATACAAGCAAAATAAAAGTCAAAATTAATTTATTCAAGGGGAAGAAAATAATGACAATAACAATAACACAATAATAACTCACTGCTTTATAAAGAGCACCATTAATCAACTGACATGAATACATTGTGACAGACCATATATTAACACAAATGCAAAGCTGCCTAATAGATACGTTATTGTGTACATCTCCAATAAGCCAAATGCATAAACATTCTTAATCTAGCCTTTGAAATAATGCATAAAACAACAATTACAAAGTATAATTTACAAACAATACACACTGAAGCAACGGGCCGGTCTACGGTGGGGCGCGGGGGTCAATGCCCCCTCTAATAAATGGGTGGCCGCCTATGTATCAAAATTTTAGAGGTAAAAACTCAGCGAAAAACAGCACAAGACAGCTTTGCTTATCGTTCATCTCCGTGGCCGTGACATCCAATCACTGTGAGTATGCAAATGAGACAAGATGCAGCTTTGGCATATTTGTGTTCATTTGTCCATCAAGTTGGTTTCCTGCTTCATGGGGGGGCGACACAGGAAGAAGGGACCAGACGAGTCAATCTTGACCCGAATGATAAATATACATAAATAAATAAATAAATGCAATTGAAAAAAAATTGGGGTGCGCCATATTTGTGTATGTTTGTCCATTTGTTACCTAGTAAGCACTTCCTGTGGCGCATGAGGGAGCTAAGACCAAGGGACCGTACCATCTTTGACTCTGTAACAGGGAAGGCCAAATTCATATTGACTAACATAAAAATAAATGTACGACAAGCCTGTAAAGGATGAAATAGTGAAATAGTTCCATTCTGATTCATAAAAAATAAAAATCTACCTTCTCTGAACGACTGTTAGAAAACATTCATACATACACTTCCCCCATGCTGCTTTCAACACTACTCATTCTGTCAAAATGGCTGCAGTTGTGACTCAATTTAGTACTAATGGATAAACCATAAGATGAGAGGCTGTCGCCTGAAGAGGCGTCAAACTCAAAGAAAGCTGTCCTCGCTGGCCACGTATGAGAAGCCATTGAAGGCATTGTTGGCGCTTGTGCCGGCGTTGAATTCAGGCGTCCGACTAACAGAGTTAGGAACCATTTCTCTGGTGAACTCGGGGTCAATGTGTTGAGTGTCGGCCGGGCCCCTCTGAAAAAAAAAACAAAGTGGTGGATGAATGAATTAATGAAAAAAATAAAAAATACAAAAATAATATATACATATATATTAAATATAAAAATATTATTATTTATTAAATATAAAAATATTTTATTTTTGTATTTATTTTTTATTTTATACTTATTAATTTTATTTTTATGGATATTTTATGGATATTTTTGTGGATTAACGAATTAATGAAAAAAATACAAATAAAAAAATTTCTCTATATATATAAAATAAATTTATTTAAATATAAAAAATAAATATTATTGATTAAATATAAAAAAATATTTTATTTTTATACTTATTATTTTTTATTATTTTTTATTTTATACTTATTAAATATAATATTTTTTATATATATATATATATATATATATATATATATATATATATATATATATATATATATATATTTTTTTTTTTTTCCATTCATTCATTCATTTTCTATATATATATTCTTATATATATATACACACACACACACACACACACACATACATTCAAATACATGAACACCCAAGAACACTCACCACATTGGGGTTATAAGGAGGAGTGATTCTCTTGTGGTAAATATCGTCCCAGTTGATCATGGAGAAAAAAGTGTGGTTCTTCACTTCTAACTATAAAACACAACAACGACATATAGCATAAGTTGCATTTGAGATGCTAAGGAGGAGTTTAACACACTTACAAAGTCGGCAATAGCTCCGAGACGTCTGTGCTGGTCCTTCTGCAGGAGACCCTCAAGCAGGGAACACACGGCCTCGGACTTCCCCGGAGGGAGCAGCAGCGGCTTCCGGAGGATCCCGTCATACATTTCTCCTACATCACGACTGTAGAAAGGAGGCTAAAATTGGAAGTAGGGATGTTATAAGTCAGGTTTTAAAGGAGCCGCTGCAAAAAGGATAGTAATGGTAATGGTTTAATTTCATTTGAACATGCATCAGATTACAATTGAATGCATCACATAATCAGTTCACAGTTCCACATGTCCAAAAGGAGTAGGAAGAAGCAAAGCTTATTAAATCCTACCCCTCCATCTGGTACTTTTACAATCAGTAACTGTTACATTTGTTCACTTCCTGCTTTCCATAATACAGTTTAGGGTTTTTTTTGGGTTTTTTTAATAATGCACCTCGTACCAAAGTACAAGGTGGCCGAAGATCCCCGGAGGCTGCACGGCGGGCCGAGTGGTTAGCACGCAGACCTCACAGCTAGGAGACCAGGGTTAAATTCCACCCTCGGCCATCTCTGTGTGGAGTTTGCATTTTCTCCCCGTGCATGCGTGGGTTTCCTCCCACATTCCAAAAACATGCTAGGTTAATTGGCGACTCCAAATTGTCCATAGGTATGAATGTGAGTGTGAATGGTTGTTTGTCTATATGTGCCGTGTGATTGGCTGGCAGGCGACCAGTCCAGAGTGTACCCCGCCTCTGCGCCCGAAGACAGCTGGGATAGGCTCCAGCATCCCCGCAACCCTCGTGAGGAAAAAGCGGTAGAAAATGAATGAATGAATGAAAGATCCCCGGACTGGTCGCCAGCCAATCACAGGGCACATGTAGACAAACAACCATTCACACTCACATTCATACCTATGGACAATTTGGAGTCACCAATTAACCTAGCATGTTTTTGGAATGTGGGAGGAAACTGGAGTACCCGGAAAATCATGCAAACTCCACACAGAGATCCCCAACGGAGATTCGAACCCAGGTCCTCCCGATGTCCTGACTGTGTGGCCGACTAAAAGTCAGGGTTCACTACTCCACCCCCATGATGAGAGTCTATGTATAAGTATTTTGTCAATACTTATCAATTGACACTTACCAGACTATAGATCATCTCATATAGAACAGCTCCCAGACACCACCAATCAACTGTCCTGTCATACGGTTCCTTGCGTAGAACCTCAGGTGCCAAGTACTTCATGCGCCAACATGCAAAGTTAGAACAGAAAAAACAGAAATAAACTCAACCAATCATGTGGATGAAGCTCGATGTTCTTTTGACTTACTTCAGGGGTTCCACAGAAGGTAGAGGTGGTTCCTTCTGGTTCAACACCTTCTTTGCATAGTCCGAAGTCTGTCAGCACTACATGGCCCTGCACAGTAGAAGGTTCCATTAAACTTATTGATTCATAATAACATCATACTACGAACAGGAACACTGTAAACCCGAATAAGTTAGCAGAACTCAAAAAAAAGTGAGGCAATCAGTTGCCACATTTTTTTTGAGGTCATAAACTCAAACATATTAATATTTGGAGTTGATATTAGATATACTTTTCGCATTCTCTCTGCCATGCATTCTCCATTCTTTAATTTTCGTTCTCATTTCAACTCTTTCCATATAGGAAGAAGGTGTGCATGTGTAACCTACATAGTACAAATCTATCTGATGCAATGGATTTTTACTTAATTCATTCTTGGTTTGATTTTTCATGTTTAATAGATACTTTTTTTTATAAGTAACTAACAATTCTTCATATTCATATTAATCAAAAAATACAAGTTAAATAAACCGAAAAGACAGCTAATGCAACATTTATAAGTAGAACTTTTAGTAGAATTAGAAAATTTTAAGTTAAATATTCATTCATTCATTCGTTTTCTACCGCTTTACCTCACGAGAGTCGCGGAGGGTGCTGGAGCCTATCCCAGCTGTCTTCGGGTGAGAGGCGGGCCAGCCAATCACAGGGCACATATAGACAAACAACCATTCACACTCACATTCATACCTATGGACAATTTGGAGTCGGCAATTAACCTAGCATGTTTTTGGAATGTGGGAGGAAACCGGAGTACCAAACTCCACACAGAGATGGCCAAGGGTGGAATTGAACCCTGGTCTCCTAGCTGTGACGTCTGCGTGCTAACCACTCGACCGCCGTGCCGCTCCTAGTCATAGTTCAATTTAATCAAAACATATTAGTTCAAAGTACTCAAAATGGAACAACATGTTAAATAAACTTGACATAATTAAGTTATTGTAACTTTTTTAAGAACTTTGAGTATACATAACTTCATTATTTAAGTACTTTGAACATTCAGGTTTACAGTAAAGAGGTGTTATGATGTGTTGAAGAGTATGTACCTGAGAATCTAAGAGGATATTCTCTGGCTTCAGGTCTCTGTAAGAGATAGTGGGGGAGGCCCCATTAAAGCACTGCTTTAATCAATCAATTCCATAAACATAAATTCTGCCTAGCAACAAGTGTATTTGTGTCTAAAAGCGGTCTTAACCTGTAGACAATGTTGAGGGAGTGAAGGTAGCCGATAGCGCTCGCCACCTCTGCGGTGTAGAACCTCGCCCTGGGTTCTGTGAAACATCTCTCACGCTGCAGGTGAAAGAAGAGCTACAGAAAAAGACACGGACATAAAAAAGAGGAAGATATTCGGTTGTATGTGTTTTTTTTCCATACCTCTCCTCCATTGACGTAGTCCAAGACAAAGTAGAGCTTCTCCGCCGTCTGGAAGGAGTAGTGGAGTCGAACCAGAAAAGGGTGTTTGAGGCTTTTTAGCAGCACATTTCTCTCTGCCATGATGTTCTTTTGCTACCGGTGAAGAAAAATGGGGAGTAAACCAAATGTAATGACAAGCAACAAATTATCGGATTGATCTAAATCCATTAATCCACCCATTTTCTATTCCGCTTATCGTCATGAGGGTCACAAGCATGCTGGAGCCTATCCCAGCTGTCTTCAGGTGAGAGGCGGGGTACACCCGGGACTGGTCGCCAGCCAGCCAATCACAGGGCACATATAGACAAACAACCATTCACACTCACATTCAACACCTATGGACAATTTGGAGTCGCTAATTAAGCTAGCATGTTTTTGGAATGTGGGAGGAAACCGGAGTACCCGGAGAAAACCCATGCACGCACGGGAAGAACATGCAAACTCCACACAGAGATGGCCCAAGTGGGGAATCGAACTCCTAGCTGTGTGGCCAGAGCTAACCTACTCGTGCACCGTGCAGCCTTAATCAAAATATTTATCAAAATATCAATATCTCCTCCCCGCTACTCACCTTGCCTTCCCAACTAAAATGGGAGCCAACCACAGCCAATCAATGTCCACTCCAGAGTGTGACTGAACATTTTTCCATCCCCAAAGCATAACTAAATAATAAATTTATGAACTTTTTTAAAATTTTTATAAATAATAATTTTATGAACAGGCAACTTTCATACAGAAATAATAATATTAGAACTTAAAAATTTGGTCAATGTGATTAAAAAAAATAAAAATAATACACTAAACTGCAGAGATACAAGCGTACTAAACAGGATTTTCCAAGTTCCAAATTGATGATCTTGAGCTGCAAGGTGGACGAGTGGTTACCATGCAGGCCTCACAGCTAGGAGACCCGAGTTTAATTCCACCCTCGGTCATCTCTATGTGGAGTTTGCATGTTCTCCCCGTGCATGCGTGGGTTTTCTCCGGGTACTCCGGTTTCCTCCCACATTCCAAAAACTAGCTAGGTTAATTGGCGACTCCAAATTGTCCATAGGTATGAATGTGAGTGTGAATGGTTGTTTGTCTATATGTGCCCTGTGATTGGCTGGCCACCAGTACAGTGTGTACCCCACCTCTCCGCCCGAGACAGCTGGGATAGACTCCAGCACCCCCGCGACCCTCGTGAGGATAAGCAGTAGAAAATGAATGAATGATGATCTTGAAGCAGCCTAGTTTCTAATTTACAGAATTGAATGATTGATGATTGAATCCTTTGCCAAAAGCAGAAGCAATCATTTGTGAAATGACAATGTGCATGTTAATTTTTTTTAAGTGTCCTTTGTACGCAGAAGCATTTTATCGAAGAGTCACATAAGGTCACATCTTTATTTTAAATTATTTATTATTATGAATTTTATTTATTTATTTTTAATTTAAATATATTTTATAAAAATTAAATGTAAATTATTTTATTTTATATAAAATTTGATTATTAAATTTATTTTATTTTAAATATATTAAACAATATTTTTTATATATAAAAACAATATATTAAATAATAATCATATAACATCAACAAGCACATTTTGTCTTATAACAATAAGAGTGTGTCCTGTTTACAAGTGGGGATACAGTACACACTGTTTACAGTAGAGGGCGCTCACCTCCTTTTTCTTCAAGATGACTTTCTTCTGCAGCACCTTGATGGCATAAAACTGGTTGGTGGTTTTGAGCTTGGCCAGCAGCACCTGCAAATTTATAATTTCATGCTATTATATTTCCTCTATTGACTCAACAAGATGCCAGACATCTTAATGAGACATAGTATCATATGAATCATACTATGATTTGCATATTTTACGTCAATTCACATAGAATATAAAAACAACCTTACAGACTATGACTGTATTCAGTTTGTACAGCGTTCCGGTAACATTTGATGTTGTGTTATTTTTCCACAGATGACCGTATTGACCTTAAGTAACAGCACAGTTAATGATTCGTGAAGTCCACAATGTCAACCAACTGCTTTAGTTACGTCACATTTAAGCACATTAACACAACGCCTGATAACTTTATCTATGATCACAGGAAAAGTCACTGCTACTAATGAAAAAAGTCAACTTCAATGATGCAAACAAGTACAGTCGATATCTCATTTACTCTCCTGGACTACCAGGAGTTATTAAAAATATATGTTGTTGTACTTTACAACGTTTGATAACATATCAACTTATCAACAAGGACAGATCGCCTGTCAAAGCTAGTGGTTTTAACTATGGTGCATTCAAGGACCACTCTCGAAACTAGGCTATTTTTGTCTCTGTACATATATATGTTATTGCAGGGGTCACCAACACCCGGGGCAGCGGCCCGGTACTGGCCCATTGGCACTTCAAAAACACGTAAAATAATAAAGTAATAAAGTAATAAAATAATAACATACAATAACTATAATATTATAATACAACTATAATAAAATAATAATACTATAATACTATACTATAATAATACTATAGACTATAACAACAACAATACAATAAAAATGATACTATACTATAATAAAATCATAAAATCATAAAATAATATAATTAAATAATTAAGCAATGCAAATAATATATTTTAATAATTAAATAATAAAATTTATATAAAATAAAATAAATTATTTATGAATAAAATTAATGTAAAATAATAAAACGAAATAGCTACATTGAGTTTTATGTAAATGCATATGAATTTTGAAAAACTATATAGTTAAAAATCACTACATATTAATGGTGTTTGACGGTGTACGTGTGCTAGCCTTATCCCCCGCCGCACAAATTGACAACTACGCTATATTTTTAGCGTTAATCTCGTGTTAATTAAAAATTGCAAAATAAAATACACAATAAAAAAAAATCCGGGGTTAAAATTGTGAAAAGTCATACAATAAAATGTATTTGAAAAAAACAACAACTTTGGACTTCCTAACTATGTCAGTGAATGTCCACTTTTAAAAAATTCCAATTTCATAATAAGAAGTGATAAGTGATTGCTGCACCTTTCCAAAGGTCCCTTTGCCAATGACAGCCAAGAAGTCAAAGTCAGTGGGTTTGGCACTGCAACAACAAGACAGACTCATCTATTATGCTTGTATTTATAATATTCCTATATATCCTTTAATATTAGACAATACGGCCACTGGGGGCAGAGTTGTGTAGTACTTACTGTGGGTTCGCTGAAGGTCCCAAATTGACGTCATCATGAGGAGAGGAGGATGGCGACCGGAGCTGTTGCATGGAAGACAACAGTACTGTCCTACTATAATAATCTAATAATAATAACTTTATTGCATAAACACTTACATTACAGTGGGCCATTATCCATTCGACTCTCAGTAGAAAGGCAGCATCCGTTTGTAAAACCTAACACAGGACAGGAGACGTGTTTTCATATGTTAAATATACCGCATATCTCCAAATCTTGCATTGTTTGTGTTTGCATTGCTGAGCACAGTGTGTGGAGCAGGTCCTTCAGGTTTGGAAGGAGGGCCAAGATGCTGGACCAGCAGAAAGACGCTGAAGGACAATATAATGATACAGAGAGTGTGCGTGTGTGTTGACATTGTCCACATTGCCTCATTTTCTCAGCTGTCACAACATGCAGGATGCTCGGTGCTTGACGTACGTATACGGCTAGTTTTAACATGGAAGATTATTTAAAAAAAACATTTTGATGAAGTGAATATAAATATATCCATACATTTTTATGCCAATCACAGTGCACATGTAGACAAACAACCATTCACACTCACATTCATACCTATGGACAATTTTAGAGTCGCCAATTAACCGAACATGCCTGTTTTTGGAATGTGGAAAGAAACCGGCCAAGCAGAGAATCGAACCTGTACACTGCAGCAAGTTTAAACATGTCCTGTATGTGTGTACAGTATAATAATAATAATTTAAATCCCTATTTAATATTTCCATAGCAACATAAAACAAATGACCATACATTACCATGAAGTGTGAACTCACCTGCGTGTGCTGGAAGACAGTCGTTAAAATGTGTGGCGAAGCAGCAGCAGCAGACTGATCTCAGACCAGTCGGGACATGAAGAGAGTCAATGATTGATGGAAGGTTGTTAAACATTGGGGCGGAGCAACACAACTGTATGTGTGTGTGTGTTGAAGGCTGTCCCAGCGCTCGGTTTTGAACGGAGACGATCAACATGTGATTGAAGTGTCGACTTTCAGCTTTAATTTAAGAAGTTTTACAGAAATATGCAGATTATAATGCTAGGAGTCCACTGGGCCGGCGCCAGTTGGTGCCAGTTTGCGCCAATGCAATTTGCTGTGGTGCCTAGTGTCAGTAAGGTGACTAGTGGCGTGCAGTGACTCAAACTGCCTCCCAACTGGTTCGTGGTGGCCCGTAACGGCGGCAAAAATTGAGTTTGGCGGGAAGAAAATTTAAAAATGTTTAAAATCTTCATCGCGCCAGATGGAATGTAATGGCGTGAGCCAAGTTGCCCCAATGATGCTAGGAACGGCGCCAGTTGGTGCCACTTCGCGCCACTTAGCGCCACTTCGTGCCACTTCGTGCCAATGCACTTTGCTGTGGTGCCAAGTGTCACCAATAAGTTGACTAGTGGCTCAATCTGCCTCCCAACTGGCTCGTGGTGGCCCATAACGGCGGCAAAAATTTATTTTGGCGGGAAGAAAATTTCAAAATGTTTTTAAAAACTTTCTTTTGGTTGCTCGATGCAAGTGGCGGGAAGTGTCCACCAAGTGGAACCAAATGTCGCAAACAATCCACCTACTGGAATCGACTGGAATGTAATGGCACGAGCCAAGTTGCCCCAATGATGCCAGTTTGCGCCAGTTCACACCAATGCAATTTGTTGTGGTGCCGAGTGTCGCCAATAAGGTGACTAGTGGCGTGCAGTGGCTCAAACTGCCTCCCAACTGGCTCGTGGTGGCCCGTAACGGTGGCAAAAATGTATTTTGGAGGGAAGAAAATTTCAAAATGTTTCAAAAATTTTTGTTTAAAATCTTTCTTTCGGTTGCTCGATGCAAGTGTCACAAACAATCCACCTACTGGAATCGACTGGAATGTAATGGCGTGAGCCAAGTTAATAATGCTAGGAGTCCACTGCGACGGTGCCAGTCGGTGCCAGTTCGCTCCAAATTAATGTTCGCTCGGCATGTTGCCATGTTGCAGTTATTCAGCGCCACAGCGAGCCACTACGCGTCAATCACAATCTGGTGCGAACTGGCACCAACTGGCATTGCAAAGGGAGCCACAACAAAGAGGCTGAAGAGCCACATGCGGCTCTGGAGCCGTGGGTTGCTGACCCCTGTCCTATACTATCAGTATCTCGCCTAAACCGTCTCTAGTCAGGTTTTTCTTGTACCTTTGTGTTATACTGTATAAACTGTATATATATACTGTTTCTATAAAGCACTCCAGGCTAATGTAAGCACCACCACGTCTATGTGTTGGTGACAATATCGTCAATAGGGGGACAGGCTGTATGCAAAGAAAGTTTATAGTCAATAGTGCAACTCACTGCGGTACATTTCAGTCCGTATGAGGGCGTACAAGCGTGTAAAGCCTAAAAAAAAAAAACAAAAGGAAAAAGTCAACTTTGCATGTTTATTGGAATGATTTAACATGATCTTTACATACACACACACACACACATACACACACACACATACACACACAGCCATAAGCCCTTAAGACATTCCAGTGAAGCTGCAACAATATCAGAAATCCAACATCATGCATAAACACGACACACGCTTGACTTGTAGTCGTCATGTCAAGTTGTTGATAGTCATTTAACACTCCTGGTTTGGGGGCTTCGCTTCACAGTTGTGCTCTCGTAATGTGCCATTGTATGCATCCACAAATGAAATTGGTCGCATAGAAAAATGAAGAGAATTGTGTTGGGCTGACGCGGGACAAACGAGAAGGCGAATAATAATTTAAAAAAATGCAAAAAATAAATAAATAAATCAAAAATATGGCGTTTTTCGTCAAGATTGGCCCATCGCATCTTTGATTGGGTGATTATTTATTATTACACCAGCAGTTTTTTATCAATTCAATACAAACAAAAATATGCACATTTTTAGACATTTTATACATTTTGAAATATAGTCTTGAACAATCACGTTGAACCAATTTCTCAATTGTTTCATTACCATTTTAATAATTTTAATAATTTTTTGCATGATGCTGCAGCTCTTGAATTAGTTTTCCATGTTTGCAAGGCCACAAAATAAAAATAATACAAATTATAGCGTTAAAAAAATATTATATGTTGTTTATATATAGTAACAATTATATTAAATCATTTTAAACAATCAGAATATTTAGTAAAATTAAATGTTTAAATTGTTAGAATAAATAGGTTCAATATTATTATTTTTTTCACAATTTAGTCGGCAATTATGAAATTATTTCACATTTTGTATTTAATTTTGGCACAAAAAAACCCTCAATTTTTTAAAATCCTCTTTTACAGTAACTTTTATAGTTATGAATTATTGCACAAACTCAGAAGCTTGAGAGAGCTCCTTCACTGGCCTGTCTAGTCTATTGCATTAAGTCTTTTTTCTTACTTTTCCCTCATCTTTTTTTTTTTTTGTACATCAAATCAGATCCAACTCGAGTTGATCTTTTCTTTAACTGTCACATGAAATTCACTTTAAGTCAACATTTGCTGATAATACTGAATTATGGTCACTTCCTGCAAGTGTATGTTATGTTGACAGGTGTTCCGATACACTTGTTCTTCCGCTCTACATTTTTTTTAATGGGGCACAGGACGCGAAGAACACAAACGAAAAATGAACCATTGGCACATGGATGACTCGCATCGCGAGCGAGGCTCATTTAAGAGCCTCATCTGTGCTCTTGAACATGAGAATAGCGTTGGAGATCTTGAGGGCGGGGCCTAGCTTGATGCTCATGATCTTCACGATGTCCGTTTGGGTCAGCAGCAGAAAGGCTTCGCCGTCAATCATCTGAGAAATGAAAGAAATACTAGAATAAAGATGTAAATGTAAGTCGTGTTTAGGCCAGCAGAGAAGGCTTTGCTAACACTAATGCCAAGTAGAGCAAAACATAACCATAGCAACATGAATAATATCACAAAATAGTTGTCCAATGTACATATTAAAGTTAAAATTATTATATTGTAATAATTGTTTGGATGCATATGAAACGTTAGGGCTCCCCCTACTGGTGTAAACTTGAATTGACTTTTAAGCCACAGAGGGGAAAAAAACATTGGTGATAAGCGGTGTCCCTGTTGGTTAATTAATAATATACTATAAAAAATAATATATAATATCATATAATAATACCACCTGCCAACTGGTTGTAATGACAAGTATGGCCACTAAAGGGCAACAAATAACGTGGATTACCTCTTCTTTAAAGAGACGAGCCTGATCCTCACAGCCAATTAGATTCTGCACAAAGGTGAAGACCTAGAGGGCAAAAAACAACAATGATATATGATTATGATAATAATAATAATAATAATAAAAATAATAATATTATATTGACAAAATAATACATATTATTATTATATATGATTATTATATGAGTATTATTATTATTATATTATATATAATATACTATATATATACATATAATATATATTATATGTATTATATATAAAAAATAATAATAGTGTAATACCAATACTACTACTACTAATACTATTACTATACTATACTATACTATTATTATTATATTGACAAAATAATAAATATAGTATAGAAATATATTAGATTATATATTATATAAATATAATAATAATCAAGTGTCAGAAGTCCAAAATAAAAGAGTGAATAACAAATGAGTTTCAAATGTCACCTCCTCCACGCTCCAAGCTGCCACCTGACTGGCTGGGATGCCCTGGACACCAGGAAGTAGTTTACAGTGTTGCTCCCAGCACAGAGACAAAGCACGGTCGGACGGAGCAGTCAGCGCCGACACAAACAACGACGGATAGACGCACTCGGATGACATGTCTGACAAGAAAGAACACACACATGCAACTTTTACTGGCCATCATCACTTGTCAGCCATCAGTCCGAAAACGTCCACTTTTCTGACCTATGAATGTTGTTAGAATGTTATAATACCAAAGTTTCAGACAATGAGGTTTGCACATTTGGAAGTGAGCCTTGAAAGAAGTTTGAGATGGCTCTGAAAGCTGGGTTTCAGAGAGTTCCTTATATGGGCATGCCCGGGTACAAGCTGTACAAGCTATTAGCTGTATAAGCTGAGTGGTCCAATCACAGTGGAGTGAACGTGCCCGGAGGCGGGCCATGGGTTGAATAAATTGAAACAAACCGTTTTGGAAATACAGCTGAAATAGGTGCAGATTCTGGAAGATCTAGAATGCTTTCTGTGCGGGTAATTGTGTGTAGCTGCTCTATAGGAGTCCACAACTCAATAGATTCATTCATTCATTCATTTTCTACCGCTTTTTCCTCAGAGGGGTCACGGGGGTGCTCGAGCCTATCCCAGCTGTCTTCGGGCGAGAGGCGGGGTACACCCTGGACTGGTCGCCAGCCAGCCAATCACAGGGCACATATAGACAAACAACCATTCACACTCACACTCACATTCATACCTATGGGCAATTTGGAGTCGCTAATTGACCTAGCATGTTTTTGGAATGTGGGAGGAAACCGGAGTACCCAGAGAAAAACGGGGAGAACATGCAAACTCCACACAGACATGGCCGAGGGTGGGATTGAACCCAGGTCTCCTAGCTGTGAGGTCTGCGCGCTAACCACTCAACCACTGTACAGCCCTAACTGGGGAAACAACAACAGAAATTATACACAATATTTTGCGTTTTCCTAGCAGTAGCAATTGAAAATGCCCCCCCTATTGTGTGAGTATGACATACCAGCTGAATAAAAGTATCAACTCACTCTGATAGTCTCTCTGCTGGTTCTTCCTATATTTGGGTGGACGGCCAATTCTGAAAAACAAAGATCTAGGTAAATATAAATAAATATAACAGCAACAACATTCACGCAAACACACACACACGCACCTTTACCTGCCACGGTAATGCGCCTTCTTGGTTCTCTGTCCGAAAAAGAGGCTCCTCTTGCTCTCGGAGTCGGACAACTCGGCCTTCAGTCTGCCTTGATTGCGCTCAGCCAGCGGGCAACCTGACACGCAGTGGTGGGCCGTGAAGCGACCCGTCACATGGCCTGAACCGTCACAGCCCGGAGTCGGGCACTTCCTGTTTTTTTTTTTTTTTTTTTTTAAAGAAGATGAATATTTTATTTAAAATGTGTTGCCTTCAGGGGTCAAAACGAGATGTTAAAATGAATGCAGAGAAAGCGGGTCGACCTGTTGTGGAAACTGTACTTGGTGGTTCTTGT
Organism: Doryrhamphus excisus; assembly: GCF_030265055.1. Taxonomy (NCBI): domain Eukaryota; kingdom Metazoa; phylum Chordata; class Actinopteri; order Syngnathiformes; family Syngnathidae; genus Doryrhamphus; species Doryrhamphus excisus. The sequence goes on along the minus strand of NC_080475.1, from coordinate 13,316,193 downwards.
GTGGCTGATGGGCTTACATGGAACAGATGGAGGGTAAGTGGACTGGGCCGGAATCGGGGGGTCCCTCGGACCTGAGTGCATTGACAAAATTCAGTAAAATAAACCCGAATGGCTGAAAACTGACCAGTAGAATGGATCCTGAAATCCATCCATCCTGGAATGGATTGTGTTGAACTTACTTCACAGAGTCAAGTGGTTAACTTATTTTTACACTTTGAATGTTAATGATACGTTGGAGATTGTTATATAGTACGCTGTGATAGCTAACAACTTCTTTCCATTCATTCATTCATTTTCTACCGCTTTTTCCTCACGAGGGTCGCGAGGGTGCTAGAGCCTATCCCAGCTGTCTTCGGGCGAGAGGCAGAGTACACCCTGGACTGGTCGCCAGCCAATCACAGGGCACATGTAGGCAAACAACCATTCACACTCACATTCATACCTATGGACAATTTGGAGTCGCCAATTAACCTAGCATGTTTTTGGAACGTGGGAGGAAACCGGAGTACCCGGAGAAAACCCACACATGCACGTGGAGAACATGCAAACTCCACACAGAGATGACCGAGGGTGGAATTGAACCCTGGTCTCCTAGCTGTGAGGTCTGCGCGCTAACCACTTGACCGCCGTGCCGCCCAACTTCTTTCCAATGAATAATAAAAGTGTGTAATTACTGTGTGGCTGATGTGTTTTGGTGTCTTGGGGGGGAGCTTTGAGTGGGTGACCGGTGGCCTCACACCAGCCGGCTGGGTGGATGTCAGGGTGATCCGAGTCCATCCACTCATCATAGACATGACTCCAGCCATCATAGTGGATCTAAGGGAGGAATACACATGGCTGGTTGCTAAAACAATACACACACACACACACACAAACACAATACTTTGATCCGGTGAGTCTCCACTTCCTCTACTGTTGCCACACGAATGAGACCAGGACTTCTCTTGTCCACAGCTTCCAGTTTCATGTGAGGCAGGAAGCTGTGGGCCGGACGCTGTATGTTGACAACAACAACACAAATAATAAATATTATTATTATTATTATTAACAACAACAACAACAACTGTTCTGACCATTTTAAAAGCCTCGGCTTCCACTGCCTTAGAACCAGTCTCATTCATGTAGCGGGACCAGGAGAACTCTCCCTGGTCAGGATAGTCTGGTGATAAAAAAAAAATCATAATTCCCATATTAGTAACATAAACCAGTGTCTTATATATGACAAAAAAGCAGTATAGAGATTGAGGGGGTATTATGCCAGCCAAACTTGCCTGTTCCTTGCAGCTTGGTAGCTGTGTTTTAAAGCAGATGTATCGCCATGGTAACTTGGGGTAAACTCATCTCATCTTTTATGTCAAGGCGTACTGAGCACAAAGCCGAGAAACGGATTTGCAGTAGCATTTAGTTTTATTTGGGGAATTTAAGTTTTGTTGACGTCTTGAGCACAAATCCTGGTTTGGTAGAGTCATTCATTCATTCATTCATTCATTTTCTACTGCTTATGCTCACGAGGGTTGCGGGGGCGGGGTACACACCCTGGACTGGTCGTCAGCCAATCACAGGGCACATATAGCCAAACAACCATTCACACTCACATTCATACCTATGGACAATTTGGAAAAAATCCACGCATGCACGGGGAGAACATGCAAACTCCACACAGAAATGGCCGAGGGTGGAATTGAACTCGGGTCTCCTAGCCTACGTGCTAACCACTCGAGTCACTTTCACATAATACCCCCAAAAAAGAGAAATAGATGTTACCTTGAGGTGGTGTTAGGGGCAGGTTTCTCTCCTGGCACCAACCAATGGGGTGAATGTATGGACTGGTGGCATCACACCTACACATTTAATAACAAAGAAATCACCTTATTTTTATATTTGTATGCCAACATAGTTCATTCATTCTTTTTATACTGCTTATCCTCACGAGGGTCGCGGGGGTGCTGGAGCCTATCCCAGCTGTCTTCGGGCGAGAGGCGGGGTACACCCTGGACTGGTGGCCAGCCAATCACAGGGCACATATAGACAAACAACCATTCACACTCACATTCATACCTATGGACAATTTGGAGTCGCCAATTAACCTAGCATGTTTTTGGAATGTGGGAGGAAACCGGAGTACCCGGAGAAAACCCACGCATGCATGGGGAGAACATGCAAATTTTAATAATTTTAATAATTTTTTTGCATGATGCTGCAGCTCTTGAATTACTTTTCCATGCTTGCAAGGCCACAAAATAAAAATAATAAAAATGATAGCGTTAAAAAAATATTATATGTTGTTTATATATAGTTTAACAATTATATGAAATCATTTAAAAAGATTAGAATGTTTAGTTAAATCAAATGTTTAAATTGTTAATTTGTTAAATAGAATAATAAATAGGTTCAATATTATTGTTTTTTTCACAATTTAGTCAGCAATTACGAAATTATTTCACATTTTGTATATAATTTTGGCACAAAAAAAACTAAATTTTTTAAATCCTCTTTTACAGTAACTTTTATAGTTATGAATTATTGCACAAACTCAGAAGCTTGAGAGAGCTCCTTCACTGGCCTGTCTAGTCGATTGCATTAAGTCTTTTTTCAAAATTGAAAATTAATCAAAATTAAGCCTGACCAGTAGTCGTATGTGTCATCCCAGTTATCAAAGTGGACCAGGAAGCGGGCGTCCACTGCATCAGTGATCGTCGCCACGCAGATAAGGGAGGGGTTCATGCGGTCGACGGCCTCCAGTTTCATGCCTATATCGAAGCCACACTTTACGTCGACCTATCAGAACAAGACACAATTTCTTAATCCCAATACTTGTGTCCATCAGTTGACCTCAGAGGGTAAATAAAAAGCTGTAAGGATTACCCTTCCAGGACTGGCAAAGACCTCTTTGGGAGCCACTTGTGCTTTAGTCATTCTAAGGTAGTTTGTCCATGTAAACTCTTCTTCTTTACAACCTGCAGTGATGTGAAGCAGAAATGACATATTTAGCATTATATTAAATTATAACGGTGCATTGTGCCCTCTGACCTTTGGGAGTGTTCAGTTTGTGCCCTGTGCTCTCACACCAGCCTGAAGGGTGTACATCGGGCGAGTTGGCATTCACCCAGAAGTCGTGGCAGTCAGAGTAGCCGTCAAAATGGAGGCGCAGACGGTAGCCGCACACCTGCAGGCGGCTATAGATTAGCGCTAACATCTTTACCTTTCTGTATTGTTCACACCTGCTTTCCACCCAAATTGTTTTGTTCTATTAGCTGTGAAATAATGCTAAGGACTCACTGTGCGCAGCCAATTTGGTAGACTGGGCTGCGCCAAAACGGCGCACCATGGGAAGTGTCCACATTGCCACAGTGACAATTTTGTGACAAAACAGCACGCCAAATGTGTTCTGAAAAATCGCCAGCTCTGACTTGGTCTTTTCTTGGTGCAGGCGAAGCGCACCCTGCGTAGTGGTAAATTGACTGGCAGGCGCACAGTGAATTTCAGTTAATTGTCCCATAACATCTGATGCCAGACCAAACCCGTCATGCATAATGCTCTACGAAAATAGATCCCCAAGAGTCTTAAGTGATGTTTACAATGTAATATTAAGTAAAGTAGATCCACCCAAGAGTCTTAAGTGATGTTTACAATGTACTATTAAGTAAAGTAGATCCAAGTAGTTTTAATGCCAGCACTGGAGAGAAAGGTCAGCCCACCAGCCAAGGTCTAGAGAGGTCGAAGCAGTCTCTAAAGTGAAACGGAGTTCCTCTTCCTTGTAAGCCTTAACTGTTAACTATTTGTATTGTATTGGTCTCGTCCGGTTTCAACAAGTCATTGGCAAGGAGGTTGGACGTCTCAGCCAGGAGACAGAAGTGTGACTCATGGTGCCTTTGTTCCAAGTGAAAGGTCTTATGTGTTGTCTCTCTGCTGCACATAGTGTACATCCAGAACAGAGTATTCCGTTCCTGACAGTCTCCATATCTTACCTCGGCCACGGTAAGAACAAAGTACATGGACGGATGCTGAGGGTCAATTCCTTCCAACTTCATCCCCTGCTTGAAGCCATTCTTCACCGTGGGTGCCCTCTGGGTCTGCGTAACGAACAATGGTCGATCTTACTGAATGTGCTACTCGTCTTTTTTTCAAGGTGACTAGTTGCTAGGCAGAATTCAAACAGCCCAATCAAACCCTCCAACAATGCACAACGATGAGTGAATTCAAGAAACAATACAAGCAGTTGATGTTTGCTAAATACAAGGATGAAGACTCTTGAACCAGTCATGATGTGCTATATATATCACTATATTGACACTTACTATGGTACACATTATGTCATTGGATGGTCATATCACCTCCTACTTCGGTACGTGACAAAAAATTCAATAAAAGTAAAATAAAGTAAAAAAACAAACAAACAAAAAAACAAATTATATTAGGAAAGCAGGAAGTGAGCAAATGTAACAGTTACTGATTGTAAAAGTACCAGATGGAGGGGTAGGATTTAATAAGCTTTGCTTCTTCCTACTCCTTTTGGACATGTGGAACTGTGAACTGATTATGTGATGCATTCAATTGTAATCTGATGCATGTTCAAATGAAATTAAACCATTACCATTACAAAACTGCCACTACGGCAATATAAACATAACTACAGCTGATTAATTCATTTTCTATCTAAATAAAATCATGCTCTATTTGAGACTATATGAAAATAAAAATGTACCTCTTGGAACAGCATGTCTGGAGCAGCGATTGATTTTGTTTCCTCCAGATATTGTGTCCATGTCCACTGCTCCGGCTTCATGTCTCCACCTTCAAGCCAAAGTGGTCCAATTACGACATGCTCATCACAGCAGTTTTTTTTTTTGTGAGTGTGATGTCAGATCAAGACAGATGTCTAAATATGGTCGTCTGCTCGGTGCTCCGTGCAGTCAGCCTCAAACGTTGACGACCAGCTCTCGGCCCTGCTTGATTCTGCACATTTGTTTTTATTCATGCAATATAATAGAACACATGTCATATTGAAGAACAGACCAGATAATCTAGCTTGGTGTGGCATGGTATGGTTTACTTCTTATTTTGGTAAGATTATTTAAAGGAGTAAATATTATCATGACTTGTTTATTGAATTCAATTGTTACACTCACAAATTATTTAAATAACACAAACTGATAAACAGAGCTGCATGGCGGGCAAGTGGTTAGCGCACACAGGCAAATTCATGGCAGATGTTTGTGACCGGAGCTGCACGGTGACTGAGTGGTTAGCGCACAGGCCTCACAGGTAGGAGACCCGAGTTCAATCCCACCCTCGGCCATCACTGTGTGCAATTTGCATGTTCTCCGATTTCCTCCCACATTCCAAAAACATGCTAGGTTAATTGGCGACTCCAAATTGTCCATAGGTATGAATGTGAGTGTGAATGGTTGTTTGTCTATATGTGCCCTCTGATTGGCTGGCCCGCCTCTCGCTCAAAGACAGCTGGGATAGTATCCAGCACCCCCCGTGACCCCCGTGAGGATAAGCGGTAGAAAATGAATGAATGAAACTAATAAACAAAATACCCTACTGTTGTGAACATACAAATAGAAACCTTACCTCCTCTGGTGTGTCTGCCATCTGTCTTGGAATCTTCCATTTTGTCATCCTAAAAAAAAAAAAAAAAAGACCAGTTTGTAATGACATTTTCAAGCCAGGACTACTTTAATTTTGTACTAATGAAGATAGATAATAGATAATAGAGTAGTCAGTAGTCAGCCATGATTGTCTAATTAACTGGCAACACAAGTGAGTACCAGGCTTGCCTAAAATCATGTGTGGTGGTGGTAGCGTGCACGAGTGCTGCCAGCACTGGAAAGTTGAGGTTCATGGAGGGGAAACATGAATTCCAGTATATATGTGGCATTGTCAAGCAGCGACTGGACCACACGGTAGTTTAATATGTCTAATATGTCTAATATGTTTAACATGTCTAACATGTCTAATATGTCTAATATGTCTAATATGTTTATCATGTCTAACATGTCTAATATGTCTAATATGATACGGAGCCCTAACTCACATCCAATATGACAAGTGTCTGCTGAAGAAGCTGAGGGTGAAGATGATGGAGTGGCAACTCTAAACACTATTGATTTGTGATATCTGTCTATATGAGGGACATTGAATTCCTACCGTGCCCTCCATGTCGGAGTCTTCATCAGAGGGACTGAGATACTCCTTCTTCTTCCTCTTCCTCATGGGCTTCATCTGCTCAACGTTTAAGGAGGAGACCCTGCCTCCCGCCGGCACCTTCTCCACTCCGATGCTCCTCCTGGGGGACCACTTTAAGACGTCAAGTCAAGTATATTTCTGTAGCGCCAATTCGCAACAGATGTTATGTCAAGGCACTTAACACGAGTAAACCCACATAAGCAAGGCGAGAAAAAACTCCTGTTAAAGTAGTGACTGACTGACATGAATGGACATACTTGTCCACCATGGGCTCTCTGCGGAGCTCCTCTGGGTAGATCTTCTGAGTTCCAGGATCACGATTCTGTGGAACCTCAGATTTGACCTGAAGTAAACTCTCTGGTTCCACACCTCTCACCGAGACCAATGGAGTTGTCACATCTGAAAATAATAATAACACAACAAGACAAATTGAATTAACTGGAACTAACAAAGTGACAACATTTTGTAATGACTCTTACCAGGCTTTCCCAATGTGTCTGCACCTGAGGTCCCTGCTGGGGCATCGTTGGTGGAGCTGGGGGTCGATGGAGTGATCAGCGTGCTCAGTGCTCCAACGTCACTCACACAAAACTACACACACATACAGTACATATATGAAACCATGTATTGAAAAGTATGACACTTAATAATAATAAATGTTTGTAACTTACAAATAATAGTCTCATTCATTCATTTATTCATTTTCTACCACTTCACGAGGGTCGCGGAGGGTGCTGGAGCCTATCCCAGCTGTCTTCAGGCGAGAGGCGGAGTACACCCTGGACTGGTCGCCAGCCAATCACAGAGCACATATAAACAAACAACCATTCACACTCACATTCATACCTATGGACAATTTGGAGTCACCAATTAACCTAGCATGTTTTTGGAATGTGGGAGGAAACCGGAGAACCCGGAGAAAACCGACGCATGCACGGGGAGAACATGCAAACTCCACACAGAGATGGCCGAGGGTGGAATTGAACTCGGGTCTCCTAGCTGTGAGGTCTGCACGCTAACCACTCGACCCCCCCAAAATCAGTAAGCTGCATGACAATCACCTTGAGGTTGCTCCCAGGCAAGATGGCCATTCCTTCCTTCCATTCCAGTACATGGACGATGCTACAAGCCCCTCCCACCTGTGCTGTCAAAGTGGGCGGAGCGGCCTCACCAGCCCTGCCTCCTTTACTCGGGTCTCCTATTGCCACGGTCGGTGTCGCCAGGTCCACTTTTTGATGGCCTGGAAGAGGAGCTGTAATAAAAAAACATATAGCATAAATTTGATGGAGATTGAGGGCTGCTGCAGCAAAGTGGAGACTATGGAGTATAATAGTGCGACTAATGTGTTTGGTTTTTGTGGCGTTTTGAGCACTGACAATGATTTAGCAAGTATGCAAAATAGGACCCGATACTTCTGCCAATGGAAACATGTTGATAACAAATCCTTCAGATGTGTTTTACATGAATAAATGCATCACCTGGTAGGAGTAGAGCCGCAGTGGTGGGTGGCTGAGTCCGAGCCTTTTTGACCATGGTCTCCGTCCCACAGAGGAGAATGGCTTCAGCGGGCAAAGAGGGTGGAACCGTTGGGGCACTGTCGGGCTCCGGGGGCTGAACTTTCACGTTGACGTTGGCGCTCATTGCAGCGATGGTGGTGATGGCCCTGTGCTTTAATTTTGGAGTGGTACAACACAACACAAGAAGCAAGAAAATTAATTAATCATAATCAAAATTAAAATTAATCCAGTGTTGTTATACTGCCTGGAAAAGCTTTTTACAGATGGCTATTCAGTTTAAACGGCACAGACACAAAATGGGTGGAGAAGTCATCCTACTAATATTCCACCTTTGGAGTTAGCATCACAAACAAGCTTATTAATGACAATGTAGCTAGTCTCCACCTTTGGAGGAGTTAGCATCACAAACAAGCTTATTAATGACAATGTAGCTAGTCTTAATAAAGTTAAAGTGGTCGTTTTGATGCAATGACTGTATGTTTAGAAGACAGCTCTATATATTATGTCAGTTTAACATATGTTTATATAAAACGTAACTATGAACACAGGCGGTATTAGCTTGAATAGCAGCAACCACAACCAGGAAGTACGGTGGCCTTTGAAGGTCAAACCGCATTTGGTCAAAGTATTTGAATAATTTGATATTATAATGAAGTTATGAATATACTATTCATGTGGTTGTAAGCAAGCTGTACAAATTGATACATTAATTAGGTCATTAAACATGCAAGCTCCTCACAATCAATGTCAGTCCCCCCCGTGGTGATATTCATCTTTACATACGAGGTCACTATTTATAAATGCTCTTTCACACCATAATAACTTTAGTAAATTTTAAAAACCGTAAAGGTGACGCATGAATATATGAAAACTGACAAATCCACAAAACTATAACAGACATTAAATATAAAATGGCGGAGGATATGACGACCTTAAGGCTCAAAACTAGTATGAGAAATCATTAAAGGAGTAAAAAGGGAGAGAAAAGAACGCCCATTACGGTTACATTTTGATGGAAAATATACACTATTGTCCCTATCTCGTTATAACTGGGTGTAAAAACAGGCGTAAAGCGTTTATTGTAAACTAATTAAACCAATTAGGACAATTTTAAAAAGGGAGCAATTCTCATGAATTCAAGCTATATAAAAAAAATTCAGTGGGTGATGGTGACCATGATAAAGCCTTAACGACTCACCACCGCCTCAAGAAAAAAACACAATGAATGTTTTAAAATGGTTTAAAGCTGCTGCGCCTTGCGGGATTTTAAAAAAGTGAGTAAATATTCAGTTAGGTCGCGTACCGCCGATTATTTTTGTTAAGTGGAAATTTTGGTCTTACCAAGCTCTGCTTTCCTGCGTCCGCCCGGGCTCTAAGTGCGCATGCGCCGACACAGCAACAGCAGTCTACAACAGCGATGAGGTCTAACAGAACCGCACCGCTTTGTGACGGTCCAAACTGGATCCATCAGTGCTCTCCCCACACATTCACAGAAACATGTATTTTTTTAAAGTAAATAGCCTCCAGTGTCTTATTTTTTTATACATGAAAGCGCGTTATGTAATTAGCAGGATGTAGGTCATAGTGATGCAGCAATGATAGCGTCATAGACAAGCCAAGACTTTTAAGACCTTTAATTGAATACCATTTTAAAAAAAAAAACCAAACATTCGACTCAATTTGCCAGAAAAATGATAGGGATTATTTTGTGTCCTCCCAAGCTAGATGCATTGCATTTCTTAACAAAAAAAAAATCAATGCACACACAAAAAGAAGAGTAAAAAAGCGTGTTGACTGTTAAGTGTAACTCTGAATAGACCACTAGTATATACACAGGCTTTCTGTGAAGAAACCCAACAACGTATTCTGATGAGAGGGATAACGAGAAAATCAGCAGGAAAAACCTGGAAGTGATGAGAAATAACTTAAGGTTGCCAAGTGTGTGAACATTCCTTTAGAAACCAGCTGGTTAGCTAAATAACGCTTTTGTTCACACTCATTTCTTAGTTGTTCAAGATACCCATGAGGCGCATCGGGCCAAGCCACTGTTGCTGTTAAACTACAGCAACAGGAAAAGCAAAAAGTTGATTCAGAGACAAATCCAGGAAGCAGAGGCCAGGAAGTAAACACTGCTCAGTATGTACAGCCAGACATGGAAGCTCGGGTGTGCTAATCCTGAGACGCGGATCTAGATCTGGAGCGAGACCTGGAGCGGGAGGCCGACTGCCTTTCTCTGGATGGGGACCGATGCTCGGCCTCCCGTGGTGATGGGGAGCGGGACGCGGACTTGGCCTGGCGCTCGCCGTTACCATTTTCCATCGGCGAGGCCGAGCGGCTGCGAGACTTCTCGTCGACCTTCTCCTTGGACCTGCTGCGCGAGTCTCGCTCTGACTTCGCCTTGGAGAGACTCTTCGAGCGGGACTTTGATTTGCGCTGGGGAGATTGGGAGCCGGATCTGCGAGAGCAAGATTTGGACTTGGACCGTGAGGCGGACTTGCGGTTCCGAGAGCGCGACTTGCTGTCTCCAGACTTGGAGCGAGACTTCCTATCCGACCTGGAGCGATTAGAGCGCTTGTTGCTACGGGAACCAGACCTGCAAGTATAAGTATGATTTAGGACAAATCTAATAACGTAAAAAAACATCAACACCAAATACCGTTCGTTTTACGTTCGCCAAAAATGTTCGGGGAACGCTGCGGAAATCAGTAATCCAAATCCCCCAGGGGTACGCCAACCTATCGCGTTCCTCCGATGCTGTGCTTGCAGCTTTCAAGCGCTCTAATATTGTGGCGCAGCGCAAGGTGGCGAGGTGGTAATTTGGTTTGGCGCACCATTGTGCAGTGGTGCGCCGAACCAAATTACCACTCAGTGCATGCACTTTTTTTTTTTTAGTGCTTCAGTACTTCCTTCAATTAAAATATTTAGTTTTCTCTCACCTAGATTTGGATCCGGATCGACTCCTAGAGCTTCTGCGGCTCCTGCTGCGGGAACGCCTGCGACTACGAGATCTGCAAAAAGACATCACATTAGCGCCAGCGGAAATTACAAAGAAAGCGTTAGCGGACAGTGCAGTCCCACCTGGAGCGGCTGCCAGAGTAGGACCTTTGCCTGCGAGGCCGGTCCTCCACCAGACGGATCTTTCTTCCGTTGATGTCGGTGCCGTCCAGCTTGTCAATGGCACGCTTCAGGTCCGAGTGGCAGCGGAACTCGATCACGCCCTCGTTTGCGCGTTCCTTGTGGGCATCGGCGTAGGTGACCTCGCCGGCCTGGCGCATGAAATCCTGGAGAACACGATACAAGTGAAGCCGCCTTCGTTTTGCATAATTTTTATATTCAGCTACTACAACATTGGTTCAGTTGCTGCTGTGTTGCTTTACTTTCCATTTACTTGAAATTAGAGTAGAAAAATTACATGTTATACAGTATAATACAGGATTTATGCTACATGTATTGGATTATTGCGAGCTGCCACTTCATGGAATTTGTTTTTAATTTGAATACAATGTTAAAGGCGACATATTATGCTCATTTTTCGAGCCTTTGTATTGAGTAGTGGACTCCCATAGAGCAGCTACACACAATAACCCGCACAAAAAACTTTTGATTTTGCAGAATATGCACCCATTCCAGCTGTATTTCCTTGGATTTGTGCTTCCCATCAAAAGGGTCTTAATTTTTTCACTGCCTGCTTCTGGGCATGCCCATTGGCGCTGTGATTGGTCACACGCCCAAAGTGCTTCCCAACTACAAACAAACTTGAGTAAACTTGAGCACTAACTTGAGGCCAAGTCTGCGATGCCAAAGTTTCAGATAATGAGGTTTGCGCATTTGGAAGCGAGCCCTAAAAGAAGTATGTAAAGTATACATTTATATAAAGTATAAATCATATTGCTTTACGACTGCTATGCATTAAGAACTGTACTAAAGAAGTATTCTCCAAGTTTGTTAAACTACTATTTCATTAAAATGTGCCCATTGCCATAAGCTTTTTAACATGTTGCCATGACTACAGCTGCATTGTCTTTTTCATATCTCGTATGCAGTATCTGCAAAAATGTTGTATAGCAAATGCTAACTGGACATAATACCTGAACGGTACATAGCTATTTTCACTGACATAATGTATTAATCTCTTTGGACATCAGATGGAAATAACACTCCGGTTATAACTGCAACATTTACATGTAGAAGCGACAAGCTAATACATACCTTGAGGTCCTGCCAACTGCAGCGACTGGACAAGTTCTCCACAATCAGACGGTATTCTGTACGAACCGGGGGCCCGTACTTGTCCCTGCCGGTGCGGCTCCGGCTGTAACCGCTACCTTTAAAACCAACAGCATGTGCACATCGTAAGAAACATCGCCGTGGCATTAAAAAAAAATCTTAATTGGCCAAGTTTACAAAATAAGAGTAGTGCCTTGCCAGATATGGGGGTACAATTAAGTGTGCATTTAAATGGGAGAAGGGGGCTGCCCTGGTGCCATAATTAATGACAAGGGACTTGAGAGCACTGTCTTTGTACATATGGAGGTAGATGGTAGATGTCTGCTGCAAAAGAACACCACTGCAGCTTTCCCTGGCAATACAAAGCTTTGCTTACTGCAGTATATGGTATTTTGCTTTAGCTGCATAAACAAAAAAGGACAGTGATGTTCTTTCAAGACCTCCAAAACCCTGTAACACACACAGACAGGAGGCATCCATATAGGAGTTTCTTGTCAAGGTCATATTTGGTCGAGATGAAGTGATTTAGTTTTCCAGTTTACTCACAATGTTAATTTAAGTATTATTATTATTTGACTAGAGCCACTCCACGTGTATTTGCTGTCAACATAGAAACCAATGGCAATCCTCACCATCACCCCTGGTCTATTGGCAAAAGGCTGCTGTCATCATGGCTTCCGGTTAGGTCAGCCAAGGATCAAGGGGGGGGGCAAAGGTCACACACACATTGTAAAGGTGAAAGCCAAGGCCAAACGGGACAGGCAGTCATCTTAGCCAGTCATCTTTAGCCTCAATGGACTCGGCCTCAGCCCGCAACTGGACTCTTTCAAATTGAAACATCAAGGACTTTGTTAATATTGAATATAAAAATATATATTATATACGTTAATGCCAACGTTTAAAATACACATCACATGAAAATATTAATCTACCACAGATGAATGAATTAAAATGACCCTGGTGTGGCTTAAGTGACAGGTGGTGAGCTACAAAAACTGGATCGTCAAATGGTGTCATTAACTTAGAATTTAAAAAGTCCATAATAGCACACATTATGCAAATAGTCCCTGTACTTCCTTCTTGGGTGTGCTTACTAACAAGTTGTTGTCCCTCCCAAACAATGAGAAAACAAGCGTGACAAAAGGGTGGTGTGTGTGTGAGCAGCAGGGAGGTGCAACAACTTGCAGGTGAAGTGTAGTTGATGAGCCAAAGCAAAAAAAAAAAAAAATACAAACTGCTCATACGGATGAGCACCACACAAGACAAAAGTTATAAACAAATAATGAATAGGTCCTACGGGGCATGCAAATACAGTGGAACCTAAAAGGGTTGTAAAATTACAGGAAACGTGTCGTGTGTGACCACAGAACCAGAAACTAAACTAATAGCAATGAGGGTGCTTCATGGCCTCTGTCCTGGCTGCTTAGTACAATATGTGAAGCAATGAAGCCAACATCGGTAAGAAGTTGTTCTTAATACAAGGAGACTTGCTGCTGAGGGACACTAATTATTCGCTTTTGGAGCCAATTCCAAGCCAATTTTGAAAAACAATTTTAACTTCTTGATTACCTGTGAACCACAAAGACAAAAAATAAAGATTTTTTTAAGACAATATTTTTTTTTACCATACAAGTGTACAACTGACCCTCTTTATAAAAACAACCCTCTTTATAGTCATAGTAACATCATTGACTAATATGTTTACCAATACTAATATTTACGTTATGTTATATTTATATTACATATTATATTACATAAATATACATAAACATATATTGCAAATTTCCCCACTGAGGGACGAATAAGGGCATATCTTATCTTATTTACATTAAGTTAGGGATATTCGACCTTTGGGTGAAATTTGAGGATGAAACAAATTTTTACAGGTTACGGCTGGGCGATATATCGATATTTTTTAAATATCCATATTTGCTTTAACCATGATATCAAAATCAACCATATAGTCGATATCAATATAGACATTTGTTTGCCTTTTCTGTGCATTAACAAAAAAAAGAGTCCATTAATCATTGCACTCAAATTAATATATCTGCAATATGTCTTCTCCTGCATATGCTCCTGTGCAATACTATGTGGATATTTTGGATATCTTGTATATATCTTGTTAAATTGTCTTTTTTTACTCTACTTTTATATACTTTTTTTTTAACTTGACTACTGCACTGAAAGGAGAAGCTCTCCAATCTCGTTGTACATCTTGTATAATGACAATAAAGGCCATTCCATTCCATAATTTTAGCTAGCTTAGAGTGCCGTCATTGCGATACACATCTAACAACGATGAAACAACTGCATATGATGTTATTTTGCATGACGCACTTATTATATTTAAGCAGACATGGGCAAACGGCGCTCTTCAGACGTGTGTTCCGTGTGTGTATGTACGGCTAAGATGAGCCACGTTCAAAAATTAAACGTGCTTCCCGTATTTTTTTCCAACATCCACGTGGTCATCAAAGCCGTAAAACACAAGGTGGTGAAAATATACTCAAGGCAGAGTCGCATACGCACACACACCATACAAGCTAACCCTGCTAGCTTACATTAAGGATCTGGAAGATGAGATTCGGCCAACTTCCGTCGGAGTTTATCGCCATCTATGCCGAGTAAATATTTCCACGCATATTTCTCCTCACAATGACAGCATTTGATCTTGTATATAATGTAAACAACTCTGCTCGTTTACGTTTTAGCATTTTTTTTCTTATCATTGGAAGAATCTATATAATCGATTGATATAGTTTCTATCACCCATTCCTATTACAGTCGACTTTAAAAAAAAATTAAACTATCAGTCTCCCTGTATCTCTGTTGCAATCTGCTGGTGACAGGTACTCGAATCTCAGTGGCCACTTTAATCTAAGAACAACCCGGTTAAAGTCACGCAATGATTGGATATTCTTGATCAACCAGAGCATTTATGACCCTTAAGGTTCCACTGTACCAACCAAAACAAAACTATTATTAAAAATATACTGTAATTGAATACTGAAAACGCTAACACTATTATGCAACTTGAATTCTGAAAGACAGTATTTTCTGTTAAGTGTAAATTTGGTTAAAAGGACAGCTTAAAGCAGGAAGTTATTACTTATATACACACACACACCCTCTGTAATTTGTGTGGAGTCTACATTAAACAAACATGAAAATATTACATAAACAGTAAAACTGTATGCAGCCCACAATGGACAAGGCTCCCCCAAAAGGGAAGGGGAGACTTGTTGCAATGCGCCCATTCCCCCACTGACCCCCACTGTAGCTGTCTCGATCCCGACGCGGTCCGCGGGCATGCTCGACGATCACCCGCTCGCCGCACAGTTCCTTGCCGTTCAGCTCGTACACGGCGTCGTCTGCGTCCCGATTGTCTTCGAACTCCACGAAACCATATCTGTTGGAAAAAGGGGAAGATATGTCATTGTCAAATAGCAAGGCCACGCGCGTGTGAGCACAACAGAAACAGGGAGCATCCATGTGGAACCGATGTTAGCTAGCGTTAGCATGGAAGCAAACACACCAGGCGCCATATTGGCCATGCGGCGTTTAACCGTTGATATGTAAGCATTTAAGTTACGCAAGCGAATGTATACTTGAGACAGTATGTATCGCACAATTTCACACACGGAAAAAAAATAACAATTGTATAATTGCTGACATAATAAAAGAATGTCGGACATGTCGGTTAACATTGAAGCGAAGTAGCTAAGCTAGCAGTAAACGAACACGCCAGAAACTCACCCATTTTTTAAATCTATTTCCATCAGCTTTCCAAATCCACCGAAGAACCGCTGGATGTCCTTTTCACGGACATGGTATCCGAGTCGTCCTATGTAAACACGGGGCATTCTGTCGTCGCTGTTGAAGCGTTCAAAAAGTTATCGAATGTCGCTCGCTCACTCGCTAGGCTGTGAATGTGAACTCGGCAGTAAAAGAAAAAAAACTGTAGCTGTGACGTCATCTATACTGAGGTCCCCAAAGGCGCGAACCGAGCCAACTACTGAACTCACTTCCGGCATCAATATTTCACATTTAAAGCTCTCTAGAGGGACTTTCGATAGCTAAACAAGTTGCAGTTAAATATAATAAAAGTTTATATTATATAAAAATATAAAAAATATAATATACAAAAATATTACAAAAACTCAACTATAATTGTGGTGTCTGTTGCCATTTATATATCCTGTATATATGTATATATCCTCTTGAAGTATCCTAAATATTTACATTTCTGTTCATAAAAAAACGTGTAAAACATAATGAAGCCTTGTCCTAAATACTAATACACTGACTTTGTTCAACTAATCATTTTAAAATTGAAATTAAGTTGTAGTTTCTGTACAAACAAACAAAGTGAAACATTCTGAAACTGCATACAAGCAGAGATTTGGGAAATGTTTTAATACAACACCCACGCTATCTGCAAGAAAAGTGTAAGCGAAAAGAACAGAAGATTGAAGCTTTGATAAATCAGATTTTAATTGCAGGAATCAACAATTACAGCAAAAAAAAAAGAAAAAAAAGTAGAGGTTTCAAATAATCCAAATGCATCAAACAATGCTGATGGTGGCCATTTTGCAACGGCCAATGCAACTGAAACAAGCCAAATCCACCCGCGCTTGAATGCATTAAGTCCTTTTTGAAAATGGAGGAAAATTCTCCCGCCATAGCCTTGAACGCCCTTCTGAGGCGATGATGATTGGGGGGGAGAACCAGAAGATGGGAAGGTGTGTTTGTGGCTGGGGGGAGAGGATGGGGGCACCTTTCAGTTGGCTTTCGCGCGCAGCTGCGCCCTCTTGCCCGTCACGGCCTGGAAGCCAGTCTTGATGCTAGCAACAGAGCAGCGTGAGTGGCACGTCTCGCATTGCAGG
This sequence comes from Doryrhamphus excisus, assembly GCF_030265055.1. Taxonomy (NCBI): domain Eukaryota; kingdom Metazoa; phylum Chordata; class Actinopteri; order Syngnathiformes; family Syngnathidae; genus Doryrhamphus; species Doryrhamphus excisus. The sequence continues at coordinate 13,299,365 of NC_080475.1, read as the reverse complement.
AAATAGAGGCGGGTGTCCTTCTGCAGGATGGTCTCGGGGGAGCGGCAGGTGTGACATGTGACGTATTCCTCTGCAGGGGACACAAATCCAGGTGAATATAAAACATGGAGGTGCAAGGTCGCTATAGATAGAAATTAGGACCACAACAGTTCTTGTGATTTAGTATTGAAATTCGTTATAGAATAAATTGGAAGCAGGCTGCACGGCGGTCGAGTGGTTCGCGCGCAGACCTCACAGCTAGGGTTCAATTCCACCCTCGGCCATCTTTGTCCATAGGTATGAATGTGAGTGTGAATGGTTGTTTGTCTATATGTGCCCTGTGATTGGCTGGCCACCAGTCCAGGGTGTACCCTTGCCAGAAGACAGCTGGGATAGGCTCCAGCACCCCCTGCGACCCTCGTGAAGATAAGCGGTAGAAAATTAATGAATGAATTGGAAGAGTTAGCTTGCTAGCATGCTACGCTCAAAGCAGTGGTCGTCTCTTGTGACCATTACGTCACATACCCCCCTCCATGAAATATAAATATAACTAACATAAAAATAACTATACTTACTGATATATCTTCTCAAGACATTTTCTATCTGTTTCTGTTGAAATCTTCCTTTGATCACAAGCTGGTTATTTCCGTCGATGGAACCGCTGAAAGGTAGCAAATGAGACGCTGGTGTCGAATAATGTACTATTACAATTGACAAAAAAGGTGAAAAATATAAAAACGTAGAAACTGACCTTGTCCCCAACTCAGCCAATAGGAAGGCAAGGAGATGCTTAGGCTGACGATGCAAGCTGTACATATGATATAATAATACACAAAGGTCAATACAGTAAATGTCAATCAAAGCTTAGACCGCATAGAGGTCTGGCTCACAGTTTGCAGATGTCTGTGAAGTTGACAAAGGAGGTTTTCTTGGTTCCCACTCGCACCACCTGAGGGGGCTTCATGACAAACTTCCTCTTCTCTCCGGCCACCATGTCGGGGTTCTTTTCCCTCATGATGTTGAAAACTCTGTTTAGGAGCTGAGATGGGGGCAAAATGACACAAGAGATTGACGACGCTGCATTTCCTTTGCTAATTGCTAACATTCCACACTAAAAATATAAGTGTGTAAGATATCAGATCGATATCGGCGTTTGTGTGATCGTTACCTCGTCATATGTGTAGTCTCGTTCAGAGCCCGCCCATGCTGGTCCTGTGCTGGAGCTGAATGAAATGCCGTCGTTATTTTTGCCCTCGTCATCCTCCAGTACTGCAAAAACATGATGATACACTTATTACAATTACATCGCCAAAAAAAGGTATTTTCTTGGGTGTGATGGACTACATGATGGTGCTTTTGGTAGATGAATTTAAAAAATAATAATAATCTTATGTTTTTATAGCAGTTTTGGGGAGTAGACATTTAGTTTGGTTACATTACAAAGCAGTAAAACACAACATGGCTGATCCAGTTGCACTAGCATGCTCTGCTAAACTAAGCTAACTCATCCATCATCCACTTGTAAGAGATTAATTTCAAAGTTTGACCATTTGGACATGTTTAGTTCATGGGAGGGGGGGGGGGGGGGGGGGGGTTCCAGTCTCTTATCGATCTCTAGCTGATTGTGTTGGATGGTGTTAATTACCGTCGTCCTTCTCCAAAGGTTCTCCATCAAAATCGACTTTTTTGGCCTTTTTCTTCTTGGCGGGAAGCATCAGATCCAGGTTGTCCTCCTCCAGCAAGTCGCTCTGTTCCCCTTCAATTTTCAGCTCCTGGTTTAAATGAAACAGGAAGACCATAAAAAAGTTCAATTTTCTGAAGACAGGAAGTGCTCATATGGAAGAAAAAAAAAAGACGGACTTTCATCCCCTCCTCGACATCATTGTCAAAGACTTTCTTGGGTTTCTTCTTCTTCTTCTTCTGGTTGAAGAAGTTGAGGTCATTCAAGTCGTCAGATGATTCTGAGAGATGGGAAAAAAAACACACAATTCCAGATGACATACTAATCACAAAATATATAGTACTTATGTACTATAATAACATAATAATAATAAAATAATAATAATATAATAACATAGTAATTTATGTACTTGTCAATTCCCAGTCCACCATGTTGTTTTTATTTTTTTTAAAAAGTGCTCGCTTCAGTCAACTTCGATATTCATAACATAACCGCAGCAGAAGAATGTCAATAAAAATATGTGCAAAAAAAATATGTGTTACGTTTTATATTGGATAAAAGTCACAAGTAAATAAGCAAGCGCTTTTGGTTATGTCGACAAACCGCATATGTCGACGTCAGCCAGCCTTGATGGGCCGTGAACGTAAACAAGTTTAGAACCTTTCTTTCTGACGTCCTCTTCATCAAAGTCCAGGTCCTTGTCGTCACCGGCCTCTGGTTCAATCTCTTTCACCTCCACCTCCTTCACCTCCTCTCCTCCCACCCCGTCTCCTCCTTCCTCATCCAGCATGAAAGGCTTCTTCTTCTTTTTCTTTTTCTTGGTCATGTTGGGGTCGAAAATCATCTGAGGGTGAGAAGTAATAAGGAATCATCTCTTCACTTGTTTGACCCTTAAGTGGGGAATATGCAGTTGATTTTTGTTAATACTTGGGTTGTTTATATTGTTTATTTTTCTATATTGTGTATTTTGTACTGCTTAACTGACTCTGTACTCTTGCTGCTGTGCAATACAAATTTCCCCACTGAGGGACGAATAAAGGCATATCTTAATCTTAATGCTAATGATGCAGCTAAAGCCGGTGCTATTGGTGCCTGGCTTTTGGCAACACTGCACACACTGGCCTCGAATGGAAAGAATAACACAGGATGGGGACAAAGCATTTCCACACACTGGCCGCACTGGACATCCACTTTCTCGGTGTGACGGCCAATTGTAGTAGTTTTGAAAAAGTGACTTTTTCATTGTTACAGCATTATTATGTTACATTACGGGTGTAACCGTACATGTACTCATAAGTGGATTTTTTAGTACGGTTTAGAGTCGAACAAATTTCCCAAACAATACACATCAAGTGACATTTTTAGCTGGTGGTTAGTAGTTTTTTTTTATTCCAAAAAGTGTTTCCCATACATAGTACACCACTAAGAAATATGGGATGCTATAAATGGATGCACTGTGACTCCCCTCCAAATATTTAAACACTAGAACTTTAAAGTTGGAAAACTGCCATGTCATTTATTTATATTATTTTTATTATTATAAAGTGGCAGCTTTTTCTTGAAATATTCCAACTTTATTCTACCATAATTAATTGTTTAATGTCATCAAGTAATCACAATTTTTCACATCACATCTTAATTATTGGTATTTTATTTTTTGTATTATTCTAAATGTATTCAATAAGCATAAGTAACTGCTTTTCTTGTAATATTATATCTGATCAACCTCCATGTGCAATATTAAGGCTCTAAATGCAATATATTAAGTTCTATGAAGTATTTCCATAATGCCTCATATTAACTCACTAGCAAGATCTCAGTGTATAGACTGGTCATATATCTCATCTCGTTTCATATAATCTACATACTGTATTGTATATAACTCTGGGGAAAACTGTTGATTTTGTTAATACTTTGGTTGTTTGTATTGTTTATTTTTCTATATTGTGTATTTTGTACTGCTTAACTGATTCTGTACTCTTGCTGCTGTGCAATGAAAATTTCCCCACGGAGGGACGAATAAAGGCATATCTTAATCTTATTACAACTTAATTAAGGTTATTTTATGACTTCAAAATTACCCTTTATTCTTGGGATTACCGCTATTGTCTCGCAATTCCATTATTTTATTTAAATTATCTTAACTTTTAATCTGATAAAAATCTGAAATGTTTTGCTAAATAGAGTGCTGGATTACATCAGGTGTGGTCGATGTGGAAACATCTTTAAAATAGGGAGCTCTTCAATGAAAGTGCGACTTACATTTTTACTGTAGCTTTAATGACGATATAATAAAAGCACTTTCATTGTTGTTATTTGTTCGTTTTCTTCATTTATGATGCTAACACTGGAACACTACTAGGATATCACAAGGGAGCTAATGCTAGCTAACCTAGCTGCTAGCCTCCCCTTCGGTTTTAACCCCCCATCGGCGTTGACATCACATAATAAGACATAAGACATAATAAAAATTAACATAAAACTGTAGCGTGTGATATAATAATAAATTACATAATGTCGTATTCTTTTCGAGTTATCGCGTCGTTGCTAGCTTGGCATCAGCCATGTGAGACCCGCTACTGGCGGACCGGGAGGCCCAAAGTCATCCTCCTTTCTTAGTCCGCACAGTTTCCCCACCCCCCCCGATAAATATGTCAACTACTAAACAACTGAAAAGGAATATAAGCAGGATAAATTACCTCGTCTCCGGACATGTTTGTTGGAATATGTTATAAAACAGTCTACTTTTCAGTTTCTTGGTAGGTTCCCACACACACAGGCAGAAGCTATATCTTGCGTCAGCGTTCGAGCGGCACTGTGCATGCGTGCATGGCTCGTGACGTCATTCGTATGCGACATTTCGAAAGGAAAGGATGACTGACAAAAATAAAATACAGTGTATCTTAAAATAGTGGGGCGAGCCCTCTGGGGGAACGCGAGAGGCTTTTATTTTAATTGCTTGCGGTTAAAATTAGTAAATCCTCAATTTTTTCTTGTTAAATGAAGAAATGTTTCGAAATCTTTTCCATGTAGCAGGTGACTAAAATTACAGTTACGTTACTGTATGATGGGAGTTACATTCCAGGGTCAAAGGTTGTAAACAAGAGGTCACACAAATACAAGAATTGACTTCTTTTAATGATTTTTGCAAATAATATTCTTATCTGGATAAATTAAACATACTGTGGAACAGCAAACATGCTTGCCTGTTTGTAAATAATGTGTACTTTTGTCCCCCCTTCAATGTATAAAAAAAACATACATCATGAATTTGAAATTTTGAAATATGAAATGTAATAGAACCAACATTAAATGTGTTTTATAGATTGGCAAATATATATATGTTTTAGAGGATTACTCCTAAAATGTCATTTTCTTGTGTGACAACAGGTGCTTTTTGTGTGATTCGAACATGATAAAATGTGAAATATTAGACCTTGAATGAAATGATTGAAGGAAAGTGAATTCCTGGAACTCTGGGGGGGGGCAATAAAGTACAAAAAGTGATGTATGTGTTGTGAGGGTTTCGTTTTTGAGGTTATTTACATTGAATAACAAACCACAACTGGAGGATTGGGGGGTGGGGGGGAGGGTGTTGGAGCAGCTGGATACTGTGGCAAAGACACAGATGATAACCTTTGAAGAATCAAATCTCCACAATGGAAAAAACACAGAAAGGATGAAAACAATGAAAACGTATGCAGACCTTTTCCCATGACATTCCCACCACAATAAACGTACAAGCTCGGTGTCAATTGCCAGTCAAATATTAGGGTGTCGTGTTTCCAAAGGGAATTCAAAAAGAAAAACTACAGCAGGGGTGTCCAAACCTTTTTCCACCACTTTGATACAGTTCATGTATTAAAGATGCTAAAAACCAATCCAATATAAGTCGATATATGCTAAGCTAACTGAAGAAAACATCCACATCTGTGTTATAGGTGACAAAAGCATATTAGTGTAATATTCAATAATATCTCTCATTTATAATGAATACATTTCATTTTTTACAATAAGCCAAGGGCCAACAATTAACTAGCTATGGGGGAAAAAATGGCCCCTGGGTCGGACTTTGGACACCCCTGGATGAAACCGTTTCGTATTCTTTTGGAGTGTTATATTAAGTCCAGGCATTGTCCTTAGAGACAGACGCACGCACACACACACACGTACACACACATACAGCGACAACATTATCAGTCCGTTCAGGCCCTCCAGCTTCTGATACAGGTAAGAGTAAGATGCGGCGGCGATGGCGGCGACGACAGATCGTGATGCGTTTACATGGCTTCCGCCCAGCGCTGCAGGTCGTCCATGTCGTCCTCGTCCTCCACTTTCTTTGCAGCTGTGTGGGGTAGAAAGTAGCATCAGGCTCAAAGGGTTTACTCAGATGTTTGTTGTGTTGTCAAATGCAGAGACCCGGGTATTTCCAAATACACACAAATGCAGTAAAGGTACACAAAAGCACCATTATATAGGGAAAGTATGACAGTAAGAGTTAATCTAGGCTAAAGTAAACTCCATTTTCTATGCCGCTTATCCTCACTAGAGAAAGAAAAAGTCTCACCAGGTCTGGAAGGTAATGAAGTTGAAGGCACGTTGGGTAGGGGGACGTTCTCTGGCCCGATGTCCAGCAAGTTTTTATCCAGCTCTTCTTGTTCCAGCTCATCCAGCTCAGCAAGAAGCTCATCCTTGAAAAACAATAAACTCTGTTCAAAGCCTGACCTCTAGTGGTAAACACAAGGTAGTACATTGTGAGCCTTCTCCCTCTACATACATATACCGTATTTTCTGGACAAAGGACAAAAATGCATAATTAGGTGGAAAAAAAAACATACATAAGTGGCACTGGAGTATAAGTCGCATTTTTGGTGTGCATATTCATGAATATGTATGCTATTATTACAGTAATAATGATGTCAAGCAGTGAGATTTTAATTACTGCAACTGTATGGCTGTAATTCTGTTTACTATCACGGTTCATGTCTTCATTGTTACTATTGTCACTGGTAAGTTGGACTGTTTTATTTCAGTGATATCATCTCCATTATGACCCTTAGCCATCATTGACATTTAACTGCTGTCTTCGGGCGAGAGGGGGGGTACACCCTGGACTGGTGGCCAGCCAATCACAGGGCACATATAGACAAACAACCATTCACACTCACATTCATACCTATGGACAATTTGGAGTCGCCAATACACCTTTCCTGACAGAGCAAATCTATTTAGCATGTAACAGCATTTAGATCAACAATACTATCTGCCCCAAAATGGCTGTAATTTATTTTACAAACTACTTGACCAAAACAGACATTATGTCCTCTTGGAAGGCAAGTTCTAACATTAATAAAAGAATAGAGAACAGGCTGAATAGGTGTAAGATATGCTAACACAATGGTTATTCAGCTACATAAAAAATAAACATGAACAGAAAAGGTGTCCAGTGTTTATGTAACATAAACAGTTTTTTTTATTTATAAGTCGCTCTGGAGTATAAGTCACAGGAATAGCCAACCTATGAAAAAAAGTGCGACTTATAGTCTGTAAAATACGGTAATTTATTTTTATTTTTTTTAAATCGTGAACTGTCTGCACTTGCTTATGTCGCCGTACTCTAATGTGGATTGTTAAACTAGTGTCTTGTGTTGACGTCCGGTCAATTGATGACGTCTTGTCACATGCGAAGCCTATTTATGCCAGCGTGTGCGATCGTTCTCGTATCACGAGAAACACACGTCGACAGATGAGTCGAAGAGTGCGAATGCGAACCATTCACAACCTATTTAAAACACAAATACTAATTGTTCCCCTGTGACACACTGGCACCCACCTCATCATATTCTTCCCCGAAGCAAACAGGTTTGGAGATGGCGTCCGAGATTTCTTGTGCCAACTCCTGTTGCTCGTTTATATCCTGCATCAAGTCATCCACCTTGTCAATGTCCCTAAGGTGACACAGATATGTCAAAATGATAATTGCATGGGGTGGAATAAGTTCAGGCTGCTGTAGCAATGTGATGCTAGCTGGATGTTTTAGTGACTTGTTAAACATTACCTGAAAGGAAGAACATTCAATCAATCAATCAATTCTTACATGTCAGCATGGGCAGACTTCATGGCCTTGGCAGCATAGCCCATGTTCTTCAGCACTTCAGTGTTGGTGTTTGCATTCTCCAGAGCCTCCCTCTGAAACTCGATGGTGGACAACGTTCCATCGATCTGCTCCAGCTGCTTTTCGTAGCGCTTCTTTCGCTTCAAAGCTTGCAGAGCCGCTGTGGAGACAAATGGAGAGAGAAGCAATCCAAAAAGAATGACTTGACTTCATGGTCGATGCTCCACTTAACATGCAACAGTAACAACGTTTTGGCGTGACTACTATTTTGATGAACCACGTCGACAATTGAGAAGCGTTGTTTTACTGATGCCACTTGCAGAATGAGTCTGAACTGCGAGAGCTAGTTTGTCATGGGTATAAATATCATTTTTACAAATTTAAAAATTCAAAACAATGTAGAACATAATTACAAACAATGTATATTTTTTTCATAGGTTGGCTGTTCCTGCAACTTATACTCCAGAGCGACTTATAAATGAAAAAAACTGTTTATGTTACATAAACACCTTTTCTGTTTATGTTTATTTTTTGTGTAGCTGAATAACCATTGTGTTAGCATATCTTACACCTATTCAGCCTGTTCTTTATTCTTTTATTATTGTTAGAACTTGCCTTCCAAGATGACGTAATGTCTGTTTTGGTCAAGTAGTTTGTAAATAAATTACCCTAAAAAATGCAACTTATACTCCAGTGTGACTTATGTATGTTTTTTTTCTACCTAATTATGCATTTTTGGCCTTGTGAGACTTATACTCCGGAGCGACTTATAGTACAGAAAATACAGTATTAATATGCTAAAGTTACTTCTTATTTATATAAAATAAAAAAAAATATTCTAACATTACTGGGATTGTATGTTATGATGGATTTGGCGTAAAAAATGTAATTTTCAATTGTCATTTGGATGTTTTTTAACAACTATGTTAGTTTTTAAAAAAAATTATATTACTTTTTCCATATTTATTTAAAAAAAAGATATCGACCCACCTTTATTTTGCTGCTATTTTTCTTGCATTAAAACTTTAGAATAAACAAAATCCTTATGTTCACTATTTATTTTTACAAAACTTGATCACCCTCATGTCGGGGACCTTTAAACGTTACATTATTGTATGTGATACATGGCCAATGATACTGCATTGGACAACAACTACAGAGTTAAAAAGTGTATCAAGTACACAGTAATTCTTCTTGGGAGTGGCAAAATACTACACTATGGGACATATAACACTTTTTACACATACATAACACTTTTATAACAATGTAGAATGGTTGGAAAATACACTTCACATATGTACTACACATTGAAAATATACCATTCAATATCAATATCATTATAGAAACAAAAATAAGCAACTGGTACACTTTTTGTCCGCATTGTATTTGTGCGACAGCATTAGTGTCGCAGTGTGTACTTTATGAGTCATTGCATTTACTTTGTACAGGGTAACATAACACGTCATTATGCTTTACAACCCTACCTCTGACCCATAAAGGCATCATTTTAGCTGCTATATTAGCTACACAGAATATGTGGTAGAGCACTAAGCTAGCTGTAACATAAAAGAAGCGAACCAATGTAATTGTTTTTTGACAAAATGACATATGTTTGTTCGGACACACATACAAAATATAATTATGTACGTCAAGCCGAAAATAAGGTCGAAAGGTGAGGCTGCCAACAGTGACAGCGACCATTCGGCTAGGCGATTAGCCGACTATGCTAACATGCTAACTGTCAGCAATGGCCAAAAAACGACTTTAACGCGAAGTGGGGAGTAGATGCGTAAGAAACACGTCATTATATCTCACCTCTTTTGTTTTTCACGCCGTTCTTCTTAGCAATTTGTAACTCCTGTTCGATTTTTTTCTCCAAAAATTCCTGCTTTTTGGTTAGCATCTCCTCGGTCTCGCGGAGTTTCTGGATGGCCTCCTGCGGGCTCGGCCCCTTTCCACCTTTGTTTCCTCCGAATAGTTTGCCGAACAACGCCATCGGTTGAGATGCTAAAAGCTAAATTTCTTATTTTAAAAAAAAACTAAGAATTCCGTCGGTGAGACTTTTGCTACGTCGCAGCTCAACGCGTCGCCTTGGTAGGCTTGTTGATGTTTCTCTACTTCCGGATAAGGCCAAATGACGTCACGACACTGGATTGTTGTCAACAAATTTGTCGCCCTCTGCTGGACATAAAACGTAACTGTTGTGGTTTGACGTGTGCAGTATTTTGAAAATATGGAAAAATGTATTATGTCAGTATAATCAATATTACGTAATAATATAATATTTTTTTTTAAATAAATGACTCAAATATAGTTAGCAGTGTAGTTAGTTCCACTGCATTTCACCTTTAAATTAACTGGCACTGTAACATATTAAATCATATTTTAATGATCAATTTAACTAAGCCTTTGGCGGTGCTGCGCAGCAATGGAGAGATAAACATACACATGGGTTCAATATTATGAAGTTGTGATTTTTATAATAAACAGCAGGAGCACTGTGGCTAGAGGAGAATAAGTATAAACAACACTAATACATATGCAGACGCAGTAATGGTTCAAAGTATATGGTTGCATATAGGTGTGTTTTTTTTTATTATTGAAAAGGTCCACATTTGTTTTGCATGAAGTTCACTGTTCTTAGTGGAGGAGGGGGGATGGGGAGGGGGGCATCACTTGCAAAAGTGCAGTGTGGGTACAACCGAATAAATCTTTTTTTGAGTCACACGACAATAGGACGTTGTCGTTGGAATTGCTTAGACTGGACAGCATCTGAAACCAGACGTGGTCTTTTATGCTCACCCTCAACACACACACACACACTTTACATACATTTGACATACATATGCCCGCAATATAAATCTGCACATCACTAGTGTTCATTCTCTGTGTGAATTATTGGAATAAGAGGAAAAGATGATGTGTTTTGTTAAGTGACACCGCGCAGAAGGAAGCTTGATCAATGGAAGCCTTGAGCCACGTCACCACTAACTTTTACCTGTGCAAGCTCGTTTGGGGTCGACGGGGATGGACGGAGCCGCTGGATCGGAGTGGTGATTATTTCACAAAAAAAAAAAAAAAAAGAAATTCAAGGTTCTTTTTTTTTTCTTTTTTCTTTTAACACATTCAAAACCTTTTTTTTTTAAGCGCGCCTTAAAGGTTATAAAATAAGAAGAAAGAGAGAGAGAGAGAGAAAAGTTGAAGACATCCTCATGTTGCTGTCACTGACATGTCCTTCCAGGCCACCGTCCGTCCGTCACCGTGCCGTCTGTCCGCCCGCCCGAGCATCTACAGAACGAGCTTTCCGATGATGACGCCGATGACAAAGAAGAGCACGCACAGCGCCAGCACGCGGGTGCTCAGGCCTTCATCCCTCGTGGACAAGGCCGACATGATGGAGGAGGAGTCGGTTGTGGCCGCAGCGGTCACCTTCCTCTTCCGCAGCCCGTCATTCTCCTGCATTGGAAAAACCAGCGCGCAAAATTAAACTTAGTTAAAAGTTTAAGTTTAAAAAGCTGCTGTGTCAATGTCAAGAGCCCCCCCTTGATGTAAACATTTGTTCAGCCGCTCCCGTGCGGCGTGTCGACGAGTGTCTCACCCTGATCTGTTTGTTCTCTTCCCGTAGCCTGTGCACTTCCATCTGCAGGCGCTTGCACTCCTCCATGATCTTCTTCACCTCTCCATCATCCAGCGAGGCGCTGGCTGACTTTGGCGGTGCGGCATGGTCCGTCTGAATAGAAGAGGTAGAGGAATCCACAGTGTTGTAGCTTTCAGGCTCATGCTGAAGCCAGGGGGACGGCGGGGGTGAGGAAAGGGGGAGGGGGGGAGATGTGCAGGCATAGGGGCAAGAATGGGAGGGGTGTGGGATGAAAGCAAAACAAAAAAACATAAATAAATGAAGTCATGGATGTGATGAGTTGCTCATGGTGATGTTACCAATAACACAAACTAGGATGTGTGAGAATATGAGACAAGATGACTTACAGCTTTGTCGTTTTCTAGAGGCATCTCAAAGGCACATCTCAATTTGGAATCCATCAGCTCTTCTGGCTTGGCGTCCTTCCACTGTGGATGAGGAACACGACATATTTGTTAGCATCATCATAGAAAAGAACCGACTGATGTAATTGTGTATTTTTATTTAAGATAATACAAGAGTACTCCGGTTTCCTCCCACATTCCAAAAACATGCTAGGTTAATTGGCGACTCCAAATTGTCCATAGGTATGAATGTGAGTGTGAATGGTTGTTTGTCTATATGTGCCCTGTGATTGGCTGGCCACCAGTCCAGGGTGTACCCCGCCTCACGCCCGAAGACAGCTGGGATAGGCTCCAGCACACCCCCGCGTGACCCCTCGTGAGGAAAAGCGATAGAAAATGAATGAATGAATAATACAATAGGGGTTAGCATGCAGGCCTCACAGCTAGGAAACCCGAGTTCAATCCCACCCTCGGTCATCTCTGTGTGGAGTTTGCATGTTCTCCCCGTGCACGTGTGGGTTTTCTCCGGTTTCCTCCCACATTCCAAAAACATGCTAGGTTAATTGGCGACTCCAAATTGTCCATAGGTATGAATGTGAGTGTGAATGGTTGTTTGTCTATATGTGCCCTGTGATTGGCTGGCCACCAGTCCAGGGTGTACCCCGCCTCACGCCCGAAGACAGCTGGGATAGGCTCCAGCACACCCCCGCGTGACCCCTCGTGAGGAAAAGCGATAGAAAATGAATGAATGAATAATACAATAGGGGTTAGCATGCAGGCCTCACAGCTAGGAAACCCGAGTTCAATCCCACCCTCGGTCATCTCTGTGTGGAGTTTGCATGTTCTCCCCGTGCACGTGTGGGTTTTCTCCGGTTTCCTCCCACATTCCAAAAACATGCTAGGTTAATTGTCGACTCCAAATTGTCCATAGGTATGAATGTGAGTGTGAATGGTTGTTTGACTATATGTGCTCTGTGATTGGCTGGCTGGCAACCAGTCTAGGGTGTACCCCGCCTCTCGCCCGAAGACAGCTGGGATAGGCTCCAGCACACCCCCGCGACCCTCATGAGGAAAAGCGGTAGAAAATTAAGGAATGAATAATTAAAATAATAATAAAAATTAATGATAATTAATATATTTTAAAAATATGTAATCATTTTAAAGTTGATAATGCCGTTTAAATGTGTGTTTAAGAAAGCTGAATCCTACTGTGTTCAGTGTTTACATTACAATAAATATTTGTTTAAACTTGAGACCTGTAATATTTGTTATCATTGTCATTTTTTCATGTAAATTGAGGGAGCAAAAGCAGTATCGGCCACAAATATTAGCCCAAGCAAAATCGGCCATCAGCTAAGGGATGATGGAAAAAAATCGGTATCGGCACTGGCCCGAAAAAAAAAAAATATATATATATATATATATATATATATATATATCGGACGATCCCTACTTTTGACCATTTCTGTGTGGATAGCTTTTTAGGTATATTATGATATAAAGTTCCTGGGATATTTTTTTTAGTAGGTTGAAAAAAGTCCCATCTACGTACACTGTGCGAGATTAGTAAATAGTTGCATCCAGATGGAAACGGATTGTTTTGTCAAGCCATCCCAGAAGTGCACCAGTGATGGCAGAAGCAAAAAGTGTCAATAACCACAGAGCGTGAAATGGAATTTATCCTTAGCTTAGCCAGAAAAGGGATTCAATGTTACTTAAAACATTGCCTGTATAAACAGAAAAAGGTTAAAGGATGGTGACATTTTGACTGTGATTACAAGATTATTTCTATTTATATGTTATCGGCCATTAAATTATAAAGAAAGTGTCAGTGTTGCGAAATTCAATCATCAACTGTGCACTATATGAACTGGTGCAACCGCTGTTGGGATACTCACAACACCCTCCATGTCAGTCATGTCATAGGGAGCCAGCATGGACAGCACCATAAATTTGTGTTTGCTCTTCTCGTTGGGGTCGTAGTCGAAAGGCTGCAACATGACTGCGGAGGCAGAAACACAACAGACAACATCACAGTGATGCTTGATGTTACTAATGAGTTTATAATGTCATACTATCAATTAGCATTAGAAAACTGTCCCGTACATGATCCTAGAGACATTTTGTGCCATTCAGTTATGTTATTGTGAAGCCGGACTATATTAAGTTTTAAAACATTTCCTTCCTCAAATTAGGCTGACATGCCAAAGTTACATAAAAACATATTTGTTCCTAACCAAAAACATCCAAATGACAATTGAAAATTACATTTTTGATGCCAAATCCATTGTAACATACAATCCCAGTAATGGTAGAATATTTTTTTTATTTTACATAAATAAAAAATAACTTAATACTGTATTTTCTGGACTATAAGTCGCTCCAGAGTATAAGTCGCACAAGGCTAAAAATGCATAATTAGGTAGAAAAAACATACATATATAGTCACATTTTTTGCGGGTAATTTTTTTTTTTTTTACAAACTACTTGACCAAAACAGACATTACGTCATCTTGGAAGGCAAGTTCTAACAATAATAAAAGAATAGAGAACAGGCTGAATAGGTGTAAGATACGCTAACACAATCGTTATTCAGGTACACAAAAAATTAAAATGAACAGAAACTATAACTATAACTAATAACTATTAAATAATAGTCCATGAGATGCATCTTCTGGAAAATAATTTTACATTTGTTTCTTTCTTGCTTCAATAAAAAAAAAACTTTTGGCAAACTGACATTTAATGTTGTTGTTAAAAGGGACCAGTTATGCTAATTGATAATTTTTTATCCCTTCGTATTCAGTTGTGAACGATAACCCACACATAAACCCTTCTAGATCTTCCAGAATCTGTACCTATTCCAGCTCTATTTCCTTTGTTTTCAAAAACGGTCTGTTTTCATTTATTCCACCCACAGCCCCCCTTCCAGGCACGCCTACTCCGCTGTGATTGGCCACACGTCCAAGCTGTCTCGAAGACTTCCGGATCACTGCCGAAACCCACTTTCTAATTTTGTCAGTATAGGAGTTGATAATAAATAAATAAACCCTTTGGAGAGCTACTTGAAAAGTGGTTAGGAGCTACTGGTAGCTTATAAGATACTAGCTGGAGAGGCCTGACTTACCGTGAATTAAATCAAAGAATGGTAGCATAGGTTTTCTACAACATTGGTAATATAAATGTGGTCACTGCTTATTTTTTTGCAGGACTACCCCTGTTTAAATTATAATTTTTTGGTTGTGGTGGAAAAAGGCTATTAGCAACTGGGTGCACCATGTTAGCTGTATGCACACTGTATAATGCTACACAGACAACTTCTTACTCACACAAAATAAACACAGTTAGGACAATAGCACAAAAAGTAGTGATTATTCAATTCCAAGTCATCTGACTGGTGTCAGTATAAATATACCAGCATGGCTGCGTGTGTGCCAAATACAAACCAGAAACGTTGATGGAGGCCGTGGCTTCAATGATGCCGCTGTTTGGGCGCACGCAGTATCTACGAGGGGCGGTGGTCTTGACTTTAAAGCACACATTTCTATCTGTGGGGTTGGTCAGCTTCAGAGTGGCAGTGACGACATCTGTGAAGGGACCTGATGACGACACAAAATGGATGCTTAAATTACATGTATTACATGTAATTACATGTAATGCTTCAGTTGCCATTTTGGCTCTAGGTGTTTTTAAACATTTAACCTGTAGTGTTGCTACTTGCACACACAATATAAGGATATACAATTTCACTTCTGGTGGTATTAATGGTAGCAACGTTCGTTTCTAAATGTTTTTGGTGGCCACGAACACTTTCTAGGCCGCTGCCCAATGGTTGGAGACCCCTGACTAGGCAATAGTCAGAATGACAGCTAGCTTGAATTGATATGCGGAAGAAAACTCTAGAAGGACAACCTTTATGACAGCTAGCCTAGCAGCAACACCATTGGGTGAATGTGTACACCAAGATAAAGTATGTGTTCTGGTTGAAAATAAAAATCTAATTATTAATTTTCCGGACTTTGGGCCTGTCACTGACGCTGCAACGACTGCTAGCTAGCTCCTAAACTAGATACAAAAATGAGCTAGCATGATAGCGGTAGCATACCTGTACCATTTCACCTTTCAAACACACCGCGGTTGCCATTAAAGTGCAATTTAGTGACACATTATAACCAATTAACAATTAAAAAACCCGAACACTAATGCAAAGTGGCGGTGTTGAAGCTCTTAGCTACCGAGCCGTCACCCTCGGCCCTGCCCTGATTGGTAGCCTTACCTCTGAATTTGAGTTCGTGTTGCGGTTCCAGCACCAGGACTTGCTCTGGTCTGGCCATATCCCACAGGTTCTTCCTTGTCTGGACAGTGACGACGGCAACAACTGGATCACACATTAGCCGGAGAAGCGAAGCGGCAGGAACCAACCAAGCAGTGCACGACTTCCTTGGATGGCGGGTGGGGAGGGGGCGGACTACGGATCTTAAGAAAGCAGCACCCGGTAAAAACTGGCTGACTGCCACCGACAGCTGTTGAGAGCTAACGTGCTAATGCTAGCAAAAGCGGAGGGAGGGGCGGGAAGGACAGAGTGTAGACTTGGCGAAAAAGGCGGGGCTTAGACATTTCACACCCACAGATTGGATGTTGGATATGACGTCACATAATTAAAACCTGAGCTTTTGGAATTTTACATTTCCATCCATCCATCCATTTTTCACCTGACTTCCGGTGAGAGGCGGGGGTACACCCTGGACTGGTCGCCAGCCAATCACAGGGCACAAATAGACAAATAATCCAATCAAAACACTCACATTCATACCTATGGACAATTTGCACGTTTATGGAATTAGGAACATGCTAACCACTTTAAATTGGCGTTTTTCTAATATTTTAATATGCACACAAACCCTTTAAAGGGTTAAATCCCAAAATTAATATTTGATATTTTAAGTGGAAAATACAATATATAATACTTTTAAAGCAGTTGTGTCAAGCAGGCCAAATTAATCTTAAGCGTTAAAGTCAGGTCTAAAAATGCAACATATCAGCAGAGGCAGGGCGTGACAACAGGCAAACCAGGCACTTGCCCGGGGGCCCCGGTTTTTAGGGGGCCCCTGAGAGACCGGGTGCACCCAAGTCCTAATACGTGTACTGCACAGAAACAACAATGGCCATTTATGATGCAATTATGAAACAACAATGTAGCAAACCCCCTTGGGGGGTCTCACACACGGTCTTAACTGCGTCAATCAGGGGAAACCGCAAGGTTTGTTTCTTTATCGGTCACAGGGGCCCCATGAATTTCTCGCTTTGAGCCCCTCACGCCCGCCCCCAAGGCCCCTTGACCCCAAAGCACAGTATATTATTATTCCAGATAAGATCAATAAACTAAAATGCTTCTGTCCAAAGGTTCACCTGTCATTTAAAGACCTTTTCATTCTTATGTAACAAGTGCATATCAGCGCAGGAAACAGGAAATTCCACTTGTAAAATGAAGGAAATAACAGGAGTAGAAACAGGCAAAGTGTTGTGTTATTGCACATGTGCAAGGATGGACCTGGTTCTGTCTTCACCCCCCCAAGAAAAACTTTATTTGTCAGAGCTCCGGTTCAGAAGTTCCCATAAAAGACGTATACATAAAACGAGAGATGATGTGCAAGCAAGAAGAGAAGGACCCACTCCCCTTCCTCCTTCTTCTTCTTCTTTTTCTTTGCAAATAAAGTGAAATTAATCATTTTTTGGTCTTTTTCCAGTGTGGATATTTTGGTAGCAAAAGAATACGACTTGTGAAAAAAAAAACAAGGCAAATGTTTTGCATCGGTTCATTTTCCCTTTTTAAACCTTCCAACAACAACAACAAAAAAAATGCAAGAAACCAAAAGAACACAACTTCAGTTGAAAGGATTTAACTTAGAAGCAAAACGCACACTTGAGTGTAAAATTTGTCATTTCTTTCCTAATAAAATACTCTTCTTAAAGCCCCTATACATTTCATATATTCATCCTTTTTAGAGGGAGGGGGTATATGGATCCAAAAATAGACATTTAAATCATAAACGGGAATGGGGAGAAAAAAAAATCCCAAAAAAAGAAGCTACAAAATGGGTGTGGGGTGTCCCCCAGGTCCTAAAGAGAAAGAGCGCCCGGGTGGATGCAGAGAGAGATAAAGAAAAAAAAGGAAGGAAGTGGTAAAAAAAAAAAAGGGGGGGGGCAGGGCATTAATTGGCCAAGCTATACAGCGCAGTATGACACCCACTTTAGCTCATTACACACGTACAGTCGTGATCAAGGCACAGGGATCTTCTAAAAGTTATTTTTTTTTTCTCAATAAAGTTGTACAAAATAATACATTTTACAGTCTGTACAAGAATAATAGTTCAGCAGTAACATAAAGTAAAGTAAACACAGATACAGAGAGAGAGAGAGAAATGGAGAAGGGTTGGACGGGGGCAGAGCTTAGGGGGGTACGTATCTTGTTTGTTGCCATTTTCTTCCTCCCTTTCCAATTAATGGATAATTTTTTTTTGTCTTTAGTGCAGATGAGAGGAGGGAGAAACCGGAAAGATAAAGAAAAAGAGAGCACACACAGAGGGCACAATGGCACTAAAGTCCAAAAAAAAGCCCCCCCTCCCCCTACACACACACACAAACAAAAAAAAATGTAGACAATAAAATAATAATGCATCTTTAACTTAAAGATACTGTAATGGATGCTCTTTGTCCCATCGTGTGATGATGATGATGATATATGATGTCAAAGCAGAGTAGGGATTCTTCCTCTCGTCGTTGATTTCAAATCTCATCCAGAGAGGGGAGAGGAGGGAAAAAAAAAAGCAAAACATGCCTCCTTTTTGTGTTTGCTTGTTAAAAAAGTCTGACCACCCGCTAACTGTGGGCGTTTAATCTCAAAGCACTGCGGAGGCGCAACAACAACAACAAAAATAATAATAATAATAATAATCATCATCATCATCAGCGGCTTGTCGATGAGGAAGCCACTCTGGAGATCAATATGTTTTTGCGGAATAATCCAGTAAATGCACATTTGATGCATTGGTGTGTTTTTTTTTTTTTTTGGGGGGGGGGGGGGGTGTTACCCGATATGCATATGTGATATTACTGCTATGTGTGTATTGTGTCCATATGCTTGCAATCAAATCCTGAGCACAATGCTAGCTAATCAGATGTGTCGATACGGGTTGAGCGGCTCCAGATGAGAAGATCTCTCCAAGGGAAGTGCCCCCCCCCTTTTCTCCATCAGACATGTCCATCAAAGTTGGGGTTAGCAGCAAGGGGAAGTTAGCATCATGTACTTTGTATATGTGTGTGTGTGTGTGTGTGTGTCTCCAAGTGTCTTTTTGGCATGTCTGTGGAAAAGTTCAAAGACTGTTCCCAAGTTTGTTCTTTTTTTTTTTTGTGTTTCTTTTTCTTTTTGGGGCCAAAAACCTCTTTTTCTCGTCCCATCACAAGAGCTCGTACTGCCGCAGGTGCATCCTCTGGATGATGTCCCGACAGTCGTTGAAGACGCGGCGGATGTTTTCCGTGTCAACGGCGCAGGTGAAGTGTGGGTAGCAGTAGTGGCGCCCGTCCCCGCTTGCTGTGCTGATCCTCTGTGTGGAGGAACACGTTGCGTTAGTTACAATATTTTACTTCGCCATCAAGTATTCTGGTCCAAAAATGAAAAAGAACTTGGTCAGCAATTTTTGTCTCCGGGTACTCCGGTTTCCTCCCACATTCCAAAAACATGCTAGGTTAATTGGTGACTCCAAATTGTCCATAGGTATGAATGTGAGTGTGAATGGTTGTTTGTCTATATGTGCCCTGTGATTGGCTGGCTGGCCACCAGTCCAGGGTGTACCCCGCCTCTCGCCTGAAGACAGCTGGGATAGGCTCCAGCACCCCTGCGACCCTCGTGAGGATAAGCAGTAGAAAATAAATGAATGAATACACCTCATTCCGAAAGAAAAGTGCCAATCCGAATGAATATATTATGGGATTCCCGGGGTGGAATATTCCTTTCCCCAATCCGATTGAGGTATCTTGTACCCGCTCAAACGGAAAGTTGTCAGGGTGTGTTCTTCTTCGTGGTGTTTTTCTTCTTCTGTTGTTTATTGGCAGTTGGCAAGCAGCTTTTGTGTGCATTAGCGCCATCTGTGGAACAGAATCTAAACCCTTCTATACGCCATTCACAAGTCCAGTTTTATTAAAAAAGAAAATATATATCTATATAAAACATGTGCCGAGTTTAATTATAAAATATTAGCAAGATTGAATTTGATTTTTTTCCTGTTTAAATTTATCCCGGGTGCGTTCTTTCAGCGAATGCTGAGATATGACGTAACACGCAGCTCGAGACGTTCATCCGTTTTAAAAATGGAGGCGAGCAATCGGCACTGGACTGCTGCGGAAAGTTTGTTTTTGATCCGAACTAAATTTAAAGACTGGATGAACGGAAAAACTGGCAATACGGAGTTATTCCAACAAGTGAAAGAAAAACTGGAGGAAGTCACGTGATGTTGATGTTTACGTTTTACTGCGTATGCCCCATTGACTATTCTGGTTGAGCGGCGCATGTAGACAAGAGATTGGAATATTCCTTTTCATGGATACCATTGTTTTCAGAAAAGTCATTTAGAAAGAGGAAAATCTCATGTAAACGTGGCTATTGACACACACACAAAAAAAAAATTGTACTGACCAGGAATTCATCTCTAATGAAATACTTTGCCCTTGTGACACGAGGATCTTCTCCAGGCTCTGGTGTTGCTGCAAGAGTGAAAAAAAACAAAACGTTAAAACGTGAAAACAATGCAAACGCTATTAAAAATACCATCTCACCATCGTCAGGTGTAGTGTAGCGAGCAAATTCTGGAAAGTATTCCTCGATTTTGGACTTTCCTGCCAGCACTTTCTCTGCGAGGAGGTCCTGCTTGTTTAGGAACAAGATGACAGAAATGGTCCGCAGCCACCTGAAGAGAACACACACACAAAAAAAAAAAACATTGAGACCGTTTTTCCATTTCCCAAAAAATCATGGGGTATTGCCCCTAGTGATGTGGAACTCCAGTGGCCGCTGGATGTTGTAAATAAATGACAGGATTTCTATTTGATGCTGCGATGGTGGTTGCTAGGGAAACCCTCACACTGGCTTATGTAATCGCCAAAAAGCAAAAAGCAACCATACAGGAAACCAATGGCTCATTCATTCATTCATTTTCTACCGCTTTTTCCTCACAAGGGTCGCGGGGGTGCTGGAGCCTATCCCAGCTGTCTGTACACCCTGGACTGGTGGCCAGCCAATCACAGGGCACATATAGACAAACAACCATTCACACTCACATTAATACCTATGGACAATTTGGAGTCACCAATTAACCTAGCATGTTTTTTTGGAATGTGGGAGGAAACCGGAGTACCCGGAGACAAAAATTGCTGACCAAGTTCTTTTTCATTTTTGGACCAGAATACTTGATGGCGAAGTAAAATATTGTAACTAACGCAACGTGTTCCTCCACACAGAGGATCAGCACAGCAAGCGGGGACGGGCGCCACTACTGCTACCCACACTTCACCTGCGCCGTCGACACGGAAAACATCCGCCGCGTCTTCAACGACTGTCGGGACATCATCCAGAGGATGCACCTGCGGCAGTACGAGCTCTTGTGATGGGACGAGAAAAAGAGGTTTTTGGCCCCAAAAAGAAAAAGAAACACAAAAAAAAAACCATTCACACTCACATTCATACCTATGGACAATTTGGAGTCGTCAATTAACCTAGCATGTTTTTGGAATGTGGGAGGAAACCGAAGTACCCGGAGAAAACCCACGCATGTATGGGGAGAACATGCAAACTCCACACAGAGATACCCGAGGGTGGAATTGAACCCTGGTATCGTAGCTGTGAGGTCTGCACGCTAACCACTCGACCAATGGCTTTTGTCAACAAAATAATGATGCCGATGTGACTTCAAATGTGAGATCCACACCAAAATCCTGGTAATTCTTATAATTCCCACCTGTTATTCCAGATATTCTTGAAGAGGTTGAGGGCCTCCTGTAAACGGTTGGTGTGATTGTCCTCTCGTATCACCATGTTGTAGCTGCTACTGGCCACCACGAAGATGATGGCCGTCACGTCTGCATGGATTGGAGAAGGACAAGGTCAACGACAGTCAAGACACGGCATGGCGAGGTCATCGGGCAAGTGAGGTGAAAAAAGAGGGACTCGGATGACATTACCATTAAAGCACTGGATCCACTTCCTGCGTTCATCTCGTTGACCGCCGACGTCAAACATGCTGTCAATGAAACGAGAGATAAGGATTTGGAGTGGAAATTCTTGCACAATAAACAATAATATTTGCGTTCTTTACTTGAATCAGTATCGGGCGATACGATACGCACGTTGGTTCGCCGATTTATTTTTCCGCCGCATGATTTATAAACAGGCATCCGCCGCGTCTCAATACGGAGGAGCAGTCGTCACATCGATGCTAGATAAAATTGCAACTACGACAGAAATGTTTTGCATATGGTTGAATATTTATTGGCTGCACGGCGGATGAGTGGTTAGCACGCAGACCAGGGTTCAATTCCACCCTCGGCCATCTCTGTGTGGAGTTTGCATGTTCTCCCCGTGCATGCGTGGGTTTTCTCCGGGTACTCCGGTTTCCTCCCACATTCCAAAAACATGCTAAGTTAATTGGCGACTCCAAATTGTCCATAGGTATGAATGTGAGTGTGAATGGTTGTTTGTCTATATGTGCCCTGTGATTGGCTGGCCACCAGTCCAGGGTGTACCCCGCCTCTCACCCGAAGACAGCTGGGATAGGCCCCAGCACCCCCCGCGACCCTTGTGAGCAGGGGTCTCAAACACGCGGCCCGCGGGCCAAATGTGGCCCGCAGGACACTAGTTTGAGGCCCCCGCCTTGATATGAAAGTTTAATGTTAGTGCGGCCCGCGCAAGTTTGATATGGATGCTGTATGGTATCATGTACCCAGAAAAAATTATTACATTTGATTAATGTTCATGTTAAAGGTTAAATAACTGTTAATAGTTAACCTCCCTATCCATGTGGAAGTGGTAAGTTTTTGGCTATTTAAGTTTAAAGGAAATAACTTGAAGGCTACCGTTTAGGTCGCTAGCTCTCTAGTTTGCAAGTTAGCATGTGTCTCAAGACCCTGCAGTTGCGCAATATGTTATATAAAAAAAGAGTATAAATGTGACTATAGTCGTGTTTTGTCATGTCTACAGGGCTCTAATAATGCTTTGTTCATTTTAATCTGAAAAAAATAATTTGTCTACCCACCAACTATATGTGGTTTCTTAAGTTTTTATTATTTGCCATTTTATTATTATTATATTTATTTATTACTGATTGATTGATTTTCTTTATTCTTGATCTTATTTTGTGTAGAAAAATAAAAATGAAGATATTTGAGAACAGTTGAATGTTTTATCAGAGCTTTTATTGTAGAAAATTGGAACCAAAGCACTGAAAAAGTTTGTATATGTTTTTTTAATAAATGCGTTTTTTTTTTTTTGGAAAACCTGATGCGGCCCAGCCTTGCCCAGACCCTAGCTCCAGTGGCCCCCAGGTAAAGTTTAGTTTGAGACCCATGCTTGTGAGGATATGTGGTAGAAAATAAATATTTATTCCTTTTAAAATTGATAATGCTGTTTAAATGTGTGTTTAAGAAAGCTGAATCCTACTGTGTTCAGTGTTTACATTTCAATAAAGATTTGTTGAAACTTGAGACCTGGAATATTTGTTATCATTGTCATTTTTCCATGTAAATTGAGGCAGCAAAAGCAGTATCGGCCACAAATATCGGCCCAAGCAAAATCGGCTATTGGCTAAGGGTGATAGAAAAAAATCGGCATCGGCCTGGAAAAAAACCATATTGGTCAATCCCTATGGAAAAGTGCCTAAATTCCAACATCAAGGCTAGATTTGGGATAAGACACTAATGTGGTTCCTCTGGGACTTACGGAAAACAAACAGTTTCATGTTTTTTGCTTACTGAAAATTAACTTTGTCCACTTGGAATCTTGTCTCGAAGATCCCTGAAGTTAGGACTCTGCATCGCAGCAAATCCTGAAAAAAAAAAAAAAAACACAAACAAGCTCTAAGGATCGTTTGTGAACTTTGGTAACACACAATTTGTGACACAGCAGACTCACCTGATCTGTCGGCGTGTAGTCGCCCTGCTTCACGATATCGATCTTGTCTAGAAAGCTGAAAGAAGGAAATCGAGACGACAAGAGTAAGACACAACATGAAAGGTTTCCTGGCTGGTCCACCTATATTGGAGAGAAGTATTGAACCAGTACAGTAATACCCCGTTTATCATGGTTAATTGGTTCAAGACCCGACTGTAATAAGTGACTTTCGGAATAGATAATAATCCAAGGAAATCCATCTGGAATAGGTGCAGATTCTGAAAGATCTAGAAAGCTTTCTGTGCAGGTTATTGTGTGTAGCTGCTCTATAGGAGTCCATAACTCAATACAAAAGGCCGAACATTTGCATAATAGGTCCCCTTTAAGTTTAATTAGTGTTCAGTTTGACCCTGGAACAGATAAAACTGTTGCGCAACCTTTCAAGCACTTTATAAAAAAGAGATGACATGGAGTGAAGAGCGAGAAATAAAAGTGTTGTGGCGTCTGTCTGACATTACAGAGTACGTTTCAAAAATAGCTCCCCGGCGCCATGGCCTGTGGCATCGTTACCATGGAGACTTGACCACAAGTGCTATTAATAGCCTATCAGTTCCCAATCTGATGCAGCTCCACGGAGGACAGACAGGAAGAGACTTGGAGAAAAGACAGATGGACAGAGAGAGGAGAGAAAGACTAGGATGTTTTTTTTGGTGTGTAGGTGGGTGGGAGGGAACAAAAGACTGGACTGTACCATCGTAAGGAAGAACACGGGCCATCTCCTTGTCAGTTTTTTTTTTTTTTTTTTTTTAACAACCAACTTTTTCAAATGTTAAATCACATGTTACTTTAAGTCAGTAGCACTTAGTCGCTAACATCTGAGATACATTGGCCACTTCAATGTTCAAACGCCACCCCTCTTCCTCTTCTCAACATCCTGTGGCCCACAGATGACTCAGCCTGGGCCATGTTGACTCCCGGATACTGCCGTTACATAAAGCTAGCTTTAATCTGGAATATTATCTGGAATGTATTACATACATGTAGCAGATGGAACTGGTAAATATTTCTCGTCAATATCAGATTTTAGTGGATTACTAATTACTTTGGACACTGCTAGGTTGAAAATGTAGACTTGCAGTAAATGATGTGGCGAGCACGTACATGTTTATGTCACAAGGTGTCAGCAAAGAGTCAAATTATAATGTACAGTCATTGACTCCACTTGTGCATCATGGTAAGTTTAAATGTCCCATATAGTAAGTACTCCAAATTGTCCATAGGTATGAATGTGAGTGTGAATGGTTGTTTGTCTATATGTGCCCTGTGATTGGCTGGCGAACAGTCCAGGGTGTACCCCGCCTCTCGCTCAAAGACAGCTGGGATAGGCCCCAGCACCCCCCGCAACCCTCGTGAGCAGGGGTCTCAAACACGCAGCCCGCGGGCCAAATGTGGCCCGCAGGACACTAGTTTGAGGCCCCCGCCTTGATATGAAAGTTTAATGTTAGTGCGGCCCGCGCAAGTTTGATATGGATGCTGTATGGTATGGAAAAAATTATTACATTGGGATAGGCTCCAGCATCCCCCACGACCCTCGTGAGGAAAAGCGGTAGAAAACGAATGAATGTATGACAATGTAACATTCCTGGAGGCAAAAACGAATCCCTTTTAACATTTACAATAAAGCACACAAAAAAAGGTGAATCGCTGAACTGTGTTATCTTATGTCACTATAAATGTCAGGCTACTCACTATTGTGCGCAGTCAATGAGCTGGTACTCATTGGATCTCTCGTAGCACACCTTGACGCCATCGTCCTGCCACAGTGTTTTTGCATGGTCGTAAAACTCCTGCAGAGAGAGAGAGAGCAGAGTCAAGTCAAATGCACGATGAAGATACTTTTTGGGTGTTGCACAAAGGGAAAACTGTGACCACGTTATAATATCTGTATAATATCTAGCTAGCAAAAATGGTTCGGATTCCTAGTTAGTGAGTTAGTGCCCAACATTGAGCACCGTAGTCTCCATGACCATGCACTATTGTGTACCCAGTGTAAACAAGTTGAACTCTGAATTATAAAGTTATAAGGCTTTCATAATAACGTGACTGAAGACATTGCCTGTATAGTAATAACATATTTACTCACAGCTTAACCATGTGCCACATTATTTACATGTTCGATAGAAAAGATGGTTTAAAAATATGAATAATAGTGGTTAGCACGCAGGCCTCACAGCTAGGAGACCCGAGTTTGATTCCACCCTCGGCGATCTGTGTGGAGTTTGCATGTTCTCCTGTGCACGTGTGGGTTTACTCCGGTTTCCTCCCACATTCCAAAAACAGAACAGCACAGCAAGCTTTCTAGATCTTCCAGACTCTGCATCTCTTCCCGTATTTTTTACTTGGATTTCCTGCTTCAAACGCTCAAAAGTTTTATGTAATTTACTCTCCCATGTTCCTCCTCTAGGGCTGCACGGTGGACGTGTAGTTAGCACAGACCTCACAGCTAGGAGACCAGGGTTCAATTCCACCCTCGGCTATCTCTGTGTAGAGTTTGCATGTTCTCCCCGTGCATGCGTGGGTTTTCTCCGGGTACTCCGGTTTCCTCACACATTCCAAAAACATGCTAAGTTAATTAGCGACCCCAAATTGTCCATAGGTATGAATGTGAGTGTGAATGGTTGTTTGTTTATATGTGCCCTGTGATTGGCTGGCCACCAGTCCAGGGTGTACCCCGTTTCTCGTTCAAAGACAGCTGGGATAGGCTCCAGCACCCCACAGCGACCCTCGTGAGGTTAAGCAGTACAAAATGAATGAATGAAGTATCATTCCATTGTAATAATACTTTTGTCAGTAGGTGAAACAGACAATCACCAGACTTGACCGCTGCAACAACAGGCAGGTTTGGAACACATGTGTACATGCAGTACTGTACATGTACAGTGAGTACAATTTTTATTTACACCTTACATTGCTTATTGTATCTGATGATATCTACTATATTGGGTAATATGAGTGTAAAAGTGACTATAGGGTTGTTATTTCATGCCCAGAGTGCTCTAATAATGTTAAAAACGTATTTAGGAGGTGCTTCTAACTACAAAAATATTCAATTTATAAAGGAAGGAATAATATTTTGCAGTAATTTCCCATATTTTGGTGATGTTTGGGTCAAACATATAGTTTGACTGTTGGTTAAAGATGCTCACTCTAATTAACTCATTTTAACTCACAGCTGTCAATTAAAGCTGTCATATTTGTAGGCATAAAGACTTGCTCTGTGGCAGTTTGATTGCTCAACACAATTACTGTAGCGCCATCCAGTGGTCGTAATTAGAACAGCAGTTTTTTTTATTGAAAATGCAGCAATTGTTTTTATAATTTATAAAATCTTGCAAGCTGGATTAAACCCCTCTGCGGCCCATCATTCGGCCCGCCAACCGTATGTTTGACACCCCTGATCTAATGAACGGAGAATGGAGTGTTCCACCGGCTTGTTGACACCACCAGCATGTACTGTACGTTGCGCCTGGGCGACGCCTGTGTACACATCTGCTAAAAGGTAAATAGAGGTGGGGGGGGGGGGGGCGTGGGGGGGGGCGTGGGGGGGTTGACCACCACACAGTGCAGACGGACTCTGTGACGCACTGCGCCCACTTCCCTATTGGCCTCACATTCTTTGTAACGCAGTGACATGCTGTATATACGTTGTTGACATGTTTTCATAGTGCGCGGATGCACAACATAATCATCTGACTATGCGTTCCGTGCTGTGAGGCGTTCAGGCGCACTCGTATTTGTGACTGTTAGGCGCGCTAATTGCTTATTTTTTCATTCACGTACCCCCTATGATAATTGCGGTACCGCTGGCTCCAAAGTAAATGTTTGTTTATTTCTTTTTGGTCCATATTTTACCAGGCAACTTCCTGGTTTCTGTTTAAGATGACGCGGGACGTTATGAAGGGGTGGATGAGCCAGAGTGAAGGTTCTATTGTAGGTCAAACAACAAAAATAGAAAAGTGCGGGAAAAAAAACAGCACCACATGATGCAATGTTATGAATGCAAAAATTCTGGGGCGGATGACAGTTTTATAATGACTCGGACAGAAATAACAAATTTAATCATTCATTCATTTTCTACCGCTTTTCCTCACAAGGGTCGCGGGGGTGCTGGAGCCTATCCCAGCTGTCTTCGGGCAAGAGGCAGGGTACACCCTGGACTGGTGGCCAGCCAATCACAGGGCACATATAGACAAACAACCATTCACACTCACATTCATACCTATGGACAAATACCTTGGACTCCGATAGAGCAGCTACACACAATAACCCGCACAGAAAACTTTCTAGATTGTCCAGAATCTGCACCTATTCTAGCTAGCTAGCTGTATTTCCTCAGTCACTGTCAAGCTGTCTTCATATAGACAAACAACCATTCACACTCACATTCATACCTATGGACAATTTGGAGTCGCCAATTAACCTAGCATGTTTTTGGAATGTGGGAGGAAACCGGAGTACCCAGAAAAAAACCCACGCATGCACGGGGAGAACATGCAAATTCCACACAGAGATGGCAGAGGGTGGAATTGAACCCTGGTCTCCTAGATGTGAGGTCTGCACGCTAACCACTCGTCCTCTGTGCAGCCTTTATGATAATATTAATTCATTCATTTTCTACCACTTTTCCTCACGAGGGTTGCGGGGGTGCTGGAGCCTATCCCAGCTGTCTTCGGGCGAGAGGCGGGGTACACCCTGGACTGGTGCCCAGCCAATCACAGGGCACATATAGACAAACAACCATTCACACTCACATTCATACCTATGGACAATTTGGAGTCGCCAATTAACCTAGCATGTTTTTGGAATGTGGGAGGAAACCGGAGAACCCGGAAAAAAACCCACGCATGCACGGGGAGAACATGCAAATTCCGCACAGAGATGGCAGAGGGTGGAATTGAACCCTGGTCTCCTAGCTGTGAGGTCTGCATGCTAACCACTCGACTGCTGTGCAGCCCCAGAAATAACGAATAAACCATACAATTGCATGAAATAGGTCGGACCTAGCTACTTTCTCACATACGTTCTATAAACTTGGTCCAGTTCCCTCCCTGGTTCTGTTTCTTTCCACAACAAACCATGTGACATGTCTCCCGCCTCTTGTTACTTGCACTAATGTAAACAGGAAGAAGGTTCGGTGTTTGGACTATTGAGTGTAACAATGTTAATAAACCTGAAGTGGAGTAAAAATATAAAAATATGGACAATCTAGCAGGGTGATTTAGTCAACACTAGAATTGAACCAACTGTTGTACTTTTTCTTTTTTGCAATAAAGACCAAGTGGGCCACAACATTTTCCGGGCAAATGTTGCAGTTCTCCACGACCGCAGACTCATCATGTGTTTACCAACACAGCGTTCTTTTATAATCAGTCATGTGCTTGAGCATGTGTTTAAACCCTTCATTGCCCTATCTGTTCTTCTACTCTCTCTAAGCATGGCATCCTCTTTGTATCTATACGTCTCAACATCACATGTTATAATTACATTCATTCATTCAATCATTCTCTTCCGCTTTTCCTCACGAGGGTCGTGCTGGAGCCTATCCCAGCTGTCTTTGAGTGAGAGGCCGGGTACACCCTGGACTGGTGGCCAGCCAGCCAATCACAGGGCACATATAGACAAACAACCATTCACACTCACATTCATACCTATGGGCAATTTGGAGTCGGCAATTAACCTAGCATGTTTTTGGAATGTGGGAGGAAACCGGAGTACCCGGAGAAAACCCACGCATGCACGAGGAGAACATGCAAAAGCCACACAGAGATGGCCGAGGGTGGGATTGAACTTGGGTCTCCTAGCTGTGTGGCCTGTGTGCTAACCACTAACCCTTCATTCATTCATTTTCTGCTGCTTATTTTCACAAGGGTCGCGGGGGTTGCTGGAGCCTATCCCAGCTGTCTTTGGTCGAGAGGCGGGGTACACCCTGGACTGGTGGCCAGCCAGCCAATCACAGGGCACATATAGACAAACAACCATTCACACTCACATTCATACCTATGGACAATTTGGAGTCGCCAATTAACCTAGCATGTTTTTGGAATGTGGGAGGAAACCGGAGTACCCGGGGAAAACCCACGCATACACGGGGAGAACATGCAAACTCCACACAGAGATGGCAGAGGGTGGGATTGAATCCCGGTCTGCTAGCTGTGAGGTCTGCGCGCTAACCACTCAACCACCGTGCAGCCCTACGGAGGAACATGGGAGAGCAAATTACATAAAACTTTTGAAGCAGGAAATCCAAGGAAAAAATATGGGAAGAGATGCAGAGTCTGGAAGATCTAGAAAGTTATAATTACCTGCCGTTATAATGACTTGGCTCTATTAATTAGTAGTTTGGTGCTTCTTGCCTGGTTTTGAATATCTACCAACTGAACTCCATTAATCTCTGACTTTTGAGGTCCGAACTTACAATCACCGGGTCTAACAGGATGTCCGTGGATAGCGACCAAGACCGTATAAAAAGGGAATGCAAAGATCCATCACCTCCACCATGTACGAAAACGAATTGGAACTATCAACCACCACAAGTCTGCAAACTTGAGTCCAAAACTGCAAACATCTTAACGATTATCAGCAAGACGTGACTTCCCCTACATCACACTAGTGGACCACATGCTACACAGGCATGACAGAAAGAGCCTTGTGTAAGAGCAGAGGAGGGGAGGCTTTGTGTTAATGTTTGGTGCAGCAACAGCAGGATCATAGACACCCATTGTTCTCTTGATTTAGAGCTTCTGGCACTCTCGTGCGGACCTTTTTAATCTACCTAGAGAAATACCGATTGTTATTATGATGGGAACGTACAAACAATAAAACACGGAAAAGAAGAATGAAAAAATAAACAATAATGCAAAACAAAATGTTCTGGTTTCCGTACTACTCTTTTCATATATCCAGGGTCAGGCAAAATGATTGACACATTTGTAGGTTAAATAAAAGGCAAATAAAGTAAAGAAACTATTTTTTTTAAATATAATGCCATAGTTTAGCGCGCAGACCTCACAGCTAGGAGACCAGGGTTCAATTCCACCCTCGGCCATCTCTGTGTGGAGTTTGCATGTTCTCCCCGTGCATGCGTGGGTTTTCTCCGGGTACTCCGGTTTCCTCCCACATTCCAAAAACATGCTAGGTTAATTGGCGACTCCAAATTGTCCATAGGTATGAATGTGAGTGTGAATGGTTGTTTGTCTATATGTGCCCTGTGATTGGCTGGCGACCAGTCCAAGGTGTACCCCGCCTCTCGCCCAAAGACAGCTGGGATAGGCTCCAGCACCCCCATGACCCTTGTGAGGAAAAAGCGGCAGGAAATGAATAAATGAATGAATAATGCCATAGTTTTTCATTTCTTTGTCAGTTGCTGCCATGAATTGGACTAGTGAGCATCGCGCTTTTATTGTGGAAACGTTTATCAAAACAAATGAATCTATAACTGCGACACATCGAGCGTTCCGTTTGCACTTCAATCTTGGTAGATATGATCCCGTACCATCTCCAAACGCCATCTTGTTATGGGTTACCAACTTCAGAGCTACTGGATCTGCATTGAAACCAAAATCAAACGACCTTGCACCGCCAGAACTGATTTAATTTTTAAAACATAATAAAACAGAATGGCATTATATTATATTATTACAATATATATATATATATTTATATATATATATATATATATATATATACATACACAATAATATATATATTATGCACTTTTCGAAAATAAAAACACTTGTTACTTTACTTTATTTGCCTTTTATTTAACCTACAAATGTGTCAGATCATTTTGCCTGACCCTGTACATGTATATATATATTTTTTTTTCATATATATTTTATTTTTTCATATAACATAAAGAGGTACTACTACTATACTTGAAGTGATTTTCTGTGAAAAAAAAAACACAATAAATCTAGTGTGGCACTAATTAAGTTCCTCTGGCTTGGACAATTAGCTAATGGGAAAATCCCCAGTGAGAAAATTAGGCCCACCAAGGCATTACCCGCCAAGGTCATTAGTACACCTCAGTGGTTGATACTCTTGTCAAGGGATTATCACTTGGGATTTGGGGACATTTACCTACCATCCGCTGCTTACACACACACACACACACACACACACACACACACGCTACAGCTTCATATCAGTTCGATACAATGACTTTCATTTCACACAAAAAACTCATGATGAATGCATGATCGTAGTTAACAACAATTTACCCCCAACTGGGAATCCTTGAATTGTTTGGAACACTGTAGATGTACCATAAAACAAAAATTACTCATGTCTGAATCACGATTACTATCTACTACAATTCTGAATCCAATCAAAGTTTTCAAGAATTGTTATTAGAAACACATTTGTCATGCCATATCTACGGTATATGGTACTGTGTGATGCTAACATTAGCTAACCAGCTAGCAAGAATTACTAGTAGCTCATGACCTACTAGTAGTTGCTAACCACTTTGAAAGTAGCAATCCAAAGGGTTTTTTCCATTTATTATCGGCTCCTATATCGACAAAATTAGAAAGTGGGGTTCGGCAGTAGACCGGAAGTTCTCCGGAGCGCTTGGGAGTGAGACCAATTCCAGCGGAGTGGGTGGAATAAATTAAAACAAACAGTTTTTTAAATGCATGGATTTACAGCTGGAATAGGTGTAGATTCCGGAAGATCTAGAAAGCTTTCTGCGTGTAGCTGCTATATAGGGGTTCACAATTCAATACAAAGGGCCGAAAAAGAGCAAGCCCGCTACACTAACTTCAGCTCATCTCTAATAAATGTAAAATTACTTTGTTTCTAGAGTAAATAACACAACCAAAAAAGCTACAAAAATATAAATTCACACTTGGTCTAAAAACCTTGGTCTATAATACTGGTGGACCAGGCAGGACACCTTCAATGTTACCCGGTAGCGTCTGTGCTAATGCTAACAGACAACGATCAGACAAATCAGCCATCGCCAACCACTAACAAGCATCATGTCCATTAGTGGTTACAACTAAATTACAACTCACGCCTGTTGGTGAAGTCAAAGAAATAAACAATTATTTACTCTTGCTCAATTTTAAAAGCACTTAAGTGCTAAATGGTTGAAAATCACTTCACAGGAGTACTTCATAAAAAGGTTGTGAAGCGAGTTCTTTGTTTGCGACATGTAAATACTCACAGACGGAAACTCAAAGTCCTTCTGGTTGACGAGGTTGAGGATGTATTCGATGCGATACTGGTTTCCTGGAGAGGCCAACTGCACTGGAGGTGTCAGGGTGCTCATGGCGGTGACTATGGTCTGTCGTAACACAAACACAACAGGCAGTGACACAAGTCAAATAATAGAACAAATCAATGTGCAAGATCACAGCTAAAGCACTTTTAGGGTGGGCTCACACAAAATATCAGTGCTCATTTGCACCCTCTACAGGCGGGATACTCGCACCCCCCCCCACTTGGGCCCCAAACATCCACCTCTTGACGTTGCTCAAATCAAAGCTAATAGTGGGGTGGGTGGAGTGGTGAGTTACACTGCATTTCAAATGCAAGGGGGAGGAATTTGACATGGACCAGTGTTAAAATGACTGCAAAAAGTATGCATTAAACACTAATAAAAATATTTCCAAAAAATAATATTTATTAATAATATTAATAAATATTATAATTAACATGTACTCACAATATGTATTAATATTTCTTAATACTAAAAGTTTTTATTAGTTTTAATGCATACTTTGTGTATACCTTTTGCTGTCATAATAACACAAAAAACTCAAAAATATTTCAAAAAAATAATATTTATTAATAATATTAATAAATATTATAATTAACATGTATTCACAATATGTATTAATATTTCTTAATAGTAATAGTTTTTTTAGTTTTAATGCATACTTTGTGTATACCTTTTGCTGTCATAATAACACAAAAAAATAAAAAAGATTTCAAAAAATAATATTTCTTAATAATATTAATAAATATTATAATTAACATGTATTCACAATATGTATTAATATTTCTTAATAGTAATAGTTTTTTTAGTTTTTAATGCATACTTTATGTATACCTTCTGCTGTCATAATAACACACAAAAATAAAAAAATATTTCCAAAAAATAATATTTATTAATAATATTAATAAATATTATAATTAACATGTATTCACAATATGTATTAATATTTCTTAATAGTAATAGGTTTTTTTAGTTTTTAATGCATACTTTGTGTATACCTTTTGCTGCCATAATAACACAAAAAAACTAAAAAATATTTTAAAAAAAATAATATTTATTAATAATATTAATAAATATTATAATTAACATGTATTCACAATATGTATTATTTCTTAATAGTAATAGTTTTTATTAGTTTTTAATGCATACTTTGTGCATACCTTTTGCTGTCATTTTAACACAAAAAAGTAATAAAACTATTTCCCCCAAAATATAATATAATAATATTTTTATAGTGTTTAATGCATACTTTGTGCATACGTTTTGCTGTCATTTTAACACTAAAAAACAAATAAAAATATTTCCTCAAAAAAATAATATATTAATTATTTATTATTTCTTTATAATATTAATATTTATTTGTTTTTAATGCATACTTTCTGCTGTCATTTTAACACAAAAGACATACACATTTCCTCAAAAATAATAATAATATAATAATAACTTAATAATAATATTCTCGATTAGTGTCTAATACATACTTTGTGCATACTTTTTGCTGTCATTTTAACACTAAAAAACAAAAAAATATTTCATCAAAAATAATATAATTACAATTTATTAATTCTATTTATTTATAATATTAATATTTTTTATTAGTTTTTAATGCATGCTTTGTGCATACGTTTTGCTGTCAATTTAATACAAAAAACAAAAAGTCATCAAAAATAATATAATTACAATTTATTAATTCTATTTATTTATAATATTAATATTTTTATTCATTTTTAATGCATGCTTTGTGCATACTTTTTGCTGTCATTTTAACACTTGTTCATGTCAAATTCCCGTTCAGATGAACCGAACTGCACCAGAATTCACTTGCAATTCATCTTTCAAGTGGTCTCGTTCCACTTGCTGCACTTGATCAACAAATTTTGAACGCACCCTTAGTGTGATCACTCACCTCAATGGCCTCTTTGATATTATTTTTGATGTCCTGGATTTTTTGCTTCTTCTCTCTGAAAAAAAGATGATTGACAAAGATAAATACAAAATCTCTTAGCGGTAGATTTGTAAGATTTTGTCATGATGTCACCAATGCGTGGATTGTCATGACTGGACAGGAACATCCAAAGAAGAATAGCTCATATTGATATATCAAAAAGTGCCTAGCTCTACATTACTATGACATTTATACAGTTTGTTTTCCACAGAAAGAAGGTTAAACAGACCTTCATTCCGAATTATGTCTGCATGCTTTGAAGGATAGCACTCTGCCACCAGACATTCGGACCATTCCCCCCCCCCCGATCCCCGTTTGCTTGTTCACTCTTGAACAGAAATATTTTTAATAAAAAGGCGAGCAGAAAGAGCCAGCCACTCTTCTTTCACCTTGAGTGTCTCAGGACAACACAGCATTGTGTTTATAGTGTCACTCCAATACAAGCGACACCACACTGGGCCAAAGGTGGTGTGCAAGCTATCGTTTTCTTTATACAAGTCAAACCTGCACGCTAAAGTTCTAAAGCTAAAGCGCTATGACCATTAACTCTTCTAATTTAGGATCTATATGTACAATATCTCATAAAAAAAAGCATGCCAATCACAATCAGTTCTTGCAGTTAATAAATCAATTAAATGAATACAAATTTGATCATTTTGCCGGCCTCCATATATTGACATGTGCACTTGCTAGCTGCGTGTGTTGTGTGCTACACGATCAAATACTTGTTATAGTTTCAAATAAATAATATAAATGGTGGAACTTATGTTTCAGCTGCCGCAATTCCCAAAGCAAAAACATTACACAGAATTGTTTACATAAATAAATGTGAGTGTGAATGGTTGTCTATATGTGCCCTGTGATTGGCTGGCGAGCAGTCCAGGGTGTACCCCGCCTCTCGCCCGAAGACAGCTGGGATAGGCTCCAGCATCCCCCCTTGCAACCCTCGTGAAGATAAGCGGTATAGAAAATGAATGAATGTTAACGCAAATAATCATAAGACATCCGAGTTGCAGAATTAGCCAATAAAAATTGACATATTGTGAATAAAATCCTGTAATCATGAACAGTAGGGATGTCCCCATCCGATCTTCAGAATCGGGAGCCCCGATTGGATAATATCGGAAAAAATATTTACCAGCACTTTATCTCAAACTGGAAAGCATGAAACTCAAACTGAAACCAAGAAAATGAACTAGCTAATGCGAGCATGTCACATATCAGCCCTAAGTGATTATTCCGCATGAAGCTAATAAAGACCCTCACACAGAATATATTCATTCACACACACACACACACACACACACAGCTCGCGGTGATGAAGACTCATGTGCTAGGTCATACGCTGTAGTCCACCTAAGGTGCTGATTATCAACTGCAAAGTTTTTATACAAGACTCTGCTGAATTTAAATGTGATATCATCATATTGTGATACATAACTAAAAATATTGTGATACATACATGTGATAATATTGTGCGGCCTGATAGAAGGAAGACATTCAAACATAAATAAAAACTTTACAATCATTGCCGTCCAAACTACTTAATTACATCAGTTCCAGTCCAGTTTTCACGTTTTAAAAACAAACAAAACTTGAACAACAGGTTTCGGGTGCAGACCTGATTTGAGGCCCTGACTAAATATAAAGTGTACAGCAAATGTACAGGCTAGTCGTCCAATGCAACGGACTCCATAATTTTCCTTGTAATTCCTGTTGCTTTGCTCGTTTCACCGCTCATAAGCGCTATCGCCGCTCTTTGCTCCAGCTAACTTAGCCTAAGCTTGATTGCTAGCTGTTAGTCTGCCAGGGCAAAATAGGACAGGAGTTGACTGAACTTTAAAGAGGTAGATAAGATTGGTGAATAAATTTGGTTTCAAAGTATATAATAATAATAATAATAATAATAATAATAATAATAATAATAATAATAATAATAATAATAATAATAATAATAATAATAATAATAATAATAATAATAATAATAATAATAATAATAATAATAATAATAGAAATAATAATAATAATGGATTCAATTTATAATGCACTTTCCATTCCACAGAATCTCAAAGTGCTTCACAGAAAAAACAAATAAAAAAGAAAACAAGAGAAAAAAAAACACAAGTATTAAAAACTATAATATACTATACTAATATTATATATAATATACTATACTAATATATATTATTAATACATATAAATATATATTACAATATATAATATTTATATTATATATATATATACATATATTACATTATTTAAAATAAATAAATAAAAAACTTAAACTGTATTATGGAAAGCAGGAAGTGAACAAATACAAAATAAATAAAATAAAAATAATAAAATAAATTTAAAAAAATTATTACGTTAATGTAACAGTTACTGATTGTAAAAGTACCAGATGGAGGGGTAGGATTTAATAAGCTTTGCTTCTTCCTACTCCTTTTGGACATGTGGAACTGTGAACTGATTATGGGATGCATTCAATTGCATGTTCAAATGAAATTAAACCATTACCATATTTATAATATTATAATTTATTAGTATACTATACTAATATATTACTCACTCTGCATTGAAGCCATTGACATGGAGGATCCTCATCTGTTTCACTATTGTGCTCTTTCCTGACTCACCAGCTCCTAAAAAGAGACCAACAAAAATAAATGTCAGGGATGACTTGACATGACAACACAAGAAATACGACACCACAGCAACATTTGTCTCAAAATGCAAAGGTTTTGTCCGCTCTGGCTTCATCCTTCCAATGCCGGAAACGTCCAGTTAACAGCACATTTCATACTTTGACGACACTTTCTAGTTGGGACAAGTGAAGGCCAGGAGAGAGTTGACATGGTCACGGCTGAAATAACAAACTGGATGTTTTCCGCTGGATGCAGTGATGACAAAGACATGATTGTATATTTAGACTTGAACTTCTTCCTTCAAATGGATTCATGGTTGCCTAATTCATTATCAATAACTTCAGTCATATATATCCAAGCCCGGATGTTGATATGTGTAGTGACAACTTGATAGTCACATTATTCCATTATGGAAAAAAAAGACACAATAAAAAGCAAATAATGCTGCATTTAAGCTAAAAGCAATTGAGTTCAAATCCTTGACAAAAAATGTCCGCATGATAGCAACTGTCCCTGGATCCTTATAATGTGGACCGGAGTAAAAAACCATAGCCGTAATTAGCCTTGTACTGTGTTTTACACTGGGTGCTGGAGCCTATTCCAGCTGTCTTCAGGCAAGAGGCGGGGTACACCCTGGACTGGTTGCCAGCCAATCACAGGGCACATATAGACAAACAACCATTCACACTCACATTCATACCTATGGACAATTTGGAGTCGTCAATTAACCTAGCATGTTTTTGGAATGTGGGAGGAAACCGGAGTACCCGGAGAAAACCCACGCATGCACGGGGAGAACATGCAAACTCCACACACAAAATATTTTTAGTAAAAGTTTAGACAATCATTATATGTAACATCCCGGCCTCTTGCCCAAAGTCAGCTGCGGTAGGTTCCAGCATAACCCCATAACATCATCCACGGAGCCCAAATATTATGTTTTTATGGGCCTGCAGCTCTCCAACTAAGATATCCACCTCTGATTCGGTGAAGTTCTGCTTCTTCGTCTACAGCTTCTCAGCAGCCATGACTCGAGAACCGAGCGAAATGCAATCAAAGTGTCATTAAATATGGCCGCTACCTTGCAGTGACCATTTAAGGTGTGGAGAGGGCGTGACAAGGTGTGGAGTTGAGTATGCACATTTGGACAGCAGGTCAAGCACAAACTTCATGAATGTTCTTTGAGGTCTGAATATTTTTGTATTCATAGATGACGCTCCTCTTCCTTGTCCACTGTGTTGTTGTTGTTGTTGTTTTTGGATGCAGGAAGAAGCAGCGGAAATGACGCGCATGGCTTAAAATTGACATTTTGATCGAGATATCCCGATTGAAGTGGACTATTATTAAACACAAGTAACTTTGAAATGCCTACAAATGGACATGGGAGGAGGAGGAGTCAGACGCTCTTAGACCCTGCCAACCTCTTAACACACACACACACACACAACCACATGTTGAGTGTGTCTGCTCACTTCTGCATGGAGCTACAGTCAAAACACACGAGGGCTGTGGGGAAACATTCCCATGAAAAAGGTATCTGGCGCAGCAAAATAGGAGACCCCACGTTTGCTTCCAATGATGAGACAGTAAAATAAACCAATGGAATTGATGCTATATTGACAACAATCAAATCTCAAGGCTGTGCTACAACATATTTGGTTACTTTTAAAAGTAAACACATGATTTGATAGCGTATTTAAATGTGCTTTAAAAGTGTTGGTTGCTGGTAGAATGATACACATGCATGTTGCATGACAAACTCATCATAGTTTGCTCCTTTAAACCATTACAATATTGGTTCTATTGCTGCTGTTTTGTGGATATATTTATTCACAAATGACCACGTGATATACAGTATTTTTCCAATTTTTCATGCAGGGCTGCACAGTGAACAAAGTGGTTAGCACACAGGCCTCACAGCTAGGAGACCCTAGTTCAATTCCACCCTCAGACATTTTCTCCGGGTACTCCGGTTTCCTCCCACATTCCAAAAACATGCTAGGTTAATTGGCAACTCCAAATTGTCCATAGGTATGAATGTGAGTGTGAATGGTTGTTTGTCTATATGTGCCCTGTGATTGGCTGGCCACCAGTCCAGCGTGTACCCCGCCTCACTCGCCCGAATACAGCTGGGATAGGCTCCAGCACCCCCCCACTGCGACCCTCAAGCTAGGTTAATTGGCGACTCCAAATTGTCCATAGGTATGAATGTGAGTGTGAATGGTTGTTTGTCTATATGTGCCCTGTGATTGGCCAGTCCAGGGTGTACCCCGCCTCACTCACCCGAATACAGCTGGGATAAGCTCCAGCATCCCCCCACCGCAACTCTCAAAAATGAATGAATGTGCACTGTGCCAAGCTGGACCAAATTACCACTCTGTGGGCTGCGCCACCATCTGCTACCTTGCAGTGCGCCACCTTGCGCTGCGCCATTAATGTCACACTTTTATGTCACTCGTCTTTGGGTGAGTGAGGCGAGAGAGTCCAAATCCTTTACAAAAAAGTTCTATATATATTCATAAGTAACAATTTGTTGTGAAACTCATGCCATTACATAATGTACTGTTGTTTACAATGACCTCATCAGCGCTATAACTGCTAGCTATGCGGTTTACCTCTTATTGCCAGTACAACATTGGTTCTGTTGCAGTTGTAATGCACAATTCAACCGTTCTAGAGCTATGGCGTTTACACTTCATGGAGTTTATGTACG
The DNA here is from genome assembly GCF_030265055.1 of Doryrhamphus excisus. NCBI lineage: Eukaryota > Metazoa > Chordata > Actinopteri > Syngnathiformes > Syngnathidae > Doryrhamphus > Doryrhamphus excisus. The sequence goes on along the minus strand of NC_080475.1, from coordinate 13,258,866 downwards.
GTTTGATAAAACATCACATAACATACATATGAGTCCACTTACCTAAAAGCAATAGTCTGTGTGTTGCTCTGTAGATTTGTTTGTCCTTTTGGAGCTGCTTTTCTATCTTTTTATTCGCTTCTCTCTGGGCCTTCTCCTCATTTCTCTGGTCTTCAGTCTTACTGTTGCCCAAACAACCCATCTTCCCACAGGGAGAAGGAAAAAGGGAGGTTCCAAACACAAGAAGAGAAAGTGGTGGGAAATGTGGAAAGAAATATATGACGTGGATTTAGTTTGACCAAGAATAAGGTCTTCCAAAACAAAAACTGTCCCCAAGTGTTTCCGCTCAGGCCTGGTCCAGAATTGATTTGTAGTCCAGAATGAAGGTAAGCCAACTGTGTTGAAAAACGGGATTCTGTCTTTTTTTTTGTGGGGTTTTCCTCCTTCACGTTTGATGTTAGAACCCGCAGCGTCCTTTTGAAGACTGAAATTGGCAGTTGACGTCGAAGAATATGACAACCAAGTTGGGTCTCACTGCTGCCGGCGACAGGGAGCTGAACTCGGCGAGAGTGTGGCGCTCACCCGCATGGTGGCCCAGCTCGGTTCCAAACCTCCATTCGAAACATGTATTTTAAAAAATAAAAAAAATACAGGTCCAACTGGTTCGGTGTTGTGGTTAAGTGGGTGAGTTGGTGGTGGTGGGGGATCCAGTCCACCAGCAGGAAGTCAATGAATAACACCCAAAACGAGCTACATGTGTGATATTTTCATTGCTTCCGGACCACTTCTCGGCAGCCGGCCGAGTCCGTGAGCTGCTTTCTGGATCGCCGGATCCGAATTCAGTCTTCTGTATTTTATCTCGCTTTTGTGGTTTTCTCCTTCCAAAAAACAATCATCTCAAATGCGTGCCCACTGTCTTTTGGGGTTATTATCAACCGCTCACATCACAACAAATCGCAAACGCGACACTTCCCCCTCCTGTATGGAATTCAAATAATCCCCAACATGGACAATTACAACCAAAAAATGAGATTAAGAGTCGCCAGGTTTGTTGTTTTTTTAGGGGGTGGTAGTGGTGGGGGTAAAGCAGCTGGCTGTCAAAAGACTGGGCTTTTGGAGAAGCCTACATGAGGCCTGTACGTGCACGCTCACGCACGCTCGTACACATACATGCATATTTGTCCTCCATGGTTGCGATATTGGCTGAAATAAACAACGCGATAATAGACTAGCATTTGCATTTAAATCCGGCGGAAAAGCAACATAAATGCACACATAAACCAATTAGCACCACAAAGCTAGCTAGTCGTAGCAGAACCGAGGCCGCCCTCCTCCTTCTCCTCCTACTCCGCTACGCTCCTTGGAAGGCGAAAAAAAATGACGCGAAGAAGAAGCAATTCTTCTTCTTCTTCTTTTTCTTCTTCTTCTTGAAGCGTATTCTTTTTTTTCTGTTCTCTCCGTTTTCCGAGAACAGGAACCTACATTGAGACAGCGACCAGGCAAGCGTTGGGTTAGAGACGGGGTGGGGCCACGCCGCCGCGCTCGGTGAACCCTGGGAAGGCTGAGAGCGAGGCGAGGCGTTGACAGTGTTAGTGGTGGACCGAGGGGGCGGTGACGTGGGCACGGTTACGTACGCGGGAGTCGGTTGCGTAAACTTGCGTCCAAAATGGCGCCCGGTTCAAATACAGTGGAACCTCTGGGGGTAGAAGTCAGTCGAATGTCACCGTAAAAAACTTGAATGACTGGACAGGTAATGTAACACTCATTAAAATTTTAGAAGAGCTTAAAAAACCCAAAGTGAAGTAAAATGAGCAGTTTAGGAAGATAGGTTAGCAGTTAAAGTTAGCACTGTACCCCATTAGCTAACATACATAACATGTCTGGATTCATGGTGGAGGCAAGTGAGGCCTGTAGATTTTGGATAATGTTCTGGAGTCTTTTGCGACCTCTTGGGTGAAACATTGAAGTGTGACAAACCTGAAAAAAACCAAATAACTCAGGAAAGGGGCAAACATTTTTCCAATAAAAGTAAACATGCATATACAGTGGTGCCTTGGTTAGAGTCAGAATGTCAGACAAACCAAAACACACTTTAACCAAGGCAAGTTTTCAAATAAGCAACTATTGCGCATTCTCAAATAAAAGGTGGCTGTTATACAAGCTGTACACTAACAGCTCTAAAGCATATCCAAGTTTCATTTTTTATCCCATGAAAAGATACACTGGAATAAAAAAAATCATATAATAAAAATAATACTTCATCACTTTTGGGAGTATCACAGTCTAATAATTAATATCTAGACAATAATATCAATCCAAACAATACAATCTTTATTCTCTCTGCATGCTAATAGTTGCTTAATAATTACGTTCCTTCTTTAAATATTCAGGTTTGAAGAATGGAAGTACTCTTACACAAGGTGGCAGCAGCACAACAGGAACCCTCAGCAAATCATTGATCCAACTACATATTGATATTCCAGACTTCCAAACATAATAATTTGTACCTCATCTGCATCAGCATCATCACTAATATAAGATGTGACCGCCACAAGGAGGGTCTATTAGTGGCTTTATTAAAACTTGACTGTGAAGGAGATGAGGTCATGCCCAGTGGTCCTTAGGATGGTTTTTAGTGGTTCTCATTGTGGCTTCATTGGGATCGCATTGGGATCCACTATGCTCCCAGTGTGCCGCAGAAGCCGACAGTGCACTGCTTTGGGGAACGCTCAGCAGCACCCCCTGCTGCTCAGCGAGATCAGAAATTGCAGGACAATACATGCTTTCACTGTTAAGTCCCCAAATATACATTTAAAATAGCAATATATACAAGTATATAAAATAAAATAAATCAGAAACTGCGGGACAATACATGCTTTCACTGTTAAGTCCCCAAATTTACATTTATTCATTCATTCATTTTCTACAGCTTATCCTCACGAGTGTTGTGGGGGGTGCTGGAGCCTATCCCAGCTGTCTTTGGGCGAGAGGCGGGGTAATTTACATTTAAAATAGTAATATATACAAGTATATAAAATAAAATAAAATGGATCAGAAACTGCAAGGCAATACATGCTTTCACTATTAAGTCCCCAAATTTACATTTATTAATTAATTCATTCATTCATTTTGTACCGCTTATCCTCACGAGGGTCATGGGGGTGATGGAGCCTATCCCAGGTGTCTTCGGGCGAGAGGCGGGGTAATTTACAGTTAAAATATTGATATATACAAATAAAAAATAACTATTGTATTTGATTAATTGCTGTAGAATTGTATAATAATAATATTGTTATATAGGTATAACTCATTTAATTAAATTTTGAGTATTTTAATCTTGTAACAAAAATCAAATCAAATCAGCGAGATCAGAAACTGCAGGACAATACATGCTTTCACTGTTAAGTCCCCCAAATATACATTTAAAATAGCAATATATACAAATAAAAAAATACATTAAAAATGAATAAAGTGCCACAATTTTGTAGGCATTTTTATTGGCAATGTACACTCAATTAAAAATATAATTGCAACACTTTAGTTTTTCCTGTCATCTCTCATGATGTCTTTTCTTTCAAATATTGTTGACAAATCTGTGATTGTTAGCATTTGTCCTTCATATATTTACCTCAAAGGTATGTCATATCAAGATGCTGATGCTGCAACATCATGCTAGGTTGGCCCAGTTGCTGTAGAAAAAAAAAAATACTCTCGAGTGTAACTGATTAACAGGATTAATAGTTTCCATGTTAATCATTGTCCATAATCCAGAGACATTTATTGCCTAAAAATTCTATAAATAAAGTTTTTTTTTTTTTTACTCTAAGCATTGATTGTTCATCTGTAGTCACACCAGCGCTTAATGGCCTGGCAGCCATGAATATTAGATACACTTCCCCTCACCCTGCAGCTCAAATGTGATGAGCCAGCCTTATGGAACTGTAAGCAAATACAAGTGCAGTTTGATTATCCGCCTGGTGTCAGACATGCACGCAGAAGATTTGCTCAATCAAAGCAAATAAAGACAAAAGTGAAAACCGGCACGGGGAGACGTTCTTAATAGCAAATTCATCAGGTCACTCAGTTTTATGAGCGTTTTATTTACGATTGTTAGCGACGTAATGACAGGAGACCCGTCCCTGGAGGGAGATTTAGCCTCAGTTTCAGCATAGTAACAGGGATGCTCGGTCACAAGCCATTAGGAGGTTTGAGAGCGAAAGAGGTGAGGGAGGGGGAAGAAGATGGATTGAAGAGGAGCATCCTCACACATGAGATGCTTCACTTCTTCCCATTGAGCGTCAGGGAACTTTATTCTGGGCCAGTCTCTCCGTGCATGTCATCATGCACGTTTTTAACAATTTTCGAGGAAGATTGTAGTGTTTTTTTTTTAAGTGAGGAAGATAAATCATTGTAAAGCGGCAATGGCGGGGGACATGGTGGTCGGGATGCTCTACAACTTATTACTGCCGCTCAGCCTCTTAGCCGGTGAGTCTTGTTATGCTTTTTCTGTAGTAGTAACTAAAATAATCTGAATTATTTCATGAATTTCTGCACAATTTTAACAGAAGACAGTCACAATGTAATCCACAGTGCATTTTGTGCATACTGTTTATAATCTGTATAATCTACAATAGCCATATTATAGTCATTTATATCCCTGTACATATCCTCACTGTATTGTAGTCATAGCCTGTTATAGTTTTTTTTTACATAGATCTGTCCATTTTTTTTCGACATTTACTTACTACTAAGGTACTTATAAAATCGCACTTCTGGTTGGATGCTAACTGCATTTTGTTGCCCTGTACAAGTGACATGAGCAATAACAATAAAGTTGAATCTAATCTAATCTAATCTAATTTTCAGTCAAAAAGAAATTGACAAAATTATGACAAAAATGGACAAAATTAATTGACAATTACACGGCGTAATGCAAGTGTCAGATGTGCCACACTCCTCTTAACGCTTAACACTCTCTCTCAATTGGGACATTCCTTAACATAACCTGGTTAAGCATGTTCTAAACAAACACAAGCATTACCATGACCTCAAATGTAAAACAAAAAAAAAAAAAAGTTAACCACTGAGAAATGCATGAACGATAAAACAAGGGCTAATGTTGAATAAAAAAAGGAAAAAAGTTTAAAATTACATATCTCACTATGTGAAAAGGGAATATAATTACTTCATAATTTGAATATAAAAGCCCTTAAATGCCCTTGTGTGTGTGTAAAAGAGCCGCAGTGTAAGTTAAGTTAATGTGGCCTGGTCATGAGTAAAAAGCACAGCATTATTATTATTATTATTATTATTATTATTATTATTATTATTATTATTATTATTATTATTATTATTAAAAAAAATTGAACTTGAACGTGCTGTGCTTTTTACTATATAATTACATAATAATAATGCTAATAATAATAATAGTTATCATTATTATCATTATTATTATTATTATTATTATTTCTGCAATGTAGAAATTCAAGTATAATGTATTGTATTTGATTAATTGCTGTAGTAGTGTATAATAATAATATTCATTCATTCATTCATTCATTAATTTTCTTCCGCTTATCCTCACAAGGGTCGCGGGGGTGCTGGAGCCTATCCCAGCTATCTTCCCAGCTATCACCCTGGACTGGTCGCCAGCCAATCACTAATAATAATATTGTTATATATAACTAATTTAATGTAATTTAATTTTGAGTATTTTAATCATATTTTTAATAAATAAAATAAAATAAAATTACAGTGTACATAATTAATTTTTTACTGGCACTGCAAATAGTGAAACATAATTACTGTTTGCAACATAACCTGAAATAAAATACATACACAATATAATTTACTAAGATCATATCATCTCCAAAGGAAGTATGAGTATAGAGTAGTGTAGTGCCATCATTAAATATAAAGTGCTGTATGAATATCTTGGGGCGCAATGCCAAATCTCTCGGAGCGCCAAAGGTTAATTTTAGTAATGTCCTCTTTGGTGCTGTTCCATGTGATGTTCCAGGAATGGGATCAGTCCAGCTAATTCCGTATGAAGCAATGTGATGTTTCCAAGTAGATGAACCAATGCTGTGAAAAAATGCTGATTTCATTTAACAGGTCAAATGTTTTCTCTTTTTCACACAGCGTCCTCGTTCCGTTACAATGGACTGTCGGTGGTCTATTTCCTGTTTCTGCTCACCTTACCGCTGCTGCCCAACCCAAGTCTGCTCACAATGAAAGGTGAGGAAAATCTTTGCCTCATTCACATATAAATTAAATTTTGAAGTTGAACTATTATGCTTTTTCCACTTTTCTGACCTATAAATGCAGGTAGAATGTTGTATTCTTGTGTTAAAAGATGCCAAAGTTTCAGATAATGAGTTTTGCGCACTTGGAAGTGAGCTCTGAAAGAAGTTTTGGTTTATTTTGTGTAAGTCATGGAACAAAAACGGTTGCCTGTGTGGCATTATAGAGTGCGCATACAGGGAACAGGGTTGCTAATAGTTGTTTCCTACCACAATCAGTGGCAAAAAAGATTACACGTTACCGATGCTGTCGAAAACCTAACGCTAAAATGCTAACGCTACTTACCACTCAGAGACGTCTTGAAGTAACCTCTTTTCTTGATAAACTTCGGACTTTCCAGTCTCTACTTCCGGATCAGAACACTAGAAGTCCTTAGAAGCACTTGAAAGTGTGACCAACCATAGCAGAGTGGGCGTGCCTGGAGGCGGCCCATGGGTGGAATACATTAAAACAGTGAGAAGCACAAAATCCAAAGAAATACAGCTGAAATAGGTGTAGATTCTGGAAGATGTAGAAAGTTTTATGTGCGGGTTATTGTGTGGAGCTGCTCTGTAGGAGCCCACAACTCCTAAATCTGTACGTATTCCGGCGGAATTTCCTTGGATTTCCAAAACGGTCTGTTTTGCTTTATTCCAGGGGTCTCAAACACGTGGCCCGCAGGACACTAGTTTGAGGCCCCCGCCTTGATATGAAAGTTTAATGTTAGTTTGATATGGATGCTGTATGGTATCATGTACCCAGAAAAAATTATTACGTTTGATTAATGTTCATGTTAAAGGTTAAATAACTGTTAATAGTTATCCTCCCTATCAGTGTGGAAGTGGTAAGTTTTTGGCTTTTTAAGTTTAAAGGAAATAACTTGAAGGCTACCGTTTAGGTCGCTAGCTGTCTAGTTTGCGAGTTAGCATGTGTCTCGAGACCCTGCAGTTGTGCAATATGTTGTAAATAAAAAGAGTATAAATGTGACTATAGTCGTGTTTTGTCATGTCTACAGGGCTCTAATAATGCTTTGTTAATTTTAATCTGAAAAAAATAATTTGTCTACCCACCAACTATATGTGGTTTCTTAAGTTTTTATTATTTGCCGTTTTATTATTATTATTATATTTATTTATTTATTACTGATTGATTGATTTTCTTTATTCTTGATTTGTTTATTTATTTTCATCTTATTTTGTGTAGAAAAATAAAAAGTAAGATATTTGAGAACAGTGGAATGTTTTATCAGAGCTTTTCTTTTTGGAGTTTTAAAAATTTTTTTGTTTTTAATAAATGCGTTTTTTTGTTGTTGTTTTTTTTGGAAAACCTGATGCGGCCCAGTCTCACCCAGACCCGAGCTCCAGTGGTCCCCCCAAGTAAATTGAGTTTGAGACCCCTGATCTAGAACGTTTTATGTGCGGGTTATTGTGTGTAGCTGCTCTGTAGGAGCCTATAACTCCAAAATCTGTACGTATTCCGGCTGTATTTCCTTGGATTTCCAAAACGGTCTGTTTTGCTTTATTCCATCCACGCCCACTCCGCTGTGATTGGTCACACTCACAAGCGCTCGGGAAGCCGTACCTGTCACCATCTGCTCATAATTGTTTAGAGTCTGTTATGACTGATAGTATTAAAGACTTTTGTCAGGTCAACTAAAGTAGTTTGAGCTTGTTTGGGTTTTAGGTCAGGTCAAGCAAAATCTGTGGCGATCATCCATGTTGAGAACTCGAAAACTGTGTTTTTGAATTTGGATATGTATTGTCTTCATTTGCTTCCATGTTTCCACAGACAAATATAATAAAACGCTGACTTTACATCACATTTGATGTCATCCCTTTTAACCCTGTACACACACGTGCACGCTTTGTAAAGGGGGGGGATGTGGTTTGGAACAGTCAAATCAATTATACATAGCTTGGTAATTACAGTGAGGAATTAAAAGATGTGATGTCAGCATTCTGTGATTCTTTCACTGGGCCATCTAAAAACTGTTTGCCTTTCAGTCTTTGTGTCTCTTAAAGCTCCATCCAGCCCACAATGATGCTCTCCCTCCCCAATATGAGCTCAGCCTAAGTGCTCAAGTGTGCCTGCCACATCCTGCATGTGTGTGTGTGTGTGTGTGCTTCTTGAGTTTTTGTGTATCCACCTCTTACTCAAAGAGTGTATGTATGTTGTTTATAGCGGAGAGATGGAAGTGAAATGAAGCTTTTAGTTAAAAAAAAAAACAAAAAACCTAAGCATCAATAGCATACTTGCTGCCTCAGCAATAGACTATGATGGTATGTCATTAATATTACTCATTAGAAACACACAACAATCCCCTCAGTGGAACCTCAAAGGTCAAACACTATCTGTTACGGGATGCTGGTGAAACAAATTTTCCGATAGGATGTAACAAAATGCGAAAAAAAAATGTCTTGGCTGACCGTCGTGGTGAAAGGAGAGCTGAAGTTCTCAATTTATTGGTCGACCTATGTTCCTTTGGGTACCTTTGGGTCTACTAGATCGCGGATATAAGCTGCTGAAATAAGTTTGCTGCGTAGTAGGGCTGGGTTAAACCATTATTTCTGTAATCGATTAATCTAGGAAATAGTTTTGATAATAGATTTCCAGTTTCTGACTGGAAGTCAGGAATACAAATACTTTTGGATTGGAAGACCTGGGTGGTGGTCCACCTTTTTAAGAAAGGTGACCAGAGGGTTTGTTCCAACTATAGGGGGATTCCACTTCTCAGTCTCCCTGGGATAGTCTATTCCGGGGTCCAGGAGAGGTTCAAGAGTTTCAATGCGTTTTTTGCATTGGATCAGCTCTACACCCTTGTGACGGTGCATGGGAGTTTGCCCAAAACGTCTATATGTGGTCTTGGAAAAGGCATTTGACCGTGTCCCTCGCGGTGTCCGATAGGGGGGCGCTCCGGGAGTACGAGATTGATGGCGCCCCAATACGTGACATTTGGTCCTGGAGCAGTGAACGGTGAACGTTGACCTCCGCCAAGACTTCCCTTTGTGACTCATTCTGTTCAAATTTTCATAGACAGAATTTCTGGGCACAGCCAAGGCGTCAATGGAGTCCAGTTGGGGTGCCTTAGGATCTCATCTCTGCAGTATTTGCACACGGTGAGGTCCTGATGGCGTCTTCGAGGTTGTGACCTTCAGCGTTTACTGGGAAGCTTCTAGGAGGAGACCCACCACCTCCAAATCAGAGGTCGTGGTTCTCAGTCGGAAAGGGGTGGAGTGGTCCTGTCCGGGTTGGGAATGGGGTCCTGCTCCATGTGGAGGAGTTCAAGTATCTCGGAGTCTTATTTACGAGTGAGGGAATGTGGGAGTGTCAGGTCGATAGGCAGATCGGCGTAGTGTCTGCAGTAATACGGTCGCTGTGTTGGACCGTCATGGTGAAAGGAGAGCTGAGCCGGAAGGCAAAGTTCTCAATTTATTGGTCGATCTAAGTTCCCATCCTCCTATGGTCATGACCTTTGGGTCTACGAGATCGCAGATATAAATAGTAGGGCTGGGTTAAATGATTATTTCTGCAATCGATTAATCTAGAAAATAGTTTTTGATACATCGATTAATCCCTGAAAGTCATCTCAATTTTGTATAGGTCACAAACCACCGCATCATTACCTTTTGGCGTGAAGTATTCCCATACTTTGGATACTCTGTTATGCGATCTTTCCTTCTGGGCGGACTCACTGAAACTTGTTTCCGCAGCCACCGCCATGTTTTGATGTTGAGTAGTGGTGTGGTGTCCGTAGGATAGCTGGTAGTCCGTAGGATAGCTGGTGTCCGTAGGATAGAGGATCTCAGTCACCCGATCGGGGCTAAGAGTAGAGCCGGTTCTCCTTCAGAATGGTCCAGTCATCCAAGTCTACAAATCAGTCAACTTCTGGTGACGTGGCTTCAAATTTTGGCCCAAATTCAGCTCAGCTCATATTTAACACAACACAGATAAACAGTGCGGGCACATTTATTTGTGCTGTTGAACGTAACCGCTGAGAAACAATCATGAAATAACGTGTTATTGATCTCATTCACCGCTCTCTCTCTTTTCATTCACTCTGTAACTTGCTTCACCACAACAGCATCTCATAGCTGCTTACTGACAGAGCAGCCCTGTCCCCCCACCCCATATGTCCGCACCTTTTACACATGACATTGAAGCTGAATAAAGTACCGTAGTAGTATTCCTGTGTTCTTGGTCAACAGAATATATACAAAAATAGCACAACCAAGTCAATCAAGAAAGAAATAATACATAAACATAGCATAGGATAGCAACATGGTAGCCTGAAAACAACTGTCAATTGGTGTGAAAGTAAAATTTGTTTAACATCATGGTCTAGGGCAGGGGTCTCAAACTCAGTTTACCTGGGGGCCACTGGAGCTAGGGTCTGGGTGAGGCTGGGCCGCATCAGGTTTTCCAAAAAAAAACAAAAAAAAACGCATTTATTAAAAACAGAAAAATGAATAAACTTTGGTTCCGATTTTCTACAAGAAAAGCTCTGATAAAACATTCCACTGTTCTCAAATATCTTCCTTTTTATCTATCCACACAAAATAAGATCAAGAATAAAGAAAATCAATCAGTAATAAATAAATATAATAATAATAAAACAGCAAATAATTAAAAATTAAGAAACCACATATAGTTGGTGGGTAGACAAATTATTTTTTTTCAGATTAAAATGAACAAAGCATTATTAGAGCCCTGTAGACATGACAAAACACGACTATAGTCACATTTATACTCTTTTTATTTACAACATATTGCGCAACTGCAGGGTCTTGAGACACATGCTAACTCGCAAACTAGAGAGCTAGCGACCTAAACGGTAGCCTTCAAGTTATTTCCTTTAAACTTAAATAGCCAAAAACTTACCACTTCCACACGGATAGGGAGGATAACTATTAACAGTTATTTAACCTTTAACATGAACATTAATCAAACGTCATAATTTTTCTGGGTACATGATACCATACAGCATCCATATCAAACTTGCGCGGGCCGCACTAACATTAAACTTTCATATCATGGCGGGGGCCTCAAACTAGTGTCCTGCGGGCCTGTGGTCTAGGGGAAGGATAAAAAAAAGGTAGCTCAGCGATTTCAGCTGTCCGGTTCCACTCAAAGGAACATAGTGAGGAAATGGAAGACCAGAGGCAAAGGATGGTGCGAACAGTCAAACTCAACCTACAAACCACTTCCAAACATTTAATATAGTTACTTTCATTTTTTTTTGGCCCCTGCCACAGAACCGATACCGCCCCCATAGTTGGAGACCCTTGCATTACAACGCTTCCTCTTATTTGTATCTTCAGGTAAAACCGGTCAGTTCCTACGCTGGATCATCTACACTTGTGTGACCTTTCTGACCCTGCAGTGCTTCATGCAGATCCCTTTTGCCTATATCACTCCACAGGGTAAAGCAACATATGGCGCAAAGTGTTTTTTTTGTATATATGTCTCAAAAAGTACAACATTCATGAATTTTGTTATTTATATATGTTTTACGTGGTAATTTTTTTCAACAGTGAGTGGCCACTGGGAGGATGTCCTCTACCATGTGGGCATTGTGAGGTATTTATCTGCTGTTGGGCACACAATACATTTCTATTCTATCCCTTAGAGTTACATATTATAATTAGGAATATTAGCACAACAAAAATTATTATTATTTATTTATAATTATTTATTATATGATTATTTATTTATAATGATTTAAATTATTTGTGCAATTTACTGTTTACGCTTTACATTGTTCATATTTGATGTCATCTATTTATTATCCACATTATTATTTATTATTTATTATTTATTATTTATTATTTATTATTTATTATTTATTATTTATTATTTATTATTTATTATTTATTATTTATTATTTATTATTTATTATTTATTATTTATTATTTATTATTTATTATTTATTATTTATTATTTATTATTTATTATTATACGGGAGCCAGGCAACGACATTTCGTTGGTAATTTCATTTCACTGCTGTGTTACTGTACAATGACAACGTCTATCTATCTATCTATCTATCTATCTATCTATCTATCTATCTATCTATCTATCTATCTATCTATCTATCCATCTATCTATCTATCCATCCATCCATCCATCCATCCATCCATCCATCCATCCATCCATCCATCCATCCATCCATCCATCCATCCATCCATCCATCCATCCATCCATCCATCCATCCATCCATCCATCCATCCATCCATCCATCCATCCATCCATCCATCCATCCATCCATCCATCCAGCTCTATCTATTGTGTTTTTTCTTATGGATGCATATTTACAGTATACATGTGTGTTTCCAGATTCACCTCTGTAGATCCAGGGAATATTATCCGCTTCCTGGCACCAGATGTGGGCCTTCTCATGACTACTGCCTTGATAGTAAGACTCTGTAGAAAGCTACTACGCGCCACGCCTCAAGTTAACCTCCACGAAAACGGAATCCCACCCTCTGAGGTATAGGAAGGCTATAGAACATGACTGTACAAACTACACAAACTACACATGGTGACGTCTGTCTGATTGGCCTCTTGACAGGAGCCGGAGACGTCTGAAACAGAGTCGGAGGGAGAGAGTGAGACATCTGACAGCTCGGATGAGAGCACGGTGCCAGTTCAGACAGGTCCACCTCAGTTTGTTCAAAAGCTGTTGATGTTTGCGGCCGGACTGAGGCTTTTGTTATCAGCAATCATGAACACAGCTGGAAAAGTGGTCGTCACCTTACTACTGGGATTGGCAGGTACAGTGCACAAGGAAGGAAAACGGCAAATAATGGCTGCACCCATGAAAAGTCTTAATAATCCCAATTTTTTTAGAGTAAGCCTCAGATATTAGATCTGACCATTTCTGAGTCTGGTGATGTCATAATATGCACATTAGATGAGTAAATAAAGGGTTAATTCAGATGCTGAAACAACTAAATTGACCTTAAATTACTACGAAACCAGTGATGGCGGCATTCCATGTAGCACCAAGCCAAAGGGATACCTTTACAAAATGGAATACACTGATAACTAACTTCTGCCAGATGGTATTGGAAACAGCAGTCTATACCTATATTTATAGGTTATCACATGGTTTGTCTGGTATCAGGCCAGGTATCATGCCCCCAAGTGTCAGCATCAGCCCGAGACCGAAGGTTTCATGAGCTTATTATCACGTACTTTCGTTTTTCCATCATGTAACGTGCCAGAGAATTGAATTTTGATTTGAGAGAATCAGGCTCATATTCATCCCCATTTTCTTTTCTGATTGATAAAATAATGTAGCGACCCTGACGTGTTCATGTTGACATGTTGTGCTCTTGAGTGTCTGACTGTTCCGGGTGACTGTGAATGCACCAGGGGTTGAGGAAGCACTGTTGCGTTGCTGGCGGTGGTTGCAACGGCAGCAAAACAAACGCTGTGTGTTCACGCTCGTGCGCTGTTCTCTGATTGGTTGTTTCACGGCCACGATACCAGAGCAGCGCGCTCTGAGTGGACAGCTACGGGGGATGATACTGGACATGGTTAAACTCTATATTTTATCAGTATCACTGCCCTGGGCTTTGACACAGTATCATTTCGGCCTTTTCCCGTATCATTCATGGGCGGTTTCTAGGGTACAGGACCAATTAATACTGTAGTATGTGATAATTACTTTTATGATACTTTTGTGATAATTACTTTTATGATGATATAGATCATCACATGGTTTGTCTGGTATCAGGCTAGGTGTCATGCCCCCAAGTGTCAGTATCAGCCTTCGGTCTCTGATAGGCTGATAGGGGCTTTCTCATCACTGACTCACGTGGCAAGATGTTGATACACTGTAGTGGTGTGTCGGTCATGAACGAACCGTTCAAAAGAATTAGTTCTTTTTTTTTTTTGAACGGGATGAACGAAGTGACCGCCCGGGTGGGGTTAACTGACTGAAAGACCGAGAGATTGACCGACACTCGTCGGTCGTTCATTCATAACCGACATTTGAGTCGGAACTGCCTTGAAGATGAGTGAACGAACTGACTCGACACCTCTGACCGGGTCTATGCACAGGGGGAGATCACAGGCTAACGACTAATTGATCGAAATGAACGGATCTTTTTACTGAATGAACGGTTTTGCCCACCACTAATACACGACACTGTTGACGGCGAAAAAAAACTATAAAATGATGGTTGTGTTAATGTTAACTTTACGTTTTTATTTATTTTTTTTACTTTGTGTAGGTATAATACTCCCGTCCATCACTTCTGGTGTCTACTTTGGGACTTTCCTGGGACTAGTTTGGTGGTGGGTATTTGGCCGCTCCATCGATCTTCTCCTCTTCAGCTCCATTTGTGTAATGATGGCCATCTTCAGTGGTGGACACCTTTTAGCGCTTTACATCTACCAGCTGCCTCTGTCGCAGCAGGTGGTGCCTCCTGATGATGTATATGCAAGGTAGGACTTAAATAGCCAAATAGCAGAATCATTAGCTACAGAGCAGATAACTTACATTCAACCCCCATCTTGTGTGTTTTAGGTTGTTTGGAATGACGGGAGTGATTCGAACCAACAGTTCTGACCCGTACATGCTCTATCTGCAGCCCGATGTCAACTGGCCTGATTTCATCAACCCTTTGGTTATATTGCTGCTCTACTATACGCTAGTGGCTCTGCTACATAAATGGGTCCACATCACAGAGGAGGTTGGCTGAACAATATTTAGCATCTATGTGCCTTAAGTGGAGTTCTCTGATGTTATTGTACATTCATAGGGCAAAAATTATGTGTGATGCTAAGCTAAATAAAAGTAAATGGCATCCATGAGATTACATACATTCATACGTACACTAGTGTTAAAGTACAAACTTCTAATTGGGTTACTGTGCTTCCTTTTAGGATAATGTTGAGGTTGATGAAAGTCTACTATACACTCCAGATGTTCCTCCGAGCTTCTCTAGAGTGGTGTACATCTCTGGAGATAAGCATGAAGTAAGTTTACAGACGTTATTGTAGATTTGTTTGGTTCTTAATTTATTATTCATTATGGAAATACCAGTTTAGGTTTAAAGGTCCTGACTGTTTTTAATGTCATAATGTGCATTTTAACCTAGTGAGGTTATCAATGTAATACAAAATGTACTGTGTTGTCTGCGCTTCGCCTGCGCCAAGAATAGACCAGATCTGAGCTGGTAAGCTTTTTTTTTGTGAAATTGTCACTGTGCTGGGCTGCATGGTAGACAAGTGGTTGGCGCGCAGACCTCACAGCTAGGAAACCCGAGTTCGATTCCACCCTCGGCCATCTCTGTGTGGAGTTTGCATGTTCTCCCCGTGCATGCGTGGGTTTTCTCCGGGTACTCCGGTTTCTTCCCACATTCCAAAAACATGCTAGGTTAATTGGCGACTCCAAATTGTCCATAGGTATGAATGTGAGTGTGAATGGTTGTTGGTCTATATGTGCCCTGTGATTGGCTGGCGACCAGTCCAGGGTGTACCCCGCCTCTCGCCCACCCGCGACCCTTGTGTGCAAAGCTGAAAATGTGGACTCCTGGTGCGCCACCACAGCCATACCAAATTGGCTGCGCTCATTGGTGCGCTGGACCAAATTACCACTCTGTGGGCTGCGCCACCATCCGCCACCCTACGCTGCGCCACCTTATGCTGCGCCACGCTGCGCCACGCTGCGCCACGCTGCGCCACGCCACGCTGCGCTTTAGTTTTATATCACACTCTTCTTCAGTTAATATCTACTGTAGCTCTCCAGCTGTGTATCAGATGGACAACACATTAAGTCCACACTCGAGGTCCTTCCCCTCCCGTTGAAGCTAAACCAAATCGACCATAACTTGGCACGCACCTCGTAGCAAGCGAACATTGCGTCATTAAACATTTATTTTGTTTTTGTTAATATATTATCATAGAAATATTTCAAATATACATTATATGTAACAAATTGTCTCCCCCTCATTATTTCAGCTTTTGAACAGTACAGAGGAGGAAACGTATCTACCAAATGAGGTACAAGTGAAGAAAAAAACAACAATTATATTCTCTTCTTTTGACTTGTTATTTCATAAAATGTGTGTTTTTTTTCTTTCAGCCAATGATCTTAATGAGGTCCAGTTCCTGGCAGGAAGTCTATGTAGATGACCAAGGAAGCTTGCTGGGGGGCGCCGGCTACACCAACTGTTACCCTCTCTCACAGTATGATGGCAAAAATTCACCATCACATGGTAACCATATTGTATCTAATCTCCGCATATGATGCTTTCACTCATTTGTAGTTGTCTATATATTACTAATCCTTGTGTAATCTAATTTACAGAAAGCAGAGGTGACATGGAGAGGACTGACCAAGGCTTGGAGAGTCTGACTGAAACATCTCCTCCTGAGTCAGGCCCAAGCGGTGCGGTCATCTTTGGACGACTGGCCCAAAAACATAGCTATGTCAGCGGCCTCATCATCATGATGGTAGGGAGGACTAAGACTAACGTTTGAAATGAAGTCAAAGAAACCTGACATCATAATCCTATCGTCCAAAACCAAAACAGTTAGCTGACTAGCTTAGTTTATGTGCTACATCGACCCAGGTGTGGAGTATTACCTACAACAACTGGCTGACCTTTTCCCTCCTGGTGTGGTCATGTATCATCTGGATGATGCGCGACCGCCGCCGTTACGCCATGATGTCTGCCCCCTTCCTGGCTGTCTACGGCACGGTCCTGGTGGTGCTGGGCTTTGTGAGCGGGCTGCGTCTGAGCCGGGCTGAGCTGTACCCGGGCCTGCCCCCAGCTGTGGTGGAGGACTTTGACCTGAACAGCTACCACCCTGCACCCTGCATCCACTTAGGAGCCAAGGTAACATTATAGTGCTTACGCCTCATTGAATGATGCAATATTCAGCCTAATTAAGGGGCTCTAATTTCGTAGACCAGGCCCCCTAACAGGGTGTGGCCAGCTGTTGTATTTTACAACAAAAAAGGTTAATGATTCAAATGATACATCAATACATAAATGTAATAAAAGTTTTTATTTGCAGGTTTTCTACACGTTTAGTTTTTGGCTGATGTTTCGTCAGCAGCTGAAGGAGAGACAAGAGGAGCAGATCCTGAAGGGCAGATCTCTAGATGATGTCAAAGTTATTCCACGTAATTCCAATTCAATCTGCTTTTCCATTCTTTTGTTCTGTTTCTTTAATTTCATTTTTGTTGTGTTTCTCCTTTTTTCAGTAGAGGAAAATCAGCCGTCGCCGGTTGTAGCCATGCTGATTTCAGGTGTAAAGGGGGTCCTGGTGAAATACTGGATTCTTTTCTGTTGCTCTATGTTCTTTGTGGTCAGCTTCTCTGGAAAGGTATGCATGGATTGAGATAATAATACATATAACCATGTTGCTAAAAATAGTACTAGTGATGTGCAACGGTGATGCAAATGTTACTGTTACTTCACTTGTTCAGGTGGTGGTCTACAAGATTCTTTACATTGTCCTCTTCCTGTCCTTTGTTGTCCTCTACCAGGTATGTGATCCAGCTCTTAAATGACGGGGTCAAAATATGCAATATTCTCAACCACTATGTAGCGGATCTTTAGATGTGCAACAGGAAATGATCCAATTTCACTTAATGGGTGTGAAAATGCTGATTTGTTTACAACAAATAATGTATATATATATTTTTTTTTCATGGTTTTTCTCGCCCGTGTTACGTTTCTGCTGAACTTTTCAAAACATGCTAGGCACTTAGCACACAAGAAGCCTAATGGCCACAGAGGTGGCAGGTTTAAGATGCACCATTAGTTCTCTATTTGGATACGGTCAGCAAGCTTGTGGTTTTTTTTTAGTTTTGAAAAAATGTCCATTATCTATGAATGATTCATTATTGATTGACAGGTTTTTTTTTGGTATTATTTTACTAACGTAAACGTTTTTACATTTTCTTCACATGTTCTACGACTATTTATGTATAGAATTCATATTTGAAGAATTGATTGTACTGAGCTTGGTTGCACGGCGGTCGTGTGGTTAGCGCATAGTCCATTCATTCATAGTCCATAGTCCAAAAACATGCTAGGTTAATTGGCGACTCCAAATTGTCCATAGGTATGAATGTGAGTGTGAATGGTTGTTTGTCTATATGTGCCCTGTGATTGGCTGGCCACCAGTCCAGGGTGTACCCCGCCTCTCGCCCAAAGACAGCTGGGATAGGCTCCGCGACCCTCGTGAGGATAAGCGGTAGAAAATGAATGAATGAATGTCTGTTTTGGGTCTGCATGGCAGACAAGTGGTTAGCACGCAAGCCTCACAACTAGGAGACCTGAGTTTGATTCCACCCTTGGCCATCTCTGTGTGGAGTTTGCATGTTCTCCCCGTGCATGCGTGGGTTTTCTCCGGGTACTCCGGTTTCCTCCCACGTTCCAAAAACATGCTAGGTTAATTAATGATGCAATGAATTAATGTTTTAGTCTAGGCTGCACTGGGAACGAGTGGTTAGCACGAAGGCCTCACAGCTAGGAGACCCGAGTTCGATTCCACCCTCGGCCATCTCTGTGTGGAGTTTGCATGTTCTCCCCGTGCATGCGTGGGTTTTCTCCGGGTACTCCGGTTTCCTCCCACGTTCCAAAAACATGCTAGGTTAATTGGCGACTCCAAATTGTCCATAGGTATGAATGTGAGTGTGAATGGTTGTTTGTCTATATGTGCCCTGTGATTGGCTGGGCACCAGTCCAGGGTGTACCCCGCCTCTCACCCGAAGACAGCTGTGATAGGCTCCAGCTGTAGAAAATGAATGAATGAATGAATTGTACTGAGCATCCATACTCTTTCCTTTGGTTTTATGGTTATCATCACACTTTTGTTGGGTGCTATTCTTGGTATCCTTTCTTCGGTTACTCTCAGGTTCGTTTTGATCTGTGGCGTCGATACCTGAAGACCTTCTGGGCAGTGGTGGTTGGCTACTCCATGTTGGTATTGATCGCCATCTACATGTATCAGTTCCGAAGCGTGTCTGCGCTCTTCCTCCAAATAATAGGCATGTCTGAGGAAGGGTAAGTAACACTTATATTTAAAAAAAAAAATACACACATTTTGAGTTTATATCACCGCTAAATGTGTCCCCTATGTCAGTCTCCGGGATCTGGGTTTGGAACGCTATGACACGGTGGAGCTCTTTGCCCGGATTCTGCTTCCTGCGGCGTTTTTGTTGGCTTGTATTCTCCAGCTGCATTACTTCAATTCTGACTTCCTGACCCTCAGTAACATTGACAACGTTCCCATTAGGGAGGCTACAAGGTGAGAAAGCGTTAAAATACATCCATCCATCCATTTTCTATGGCGCTGGAGCCTATCCCAGCTGACTGGTCGCGTTAATGTAGAATATGTAGTAAATTGAACATGCAGCATTATGATTTAGGTCCAGTTATTACCTGACGGGAGATATTTGCACCCCTGGTATTGTCACTGCCTACATTTTACCAGCAGGTGGCGCAAGACTTGAAGTACTCCACTTGCTTCTCACTGCATTACCCACAAAGCATTACGCACACTAGCGTAACAACCCAGCAATTCTTAAAGGGGACCTATTATGCTCATTTTCTATGCTTTGTATTGTGGACTCCTATAGAGCAGCTACACACAATAACCCGCAGAGAAAGCTTTCCGGACCTTCCAGATTCTGCACCTGTCTGCAGTATTTCCATTGACTTCCTGCTTCTAAACGGTTTAATTGTTTAATTTACTCCACCCATCCACTCTCTACCTCGAGGTACACCCACTCCCCTGTGATTGGTCACACTTCCAAGCGCTCCCGAGGACTTCCGGATATGTAGCTATGCGTTTACTAATTGATTTGTATGAAACAATACTATAATTTGTTGTGGCTTTGGTTTGGCCGGGCGTGAAGAAATAAATATGCATAGAACAGTTTTAGGTAGTGATGGATATCATCGTTTATCATAGTAAAAATACTTTTTAAAAGACAAACTTTTCACGGAAAACTGAACTGAACTTTGAATTGAAATGATGGACTATGAACGTGAACTATTTATATTCATACTGTGTGATCTGAACTACATCCGACCGCCATTTTGTGACGTTACTAAAAAATATATCAGAAGGTTGCCTACAGCCACAGCTGTTAATGCCATGTATTTCATCCCGGTGTGAATTGGAGGTTATGTGCTTTTGTGACCACAACTGCAAATAGGAGCCAAGTCAAGGTGAAGTAGTTTTTCGGTGTCTGACTTTACCATTTCTGTTACTAAACTTCATTTTTTTCTGTTTTTCCAACTTAGAGAAGAAGAACTCAGAAGTTCAGTCACCGTGGTATCCGACATGTAAGTGTCATCCTCCTCTTTTACAGCATGTTTTCTTCTTTATATGTCTGTTTTGGGTCTACACGGTGGGGGAGTGGTTAGCATGCAAGCCTCACAACTAGGAGACCTGGGTTCGATTCCACTCTCGGCCATCTCTGTGTGGAGTTTGCATGTTCTCCCCGTGCATGTGTGGGTTTTCTCCGGGTACTATAAATATTCAATTTATAAAGAAATATTCCAGGCTTTACGGTGGTCGAGTGGTTCACGCGGAGACCTCACTGCTAGGAGACCCTTGTTCAATCCCACCCTCGGCCATCTCTGTGTGGAGTTTGCATGTTCTCCGGGTTTTCTCCTCACATTCCAAAAACATGCTAGGTTAATTGGCGACTCCAAATTGTCCATAGGTATGAATGTGAGTGTGAATGGTTGTTTGTTTATATGTGCCCTGTGATTGGCTGGCCACCAGTCCAGGGTGTACCCCTCGCCTCTTGCCCGAAGACAGCTGGGATAGGCTCCAACACGCCCATGACCCTTGTGAGGAAAAGCGGTAGAAAATGAATGAATGAATGTCTGTTTTGGGTCTGCATGGCAGACAAGTGGTTAGCACGCAAGCCTCACAACTAGGAGACCTGAGTTTGATTCCACCCTCGTCCATCTCTGTGCGGAGTTTCCGTGTTCTCCCTGTGCATGCGTGGGTTTTCTCCGGGTAATCCGGTTTCCTCCCACATTCCAAAAACATGCTAGGTTAATTGGCGACTCCAAATTGTCCATAGGTATGAATGTGAGTGTGAATGGTTGTTTGTCTATATGTGCCCTGTGATTGGCTGGCCACCAGTCCAGGGTGTACCCCGCCTCTCACCCGAAGACAGCTGGGATAGGCTCCAGCACCCACCGCGATCAACGGTAGAAAATGAATGAATGAATGTCTGTTTTGATTACTTCCTTGTCAATCAACAGACTTCTAACACGCTCTCTGTTTTACCTTTCACATTTGCAGTATAAAAGAAAACATTGAAAAGTTCAAAAACAGGTAACAATGTGTTAAATCATGTATTGCACTTGCACTGATATTATTCTTTGCATGCATTTTTAACATTCATGTAACTAAACTAGAATCATACACAACAAAGCCAAAAAATAAGAGAAAACAAAACATGCTGTGGAGATAAATCTCAAAAACCACATCTTATGGTTCAGACTGGTGAAGGAGAGTATGGGCAGTGGAAAAAGTCAGGAGACTCTGGACATCGTTGAGCTACAGACGACCTCAGAGGGCGGGGATGAGGAGAAGGAGGAAGACAAGGAGGAGGAGGCCACAAGAGCAGGAGGTAGCGTTTGTAGAGCACATGAAGCTTTTCATCACCATCATTTCTGTCGTTTTTTTTTTTTCTTCCTTTCAGAAACTATGACCGGCAATTGCGATGACAAGTGGGTTGTGATTGTGGACCGGGCCAGTCTCTTGCTCATTCAGGCTCTGCTTGGCATCCAGAGACTCCAGGAACTCAGCTGGAGACTAATGGAGCTCCATGGTTTCAAAATTGTGTCTTCCGGCATCATCTGGGTGTCACTGAGAGAGGTGGGGCATTGAATAAAGTGTCTTGACTCATTCATTGTTACTGTGATTGTATTCGGACAGGTTTCTCTCATGAACTCGCTCTTCCTGGTTCTGTGGGTGTTTGCCGTCCCGTTCCCACGGTTACGGCCCATGGCATCCAGCGTGTCGGCCGTGTGGGCCTGCGTCATGGTGGTGTGTAAGATGTTTTACCAGCTGAAGGTCATCAAACCATTAGACTACTCCTCCAACTGCACCGCTGTGAGTGCTACCCTGTTTTTGTGCTGGGACTTAATTTGGGTTCAGACAGGAACCCAATTCTAAATCAAAATTAATACTTTTTTTCCAATTTATTTTATTTTTTATATCCCAGAGTATTGTGTCATCCAACTTCTCAGGCCTGGATGTTGGTGTGGAGATGAGGAAGAACATGATGGAGCTTCTGAAGAGGTCCATCCTCTACATGGAACCCGTGGATCCAGTCTACTGGTGTGGAGCGCTGCTCAAGTGTGAAGGGAGGATCCTTCCATGCCTTAGGGTACACTCGTATTACATTTGGACTCTAGTCCTATACAGCAAAATATGTCTTGCAACAACAACGATAGACAACATACAACAAAAATGAACAAAAAGCACTGCTGAAAAACCAGCAGGGAAAAAAATAACAAAAAGAATGCTGAAAACCAAGCCGGCAACGAGAAGCTAACCGGAACAAAAATACTCACAAACATGATACAAAAAGCACAAGGAAGAACACGAGGCAGGAAGGAACAGGAGTCAGGCGAGACAATCTGGCAAAGAGAAATCCAAACAGCACAGCATTCGTAATTCATTCATTTTCTACCGCTTTTCCTCATGAGGGTCGTGGGGGGGGGGTGCTGGAGCCTATCCCAGCTGTCTTCGGGCGAGAGGTGGGGTACACCCTGGACTGGTGGCCAGGACAGCCAGCCAATCACAGGACACATATAGACAAACAACCATTCACACTCACATTCATACCTGTGGAGTCGCAATTAGAAGTCGCCAATTAACCTAGCATGTTTTTGGAATGTGGGAGGAAACCGGAGATGCACGGGGAGAACATGCAAACTCCACACAGAGATGGCCGAGGGTGGAATTGAACCCAGAACTCCTAGCTGTGAGGTCTGCGTGCTAACCACTCGACCGCTGTGTCGTCGCATTAGTAATTCATTCATTCATTCATTTTCTACCGCTTTTTCCTCACGAGGGTTGCGAGGGTGCTGGAGCCTATCCCAGCTGTCTTCGGGCGAGAAGCGGGTTACACCCTGGACTGGTCGCATTAGTAATTAAAATTTGAAACATGATTGTTTTTTTCATGACATTTATATATTTTTTATGTAATTTTTAATAGTTAATTTGCATTTTCATTTAATTGACTGTATATTTATTTAATTTTAGCACCAAAAAAAATACTTTGCAATTTTAGTAGCACATTGTACAGACACTCAATTTATTCACTTTTTTTGTCCCATTACTTTTGCCCATGTCAGTTATACATCCTTATGACATTGTTTTATGTTCTATTACTTCTGTGTGGTAGAATCATCTGATGATTTTGGGTCTGCTGGTGTTTGAGGCGACAGTCCATCGTCACCAGATCTATTTCCGTCTCCATAACAAACTCAAACTGCCGCCATTCAGCATCATCTTCCACGGCATCACCAGGCAACACCTGGACCACGGCATCAGGCCCTGCATCAAGTATTTCATCAACTTCTTCTTCTACAAATTTGGACTCGAGGTGAGTTCACGTGAAAACTACTCCCTTTTCATTTTTGACCTTTTCCGATGCCTCCTCAACATCCTTGTTTGTTTTTTTTAGGTTAGCTTAATCGTGGCAGTCAATGTGATTGGTCAGAGGATGGATTTCTACGCCTTGCTGCACTCCTGCGCTTTGATGGCAGTTGTGTCGCGGCGCCGCAGGAAAGCAATAGGAGAGGTGTGGCCTAAATACTGCTGCTTCACGGCGGGACTCATGGTGCTGCAATACCTCCTCTGCATTGGCATACCTCCTGCTCTATGTGTTGGTACGGCTCTCATTCATTCATTCATTCATTTTATACAGCTTATCCTTACCAGGGTCGCGGGGTGCTGGAGCCTATCCCAGCTGTCTTCGGGCGAGAGGCGGGGTACTGGTCGCCAGCCAATCACAGGGCACATACATACAAACAACCATTCACACTCACATTCATACCTATGGACAATTTGGAGTCGCCAATTAACCTAGCATGTTTTTGGAATGTGGGAGGAAACCGGAGTACCCGGAGAAAACCCACGCATGCACGGTGAGAACATGCAAACTCCACACAGAGATGTCCGAGGGGTGAATTGAACTTGGGTCTCTTAGCTGTGAGGCCTGCTCGCTAACCACTCAGCACCGTGCACTTCTCTTTGTTCATTGATTCATTTTCTGCCGCTTATCCTCACGAGGGTCGCGGGGGTGCTGGAGCCTATCCCAGCTGTCTTCCGGCGAGAGGCGGGGTACACCCTGGACTGGTGGCCAGCCAATCACAGGGCACATATAGACAAACAACCATTCACACTCACATTCATACCTACGGACAATTTGGAATCACCAATTAACCTAGCATGTTTTTGGAATGTGGGAGGAAACTGGAGTACCCAGAGGAAACCCACGCATGCACGGGGAGAACATGCAAACTCAAGGGTGGAATCGAACCTGGGTGTCCTAGCTGTGTGGCCAAACCACTCATCACCGTGCAGCCTGTTCATTCATGTATTAAATGATTGATACCGCAAATGTTAACCAGAGTCCCCAAATGTAAAAAAAACATTGGTATTAACAGCTGTGGCTGTAGGCGACCTCCAGATGTGTTTTGAATGAAAGTTCCCCAAAGACCAACAAAATAATTATAACACCCACTATGTAAGAACGTCAAGAAAGGTGCGGCAAAGCACACAAACTATTTTCAGATGTTTACATTATATTCATATGTGCTTTTGCTCTTTCATAGATTACCCATGGAGGACTGCTTTTCAACCTCTGAGCTCCAATGTCATCAAATGGTTTTACCTGCCTGATTTCGCCATGAGTCCAAATCCTTCATTCATATTTTGTGAGTCCTATCTCCTCCATCTATACATCCATCAAACTATACAGTGGAGTGATCATTCTCCTTCTGTGCAGACGACTACCTCCTGCTGCTCTGCTCCTCCTTGCAGTGGCAGGTGTTTGAGGAGGAGAACCGGGCAGCGGTCCGACTGCTGGCCGGCGACAACGTGGAGATCAGCCGCAGTCTGGATCCCAGCTGCTGCAACCAGTTCATACCCGTGGATAACTTCCTTTACTGCAGGTCGGGTACTAGATGCTGACCACTCATGATACATCCATAATTAAAAACGACATAAGGAGGTTGCCTACAGCCACAGTTATTTGTAGACTCAGTATTTAATTGAATAGAAGCCTTACTTGGGTCATTTACAATATGTTTCCCTCTGTCCTCCAGGTCATACCTTGACATGGTTAAGGTGTTTGTGTTCAGCTACTTCTTCTGGCTGGTGCTGTGTCTCATCTTCATCACGGGCACCACGCGGATCAACATCTTCTGCATGGGCTACCTGGTGGCCTGCTTCTACTTCATGCTGTTCGGAAGCAGCGTGCTGATGCAGCCCGTCAAGTACATCCTGCGTTTGTGGGATTGGCTTATCGGCTACACTTGCTTTGTGATCGCTATGAAGAATGTTGTCTCTGTGAGTCCATCAGCCTTTGCCGACACATTATACAGTCATTCATTTACTACCGCTTATCCTCACGAGGGTCACGGGGGTGCTGGAGCCTATCCAAGCTGTCTTCAAGTGAGAGGCGGGGTACACCCTGGACTGGCCCATATAGAGATAAACAACCATTCACACTCACATTCATACCTATGGACAATTAGGAGTCGCCAATTAACCTAGCATGTTTTTGGATGTTTTGGAGATACCCGAGGGTGGAATCGAACTCAAGTCTCCTAGCTGTGAGGCCTGTGCGCTAACCACTTGTCCGCTGTGCAGCCTAGACTAAAACATTCATTCATTCATTATCTACCGCTTATCCTCACGAGGGTCGCGGGGGTGCTGGAGTCTATCCAAGCTGTCCTCAATTGAGAGGCGGGGTACACCCTGGACTGGTGGCCAGCCAATCACAGGGCAGGAGTCGCCAATTAACCTAGCATGTTTTTGGAATGTGGGAGGAAACCGGAGTACCCGGAGAAAACCCACGCATGCACGGGGAGAACATGCAAACTCCACACAGAGATGGCCGAGGGTGGGATTGAACTCGGGTCTCCTAGCTGTGAGGTCTGTGCGCTAACCACTTGTCCGCCGTGCAAGTAATAGTCTAAATATGTTTAATTAGAAATCCATTTTCTACCGCTTGTCCTCAACTAGGGTCGCAAGGGTATTCTGGAGCCTATCCCAGCTGTCTTCAGGCAAGAGGCGTAGTACACCCTGGACTGGTCGCCAGCCAGCCAATCACAGGGCACATATAGACAAACAACCATTCACACTCACATTCATACCTATGGACAATTAGGAGTCGCCAATTAACCTAGCATGTTTTTGGAATGTGGGAGGAAACCGGAGTACCCGGAGAAAACCCACGCATGCAAACTCCACACAGAGATAGCCGAGAGTGGAATCGAATTCAGGCCTGCGCGCTAACCACTCGTCCACCGTGCAGCCTAGACTAAAACATGAATTATGTTTTTATATTTTATGTGTCCTGGTTTTCTCTGTCTGTTCAGCTTGGTTCCTGTGCCTACTTGGAAAGCTTGTTGAAGAATGGCTGCTGGTTAATTCAGGCCTTCAGCATGTTCTGCACCATAAAAGGCTACGATGTCCGTGAGTAGACACAATGAGAACCAGGTCAATGTTACGAATAGGAAATAAAATCCATCATATGACAAATACTGTTCAATGTATGGTGAGACTGGAGTCCACTTACTACTTAGTTTAAGTTATGAATAGCAACATTAGACCCACTTTAGTTCCACTTTATTATATGTAGACATATTGTGAAAATCTTAATATGTTTCAAAGAAAAACACTGTTTCTGTAGTTAAATGTTATACAATTATATAATAACTGTACTTACGTTTTCTTTGTATGTTTCAGCCGAGCCAGATGACGAGTGTGAGCTGCCGGAGGGTGAGGCTGGAATTGTGTGGGATGCGATCTGTTTCACTGTTCTTTTAGCACAGAGGAGAGTCTTCCTCAGCTACTACTTCCTGTACGTGGTGGCCGACCTCAAGTCATCAAAGATACTGGCCTCCAGGTCTGTGGAATCCAACACAAACAAGGAATATGTTTTGCTTATAAAATTGTGTACTGTACAACCCATTGTGTATCGTTTGGGAGTCTTTCTTTTTCCTAAATCCCTCTTTTGGACTCTAAGGGGTGCTGAGCTGTTTGAGGCAAAGGTGAAAAAGCAGGTTGCAGCCCGGCTGGAAATGGAGAAGAAGTCTGTGGAGACGCTGAAAAAACAGTAAGACTGTTGTTGCCAACTTGGCCGCTAAATTTTTTTCTCGAAAGCATCTGTGGAGAGCTTTTTTTATATTTGAGGACTTAACAGTGAAAGCACATTACACTACTTTGCTGAGTAGCAGTATTCCACCTAAGAGCAGAGGTATGGCATCTGTCGGGTTTCCACATCAGTGACCTCTGACCTGCCAGGTGTCCCAATAATTAACATTTTTAATAATTTTGCCCCTTTAGCATAAACTGTCTTCATCTTCTTGTAGGATGGAGAAGATCAAATCCAAGCAGAGGGGTCGGCAGACATCGCCGGACAAAGCAGGACCTCCTGTTGACCAGAAGCCAGAGATACTGGGTAACAGGTTATATTGGAATACATCACATGTTGCAATTCCCAGTTCCACATGTCCAAAAAGGAGTAGGAAGAAGAAAATGTAATACTACCACTTTTCCGTTTGTGCACTTCCTGTAATCACCACGTACCATTTATCAGTTTTGAAAACCAAATGAGTGAGGAAAAGTTAATACTAGCAGGCAGTATGTATGAATACATTACTTTACAGATATATGACACAAAAGGAATTAATATAAATCAAATCAAATCAACTTTATTTGTATAGCACTTTTCCTGCAAAGACATGCAACACAAAGTGCTTTACAGAATTAAAACAATTACCGCAATTAAACAATACAAGCAGTTGATGTTTGCTAAATACAAGGATGAAGAGTCTTGAACCAGTCATGATGTGCTATATATATCACTATATTGACACTTACTATGGTACCCATTATGTCATTGGATGGTCATATCACCTCGTACTTCGGTATGTGACAAAATATTAAATAAAAGTAAAATAAAATAAAAAAAACTTAAATTATATTAGGAAAGCAGGAAGTGAACAAATGTAACAGTTACTGATTGTAAAAGTACCAGATGGAGGGGTAGGATTTAATAAGCTTTGCTTCTTCCTACTCCTTTTGGACATGTGGAACTGTTTATGTGATTATGTGGTGCACTCAATTGTAATCTGATGCATGTTCAAATGAAATAAAACCATTACTATTACCAGTATGTATATATAATATATTCCAGATGCCGAAGAGAAGGCAAAGATGGATGCAGGAAAATGGTGGAAGCCCTGGGTCTCGAGGCCTGGAGGTAGCGTAAATGTAGTAAAGACCCTTAGATTAAATATCACGCAGGTCATAGGTTTCAGACTCTGCTCTCTTTCACACAGTGGAAAACAACTGCGGCTACCACCTGTTTGAGAGTGACAGCGAGGAAGAGGAGGATGAGGCGCCAGAGAAAAAAGACGAGGAAGTGCCCCTGAAGAAAAAATCTGCTTTCCAGGTTAGAAAACGATCAAAAAAAAAAAGAACTTCAATGTTGAACCGTGTGGGTCTGTTTTCTTGCCAGCTGGCCTACGAGGCCTGGGTGACCAGCTCCAAAACCGCTTTGAAGGACCTGAGCAGGGAGAAGAGGCGGATGAAGAAGGAGGAGAAAAAAAGAGCCAAAAGAGAGCTTCAGACGCAGCAGAGTGAGGAGTTTCTTTTCAAATGCTGGATTATTTAGCATTTATTAGTAAATGCTGAGGTATTATTAGGAAAACAGAAACAAAGCAGATTTTGGTTTGTCATTGGGCTGCAGCTGCACGGTGGTCGAGTGGTTAGCGCGCAGACCTCACAGCTAGGAGACCCGAGTTCAATCCCACCATCTTGGCCATCTCTGTGTGTTCTCCCCGTGCATGCATGGGTTTTCTCCGGGTACTCCGGTTTCCTCCCACATTCCAAAAACATGCTAGGTTAATTGGCGACTCCAAATTGTCCATAGGTATGAATGTGAGTGTGAATGGTTGTTTGTCTATATGTGCCCTGTGATTGGCTGGCCACCAGTCCAGGGTGTACCCCGCCTCTCACCTGAAGACAGCTGGGATAGGCTCCAGCATACCCTTGCTACCCTTGTGAGGATAAGCGGTAAAAAATTAATGAATTAATGTTTTTTCAGTGAAGTACCCTAGAGATATTGGGGTGGGATTTAATAAGTTTTACTTCTTCTCACTCCATTTTGAGCTTTCAATGTGTTCGATATTATTTCTTCTTGCTCAAAAACTATTTTGGACTTGATTTTTGCTAATTTGTATATATTCTGTTGTATGTTTTGCGACGGTGCATTGTTTTGCTCGAAATAAATTACAAACAAAACAGTATATGGGGAAGTCTGGCGCAGTGCAGCGCACCCGCGCCTCCATCCCTCCCACCGCCGCAAGTCATATCAGACATGTCATATGGCATGCTCGAAATAAATTACAAACAAAACAGTATATGGGGAAGTCTGGCGCAGTGCAGCGCACCCGCGCCTCCATCCTTCCCACCGCCGCAAGTCATATCAGGCATGTCAATTACCGTATTTTCTGTACTATAAGTCGCTCCGGAGTATAAGTTGCACAAGGCCAAAAATGCATAATTAGGTAGAAAAAAACATACATAAGTCGCACTGGAGAAAAAGTCGCATTTTTTGCGGGTAATATTTTACAAACTACTTGACCAAAACAGACATTACATCCTCTTGGAAGGCAAGTTCTAACAATAATAAAAGAATAGAGAACAGGCTGAATAGGTGTAAGATATGCTAACACAATGGTTATTCAGCTACACCAAAAATAAACATAAATAGAAAAGGTGTCCAGTGTTTATGTAACATAAATAGTTTTTTCATTTATAAGTCGCTCTGGAGTATAAGTCGCAGGAACAGCCAAACTATGAAAAAAAGTGTGACTTATACTCCGGAAAATACGGCACATTAACAGTTAATTAGTTGTCTAATGGGTCGTTTTTTTGTTTCAATGCTGTCTGCGCCGCGTGTAATATTGCAATTTGAATGTAACATGGAAGCCATCATGACTGTACATCTACTTACTGTATGTCTTTTCTATCTAGGTGTTGATAGAGTCGACTCAAGTGAAGATGAACTGGATGAAAGCACCACAAAGGAGGAAAGTGAAGAAGATAAAGGTAATAAAAAATATGTTTTAGGTGTTTCTCTTCCACTGGTTTTATAGAAACCTGAGAGACTTTTCCCCCTTTTACAGAAAACATTCTGCAGCGCCTCATCAGCACCCTGAAATTCGGCATCGTTTTCTTACAGTCGCTTCTGGATGACGTGACTCACGGCCTGAACTCGTTCTGCAAAGATAATTTGGACATTTCTAAGGTGTTGCTCCTTGAGAGAGCACTGCTTAGTCAGCAGCAAAAGAAAGTGAGAGGCTACAAGATGAGATGAATGATGCAACATCATGGACAGCACACAAATATTCCACTTGTTTCTCTGCAGGGCAAAGAAGTCAGCCAGGAGAGCGTGAAGCAGTTTTATGACAGCTTCCTGTCACGTCAGAACACGCTGTCATCACAGGGAGACATAGATGACGCTCTGACCCCACCGCCTGTTGTGCCCTCTTCCCGCCACGCCTACGCCAAACTCAAGAACCAGGCCTCCAAGATGTCCTGGGCCAGCAGTGTCTCCAGGTAGCGACACTGAAGACTCAAAAAACTTGAGCAAAAGCAATTACAAAACTTTTTTTTTTCAAAATGATGCTGTTAAGATCCTAAGACATTCTTAGCTGCCTCTTTTTAGCTGTTTTTATATCTTTAGAATGCACAGAAAAGAGAAAGATGCATGTGTGGACGATGGGCAAAATCGTACACTTTTCTTTTTAATTACTTCCAGTTCTTACGGTAACATTGTTGGGTTGTTGGGCTTCAAAGTTTTTATTTTATTTTATTTTATTTTATTTTATTTTATTTTATTTTATTTTATTTTATTTTATTTTATTTTATTTTATTTTATTTTATTTTATTTTATTTTAATAATTTTTTATTATTTTTTTATGTGAACTGTTATAATACAATACATGCTTTATTATCATGTTGGAAGCATACAATTGTCACCTAGTACATCCGTGTAGATAATGGCGGTCGTCCAGAAGCATTTGGTCGGCTGGGGCACGGACAAAAAAAAAAACAAAAAAAAAAGTTCATATTTTAGGTTGTGTGGTTTGCGGTATTACGGAAACTTGACTGAATTGCTTTACAAATGAGTGTTTGTTGATAAAAACATGTACTGTATATTAGGTTGATTGAATCTAAATGTTTTTTTTTAATGAAACCGTCAGCTGTTTAACTGAGGAGACCATGCTGGGCTCCAGGCAGCCGACCCAGGAGGAGCTGGATGAGCCTCCTGTCACTCCTGCTGCCGACCATCTCAGAAGGAGGCTTCTAAAGTCCGCCAACATTGACTGGACCTCCTACGAAGCTGATGAGCTCGGACCAAGGTAGTACATACAATGGATGGATGGATGGATAGTCCTGTTGTTCTGACTGTATTTTTTATCAGTAGCTGCGAGGCAAACATGGAAGACTATGAGGACAACATGGAGGAGGACAAAAGGAGACATGATGAAGAGGAGTCAGATGAAATGGAGCTACAACATCATCAGGGATTTAAGCAAGAGGCGGAGGAGGACCTTTATGGAGAATTCCTGCAAAGTGAGGAAGATTACAGCCTACAGCACCCACAATGCACCTCTCTGGGCTTCAGGGAGGACATCACAGAAATAAGCATGGATGACACCGGTTTTCCCAGACCTCTGAGTCAGGAAACGAGGAACCTCACTGCCAGCGAGTTGTTGCTCAACAAGTCAGTCAACACACAAAAAAAAAAAACGTCTGCTATTTGATAATCTTCATCAGCATCTCTTCTTCTGCCCCCGCAGAATGTTTGAAAACGATGAGATCTCGGAGTCCGACAAGTTCTTCCTGACGCTGCCCAGGCCACTGAAGCTGATCTTTGCCCTCTACAACACCATGGTGTCCAAGTCAGAGATGTTGTGCTACTTTGTCATCATTCTCAACCACATTGTGTCGGCGTCGTTCCTCTCCCTCATCCTACCCATCCTCATCTTCCTCTGGGCCATGCTGTCCGTGCCCCGGCCGACCAAACGCTTCTGGATGACCGCCATTATCTACACGGAGGTAATGTGTACAATTGTATGATAATAAAGCCTGTATTGTATTATAACAGTTCACAGTATTAGTCGTATAATAAAGTAAAGTAAACATTTTCAACTAGGATATAATGGAAATTTAATTGATCTGTTCCGGGGTCAAACCCTTGAATGTTCTTAATGGCTATGCAACTATCAGTGGCGTCATTAGGCCTATTTTAGGGGGGCTTCAGACCCCCGAAAATGTTCTTAAAATGCCCCCCTAAATAATTTGATATTTTTTTATTGATATTTTAAAAACTTTTATTGATTTTTTTTTCTACTAGTAGTAGTAGTAGGTTAGTATTAGCCTGCTTTTGCCCTGTTTTTTTTCAGAGCTTTTTTTGTAAAAAAAAAAATTAAGAAAAAAAAATTAAAAATCAAGAAAAAAAATCAAATTATTATATTACAATATAATAATATAATTAATATATTATAATATATATTATAACCTACTACTACGACTACTCGTAGTAGTAAACTACTAGTGGTAGGTTAGTATTAGCCTGCTTATTGGCTTGCTTATTAGTCTGCTTTTGCCCTGTTATATGAAATTTGTCAGAGCTTTTTTTTTGTAAAAAAAAAAAATCAAGAAAAAAAAATTTAAAGATCAAGAAAAAAATACCAAAATTATTATTTTATAATATAAATATATCATTAATGTATTATAATATATATTATAACTTATTGGCCTGCTTTTGCCGTATTATATGAAATTTGTCAGAGCTTTTTTTGTGAAAAAAAATTTTAATCAATAGAAAATATCAAATTATTAATTAGTAATAATCAGAAGAAGAAGAATGACGATAGTAATAATAATAGGCTGATTAATAATATAATAATGATTTAAAAAATTTTTTTTTTTTTTTTTGTCTACTACATTCCCCCCCCTGTCCTCGGAACCTAGTGACACCCCTGGCAACTGTAATCAATAAAACACACACTTCACGTTAATGACAAATGATGGAATAATAAACTGACCTTTATGACCTTTGGGGCTTTCAAATGGTTATGTAAGTTGTGTAACATATCAAAACACAACAAATTAATCATAAACTCTGACCTGATTGATGCTTCTTCTTCTTCTTCCAGCTGAACGTGGTGGTGAAGTACTTCTTCCAGTTTGGCTTCTTCCCA
Source organism: Doryrhamphus excisus (assembly GCF_030265055.1). Taxonomy (NCBI): domain Eukaryota; kingdom Metazoa; phylum Chordata; class Actinopteri; order Syngnathiformes; family Syngnathidae; genus Doryrhamphus; species Doryrhamphus excisus. Next base: position 13,225,084 of record NC_080475.1, on the reverse strand, counting down.
TGGACCACCTCCGCCTACCGAGGTATTAACGCCGAGCGCCCCTTTGCCCTGCCCAACATCCTCGGCATTGAGAAGAAAGATGGCTACGTCCTGTTTGACCTCATTCAGCTGCTGGCTCTGTTCTTCCACCGCTCCATTCTGAAGGTACGCAATCAACATGCAGTACCGTCAACATGCTGTACCATGCAGAATTAGAAACAGTATCAATAGAACCTTAGGTAACATTATGGTTTGGAGCTGCATGAGAGCTGGCGGTACTGCAGAGATACGGTTCACTGGTAATAACCGTGGTGCTCGCTTTCAATATTAATATTGATTTGGTTAGTGAAATTATACTGCGATACAAGCTGTTCACTGACTACTCTTTTTTTTCAATGAAGTTGATAAAATACCAGCAGCACTCATGCACCTCCAGACCATGACACTCACCATCAATGTGCTTGAGTCGGTCATACTTGTTACCATGTTGGGAAACTAAGGAGAAGGGATTATGCTCTGCCTCATAATGTCGCAGTACATGTCAGAATTCATGTTTCCTCTCAAGTAACCACATTTACCCATTACCAGCGGCACTCATGCACCCCCAGACCATGACACCGACCCATCAATGTGCTTGAGTCGGTCATACTTGTTATCATGTTGGGAATCTAAGGAGAATGGATTATGCTCTGCTTCATAATGTCGCAGTACATGTCATAATTCATGTTTCCTCTCAAGTAACCACATTTCCCCAATATCAGCAGCACTCATGCACCCCCAGACCATGACACTACCCATCAATGTCCTTGAGTCGGTCACACAATGAATCTACACCACCTTCCAAGCTGTACATGTGCTCCCACAGTGCCACGGGCTGTGGGACAACAAGGAAGTGGAGATGCCTGATTTCTTCAAGAAGCTGAAGAAGAAAGCAGACAAGAAGAAAATGATGGGAGGAGAAAAGATGAGCGGCAGGGAGAAACAAGCCCGTCGACTCCGGTTCCTCCCTCTCCAGTCGTCCACCACGTCCATCTTCAGTCGGCTGAAAAGAGCTGACTCTACAGAATCTGACGGTGAAGACTCATTTTAAATTTAAATGTGGCGTAACAAGTGTAAAAATAAGTTAACCGCTGTTGAGGTCAAATCAACAAAACACTCTTGAGCAGGTAAACCCAAGAGGCAGAACAACAAGAAAAAGAGCCGCCGTCGAAACAAGCCTCCTCTGACCAGGAGGCAGAGGATCAGACAGCTGATCAGGGAGAAGATGCTACGGGCTAAAACTACCATCATTGAAGTGTGAGTCCACATACTGAGCCATTGTGTTTTGTAGATTGAAGACTTGAAGACTGCAACATTTGCCTTCCATGTATTGTTTGTGTTTTCAGTGCCCTTCACATCTACTTACCCATAAGACAATTTTTCTATGACATCATCCACCCGGACTACAGTCCCGTGTGTGACGTCTACGCGCTCATGTTTCTCATTGACGTTGTCAACTTCATCGTCACCATATACGGTTACTGGGCTTTTGGGGTAAGATCATATTATGGAGCCATCTTGTTAAGAACATATGCTAGGAATACTGTATACCATAACTCAGGGGTCGGCAACCTTTACTATTTTTCTTTAGTGGGAAAGGGGGTAAAATGGCTATTTTCCCATTTTACCCCCTTGCCCACTAAAGAAAAATAGCCTGGAGCTGCAAAACCTAGGTTTAAAATAAGGTCTTATAAACTCATGGTTACTTATCATGGTATAATCTTGGTTGAATTGGCAGCCTGTTTCTTTTAGCCAGCGACAATTAGCTGTGATGAGTTCATATGCTGAGCCAATTATGAGTTTTTTACCATCAAATTTGGAGGGAAATTTGGGTTATCAAAATAGTTCAGATAAGAAAAGACAAGTTCATTCATTCATTCATTTTCAACCGCTTATCCTCACGAGGGTCGCGTGGGGTGCCGGAGCCTATCCCAGCTGTCTTCGGGCGAGAGGCGGGGTACACCCTGGACCGGTGGCCAGCCAGCCAATCACAGGGCACATATAGACAAACAACCATTCACACTCACACATTCATACCTATGGACAATTTGGAGTCGCCAATTAATCTAGCATGTTTTTGGAATGTGGGAGGAAACCGGAGTACCCGGAGAAAACCCACGCATGCACGGGGAGAACATGCAAACTCCACACAGAGATGGCCGAGGGTGGAATTGAACTCGGATCTCCTAGCTGTGAGGCATGTGTGCTAACCATTCTTCCACCGTGCAGCCCTTGATTAGTTTTGAATTATTTAAATTATTTGTGCAATTTACCGTTTACGCTGTACATTGTTGCTCATATTTGATGTCATCTATTTATCCTCCACATTGTTATTATTATTATTTATTATTATACGGGAGCCAGGCAACGACATTTCGTTGGCAATTGCACTGCTGTGTTACTGTGACAATAAAGGAAGTCTATCTATCTATCTATTGGAGATACATCAATGTATCCATCAATGGAACTTACATCAATGTATGTGTAAATTACTGTAAACTTACATAATTTGTTTACTCTGGCGCAAACTATTTCAAATAATGTCAAATAGCTCTGGGAATGTATTACTTTTTTCCCTCCATGCTTATCTGTGTGAGAGAGAACTGAATAGCATCCTGTCTGCTCATCCAATCACCAGAACTCAGCCAGGATGCATTCATGGTCTCACATAAAGTTGGATTTTTTTTAAGTCATTACAAAGACCTGCATTTTCCCCACTTAAAAATATTCAAACAATGCAAAGGGAGCAGGGTGACACGGTGGTCGTGTGGTTAGCACGCAGACCTCACAGCTAAGAGACAAGGGTTCAATTCCACCCTGATCTCTGTGTGGAGTTTGCACACGGGTACTCCGGTTTCCTCTCACATTCTAGGTTGATTGGCGACTCCAATGTGAGTGTGAATGGTTGTTTGTCTATATGTGCCCTGTGATTGGCTGGCGCCTCTCGCCCAAAGACAGCTGGGATAGGCTCCAGCAACCCCGCGGCCCTCGTGAGGAAAAGCGGTAGAAAATGCAAGCCACAACAAAGAGGCTGAAGAGCCACATACGGCTCTGGAACCATGGGTTGCTGACCCCTGCCATAACTGTTTGCAGCTAGCTCAATCTTGCATTTTTTTAAACCAAAATATTATGATTTTTCCTTTCCACTTTCTCATGCTTTCCAAATCATTACTGAAGTACATTATGATATATTTCAGAACTAAACGCCTATATTAATGGCGTATCCCTTTTGTGCAAATCTTTGTATGGTAGAAATACTCTGCGGCGGCTGACATCACAGAGTCCTTGTCAGAGGACCAGGTTCCCGAGGCCTTCCTGGTCATGCTACTCATTCAGTTTGGCACCATGATAGTGGACCGGGCCCTCTACCTAAAGAAGTCTCTGTTGGGAAAGTGTGTTTTCCAAGTGGTGCTGGTGTTCGGCATACACTTCTGGATGTTCTTCATCCTGCCCGGAGTCACTGAAAGGTCAAATGTCGATTTATTCTTTTGCGATACTCAATTTATATGACGTGGTCTGTTCCAAAAAACTGCGCTAGTAATTTCCAAGTAACATACTATGAACATCTCTACAAGTGTAATAATAAGTAAACCGCCACTAATATCTCCATTAATGTCCCACATAGGAGATTCAACCGCAATCCCGTGGCTCAGCTGTGGTACTTTGTCAAGTGTATTTACTTCGGACTCTCTGCGTACCAGATCAAGTGTGGTTATCCCAACCGCATCCTGGGGAACTTCCTCACTAAAAACTACAACTACCTCAACCTCTTCCTCTTCCAAGGGTACACACCGAGTGTATTTATTCAACCATCTTTTCCTAATATTTTTACCCTGCTGTCATCGACTCCTTCAGGTTTCGCTTGGTCCCATTCCTGACGGAGTTGAGGGCTGTGATGGACTGGGTCTGGACCGACACCACTCTGTCGCTGTCCAGCTGGATCTGTGTGGAGGATATCTATGCAAATATATTCATCCTTAAGTGCTGGAGGGAGTCTGAAAAAGTAATTATAGTCGATATAGTAAACCGGGTGCATCATCTTTAACATCTTCATAAATGACATAAAAGAGGGCTACATTTCTTTCACTTTCTAATGTACTCCAAAGTATTTTTTTATATACTGTGTGTATGTATACAATGTTTTTTAATTAATGTCCTTCTTCCAGAAATACCCCCATCCACCAGGCCAAAAGAAGAAGAAGGTGGTGAAATACGGCATGGGAGGATTCCTCATCTTTGCTCTCATCAGCATCATTTGGTTCCCGCTGCTTTTCATGTCTCTTGTCCAATCAGCAGCCGGCGTCACCAATCAGCCAGTGGATGTCTCCATCCAGCTCAGTATTGCTGGATATGAGGTGAGGAGATGTTTGCTTATTGTTGTAGTGTCACCACAGGGATAAGTATTTTTATTTTTATTTTTATTTTTATTTTTATTTTTATTTTTATTTTTATTTTTATTTTTATTTTTATTTTTATTTTTATTTTTATTTTTATTTTTATTTTTTATTAGTAGAAATAAACAATTTAATCTGTGGGGTGACCCAAAGAGGTCTAATAGAATAATAGTGGTGTGTCAGTCATGAACAAATGGGTCAAAAGAACTAGTTCTTTTTTTGTGAACGGAATGAACAAGCTCCCTGAAAATACTCCTTCAGTTGCAAATGCTTTTTTTTGGATTGGCTGGAGAGTCCGTTCACCGTTCCTTTTGTGTGCTTGCCTGTCTTATCCAATCGTGGCGCCTCGCTCTGTGGGTGGGTGGGGTTAGCTGACTGAAAGACCAAGAGATTGACCGACACTGTTGGTGACCTTGTTCATTCCGTTCACAAAAAATAACTACTTCTTTTGATTCGTTCGTTCATGACCGACACACCACTAGTCATTGCGCTGTTGAGTTGAAACGAACGTGAACATGAGTGAACGGACTGACTCGACACAGCGGACCGGGTCTATGCACAGGGGGAGATCACATGCTAACGACCAATTGACTGAAATGAACGGATCTTTTTACTGAATGAACCAGAATGATCCGGTTCACTGAAATGAAAACGGTTTTGCCCACCACTAAAGACTAAGACGCATCAATTTAGAGTAGTGACTACCCGGTAGTGTTACCCGGAAGAATGAGCAATACTTGCCAGATTCTAAATGTGCCATATACTTTATACCGTATATATTATATATCCCATTTCCACATGGATTACCCGAGAAAACCACTGCTAATTTAACAGTATAACTGTGTTCATTTTCTATATCCACAGCCTCTATTCACCATGAGTGCCCAAGAGCAGAACTTGGTCTCCTACTCAGAAGCAGGATTCAACCGACTCACCAAAATCTACGCAACCTACCCGGTGAGATCTTTTTTGGCAGAAAATAGAGTTTTCTGCATCATACTCACATGCAGTGATGGGAATAAAGGCGTTTAAATAAACTGCGTTACTAACACCGTTACTTTTTTCAGTAATCTAACAAATTACTCTTACTGTCAGCATAACGCCGTTACCATTTTCCAGAGCACGTTAGTTTTTTCCACCTAAAAATATATCACCGTCTTCATAGCTAATCTGCAGCGCTGTGAGAGTGTTGCAGCGTGGCAAGGGAGGAGGTGAGATAATCACATAAGCAATGACGATTGGCTAAGGTTTAGTAAGATCGCCTCTTCAGCCAATCAGAGAACTTAAGTGGGCGGGTGTTTAGAGCACATAAGCAATGAAGATTGGCTAAGGTTTAGTAAGATTGCGTCTTCAGCCAATCAGAGACTTGGGTGGGCGGGTGTTTTAGAGCACATCCAAAGTGCCGGGTAGTAGAAACAGCATCGCGAGAGATGGCTAGTGAGAAGACAGCGGCTGTGTTTGAAACCGCATACTTGCCTACTACTCAAACCAACTCTTTGAGTATACAGTGTGTCTACACTGGCAGTATGCGATTTTTGAGTATGCGAGAAGTTCCCGGGTGGATACTGCATTCGCCAGAAATGTTGAGTATGTATCATCAGCTTACTACTCACACTCAAATTAAATAGGATGCAACGCGATGTGACGTCACCACGAAAAAAGCACATTGGCTGAACACTGAGCAGCAGGATAGACCAAACGGCGGTGTCAAGCTGGAAGTATTACGAGTTGGTTCGCTTCTTGTTTTCAAAATAAAAGCAGTGATTTATCACTGTTTTTTTTTTTTGTATGAGAAAAGCAAGGGGGTGTTTTATTTTGTGAAAATAACCTGAAGTGCGTTGCTCACTTCGGCTAGCTTAATTTTTTTGCCGAATTTGTAAACGAAATTGTAAACGGTTGGTATTTTGACAAATAAATGACACACATAAATGGCCAATTTCTCACCTAATTAAAAAATCACTATTAAGTAATGTATTTAAAGAGTTTAGAGCTAAAGTGAAATCAGCTCCAGGTAGGAGTGCAATGCATTGTGGGTTATCTTGTAGTACGCTGTAGTGTAAACACATTGCGTACTGTCTGATGGATTGAGTATGCAGTATATGGTCAAAGGTAAAAATGTACACGTCGAATGTACATTATGTCACCAACAGGGGCGAGTAATGCAATAATGACTTTTAGTGGTAATTAGTTACTTTTGTAGTGGAGTAACTGAGTTAGTAACTCAGTTACTAAAATAATTAACATTTATTCGTAATTATAAAGACTGGATTGTAAAGATTTTTCCAATGTAAAAAAAACCAAACTGTATTAAACTGCATTACACCATCATTAAAAACTCACTTTGTATAATAAGTTTATATATTCTCCGTCCTGCAGGGCGCCATGCAGTTCATCATGAACTACGAGGCTGAAGACATCGTTGTTGCAAAGATCAAGAGCGATGCCAGTCTGTTGTGGAGCATCAGCCCAGCCAGTCGGGAGGCCATGATCCAGGAGCTCAGCAGCTCCCCTCACTTATACATGACGCTACGCTGGACACTCCTCCGGTCAGACTGAGTAGTCCTGGACTATTTAATAAAAACGTGATGTAACATTGTAACTATTCTACAGAAATGCCTCCATATCGATGAATGCTGAAACGGTGGGAGAACACACGGTGAAGTTTGAAGACAAGGCGCTGAAAGAAGGAATAGTACACATGCTCAAAGGCGACAGCAGCAGACATGTGTGAGTCACAAATAAACATATACCCAAGTGGATATTTATTTATTTACTCTGAATAACTGTAGTAGTATAAATAATTATTGTTGTGGTATATCTTGGCAGGATCATTAACTCTTTGCTGCCAAAGTACCTCCGAGGTCCTAAGGGACCAGAGTCCAAAATGGCCACCAGGATGAACATAGGTCAGTTGTGATTATTATTTACTATTTTTCTACTTATCATTCACTATATTGATCAATACGAAAAATATGTATTGTAACTGATCTAATTATATGTGGCACATTTATTGATCAAATAAACTCATCGCTCATCTCCCTCACCGCCTCTTAGTAAACATCCAATCACTGTTAGTATGCAAATGAGCTAAACACAGTGCAGAGAAAAGTGACCCATTAGACAACTCATAGTTAAGAACAACTTAATATAATTGGTTGTTCAAGTCCGGCTTACTTTAGTGTTAGTTTTTCCGCAAGGAGTAGAAGCTAGAGAGAATATATCATCTAAGGTTCTATTGGCGGTGACAGAGCACTAATGCATGTGTTTAATGGAGATAATCGAGACGAACGTGGCGGCGCACCATGGGAAGTGTCTACATTTTAAGCTTGGTGCAGTGACAATTTTGTGACAAAACAGCGCGCCAAAGATATGCTGAAAGCTCGCCAGCTCCGACTTGGTCTTTTCTCGGCGCAGTCGAAGCGCACCTTGTGCAGTGGCAAATTGGCTGACGGCCGCACAGTGTACACACAGGGTTGTTACTTTACAGATACGTTTATTATGGCTGTCCTTTCCAGTGGTGTACCACTGTTTCGCTCATCTCCGATCAAGGTTGTTACTTTACCGATACGTTTATTATGGGTGTCCTTTCCAGTGGTGTACCACTGTTTCACTCATCTCTGTGAATGTTGACTGTGCATAGCCAATTTGGTAGATCGGACTGCCCTGAGACGAGCATGGCGGCGCACCATGGGAAGTGTCTACATTTTTAGCTTGGTGCAGTGACAATTTTCTGACCGAAGGTGCACTGAAAGCTCACCAGCTCCAACTTGGTCTGTTCTCGGCGCAAGCGAAGCGCACCCTGTGCAGTGGAAAATTGGCTGACGGCCGCACAGTGTACACACAGGGTTGTTACTTTACAGATACGTTTATTATGGCTATCCTTTCCAGTGGTGTACCACTGTTTCGCTCATCTCCGTGGCTGTTGACTGTGCATAGCCAATTTGGTAGATCGGACTGCGCCGAGACGAGCGTGGCGGTGCACCATGGGAGGTGTCTACATTTTCAGCTTGGTGCAGGGACAATTTTGTGACAAAACAGCACGCCAAAGATATGCTGAAAGCTCGCCAGCTCCGACTTGGTCTTTTCTCGGCGCAGTCGAAGCGCACCTTGTGCAGTGGAAAATTGGCTGATGGCCGCACAGTGTACACACAAGGTTGTTACTTCACAGATACGTTTATTATGGCTATCCTTTCCAGTGGTGTACCACTGTTTCGCTCATCTCCGTGGCTGTTGACTGTGCATAGCCAATTTGGTAGATCGGACTGCGCCGAGACGAGCATGGTGGCGCACCATGGGAGGTGTCTACATTTTCAGACAAAACAGTGCACCAAAGATGCACAGAAAGCTCACCAGCTCCGACTTGGTCTGTTCTTGGTGCAGGTGAAGCGCACCCTGTGCAGTGGCAAATAGGCTGATGGCCGTAAAGTGTACACACAAGGTTGTTACTTTACAGATATGTTTATTATGGCTGTGGTGTACCACTGTTTCAAGTATTGTTACTGCTGTATACAACCACAATGTAGTGTAATGTTTTTCCCTCTTAGGCCATACTGAGCGTCCAGAACTCCTGGCATTCTTCAGACCCCTGTCAATCAAACTCCAAAAGGTCAACGGCACATCAGAGCAGGCCGACCAGTGGTGGGTGGTGCAGGAGTGCTCGCCGGGGCCCATGTCCCATGAGCACAAGTGTCACAGCATTGAGATGGTGGTCTTCAGCGACAAGGTCAGCCCCTCCAGTCTGGGCTTTCTGGCTGGACATGGGTAGGTCATGTGGGGGGGCTCTTTTACATGCATTTTTGCAGATGCTCCTTGTATAGAAAATAGGTTTTAAAATGATATATCTATGTTGACCTTCTCCTTCCTACCCAGCATTGTGGGGCTCTACATGTCCGTGGTGTTGGTCATCGGAAAGTTTGTACGGGAATTCTTCAACGGCATCTCTCGCTCCATCATGTTCGAGGAGCTGCCGTGCGTAGACCGCGTCCTCAAGCTGTGCACGGACATCTTTGTGGTGCGCGAGACCGGCGAGATGGAGCTTGAGGAGACACTCTTCGAGAAGCTCATCTTCCTCTACAGATCACCAGAGACCATGATCAAGATGACCAGAGAAAAGAAGGACAGCTAGCGAGACTAATCAAAAGGCTTTTTAAGACATGTCATCTGGACCTTTTTAAAAAGGCTCGCTTTTCTTGAACTTTTTCCAATCGGGGACTTAGAAACATGAGCGTTGTGCATCGTACCTGGTGTAATGTTACACTTGAATGAATAATTGCATGCATTTCTAATGCGCATCATAATCAGTTGACAGATGATAGAGATGCTGTTGATTCAGTCTGTTATGTCTTAAGTAGTCCAAACTTTGTAGTATTTTCAGCCATTTCTAATTAATTGTCCCCCTCATCAATAAAAGGAAATATTTATTCATAAGTACTAAGGAAGGCCCCGACACCACCTGTGTAATATTGAATGTTTCATTTTTGTGCCAAAATTAAAATTTAAAACCTCTTTGATGACTGACTTTAACAGACAAAACATTAAAACATGTCAATAAAAAATAATTTCAAGATTAGAAAATATAAATCAGAAAATACAGAAAAGTGTCTGCATATATTTGAGATAGTTCACAATTTATTTTTTCTTATATTTACTGAGGTGCAGATACAAATACTTGAACAAAACTCCACTTTCCCATGACTCTTCTTTAATGCAGTTTTAATTACTGATAACAGTGCTGGAAATGTAAGTAATTCATTTGTCTGTACTGTTGCAGAAATCAATCTTGACGTCATCCATCGCTTTTTGGGGTCTCTAAATAAAAATGTCAGACGGTTCTGGCAGACAGGGACAGGAGGGAATGGGCTACACCAGAGGATCACATTCTGCAAAGACAAATAATGCAGGATTTTCTAAGGCTATGAAAATTCATATGCAACCAACGTCTAAAATAAAGAGGAAAAGGTCTCTAAATAAGAAACTCAAAGCCACTCAATCAATTAATTAGATTTGCATAATAACACACAGAAACACACTACAATTGAATTAGGGGTGTCAAACTCATTGACACTCAAGGCCAAGACATTGCAGGTTTTCCTTCCATCCATCCAGTCACTAAAGCAGGTGATTTTAATGTAACTTAAATTGGAGCAAGGAACTCATCAATGAAATTACCTGCTGGATAAACTGTTTGGAAGAGAATACCTGCAGTGCTTTGGCCCTCCATTGATATGCGTTTTAGCCCGATAATGAAGACACTTCAACTTACATGCCGTTTTGGGTTTTACAACTTTGACGCTGGCTTCTGCAGCCTTCATGGCTTCACTTTTCGCCTGCGGCTTGAGGGCGGCCCGCACTGCGCTGGCGCAGATGGCCGAGAAGCGGATGTAGCTGCAAAACAGATGACTTGGTTAGTAACATGCTAAAGGACAAGCCATTCTTAGCATACCTATTCCATCCGTCAAAAAGTGCCACCATTGACAAACAAACAGTATATGTAACTTATAAACACAGCATTATTAAGACAATTCGTGTAACAGAACAGTAAATAAATCGCGGACAGGATGACTAGCATAGCATAGTGACAAAATAGCACAGTTCCGTCAAGGCTGTATGTCTGATGAGTTACAAACCACACTTATTACTGCATAAACTAAACATCACAAAATAAACGTGAGATTCAACACTTATATTAAATGCGTATATAGTTCTTTTTATTTATTTTTTACCTGAGTCCTGCTTGTCTCCAGTATGCAACCATCTTGTCAGTCGAGTGTAGCTTCAAGGGCAGGTCGGACGCGTGCGTGATGACGTCATTTACAAGCGCGAAGCATTGGAGATTGACAGCTCACTAACCTCCGCCCCCATTTGAGCAGCAGAGGAAACACAAAGCAGTAAATAACAAGAATAAAACAAATAAATTGTTTTTTTTGTCTTACGAAATGATGTATAGTTTAAAACAATATTTTATCAACATATTACTTCTTTGTTGTTTTTTTTGAAAATATAAATGTGTGGTTAACATTACGGTAAGAAATTACGTTTTAATGCGATGCAAAAATATTTTTTTCTTCTTTATTTCGAACATGAAAAACATCCAAAGCACAACAAACCAACCAAAATCAATACAACCAAAAATACCTATGTATTTATAAATGTACACGAAAGTTGACATGTTCCGTCTATAACAACTGCTATACGTATTAAATATGATCCTATTAATCAACAAACCCCCAACTTACAATTTATACCTTCATTTGCAGATGTTAAATACATTAAATACATAAAAAAAGTTAAATGCTGTATACAAACTATTCCTGTCACGCCCGCTAGGGGGAGTGTGCTTGTCGTGCGTCCATGAGAGAAGACGTCTTTTTCCACCCGACCTTTCTTCCCTCTTCACGGCGGTCACGCTGTCATTAGCAGCCGGCTCCCAGTGTCTGACAAACCTGCCAAAACATGAAGATCTGGGTGTCAGAGCACATTTTCAAGTGAGCTTTCTGTCTTTTCCTATACCACATCCGTTACTGTGTAGTTTCTTACACATTTTCCTCATTGAGACGTTTCTTTTCTAGCTTTTAGCAGCAAAGCTAAGTACTTTAACTACACGTTAAAGTATCCAAAATGGATACCAGTCTCATTACTTTGGACACTGTAGTCGCATTTACCGCCAATCTCTGACATTTAAGCTAGCTGACCGAAAGCTAGCCTAACTTTGTGTGTTAGCAGTGTTAGCGTTAGCAGTGTTAGCATCCCGGTGCTAGCACGAGTCAGCTGACTCGTGACTATTTGTCGAGCTTTTCGAGCTTTATTATTTGTCTGTATTTTCTTTTATATATGTCGATGAAACTATTGTTACACGCCAGTCAAATAAAGTGGTAGTTATGTTGTCATATCTGTCATTGCTTATCATCAAGATAGAAGCTGACATAACCGTTATTACATAACGGGCTGTCCAGTGATGCCAGTACAGAAATGCATCTTAAAGAGTTTGTTTCGTGAATTCAACGTAGTTTAATAATAATAATATAGTTATTACCGTAGTTTAATAATTTAGAATTTTTTTTATTGTGTGTTAACATGCTGAACTAAACAATTGATATTTCAACAGCCACCCATGGGAGACGGTGACCAAGGCAGCCATGCAAAAGTACCCCAACCCTATGAACCCCAGTGTGTTTGGTGTGGACGTTTTGGACAGAAATGTGGACAAAGATGGCCGGTTACACAGTAAAAGACTGCTCAGCACAGAGTGGGGTCTGCCGGCCATCGCAAAATCTGTAAGTGCAATTTAATGAAGCCTTTGAAACAGGCAAATGGATGAAGGATTTGATGCGTTCCTTTTCCTGCAGATTATCGGAGTAACAAGAACACACACCTATGTCCAAGAACACTCAGTAGTGGATCCCCGCCTAAAGATCTTTGTGCTCAAATCTACAAATGTGAGTAGCGCTGAATGCAAATTTAAAGAGAAATTGTGTTTTTTTTTTTTTTACATACACAGGCTCCACACTTTAACATAGAATATTTACACAGTAAGACACACTATAAACCTTGCAATCCAACCTTCACTTGTTTGCTCCCTTCAGATCTCCTTCACGAACTTGGTGTCTGTGGATGAGAAGTTGACATACAAGCCACATCCGCAGGACCCTGACAAGTAATTACCTTTATTATTTAGAATTGTATCTTGTTAAAACACTTAATAATGCCTCATGATCATTTGACACAGCAACTCAACGCAAAGAGAGCAAATATTGTGCAGGACCATGTACTGTAAATAATGGGAACATCACTTTTCAGAATCAGAATCGCCTTTATTGTCATTGTATTGCACACAACAAATTTTTGAGTGCGTTTTGTAGAAGGTAAATAAGGAAAAGGATAGAAATAAACAAGTAATAACAATATACATAAATATAAAAGTGGCAGGTGCTGTTCAAAATAAGTGTAAATATTGTACATCAAAAACAATAGTCTATACAGTAACAAAATGTAGAATTGCAGTCAAAAACAATAACAATAGTATTGCAGTCAAAAACAATAATAATGACAATAACAAAATGTAGTATGAATCTTATTGCACATAAGTCCAGTATTACACGTATGAAGCATTATTTACATAACAGTGAGGTGTATGTTTCTTTTTTGACGACGGGCTGCACGGCAGTCAAGTGGTTAGCGTGCAGACCTCACAGCTAAGAGACCCGATTTCAATCCCATCCTTGGCCATCTCTGTGCGGAGTTTGCATGTTCTCCCCGTGCATGCGTGGGTTTTCTTCGGGTACTCCGGTTTCCTCCCACATTCCAAAAACATGCTAGGTTAATTGGCGACTCCAAATTGTCCATAGGTATGAATGTGAGTGTGAATGGTTGTTTGTCTATATGTGCCCTGTGATTGGCTGGCTTGGCGACCAGTCCAGGGTGTACCCCGCCTCTCACAGCTCTCACTTGAAGACAGCTGGGATAGTCTCCAGCACCCCCGCGACCCACGTGAGGATAAGCGGGAGAAAATGAATGAATCACTTTTAATGGCAGTTTTTAAATTTAGTTTTAGCAACACGCATACAGCGTTTGGCTGAAAAGTGATGCAATCTCTGCCGGTGAGTGCGTAATTATTATGGAGCATTATGAGTTCTTATTTTTCAATGATCAATGATTTTTCTAGTAGTTTAGTTAGCTAAGTTGCGCTGTTGTTGTGTCGACCAGGACTGTGCTGACCCAGGAGGCTCTGATCAGTGTGAAAGGTGTCAGCCTGAGCAGCTACCTGGAGGGTCTCATGGCCAACACTATCTCTGTCAACGCTGGCAAGGTGAAGTTTAAAAAAAAAAAAAAAATCTCCACCTAACACACATTAATGTTTTTGAATTAATTTTTTTACTCTTGCCTCAGGGTCGCGAGGCGATGGAGTGGGTCATCCGGCGGTTGAATACAGAAATCGAGGAGCTGGCAGCGACGGCACGCAGCACTATACGCGTACCCATGGCGGCGGCAGTGGCAGACGAATGATAGTGGGTCTCCTCCAATCACGAACTGATGCACTTCTCTTGATGCTTCCCTCTTCCTCCAGGGGGAGCTCACCTCAACTACCAGTAAAGCCTAATGCCGCAGCCTAAACCCCAACTTAATACCCTTTTACTTTACTTTTACTTTTCATGTCTTTTCCACCCTCGACGACCACAAATACTGTAATTGTCGCTCATGCTTGCATTTTTCTTCTGTGGTCCAAGCCAACATGTCCCCCCCACACAGGCAAAATGTCCACAATAATAACAGTGAAATGCTGCAGAGATAAGGACAAGCCAGTGTATGTGCCGCGTGTCTCACTACTGGAAGAAGTACGTAAGTAAATAAGCACTGTCAAACCCACCCATCCATTGTCTATGCCACTTGTCCTCATTGGGGACACAGGGGGTATGCTGAAGCTTATCCCAGCTGACTTTGGGTAGAACATCCTATTTAAAAGTCACTTTCTTCATACGTCTCTCTGTGGTCAGGAGAGGCTGTTACAAAGTATTCTTTTAACGTCAGCTGACCTCATTCTGTCCTTGTTTATCTTTTTTTTTTTTTTAAACCGTCCCTTTGGAAGCCCCTCGTACTTCCTCACTATCTTTTATTCCGCAGTGCCGCTCACTCAAGCATCAAGTGACCATTTTGAATGTGAAAAACATGACAGGAAGGATTTTTGTTTTGTTCTGGGTGCCATCAAATGTGCCATCATCACATATATGTTTTGAAGTAAGTGTTATGAGAATTTCATTTATCTGCCTCAAAATGATTCAACACCCCCCCACATTGTAAATTCTGACTGCAGATTATTAGAGAACAATTTAAAAAGCTGCCTATTTATCATAAGTAGCCATGAATACAAAGTCGGGGGGTTGTTAAATGGTTTTGTAGTTGCAGCTGTGTCTTGTCCATCCACCCATGCAGTATCTCCTTTAATAAACTGATGTTTTCTTATGGGGAACATTTTAAAAAGCAGGGGCTGTAAATAGGTTTATATTTATATTGTCGCGGTGTTACATTCCAAGAATGTCAACCTGTAACTAAAACAACAACAACAAAAAAAGGCACAAATGTGAATAATAAACATGTCACTGTTTAATGACACTGGTGGTGGTGAAATCCTTTGATCTGCACTGAAAGTTGGAATTTTGATTTTTTTATTACACTTTGAAGAGAGACTCTTTTAGGGTGCCAGGGTATAGAATGTAGGTTTTAAAAATTAACTAATAATGCTAACAATAAGCCATCAAAACAGAGTCAATATGAATTAGTGGCTTCATCAATATTCCCTTTTGCTCCCCATATTGGGAAGATAATGAATTTTTTTTTTTTGTTTCAGTCCTTTTTTATGATAAATCCTGCCTAACAAAATGAAAAATATATTTTTAAATCAACTTTCTATGTCCATGTTGGTAGTAAGAAGTAAGTAGTAAGTAGGTAGTAAGTAGTAAGAAATAAAGTAATAAAACTGTCTAATATATGATTCATTAATTAAAATTAATTTAAATTAATTTAAAAAATTTAAACAAATTAATTGAAATTAATTTAAAATAATTAATGAATCATATATTAGACAGTTTTATTACTTTATTTCTTTATTTCTAATTAATTAATTGAAATTAATTGAAAATAAATGTAAACAAATTAATTAATTGAAATTAATTTAAAATAAATTTAAACAAATTAATTGAAATTAATTTAAAATAATTAATTAATCATATATTAGACAGTTTTATTACTTTATTTCTTATTACTTCCAACATGGAAATAGAAAGTTGATTAATGATTGATTGTATAATGGTTGACTAATTAATTATTTAAATTAATTTTCATTAATCTGATAAAATAAAAATAATTGGATTGAGTTTAATTAATTAATCTAATTAATTAGATAATTTTAATTAATTACTCTAATTAATTTTAATTAGAGAATTACGATGTGTAATTTTTTACTACAAGGTGAAGCATTCCTTGTTGTACTTACACTCATACACTAAGATATGTCCTATGAGATACATTGTAGTAGTCTACAGCCATGCCTTTAGTGAGTAATTGTAAGGCGTGGAAAAGTAAAAATGAAGACAATATTTAAAAAATTTTAAAAAGCTGCTCAAATGTGTGCTAACTAAGACGGCGGTCACTTGGCTGCAGTTTAGCATCCGAACGGAAAGCAACAAATCCCTGTTGGGGGGGCACAAAAATCAACAATAAGTCTCCTCTTAAATTCCTTAAAGTGTTTTTATTAGTAGTACTCACCTCTTCTACTGTCAGAACCGAATTGACCAGCAGTGCTTGTGTTGTTTGTGGTAAAGCAAAGCCTGTGGACAGTTTGTCTGCAAATCAAGCAACACCCAATCAACATCCAAGTACTAGAATATCAGAAAAAATGAATTAAAAAAAAAATTAAAAAATAATTTAAAAAAATGAATGAATGCTTGGTTAATTGAGTGTAATCCAACTCACCATTGATATGAGGCAAAACAAACATTTTCATCGCCATCTTTCCCAAGTTTTCCAAAGCAGCGATCTGCAAAGAGAACCTTTTTTTAAACTTGAGGCTCCAATATTTTATTCTGAAGCAAGCGTGTACCTTAAAGGGTCCGATAACAGTTGCTACCAGAGTCAGTGTGAAACTGTTTGAAAAGAGGTTATTACTTTTTGTTCAAAAACAGACACCATTATTGTACTCTCACTTGTCCATTGTCACCGAGCCCTTCAGGAATCCATCATCCGTCCACATTTTGCCCTTGAAGTTTGAATCCTTCATTAAAAAAGAAGTTAAATTTTTATTTCAATATTAAATACAAACCAACATAACTGAAGACATTTTAATTAATTTTAATTAATTTTAATTAATTAATTTTAATTAATTAATTTTAATTAAATTAATTTTCAAAAAACATTTTTCACAGGACCAAGGCCAGTGTAGTGCTCACCACATGCAGTTTAAACAGTGGGGTCCACGTGGCATTGGGCTGGATGGCGAAGGCCTTCACCGCGCCAGGCAAGTTCAGTGTGATGGCCCCGGGGTGGAAGGAGAACACCGGGAAGTTTCTGGCGTAAGTGTGCAGAACCACGGGCAGGTCTGGAAACATCTTTGGCAACTGTGGAAGAATTAAGTTTCCCATGGGGGGGGGGGGGGGGGGGGGGGGGGGGGGGGTCTGAGAAAACTTTTAAAGGTGGGTGACTTTCAGCAAAGCTTCATTTTAAATGGTTTGTGTGGCTAAACAATCCACATTTGGATCAGATGTCCGGTGGGGTACATTGTCATCAACCACAACCACCCATTGCTGGAAATTTTGGCACGCACGCATGTCTGAATTTTCTTATTTTTACGCTTTATGTAGGTAGGTAGATACTTTATTCATCCCCATGAATAATTAAATTGAATTAAATTAAATTAAAAAAATAAAATAGAATAGAATAAAATGATTTAATTATGCATTTATGTTATAATAAAACGGTTAATTAAATATGATAAAGACACTGGTATGTATGTCTGAATTTTCTTATTTTTACACTTTATGTAGGTAGGTAGATACTTTATTCATCCCCATGAATAATAAAATAAAATTATATTTAATTATGCATTTATGTTATAATAAAACAGTTAATTAAATATGATAAACTAAAGACACTGGTATGTATGTCTGAATTTTCTTATTTTTACACTTTATGTAGGTAGGTACTTTATTCATCCCCCTGAATAATAAAATTAAATTAAATTAAATAATGTTTAATTATGCATTTATGTTATAAAACAGTTAATTAAATATGATAACAAACTAAAGACACTGGTATGTATGTCTGAATTTTCTTATTTTTACACTTTATGTAGGTAGGTAGATACTTTATTCATCCCCATGAATAATAACACAAAATAAAATAAAATGATATTTAATTATGCATTTATGTTATAATAAAACAGTTAATTAAATATGATAACAAACTAAAGACACTGGTATGTATGTCTGAATTTTCTTATTTTTACCTACATTTATGTAGGTAGGTAGATACTTTATTCATCCCTATGAATAATAAAATAAAATGATGTTTAATTATGCATTTGTGTTATTATAAAACAGTTAATTAAATATGATAAACTAAAGACATGTCTGAATTTTCTTATTTTTACACTTTATGTACGTAGATACTTTATTCATCCCCATGAATAATAAAATAAAATGATATTTAATTATGCATTTATGTTATAATAAAACAGTTAATTAAATATGATAACAAACTAAAGACACTGGTAGTATGGTAAAGACATACTAAATTAATATACAACAAGAGACGGTTAATTAAGAAGGTGATATATACTGGCACCTAGCGGCCTTTTTGAGTATTGCTATAATTGAGAAATGAATGGTTTTTTTTCCCTTTGGGACACGTGATTAGATAATGGCTTACCTGAGGAATGAAGGGACCCAGTGAACGGGTGTTAAGGTGCACGGGTGATCTGGGAGGTATCTGAATAAAGAAAACAACAATTTATAACATAAAATGTAAATGTGCTATTTTATTAGGTATTCTCTGGAGACGTTTCCAACTACAAGCGGCCATTTTGTCTTCTCAGGTGAGCTCACCATGCTGTCATCGATAAAAATCTGCATTAAATCAGCTGAGAAGTATCCAAAGGAAGCGGAATTGAACGTGAAGTCAGACAGGCCCATGGACAGCATGTAGGCTGGATTCTCAGGTACCATGAAAGGCTGGGCCTCAAAGGGTGGCTCCTTTGGCCTTTTGATGCTGTAGAATTCTCCCTTAAAATGTATGTCAAATATTTATGTGTTAGCTTAAACTAATAAAAAATAATATGTATATTTCCTGACCTGAAAACCAAGGCGAAGACTTGAAGCGTCAATAACAGGTTGGCCAGTGAGAGGCAGGTCCAGAATCAGGTCTCGATTCACCTGGAAATTGACTAAAAAGAATTGAAATGTTTAGTTTTTGTCTCGAATTTTTGGTAGAGTTTCTTTTTGTATCAGTAGTGCAATACCGTTCATAGCCTGTAGATGGCGGTCCAAGTTCACGATAAGTTCTTCCACAGCGTCGCAAAGCTGGCGAGAATGGAAACATTGTTATTTTTATTGAAACATTAATCTCATGACAACACATATTAAATCCAAATAAAAACATAGAATGTAGTTTTTAAGGACTTTGTGCAAAAACACGAATAATACGAATCAAACATCCTCCATGTTACATGAGTGCTAAAGGCTAGCCAAAGATCCTCTATACAACGACAGGAGTGCCCTGTTTTTTTGTTTTTTTTATATGCCTGCTGCAAAAATCGGGACAAAGATCCTCTATATGAACGCCTATATGTGTTAGTTAAAAATAAGACAATGTTTTAATATAATCCATCCACATATACTTATATATGTATAGACTACTACTATGTATATACTGTACTGTATATGACAGTACTATACAAAACTCTAGTCAAAGATCCACACGTTAACTGTTAAAAAGCAGAACACTCACTTTGCCCTCTATTTGACCTTTGATTCGTGCTTTGAGATGCTTCACAAAAGGCTGGAGGATCCAACTGCAAACATGCATGTTTTTTTTTTTTTTTTTTTTTACAATCTATTATAAAACAATTTTTTATATGTGCTACCTGGAGCCGCCGTAGAAACGTAAGTCCACATCTCGAGTTTGAGTATCGCAGCTCACGTTGGTTAAAGACAAATGTCCATCAGCGTCGCTCCCCAGATGCACTACCGAGACCAAGTCCACTCCGAACAGGGCCATGTCGAAAAAGCCACTTCCGTATCTGAAAATAAAAACTATAAATAATTATAATAATACTAATTTGTACATTTTGATTGATCTATCTATCTGAATCAAATCAAGAATTAATGTCATTTCTCACTCACATTATCCCACAATGGGCCCGCCAAGCTCCTGTCAGTGCGATGCTGAAACCTACAATGGACATCTTCAGTCCTGAGACGTCTTGGTAGAACTCTATCGATGGCTCCGCAAAATCACACTTGGCTATGGTGACACTTCAACAAAGAAGAAGACAAGAAAAAAAACAAGTTAAGTACACACTTCTATTAATAAAATAGTGCAACATGTTTTGCATGTTTTACTTTATTTTAATTTTATTTAGCTGCATTGCATTTCTTTTCAAACGTGACATCAAACATTGCTTGTAGTAGTAAAGGTTTCATGATGGCCACAGCTTGACCTTGGAACAGATTATTTATATTTCTAGCATTATTTCTTGTGGAAAAACTAGAAAGAACAATGAAGTTACTTTTAAGTACACGGTCTGTTTTTAATTTATCCCACTCATAGCCCGCCCCCGGGCATGCCCACAATACTGTGATTGGTCACACGCCCAAAGTGCTTCCTAACTATGAACCATATAAGGAAGTCTGTCCCTCTGTGACATCACAAAGGGTCACTTTAACCACGCCTTTTGAAACCAAGTGTTTTGAACCATCCCAAACTTCTTTCAGTGCTCACTTCTAAATGCAGAAACCTCATTATCTGAAACTTTGACATGGTTTAAAATGAGAATACAACATTCTAACTACATTTATAGGTCAGAAAAGTAGAAAAATCATAATAGGTCACCTTTAAGAATGCATGAATGTACTTTGTCCGTCCCCAAAATCAGAGGAAGTTCTTCAACTTCTTTCAACTAAAAATAAATTCAACTAAATAAAACTAAAATAAAGTAAAGCAGACGCTTAACGTGCCCTTTTATTAGTTCCAGAGTCAGACTTAAAAACTTTTAACTGTACAGACAATGTGTGAAGTTACATTTTAGCATTCTTAACTGTCATCCATGTATAAAAAGCCACAGGCAATGTCTAAGTTAACATTTTTCTGGAATGTTACTGTCAATTATAGTAAAATGTAGCGCAAAATGCCACCTTTTTTGGTACCAATTTGGTATTTCATGATAGAACTACAAACAAAATGGCTATGTCGTCTTATACCCGGTTAGCGTGTAGCCTATGTGTCCCAGGAAGCTGAGGGGTATTTCACCGTCCATATCAGGGAATGTGACAAACTCCAGCTTTTCCTGAATCCAGTCTGCAGCAACGTTTTTTCCTTAGAGACAAAAACACACAACACATGCATGTTTCTTGTTAGTACATGCAAAATGATATAGATCTACTTACCGTACTGGAGTCCTTTGTTGGTCAGGATGACTTGTACTGCAGGGTTTTTTTCTCCATATGTGCAAAAGATGAGTGCCGTTATCATGATGGGAAGAAGCATTTTGATATCAGAATCGAGGCTACTTTAATAAAAGCTGCTGCCTTTCTGCTGTTTCTGAAATAATGCAGTGTTTTATTTCCTGTATTACTGAGAAGTGAAACCTAACATATGACTTCTGTGTTTGTGTGGGCGGCTGTCCCAAAAATTTGCTGAACTGAAGTGAAACTGTCCTTCTCTTTAGTTTTTCATCACTAATACGTATTATTAAATAGATCGTTTATTTCAGTGTTTTTTCTGAGCCATTGCACGTTTGTTTACATTGTTAAAATCTAAACAAACCACCTCACGTGCGGTCACGGAACGAAGCAATCGGGTACGTGTTGCCACACGGACGAATATTACATTGCTCTGCTAGTCTTTACACCACGGACACTTGACAATGACATAATAGTTGCAGAAAATGATTAATAAATGTTAATTTAAAAAAACGGATATTGGATAATTCCTCATGGAACACTATTGTGCCGCGGGACGGTGGTTGAACTGGTCTATCTATTTAACGAGAATGTTCTGTTGCTCCTACTGATAAAACCGCTAGCTAAAGATTCTCCATACGACACCGCTGTTCTGCTGTTTTAAGGAACTAGTGCAAAGGGCTTTGGTATTTTTAACCAAAGATTCATTATATGAGAGTGTGATATATTGTTTGTGTTGCAATGTGTTTATTAAAAAGGGTTACATCTATTTAAAATTGCTTTACAATTCACTCTGAATCAGTTAATCGGGGATCGATTGTCTATGTCTGGCGGCGGCACTCCATTCTGGATGAGGATGCTAGAGGGAGACATCGTTTCCGACCATTCTTATTCACATATTTCCCCCTTTTTCAGGTATGTCACGAACATTACATGTAATGTGAGTATTTTTTAGCATGTTTGGTGCATTTTGGAAACTTTTTGAGACATAGTTTGGTACCGCGTTGTAGATGCTACATGGTACTGTAAGCTAGCTAAGCGACCTGTAAGCTAGCTAACAGACGTCTGTTAAGAGTGTAATGTCACGGTTTATGTTTAATGTATGTATTTGTTTAGGTAGACATGTACAGTATATGTTCTTTATTTAGATGTTTGAAATAACATACAAATTATTTGTGTTTGAATCGACTGAAAAAGTACATTGTGTTGTTTTGTTGACTTGCTGTGCAGGTCTACTTGTGGGAAACAAAATGGCTACCGTGTGCTTGACAGATGTTTTTGTGTGTGTGAAATAAATAATTTTTTAAAAAAGCATTCTTGATGAGGATGCCAGAGGGAGACATCGTGTCCGGCCATCCTTATTCACATATTTCCCCCTTTTCAGTGTTATAACAAGAGCAGTGCTTTGCTGTTTTTAAGGACCCACTGCAAAGATTGTTTACTGTACATGACAGGAGCGCTCTGCTGCTTTGACTGAAAAAATATATATAGTTAAAGATCTTTATATTTGACAATATGGCAAAAACGCTTGTTGAAGATCATTCATTGATCATTCCATCACTTTACTGTATTTACAAATCCCATTTTCTGCAAGAAAACATTGTAATCAGCAGCCATAAAATATTTCATTTATTGATCTCTTCATTCCACAAATACTCTTTGTCTCACACACCATGATTAGTTGCATTAAATCACAAGTTGACAGGTTCCACAGGGAAGAGAATATCATCCAACAAACAGAACACTTTTTCATACGACACAAAGAGGAGCCACTTGCTTGCACTTTTTAAATTCACTCCATCCAGAATGACACAGAGAAAACAAACGATCTCTACCGAAGTTGAAGAAATGTACCCCAAACAAAAAAAAAAAAAGAGATGAGTATTAGTCAAACCACTACACAGAATATATTCACGGCAGGTTATGACCACCATCTTTACTGCAGGGTGCTGGCTCGATTTTATTAAGAGGTTTGTGCATTCCTGTATTGCATTAATATCGTGATATCCAAATCAGTGAAGTATCATGAGTTTTACCTCTGCATACGCTTTAAAATATTGCATTTGACTATTGTACTATTGTTTGCAACATCACCTCTATTAATACGGACTGCGGTTTGCTTCTTACCGCTACGAAAACATTGGCTCTATTAATGTTGTGTCGGTCAAAGAGCCTTTTAACTTTCTCATGCACTCCGAACCATTATTAAAGTTTAAAAAATTAACTTATTTACAATTATTTTTAACACCCTCTGCACAAAATATTAATCAGCCATGCAACATCCTGCCTAAGAACCCCACTCTGGATTCCATCTTCCACACTATAGACCACTTGGTATTAAAAATCTTGTCCACACATAGACACACACTCATAAACTAAATTACACAACCTGTGTCTCAATTCCAATACTCCCATCAATACACTTCATTATGTATAATATGGACGTCATGTACTTAGATCCCTGTTTGGACGCTTTTACCGTACACTATATAATATGTATGGAAGCACGCAAATTGAGACACATAGTGTACACAGTATACTTATCGAAGTGTGCTGACGGTAGCATCGGTTCACTTTTTTTTTTTTGACACTTGTATAACAGTTAAGCATGTTAAAATGTCTGTATTAACATAAATATGGCAGCAGTTTGACCACAGAACACAAACATAATTGAAGAGGGTGTATATTTCTTTTCCCGAAATTATTGTTTTGCATGTGGGACGTATTAGCTAAGTAGCAGCTGGAATATCTAAACAGCAAACAAAACAGTTTTTACGCACATGCAGTACGTGACATACGCAAACCCCGAGTATGAACACGTACTCACACACACGTGACTTGAGGACACAAGTGTCTTCGCCGTCCGTAAAGGAGACTTTTATATTACATCATGATTGTAGAGTTTATTATTGCACGTCATCATCACAAAAAGGCAAAATCAAAAGTTATACAATTTACACAATATAATTGTTTTTTTCTTCCTCTGGATGAGGTCACTGCCACCTGCTTGGTCGGGTAGCGGTTTGGGATGAAAGGTGAATAAAAACACCAAAAAAAAAAGCTCTCAGTCTTGGATATTGTACCTGAAAGCTTCTATGAGCCCTTCAATGGAGTGAATGAAACCCGATACGGCGCAAATACCCCCGATGACAAAAATAGCCACGTCGAAGAAAACGTGATGCCACAGCAGGTTCCTCCACTGCAGCTTCAGATGAAAGAGGCTTGGTAACAGGAAGCACAAACCGGCGCCTGTGAGGCTCCCGGTGAGACCCATAAGAAGCGCAAAATGCGGAACAAAAACGGCCATTAGAAGAGTGAACACCACAAGAGCAACACGGAGCCCCAGACCCCAGGATTTGAGCTGGCCGCCGGGGCCGTAGCAATTGGGGAACAAGGCCTGCCCACCATCCTGGAAGAGCGACTTCTCCAGGACTTCCACAGCGGCGAAGAAAGGCAGCGGATAGGACAGGAGCGCTTTAGCTACCAAAAAGATGTTGACAACAGCACGGATAGCGGACGGGAGGTTATCCGTAATGACCTCCTTGGTGGCGTCGGCCCATGTCAGGTATGCCACCAAGGCGAAGAGACCCTTGAGGACGCAGGCGGCGATATGCGTCCACTCCATCATGCAGTGGAACTCAGAAGGCCGCTGCATGTTGCCTTCCAGCGACGGCAAAAAAATCTGCGAAGTGTAGCTGAAGACGATAATACCGATGGAGATGGGGAACTTCTTGACATCGATGTAGAACTTCACCTTCTCCCATGCCCACTCACGAGCACGGGAGAGGCAGTACGCAATCACGAGGACGTTGATAACAATGTGGGCTATCGTGCACAGCAAACTGAACTTGGACACGGCTTTCAGGTTTTTTAGGAAAGCGCACGGAAGCAGCGCCGCCGTTGCTACCACCGACCACGCCTTCTGAGAAACAGGAAGACCCGGGAAGCTGTTGTACATCAAGTTGCCGCTCACCACCACATACAGAATACACGTCATGACCAGCTCGATGATTTGCGCCACGTTCACAACGTGGCCGCCCAGAGCGGGAAAGCGTGGTGCACAACAGGCGTTAGCCACGTCCACGTAGGTGTCGCGGACCCGCACTTTGATACCATCCTCGTTTTCTTCATAGAGACAGGCGATGAGGATCTTGCCCGTGTAGCAGCACACCACTGCTGCAAAGATGATAAGAAAGAGACCCAGGTAGCCACCATGCAGGATGGCATAGGGCAGGCCGAGGACGAACATGCCCTGCAGGGGGGGGGGGACAAACAAGCATGGCCGAACCGTCACAAAAACATGGAGGCTGCACCTTACATAATCTTTTCATTACAGAAAAAAAATATTTTTTAATAATTTATACCATAGATAAAACATATAAACAAACAAATTCATTTAATTCATCAATATTAATTTTATAAAACTGCTTTTAAATATTTTTAATTGCATAAAAACAGCTACATTGTTGATAACATAATTTACATAATTCCCCCTTATCATCAATCACCAGTGGTTTGACCCTATCATTTAAATTCATTCATTTAGGATTTAAACCGTATTATAACAGTAGGTTTTTGTTGCTTTTTTTTATTATTATTATAATTTTTGCCGCCTTCACTGAGCC
Organism: Doryrhamphus excisus; assembly: GCF_030265055.1. NCBI lineage: Eukaryota > Metazoa > Chordata > Actinopteri > Syngnathiformes > Syngnathidae > Doryrhamphus > Doryrhamphus excisus. The sequence goes on along the minus strand of NC_080475.1, from coordinate 13,198,882 downwards.
ACAGCACTGATAAAAGGATTTACATAATTTCTCTTACTAATACATCGGTTTCATTTTAATTTAAAAACCAAAAAAAATCATTTTTGAATAGTTGATTTCGATGTTTTTTTTTAATATTTGTGTATTTGCTACCAAAATATAATTCGCACCCTGAGGGTAGAAGATTTAAATAGTAGGGATTTTATAACACTATTTTCAAAATGTCTTTTAATTCATTGTAGCCTTTATTTGTTGTAATTTTTATGTACTTTTTTACATTAAAAATGTTATACATTTTAATGTATTTTTGGTATGTTGAAATTGTATAACATTATTTTTTTTATTCGTATTTTAATAGGCTGTCCTCCTGTGCCGTGTTGCGTTCAAGGTGACATTAGGCCCAATCCGGACGACGTGTACCTGAATGGCATTAGTGACGTTCCATCCAGCCTCCCACGACGTGATTTTGGGCTTGTCCTCGTCCAGGGATCCCCCGGTCTTAAGTGACGCGGACCTGGGTCCGGTTCCGTCCCTCTGGTAGTGGCTGTCCCCGGCCTCGAGGCCTCCTTCACCGCCGCCGCCGCCACCGTCATCATCGTCCCCTCCTTGGAAGGTGTCCATTTGCATGCCTTGCCTGTAGTCATAATCCAGGTCGTCGCACTCCGCGAAGCCCACGCCCTCTTCGTCCGTGGCGGCCTGGAAGCCGAGGCGGGCGAACACGCCGCTGACCTTGGCCTGGGACTTGTTGGAGACCGTGTGGGCCGCGTTGGTCAGCTTGTTGGTCAGCTTGTGTCGGATCAGGTGAGCCATTGTCTCCGCTTAATCGTCAAAATCCAGAAAGCGAGAAATTAAATTAAATTTTATATAATAATAATTTTTTAATGTCCTTGCTGGTGCTGCACAGTCATGTCGTCGAGTCCCAACACCGCACTCCAAAAAAAAAAATCCTCTCGGCTCGCTCGTCCATCATCCAGCCCCCCCACTAAAAATACTTTAAAAAAAATCAACCTTAAAAATATACCCTTGTTCGTTTCAATATTAATAAAATAATTGTTAAATATATGAAACTGGAAGCAGGGAATGTGTGACTGCTACGTCGTACAAGGACAAGGAGAGATAGAGAAAGGGGGAGGCAGTCACGACAAATCACGTGGAAAAGTGCGCGCGTGTGTGTGTGGGGTGGGGGGGGAGAACCCACGCAATTGACAGTGTGACATTATGAATGAAGCAATGATGACACCTTACTTCCTGTCTACGTTATTTACCCATATTTATCGACATTTTTGTGCAAAATTGCAATTTTTCACATTTCTATTTTATACGTTTTGTGTGATGGAATTATTGCACACTATAAACCCACATATCACTTTAAAAACACAAGAAATACATATTATTAACAATTTACCAGAAAGGTGTTTTTTTTGCCTTATTGGTCCACAAAAGCCAATGATCAAAAACAGTATAATACAATTATTCATTCATTCATTTTCTATACCGCTGATCCTCACTAGATTTGCGGGGGTGCTGGAGCCTATCCCAGCTGTCTTTGGGCGAGAGGCGGGGTACACCCTGGACTGGTGGCCAGCCAGCCAATCACAAGGCACATATAGACAAACAACCATTCACACTCACATTCATATTTTAATTTTAATTAATTTTTTTGACTCAGTTTTCTTTTTTGACAGGGCACATATAGACAACCATTCACACTCGGAATTTTAATTTTAATTTTAATCATTTTCCACTGCTTTTCCTCATGAGGGTCGCGGGGGTGCTGGAGCCTATCCCAGCTGTCTTTGGGCGAGAGGCGGGGTACACCCTGGACTGGTGGCCAGCCAATCACAGGGCACATATAGACAAACAACCATTCACACTCGCATTCATATAATTTTAATTTTAATTTATTTTTTGTTTTCTTTTTTTGGACAATGTGTCCTAATTAACAGCTGGGATAGGCTCCAGCACCCCTGCGACCCTCTTGAGGATAAGCGGTAGAAAATGAATGAATGAATGAATGTTTCCTAATTAACGTCTTTATTTTGCACCCTGCCGCTGGGAGCTCAAAACAGGCCGATGCGTCACACACAAGATGTTGCACTAAACACACACACACATCTGTTTTTGCACATCTGTCGCATCTAAAATGGAAAACACCGAGAATTTCTCTACAGTATTTTGTTTCTAAAAGCAAATATTCCCTTTATATAGACTTGTACTGTTTTCTCATGCATGCACTTTGCAGCTTAAAAAAAAAAAATTAATAGAACATATTGTATTCCGGATTAGCAGCAGCAGCAGGCTGCAAGAACGCAACTCGTTGCTGATATGATGAGCATGCATGGCCTGCAGCAAGCGTGCAACCGTGGAAAGCTCCCACCCGCACGCACATCTTCATGCATCTCCGTACTAAACCGTATTGTTTTAACGATGTATCGTATTATATCATGTATTTGAAGACGCATACATATCCAACATACTGTAACATATATATATATATACAGTATATAGGATAAATACGATTATTTCTTCCCTACCTCAGCTCTCCGCATGCAGCTTACATATAATCTGCTGTGACAAGGCTGAGCAAGTGTCATCGTTTTTTTTTCTTCCTATATAGCAAAAAAAAAGAGTGAGTGGGGGGAGCACAAAGCAGCCAGATTTTAAAAATATTAATCAAAAATAATAATAATAAATAATATGAATGATGGAATTAGGTGAATTTAAATGGTGCATGTTTTCATGCTTGGCTTTGCATGCATGCATGCATGCATGCAGCTGCTGTTGGTGCTCAGGCTCACACAGCGCTTGTTGTTTACTGTGTCACCCACGTCTGACTAGGCGTGTGTGTGTGTGTGTGTGTGTGTGTGGAGTTAGGAGATAGCCACAGTCCTTCAGGCATCTCACCCCTCCCCCTTTATCCCCCCCCCCCTTTCCCTTTCCTCATCATGGTCACATCATGCACACACTGGATCGGCTGCAAATGTCACATGTACACGCATATAGTATAAGTACACACTCTGCAACTAAATGAATAATATTTTATTTTTGTACAGTGATTTTGTAGTCTATTATTATTATTGTGCATATTTGTTTATTTTCTTTTTTTTACAAATCACATTATATATTATTATATTATTATTTTATATTATTATTATTTATTATTATATATTATTATTATATATTTTCTTATTGCATTTTTAAAATATATTTGCATATTTGTTTATTTTCTATTTTTACAAATCAAATTATATATAATTATATATTATTATTTTATATTGTTATTATTATTTATTATTATTATATATTATTATTATATTATATATTTTTTACATTAATTGAATTTTTTCCTCGAAGCTCCTATAAAAAATAATTTAAAAAAATGTCTACCTTCTTTGAAAAGGTATTTTAAATTGGTTGCCAGGGTAACCAATGTAGCTTTTACCTCTACATAAAAGCATTAATTCAACGCTGTGTGTGTGTATATATTTACTATTTTTTACAAATTTAATTATATATATTTTTTACATTAATTTAATTTTTTCCCCAAAGCTCCTATAAAAAAAATATTTTAAAAAATGTCTACCTTCTTTGAAAAGGTATTTTAAATTGGTTGCCAGGGTAACCAATGTAGCTTCTATCTCTACATAAAAGGATTAATTCAACACTGTGTGTGTGTGTGTGTAGGCCCGATACGGAGAGGCTTATAGCCGCATCTTAACACTGCTGACTGGGAGCCATAATCTCTGATAGTTGCCATGGTCACAGCAGCAATTGGACGTGTGTGTGTTGATATTTGATTGTGAAAATTGATTTTTTTTTTCAGCACCCCCCCCCCCCTTTGTATTTTAGAGTCTTGATCATGACTTAGCTAACTGAAACAGCCTTTATGTAATTATTATTTTTTTAAAAAAGAGATTTTATACAGTAAATTATGACACACATAAATGCATGGAAAGTGGCAGGTGCACAAACACATTCACCCCCCTTCCCCCCCACCTCCCGGCGCATAAAAACCCCAAACAGTGCAGCATGGCTCAAAGGGGCCACCGAGTGAAGAGAGCTGCAGTGACAGACTCTTGTTGTGGAGGAGAGATAAAGGTCATAGTGCACGTTTCTCTGAGTGAAGTGGATGTTTGTGTGTTTGCATGCATGTCAGGGTGTGGAGGGAAAAAGTCGCAGAGGTTGAAGATGAGGTTGAGGTGGTGTCTGTGATTGTTGTGGTGCTTCATCTCCTGTTATCTGTTATCAAAGGTCTACCTTGATATCAGGCCTGAGGCTAACACTAATTGGCATACTCTCATAATAAGTATCCAGTATATAGGATGGCATCGTGGTATCATATTGACAGGTTAGGATACGAATACGAATAGAAACCAAACTGACCAAATCCACTGCCTTCCTGGACTGGTGGCCAGCCAGCCAATCACAGGGCACATATAGACAAACAACCATTCACACTCACATTCATACCTATGGACAATTTGGAGTCGCCAATTAACCTAGCATGTTTTTGGAATTAACCGGTATAGTGTCCTATACATTCGCTGTGGTTTTGGATTGTGTTGTAATGCGCACGGTGTACGAGTGGTTAGCGCAGACCTCACAGCTAGGAGACCCGAGTTCAATCCCTCCCACATTCCAAAAACATGCTAGGTTAATTGGCGACTCCAAATTAAAAAAATACAAGTAATTTTAATTTTAATTTTAATTTTAATTTTAATTTTAATTTTAATTTTAATTTTAATTTTAATTTTAATTTTAATTTTAATTTTAATTTTAATTTTAATTTTAATTTTAATTTTAATTTTAATTTTAATTTTAATTTTAATTTTAATTTTAATTTTAATTTTAATTTTAATTTTATGAATGTGAGTGTGAATGGTTGTTTGTCTATATGTGCCCTGTGATTGGCTGGCCCAGGGTGTACCCCACCTCTCGCCCATAGACAGCTGGGATGGGCTCCAGCATCCCCTGCGACCCTTGTGAGGAAAAAGCGGTAGAAAATGAATGAATGAATGAATGTGAGTGTGAATGGTTGTTTGTCTACATGTGCCCTGTGATTGGCTGGCTGGCCACCAGTCCAGGGTGTACCCCACCTCTCGTCCGAAGACAGCTGGGATAGGCTCCAGCGTGAGGATAAGCGGTAGAAAATGAATGAATGAATAAATGAATGTAACACGCCCACCATGTTTGTATAGGTGGTGTCCACCATGTTTTTTTTGGTCCACCATTTTGTGGCATGTTTTGTTGCATTTCCACCATGTTTGTGAACTTCCAACATTGTAGATATTTTGCTACTTATATTGCAGCATGTCCTCCCTGATTATAGATTATGTTTTTCCCACATCTGATTATATATTATATACTTATATTTAGTGTAAATGTTCATCTCCTTCATCTTGCTGGAGACTGGACAAAATGGAGGCATGACAACACCACTCAGCTGTAAGCAGCACGCATGTCAGGCCTTGGAGGGGTGGACCCCGAGTGTGTGTATTGAGAGGGCAGGCATGTTTTGTGACGGTATGTGTGTGTTGGTCTCGTAAGCAAGTATGCCACTGTGTGTGTGTGTGTGTGTGTGTGCGTTTGAGAGGGTGAGTTGACCCAGATCTGCTTATTAGCATCAGGAGGAGGGTGGAGGAGGGGGGTGGGCATCAGTCACTTAGAGCTTTGTGCCTGAGCAGTGAACTGTGCTCGTGTTTTGGTGACACACCATCATACAGTAACCCCCCCCACCCCCCACCTCCTCCTAACACACCAATTGCTTCCTTATTCCTCTCCAACTCCTCCATCCATCGCTGTCTGCACTATCCAAGAAATAAATGCCAATAACGCCACTGCATGCTATATTGCTAATTTATTATGCTCAGTAAAATTTCATTACAGTTACATCTTAATTCAAATTATAACAAAAAATATGTGTGTTACACAAAAAGCCATACTGTTTTTGTCCAGTGAAAACATGTCTCTCCATCATTTTTTTTAATTGAAGGCAAAATGTAAATAAAAAAAATAGTAGCTTTTCAATAGACGATGATGATGCAGCACTTAACATAACACCTTAAATGTAATCTTATATGAAGCTCTTAAACATTCATTCATTCATTTTCTACCACTTGAAGGGTGCTGGAGCCTATCCCATAGCCTATTTAATTTAACGATACGTCGTAATTTTTAATTTTAATTTTAATTTTAATTTTAATTTTAATTTTAATTTTAATTTTAATTTTAATTTTAATTTTAATTTTAATTTTAATTTTAATTTTAATTTTAATTTTAATTTTAATTTTAATTTTAATTTTAATTTTAATTTTAATTTTAATTTTAATTTTAATTTTCCTCACCAGGGTCGTGGGGGTGCTGGGTGCCCAGCTGTCTTCGGGCAAGAGGCGGGGTACACCCTGGACTGGTCGACAGTCAGCCAATCACAGGGCACTTATAGACAAACAACCATTCACACTCACATTCATACCTATGGACAATTTGGAGTCGGCAATTAACTTAGCATGTTTTTGGAATGTGGGAGGAAATCGGAGCACCCGGAGAAAACCCACGCATGCACGGGGAGAACATGCAAACTCCACACAGAGATAGCCGAGGGTGGAATTGAACCTTGGTCTCCTAGCTGTGAGGCCTGCGTGCTAACCACTCTGCTCTTAAACATAATTTACTTTAATTATCTGATTTCAGTTTAGACAACATGCAAATAAAATTGATCAATTATCTTAAAATGATGTGTTCTCTCTTTCTGTTATTGTTGTTGCAGTACAGGAAGTGGAAAGCGGTTATGAGCAACATTAGGACAGCAACACTATGATTGAATGCTTGGATCATAAATGCTTGCATCATAATGAATGGGATACATGCTAATACTTTCAAATTGTGTTTCATCATTTAATGATATTGCCTATATTAGTGTTGATGATCACAATACATATTGTTGGCACTATTATGTATGTATTATTATATATAAATGTTGCCCCGATAGTAATCCACTCTATAATGTACTGTACACTGGGTTTGCTAAGACTGCGCCCTCTGGTGGTAAATACCGGGATTTCCCACAAAAATAATAATAAGATAAGATGTATAATATTGTATGTACTGTAAAAGATGACATCTTTGCGTATTTGTATAAAGGCTCATAATGAACTGTTGTAACAAATAACAAATAAATAAAAAAATACATAACGTTAAATATTTTAACGTCTTTAATTCCTTCCTAAGACAAGTTATATTAAACAGTTTTATAATCGAATTAATGTATTTCGAATTATATTTTTTTGGTAAATGTTTGGGTTTTTTTTTCAAAATTTACAAATTGTTTCTGTTGGCGCAATCAGGAACAGAAACGATGACAAGCAGTTTCTACTGGGGTCTATTTTGTTGTAACACCATGCAAAATGGCCGCTCCACAGCAACCGGCTTGCCAAATTTTCTCATTCCGAGACTGCAAAGCTTCTCCGGATCCAATATTCAATCTCCCGGCCTCATGTGGGACGTCGACCCCTATCGTGATCGACAATGGTTCCTTCCAAACGAGGGCCGACTGGGCCACGGCGGACTTGGACGCTCCACGACTGCTCTTCAGGTCCGTGGCGGCGCGGAGCAGAGGGGCCGCCCGCAGCGAGACCCAGATTGGTAACGACATCCCCAACCTGGAGCCTCTACGGTGGCTGCTTAAGAGTCAGTTCGACCGGGATGTGGTGGTCAATTTTGAGATCCAGGAATTGATTTTTGACCATGTTTTTAGCCACTTGGGCATCACCTCGGAGGTTAGTGGTCCTCTATTGGTCACTTTATTCAGAATTCACAATTAAAAATGGCCTTTACACCTTAATTTACACAGAGGAGAACTTGGGTAATCACTAAACTTCTCTCAAAAGTGGAGAAAAATAAATGGTGCATTCAAGTTAGCTTGGCTATTATCTTTGAACATCATCTGCAATGTGTTTCAGGGTCGTGTGGAGCACCCCATCGTGCTGACCGAGGCGCCATGCAATCCTCTTCACTGCCGTCAGATGATGTCGGAGTTGCTGTTCGAGTGCTACGGCGTCCCTCATGTCTCGTACGGTGTGGACGCCCTGTACAGTTTCCATCGCGGCAATAATCAGAGGAACCCACTACATCCACGGACAGGCATCATTTTATCCTCAGGGTACCATTGTTCACACATCCTGCCTGTGATCGAGGGAAGGTGAGGATCATTTGTGAAAAGAATGTTCATATAGTTGACAGAATATATTAAAGAATACCAATTATGCTAATTTTTCGACGCTTTGTATTGAGTTGTGTACACAATAACCCGCACAGAATGGCCGGTTTTAATTTATTCCACCCACAGCCGCCTCCGGACACGCCCACTCTGCTGTGATGTGATTGGTCACACGCTCAAAGTGCTTCCCAACAAACAAACCCCACTTTCTAATTTAGTGGGTATAAGAGTTGCCTATACAGAGGGAGCCTGCCCCTCTGTGACATCACAAAGGAACATTTTAACCACGCCTTCTGAAACCGAGCATTTTGATCCATCCCAAACTTTTTTCAGAACTCACTTCCAAATGCACAAATCTCATTATCTGGAACTTTAGCATCATTTAACACAAGAATACAACATTCTAACTATATTTATAGGTCAGAAAAGTAGAAAAAACATCATATGTAAATATGTAAATAATGTTAAATATGATTAATAAAACATTCATTCATTTTCTACCGCTTTTCCTCATGAGGGTCGCAGGGGGTGCTGGAGCCTATCCCAGCTGTCTTTGGGCGAGAGGCGGGGTACACCCTGGACTGGTGGCCAGCCAGCCAATCACAGGGCACATATAGACAAACAACCATTCACACTCACATTCATACCTATGGACAATTTGGAGTCGCTAATTAACCTAGCATGTTTTTGGAATGAGGGAGGAAACCGGAAACATGCAAACTCCACAAAAAGAGATGGCCGAGGGTGGAATTGAACCCTGGTCTCCCTAGCTGTGAGGTCTCTGCGCGCTAACCACTCGTCCACCGTGCCACCCATTAATAAAACAATGTAGTTCTATTTATTTGTGAATTGAATTTCAATTGTTGTTCTCCAGGTTCGATGCGATGAACTGCAAGCGAGTGAATGTGGCCGGAGGTCAGGCAGCAGCTTACCTGCAGAGGCTCCTGCAGCTCAAATACCCTGGTCACTTGGCCGCCATCACGCTCAGCCGTATGGAGGAGCTCCTGCATGAGCACAGCTACACTGCTGTGGACTACCAAGAAGGTGCACATCTTCGTCAATAGATTAAAGCTTTTTATTTATTTTTAATATATATATTTTTTAAATGTATACAGAGCTAGAAAAGTGGCGTAGCCCCGATTTCTATGAGCGCGAGGTCCACAGGATGCAGCTTCCCTTCTCCGGCAAGTTGCCTGGTGGCTGTGTGAGTGCCGAGGAGAGGCAAGAGAGGCGAGCTCAGCAGCTGAGGCGTCTTCAGGAGATCAATGCCCGGCGACGTGGAGAGAAACTGCAGCAGGATCAAGAAAGGCTGGACAGACTGATGGCCGTGCAGGTAAGAATGGTATGACATAGGCGGGGTTATGGTTTCAAGGTCACGGTTCGGTTCTGGGAAGTACACATATCGGTACCTTGACCTCACTATTTGTATTGTATTGTATTGTATTGCTTTACAAGCTGGAGCCTACCCCGCTGTTCTACTGCATCTTTTGTAGACTAGCTTTTTTGTGTATGTGCAGGAGCTGCTAGAGGACGGCCTGTTGGATCAGTTCCACAAGAGTCTAGTAGAGCTCAACATGGACTCGGCTGAGGAGCTCCAGTCATACATCAACAAACTCCAGCAGGCCGTGGAGCAGGGCAGACACAAGCTGCTGCACAGCGACGCCACGGAGGGAAAGACGGAGGTAAGGCGGATGTCAGTTGGAGAAATGGGGAAATGGCTGTCATGTGACGTGTGATGTTCTACCGATTTCCCTGCCAGGTGTCCGAGCTGGAGCAACCTATGGAGGAAGGCGACGGTATGGCAATGATGTATTCGGACTTCCCGGAGGACACCCTTCCGGAAAAACCTCTTAATGTAGTCCAGGTAGGACACAACTTCCCAGATTTATGGTAATGGTTTAATTTGATTTGAACATGCATCAGATTACAATTGAATGCATCACATAATCAGTTCACAGTTCCACATGTCCAAAAGGAGTAGGAAGAAGCAAAGCTTATTAAATCCTACCCCTCCATCTGGTACTTTTACAATCAGTAACTGTTACATTTGTTCACTTCCTGCTTTCCATAATAGTTTACTTTTACAATCAGTAACTGTTTCATTTGTTCACTTCCTGCTTTCCATAATAGTTTACTTTTACAATCAGTAACTGTTTCATTTGTTCACCCTGCTTTCCTGATTTAATTTAATTTAATTTAATTCAATTCAATTCAATTCAATTCAATTCAATGTAATTAACATCAACATTTTTAGGTGATTGGTTATTTTTAGCCTTATGCATTATTTTAGCTGTTTGAAGATGAACTATATCAGCAAGTTGAAGTATTAGTGATTTTAGAAATAAAGAGTTAGTATGTTCTCTGTAGGCGGCATTATGAATTATCCTTACTGACCTTTTTTGCAGTACATTTAGCGAGTGAAGATTGCTTTTATAGTTATTAGCCCATATTTCCACACAATAAGTAAGATATGGTAGATTTTGCAAATTTTGCTTTGTTCAATATTGAAATGTTTCTTGCCACCTTATGTTGTATATTTGTAATATGAGGTTTCCAGCTCATATTTTGATCTATTGTAATCCCCAGAAATGTATTTTCCTTCACGGTTTCAGTGTCGACACAATATTTGTATTTGTTGAATTTAAGGAATAGTAATGATCATTTCTGGAACCCATTCATTGTTGGCTTTCTGTGTTATTTTCCAGCCAGCCTTCAATATGGCAGAATACCACCAACTCTTTGTGGGCACAGAGCGACTACGCTGCCCGGAGATCCTCTTCCAGCCCTCGCTGACCGGAGAGGACCAGATGGGACTGACGGAGACGCTTCAGTATGTGTTGTCCATGTAAGGGCTGTTTACTAACATAAACCCGCCAAAAAGCAGTAGTAGTTTTGCTATGAAATAGAAAGGTTGATAATCCTTCCTGTTGGGGTTTCAGGTACACTAAAGAGCAGCAGGAGGCACTGGTCAGCAACGTGTTCCTGACCGGAGGCAACATGCAGTATCCTGGCATGAAGGAAAGGATGGAGAGAGAACTCCTGGCCATAAGACCCTTTCAGTCGCACTTTAAGGTACAAACTAAACAACTCTAATTCATTTTTGTTTACTTTGTTGAATAATGTTGGAGCAGCGGTGGCTGAAGGTAACTTCCTGATGTTGTTTTTTTTATCACCACAAGATGGCAGTATTTGCTGTTGATGTATCACGAGTGCTCAGCCTTTATCTTCCTCATGTGCTTTAATGTAAAAGTCATTTGCGTTACACAGTTTGCTCCTTGGCATTGGTTCTGTTGATGCTATGTTGTGCAATACACTTGGTAATGGTAATGGTTTTATTTCATTTGAACATGCATCAGATTACAATTGAATGCATCACATAATCAGTTCACAGTTCCACATGTCCAAAAGGAGTAGGAAGAAGCAAAGCTTATTAAATCCTACCCCTCCATCTGGTACTTTTACAATCAGTAACTGTTACATTTGTTCACTTCCTGCTTTCCTAAAATAATTTTGTTTTTTTAGTTATTTATTAATTAATTAAATGTAATTAAATTAAATTTTATTTAATTAAATTTAATTAAAGTTAATTACATTTAATTTGATTTAATTAAATTAGATTTAATTTAATTTAAAAATGTTTAGCACGTACCGAAGTATGAGGTGATATGACCATCCAATGACATAATGTGTACCATAGTAAGTGTCAATATAGTGATATATATAGCACATCATGACTGGTTCAAGACTCTTCATCCTTGTATTTAGCAAACATCAACTGCTTGTATTGTTTCTTGAATTGGCTCATCGTTGTGCATTGTTTGACTTCCTTACTCAATCCATTCCATAGATGATGGAATCTTCTCTTGTAGAGAAGTATTGGATGAGTATTAGTATTATATAGTATATAAGTATATAAATATTATTTTTCACTTTCTCATGTACTCCAAAAGCATCATTAAGGTGAACATATTTCGGTTATTATTCTCCTAGGTGACAATGGCGTCACAGCCGTCCTTGGACGCCTGGTTGGGTGCCAGAGACTGGGCCCTGGAGCACCCCCTTAGCGGTGAAGATGAGGGCTGGATCAGTCGTCAGGACTACGAGGAAAAAGGAGGCGAGTATCTCAGCGAACACTGCGCCTCCAACGTCTTCGTCCCAATGAAGGTCAACAAAAATGGTCCGCCTCGACCGGCCGAAGTTCCCGTCGCCATGGTTACAGCAGCTCTGACAGCCTCTTCGTCTGCAGCTGATGTTGCCATGGTGACATCCTAAACTTACTTGCGATGAGTGTTCGTTGATTTGAGTGCAAGGATTACACCAGGAAGCGTATTTGAGCTAAAATGGACGACCTCGTAGTGAGGCTGTCATGTGATCTCTCCCAGCCAATCAGTACTTTATTTAAAATATTTTTTGTACATTTGTAAATATACTTTTTTTTACCGGTCAAGGGGCCACACAGATAAGTCAATTACATAAGAATAGTGGAGCTATACTGTACTGTATTATTTCACATTTGGACATAAATCTGGAATATATACATTATAGACTATATATTATAGACTATAATGTGAGCTCTGGTGTCATTAAAAAGCTTGAATTGTGTTCAGTGCAGATGAATAAGCTCCTCCAGTGCACGCTATTAAGGTAGCAGACATCTGCAGTCTAATAGTATTAAGATGTATGAAAGTGTGCCACAGCTCAGGCTTCAAACCCTCTGCCAGCTTGTTCTGTTTGTCCTCAAGACACACACACACACACACACACTCACACACACAGTAGGGGCATAGAGAGGCTAATCGTAGCCAAAGCAGTCGTGTGACTGCAGGATGTTTGGCTCAAATGTAACGAGCGATTAAAAGAGGGGAAACAAGGTAATATTCATGAGCGCCTGAGGAAGTAAACATTTCTTTGTCTGCATTCCTGATGACGGGAGAGGAACAGTTCAGGTGCAAAATGGCTGAGGTCAAGTCCCATATTACCGTATTTTCCGGACTATAAGTTGCACGTTTTTTCATAGGTTGGCGGTTCCTGTGACTTATGTGACTTACACTGGACACCTTTTCTGTTTATGTTTATTTTTTGTGTAGCTGAATAACCATTGTGTTAGCATATCTTACACCTATTCAGCCTGTTCTCTATTCTTTTATTATTGTTAGAACTTGCCTTCCAAGAGGACGTAATGTCTGTTTTGGTCAAGTAGTTTGTAAAATAAATTACCCGCAAAAATGCGATTTATACTCCAGTGCGACTTATGTAGGTTTTTCTACCTAATTATGCATTTTTGGCATTGTGCGACTTATACTCCGTAGTCCAGAAAATACTGTATATGACAACCTGTCATTGCCACATCATCACGTGGAGTGGGCATGCCTGGAATTAAAACCGACTGTTTTGGAAAGCCAAGAAAATACAGCTGAATAGGTACAGATTCTGGAAGATCTATAAAGTTTTATGTGTGGGTTATTGTGTGTAGCTGCTCTACAGGAGTCCACAACTCAATACAAAGGCTGAAAATGAGCATCATCGGTATCCGTGCCTCATGTTTTGGAAAGCCAAAAAAAATACAGCTGAATAGGTGCAGATTCTGGAAGATCTATAAAGCTTTATGTGTGGGTTATTGTGTATAGCTGCTCTATAGGAGTCCACAACTCAATACAAAGGCTGAAAATGAGCATCCCTGCCTCATGTTTTGGAAAGCCAAGAAAATACAGCTGAATAGGTGCAGATTCTGCAAGATCTATAAAGTTTTATGTGTAGGTTATTGTGTATAGCTGCTCTACAGGAGTCCACAACTCAATACAAAAGGCTGAAAATGAGCATCATGGATATCCCTGCCTCATGTTTTGTTTGTTTTTGCTGCTCTCAGTCGAACTACTGTTGCACACAAGCCTTCCCATTTCCTCTCGTTGGCTCCCAAAGGGCACAAAAGTGAGTGAAAGATCCTCGACTCTTTGCACCCTCACAAAAAAAAGCCACGGTGACGAGAGAGCAGCTGTAATCAGATGGAAATGATCTGTTTCTCCGCCCCACTCCCTGCCTTGTTCCCTCCTCCTGATGCAGTGCAACAGGTCTTACATGTCAACTAACTACAATTACCTACAGGCTGTCAAACCAACATTTGCTATAATATTTGAGGAAATCTCATTTTGCAATGATATTTCGGACAGCGGTGGAGCATGCCAAGAAGCACCCTGGCGTAAGTAATCATATTTTATATTATTTATACATTTGTCATTTTTGCATTTATGTCGCATTTATTGCTGTATGACTTACACATGCATGCATTTAACCTCATGGAAGTTGATTATAATTGCTGCAATTTTAAAGAACATGGAAACATATGATGTTTAAGCTTTGTGTTTGAATAGTTATCACAAATGACAATATGATATATGATAAAAATAACCGTCTGATATATTTGATATATCATTTGATTATATTTTATGATGACTTTTTCCAACATGCAGGATCTTCATTCCTGTCTTATTGTTATATGTAATTATGACCCGCATAAATAATTTAAATGATACTTTTCTGAGGTTATGGCTTTGATTGATTTTTAATTAGAAGTTAAAAACAAGCAAAAGCCTTCAGCTTCTTAATGATGCCTTTCCAAAATTAACACCAACTAATATGAGTATGATGTTAAAATGCATTAACTCCTCTAATGACGACGATACAAGTTTCCTTATCTCTTCACTTGTCAAAGCAAAGGATGAGTTTGGACAGTTAATCTCATTTGATCTGATTGCTTAAGCACTATGTGTGTGTGTGTGTGTGTGAGGAGGGGGGGGCTTAAATAAGACTTAAAAAAAAGAGGCGCTCAACCAGCTATGTATGACCATTACAAAGAAACTGACAAAAATGATTTAGGAAAGTAAAAAAACTGCAAGTCTGCACCTGCAGGGGAGAGGATTAATTTTTTTTCAAGCTGCTCTGCTGACAGGGAGCTCTTATTTTGTGACTGTTTTTTTTTCTTCCTGTCATTAGAAGCGAACTCTACTTTTTAGGGGGAATTTTGCCTGTCATTCACAATCCTTATTTCTTTCCCTTTTCTGTGCATGATAACGCGAGAAAATTTGTTAATTTCAGCTAGCTTACAATGCTGTCATTGGATACACCTACTTGGGAATGCTAATGGATAGTTTTGTTGTTGTTGTTTTTGGAAGAATTGTATTAAGCAGGGGCGTCACTAGGGTCTGAGGATGGGGTGCGGGGGGGCTTAGCCCACTGGAGATGCACAGGATATGAATGAATGTAGTAGACATTCAAAAAAAACAACAAAAAAAAACAAATAACGAACAAACCGGGATTTGTCAGAGATTTTTTTTGTAAAGAAAAAAAAATCAAATAACAATATAAAAATAAATAATTTTTTTTTGAGAGTCTTAAGAACATTTTAGGGGGGCTGAAGCTCCCCCTAAAAAATTTGATATTTTTTTTTACAAAAAAAAATCTCTGACAAATTTCATATAATAGTGCAAAAGCAGGCTAATACTAGCCTACTACTAGTACTAGCATACTACTATCTGAAGCCCCCCCTAAAATAGGCCTAACAACGCCACTGGTATTAAGTATAGGCTGCACGGTTGACGAGTGGTTAGCGCGCAGGCCTCACAGCTGGGAGACCCGAGTTCAATTCCACCCTCTGTGTGGAGTTTGCATGTTCTCCCCGTGCATGCATGTTTTTTTTTCCAGGTACTCCGGTTTCCTCCCACATTCCAAAAACATGCTAGGTTAATTGGCGACTCCAAATTGTCCATAGGTATGAATGTGAGTGTGAATGGTTGTTTGTCTATATGTGCCCTGTGATTGGCTGGCCACCAGTCCAGGGTGTCTCGCCCGAAGACAGCTGACCCTTGTGAGGATAAGCGCTAGAAAATGAATGTCTTAAGTATTATTAGTATAAAATTGTATGATTATTTTTGTGTCCCCTCAGTTGATCCCCCAGTTCTTCTTCATCTGTTTGGGAATGGGTGGGGCTTCTCTTTACCTGATCCGATTGGCCAAAGGACCTCATGTGACGTAAGTACGCACTCAACATGTCCTAAAACTCTCTTTGGTGAAGAGAGACCTGACTTGTCACTTACTACATATTCCATACTAGTCTACTACTTGACAACAATATTCAATCATGTGTGTTTCCAGCTGGGACAAGACCAATAATCCAGAACCCTGGAATAAACTTGATCCCACATACCAGTATAAGGTGATTTAATACAAATGTATATACACTACACAGTATATACTGTCTGTATATATATACAGCATATACATTAACAACGCTATAAATAATTTAAAACTCCCTTTTCTCTGTCTGTTATTAGTTTGTGGCTATCACTACTGACTACAAGAACCTGAAGAAGGAGGGACCAGAGTTCTGAATTTGGCCACCATCCACCACTACAAGTAACTCACTAACAGTATATATAACATTACGGTCACTGTGTTCATCTCAAGGAATAAAATACAAAAATGAATATGACAAGGTGTTCTTCATTAAGGAGATAAGAAAGAGAAGAGAATCATTCATTCATTCATTTTCTACCGCTTATCCTCACAGGGGTTGCGTGGGTGCTGGAGCCTATCCCAGCTGTCTTCGGGCGAGAGGCTGGGTACACCCTGGACTGGTGGCCAGCCAGCCAATCACAGGGCACATATAGACAAACAACCATTCACACTCACATTCATACCTATGGACAATTTGGAGTCGCTAATTAACCTAGCATGTTTTTGGTATGTGGGAGGAAACCGGAGTACCCGGAGAAAACCCACACATGCACGGAGAGAACATGCAAACTCCACACAGAGATGGCCGAGGGTGGAATCAAACTTGGGTCTCCTAGCTGTGAGGCCTGCATGCTAACCACTCGGCGCCGTGCACTTCTCTTTATTTATTCATTAGTTCATTGATTTTCTACCGCTTATCCTCACAAGGGTCGTGGGGGTGCTGGAGCCTATCCCAGCTGTCTTTGGACTGGTGGCCAGCCAGCCAATCACAGGGCACATATAGACAAACAACCATTCACACTCACATTCATACCTATGGACAATTTGGCGTCGCTAATTAACCTAGCATGTTTTTGGAATGTGGGAGGAAAACCGGAGTACCCGGAGAAAACCCACGCATGCATGGGGAGAACGTGCAAACTCCGCACAGAAAAAGGCTGAAAAAAAAAGAGTGGAATTGAACTCGGGTCTTCTATCTGTAAGGCCTGCATGACAACCACTTTCCACCATGCGGCCCAAGAATAATTCACATTTACAGTATTATTAACAACAGCTAAATGAAAGTTCCTTCTTCATATCCCAAAATGCCGTAACAAAAACGCTCACATGCTCGGAATGTTAGCAGGTTTAAATGTCATCCCTGAGGGACACCCACACGCCGTGTCAAAGCAACAGTCAGGTCGTGAGAACAGGCTCGCAGATGTGACGCGGATGAGGCTAGTATTTGTTTACCGATGCTGCTCGAGCGTCTCTGCGGACGTGCGTCCTTGCGTGTGTTTGTATGCAGAGGATGAGGCTGAAAGCTGCTCCTGACCTTTGACCTGCGCTTCAGCTGGTGAGTCTCTGTGGACGGAACACATTCCTGTGGAAAATTAAAAAAAAAAAAAAGAGATAGACTTAGTTTGGACACAAAGCAGCAAGGAAACAAAGGTCTGGTTGTTTCTTGGCCAAAATGAATATTAGACGCTCCAGTAGGCAACAACAGCAGCATGGCCTTGTGTGCAGTTTTCATAGGAGAAATACAGTAGCTTGAAAATAATATATAATAACACATTCTCAATATTTACATCAGTACATCTGAGTACACATTAAGTACATCTGAGAGTTTAAAATATCCATATCCATATATCGATATATATACCTCCATAAAGAGAAAAGAGAGAAGGCTTTAAGACAGTCAAGTGTAACCTTAAAGTTGACCTATTATGCTTTTTCTATATTTCTGACATATTAATGTATTTACAATATTGTATTGTCGTGTTAAACCATGCCAAAGTTTCAGATAATGAGCTTTCTGCATTTGAAAGTGAGCACTGAAAAAGTTTGGGATTGCTCAAAAAGCTCGGTTTCAGAAGGCGTGGTTAAACTGTTCCTTTGTGATGTCACAGAGGCGCTGACTTTGTTATATGGTTCATAGTTAGGAAGCACTTTAGTTGTGTGACCAATCACAACAGAGTGAAAACTCGCCGGCTCCGGCCTGCTCTAATATTGGCGGAGGCAAAGCACAGCCTAATTACAGTTAATTAACAGTTAATAATTAAAAACAACGATTAATATAAAGTTGATTGTTAAAATCTGGCTGTACGATATATTTTTTTACTGTTCCTTTTTTTCTCATGGAGGATGAGGAAGAGAAAACACAAGTGTACCATCAAAGGTTCCTTCTATTTGGCGATGTAGAGCAGGGATGCTGGTGGAAAACAAGCAAGATGTCTGGATTAGCCTGCTGCTGTGTTTAATGTAACGTGTCCCACAAGGTGGCATCCATGGAGCGACATTCTGTTTGGAAAAAAACACAACTTTTAATAACATCATAACATCATGCAGGCGTACATAAATAAGTGAATTTCTCATCACCGGTTGAGGTCTTAATGTAAGCATCTCCTGCTTATGTTTCCTGCTGTGATTTCCCATTTCTGTTTATTTATTAAACAGGAAATGACTTCAAACAAAACCTGGTCTGCTCAGTGGTCAGTGATTTTCAGCAGGTTCTTGCTCTTTGGTTGCAGCTATCTCATATCTCTTTTATTTTCTCTCCACAGTCCTATGTTGTCGTTGTAATGAGAGGAAATGAGGGGAGGAAATACCAGCAGTGTAAAACGCAGCTTTGTGTTCTTATCTTCAACAAGAGTACTTTTTTTAAACATAAAATAAAGAGTTGTTTTTTTTAAACCATACAATGTTTAGAAAGAAATAATTTTTGAAAAATAAGTTGTGTATATATATATATATAAATTAAGGAAAAACAGGTGTACAATTAGTCCTTAAAACAGAGTTTTAATGATTTAATAAATATTATATTATTATAATATAATATTATTATTATATTATTATAATAAATTTAATTATCATTAAATATTTAATTAATTAATAAACACCAATTAATACATACCAATACAAATTGAGTGGGACTGCGAGTGTTTTTCAACCTTTTTTTGAGCCACTGCACGTTTTTTCCATTGGAAAAACCTTGCTGCACACCACTAAACACCTCACGTGCATCACTAAGTCTATTTGAGGAACGAGGTAATCAGCCACGTGTTGCCACACGGACGAATATTACATTGCTCTGCCAGTCTTTACACCGCTGACACTGGACAATGACATAATATTTGAAGAAAAAAATATTAATAAATGTTATTTTGTTTTAAAAAAATTATATTAGATATTACCTAACGGCACACCTGGCGATTTCTGAGAAATCGCACAGTGGTTGAAAATCGCCGGTGTCGTCAAATTGTCCACAAAATGAGGTCAGGAGGTCCTAGCAATGGTAAGGGCAAACAGCTTCACCTGCTGGCCAAACAATGCAATGTACAATCCTTTGAAATCAAACCCATAAGATGTGATTGCGTCCTTCTAGCAACATCTCTCATTCTAATAGTTGACCCTTACTTAATTCCATTGATAAATTCAAAGTTTGAGTAAACATCATTATTATATTTGGTCATTTGTAAAATTAAACTTAATTAATGAAAATGTAGGCAGATGAGTGGTTAGCACGCAGGCCTCATAACTGAAAGATTCACATGCACATATGCCCATATACATGTTTTCATTACTGTCTCTCCATTCACATATACTAATAATAATAATAATACATTTCATTTGTATAGCACTTTTAAGAGTACTCAAAGACGATTGACAGTAGAGCAAAAGAAATAAAAATAGAGTTGAGTAAAAACAGAGTAAAAGATGCATTAAAATACAATATCCATACATTCATTCAAAGCTAAAACAAGGCTAAAAGTATTATTTACAGTATTTATTTATCCATATACAGATGCATACAATGTATTTCCATTCACACACACATCTAATATAAGCATTCACATACACACATTAATAATAATAACAATAATAATCTTCCTATAGGGCTGCACGGCGGTCGAGTGGTTAGCACGAGTTCAGTTCCACCCTCTGACATAATTTGTGGCGTTTGCATGTTCTCCCCGTGCATGCGTGGGTTTTCTCCGGGTACTCCGGTTTCCTCCCACATTCCAAAAACATGCTAGGTTAATTGGCGACTCCAAATTGTCCATAGGTATGAATGTGAGTGTGAATGGTTGTTTGTCTATATGTGCCCTGTGATTGGCTGGCTGGCCACCAGTTCAGGGTGTAACCCCACCTCTTGCCCCTTGTGACCCTTGTGAGTATAATGAAAATATACCAAATGTTGGCGTATAAATACAGCATGCATGCATAAAACTTGTAAAATGGAGTCCAATTAATGCAGGGGTGCAAGTGTCAGTTTGAGGAACATATGGTGAAATGGAAATGCAAGATTCCCCCCTCCTCCCCTCGCGCTGTCATGGCAGTCAATTTTTGTCACTTGTCTTCCAACCTGCCAAGGATGCCTCAGCCTTTCCACTGGGAATGATGAAACGTCTTCCCGAGTGACGTGAAAAACCAACTAACTCACTAACGAGGCGTACGGTGTACACAGCAGCAACTTTTAAAAGGATTATCCTTAAGATAAACTAAATAATTCATTGTTTTTCCACACTATAATAACAGTTAACTTCTTTCTACACACAAATAAATTAAGAATGTTAAAAAAAATAACATGCAAAGTGAAGTCTTGTGCAAGCAATTAGGTTTTAAATAGACTAGAATAATTGTGTTGTTGTTGTTGTGATTGCCAAAACAAGCTTGTTCCAAAAAACACTTTCATCACTCCGCATTATAATGCTTGGCACTGGAGGGGGGGGGCGCGTTGGAAACAATGTAGTGGGACTAATGGGCCTTTGAAGTTCTAAAAAAAAAAAAAATCAGCTGAATAAAAAAAAGGCAACAAATGTGCTGAGATTATAGGCAAAGTGGTAAATGCTAACGGCTTGTTTGCTCTGTTCAGCTGGTAGTTTTGTCCGCCTTTACACTCAATTATTGTTCCACAAGCCTTTCATCTTTTATTGCGTTTTATGTCTTTTGTAATACGGGAGGCGACCGTCTGGAGATGTTTTCCTCCTTTTGGCGACCTCAGTTGCCTAATCAGTGCTATCACATCCACGGTATGACTGTATCTTGTCAGGAAACGACTCAATCAAAGTCTTGTCTCTTAAACACTGATTAGTTTATTTTGTAATGATATACAGTATATATACATGTATATATACATATAGAGAGAGGACAGTTATTCCTCATACCTCAAAGGGGCCCATGGAAAAAAAATCACCAATCACCAAATGTTGGTTAAAAAGGAGTGTGATGTATGCTAACACGACATGCTAATACTTTGCTAGCTTATTTCATTACCTGCTCATTAATTACCAAGTTCATTCATTCATTACCTAGTGTTGGGCATGTTACTTTAAAAAATTATTCGTTATAGTTACTTCTCAAAACAAGTAACTGAGTTACTCCACTACAAAAGTAACTAGTTACCAGTAAAAGTAACTATTGTCCCCCCTCTACCCCCACAGCAAAGGCGGGTACCATTACAGAGGTTTGTATTTATTGCAATGACAGGTGTTTCTGTGGGTTTGAGTTGCTCACACAAGACGTGGACAAAGTTTTTTTTCGGGACATTAATATATATTTTACCTTTGACATCAACGAGGTTTAAGTAGTATCTGTACTTCCATTTTGTAAACGCTGTCTTCTCACGAGAGTCCTCCTCACTCGCCATGTCAGCTATCGCATTTTGGACTTGCTCTAAACACCCGCCCACTCAAGTTCTCTGATTGGCTGAAAAAGCAATCTTACTAAACTTTATAGCCAATCCTAATTGCTTATGTGCTGTAAACACCCGCCCACTTAAGTTCTCTGATTGGCTGAAGACGCAATCTTACTAAACCTTAGTCAATCCTCACTGTTGCTAATGCGTCAGAAAGAAAAGTAGCTATTGGCCGGATTATGTCAACTGCTAAATTGCATATAGTTTGAATGTGACGTAACAAATGATGTAGGAAAAAAAGCATAACCTTGCAGGAGAGACACAAAAGTGAGTAAAAAACTGAGCTCATTCTTGGTTTGTTTATTTAAAATTGGCCTATATTTTATCTTTACACAGATCGTTCTCCCATAGCGCACGGGCCTCACAGCTAAGAGACCGCGGTTCAATTCCACCCTCGGCCATCTCTGTGTGGAATTTGCATGTTCTCCCTGTGCATGCGTGGGTTTTCTCCGGGTACTCCGGTTTCCTCCCACATTCCAAAAACATGCTAGGTTAATTGGCGACTCCAAATTGTCCATAGGTATTAATGTGAGTGTGAATGGTTGTTTGTCTATATGTGTCCCTGTGATTGGCTGGCCACCAGTCCAGGGTGTACCCCCGCCTCTCGTCCGAAGACAGCTGGGATAGGCTCCAGCACCACCCGCGACCCTTGTGACGATAAGCGGTAGAAAATGAATGAATGCAGGTGGATCACAAGCATGATGCTTGGGTTAGCCTGCTGCTGTGTTTAATGTAATTGTCACTTAATTTCATACTCCTATTCATGACAAAGGAATAGATTACATGTTTCCCGTGAGCTGGTCCACGTCGCGACGGTCATTGTTCAGGTATGAATGTGAGTGTGAATGGTTGTTTGTCTATATGTGCCCAGTGATTGGCTGGCCACCAGTCCAGAGTGTACCCCGCCTCTTGCCCGAAGACAGCTGGGATAGGCTCCAGCACCCCCTGCGACCCTCGTGAGGAAAAGCGGTAGAAAATGAATGAATGAATGGTCTAATTATGGTCCAAAATCAGAGAAGCCAGTTGAGGTCACGAATCCCGACAATGTCTGGCGCCACCAACAGGAAGTAAGAATAAAAGTTGTTTGTTTCAGGTTGCAAGACAAACGGCTTTGTCCGTATGGTCAACGTTTGTGTTTTGTTGATGTCAGATTTCGGTATTGTCATCACAACTATGTTCTTCACAAACAAACACAAAAACGCAGCAAATTGGGGAAGCACATGGCGAAAAAAATCGACTATGCGGTTGTGACCTAGGTTCTAAGGGAAATCCGAATACATTTAAGGCTACGTATAGGATTGTTATGGAATTCTTGAGGTCCACTCTTGTAACACCAAGGTGATTCACTACAAAAAACCCCGATTGGACACCATGCTTCATCTCCAAGATAGCTTCCAGTCAGTCATTGTTTGGATAACAGTCATCCAAAGTGCTGCTGGTTCTGCTCAACCTGAAAATTGCGGTCTGGGCAAACCTTCTGCACCAGTCTGTAGTCTGTCCCGGTGAAGGCGATGAAAATGCATATGACCTTAAACGGTTTGGCACAGATCCACGCTGCCTGCGATTGGGTGTTTTCCGAGTAGCATGTTTGACCCGGGTCGTACATGCAGGGCTTGGTTTTCTTGGACCGATTGGTTCTTTGGTACTCCACACGGCAGTTTAATTCAGTCATGACCATCAAGTCCTGCTGCTGTTTGGGAAAATCTGAAGGAGTCGAACCGGTGGATTGAAACTGGGATGCTAGATCTGTTAATAGGACGGATTGAGTGCTTGGAATTCCAGGATCCAGAACCTCCAAGGCAAGCGCTTTAGATGGCGGCACAATGCTAACGGTGATATTCCCCAAATGCGAGGAGTTGTGACGGAAATAGACGCTGAACGTGCCGTTGATGTGATCCACAATCTTCCCGGTCACTAGTAGGCTAAATTTCAGCGTTTTCACATTGAAGTAAAAGTCGCCCCAACCCAAAATCTTCTTGGACTTGCTAGACACTTTTGGATGAGGCTTTGATTTGGATGGAGGGTTGTATAGATGTTGATCCAGGGAGAAGTTCCGAGGCCACCCGTACGGGCCAAGAGAGCCGTACGCCGGGGTTTTATATTTGGTGGAGATGATCTGTAAGTCCTTGGAGATGTGTTTGACCTTCAAAGACGCTCCAACAGCGTCTACTCTTCCTTCCTCATCTGCTTGCTGTTGTTGGCTTGAGGCTTTGGTTGTTTCTTGGATCTGCGGAGAACCAAACATGAATTAACTCAATGGTTGTTTCATGATGTCGCAACCATAGAGCGGTCCAGAGGTAATCGATTCAAATCATGACACTGTAAAGTCGGTGATTAAATTGACTGTGATCAATAGGTCGTCTCCTTCAGGAGTCTTTGTCAACATGTCAATCAAAATACTCAGGCTGAACATACACTCATGATAAATATTTTAGAATTTTTTGTATTTACTGTTTTTTACAGGGGCGGCACGGCGGTCGAGTGGTTAGCGCGCAGACCTCACAGCTAGGAGACCAGGGTTCAATTCCACCCTCTGTGTGGAGTTTGCATGTTCTCCCCGTCTACTACGGTACTCCAGTTTTCTCCCACATACCAAAAACATGCTAGGTTAATTAGCGACTCCAAATTGTCCATAGGTATGAATGTGAGTGTGAATGGTTGTTTGTCTATATGTGCCCTGTGATTGGCTGGCGACCAGTCCAGGATGTACCCCGCCTCTCGCACAAAGACAGCTGGGATAGTGGTAGAAAATGAATGAATGAATGAATGTTTCTTACAGTGGTATAATACTATAATATTATAATACTATAATAATAATAATAATAATATATAGTACGGTATAATACTACCTGCATACATTCATTCATTCATTTTCTACCGCTTTTTCCTCACAAGGGTCACAGGGGTGCTAGAGCCTATCCCAGCTGTTTTGGGCCGAGAGGCGGGGTATCTGCATACATGTAACCTATTATTATTGCTATTAATATTGGTTCAATTACAAAGATTTTACATGTTCAGCCATACTTTTATATTCCTAGCCCTTTAAAAAGTCAATTTCTGGTGACATTTTCCAATATTAAAGGGCACCTATGATGCTTTTTCCTATTTTCTGACCTATAAATGTAGTTAGAATGTTGTATTCTGGTGTTAAACGATGCCAAAAGTTTCAAATAATGAGGTAGCTGCTGGCAGTGGGCGAAATCGCGTTTATTATTAGCTCCAGTGGTGTGTCGGTCATGAACGAACGGGTTAAAATAGCTTGTTCTTTTCTGTGAACGGAATGAATGAGGTCACCGCGCCTTGAATATCCGTTCAGTTTGTTCAGTCGCAAATGCTTTGTTTTTTTTATTGGCTGGAGAGTCAGTTCACCGTTCCTTTTGCAGGGCGGGAGTATCTGCGTGCTTGCCTGTCTTATCCAATCGTCGCGCTTCGCTCTGTGGGTGGGTGGGGTTAGCTGACTGAAAGACCGAGAGTTTGACACTGTCGGGGACCTCGTTCATTCCGGTCACAAAAAAGAACTAGTTCTTGTAAAAAGAACTAGTTCTTTTGACCTGTTCGTTCATGACAGACACACCACTAGTCATCACGTGTTGTTGCGCTGTTGAGTCGGAACGAATGTGAACATGAGTGAACGAACTGTAATTCTGCTTATACTGTTTTATACTGTTTTGTAATTGAAGATTGTAATAATATATATATCAAAAATAATAATAATAATAAAAATGAGTGAACGAACTGACACAACACGGCTGACCGGGTCTATGCACAGGGGGGAGATCACAGGCTAACGACCAATTCACCGAAATTACCAAAACGAACGGATCTTTTTATTGAATGAACCTGAATGAACGGGTTTGCCCACCACTAATCAACTCTCGTGCTGTTTATTAAGGCCTAAATAGCTAGCTGCACAAACCGGAAGTGCTTCTTGCCCTCGGAAATGTGACCAACCACAGCAGAGTGGGCGTGTCTGGAGGCGGGCCGTAGGTGGACTACATTAAAACAGACCGTTTTCAGCTGAATAGGTGCAGATTCAGGTACTTTTCTATGCTGGCTCTATAGTAGTAGTAGTAGTAGCCGAAAAATTAGCATAATATGCCCCCTTTTAAGAGTATTACGATCTGTTTTGTGTCTCTTTTAATGTTGGAAATGTCATTGCATCATGTTTACAGACAATACCATTATGAATACTAGTATATGTACAGTCACCATACAAAAATAGCAAAGCTGACACCAAATACATTATTCACTTCCACTTGTCAGACTCCAACTCCTCTCATTAAAAACTCCAATTTTAAGTAAAACACGTGGCTGCAGTGTGGGAGACAGCTTCAACTTTTTAATGTGAGGCAAAACTTTTTCCCCCTAAAACTTTGTATTCTTATATTTCTGGGGGGAAGAACAGCTCCCATGCAGGATGTCATTCAGCGACATCCCTTCCAGCCACCTCGACCACGCTGTCACAGTTGTTGTCTTTGTGTCACAGGCACTGCAGCGACAATATACTGTATGCGTGCTGCTCTCGGCTAGCCCAATTAGAGCCTTTCAGTGTGACAGCCATGTCAGTGCCTCTGTGACAGCCTACCAGCACAAGTGATGGTGGAATAAACACCTGAGGAAACCCAAATACCAGAGGGTCTGAGATATGTAATTATTTCCAGAATGATTTGGTCACTGGCTGTGAAAACTGAATATAATTGGCTCCAAATAACTAAATTTCCACAAAGTAGCATTCAATATTAATAAATTGAATATTTTTGTACATATGATTTTCTAAATATGTTTTGAATTATTATCAGAGTCCTGCAGACATGAAATAACACCCCTATAGTCAACTTTATATTCCTATGATTCTTTCTTTACAACACATTGTTAATGCAAAGTGTACAGGATCACTGCAGGGACACAGCTTTAAGGACAGCATGTTTGCGAGCTAACTTGTTAGCTTCCAATTATTTATTCTAACCTTAACAGGGAACTGCACTTTTTTTTTATTTTGTCCATGTTCACAATGCTTATGTGAAACAGGAACACATATTTATTTCCCTTTTCTGTGCATTTTAACAAAAAGTTAATATGAGCTAGCTAACAATGTGTGATACACACTGAAGTGTGATCACAATTGTTTAATTAATGTATTTTATTAACAGTTCGTATTAAACAGTCTTAGTTTGTACATACGGGGTGTAGTAACAAGAGTTAGCCAGCAGGGAGCAGTGTGATAACTCGCCTGGTTTCCAACTCTTTACGTCAGTTTATTCTGCTTGACGAACTTCCTCTTTCTGCTTAGCAAAATGAAGGACAGACGTGACGTTGGCTGTGTCTCATTAATATCTCTGGTTTTCAGGTGGGTGGAACAGTAAATTAAACCAGGTATGAAAATTCACTATTTATATGTTATAAAACGTTTGAATGTACAATAATAATGCTGTTATTAATATACGAGAAAATATATGTGTGAAAAGGGAGCAGCTTAACGTTTGCACGCGCCGACGCCATCTTGTGCCAATTAAGCCATGTTTGAAAAGAGTTGGAGTTATTTTTTCTTTTTATGGAAGTAATAAGTGAAATATATAAGGATTATAAATAACTTGGTTAAAAAGAAAGTAAGAACACGTTTTGAAGAGTAAGCTATTTAAGGGAAAGAGAAAATTAAGATGAAGCACTGAAGAACCAATTGTGAATGGTAGAAGCTAGGCTATGCAAGGTAACATAATACAATGTTGTCATTGTTTATTGAATATTCCATTTGTTGTACATTCTGATTTGTTAATTTTTGACTAATAATGGGCCATTGTCAACCATGACACAGTGCTCATTTATTAATCACATGTTGAAAAAACGCAATAGAGTGAAGGAGCTGATGAATTATCTATTTCCATTTAATGGTTGGTTGCAAAAAAAATTTTGTCCGATTTTTTTCAGTCT
The DNA here is from genome assembly GCF_030265055.1 of Doryrhamphus excisus. Lineage (NCBI taxonomy): Eukaryota > Metazoa > Chordata > Actinopteri > Syngnathiformes > Syngnathidae > Doryrhamphus > Doryrhamphus excisus. Next base: position 13,170,854 of record NC_080475.1, on the reverse strand, counting down.
CACATTTCTTCTTTCTGCTTTTTGAAACTCTACCTCATTAACATCCAACAGTGCAAAATGTAAATTCTTATAATTTTTCAACAGGCCTTTTGATCACTACTGTATATCCACTTCTGTTTGTACATTTGAATTTTGTATAATTGCTCTAATCAATGTTAATACAGGTTGCTCATTAAGATAAGACAATAATTCACTATTCTTCAAAATGTTCTTATCAAGAAATATTCCTATACCTGGGACCCCATCATTGAATATCTAAAAATGCCAAAATGATTGTAATGAACTGAAACACACTGAACTAAAACACCATCAAAATGGTGATATATAATAACTAAATAAACACGTTCTCACATGTGTTCCTCCAGAACAAAAGGCAGTAATATCATCCGTAAATAATACCGACTTAATTCTTTTGTGACTTTGCAGATGTCATTGATGTACAAGTGAACCGCTTTGGCCCCAGTGTTGACCCCTGGGGTACGCCACACATAATATTTAAACATGCAGATGTGTGTTCTCCTAGCTTTACATATTGCTTCCTGTCAGGTAAGTAGCTTTTGACCCAGTTCGAAACTAATCCTCTGATTCCGTATATTTCTAATTTTATTATTAGGATGTCATGGTTGATTGTATCGAAGGCTTTTGTCAGATTCATGAATATTGCGGCTGCAGACTTCTATGATCTGTAGCATTGGTGATTTCCTCCGTAATTTTAATAAGCAGCATAATATACAAGCAATTCTGTAGATCTACGTTTATGCTAAATAGTTAAAATGTTTATGGAGAAAGCATTTCAGAGAGTATATTTTGTCAATGTAAGTGTGTTATTGGTTTTGTCCAAATATGCCACTGGGCTCAAGCTCAAATCCGAAAAGTCCAATGAATCACAACAACATTGCCTTCATCATCAGGAGTAACAATCCGACGTTGTGTACTCACCGCAGAGGAAAAAAGCCACAAGCAGGTGACGGTCAGCTTCCAACACAAAGGCTTCATCTTGGACCGGCAAACATCCGTTCAGTGGACTCAAGGAGGATGCTTTCACTGAGAGCCTCCAGAAGAAGTACAGGACATTCTGCAATGAGACCCCCCCCCCCCCCCCCCTACTTCTACTTCTCCCTCAACGAGCACACATACAGTCCACACACATCTCTGGTGTGCTCAGTCTGACAGCAACCCACTGTCATTGAAAACATTTAAAACCACCATGAGCCTGCTAAAGTGGATTCATCCAAATAAGAGGATTTGTACAAATGATACTGACAAGTCAGCTAATATTCTGACAAATCCTAAACATCCATATTCGTGGAAAGTCATTACATTAGCAACAACCAGACAAGGTTTTTTAAAAAGCTGGACATATAACTATAATGTTAAAAAAATTTAATTGAACTTTTCTTTCAATTAATGTTAAAATCTCATCTTGTCTCAGACCCAATCTGATGTGATCAGATGTGACATAACTGGAGCCTATCCCAGCTGTCTTCGGGCGAGAGGCGGGGTACACCCTGGACCGGTCGCCAGCCAATCACAGGGCACATATAGACAAACAACCATTCACACTCACATTCATACCTATGGACAATTTGGAGTCGCCAATTAACCTAGCATGTTTTTGGAATGTGGGAGGAAACCGGAGTACCCGGAGAAAACCCACGCAAAACATGCAAACTCCACACAGAGGGTGGGATTGAACTCGGGCCTCGTAGCTGTGTGGTCTGCGGCCTAACCACTCAACCGCCGTGCAGCCGGGAGAAACTATATATAATAGTATAACAATATACTGTAATGTATAAAAAAGGTATACCAAATGTATAAACATGTACCAATATGAGTTTTAAATAATTAGTTTTCTGATTTTTTAAACCTTATTAATAAGTATACAAAACAGTAGCAGAAGCCAAAAAGCTAAAAAAAAAAATTCTAATAACATGACACATCACACCCACTCTGCTGTGGTTGGTCACACTTCCGAGGGCATAAGAAACACTTTTTGTTACTTGAGTAGACTATAAGCTGGATACAGTGTTCCACGTCTTTCAGAAAAATTTAAATTTATGAATGAAAAATTTGGCCAAAAAATAATTAACAGATTTTTAATTTTAGAATGCTCTGTTATTCATTCTTAGAACACATTTTCACATAGCAAAACAAAATCATCATCAAAGTCCATTATCAATAATGAATCTGTGTTTTTTTGGAGAGTGGGCAGTACCAAAAAAAGATGTAAACCAGTCTCTGGGTGGTCTCCACAAAAAGATCAGTCCATATTAATAGTTCTCATAAATTTGATCATGTAGTGATTAGAAGGGTAATATTTGTCAATAATTCTGAAGGATACTTTCTTAATCTTGTTAGTCATTAAGAATTTACGTCATTAAGTAGTGCGGCATCATCCACAACTTGTTCCAGTCAATGTCATACACTCGTTGCATCTGAGCAAGGCATTAACAGTGGCCCTGCTGTGACGTCAACTTCCTGTTTCCTCTGGTGGCCAGGGGCAGCATTACAGCGTCAGCCTCCATTTTCTTCAACCATTCAGAGAAGGAGTCATTAGTTTTAGCTTGAGCTCACAAACACAATTGAAATAGTGTAGAAAGAGGTGCAGAATCTGGAAGATCTAGAAATATTTGTAGATCTACTATAGCTGTCCACAACTCGATACAAAGCGACAAAAATTAGCATAATAGCTCCCCTTTAAGAATTGCTGGATTATTACCTAGTGTGCGCAATGCTTTGTGGGTAATGCAGTGTGAAGCAAGTGGAGTAGTTCATGTTTCCAGTAAAATGTGGGCTTCTCACATAACATGAAGGAGTTCACATTCAAGTTCTTTATTTACAAACACGTTGTGCTTGTGAATGAAAGCATTTTACATTGTGATTCTGTCCTAGTCCAGCAGGTAGCAGTGGTGCTACTTTTACAGACGCCAACAAACACCACCATATGAAATAATTGTCAACATTCGGACTTTTTATAGTCGAAAACTTACCCTGCGTTTTGTTAATAGCAAACACCATTAGTGACAACAAAAGCTATGGTATACATGGTATGTCAGTATACATTTTTCCACATATTAGAAGGCTTTTTGGTGGAGTTGTAGAAATGATAAAAGTAATACTTTACCACATCAAGTCAGACAGTATGATATCTTTTGACCTATACTATTGAAGTGTTTTTTTATTATTATTTTTTAGGTCACAGTGATCTCTTGTAGCAGATTAAAGGGGAAGTACCCCAGCTTGCGTCCAGTGCTGACCTTCAAGTAACCACCTTTCTCATCCCCTTTCTTCACCACAATCTGAAAGGCAGGAAGACAACATCACACAGCCTGATAGTAAGAAACAGTGCAGAAGTCGTTATTTTGCTCACACTTACATACTTTAGCAACATAAAACTAATATAACATGATAATGCATGCTTATTTTACCTGATCTTTTTTCAGTGTGATTTGTCCCATTTCTCTGTTCCCGACAAAAGAGCGCGTCACCTTGTAAACCCTCTCAGAGGCACGCACTTTAATGAGGTAGTTGGTGGGGAAATAGCCACTCTTCTCCCCCATTTTACCCTGGAAACATAGCGGGCAACTTATTTTTAATGAATTTTATTTACTGCTGTATATCTATAAAGACCTCACCCTCCACCACTCTTCATTGGAGTCATCCAGCACTGTGATGCGATCACCAGGGCTAACACAACAGAAAAACATCAGTAGCTCCTACACATTACTTACTGTGTTATTATATTAAATTGATTAGCCTAGCATGACATTAAAAAAATGTGTATTATACTTACTGAAAGTCAAGATCATCCTTTTCTATGGCTTTGAAGCGGTAGAGGGCCAGGTAGTAGTGTGACTGGGAGAAGGTTCCTTTGGTCTGTTGTCAAAACGGTACAGATGCAGTTTTATCCATGCAAATATCGAAACAGTACCACACTCTACTGCACTACACAACACAGAAAGGCCAAGGGGCAGGACCACATTTCTTCATGGTCTCCATTATTCACTTAGTTATTCATAAGGAAGCGTATCAAAGTTTTTTAACACAACAGACATGAGTTTATTACACTAGACATGGATACTTATCCTCACAGGAGGTGCTGGAGCCTATCCCAGCTGTCTTCTGGTGAGAGGCGGGGTACACCCTGGACCGGTCGCCAGCCAATCACAGGGCACATATAGACAAACAACCATTCACACTCACATTCATACCTATGGACAATTTGGAGTCGCCAATTAATCTAGCATGTTTTTGGAATGTGGGAGGAAACCGGAGTAAATGCAAACTCCACACAGATGGCCAAGACTGGACTTGAACTCTGGTCTCCTAGCTGTGAGGCCTGCGCTCTAACCCCTTCTGCGCCGTGCAGCCCTACATTTAATGTATGTTAAAAATTCAACATGTTTTTTGCTTACTTTTTCATCTGCTTTTTCTCCTCCTTTTTCCTTCTTTTCTTCAGGCTTCCCTGTGTGTCACAGTAAGAGTCAGTCATCAATATTTCCATGAAGGTACAGTATGTGAATACTGCAAAATTCTATGCTGGACTTATGTAAGTAATTAAAATACCTTCTCCTCCATCCTCATTCTCTTTAGGCTGTTGATTTTCATCTTCCTCCTCCTCCATCATCATGAGCATCTTGAGAAAAAAAATACTTTTGATTGTACTACCGCTTATTGTACATGTTATTAATTTGAGCATCTCCCTCGCTTACATTTTTTTTGTCATTTTCATTCTTTTTGCGCTCCTTGTTGGCCATGATGACGCCCACTCTCAGTGTGTCAAAGACAGGGTCGTTCCTGTTGGGATTGTCTGCTCAGAAGAGATGATAGGGATATTATTGTTATTACTACGCTCCATAGGCACAATGTGTTTTATGTTTGGTTGAATGTTGGGTGGACCCACTTGGATCTGGTTGGTCACTGCCATACAGAGGAGAGCTGTAGGCCCGTCTGAAGCCGGGGGGCTAAAAAGAGCAACAGCAACAAAAGGTATTGGTTGCATTTATGTAATAATGATATTTGCATGTTGAGTGGTACTTGTAGTGGAACTTCTAAATATTGCTGTAAAATTTAAGAATGAACCAGAAAAAAATACACTGGGTCCCCATTTATCACCACGTGTTTTTGCTTTTTCTTTGGCTTTTTTTGTGTATTTCTCCAGATTTTCTCCCAGTCTGTGTTTGCCAGTGCCCTGTACTTTGCTATGGTTTGTTGGTCGTGAAGCACCAGCAAAAACAACATAAACCAGATGGACAAACTGATCTGGAAAGGCGAACAAGAATTCTCTAACAGACTCCTGCAGTTCCGTTCACACAGTAAATGCTCCATGACGACAACCACAGAAAAGGAAATTGAACTTATTGTGGGGTAAGAAAACCAATAGAAAAATCCATACAGCTGTTCCACTGTGTATTGTTTTTTTTGCTCAGTCATTGATATTGTTATTATCAAGTAGCTTGACATGAGACAAAAGACACTTACTATTTTACCAAAGCATTTCTGGAACTCAACATAGGACTGACATGAATGGTGGATGTTGGTCTTGCAGTTTTTACACCTCAGAGCAAACTTGTTGTTCACTAAAGATAGAATCAAAAAACAATGATTGACACAAAGATTGCGCAATGTGAACACAACATTTCCCGAGATACATACAAACGATCATGCGAGCGCAGACGTCACAGAACTTGGGTTTCTTGCAGTAGTGGTCCTTGAACTTGTGAGGTTTGTCATTGACACGGACCACAGGTGGGGGAGGTTCCGGTTCCTTTTCCTCCACCTCCACTTCTTCTTCATATATGAAGTAGACCTGCACATATATATACACTGTAGAGCAGGGGTCTCAAACTCAATTTACCTGGGGGAGACTGGGCCGCATCAGGTTTTCCAAAAAAAAAACCGCATTTATTAAAAACAAAAAAATTTTAAAAACTTCGCTTTGGTTCCAATTTTCTACAAGAAAAGCTCTGATAAAACATTCCACTGTTCTCAAATATCTTACTTTTTATTTTTCTACACAAAATTAGATGAAAAATAAATAAACAAATCAAGAATCAATGAGGTAAAAAATACATAAAAATAATAATGATAATAAAACGTCAAGTAATAAAAACTTAAGAAACCACATATAGTTGGTGGGTAGACAAATTATTTTTTTCAGATTAAAATGAACAAAGCATTATTAGAGCCCTGTAGACATGACAAAACACGACTATAGTCACATTTATACTCTTTTTATTTACAACATATTGCGCAACTGCAGGGTCTTGAGACACATGCTAACTCGCAAACTAGAGAGCTAGCGACCTAAACGGTAGCCTTCAAGTTATTTCCTTTAAACTTAAATAGCCAAAAACTTACCACTTCCACACGGATAGGGAGGATAACTATTAACAGTTATTTAACCTTTAACATGAACATTAATTAAACGTAATATTTTTTTCTGGGTACATGATACCATACAGCATCCATATCAAACTTGCGTGGGCCGCACTATCATTAAACTTTCATTTCAAGGCGGGGGCCTCAAACTAGTGTCCTGCGGGCCACATTTGGCCCACGGGCTCACGTGGCCGCGAGACCGCTGCTGTAGAGTGTCTGGCTTGGGATCACGAATTTGGTCATCTTGCATGTGAAACATTCCCCTTGGATAATGCTCATTTTAAATGGAGACTGGGCTACAAAACCAAATAACCTCCAGGCTCTCTGATTAGTGCCGGGTCAAAAAGCATTGGCATCACCAGCCATGGCTCGAGATAAAGCCCGCTGAGATCAAGATCTAGTTTACTAGTTTTGACATGCATTACTTTTTTTCTATTTGAATTGAACCCCATTTTAATTCCCACTTGGAACAAAAGAAACATGTTGTAGGTTGTATTTATTATCTAAATCGACATCATCACCGCTGCGTTCCTGTTCCTGTTCCTGCTGGTGGCTATTTAATACAACAAGGTTAGCTTGACACAGCCGCTGTCACTCACCGTATCGCCGTCCTCCCTCACCACATTGTCAGGGGCCGGAGGGTTGTCATGGATGTCCACAGAATTTTTGTCATCCTCCCTGATAGATAAGATAAAAATATGCCACACAAAAATTGAGCTTTTGAGTTTTACAAGATATACCGAAATAGAAAAAATAGCATCAAATTGCATTCTCATTTCAATATACATTTTTAATGTAACTATTTTTCACAGAATGGCCATGACACAGGGTTTTATTTTTACCACCTCACAAATGGAAGCTGGATGACTTCTCATATAAATAGAAAGATACAATTAGTAATGTTTTGACAAATAATTGGAGAACACTGAATTATTCTCATTGCATGAAAAAACAAAAAAAATTGAATAAATCTTGCAAGTATACTCACTGGTCCATGGTTGTGTTGTCACTGTCACGACTGTTCCACCTATAATAATATAAAGTACATATACAGTATTCACAGTGATCATATATTGTTTTTGTGTTACTTGTACTTAATTTAATATATTATTACTACATATATTTTATTTTTTTAGCGTCAGGATTTTATATATAACATACTGTATAGTTTTATTTTTTATCATTGAAATGTATCAGGATTTTATATATAACATACTGTATAGTATAAAAATATACTGAGCACAAAATGCATTTTTTCAATGAAACTTTTTATTATTCACCATAAGAAAGACACTGGGCAAAAATTGCATACATGGCAGAGTTCCAAGATGAAAACCACTGCTGAACAAAAAGATCATTAAGGCTCATCTCATTTAAGAAAAACATTATTCCACCAGTAAAATATGGTGGTGGTAGTGTGATGGTCTGGGGCTGTCTACCTGAGCTGAGTCCTATTGAGATGCTATGGCTGGAAAACCCTCGCAGTGTAGCTGAATTACAACAATTGTGCATAAATGAGTGGGGTAGAATTCCTCCACAGTAAACATTTGATTGCAAATGTTGACCTTTTCACACAGGACCATGTCGGATTGGCGTTTTTTCTTTCCTTAATAATAATACGTTTCATTCAAAAACTGCATTTTGTGTTCAGTTGTGTTGTCATTGAGTAGTTGTTCAATGATCTGAATGGTCTTTTTTTTTGTTTTTTTTTTAAATATTATCCAAGGAGAGGTTGCACTGACCCACAGACACGGACACGCTGCACTTGTGCACTTGACCCAAACTATTCTAAGTAAGTGAAATTGAATCTCATCACAGCCCTAACAATGTGTGCTGCACTATCAAATGACAAAATCCAACTTTTTCCCTGTTGTCTTTTTATGCAGTTTTCCAGTGTTTATCATTATCCAATCAGTGTTTAATACAGCAACATACTGGAACATAGCACACTATTTTAATGGAACGCTACATGCTAAACTGGCAATAGTACAGTATCTTATTACACATGTAAAAAGAGATCAAAAATGCGTACCTCTTTTATGTGAAAAGCGGGTGCTAGATCAGTCCTTCAGGAGAGGGGGTGGGGGTCTAAGTCCGTCAACCCAGTTGACCCACCTCAGGACACTTTGTCAGCGTTAACGCTCTCTATTCTTGTCCCTTTAGGAGATTTTCCACCCTGATTTCCAGGTCCAAGTGTGAGTAAGGTTGCCTGTATATTGGCAGACGATGTACGATGGTGTTTGAATGAGTGTTTACGTGAATGCCAAACTGAGCGCTCATGTGTCAAACTTGACTGTTGGGGACAGCTGGGGACCTCAGATGGTGGACCCACCGAAGATGAGGAGAAATTAGACACCTTCTCTTGCCCTCTGTCTGCTTAAAATGCCCCTCTTTGGATCCCCACAGCAGGGAATTAAGATTTACTGTTAAAATGTTTGCCTGTACGGTTTTATAGCAGACACAGTTTGACCCTGGAACAGGCGATTTCCCATTATATTGTTTCCTAGGGCAAATATGGTTTCAAAATGAATAATTATTAAAATATATAAATATTTAGCTTGAGGCATAGTTAAGAGATTTTTCTAGGGGCCACATTGCAGACATTCCAAAAAGGTAAAAAAATAACTATCTATTGTAGATAGATATAGTAGACACACAAAGCATATTATTATTATCAGTTATGCTGTTTTGCTAGTTTTATTATTTTTTGTGTTATTTTCTTGTTTAATTGTATCTGTCGAAGGTGCCGGCGGGACAGTAAAAATAGAGGTGTGGGCCACACATTGAAAATCATTGGTGTTTTTAGAAAATCAGCTTCAAAAATATTAGTCGCTCAAAAGTTTTTAGCTGAATTCGTGGGTTTGTGTGAATTCATCCATTTTTTTTATAATTAATTTAATTTGTGCAGTGATATGTAAGTAAATACCCACAAATGACGAAGAACGATTATGTAACTACATGACCGTGTATATTTAACACGTATTATATATTTATAAACAAAAGCTCATCATCTTATAAATTAAAATACATAAAAATACATTAAGTGTACAATATTTCAGGTTAGTTACGTATTCATAATGACGTTTTCTTGAAGTTTTATGTACGTTCTAATAGAAGGCTACAAATCTCCCGTTGCATGCTGGGTAAAACGTTTCCCCGGAGCTGCACAGTGCGCATGCGTGACAGAAAACTCCATTATTATTTTTTAAAGATGGGAATCTTAAAATAAAAAAGGCAACTGTGCAATTTGGGATTACATGACTCGTACTAGTTTTTTGGAATACATTATTGGAACGCAAGACGGCCGCAGAGGACCGGTGTTCGACGTGGCTAAGTGGAAAGCGGCAGCGGGACATCCTCCACTCCTGTCGGGACACTTCCAAACAAATCAAGTAAATTCACTGAGCTAGCGCTGCTATGTTAGCCGCTACGCTCTGTTAGCATTTTAGCCCCTTAACCCTCGAAAGGGCGCCGTCAAATTGGAAGCCTTATTGCCCCCCTTTGTTTGTACATTCAACTTGCACACGTTGTTCACACGTTGGCCGTTCGCCGCATTAATACGCCACCAATTCCGCTGGAGAGTGCTTCTTTATGTTTGTGTGAGCCGTCAAAAAGCATCCATTTGCTAGCTCAAGCTAACGTGATTCTCCCGCGGAGCCAAGCGAAAGGCGAAGACTTCAAAAACTTCGCCAGCACAAGACGCGTCTGAAGCCGCGAAAGGTGAATACATTCATCCGGGCGGAGCCCTGGAACCTTTTATTTCCTTACACTTGACTTTGTTTGTGGTGTTTAGTTGTGTGTTGAAACGGTTGCACATTGTGGTGGCTAATGTGCAAGACTTGTGCAAGAGGATTGTTTTTGTACGCCTGACAGCTGTCACGACAACAGTGCAAACTGGACGCGTATGCTAGCTTAGCTGTTAGCCTAGCATTTTAGCTTATCGAGTTTTTATTATTTTCTACCATGACTGTGCACTTTTGGTGATGTATTACTTAAGGATTATCTTATTCGATTCAGCTAGCTTTGTTAAAGCGTGGATATTTTGTGGTAAATCTATTTTATTATGCAGCTGGACACCCATTACAGCAGGGGCCTATCTACATAACACACCCTCCCACCTTCCAAGTAGCCTCTGGTAAACTTGTAATGTTTCATCTTCGTGTGCGTGTGTGAGTGTGTATGTCATGAGGTGTTTTTTCAAGTGGCTTTGCATCATAGCATGTGGCGAGGATTTTTATATTTTACCCCCCATATTAGCACATTCCTACTTCCCACGTTACATAATCCACCTCCACGTTTCTTTGGCAGGCTCACCATCTTCATTTCAGCTCAGCTTCTCTGATGTGAACCGAAGACAACACATCTGCAGGATTGCCTGGGGGGCACTTTTGGACACTAAGTTTTAAGTGGCGCGCTTCTAACCAACCACCAGCATGTTCACCCGGCAGTTGATACCCTAGCCAAACCTGAACCTGGCTTCTCAAAGATGACAAGGTACACTTTGGACACCATTTGTCTACTGTTTGCTCTGCCAGTATGATTTCTTTGGTGAAGTATTATTGCAGACCAGAACCAAACAGGGGGGCCAAGACTGCATGAAACAGGTCTTGGTCCGCCTACCAGTGGATTCTAGCCCTGAGTGATGTAAGTGTAAATGCCGACTGCTCCAACAAACCTAAACGTTCCATACGATATTCTCAAATGTGACCGTAACCAGGCGATGCATAGCAACGCCCAACAGAAAGCTGAGTGAAAACGATCCAAAAATAGCATTTAAAGGGTCCCTGACATGATTCATCAACTTTGCTTGGATATAATATATATTTTTTGTGATTCCGTTTGTTGTTATTATATTTTATAATTGTTTGCAGCCAGCCATGATGAACTATCTCGCAGCTCAGCCTCATTTCCATAAGTGACATAATCGGGGTAACACCTCTCAACAAAAGCAGAGTAAACAAACGCTTCTCGAGGTAGATCGTCGACTTAATTCTGTATATTTTTCATCAAAATAGTAGTCATGCCAAAATGTTGTGTTGCTGCTGGATGTTCATCATGTCCGAGTGATACTGTTAAGTTTTTCTTTTCCATAAGAGGAAGGTTTAAGATAGCAGTAAATGAAGCAAGTGCAGAGAACAAGGGACAGATGGATGCCCACCTCAAGTTCTGTTTTTTGCAGTGATCATTCTACTGAATATTGATGTCATTTTTTTGTTGGCGTTACCAAATTTATGCACCTGCCTACTTTTGTTTAAATAATTATTGCTCACTTTCTGTAAATCCTATAAACTTAATTTCACTTCTCACTTTTGTGGTCTGCTATATGATATATATATATATATAACTGCCATAGCTGATCCCAACAAGTACTGATTTATAAAGGAAAATCTTGAATATTATCAGGGGTGCCCAAACCTTTTCATACCACTGTATCTTATATATCAACAATGTACAGGGACCCTTTAAAAGTAAAGTAGTTAAATATAACTGGCTTTTTAAGCGAAGATGTTGTGTTAATCTTTTTTTTTTTGGAGTTGATGGCCGCCTTCTGCAGCACATCTCTGGAAAACGATTAACTTATTCTAGTTTATGTCCTCTTTGTTACATCCCAGCTAGTAACCAAAAAAATCTGTTTAGAAAAAATGCTAAAAAAATGTTTCTGGTGCATGAGGTCATTGTACGCCATTTCCACCATCCAATCAAAACACAACATAATGCAAAATGCTTAACTACAAGTCTGATTACTGTTACTTTAAGACGTTACTTTGTTTGAGCAGTCCACACATGTTGGCAGCTTGGTTGAGGCCATTATAATATATATATATATATATATATATATATATATGTGTGTGTGTGAATATGAATAGAGGTAAGCTACATGGATTCATAAAAGGATTCATTTTTAAATTATACTCTTGTCATACATTCCAAGCTACTGGAAGGCTGCAGCGACAAAATGATGGGAGGCAGTGACACAGGCAGTGGGGACAAGGAAGGGGCGGTCACCACTGCGATCCACATCCCCATTGGCTGGCAGAGGAGAGCGGATGGCGGCCAGGTGGTCTATGTCAGGTGAGTTGTTCTGTTCCAAAATGTTAACTGCTGAATCTATTCCACATGAGAACATAATAAATTGAGCTTTTTTTTGATTTTGTTCAGTCCCAGTGGCACTTCCCTGTCCTCCCTGGATGAGGTGAAGACCTATCTGTTGACTGATGGAACCTGTAAATGTGGTCTAGAGTGTCCACTTGTCATCCACAAGGTAAATCTGTTTTGCTAGCTTGTGGTAAGACAATTGTGTTTGGTGAGAATGGACAAAAACATGGAGAAAATGCACATATAGTGGAACCTCAATTAGCATCCGCCGTAGTTAGCATATTTGCAAAAATGCACAAAATCATTTTTTCAGGTTAGCGTCATCTTGTGTTATTACTCCACTTTGTGAGTCCAACCGTGTTGTTAATGTGTTCTTATCACACAACACAATGACAACCAAAACCAGAAGCCCGTCTATGAAGTTATTAGTGTCTGTTAAAGGGGACATATTATGTTTTTTATAAATGTATTTAGAATGTTGTATTCTTGTGTTAAACGATGCTAAATTTTCAGATAATGATATTTGCCCATTTGGAAGTTTGGGATGGCTTAAAATGCCCCTTTATGATGTCACAGAGGGGCGGACTTTCTTATATGGGCATGTCTGTAAGCCAGATAAGCGGTTATCGTACATCCTTACTATTTTGTAATCCCCCCAAATAATATATTGCAATGATCTGAAAAGCATCTAGTTGGTGATGACGAGTGGTCTCTTCTGTCTTCCATCAGGTTTTCAACTTCTCCGTGGGAGTGAGGGTTGAGCAGCACAAGCAGCCTTTAGGCAGAGCAGAGCAGGACATGACCAAATTGTGCAACCATCGCAGGAAAGTGGTGGCAATGGCCGCCCTGTGTCGCAGTATGCAGGCGTCACAGCTGCCCTTTACCCACCTTCAACAGCCAGGTGAGGCCATGATCACCACAGTGCAAATACAGTTAATTTGCACTGTTTATACATGAACATACAAATACATAGATACATGAATAGGAATGATTCAAAGGGTATTTTTCTCAAGCTGATATTTAGGTGGAGCTACTCATGACTGAGTCCTACTGAGAATTTAAATAAATACACATTCTCCACACAAGGAACACACTTCTGTGTCCATCCTTCAAAATAAGAGCGCAGTTTGCTCCATGTCTGTGTAAACAAAACTCAAGTGTCTTAAATATATTCCATATGCAGTTGGAATTGCATGGGTGACTACATCTTCATTAATCACAAGCAAAGGCATTAGTTTGTCAAATGTAGTAGCAATGTAGTAATAGTAGTAGTAATGTACAATAGTAGTAATGTGTGCAGAGGCTGACATCCCATTAGAAAATGTAACCACTTTGTTAGCAATAAATAATTTCATTCATTCATTTTCTACCGCTTCTTCTCACGAGGGTCGCAGGGGTGCTGGAGCCTTTCCCTGCTATCTTCGGGCGAGAGGAGGGGGGTACACCCTGGACTGGTGGCCAGCCAATCACAGGGCACATATAGACAAACAACCATTCACACTCACATTCATACCTATGGACAATTTGGAGTCGCCAATTAACCTAGCATGTTTTTGGAATGTGGGAGAAAACCCACGCATGCACGGGTAGTACATGCAACCTCCACACAGAGATGGCCGAGGGTGGAATTGTACCCTGGTGTCCGAGCTGTGAGGTCTGCACGCTAACCACTCGACCGCTGTGCAGCCCCAATAAATAATTTGAGACAAATAATTTTTATACAAGACTGAATTAAAATGTTATATTGTCATATCGTGATATATGCTAAGGTCCATAGCGCCCAATCCTATTTTATATTATTTGTTTTACTAAAATCATGGTATATAATGTATACAATGATTTTACTGATCCGGCTCACTTGGAAGTAGATTTTCCTCCATGCGGCCCCTGAGCTAAAATGAGTTTGACACCACGACCCTTCATCATCATAAAGTGGATTTTATGATGATTATTTTAACGTGTCGTTCATTCATTTTTTTTTCCAGAGGTTAGCAGTGGAATGGACAGTTGGAATCCAAAGAGGGCTCTTGGTGAGCGTGACGAAGAGGACCGGGGCGTTGACCATCCCAAACTCCGTCCAGCTCCTGCTCGACCGCAGACTGGCGCACACCCGAACCCCTGCGCCAGCCCTACTTCCTCCCACCAGTTTATTTATCCTTACAATGGTTCCTCACCAGGTCCCCACACAGGCACAAACTCCCCGCATTCCCTGGATGCTTTGCGAAGGATTCAGCATCATCCCCTTCCTCTATCCATGCCCGCTGCCTCTTCCACCCACCCCTCATTTGCCGCTGCCCAAAGGTCACCACGCACTCCCACCCCTCAAGGTCAAAGAACGCCCAAAACCCCCGAAACCCCTGCTTCCCCTCGGCTAAGGCCTCTATCGTCACCTCCTTCATCATCACCTAATAGCTTTGTAGTAGGAGGAAGAGTAGCACAGAGTCAAGGTCAACATGGGGTCACAAGTGGAGGCTCTCCTCTCTCCCCATCTCCCATACTCTCTCCCTCTGTCCAGAACATGAATTGTGTGTCTCCACATCAGCGGTCCCGCCATCCTTCGGCCTCTCCTTCTCCTCTCTCTGAGCAGGGTGTAGGTTGTGGTGCAGCAGCAGAAGGACCGACGGGGAGTAATTTACCACAAAGGAAGAAGTCTTGCTCCTCCTCTCCTCACTCCCCTCTCCCTTGCCGGTCCCCGAATCCCAACCCTAACCTCTCCAAGTTCAAGCTGGAGGACATCTTGGAACATTTTAAGAACTCTGGCAGCAATAGCACTAATAACCACCACCTCTCTCCGAGCCCCAACTTACTGACCAACCGAAGCAGTAGCAGCCCTCATGCCCCCTCTCTGAAACCCTCAAAGGGCACAGCGAGTCCCAGCACAGGACCACTAGGTTTTGCCTTGAACGCTGCGGGGCTGCCCGTCGGGCCGTTTGTGAACCACCACAGCCACCAGGGCAAGCTTCTGCCGCCGACAACTTCCTTTCCTGCAAGTAGTCTCCTCTCGGCAGCTGCGAAGGCTCAGCTCACAAGCCAGGTGACCCTGAGCCAAGGTCAAATGAGCTCACCCCCGCCCTCCCTGGAATTCTTGACAGAAGCGCAGCAAAAACAGTCGACAAACGTAACAAACGGCACTTTACAGAACAGCCATCTTACCCTTTCCACCGCTGCCACGAGGCCTCATTATCCTTCCCTCGCAGCAGCCTCTTCTGTCCTCTTCCCTTCGTCCCAATCCCTGGCCCAATCCCTGGCTTCTACCTTGCCGCACCTGCCTCCCAAAGCGGAGCGCAATGCATCGCACAGGAAGAGGCAGCGGCGATCTCCTACCGTGCTCAGCATGATCAGAGACACCCAGAAGCTGACCAACAGGCCACCGCGGAAAACCCCGCCAGGAGACTGCATCCCGGCTACCGCTATGAACCTGTCATCCGCGGCTTTCCCACACTCTTCCTCTACCTCGGATAGTGTCACGTCTGAGCACCATCATCCCACATCCAAGCTCTCGGCTCCCAGACAGACGGCGCATCTTTCCCCGCCTCCTCCACGACAATGCCAGGCTGTTGATGTCACTACAGGCCTGGTGCCACCCCACCTTGCTGTGGCTCCTCCAACCCAGCCCCTTTCTGCTTTCTTACACCTGCTCAGTGTACAGAATGCTCACGCCTCGGCTTCTAATCCTGTTGAAGGGAGTGAACACACTAAGATGCAGAGACTCTCACCCGGTTCTGTTACCCCTCATTTCGGTGTCAACAACCCCCCGCCTTCGTCGCCGTGCAGAACCAACAACACTAACACAACACTATTGGTTCAAAAGGCACTTTCTCCCCCTCGCACCTCTGTTCATTTCAGATCAGTGCATTCACAATCTGAGCCTGTGAAGTCTAGTTCTCTACAAAGACATTCTCCTACGTCCTCCGTGCCGTCGCCATCAAATTTAGCTTTACATAGCCGCAGCCCGTCTCGGCATATGACCCCATTAGACAGGCATCAACCAACCGAGAATCACATTTCCACACCTGACTCGCGGGTGCTTTCGCAGGAAGCAATGCCGACCGAGATGATGGTCAACAACGGCACATCCACAGCTGAATTGAGTCCCTCACAAGGCAGCGGCGTTTCTGTGGCACCGCCCACCTCGCCAAAGCCTCTTGATCTTAGCAACCACGTTCTGGCCCTTCTCGCAGCGTCGTCTACTGCATGCCAGGAGGACGGCAGCTCCTCTGATCATCTTGCAGATGTAGTGATGTCTTCCCAAGAAAATCTCCTACCGGGTGAGTATATTTTTAAGGATTCATGCGTAAAAATGTTTTTGATGTGTTTTTTTTTTGTAAGCTAACAAGTATAATAGTCAAGGGATGGCCCAGGGCCAAACGCTTAGCTTTTTTTTCTCCTAAATGAAAACAGAGAAAATGTATTATCAGGATTTTAATAATGATCTTTAAATTAAGTCATTATTTTGAGAATATGCTGAGGGCAAAAAATGTCCCCCCGGCTGCACTTTGAACACCCCTGATATAGGGTTTTTCATGCTATGTGTTTTCTTTTCTAGGCTCGGAGGAGTCTGGATTTGTGGTCTCCAAGAGCCTCCCATCAGCAAAACCTCTGGCGTCCACCAGCCCAGAGGCCGTTGTCTCCTCTCAGCTCGGGGAAGACAGTCCCGACACCCCCTCGGCTCTGAGCGACCCGACTGCCGCTTTACCTCTGGCAGAGGCCTTCCCTTTCATGAACCAAGAACAACTGCTCCAGCTGTTGTCTTCCACAGGAGGCCTGCCATCCATCCTGGATCCTGCAGTCCTGTCTTCGTTACACCTCGAAGGGTTGTGGTTGGGTGGGCAAAACGCACAGATACCTCCTCCTGCTGCTGCAGTGCAGACTCTTTCCGAGCAGCAGCCATTATTGATACAAGCAGAGGCGCAGCAGCACAGTCAGGATCCGCAGCAACAGAAGCAGCAGCAGCAGCAGATGAACGGCAGTCCTCTCTTTCCCTTGTTGCCCTTGTTAAGCAGCGTGCAAGGGGACTTACCTCTGAATCTATTGGGCCTTCTGAACCCAATCCCGCCTCCTGTTTCAACCACAGGACAGGAAGCTGATTTGGGTCTGACGGAGAAACCGAGCCTTCAGGCTCTGCTCATGGCCTCCTTGCTGCTCGGGCAGCAGCAGGCGCCATTGTTACCCCTCTCTGGACTCGGCCAGCTGGGTCAGGTCAGCTTGGAAGTTCCTCTCCAGCACCCGCCGCAGATTCCCGCCACTTTGGAGGGCCTCACGCTAGACAAGACCGCCGGTCTTTTAGATCCAACAGCTCTGCACGGAGCGGGGCTTTTGGAGGTTACCCAGGGACTTCCCCTCCCTCCTGGAGCGGAAGGATCTATTCAAGCTCTGCAGTCTCTGCTCCTTCCTGCTGCTCTTCCTCCTCACCCAACTACCTTCTTGCCTCTTAGCCCCGCCCTCCTCGCAGCTGCTCTGAATGCAGCTGACCTATCCCATACTCATTTGGGGCCTGCACAGCAAACCCAAAATACCCAACCTCAGGTAGGTTCACCCTTCTCCTTGGGTTCTTTCCTCTTAACTCATCAATATCTAAACCAGTGACCTTACAGTACTTACTGGTTCTTTTCCATCTACTAGTCAAATATTCCCATGTTTTCCTAATGATGAGTATTTACTGTGTCTAAATGCATATGCATGTGTGAATGCAGAGAATGCATTGAAGCGTCTAGCATTGCTAAAACAACAAATCTAATGGCGGCCTCAGGCAGGGGTTTCAAACTTTTCACTGAGAACCGCATTTAAGAAAAATGAAAGGATGTGGGAAGCCACTTAAATACATTTTACACATTAAAAATGCCAAAACCAATCCATTTCGGTCAGTCTATATACAAAACTACAGTATCTGAACATCCACATAATGTTGTAGGTTATAGATAATCTACTTATACAGTGCTGTAAAAAAATTGTTTGCCCCCTTCCTGATTTTTTATTTTTTTGCATGTTTGTCACAATTAAATGTTTCAGATCATCAAACAAATTGAAATTTTAGTCAATACAGCCTTGTGCGTCAAGATTTCATGGTTCTATTTATCACAGCAAGTCTATCAGGTTCGGAAGAAGCAAAACAGCGCCAGACCATCACCGTATTTTACTTCTGATATGTTTTTCTGAAATGCAGCGTGACTTTTTTTCTAATGGTTGAGTAATGATCACTCACCGTAAGTGAGGCCTGTAGTTCTTTGGTTGTTGTGGGGTCCTTTTATGACCTCTTGGATGTCATTGCTGTGTTCTTGGGGTAATTTTGGTTGCGTGGCCTGTTATGGAATGGTTCACCAATGCTCCATTTGTGGATAATGGCTCTCACTGTGGTTCACTTGAAATGTTTTTTTTTTTTTTTTTTTTTTTGTCCATTTTAGTCATAAAAAGATATAAAAAATTCAGGAAGGGGGCAAACACTTTTTCACTTTTTTTAAGAGTATTCATAAGGCTAATTAAATGTTTTTGCACCATACTGTGGTTTTTTTTAAAATGTAACTTTCCCACTGCAAAACTCTCCAGGAACTGTCTGATGCTGGTGTGGACACCCTCATCCCCCTTTCTCTCCAAGGCAAGGACAACCCCATTCTCCAGCAATTACTTCCCACTTTGCTCAACCCTGCCGTATTAGGTGAGTTTTTATGTCCCAATGTGACATGACAGGTGACATGACACCGAAATAACAAGTAATGCTCTCCATTATAAGCGGGTGCATAAGTGATAATGACGCATTTCTGTGTAGGAGACATTTCCTCCATCACGGGGCTCCATAACATGGTGGGCATCGGGGCTGGTTCAATCCTACTACCCCCGGTTCAGACCTCATCTTTGGGCATGCCTCTTCTCCAAGGCCCTGATGGAACCATCAACTTGCTCAACAACGTACAGGTCAGTGACTGATCTTATTAAAAGTCTTGGGCCAGATCTACTCACTCACTGGCGGCCCCTGCAAAAATGTTTATTTTGATGGCGGAATCTTTGTTAATAAAGTTAATTGTTTGTATTCCCCCCCCAGCTAAACCTTGCACCCTCCTCTGAAGAAAAGTCCAACCCCTTGCAGGTAGCACACAGTCCCGCCCCTCACGAAGACATTCCAGCTACTCAGATCTCTCCTGAAGGGGTTGCCAGTCCTGCTCGGACGCCGGCCCAAGAACCTAGCCAACCTTCACAGCGGGGGTCCGAGGGCAGGGCGGTAATCGACCCCTATACCTCTTTTATGGACACAATTTACAACTCCTTCCTACAAATTAACGCGAAAGAGCAGGAAGAAGGGGTCCACTCTGGGCCATCTGACCCGTCGTCACCTTTCTGTGCCTTACCGCCCGTCTCCTTCCCCATGGAGCACGACACCCTCTCCACTCCGGCCCCCACTCAGCACCAGGCAAGTGCCCCCGTGTCCCTTAGTCCACGGCGGGCCTGCTCCCTGAGAAACCCTGACTTGTCACGACTCAGTTTAGAAGCGGCGGCCCACTCTCCGGCCCAGGGTACGCCCAAACCCACCGAGGATGGGGCCACGTCCCCTTTGCAAAGAAAACCAGTCATGGTGGAGGGACACACCCACCCGGAGCCACCTTTGCCATCCATATACTTGGAGGAGGCAAAGACGGACTGCACCGGGCCGGCTGCTGCAGTGTGCCCCTATGCTGAGGCAGGCGTGGAGAGGCAGGCGGGTTATCTGAGTCCCAGTGACGGTTGCAGTAGGAGGCCCACTGGGGACTGTCCTGGGACTTTGCTGCACAGTGAGCAGGGAAGGGTAAGTGTCTGCTGGTTCTGTTATTTATGTATTTATTTGTAAAGTCAGGCACATGCTTTATATGACACAGGGGTTTGCAGTGTCCCCTCAACCTGAAAAATAAAAATAATATCATTAATAATCATAAAAATATAAATTCATTCATTCATTTTCTACCGCTTTTCCTCACGAGGGGGGTGCTGGAGCCTATCCCAGCTCTCTTCGGGTGTGAGGCGGGGTACACCCTGGACTGGTGGCCAGCCAATCACAGGGCACATATAGACAAACAACCATTCACACTCACATTCATACCTATGGACAATTTGGAATAAAAAAAATTCTAATAAATAAAAATTGATATAATTTATATACAAGTATAGGCTGCACGGCGATCGTGTGGTTAGCGCGCAGACCTCACAGCTAGAAGACCCAAGTTCGATTCCACCCTCGGGCATCTCTGTGTGGAGTTTGCATGTTCTCCCCGTGCATGCGTGGGTTTTCTCCGGGTACTCCGGTTTCCTCCCACATTCCAAAAACATGCTAGGTTAATTGGCTACTCCAAATTGTCCATAGGTATGAATGTGAGTGTGAATGGTTGTTTGTCTATATGTGCCCTGTGATTGGCTGGCGACCAGTCTAGGGTGTACCCCGCCTTACGCCCGAAGACAGCTGGGATAGGCTCCAGCACCCCCCGCGACCCTCGTGAGGAAAAGCGGTAGAAAATGAATGAATGAATGAATTAATAAAAATAAATTACTGACATAGTAGGCTTGGTCAGTTCCTGCCTTATTTTTGGTTTAAAAAAATGTACCACCATTAGAAATCCCCACATTTTTGCATTTATGTCTGTATGCTTCATTGTTTTTTCATCATTGCATTGTCATGATTTCTGCGGTGGTCCTTGAATCCACCATAATTGCTTGATTATGTCTTTACCCAAGGAACAATCAGGAGCAGTGTCTGGAGCCCGACGAGGCAGAAAAAGGAAACAAACGTAAGGGATCATCCTTCACTGAAACAGGCAGCGTGGGTGCAATGTTTAGTTGTCTAATTACACACACTGTTGTCAGGCTGCAGAATATGTTGGAAGACTTCAGAGACGTGGATGCCACCACGGCACTGGAGGACACGAAGGCAACGGTATGACTCACTTGTGTTGCCAGATAATGATACAATAATTGCTGTGATTGCTGTACATTGACTATCAAAAGTATATCCAAGTTTACTTTCTATAGGACAAAAGTCTGCATTTCAATGATCTTTTCTTTCCGTCTTCCCACAGACGGCCCTCTTGAAGCCCGACACGTCGGCCCGTGGCAGGCGGAGGCGAGGGGCAAGGTCTCAGAGGCAGTGAATAGTGGAGGTATCTGTCCGTCTCAGCAATCACAGGCACCGCTTCCGCCACTATTGTCCCCGTCATCTTTAAAACCTTTTTCTTAAAAAAAAAAAAAATCCTCAAACTCAGCTGCACTAATGAATTATGCTGTTGTCGTGTGATCTGTTACTATGGCAACCAGCAGGAGGGGGGGAAAAAGCATAGGAAAAGAGGTCTAGTCTGAGGGCGTGTGGGGGGGGGGGGTCATAGAGAACAAAAGTGGTTATTTTCTCACTCTTCTAGGGTCTAGTTGATGAAATGATGGTTGTTCGGTGACATCAGAGGTCTCCTCAGTATGTTAGCATCATATCATTTTTACACTTAAAACACACCGAAAAAGTAAGAATACTCTTCTCATCGATGTTACTGTGAGTCAGGATGAAGCCCATCTACTTGAATCATGCTCTCTGTGGAAAATGTGTGTGTGTGCGTGAGTGTGTGTGTGTGTCTTTTTTTATAATGTTGATTGTGTAGGACACCTGTGCTATTGCTGAGCCCCCTCACTGTCAAAACATGCTTTTGTTGGATTCATTAATAAATGTAATGAACTACTGTAAATGCTCTAATTATAGCCAGGGTGGTTATTTACCTAAATTGGTATTATTATGGGCTGGAATCAGGCTGTAATTGGTAACAGTTTTTTTTTTTTTGCTCTAATAATGATTTTGAGTGCATGAAAAAGTGGAAGGTAAAAAATAGCTTGTTGTCACAAGCAGCAACAGAACCAATGTTGAGTTATAATGCCAGTTGTACGAGTTATAATGACTTTATTGTAAATAACAGTACAGCAAGTATAACAACATTTTTAAAGTGAATGCAGACATAAACTACTCCTGATACGTAAATACAGTCACTGCCATTTTGCCGGGTTAATTTAAACCAAAAAAAAATGACGTACATCAGGAGGTTGTCTTCAGCTACTGTTAATGCCAATTTTGCAAGTTTTGGTCGTTATTTGATTTTGTAGAACCACTCAGCTGGTGCCTTTAGGGCACTGAAATAAAGTGGAAGAATGGAGGCACTAATTTGAGCATTTATAGTTGATCTTTTTTTTGTAAGAAAGGACACACTCCTAATGTTTTCAGATGGTGCTGAAACAATATTAGATGTATCTGTTTTTAGTTTCCTTTATGCCAATCAGTCACTTTATAGCCATTTAATCATATTTTTTACTCTCCGTTAACAAAGCAGTACACCCCATGATTGATTGAACAAACAGTAAGGAGTCTCAAAAAAAAAAAAAAAAGCTGAGAGCCATGATGTCTTATGTGGATTTGTGTTTTTTTGTCTAAAAACTGTAAATTTTTGGTATAATGTCCTTTTCTGTTTGTCACCTCACTCAGACTACCCTTCCTTGACCTGACCTGAAAAATACTGGCTGTATTTAAACAACAACAAAAAAAAAAACACGAAAGGAAAAAAAAAAAGTGAAAAAGAAAGCATATTATGCAATTTCTATACACTTGGAGATGTGTACATATGTACAGTTAATGTGTTTTATTTTGATTTTATATGGTTTTAGAAGAAAGAGATGAGCATACAATTGTGAATTTTTCCACCCTGGGAATATTTTTATCATTCTCCACAACCCCACACCCCCTTCCCTTTTGCTTTTAATGCTTATGTTTAAAAAGAGACAAATTGTGGAAAGTAGCTTTCTTTTTTTTATATGGGAGTCTTTTTTTTATTTAATATTAAACTATTTACAGAAAATCTTATACTGTCTTGTTGCAATCATATAACAATGAGTTCTACACACTAATAATTATGACTGTATTATGGCAAGTACAACAGAAATGTTTTTTTAGAAAAAGAAAAGAATTATGTGCATGAAAGTCCAGAAGATGTCCAGCAGGAAATATTGTGGTTGTCTGTTTTACTCAATTTTTTGAGTACTTCAAGTTTTTTTTTTTAAGTATACATTGACTAGATTTTTTGCAGGTGCAACCAATGTGGGCGGTGAGTAAAGTTTTCATTACAATTCTTCCTCTAGAAAAGGTTGAAAGTCTGAACAGAAAATATGGTCTGTTTTGTTAAATTACATTTTAGAAAATATAAACAAGTACAATGAAAAAATATTTTAATATATGCCCTACTGCAATATGCTAATATAATTTCTACTATGTTACACTATACTGCACTCTGTGTGTATGCTCGTGGCCCCGCCTCCACCCACAGGTTATCCTCACGAGGGTCGCGGGGGTGCTGGAGCCTATCCCAGCTGTATTCGGGCGAGAGGCGGGGTTCACCCTGGACTGGTGGCCAGCCAATCACAGGGCACATATAGACAAACAACCATTCACACTCACATTCATACCTATGGACAATTTGGAGTCGCCAATTAACCTAGCATGTTTTTGGAATGTGGGAGGAAACCGGAATACCCGGAGAAAACCCATGCATGCACGGGGAGAACATGCAAACTCCACACAAGAGATGGCAGAGGGTGGAATTGAACTCGGGTCTCCTCGCTGTGAGGCCTATGTGCTAACCACTCCACCACCGAGCAGCCAATTACTGAACTAAAATTTAAAAAAATACAAACAAGTACAATTATTTTTTTTTTAATATATGCTAACATAATTTCTACTATGTTACACTATATATATATATATATATACAGTGAAGAAAATAAGTATTTGAACACCCTGCTATTTTGCTATTTCTCCCACTTAGAAATCATGGAGGGGTCTGAAATTTTCATCGTAAGTGCATGTCCACTGTGAGAGAGATAAACTAAAAAGAAAAATCCAGAAATCACAATGCATGATTTTTTAACAATTTATTTGTGTGATACAGCTGCAAATAAGTATTTGAACACCTGTGTATCATCTAGAATTCTGACCCTGAAAGACCTGTTAGTCTGCCCATTAGAAGTCCACCTGCACTCCATGTATCATCCTGAATCAGATGCACCTGTTTGAGGTCGTTAGCTGCATAAAGACACCTGTCCACCCCATACAATCAGTAAGACTTTAACTTGTAACATGGCGAAGACCAAAGAGCTGTCCAAAGACACCAGAGACAAAATTGTACACCTCCACAAGGCTGGAAAGGGCTACGGAGCAATTACCAAGCAGCTTGGTGAAAAAAGGTCCACTGTTGGAGCTATCATTAGAAAATGGAAGAAGCTAAACATGACGGTCAATCTCAATCGGAGTGGAGCCCCATGCAAGATATCACCTCGTGGGGTCTCAATGATTCTAAGAAAGGTGAGGAATCAGCCCAGAACTACACGACAGGACTTGGTCAATGACCTGAAAAGAGCTGGGACCACCGTTTCCAAGGTTACTGTAGGTAATACACTAAGACGTCATGATGTGAAATCATGCATGGCACGAAAGGTTCCCCTGCTTAAACCAGCACATGTCAAGGCCCGTCTTAAGTTTGCATATGACCATTTGGATGATACAGAGGAGTCATGGGAGAAAGTTTTATGGTCAGATGAGACCAAAATAGAACTTTTTGGTCATAATTCCAATAAGCGTGTTTGGAGGAAGAAGAATGAAGAGTACAATCCGAAGAACACCATCCCTACTGTGAAGCATGGGGGTGGTAGCATCATGCTTTGGGGGTGTTTTTCTGCACATGGGACAGGACGAGTGCACTGCATTAAAGAGAGGATGACTGGGGCCGTGTATTGTGAGATTTTGGGGAACAACCTCCTTCCCTCTGTCAGAGCATTGAAGATGGGTCGTGGCTGGGTCTTCCAACACGACAACGACCCGAAGCACACAGCCAGGAAAACCAAGGAGTGGCTCCGTAAGAAGCATATCAAGGTTCTAGCATGGCCCAGCCAGTCTCCAGACCTGAACCCAATCGAAAATCTTTGGAGGGAGCTCAAACTCCGTGTTTCTCAGCGACAGCCCAGAAACCTGACTGATCTAGAGAAGATCTGTGTGGAGGAGTGGGCCAAGATCCCTCCTGCAGTGTGTGCAAACCTGGTGAAAAACTACAGGAAACGTTTGACCTCTGTAATAGCAAACAAAGGCTACTGTACCAAATATTAACATTCATTTTCTCAGGTGTTCAAATACTTATTTGCAGCTGTATCACACAAATAAATTGTTAAAAAATCATGCATTGTGATTTCTGGATTTTTCTTTTTAGTTTATCTCTCTCACAGTGGACATGCACCTACGATGAAAATTTCAGACCCCTCCATGATTTCTAAGTGGGAGAAATAGCAAAATAGCAGGGTGTTCAAATACTTATTTTCTTCACTGTATATATATACTGCACTCTGTGTGTATGCTACTGGCCCCGCCTCCACCCACGGAGACTAGCACTATGTTTAACAAAACATGCCTTAAATTCTTAAACTAATGACATAATACAAAGTATATTGTTTTTCTTTGTTAACTACATGTCATTTAAATTATTTCAGTGAAATGGCGAGGTTATGCAGGAGCCAATCCCAGCTGACTTTGGGCGGGGTACACCCTGGACTGGTCGCCAGCCAATCACAGAGCATAAATTACAAATAATAGAATGTTATAATATTAGTGATGAATTCTAATGTACATTTGAAGAGAAAATACAGCCTATTTTCTTAAAGGCATATACCAATGTTTTAATATTGACTCAGTAAAGTAATATTATTAAACAAATTGTTTCTCTAAATAATGTGTAACGTATTGTTTACCAATAATATCTAAAATGTTTATTTTGCAGCTTTAGAACAGCATTAGAACACAAACTCGGGAGAAGGATGCTGAGCCAGGATGACGAGGTGGGTACCACTTTAATGACAAGGATGCTGGCCACGCCCTTTTCAGGCCCTGCCGACAGGGGGCGCTGTTTGTTGGCGTGTATACTTCACTGTCCTTCTAAGCAGCATCGCTCACCTTCAACCGGCCTGACGCACCCAATAAAAAGGCAACCGGACGACGTGAAACGTCTCTTCTAGACGAACAGAGCCGCATCTGAGTGTTTATTCGCTTTTTTGTAAAAAAAAAATAATGTAGCGTAATCGTTGGGTGTTTTTTTTTAAACGACTATACAGTCCGGCCTGTTCACTGCGACACGGAAACAACATCATCAAAAAAAAACTAAACACAACCTGAAAAAACGTTTTAAGCTTCTTTGCAGTGTTTCTGTGGGACAAAGGAGAGATCTCTACGGATCTTTCTCGTCGTGTTGTGTGGTTTTTTTGACGCCTCAGCAGCATCCACCTCGTCCTCATCGTCGTCTTCATTCAATCTGCGCCATGGCCGACGTCCCAGCAGAGTGCAACATCAAGGTGCTGTGCCGCTTTCGCCCTCTCAACCAGTCCGAGATCATTCGAGGCGATCTCTTTCTACCCAAATTCCAAGGAGATGACACCGTCATCCTGGGGGTAAGTAAAAAAAATTGTCATTTTAAGAAAGGGAGGCGCCTTGTGTACACCCTTCATCAATTAATCATTATGGCCGCCATAATGTGTGTGAATGTGGATGCAGCATAGCCTTTATAATGCTATAAATGCTATTTTTAATTGACAAATTCAACAATAAGCACATTAGCTTTACTGAATGTGTTATTGTGCAGTGTTAGTAACCAAAATACAACCGGTACAGTACCAACTACTACAACCACAGTTGAAAACAATGGACTGTACATAAAAAACAAGCCAAATATAACACCAATTTAAACAAAATAGTATTAAAACATTCTAAAATGATATAAAAAGCGGCCTGTCTCAGGTTAAGGGGTTTAACATTTTTGGGAGCAGCAGTAAAAAAGGCTTTGTCCCTTAGGTTCCAGTTCCTCTGATCAGCTGACCAGAAGGAGGTAAGGCGGGGCAACACCAGTTAAAGATTAAAAAAAAAAGAATAATAATATAGATACAATTTAAATGGACTCTAAACTGCACAGATGTCTGAAAATATTTGGGAAGGAAAAAACTAGCTAACTCCAAAATAAAGTGCATTGCAGTACTCTAGCCGATGGGAGGGCGGGTCTTACCTAAATATAGGTTCATCTGAGCTTTCATGAGGCGGCATTTTTGGACGCTAATACAACATATAGTAGATCTAGCTCAGGGGTCAGCAACCTTTACTATGAAAAGAGCCGTTTTATGTCCTTGCCCGCTAAAGAAAAATAGCATGGAGCCACAAAACATACGTTTAAAACAACGTTGGGGGGATGAACATAGTTCAGACAAGTTGGAGTACTTGTACATTTTTAATGTCTAACTTTTTATACCCGACTTCTGCACCTCACCCCGCTTTTAGCCTTGTTTTAACTCCGAATTAATGTTTGGATATTGTATTTTAACTCATTTTATTTTATAATTTTACTTTGTTTTAGCATATTTCCACAGCATTTCAGTCCAGCTTCAGCTTCCGAACGACTCTGGAGAGTCGACAATCTGCTGAAAACCTGAATAGCAGATTCAAGATCAGCTCTATTTTTATTTATTTTTCTCTACTGTAAAGCGTCTTGAGTACTCTGAAAAGCGCTATACAAAAAAAAATGTATTATTATTACTCTGGAGATAAAGTTATATCAATGTATGTGTAAACTACTGTAAACCTACCCGATTCGTTTACCACGTTCCCATGCAGCTGTTTTTAAATGTCAAATAGCCCTGGAAAAGTATTAATTATTTTACTTCATGTTTACCTGCTTGAGAGAGAACTAAATAGCATCCTGTCTGCTCTTCCAATCAGTCAGAACTCAGTCAGGATGCATTCATGGTCTCACAGAAAATTAGATTTTTTTAAAAACTCATTACAAAGATGTACATTTTCCCCACTTGTGTGTATAAAAATATTCAATCATTGCAAAGGGAGCCACAACAAAGAGGCTGAAGAGCCACATGTGGCTCAGGAGCCGCGGGTTGCTGACCCCTGATCTAACTGTTGCCTGCATAGAACCCAGTGGGAGTAAGTAAAGGCAGAAAAGCAGGGGCCCTAAAATGTAACCCTGTGGTACCCCACATATATTTTCATTCATTTTCTACCGCTTTTCCTCACGAGGGTCGCGGGGGGTGCTGGAGTGGGTGCTATCCCAGCTGTCTTCGGGCGAGAGGCGGGGTACACCCTGGACTGGTGGCCAGCCAATCACAGGGCACATATAGACAAACAACCATTCACACTCACATTCATACCTATGGACAATTTGGAGTCGCCAGTTAACCTAGCATGTTTTTGGAAACCGGAGTACATGCAAACTCCACACAGAGATGGCCGAGGGTGGAATTGAAACCCTGGTCTCCGAGCTGTGAGGTCTGCGCGCTAACCACTCGACCACCGTGCAGCCCGACCTATATTTTTGTGGATTTAATATTCTAAATTAATATAGAAATAATTTTTTTAAATGTAGTTTACATGGTTTTGTTAAGAGCAGCACACATGGTGAAGAATAGCTTACTCGGCAATCATGGAACTAGGAGTCAGCTTTCAATTTAGGATCAATTTCCGGATCAATGACTGACCTGTTTTCTCCTCCTTGCCTGCCTCCAGTATTTATTATTTTCTAGTAATGAGTCAGTCTGCGAATGTGTTGTCTTCTTTTGTGCCACACGAGAGACTGCTGCTCCTGTGTGACTAATTGAGCCAGTGTTGGGAATGCTGAGTCATTCATCAACGTGTCCCTGTAGTCATTATATGTCTTCAATGGATAATTTCACCTTACAAATTTAAAGGTTCAGTATTACAGTTTTTTCCATCCATCTTTTTTTGCTTATCCTGAGTCTGGTTTTGGGAGCGAAACAGAATCAGTGACAAAGGGATGC
This sequence comes from Doryrhamphus excisus, assembly GCF_030265055.1. Classification (NCBI taxonomy): domain Eukaryota; kingdom Metazoa; phylum Chordata; class Actinopteri; order Syngnathiformes; family Syngnathidae; genus Doryrhamphus; species Doryrhamphus excisus. Next base: position 13,141,529 of record NC_080475.1, on the reverse strand, counting down.
CCTAATGGAGTTCAACCCTCATTGGAAATTAGTCCGCTATGTGGACCGAGCTCTGGCACTGACCGTACCTCATAGTCCCAGACCAGGACTCCTCAAGGAACACGGTTGAATGCCTTACCTGAGTCCGTAAAACACATATAGGCTAGTTGGGCAAACTCCTATGCACCCTTAAGGATTCTGCTAAGACTATAGAGCTGGTCTACAGTTCCACAACCGGATTGAAAACCACACTCTTGATCTTGAAAATCTGCTCTTCAAGTTTTCAGCAGATCGTCAACTCTCTACAGAGTCATTCGGAAGCTGAAGCTGGACTGAAATGCTGTGGAAATATGCTAAAACATAGAATTACAGTAGTAGTAAATTGGTAGTTTGAGCTCAAATTATGAATTGGAGCAACCGACTCTGGGTCTGGATCCAAGTACTATTCCAGTTGCGCTATATAACCAGCAGAGGGGGCCATTCCCTTCAAATAGGAAAATTCCCATCCATCCAAACTGACTGAGTCACATTCATTCATTCATTTTCTACCACTTATCCTCATGACGGTCACGGGGGGTGCTGGAGCCTATCCCAGCTGTCTTCGGGCGAGAGGCAGGGTACACCCTGGACTGGTGGCACATATAGACAAACAACCATTCACACTCACAATCATACCTATGGACATATTCTTGTGATTTCATTATTATTTCTTCCGTTCCAGGGGAAGTCATACGTGTTTGACCGAGTGTTTCCCACCAACACCACCCAGGAGCAGGTGTACAACACCTGCGCCAAGCAGATTGTGAAAGGTATGCATGCTTTTCAGTAATAATAATAGCATTTTCAAATGAATGAGGTCACCGTTGTGTGTCTTTTTCTCTTCTAGATGTGCTTTGCGGCTACAACGGCACCATCTTTGCCTATGGACAAACCTCCTCCGGCAAGACTCACACCATGGAGGTATGCTAATCACCGCTATTCAATTTTTTAGGAGTATTTGTTAAAACTTTGAATTATTCAAATATGATGACTTCCTGTTTCAGGGCAAGCTGCATGACCCTCACCAGATGGGCATCATTCCTCGCATTGCTGAGGACATCTTCAATCACATCTTTGCCATGGATGAAAACCTGGAGTTCCACATCAAGGTTTTTTTTTTCATTATTTGCTTAGCATTAATATTCATTCATTCATTTTCTACCGCCTTTTCCTCACGAGGGTCGCGGGGGGTGCTGGAGCCTATCCCAGCTGTCTTAGGACGAGAGGCGGGGTACACCCTGGACTGGTGGCCAGCCAATCACAGGACACATATAGACAAACAACCATTCACACTCACATTCATACCTATGGACAATTTGGAGTCACCAATTAACCTAGCATATTTTTGGAATGTGGGAGGAAACTGGAGTACTCGGAGAAAACCCACGCATGCACGGGGAGAACATGCAAACTCCACACAGAGATGGCCGAGGGTGGAATTTAACCCTGGTCTCCTAGCTGTAAGGTCTGCGCGCTAGACCACTAGACCACCGTGCCGCCTAACATTAATATAATAATTTATAATAATAAAAACACACTTTGCCGCCGACTGTGTAACATAACACAAAGTTGACACAAATGGTTGCCAGATTGCCCCCGCATGCAGCCCTGCTCGACTTATATTATTTCCTTGTCCTCCTAAAGGTTTCCTACTTTGAAATCTACATGGACAAAATCCGAGACTTGCTGGATGGTAAGTGTCTGCTTAGCAATCTCTTTAGCATTTCATAGCATTTCAATATTTATTCTGTTTTTAAAGTGACAAAGACCAACTTGTCCGTCCACGAGGATAAGAACCGTGTTCCGTATGTCAAGGTATGGGACAGCGTCTTTTACACCATTTTATTTAATAAAAATTTTTTATGAGTGATGTTAAATATGATCTTCTCTCGTCAGGGATGCACAGAGAGATTTGTCTCCAGCCCGGACGAGGTCATGGACGTGATTGACGAGGGCAAATCTAACCGCCATGTTGCCGTTACGAGTGAGTCACAGTCGCCACGGCAACACATGAACAATTATCTAGACATTAACACACACTATTATCATAAATGCTCAATAATCCAAAATACATTGATGATATTAAGAGTGTATTATAAAACCTTTTCACTTTACCATCATAGTTCCACTGATATTTCATCTATTATTGATTGATTCATATTTTATTATAGTTAATTGATTTAATTGGCATTAAATTACAAATGATACAGATGGAGGAATGAACAGTGAATTAATCTATTTCGTTTTTTTTGTTTAGATATTATTTATATTTTCTACTATTATATTATTGTGTATATTTATTGGGCAAAGTAATCTATTTTACATTTTATAAAATATTGTAATTTATTAGTATTATATTTATTATATTTATTATTATTTTATAAAAATATTTATATAAATTTATAAATTAAAAATATTATAATTTTAAATTTATAAATTTATTTTGTTATTGTTTTGATACAAAAATAATATTTATATTTACTATTTTCCACATATAAATTGCTATTAAATGTCACACAATAGTAAATGGACAATCAGTTAATCTATTATATCACATTGAAAAAAATATATTTGAAATAATATTTAGATTACATTTATTTAGATATATTTAACATGTATATATATATTTTTTCATTTAAATAATATGTTATCAGTAATTATTTTGTTCTAATTGACATTAAAAGCCATAGCCAATGCAACTTTATTATTTTTTTAATAAACAAAATACTAAGTAATATGAAATAACATGCTTTGTGAAACAACTCCAACTTCCTGTTTCAGTTAAATGACTACAATACTTTCATCCAAAGCAAAATATCATTTGTAATGATGTTTCACCCTCCTTGAGGAGGTCTCACTCCTCCCACATTATAGGGGATGAATGCTGGTACTGTGATGACTCCAGCATTCATGTACTCTCGCTGATTAGAGCTCAGAGATTGAGTGTGTTCTTCGTGGATTACATGATTTTATGTGTGTGAGGAAATGCTGATTGGATGGCAAGATACCGCACATGTTGTCATGGTGACCAGGACCAAGATAAAAGCCACACTGTAGAGCAGAAAAGTCAGTCAATAAGAGGGGATAATAATAATAATAATAATAATATCAGTCATGGCGTCATTGCAGTGTTGTGGTGCTGACTCACCGTGCTGCAGGGAATAGTGGAAGCCTATTTATCGAGTGCTGAAACCCGCACCTTATTTTTGGGAAGAGATAGCGCTGCCGGTCCTCTGCATGATGAAGTCACCTTGCTGCAGTTCGAGCCTGGGATAATAGAAGGAGTTTCTCCATAGACAGGCAGACAACGAGGCCCCCTAGTGAGAGCATTCATTAATAAAATATGTATCGTTCTTCTTCTTTGTATGTTTGCTCAGACATGAACGAGCACAGTTCTCGCAGTCACAGCATCTTCCTCATCAACATCAAGCAGGAGCACGTGGAAACGGAGCAGAAGCTGTGTGGAAAACTCTACCTGGTGGACTTGGCTGGAAGTGAGAAGGTGGGAAGCCATCAGAGAAGCTAGAATTTGGAGTCGCTAATTAACCTAGCATGTTTTTGGAATGTGGGAGGAAGAAAAACCCACGGATACACGGGGAAAACATGCAAACTCCACACAGAGATGGCCAAGGGTGGAATTGAACTTGGGTCTCCTAGCTGTGAGGCCTGTGTGCTAACCACTTGTCCACCTTGCAGCCTAATTACCATTCATTCACACTCACAAGGGTCACGGGGGTGCTGGAGCCTATCCCAGCTGTCTTCAGGCGAGAGGCGGGGTACACCCTGGACTGGGCACATATGTATAGACAAACAACCATTCACACTCACATTCATACCTATGGACAATTTGGAGTCGCCAATTAACCTAGCATGTTTTTGGAATGTGGGAGGAAACCGGAGTACCCGGAGAAAACCCACGCATGCACGGGGAGAACATGCAAACTCCACACAGAGATAGCCGAGGGTGGAATTGAACTCGGGTCTCCTAGCTGTGAGGCCTGTGTGCTAACCACTTGGTCACTGTGCAGCCTAATTACCATTCATTCATTGTAATGGACAATTTGGAGTTGCCAATTAACCTAGCATGTTTTTGGAATGTGGGAGGAAACCGGAGTCCCACAAACTCCACACAGAGATGACCGAGAGTGGAATTGAACTCGGGTTTCCTAGCTGTGAGGCCTGTGTGCTAACCACTCGATCACCGTGCATTACCATATTTACATTATTATTATTATTATAGATTCTTATGCTTTTCAACAACCGCCTATGTCAGGGGTGGGCAAACTACGGCCCGGGGGCCACATGCAGACCACCTAGCGTTTGAATTTGGCCCGCCAGTTGCTTTCTAAGTATTTCAACTTTTAACATACAAACCGGCAACATGATGTCTTATTTAGTAAAAAAAACACAAAAAAAACAACAAAACTGTAAAATTAAATGACATGACAACATACAGCTGATAGTATAACACTTTTACAGATAAAATTAGACAAATAATGTTCCACTGTAATACGTATCCTATTTTGCCTGTGCAGGTCAGTAAGACGGGGGCTGCAGGAGCCGTCCTGGATGAAGCCAAGAACATCAACAAGTCTCTTTCAGCTTTGGGGAACGTCATCTCTGCCTTGGCTGAGGGCACGGTGAGTTTTTGTACCGGGTCATCCTTCTACTTTCTTATCTCGGCGTCCTCTTACGTAACCATGACGTCCCTCCTCGTGCAGAAAAGCCACGTGCCGTACCGCGACAGCAAAATGACCCGCATCCTTCAGGACTCTCTTGGAGGGAACTGTCGTACCACCATGTTCATCTGCTGCTCACCCTCCAGCTACAATGACACCGAAACTAAGTCCACGCTGATGTTTGGACAACGGTAGAATCATCTATTCAGTGGAATAATACTTAAAATAGTGTTTAAAAAATATTCCGTATGCTCGTCCACAGCGCCAAGACTATCCGTAACACCGCCTCCATCAATCTGGAGCTGACGGCTGAGCAGTGGAAGAGGAAATACGAGAAAGAGAAGGAGAAGAACAAGACCATGAAGGACACCATCCAGAAGCTGGAGGCTGAGCTCAACCGCTGGAGGAACGGCGAGGACGTGCCGGAGACGGAGCGCACCCAGCCGGAGACCATAACCCGTTACGAGTCGGTGGAGGAGCAGCAGCAGCAGCAGCAGCAACAGCAGCAGCAGCGTACCATCCTGGACAACGACACCTCCTCCATTGTGGTCCGCATTTCTGAGGAGGAGCGGCACAAGTACGAAGAGGAGATCCGTAAGCTGTACAAGCAGCTGGATGACAAGGTTAGCATCCTGGCGTATTTAAGGATTTATTTTTTCGGTGGCTTGTTACGGAGACGTAATGTCTGTTACAGGACGATGAAATCAACCTGCAGTGCCAACTTGTGGAGAAACTGAAGCAGCAGATGTTGGATCAGGACGAGGTTGACACACACACACACACACACAAACACACACATGCGTGTTTTCTCACATGCGTCGTTTTTGCCGCAGCTTTTGGCGTCTTCGCGTGGCGATGGCGACAAGGTGCAAGCGGAGCTGGGCAGGCTTCAGGTGGAGAGTGACTGCGCCAAGGCGGAGGTGAAGGAGGTGCTGCAGGCTCTGGAGGAGCTGGCCATCAACTATGACCAGAAGAGCCAGGAGGTGGAGGAGAAAGGTCTGCAGAACCAGCTCCTGGCCGACCAGCTGGCCCAAAAAATGGTATGTTCTAGAAAGTCCAGTGCTCCATAACAATTCCATAGACCTCAATGATTCTTCCAGGATCCAGTGTTTGTGTTAAAGAGACATTTATTCCATTATTTGGTAATGGTTTAATTTCATTTGAACATGCATCAGATGACAATTGAATGCATCACATAATCAGTTCACAGTTCCACATGTCCAAAAGGAGTAGGAAGAAGCAAAGCGTATTAAATCCTACCCCTCCATCTGGTACTTTTACAAGCAGTAACTGTTACATTTGTTCATTTCCTGCTTTCCTAATATAATTTAAGTAAACATGTTCCGTTCTGCATTTATTCCTGGCATTAATTAATACTTCCCTCTTGATACATTGCAGTATGCACCTTGTAGTCTTAACTTGTTTCTTAAAATACACAGTGTTTTCGGGCACGATCGTGCATCAGTCACGATGTAATGGTTTTATTTCATTTGAACATGCTTCAGATTACAATTGAATGCATCACATAATCAGTTCACAGTTCCACATGTCCAAAAGGAGTAGGAAGAAGCAAAGCTTATTAAATCGTACCCCCTCCATCTGGTACTTTTACAATCAGTAACTGTTACATTTGTTCACTTCCTGCTTTCCTAATATAATTTAAGTAAACATGTTCCGTTCTGCATTAATTCCTGGTATTAATTAATACTTCCCTCTTGATACATTGCAGTATGCACCTTGTAGTCTTAACTTGTTTCATAAAATACACAGTGTTTTCAGGCACGATCGTGCATCAGTCACTGACAATGTAATGGTAATGGTTTAATTTTCATTTGAACATGCATCAGATTACAATTGAATGCATCCCATAATCAGTTCACAGTTCCACGTGTCCAAAAGGAGTAGGAAGAAGCAAAGCTTATTAAATCCTACCCCTCCATCTGGTACTTTTACAATCAGTAACTGTTACATTTGTTCACTTCCTGCTTTCCTAACATAATTTAAGTTGTTTTTGTTTTATTTTAACTTTTTTTTTTTTTTACGTTATTTTTTCAATTTTTTATTTAAACAAAACCTCAACAATAATACAAACAAACTCAAAACAAAAAGGGGGTACTGGACCTACACAGTATACAAGTTAGTGTTACATTGTGATAAACATACACACACTTTGTCATAATCATACACAACCATTCAGTTTCTGTAATTTTAACAGTATTTTTAATTTTTAATTTTTAATTTTTAATTTTTAATTTTTAATTTTTAATTTTTAATTTTTAATTTTTAATTTTTAATTTTTAATTTTTAATTTTTAATTCCAGGCCAGTCTGATGGAGCTGGAGGCAGAGCTGTCTCGCATGCAGGAAGTGAGTGGTCAGCAAAGGAAGCGCATTGCCGACGTTCTCAACGGCCTGATGAGGGACCTCAGCGAATTCAGCACCATCGTGGGAAATGGCGAAATCAAGCTGGTGAGTCGGTGGCATTATCGATATAATATAGATTGTATCTATAACTCTGACCCGTCATCAGCCGGTGGAGATCAGCGGCGCCATCGAGGAGGAGTTCACGGTGGCTCGCCTGTACATCAGCAAGATCAAGTCTGAGGTGAAGAGCATGGTCAAGCGTTGCCGTCAGCTGGAGAACATGCAGCTGGAGTGCCACCGCAAGATGGAGGAGACCGGCAGGGAGCTCTCGTCTTGCCACCTCCTCATCTCTCAGGTGAGGGAGGAAGAAATAGCGGAATGTTTAATGAGGGAAATAGCATTAAATAACATTATTCCGGTGACGTCATGTGACGCAGCACGAAGCGAAGATCCGCTCGCTGACCGAGTACATGCAGAGCGTGGAGCAGAAGAAGAGGCTGCTGGAGGAAAGTCATGATTCTTTGAGTGAGGAGTTGGCCAAGCTGCAAGACCAAGGTAATACACCATCACTATACTACAGTACACTATATTTATGTAAGGTAATACGCTATCTCTGTTTAGTAACTCAATCTTGTCAACAAGATCAATGATTTTTTTCTTCTTCTACAAGATAATTCCCTTATGGAGGACAAGGATGCTGAGAAGGGAGAGACTGAGGATGGAAACGTCAAGGTAAAAAAGTCCAACACACAGGGCACATATAGACAAACAACCATTCACACTCACATTCATACTTATGGACAATTTGGAGTCGCCAAAAAGGGTGGGATTGAACTTGGCCTCGATGTGAGGCCTGTACGCTAACCACTCGGCGCAGTGCACTTCTCTTTGTTCATTCCTTCATTCATTTTCTACCGCTTATTTTCACCAGGGTGGCGGGGGTGCTGGGCGAGAGGCGGGGTACACCCTGGACTGGTGGCTAGCCAATCACAGGGCACATATAGACAAACAACCATTCACACTCACATTCATACCTATGACAATTTGGAGTCGCCAATTAACCTAGCATGTTTTTGGAATGTGGGAGGAAACCGGAGTACCCAGAGAAAACCCACGCATGCACGGCGAGAAACTCCACACAGAGATGGCCAAGGGGGGAATTGAACTTGGGTCTCCTAGCTTTGAGGCCTGCACGCTAACCACTCGGCGCCGTGCACTTCGCTTTATTCATTCATTAATTCATTAATTTTCTACCGCTTATCCTCACAAGGGTCGCGGGGGTGCTGGAGCCTATCCCAGCTGTCTTCAGGCGAGAGACGGGGTACACCCTGGACTGGTGGCCAGCCAATCACAGGGCACATATAGACAAACAACCATTCACACTCACATTCATACCTATGGACAATTTGGAGTCGCCAATTAACCATTATTAATCAGAGATGGCCGAGGGTGGAATTGAACCCTGGTCTCCTAGCTGTGAGGCCTGCGCACTAACCACTCGACCACCGTGCAGCCACTTCTCTTTGTTATGATTTGTAGTTAAACACTGTGTTCTCTTTCCTTGTCCAGAAGATAACCCGCCAGCAGGGGGAGTCTCACCGTGGCCTCCATCACAAGCAGCTGGCTCGTCTGCGGGATGAGATCAATGAGAAGCAGAGGCTCATTGACGAACTTACCGAGTGCGGAAAAATCATCCTTTTACCATCAACCCGCATGATGTGTCCATGAAATAATGACCGTGTTTTGTGTCCAGTCGGAACTCCAAGATGGAGCTGGAGCTGGCTCAGGTTAGGTCCGACTTTGAACGTCTGAAGAGCCAAGACAGCACCAAGAGCGAGCGCCTGGAGGAGCTCTCGTAAGTGACGGTGCTTGAAGTGTACGGAAAATCATAATTTTTTTTTGTTACTAATGATGATCCTTTCCTGCATAGATTCCTGCACGAGCGCCATGAGCAGACTAAACAGGACCTGAAGGGTCTGGAGGAGACCGTCGTAAGTAAACATCATAGCCACATGTCATTCTGTTATACTGTAGCTTTTATGGAATACTGAATAGTTCAGGTTGGTCCACCTAACCTTCTTCACGTGTCGTGTTCCGTATCAGGCCCGCGAGCTCCAGACCCTCCACAACCTGCGCAAGCTGTTTGTTCAAGACCTCACGTCGCGGGTTAAAAAAGTATGTCTAATTTATCATTATCATTATTTATGACTTCAAGCATCAGTAACATTACATAAACCTGAGGAGATCACAATTAATTTCTTTGATACCCACATTTTAATCAATTATTACAATTACAATTGAATGCATCACATAATCAGTTCACAGTTCCACATGTCCAAAAGGAGTAGGAAGAAGCAAAGCTTATTAAATTAACTTGTTTCATAAAATGAGATGAGGATGCTGGGGTTCTCATTGGGAGTGACCAGGATGGATAGGATCAGGAAGGAGTACATCAGAGGGACATTACATGTTAAAGGCTTTGGAGATAAAGTCCAATGAGGCCAGACTGAGATGGTTCGGACATGTTGGGACACTGTTACATTGCATTAGCAATGAAGTTAGATAGGGGCAGGTGTACTTAGTTGACTATAAAAAAATAACAATATTTTTCTTGAACCTGTGCAGAGTTCCGAAATGGAACCTGATGATAGCGGGGGGTCTTGCACCCAGAAGCAGAAGATTTCCTTTCTTGAGAATAACCTGGACCAACTTACAAAGGTTCACAAACAGGTAAGAAGAAGAAGAACATTTATGTTCTACTTGGCTATATTAGCATTAACGCTAGCCACTGTGCGTCCTCCAGCTGGTTCGTGACAATGCAGATCTGCGTTGTGAGCTTCCAAAGCTGGAGAAACGTCTTCGGTCTACTGCTGAGAGAGTTAAGGCCCTGGAGACTGCACTGAGAGATGCCAAGGAGGGCGCCATGATGGACCGCCGCCGCTACCAACAGGAAGTGGACCGCATCAAAGACGCCATGAGGGCGAAGAACGCCCTGAGGCGCCCTCATGCCGCGCAGATCGGTACTACTTTATGGAAGTTTCACCCTGGAGACAGGAACGTATGCTAGTGGTGGTGACTTGGTGTTCTATCTCCTTGTCCTTAGCCAAGCCCGTGAGACCGAAGCAGGTTCCCGTGTGTTCTCCCAGCAACCCGTTCTACTCGTACATCCGGGCTACAGAGCATGCCAACACCTACAGCAACGCTGTTTTCCAGAGCAACATGACACCACCGCCCAATTCCGCCAGCATCAACTGCAACCCAAACTCTGTTCAAACCAACACGTAAATAACTTTTTTTAAAATAAATTTTTTTATTGTAATGGTTTGGTCCGGTTCACGTTGGTTTGTGTTTTTTTACAGAGTTTCCACAGCGCTGGGCTACAGAGCAGGAAGATACAATGGAGACATACTGGAATCTTTCCCACTTAACATTGACAATGGTGATCATGCATCTACAGTACCATTCATATACAAATATTTGTCACACTTAAATGTTTCAGGTCATCAAACAAATATAAATATGAATCCATGACAACACATTTTTTAATCAAACCTTTTATTATTAAGGGAGAAAAAAATCCAAACTGATATAACCCTGTGAGAAAAAGTGATTGCCCTTAGCAACAACAACAACTGCAATCAAACATTTGCAATTGCAATGAGTGTCTTCCCGTAGAGGGACTTTAGCCCACTCATCTTTGCATAATTGTTATAATTCAGTCGCATTAATGGGTTTTCCGGCGGCACGGCGGTCTAGTGGTTAGCGCGCAGACCTCACAGCTAGGAGACCAGGGTTCAATTCCACCCTCGGCCATCTCTGTGTGGAGTTTGCATGTTCTCCATGCGTGGGTTTTCTCCGGGTACTCCGGTTTCCTCCCACATTCCAAAAACATGCTAGGTTAATTGGCGACTCCAAATTGTCCATAGGTATGAATGTGAGTGTGAATGGTTGTTTGTCTATATGTGCCCTGTGATTGGCTGGCGACCAGTCCAGGGTGTACCCCGCCTCTCGCCCAAAGACAGCTGGGATAGGCTCCAGCACCCCCGCGACCCTCGTGAGGAAAAAGCGGTAGAAAAAGAATGAATGAATGAATAAAGGGTTTTCCAGTATGAGGCACCTTTTTAAGGTCCATGCCACAGCATCAATTCATCAATAGCAGCAATAGCATCAATAGGATTTAGGTCAGGAATCGAACTAGGTCACTCCAAAGTCTTCATTTTGTTGGTTTCAACTGTCACCAACAGTTGGACTGACATTCTCTTTCAGTATTTTTGCATAGACAGCAGAATCTATGGTCTTCCAGATCCTAACGCAAAACAAAATAGTTGAAGACCATCACACTACCTCCACCATATTTTACTGTTTTCTGAAACGCGACGTCACTTTTACACACACGTTCCAAAAAGTATTTACCCAAAAGAATTGGTGATCATTAAGATACTTAAAAGGCCTTAAAGGGGACCTATTAAGCTAATTTTTGACACAACTGTATATTACTCCATTGATATGAAAATCAGGGCTTACGACTACTATTTTTATTTATTTTTTTGCTCCCAACAGGAAACAGCATCAGTGACGCAAGGGACATCAATGACAACAGGTGAGCAGATCGATACAGTAGATAGAAAATATATATATGGACAGATCACCAGATTGTATTGAATGCTTTGCATGTGTGTCTACATTATGAACAGGAGTGATGTGCACTGTGGCAGCGAGGTGGACGATTCAAACAGACACTACATGGTTCACCAGGAGACAGCTGCAAGTTAATAGCAAGGTAATAACGTCATTATTGTAATGGCAATGGTTTAATTTCAATTGAACATGCATCAGATTACAATTGAATGCATCACATAATCAGTTCACAGTTCCACATGTCCAAAAGGAGTAGGAAGAAGCAAAGCTTATTAAATCCTACCCCTCCATCTGGTACTTTTACAATCAGTAACTGTTACGTTTGTTCACTTCCTGCTTTCCTAATATAATTTAAGTTTTTTGTTTGTTTTTTTTACTTAATTTAATTTATTTTAGTTTATTCTAGTTTAGTTTAGTTTATTCTAGTTTATTATTTTAGTTTTATTTTATTTTAGTTTATTCTATTTTTTTTATTTTAGTTTTAATTTAGTTTATTCTAGTTTTTTATTTTAGTTTAGTTTATTCTAGTTTATTTTAGTTTATTTTATTCGTTTTCTATTTTAGTTTTATTTTATTTTAGTTTATTTTATTCTAGTTTATTTTATTTTATTCTAGTTTATTTTATTTTATTCTAGTTTAGTTTCACTTAGTTTAGTTTAATTTCATTTTATTTAAGTTTATCTTATTCTTCTTTATTTTATTCTAGTTTATTTTAGTTTTATTCTAGTTTTCTATTTTAGTTTTATTTTAGTTTATTTTATTCTAGTTTATTTTAGTTTAGTTTATTTTAGTTTATTCTAGTTTAGTTTCATTTAGTTTAGTTTAATTTCATTTTATTTAAATTTATCTTATTCTAGTTTATTTTATTCTAGTTTATTTTAGTTTTATTCTATTTTTCTATTTTAGTTTTATTTTAGTTTATTTTATTTTAGTTTATTCTAGTTTAGTTTTGTTTAATTTCATTTCATTTTATTTAATTTAATTTCATTTTTATTTACATTTTTATTTACATTTTTATTTACATTTTTTATTTTTTTGTCACGTACCGACAAACTATGTAACTGTGCATTAAACTGTATATACTTACTGTATATAGTCATTTTCAGCTTTTTTTAAGTTGTGAATTTATCTTGAAAATGTTGTGCAAAAATGTATATTTTTGTCTTCCAGGTGACGACCAAAACACTGTACATGTCCAGGGACCCCCTCCCCTCCCTTTCACCTGCATGCATGCGGCCCGTCTCTCCTGCTTCACCCACTGATCAACAAAGATAAAGATCTATAGCTTTGTAGTCTTTCAAGTACGTAAAGCTTCTCCTCATCCCTCTTACTAGCGTCGACCATTTAATTACTCCGAGGCCTCTCGTTTTGAGATGAAATCAATTTTGTAAATATTAAAAAAAAAAACAGTCAAATCGGTGATATGTTTCAGTACACGCACATGCACACACAGCATGCATGTCACTTAGCAGGTTAGCTTTCCTGATATTTGCATGTGTTGCGATTCCAACAGAGAGGCTACAAAACTTGGTTTTGCACACCCGGTAGTTGTTTACATGTGTTTTTTTTGCAGGTTGTTTCAGGTGTGAGGTAAACGTAAACACATCTGGATCAATTGAGAGTGAATGTAAAATCGAGAATTCGTCAGAATCGGCCATTCGAAGGTGGCGTTCCTCTATTTACTGCAGCTGACATCGATAAGGTTTAATTTTTTATGAGTCACCGAGCGCTATGACTATATTTTGTCATTAATGTAACCAATATATATGTAAGTGTAGTATATAATATAATACATTTTGCAGTTCTATCACAATAATTAGCATACAGTGGCTCTGAAAATTGACCCCTCCAAAATTTTTAATTTTTTTAATTCAATTTTGTTCAGAAATTTTCAGCTTTAGTCATATACCCGAAACCTGTTATTTCCTAAATGTGAAAAAGTCATTATATATATATATAACAAGTTTATTCACTTTAATAATGATTTGGAGTGCATGAGAAAATGGAAAGGAACACATAGCTCTCTTTGACAACATAGTCATGTCTTACATTGTGTATATTGCACAACACAGCAGCATCAGAACCAATGTTAGCGGCAAGTCGCTAATCAGCCAGCAGTAATATTACTAACGACTGTAAACAAGAGCACGCCAAATATAACACGTATGACTTCACACCGACATTACGCATGCAGTATATATTTTTAACATAAAAATATCTGTCTTAATTTGTTTATTTATATTTTTGAAGGCGCTAGCCGCAGCTCTGAATGGCGTACCTTATGACGGCGTAGCATCAGAGCTAAATTACAATGAATGAATGAAGGTCTTTTAATTCAGCGCCAACATGGAGAGAACTTGTTCCCTCTCCAGCTAGCCAACCAGCAGTTGGGGTTCGGACTTGTTGTTTGTTTGTTTATGCTGTGATTCTTCTCACGTATATCCTGACCATCCAATCAGGAGAGAGGAACACTGCGTGAATTTAAAGAACTCAATTATTTGGGCTGTTTTTAAATGAAAATTATTCATTACATTTATCGGAATATGATCTTAAATAGATGAAAAAAATATGCATTCAGGTACAGATGGAATGTAAAAATTTATTTCTTTAAATGACAGCAAAATGACCTGCACCTTTATCTGGATTTGCACCAAAATTTGACCTATTTTGAGTCTTATTTTGCTGATCTCAGGGTCACCGGGAATCTTATTATAGGCTGAAAACGAATTACAAACTGAAAACAAACACCAAAAAAAAAATACTTAAAATCAATATTTATTATGTTGTAATATACTCTTTTAATTATCTATTTTTTGTACAAAAATATTGTTTTGTTTAACATATTATATTATTTTTAAAATAATTTAATTCTTCTATTGTTTAATTTATAATTATTTATGTGTATCATTGTTAAAAAAAAAACCTGCAGACCTTGTCGTAATAATAGTCTGTCCCTTTAAAAAAAAAAAAAAAAAAGATGCCTTGGACTCTCTGCAATTGAGTGGCCACTATATAAGAAAATACGGTAGAAATATGTTCAGACCCTACAGTGTGTGTCCTAGCAGACCCCTTCTATTTGACACCATGTTGTAATATATATATGTGAAGGTGAGGAGCGTGTACTGTACTGTACTTTATACCGCATATAAATACAGTATATTTATTTCTACATATGTCATCTGTTACTGCTTCCACTGTCTGCTTTAAACATATCACAAATAAGTGTGCTATTTTATTCTTCATTTTTGTCAGTAAAGTCTCTTATGACAATGCAAGAGAAAGGTATTAGTTTTATTTTGTGTACGCTGATAACTATGATACATTCTCCGATAATCATCGTGCAAGACTCCTTGTATGTAAATAAATAGAAGTGTACTGCATTGTATGTGAGCCATTGTGTTGTAGTTCAATAAACTTGTAGAAAGCATTTGGATGTCATGTAGGACTTTTTGGAAATGGCTCCCTCTAGTGGTGGATATTTATCAAGACGGCATGGAATCCAGCTACCTTTTATGGAGCTTATCCTCACTCGGGTGACAGATGGGGTCTGTAAACTGGTCGCCAACCAATGGCGGAGCACATATATACAAACAAGCATTCACACTCACATTCATACAGTATTTAAGGCTAACTTAAATGTACAATAGGTCCTTAAAAACAGCAGAGTGCTAGCCGCTATGCTACTGTATGTTATCCATTAAACAGTCCAACCAGATGGTGGCGGTAATGTGTCAGTCAGTTGTAGTGGTGGGCAAAACCGTTCATTTCAGTGAACTGGATCATTCCAGTTCATTCAGTAAAAAGATCCGTTCATTTCGGTGTCAATTGGTTATTAGCTGTGATTCCACCAGTGCATAGACCCGGTCAGCCGTGTCGAGTCAGTCCATTCACTCATGTTCACGTTCGTTCTGACTCAACAGCTCAACGACACGTGATGACTAGTGGTGTGTCGGTCATGAACGAACGGGTCAAAAGAACTAGTTTTTTTTTTGTGAACTGAATGAACGAGGTCACCGACAGTGTTGGTCAATCTCTCGGTCTTTCAGTCAGCTAACCCCACCCACTCACAAGAGGGAGGCGCGACGATTGGACAAGACAGACAAGAACGCAGATAGACCCGCCCTGCAAAAAAGGAACCGTGAAGTGACTCTCCAGCCAATCAAAAAAAAGCATTTGCGACTGAACGGGTATTTTAGGGGCGGTGACCTGTTCATTCCGTTCACAAAAAATAACTAGTTCTTTTCACCCGCCCGTTCATGACCGACACACCACTAAAGAAAACATTCAACTACAACTAGCAATGGGTACGTTTTTAAAACGAAAATATGACAAAAGTGTTGCCAGCCCCTGCCAAAAGACTAATTTTTTTAACCTAAGTACAATCCTGACTTCATCAAGTACGGCTTTGTAAATGAAGGAAGAGCAACATCTGGTTTTAGCTTGTGAGCTTTTAGCTAACTGTGAGTGGATTTGATTTATTATTGAAAAAAAAAAAACAACTAAATGAGATCAATTAAATCTATACAGTGTTAATATTTAATGGATCCCGGGTAACTCTGAACTGAAAAAAATCTGGCTTCAACGTCAAAAAGGTTAAGATAGTCAATCGTCCATCTTGAATTCTGTTCAAGTGATGCAGGCCAAGTGGATAAAGGAAATTCCTTTTGGCTCCCATGAGAAAGGAAATGGTGATGTAAACAGCATGTGAAGAAGCATCATCATCATCACAAACCCACTCTGTGAGGGATGGCCTTCATTGGTAACCTGCATGTCTATTGTCATGTTCTGATACATGCTACTGTATTTCATCAAGGGGGGAAAATATTTTCATATTGATATTTCATATTTTGTGTGTGATTTATACCAGTGGCGTCATTGGGCCTAAAATGGTCTTAAGTCCCCCTAAATATTTTAATATTTATGTATTTATTTTTAATAGATAATAAAAAAAAATAATAAAAAAATTACAAAAAAATCTCTGACAAATTTAATATAAAAGGGCAAAAGCAGGCTAATAAGATATGCCTTTATTCGTCCCTCAGTGGGGAAATTTGTAAAGCAAGCCAATAAGCAGGCTAATACTAGCCTACTACTAGCCTACTACTACTACTGGTATAACTAATATCAAATTATTTAGGGGGCCTTAAGAACACTACTACTAATAGTAGTAGTGTTCTTAAGGCCCCCTAAATAATTTGATTTTTTTAATAACATTTTTTTTTACAAAAAAAATCTCTTTATAGATTTTTTAATAGATTTTTTGGTAAAAAAATCTTTTTTTTTTAACAAAAAAAACTTTTTTTTTTTTTTACAAAAAAAATCTCAGACAAATTTCATATAATAGGGCAAAAGCAGGCTAATAAGCAAGCCAATAAGCAGGCTAATACTAGCCTACTACTACTACTAGTAGTAGTAGTAATAATCAGAAGAAGAAGAATGATGATAGTAATAATAATAGGCTAATTAATAATATAATGATTATTATATAATAATGTATATATATAATTATATATAATAAATATAAAATAATTTGATATTTTTTATACATTTTTTTAAATAGATTTTTTTTACAAAAAAAATCTCTGACAAATTTCATATAATAGGGCAAAAGCAGGTGATGAATGATTATTACTACTACTAGTAGTAGTAGGAATAATCAGAAGAAGAATAATGATGATAGTAATAATAGGCCAATTAATAATATAATTTGCAGTGTAGATTGTGTGTACTTGTGTAAATGTAATGGTGGCCTAAAACAATTGAGTATCTCTACTAAATCTGGCCAAAAGTGGGAAAGTAATATCCCGGTTCTTGTTCCTTATTTGTTTTTTTTTTTATTTTTTTAACGTCTACCACATTCATTCATATTGTGTGAACCCCCCGCCCCTGATTGATACCATTATTGGTGAGAGTTGGTAAGAAAGACTCCTCCTGAACTCTTGAGTTGTGTAAGCAGCTGCTATGGTCTGTCTGTGTCTTGGGAGGTTATAAATAAGAGGCTGTGTTTTTTTTTTTTTTGTCATGTTTGGTCAGCTGCCTGAGAGGGTTTGTTTGTCTCCCCCGTGAGTGCAGGTATACTCACTGACTGGCCTCTTGATGCTCTTGTTGAAAGCTTACCTCAAAGCCACGGTGCTATTTGTGATACATGCGCATCATCTGTCCCGATGCTGTCTTTCAGGGCTAGTCAGCTTTTCAGGGGGGGGGGGTACCACCATACTGCTGTTTGGAAGCAAAGTAAGTCAAATATCCTCTATATGACTGCTTTAAAAAAAAAACAGTAAGAATGTGATGTGACTTTATTTGGTAGTACAACACAACAATGACGTTAAAGGGTTTCATGTTCATTTTGTGTGTGTTTGTTGTGGTGTGGACTTAGCAGTGCATGGGAAAGTGGCCCTGGATTTTTATTGCAGACCACCAGCATCGATGATCTCATTCAGACATCTTGCATATTTGCCCGCTACACTGTATGTTACCGCTGTATGTATTTCTAAACTATTCATCTTTTCCAATCCAATCCAATAATTATTTATATAGCACATTTTATAAACTGAGTTTCCAAAGTGCTGCACAGACTAGTAAAATAATTTTTTTTAAATAAAATACAATAAATAAAGGTACAAATATAATTTAATCCAAAACTAAAAGATCAAATAAGAAAAAAAAAAGTAAAATAGATAATAAAATATGAAAAACAAGAAGCAAAGCACTAAAAGTATAAAAAAATAAAACCAATTAAAATAAAAATAAAAGAACTAAAACACACAGGACCATACGACTCACTCCGAGTTCATTCATTCACGAGGGTCGGGGGGGGGAGGGGTGCTGGAGCCTATCCCAGCTGTCTTCGGGCGAGAGGCGGGGTACACCCTGGACTGGTGGCCAACCAATCACAGGGCACATATAGACAAACAACCATTCACGCTCACATTCATACCTATGGACAATTTGGAGTCGCTAATTAACCTAGCATGTTTTTGGAATGTGGGAGGAAACCGGAGTACCCGGAGAAAACCCACGCATGCACGGGGAGAACATGCAAACTCCACACAGAGATGGCCGAGGGTGGAATTGAACCCTGGTCTCCTAGCTGTGAGGTCTGCGCGCTAACCACTAGACCGCCGTGCCGTCCGAGATGTATTTGGGGGGCCTTAAAAACAAACAATAAAATCTTAAAATCAACCAATTCAGGGAGGCCAAGAATTGGGGTGATGTGCTCCCCCTTTTTGGTTCCTGTTAAAAGCCGTGAAAAGCCGCAGAGTTCTGGACTAATTGTAAGCGGGAGAGAGATTTTTGGCTAATTCCAGACTAAAGTGCATTAGAGTAGTCCAGACGTGATGCAATAAAAGCGTGCATGCTTTCAATGCCATCAGCTTCTGGGTTGATCCTGACAGCTCATGATGATTGATGACCAACAGGGGTCACCTTCCCTCAGAGGTCATTAAGGGTCACACCATCAGTTGGGTGGCCAAAATAGACACTCGTCTCTTCTCAGAGAGTAATCCGAATAAGGTTGAGCAAAAAAAAAAAAAAAATCCATCCCAAATATGTTATGTTAATAATTCATTCATTCATTTTCTACCGCTTTTTCCTCATGAGCGTCGCCAGCCAATCACAGGGCACATATAGACAAACAACCATTCACACTCACATTCATACCTATGGACAATTTGGAGTCGCCAATTAACCTAGCATGTTTTTGGAATGTGGGAGGAAACCGGAGTACCCGGAGAAAACCCACGCATGCACGGGGAGAACATGCAAACTCCACACAGTGATGGCCGAGGGTGGAATCGAACCCTGGTCCTCCTAGCTGTGAGGTCTGCGCGCTAACCACCCGTTTTATAATAATCATTTTTAAAAATAATAATCCATTGTATGGTTAAATATCGCAATACTTCACTAATCTAATCAATATTTTTGTCACGTTCCGGCTTAGGAGCTTTACGGTTCGACCCCAGGATGCAGAGAGCAGGACCCAATTGCAGGTAAAAATGTCTTTATTGATGATATACAGCAGAACAATGACCAACCAAAACTAGCATGACCAACTGAAACCTTGCAATGACAAAGAAAGGAGTGCGTACCTGAACTAAATAGGAATCACAAATCACAAATCAACTGAAAACAGAACAGAGCAACACAGGAAGTTAATACAAAATAAAAGTATGAACTAGGAATAGAGGCAAAGAAGGAAGTAAAAGAGCTGTCACGAGGGGGGGGGGTAACGCCCACATCGTGACAATTTCGTCCCAATCCTAATTTAAGAGAATCCATGTAAACCGGAAATTCACATTAAGAATGTCCACACAGGTCAAAATGACAAAGTATTTTACAGTTTCGGAAAACAGCGTTCCGGGTTCCTTGCTTCCGAGCTTCCGAACTTCCAGAGTGTGAAAGTCTGGTAACCCACCCCCCCCCAAAAAAAAACAAAAAAACAGATGCGTTCCTGTGTAGACAGGGGCTTAGTGCATGTAAACATATTGGGTGCAATGTGACTCGGCACAACTGTTTGAATACCCCCCCCCCCCCCTCCAAGGGTGTAATATTAGCACTTTTGAAAAGTGGGTCAGCACTGACACGTTGGTTCTTGCCTATGTTTATGGGTCTAGACCGGCCTCAAAAAGGTTGGTGACCACTGATCCAGAAGGACTACTAATTACTACTATTACTAAATCTTGTGTCGGTTCCATCGCGGAATGAACGGATCTAGCTTGGCCACAACTGGAAGTACCGGCAAGACAATGATCCGAAACCACCAAGCTAAAGACGATACGGCTGACATATTGCGAGCTAGTTTTATACTCTGAGATGTGTATTTTATTCATGGATTTGTGGAAAAAATGTAATGTTCGGAATGAGTTTTACCGAGTCCAGTGTCCTTTTGTTGTTTATGACTGCTTCCAGACGGATCTTGTACAGCTTCCTGTATGTCACCTGTGGGATTTTGTCGAAAAAGCCTCAAGTTGGGTCAAGATCGGTCCAATTCCTAGCTATCATTCTGGAATTCAAGTCTCACCACTTGATTGGATTCAGGTTAGGACTGAATCCTTGGTCGTTCTAGGATGTTGACATCATTGTCCTTGAACCGTGAAGAAACGGTTCCTTCAAGGAACCGTGAAGAAACGGTTCCTCCATGGTTCAAGGACAATGATGTCAAAATCCTAGAACGACCAAGGATTCAGTCCTAACCTGAATCTAATCAAGTGGTGATTGGAGTCTCACCACTTTTGTGGAGCAGATGCGTTATCTCACCACTTGATTGGATTCAGGTTAGGACTGAATCCTTGGTCGTTCTAGGATGTTGACATCATTGTCCTTGAACCGTGAAGAAACGGTTTCTTTGCGGTTCAAGGAACTGTTTCTTCAGTCCTTAGGATTCAGTCCTAACCTGAATCCAATCAAGTGGTGAGAAACGGTGAAGAAACGGTTCCTTGAACCGTGAAGAAACGGTTTCTTCACGGTTCAAGGACAATGATGTCAACATCCTAGAACGACCAAGGATTCAGTCCTAACCTGAATCCAATCAAGTATTGAGACTTAAATTCCAGAATGATAGCTAGGAATCGAACCAATCTTGACCCAACTTGAGGGTTTTTCGGCAAAATCCTGCCAGGAAGTTGTACAAGACACTGGGCTCGGTAAAACTCATTCCAAACATTAAATTTTTTCCACAAATCCATGAATAAAATACCCCGTAGTACACATCTCAGAGTATAAAACTAGCTCGTAATATGTCAGCCGTATCGTCTTTAGCTTGGTGGTTTCGGATCATTGTCATGCCGGTACTTCCAGTTGTGGCCAAGCTAGATCCGTTCATTCCGCGATGGAACCGACACAAGATTTAGTAGTAGTAGTAATAGTTAGTAGTCCTTCTGGATCAGTGGTCACCAACCTTTTTGAGGCCGGTCTAGACCCATGAACATAGGCAAGAATCAAAACGTGTATAAAACTAGCTCATAATATGTCAGCCGTATCGTCTTTAGCTTGGTGGTTTTGTGTTTTGAGTCGTAGAACATATCCAGTATACAGTAGAGAAATTGTAACGGCGCCACATTGTACTCCCGGTGACTTTTGGCTGGATTCTATCCTCAGTTGTGGTGGGAAGAAAACCAAACGCTTGTAGTTTTTATTTTCCGTCGACCACTTGATTATATATCTGTACTCTTCACCAAGAGACAGCACTCAAACACTTGAGTATTTTAGGTTCAGGCTTTTGAATGCTTTGGAAATCGAATGTTTTCCCACCATTCTATCGTGTAGAGCGTGTGGTTACGTTGTGTCTTTTTGTGGCCCTGAAGTTATGCTGGCTTGAAATGTCTATTGTGGTCTCCTTAGAATGATGATGGATTGTCTGCTGCATGTCTACAAGTTTCTTTTTCTAGAGCTCTGCTGTTTCTTCTAACTTTGCTATGCAACCTAACCACTGTGAACGCTATCTGACACTTTTCTGACCTATAAATAAAGTTAGAATATTGTATTCTTGCATTAAATGAAGCCAAAGTTTCAGATAATGAGCTTTGCGTATTAGGAAGTGAGCCCTGAAAGAAGTTTGGGATGGGATCAAAACACTCTGTTTCAAAAGGTGTGGTTAAACTGGCACTTTGTGACATCACAGATGGGAAGACTTTCTTATATAGAAATTCTCTACCCTCCCCCAATCTCTGCTACCTTTGCTGCTCCTCTGTTTATGTTCTAATGGCACTGTCAATAGATTAAAATACTTGATTGTGATTAATCGCATTTGCTCACAGTTAACTCTGAATTAATCGCAGATAGAAATACGTTTTTAGCTAAAATAAATAGGGGAAATCTCTTTGTGGTAAAGATTTTCATGTGCAATGATAATTACATCAACTTTTATGTAAAAGGATATAAATTTCGGAAATATGGGCCATTATTTAAAACAATGCAGTCAGCAAGCATATTTTTGTATTGCTATTTTTCTTTATTGTTAGCATAGCATCTATTTATTCTCCACATTGTTATTATTATTATTTATTATTAAATGGGAGCCAGGCAACGTCTATCTGTCTATCTGTCTATCTGTCTATCCGTCTATCTGTCTATCTGTCTATCTGTCTATCCGTCTATCCGTCTATCCGTCTATCCGTCTATCCGTCTATCCGTCTATCCGTCTATCCGTCTATCCGTCTATCTCTCATACATATATTATCTATCCGTCCATCCGTCCATCTCTCATACATATATTATCTATCCGTCCATCCATCCATTCATCTATCTCTCATACATATATTATCTATCCGTCCATCCGTCCATCTCTCATACATATATTATCTATCCGTCCATCCATCCATTCATCTATCTCTCATACATATATTATTTATCCGTCCATCTCTCATACATATATTATCTATCCGTCCGTCCATCCATCGCTATCAGAACTGCAAATTAGCATCCATAAATTGGTATGGGAAAACCAATTGTGAATCAGAGATCAGACGGTTAACCAATCAGAACCATTTTGCAAAAATTTGTCATAGTCACAACAACCATCTTGAATGTCTACTGGTGTACTAAGTAACAGACGTCCATCAGCAGTTGTTGACAGAAATATTGAGTGATGTCAAGAAAGACCCTAAAAAGACCCAGTTCATCGCAACAATCTGCAAAGGGTATTACTATCTCCTGTTCATAGAAGACTTAATGAAGATGCAAACCACTTATTAAATTGTCCAAAAAGTACCCCCAAAAATTCCTCAGTCCATAGAATGTATGTCTCGGTATCTTTAAAAATGATAATTGGACAGTATGAAGAACAGCATACAAATATTTGTCTTAAAAACTGTCAATTTCAAGCACTTGCGTAGCCTGGTGTCGACCCAGGCTTGCTTGCTTGCTGCGGGAGATTTATCTGCAGCTATGCTAAGTGGCACTCGGAATGCTAATGAGGTGTGAGCTGCTAAGTCAGAGCTTGAAGATGCAAGCTTGAAGTTCTGAGAATGTGTGCAGTTAAAAATAGACGGCCTGAGGTTCGTTAGTGCCATCATTGGCTGGGATTAGCCGCTTCTCGGCACTCGACTCCATTAAGGTTACAAAGTGCGCGCACACACTTTTCAATGCAAATCTGAAAATGATTTGAAACGATGTGTGACCATTTGAATGTGGTGCGTCAGTGTTGTTTTGGTGGCTGATTTTACTGACTTCATAAAATTAGCTAGTACCATATTATGTACCATATATACCATATTATGTACCATATTATGGTAATGGTAATGGTTTTATTTGATTTGAACATGCATCAGATTACCATTGAATGCATCACATAATCAGTTCACAGTTCCACATGTCCAAAAGGAGTAGAAAGAAGCAAAGCTTATTAAATCCTACCCCTCCATCTGGTACTTTTACAATCAGTAACTGTTACATTTGTTCACTTCCTGCTTTCCATAATAGTTTACTTTTACAATCAGTAACTGTTACATTTGTTCACTTCCTGCTTTCCATAATACAGTTTATTTTTACAATCGGTAACTGTTTCATTTGTTCACTTCCTGCCTACCGAAGTAGGATCTAGATTCTAGATTCTGTTTGAAGGTATTTTTGACCATTCCTCTTTCCAGAACATCTCCAGTTGAGTCAAGGTTCTTGGTTTCTGAGAATGGACAGCCCGCTTTAAATCTTTAAAGTTCTCATCTATCACTGTGTTCGTCTGCTATATGATATATTTAAATTGGAATGACTGATTCCAACAACCGAGCCTGCCATGGTGTAGTGGTTAGCATTCCCCGGGTTCGAATCTCCACTAGTAAACATCATCGTCAGGACGTGCATCCACAGTATAAAGGGCTGACTCCAAATCAGTATCCGCTGGGGCGATTCCGTAGCCAGGAAAAAGTCGAAATAAACAAACCAACACTGATTCCAAGAACCATACATTCATTTTCTCCCGCTTTTTCCTCACGAGGGTCGCGGGGGGGGGGGGTGCTGGAGCCTATCCCAGCTGGGCGAGAGGCGGGGTACACCCTGGACTGGTGGCCAGTCAATCACAGGGCACATATAGACAAACAACCATTCACACTCACATTCATACCTATGGACAATTTGGAGTCGCCGATTAACCTAGCATGTTTTTGGAATGTGGGAGGAAACCGGAGTACCCGGAGAAAACCCACACATGCACGGGGAGAACATGCAAACTCCACACAGAGATGGCCGAGGGTGGAATTGAACCCTGGTCTCCTAGCTGTGAGGTGCCGCCCATTCCAAGAACCAGTGATTTATAAAGGAAAATCATAAAAATGATCAGGGGTGCCGAAACTTTTTTAATACCACTGTACGTCCACAATGGCTGACTGAGGAGAAATCACTGATTAAATGAAATAGGCGTCTAATATTACAATTCAATATGACATTTTTGTAAAGTACATAGCCAAAGAGGGGAGTACTGTCAAGCTCCCTCCCATCCCATGCTGATGGAAGATGGTATCTAGAGAGATGAGGACAAGGGCAATTAATGCTTCACTGTGTCCACTTGATTCAACAGCTTGTCTCCTCTGGCTAACACACACACACACACACACACAAATACACACTCTCCGAACGTCACTCTCTTTTGTGACTAGCACACATTTGCCATGTCAGCCAGAAGAGTCAGTGCATTAACAGAGCCCGGTGGGGAAAACCAGAGCCACAGGAGGAATGTGAGGACAACAATAAAAGCTATAGTAACACAAACAACAACACATGCAAGAGTTCAGGCACATTGCTTAGATTAGTTAAGGCTTGTAGTACATTCGAAATATTTTGTTTACATATATTTTGCGCATATACTATCTACAGCAGGGGTCTCAAACACGCGGCCCGCGGGCCAAATGTGGCCCGCAGGACACTAGTTTGAGGCCCCCGCCTTGATATGAAAGTTTAATGTTAGTGCGGCCCGCGCAAGTTTGATATGGATGCTGTATGGTATCATGTACCCAGAAAAAATTATTACATTTTGATTAATGTTCATGTTAAAGGTTAAATAACTGTTAATAGTTATCCTCCCTATCCGTGTGGAAGTGGTAAGTTTTTGGCTATTTAAGTTCAAAGGAAATAACTTGAAGGCTACCGTTTAGGTTGCTAGCTCTCTTGTTTGCGAGTTAGCATGTGTCTCAAGACCCTGCAGTTGCGCAATATGTTGTAAATAAAAAGAGTATAAATGTGACTATAGTCGTGTTTTGTCATGTCTACAGGGCTCTAATAATGTTTTGTTCATTTTAATCTGAAAAAAATAATTTGTCTACCCACCAACTATATGTGGTTTCTTAAGTTTTTATTATTTGGTGTTTTATTATTATTATTATTATATTTATTTATTACTGATTGATTGATTTTCTTTATTTTTGATTTGTTTATTTATTTTTCATCTTATTTTGTGTAGAAAAATAAAAATTAAGATATTTGAGAACAGTGGAATGTTTTATCAGAGCTTTTATTGTAGAAAATCGGAATAAAAGCAAAGTTTGTTCATTTTTCTGTTTTTAAGAAATGCGTTTTTTGTTTTTTGGAAAACCTGATGCGGCCCAGCCTCGCCCAGACCCTAGCTCCAGTGGCCCCCAAGTAAATTGAGTTTGAGACCCCTGATCTACAGTAAAAAAGATAGTGATCTCTTGTAATGTGTTTTGCCTGCTTTTTGCATTATTAATGGCTGGTTTATCATTTTTAGGTTGCCGGAATGTCTCCCACAGGGTGACGCCATGTGACGTACCAGTCAGCGTCTGTCTGTCTCACTTTGTCGCCATCTGAGGTGGCTATAGGTCAAACCTCCATAGATGAGACATTCTTGGTGCTCAGCTGCTTTTTTTTTTTGGACATATCACCCAAGTAGTGTTACCACTAAATTATAAAATGAAAATGTACTGTGTTACTCTTTTGAACGCATATTGTTCAGAGAAGCAACACCGAAAACCGAGCAGAACTTCATTTTCTACCGCTTATCCTCACGAGGGTTGCGGGGGGTGCTGGAGCCTATCCCAGCTGTCTTCAGGCAAGAGGCGGGGTACAACCTGGACTGGTCGCCGGCCAGCCAATCACAGGGTACATATAGACAAACAACCATTCACACTCACATTCATACCTATGGACAATTTTGAGTCGCTAATTAACCTAGCATGTTTTTAGAATGTGGGAGGAAACCGGAGTACCCGGAGA
This sequence comes from Doryrhamphus excisus, assembly GCF_030265055.1. NCBI lineage: Eukaryota > Metazoa > Chordata > Actinopteri > Syngnathiformes > Syngnathidae > Doryrhamphus > Doryrhamphus excisus. The sequence continues at coordinate 13,114,675 of NC_080475.1, read as the reverse complement.
AAACTCACGCATGCACGGGGAGAACAGGCAAAGGTGGAATTGAACTCGGGGCTCCTCGCTGTAACCTAGCATGTTTTTGGAATGTGGGAGGAAACCCGAGTTCTCCACGGGGAGAACATGAAAACACCATACAGAAATGGCCGAGGGTGGAATTGAACTCGGGTCTCCTAGCTGTGAGGTCTGCACGCTAACCACTTGACCGCCGTGCCGCCCGGACGTCATAAAACTTCATGTAAAAAAAAAAAAAGCAAACTATCTAATTCCAAAATATAAGTGTAATGAAATTGGTCCAATGATTGTAATTCACCCTCTGAATTCTGCCTAGCAACAAGCAAAGAATCAGCGTAATCTAAAAGTGAATATTAAATCTGAATATTAGTGATGCAGTGTGTGCGTACAAGTCGGAAAAAAAGTGTATGTAAGTGTTTGTATGCACTTGGATTGGCTGCTCCCCCACCCCTCTCTCTCGCTCTCTCTCTCTCTTTCTCCCGCTCTCTCAGCTCTCTGCATGTTTGGTCACACTGTCACTTTCAGACCAACATAGCGGCCGCCATTTGACACGCTTCCACAGAGAGCTGGATACATGGTGAAGAGTGGCGAAATAAGAAGTTATTCGGCTAAATAAGACTCATCCCCAGGACTTGATGGTGTGAGGTACAGCTGCTTTAAAATTAGCCGAATGGATCACGGTACCAAATCTCAAGACCGGGACCGCCTCTGGGTCTGCTGTGGAGAACGGAAACGGCAACAGGAGCAAAGATGGTAATGTTAATGTCACAATCTATTTGCTGTGATTACTAGCTGGCTAACAAGTCGTGGACCTTGTTAGACCTTAGGCTGACCTTCAAGTCTCATGTTCTGTTCTGTCTTTGTGTCGAGTCCAAACTTCTAACCTTCTGAGACACTTGTGGACCAAAGCAATTTACTGTAATGGTATGATCACATGGTTGGTTTGTCACATCATGCAAATGTTTGTCCATTCACACGCACATATGCCCACATACATGTTTTGTAATAGACTGTCTCTCCATTCACATATACATAATGCGAACCTCTTTACCATTTACAGATGCATACAATTATTTTCATTCAAGTTTGTCCATTCACACACTGTACACAAAAACATGTCTTTCCATTCACACGCGCATATGCCCACATACATGTTTTGTAACAGACTGTCTCTCCATTCACATATACATAATGCAAACCGCTTTATCCATTTACACATGCATACAATGTTTTTCCATTCACATACTGTACACATAAACATGTCTTTCCATTCACACACACTAATATAAGCATTCACATACACGCATTAATAATAATAGTAACAATAATAATCTTATAATATAGGGCTGCACGGCGATCGAGTGGTTAGCATGCAGGCCTCACAGCTAGGAGCCCCGTGTTCAATTCCACCCTTGCATGTTCTTTCTCCGGGTACTCCGGTTTCCTCCCACATTCCAAAAACATGCTAGGTTAATTAATTAGCGACTCCAAATTGTCCATAGGTATGAATGTGAGTGTGAATGGTTGTTTGTCTATATGTGCCCTGTGATTGGCTGGCCACCAGTCCAGGTTGTATCTCGCCTCTCGTCCGAAAAAAGCTGGGATAGGCTCCAGCACCCCTGAGATAGAAAATGAATGAATGAATCTTACTATAGACATATTGTAAACGTACTGTTAACTCATCAATATGGGACAAAAATGACCACAGCCACACCCCAAAAGAGTGGGAGTTAGGGGACCAACTATCTTTTTTCTTTTATTTTCAATTCTTGAAAGTAGAAGGACCAGTTGTCCCAATACTTGTGTCTAGAATATATTGAAAATATGAGGGTATTCCCTGACTAGATGTGTATTTCCTGTGTGTTACCCCTTTTGGCTGAAGGGAGGGTGTGCCCAGCTTGCACATAAGGCTGATGTTGTGTGCCTCTGCCTGACTGGAAGTGTGTTATGCTGGGAAGTGAATTTTAAAATACCCGCCCATCCCTGCTGCAGGTTTGACTTGGCGGGACATTATGTGTGTGTGAGTGTGTACGTTTACCTACCCAACCGCCCTCTTTCCAGAATGTTTGCCATGCCGTTGCCACCAACAGCTCCTATTCAGAATAGACGTTCTACAGTATGTTGTCTGAGTGATTCATGCACTGTCGGTATATGCATACTTTAGTTTAGTTGTGTATGGAACATGGTCCACTCTACTGTAGATAATACCAGCCAAAACGTTTTTCATGAATATTGTGCAATGGAACCAACTTAAGTCGGTCGTGTTTATGTTGACATCCCACCAAGTCCTGTTACGCCAGAACAGAAAAACATAAATATTCCCATATTTTTGCCCATTTTCCTTATGTCTCACAAGTAAACATGAAAACATTGACTAGTTTTGGTTATTTGGACTACCGCTGTAGGGGATATCCGATCATCTGACGTAGCGACGTGATGCTAACAGCTAATAGTAAACAATATAGTATAGTAAACAATAGTGTAGAAAAATGGAAATAAAAACCGTCTTTTTCGCTGTTCCCTCCCGCTATGCAGCCTCTCCAACTCCATATTTCCGCGGGGATAACCGATCACCTGACGTAGCGACGTGATGCTAACACCTAATATCAGCTGCTCCCGAGTGTCAACAATGGCTCAAATGTAATAAGATGAACAACCATAGCTGCACACTTACTTAAGGGGTCGGTATGGCACAAAACAATAAGGAAGTAATACATAAAGCACTATTAAACACTAAAAAATATATTTTACTTCCACTGTATGTCTTAGCTTTGTTGTAATGTCGTATCTATATCTATCTATATAAGTATCTATATACACTTTTTTACGACATTACAACAAAGCTAAGACATAGCTTGTCTTAGCTTTGTCGTAATGTCGTAAAAAAGTACGTATATATACACACACAAAGTATATATATATATTTATATACACTTTTTATGACATTACGACAAAGGTAAGACAGCTTGTCTCAGCACTTAACACTTTTTTGATATTAGCTGTTAGCTGTTACACTTTTTAATGACATTACGACAAAGCTAAGACAAGCTATGTCTTAGCTATTTCATATATATATATGTTTTTTACGACATTACGACAAAGCTAAGACAAGCTAAGACAAGCTATGTCTTAGCTTTGTTATGTCTAAAAAAGTGTATATATATATATATATATATATATATATATGTATACTTTTTTACAACATTACGACAATGCTAAGACAAGCTATGACAAAACTAAGACATACAGTAGATACAGTATATATATATATATATCGCTATTTCTGTTAAGCACGACATAAAAAACAAGCATATCTTCATATTGATATAGACTGGATTGATGTGGAGGTCACATGTTTTCAAGATGGCGCCGCCCGACTGCTAGCTAGCTAGCTAGTAAGACAGCTCCGTGTCTCCTGCGGCTTTTTTAGTGTTTAATAGTGCTTTATGTATTACTTCCTTATTGTTTTGTGCCATACCGACCTCTTAAGCAAGTGTGCAGCTACGGTTGTTCATCTTATTACGTTTGTAACTTGCCGTTTGAGCCATTGTTGACACTCGGGAGTAGCTGATATTAGCTGTTAGCATCCCGTCGCTACGTCAGGTGATCGGTTATCCCCGCGGAAATATGGAGTTGGAGAGGCTGCATAGCGGGAGGGAACAGCGAAAAAGACGGTATTTATTTCCATTTTTCTATACTATTGTTTACATTTTAATAATACCTTGCACACATATTTGACTTTATATCGAAATATATGCTAATATCGATATTCTATCTAAATATATGGGATATGAGTTTTGGTCCATATCGCCCAGTCCTAAAACAATGATATTTTTTTAACACACTGTGTAATCTCTTTCTTTTTCCGAGCCGTAAATAGCATACAGTGTTGAATTATTAACACTTGCAGATGTTCTTGTGCACCATGAAAAACAAACTGTGTCAATTTTTAGTTTGGAGTGTATCTAAAACAAACATATTTGATTAAGAAGGAATGAATATACAACAGAAATGTTCACGGTTGTGATCATCCTTTCATTGTTATCTTTTGAGAGTGTTCAGAAGCTTCTATTTAAACAGGGACACGCTTATTTGACACATATCTGTCTATTCCTGTGAGTTGATGACGGCTATGTCACTGCAAATCTATTTACAACACAATTGAATTTTCCTCTAAAATTGTTGAGGTTGTCTGTCACTCCTGGTGTCGTTGTGACTACTTCCATTCAGCCATGATGACCAAAGATTTTTTTTTTTTTGTATGGGAAATACTTGTAGACAGTCACCGTCATCAAGTATCTGAGTAGACAGAAGTACTTTTAAAGAAATTGTGCACTTATTATGGTTCTTCTTTTGTTATGTGCCTACAGCAGGGGTCTCAAACTCAATTTACTTGGGGGCCACTGGAGCTCGGGTCTGGGTGAGACTGGGCCGCATTTTTTTTGGGGGGGTTTTCCCCCCAAAAAAACAAAACGCATTTCTTAAAAACCAAAAAATAAAAAAAAAACTTTGCTTTAGTTCCAATTTTCTACAAGAATAGCGCTGATAAAACATTCCACTGTTCTCAAATATCTTACTTTTTATTTTTCTACACAAAATAAGATGAAAAATAAATAAACAAATCAAGAATAAAGAAAATCAATCAATCAGTAAAAAAATAAATAACTATAATAATAATAATAAAACGGCAAATAATAAAAACTTAAGAAACCACATATAGTTGGTGGGTAGACAAATTATTTTTTTCAGATTAAAATTAACAAAGCATTATTAGAGCCCTGTAGACATGACAAAACACGACTATAGTCACATTTATACTTTTTTATTTACAACATATTGCGCAACTGCAGGGTCTTGAGACACATGCTAACTCACAAACTAGAGAGCTAGCGACCTAAACGATAGCTTTCAAGTTATTTTCTTTAAACTTAAATAGCCAAAAACTTACCACTTCCACACGGATAGGGAGGATAACTATTAACAGTTATTTAACCTTTAACATGAACATTAATCAAACGGAATGGGTACATGATACCATACAGCATCCATATCAATCTTGCGCGGGCCGCACTAACATCAAACTAGTGTCCGCGTGTTTGAGACCCCTGGCCTACAGACATTGCCGGACCTTGGCTGAATTACCAAATAAACAAATGAACCGACTTCAGAGGAAAATGGTTTGAGGCATAATAAGCAACATTTGAGAATGCCGGAAAGAAGGAAGACATGATGCGATCTCAAGGCGTTCTTGTCAAACAGTAAACAGAAAAGATGAGATAACTGCGATAAAACATATCAGTTTGACGATTCTGCTTCATTGATCATAATTAGTATCTTAAAATTAGCATTAAAATTTGATTTGAAAGTTTGCAAACCTGCTAACGTCAGTCTTTTCCAAACTTAATATTTGTATCAGGAAATTACAGTACATTTGCAAAATATCATGTACAGATGATATATCCTGTAGATTCAATGCAACACACCACCCCCCATAAAGCGATATTTGGTTATTCCATGTAAACATAGCCAGTGTCAAGGAATAATTGCTCTCAGAGTGCTCGACAAGGGACCGCCATGAAATCTCGAGACTATTTCTGTTTCTTAATGATACCAGACGGCGATATTGAAACCATCCTTCGCTCCCCACAGTGAGTCAGTCATCTTATCCACCGTAATGTGAGTGTGTGGTCGTTTATTTCAGGGCTGAGTAAATGCAAGATGTAAGCAAGATATTGACTTGTAGACTAGTGCAAATCTGACGAACCTGGTATGCCAAGACATCTGCTTAGGTCAAGATAACAGAAAAATGTGTACTGGCCTAGGGATCTGGTGATGGTGTACTGCATTACATAACTACTGGAAAGCATTAATAACTGGTAACCATGCTTTGACCGGCAGCTTATGCTTCACCCATGAGGCCATTAAAGCTTTCTTTGAAAGGTCATCAAAGTATAGTTACTCAAGACTCCATTCACTGTGCAATATCAAGACTCTAAATACAATATATTAAGTTCTATGTGAAGTACTTCTATAATGCCTCATATTAACTCACTAGCAAGATCTCATAGTGTATAGACTGGTCATATATTTCATCTCGTTTCATATTATCGACATACTGTAGTTGTATATAACTCTGGGTAAAACTGTTAATTTGTTAATAGTTGGGTTGTTGATATTGTTTTTTTGTTTTTTTTATATTGTGTATTTTTGTACTGCACTGCAGGGTACTGATGTGCAATGCAAATTTCCCCACTGAGGGACGAATAAAGGCTTATCTTATCAATTTCTGTACAGTTAATATATGTGCTAACAGTTAGCAGAACCTCTTTCTGCCAAGTAGTTCAATTTAGTTTATATATTTTGAAATGTCATATAAAAAAAATCTGTGAACTTCATTTTCTCCTGAGTCATTGTCATCGCCACCGCTTCCAGTACGAACCTCCTTTTCCCCATCATCATGATGACCAGTGTTTTTGTCCCCAAGTCCCCAAGGGGCGTGGCGGGATTGAGTCACAGTGCTTCTCTGTAGTCGGTTCTCGTGGACAGTGGTCCCAGATGATAATGCAAGGCAATGAGATAGCGAGGGAAGATGTAAACATGCAATGGCAGATGCGGAACGAACCACATAGACCAGGGGTCTCAAACTCAATTTACCTGGGGGCCACCGGAGCTAGGTTCTGGGTGAAGCCGGGCCGCATCAGGTTTTAAAAAAAACAACAACAAAAAAACGCATTTATTAAAAACTGGAAAAAAAATCAATAAAAAAACTATCTTCAATGCTTTTGCTTCTACTATACCCTACACTTTTTCAGTACTTTGGTTCCGGTTTTCCACACCAAAATATCTGATAAAACATTCCGCTGTTCTCAAATATCTTAATTTATATTTTTCTATACACAAAATAAAAAAAAATTAAGAATAAAGACAATATATCAATCAATCAGTAATAAATAAGTAAAATAACAATAAAACAGCAAATAAGAAAAACGTAAGAAACCACATACAGTTGGTAGAGAAATTATTTTTTTCAGATTCAAATGTACAGTATTAACAGTTATTTAACCTTTAACATGAACATTAATGAAACTTAATAATTTTACCCAATTAGCAAGTTAGCATCGTACTCAGTTCCATCTGGGAGCAGCGTTGTAACTTTAACAACATGTTTGATCAGATGCTTTATCTTGACGTGTATTTTCCGTTTTATTCCAAATCATTTCCTGCATTTATTTGTACCCACCATCATAAGCCTTTAGCTTCATTGCTAATCCAAAGCAAAACAGGGCGGGGCAAAATCATGTTAATTGTGTCCGGTGTGCACACAGCTTTAAGCTGTCATTTCAACATTAAACTTTGGTATCAAGGTGGGGGCCTCAAACTAGCGTCTCACGGGCCGCATTTAGCCTGCGGGGCCGCGAGTTTCAGACCCCTGACATAGACTATCTGCTTATTACATGAGGCAACTCCTACAAGTGTAAAGGCCTGCCGAGGACAAGAATCTTATTAAGCAGACATAAATTTAATTAGGGTTTCTCAATTAAAATGACCCATAGACAATCATCTTAACGTCGTTCACCACTTCTTGGAGACCTGAGATGTACATGTATATAAATGAACCCTGAGCTTTGCTCTGCCGGGTCTAAATGAAGCTGGACCTAAATGTGTAAGGAAGTCAAAGAGGTTAAAGGAAATGTGAAACCCTAAACCGGGGCTCCATGACAGCCTTGAGAACACCCGCTATTGCAGTCACACTGTTTATTGGGATTGTTTGGCTGCATTTTTGACGGTGAACAACAAATGTTTGAGCTTGCTGAGCTGTTTCCCCTAACAGGTGACGGACCTGTGCGATTTAACAACTGCATGAGGAATGTGACTGAGCTGGGTCATCCGTTATGTTTAGTTACTAGGTTTTGCAAGATCTCTTCTTTTTGTAGATTACTGTAGCTCAGGGGTCTGAAAATCAATTTACCGTGGGGGCCACTAGAGCTAGGGTCTGGGCAAGGCTGGGCCGCATAAGGTTTTCCAAAAAAAAACAAAAAAAACGCATTTATTAAAAACAGAAAAATATACCAACTTTTTCAGTGCTTTGGTTCTGATTTTCTACAATAAAAGCTCTGATAAAACATTCCACTGTTCTCAAATATCTTAATTTTTATTTTTCTGCACAAAATAAGATAAAAAATAAATAAACAAATCAAGAATAAAGAAAATCAATCAGTAATAAATAAATATAATAATAATAATAAAACGGCAAATAATAAAAACTTAAGAAACCACATATAGTTAGTTAGTTGGGTAGACAAATTATTTTTTTCAGATTAAAATGAACAAAGCATTATTAGAGCCCTGTAGACATGACAAAACACGACTATAGTAACATTTATGCTTTTTTTATTTACAACATATTGCACAACTGCAGGGTCTTGAGACACATGCTAACTCGCAAACTAGAGAGCTAGCGACCTAAACGGTAGCCTTCAAGTTATTTCCTTTGAACTTAAATAGCCAAAAACTTACCACTTCCACACGGATAGGGAGGATAACTATTAACAGTTATTTGACCTTTAACATGAACATTAATCAAACGTAATATTTTTTTTCTGGGTACATGATACCATACAGCATCCATATCAAACTTGGCACGGGCCGCACTAACATTAAACTTTCATATCAAGGCGGTCTCAAACTAGTGTCCTGCGGGCCATATTTGGCCCGCGGGCCGCGTGTTTGAGACCCCTGCCGTAGCTTAAATTGTCTGTGCTCTGTCTATGGTAATGGTTTTATTCCAAAGCGGCAATGTCTTATGTCTGTGTTAAAGAGACATTTATTCCATTATTTGTTAATGGTAATGGTTTAATTTCATTTGAACATGCATAAGATTACAATTGAATGCATCACATAATCAGTTCACAGTTCCACATGTCCAAAAGAAGCAAAGCTTATTAAATCCTACTCCTCCATCTGGTACTTTTACAATCAGTAACTGTTGCATTTGTTCACTTCCTGCTTTCCTAATGTATTTTTTTAATTGTTTTTTTAATTTATTTTATTAATTTTATTTTATTATATTTTATTTAGTAGTTCCACATGTCCAAAAGGAGTAGGAAGAAGCAAAGCTTATTAAATCCTACCCCTCCATCTGGTACTTTTACAATCAGTAAGTGTTACATTTGTTCACTTCCTGCTTTCCTAATAAAATGTTTTTATTGTTTTTTTAAATTTATTTTGTTAATTTTTATTTTATTTTATTTTATTTAGTAGTTCCACATGTCCAAAAGGAGTGGGAAGAAGCAAAGCTTATTAATTACATTTGTTCACTTCCTGCTTTCCATAATACAGTTTAAGGTTTTTTTTTGGTTTGTTTTTTTTTGTCGATGAAAATGTTGCATTTGAAATGATGTCAGTTAGGTCTGGAATAATTAACCACAATAAACAAAGGATGGATTTATATGCATACATGAGCTCATAATTTTTTGTGTATCTTTATTCAGAACCTTGATTCTGTGGAGTCGAGCTGGAACCTGCTGTCCATCTTCAGCCTCATCTTCAGTCAGAGATCTCCCCGTGTGCACCCAGAAGCATTTGAAGAGACCCCGGTCCCATAAACGTCATACCCTTGCATAGCTAGCCGTTGTCTGCTTGCTGCAGCCCAGGGTGTGGCTAACTATGGGAACCGGGTGCTGTGCCTAACTCGGACACTTGGAGTAGCATGGCCTCTCCTCCTCGTCCATACGCCCCAATACCTCCTCCAGCTACCTGTGCTACTTTTCCTGATAATTCCACTCCCTGCACCTCCTTAGGCAGTCCTGTTTCTAAGGAAACTGCAACAAGACAATACCCGGTAACTGTCCAGACCTCATTCTTGCCATCTCTCACACACCCCGCTGCTTTTTCGGTGAAGACAAGAATATGTCCAGCCAAGCACGGCATTGCGGTGTCTCTCTGCCTTGTGGATAGTAGCAGTACTCCCTCCAAAGACACTGTAAAAGACTTGAAGCCTATTGGCTGGGTGACTCCAAATACATGGGACAGTCGCTTCAGCGGCACAGAGGAAACGATGGATGTTCGCAAACTGGAAACAACTTGTGAAAATACAGCTTTGCGCAATGTTGAAGAAACTAAAAAACAAGTATGTGAGGATTCAGGACATATAGCTGCCATAGATGCGGACTATATTGATATTCTGCAGGCAAATTTGCTTTTTGGAAAAAGTCCATCAGCAACTGCGGGGCAGCAGAACTCAGCACAAACTGAAAAACATCAATCAGAATTATTCATGCATTTACCTAAAAATGCGCCTTTATCGTCTCTCCACCATTCCCAGTCCCATCACCCTCAACCCGAAACATTTCAGTGTGTCCGCACTGTCCAATTCTCAGAGAAGCCCTGCACCCCATGCATGACAAGGAGACAAGGGGAAGTGGTTTCCCAAACTCAGGATTTAAAGTGTCGGCATCGGGAGTCCTACAAGGCCGCTCTGAAAAACCCTGTCGGATTAGAGAAGGCAAGATCGAGGATGTTAGGTGTTTTGCCGGAAGATGGTGGAATCTCACGGTGTGATGACAGAAGGAGACCAACAGAGACCGAGAGAGGAGGACCACAATGGCATGACCAAAAGCCTTGCTGTGAATCCGGGATGGAAAACTTTCCCAGTGCCAGTGGAGCCATCTTTAAGGAGTCAGGCGAGACGCACAGTGTTCCATGTTGGAGACATACAGGAGATAAAACCCCAGCTGACCGTACGGCCTACACTAGAAAGTTTGACAGAAATCCAGAACCCATAACTCACAGGACCGACGTGCCTTTCCGAGAACCAACTGATGCAAAATATTACATCGGTTTACAAAACGGGAGTAGAGCTAATACAGACATATTTTTCCCATGCACCAAGAACCCTCAACATGCAAATATAATCTCCGACGATCACCACAGCTTATCACATCGCTGCTCCGAAATTCCCAAACCTTGTGAAAGGCCACTTGACAGACCGACTCCCACCGGAGCTAAGGACAAACGGGATTCCTCTCTCTCCACAGCAGTGGTGGACACCTCGGAGAAGTGCCAGTTGGTTCTCGTTGACGGTCAGAATGTCAGGAGGGGGGCGGATGCTGACACGGGTGCAGGTGTTCCTCAGCTACATGTGGTGAAGTGTAAGAAAAGCACAGCTTTTCAATTAGTATCACCAAAGATCAGCAGGATGAAGATGGCCATTCCAGGTATCACTCTTTACTTTCTTTTTACTATTTTTACACTGACAAATATGGATAATACCAAGTACAACAATGTACTATTTTAGAGCATACAGTAGTATATACAGTAGCCAAGACAGGTACTGTGGAGTAGAAAAATAATGCATATATATATATATGAAGCCCCTATTTCCTCCAAATGTATCCTACCCTTTCAGATGCGGTCAGCAGATCCAACGATGGTAGAAGCTTGAAGAGCTCTTCACTGGAAACAGACACTCACAAGAACCCTCAGTCGTCCTCTACTCATCCCAATCCCAGACCAGACCACCTCCCTTTGGGTTTCCTAGGTCCCAGAGTTCACCCGCTCTATCAAGGAGTAGCAGCACTCACAGGCAGGTTCTGATCGTCCTCAAACTAAGAAGAACTGTAAGAATGTTGTATAAGTTGAATGTTATTAACTTCTTCACCCATCCAGGAGGCAGAGACAGAACCGGCAGGGCCATTATTGAGCTTTATGGAGACCACCAAGAATGGAGATCTAACATGACCAGCCAGGAGCTCCTGGGGATGCTGCTCTACTTCCACTCTATCATCAGGTAAGTATTGACAATATTACCTGTTGTTATATTGTATATTTGTACATACTGTACATTTGTATGTGTATATGGACTATTATCTTCCAAGGAGAGAACTCAGAGAAGCTGGGATGACCTTAATCTTTGATGCAAGGAAGTCAAATCCTCCACCGCTGCTTTACAAAGCCTTGATGACGCTGCAGGTAACATCCAAAGTGCAAGTTTAACAAGTGCATTTCACTGAAAGGCTAATAATTAGTTGATATTGGCATAAAAATTAGATACCGGTTCATATTGGTATCACATTTTCTGCCAGTATTCAGTGTGCAAGTGATGATGTCATGCTCCACACAGCAAAAAGCTTACTAGTTTAATGTGTCTGCGGTCTGAAATGACTTTGAAGTTTTACCTTTGTACTGGAAATATGCAATATTAATTATGAAGTAAGGCATATCCCATAATTTCAGATTTTGAACTTTCCTATGTTCTTATAGCTTTCTGAATATGGAATATGGTCGTATCACCTCGTATTTAGGTACATGATTAAAAAAAAACGAAAAGTAAACTATATTAGGAAAGCAGGAAGTGAACAAATGTAACAGTTACTGATTGTAAAAGTACCAGATGAAGTGGTAGGATTTAATAAGCTTTGCTTCTTCCTACTCCTTTTGGACACGTGGAACTACTAAATAAAATAAAATAAAATAAAATTAATAAAATAAATTTAAAAAAACAATTAAAATTTATATTAGGAAAGCAGGAAGTGAACAAATGTAACAGTTACTGATTGTAAAAGTACCAGATGGAGGGGTAGGATTTAATAAGCTTTGCTTCTTCCTACTCCTTTTGGACATGTGGAACTGTGAACTGATTATGTGATGCATTCAATTGTAATCTGATGCATGTTCAAATGAAATAAAACCATTACCATTACCAATATCATTGCCAGCATTATTTAATTGGCTGATATAGTTAACTTTGAAACAGCTAAACAATGCATAAAGCCAACAATACCCTATTACCTAAAAACCCGTCCATCTATTTTCTATTCCGCTTATCATCACTAGGGTTGCGGGGGTATGCTGGAGCATATCCCAGCTGTTTTTATTCCATTGTAACATGATGAATATTCAAATGAAACTATTACCACAACATGTGATCACAGCATGTATATTAAACGATGTTGTTAGAGGTTACGTGCATTATTAGCTAGCTCGTTTTCTCTTGTTAAAATACACAGAAAAGGGAAAGAAATACTGTGTGTTCATGTTTCACACAAGGTTTGTGGATGATGGTCAAAATTGAAGAGGTTGGGAACCACTGAAGTAGAGTGACCATATTTTTGATCTTTTGAGCTATTCAAAGTTTATTGAAATATATTATAATATCAATGCATTTAGAGTAAGTCTCCATTGTATGGCTACAAAATTGTGATGTACCAAATACTACCTATAACCAACGACACACATTCAGGTAGGCTTCTCAGAGGTTACTTAACATATTTTATTCTCAAATATTGTTTAAATTATTGTTTTTTTCAGGAGCTCATTCCCCAGGCAGTAAACAGTTTGCTGCTTTTCATAGACAGAGAAAGCAGCCCTCATCCAGAGACGTGCCCCACCATCCAGGTGAGTCAACTCATTACCTCCCCCAAGGTTTTGTTAGTTGTTTGGTAAACAGTGCAAATGCAATATATGCAGCCGAATGGCCACCATATGAGAACCATGTAATAATATTAATAATGGTGTTCATTTATTTGGACCAAGCAGACTGAAGTGGTGACGTCCCCGAAAGCCTTAATGAAGCTGGTGGAAGAGAGTCAGAGAACCTACTGCCTGGATGGAACACTGTGTCACAACAACCGTGACTGGATGGAGCTGCACCAGGTCAGGACCGATGACACCAGCGACTCATCTCATTCTCATACTTCCAATCAGAAACTCAGCACAGACGTCATCTTTGACTTCCACAGAAACTCTTTCCATTTGCATCTGATCTTCACGAGGCGTCTGGTCTGCTTCTGAGAGCAATCAGTAACTTAAAAGCTCCTCGAAGAATGGACTCTGTTCAAGTACTGTAAAGCTGTCTTTTTACTACAGTCTCACAATACACTAGAATACACAGAATAATATTTGGTTGTCCTACAGACTGTGCAGCAATGTATGAAGGAGCAGAGGACTCTAATGCGTGATGTACTGGAGGATAAGCGATTGGTTCACTTGCAGAGGGAGGGTGGGGCCATCCTGGCGAGGCTGAGGAAGGAAAGTGACCTCAGATACCCACATTGTGAGGACCTCAGGTGGGGTATTTTTTTCATTCATTCATTCATTTTCTACCGCTTTTCCTCACGAGGGTCGCGGGGGTGCTGGAGCCTATCCCAGCTGTCTTTGGGCGAGATGCGGGGATACACCGTGGACTGGTGGCCAGCCAATCACAGGGCACATATAGACAAACAACCATTCACACTCACATTCATACCTATGGACAATTTGGAGTCGCCAATTAACCTAGCATGTTTTTGGAATGAGGGAGGAAACCGGAGTACCCGGAGAAAACCCACGCATGCACGGGGAGAACATGCAAACTCCACACAGAGATGGCCGAGGGTGGAATTGAACCCTGGTCTCCTAGCTGTGAGGTCTGTGCGCTAATCACTTATCCGCCATGCCGCCCGGTATTTTTTTCATTCATTCATTTTCTACCGCTTTTTCCTCACGAGGGTCGCGGGGGTGCTGGAGCCTATCCCAGCTGTCATCGGGCGAGAGGCGGGGTACACCCTAGACTGGTGGCCAGCCAATCACAGGGCACATATAGACAAACAGCCATTCACACTCACATTCATACCTATGGACAATTTGGAGTCGCCAATTAACCTAGCATGTTTTTGGAATGTGGGAGGAAACCGGAGTACCCGGAGAAAACCCACGCATGCACGGGGAGAACATGCAAACTCCACACAGAGATGGCCGAGGGAGGAATTGAACCCTGGTCTACGTGCTAACCACTCATCCGCCGTGCCGCCTGGTATTTTTTTTGTGTATTTTTATTTTTATTAAGTGATTTTTCTACTTCACTCTTCTTTTCATCACATGCAGTGATGCAGTAGACTCGCTGACAAGCCTGTACAACAACATGGAGGAGCAGGTACACATCCTTGTGCAGAGCTCCAACACGTCTCTGGAGCATTTGGAGTATTTGCTACACGTCAGGGAGATGGAGGGACATGTCACACAGGTGCCAAAAACGCACTTTTAGCATAGCCTGGACTTGTATCCTAGTGATGTATTTGAATTCAATCTCATTTTATTCAAGATGCAAAAGTGGTTTTACGAAGAAGGAGAGCGCCACCTCCAGGAAGCCAAATCGGCGGTGGACTCTGGAGAGCAACTGGAGCAATTCCTCAACCGCTTCACTGCTTTTCTTATTGAGGCTAATGTAAGTCATATGCTTGTATCATAGTACATCAAAAACCACCACCTGTACCCAATATTTTTTACATATCAAGGCATATCCAACATCTGACCTTTCACCTCTTTACCCTCAGGATCGCAGACATCATGCCATGTCATTAGTTGAAGACGCTGAGCACCTCCAGCAGGATGGGGTATCTTACCCAGAAACACAAGTCTTCTGCAGCCTTATCTGCATGTTCAAAACAGAACTGGACGACTTCCTGTGCAGAGCGGAAACATGCAGCAGGGAGCTCCAGATCATGGTCAATGTGTGCGATTTCTGTGAGCAGGTTGGTGTGAACTCTGATTGGACAGTTAAAACTACTTTGTTGTTGCTTTACATCAGCTTAAATAATACTGACGTAGTTTGACAGGCAGGGTACATCCTGGTATGATCACATGTCAACACATTTGTTTCACAGGCTAGAACTCTGGCTGCTGAATGCATTGAGTACCTCAACCAGAACCAAACCAGGACCTCCAAAACCCAAGACTGGGTTCAAAATAGATCACCTGTCAATCAAAACCAAGATGGTGTCCATGCACTGCTCATCCCAGTCACACCCACAACCACCAGTGCATTGTCATCAGACACCTCAATGCTCCAAATCTTCCAGGATAAGTTCCTCCAGTTCAGCCCAGACAAATTTCAAGAGGTGAGGGCCCAGGCCAGTGCCCTGCGAGGCTCCAGAGGGATGAGGGTGTGGAACGCGGCGTGGCTGAGGTGCCAGGAAGCCCAGCAGCTGCTTCAGGAGAAGATTCAAGACACCACAGATGAGGTTTTGAACAGGAAACCACAAAATAGCAGCTGTTGTGGGCATCATTATGTCGATGTGGCCAGCACTCATGTTCAGACAGCACCACCTAGTGGTTTGGTGGTGCAGTCGACTCCAGGACCACAGCACCCGCAGTGGGAGGCCATTGTGTCAGGGGCGATGGACCTAGGGAATAGAAGAATAGAAGCTGACTGTGACCTGATCAAACCTGAAGAACATGGTGACGCAGGAAGTAGCCGGAAGTCAAGGTGAGTGTAACTAGCATGAATTTCACACCAAGCATGATACAGTATGTCAAATGCTGATACATCTTGATAAATCTTGTGGATTTACTTCTATTAACAGATCATCAAGGAAAGAGGAACGAGACACCAAGAAGAGTCGAGCGAGAAGCGAGCGAGATGCCGCCGCTCTCTCTCAGTCTCACACGGTCGGCTGCCACTGGTTCCTGTGGGGCAGAGGCCTTCGAGCCAAGTCCCAGTCCCAGGTAGAAGCGACTGAGTTTCCCACGCCTCCAGAGGAGCAGGTTCGACCCCCATCCTGCTCTCACCACGGTCAGCCGTCTTGTCGGATCCTACAAGAGGCTCAGAAGTTTCAGATCTCCCGCCACGGAAGCTTTTGCTCAGTGGGATCCTGCACCAGCAATCGATTAGCCGTGGAAGAGGGGGGAGGTTATCTCTGCAAACACTCTAGCTTGCCAAGTGGGAGGAGTGAAGGAACGTTCTGCTTGGAAAGTCCACAGGAGAGCACCAACAATGCTCTGTAAGTCTTTTTTTTCCTAACTTAAACTTTTTACCCAAACATAGCATTTTGGGTTGTAATGTATTTTTTTGTCTCTAAGCTTCCACTGAAGTTGCACAGGTATTATTCCTCCTGATTTGGGATTCCCAAAACTTTTACAATTTTGACGCCTAGCTGCTCCTGCTTAATGAAACCAAAGAGACAAACTAAAATAGGATAATCTTATTCCCTTTCATTGTTCTCCCAGGAGGCTTCAGCGTGTCCTGGAAGAACTGCTGATCACAGAGAGAGAGTATGTTCGCTCACTAGACTACATCCTGACTCACTACCTCCCCCTGCTGGACAGACCAGACATCCCTCAGGACCTCAGGGGCAAGCGCGGTGTCATCTTCGGGAACCTGCAGAAGCTTCATGACTTTCACAGCCACTACCTCCTGCCCGAACTGGAGGCTTGCCAGAGTGAGCCTGCCATGGTCGCGCGGTGTTTCCTCAGACACGTTAGTACCATGTATTCTTTGTGATCATGTGATTAAGGTGTGTTTTCTCAGCCTCGCCTTATGGGCATGAGTTTTGGTGGTGACCATGATTGCATGTACAGGTAGCGGAAATGAGCTTAACTCTAGAGTGGGTGGGTTAGGACATAGTTGGGAGAGGAGCCAGATCAGATGGCTTGGGCTAGGATGGCTCCGTGCCTGGGAAGGTGTTCAATGCACATCCAACCAGAAAGAGGCCTCCTCAGTCTGGGTTCCTTTGCTAAGACTGCTGACTTTGTGATCTGATCCTGGAAGAACATGGATGGATGGATGAATGGTTCTTAATAACCATTTTGCTTTGTCTCTCTCCACAGAGTGACAGTTTTGGACTATACGCGCTTTACAGCAAGAACAAACCACAGTCAGATGCCCTCATACTACATCGCCGCCATGACATATTTAAGGTCATTTTTTTACCCCTCTTTCTTCCGTCAAAATATTTTGCGTATAGTTTTTTGTGTTATAAATGGTCTGATCTCAGCCACACACAAAAATCATATGACTAAGTCATCATTGCGTGTAAGCTCGCATGACCAGATTTACATTTTATGTGAGACATATGGCTCATATATCATATGTTTTTATTGGGTTTGTGGTTTTTGACACATGATGCATCCTTCATAATTTTGGTGGTCACAGAGAAGCCCTGTATTGTGCAATAACAAACAACAGATGTTTGTTGATGTATAATATATATATATTTTTTTTTATTTATATTATATTATATTTTTATTATGTAAAATATATTTTTTAATACAGTTCAATGCACAGTATTAATATTATATTATCTTTTTTTTGTGTTTATCATGACAATTGACACCCTGCCTCCCCTGACTCAGCGTCACAAACAGTGGCATTTTTGTCCAAAACTGCATAAAAGTGCATATTAAGAAATTAATGTTCACCTTAATTGACACCAGTTCTGTGGTGGGATTATCAATTTAGCTATTTTTGACAGCATCCTCTTCATAATGCATCATCTACAGAATGGGAGTGGAAACAGCTTGATTGGCAGATCTGTTTTTGTTTCTTTAGCTGAGGTTTCTGCTTTTATAGTTTAACAGCCTCACGCACATATTCCATGTTAACATGACCACTATCACGCAAACGCTAAACCATAATGGCGGTCATCAATCTAAGATAGTTTTTCATGTTCAGAGAAAGCAGCAGGAACTCGGGGACATGATGGACTTATCGTCCTACCTGCTGAGGCCCATCCAGAGGATCAGCAAGTACAGCCTGCTGCTGCAGGACATGCACGCTCTGACCGCCTCCCACTGGCCACAAGACATTACCCATGATGCTCTGATGGCCCATTCTCCTGACCTGAGCTGCAGGGAAAGAGAACAGGCTGACATCCAGGCTGCCGCAGAGCTGGTTCGCTTTCAAATGCGCCACGGCAATGATTTGCTCACCATGGACGCCATCCAGGACTGTGATGTAAGGTGGTGGAAAGCTAGAGATGTTTTCATTAGATCAGAAGAACCACTTTTCTCCTATTTCCTGACAGGTGAACTTAAAAGAGCAAGGTCGGCTCATTCGACAGGATGAGTTCACAGTTTTCTTCCGGAAGAAGAAATCCATCCGCCGCATCTTCCTCTTTGAGGATCTCATTCTTTTCAGCAAAACCAAAAGGACAGACGGAAATGATGTTTATGTCTACAAACAGTCCTTTAAGGTTAGCATTGCAACACTATACAACTTCTCAAGAACAAAAAATGTCAAATGAAAATATCTAAATAAAAATATGTACAATGTCAATACATATTTTGACCCTAAAGCCCTCACAAAAAAAGAAAAACATTAACAGTGTTTATTTTTACATTTTTAGTTAATTTATGTAACTGACTTGTATATTAACCAAGCTACATTGTAGCAGCTAGCATGAAAAACTATTTTTATCTCGCGGACTAACACGACATGTCGCTAATCGCTAGTCAATTCGGCGTCATTCACAGACAAAAAAGTGGATACTTAGCTCTTAATTTCACTAGAAAGACCTTTTAATTAAGAGCATTTTTTTTACGTCTCGTGCTGGAAGACACAGCCATCCCAAGGAGAGTGGATATCGTAAGTGCTGTCGCTGTTGTTGTTATTGAAGGAACTAGCATAAGCATGATCACAGCGTGTGTATCAAACCGGGCAACGTTGTTTTTGAGAGGGCTTCATAGTCGAAATAGGTGTATCCCAATGACAGCCTTGTAAGCTAGCTCAAATTAACTAGTTTTCTCATGTTATAATGCACAAAAAAGGAAAGATATATGTGTTCATGCTTCATATAAGTATTATGAATGATGGGAAAACATTAAAAAAGCTGAGCAACCAAAGTAATGTTGTTCTGAACCCATCTTTCCAAAAAAGTGACGTATTCTCTTATTGTATGTTTCTATTATTCCAAATATGCAATCGCTTATGTTGACGTCAGACATAAACATGTTGTATCCATAGTGAAGGAGTCTCTGTGTGCTGTCTTGTTCAGACCAGTGACATCGGAATGACTCATAACGCTGGCGTTAGCGGACTCTCCTTTGAGATCTGGTTCCGCAGACGCAAGAGTGAGGACACCTACACTCTGAAGGCCAGCAGCATGGACTTGAAGAAAGCTTGGACCACTGACCTGGAGAAGCTTCTCTGGGATCAGGCGGCTCACAGTCGAGGTACGTATCAACTGACAACAGTCTAACTATTAGGTTTGCTAACTGTTGAATATGTTATGTATGAATATGTGGTAGAGCTGAGATTACAAGAGAGAGTGTTCATGGGACTCAGCCGCAAAACCTTCATGGACATTCAACCCAGTGACTCCACCGTTGGCGACCAGGCCATCAGCAGCCCCAGGAGAAGTAAGAGCATTCTGCATACGGTACTCCACATTTATTATCCTCACAAATACAGCCGGCCAGCCAATCACAGGGCACAAACAACCATTCACACTCACATTCATACCTATGGACAATTTGGAGTCGCCAATTAACCTAGCATGTTTTTGGAATACGGAGTCCGGAGTACCCAAAGAAAACCCACGGGGAGAACATACAAATTCCACACAGAGATGGCCGAGGGTGGAATTGAACTTGGGTCTCCTAGCTGTGAGGTCTGCGCGCTAACCACACGACCGCCGTGCAGCCCACTTTCATTAATTAATTCATTAATTTTTTACCGCTTATCCTCATGAGAGTCACAGGGGTGCTGGAGCCAATCCCAGCTGTCTTCAGGTACACCCTTGACTGGTCGCCAGCCAATCACAGGGCACATAAAGACAAACAACCATTCACACTCACATTCATACCTATGGACAATTAACCTAGCATGTTTTTGGAATATGGAGTCCGGAGTACCCGGAGAAAACCCACGCATGCACGGGGAGAACATGCAAACTCCACACAGAGATAGAGTGGAATTGAACTCGGGTCTCCTAGCTGTGAGGTCTGCGCACTAACCACTTTTTTGTTTCTTTACTTTATTTGCCTTTTATTTAACCTACAAATGTGTCAGATCATTTTGCCTGTCCCTGTATAAGGAAGTCCGCCCCTCTGTGACATCACAAAGGAACGGTTTAACCACGCCTTTTGAAACCGAGCGTTTTGAGCCATCCCAAACTTCTTTCAGGGCTCACTTCCAAATATGCAAACCTCATTATATGAAACTTTGGCATCATTTAACATGAGAATACAACATTCTAACTATATTTATAGGTCAGAAAAGTAGAAAAAGCATAATAGGTCCCCTTTATCCTTAACACACCGACAGCAGTGCTCAGTTCCAACACAGTAAATGCTTGTTCCTTATTTTGACTAGTAAGTTATCATATGTAGACCAGCCAACAAGGTTTTAATTGTAATCCATGTTTGTGCCCACCGAGCTCATTCTGGTGTCATTGATGCCGACTTTCTATGTGTGTTGTCAGTCCCTGTGGCATGTTGTTCACACAGGACTGTAGATTACACTCGACCTCACTCCATTGGGTCCGCCTCCACCACCCTCAGCCAGTCGTCTTCTTCGTCAGGCCGCGGCTCTCTCTCCCCTGCTGGCTATGCTGGGAACCCATCCCACGGGGTGGAGAACGGTCCAGCCGGAGGCCCCGTTCCCGACACTGTGTTGGATAATGAGGTCAACACTCATCACTTTCATTTTCATCATGACTGTGAACGCTGGAAAACGCTCCATCATCCACAGAGTGCGTTGGTGTTCAAAAAATAACATCCAAGTCCGCTTTTGAGCTTGCGACTAAGGTTTGTGCTGTGTTTCAGCCGTGGCGGACATCACGGATTCATCCGAGGAGAGTGCCACCGTTTTCTTCAGCGACTCGGAGCACAGCTTTTTGTCGGCCCTTGGTGGGGAGGTGGTTGACTCTTCATCCTCACTGAGCTCACACAGTTCCAAGCCCTGTACATCAATGTGTCGCATGTCACCGGCTGTCACCAGGAATAAACCACTTCCACACCGGGCTAATGCTCAGGTACACTGACGGTAACACCAATAATTAAATCCTCTTATCAGTGTATTAAGATTCTATATGAACACAAGAAATTACAACTTGTTTTGATGACATTTGACAAATATATAATTGTGGTGGCACGGCGATCGAGTGGTTAGCACGCAGACCTCACAGCTAGGAGACCAGGGTTCAATTCCACCCTTGGCCATCTCTGTGTGGAGTTTGCATGTTCTCCCCGTGCATGCGTGGGTTTTCTCCGGGTACTCCGGTTTCCTCCCACATTCCAAAAACATGCTAGGTTAATTGGCGACTCCAAATTGTCCATAGGTATGAATGTGAGTGTGAATGGTTGTTTGTCTATATGTGACCTGTGATTGGCTGGCGACCAGTCCAGGGTGTACCCCGCCTCTCGCCCCAAGACAGCTGGGATAGGCTCCAGCACCCCCCGCAACCCTCGTGAGGAAAAGTGGTAGAAAATGAATGAATGAATGAATAATTGTATGAACACACTAAATGAGATGGGAAAGTAATTTTATATATATATATATATATATATATATATATATATATGAATATATATTTTATGATCAATGGGCATGATAATATTACTTATTTTTGTATTACATTCCAGGAAGAGGTTTCCATTGGAAAATCAACAGAGGTTTAAGGTTGGATTCCCAGAGCGCGGTAAGCTTGTCAGGTTTCCCTAATTAGGGGTTGACCTACGAAATGCAGTTTTTAAATGAAACCTTATTATTAATATTATTATTATTATTATCAAATAACACTGATGCATACTCTGTTTGCTTTCTGTATTATTATAATCCAAATATTTTTGCAGGTCTCACGTCTACACATTCTGCCGGATGTCCACTGGTCCACCTGCTCATTGTTTGGGTATCATTTAAGTGGCTTTATATTCAATATAATGTGGTTTTTAGACTTTGTGTGGTTACATAGTCACACACCAGTCATCTATTTTTATGGTTACATTGCCACAACGTGTCATATGTTACGCATTCATATGTGGTTGTATTTGCCACACACCCTGTTAAGTTTTGCTAAATACATAAAAAATAAATACATTAAAAAGTATCAAATTGCAGAATAACAAGCAGAAATATTGGAAATAGTGAAGTTGATATGTTAAAATGAAGGATTTATGATTTGAATTGTGTTTTTGTAGTATTTTATACCACAGATTATGGATATATTATTAAGTTAAACACACAGGACCAGAGGCTAATTTATATTTGTGTTTTCTTGTGTTTGTATTATGTAATTAATGATTTGAGAATTATGATGTAAATAAATTACATCTCCCATGTACAGGTGGCCCGAGGAGCTAAAAAAACAAAGAAATGGTTGTGTTTGATTTACAAAATGGATAAACCACTTTTAAATAGCACATATAATTGATAGTAGCAAGAGTATCATTGCAAACACAAACAAACATATATTTCATGTGAAGCTACTCACTGTTTTATGACATTGCTACCCTTTCTTTACGGTGAGCTGGTGTATTTAAAGGGGACCTATTATGCTTTTTCCACTTTTCTGACCTATAAATGTAATGATAATGTTGTAATCTCATGTTAAAGATGCCAAAGTTTCATATAATGAGGTTTGCACATTTTGGAAGTGAGTCCTGAAAAAAAGTTTGGGATGGATCAAAATGCTCGGTTTCAGAAGGCGTGGTTAAACTGCCCCTTTGTGATGTCACAGTTTTGTGAACATTGGCCAGTATGCTAGCCGACAAACTGCTGCTGACGCTTCCTGACGCCTTTCCAACTTTACTAGGTCGTGTGGACTGAGCAAAAGCAGTAAGTAACAATTCATCAGTGTCCTAACTGTGTTTATTTTTTGTAAGTCATGGAGCAAAAGCGCTTGCATACGCGAAAATGCTAACGCTACTTACCATTGAGAGACGTCATGAAGTAACCTCTTTTCTTAAGAAACTTGGAACGGTCCAGTCTCTACTTCCGGATCGGATTCGTGATCCAACACATATAGCTGTATGTTAAAAGCCGACATTTTAAAAGTTTATTGTCAACCCCTATACCGTCAGCTAGCGTAACAAACCGGAACTCCTTTTAAGTAATTGCTGGAGTGACCAACCACAAACAGAGTGGTGTGCCTGGAGGCAAGCAATGGGCGGAATACATTAAAATACACCGTTTTCGCGGGAACCACGAAATCCAGAAAATACAGCAGAATAGGTGCCGATTCTGGAAGTACTATGAAGCTTTGTGTGCTGGTTATTGTGTGTAGCTGCTCTATAGGAGTCCACAACTCAATATAAAGGGCCTATTAGGTCCCCTTTTAAATGCTCTCACTTCCAAATGGCATAACAAAAACATCAAATAATGGCAAATAAAATTTCATGGTACAGGGAAGTTGTAGCCAACACCTTTCCTGACACAGAGCAAATCTGTTTAGCATGTAAGGGCATTTACTAGATCAACAATACTATCTGCCCCAATGGCTGGACGGGACAAAAAAAAATGCTCTCACTTCATTATCCTCATTGTGAAAGTGATGTAGACGTGACTCATTCGAAAAGTGAAAATGCACGTCAGCGCATGTTTACAAAAAATACACAAAAAAATACATGCACTAAATAATGGAAAGTTTTTAATAATTGAATACCTACTTTATAAAAATGTTAACTGTCACCAACAATGCAACTTGTACAGATTCATTTTGTATAAAGCTTTTTGATGATCTGTTGACTGGAGTTTTGACAACTCTGTATTAAATATAAACAGATATAATATAAAGGACAGAATTCAAATGTACAATGGCGGTTATTCTGTCTATGACTGTCATGTGGACTTGCTGTGTGTGTTTTGTGTGGCAGTAAAGAGCAGCAAAAAGAGGAAGTGATCCAAGCCAGTGTGGCCTTCCAACTAAAAACAGAATTATGAGGACTCGTCAGATGCTGACGACCCACTCTGGTTTCACATGCTACAAATATCTCCCCACACCGCCACAAGCTGCTATCACACACACATGCACGCATTCACAAACACATACGGCAACAGGACACACACCTTCAGCAATAATAAGCGTCTCGCTGCAGTCATGAGTTCAGGTAAGCCTCCAAAAGCATGCTTATGTATTTTATTTTTTGTGTTATTTTTTTTGTGTTATTTTATTATGTTGATGATGTGATTCTATTGGATGTCTTTCACCAGTTTATTTTGGGAGAAACTCGTTAAATGAGAGAATGCTGAGAGATGATAGTGATATGGAGTGTTCACATTGACATTTTGTACAAGATGTTTTTAATGTAACATTTGCTTTTCATTCTAGATATGCTGAGACAAAAATGATTTTTTTTTATTAATTACAATAACAAAATACATATATTTTTTATATAA
Source organism: Doryrhamphus excisus (assembly GCF_030265055.1). Classification (NCBI taxonomy): domain Eukaryota; kingdom Metazoa; phylum Chordata; class Actinopteri; order Syngnathiformes; family Syngnathidae; genus Doryrhamphus; species Doryrhamphus excisus. The sequence continues at coordinate 13,089,576 of NC_080475.1, read as the reverse complement.
CTGAGTCACAAAATAATGCTGGGACATTTGCATGCATGCTTTTAACTGTTTTTCCACATGAAAACACAAAATAAAAGTTATTATTGTTAAATATTATTTGCTGTATTAATCACAATATTTATAATAATGCTGTTAATAAATTATTTATTACAGATATGTTAAATAGATTGCAGTAAGTAGATTAGTTTTAGGTACACACTATAAAAGGACTACAGTTCCCATGATGCTTTTCCCATTAAATTTAAGGATGTCAGTTTTTGCTTAGAAAAATAATAATAAAGTTGTCAGTAGTTGCTTTTTCGAGAAAGAGAATGTATAGTTCTCTGATTTCTCCCTAAATATAATAGACCACCAAGAATATCAATTTTAGCATTATTATTATTATTATTGTCTATTTTGTTGGTTTTAGTTGTGGTCATCGAACGTTGTGACCTGAACATCAAAGGCAACAGGAGCAGCCATCACACCGACAAGTATGCCGATGAGCGTCTGATCGTCAGGAGAGGACAAGCCTTCACCATCTTTCTGCACCTGAGACCTGGAAACCAGACCCTCAAAGACCTCACCTTCATTGTCCAGACCGGTATAGCAATCAACCTCTGTGTGCGTGTGCGGGGATTTGAACATTGATAAAGTGTATGTTCATACTCCAGGTCCACTGCCCAGAAGAGAATCAGACACCAAAGTTTCCTTCCCACTTAGCCAGTCCACAGTGGATACTGAATGGAGCGCCTCAGCCACTAATGAGTCCACTGGGAACAAAGTGTCAGTGACCATTATGTCCTCCCCCAAGGCTCCCATTGGACTCTACTCGCTGACTGTAGACCAACAGGGACTCAAGACCACCTTAGGACAGTTCACCTTGCTGTTTAACGCCTGGTGCCCAAGTTAGTCATTTTTTCACACAAAAGCAGCTGTGATTTGCAAAATTTAGAGAAAATGGTAACATTACTGGCCAGATGTTGTGTTGTTGTAGTCTCAAGTGTGATGTGTTGTTGTGTGTCTCCACAGAGGACGGCGTGTACATGCGCAGTGAGACCAAAAGACAAGAGTATGTCTTATCACAACACGGGCAGATCTATAGAGGCACACACAAACGAATCAAGGGCATACCATGGAATTTTGGACAGGTTTGTGGATTAAAAGATAAATGGCCGTTTATTATCAACTCTGATAGGGTTAGCAGCTAGCGGAGTGGGGGCATGCCTGGAGGCAGGCCGTGGGTGGAATTAATTAAAACACGCCCTTTTCGGTTTAAAATCACAAACTCCAAAGAAATACAGCTGAATGGGTGTAGATTTTAGACGATCTAGAAAGCTCTCTGGTTATTGTGTTTAGCTGCTCTATAGGAGTCCACAAATCAATACAATGGGCTAGAAAATGAGCATCTTAGGGCCTCTTTAACTCAGGTTTGTCCATTTCTTCTGATCCCGCTACTCCTTCAGTGGAGTTCAGACATAGTAAAAAAAATGTGATTAATCATGATTAATTAATTTGAATACTTTGATTAATCTGATTTTTTTAAAATCAGAAATACAAAAGAGAATTAATCAATGGAGTTCCGACATAGTTTTTTGAAATGCGATTAATCGTGATTAATTAATTTGAATACTGTGATTAATCTAAAAAAATTAAAAATCTGAAATAGAGAAGAGAATCAATAAATTCTTTACTGTTTTTAATTTACTGTATGTGTGCAGTTTGAAGCAGGGATCCTGGATATCTGTCTGAAGATCCTGGACGACAACCCTAAGTATGTGTCGGACGCAGATCAGGACTGCTCAGCCAGGAGGAATCCCATTTATGTGACCCGGGTCCTGAGCGCCATGGTAGGGTCTCGGGAAGAAACCATTATATTTTAGCATCAATGAGTATCTCGCTCTAGAATGATAATAGAACAGTTTAGTTCATATTGATACAGTAAGGTAACAAAATGCTACTTGTTTATGAAATATTTGTTTATGGAGTTGAGGTAGTTACCCTTCCTCAATGTGTCGCCTATATAGCGGACCAAATGTTCCGTACTAAAAAATCTGATTACAGTTTCTCAATTCAGATCAACAGTAATGATGACAGCGGCGTGCTGGTGGGAGAATGGTACGACTTTTCTGGAGGCGTCCATCCCGGCCTGTGGGTCGGCAGCGGGGAGATCCTGCGTCAGTGGGTGGAGAGCGGCCCCGTCCGTTACGGCCAGTGCTGGGTCTTTGCTGCTGTCGGCTGTGCAGGTTGAACAGCCATGCATGTCCGCCGCGGATACTGTTTATGTCTCTTTTGTCACGGCGAGGGCGAATACTGCAAAAAACAACTTTAGTGGGTTAGCGAGGGGGTGTTAGCGAGTGTTGTGGCATATTAACAGATTTTATATGTTACATGCCTCCAGTGTCCCGCGCCCTCGGCATCCCGTGCAGGGTTGTCACCAACTTTGGCTCGGCTCACGACAGTAACGCCAATCTGATCATAGAAAACCATTATGATGAGGACGGCAAAAGAATATCGGACGGAGATTCAGTTTGGTGAGTCAACTACAATGATATTAAAATCGATTACTGTATCAGATTATCATTTATTATTTGACTTGGCAGGAACTTTCACGTATGGGTGGACAGCTGGATGACTCGTCCAGACTTGGGGAAGGAGTTTGATGGCTGGCAAGCCAGCGACCCCACTCCACAGGAGAAAAGTGACGGTCAGTTTTCTTACACAGAAAATGGAATACATCCCAAAATGTGTTTGCAAACGTCGTGTTGTTGTGTTTGTAGGTGTTTACTGTTGTGGACCAGCTTCACTGAGAGCCATCAAGGAAGGAGAGCTTACCAAAAAGTATGATGCTCCTTTTATATTTGCTGAGGTGAGTGGTAAGGCTTCATAACAGTCATATATTTAATAATTAGTATGGTAATCAGCACAGGGTAGATCTTACTTACAGGAAGTGTTTGCGTGAGTAATGCTGAATGCACCGGAATGTGGTGGTTATTTTCTGCGTCCTGATTGGTTAAGGGAGAACCCCCCCGCATTATGTTAAAATTGTCAATCATTTCCTGTGCAGTACAAAATGCGTTCGGCTTGCCAAATTTACATAAATGTTTTATCGCTAGCAGTGTGACTCTGAAGTGCTACTGTATATGTTAGTGCTATATGTGCTATATGCAAGTTTTATCTCCGCGAAAAAGTTCTGCAATGTCAAAGGTACGTGCAGTCGCACCCAAAACGGCGAGAGGGAAGACGCAAGGAAGAAGGAAGAAAATACATAGACAATCATGGGAAAAACAAAGACAGGAGCAATACCTTTTAACAAGGATGCAAAAACGCTACAGTTCAGGAGTGAAATACCCGTGAGTCACTTAATAATTGCTTGTGTCCGACACTGGTTAATCATTAAAATAACCTGATACATAATTACCAAAATTATTCATTCATTCACTCATTTTCTACCGCTTTTCCTCACGAGAGTCGCGGGGGTTGCTGGAGCCTATCCCAGCTGTCTTTGGGCGAGAGGCGGGGTACACCCTGGACTGGTCGCCAGCCAATCACAGGGCACATATAGACAAACAACCATTCACACTCACATTCATACCTATGGACAATTAACCTAGCATGTTTTTGGAATATGGAGTCTGAAGTACCCAGAGAGAACCCACGCATGCACGGGGAGAACATGCAAACTCCATGCAGAGATGGCCGAGGGTGGAATTGAACTCTGGTCTCCTAGCTGTGAGGTCTGCGTGCTAACCACTCGACTACCCTGCAGCCCCACTTTTTTTTGTTTCTTTACTTTATTTGCTTTTTATTTAACCTACAAATGTGTCAGATAATTTTGCCTGACCCTGTATAAGGAAGTCCGCCCCTCTGTGACATCACAAAGGAACGGTTTAACCACGCCTTTTGAAACCGAGCGTTTTGAGCCATCCCAAACTTCTTTCAGGGCTCACTTCCAAATATGCAAACCTCATTATCTGAAACTTTGGCATCGTTTAACACAAGAATACCTAGCATGTTTTTTGGAATGTGGGAGGAAACCGGAGTACCCGGAGAAAAAACCCACGCATGCACGGGGAGAACATGCAAACTCCACACAGAGATAGCCGAGGGTGGAATTGAACCCTGGTCTCCTAGCTGTGAGGTCTGCGCGCTAACCACTCGACCGCCGTGTCGCCCTTACCAAAATTAATGGTAAACAAATAAGAAACGTAAGCTAAATGATAAACTGTTTCCTACAAGATTCAGATCATGAATTGCATGGCTTGTTTTGTAGGACCTTTTGAACCTACTTATATATACAAAATACCACATAATATAAGTTGGACTACCTCAAGTTCTGAGGTTTTAAACCGGTATAATACTACAAGTGTGTACGTTTCTGAGCAGGCGGCGCTCAGGCCGTTGGTAATGTAACCTACTGTACAGTATGTGTGCTATTTTAGGTGAACGCAGACGTGGTGGACTTGGTGCGTCTGTCTAATGGAAAGTTTGTCAAATTCAGCGGCTCCACTAAATCTGTCGGACGTTTCATCAGCACCAAGACTGTCGGCTCTGACGAGAGACATGACATCACGCATCAGTACAAGTATCCTGAGGGTAGACACGTCTTACAGATTCATTCAGACCAGGGGCGCCACTAGGTTCTGAGGACGGGGGGGGGGGGCTTAGCCCCCTGGAGATGCACAGGATATGAATGAATGTAGTAGGCATTAAAAAAAAATCTAAATAACGAACAAGAACTGGGATATAACTTTCCCACTTTTGGACAGATTTAGTAGAGATACTCAATTGTTTAGGCCACCATTAAATACAATAAGTAATCATAAATTACTTAATAAATTGAATAAAATAAAATAATAAGTAACTAAAAAAATAATAATAATAAATAAAATAAAAATAATAAGTACACACAACCTACACTGCAAAACTGCTGCTGTCCAGTGGACAGTGATCAATTATATAATAATTGATATAATAATAATATAATAATTATTGTATAATAATTATATAATAATACAATAAATATATAATAATATTATTATATTATTAATTTGCCTATTATTACTATCATCATTATTCTTCTTATGATTATTACTACTACTACATGTAGTAGTAGTAGGCTAGTATTAGCCTGCTTATTGGCTTGCTTATTAGCCTGCATTTGCCCTATTATATGAAATTTGTCAGATTTTTTTTGTAATTTTTTTTAAATCAATAAATTATAAAAAATCAATAAAAAATATTATATAATAGATTTTTTTTTTGCAAGTTTTTTTTAAATCTATAAAAAAATTACAAATAAATAAAAATTATCAAAATATTAAGGGGGACTTAAGAACATTTTAGGCCTAATGACGCCACTGGTATAAATCACACACAAAATATGAAATATCAATAGGAAAATATTTTCCCCCCCTTGATGAAATACAGTAGCATGTATCAGAACATGACAATAGACATGAAGGTTATCAATGAAGGCCATCCCTCACATAGAGTGGGTTTGTGATGATGATGATGATGACGATGATGATGATCACATGCCTGTTACATCACCATTTCCTTTCTCTAGTACTAGTAGTAGGCTAGTATTAGCCTGCTTATTGGCTTGCTTATTAGCCTGCTTTTGCCCTATTATATGAAATTTGTCAGATTTTTTTTTTTGTAAATTTTTTTTAAAAATCAATAAATTTAAAAAAATCAATAAAAAAAATATCAAATTATTTAGGGGGGCTTAAGAACATTTACAGCCTAATGACGCCACTGATTCAGACACATTCTCTCTCTGTATGCGTCCATACTTAGGCCTCTCCAAACTTAGGCTTCTTGTTGATGCGGTTTAGGTTCCCAGGAGGAGCGTCAGGTGTATGAGAAGGCTCAACACCAGAACAAACTACAACAGCGAGGAGAAGAACCAGGCCTCCATCTCAAGGTATTGTACACCTTCATACACTCATATTTCATTTAATATTCTTTCATTAAATAAATAAACTAACTAAGACATCTTGGATCCCACCCATCAAAACGTCCTTCTTCCTGAAGATCAAGCTGGCTGAGAACATGATCGTAGGCTCAGATTTTGAGGTCTGCGCCGTGCTCGCCAACAACTACGCGGCGACAAAGAAGTGCACCCTGCTGTTCTTCGCCAGGGCGGTGGGCTACAATGGCAAACAAGGAGAGAGCTGCGGATTTGCCTCCGATAAAGTGGAGGTGCCCTCTGGAGAAGGTGACGGGTGAACACTACACACACACACACACACATGCTGTTAGCATCCACACTTAATGTGTTACTGTGTTTTCAGAGAGACGGCTGCACCTCAAACTGAAGTATGACAACTACGGATCAGTGATTACGTCTGATCGACTCATTCATCTGTCTGCCATCACCATTGACAAGCAAACTATTGATTACCATAAGGCAGAGAAGACCATAGTACTGGATGAGCCCTCTATAGACATCAAGGTATTAATTTACTGCATATATACTATAGATTCATCTTAAATACTGCTCTATGTTTGTTTGTGAGAGAGAGCTAAATCTAATATTTTATGTATTTTATGTATATTTTAGTTCAATTCCACCCTCGGCCATCTCTGTGTGGAGTTTGCGTGTTCTCCCCGTGCATGCGTGGGTTTTCTCCGGGTACTCCGGTTTCCTCCCACATTCCAAAAACATGCTAGATTAATTGGCGTCTCCAAATTGTCCATAAGGGGTGGCACGGCGGTTGAGTGGTTAGCGTGCAGACCTCAAAGCTAGGAGACCAGGGTTCAATTCCACCCTCGGCCATCTCTGTGTGGAGTTTGCATGTTCTCCCCGTGCATGGGTGGGTTTTCTCCGGGTACTCCGGTTTACTCCCACATTCCAAAAACATGCTAGGTTAATTGGCGACTCCAATTGTATGAAAGTGAGTGTGAATGGTTGTTTGTCTATATGTGCCCTGTGATTGGCTGGCCACCAGTCCAGGGTGTACCCCGCCTCTCGCCCCAAAACAGCTGGGATAGGCTCCAGCACCCCCGCGAACCTTGTGAGGAAAAACGGTAGAAAATGAATGAATGAACAAAGAGAAGTGCACGGCGCCGAGTGGTTAGCGCGCAGGCCTCACAGCTAGGAGACCCAAGTTCAATTCCACCACAAAGGGTGGAATTGTCCATAGGTATGAATGTGAGTGTGAATGGTTGTTTGTCTATATGTGCCCTGTGATTGGCTGGCCACCAGTCCAGGGTGTACCCCGCCTCTCGCCCGAAAACAGCTGGGATAGGCTCCAGCACCCCCACGACCCTCTTCAGAAAAAGCAGTAGAAAATGAATGAATGAATGTATATTTTATGTATTATACCTAATGTCTTCTGTGTAGCTGCTGGGAGAAGCTAGGGTGAGGCATCCGCTGTCGGCACAGTTGACCTTGTTGAACCCGTTACCAGAGACCCTATGGGACTGCAGCTTCACCATCGGGGGGCCTGGTCTCATTGATGGAAAGCCCATGACACTCAAGTACAGTATAGCAAAATTTATTTTTGTCATACGACAAATGTCACAGATAGTCACAGAGTTTTACTCAAGACGGTACTTGTACTAGTCGTGGCTGTTCTTTGCAGGATAGGACAAGTGGGCCCCAAACAGGAGGCCAGGACCACTGCTGTGTTTACACCCACCGCTCCTGGCCCATGTGTGCTGCTGGTCAACTTTGACAGCGACAAGCTGAGGAGCATCAAGAGTTCCATCAATGTTCTGGTGAAAGACGAAGATACTCCACACATGTAACACTCCAACCTGATGACACTTTTTAATGGAATACAAGGCGATTAATTTAAATTAATCTATTTCTATCACCCTCAATGAATTTTGACTCGTAAATTTTAATCACAGTGAAATGTACAACCATCATCTTTGCTGATTCTGTAAGCAATCAACTTTGTCTAATCTACCTAATCTCTACATTGATTTCAATTGTACTCAAGTTAAAGTCCACTTAAGGTACAGGTCTAAGAAAAAGTAAAAAGATACAGGTAACAATTTACAGGTTCAATTTAGGTTTGATGTGTAGATGTGGTTAATAATATGAGATACACAAAAAAATGCATTCTGAAATAAACTAAATGTAAGATGTGGAAATGAACATTTTGTGAATGTTCTGGCAAAAACAAGATTTCACTTTTTTTTTTTTAAATAGTCTAAGAAAATAAATGTGACAAAAATTAGTAGCTGCCATTTTCATTTTCTAAGAAAAAAGGTTGGCGACTCTTGCCTGAACCAAAATGTAACCTCAACCTTTATCAATTAAAATGCCAAAATAAAATTTATAATACTTTACCAGGTTTGTTCTGGTGTCCATTGTTAATTATTGTTTCCAATTTTTTTCATGTACTTTTTCATTCATTCATTCATTTTCTAGCGCTTTTTACTCACGAGGGTCGCAGGGGGTGCTGGAGCCTATCCCAGCTGTCTTCGGGCGAGAGGCGGGGTACACCCTGGACTGGTCGCCAGCCAATCACAGGGCACATATAGACAAACAACCATTCACACTCACATTCATACCTATGGACAATTTGGAGTCGCTAATTAACCTAGCATGTTTTTGGAATGTGGGAGGAAACCGGAGTACCCGGAGAAAACCCACGCATGCATGGGGAGAACATGCAAACTCCATACAGAGATGGCCGAGGGTGGAATTGAACCCTGGTCTCCTAGCAATGAGGTCTGCACGCTAACCACTAGATCATCGTGCCGCCGCTTAAATGTAATACTTTTCGTAAAAAAAACAACCAAAAAATTCCTTGAATAAATATAAAATATTACTCCCTACCCCGGTATTTAGTGTTGGTGAGTGGGTGTCTTCATGGGGCGTGTCACAAGCCGTGGGGGGGAACCCGTCACAGTGACGTCACTGTGGGCAGAGAGGCGGCTGTGGAGGAGCCAACAGAGCAGAAGTGTGTGTCTCTCTCCAGCAACATGAAACATGGATGAGGAGGTGGCGGAAAGTTGGGAAGAAGCTGCTGATAACGGGGTAAAACTACTAAATACACTCCAACAATTTAAACGCCGTTATCTTAGTCACTTTATTTACAAGTTCCAAAAAAGATTCATATTCTTATTGTGTGCCAAGTCCGCTGGGCCAACAATGTGGCTCTTGCTAAATGCGCTGGCTAATAGGGGAAAGTTAGCGAGCTAACGTTACAGCGGCTAGCGATTTGCTAGTAAGTTAGCTCTCTGAATTAAATTAATGACAAGCTAAGAATGCGCTATTTGTAACTCTCAACACTTTAGTTTAGTTAACCTATCACTCAGCTGTAACAGTAACAGCATTTGCGACGTGACGCTAACCGGGTGGCGATAAAGTTTCAGCTTTGCTTTAGCTAATGTTGCTAATGCTAACATGGGAATATAAGACAAAACGCCGGCTCGTGTCGCCTTACTATTGGTTAAACGTTTATAAATGTACTCTCCGTTGAAATGGTTACTAGGAAAAAAATCACGATAAAGCAAATTAACTCTATTTTAACTCCCCGTTTTAGTCGGTCGTTTAGCTCACATTTATTCAGCGTGGTACCGCTGCCAACTTTTTATTCAAGTCATTGTATGTGTGCGCGCCTCTGATTTTAAACAACATTGTTATTGTCATTGTTATCCCAAACAAACTGTCCATTATTTAACGACAGTTCAATGCCACTGAGTTAAGTTTGTCTCTCAGGTTAGCTTAATGCTAGTTGATGACGTCATCAACGCGGCCCTACTAGGAGCCGGAAGTAGCCGTAGCCACCGGTGCTCACTTCACTTTATCACACGTTCATATTTTAATGGCATATATAGCATACTTTTTGGGGTAATGGTTTGACTAATGTTAGATAGGTGAACACTTTTATGTCATGACTTGACAGCTGCCCCCCCCCAACTCCGCCATGTAAGCATGTATAAATAGCATGTAACTCAACCCTGTTTTCCATCCACTGCTAGACTTGCTCAATACCCCCCCCCCCCCCATACACACCACTACTTTTCTTGAAAATCCCCACAGGAGTAATTTGTTTACATTCATACATGTTTGCACTTCTCCCCTCCCTTTGCAGGAAATGGAAAAACGGTTGGAGGAGAAGCTAAAAATCAGCCAGAAAGAAAAGTAAGAACTTTTATACATTTAAGTTTTTAGGGGAATAGACTTGTTTTGGAAGTTTACATTGAAATACTGCTTAATTTAAGTAATTATTTAACATACACAGGTGGCAAAAATGCTTAAATTATTTAATGTTGTTTGAAACTCATTTTTTATGTGGCTGTTTATTTATTTTATTCATAATAAATGCAATGTGATCATTCATATTCATTCATCTTCTACCGCTTATCCTCACGAGGGGTGCTGGAGCCTATCCCAGCTGTCTTTGGGCGAGAGGCGGTGTACACCCTGGACTGGTGGCCAGCCAATCACAGGGCACATATAGACAAACAACCATTCACACTCACATTCATATCTATGGACAATTTGGAGTCGCCAATTAATTTAATAATTAATTCATTCATTGTTCATTCATTTTCTACCGCTTTTTCCTCACGAGGGTCGCGGGGGTGCTGGAGCCTATCCCAGCTGTCTTCGGGCATGAGGCGGGGTGCACCCTGGCCTGGTGGCCAGCCAATCACAGGACACATATAGACAAACAACCATTCACACTCACATTCATACCTATGGACAATTTGGAGTCACCAATTAATTTAATAATTAATTAATTTTTGAAATGTGGGAGGAAACCGGAGTACCCGGAGAAAACCCACGCATGCACAGGGAGAACATGCAAATTTCACACAGAGATGGCCGAGGGTGGAATCAAACTCGGGTCTCCTAGCTGTGATGCCTCAGTGCTAACCACTCATCCGTCGCATTCCTATCCATTCATTGAGAAAATGATTAGATCACCCTTCTTCGCTTTAATGAGGACCTATTATGCAATTTTTTCCAGCCCTTTGTATTGAATTGTGAACTACTATAGCAGCTACAGCTACACACAATAGCCAGCACAGAAAGTGTTAGATCTTCCAGAATCTGCACCGATTCATTTGTGTTTCTTGTGAAAACGGTTTTACATTGTGTTTTTGCACTTTGTTCAAGTTGAGACTACCCACTTTGAAATATAATTGATATAGTTTGCTGGCTGTGTTGTTTCCCAGAGAGTCAAGTAACCACCTTTCTTCCCGCTCGCCACTGAGGACAGCCATGGTCATCCAGGACGAATCTCTACCATCAGCACCTCCTCCTCAAATCCGCATCTTGAAGCGGCCGAGCAGTAATGGCTCGCTGGACTCGCCCTTGAGCCAGAACCGACCCACGCCCCAGGTAAAGTCATTGGCTCAGCGGGAGGCGGAGTACGCCGAGGCCAGGAAGAGGATTTTGGGGAGTGCCTGCCCAGAGGAGACGGCTCAGGACAAGAACAGCACGGACAGGTATGAGTCCACTTTACACCTCGCACAGCTTAAGACTACTGACATTTAGAAATGATCTGTTCCAGGATCAAACTGTCGCCATCATACTGTCTTTAGTTTGTTGTCCTTCGCTGTATTGCGTTTTTTTATTTTAATGAATGAAATATATGATAGCTGTTTTTGTGGTTGACTATAACAAGTCATTATTATTACTCAAAATATTGCAATATAAGTTATATATTGTATTCTGGTCACCAGGCATCAATAATGTTACATTAATGAGACATTATATGAGATTATATTACTTTACTCGTACAGAAAGCTTTCTGGAGCTTCCAGAATCTGCACCCAGCCTCTCTTTTCTTGGATTTCCAAAACATTTTAATTAATTCCACACACGCCCCGCCCACTCTGCTGCGATTGGTCATGCTCCTAAAGACTTCCGGACACCCCACTTTCTAATTTTGTTGCTATAGGAGTTGATAATGAATAAACCCAATGGTGCTAGCTAACTGGCTGGAGACCCCTGACTTAGCGTGTATGAACTCAAGTGGTAATGTAGGGCTACATCTGGTCGATAGTGGAAAAGGCTTATTGGCAACTCCAGACACGGGTGAGCTTGGAATTTAGCATGCATGCAGGTAAGATTCTCCTTGCATGCACACTCTATAATGCTACACAGACAACTACTTACTTATTCAAAATAAACACAGGTAGGACACTGATGACTTCAATTGTTATTTACGGCTTGAGCTTCTAACTCTTCTGACACAAGTATGGAAAATATGGTAAAATTAATAAGGTACGCACAACATGTTCCGTGTTTCCCCCCCCCCAGGCCCACTCGCACCAACTCCAGCAACCACACAGTCCGACAACCAAACAGTCCCGACGGCACCCGAGGCTTCCGACAGCACAGATAAGTCGGACTGGGGGGGGATGGGCCGTGGGGAGGCCCCCCCCCGAAACCTCCTTCTTCCAGACTCCAGAAGGAAGTAACCTGATCGGGCCTCTGCTCTCCCCACCGTGACACTGTGACTGGACTCACTGTGATGATCCCTTTAACAGGAAAGGCCTCACTCAGCCTCTAAAACTCAGCCCACCACCCGCCGGTTATGCAGGTGGAAGCAAAGACTAGCAAAGAGTTTGAGTGAGGGGGCCATAGCAAAATGAGACCCCCCCCCTCCCCCTCCCCAGCAATAATAGTGAAGACGTCACTTTTTTTTTTTTTAATCTGTATTTTTTTTAACCTTTTTTTGGACTTCTAGGAGGGACGCTGGCATTATGAAAAGAACTCTCAAGAAACCACTCTTAAAGCCGCTTGATGCTTCTGCCTAATCATGAACCTTCCCAAGGTCTGTGTCGGGGTTTGAGCTCATGCCATGCAATTCCGCGGCGAAACACTACATGCAGTGTTTTTCTGGTGAGTCAGCTTCATGACCTACCGGGACACTTGTGAAATATTTTGGTTTGTTAGCTTCCTTTTGTTGCCATGAGGCGCGGTTGGAACTGGAACTAATCAATGTTTCAACAGTCAATTATATTGCAAACATTGATACCAAATCAAAGAAGGTGGGCTTCTACGCCCTCCCGAGTCGAGAGTTGGATTTTTTTGAAGGTGCATTCGCGAGCCCCTGCCTGTACTGTTTTAAATCGTCAAAACAGCCATTGTTGTCGCTAAGACAGCACATTGTATTTGTTGCTTTTTAACTTAGATTATTTTTTTATGACTTCCATTAATGTCCTCGGACTCTCAAGTGTCTCCACTGCCTTTTGAAAATGTACTTGACAACAATGTCAGCAGTATTTTTAAATCAGAAAGAACAAAGTTTACCCCTCCCAAGTTTCTTTGTACATAATAACTTTCCTTCTTTTTTCCAGCTATGCTTTTAGCTTCTAGGACAGAATGAACTTGGGAATGTGATTGTATTCCTATTCTTGTTCCCTAAAACACAGCACAGGAGCAACTATGCGTCCTAGTAGGAACTCAAAGCCAACATGGCCGCCGCTGTCGGAAATGTTTACGTCACTCCTTGTGCAATAGCCTACTTTCACTGCTGGAATTAAGAAAGGAAGTCAGTCGAGGAATGTTGTGTCCATTTCACCATCTCACCTTTTTTAGATTTCAAGAAAGCCATATAAGTTAGGTCTGTGGTAAAGAGGATGTACACACCTGTATTGCTTCTTTCCTTCCTGTCGCTGCAAAATGAGCACATGTGAAGGGGGTAAAAAAAAAAACATCACCTGAAATAGGAATAAGGCTTGCAGAACTTCTACCAACAGCGCAGCACACAAGGCTAACAACGCAAACTGCCTAAGATTCAATAAAAAATTATTTGCTGAAATGCGTATATGATTATGTGTATAATTTGCTTAAATTCAGTGTACAGTTTGTGTATAGAAGAGAAGTCTCCAGGGCAGAGCTAGGACACGTCGTGTCTAACAGTTGGCCTGGGAACGCCGTGGCGGCCTCCCAGTGGAGGAGATGGTCAGGGACCACGAAGTCGACTCTTCCCTACTGAGACTGCTGCTCCTGCAATCCGGACCCGGTGAGTAGAGGAAAATGGCATGGAATCGAGTTTGTGTATACAATGATGTGAAATTGTGTTTGCCCCCCCCCCTTTCAAGTCTTTCAAGTCACACTTGAAAGATTTCAATTAGTCTATTTAAAAGAAGAGAAAAAAATTCAACCTACATGGCCCTATCATGAAAAAGGCCAAAATTCCTCCAAGACTGCAAGTTATCACAAATGCTTGATTGCAATTGCTGCTAATAAATTGGCCCAATCAGTTACCAGCTTTAGGACGCAATCACCTTTTCCACACAGGGCCATGTTGATTTGGAATTATTATTTTTTTCACTCGAGTTTCAATTAGAAACTGCATTTTGTGTTTAGTTATGTTGTCATTGACTTAAGATTTACATTTGTTTGATAATCTGAAACATTTAAGTATAACAAGAAATCAGGAAGGGGGCAAACACTTTTTCCACACCACTGTATACACATGACTTAATTGTGTTGTCTTGTATACAGTATATATTTTGCCTTGATTTTTTTTTTAATTGCCTCAATTGTTTATCTAATTTTGTAATTTAAAAGTAAATTTTTGTAAGGGTTCAAATTTAGTGTAAATATTTTTACCTTATTTTTAAAATATATTCCTGTACTTAAATTGAATATACATTGACAACCAATACAATACTTTTGTATATTGTTTTACAACATATTTTCTAGGATCTTAAAAAGGTGGTAAAAGTTTCACCAGAATCTTGAATTTCCTGTATTAAAAAAAACAAAACATGCACAGCATACATTAGAAGCTGATATTCTCAGTGCCCATGTTCCACTCATATTGCTAACTAATCACAGCATGTTATTGACATTAATGCTTCTGGACCAAATTACACTGAAATCAAGATGAGATGACAGAACATTATATACAGTGTAAAAGTGTTTAGAATATTAAAAGCCACAGGCTGACACATCAAGTCAAATATATATATTTCAGTAGATATTTCAGACTGTATCTTACACTGTGAAAATATGGCATCGGCACTATCCCAATAGCAGTAAGACATAAAAGCACCACAAAATATGTAAAACATGACCCAAAGGAAAAAGAAAAAAAACAAACAAGCTGGGCATACATGGTGTCAATTAAGCCAATTTAAAACCTGTTTCGGTTGACTCGCTTAAATGTGGTTGGTTGTTTGACGATAGGTCGAAATCCTAGCGCGCTGTTTAATAATATAATTGACTGTTTTAAATTTCCAATCATTTTCTCCCTTAAATTATACATATAACTGTTTGTTGCTTGACTGTATGTGTGTGTGTGTGTGTGTGTGTGTGTATATATATATATTTTTTTAATTTAACAATTTTAAGAAGACTACATTGAAAAAAATATGACTGGATTCAAACCAATGCAGGAGCATGTTCTTTGTTTATCGTACCACAAAATTGAATCTACACTGGTTGTAGATTGTAAACTGTACAATTGTAGAATTGCCGTTTTGTGATGTTTGTTTTCACAGGCAATTCGTACTGTCAAACATTTGCAGCATTTCTTGAAATGCTGGCTTGTCAACTGTATTAAAAGAGCAGCATTTCCTGAAACACTGGCTTGTCAACTGTATTGAAGAGCGGCATTTCCTGAAATGTTGGTATGTCAACTGTATTGAAGAGCGGCGTTTCCTGAAATGCTGGCTTGTCAACTGTATTGAAGAGCAGCATTTCCTTAAATGCTGGCTTGTCAACTGTATTGAAGAGCAGCATTTCCTTAAATGCTGGCTTGTCAACTGTATTGAAGAGCAGCATTTCCTGGAATGCTGGCTTGTCAACTGCATAAAGGAGCAGCATTTCCTGAAACGCTGGCTTGTCAACTGTGTTAAGGCGCAGCATTTCTTTGCGATGTAGCAAATTACACTTTCAGTGAACGCACCCCATTTTGTTTGCATTTACTTTGCTGATCAATTTCCTCTGAGTGTCACAACGAAGGCTCTGGACCTCAACGTGTAGTTTTTGTCCAGATGGGAAAACTGGGTCGGAAAGGTAAGTTATTTTTGTTGCTTCACTTTCAACAACAAAAACAACAACTCCCAGTGTGAACATATCAACTGTTCATGCTCATCGTATTTAAAGTGCGTGTTGTGCTAACAAGGAGCAAGATATGCTATCTTATGGTGGTGACTGTGTTCTGGGATGCGTGCAGTGTTTGGTTGAGGGGCGGCCATAATGGTGCATGGGGGTTGCAGAGCTGTGAGTGGAGGCGTTTGTACTGTTTCTTGATGGAGCGCCTCGGACACAGCCAGCGGAGACAGTTGAGGATGCCCACGTCAATCAGCATCTGCACACCAAAACACACTTTTTTTCCGACAATACTACTAAACTATTTTGTAACAAATGTATTTCATTATTTTCTATATTTTTGTAAAATATGACAAATTATTCCAATACCTTTTCCAGTGTACCAGGTGTCTTTTAGGGTTCAGGCACTTCAAAAAAGGACGCTTGTTTATTCCTGTGACACTTACCTCAATCACAAAACAAACAAGGAAGTTGAGTGCAGCCAGAGCGACGATGAGCATCTTGAAATTCATGTCCGAGATGTCGTAGAACTGTAGTAGGTCGATGAAGAACGGCCCCGGATCCAACGCGAGGTATGTCATGATGGCAAACAGGATGAGGAGTAAACACAGGAAAACGACTGGAAGGATAAACAAAGAATGACGGATGGTTGCAAATGAATTGAGTACGCTATCTTCCAATATGTGTTACCGTTGCGGTAGAGAGGGCTCTTGTGAGGGTAACCTTTGGTGACCACCACGGCCATGAAGATGTACTGAAAACCCGACAAGGGAAACACTCCAGTATTTTCCATGTTGGGTAGGTTTGCCGCCCCGAACACAGTGGAATTGAGGGGAATATACCTGAGGGAACAGAATATGACTTAAATAATAACAAACGTATTCAAATCCATTCGTTTTCTAACGCTATTTCCTCACGAGGGGTGCTGGAGCCTATCCCAGCTGTCTTCAGGCGAGAGGCGGGGTACACCCTGGACTGGTGGCCAGCCAATCACAGGGCACATATAGACAAACAACCATTCACATTCATACCTATGGACAATTTAGAGTCACCAATTAAGAAAGTTTTTGGAGAAAACCCACGCATGCACGGGGAGACAAGAACTCCACACAGAGATGGCAAAGGGTGGAATTGAACCCTGGTCTGCTGTGAGGTCTGCGCGCTAACCACTCGACCGCTGTGCAGCTTATTCAAATCCAAGTATGTGGAAATATTTCAACACTTAAATGATATATTCTCTATTAAATGTCTGACCCAAAAGTCTTTAAGTGGTAAAAATAGGTGTCTCAATAATAAAATACATCAATTATTAATTACTATTGGCATCATTTTGTGACCTGTCTGCTCTAACTTGTTGTTTTTGTACTCACCAGTCCTGAGACATGGTGAGAAAGAGAGCGGCCAGCTGCCCCAGTATGACCATGCTAATGTGAATAAAAAGGCTGCCAAGGACGGGCAAGGTCAGTAGATTGGCAGGGGGCCTGCGGGGGTTCAGCTCCTTATTGGGGCCTCCTTTGCCCATCACAATGGCCAGCGGGGTCACCAGTATGAGATCGATGAACAGGAACTGCATGTCAGCCAGGTTGGTGCCCACCTAGAACAAGTGTTTAAAAATACAGCTCGATACCGTTCTATGCTCCAGGTTTTTTTGTAAGGTCATATTGTGTGAAGGTCACCGTGTAGAAGGTGAGCACAGATGTGAACTGAATGATGCTGTAGAGGGCCATGTATCTGAAGAGACTGAAGGAAGTGACCAGCGAGCATCGGCCTTCTCTGCAGAGGTGAGAAGAAGCTCTTACATAATGTTGTGTGTATATATATATATTTTAATGTTTACATTATAAGTTTAATTACCTGATGAGAAGCGGCACACAGCTGATGTTGTCCGTCTTGGAGGTAAAAGGCGATGCGATGGAGGCCTCTGCTTCTGACAGAGAAACGCCAACATCAGCCGCTCTCAGGGCGCCGCAGTCATTGGCGCCGTCGCCACACATGCCCACCCGGTAGCTGCAATAATGACATAGAAGCTTGGATCAATTTTTTTGTTGTTTTGCTTACAACATAAGCAGTACAATTTATTCCATTTGAATGATGTAATACAAATTTTCTATTACCTTATTGTCAAAAAGTGACTGATATTACATTTAATTTTATTAAAATTAAGAATGTTACAATGATATTTGGAAGAGTGGTTAGCATTAGCACGCAGGTCTCACAGCTAGGAGACCATAGTTCAATTCCACCCTCGGCCATCTCTGTGGCGTTTGCATGTTCTCCCCGTGCATGCGTGGGTTTTCACCGGGTACTCCAGTTTCCTCCCACATTCCAAAAACATGCTAGGTTAATTAGCGACTCCAAATTGTCTCGGTCTGTGAATGACGCTGAGACTAGTGATTAGCAGACGTCGTGTTAGTTAGCTAGTATCGATGCACCCTACTTTTAAAGTGTTTTCAATCATCAAAATACGGCAAGATACTGCAACTATTACATATCATCAATATGTGTATCAGCATGGATAATATCAAAACATGCAACATTGTTATAGGTTTATTTTTAGAGGGCTTCATAGTCAAAATAGGTGTAACCCAAAGACAGCATTGTAAGCTAGCTGAAATTAACTTGTTTTCTTGTGTTTTAAAGCACAGAAAAGGGAAAGAAATATGTATTCATGTTTCACATCAGGATTGTGAATCATGGGCAAAATTCCCCAAAAAAGTACAGTAAAGATTATTCATTGATAAAAAAAAATTAAGGTATTTTTGTTGGTTATTCACAAATAAAGCACATTTCTTCTCTAAGAAAAAACATGATCTCGGCAGGCGGAGAGTGGTTAGCGCACAGGGCTCACAGCTAGGGGACCCGAGTTCAATTCCACCCTCGGCCATTTTTGTGTGGAGTTTGCATGTTCTCCCCGTGCATGCGTGGGTTTCCTCCGGGTACATTCCAGGTTAATTGGCGACTCCAAATTGTCCATAGGTATGAATGTGAGTGTGAATGGTTGTTTGTCTAAATGTGCCTGACGACAGCTGGGATAGGCTCCAGCACCCCCCGCGACCCTTGTGAGTATAAGCAGTAGAAAATGAATGAACGAACAATCTTTCGTGTGTGTACAAACTCACTTTAGCATCTGGAGTTCTTTCACCAGTCGTGTTTTCTGGTCAGGCGCCATGCGTGCAAAGATGGTGGCTCGCATCAAAACCTGCAATGACATAATACCACTTCAAGTATAAAAATGTTACATCACAGAGAAGACTTCTTGGGAGTGAATCGTTTTTAATTTACCTTTGACAGATGTTCAGGGAAGTGGTCACAGACGACATCTAAGGAAGTGCCACTAATAGCCAAGTGATAGCCAAAATCTCCCTGGTAGACATCCTGGGAAAATGAAGGGAAGTTATCAACTACTACTAATGTGATGGTTCTAGTTCTTAGGAGTAACCTTGAAGTATTTTAGCTGATGGGATTTCCAGAAAAGACATGAAACTGACTTATTTGGGTCTTTGAGCATCAACTGACCCGGGTTGTGACCACTGATCCCTCCCCGTCCTCCAGGTAGAACCTCAGGGTGGCCGTGGCCTGAGCTGTCTGGGCGGTGGCTTCAACAAACATGACCCCCTCATCAGACCTCACCATGCCGCAGCTTTTGGCCACATTGACTGCTGTTAGAATGTTGTCGCCTGTTTGGAGAAACCACAACGTGTGATTCACGTGACGGTTCAACATATTAACAGATGGTCTCTCACCTGTGACCATGACAGTACGGAGCCTCGCCATTCTGAGCATGTCGATGACCTTGCTGCTCTCCGGTTTCACCAAGTTCTTCATCATTAGAAGACCCAAGAAGAGCATGTCTTGCTCTACCTCGCCTCTATGGTTAAACACATATTACATATATATATATTACAGATATATTTATATTTCCTATAAAGGTGTAGGGTCTTTTTTTATGTAGTCCTGTTTGTTTCTGATGTTTTGTGATTGTTGTTGCTCTTGTCTCTTTGTACTGTCCCGCTCTTCTTTTCTATCCCCTCCTGCTCAGGTCAGCCCGCTCCAAAATTTGCATAACAACAAGACAAGGTCAAATAAAACCTAGGTACACAAGGTAAACAAGGTAAACTATCTTACACTTTCCCTGTTTACCATGTAAGGGCATTTACTATAAATCAACAATACTATCTGCCCTAATGGGTGGACAGGACCACAAAAAAACAAAAACATGTGGGGTCTAATAGAGCTAATAACCAGGATCTTTAGGTAACAGCGGGTCATACATACATAGTAGGAAGAAGCAAAGCTTATTAAATCCTACCCCTCCATCTGGTACTTTTACATTTGTTCACTTCCTGCTTTCCTGATATAGGTTTTTTTTGTCATGTACCGAAGTACGAGGTGATATGACCATAAAATGACATAATGGGTACCATAGTAACTGTAAATATAGTGATATATGTATGTATATAGCACATCATGATTCTATGTTCTATGTATATAATGGGTTTGAAGTAACATTTCAAATCAAGTGTCCTACCGTTCAATGGTGCTCAGATCAGCACTTTTATCCATTGGTTTATAGGCAAGAGCAAGAACTCTGAGGCCTTCACTTGAAAAGCTGCGTAGTTTGCTTGAGAACTGTGGTGGCACTGTAAATGTAAAAGTATCTTATTTAGTATTGCCATGCCATCTATGTCAAAAGTTGTGAAAATAAAAAAAAAGATGGAGAACATTGAACCAAGCGTACCCTTGACCCCTTTTAGGGTTCCCCTTAATCTTAATTCTGACCTGTGTCTTGTTGGCAGAGGCTGGCCACCATCTCTGGGGATCCTTTCATGAAAGCCACAACCGAGCACCCACCGCTGGCTACTGTAACCACACTCATCCTCTGCAGGGCTGAGGAGAAGGGATACCTCTGCACTATTGCCACCGGCTCGCTTGCAGGCTAGAGGAAGAAAAGTAAGTCGCTGTGATGTTACGTCCCTGTGACTGCTGAATGAAATGATAGATTGGTTCTAGTTAGCGTAGGCGAGAACACTCACAGTTGCTTGAAAAGGAAGCGGCCTTCCAGGAGGTCTCATGACAGCTAAAACTCTGTGACCTCCAAACTCTGCATCCAACACCCCGATGTCCTCTCCTGGCTCTTGTAGTGACTGCAATAGAAGCACAGAATTGGGGTTCTGCAGAGCTACATTTAATATCAAAACATTGTGATGTAATAGGTGGTGAAAATATCCATGTTTTTTTTAGGCTCCTACCCAACCAGTGGAATTTATCATTTTAATCTCCAGAGGGTCTCCAACAGGCTGCCCTTGCAGCAGTGTCACAGTGTGACAGCAGGCCAGGCCCGAGAGCAGGGACCCTGGCGGGAGAAGCCTGGGATCGGAGACCACGTCTGCGAAACCGGTAGGTCCGCCCTCCATCACGCCCCACACATCCAGTCCCTCCTCTGTCAGAGTTCCTGTCTGGAGAATAGGCATGGTGCTCAAACACAACCTCAACATACTATATTTATATTAGGGATGCCTGATAATCTCAACCAGCCGATACTGACATAAAATACTTTTCTTATATAAATTACATAAAAATTACCAATCCCCTAAAAATGTCATCCAATACTTCTCTACAAGAGAGGAGAAATATGATCTCGGGGAAGAACTAAATCTAAAACATTTATATGCTAGGACTACGTTAAAAAGCCATAGCATTTCAGTATGTGGAATCAAACTATGGAATGGATTGAGTAAGGAAGTCAAACAATGCACAACGATGAGCCAATTCAAGAAACAATACAAGCAGTTGATGTTTGCTAAATACAAGGATGAAGAGTCTTGAACCAGTCATGAAGTGCTATATATATCACTATATTGACACTTACTGTGGTACCCATTATGTCTTTGGATGGTCATATCACCTCATACTTTGGTACGTGACAACAAATAAAAATTAAAAAATAAATAAATACAAAATAAAAAAATACAAAGTAAAATAAATATTAATAAACTAAAGTAAAAAAAAATTTTTTTTTTAAATATATATCACCTCGTACTTCGGTACGGGACAAAAAATTAAAAACTTAAAATAATAAAAAAAAAACCTTAAACCATATTAGGAAAACAGGAGGTGAACAAATGTAACAGTTACCGATTGTAAAAGTCTTGTACTTTTACAATCAGTAACTGTTACATTATGCGGCATAAAAATTAATAAAATAAATTAGGAAAGCAGGAAGTGAACAAATGTAACAGTTACTGACTGTAAAAGTACCAGATGGAGGGGTAGGATTTAATAAGCTTTGCTTCTTCCTACTCCTTTTGGACATGTGGAACTGTGAACTGATTATGGGATGCACTCTATTGTAATCTGATGCATGTTCAAATGAAATTAAACCATTACCAAATATGCTTTCTATTTGTGGAGATGGTTTACTTGTTCGAGTCAACACTGCAAACGGTCACTGATTAACCCTATTGTAGGAAAATATGGTATGTATACACAAGAACAACAAAACCCGGTCCTCACCTTATCAAAGCAGAAGAGCGACACTTTGCCACTGATGTTGATACGTGGCGGACTAATACAGAAAATACCATGCTTCTTGAGCCTGTGCTGGGCGTAAATTGTGCCAGTGGTGATGGCAGCGGGCAGAGCTGGAGGCACCACGACAGTGACTAAATCCAAAGCCCGTATCACCACCTCGATCCAGTACATCTGGAGAAAATATCATCAGTGAGATGGGCTTGTAAAGTCAAAGTCCCTGATTTACCAATCCAGTCTATACTTACATCAAACCATGAGAAGACAACAAAGCTGTAAATGGTCCCGAACAAAGCTGTATCAAGAAAATAGTAGAAAAAAACGGTTTGTGTGCATCAGAATTGAAGTGGTGACCAATACGGTAATATATGGACATATATAGAGCCAATTTGCTAAATACAAGTATGAAGAGTCTTGAACCAGTCATGATGTGCTATATATATCACTATATTGACACTTACTATGGTACCCATTATGTCATTATATGGTCATATCACCTTGTACTTTGGTATGAGGTACATTATTTAAAAAAAAAACCTTAAACTGTATTATGGAAAGCAGGAAGTGAACAAATGTAACAGTTACTGATTGTAAAAGTACCAGATGGAGGGGTAGGATTTAATAAGCTTTGCTTCTTCCTACTTCTTTTGGACATGTGGAACTGTGAACTGATTATGTGATGCATTCAATTGTAATCTGATGCATGTTCAAATGAAATTAAACCATTACCATATATGGATCATTTATCCAATATCTGTAGGACAGGTCACAATCATTCGCATCACCGGCATAGTTACAGGATGTTAGCTACAATGCTAACATTCCACTAACATTTTAACAGCAACATCATGTCGGTGAGGCAAAGCTTCATCTGCAAAGCCTTTTTTTTTAGCTGTTCTGAAGTTAATTAATTAACTTGTTGTTTTGGTGGGCTTACCCAAAATGCCCAACATGATCAGGAACTTGGTGGCATCCTGGTAGAAGCGGAAGTTGGTAGGCTGAGGGTATAGAATGGAGCTGACCAAGCTACCTTTAGCAGTAAAAAAGCCTGTAGATGACGCAAAGTACATTAACTGGTCATTTGATATTATTATTATTATTATTATTGTCAAGCAATGGATACAATTTTAAAAAGGTGCAGTCCACTTTTCACTTTCAGTACTCACCAGTGCCTGTAACAATGGCGACGCCACCAGCACCAGTGGACCCCCCACCTTTGGCCCGTATGACCTGTGTTCCACAGAACAGTGCATGCTTGCGCTCAGCGTCTGAGATATATCTCCTCTCGGAAACCGGCAGGGGGGTTTTCAGCACCGGGACGCTCTCACCTGAACACATGTAATAGCAAGTATTCTCATATAAAGTATATAGTTTATGCCATCAACACCAGGAATCACAAATGTCCTTGCAGGCCAAGCAACCTCACCTGTCAACATGCCTTCATTGACAAGACACTCCCCGACCAGCAGAGCAGCATCACAAGGGAGCAGCAGACCATCCTTGGGTAAATATATGCAGTCTCCGGGCACCAGCTCATCTGAACTGATATTCTCTTGCACTGTGAAAATACATTTGAAAGGGTAAAATCCTTTAAAATAATTAGGAAATTCAAAAAAAAAAAAAGAAATCACCTCCTGAGCTTCTTAGCACTGTGACATTTGTTACCAAGCGGGCCATGTTGTGGAGAGTGGCTCTTTGCTGTGAAGGGCATAGTGTTTATCCATTATTTCTGTATATACGCCAGTACATAAAATCAGTATACTAAATACCTTGCGGATCTCATAAAGCGAGATGCCGATGGAGAGCATGGAGACTAACAATATGCACGCTGCGTAGAAGTAATATTCATCAAACAACCACAGGATGATACTGAATATTTGGAATATATAGAACGGATTGAGGACCTGAAAAAGAAGAGTTTGATTGATATTGAGAAAAAACAAATCAAATCACACACACACACTTTAGACATATCCGCTATGAGGTGATCTCTTTTGTGTTGCCAGTTATTTACACAACAATGGCTGTGGACCGTAAATCTACACTGCTATACAAGCTGTATAAACTGTTATGAGATATTCTACAAAATATTAATCGCCATCTCACCTCATCGGTCAGTAGTTTGTAGAAAGACTTTACCGGCACGTCAATCAGGTTGGGACCATACACTTGTCTCCTAGAAGATAGCATTCAAAAACAGACAAAAATATAGATTTGTAGTCGGCTTTTGAAAAGTTGTACAATTATACTTCATATTCAATTTCAATATGGTCTATTATTAGTAAAAAGGGTGTTATTTTTTTTGTCTAGATTTTTGTCTGATGATGTTTAAAAACCATGTTTAGTAGAACATAAACAGGTTTATCTTCTGTCATTATAAAAATATTCAGTGAAAATTAACTTCTCACAAGATTCCTGTATTTCCACGCTAATACAGTAAACCTCGGATATATCGGATTCAATTGTTCCCACTGGTTTTGTCCGATATAAGCGAAATCCGTTATATGCGTATACCGGAAAATGTCCGTTTTACGCATATATCGGATTTATACCCGGTATATGCGTAAATCGGATTTTATCCGTTATAAAAAGGCACTTCCTTGACTATGTTTCCAATGTACCTGGACGCGCAGGCAACGCTGCAAATGACGTCGTATAGCGGCCTGTCACGATTCGGCGAATCAGAGCGCCACGATGCGGCCATCCGATATATGCGAGGGAAATTTAATGGAAATGCATTGGAACGGGACTGGAGATTTTGTCCGAAATAGGCGAAATCCGTTATAAAAAATCCGATATATGCAATGAATTTTTATTGGAAATGCATTACAGAAAAATTGGTTCTTTTTTATCTGTCCGTTGTGAGCGAATTTCCGATGTATCCGAGTCCGATATATCCGAGGTTTACTGTATAAAATGTCCACTAATGTGTGCAAACAGTTGTTGGGCATATGCTCACCTCAGAATCTGCTCAGATTGACTCAAACCCTTTTTGAAGCCATGGAGGTCCTTGCAGGTCCAATCCTCATTTAAAACACTGCAGCCAAAACATCCATTATTGCAATGTGATGAAACTCATTTATGTATTTGGAATTAGTGGCTTCCTGTACGTTACCTAACACGACAGAAAGATGCCCTTGTGTCCAGCCATATGTAGCGTAGTCCTTCCAACAGATAGTAGCGCAGGAGTGTTTTCTGTTCCAAAATATTCACACCGTCATTGAGAGTGTGGGAGAAAAAAAAAAAAAAAGAATCCACAATTGTTCCTCACCTTCTCTTTGTAGAGTTGAACTGTGTCTCTCCATTCTGTATCCTCAGAATCTCCCAAGAATCCCAAACTAAAAGAAAACAAAAACTTTTAAGTGCTACAATTAAGGCCTCTATTCAGTGAACTATTGAGTCTGCTATAGTCTACAAAAGCAAATAACCGCTGAGGTCTGTAATTAACACCAATGTCGCAAAACACTGGCATTAAAAGGGATATTAACACTCAACTGTGACTTACGTAAGTCAGGGAGTCATGTGTTCATGCTTTACATAAAGATTGTGAATGATGGGCAAAAAGTGCAGTTCCCCTTTAAAATGTTACTCAAATGCTAGTGTTGCCGTACTGTTATTTGCAATGAATACATCAACACTATTAATTGCTTGACAGCTTGCTCCTTACCGCTATTAATGGTAATGGTTTAATTTCATTTGAACATGCATCAGATTACAATTGAATGCATCACATAATCAGTTCACAGTTCCACATGTCCAAAAGGAGTAGGAAGAAGCAAAGCTTATTAAATCCTACCCCTCCATCTGGTACTTTTACAATCAGTAACTGTTACATTTGTTCACTTCCTGCTTTCCTAATATAGTTTAAAAAAAAATTTTTTTTTACTTTATTTTACTTTTATTTAATTTTTTTGTCCCGTACCTCGTACGAGGTGATATGACCATCCAATGACATAATGGGTACCATAGTAAGTGTCAATATAGTGATATATATAGCACATCATGACTGGTTCAAGACTCTTCATCCTTGTATTTAGCAAACATCAACTGCTTGTATTGTTTCTTGAATTCGCTCATTGTTGTGCATTGTTTAAGGGTCTTACTCAATCCATTCCATAGTTTGATTCCACATCCTGAAATGCTATTACAACATCGATTTGGTTGCTACAATATACTTTATAAATCACCATGTGATCAAAGAGCTGCGATTTCCTTTCCACTTTCATATGCACTCTAAAATATTAAAGTTAAAAATGTACTCATCATATATGATGAGTTTTCACTAATAGCCTTTCCAGTTAGCCACTACTTCCTGTAATACCAAAATATATTGGCACTTTAGCTAATTAAATGTCCCAGGTATAATTGATTACTAAAATTATTTCATCATTAATTTGAGTATTTACATGATCCACATAGTGTTGGATATTTAAAACTGACCTGCCCGCCTCCATCTCCTCTGTGAGTACTTTCACAATATGCTGCTGGCCAAAAGTATCCTGAAAGAAAGGCAAATACTTAATTACCCTGTTTTCACTTGTGTACAAATACAGTATTTTAGTTATAATCTCACCCGTATTAGCACGAAGTCCGCGACCGCCAGAGGGCAGGGGCGGCAGCGTGCCAGTAGAGACAGGCGCGGGAACCATCGAAATAGAATCAGAAGAAAACCAAAGGACAGCAACGCCACAAAACGACACAACCACACCCGCCATCTGACCCACTTGTAGCCCTGAGCGTCCTGGTGGGGGCACATTGTGAGACCATGAGGTCTGTTCAATCTATATACATAAGTCCGTACAGTATTTGTTTAGTTATTTATGCATTGTGGAACATTACCATATGTTTACCAGGCAGTCATGCAGGCTAGCTGTGAGAAGTGGCCTCTGGAACAGTTCAACCACACTTCACAGCACGTCACACCTGCAAAGTCAATATAAACAACATATATAATGCGCTGAACTGCAACAATAAATGATAAGTACATCATTAATTCTATGACAAACTTGGCCCAAGTGATAAAGGCGACCTTTAGACCTGTTTTTTTTATAGTTTGTTTATATATTATATTTTTAAAAAAATGTTAATAGTAATTATGTCATGATATTTGATTAGGACAAATCTACATGTACAGTTTAAAAATAAATACATTTAAATAAATATACATTTTCTGAACTTTCTAGTGAAAAATACAGAGTTCATTGTGATTAGCTGTCAAACCGTCTATTTATAACTATACTGTAATTTAATTTATTTTATGATTTCCATTTTTAAACAAACGATGTTTTTTGGTATAGACTATTATAGTCCGGACGCATCACCGCAGATCAATGCGCGATCTGATGCGGATCAATACCTGCGTGCACGTGTCGACGTCACTAATTAATGGTTTCGGTTGACTAAGTTAAAATTACACAGAAAAAACGAAAAATTATTCGTCTTATTCTAAATAAGTTATCATAAAATGACAAATTCTTGACGACAGTCTGCCACTCTCAAGCGCATCCATGGACATATTAACTTTTACGGTCATACAAAAAGAGGAAAAAGCACTGTAAAACGATTAAGTGGACAAACTATCGTCTCGTTTAAGATAACGCCAAATATAATCGATAGTGTTGGAAGCAAAATGCCATTAAAGTTGCGTGTTTACTTAGCGCTTTAACATCGCAAAACAATACGGTGGATATCAACCTACCGTCAACTGGAAACAGTCATTTAAAGGTCTGTAATATTCAGTTTTTTGTTTTGTTTTCCAAGAGAACGAGTATGGAAAAAAATTATGACCGCGGTGAGGTGAAGGAAGGGGGCGAAGAAAGTGCCGATAACACCGGGATCGAACAACTGAGCTCCTAACCTAGGTCTACGTCACCACAAACAGGAAGTGTCCATCACAAGGCAGGGCCAATAATGCGCATGCGTATACTAGCGTTAGTAATGTTTTCTACTGTATAAGATACCCTGCCTTTTGGTAGTTAAAAGAGATATTTATATATTATAAGTTTATATATATTATAAGTATATTATAATTATATTATAAGTTAAAAGAATATTTGTATTCATTTTTAAATGGTCAAATTCCTTAAATTAGTCTAAAACACAAAAATAGTCCCCTTGAACATCAATATTCTGCTTATCTAAAAAGGTCTTAAATCAATTTTTATCATTGCAGCCTCACCAGAACAAATAAAAACAACACAATAAATCAATATTAAAAACCTGACTGACCTGAAATGGCGTGAACGTGTGCAAAACATGTGAAAATCACATGCCACCATCACATTGTCTCAAATAAGCAAGTCTGCGGCCACAGCTGTCCACAACTTCCCCAAAAGTTTGAAGAAGTAGTAACAGCTGCTTTTACATTGGAATTCATTGAATCCCTGCAGAATATTACACACGTCACACTTAGAGGACCTGCCTGACGAAATGATCTTCAAAAGCTTAAGATCACGCTGACATGTAAAGAAATTCAGGAACAAAAGAGAAATAAAGTAATTGAGCTCTATCAGACTGGAAAAATATTATAAAGCCATTTCTAAAGCTTTGGGACTCCAGCAAACCACAGTGAGAGCCACAAATTGAAAAATTAAAAAAACATGTAACAGTGGTGAATCTTTCCAGGATTGGCCGGCAAACCAAATCACCCCAAGAGGTCACAAAAGGTCCCACAACAACATCCAAAGGATGCTGCAGGCCTTACTTGCTTCAGTTAAGGTCAGTGTTCATGACTTCACCGCTGGGCAAAAACAGCTTACAGACTACAAGACAAAAAAAAAACATAAATACCACAACAAAAACAGAACATGTGGCGATATTGTTTAACTATTTTTGTGCTTTCCAAATGCGAACGTCTCATAATAAACCCCTAAAAGCGTCGGCGTGCAATAGCATGTAATTGTACCTCTATAAAGCCTGCAGGACTTGAAGCAGCATAAGCGTAAGCAACTAAGCTAACCTGCTGGACTGTGCTAACTGCATGTCTGTGCACCGTTTTAATATGGAATTAATATCATTCATTCGCAAGTAAAGTGCACTTACATGTGTCGACGTTACTCTGGTCCTGATGACAGACTCAATGCCGCATTGTATCGCTTTATATTTATTCACACCATGCTGCCCGCCCAATGCAAAACATGGACAACACGTCATCAAGACCCCACATGCCTATGGGAAGCGAGGAGGTCCAAAACTCCTTTCACTGCTTGCCTTACTGTATGTTTCCGCCACTGAAAACAAATATCCGAATGGTAAATCGAAATTACGATATAAGAAAGTCGACATTGCGAGATAGAAAGTCGAAATTACGAGCTAGAAAGTCGAAATTACGAGATAAAAAGAGAAAATCGAAATTATGAGATACCAACTGCGCATGTGCCGCAAGTGCCGTCTTTTCCACAGTCGTCTTGTCACTTGGCAAAATGGCTAAACAGTTGTGCCACATCCTTTTTATTAGTTCGATGCCTCTAAATTCTTTCCAATGTACGTTTGCTTAGTACAATTCCGTGTGAATTCACCAGCAAATGAAGTATTTCATCATTTGTAATACCACACTTAAAGTTACTCACAGTCTGTTCAATCTGAACAGGAGGAGAGAAGAGCTGCTGCTGTGACTCTTCTACAAAGCTAACTCATTATTTCGACTTTTTATCTCATTATTATGACTTTCTATCTCATAATTTCGACTTTTTATCTCATTATTTTGACTTACCATTGGGATAATTTTTAATTACTTTGCATCAAATTACATAAAATATAGGAACTAACTGTATTTTACATACTAGCAAGTACACCGTAACTATAAGTTATGGGAGAACTAGACAGTTTAATCATGTTTTCTCAAGGCATGTTGTGACCCAAATAAGTCAAATATGGCAATGATATCACACATATTTAATAAGTACATGTAATGACATTATTTACAGTTTAAATACATTGACATTGATGCCTGAAACGTTCAAATATCTGTCGGTATGGCGTTTGCTTGTTCTTCCCGTGTTTGCAAGTTAACTGTTGTTTGTGTGATTGATTGTGACCGACTGACGACCACCAAGCCTCGGGTGTACCCTGCCTTGTGCACCAAAGGTCAGCTAGGATAGGCTCCATATCATGCAAGGACTATGAGTAAATACCTGGACGGTGGAAATATGGTCCAAAATCTTGCTTTTGTCTCTGTTAAACAGGCACACATAAGTACATACACAAATGATCCGCAGTCTCAGCAAAACTGTCATTGATTTGCAGCGGAGATAGCTACTTAAAAAATCCATAATGTAGCATGACCCCAGACAATTTAAGATTAGATATCAATGAATGATGTCTGCAGATTAAGACCTGTGCACTTAGCTACTTCCCATAGCTTGTTTGAGGTATCGTTTAATATGAGTGATGGTTTTTGAATAATTGATCGTTATTTAATGGTAGATTGGTTAAAAATCAGCTCCCTCAGAAATGTTCATATGCTCTGAGGACTGATCGAGATGTGAAAATGAACACGATTCAACCAACAATAAATAGATGCATCCATGGATCTTCATGTGGTGTTCAAGATGACAGCGCTTTCTTGTCTTTGTAGGTCGCCATCATTTTCTTGATCTCTGCAATGGCCCTCCCTGGGTTGAGTCCCTGCGGAGGCGGCGAAAAAGAGCAGTGAGAAAAGCAGAACTCGGTAGAAAAGAGAGCGCGTTGGCGTTTTAAAGTACCTTGGGGCAGGTTTTGGTACAATTCATGATGGTGTGACAGCGGTACAGAGAGAATGGGTCCTGAAGCTTAGACAGACGCTCTTCTGTGAACTCATCACGGGAGTCGATCATCCATCGGTATGCCTGTTTGACAGCGTAGATATGGACAACTATTATGTGCATGCCTTTTGATTACACACAACAAAAAAGCTTTGCGGGCCGCACTTAGGATATCGGTGGACGACAGAGTTAAAAGTTACTGTTACTAAACATAACCCGGAAAAAATTGCCAGTTGATGATAAATTTAATTTTGCTGCCGCCAACCTCGCCTGCCCGAGGCGGAGCACTCATTGTCGGACACACTTTGTCAATGGTGCCGCGGAGCTCAGAAACCGGACGTGTGTTTAGCAGATATTTCACATTCATGTTTATAAAAACAGTCCTGTGTGAAATGCTGTTGACAGATATATTATATATATAATCATATTATATAATAATTTTCTCTTGCTCCAATAACTTCTGCCTGATCTTGCCGATCCTTGCCGATCCTTGCCTGTTCCTTTGTGACATCACAAAGGAACAGTTTTGCAACGCCCTCTAAAACCGAGCGTTTTGCGCCATCTCAATCTTCTTTCACAGCTCACAAATCTCATTATCTAAAACATTGCCATTGTTTAACACAAGAATACAACATTTTAACTACATTTATAGGTCAGAAAAGTGGATAAAAAACACAATAGGTCTCCTTTAAGTACAAATTAAGTGTGTAAGACACTTTACATTTCAATAAAGACCAACAACCATATGTAAATATTTCAAAAGTACATAGCTTGCGGTGTCTGTGTGTGTGTGTGTGTGTGTGTGTGTTTGCACACGACATACCTGCATGAGAACAGCAGGTCCGAGGTATTTGTCCCCATTCCACCAGTAACTGGGGCAGCTGGTGCTGCAGCATGCACACAGGATACACTCGTACAAGCCATCCTGTTGGGATCATCATAAAAAGACACATGGATGGGATGTACAGAATTTCAATATGATGGAAATACATTTTTACGTAATATTAAATAAATTAATAATAAGAAATAAAAATAATTAATAATAATTAAATATATTAATAATAAATAAACAATTGTTTAATAATTAAATAAATTAATAACAAGAAATAAAATAATTAATAATAATTAAATATATTAATAATAATTATATAATTATTTAATAATTCAATAATTAAATAATAAACTACTAATAATTAAATCTGATAAATGCCCAGCAACTATTTGTTTGCTGAACTGAACCGTTCCGCCTGGTGGAATCATAAGAAGCTAAGGTATCTACCAGCTTTTGCCTGTCTTCCACAGACTGGTAATACTGGTCCTTCCCCTCTTTAGACTCATCCTTCTTTTTCAGGTAGGGTTCGATGGATTTGTACTGTGCGTAGAAGTTGCTCATATCCTGTAAGACAAAGTATACAATTGTTCCAGCATGAATGTAGACCAACGTGCCATTACAAACACATTTAACTAAATTTGAACTAAAATTGAAACACTCATATGCTAGGACTACATTAAAAAGCCATAGCATTTCAGTATGTGGAATCAAACTATGGAATGGATTGAGTAAGGAAGTCAAACAATGCACAACGATGAGCCAATTCAAGAAACAATACAAGCAGTTGATGTTTGCTAAATACAAGGATGAAGAGTCTTGAACCAGTCATGATGTGCTATATATATCACTATATTGACACTTACTATGGTACCCATTATGTCATTGGATGGTCATATCACCTCCTACTTTGGTACGTGACAAAAAAAATTATTCAAAACCATAAACCTTAAACCATATTAGGAAAGCAGGAAGTGAACAAATGTATTATGTATGTATGAATTTAATAAGCTTTGCTTCTTCCTACTCCTTTTGGACATGTGGAACTGTGAACTGATTATGTGATGCATTCAATTGTAATCTGATGCATGTTCAAATGAAATAAAACCATTACCATTTACTATTCATCAACATTTACACTGAGCTTATGACCAAAACAAGCTTGCATTACTTACAGGCACCAGATCTTTGACCACATACATGTGAGGAAGCGGGTAGATTTTGGTGACTTTGCTTGTGTTGCTGTCGATTTTATTGAGGCACGCGAGAGTATTGCCTCCATTGATGTTCATGGCACAGGAGCCGCAGATACCTGGTAAAAAAATCCAAACATTCAGATTAAAGTACTTGGGTTCACATGTAAAGAAAGGGTAGGGAACCTACGGCTCGGGAGACATATACGTACATACATTTGGTTGCATTCTGTGTTAAAAAATTAACATTATCTGTGCGATGATTTCTCACCTTCGCGACAGGAACGTCTGAATGTAAGTGTGGGGTCCAGCTCGTTCTTGATCTTGATGAGAGCATCCAGAACCATTGGACCACATCTGGATTTAGAAGAAACACAACAGTTTTTTTATATTGAATGCCAATATTAGCCACAATACAGCCAGCAACATGATGCTAGGTTAGCCTATTCACTGAAGAAAAACAAAATGATCAAACTTACAGCTCCCAGCTGACTTTTTAAAGATGTGTAGTGAAGCCTTTTTATACAAAGCTGTCTTTCAGCAAGTGGCGAGCGTACAAATGGGGCGGGCTCATTGAACTAGGTCCGAGTGTCGGGCTCAGAGAGCGAAAAACCTTTTATCGGTTGCACGTTTTGCTTTAAAGGGGTTTTAAGTATATATATATATATATATTATCATTTTCGTCCCATTGTATTGAGTTGTCGAGTCCTATAGAGCAGCTTCACACAATAACCCGCACTTAATTTTAGATCTTAATTTTAGAAATTTAGATCTTCCAGAATCTGCACCTATTCCAAGCTGTACAGTATTTCCTTGGATTTTGAAAATGTATTCCACTCACTGCCCACCCTCTCCACTGTGATTGGTCCCACTCAGCTTGTAGAGCATGTGCTCGGGCATGCCCATATAAGGAAGTCACCGGCTGGGTGGCTGCATACTCATTCTTGTTCAGTAAATAACATGAATTCACCTCAGATCAAGTCAATACCTTGGATACTGTTGTGTAGCTCGCTCGCTTACCATCATGGCTGACTTTCTGCTCCTTTGCATATTACACACTATTTCATGCATTTGTGGCGGTTGTGTTGATGATGTAGCGTCTTTGCTCTCTAATATGTTCCCCGCAGGTGTCGGTACTTAGTAACACACTACCTATGTTTTTGGTAAAAAAAAACATCACAAGGATACCGAATCAAACTATACTTCCTGACTTTGTTTTATTGAAATACAGCATCTATTTGAGGCTAAATAGACGCTAGTAGTCATGCCTTACGTGTTGAGGTCAATTTCATATGTCTGCATCCTTGGTTTGTCTCCAGCTGTGTCCGGGTCCCAGCGGTAAATCTGGAACTTCTTAATCCTAGGCTCAGGAGCTGGGGCAGCGGCTGTCTGAGCATAGCGCACCATCTGCAATATAATAGACAACAAATCATGTCATAAGACTCAAATCGTGAAGGACTATTATAGGACAATTATAAGATTATTAGGACTATTATAGTTTGAAACATACAAAATGTGTTTTACATTGAAAAGCAAGCTATTTTGGTGCAGCTTTTAAATTGGCTCATGCTAGATTGTTCAATTGTACCTAATAATGGCCGTTTAGTACCTCTTACTACAATTCAAACAAGTCTTACGGCGCCCCCTAGTGGTAGCTACCCGTCACAGCTGCGTTACATCACTGTGCTTACCCAACTGTCTTTCGTGACAATTGAAGGTGAATTTAAGAATAGCTAACAATATAATATATATATATATATGTAACTTGGTTCATACTTTGAATGACAATTGCCAGCTTCAAGTACATCGTCTGGCGTATATTTGCTCTCTCGAATAGCTTATATTATCCCTATAAGTTATTCAACGTGTTAAAATAAATGACAGAGAAATGTGAAATTACATAGCATAGCCGTGTATGATAGTAGCAGATATTTAAACACAAGTTCGGCAGTTGTCCGAGAGTCATTTAGGCGACTTACCACAGTCGTGCCAGAGTTCCTAATCGCCAAGACATTCCGGGCAAAGGCGACACAAATTATGGACATAGTTTAATCAATAAATTTAACTAAATCTACCAAATAAGTTCGCTGTACGAGACAGTCAGCGGGACTAGCTTGAACCTTAAACCACGCCCTTTTATATATGTTGCTTTCAGATGACGTACGTAACATGGAGTGTCACGTTGCTGCCTTCAGTGCCATCTTTCCAAATGTAAAAAAAAAAAATCAAACACACCTTACATATGCTATGCCTGGATGTTACCTTAAACAACATTAAATATCCATATATTATTTCCACTTACTATATTAGGGATTTTTAGTATTTGTTTCCAGTCAATATAAGTAGTGTTTAACAAGTCTGTTTTGTCATGTCTGATTGCAAGTGAATGCAGCCTTCTTTCACAACCACAGTACAGTACAGTGGATGAGGGTCAGTTACATAGCGTATGCATACAGAACATTAAGTAACCTAATACAGCTGCATTTTGCAGTTTATATTTATTGTTATATTAGCGTTTATAGCAATGGTTTAGTTAATTTTTAATATTAACAATATTAATATAATATATATTATATTAATATTATTATTTTATTATTAAATTAATATACAATATAATATTAACTTATTATTTATTGTTTATTTAATGTTGACATCACTGTTACATTGGACAGACCAAATGCATTGTTCCTTGGTTTTCGTGCACATTTGTCAACAGGAGCCTTTTGAAATTATAATACATTAAAAGTAAAAATAATAATAATAATAAATCTGTAAGTTAAAAACCAAAGGCAACATGGTCAAGCAATCAACCAATCAAACTATTAATGTGAACACTGTTTTTTTTTTCAGCCATTGTTAAAAATTACTTTATTAAAAGTCTGTTTACCCTTTACAGAAAGAGTAGACTGACAAAATGTATATTGCTGGAGCCTATCCCAGTAATCTCGGCAGAAAGGTCTTACTGTGTCAACACAGTATTTTTGCAACTCTGTAATAATTTAGCAAGGACTTCAGAGCTGGACCTCAGTATTTGTGTGCTTTACCGGAAGACGATCTATCATTTATTTACATTATATCCAGGTGTTCTGCTGTTTTGAAGGACCTACTTCAAAAATGGCAGTCAAAGATCATCTATATAACAAGAGTGCCTTGCTGTTTCCAAATATGTCGATCGAAGATCCTATTTGCGACAGAAGCACTGCTGTTTTTAGTATACTTGTTCTTATTGGCTGTTGTCATTGTTAGTCGTCATGACACAATTAAACACCAGAGGTCACTGTTGTGCTTCAGTGGCACTTTTAATAAAACAGACATCTCATCCTCACAACAGCAATGTCTGGACAGTGGAGGAGGTGGAGGCAAACATGGGTTCTCTTTGCTTCACTTCTGATATTAACAAAACTTGATTTCAAATATGTATTTTCTAATACGGAGCAGCGATTTTGCTTGCAAAATTACCGACAATTCTCATGTAGTGTCGAGTGGTTGGGGGTATTTACTCGACTACAGAGAGCACCGGGCATATGTTACTGTAATTTGCTAAAATGCAACTCTAAATAGAATATAAAATATGTTTTTTCCAAATAAATAATGATACCGAACTAGTCAGCGTCACTTTTAATATTTTAAATACATGTATTTTTTATTCTAAATGAAACAGTGTATAAATTATTCAGATATATCATAACAAATATAAATTATTTCATATTCTGTCAAGGTCGATTTCGGGTTAGCATTGACATTTTGCATTATAAACTAATTTTTTTTTTGCATTATAAATTAAATTTTTTGCATTATAAAAATAAAAAAATGAGTGCTATCAGGTACTCATGGTAATCAGAAAATTACAGCCATCAGGTGGAATTATTTATTTGAGGTGTGGTAATTATTTTTAGAGAGGAGTGCACCATTTTTGGTGAAATATGGTACATTGATTAGTTTCATAATTTTTTTTTTTTTTATGGCTGTGTGTGCCTTATATTTTTCATTGACCAAGCTGATACTTGAGCCCTGTGAATTCTGCCTAGCAACAAGCAAAATGTTAAGAAAACAAACTGGAATGTACCATGTGTTTTATACACTATTGTATATATAGTACACTATTTTGCAAAGCAAAGAGAACCCAAAGCACAATGTTTTTTTTTTGCCTCCTCCTCCTCCTCACCCCCCCCCCATCTCATATATTTACAATAAATTAAATTACATTCAGTTATTTCACTATGTAACAAAGCTAATTCAATCTCTGTGTGTTTGTGTCACATGTTTTTGCGTCCATCTTTTACTGCTTCGTTCGCCGTAATCCTGGACCCGTCAAGCCAATCATTAGTGAGAAAGTAATGAAACCCCCCCAAACCCCCAGGCCCCTTATTTAGAACTATGTACACAAGCAGCAATCTAACATCACAAAAAAAAACCACCCTCCGTTCAACCCCACCCAAAAAAGAAAAAACAAACACTGCCCACATATTTTACCCTGTTCTAAAAGAGCATGCCGAGTTAAACAATCAACACAGAAAATGTCTCTATACAGAAAAAACACTCTTAAAAATGTTTTTGTTTCCGATGCTCCTTCAGGTGATCACCTCCTTGCATTAATTTGGGCCCATAAAGGGTGGGGTTCCTTTGAGGAAGTAACATGGAGAATTCTCAAAGGACAGGCTCAGGTTTTTTCTTGTTGTTGAGTCAGAGGTGACGAGGGCTCGGGTGGCCGTTGTGGTAGAGCTTCTGCTTGATGTGCACCATGTTGCCGCTGGAGTCGTCCAGCTGTCGGAGCTGGGCCCGGCGACGCAGCTCCCGAAAGTTACAGAACTGAGGCAGCCATGACCAGGATGGCGTATCTGGAAACGAGAAACAGACAAAAAATATGGTTAGACTTGGCTCGATATATTGGAAATGTGGCTGCACGGTGGTTGAGTGGTTAGCGTACATGCCCCGCAGCTAAGAGACCAGAGTTCAATTCCACCCTTGGCCATCTCTGTGCATTCGGGGACTCCGGTTTCCTCCTCCGAGGTTAATTGTCCACTCCAAATTGTCCATAGGTATGAATGTGAGTGTGAATGGTTGTTTGACTGTATGTGCCCTGTGATTGGCTGGCCACCAGTCCAGGGTGTACCCCGCCTCTAGCCCAAAATCAGCTGATGCTTCCTGCCAAAATGGTCTGTTTTAATTTATTCCACCCACAGCTCGCCTCCGGGCATGCCCACTATGCTATGATTGGTCACACGCCCAAAGTGTTTTCATAACTATGACCCATATAAGGAAGTCCGCCCCTCTGTGACATCACAAAGAGGCAGTTTTACCACGCCTTTTAGAACAGAGCGTTTTGATCCATCCCAAACAGGACCCGGACCATGTGAAAATAATAATAATTGAACATTGCAGCGGAGTGGTTAGCGCGCAGACCTCACAGCTAGGAGGACCAGGGTTCGATTCCACCCACGGCCATCTCTGTGTGGAGTTTGCATGTTCTCCCCGTGCATGCGTGGGTTATCTCCGGGTACTCCGGTTTCCTCCCACATTCCAAAAACATGCTAGGTTAATTGGCGACTCCAAATTGTCCATAGGTATGAATGTGAGTGTGAATCCAGAATCCAGATCCAGAATCTTATGTTTTGAAGGTCCAGTCATTTACACAGCATAAAAGTGACTTATTGAGCTCACACATACTTTTGGACCGGCATGGCTGAGGTCGTTTAGTCACCATTTTCATCATCGCTCTAATAACATTTAATTCAGGCAAGTACAAGGTAGCTATCTTGCGGTGGCGGGGGGGTGCACTGTGCTGGATTTATTTCTTCTGATATCACGTCATGGAGATGAAGATTGGATTTAGATTTCAGCCAAGCGGTCGGGAGAATTTTTTGTGTCTTTTGATGAAGGATATGAACTCTGACTCGTGTTATTACTGATCATAAAGGGAACCGCAGTACAATACACGCCTGGATACGCCGGATATACTTTCAAAATGGCACATTACTGGCATAAAAGGGTGCAATTAAACCACGTTTTTCATG
The DNA here is from genome assembly GCF_030265055.1 of Doryrhamphus excisus. Classification (NCBI taxonomy): domain Eukaryota; kingdom Metazoa; phylum Chordata; class Actinopteri; order Syngnathiformes; family Syngnathidae; genus Doryrhamphus; species Doryrhamphus excisus. The sequence goes on along the minus strand of NC_080475.1, from coordinate 13,050,301 downwards.
CCTATTACAGCCTTTTATGTTTTTATTCTTAAGTAAATTTCCAAAACAGATTCTACTATCATATAATTTCATCTGAATAATCTTAAGTAACTTTGATCAAATGTACAATGTCTATAGCTTTTGGACATTACAAGGTTTATAGTGTGTGTAAAGCACCTAATGTGTGGTTCCAATTCTGCCTTGTACACTGACACATAAGTCATAAAAGGTAGCGAGTATCATTCACTGTAGTGTGTGTGCGATACTGCTAGATTTTGTGTCGATCTGATACCAAGTAAATACAGGACCAGTATCGAAAAAATCATAAAAAATTAAGTGTCTTTTTATTTTAATTAATATTAATTAATATTAATGTATTATACTAAAATATTAATAAATTCATTAAATAATAAAAATATTAATATATTATAATATATAATATTATACATTAATTAATATTAATATTAACAATTTTATTAAGTGTCTTTTTATTTTTATTAAAAAATATATTTTTTATTATTTCTTATTATTATTATTATTTATTATTATTTAGAACTATTATGCTAATTTTTCGACCCTTTGTATTGAGTTGTGGTCTCCTATAGAGCAGCTACACACAATAACCCACACAGAAAACATTTTAGATCTTCCAGAATCTGCACCTATTCCAGCTGTATTTTCTGTCATTGATGCTTCCTGCCAAAATGGTCTGTTTTAATTCATTCCACCCACAGCCCACCTCCGGGCATGCCCACTATGCTATGATTGGTCACACGCCCAAAGTGTTTTCATAACTATGAACCATGTAAGGAAATCTGCCCCTCTGTGACATCACAAAAGGGCAGTTTTACCACGCCTTTTGGAACAGAGCGTTTTGATCCATTCCAAACAGGACCCAGACCAGGTGAAAATAATAATAATTGAACATTGCAGCGGAGTGGTTAGCACGCAGGCCTCACTGCTAGCAGACCTGAGTTCAATTCCACCCGATTTCCACCAGATTTCATGCTCTCTCTTTCCTGGACACTTCTCTGGATCTGGGTACTCCGGTTTCCTCCCACATTCCAAAAACATGCTAGGTTAATTGGCGACTCCAAATTGTCCATAGGTATGAATGTGAGTGTGAATGGTTGTTTGTCTATATGTGCCCTGTGATTGGCTGGGTGGCCACCAGTCCAGGTTGGACCCCGACTCTCGCCCGAAGATAGCAACCCCGCGGCCCTCGTGAGGACAAGCGTTAGAAAATGAATGAATGAATATTGCAGCTGTAAAAAAGGTCATATGTAAGATAATTTAATGTCAGTACACACAACAGGGGAGGCCTTGTCAGGTTATAAAGTGAAGGAGGTGAGGGCAGAGGAGAGGAGCCTAGATAGCTAAAGGATAAGAAGGAGGAGGGATGGCGGCCATGGCGGTGAAGTTGAGGGACAGTGTGTGTGTGTGTGTGTGTGTGACGAGAAGGGGGAAGTTATTTATAGCCGTGAATGGGCCATGCTGTCCACAAGGACTGCTCTGAAGGGTATCCAAAGGAAAAGAGGAGCAAACAAAGACTAGAGATGACAATGCATTAGCCAAGATATTACCATGCTATTTGTTGTCATATACAAAATGCTATATACATCCCAGCATCACAATGTATGTGCATGTGTGTTTCCCATTGCAGCTTCCCACTCACTACCGCTCTCATTCTATTTTTAGCAGATACTGTAGTGTGTGTGTGTGTGTGTAAAAGGCGGTGGGGGATGTGACAGCACCATCACCCTCACCCCCCCCCCCCCATACACACACACACACACACACACACGTGGAGTGAAATCCTTCCTCCCACTGTCAGCCTCACCTTCACTCCTCATCTCAGTGAGGCTAAATGAGTGTGAGCAGGCATCTATTTCTCTCTCTCTCTCTCTCTCTCTCTCTCTCACACACACACATACACACACACACACACAAAAGAGGGGCATTCCCTCCCAGTATAAAAAAAATAAATCGTTTAGTTTCCTTTCCGCTTTTTCCTGATTTCGGAGTCGCCACAGCAGATCTTTTAGTGTACTCTTCTATGGTGTACTGTTTTGATGTAACATATTTTTTATAGTTTATTTCTATCAGTTGTAATTCATATATATATATATATATATATATATATATATATATATATAAATGAATATATGAATAAATTATATATATATATATATATATATATATATATATATATATATATATATATATATATATATATAAATGAATATATGAATAAATTATATATATATGAATATTTATCTTAATTATTGAGACCTTGATTGTTTTAATGTATTTTTTATTCGTTTTAGTTTAGTATTTTTTAATAGTTTATTTCTATCAGTTGTAATTCATATATATATATATATATGAATATTTAATTATTTATCTTAATTGTTGAGACCTTGATTGTTGTGATTGTTGTGATTGTTGAGTTTTAAGTAACATATTTTTTATAGTTTATTTCTATCAGTTGTAATTCATATATTATATTATATATATATTATATATATATATATATATATACATATATATATATATACATGAATATATATATATATATACATGAATATTTAATTATTTATCTTAATTGTTGAGACTGTTTTAATGTAACATATTTTTTATAGTTTTATTTCTATCAGTTATAATAAAAGAAATATATGTAGACATACAATATATATATACATATATATATGTGTATTTTTATTTATTTATTTAGTTTAAAGTAAAGAAGACAGTTCTTTATCAGTTCGGCCATCTCTGTGTGAGCATGTTCTCCCCGTGCATGTGTGGGTTTTCTCCGGTTTCCTCCCACATTCCAAAAACATGCTAGGTTAATTGGCGACTCCAAATTGTCCATAGGTATGAATTTGAGTGTGAATGGTTGTTTGTCTATATGTGCCCTGTGATTGGCTGGAGACCAGTCTAGGGTGTACCCCGCCTTTTGCCCGAAGACAGCTGGGATAGGCTCCAGCACCCCTCGGCAACCTCATGAGGATAATTGGTAGAAAATGAACGAATGAATGAATCTCATCAGGCCTGAGAAGTTTTCCTCCAAAAGTCACACATCAACAACTCCAAATCAAAACATCTGAAGCCACAAGAATTCCGTGCCAATTTGTGCCGAAAGACTGACTACTAGTCTCCAAATTTGGATGCGAGCAGATGGCGCTGAAACAGCACATATAAGGAACATTCTGGATGTTTTTTTTTATCCAGTTCAGTGCCTGTTGTGTAATCGCTGCACAAGTCGATGTCACAAAGAGGCCAGTTATCACACTTAGTTTGATATTAAATATACGATATGTGTGTGAGATATGAGAGAAGAATGATGATGGTGACTGAAGATGGTGTACCTAATGCTGTGTCGAGTGGGCATATCCGTATTAGGACTATTCCAAAGTGGGACGCTGCTCTCAAAGTGTCAGAGGAGTGATATCGGAGCTGACAAGGTTGTTCGGATGAAAGATTAATTGTTTTGACAGCAGATAATCATCGGAATGATAAGACATACAATGCTAGCGTCATGGGTGTGTGTGTTTTGAATCAACACTCGTCAACTTGTTCTGACATTTGCTTTGCTTTTCAGACCAGAGATGAATGATTTGACCTGGCTTAGTTTTTACACTAACTGGTCTTCCTGACATGATTCTCCCATTTATTTGGGCTTGGAACCGGACCTGGACATCTCTAGTGGCTGGGTGATGGGACTCGACCTCACCAAGTCTGCACAAAAGGTAGCAGCATGTACCATTACTATTATTTTTATTTTGTTTATAAAGTCAATGCAAGTCATTCATTCATTCATTTTCTACTGCTTATCCACACGAGGGTCGCGGGGGTGCTGGAGCCTATCCCAGCTGTTTTCGGGCGTACACCCTGGACTGGTCACCAGCCAATCACAGGGCACATATAGATAAACAAACAGACTGAGAAACAGCTTCTTCCCAAGAGCCATTACCACCCTGAACTCAGACATATAACCAGCCCGGTCATTAGCATAATGCAAATGTGCAATATTCCATCACTACCTCGAAAACATATTTATTTATTTAACAATACAATACACTCATATGTGACTTACTCATCTGCATACACCATTCATTATTTGTACTAAAACCCATTCATTTTTTGCACTAAAATTAATATATATTCCGGTATATTTTTACGTTTACTTTTTGTATACCTTTTTAACTTAACTATTGCACTGAAAGGAGAAGCTCTCCAATCACGTTGTACATCTTGTATAATGACAATAAAGGTCATTCCATTCCAAACAACCATTCACACTCACATTTGGAGTCGCCAATTAACCTAGCATGTTTTTGGAATGTGGGAGGAAACCGGATTCCCCGGAAAAAAGCCACGCATGCACGGGGAGAACACGCAAACTCCACACAGAGATGGCCGAGGGTGGAATTAAACTCTGGTTTCCTAGCTGTGAGGCCTGCATGCTAACCACTCTACCGCCGTGCAGCCCCAATGCAAGTCATGTCTTCAAATATTCATGACACCAAATGCATACCGTAACACAGTCAAAGATCCTTAATATGACAGAAGGTGTCTCTTTGAAAACACAAGTTAAAGATCCTCAATAAGACAATATAACAGCCTTTTCTATATGACAGGAACGATCTGCTTGTTTTAAGGAGTGATTGCAAAAATACTAGTCAAAGATCCTCTCCAGCAGCCCAGTACCGGTCCTTGGGCGGGGCTGAACCGGGGGAAAGCTTTCAAGTGCAATGATAAAAATACTGGTCAAAGATTCTCTCTATGAGAAATGAGCACTTTACAAGCTTTACAGACCTAGTGCAAAAGCACTAGTCAAAGATCCCCTGTCCGATAGGAGCGCCCTGCAATTTTAAAGCACCTACTGCAGAAATGCTAGTCAAAGATTCGTCGAAACACAAGCCAACCGTCATCTGTTTTCATCTCACCTAATACAAATCACAAGTCAAAGATCGTCTATGTAACAGTAGCGCTCTGCTACATAAATTCTAGTCAAAGATCCTCTACATCGGGGGTCCCCAATCACCAGTTATAGTCACTATAATGTACGACTCCCTTCACCCCCAAAAAGGTTGGGGACCACTGCTCTAAATGTTTTTAATCTTGTATTGTAAAAAATATTGGTCAAAGATCCTCTCTAGAAGCGCAGTACCGGTCCGTTGGCGGGGCTGAACCGGGGGAAAAGCTTTCAAGTGCAATGATAACAATACTGGTCAAAGATTCTCTATGAGAAATGAGCACTCTACTGGCTTTACGGACCTAGTGCAAAAGCACTAGTCAAAGATCCCCGTATTGTAAAAAATATTGGTCAAAGAGCTTCAATATGACAGTTTTTAAGGACCTATTGCAAAAACACAAGTCAAAATCCTTCATGTGTCAGAGATGTCCAGCGAACATTCAAACCCAGATCTCCTGACTGCGTGGCCAACATGCTAACCGCTATACCACCGTACCGCACAAACATCGCATCCACGGTCAATAATACTTTTATGACAGTTTGACCCCCGGATAGAATGATTTCAATTTCCTTGATTCCCGATGGGAAAATAACCCAAACACCGCGTCTTACCGTAGTAGCGGCTCGACCTCCAGGCCCGGACGGCGCAGTGCAGGATGCCGTCCAGCCACAGCAAGAGCCAGCTGATGCAGAAGCCCAGCAGCAGGCCCAGCATCAAGTCCATCTCCTGCTTGGTCACACTGTCACTCACAAAGTAGTTCTCAGATGAGTCCACCAGGGAATGGTCTCCGTCGTATGGGATTACGTAATGGACATGATGTCTGCAGGAAAAAAAGTAGGATAGTCTCCTGTTAGATTTCGTGAATGCTACGTACTTATAGCATTCACCTTTGGTCTCGGGCTGATACTGACATTTGGGGGCATGATACTGGGCCTGATACCAGACAAACCATGTGATAACCTATAAGTGGAGCATGGCTGTGTAACATTTGCCTCAGTAACTGACCCCACGGTGCAACACTACGACTACGGCTCAGCGACTTCCCTCAAACTCCACTGAGGAGCAGCGCAGTCTTCTTCTTCCAGTCACTGCACGGTCAGAACACACAGCAGGGGGGTTGAGCCTCAATGAATCTACACGAGATGAGTACATGTTGTACTACACTATCTCCCTTTGCGACATTGACCATATTATTATACTCTATGTTACTTTGTTGAGTGTCCTAGACCAGTGTTTTTCAACCTTTTTTGAGCCACAACACGTTTTTTTACATTGGAAAAATCTTGTGGCACACCACTAACCAAAAATGTTACAAAATGTCTTGCGGACCGCATTTGGCCCGCGGGCCGCAAGTTTGAGACCCCTGGGTTAAAGGAATATTCCATCCCTGTTCAATTCTTTCCGTTTGAGCAAATAAACCAAATGCAATTGGAATATTTGGGTCCATGTATGCTATTGACATAATGGCTATTGATATAATATTTGCAAATGATGATTAATAAATGTTAATTATAAAAAGTGACATTGGATAATTCCTCACTTCACACCTGACGGTTTCTCAAGGTACACTAGTGTGCCGCGGCACAGTGGTTGAAAATCACTGTCCTAGACCATAGACTATGACCTTATATGGTTCATAACTATAAACTATGACCATATAAGGATGTCCGCCCCTCTGTGACATCACAAAGAGGCACTTTAACCACGCCTTTTGAAACAGAGCGTTTTGATCCATCCCAAATTTCTTTCAGGGCTCATTATCTGAAATTTTGGCATTGTTAAACACGAGAATACAACATTCTAACTACATTTATAGCTCAGGACCCGATTCAGTAGGAGAAAATGTAATATAACAATAAAGAAAAAAGTGAAAACGCACATTAAGATGTCCATTAACACAAACAACATGTCTCCATCTTAGAATAGCACTCATGTCATTGCCTTAAATGCACATTGAATACAATTACCATGCATCTTGGCTCACGGTTACTCCACTGCAATCTGAAGATAAATGTGCAAGTAGCTGGAGAGCACACAACTCCAACATCATCTAGCTAATCCTCATTTGGATCGCTACCAAATTGTACACTTGGATAGATTATTCACTGCAAAATTGTGAAGTGAAAAGGTAAAAAAAAAGTAATGGTAAAACAGGATATGATACAATGTGATGCAAGACCGGGACAGAATCCAATTGGATAGAAAAAGGCAGGACAGGTTTTCTCCGGGTACTCCGTTTTCCTCCCACATATTGTATCAAAATATGACCGCCCAATATAATAACAATAATAACTTGTTGGCTTGTTTCCCCACAATACATCGATATCACGTAATTGCTGTATCATTCATTTATTCATTCATTTTTTTACCGCTTATCTTCACGAGGGTCGCCAGGGTGCTGGAGCCTATCCCAGCTGTCTTCGGGTGAGAGGCGGGGTACACCCTGGACTGGTGGCCAGCCAATCACAGGGCACATATAGACAAACAACCATTCACACTCACATTCATACCTATGGACAATTTGGAGTCGCCAATTAACCTAGCATGTTTTTGGAATGGGCTGCACAGCAGTCGAGTGGTTAGCGCGCAGACCTCACAGCTAGGAGACGAGGGTTCAATTCCACCCTCGGCCATCTCCATGTGGAGTTATTTTTTATAGCTTTATTTCTAATTATAACTATAATTATTATTTCAGTTATAATAAAAGAAATATATATATACATACAAAATATATATATATATTTTTTATTTATTTATTTAGTTTAAAATAAAGAAGATAGTTCTGCACGGTGGAGGAGTGGTTGGTGCACATGGTCTCACAGCTACGAGACCCAAGTTCAATTCCACCCTCGGCCATCTCTGTGTGGAGTTTGCATGTTCTCCCCGTGCATGCGTGGGTTTTTTCCGTGTACTCCGGTTTCCTCCCACATTCCAAAAACATGCTAGGTTAATTGGCGACTCCAAATTGTCCATAGGTATGAATGTGAGTGTGAATGGTTGTTTGTCTATATGTGGTTATTTTTAGGCTTATGTATTATTTTAGCTGTTTGAAGATGAACTATATCAGCAAGTTTAAGTATGATGATTATGAGTATAGGTGATTCAGCGCAGAAATCACAAACCCAGGAACAATAATAAACATGTTGCGACATACACAGCTCAAAGTATCTTTGCAAAGACTCGATTCTTGTGCATTGGAGCTCATTAGCTGGTGTATCTAATGTTTTGCTGACCGCTTGTAGCATTTTGCATCAATTCAGGACTGGATACCATACGATACTGGTTATACTAGTAAGTTATACCAACACATTATACACAATTCATTGTAAAACCAATACAAACATTGATAAATGTATTTCAAAATGGCGACAAATAGATATAGGTATCAAGTCGTCACATCAAATCAGCACAGTGGAGCAACGGACGCTGCCAAGTGCAATGACACTGACTGTGTCCTCCAGCCTGACAAGGTGACACCTCCCTCCACAGTCCTCAGGTGGACCGGCTCAGGTCTGCTCCAGTCCAACATGACAACAACTCAACTTAAAGATATACGTAGGGTTTATCAATCAAATCAATGTAACGTAAAGCTCAGTGATGATTGACACTGTCGGTAGTAGGTGTCAATTATTGTGCGTGGAGTTTATGTCGGACAAAATGTTGGAATAAATACTAAACTAGGCTGCATGGTGTTGTGAGTTGTGGTTTTCTATAGAGCAGCTACACACAATAACATGCACAGAAAATGTTTTAGATTTTCCAGAATCTGCACCTATTCCAGGTGTATTTCCTGTTATTGGTGCTTCCTTCCAAAATGGTCTGTTTTAATTTATTCCACCCACAACCTGCCTCTGGGCGGTCACACGCCCTTATCTGGTTCATAACTATGAACTATGACCATAGACCTAGACCATAGACTATGACCTTATATGGTTCATAACTATGAACTATGACCATATAAGGAAGTCCGTCCCTCTGTGACATCACAAAGAGGCACTTTAACCACGCCTTTTGAAACAGAGCGTTTTGATCCATCCCTAATTTCTTTCAGGGCTCACTTCCAAATGCGCAAACCTCATTATCTGAAACTTTGGCATGGTTTAACACGAGAATACAACATTCTAACTACATTTATAGTTCAGGACCTGAATCAGTAGGAGAAAATGTAATATAATAATAAATACAAATACAAAATATGAAGAAAAGTATTTAAAAATCTGCTTAAAAAATTATAAAAACTGAAAATAAAAATAATTGAATATTGCAGCAGGCTGCATAGAGGACAAGTGGTTAGCATGCAGGCCTCACAGCTAGGAGACCCAAGTTCAATTCCACTCTCGGCCATCTCTGTGTGGAGTTTTCATGTTCTCCCCGTGCATGCGTGGGTTTTCTCCGGGTACTCCGGTTTCCTCCCACATTCCAAAAACATGCTAGGTTAATTGGCAACTCCAAATTGTCCATAGGTATGAATGTGAGTGTGAATGGTTGTTTGTCTATATGTGGTTATTTTTAGCCTTATGTATTACTTTAGCTGTTTGAAGATGAACTATAACAGCAAGTTTAAGTATTTGTGACTTTAGAAATAAGGAGTTAGTATGTTCTCTGTAGGCGGCATTATGAATTATCCTTACTGACCTTTTTTTACAATAAAAACAGCTGTTTACCGTGATTCAGCGCATAAATCACAAACCCAGGAACAATAATAAACACGTTTCTACATGCACAGCTCAAAGTATCTTTGCAAAGACTCGATTCTTGTGCAATTGGAGCTCATTAGCTGGTTGTATCTAATGTTTTGCCGACCGCTTGTAGCATTTTGCATCAATTCCAGACAGGAAAAACAGAGGCCGATGTATGCCCTGCAGTATATGACACCCTTACTGTTAATAGCAATGCATTATAGTGCAGATGAACTCATAACGAATACACAAATGAGTTCATCGCTGCTCATACTGATACCGTAGCCTCTTCCACCACCTCTCTTATTGCAAGACTTGATTTATTTTTGCGCTTTATTCTCATCTCGAGACCCGTACGTAAGTGTATACACTTGATGCTCACACTCCCATCACCTATTTATGGCGCCTCCGACACACACCTTGGCAGGCTGCATGCAGCAAAAAGGCTCACAATCGATGCATGCAAAAAAAAAAAACAAAAAAACGACCACCACCAGTGCATCTGAAAATAAACGCACCAGCTTTGCACAGCTCCATCTCACCCACACACACACACACACACACATACATGAAAAACACCAACCTACCAAGGCCTATTAATTGACAGAATATGGAAATATAACAGCATGCAAATACAACATTTACCTCCCACAGTTGCAGTGACAGACGCGGTCCTCCCCTCGTAGATGTGGCAGGATGTAGTTGTGAAAGCGATCCAGTAGTGCGTTCATGTCCATTAAACAGGCGATCGCCTGCAAACACACACGTCAGTCAGCTGGGACATGACCAGCAAAAAGGTGCACATTTCTTTACAAAAAAAATTATAATAATAATAATAATAAACCTCACTGCTGTGGAATCAAAATTATAAACGTAAAATCACATGACTAACAAAAATTCAGATGTGTTGGTAAGATCCTCCAGAAGATGAGGAGGAGAGAATGAGGATGAAGAGGAGGAGGGGGGGTGCCTGAAAATGGATTATTTATTTATGATTAGAATGTGATTCTGCAAGGTTACATTTGCACCAAAAATAAAAAATATGTCAATTTAATTACATTTAGTGGTGTATATTCGTGACGTCTTACCATTACAACTGAGGCACCCAGAATCATAAAAATCATGGTGGTTGTGATCATATGCATCCAAACTTCCAAGCTAGCCCAACCGCTGGTCCTCTTGGCGGGGACTCTCTCTCTCTCGCTACCCGCGGCGGTGCAGACGCTTCGGCTTTTGGGCTCTGCAGGGCTGTCCCTCCTCCCGGGGGGAGCCGCTCATGGAGCCGCCGCACAGCCCCTTGGCTCCCGGTGTACCCCTCCCTTATATCTCCGGTGTCCTCCTCCTCCTCTCTTCAAGCAGCAGCAATGGGGGCCCTTTGCCGTCCAACAGCACCCCCCCACCCCTTTCCCGGTCTCAGATAGACGCGAGCCGGTCCTCTCCTAATTAGGAATGCAAAAGGATCCGAGTCATTTTCCGCTAAATATAGAAATATTAAATTGGTATCCTTTTAAAAAAAATGGTATCTCCTTCGATCCGGGATTATTCCACCTCAGTACCGGCAAATTCTGTCCTCCATGCAGCCAAAAAAACGCCCACTTTCCCCCCAGGATAGACGCGTCAAAGACCTGCACCTTTTCTTTTCATTGAAATGGAGGTGGGGGGGGGGGGGGGGAGGTGTGGTTACACCCACCCTGCATCCCGAGTCCTGGCCGCTTCAAGGAGCATCTCAACCCGGAGACACATGACGAGACTATCCCATCCTGGCTAGACCCCCCTGAACAGCAGCAGCAGCTAAGCTTAAAGACCAAGACCAGGATCCACAGCGGCGTGCGCGGGCGCCACTGCTTCGTAGGGGGGCGGGGGGATCGATACAAATATTGATTTAAAATAAAAACCGATACCAAGTGTAGTATAATTGCGTTTAGTTATGAATATTACTATTATATTTTTGTATGGTTGAAAGAAATGTTAATTTGAATCACAGTTGTTGTTGTTGTTGATAAATTGTCTTATTGATAGTGTTATATTTATATATTAAGTGTTCAAAAAATATTAAAAATGCCTAATATTTTTTATTATAATCATAGTCAGCAAATTTAAGGCAAAATTCACTCAATTATTTTGAACAAAATGTATTAGTATCAATAATAGTCATCTGGATCGACATCAATATTTGCAGTATAGCCCAACCTTACTGCATAGTGGTGTGGCGTGACATAGGGAAATGGGGGCTAAGGGGATGGGTGCCCCCACCCAATGAGATGCCTATCTCTTGGGATATTGTATCAAAATATGACCGCCCAATATAATAACAATAATAACTTGTTGTCATTCATTCATTCATTTTTTTACCGCTTATCCTCATGAGGGTTGCAGGGGGTGCTGGAGCCTATCCCAGCTGTCTTTGGGTGAGAGGCGGGGTACACCCTGGACTGGTCGCTAGCCAGCCAATCACAGGGCACATATAGACAAACAACCATTCACACGCACATTCATACCTATGGACAATTTGGAGTCATCAATTAACCTAGCATGTTTTTGGAATGGGCTGCACGGGGGTCGAGTGGTTAGCGTGCAGACCTCACAGCTAGGAGACCAGGGTTCAATTCCACCCATCTCTGTGTAGAGTTTGCATGTGTGGGTTTTCTCAGAGTACTCCGGTTTCCTCCCACATTCCAAAAACATGCTAGGTTAATTAGCGACTCCAAATTGTCCATAGGTATGAATGTGAGTGTGAATGGTTGTTTGTCTATATGTGCCCTGTGATTGGCTGGCCACCAGTCCAGGGTGTACCCCGCCTCTCGCCCGAAGACAGCTGGGATAGGCTCCAGCACCCCCCGCGACCCTTGTTAGGATAAGTGGTAGAAAATGAATGAATGTTTTTGGAATGTGGGAGGAAACCGGAGTACCCGGAGAAAACCCACGCATGCACGGGGAGAACATGCAAACTCCACACAGAGATGGCTGAGGGTGGAATTGAACCTGGGTTTCCAAGCTGTGAGGTCTGTGCGCTAACCACATGTGCACCGTGCAGCCCTTGCTGTATCATACTATTGGAAAAAACATCATACTGAGAGGTGTTTGTAATATTTTAATCATTTTGTGTAGTTTGTAGCTTTTTCTTTGGCTTTTTTAGTTATGATAGTGCAGAAGGAGGTGCTGACCCAAGTAATTGGAAAATGCTGTAAATAGACATAAAATAGGCCACATCAGTGTATACATACATATATATATAGACCTCTATATAGACCTCTCAGGCTTTCAAGCTGTTATTTTTAGTGTCACTCAAACAAGCATGTATACAGACAAATAGAAATGTTGCTTTGTCCATACTCGGCTGACTGCTCTTCTATTCCACTCAGGTGACTTGACGCTGATTGCAGCACATGTATGCATGGGTGTCCTTAAGGCCATGACAGCTGTTTTTACACGCAAAACGCCCCATCTGAACTACTCATCAGCTTGTGCAGCTGCACGTGTTATTTCATACATGTGCCACATTGTGCTTCTTAGCTTCGACAGATGCAATTTTCATGCGCTTGTCTCGCTGCAACTTTTCCTTAGTAAACATCCTGTTTATTGCTTCTCGGCCCACGCCTCCCCCGCACATTGCCATTCTGCAACTGTGTGGAGTCGTCAGGAGAAGAAGGTGATGAGTAGATTTGAAAAGAGCTGAGAGCAGCAGAAGGCTTTTCAGATATTTTTTTTGGGGAATCATAATTCTAACAACCTTTTTGAGTCACAGTCTACTGTGTGAATGACTCACAAGATAGACGGAATTGCCCTTTATTATTAGCTCTATTAAATAGATTAGATTCTTTGTTTATTTCTAAAAGAAATTCATAGTATAAGTTAATCACATAATTTTTTAATAATTTTAAGTTTTGAGCCATATATTTAGCAAATTGTATACAGTATTATTGACGTAAATGTATTTTGGTTCATCCGAGTATCCATACTTCCTTGTTGGCGTGACGTAAGCGGAAGCTATGTTGTAAACATTCCAGTGCGGACATAAGCAATATAATCGCTCCCTTCGTCGTCGAAAGAAACAATTAAGGAGACGTATTTACGAGGGAATTTCGTGAAAAGTAAGCAACCCGTTAATTTAGAGTTTGACTCTGCAGTTGTTTGCTTTGGGTTCGCTTTGCTGTGACTTTTTACGTAATCATTAAGACAGCTGATGCTAGCAGCTAGCATAGCTGTTAAACTTGATTTATTCGAACGTAGCTTGGACCGACATTAACCTAAACATATTGTTGCTTTTTTTACCTTTTATTTCCACGTAAAGTTATGTTTAAGCTACTTAAATAGATGTTGAGCTTACTAAAAAGGATCAATGTCTAATCGTTCAGTCGTCAGTTATGTTTATATGAATATTGGAAATAAACCAATGAAGGATTTTGAAGATTTTTATTTCGTTTTAGTAATTCAGACAGTTTTGGATTTTAAATAACTTCCACGTTTGTTCTGATGTTGCTTTTTGATAACTAGATCAGTTTCTGTCATCAGGAAGTTTCCATAAATTGCTCCTCCACCTTAATATCCGTGACTGGTTTTGCAGGACTGCAGAATCGACTGCAGCAAAATATGTCGAGGAAACACGCCGCAAAGCCGACACGAGGCAACAAGAAGAATGAACTGGAGCGAAAGCGGGACGAAAGGGCTGCGAGAAGAGCCATCGCCAAGGACCGCAAGAATCGTCCTCAGGATGCCGACGAAGGAGCCGAGTTTATCAACTTCTCTAATCAGCTGCAGGCGCTGGGACTGAAGCTGAGAGAAGTACCCGGTGATGGGTACGTCAGAAAAGACGTCATCATTTAGGCATTATAATTTAACAAGGAAGTGCCTGCACTACAGTGTAGTTTTCAAATGATCATGATCATTTACTTGACGCCTGAAACAACCCACAAGTGCGTCAACCGGTCAGTTTGGGTTCAAGGTTTTCAAGTCTGTTTGTCTGTAAGGGTCCATAGCAGGCAGCACAGTATGGTAATGTGAAAAAAAACAACATTCTGAGCGTATTCATTCCATAATGAAATACAGTAAACCTCGGATATATCGGATTCAATTGTTCCCACTGGTTTTGTCCGATATAAGCGAAATCCGTTATATGCGTATACCGGAAAATGTCATTTTTACGCATATATCGGATTTATATCCGGTATATGCGTAAATCGGATTTTATCCGTTATAAAAAGGCACTTCCTTGACTATGTTTCCAATGTACCTGGACTGGGCAATGAAAAGAGACGTAAGGTAATGAGAATTTAATTTTATTGGACTCTGAGCATAACAAATTGTTAATTAAGCTAGGTCCTGTTACGCCCGTCAGGCCTACGTTATTTCCAATAGTGAGGTTAAGATCTCATTCACTGCTGTGCTAGTATTATTGACGTCACTCACTTTTATATTTGTCCTAAATCTGGAGCCAGGAGAAAGACAATAGCCAGTGACATCAACAAGATTAGCATAACGATGCGGCCATCCGATATATGTGAGGGAAATTTAATGGAAATGCATTGGAACGGGACTGGAGATTTTGTCTGAAATAGGCGAAATCCATTATAAAAAATCCGATATATGCAATGAATTTTTATTGGAAATGCATTACAGAAAAAACGGTTCTTTTTTATCTGTCCGTTGTGAGCGAATTTCCGATATATCCGAGTCTGATATATCCGAGGTTTACTGTACCTATACAAGCCTGATTGTACTGATTCCACAATGCAACACCGTAGCACCTGGTCATGTGTCATACTGGTTTCCATTATGTTACTCCAGGAACTGCCTGTTCAGAGCTCTTGGAGACCAGTTGGAGGGACACTCCAGATCTCACCTGCAGCTCCGTCAGGAAACCGTCCAGTACATGATGTCCCACAGACAAGATTTTGAACCCTTTGTTGAGGACGACATTCCTTTTGCACAGCACTGTAAGAAAAAAATGATTCCATTGCTAACACTGTTAATAATAGTAATTATTATTATAAAATAATAAAATATATCTTTCTTTTGCCCTTTAAGTATCCAACCTAGCACAGCCTGGAACCTTTGCAGGCAATGACGCTATTGTGGCTTTTGCCCGAAGTCAGCAAGTGAAAGTGGTCATCCATCAGCTTAACACACCACTTTGGGAGGTGAGAACCAATTGTTGCATAATTAATGCTAGGTGAAATCCTTCGGCGTTTTGATTGAGGACTTTGTGGGTCTGTTGGCAGATAAACGGCACGGATAAACACGTGTGCCGAGAGTTGCATATTGCTTACCGCTATGGGGATCATTACGATAGTGTGAGGCGCATCGGCGACAACTCCGAGAGCCCTGTTCAGCTACGCATTCAGGTATGGACACTGGTAATGAAAGGTACAAGAATTTACGGACAGATACTGGAGCTAAATCATCCTACATAGCACTTTCAATTTTACTCATAAATAGTTCAACTTTGATGAATAATCGAGAAAATGGGCTGCACGGCGGTCAAGTGGTTAGTGCGCTGACCTCACAGCTAGGAGACTAGGGTTCAATTCCACCCTGGCCATTTCTGTGTGGAGTTTGCATGTTCTCCCCGTGCATGCGTGGGTTTTCTCCGGGTACTCCGGTTTCCTCCCACATTCCAAAAACATGCTAGGTTAATTAGCGACTCCAAATTGTCCATAGGTATGAATGTGAGTGTGAATGGTTGTTTGTCTATATGTGCCCTGTGATTGGCTGGCGACCAGTACCCCGGCTCTTGCCTGAAGACAGCTGGGATAGGCTCCAGCACCCCTGCGACCCTCATGGGGAAAAGCGGTAGAAAATGAATGAATAATAGAGAAAATACACAATTGTCATAAAAACTCATAAATTATAACAGGTGACTTTTATGTGTGCCTGAGAAATTAGAAAACATAATTTAGCCCTCATTAACCACTTTGTATTTATTTGTATATTGCACAACACAGCAGCAACAGAACCATTGTTGTAATAGTGGTAAGGAGTAAAGTCATCCGGCATTAATAGCGCTGATGAGTTCATTGTAAACAGTACGGCACATGGACCATGCATGACATTCACACCACTTTATTTATTTTATATTAAAATAATAAATATATATTTAAATGTAGTTGAATAACATGAATCATGTACGTAAATGTGTATACAGGTAATAAGAAACTTGTTCAGCCTGAATTAATTGCATGAATTAATCTTATAGTTTATTATTCATCCAATGCATCACAATACAGCAAATACAAAACTATCATCACTATGGTCAAAATAACTATTAAGTATTAAATTCATTCCTTTTCTACCGCTTATCCTAACGAGGGTCGCGGTGGTGCTGGAGCCTATCCCAGCTGTCTTCGCGCAAGAAGTGGGGTACACCCTGGACTGGTGGCCAGCCAATCACAGGGCACATATAGACAAACAACCATTCACACTCACATTCATACCTATGGATAATTTGGAGTCGGCAATTAACCTAGCATGTTTTTTGGAATGTGGGAGGAAACCGGAGTACCCGGAGAAAACCCACGCATGCACGGGGAGAACATGCAAACTCCACACAGAGATGGTGGAATTGAACTCGGGTCTCCTAGCTGTGAGGCCTGCGCGCTAACCACTCAACCACCGCCTGATGAGATAATTCGTTTTTTTTCTTAGAGATGAAATGTGCTTTATTTGTGAATAACCAATAAAAATACCTTAATTCTTATCAATGAATTTTTTTTTAAATAATTTTGCCCATGATTCACAATCCTGATGTGAAACATGAACACATATTTGTTTCCCTTTTCTGTGCTTTAAAACATGAGAAAACAAGTTAATTTCAGCTAGCTTACAACACTGTCATTGGGATACACCTATTTTGCCTATGAAGCCCTCTAAAAATAAACCTATAACAACGTTGCATGGTGTGATATTATCCATGCTGATACACATATTGATGATAATGTGTAATAGTTGCAGTATCTTACCGCCATGCAGCCCTATATATTAAATTATTGTTGTATTTGTCTTTAAAAAAAACAAAAAAAGTGATGTGATCTTAATGTATTTTGCCCCTCCCAGAATCTGCAGAACTCACAGGGCCAGCAACGGGAATTCGGGGACGGCCAGAGAGGGCGACAGGAAAAATCCTCCCCAGCAGGCTCAGAAGACGACAATGTGATACTAAGCTCCATCAGGAACCGAGGGACACGGGGTTAGTTTGTCTCATTAGCTGCTGAGAAAAAAAAAACATGTTTTGTCGTATGTGAACAGCAACACTCATATACGTAACTTCTTCTTCTTCTTCAGGTGATGAGGAGAACCTGCTGCAATTGAGTGCAGCCACCATTAATTCAGAATGGCTTGTAGGCTCCACGCTGAACCTGTCCTGCCAGGGTGACTGTGGACCTGGATCCTGCTCAGTCTGCACAGATGCAACGTCACAAAGCAGTCAACACAAACAAGCAGCAGACAGCAGCAACATAAATAAACTTAAGGTAGGGCGTCCCGTGTTGTAGTCGTGCTTTGTGTAAGGTTAATATAACAATAATTTACCGTCTTTGAATTATTATTTTAGTTGACAATACACATTGTAGACAACATAGTATTCTTCAAACCTAACATATATGTAGATACATCTCCATTCTCCACTTTTGTATAATCATAAATGTGTATTTTTAAACAGCAAATACAACTTAAGTCCTTATTAAATCTTATTATAGATCTTATTGCTGTGATTTTTGGCATTTTCAGCGCAATTTAATCAACATTATCTTTCTTTCTTAATTTATTTCAGATTATTCTAAATCATTAAAATTATTTGTACAAATTACTGTTTACACTGGACATTGTTCATATTTGATGTCATCTATTTAATCTCCACATTATTATTATTATTATTATTATTATTATTATTATTATTATTATTATTATTATTATTATTATTATTATTATTATTATTATTATTATTATTATTTATTATGCGGGAGCCAGGCAACGACATTTCGTTGGCAATTGTGCAATGACAATAAAGAAAGTCTATGTATCTAGCTAGCAATAACTAGCTTGCTAGCTAGATAACTAGCTAGCTGCTAGCTAGCTAGATAACTAGCCAGCTACTAGCTAGATAACTAGCCAGCTACTAGCTAGTTATCTAACTAGCCAGCTACTAGCTAGCTAGATAACTAGCCAGCTAGATAACTAGCCAGCTACTAGCTAGCTACTAGCTAGCTAGCCAGCTAGATAACTAGCCAGCTACTAGCTAGCTACTAGCTAGCTAGCTAGTTAGCTAACTAGATAACTAGCTAGCTAGTCAGTCTATCTATCTAGTTATCCATCCATCTATCCATCCATCCATCCATCCATCTATCCATCCATCCATCCATCCATATGCATACTATGTTACATTGATGTTTCTCACATATACACTTACAATACAATACACTTACAATATCTACTTATATACTTACACATATATACACACACACACATATATATACACGCAGCATACATACACATATATACATACTATGTACGTATATATACGTATATACATACATATATATACACACATACATACACAACACCTCATTACTACACATGTCTGAAAAGGAGCAGTAAGAAGCAAAGTATTACATTACTATCTTTTCTGCCTCAGGTCTCCAACAAGCAGAGGAAAGAACAGCAGCGGCAAGAGAAGAAGAAACGTCAAGAAGAGCGCCATCGATTCAAGGCCCTCCACAGTAGAGGAGACCAGAACCAGAACGTTCCAGAAGCTGTCACTTTAGTACCAGCTCTGAACACACTCAGCATATAAGGTAACAACAACAAAAACAACCAAGGAACCCTACTGCTGTTCTCGCTGCTGGTGGCTGATGCTTTCCACACAGTTTTGCATAGAAGTCAAATCTGACGCAGGAAGTCCAGTCGGTGACTTTCCTACAAACGTTAAAGAGTGCCTGCAGAACACGTGACAGACTTTGCCGCTATGTATTCTTTTTCTGATTAGCATTTTTCCTGTGTGTTTGGGTCACATGACCACATCCCTTCCTGTGCTGGACATGGAGCTTTTTTTTTTTTGACCATTATTTCACGCAGCTAAGCACATTTGTTTTCATTTGAAAACAATGTTTTATTTTTCAAATGGTCAAATCCTTCTTCCCAGATCCTTGTTCCATCTAAGCAAAAAAAAAAGGAAGAACAAGAAGGGAGAGAGGCGGGGCAAACAACTAACCTATCATGCACCCTGTATAAAAGGATGTGGCAATAAATGTATTCTTTGTGTGTGCAGCAAATTATCCTGTATTTTTAGCGTTTTTATGTTGATTCTCATTTTTACAGTTTTATTTGTAATATGAAGATACTTCTTGTGCTTGAGATGTCGGCATAGGCAAGAAAACCGTTGCACAAAACTAGGGTAAGGGATTAAGCCGGAATATCTTTGTTATTCCACCCTCGGCCATCTCTGTGTGGAGTTTGCATGTTCTCCCCGTCCTCCCACATTCCAAAAACATGCTAGGTTAATTGGCGACTCCAAATTGTCCATAGGTATGAATGTGAGTGTGAATGGTTGTTTGTCTTTATGTGCCCTGTGATTGGCTGGCGACCAGTCCAGGGTGTACCCCGCCTCTCGCCCGAAGACAGCTGGGATAGGCTCCAGCGACCCTCGTGAGGAAAAGCGGTAGAAAATGAATGAACTTGGCTGCACGGCAGTCGAGTGGTTAGCACACAGACCTCACAACGAAGAGACCAGGGTTCAATCCCACCCTCAGCCATCTCTGTGTGGAGTTCGCATGTTCTCCCCGTGCATGCGTGGGTTTTCTCCGGGTACTCCGGTTTCCTCCCACATTCCAAAAACATGCTAGGTTAATTGGCGACTCCAAAATGTCCATAGGTATGAATGTGAGTGTGAATGGTTGTTTGTCTATATGTGTCTCTTGCCTGAAGACAGCTGGGATAGGCTCCAGCACCCCCGCGACCCTTGTGAGGATAAGCGGTAGAAAATGAATGAATCTTTGTTATCCTGGCTTAATTTATCCATGAAAATCGAGACATGTTCTGACATACATTATCCATCCATCCATCCATCCATTTTCTATGCCGCTTAATCCTCATTAGAACATAAATTACCATGGACATTTTCTTCCAACAAACATTGTACAAACTAAATTTGTGTTTGTCCATACACCTGTCAGTTAGAAGGCCACTTCCTGGTTCAAGGAGGATAACACAAAGGTGCCGTACCATTTTTTTTTCTACCAGGAAGGATGGAATGTTCCATCATGACTCATCATGAGCAAGTAAATTCCACCTGAAGCTTTTAGCAGTCTTCTTCCTGGTTCAAGGAGGATGATGATACCAGGGTTGGTTGATTCCGTAATACAAATACACATAAAAATACAGTGAAGAAAATAAGTATTTGAACACCCTGCTATTTTGCTATTTCTCCCACTTAGAAATCATGGAGGGCATGATTTTTTAACAATTTATTTGTGTGATACAGCTGCAAATAAGTATTTGAACACCTGTGTATCATCTAGAATTCTGACCCTGAAAGACCTGTTAGTCTGCCCATTAGAAGTCCACCTGCACTCCATGTATCATCCTGAATCAGATGCACCTGTTTGAGGTCGTTAGCTGCATAAAGACACCTGTCCACCCCATACAATCAGTAAGACTTTAACTTGTAACATGGCGAAGACCAAAGAGCTGTCCAAAGACACCAGAGACAAAATTGTACACCTCCACAAGGCTGGAAAGGGCTACGGAGCAATTACCAAGCAGCTTGGTGAAAAAAGGTCCACTGTTGGAGCTATCATTAGAAAATGGAAGAAGCTAAACATGACGGTCAATCTCAATCGGAGTGGAGCCCCATGCAAGATATCACCTCGTGGGGTCTCAATGATTCTAAGAAAGGTGAGGAATCAGCCCAGAACTACACGACAGGACTTGGTCAATGACCTGAAAAGAGCTGGGACCACCGTTTCCAAGGTTACTGTAGGTAATACACTAAGACGTCATGATGTGAAATCATGCATGGCACGAAAGGTTCCCCTGCTTAAACCAGCACATGTCAAGGCCCGTCTTAAGTTTGCATATGACCATTTGGATGATACAGAGGAGTCATGGGAGAAAGTTTTATGGTCAGATGAGACCAAAATAGAACTTTTTGGTCATAATTCCAATAAGCGTGTTTGGAGGAAGAAGAATGAAGAGTACAATCCGAAGAACACCATCCCTACTGTGAAGCATGGGGGTGGTAGCATCATGCTTTGGGGGTGTTTTTCTGCACATGGGACAGGACGAGTGCACTGCATTAAAGAGAGGATGACTGGGGCCGTGTATTGTGAGATTTTGGGGAACAACCTCCTTCCCTCTGTCAGAGCATTGAAGATGGGTCGTGGCTGGGTCTTCCAACACGACAACGACCCGAAGCACACAGCCAGGAAAACCAAGGAGTGGCTCCGTAAGAAGCATATCAAGGTTCTAGCATGGCCCAGCCAGTCTCCAGACCTGAACCCAATCGAAAATCTTTGGAGGGAGCTCAAACTCCGTGTTTCTCAGCGACAGCCCAGAAACCTGACTGATCTAGAGAAGATCTGTGTGGAGGAGTGGGCCAAGATCCCTCCTGCAGTGTGTGCAAACCTGGTGAAAAACTACAGGAAACGTTTGACCTCTGTAATAGCAAACAAAGGCTACTGTACCAAATATTAACATTCATTTTCTCAGGTGTTCAAATACTTATTTGCAGCTGTATCACACAAATAAATTGTTAAAAAATCATGCATTGTGATTTCTGGATTTTTCTTTTTAGTTTATCTCTCTCACAGTGGACATGCACCTACGATGAAAATTTCAGACCCCTCCATGATTTCTAAGTGGGAGAAATAGCAAAATAGCAGGGTGTTCAAATACTTATTTTCTTCACTGTACATTAAAAAATTATTCTAACAAAAGTGGAAATACAACATTTGTGGTATTTTGCTGGTGACTTTCTGATTAATGACAAATTAAGATAAATGTTAATGTATGGAACATACAACTTGAGTGTGAATGTTTATATTGTTTAATGTTTGTAGGTGTGCCCTACCTCTCACCTGATGAAGCTGGGATAGGCTCCAGCATACCCGCTACTGTATACAGTTCCCTGCAAATAACTTAATTTCCACAATCATCATATTCCCATTTTTGCCAAAACACAGCGGGGCCGTGGTGTTGACGTGACGCTGTAACTGTCGTTGTCAGGACACGGATCTCCTTGAGGTGAAGCAGCCTGAGAAGCTTTCGCCGATTATTGCGGAGATGTAACCTAATTAGACGCTATTGACTTTTTAAGAGGAAGCATCAGAATTTCACGTCATTGAACATATGAGTCATTGAAGTTTAAACCTTGTCGCCAGGAGTGCTCCCACTTGACTAATCCCATTAATTGGACGCCAGCATGGAAGACTAAGCCTAAGAATAGCAATACATGATGGGATACTTCTAGTACAATTCAATCACATACTTTTAGACAATGGAATAGATAGTACCGTATCTCGGAAACATTTCCTCCGGTATAGCTTCAAAAGCAGGGATGTGCAAGCTACGGCCCGGGGGCCACATCCGGTCCGCCAAGTGTTTGAATACAGCCCGCCTGTTCTTTCTAAAGTATTTAATTTAAACGTACAACCTGGCGTCATGGCTTGAGCCAACCTTTTGATGGTCGACGTAGCTTTTTTTTTTTATATCAATTTAGTTATTTGGTCTGCTGTTTACAAAGTGCTCCTGAAAAAAGGGGCACAAGCACATATAGCAGATTGCATGACACTTTTATAGATACAATAATTCCAGATGGACTGTTAAGAATTATATGTGTAAAATATATAGTCTGGCCCCCCCCGTCAATTTCCTTAAATCAATTTGGCCCACGAATCAGAAAGTTTGCCCACCGGTGTTCTGTGATTTTTGGCATTTTCAGCACGATTTAATCAACATTATCTTTCTTTAATTTATTTCAGATAATTCTAAATTATTTGTGCAAATTACTGTTTACGCTGTACATTGTTCATATTTGATGTCATCTATTTATTCTCCACATTATTATTACTATTATTTATTATTATGCGGGAGCCAGGCTACAACATTTCGTTGGCTATCTATCTATTTCCCTAAATCAATTTGGCCCGCGAATCAAAACTTTTGCCCACCCGTGTTCTAAAGTGACGATACTACAAAAAGTCAAGTTGGATATATTTTAGAGTAGGCAGTGTGCAGCTTGTATAGCGGTATAAATTTTCTATGCACTGAAAATCAGTCAACACGCAACCTTTATTGTACATCTGGCAACACAAGTCGCATGTCATCATGGAGGAGGATTCCAGTAACAAGATAGAGATGGACTAACTTGTGTTGCCAGATAATTAGGCTATAAGGGTTGTGTTGATCCATGGATAAAAATACAACCAAATGTAAACACAAGGAAAATCTATTTTAAGAAATAATGTTTAACTTTATTAAAATGGCATACAAAAACATGAATGTGCTTTGAGAATTTGAAAGGAAGTCCGTCAACAATGTCCACAATCAAGTTAAAAATATGTTTTCATTCATCCTTCCTCCATATGTAGCTGGATTTCCAAACCTCAAGCAGTCTTTTCTGAACATCAGAAGTCCTGCCTGATGTTTTCCTTGTTCTCGTCCCCTTGCTGTTGTTTCAGTTGGCCAATTTCATTTTCTAGCTGAACAATGGCTCGCTCGATCTCGTAGTTCTTGCTCACCAGGGACACCCAGCTGTTTGGAGGAGAAGCACAAACGGTTTAAAGTCAACAACAACAACAAAAAAAATTAAGTTTAGCTGGAGGCTACATACTTTGACTCCAACTCTCGCAGTTTGGCTCCTCCTCCTAATTGGTCGTTTTTACGCTGCCAGTTTAAATCTTGAATTTGCTTCCTGTGTGTGTGTGTGTTAGACAAAAAAAAAAAGAAATAAATAATCAATTCCACTTGAGAGGATATCTCATGTCCGAGCAACCGTTCACCTGAACTTCTGAAGTTCCTTTTGTGCCATTTCGATCATGTACGCAAGGTTACTAAAGGAAGAAGAAGAAGAAAAAGAGCCGTGTTAGTCATCTTCGGAACAAACAAAGCAATCATCCATTTTTCTTACTCGTTATAAACTTTCCACGCGTTGGTTCCGTACTGCGACATGAGCTCCAGGTTCTCAATGCGAACCGCCTGGTGCTCCAGCTGGGCCATGGAGTTGTTCACACACTCGTGCCAAGCAGTTATGTCGTTTTTCTGACCCGAAGACGGCGCTGGCAGTTCATACCTCCACAAAACAATGGATGATAATTTTGAGTACCACAAATATTCTTCAAAATGGACGCATATTACTCACCTCTTCATACTCAAGAGCTCCATGGGCTGCCGGGATGCCAGGCGCTCAAATTCATTCTTCATGATTTCAGTCTGGAGGGTGACAAGAAGCCAATTGTGCTATATTTGAAGCACTAAGGAGTTTTCAGTTTCAGGTTTCTCACCTCAAAAGCAGAAAAATCAGGTGTTGCCAGGTAGCTTAGGTAGTTCTTAGTTGGTCTGTATCTTCTGGTCTCCTCCTCCACTAATGCTGCAGCCTTTAGGAAAGAAATTGAACGTTTTGACACGGATGCGCAGATACCGATCACATACATTAACTGTAAGTGTTTAACTTGTGGCCTGTCAATTTTGAATATATTATTTATATAATTCCAAGCTTTTCCACAGCCTTCTGCAACTGAAGCCAGTGGCCGATCCATACTTTTTATCCAATTGTCGCATTGAAAATTTTGATATTTGTAAAATCAAGTCTGTGATCAATTCTGATAAAACATAACTTTAACTTTAATTCGATGCCTTATTCGATCTGTTTTAAAAGTCAGAGTATCCACTTGCATTATTTTAATGATCAGAAAGTCAAGTATATTTTTCATGCATATGCCTCACGCGGCTAACATCATGCTAGCTCTCCCGACAGAAACACTTTACTCACCGCTTCTCTAACACCGGCAGCATCGTAACCTTGGTCGAAATAAGGTAAAGCATCAACAAACACATCACCCGCAACTGAAGCAGTTCCAGCCATAATAATATTAATCTAATTACACACAACTAATAATAACTGTGTCTTCTTAAACGTAGCCGCTTTTCTTGTAGCATTTACGTATTTCCGGTTCCACACCCCCGTACTTCCTTCTTGTTGTTTATGGCGGGGCGCTACCAATATTTTACTTGCATACCGCTATCTACTGGTATGGAGTGTATCTGCAGTGTGTGTACTTAAGAGTGAAAATCAAAACGAAACACACACACACATTAAACAAAATGTGTTTATTTCGGCTTTAATAAAATGCATTAAAACATTCTTTTCCGCCTGTTTTTTTCTTCTTTGGCTCTTCATTGTGTTTTATGGAAGAGTGGCACTCATTGTAAAAGGTGCATTACTGCCACCTACTGCACTGGAATGGGACCCGGAATGTTCTTAACCAACGTTGACTGCTATAAGAAATGTACTACACTCTACTCGTGTATATAGCTGTATATAGTGTATGTAAGTGTATGTCCAATGATAATAAATACTTTATTGAATGTTAGTGTCTCATATGGCCATATCAAAGTGAAAAATTATACTAATTATCCGCGTCAAATAACTACTAGGTCAACTGATGAGTTGCCTCGAGACATGCTGTACGCCATGATGACCACTAGTTGGCAGTGTTGATAAGTTTTGTGGCAAAATATTTTTTTCATTGCGGTTGATTGATGCCACAAATTGTAATACTGATGTGACATATACAACTACTAATACTATCCCAATTAATATTTAATATTGCAATTATTCATTTATTTCCCCTCGCTAACCCACGAAACTCACTTTGCAGTAAACCCAATGAAAGCTGGAAACTTAAGGGATACACTCATAAATAATTAATTATATTACATTATAAATTACTTTCGTGATTTATCACTGCTCTGTGTTAAATATGAAATACGTGCTATTATTTTAAATATTGAAAAACGTCACAAAACGTCTCTGGTGGAACAGAGAGACGAAAATTCTTGTGATTGCACTTAATAAATGATGCTCAACGTACGTCCCTTACGTTTAAAATGACGCCATACCTAACGTCGACGTATGTATTTTAGAAATGTCGCGGATGGCTAAATATCGTCAGAAAATCCAACGTCGACGACGCCCCCGCTGTGACGTCACGACGCACTGGCGTTGTCGTTTTTCTGACAAGTCACGCCGTTGACGCAGTCACGTAGAGTACGTGCAGCGGTTCAAAGAGGAAGCAAGATGGCGGATAACAAAGACGCCGATGATATGGAACCGTCACCTAACCCGCCGCCAGTTCCCTCGTTAGAGGGCAACGAACAAAGCGAAATTCAAGCCGAAACTGCGACTGCGGTCCCAGAAAGCGACACTAACGAAACGGAAGAGACAGAACCACGTTTTCCTTCTAATGAGGCGCCAACAATAACAACAAGCACCACCACAGAAGACGGAGGGGAGCTTAGCATCAGCAATGTTAGCGGCAGCTGCAGCAGCATCGACACGAGCCCGACGGAAACAAACGAAGAACCGGGTCCCGCCGAAGTCCCAGATCCAGCAAAAGATCCAGCCCCGGGTCCGTCTCAGGCTCCGGCTTCAGCTCCGGACCCGGCACCACCAGCCTCGGCCACGGCGACAGCCCCGGCCCTTCCCCCGGTCCCGGCGACAGCCCCGGCCCTTCCCCCGGTCCCGGCAACAGCCCCGGCCCTTCCCCCGTTCCCGGCAACAGCCCCGGCCTTGCCCCCGGTCCCGACAACAGCCCCGGCCCTGCCCCCAGTCCCGGCGGCCACGGATGCCGCAGTCGGTGGGCTTTCAACGGAAATGTCCCCCCCTCCCACGGCTCCGGCTACAACGCCGGTGCCACTTAATTTATTAGATACCTGCGCAGTGTGTAAACAGAGTCTTCAGAGCCGAGAACCAAAACTTCTGCCATGCCTGCACTCGTTTTGCCTGAAATGTATCCCGCAACCAGAGAGGCAGATCAGCGTGCAGGTACCTGGACCACACGGACAAACGGACACACACATTGGTGAGTTTTCTTCAGCTTCTTCTCCAACAAAAATCATCTGTTTGCTTCCTGATTGGATTGTTTTGCTAGTTAAACATTATGTAGCTGTTGACATTAGGTTAAGTTCCCACATGTAATAAAGCTTAAAGCTTTCCAGACCTTCTAGAAAGGTCTGCTTTTATTTATTCCACCTCCATGGCACACCCACTCTGCTGTGATTGATCACACGCCCAAGTGCTCCCGAAGACTTCTGTACTACTGTCAAACCCCACTTTGTAATTTTGTTATAATAGGAGTTAATAATAAAATGAATAAACATTGTTGAGAACTACTTGCAAAGTGGTTAGGAGCTAATGGTAATGGTAGCTGATGAGCTACTGGTTGGAGACCCCTGACTCGCGAGTGGTAACCTAGGTTTTCTGCAACATCGGGAGTTGAACTGTGGTCATTACCATTTTTTTACGGTACTACCATGTTTAAAAAAAAGTCGGGCAGTGCCACTGATTGTAGTGGAAAAAAAGGTTATTAGCAATTCCGTACAAAATAAAAACAGTTAGGACACTAACAAATTGTTACTTGCAGCTAGCTCGGAGTTAGCAACTTTAGCAACAGTTTGGCGGATAGTCCAGCTTCATACTAGCCCACATTCACAAAAAAGGCTCCTTTTGAAATGTTGTTGACAGATGAAAATATTTTTCTCTTGCTAGCAGGGAATCGGCAACTCCAATCACTTCTGCCTGATGTTTGCCTCATTAGGCAAACTTACACATTTCCTGGTATAAACAGAGCTTGGGGAGGGCGGGCCTATAGCATATCTGAGCTATAGCTTGTGTCCATATAAGGAACTCTTTGAAACCGAGCGTTCAGAACCATCCCAAACTTCTTTTAGGGTTCACGTCCAAATGCGCAAACCCCATGATCAGAAACCTTTGCATTAACCACGTATACATGGACTCAAATAATCCTATTGCATTTGGTTTATTTGCTCAAACTAAAAGAATTGAACCTTTTGTATACACCTCATTACGAAAGAAAAGTGCCAATCCGAATTAACACATAATCGGTTTCAAGGGGTTGGAATTTTCCTTTTCCCAAACCGATTGAGGTATCTTGTACCCACTCAAATGGAAAGTTGTCAGGGTTTGCGTTCTTCTTCTTCTTCTTTTGTTGTTTATTGGCGGTTGGTGTGCATTACCGCCACCTTCTGAACAGGAGTGTGGAACCGTATCCAAACCCTTCAATAATCTATTCAGAAGTCCAGCTTTTCTCGCGATACATTTGCTGTTGCTCATCTCAACACTGTGAAACACATACACACACAACAATGGACAGGCGGGAGCCCGAAGTGATAATAACAGCAGAGAAAATAACGCCAAACGATTTGTGAGGTTTGATTTTTTTTAAATTTAGGTATTTTTGTTATGCAAATGTATTATACCGGTGGAGCTCAGGCGTAGCCAGACGTCTGGCAACCTCGCCTGCCCGAGGGATAGCATTCATTGTCGCACACACTTTGTCAGAGGCGTGGCTGGCGCCATCAACAGTTTGACTGATAGTTCATGTTCACAAAAACAGTCCTGTGTGAAATGCTGTTGACCAGGGGTCCCCAACATTTTTTACACCACAGAACGGTGTGATTTGGGTCTTTTTTTCACGGACCGGCAGAAAAATACAGCAAATATAAAATAACACGCCGGGGCTAAAAGCAAAATGTTAAGTGCAGGGAAATTATAACTCAACCGCTAATCAGTGGGAGACCTTAGCTTGTTTTGTTGGGACGAGATGGTCCCATCTAGGTGTGATGGGAGACAGTGAGTTATTAATAAATTATTTATTATTTCTGTGCGGCCCGGTAGCAAATGCGCCACGGACCGATACCGGTACCCGGCCCGGCGTTTGGGGACCCCTGCCATTGACAGAGAAAAATATATTTCTCTTGCTGGGACTCTCCAAATGCCTGAGCTTGTTTTGTAACCAGAGTAGCAGAGCTTGGGGGAGAGCAGGGGAAGCAGCCCTCTGTGACATCACAAAGGGGCAGTTTTACCACGCCTTTTAAAACCAAGTGTTTTGAGCCATTCAAAACTTCTTTCAGGGCTCACTTCCATATACGCAAACCTCATTATCTGAAACTTTGGCATAGTTTAACCTAAGAATACAACATTATAACTACATTTATAGTTCATAAAAGTGAGAAAAGGCATAATAGGTCCCCTTTAAAATTTTGAGACGATTGAATCATATGTAAGGGAGTTATGACATTTATAATTTTCAACCAGGCTATGTAGTCATGTCCTGTCTGATGCTCCAAACCACCATCAAAAAATGTGGACCAAATCAGCCATGTAGAAAGTAGTTACCAGTTGGTGGCACCATTGGAGTCGGTATCAAAATGTAGTCGTCACCAGAACCCAACCCTGAAGTTTCATGTGAGTTTTGACAGCCATATGATGATATTCTAAAATCACAAATACTTCTTCAAACAGCTAAAATAATGCATAAGGCCAAAAATAACAAATTCCCTAAAAATGTCATCTAATATTCTCTACAAGAGAGGAGAAATATGATCTCAGGGAAGAACTACATTTGAAACACTTATATGCTAGGACTACGTTAAAAAGCCATAGCATTTCAGTATGTGGAATCAAACTATGGAATGGATTGAGTAAGGAAGTCAAACAATGCACAACGATGAGCCAATTCAAGAAACAATACAAGCAGTTGATGTTTGCTAAATACAAGGATGAAGAGTCTTGAACCAGTCATGATGTGCTATATATATCACTATATTGACACTTACTATGGTACCCATTATGTCACTGGATGGTCATATCACCTTGTACTTTGGTACGTGACAAAAAAGAAAAAATTAAATAAAATAAAAATTAATAAAATAAATACTTTTTAAAAATTATATTAGGAAAGCAGGAAGTGAACAAATGTAACAATGTAAAATGAATACAATAAAAATTAATAATTTTTAAAAATTATATTAGGAAAGCAGGAAGTGAACAAATGTAACAATGTAAAAATAATAAAAATAAAATGAATAATTTTTAAAAATTATATTAGTAAAGCAGGAAGTGAACAAATGTAACAATGTAAAATTAATAAAATAAAAAAAAACAATTTAAAAATTATATTAGGAAAGCAGGAAGTGAACAAATGTAACAGTTACTGATTGTAAAAGTACCAGATGGAGGGGTAGGATTTAATAAGCTTTGCTTCTTCCTACTCCTTTTGGACATGTGGAACTGTGAACTGATTATGGGATGCATTCAATTGTAATCTGATGCATGTTCAAATGAAATTAAACCATTACCATATGAAGTTACCAAGTTATGTCTGATGGATAATGGCGAGGAGCAGTTTTTGCTGCCAGGCTCTCATGTCTTATGTGAAAAATCATGCTTCATATCATCAATCTGTTTAATATGCCCTGTATAAATGTTGAAGTGATTCAATAAATGAAGTCATAGCAGTTGGTTTCTCTAGCAAGCATTTGTGTAGTTGTAACTTCCTGTCACCACCAGGAGGCACTGTAACTAATTGGCGAAGTGGCGATGAAGCTAGCATAATTCAGTTTTATGCCTAATTTCCTTCAGGCAGGGATTGTTTTTTATTGGTTGATGAACGACACACCTTTTTAATCTACATCATTTTCATTATGTTACAATCATAATGTGGACATAATGACAAGGTTATCATAAGATAATGTTATGAATATTAATGATGCATGTGTTCCCATTTGTGTTTATCTTCTTGTCTTTGTCATGTTTGTAATAATTGCGTTAAAATGAAGGGAAGTGTAGAATGCGGATGTGGTTTTATACCGATGAGGAGGTGGTCATGGATCTGTTTAATTTATTGATGTGCGTGCGTGCGTGCGTGCGTGCATGCGTGGTTAACGACTGTTTTGGCAAGCCCATCATTCAGGGACTCAAGCAGATGGAGCCTCCATAAACTGGCCTCACACGGCTCAAACCGGTTTCGACTGCCTCAAACTACTCCACACTGGTTGTCAGTGAAAATGTCCGGCAAATGTCCGGCATTATTGGATTTTTACTTTCAAAAACATCACGTGTGTGCTATATTAGCTTTGGGGGGGGGGGGGGGGGGTGGTAATTGTCAGCTTGAGCATCCTAATTGAATTATTGGTGATGCAATTTTTTTCTTTAATTAATTTAATTACAGACAAACAATCCTGCTTTGAAATAATTTTTGGGGACAAAGTCCCTATGTTCGATTTAATCTAATCATTCTGGGAGAAATACTAACTCAATAAGCTCTCAATGAGGGGGTGAGTGGGTGAGGGGGTCCCACAGACATAAGAACATAAGATCTTTGCTCTAAAAAGTAAAATAATGACTATAACAGAGGTTTTTAGGGTCGTAACTGCCTTTTTAAAAAAATATATATACACATTCTTATGAGATATTTATTAGACATTTGATGTATTCTCTCTTTTCTGTCCTCCAGTCAATGTGATGCGATGCTCAGTGTGCCACCAGGACTACAAACAGAATGACATTATCAACAACTACTTTGTTAAAGATACCTCCGAGACCACCAGCACATCTGATGAAAAGTCTGCAAATGTAAGTAAAATGTAACAATCACTTTTTTTTATGGACAATTTGGAGTCGCCAATTAACCTAGCATGTTTTTGGAATGTGGGAGGAAACCGGAGTACCCGGAGAAAATGCACAGGAGAACATGCAAGAGATGGCCGAGGGTGGAATTGAACCCTGGTCTCCTAGCTGTGATGTCTGCGCACTAACCACTCCGTGCACTCCGCCGTGCATCCCTATTATTTTATATTATAAAATTATTAGATAATATAATATCTAATAATTTTATTGTATAATTATTATAAAATTATATAGTTATATAATAATAATAATTATTATATATCATATACTATATACTATATAATATTATATATTTATATATTATATATAATTATTATATATAATAATAATTGTAATAATAATAATAATTATTATTATGTTTTTAATATTATTAAAATGTGTAATTATAATGTTATAATTATTATATAATAATAATAGTAATAATAATAATGATTATTATTAGCATTATTATTATTATCTGGCCCAACACTCGTAAAACCAAACAATATGTACTCGAAAGTACTTGAATATTTCCAATGACACCTCCTTTTTTGTTTTCAGAGATTCATTTTGATTATCGTTTTCTTTTGATGCTTTTTCTGTTTTTCTTTTTACACCTGAAAGCACCGCTCCATTTTTCCCGCCACTACATACCACGTCCTCCTCTGTTAATGACCCCCATGGCATGTTGACCGGAAAGCTATGTTCCAATCATGAACTGTATAAGGATCCTAAAATATTGGGAATAACACTCAATAGGTTATTACTTAGGTCTATAAATATATTTTTTAATTGTGCAATAAATATTACAATAAAAATAATAACGGCCCACGTGTTGGGAATCACTGCTATAAGCTTTTGGACCTGTTTATTTTCTGTCAAATTGCTGTCAGATCAGAAGGTGGTCAGATGTTATAATAACCTATTGCTATTGCTATTTACTCATGTAAACAATTTCTGAATTTCACGTTGTTTCCAATTCCATACCGTGGACCTGACTGACATGTTGCTGTCTCAAGGTGTGCACAAGCTGTGAGGACAACGCCGGGACCATCGGATTTTGCATGGAGTGTGGAGAATGGTTATGTAAGACTTGCGTGGAGGCTCATCAGAGGGTCAAAATAACCAAAGACCACAAGATTCGTACAAAAGAGGATGCTGACACGGGTTCCGGTAAGACGGTTTGCTAACTAATACAACTTGCCGTTTTTGGGTTCAATATCAAATGAGAATAATGAGAATTAATACGACTGTATGTGGAATTTCTTTCATTAGTTTCAGTAATGAACTAGATTCTGCCGTATTTGGCCATCATCATTATCATCCATCTTCTGGTCTTTCTGCAGAGTCTATGGGCGGATCTGGTCGCAGGCTTGTTTTTTGTCCCATCCACAAGCAAGAACCACTAAAGCTCTTTTGTGAGACCTGTGACACTTTGACCTGTAGGGACTGTCAGCTACTAGAGCACAAGGAGCATAGGCAAGTCGTTTAGCATATATCGAGGCCATAAATATAATAAATATGCTGTAGCACTGTTGTTGTATTAGTTGTTTATTAATAGACATTAAGCGCGTTGATTTTTTGATAATGTAATTTGGAACTGTTATTTTTTTTAACACTAAAATCAGGTACCAGTTTCTGGAGGAGGCTTTTGTGAACCACAGAGGCCTCATTGAATCGTCCATGGGCAAACTACAGGAGAAGAAGAACTTTGTCCACTACTCAGTCTCTCAAGTGCAGAACAGGTAAGTGATTTTTTTTTTTTTTTGCTTCTGCGTTCGTGCTCTCTCGACATACATATGGTGGTGACTGTACCATTTGTGTATTTTTCAATCCAGGTTAAAAGAACTGAACGACACTCATAAGAAGGTTGAACATGAAATCAAGATTGCGGTGTTTACTCTGATAAATGAGATCAACAAGAAGGGCAAGTCCTTGCTACAGCAGCTGGAGGTAAGACAACTGAGTTGAGATGAAAGTCCTGATCTGTCACTAACTATGGTAATGTTTTTATTTCATTTGAACATGCATCAGATTACAATTGAGTGCATCACATAATCAGTTCACAGTTCCACATGTCCAAAAGGAGTAGGAAGAACCAAAGCTTATTAAATTATTAAATCCTACCCCTCCATCTGGTACTTTTACAATTAGTAACTGTTACATTTGTTCACTTCCTGCTTTCCTAATATAATAAAATATATTTAATTTATTTTATAAATTTTTATTATTTTTATTTAATTTTTTTGTCACGTACCAAAGTATGAGGTGATATGACCATACAACGACATAATGTGTACCATAGTAAGTGTCAATATAGTGATATATATAGCACATCATGACTGGTTCAAGACTCTTCATCCTTGTATTTAGCAAACATCAACTGCTTGTATTGTTTCTTGAATTGGCTCATCGTTGTGCATTGTTTGACTTCCTTACTCAATCCATTCCATAGTTTGATTCCACATACTGAAATGCTATGGCTTTTTAACGTAGTCCTAGCATATAAGTGTTTCAAATGTAGTTCTTCCCTGAGATTATATTTCTCGACTCTTGTAAGGAAGTATTGGATGACATTTTTTGGTAATTGGTCATTTTAGCTGTTTGAAGACGAACTATATCATCAAGTTTAAGTATTTGTGATTTTAGAAATAAGGAGTTAGTATGTTCTCTGTAGGCGGCATTATGAATTATCCTTACTACCCTTTTTTGCAGTACATTTAGCGAGCGAAGATTGCTTTTATAGTTATTAGCCCATATTTCCACACAATAAGTAAGATATGGTAGAACCAGAGAGAACTAAGGAGTGTGGAGTCATTTCTGATCAAGAACAATTTTTTCTTTGTTCATTACTGAAATATTTCTGGCCACCTTATGTTGTATATTTGTAATAGGAGGTTTCCAGCTCATATATTCCCTCATAACTGAGGTTGCAACGGTACGTCACAATCACGGTTTTAAGATCAATTATTAAATTTCTGTGCAGTGGTTATTTTCATGTGTCATATCTTAATATCTGATTTGTCTACTTTTGTGTCCAGACTGTGACCAAAGAGCGCAGTGCAAGGCTGATGGCCCAACATAAAGATATCGGCCAGCTTGCCCAGCAGATCCATCACGTGCTCAACTTCTGCCGTTGGGCCATCTCGACGGGCAGCAGCACGGCGTTGCTTTATAGCAAGAGGCCGGTATGTTGTTTCTTTGTAATATTTTGCTTCGGAAAAGAACAGGGTACACCATGGACTGGTTTTCAACTTTTTTTTTATTTCCTTGTTTGCAATGATTAACCCCGTCATTCATCCAAATCGCACCACGTAACACTCTTCAAATACACGCTATAGTTAGTTTTATTTCTATTATTATTATTGTTATTAGAATAATTCATGTTATTATACAATTGATACTATTGATATGGGCAGATCATTTAGAAATATATTTTTATATTAACCTGGTTTGTGGTTTGTTTTCAGCGACCAATCAGGGACTTTCAGGGATTAATCGAAGCATCGAAAAACTATTTTCTAGATTAATCGATGACAGAAATAATCGTTTAACCCAGCCCTAGCGTCAACGCGGCCAACCAGCTGCCTGTCATGATTGATATGGTGGGTAAAACCATTAGCACTCAGACTGCGAGTGTGAATCTCAACAAGGAAAACATCTTGGAGAAGATGGATCGATAGAGAGACCCGAATGGACAAACTGAGTAGCCGGCTACTCGGTTTGTCTGTCGGAATGCGGCTCGTCGCACTAACCCAAACAATCTTTCTTAATCCGCACTTTGACCTCCGCACCCTTGGCCATCCAAGGTCAGAGCGTGATAAATTTCCCACCAAGAGATTTCTGCAGCAGGACGCTCCGACCGCCCCGTGCTCTTCTTCACGGTCACCTGTTGTTTGTTGCCTCCGCCACGGGCCTTTTTCACGGTCGTCTCCATGGCAACTGTTGTGTTCCTGCAAAGTCAGGTCCAAGATTGGGCACCTGACGGGGGGGGGATTTGTTTAGGCCCACACACATGCAACCAAGGACACTCACATGCGCGTTCACACACTCATCCTTTAGTCGTCCACCGCCTTTGCCACATGACCATCGCCACTCCCCTTACAGTCAACAAAACACATGAATTAACTCGTAGAGTTGTTGTGGCCAAAGAAGAGTTTTTCTTTTTTTTTTTTTTTTAAATACAATTTTGGAGTCAATAATACAAATATTTGTACTCTATGTGCTTGCAGATTCTATTTCAGCTCCGCCAGCTCTTCAAGGCGAGAATAGAGCCAGTGCCGATGGCCAACGGAGAAGTGCGATTTTTCTGTGACCCCACCTTCTGGGCCAAAAATGTGGTAAATCTAGGTACGGATGGTATTTATTTCTGATATTTTGACAGAATATACACTACCGCTCAAGTTTAAACATTTTCATGCATTGCACAAATAATTAAATTTAATCAGATGATTTTCAAGAGTCTTGAACCAGTCATTATGTGCTATATATATCACTATATTGACACTTACTATGGTACCCATTATGTCATTGGATGGTCATATCACCTTGTACTTTGGTACAGGACAAAAAATTACAAAAAATCAAAATTCCCCCCAAAAAACAAAAACTGTATTATGGAAAGCAGGAAGTGAACAAATGTAACAGTTACTGATTGTAAAAGTACCAGATGGAGGGGTAGGATTTAATAAGCTTTGCTTCTTCCTACTCCTTTTGGACATGTGGAACTGTGAACTGATTATGTGATGCATTCAATTGTAATCTGATGCATGTTCAAATGAAATTAAACTAACTAAATTAAACCATTACCATTTTCAAAGAATGATCTACATTTTTGCATAGAGGCCTACTATCAACAACTGTCAGTTGAATAAAACAGTAACAAGATGTGGAATTACAGTGACCAAATGTGGAATTTCAGTAAACAAAATGTAGCCTTATTAAATTTTTTAAGGGGAAAATAATTTAAAAATCCCAACAAATCCACTGGTTGAATAGCTTCTTGAAACAAATTGAGTTTCAGGTGTCGTTCAAATTTGATGCCATTTGATTAACGTGCCTTCGCTGCACTTTTCCCCCAAATCTAGGTAATCTGGTCATTGAGAAGCCACCTCCTCCGACGCAGCTGCCCACACAGCCACCCACTTCGCCAGGCCAAGGTCATCCTGGCAAACACCCCGGCCAGATCAGCCTGGCCCAGTTGAACCGTATGAACCAACTACGGGAAGCCGGCTATGTTCCAAAGCCGCCTCAACAGCAGCCGCACCATCCGCACCAACAGAACCATCCACACCTTCAGCACCAGCAGCAGCAGATGCAGCAGCAGCAGCAGCAGCAGATGCAGCAACAGATGCGCCTTGCTTCCCAAATATCCCAACAACTTTCCAGACCGACTGCGCCGCCCATGGTTCCGCAGCAGGTATTGCAGTTTTTATTTTTATAAGCAGCCTTAACAAAAACAAAGGACGCTGACCTCGTTTGCGCTCTTGCCCAGCCTCCCAGGCTCATCAGTATGCAGCAGCTCCCGCGGGGGCCAATGGTCCTAAATGGTGGACCCATTCCCTCCATGTATTCCTCGTCGCACCACATGCGTCTACCAGGTCCACCACAGAGTAGGATGCCCCCTGCGCAGCTCAGGCAAAACGGACAGCAGTACCCTAGCATGATGCAGCCTCACCTACAGCGGCAGGTCAGCACGCACCCTCATACACGCAAACTATTATGGTATGGTTGATTTATGTCCATATACAAACCTTATTGGACAATATGCAATAACAGATCTTGGTAACTGTACACACACAGTATGTGTAAATGTTTTTTTTACTTGTAGCTATTTTTTCCTTGTCTGGAAATTACTTTCTTCAGCCTTCCGATATTGATTGACTTTATGGTTGGAAGTGATAGCTCCATCCATCAGCCCGCAACTGCAGGCTCCAAACTACACTTTTTTTTTTTCAACAACAACAAAACGATATAAGAACAACTACCATATGTTATCAATAGTTGTATAAAAGAACAGATTGAACAAGTAAATGTTCGTATTTGTCAAATTTCTAAGTATATGCACAAAACAGGGTGTTGCAAGGAGTGTGCAAAACTGAGCTGTCAATACACCAAAATCAATTGGCGGTGTGTTCATGGGCTCACCTTGTTTATTCTATTTAACCCTTCCTCTTGTGTTGGGGTCGGCACCGACCCATTTTACATTTTAATGCATAAAAAGAATCACATAACATTTGTTTATTGCATCAGGGCTTTTTGACTTTGTCAGGAAACTCTATTTCAACAAAATAAAACAAAACAAATTTTTTTACTACATTTTAAAATGATGTGGTTGAAATTATGACCACTGTATTGTTAGGGTCGGTTTAGACCCGGTTATAATAATATGACTAAAGCAATATTTTGATCCACAACTGAAATCATAAGTGTACAATTAGCCAACACAATGATAACCAGCTCCTCTTCTCATCATGTAAGCTAATTTTGACCGCTTTTCCAATATATCAGCAGAAAAACAATGTCCAGACATGTGAGGTGAATTCATTCATTTGATTGGCGGATTTCACATTTACAATTTGAATCATGGAAAGAATGGCAAGAAGTACAGTGAACCAAGATTTGGGCCTGTTCTGCTTTTTGATTTCAGTTTATACTAAAGTTCTGTTGCTGAAAACAATAACTTTTTCTACCTTTTCTTGACATTAATATACGTATATGGGTCAATATTCACCCCAACACCATAGATGTTTCTTTAGTGATTAATACTAAAATGAGAAAATAAATACAACTAATTGATTTAAGACATATGATCTATAGCCCTCAGTAATAACCAGGTACCAAAATAAATCAATTTACTAATATGATTCTTTTGAGGTTCATTTTACCATTTTTGGAAATCGAAATGGAGGGGTATAGTGACAAAAAAAGGCCTGCATGCCCACACCAAAAGTATTAAAACCAACATTTTCATGGATGAGGAAGCCTAAGAAGACATGAGAAGCAAATTTGATGGTAACTTATTGTTTGTAGTGTTTTTTATAGCTGATTTAATACATGGGTCAAAACCGACCCGTTAACATAAGAGGTGATATTAGAGTGCTAACACAAGTTTAAAATTGAAATATTCCCCACAATATGGCTTTAGCATTTGCCTGAGAAACCATTGCTTTTGTGCTTTCATTCATATTTGCATTTAGTCACTTGCAAGCTGCAGCACTCGCTTGCAGCCCCCTGCCTCCACCCACTGAATGACTGACAGGAGGGTTCACTCGCTCCGTTCATTTCGCTACACAATCAATGTGCCCTGGGGTTGAAACAGAGGCACAGAGTGACACATCTTGCTATCCAATTATCATGCAGTTAATTGATTTATTACGGTAACAGACCTAGCCTGCTCGCGCTCTTATGGAATCAATGAAGCACTTTTAAGTGTACAAAGTACATGCTTATTGTACCTTAACTACTTCACTCTTGTTTACATTTAAAAAATATAAGCCAAACTTGTATGCTAAATGGATCAGTCCATTTAATTATCAACGATAGTCAATTCAAGCCCCCTGTTTGTTTCTGTGTCCAGATGTCGTTAGAATCTGAGATGAGCCACCAAAGATTTCGTTTCTTACTGCAATCAGGGGTTTGGCACCTTCTTTTCCTACTTTTTGTCATTCGTGCATCTTGTGTAGCATGTTTTGTCACCCCAAATGCATGACCGGCAATCATGTTTACTGAGGGAGTAACATTTTCTTCTATAAATCACCCAATAAATCCTCCCTTGTTTTTGCTTCAGCATTCAAACCCAGGCCATGCAGGACCTTTCCCAGTGGCGTCGGGCCACAATGCAAACCCCACCAGTCCCACCAGTGCCAGTATGGCCGGAGCCCACAGTCACAGAGGTCCTGCCAGCCCTGTCATCGGTCCCATCGAGCTCATCCCGTCCGTCACCAACCCGGAGAACCTGCCCTGCCTCCCTGAGATCCCGCCCATTCAGGTGTGCACATTAGCCTTCCTTTTGTTTTTCATGTAAAACAGTCAGCATTTATTGTAATATCATGCAGAACATGCCTTGTACTCTCTGCAGTTGACCAAATAAAGACCCCTCAGCCACTATTTGTGTTAATTATACTACCGACACACATCATAGCCTGATCACTTAGTCATTATGCATTCCTTTACATTTCTAGCTGGAGGATGCAGGCTCCAGCAACCTCGGCCACCTCCTGTCTCGTTACATCACGGCCAGCACGCAGCAGCACTCGGGCTCGCTAGACATGAACCCCTCTCCTGGACTTTCCACACACTCTCCTGGATCTTCAGGTACCAAAATGTGGCGTTAATTTGGCTGAATGGGGAATATTAGTAATGGTAATGGTTTAATTTCATTTGAACATGCATCAGATGACAATTGAATGCATCACATAATCAGTTCACAGTTCCACATGTCCAAAAGGAGTAGGAAGAAGCAAAGCTTATTAAATCCTACCCCTCCATCTGGTACTTTTACAATCAGTAACTGTTACATTTGTTCACTTCCTGCTTTCCATAATACAGTTTAGTTTTTTTTTGTTTGTTTTTTTAAATAATGTACCTCGTACCGAAGTACGAGGTGATATGAGTATTCACAGGCATGTTGCGCTAATGCATGTCCGACTACAGTGGAACACCTTTTATATAGACACCCATTGTCTGAGGTCTTGTGAGTGGGTTTGTAGACACAAGTGGGTTCCACTGTACTGCTGATGGGCATCACATTCACTGTGAAATACTGTTTGCGTGTTTGCAGGTCTTTCCAATGCACACACGCCAGCACGACCCTCCAGCACGTCCAGCACAGGCAGCAGAGGCAGGTAAGGATATCTGTTTTTTTTTTAATGTCATGATGGTGTTTTCTTTTTGCCTCAAAGTGTGTTAGAGAGGTGTTATTTCTGTATATTAATGTTTTGTGTTATTTTTTTCCAAGTGTCAGCTCTGCAGGGAGGACAATGTCAGGAGGGGCTTCTGCTGTGGACCAAGTGCGGGTGAAACAGGAGCCCGGTTTGGACGACAGTCTCATTTGTCCAGGTTCTTCCATGAAGGCAGAGCTAGGGGCAAATGGTGGGAGGAGTGCCTGCATGGTAAGAACACTTTTTTTTTCAACCTTAATAGTGTAGTCCGCTTTTGTTCAACTCATTAAAATACAGATTTTACAGGCATATGTCCATCTGTTTTCTACCGCTAGGGTATGCTGGAGCCTATCCCAGCTGTCTTTGGCTGGTCGCCACCCAATCACAGGGCACATATAGACAAAAAACCATTCACACTAACATTCATACCTATGGACAATTACCAACACCACTTCTGAGATCAGACGTGGATGAGCACGAGGTTGAGTACGTGTGGAGGTACTGCTGCAGGAGGGTTCAATTTCTGCCGCAGTTTGGCTCTGCGGGACTTCATCTGGGAAGAAATCAAGCCATTATTATGGCCCTCAGGCCAATATTAGAATGTATTT
Organism: Doryrhamphus excisus; assembly: GCF_030265055.1. Taxonomy (NCBI): domain Eukaryota; kingdom Metazoa; phylum Chordata; class Actinopteri; order Syngnathiformes; family Syngnathidae; genus Doryrhamphus; species Doryrhamphus excisus. The sequence continues at coordinate 13,008,496 of NC_080475.1, read as the reverse complement.
TGATCTCCCAAACATATGCTAACTCTTGCCTTTAGGACACTCGCTTGAATAAAAAGGTGGGAAAAAAAGAAAAGAAAAAGCGTTGCCTCAGGACCCAGGTCTATATCCAGACCCACAGTCGATGGCATTCCTAAAAGTTAGGATGAGGAAGTAAAAAAATAAAATAAAACAGTGGATTTCCCCATTGCCTAGCTGAAAGTGCTGTCTCCGTGACGATGGCCCTGATGAACTGAGAGGTAACAAAAATACTCTGGTCTTATTTCATGTAACATTAATTAATGTAGGGCTGCACGGCGCGCAAAGCGGTTGTGCACGGCGCGCAAAGCGGTTGTGCACGGCGCGCAAAGCGGTTGTGCACATGCTTAACTTGCAGGCCTCACAGCTAGGAGACCCGAGTTCAATCCCACCCTCTCTGTGTGGAGTTTGCATGTTCTCCCCTTGCATGTGTGGGTTTTCTCCGGGTACTCCGGTTTCCTCCCACATTCCAAAAACATGCTAGGCTAATTGGCGACTCCAAATTGTCCATAGGTATGAATGTGAGTGTGAATGGTTGTTTGTCTATATGTGCCCTGTGATTGGCTGACGACAAGTCCGGGGTGTACTCCGCCTCTTGCCCGAAGACAGCTGGGATAGGCTCCAGAATTATTTAATGTGGTTTAAACATGTCAATGTTTTTTTTTTTGTCGTCGGATTTGAATAGGTTCTTTTTCCTGTGGCGCATTTCTTGCAGCAGTACTTCCACTTCCGTACTATCAAAAGTGTTTTCCTCTTCACCGACTGTGCTCCAATTAATTTACATTTTGCTTTCGGCATTTTGAAATCTGCGTCTGCTCAGGACCCTGCAGCTTTATGCCCTTTTGTTAGCATTGGTGGGCTGTTATCTATGCTAATGAAATGTTAATTCGGCTCACCATACGCACACTTTCAGTTTACAAGGCGATGGGATTCAATAATCTAAGAACACAGCTGCACACGATTTTGCGGTTAAAGAAGATGTTGATGATTTGAATGTAGTTTTCTTACAAAAAAATCTAAGATTCTTAGGAAGATACTGCTGAAACCCAGAGTAGAGTACTAAGTAGGACGATGTTCAAAATGAATGACATGACATGAACATTGAAATTAGACCACAGCACAATTGTAGTTCTGTTGGTAAATTGCTTAACGATAGGCAGCCTTCACAGCTTAATAGTGAGACAAAAAATGTCTTTGTTGTCCCGACAGATGAGCAGTCCTGAGAACAGCGCCTTAGGGGAGCGCATCAAAACAGAGCCCCAGTCTGAGACCTCTTGTTCTGGGCTTAACGGCTCCGGTGTTGCCCCCTCATCCTCCTGCACTTTGTCCACACAGCTAACTAATGGAAAAGCGGCCAAGGGGCAGGGGGTGGATGGTGGCGGCAGTAAAGAGGACGACCCCAACGAAGACTGGTGCGCGGTTTGCATCAATGGCGGCGACCTGCTGTGCTGTGACCGGTGTCCTAAAGTGTTCCACATGAAATGCCATGTGCCCACTATCAAAATCTTCCCCAAGTAAGTGCTCTTCAAAAAGGAATTTGTTCTTTTGAAATCCTTTCTTGACTTTTGAAAATTGTTTTGCAGGGGGGATTTTCTCTGCACATTTTGCCGGAGTATATTGAGTCCGGAAATTGAGTACTGTGATGACAGCAAGAGAGTCAAAGGAGAGAAAGTCCTCAATCCAGAGGACCAAAGGGTAAGTGTTGAGTAGTGCATCCTCATTGGGCTCGATTAGTGTGTCTGATTTATTTATTTTTTTTTACTGAACCAAGGAATACCACCAAACAAAAATGTCATAGAGTATAGACCAGGGGTCACCAACGCTGTGCCCGCGAGCGCCAGCATGGACCACTTAAGGCGCCCGCGAGGCATCTTCTAAAAATAGCACTGGTCACAAATTATCATTGTTATTTTGTGCTTTAAATTTTGAATCAGAATTGCTTACATTAATGTATTTTTTTTTATAACATTCATTCATTCATTTTCTACCGCTTTTTCCTCACGAGGGTCGCGGGGGTGCGAGAGGCGGGGTACACCCTGGACTGGTCGCCAGCCAATCACAGGGCACATACAGACAAACAACCATTCACACTCACATTCATACCTATGGACAATTTGGAGTCTCCAATTAACCTAGCATGTTTTTGGAATGTGGGAGGAAACCGGAGTACCCGGAGAAAACCCACGCATGCACGAGGAGAACATGCAAACTCCACACAGAGATGCCCGAGGGTGGAATTGAACCCTGGTCTACTAGCTACGAGGTCTGCGTGCTAACCACGAGTCCGCCGTGCCATCTTATAACATCATAAATTAAAACAAAAATATTTTATAACAAACTGTTACCTCAAGTCAAAGTTCATGTGTGCGCACGCGTCCGCTCACCCGCATTTCCGATATAGTGCAGCGGTGATGAGGAGTTAGCTTACTCGTGCAGTTTAGCCCCCAAAAAACATAGCAGAAAAGCGAAAAATGTGTCTTATTTGCGATAAAGGTTGGTGACCCCTGGTATAGACGGTTTAACCTTGGTTAGTGTACACCCTTGGTTAGTGTGCACCAAAATTGTGCCTCTGTGTGCATACATTTTCCAGTGAGTATGCAGTATGGCATTATTGCATTATTAATACAATGCCTGAATGTACCGTATTTTCGCACCATAAGGCGCCACCATCCCTTTCATTCATTATTCATACGCATTTTGAATTGTTTTCTGCATCTAAAATTATATAAACATGTTGTGTGTTAATATTAAAATTAGGACACACCATTCAGCTGTTCATTCATTCATTTTCTACCGCTTATCCTCACAAGGGTCGCGGGGGTGCTGGAGCCTATCCCAGCTAGCTGTATTTGGAACAGGCCACAGGAAAAAGAACCTATTCAAATCTGACTAGAAAAAAAAAACATTGACAAGACAAAACCACATTAAATAATTCTGGAGCTGGAGCCTATCCCAGTTGTCTTCGGGCAAGAGGCGGGGTACACCCTGGACTGGTGGCCAGCCAATCACAGGGCACATATAGACAAACAACCATTCACACTCACATTCACACCTATGGACAATTTGGAGTTGCCAATTAACCTAGCATGTTTTTGGAATGTGGGAGGAAACCGGAGTACCCGGAGAAAACCCACGCATGCACGGGGAGAACATGCAAACTCCACGCAGAGATGGCCCGAGGGTGGAATCGAACTTGGGTTTCTTAGCTGTGAGGCCTGCGTGCTAACCACTCGCCTGCCGTGCAGCCTCAGCTGTTGTATTTAATGCTAATTATCCTCTTCTGACCTCTCTCTCTCTCTGCAGCGATGTGAGCGCCTCCTGCTGTACATCTTCTGTCATGAGCTCAGCGTGGGCTTCAGGGAGCCCGTCCCCAACTCTGTGCGTAATTTTGCAAGACGCACAACTACACAATTTATTCTATTCACTTTCATATAGAAGGTTTTTTTTTTTAACTCAGGTGCCGAACTACTATCGAATCATCAAGAACCCTATGGATCTGAAGAAGGTGAAGAAAAAGCTGCAGCTGCGGAGCTCCCAATACTACAAGACCATCCAGGAGTTTGTATCTGACATGCGCGTGGTCTTCAAAAACTGTGCAAAGTATAATGAGGTGAGTGAGGTGACTTGTTTTTTTCCCCCACCAGCTTAGGGAGCGACATCTCGTGTGAGTGTGTGCATGACAAGGCTCAGTAAGGGATGTAGTGGTACGCCATCATGACAGTGGTCAAGGTTAAAGTCAAAGGGAATAACATGTTAAACCAAACCTGGATGTATTTCGTCACATTTCTCTAGTTTGTTTCCTTGGTCGGCCTCTGCTAGATAGTATTGACCGGTTACCGTTTTTTTTTCATACCACGGTATGAAAAAGTTGCTGTCTCACAAACGCTAAAGCAGTCAATTATACCATTCTACTGTATGAGGAGAACGTTGAGGTCCTTACAAGGTACTACTTTGTCTTGTCTTCTTGTTTCTCGCAGTTGGAGATGGGCTTTTTATGTGCTGTAACTTCGGGCATGAGCTTTGTTGCCAAAACTCGCAAAAAAAAAAAAACTTGCGATGCCTCGTTTGTATCAAGCGGTGCTGATGTGACAAGACGTGTGTCCTCGTCGAGTTTTACATCCCGAAGCGTAGGGCTTTGCGATATGGACCAAAAACTCAAATCCTGACATATTTCAGTTGAATATCGATTAACGATATAGCGACAAAATCAAAGCCATTCATTCATTTTCTACCGCTTATCCTCACAAGGATCACGGGGGACTGCTGGAGCCTATCCCAGCTGTCTTCGCGCGAGAGGCGGGGTACACCCTGGACTGGTGGCCAGCCAATCACAGGGCACATATAGACAAACAACCATTCACACTCACATTCATATCTATGGACAATTTGGAGTCGCCAAATTAACCTAGCATGTTTTTGGAATGTGGGAGGAAACCGGAGTACCCGGAGAAAACCCACGCATGCACGGGGAGAACATGCAAACTCCGCACAGAGATGGCCGAGGGTGGAATTGAACTCGGGTTCTTAGCTGTGAGGCCTGCGCGCTAACCACTCTTCCCACTTTACTACAGATATCCATAAACATGTGTTAACTAATAGCACGATCCAACTATAAATGGGGGAATGTGCTTATGTTGACTGAATCGATGATTAATCGATTATCCAATTAATCAACAACTATTTTGGTATTGGATTTCATGATGTAAATATGTTCTGATTTCAGCCTCTCAGATGTCTCTCAGAAAACCCACGCATGCACGGGGACAACATGTAAACTCCACCATTTGCCGTGCAGCCTGCGTGTCTTATTTTTATATAAAAATAAGTACTTAACATGAGGATTTTGTAACTCATGAGTTATATGATAATACAACATTTGTAGGTCAGACAAGTGTAAAAAGCACAATAGGTCCCCTTTTATAGTGTCAGAACCTCATACTGGTCCATGCCTACTCTTTGCACACTCTTAGTGACATGCAAACTAAACTGGCTATGATCGGTTAGCTTGTAATGCATTCGCTCCTGTGTGTGTGTGTGAGTGTATACACAAATTGTGCAGAGGTTGGACAGCCCACCTCCGCAAATGTATTCTGCAATTACTGATTGTTGTTACTAATCAATTACTTCCAGATGCAATAACACTCCCTCTCTCTCTCTCTTTAATTAACATTGTGTGATGGAAAGCTTACGGCTATGCACATTTTCCCCAGTGCAGTGTTTAAAAATGCACATGAGTGCAGTGATAAAAATAAGTTTCAGTCTCATTTTTGTTTAAATCTTTGTTTACACATTTTGCCTCGATGGCGGCAGTTTGCATTCATATTAAATTACTTGGAAATCTTGCTCACTTGGTATCATTATAACACTTTAGGCTTGTCTTCAAAACAATAGATATGTGTCAGAATAATTGATGAGGTACTGCTCACCTCAGTATTTTTATAAGTGTTCTATTCAAACAGGAAACCTGTATAAACCTGTAAAATGATTTGCCATTATTAAAAAAAAAATAAAAAATAGAGCCCACCATTATAGCTTAAGACAATCCAAAGGGAAACCCTGCTGCATGCATCTTTATTTCCCTTTAAGACGATGTATAATAGTCTTAGATAATGGTGGACATGTGAATTAACAGTTGCATCGTACAGAGTTGCACAATACATGTTCCTTCCTACATGGTTTACAATGAAACTGGTTTGCTGCCATCATGCTAGTATTTACACCCCAAAACTCTAAAACTGTGCTGTTATACACACCACTACAAGCAAGTCAGTACCCCAAAACTTTGTTGAGCTCCTCAAAATAAGCATTACCCTAAAACGACCGCTGCCACTACTACCTAGGTCTTTCGATTTATCCATTTTGTAGTGAGCAATCATAACCGAGAGTTCAATATACAGTTCTGAGTGTCATCACATTTTCCCTTTTTGCCATCACTGCCAACTTCAGAAGCGTATCTTTCACCAATTTGTTGAATTCTGAATTCTACGACTTTGCAGAGTCCACTAATGATCCACGCCCTCTGTGATTCTATTGTATTAACACAAGTGGACTTAAAAGCATGTTTTTGAAAAGACCATTTTCCCCCTGCTACTTGACCTGTCTGTGTTATAACGCTATTGCCCCTTTTTAGATGTCTCGAATAATCCGGGTTTATGATGACGACAAACCCATTAATACACAGGTAAGATGTTTCAAATAGAGCACAAGATATCCTCCCTCGCTCCCGCTGAGGCTCTAAGAAACTATATTTTTTGCCCTTCAGCATAGCGCTTTTGTACAAAACATAATTATTTACTGATGGCAACGTGGAATACTGATAGACCGCAGTGCTTTAGTAGCATTTTTTACATTTACTACACCACAAAAATCCCATAATACATTGAGTGCGCTAAGAAAAAATGTAATGTAGTGTTTATTTCTACGACCGCAATAATTCAATTAGTGCTATTTGTGCAAAGTAACAAGAGCATTAAACCCAGGTAGCGCTTGCGTATGCACATCATTTATTCTTATTGCCAGATAACTATTGATTTGGCAAAGTTTAGCCACTAATGTTAGCATTATCATAACCACGTAACGACCCTTTGCCGTGCGTGTACGTGCTAAGGACATGTATACGAGAAAACGGTGACCGAAAATCATGAATTCCAACTTTTCTGCCTGCAAGTTTAACTTAGAATTTTGACAAATATAGATATTTATTTCCAATCTGTTCTTATATTTTTGGGTTGAAATTAGTGTAATTTGGAACTGAAGAGGGACAGCGCCTTTTTAATGTTTGAGAATGATTGACATATTGTGTCATGGATATTTAGATTGTACATTTCAAGACTGTAATACAAGTGGACAGTTTCAAAGTAACAAAAAAATGGTTGTTTTTGAACCAACACCAGTTGGCTAGTTATCATTAATAAATGGCAGAAGAAATAATATAATTGATTTTGTGATTTTTTTTTTTTTTGTGACATGTCGTGCCCTGGTTTGTTAGTTTGTGGATTATTTGAAGTGTTCATTATTTTTAATGGGGAAAGATAATAACTGGCGAGTGGAACGAACACATTGTGATTATATGACACAGATTGTGTGCTTGTGTCGGTGCCATTGGCTTTTAGATGTTGGATTATTTTGAATTAATTTCTATCATTAATAACTGTCATGAGGAGCAAACACAATAATTATGTGACACTTATGATTGGTTTTATTGATGGTACAAAGCGACAGACAAAAGGAAACTTATCGATCGTGAGTTTAATATTGTGATAGTTTTTGTCTATGGCTGTCTTAGTAGAGGTTTTAGTTTGTGGATATCGTGGTATTTTGAGGCATTCTGTGGCCAGGGATGCGTACCACACATGAACACAGCACAGACATCTTATCTTGCACCACTCAAACAAACCGGAATTTAGATTTCAAGCATGCCCATATGTGACACCAACTACCTAGTGCAGGGGTCTCAAACTCAATTTACCTGGGGGCCACTGGAGCTAGGGTTCCGGGCGAGGCTGGGCCGCATCAGGTTTTCCAAAAAAAAACAAACGCATTTATTAAAAACAGAAAAATTAATAAACTTTGCTTTGGTTCCGATTTTCTACAAGAAAAGCTCTGATAAAACATTCCACTGTTCTCAAATATCTTACTTTTGATGAAGATGAAAAATAAATAAACAAATCAAAAATGAAGAAAATCAATCAGTAATAAATAAATAAATATAATAATAATAAAACGGCAAATAATAAAAACTTAAGAAACCACATATAGTTGGTGGGTAGACATTATTTTTTTTAGATTAAAATGAACAAAGCATTATTAGAGCCCTGTAGACATGACAAAACACGACTATAGTCACATTTATACTTTTTTTTATTTACAACATATTGCGCAACTGCAGGGTCTTGAGACACATGCTAACTCGCAAACTAGAGAGCTAGCAACCTAAACGGTAGCCTCCAAGTTATTTCCTTTAAACTTAAAAAGCCAAAAACTTACCACTTCCACACGGATAGGGAGGATAACTATTAACAGTTATTTAACCTTTAACATGAACATTAATCAAAAGTAGTAATTTTTTCTGGGTACATGATACCATACAGCATCCATATCAAACTTGCGCGGGCCGCACTAACATTAAACTTTTATATCAAGTCGGGGGCCTCAAACTAGTGTCCTGCGGGCCACATTTGGCCCGCGGGCCGCGTGTTTGAGACCCTTGACCTAGTTTGAGTGCTCACTACAAAGAAGGGACATCATCGATTATTTAAGTGAAGTCATAGGATTCATGCATACCGGGACGGCATATTCAATCCAAATGATTGGTCATACTAAATTGCATGTAAATGCACCAGCTGAATGGCAGCAATGTGTTTCTGGAGCCACAGTGGGTAGAGGGTGCGTTCACATGTGGTTGAAGGATATCAGTGTACAACCCGGGACGTCCTCTCAGCACCGCTTTTAACCACATGTCATTTGTCTCTTCAACCCATCCTTTTCCCTCCCCTACTTGTCTTTTCAATGCCCACCCCCTACCTTCCTCCTTCTTACCCCCCCCTGGCAGGAGGGATCCGAGATGGCGGTCTCCGGCAAAGCGGTGAGCCTGTACTTTGAGGAAAAGCTGCAGGAGATCTTCCCAGGACAAAGCTTCCCTGATTTGCCCGACGACGATGCTACGGAAACGGGGGATGGGAATGCAGAGGAAACCGAGGACTCTGAGGACGACTTTGTTCAGCCGCGACGCAAACGGTTAAAAACAGATGAGATGGTGGTCCACATCAAGTGAAGGCGGACGACGCCCCCCAAGTTCTTTTCATCACAGTTTGTGATGAAAAGGACAAACAACTGCTTTGAACTGTTTACTGGCATTTGTGGGGGGGGGGGGGGAAGACAACAGTTTCATAAACATTTCACCAACAGGCAAGTTTGAAGTTATTTTACAGCAACATTAAGGACTTCTTATTTTCATTTGTATATTATGGCATTTGTGTCATGAAACCAATGGTTCGAGTGTATAATATAATATTTTCTTTTCAAGACATGGAGAAAAAAATCTGTCAAATGTTGACTTGATGACTATAATGGGAAATGTTGTGTGTGTATAAGAGACTTTAGCCCCATTGAATGGAATTACAGGTATTCCCGCAGTATTCATTATTGGGTGCATCCTCAATAAACCGCTGTTCTTGAAATATATTAAAAGAAAATCTATGTTGTGGAATGCTGAGATGGTCAGAGTCATTACTTGGCATTCTGCAGGTTGGTTTGGGGGTTGGTCAGTTTTACATTTTGAACTAATAGTGAGCATTTTGTAATGGCGCATGGACAAAAAAATTTATTTTTCAACAAATCTTGTTTGCTTTAGATGTTTTTATTATTTTTCTCAAGCTGATATCCCCCCCTAATCACATGTCAGTGACCAATTATGGAATAGGAAATCAATATAGCACCAAAGTTTGAATTGGTCTTTTAGCATAAATATTTAATTAACGTTATCCTATTTAAAAGTTGTAGTAAGTCACAAGAGTGTGACAGAGTCAGCTTAATGGAACCCAGCCACTACCTTAGTGCTTAGTTGCTAATGTCAACAGAATTATCAGCCATTAATGTAAGAGTCGGTCCATTAAACTTACTAGCTATAACAAAAAAATCGAATTATGTAATAAGGTAGTGTTATGAGCTACAAGGTACAATTCTATTTATGTAAATAGGTCACAATTTTAACATTTTTATTTAGAATGCAGAAGTCTGTTATAGTATCCGGAAGTGATACAGAACACGTGACCTGTGGAGTGAAACGTCGCACGAGCTGACTGAGTCAGCAGTTTGTCCACAGTCGGCTGACAACGTAGACAACATTATTTCCTTCCTTTTTAAAAGGTAAGACTTATTTCACTCCTTGACCGTCACGTTGTCGACGCATATTACGCAAGCTGGTCACTAATTGTGCTTAGAAAGAACGACACATTATTGTTATTGCTGTCTCTTTCGCAACTGCGTTCGAAAAATGTAAAGCTGGTGACAGCGTTGACTAATGACTTAGTCCCCCTTCACACACACACAGATTCACTGCAATTTTTGGCAACGTTTATTGATATTTGATGAGAGAGTGTGAAATGTTTGTGCGACGCCGGTGTCGTGCCGTACACTACATGAGCACAACACGGATATTAAAAGCTTTCTTGGTGGGGTTTGGTACTAAATTTTGGTACTAAATGCGAGTATTTTATGAATTGAGTGACATTTATAGAAATATATACTTCATCTCCCAATTCAGTTTCCGGCTGAGCGGAGCTTTATTTTGAAGGATATTTATGCCCCTTGTGATTGGTTCACTGTGCATCATGTGATATAACCACTCAATCCAATCATCTCGCAGCTAGGTTGTTTATTGTCTTCTTCCTTGTTTTTACCTCAGCTCCCTCGAGGCGTTTGTCTTACCCAGGTTATTCCACCGGTTCCCAGCTACCACACAGGTTAAGAAACATTTATTGCTTATTTTACTATCACTTCATGCGTTTCTATGAACGTTACAGTTAAATAATGAAAGTAATGCATGTTTTTATGATTTAGCTTGCAGTTTGTCGGATGTAGGATCTCGGTTGATCTAATCAGCGGGACAACAGTGATATGTCTGAGCAAGTAATGTTTCGGTAGACATTGTCTTCCCTGGAATCATGTTTTATGAATCAGGAAGAGATTGTTGTACATATATGACGTCATTCAGATGTTAAAATGTGTTATTGGATGTGTGTTGCTTTCTCTACTCATCATTTCTTAGGAGACTCCAAGACTTTGTTTGAATCCTACTATTTCTGTCTGCAGATTATGTTTCCGCACAGAGACCTCATACACGGACCTTCTGGGTTGGCCACTAGTGGAAACCTCTCTACGTTGTGCCCCAATGGGTCCGAATGGGTTTGGGAAGGTCTCGGCGAATGCGCCCAGGATGCTAGAGATATGGCCAGCATCTACCTGGGCCTGCTGTCCATCCTCTGCTTCATGATGTCCTCGTTGCCGTAAGTAACAGCCTTGGCTTCATGCCCCCACCCCTATAACCACAACACATCTTCTTATGTCATATTTTGTTCACAGGCAGTACTACAGCTCGTGCAAAACGGGTAATATGGACAGCGCCCTCTCCATTTGGTTTCTGCTGCTATGGCTGGGGGGTGACACCTGCAATCTGGTTGGCTCCTTTCTGGCAGATCAGCTTCCACTTCAGGTTGTTGTCTTTTAACTTGGATGATGTTCGGAGTGCATGAAAAAGTAAAACATAGTGTGCTGAGATGAGTGCATGGCCCCCAGAGGGGTGACGGACAGTTTGGGGCAAGACCAATCTATGGAGAAAAGAGAACCGGGGTGGCTTAAATTGGATCCACAGTCTCTTCATCTTGCAGCTTCATTGACTTGAATATGTGGAAAGTGACGAATAACTTTGTTTTCTTTTGTGTGTCTGTCGTCATTTAGACGTATACTGCGGTTTACTACGTTTTGGCAGACCTGTTGATGCTGGCCATGTACTTGTACTACAAGATGAAGAACAAAATGGATGAAAGTAAGTCTTTAGAGAGGTCATCTGCCAGGGCTTTGAAGCTAACACTACCAATCAAAATACTCTTTTTTTTTTTTTTTTTTTTCCTTGCGTTTTTATCTTTTTAGTCCTATTTTATGCTCTTAGTCTTTAGCTTTTAACTCCAGTATTTCCTCAGCGGGGGTCCTCCACACTGGGGGCTGTGTCAGGTCTGCCATCCTTGGGTCCCTTTGACCCGGCCGGCTGGGGGTTCCTCCCTTTTGATGTGGGGGTCCGCCCGTCTGTCGGAGTCGGGGGGCCCGGGTGCTGGTCCCCCGATGGTGTGGACGGCGCCAAAGGTGGCGTTTCCTTGATCCTCAGTGCCATGCCATGTATCCCTACTGTGTGTGATTGTGTGTGTGTGTGTGTGTGTGTCTAGTATGGAGGGGAGGAGGGAGGGGCTTTATTTTGTAATTGTTTTTCTTTTAATTGTGGTAATTGTTTTTAATTCTGTAAAGCACTTTATGTTGCATGTCTTTGCAGGAAAAGTGCTCTACAAATAAAGTTGATTTGATTTCGGCAAACAACTTTTTGCTGTCATTGCGGTCTCGTGTCTTCCAGACACAGGAAGATGTCACAACATCACATGTCGCTGTTATACTTATTCCCAATATTGTTGACCTTTGGCCTTTTCAAGCCCTTGTCTGGAGGAATGTGCTGAAGTGTCGACGTAAGTATTGACACTGAACATTCTCTCCTCTCTCCAGACAGGAGGGTTTTACACATGGTGGGTGTGACCTGCATCCTGAGCTGCGCTACAGGCCTCACGCACCTCCCTTGGTGGGGCACTGCCCGACAGGAAGTGATGCCCTTGGGGTACAGAGGGCGCACGTTGCTCTCCAATGTTAATCTCGCCACCGTCAGGGTGAGACGCATTTTTATGTTTTTTGTGTAAAACTTCCCGTACATTTCCTGCGATATTCACCAACATTATTATTGTTAATAATTTTGTTGTATTGTCTTTCAGTCTTTCACTCCCAAAGAGATCATTGGTTTCTCCATCGGCTCTGTGTCGTCTGTGCTCTACCTGTTTTCCAGACTTCCTCAGATGTACACCAATGTGAGAACTTTTTTTATTTACATTAAATTTACATTTGGCTGCACGGTGGATGAATGGTTAGTACGCAGGCCTCACAGCTAGGAGACCCGAGTTCAATTCCACCCTCAGCCTTGCATGTTCTCCACGTGCATGCATGGGTTTTCTCCGGGTACTCCGGTTTCCTCCCACATTCCAAAAACATGCTAGGTTAATTGCCGACTCCAAATTGTACATAGGTATGAATGTGAGTGTGAATGGTTGTTTGTCTATATGTGCCCTGTGATTGGCTGGCGACCAGTCCAGGGTGTACCCCGCCTCTTGCCCGAAGACAACTGGGATAGGCTCCAGCACCCCCGCAACCCTCATGAGGTTAAGCGGTAGAAAATGAATGAATGAATGAATGAAAAATTTACATTAGGCTGCACGTCGGTCGAGTGGTTAGCGTGCAGGCCTCACGGCTAGGAGACCCGAGTTCAATTCCACTTTTGGCCATCTCTGTGTGGAGTTTGCATGTTCTCCCCGTGCATGCGTGGGTTTTCTCCGGGTACTCCGGTTTCCTCCCACATTCCAAAAACATGCTAAGTTAATTGGCAACTCTAAATTGTCCATAGGTATGAATGTGAGTGTGAATGGTTGTTTGTCTATATGTGCCCTGTGATTGGCGACCAGTCCAGGGTGTAACCCGGCTCTTGCCGAAGACAGCTGGGATAGGCTCCAGCAACCCCCGCAACCCTCATGAGGATAAGCGGTAGAAAATGAATGATACATTTACATTAGAAGTCTCTCATGAATGCAAATGGACTAAGAAATAATCTGTTCCAGGGTCAAACTATGACCATGATGATGATGATTCACAATAATGAAGCATCAAACACTGTTACTATGACGATGTGTCGTGTGTATTGTGCAAGTTATCTGGAAATACTTGGCACTTACATCTTGTACTGATGGAACATGTTGTTCTCTCAGTTCAAGAGGAAATCCACCGAGGGTGTCTCTTACTTCCTGTTTGCGCTGGTCATCCTGGGAAACACCACATACGGCCTGAGTGTGCTGCTGAAGAACCCAGACCAGGGCCAAGGAGAGAACAGCTACGTCATCCATCACCTGCCCTGGCTCATTGGCAGCCTCGGAACGCTCTCCCTGGACCTCTGTGTATCCTTCCACTGTTTGAGTCAAAGCCCGTGTCACCTACTTGCTACATTTTATACAAAGCGCATGTACGCGTGTGTACTACAATATATCAAGTATCCTAAGAGTCAGCATACTCTTGTCTGCACGTGCATTAGCGGTATAGCTTATTCTTTTCTTCTCTGGTCACGTGACTTCCTCAACTCAGTACCTCAGATTTCCATCCAGTTCTTCATTTATCGCAAAGCAGCAGCGAGGCTGGATGCCAGTACCCCAGAGACAACTCCTCTGATGGGGAGCTAAAAACCCCCTCACCCCCACGAAACCACTCAGTCCTCAAGATCACTCACAATCACAGTGGAAATAGTTTATTTTTTAGTTGTATAGTTTTATTTATTCTACTCATGTTTTGTGATTTTTACCAGAGGGATGATATTACTGGCATTCCCGCTGAGCCCCAGGCTTAGTTTTAAAACGGAGCAAAGGGTTTTTAGGACGTTTTGACTGAAAGGAAAACGGATATTTCTCGTATTGATGTTAACACAATCTTAAAAGAAATATTTTACAAGTTGCCAAATATTTGCTGCTGCATGAATTCCTGTGATCAGGTTTACATAACAACTGCAATTTTAACTTTATTTTTATTATTTTGACTTGTAAATGTAGACGCGTATTTACAGTTGTCATTTTATTCATCAATTTCTTTGTGTGTATTTTAAATACATTTCAGTTTTTGGTTTTATGGTGCTTTTATTTTAGTTTTTTAATTTTAAACACAGACACATGACCAGTTGGATTTGCACTGGTGATCACTGGTGAGCACGATAGTATTATGCACGTTTAATTATTTACAGTTTTACTGGACATTCTCACTTTTTTTGCACACTTTATAATGGGAGGGGAACATTTTATCAGGTCAGTGTACTGTTAAAAAAATAAACAATTTCATTCTACTTGCTGTCCTTTTTTTGCTTTTATTTTTCTTTGAATGTGGAGTCATGATATATGTACCCCCACTTCATTGTTTCACCTCATTTTTCACTTCTCATTCTTCCAGGTCAAGTTTTTACCCTTGGACCTGAATGCAACATTCAACCCTTGTGCTGTTTTTCCTTCATTAGCCGCCTCACAGTGGACCTTTTGGCACCTAAAGTAGCGACAGCCCACCCACTTGGGAGACAAAGGTCGGGCGATATTTTGTGTGTGTTTGTGTGTGCGTTTTTGTGATGATGTATTTTTTTCAGACGGGGGGAGTTGGAAGGGAAGCAGCCATCCATCATCGGGATGAACAGAGATAAACACAAGTCTAGAGGGAATGTCTTAATGAGGTACATGGAGCTTACAAATGACTGTAATGCTAAAAATATCTTCATGCTTAAACCCTCTGACATTATTTTATTTTATTTATGAACTCTCAAGCATTTTAACTCAATCCCCAGCTCTAGTCCTAGTCCCTACCCTTAATCCTAACCCTGATCCCAGTCCCAACAGTATTGCTTTCCTATAAAGTACATGAATTTCACATACAACTCAAACAAAAGGTAAAACATCGCCCTCTGGTGGATGTGTTCAGTCAGTCACCTCCTGTTTACATTCCACTTCATGATATGCACAGTCAGCCAAATCAGTGTTGACCCTGTCCACTCCGTCCACATCGTAACTCTTCCTGATTTAAGGCCATTATCAAAGCAGCCTGATCATTTGTTTGTAAAAAAAAAAAAAGGACGAATGATTTACGAGGTGGCTCATTTTGTTTCCCCTCCTCATTCTTCTCCATTTCCTATTGGCTTGTCCATCTCCTTTGAATATCATCTCAGATGTAACTTTACTAGGGTTTGCATTAACTATAAAATACACAAGGATGAAGAAATAAAATCTGCATGTGATCCAAACAATGCAGCATGTGTGTTTGCTCAGTGTAGCAAACGTACACTTTGGCCGTGAGTCAACAGCAATTTTTTTTTTTTTTTTTTTTTTTAAACCATCGATTGTGATGATCCGGTCGTCATCCTCTTCCAGCAGCATGCTATGTGTCAAACTAAAATTTACAAGCTGCTGTCTTGCAGTGTGATTTAGTGTCGGACCCGTCATCATCATTATCATCATCTCCTCGGGGAGCAGATAGAAGGAGGTCTTCTTAAATCAAACCGGTGTCCAATATTAACTGCAGCACAAACACAGCGTTGATAAACAAAAGGCAGAGTAAACAGAGTGTAGTAAATAATTCATTAAACAAGGCTAAAACTCAGCCGCTTAAGTTTAGAAATCATAATAATTGGACTATTTCATTTCTAATAATGGACAAATATTCATACACATTATATAAATGCATACAAACACACCAAAAGTGTTGCATATCCCTCATAGTGTTAGCAAAGAGGTTAAAGGTCACCATGTTTCCCCCTCCAAAACTGACATGGTTTTGATGTATGAAGTCCCAGCTGTTTGGATCCCAGTCCTACACTGGGTGTCCCCTCTTGGTCCGCGCCCCCTACCCTCTCCACCTCCCTCGGGGGTCCTGATGGAACCTCCTCCAACACTTCATCATCTATCACAGACCCCAACCAGCAGCATTCAGCTGGACACGTCCTCTTAAGAGACATGAAACACATCTTAAGGGGGGATTGAGCACTTTTTTATTTATTTTTTTGGTCCCCAGATAGTCGTCTTCAGAAAACGTGACATGTGTGTATTGGGACATGCTTGATGACACACTGTGTGTGTGTGTGTATATGTGTGTGTTTGTTAGTACACACAGAGACACTCTTGTTGTGTCCAGATGAGAGAGTGGACAGACTTGGACATGAACTTCACAGCGGGAGGTTTTCTCTCCTCCTCGGACTCTTACTGCTCCACGGAGCCCATCCAGTTCTACGGTAAGTAGTCCGTTTTCAGTTTTGATATTCAACTCAGTGTCAAATTACAAACATTTTTATTATCCCACATTCTTTGGGGATTTTTTTCTCTTATTATAAAACAATTGTCTCTGTAGGAAATAATGGAAATAGAAATAATCTGTTCCGGGGTCAAACTATAGCCATTATATCAGTCTACATACAATGTTTTAAGTCACCTTTTAACAATATTAACTGTCATACAAGTGGAAAATGAAGCAAACCTCTCGATTATAATATATAGGGTGAGTCAAGAGTAGACAAGACAAAATGTCCCGACAGTGGGATGTCAAAATACTCGGTACACAAACCGGTACACGCAATATCTCCACTCACATTTTAACATTAACTTTATGCAAGTGTAAAAAAGAAAAACATATGGTAATGGTTTTATTTCATTTGAATATGAATATGCATCAGATTACAATTGAATGCATCACATAATCAGTTCACAGTTCCACATGTCCAAAAGGAGTAGGAAGAAGCAAAGCTTATTAAATCCTACCCCTCCATCTGGTACTTTTACAATCAGTAACTGTTACATTTGTTCACTTCCTGCTTTCCTAATTAAGTTTTTTTTAAATACAAATAATTAAAAAAAATATTACTACATAAGTAGTAATGTGTGAAATAGTGTATGTGCATATATATATATATATATAAAATAATTAAGTAATATAAGCTAGAAAACAGTCTAATAGAAATAGTAGTATAATAGTTCCATGGTCAAAGTGTGGCCATCATAAAAGTTTAATTAACTGTACAGGAAATGTTGCATTTAAACATTATTAACTGTCATGAAAGTGTAAAAAGAAGTTAACCACTCCTAATAAGAAAACAATTTGAACTTTTAATAGGCCTGGTATTAACCAATGACATATTCTGGCTTTTTTTCTCGTCAACTTCCATTCATCCATTCATTTTCCTCCGCTTATCCGGGTCCGGGTCGCGGGGGCAGCAGTCTCAGTAGGGAACCGCAGACTTCCCGGCCACCTCCTCTTGCTCCTCCGGGAGGACACCAAGGCGTTCCCAGGCCAGCTGAGAGACATAATCCCTCCAGCGTGTCCTAGATCTGCCCCGGGGTCTTTTCCCGGCTGGGCATGCCCAGCACACCTCACCAGGGAGGCGTCTGGGTGGCATACGGACTAGATGCCCGAGCCACCCCAACTGACTCCTCTCGATGTGAAGGAGAAGTGGCTCTACTCTGAGACCACGAGATACTTAAACTCCTCCACCTGGGGCAGGACCTCATTCCCAACCCGGAGGGAGCACTCCACCCTTTTCCGACTGAGAACCATGGCCTCTGATTTGGAGGTACTGAGTCTCATCCCAGATGCTTCACACTCAGAAAATAGCAGAGATGAGATCCTAAGGCCCCCCGAAATGGACTCCCTCAACACCTTAGCTGCGCCTAGAAATTCTGTCCATGAAAATTGTGAACAGAATCGGTGACAAAGGGCAGCCTTGGCGGAGGCCAACGTTCACCAGAAACAGGCTGGACTTAGCACCGTCAATGCTAACCAGGCTCCTTCCCCATTTGTACAAGGACCGGATGGCACGTAGTAGCGCGCCACCAATCCCATACCCCCGCACACCCCCCAAAGGACGCCGTGAGGGACACAGTCAACTTTTTTGTCAACTATAAAAGTATTTAAAATTCAGGTGTTACGCATACTGAATACTCTTGTACGTACTTTTCATTCACTTCAGGCTCCAACAGCTTTGACAAAATATTTTATAAAAATATATACATATATAATAAACATCATTGTATATAATTAAATAAATGCATGAAATAACTTTATTGATAACAAATAACATGCCTTGATTTTACAGTATGCAGCGAAACCTTGGTTAGCGTCATTAATTTGTTGACTAACTGAAACGGATGCTAACCAAATCAACTTCTCCCATCAGAAATAATACAATATAGCTTGCTAATAAAATGGCAGCCAGAACCGGAAGTCAATTGTGTCACTTGTCAACAACTGACATTTTGTTACAAAGCTATGCTAACAAGAATGCTAACCAGGCAACATTTTGGCATACATTTTGTACATAAACATGCTCGCCAGGGTGGACGCTAACCAAGGTTTTGCTGTATAGGTGCTTTTCACCATTTGATGAAAAACACATAGCTCCAAATTTTGTCCATAAATAAATATAATATACTTTTAAAAATAATACTATGTAGGTAAGGTAGTAAAAGTGTTGGTAGGCCTTTAACACAATACAATGCATATCTGTGCCAAAACCCGACAATGCTAAATGCTAAGTATGTCCATTTTAAGCAAATGTATTGATAAATCACAACAACCAAGTTAGCCTCTAATGAGGCTAGTCCAAATTGAAAACAATGTTTTTCTTCTCATATCTAAGCACCAAATGAAAACACGACCTCTCACCCTGCAGGGTAAATATACGCGAGGCAAGGTCCACGGTATGTGTGTTTTTAATTTTAAAGGGACAACGCTACTATGATGTACTCTTATATATTATGTGATGAATGAGTAAATTTATACACTGTAGGCTATGCTAGCACGGTAACAATGACTTGTAGTGTAGTTTCACTCCTGCGACTCTTTTGATCAATGCTGTTTATTTGCCACGCAGGGAGGTCCCAGCATGCAATGCTAACTAGCTCACTGCCGATGTTGTTGGCTGCCAAACATGTGTGGGATGGAAAAGGGAGGTTGTTTAGACAGTTTGCTAACGGTTTGTAAACACTTGGGTCACATGATATTGTGATATGAGGAGTCATCCATTCAGAGCTGCGTCTAAACCGAAATCACATCCACATTCCTTTTAGTCATCTTAGCTAATATTTTTATTGTATGTATGAGTTTAGGGACGTGGTCTTCGTTCTATGAGAGTCCAGCTGCTCTAAAATGTCTTCTCACTGGAGACCAGACTTCAGACGTAGACAGAAATGCAGAGAAGACGTCACTGGGACTTCCTCTGCTTCGTCTGTGTGACACGTTCACAAGCTTTGTAGTCCAGACCCAAAGAGCCATGACACATGAGGAAAAACACTATCGCAGTCTGTGAAATGTTTGCAGCATTTCTTGAAATGCTGGCTTTTCAATAGGAGTGTCAGTATTATGTCAGCTCACTGTTCTAATAATCGAATAACCAAATAGTCAAATGTTCTTTTGTTCAAATCAGATATGTTGGCCGACCCCCTGGATTGCCCCCTCCCGGAGCCCGACCTCCAGCTGTTCTCTTACTGCCCTCAACCGTACAACACCGCCAATCTCTCCTTCCCCCTATACGACTCCCCATCTTCCTCCACATCCTCGTCGTCCTCGCAGCCCGGCCACGCTCCATACCATTTTGATTTACTGGAGGGACCCTGTGAACCCGTCCCACATGAGTCCCACTGCGGAGGCCTGCCGCAAGGCTTCGGACTATCCGGTCTGCCTGTGGTGAGGAGGTCACGAGTGGGGTCTGGCAGCAGGATCCGAGGTCAGGATGAGCTGTGCGTGGTGTGTGGGGATAAAGCGTCAGGGTATCACTACAACGCCCTCACCTGTGAGGGATGCAAAGGTGATCACAACATTACGCCGCCATTGCCGTGCCATTGCTTTCTGATGCTAACAACGTCCTTGTGTTGTTCGCCTGCAGGTTTCTTCAGGCGTAGCGTGACGAAGAAAGCCGTGTATCACTGTAAGAGCGGTGGCGGCTGTGAGATGGACATGTACATGCGCAGGAAATGTCAAGACTGTCGCCTCAGGAAGTGTCACGCTGTTGGAATGCTGGCTGAATGTGAGTAGAACGTTAGTTAATATAGTAAACATATCCCAGGATGTTGGTGAACGTTGAAGTTAGACAATGTTTGAAAATGTTGGAGAATTTGCAAGATGTTGAAGGAAGTTTGTAAATGTTTAAGTTGATGGAAAATGTTGCAGAATGTTTTAAGAACGTTGCACAATGAGGTTGCATTTTTGGCAAAACTAGTGGCAAAAAAAGCCTGACATACTAAGCCCTTATGATTTTTGTCAAAAATCACCACCCTCAAACTCTGGCATTTTCTGCCATTTTTGGATGCTTCTGAGGCCCCTATTGAGTGTGTTTGAGGTTTTCTGTTTTTTTGGACCGGAAAAGTGCATTAGAAGCAAGTTGGAACCCCCCCCCCCCAAAAAAAAAAAAAAACGACGTACTAACCCCTTTATGATTTTTGTCAAAAACCACCACCCTCAAACACAGGCATTTTCTGCTGTTTTTGGATGCTTCTCATGCCCCTGTTGAGTGTGTGTGTGAGGTTTCTTGTTTTTTTTTTTGGACTGGAAAAGTGCATTAGAAGCAAGTTGAAAAAAACAAAAAACGACATACTAACCTCGTATGATTTTGTCAAAAAATCAACACCCTCAAACACCGGCATTTTCTGCTGTTTTTGGATGCTTCTCATGCCCCTGTTTAGAGTGTGTGAGGTTTCCTGTTTTTTTGGACCGGAAAAGTGCATTAGAAGCAAGTTGGAAAAAAAAACAAACAAAAAAAGACATACTAACCCTTTATGATTTTTGTCAAAAATCAACAGCCTCAAACACTGGCATTTTCTGCCATTTTTGGATGCTTCTGCGGCCCCTGTTGAGTGTGTGTGAGGTTTCCCGTTTTTGTTGGACTGGAAAAGTGCATTAGAAGCAAGTTGGAAAAAGAAAACCCCCAAAAAAACAACAACATACTAACCTCGTATGATTTTGTCAAAAAATCAACACCCTCAAACACCAGCATTTTCTGCCATTTTTGGATGCTTCTCATGCCCCTGTTTAGAGTGTGTGAGGTTTCCTGTTTTTTTGGACCGGAAAAGTGCATTAGAAGCAAGTTGGAAAAAAACCCCCAAAAAAACGACATACTAACCCTTTATGATTTTTGTCAAAAATCAACACCCTCAAACACCGGCATTTTCTGCCATTTTTGGATGCTTCTCATGCCCCTATTGAGTGTGTGTGAGGTTTCCTGTTTTTTTGGACCAGAAAAGTGCATTCGAAGCAAGTTGAAAAAAAAAAACAAAGAAAAAAAACGACATATGATTTTTGCCAAAAATCACTGCCCTCAAACACTGGCATTTTCTGCTGTTTTTGGCTGCTTCTGGGGCCCCTGTTGAGTGTGTGTCAGGTTTCCTGTTTTTTTGGCCCAGAAAAGTGCATTAGAAGCAAGTTGAAAAAAAAAAAACAAAACAACAAAAACGACATACTAACCCCTTATGATTTTTGTCAAAAATCAACGCCCTCAAACACAGGCATTTTCTGCTGTTTTTGGATGCTTCTCATGCCCCTGTTGAGTGTGTGTAAGGTTTCCTGTTTTTTTGTGGAATATTTTCGACTGGTGTACAATGGAATAGAATAGGGATGCTCCCATCAGGGTGTTATGCTGCCCATTCCCGTAGCGATCATCCATGAGTGAGGTCACATGATACAGATCACATGGATGAACTTTTCAGGTTATTTATGATGAGTACTCTGAGCTCCTGCTGCTGCAAATGTCATAGTCGATGCTTATGATGGTGGATGACAACAACAACAAAGAGGAGTCCTGCCAAAACAAGTGTACAGTAACACTACTTCCTACTTTCTGTTCACAGGCCTTCTGACGGAGGTCCAGTGTCAGTCCAAACGACTGAGGAAAGGAGGAAGAGGAAGAAGACATGTGGGCGAGGACAGTGCAAACAGTCGTCATGTCAGCTCCACCAGCAGAGTACACAGTGGACAGGTGAGACATGGATGGACATGTTTGTTTATTGCTTCCAGTGCATATAAGACGGGTATCAACTGTACTGCAGCAGGTAGCTGGGGCCACGTTAAGCCGAGAACAGAAGCACATCGTGGACAAGATGGTGGAGGCCCATCGAGAGTGTCCAGTTGTGGATGGCAACCACTGCAGAGTGATGCAGCTCTTTGACTGGCTGTGTCCAGAGGAAGGGGAGGGGCTTCCTGAGGTTGCATCACAACTTCTGCAGTTTGCCAAGGCAGTGCCAGGTAACACCCAAGACAGACAACATGAAGCAACATTTAATAAATCATTCATAAATCCACCAATAACCTGTAAGGGAAAAATAATTATAATAATAACATCCATAACCTCTTTTTATGTTTCTGGCATTTTATGCCATTTTTGGATGCTTCCTGGCCCCCTGTTGAGTGTGTGTAAGGTTTCCCTTGTTTTTTTTTTTACCAGAAAAGTGCATTTGAAGGAAGTTGAAAAAACAACAAAAAACGACATACTAACCCCTTACGTTTTTTGTCAAAAATCACCGCCCTCAAACTGTGGCATTTTATGCCATTTTTGGATGCTTCTGAGGCCCCTGTTGAGTGTGTGTGAGGTTTCCTGGTTTTTTTGACCAGAAAAGTGCCTTAGAAGCAAGTTGAAAAAAACCAACAAAAAAAACCCCCGACATACTACCCCTTACGTTTTTTGTCAAAATTCACCACCCAAAAACTCTGGCATTTTATGCAATTTTTGGATGTTTCTGGGCCCCCTGTTGAGTGTGTGTGAGGTTTCCGCTGTCTTTTTGACCAGAAAAGTGCATTTTCAGCAAGTTGAAAAAATTGAAAAAAAACCGACATACTAACCCCTTACGTTTTTTTCAAAAATCGACACCCTCAAACTTTGGCATTTTATGCCATTTTTGGGCTCTTCTGGGCCCCCTGTTGAGTGTGTGTGAGGTTTCCGCTGTCTTTTTGACCAGAAAAGTGCATTTTCAGCAAGTTGAAAAAATTGAAAAAAACGACATACTAACCCCTTACGTTTTTTTCAAAAATCACAAAATTTAATACTGGCATTTTATGCCATTTTTGGGCTCTTCTGGGCCCCCTCTTGAGTGTGTGTGAGGTTTCCGCTGTCTTTTTGACCAGAAAAGTGCATTTTCAGCAAGTTGAAAAAATTGAAAAAAACGACATACTAACCCCTTACGTTTTTTTCAAAAATCACAAAATTTTATACTGGCATTTTATGCCATTTTTGGGCTCTTCTGGGCCCCCTCTTGAGTGTGTGTGAGGTTTCCGCTGTCTTTTTGACCAGAAAAGTGCATTTTCAGCAAGTTGAAAAAATTGAAAAAAACGACATACTAACCCCTTACGTTTTTTTCAAAAATCGACACCCTCAAACTTTGGCATTTTATGCCATTTTTGGGCTCTTCTGGGCCCCCTGTTGAGTGTGTGTGAGGTTTCCGCTGTCTTTTTGACCAGAAAAGTGCATTTTCAGCAAGTTGAAAAAATAAAAAAAAACGACATACTAACCCCTTACGTTTTTTCAAAAATCACAAAATTTAATACTGGCATTTTATGCCATTTTTGGGCTCTTCTGGGCCCCCTGTTGAGTGTGTGTGAGGTTTCCGCTGTCTTTTTGACCAGAAAAGTGCATTTTCAGCAAGTTGAAAAAATTTAAAAAAACGACATACTAACCCCTTACGTTTTTTTCAAAAATCACAAAATTTTATACTGGCATTTTATGCCATTTTTGGGCTCTTCTGGGCCCCCTGTTGAATGTGTGTGAGGTTTCCGCTGTCTTTTTGACCAGAAAAGTGCATTTTCAGTAAGTTGAAAAAATTGAAAAAAACAACATACTAACCCCTTACGTTTTTTTCAAAAATCGACACCCTCAAACTTTGGCATTTTATGCCATTTTTGGGCTCTTCTGGGCCCCCTGTTGAATGTGTGTGAGGTTTCCGCTGTCTTTTTGACCAGAAAAGTGCATTTTCAGCAAGTTGAAAAAATTGAAAAAAACGACATACTAACCCCTTACGTTTTTTTCAAAAATCACAAAATTTTATACTGGCATTTTATGCCATTTTTGGGCTCTTCTGGGCCCCCTGTGGAGTGTGTGTGAGGTTTCTGCTGTCTTTTTGACCAGAAAAGTGCATTTTCAGCAAGTTGAAAAAATTGAAAAAAACGACATACTAACCCCTTACGTTTTTTTCAAAAATCACAAAATTTTATACTGGCATTTTATGCCATTTTTGGGCTCTTCTGGGCCCCCTGTTGAGTGTGTGTGAGGTTTCCGCTGTCTTTTTGACCAGAAAAGTGCATTTTCAGTAAGTTGAAAAAATTGAAAAAAACAACATACTAACCCCTTACGTTTTTTTCAAAAATCGACACCCTCAAACTTTGGCATTTTATGCCATTTTTGGGCTCTTCTGGGCCCCCTGTTGAGTGTGTGTGAGGTTTCCGCTGTCTTTTTGACCAGAAAAGTGCATTTTCAGCAAGTTGAAAAAATTGAAAAAAACGACATACTAACCCCTTACGTTTTTTTCAAAAATCACAAAATTTTATACTGGCATTTTATGCCATTTTTGGGCTCTTCTGGGCCCCCTGTTGAGTGTGTGTGAGGTTTCCGCTGTCTTTTTGACCAGAAAAGTGCATTTTCAGCAAGTTGAAAAAATTGAAAAAAAAAACGACATACTAACCCCTTACGTTTTTTTCAAAAATCGACACCCTCAAACTTTGGCATTTTTTGCCATTTTTGGGCTCTTCTGGGCCCCCTGTTGAGTGTGTGTGAGGTTTCCGCTGTCTTTTTGACCAGAAAAGTGCATTTTCAGCAAGTTGAAAAAATTGAAAAAAACGACATACTAACCCCTTACGTTTTTTTCAAAAATCACAAAATTTAATACTGGCATTTTATGCCATTTTTGGGCTCTTCTGGGCCCCCTGTTGAGTGTGTGTGAGGTTTCCGCTGTCTTTTTGACCAGAAAAGTGCATTTTCAGCAAGTTGAAAAAATTGAAAAAAACGACATACTAACCCCTTACGTTTTTTTCAAAAATCAAAAAATTTTATACTGGCATTTTATGCCATTTTTGGGCTCTTCTGGGCCTCCTGTGGAGTGTGTGTGAGGTTTCTGCTGTCTTTTTGACCAGAAAAGTGCATTTTCAGCAAGTTGAAAAAATTGAAAAAAACGACATACTAACCCCTTACGTTTTTTTCAAAAATCACAAAATTTTATACTGGCATTTTATGCCATTTTTGGGCTCTTCTGGGCCCCCTGTTGAGTGTGTGTGAGGTTTCCGCTGTCTTTTTGACCAGAAAAGTGCATTTTCAGTAAGTTGAAAAAATTGAAAAAAACAACATACTAACCCCTTACGTTTTTTTCAAAAATCGACACCCTCAAACTTTGGCATTTTATGCCATTTTTGGGCTCTTCTGGGCCCCCTGTTGAGTGTGTGTGAGGTTTCCGCTGTCTTTTTGACCAGAAAAGTGCATTTTCAGCAAGTTGAAAAAATTGAAAAAAACGACATACTAACCCCTTACGTTTTTTTCAAAAATCACAAAATTTTATACTGGCATTTTATGCCATTTTTGGGCTCTTCTGGGCCCCCTGTTGAGTGTGTGTGAGGTTTCCGCTGTCTTTTTGACCAGAAAAGTGCATTTTCAGTAAGTCGAAAAAATTGAAAAAAACAACATACTAACCCCTTACGTTTTTTTCAAAAATCGACACCCTCAAACTTTGGCATTTTTTGCCATTTTTGGGCTCTTCTGGGCCCCCTGTTGAGTGTGTGTGAGGTTTCCGCTGTCTTTTTGACCAGAAAAGTGCATTTTCAGCAAGTTGAAAAAATTGAAAAAAACGACATACTAACCCCTTACGTTTTTTTCAAAAATCACAAAATTTTATACTGGCATTTTATGCCATTTTTGGGCTCTTCTGGGCCCCCTGTTGAGTGTGTGTGAGGTTTCCGCTGTCTTTTTGACCAGAAAAGTGCATTTTCAGCAAGTTGAAAAAATTTTAAAAAACGACATACTAACCCCTTACGTTTTTTCAAAAATCACAAAATTTAATACTGGCATTTTATGCCATTTTTGGGCTCTTCTGGGCCCCCTGTTGAGTGTGTGTGAGGTTTCCGCTGTCTTTTTGACCAGAAAAGTGCATTTTCAGCAAGTTGAAAAAATTGAAAAAAACGACATAAAATTTTATACTGGCATTTTATGCCATTTTTGGGCTCTTCTGGGCCCCCTGTGGAGTGTGTGTGAGGTTTCTGTTGTCTTTTTGACCAGAAAAGTGCATTTTCAGCAAGTTGAAAAAATTGAAAAAAACGACATACTAACCCCTTACGTTTTTTTCAAAAATCACAAAATTTTATACTGGCATTTTATGCCATTTTTGGGCTCTTCTGGGCCCCCTGTTGAGTGTGTGTGAGGTTTCCGCTGTCTTTTTGACCAGAAAAGTGCATTTTCAGCAAGTTGAAAAAATTGAAAAAAAAAACGACATACTAACCCCTTACGTTTTTTTCAAAAATCGACACCCTCAAACTTTGGCATTTTTTGCCATTTTTGGGCTCTTCTGGGCCCCCTGTTGAGTGTGTGTGAGGTTTCCGCTGTCTTTTTGACCAGAAAAGTGCATTTTCAGCAAGTTGAAAAAATTGAAAAAAACAACATACTAACCCCTTACGTTTTTTTCAAAAATCGACACCCTCAAACTTTGGCATTTTATGCCATTTTTGGGCTCTTCTGGGCCCCCTGTTGAGTGTGTGTGAGGTTTCCGCTGTCTTTTTGACCAGAAAAGTGCATTTTCAGCAAGTTGAAAAAATTGAAAAAAACGACATACTAACCCCTTACGTTTTTTTCAAAAATCACAAAATTTTATACTGGCATTTTATGCCATTTTTGGGCTCTTCTGGGCCCCCTGTTGAGTGTGTGTGAGGTTTCCGCTGTCTTTTTGACCAGAAAAGTGCATTTTCAGCAAGTTGAAAAAATTGAAAAAAAAAACGACATACTAACCCCTTACGTTTTTTTCAAAAATCGACACCCTCAAACTTTGGCATTTTTTGCCATTTTTGGGCTCTTCTGGGCCCCCTGTTGAGTGTGTGTGAGGTTTCCGCTGTCTTTTTGACCAGAAAAGTGCATTTTCAGCAAGTTGAAAAAATTGAAAAAAACGACATACTAACCCCTTACGTTTTTTTCAAAAATCACAAAATTTTATACTGGCATTTTATGCCATTTTTGGGCTCTTCTGGGCCCCCTGTTGAGTGTGTGTGAGGTTTCCGCTGTCTTTTTGACCAGAAAAGTGCATTTTCAGTAAGTTGAAAAAATTGAAAAAAACAACATACTAACCCCTTACGTTTTTTTCAAAAATCGACACCCTCAAACTTTGGCATTTTATGCCATTTTTGGGCTCTTCTGGGCCCCCTGTTGAGTGTGTGTGAGGTTTCCGCTGTCTTTTTGACCAGAAAAGTGCATTTTCAGCAAGTTGAAAAAATTGAAAAAAACGACATACTAACCCCTTACGTTTTTTTCAAAAATCACAAAATTTTATACTGGCATTTTATGCCATTTTTGGGCTCTTCTGGGCCCCCTGTTGAGTGTGTGTGAGGTTTCCGCTGTCTTTTTGACCAGAAAAGTGCATTTTCAGCAAGTTGAAAAAATTGAAAAAAAAAACGACATACTAACCCCTTACGTTTTTTTCAAAAATCGACACCCTCAAACTTTGGCATTTTTTGCCATTTTTGGGCTCTTCTGGGCCCCCTGTTGAGTGTGTGTGAGGTTTCCGCTGTCTTTTTGACCAGAAAAGTGCATTTTCAGCAAGTTGAAAAAATTTAAAAAAACGACATACTAACCCCTTACGTTTTTTTCAAAAATCACAAAATTTAATACTGGCATTTTATGCCATTTTTGGGCTCTTCTGGGCCCCCTGTGGAGTGTGTGTGAGGTTTCTGCTGTCTTTTTGACCAGAAAAGTGCATTTTCAGCAAGTTGAAAAAATTGAAAAAAACGACATACTAACCCCTTACGTTTTTTTCAAAAATCACAAAATTTTATACTGGCATTTTATGCCATTTTTGGGCTCTTCTGGGCCCCCTGTTGAGTGTGTGTGAGGTTTCCGCTGTCTTTTTGACCAGAAAAGTGCATTTTCAGCAAGTTGAAAAAATTGAAAAAAAAACGACATACTAACCCCTTACGTTTTTTTCAAAAATCGACACCCTCAAACTTTGGCATTTTTTGCCATTTTTGGGCTCTTCTGGGCCCCCTGTTGAGTGTGTGTGAGGTTTCCGCTGTCTTTTTGACCAGAAAAGTGCATTTTCAGCAAGTTGAAAAAATTGAAAAAAACAACATACTAACCCCTTACGTTTTTTTCAAAAATCGACACCCTCAAACTTTGGCATTTTATGCCATTTTTGGGCTCTTCTGGGCCCCCTGTTGAGTGTGTGTGAGGTTTCCGCTGTCTTTTTGACCAGAAAAGTGCATTTTCAGCAAGTTGAAAAAATTGAAAAAAACGACATACTAACCCCTTACGTTTTTTTCAAAAATCACAAAATTTTATACTGGCATTTTATGCCATTTTTGGGCTCTTCTGGGCCCCCTGTTGAGTGTGTGTGAGGTTTCCGCTGTCTTTTTGACCAGAAAAGTGCATTTTCAGCAAGTTGAAAAAATTGAAAAAAAAAACGACATACTAACCCCTTACGTTTTTTTCAAAAATCGACACCCTCAAACTTTGGCATTTTTTGCCATTTTTGGGCTCTTCTGGGCCCCCTGTTGAGTGTGTGTGAGGTTTCCGCTGTCTTTTTGACCAGAAAAGTGCATTTTCAGCAAGTTGAAAAAATTGAAAAAAACGACATACTAACCCCTTACGTTTTTTTCAAAAATCACAAAATTTTATACTGGCATTTTATGCCATTTTTGGGCTCTTCTGGGCCCCCTGTTGAGTGTGTGTGAGGTTTCCGCTGTCTTTTTGACCAGAAAAGTGCATTTTCAGTAAGTTGAAAAAATTGAAAAAAACAACATACTAACCCCTTACGTTTTTTTCAAAAATCGACACCCTCAAACTTTGGCATTTTATGCCATTTTTGGGCTCTTCTGGGCCCCCTGTTGAGTGTGTGTGAGGTTTCCGCTGTCTTTTTGACCAGAAAAGTGCATTTTCAGCAAGTTGAAAAAATTGAAAAAAACGACATACTAACCCCTTACGTTTTTTTCAAAAATCACAAAATTTTATACTGGCATTTTATGCCATTTTTGGGCTCTTCTGGGCCCCCTGTTGAGTGTGTGTGAGGTTTCCGCTGTCTTTTTGACCAGAAAAGTGCATTTTCAGCAAGTTGAAAAAATTGAAAAAAACGACATACTAACCCCTTACGTTTTTTTCAAAAATCACAAAATTTTATACTGGCATTTTATGCCATTTTTGGGCTCTTCTGGGCCCCCTGTTGAGTGTGTGTGAGGTTTCCGCTGTCTTTTTGACCAGAAAAGTGCATTTTCAGCAAGTTGAAAAAATTTAAAAAAACGACATACTAACCCCTTACGTTTTTTCAAAAATCACAAAATTTAATACTGGCATTTTATGCCATTTTTGGGCTCTTCTGGGCCCCCTGTTGAGTGTGTGTGAGGTTTCCGCTGTCTTTTTGACCAGAAAAGTGCATTTTCAGCAAGTTGAAAAAATTGAAAAAAACGACATAAAATTTAATACTGGCATTTTATGCCATTTTTGGGCTCTTCTGGGCCCCCTGTGGAGTGTGTGTGAGGTTTCTGCTGTCTTTTTGACCAGAAAAGTGCATTTTCAGCAAGTTGAAAAAATTGAAAAAAACGACATACTAACCCCTTACGTTTTTTTCAAAAATCACAAAATTTTATACTGGCATTTTATGCCATTTTTGGGCTCTTCTGGGCCCCCTGTTGAGTGTGTGTGAGGTTTCCGCTGTCTTTTTGACCAGAAAAGTGCATTTTCAGCAAGTTGAAAAAATTGAAAAAAAAACGACATACTAACCCCTTACGTTTTTTTCAAAAATCGACACCCTCAAACTTTGGCATTTTTTGCCATTTTTGGGCTCTTCTGGGCCCCCTGTTGAGTGTGTGTGAGGTTTCCGCTGTCTTTTTGACCAGAAAAGTGCATTTTCAGCAAGTTGAAAAAATTGAAAAAAACGACATACTAACCCCTTACGTTTTTTCAAAAATCACAAAATTTAATACTGGCATTTTATGCCATTTTTGGGCTCTTCTGGGCCCCCTGTTGAGTGTGTGTGAGGTTTCCGCTGTCTTTTTGACCAGAAAAGTGCATTTTCAGCAAGTTGAAAAAATTGAAAAAAACGACATAAAATTTAATACTGGCATTTTATGCCATTTTTGGGCTCTTCTGGGCCCCCTGTGGAGTGTGTGTGAGGTTTCTGCTGTCTTTTTGACCAGAAAAGTGCATTTTCAGCAAGTTGAAAAAATTGAAAAAAACGACATACTAACCCCTTACGTTTTTTTCAAAAATCACAAAATTTTATACTGGCATTTTATGCCATTTTTGGGCTCTTCTGGGCCCCCTGTTGAGTGTGTGTGAGGTTTCCGCTGTCTTTTTGACCAGAAAAGTGCATTTTCAGCAAGTTGAAAAAATTGAAAAAAAAACGACATACTAACCCCTTACGTTTTTTTCAAAAATCGACACCCTCAAACTTTGGCATTTTTTGCCATTTTTGGGCTCTTCTGGGCCCCCTGTTGAGTGTGTGTGAGGTTTCCGCTGTCTTTTTGACCAGAAAAGTGCATTTTCAGCAAGTTGAAAAAATTGAAAAAAACGACATACTAACCCCTTACGTTTTTTTCAAAAATCACCACCCTCAAACTCGGGCATTTTCTGCCGTTTGAGATGCGTATGGAATGGTCCTCAATGATGAGATCCCCCCCCCCCCCCCTTAATGCATCCCATTAACTCCTTGTAATCCCCATCCAGGTTTTGACCTGTTGGATGTGTCAGACCAACGCGCCCTCTTGTCAGCATCTTCACTGGACCTCATGTTCCTGCTCTCAGCACAGAACTTCTGCAGCAAGCAGCCGACCAAGAACAGTCCAGGTGAGGGCACACGTGTCTGACAACAGCCTATCACATACGTGACGTGACTTTAAAGTTATCTCTCTGATCAGCATTGCAGCCTTTTAGCAAAACAGCAACACATAATTGGATGAGACACGCCTGCTCAAAGGACATCTCGTCAGGTGAGTCCCTATAAGAAATGTGTTGTATACAGAAAATATGTCATTTTTAGATATATTGGTATCGGAATATCTGATATCGGACTAAAGACTAGTTTATTTGTACAGGAATCAGCAAGGATCTCCTGAACCCTGTGCTTAACTTCTGCCACAGCATGGTGGCGCTGCAGGTGAGCGAGGCCGAATACGCCCTGCTGGGTGCCACCGCTCTGCTTTGCTCAGGTAATTATTATAATTAATAATACATATAGTAATGTATAGCAGGAAATAAAGAGTAAGTGCAGTAGTCACATGACCCCTTCAAGCACCGGCGATCATCGATCTTGTTTGATGACACACAGTTGGAGAAGACCAGACACCTAAAAATACAACTCACATTTCATTCCGTAGTTCATGTTGTACTGAGCAGCCAGGACAGAGATATGTGTATAAAAAAAAAAAAAAAAAAGATTTACTTCATCTGTCGTCACAGAGGTTCTTCTGTGTTCCCATCCTGCAGACCGTGCATCCTTGCTAGCGGCCAGCTACGTGGACCAAATGCAAGAACTGGTCCTGGATCTGCTGTCATGTGTATGTGGGATCCGTGCTGCAGCCGGAGCGGTGGGAGGAGGCGGGGGCCCGCAGAGGTTTGGTCGCCTCCTGGGCCGTCTAACGGAGCTTCGGACCCTGTGTCACGACTACCTTCTTCTAAGTCGATCGAATGGTAGAACCTGATAGAGCAGCACCACCGTGTGGCCATTGATGTGCACTACACCGCACGCAATGTCAATAACTGCACACGTTATGTTACTTTTAGGGACTGAAAGCAGTATAAATCATTTTACAAATTTATTACAAATCACCCCAAAAAGGTGTTGCTACCACAACATGGCAGTAATATACAATTTAATAATACATCAGCAAATATACTAGTAAACAGTAGTAATACAAGCCTCCTTACTTCATAATTATTTTTTTCCAGGTGAGAACTCATTAAGACTCATTATTTGACCTCTAAGCATTGCAATACCGCTTACAACCACCAGAGGTCGTAGTTGAATCAGAACCTAGCATTGCACATTCATAATAATACAAAAGAAATAACACTTTCATTCATAAAAATGTGGAAAAAAGCCAATGTTCCATATTCCAAAATGTTTTAATAGAGCATTTATTTCCCCCACGAGGAAATAATTGATTCCAACAAAAGTATTTGGTGAGTTTAAAATATGCAAGTGGCACATAAGCTTATAAAAAGGTGTATGTTTATGATAGCTTTTAATAAATAGCTGGTCAGGGTGGAGCAATGGGTTGGGGTTGGGGGGGGGGGGGTCTTGTTAAAAATAACTAAAATGTATAACTTTGCCTGTTAAAATGTGTTTCTTTTTCATTTCTTATTAAAAGTCTCACAATTTTTTTTAAATATACAATTTAAAATTCTTGCTTTTTACCAATATAAATTTATTTCTATAAGCTCCGTCCTCCATAAATAAATTATTTCTCTTTGTATCAAAAAAGAGAGAATTTCATCATTAATAAACAAACGCATGTGTAGTGTGTGTATATATAGTATATACATATATATATACACACACACTACACACACACACATACAATATAAACAGCATAACGTTGCCTAATTGGCCTGATTGAAAAACGCATTTCAAAAGAAAAATAGCAACATAAAATGAGATTTTTGTCATACACACATAATGTACACAACGTGTACCTTTGTACTGTACAAGTGTATCTGTAAAAGATTAAAATGTGATAAAAAACTATTGTATCAAAGATGGCAGTGATCCGTTCATAGGTCCTCTGCAATTTCATAAATATTTCAATTTCTCTTCTCTTGCGGCTTCTTGGCAGGTCAGCATCACACACACACACACACACACACACACACGTTTGGACTCACTTGCATGTCAGCATACCCAGGGTAACAGGGTGTAGGGTTGGGGCGTGGGGGTAGCCACTTTTTGGAAGGGGTCTACAGGAAGTTGGAGGTGACAAAGCCTTGGCTGTGGCTGACTCTGCTCTGGTGGATCATGGCCCGGTCGAACGCCACCTGTACGGACTTGCGGATGCTGGGTTTGCGGCCCTCCATGATGCGCAGCTTGTCGGCTGTGTCGTCGATGCCCAGAGGTGTTAGCTTGTCACGGGGGAGCCACTGCCTAGAGGGTGGGAGGGTGGGCGGGACAGGAAGGAGAAATGTGAGACCTGAGTATTTGCGTACAATTCCATGAAAATGGAAAAACATAACTAAAAACCCTGACATACTACGTATAGGTATGCTTCCTAGTATAATATGATGTATTAATAATAAAAACCATCAAAGCTGTATAAAGCAATTAAAAACATTAATTTTCTACCACTTATCCCCACTAGGGTCGCTGGAGCCTATCCGAGCTGTCTTCAGGCGAGAGGCAGGGTACACCCTGGACTGGTGGCCAGCCAATCACAGGGCACATATAGACAAACAACCATTCACACTCACATTCATACCTATGGACAATTTGGAGTCGCCAATTAACCTAGCATGTTTTTGGAATGTGGGAGGAAACCGGAGTACCCGGAGAAAACATGCAAACTCCACACAGAGATGGCCGAGGGTGGAATTGAACCCTTGTCTCGTAGCTGTGAGGTCTGCGCTCTAACCACTCGACCGCCGTGCAACCCAATTAAAAACATAATTATTATTATTATTATTATAATAATAGGGCTGCATGGCGGCTGAGTTAGGTTATCGTGCAGGCCTCACAGCTAGAAGCCCCGAGTTCAAATCCACCCTCTCTGTGTGGAGTTTGCATGTTCTCCCCGTGCATGTGTGGGTTTTCTCCGAGTACTACGGTTTCCTCCCACATTCCAAAAACATGCTAGGTTAATTGGCGACTCCAAATTGTCCATAGGTATGAATGTGAGTGTGAATGGTTGTTTGTCTATATGTGCCCTGTGATTGGCTGGCCACCAGTCCAGGGTGTACCCCACCTCTCACCCCCCATTTAAATGAATGAATGAATGATTATTAAGTGACTGACCATGTGCGCTTGTTATCAAAGAAGAGCACCAGGTAGAGCCTCTGGCTGGTCTCCTCCTGCCTCTGGTCCCCCAAGCGGAGGACGTCTTTCGGGGGCACAGGGATGGGCACCCCGTTGAGCAGCAAGCCCTCCTCCGGCATCTCCGGGTCGATGATCTGGAACAAACTCATACACGTCAGCGTGACACCAGGAGGAGTCTGATGCTAGTGGTTGAAAAAAAAAATAAGGAGCTAAACAACAACATACCAGGGCTGGGTAGGAAGGATATCCACGACATTTGGCCCAAACCAGATCCAGGGGTTCCAGCTCTGTCTCATCCTCTGATGTATGGCTGCCGTTACCTAGAAGTAATAATAAAGTACATTCATGTAATGTCAAATCTAAGATGAGAGAGGAGAGGAAAAGTATTTTCTGGACTATAAGTCGCTGCGGAGTACAAGACCAAAAATGCATCATTAGGTAGAAAAAAAACATACATAAGTCGCACTGGAGTATAAGTCGCACAAGGCCAAAAATGCAACATTAGATAGAAAAAAAACATACATAAGTCGCACAAGGCCAAAAATGCATCATTAGGTAGAAAAAAAACATACATAAGTCGCACTGGAGTATAAGTCGCACAAGGCCAAAAATACATCATTAGGTAGAAAAAAACATACATAAGTCGCACAAGGCCAAAAATACATCATTAGGTAGAAAAAAACATACATAAGTCGCACAAGGCCAAAAATGCATAATTAGGTAGAAAAAAAACATACATAAGTCGCACTGGAGTATAAGTCGCACAAGGCCAAAAATACATCATTAGGTAGAAAAAAAACATACATAAGTCGCACAATGCCAAAAATGCATCATTGGGTAGAAAAAAACATACATAAGTCGCACTGGAGTATAAGTCGCTCAAGGCCAAAAATGCATCATTAGGTACAAAAAAAACATACATAAGTCGCACAAGGCCAAAAATGCATCATTAGGTAGAAAAAAAACATACATAAGTCGCACTGGAGTATAAGTCGCACAAGGCCAAAAATACATCATTAGGTAGAAAAAAACATACATAAGTGGCACAATGCCAAAAATGCATCATTGGGTAGAAAAAAACATACATAAGTCGCACTGGAGTATAAGTCGCTCAAGGCCAAAAATGCATCATTAGGTACAAAAAAAACATACATAAGTCGCACAAGGCCAAAAATGCATCATTAGGTAGAAAAAAAACATACATAAGTCGCACTGGAGTATAAGTCGCACAAGGCCAAAAATACATCATTAGGTAGAAAAAAACATACATAAGTCGCACAATGCCAAAAATGCATCATTGGGTAGAAAAAAACATACATAAGTCGCACTGGAGTATAAGTCGCTCAAGGCCAAAAATGCATCATTAGGTACAAAAAAAACATACATAAGTCGCACAAGGCCAAAAATGCATCATTAGGTAGAAAAAAACATACATAAGTCACACTGGAGTATAAGTCGCATTTTTTGCAGGTAATTTATTTTCCAAACTACTTAACCAAAACCGACATTACGTCCTCTTGGAAGGCAAGTTCCAACAATAACAAAACATTATAGAACAGGCTGAATAGCATATCTGAAAGATATGCTAACACAATGGTTATTCAGCTACACAAAAAATAAACAAACAGAAAAGGTGTCCAGTGTTTATGTAACATAAACACTTTTTTCATTTATAAGTCGCAGGAACAGCCAACCTATGAAAAAAAAGTGCGACCTATAATCCGGAAAATACGGTAAAACCTACCTGTGTAGTCAGCGTCTCCATTAACGATGTCCAGGAAGGGAACTTTGGATAGAGCGGGCTTCCCGAGGCTTCGTTTGGGTGGTGAGACACCATGTCTATATAAGACATATCTTAATTAGTCAAATTCTTACACCTAAACGACAACAGGAACACTATTCAACATAACACAAGGAGCTTACATTTCTTTGCGGAGCACCGGACAGGGGACGTCGTCTCGATCGGACCCGCAGTCATCTTTGTGCTTGTCGAAGCCGTTGGTCAGTCCTGAAAAGAAACCAAACAGAAGAGAATAGAGTGGTAATTCAACAATTAAGAGTTGTAGTTTTTGACCCAAAAAAAATGGCCGCCATCATACAAGTTATTTAGCTTTTCTTCAGTAAGTAGAATAAACTAGCATGATTTTTTCGGTGAAACTGTGACGTAATGTTGACACTGTAGCTCAATAGTGAAAAACAACATCTCACCTACATCATTAGTGAACACAAGACAAAATAAACTTATAAAAAATATATATATAATAAAATATAATAATAATAATAAAAAAAAAACACTTCTTACCAGATTTATTATTTGGCATTCTGTCTGGTTCTCCATCTGAGCTCATATCTTGACCAGCGCTCCATTGGTCATTTAGGCAGGGTGGTGCTATGGCTTTTTCAGGGGTTTTGGTGGGCGTGGACAAAGGTGTAGTCGAGGGGGTGTCGGGTGAGCTGAGGGAGGCGCTCGAACTGTCGTCCTGTGCTGCATTCCCATTGGACAAAGGACCGTCGTCTCGCTCTTTCGACAGCTTGGCGCCATTTTTTGCCTTTTTGAACAACACAGACGTCCGTCGTCCAACCCCGCCGGTGATGGGCCGCGTGGGGGTGCAATGATCCGACAGCCCGTTACCCACCGCCGACCCGTCACTGTGCAAACTCGGCGGCGATGACGGCGACGCCTCTTGGGTTTTAGTGCAAACAATATCCTCTGCGGCGTTGCTGTCGTCCTCCAACTTTAGCCGTTTGCAGAGCCAGCTGGTGTGTGGCGGGGGCTGCTTCGTGATGGGACGAAGTGTGGGAGGCTCCAGGGGTGCGTCTCCTAGCCGGGGAGGAGGGGCCGGCCCGGTAGGTTCCAGTGTCGGGGGAGAGGCGGGTTTGATGTCTTCTGAAAGAATGGTGGAAAAAAATGAAATAAAAGTGTAACTGTGTGTGCATTTAAAAACCAACATGGCCACTGAGTATGTGGTGTGATGTGGTGGTAGTCCTAGTCACACTGGAGAATGGGGTCTTCTCTGGCATCCAAAATTGGAAAAACAAAAAACTTGGGGTGCACTGGAACCTCGAACGTCAAACACTTTCAACATCAAACCAGTTTTTTCCAGTAAGAAATAAATTATCTGTGAAGGAGGCACCTTTATTGTGTGCAGGTAACCAGTGGATTCTGGATACACAATACTGGATCATTGCCGGGAAGACTCTGTGATATATAAGTGCTGTCCCACTCGTTTGCTAAAAATACTTTTTTTCCAGTTTGTATGCATCGTAACAATTCATATGAAGAACAAGCTTAAGTGACATGTTTTCTATTTTTAATTTTGTTGTTCTTATTTTCAATCGCATATTCCTTTCTTTTTTTTTTTTTTTTTTTAATTTATGTTGATATTGTTCTGTAGAATTGAACTTTTATGTCCCTGTAATTCTGCATATATTGTTTTGTACAATTGAAGTTTGTAATAAAATATCTAAAAAAATAAATAGAAATAAAAAAAATGAATAAAATTAAAAATACAAAAAAAAGGATTGTAGATGCCAAAATATTATATGAAAAACTGAAACTGATATTAAAAAACAGAAAAGCACTGAAACCCTTTCATACATTGGAGAACGTTCTAAAAACAATTCATATGAAGAACAAGCTCAAGTGACATGTTTTCTATTTTTAATTTTGTTGTTCTTATTTTCAATCGCACATTCCTTTCTTTTGTATTTTTTTAAAATTTATGTTAATATTGTTCTGTAGAATTGCACTTTTATGTTCCTGTAATTCTGCTTATATTGTTATTGTTTTGTGCAAGTGAAGTTTGTAATAAAATATCTAAAAAATAAATAAAAATAATAAAAAATGAATAAAAATTAAAAATAAAAAAATAAAAAGGATTGTAGATGCCAAAATATTATATGAATCACTGAAGCTGATATTCAAAAGCGGAAAAGCACTGAAAACCTTTCATACATTGGAGAACGTTCTAAAAACAATTCATATGAAGAACAAGCTTAAGTGACATGTTTTCTATTTTTAATTTTGTTGTTCTTATTTTCAAGCAATATCCCTCGCACATTCATTTCTTTGGTATTTTTTTTTTTATTTATGTTGATATTGTTCTGTAGAATTGCACTTTTATGTTCCTGTAATTCTGCTTGTATTGTTATTGTTTTGTACAATTGAAGTTTGTAATAAAATATCTTAAAAAATAAATAAATAAAAATTAAAAATTAAAAGAAAGGATTGTCAATGCCAAAATATTATATGAAAAACTGAAGCTGATATTCAAAAACAGAAAAGCACTGAAAACCTTTCATACATTGGAGAACGTTCTAAAAACAATTAATATGAAGAACAAGCTTAAGTGACATGTTTTCTATTTTTAATTTTTAATTTATTTTTTTTATTTATATTGATATTGTTCTGTAGAATTGCACTTTCATGTTCCTGTAATTCTGCTTATATTGTTATTGTTTTGTACAATTGAAGTTTGTAATAAAATATCTTGAAAAAAATAAAAAAAATACAAATAAATAAAAATAAAAAACAGGATTGTAGATGCCATTTTACTAATTTTTGGCCATCATCACACCTTTCCTCTCCCCATTTAGAGTGGCATCACAAAAAACACACCTCTAGAATGGATGCTTTTGATTCTCACTAAGGCATTTCAAATCTATATTTTTATTTGGAGGGGGGGGGGGTCTATTATTCCCCTAACAGGCTCTAATTCCGAATGACATCCAACTAACAGGTGCTAGACTGTAGAGGTTCCACTGCATTCTACTGGTAT
Organism: Doryrhamphus excisus; assembly: GCF_030265055.1. Lineage (NCBI taxonomy): Eukaryota > Metazoa > Chordata > Actinopteri > Syngnathiformes > Syngnathidae > Doryrhamphus > Doryrhamphus excisus. The sequence continues at coordinate 12,969,159 of NC_080475.1, read as the reverse complement.
GTGCACACACAATTCGGACACGAGTGAAGAATATACAATGCTCTCACAACTGTACATGGTACCAGGACAAGATTTAAATGACGCTACAAAAAGTATCCGTCCAACCACCGGCCCTCTTCTAAGACGAGCACGAGACTGTCCCGAGGGGACAATCCTGGGAGTCGGAAGTGGGATGATATGACATGGCCAAATGGAGTGGTGAGTCCATGGGATTTATGTGTAAAAAAGGTGAGCAGAGTGCACTTTGGGAGAGAGGAGTTGTGAGGTAGCCATGGCTAACCAGACTCTGTGGACCCCTACTTACTAGACTGGAGACAGTGGGGTGGTTTGGGTTGGTGCGTGGGGGGGACCCTGGCTCAATTACCTAAGGACAATGTTCCGTTAGCTCATGTTCACAACTGGTCTCATTGAAAAGAACTGGGTTGAAAAGGAGACGTAACATGTATACAGAATCTTGACAAAAAAACACCTCACATTTCAGAAAAAATTGTATTATATCTCAACGTACAGTATAGTACTATAGAAAGTAAACGTTGACATACTTCAGTGTACAGCTTGTATAGCAGTGTAGATTTACTATCCACTGAAAAGGAGTAATCAAGTGAGTAGACCAGAAATTGCTATTTTTATTTTTGATTTTTATATTTTTTTTAATATATATTTTTTATATACTATTTTTAAAAATATTTTATATATTTATATATATATTTTTATATTTTTTTTATATCGCTGCAAGTACTCTCAAGTTTTACTTTCTTAAAAGGGGACCCATTATGCTCATTTTTTTGGCCCTTTGTATTGAGTTGAGCTAACCAGCACACAAAGCTTTCTAGCTCTTTCAGAATCTGCACCTATTCAGGTGTATTTCTTTGGCTTTCGTGCTTCCGGCTAGTTCCACTGTGGTTGGTCACACTTCTGAGTGCTTAGAAAGACCTCCGGTTTGCTCTTGTGACTCTTCCACAAGTAACATTGGAAAGGCGTCGGGGTTCAGCAAATTTGTTGGCTAGTCCATACTAGCTCATGTTCACAAAACAGTTTTTTTGCTGGTAGGGAATCAGGAACTCCATCTAATGGTGGCGTCTTTAGGAATTGTAAACAAGAGAGTAGGGAAGGGGAAGCAGCGCTTACGGGAGAGCGGAGAGTGCCTACAGCCACACCCATAAGAAAGCCCGCTCCTCTGTGACATCACAAAAGGAACAGCTTTGCAACGCCCCCCGGAACAGAGCATTTTGAGCCATCCCAAACTTCTGTCAGGGGCTCACTTCCAAATGCGCAAACATTATTATCTGAAATTTTGGCATCTTTTAACATGAGAATACATCATAGGTCCCCTTTAATGACAAGATTTACTGTCGTAAAAATGATAACTGAAATGTGAGGGGTTTACTCAGGTCTGGGAAATACAGTAGGTATGTTTTTTCCGGAAACAACAACAACAACTTATGACATCACTCACCTTTGTCTAAGGACGCAAGGCCGTTTTCTGTCTTGACCACATCTGCCTTGTCATCCTCCTCCTCCTCCTCCTCCTCCTCCTCTTCAGTGCTGTCTTCTTTGACACGCCCGTTGTGAAGACCATAGCGATGCTGCTGTCCTTGCCGGTACCGAATGCTGTTGATTTCGCGGCGGAGCAGTCGCATGCGACGGGTGCGAGCGCCACTGCAACGCATCGAGCTGACAAAGTCCAGCTTGTCCAGAAGCTCCTTCAGCTGCTCCTCCACACTCATATGGAGCCGATTATCAGGGTCCAGCACGCTGTCCACTGGATAGGGAAGCACAATTTGCATGAGCAACATTTTCCATTCAAGACTCAAATTAGAATTAAAGCCAGTCAAATTTGAAAGGTTGAGGGGGGGGGGGGGGGGACCCTTCACATGAGACATCATCAGCCTTCAATGGGACAACTGTCTACAAATCATTCATTCATTCATTTTCTACCGCTTTTCCTCACGAGGGTCGCGGGGGTGCTGGAGCCTATCCCAGCTGTCGTACACCCTGGACTGGTGGCCAGCCAATCACAGGGCACATATAGACATATAGAATATTTATCCTTTAAAAAAATCAGTAAAGAATTCAGATATAGTTGCAAATGGTGATTAATCATGATTAATTAATTAATTTGAAAACTGTGATTAATCTGATTTTAAATTGTTTAACAGCACTACCATAATGGTGTGCATTATTCATTCATTCATTTTCTACCGCTTATCCTCACAAGGGTCGCTGGGGTGCTGGAGCCTATCCCAGCTGACTTCGGGCGAGAGGCGGGGTACACCCTGGAATGGTGGCCAGCCAATCACAGGGCACATATAGACATATAGATTATTTATCCTTTTAAAAAAAATTCAGTAAAGAATTCAGATATAGTTGCAAATGGTGATTAATCATGATTAATTAATTAATTTGAAATCTGATTTAAAATTGTTTAACAGCACTACCATAATGGTGTGCATTATTCATTCATTCATTTTCTACCGCTTATCCTCACAAGGGTCGCTGGGGTGCTGGAGCCTATCCCAGCTGTACACCCTGGACTGGTGGACAAGCCAATCACAGGGCACATATAGACAAACAACCATTCACACTCACATTCATACTTATGGACAATTTGGAGTCGCCAATTAACCTAGCATGTTTTTGGAATGTGGGAGGAAACCGGAGTACCCGGAGAAAACCCACACAGAGATGGCTGAGGGTGGAATTGAACCCTGGTCTCCTAGCTGTGAGGTCTGCACTCTAACCACTCGCCCGCCGTGCAGCCCCCTGTCTACAATTATTGTGGAAAAAAAGGATGTAAGACTGCCATCACGATTTGTTCGGGCAACCATGTCAGAACTCAGATTGCTGATTACAAATGGGGGGGAAAAAAATCATAAAACAAGCATTAAATTCAAGCACAACATGTTTCCTGACAAAACAGATAAGTCAGGAATGCTTGATTGATGCTGACAACAGAAAACTGAAATAAAAGCGTACACTACATACAACATGATATATAAAATGCAATACATAATATGTTATATAAGTATACTGTTAGTCCTGCTTCTTACCATCCTCCCATGTACAGCTGTAAAACTCCCGCTTCTGCGGCGACTCAGGCAGATGCATGCCCGAGTTGGCCTCCAGGCCCGTGCTGGTGGCCTGTCGCTGTGCATGGCGCAAAACGGCTCCCCCAAGGTCCCGGAGACGTAGTGCGGCCCGGTGGAAGACCGTGTCCTTGGTGTTGTACAGGAGGCAGTTGGACACCATCAGGGTGAAGTCGGCATCCAGGTCAGCCACGCAGCGGTAGGCGTGACTTTCGAGCTTTGAGCGCATGGTGGAGAAGTCCATGGGCTGGCTTATGAACTCAAGGTAGTCTGGGACCTGAGGAGAAGACATCAAGGATGAAAATAAGCACCCCGTAGTCCCGTCTGAAACTGAATTCTACATTTTGGGACAATATAAGCGCCCAACTTTGTGTTGACGGTGGAACTTTTAGAAAGACTGACCTCCGTGGTGTCGACTGGCTCTGCAAAGATCTGGGCCGTGTCCTTCTCCTGCAGTTGGTCCAGGGTTGAGCGAAGTAACAACAGCATTGGGGTCAGCTGCATCTCCAGAGCCGCCTGATGGACTTTGATCTGCCATTGTACAAAAACAGGTAAGTGAGAGGTAGACATTACCCAATCAATCTGAGGCAAAAAGTCTCTTAGAACGCCGTCGGATAAGCATAAGGCCTCTCACTGTGTGCCACTGCTACAGTAACAACAGTAAAATATGGTGGTGGTAGTGTGACTGTCTTGCTGCTTCAGGACCGGGAAGACTTTCTGTGATAAATGGAACCATAAACTCTGCTGTCTACTCATAAAAAAATCCTGAAGGAGAATATCTGGCCGTCTGCGACCTCAAGCTGAAACCAACTTGGGTTCTGCAGCAGGTCAATGGTCCAAAACCCACCAGCAGGTCCACACACTTAAATAACAGTTCCCAGTTGACCTTCACAAAAGAAAGAAAGAAAGAAAGAAAGAAAGAAAAAGGAAAAAGAAAGAAAGAGGAAAAAGAAAAAGAAAGAAAGAAAAAAGAAAGAAAGAAAAAAGAGAGAAAGAAATACAGAAAGAAAAAAAGAAAAAAGAAAGAAAGAGAAAGAAAGAAAAAGAAAGAAAAAGAAAGAAAAGAAAAAGAAAGAACAAAGAAAAAAGAGAAAAAAAGAAAAAAAGAGAAAGGAAAAAAGAAAAAGAGAAAGCAAGAAAGAAAGAAAGAAAAAGAAAAAAGAAAGAAAGAAAAAAGAGAGAAAGAAATACAGAAAGAAAAAAAGAAAAAAGAAAGAAAGAGAAAGAAAGAAAAATAAAGAAAAAGAAAGAAAAGAAAAAGAAAGAAAAAAGAAAAAAGAGAAAAAAAGAAAAAAAGAGAAAGAAAAAAAGAAAAAGAAAGAGAAAGCAAGCAAGAAAGAAAGAAAAAGACAAAAGAAAGAAAGAAAAAGAAAAAAGAGAGAAAGAGAGAAAGAAAAATAACAGCTCCCATTTGACCTTCACAAAAGAAAGAAAGAAAGAAAGAAAGAAAAAAGAGAAAGAAAAAAGAGAGAAAGAGAGAAAGAGAGAAAGAAGAAAAAAGAAAAAGAAAGAAAAAAAGAGAAAAAAGAAAGAAAGAAAAATAACAGTTCCCAGTTGACCTTCAAAGAAAGAAAGAATGAAAGAAAGAAAAAAAGAAAGAAAAATAACAGCTCCCAGTTGAAAGAAAGAAAGAAAAAAAGAAAGAAAAAAGAAAGAAAAATAACAGTTCCCAGTTGACCTTCACAAAAGAAAGAAAAAAAGAAAGAAAAAAAGAAAGAAAGAAAAAAAGAAAGAAAGAAAGAAAGAAAAAAAGAAAGAAAGAAAGAAAGAAAAAAAGAAAAAAAGAAAGAAAGAATGAATGAAAGAAAGAAAAAAAGAAAGAAAAATAACAGTTCCCAGTTGACCTTCACAAAAGAAAGAAAGAAAAAAAGAAAGAAAGAAAAAAAGAAAGAAAGAAAGAAAGAAAAAAAGAAAGAAAAAAAGAAAAAAGAAAGAAAGAAAAAAAATAACAGTTCCCAGTTGACCTTCACAAAAGATGGATGGATGGATAGATAGATAGATAGAGAGCCAACGAAATGTCATTGCCTGGCTCCAGTATAATAAATAATAATAATAATAATAATGTGGTGAATAAATAGATGACATCAATATGAACAATGCACAGCGTAAACAGTGAATTGCACAAATCATTTTTATAATTTTGAATAAATAATAATAATAATAATTAAAAATTTAAAAAGTTTAGCGTGTGCGTGTGGGCAGGTAGAGGAGCTTATTTGGCATCCTCTGACCTCTGAGATGTATTTAAAATGGATGAAAAATATAATATGGGCGATATACAGTAGCTTTGCTCCATGTTACCTGTTCTCGTTTGAGTTTCTCCCTCTTACGGATGAGTTCCACCAGCAGTCTGGCCTTCTCTAAGTCGTGCCGAAGCTTCTGCCAATATCTCAGCGCTTCTCTGGCAGCAGACACTTTTTCATCCACCTCCGGCTGCCAAAATAAAATTTGCTCGATAAAACGAATCCAATTACTGGAAATTATTACGATAAAGAACATGCAACATGGGTGGAAAAATAGCTTAAAAATGTAACTGTGAATTCTGGGGCTGACCTGTTCAGTGTTCCGTTGGGACTGGATGTTTGAGTGCAAACGGCGCACAAGTGGCACACCGTTGCGGGACTGACGCTTCAGTAGCCAGTAACTATGCAGCCTCTGTATGAACTGGTTCTTCTTTTGGAAAATGATACCTTTGCTGATGGCGTTCAACCTGTGTAGAGTCCAGCGATACAAGCTGAGGGATTGGCAAAACGCCACCGTGCACTTAACAGCTTAACAGGTCAAGAAAGACTTCCGCTTTGTGCCGCTAACTTTGTAGGAGTTAATAAACGGTATAGGAGTTGATAATAAATGGCGATTTATCGTTTAAAAGATGTCCGCTTTCAACATAGCGCCATATGTGTAGCTTTAGCATTTTTTTTTTCACAAATGGCGATTTATCTTTTTAAAAATGTTTGCTTTCAACATAGCGCCATATGTGTAGCATTAGCATTTTTTTCCCGAACGGAGATAAATGGTATAGGAGGTGATAATAAATGGCGATTTATCTTTTTAAAAATGTCCGCTTTCAACATAGCGCCACATTAGCATTTTTTTCATAAATGGCAATTTATCGTTTTAAAAAATGTCCGCTTTCAACATAGCGCCATATGTGTAGCTTTAGCATTTTTTTCCCATAAACTTTGTAGGAGTTAATAATAAACGGCAATTCATCTTTTTAAAAATGTCCGCTTTCAACATAGCGCCATATATGTAGCTTTAGCATTTTTTTTCATAAACTTTGTAGGAGTTAACGGTAAAGGAGTTGATAATAAATGGTGATTTATCTTTTTAAAAATGTCCGCTTTCAACATAGTGCCATATGTGTAGCTTTAGCATTTTTTCATATCTTTTTGAAAATGTCCGCTTTCAGCATAGCACTATATGTGTAGCTTTAGCATTTTTTTTTCCATAAACTTTGTCGGAGTTAATAAATGGTATAGGAGTCGATAAAAAACGGAAATTTATCTTTTTAAAAATGTCCGCTTTCAACATAGCGCCATATATAGCTTTAGCATTTTTTTCATAAACGGCAATTTATCTTTTTAAAAATGTCCGCTTTCAACATAGCACTATATGTGTAGCATTAGCATTTTTTTCTTTGCATTTTTTAGCGCAAATCTCATTATCTGAAACTTTGGCATGGTTTAACACTAGAATACAACATTCTAACTACATTTACAGGTCAGAAAAGTGGAAAAAACATAATAGTAAACTGCTGGTAAATTAAAAACTTATGCCACACTCAAACACCATCAGGTATGTTTCCCATCCAATATCCATGTTAAAATGTGAATAAAAAGTACCTGCTTGTGGGTATTTCAGGCACTATGACTTGTGGAGAAGACGTGTTTAGTGTTGTGGACGCCGTGTCCTTCTTCCCTTTCTTTTTGTCTGCCTTGCCGTCAGCCTCGGATTTTCTGCCTTTCTTCGGCGTAGCAGGACCGTCCGTGTAGGCGCTCCGTCCTCGGCTGGCCCTCCCCCGGCTCCCCACCACACGTCCTTCGTTCTCCTCATCGGAGGTGGCGTCCTGGCTGGCGGGCGAATGAGTCTCGCAGAACGCCGTTTTCTTCACGGAGAATGTAGTCCCGTTTACACTCGTCTCTCGCACCGGGTCGATCTTCATGAACAGGCCGGCGCGCTGTGCACATGTGACGTGAAAGGCCGTGTAGCAGTTGGCCTTGTGGCACTGGATGGACGCCCCGCGGCCCTTCTGCTTACACAGGTAGCAAGTTAGCTTCCAGCGTGCTGGAGGAATGTTATTGACTCCTTCCACCGGCTCCAGAAAGACCGTATTAGCAAAACAGACTTCAGGGATCCATATAGCGCAGACGACATGTGCCCAGCGTCCGTCGCTGGTTTGCTTAAAGGCGCCGCCTCTATTGGGGCAAAGGACGCAGTCAGTGGGTTTCTGTGGGGACTGAAGGCAGCAGCGGCACAGCCACTGGCCCTCCGGGATGTAAGGAACGCCGTAGCATTCCTGGTGCACGGCTAGGTTGCACGCGTCACAGAAGAGGATGACGTTGCTATTGAGGCACTCGTCGTCCAGGCACACGCAGCAGAAGGCGTCATCGTCGATGTTCTGAGACGGCACCCGGGTCCGTGCCTCCCGGTATGACTCGTCCTCCAGGCGGTCCACCAGCAGCTCAAAGACATCTGGGGAGAGCGGAGAGCAGCCGTCCGCTCGCCGTCCATTGTTGACCATCTCCAGCCAAGCGGTGTCTTCTTCGTCCATGTCGTACTCCGCTACAGCTTCCTGCTCTTCTGTTGAGCGTTCGATGTAGCGGTAGTACGCCGTGGGCAGAGGAGGCGTCTCGGCAGGGATGAAAGTCTCCACGACACGAAAAGAAGGCTCAGGGAGGGGTGTAAGGTGATTGTGTGTTGCATTCAGTTTTTCCGGCATTTGAGCGCGGGCGCAGTGGTTCTTTGACGTTTGCGGTGACTTGAAAGGCGTTTTAGATTTGGAGTCTTTCCAACGGCCACGTGACGACACGGCGGGTTTGCTGACAGTCTGCGGCGTGCTGACGGGAGGCGACGGCTGCTCACTGTTCTCCTTGTTGCTGTTGCACTCGCTGATGTCCTGTGCCGTCATCTCGTCCTCTGTTATGACAACCAAGGGTTCTAAAACGGAGATCCGGTGAAGCCGACCTTCAAGCTCCACCTCCACGACCTTCTGGGCCTGTGCGTAGCTCAGTGTCTCTCTGCTTGGAGCCGCTTTGAGGCTGTAAGGGGATGGGGATCGCTGGCGGGTGCCGCCCCCGCCGCCACGACCGCTGGCCGGTGTCGTCTTGGACTTTTCGGCATCCGCTCCACTTCCTGGGGCCACATGGCCTTTTCGGCGTGGCTTCCTCATAGGCCAGCGATCACACCGTGCCTCCTGGTCATTAACCACCACAACATTATTATAGAGCATACAGAGCATGGGTATTTAAAGTACAAATCAGGCGATATAAATTCATCCATCCATCCTTTTTCTGTACCGCTTATCCTCACAAGGCATGCTGGAGCCTATCCCAGCTGTCTTTTGAGCGAGAGGCGGGGTACACCCTGGACTGGTCGCCAGCCAATCACAGGGCACGTACAGACAATTTGTATTGTACATTTGTATTGCCCAATATAGTAGATATAATCCGAGAAAACAAGACAATAAAATTTGCAATATTGCCTCTCTAATGACTCTAATGGGGACAAGCGATATAAAATGGCTGGATGTAACTATCTGGACATTCCAATACATATACTGAGGATATATGTTTTCACAAACACGTACTCTTTATACGAGAATTACTTTCGTTAAGTGTCACTAAACTATTTAACACTAATCGCAGGGTAGTCACAACATCAAATGCTCTGAGCCAATCAGCTTGACGGATAATGTGACTGATCACCCAAGAGCCAATCACAATGAAGAACGCCGCAGCCCGTGTCCTTATTTCTAGAGTACACAGTCAGCCATATTTACAGTTTTAAAACACAAACAAATAATCGGTTTATGTTCTACTTTCAGCTTTGTCATTCCGAAGCATTACATTGGGTGTATTTTTGAGTTAGGAACGCGCTATGACAGAGCTTCGGTATAACATTTTTATTAGCGAGCCAGGCTAACTTTGTTTCTAACCTTAGCTGCCTTGTTTCTACATTAACAGGGACAAGAAAGAACAGAAATGGTAGACATTTAAAGTTTTAAAGTATTGATAACATAGCAATAAACAATCCTTACCTGTTATGGTAACCGGGTGGCACAAGTAGATCCACAGCCGGTCTTCTCTTCAGTAATGGTCGCCAACCTAGCCTGTGGTCTGTAGTCCAATAGCCACAAGCTAACTTACTGTAAGCCAGCTACAGTTTGTTGCAACAGCCGGTGTGTGTCCTTTTATTAACGCGGCCGTCCCTCCATAAAACTGCGACGAGGGGCTGTGCGCTTGAATCCATAGATTCGACGAGCGGCCTCGTTACATTTCCACAATAATACTGTAAAGGACTATGTAATGTCGACCTAATTTTGTAGGAAGCTAGCTAGCTTACTTGCGAATGTAGGCTACTCGGCTACATTAATGCTGGCTTGCAACTTCCGTGCACATCAAATAAAAGTACTACACAAAAAATGCAATTTGCCATATTTAAGTACTCCATCTTTCACATACACCACAACTTAATACATCGTGTTGATTAAATAAATTGATTTTACAGTTTTTTTCATTAAATACATGCATAACACTCGCCCTCGACGGCTTCCGTCTACTTTAATTTGAACACGGAATTGTCTTATTTCCGCTTCTGGCACTTAACCCCGCCCCCTTGACGTCACCCAGCCATGATTTTGGCGGCCTGGCTAATAAACAGAGCCAAACGTGACAACAGCAGCAATTAAACAAGACACGTAGACATGTACGCTTCAGTAACAATTGTATATTCTAAAGTTGATACAAAGCATTCAAATGACAACTTAAATCCCCAAAGAATTAACTGGATGCAAATTATTCTACATGTGAATGCAGGGGTTTTGTGTTAAAATTAAATATCTTTGCTTGCAAAAAAACTTATATTCAATTATTAAACAGATTCTTAGTAAACAGTATTTGACAGCTGCAATTAAAAAAAACATTTACATTTTTTTCTCCCCCAACAAAACTTCTAAAATTAAAGCCACAATGAATGAATATATTCAAATATTAAATCATTGTATTTGCTTATTCAGATTTTTTACATTGTTAATGAATTGCTAGTTTATGTGATAATTTAATACCCCCCACCCCCACCATTTCTATTACTCATTTATTGATATAATATTAAATGGCACATAAAAATAGCAACATTTTTGGAAGGCATACACATGTTTGGCTTAAAATTAAATCATTAGATTATACATAAATTGTATATAAATTTACCAAAACAAATTTTACATAGTCTTAAAATATGATGTACTTGGGGCAATATTAACGCTAATACTATACTACAATATTTGGAAATGAGCACACACTTTTTGTTTCATTTGCACAGAAATGTAAGAAACTTTTACATCTCAACTTTAGTGAAAAGTGGCAAGACACAATGTAAACATAATTATGGTACAAGTAAAATAAAAAATAAAAACAAGGGGCTGTGTAGTAGTCGGAACACGAGCATATACTGTATATACTGTATGTATTTACATGACATTCAATCGTAAGTCAAGGAGACATAGTCAGCGTATTTTTCCTCTTGGAGTCTCGCCGGGGGAATGGCACAAAGCTCTTCACCTCTCGGAAACACAACCCTGTAAGGCCAGAGGACAGCATTGTGCATTTTTACGAGAAAAAAAAACATTGTATAGCATTTTAACATCAATTATTAACTAACAGTTCTTCCATAGCATGTTTATAAAGTTGTGGATCCAAACAAAATGTCCACTTCAGGGCAGCAGTGAATTATTTAGAAAGTAAATAATAGCTAAGAAGCTGCACGGTGGATGAGTGGTTAGCGTGCAGGCCTCACAGCTGGGAGACCCGTGTTCAATTCCCTCAGAGCCTGGGTTCTGTTCACGGTTTTTTCTCTAATATGAGTTTGAGTGCTTTCTCATGTGGGGTTTCAGTTGTTTCTCTGTTTTCATTTCTGAATGATGCATGTGAACTTTTTATTCATAATTCATAATTCAAATTCATAAATTGAATTGAATTGACTTTGTCCAGGATTGCTATGTGAGCTACAATGTAAACATTACAGTTTTTCGTTGTTTAATCATGGTTAATTGGTTCCAGACCCGGTTGTGTGAAGTGAATAATTTTTTTTTACCATTATTAGAGCCCTGTAGACATGAAATAACACCCCTATAGTCACATTTCCACACCTATTTTTCTGTGCATTTACAACTATAATGCACAGACTATGGGATCACCGCAGGAAAATGAGATGGCCGCCCCTCTAAACATAGCATGCTAGCCTTCAGTTTGTTTACTGTAATTCCAGCCAAGAAGACTTTTTCCACAGAACTGGACTGCTGTGATTTCCTCATTTACTTACGCTTCCACTCCTCCAGAGATAGCGAGGCATTATCGTGGCTGTCGTCATAAGGTTCGGGTTCAGGAAGGTCATCGGGGTCCCTGAGGCTGTCAAAGTATGGGTGCTCCAGCGCCAGTTCAGCTGTGGGCCTCTCATCTCCGTCCAGAACCAGCATCTTCTCCAGCAGTTCGATGCCTGGAAATTGTGGAAGTCAGTAAATGTGCATGTAACACAAAAACAATTCAAATTAGGAATTGAACTCACCCTTTGCACTGGCTCGGGGGAACAGTGTTGAGAAGTCTTTTCTGGGATAGTGAGGAAGGGCCTTCACATAATTTTTAGCCTGTTTTTAAGGCGGAAAAATAGATCATCAGAGAGCAAGGATGGTTTCGTACGCCATGATGGCCCCAAGACAAATAACTGCTATCATTTTATTTGACATTTTAATTAGTGCATCAGCGTGACTATGCTAAAGTATCCACTAAACATTACAGAGGCATGATCAAGGTGCACATCATACATAGAGCTGCTTTGAGGTGATGTCATGACATCATCGCTTTTCCCTTCATGATCTCACCTTGCAGACACAGTTCAACATTCGAGAATTGCTAAATGTTCCGGGCTACAAAAATTAATGGCTTTCCATATTTATATAGTAATGGTAATGGTTTTATTTCATTAAAAGATGCATCAGATTACAATTGAATGCATCCCATAATCAGTTCACAGTTCCACATGTCCAAAAGGAGTAGGAAGAAGCAAAGCTTATTAAATCCTACCCCTCCATCTGGTACTTTTACAATCAGTAACTGTTACATTTGTTCACTTCCTGCTTTCCTAATGTAGTTTAAGGTTTTTTTTATTTTTATTCATTTATTTTTTAATTTTTTTAATTTTTAGTTTTTTGTGAACATTTGAACATGCATCAGATTACAATTGAATACATCACATAATCAGTTCACAGTTCCACATGTCCAAAAGGAGTAGGAAGAAGCAAAGCTTATTAAATCCTACCCCTCCATCTGGTACTTTTACAATCAGTAACTGTTACATTTGTTCACTTCCTGCTTTCCTAATGTAGTTTAAGGTTGATTTTTTATTTTTATTCATTTATTTTTTAATTTTTTAAATTTTTTGTGTGTACCGAAGTACGAGGTGATATGGCCATACAATGACCATTGACCATACAATATGTGTAAATAAATCGTTAAAACAACATTTTGAGGTGTCACAAAAGCAAAAAAAAATGTCAATGTGAAAGTTATGATTGAAATGCACAAAAAAGATGTTTTGCTCCCTTTTTTTGTTGGGAACAGATACTTGCCTGAAACTTACATATGCTGCTGATTACTACTTAAGAACGGGAAAAGGTAGAAAAACATACACTACCGCTCAAAAGTTTGGGATCCCTTGCAAATTTCTTTGTTTTCCAAAGAAAAACACATTTTAATTTTTATCCATTTCACAAACAATTAAAATTAATCAATTGATTTTCAAAGAAGGATCTACATTTTTGCATTGAGGCCTACTATCAACAACTGTCATCTTCATCAATCTCCTGGTATGGCTTTTATTATTATTATTATTATTATTAAATTATTAGAAAACCCATCTAACCAATCTAAATCTCTTTCCCAATATAATAATTTTTTTTTATTATTTTATGAATTTTTATTATTTTTATTTTATTTATTTTTTTATTTTTTGTCACGTACCAAAGTAGGAGGTGATATGACCATCCAATGACATAATGTGTACCATAGTAAGTGTCAATATAGTGATATATATAGCACATCATGACTGGTTCAAGACTCTTCATCCTTGTATTTAGCAAACATCAACTGCTTGTATTGTTTCTTGAATTGGCTCATCGTTGTGCATTGTTTGACTTCCTTACTCAATCCATTCCATAGTTTGATTCCACATACTGAAATGCTATGACTTTATGACATAGTATATACATTTAAATTTGTTCAGTGTTAAATAATAAGAATAACAGTATTGATATGAAGGCATCGGTTGTGATTCAAATGATTCACAATAGAAAAATAGACTTTTGTAACAAGTTGTACCTCCTGGCTGTCCAGCTTCTGTATGAACTCTGGTCCCGGCACTCCAGTCACTTTCATAATCTGTGTCAGCTGGTCCATGTCTGTAAGGTTTTGGAATCAAGGCCTTTATTGGCAAGACTTTTGGAAGGTGTCCTAATAGGTAATCTATTCATTTTCTATGCTGCTTAGCCTCATTAGGGTCGCGGGTATGCCGGAGCCTATCCCAGCTGTCTTTGGGCAAGAGGCGGGGTACTCAGGGCAGGGCTCATATAGACAAACAACAATTCACGATCACATTCATACCTATGGACAATTTGGAGTCGCCAATTAACCTAGCATGTTTTTGGAATGTGGGAGGAAACCGGAGTACCCGGAGAAAACCACACAGAGATGCCCAAGTGGAGATTTGACCAGGTGTTCCTGGTCTCAGTCGCTAGCCCAAGTCAGTTGGGATAGACTCCAGCTCCCTGTGACCCTGATTTTGATGTCACTGGACGTAGTATGTTTTGCTTGTCTTTGTTTTATATACGGGCTGCACGGTGGTCGAGTGGTTAGCACGTAGGTCTCACAGCTAGGATACCGGAGTTCAATTCCAACCTCGGCCATCTCTGTGTGGAGTTTGCATGTTCTCCCCGTGCATGCGTGGGTTTCCTCCCACATTCCAAAAACATGCTAGGTTAATTGGCTATATGTTGTCTATATGTGCCCTGTGATTGGCTGGCCACCAGTCCAGGGTGTACCCCGCCTCCTGTCCGAAGACAGCTGGGATAGGCTACAGCACCCCCGCGACCCATGAGGATAAGCGGTAAGGTGAGGAAAATGAGTTGCAGGAAACAACGGCAGTTTCTAAGTATCTACTGAAAAAAAAACAACAATCCAAAATACTGTATACAATAGTGCTGATTTGAAGGACTGACCACAGAAACCCTAGAAATGTACACAAATGAATAGTAAGATCGTTAACTCCATGGCTGAGATGCAGATGAAAGGATACAGTCTTTGCCTTTGAAAAGGGTTTTTCCGTTGATCATTTCAGCCATGATACATCCCACAGACCAGATGTCCACTAGAATAAACGGCACAGAAAAACAAGTGTCAGTGACAGCATTTCATCATTGGCCCGGCGCTCTAAAAATGTGCTCGAAAAACAAGCAGAATTCCATTTTTCCATTAACAGCGTGACAGGAAACTTATTGTTTCTTCTCACAAGCTTGGAATTTGCTATAGAAGCAGCATATATCCTTTTTATTGCAAAGGACAGCAGATACATCTGTCCCACTAAAACCACTTAAAACAGAGACTAGACCTGATAGACACTGAGACAACATTCATTCATTTTCGATTGCTTTTCCTCACGAGGGTCGCAGTGGGGTGCTGGAGCCTATCCCAGCTGTCTTTGGTCGATAGGCGGACTGGTGGCCAGCCAATCACAGGGCACATATAGACAAACAACCATTCACACTCACATTCATACCTATGGACAATTTGGAGTCACCAATTAACCTAGCATGTTTTTGGAATGTGGGAGGAAACCCACGCATGCACGGGAAGAACATGCAAACTCCACACAGAGATGGCCGAGGGTGAAATTGAACTCAGGTCTCCAAGCTGTGAGACCTGCACACGAACCACTTGACCACCGTGCAGCCCACTGAGACAACAAAAATGATTCATTCATTCATTTTCTACTGCTTATCCTCACAAAGGTCACGTGGGTGCTGGAGCCTATCCCAGCTGTCTTCAGCGACTGGTGGCCAGCCAATCACAGGGCACATATAGACAAACAACCATTCACACTCACATTATTATCTATGGACAATTTGGAGTTGCCAATTAACCCAGTATGTTTTTGTAATGTGGAAGGAAACCCACGCATGCATGGCGAGAACATGCAAACTCCACACAGAGATAGCCGAGGGTGGAATTGAACTCAGGTCTCCGAGCTGTGAGACCTGCACGCGAACCACTCGTCCACCGTGCAGCCCATTGAGACAACAAAAATGATATATTTTTATAAATAACATGAATAGCTATGATTGTCTTGCCAGTCTGAGTGTAGTGCATCCAGTTCAGAATGACCTCAGGTGCCCGGTACCAACGGGTCACCACATAGCCGGTCATCTCAGCATCAGTACTCCGAGCAAGCCCGAAGTCCAGGATCTGCATGTTAAGGGGGTCAACACTCAATTAAATAGAAAAATACAAATAAAGAAACAAAGAAAGTAATATTTGTTAAATATGCTAGTCAGAGATCCTCAGTGTGGAATGAGTACTCTGCTGTTTTTAGGACCGAGTACCTAGTCCAGTATATGTTTGTCTCTGCAAAACCTTGACAAAGTACAAACCTTCAGTTCACAGTCTTGGTTTACCGCCAAGTTCCCGGGTTTGAGATCCTGCAATAGAAGAGATGAGTGAAGAACGTTATGGTTGCTTTATTACTTCCTACTTCAGTGTGAGGAGTTTAGACAAGGGAGCCAAGTATAGGCTGAGTACTTTCATTTCCATGGTTACTCATAACATGCTGACGCTGTCATGTATGTTGAGTGTGACTAAAGTGAAAGTAAAGTAAATCCTCCAAACTCAAACAAAATCATTATTCTCAACATCACACATTATAAAAAGGGTCATTATGTAAGTGTTTTGTCAAGTGTGATGATAAATATAGAACCAGAAATGCAAGTTCATACAACGCCACTAGGTGACGGTACACAAACATTTACTACTGTTTCTGTTTCAAGCGTCTTCGCCAAGACTCCAAACCTCCAGCTCATCCAATCATCCAGTCGCAACTCAGCCAGGATGCATTCAGGGTTTCACCGAAAGTATTGGGAAATTTGATATGTTCCGACACATGACTTCACAGGTGTTAGCAACAGGGCTGAAGGGTGTGGCCTGACAACTCCAGACACGCTGTCACAATGAGCTCATCCTACCTGTTGGTGCACAGTGTTGATCCGACTCGATCGCAACGAATTAAGCCGACTTTCTCAGGACGCACTCAAACACAAGAATAACAAGTATAACGCAAAGGAGACTTCGGCTTGAACTTACCCTGTGAATGATTCCAGCCTTGTGAATGTACTGCAGAGAGGAAAACAGAATATATTACACCACATTTAGGATATATTGGCAAAAATAAGTGATGATGCAACTGCAAACTAAAAGAGGATCAGTTTAAAGACATAAAAAAGGCCACAAAGTGGCAGAAGCGCATGTAAAAAGCGCATGTAAAAACACACTCAACAGCATGGAGGAGTGTAGTAAGCAGGTTACGCATTGTAAGGACATTTTCACGTATGTACACGCATACACACAAAGTGTGTAATAATTCATGGTGTTATACGGTAATGGTTTAATTTCATTTGAACATGCATCAGATTACAATTGAATGTATCCCATAATCAGTTCACAGTTCCACATGTCCAAAAGGAGTAGGAAGAAGCAAAGCTTATTAAATCCTACCCCTCCATCTGGTACTTTTACAATCAGTAACTGTTACATTTGTTCACTTCCTGCTTTCCTAATATAGTTTTTTTTTACTATTTTTTTTAATTTTATTTTTGTCACGTACTGAAGTACGAAGTTCAGCTAGTTGAATCACAATATAGATACACAATATACACCTGATTTTTTGTGACAATTTGTCTTTAAAAAAAATAATAAAAAATTCTCAAAATGTATTTTAGAATTTATGATCTATTTATTAAATGGTAAATACTATAAATACTGGTAATACTATATAAATGGTATACTGAAAAAGTGTTTCATAAGTTTGTTTCAGATCATGGCTGCACGGTGTAAGAGTTTTTTTTTTTTATTTAATAAAAAAAAATTTATGGTTATTTTTTTTTTACATTTGTTCACTTCCTGCTTTCCTAATATAGTTTAAGGTTTTTTTTTGTCATGTACCGAAGTACGAGGTGATATGACCATACAATGACCATTGAACATACAATATGTGTAAATAAATCGTTAAAACAACATTTTGGGATGTCACAAAAGCAAAAAAAAAATTTTCATTTTTATCCATTTCACAACCAATTAAAATTAATCAGATGATTTTCAAAGAAGGATCTACATTTTTGCATAAGGGCCTACTATCAACAACTGTCAGTCCTCTGCATCAATCTCCTGGTATGGCTGCTAATCCAAGTTCATCATTTTATAAGGCTAATAGATTATTGGAAAACCCATCTAAAAATATAAACTATAATCTCTTACCATGCTGTTAACTACTCCCATCAGAGAGCAGCACAAAGTGGATCTAACAAGGACAGAAAAACGCTGCACAACTGTGCAAAAAGACAACTAATTGAGAGTGTGTAGTTTAAGACAAAGACGTTTTTACCAGGTTGTCACCTGGTACCTGCACTAAATAGTACCCGTCAAACACCAGTGTCAGTATCAACAGTGAAGCGGCGACTTCAGGATTCTGGACTTCATAGCAGGACTGCCAAGAAAAATCCATATCTCAGACTGGCCAAAAAAAATTCTGAGTTATCCCAAACTTTTGAGCGGTGGTGTAGTTTTCTGATGAAAGACAAGAGTCTAATCCATCTTTTTGTTGGTTCCATGTTTATATAAGCTATAGAACACAATATTATGAGTCTAAAATGGCCGGTTTTCCACTTTTAAAACACCATTATATTACATTATATTATGATGTCATATGCCATTATCCAAATGCAAACAACTACAACCATTTCTGAAAACTCACCCTGAGTCCACAGAGCATTTGGTAGACAAGAAACTGGACTTTGTCTTCTGAGAGATGACCCCGCACTTTTGACAGGTCCGTAAACATGTAAGGCATCACCAGGTAGCTGAGAACAGGATGAATCAATCAGGAGGGAACACAAACACCTCATTTGACCAGACGTTAGACTATTACATACAAAGCTGTGTTTACTTGCTAATATGACACAATGACGTGCTACTCAGTCGGGGGAGCTAATTTGTATATTTCTACATGTCCATGCTTTCACTAAAGGGATAAGAGCATGGTTATATAAGGCTTATTTTTTTTATTATTTCTATCCATTTGCGGTGAGTACAAAGGTACTTTGAGGTTGTTTTTTTTTTCACCTGTGAGGGTTTGTCTGCAACTGATTTTGTCGTGGGTTGACATAAGTGCTGCCAGTAGCGGGGGAGCTGCAATTCTTCCAGAGGAAAACATGAATTCCGACATGGACTGTGGAATTGTGAATAAATCCGGGCGGAATAGGAGATTCCCAACATGATAAGGAGTTCAAACACACTTCCAGGATGAAGCTGAAGGTGGTAGAGTGGCTAAGTGTGTAGGATGGAAGCCAGAAGAGTGCTCCACCAGTGATGCATGGAGAAGTGGAAGAAAAATTCCAGTATCAACCTGTGAAGCTCCGGTTAATTCCATACACATTGTTTCATGTCTGAGTTCATGTAGAAATTCCCTGTATGAACCGCAGCTTCCCCCCCGTGCCAGCAGCACTCATGCAACCCCAGCCAATGTTGTCATCAGTACCATTATTGACTATAAATAAGACCCAATTGTTCCACTATACGTTATATGGCATAGTTATATTTGGAACTCAAAAAACAAACCTCTGACTTGAGGAATTGAACTTTAACATTCTCCTAAGCATGCAGGAAACAATTTGCCAACATTCCACTCATGGGATTAGTGACTCTTAGTGCCGGAATGCACCCGACACAGAATAAGAACCTTTAAACTTAGTGTAGTATTCCATCACTCTTAAGAGAATTCACTGTAAGCACAGTTATTGACATTTGTCCCTAAGCTACAGTCTAAAAATGCCAAATAAGAAGACAGGGATGAATGTGAGATGCTCATGTGAGTATTTAGCAGCTGAATATTAAATACCGCCTGGAGAGTTAGCTGATGGGCCACAAAATACTTACAAATCCTGGAAGTCGTCGAGGCTGGAAACAGATGAAAACACATCGAGAAGTCCTATCACCTGGTTGGAATGAAAAGGTAATAAGTCGAGGGAGATTGGGAGCAGAGGTGTTTGATTCCTTCATTTTGGTTTATGTAGCATTGGTCCCCCAAATAATAAACTCGGAAACTGGGCTCTTAAAACATCTCACGGGGGTTGCATGGGTTGCTGGAGCCTATCCCAGCTGTCTTCGGGCGAGAGGCGAGGGTACACCCTGGACTGGTGGCCAGCCAATCACAGGGCACATATAGACAAACAACCATTCACACTCACATTCATACCTATGGACAATTTGGAGTCGCTAATTAACCTAGCATGTTTTTGGAATGTGGGAGGAAACTGGAGTAATTATTATTATTATTTTTCATTCATTTTCTACCGCTTTTCCTCACAAAGGTCGCGGGGGTGCTGGAGCCTATCCCAGCTGTCTTCGGGCGAGAGGCAAGGATACATCCTGGACTGGTGGCCAGCCAATCACAGGGCACATATAGACAAACAACCATTCACACTCACATTCATACCTATGGACAATTTGGAGTCGCCAATTAACCTAGCATGTTTTTGGAATGTGGGAGGAAACCGGAGTAATTATTATTATTATTATTTTTCATTCATTTTCTACCGTTTTACCTCACGAAGGTCGCAGGGGTGCTGGAGCCTATCCCAGTTGTCTTCGGGTGAGAGGCGAGGGTACACCCTGGACTGGTGACCAGCCAGCCAATCACAGGGCACATATAAACAAACAACCATTCACACTCACATTCATACCTATGGACAATTTGGAGTCGCTAATTAACCTAGCATGTTTTTGGAATGTGGGAGGAAACCGGAGTACCCGGAAAAAAACCCACGCATGCAAAGGGAGAACATGTAAACAGACATGGCCGAGGGTGGGATTGAACTCGGGTCTCCTAGCTGTGAGGTCTGCGCGCTAACCACTCGTTAGCAGCCCCACAAAAGTGCTATACAAAAAAGACATTTGTCCAAACTTATTTATTTATGATCCACAAAGAGAAATGCATGCCTTCATGCTCCGTTTTCTTACTGCTCTTCTCCTTCCGCCATGAGGCATTCAGGTCCACTCGTATTTGTGAGTGTTAGGGAAGTAATTGTTTTTCATTTTTATTCACGTACCTCCATGACAATTAATATACCTCTGGTGTTAGGCATAGCCCACTTTGGGAACCGTATCATATTTTGGTAAAAACCCCATTTTGAGCATCTCTTATTTCTAACTATTACACACTGCCAGTTATGTAACAATACCCATTTTAATCAGGCATTGGCATCACAAGTCACACTGCCAACTACTGGCCTGGTATGCACACTACAACAGTAATCGCTAACCTTAACCTTAGCCAACAAACAGGTTTGTCCACTTCTGGTTATGAAAATAACCAACCTTTACAACTGGGAATATGCATTGAACTATGTTTTTCCTTGGTTGACTGAAGGGAAAAATATGATTAAAAAATATGATATGATTTATTTTTTTAAATCAGAAATTTCCATTACTGGTGTCATGTTTTGTTTACTGTTGAAGGTAAGCGTGTTGACTTAATTCTACTTACGTTTTCATGCTTCATGTGTTTGAGCAAGCGCAATTCCCGGTAGGCCCTTTTAGCAAAGATCTCTGACTGAAAAGGCCTGTGAAGCTTCTTGATGGCCACTCTCTCCTTCGTCTTCTCATTTATTGCTGAGCTGTGGTGAATAATGCAAGAACACACAATTAGATTTGCCTGCGTTTGTCCGGTGGTTAGCATTCTTAATGCTTAGAAAGTTTCCCGTACGACATGGGTATTAACAGTTGTGGCTTTAAAAAAAAAAATAATAATAATAATAACAACAACTTTTCCCTACCTCTGCATGCACTTTAAAGCATACTTATTATGCTAATTTTTCAGCCCTTTGTATTGAGTTGTGAACTCCTATAGAACAGGTACACACAATAACCCGTACAGAAAACTTTCTATATCTTCCAGAATTTACACCTATTCCACCTGGATTTCCCTCGAATTCAAAACAGTCCGTTTTACTTTATTCCACCCACAGCCCGCCTCCAAGCACGCCCACTCTGCTGTCATTGGTCACACTCCCAAGTGCTCCTAAGTACCGGACTTCGGGACTGCCAAATCTCACATTTCTAATTTTGTGGGTGTAGGAGTTGGAAAGCCAAGGCTTGGATGGATTCCGGTTCATTCAGTAAAAAGATCCGTTCATTTCGGTCAAGTTGGTCGTTAGCCTGTGTCGAGTCAGTTCATTCACTCATGTTCACGTTCGTTCCGACTCAACTGTCGGTCATGAATGAACGGTCGACGAGTGTCGGTCAATCTCTCGGTCCCGGTCTTTCAGTCAGCTAACCCCACCCACCCACACAGCGAGACGCGACGATAGGATAAGACAGGCAAGCACACAGATAGTCCCGCCCTGCAAAAGGAACAGTGAACTGACACCCCAGCCAATCCAAAAAAAAAAGCACTTGCAACTGAACAGACTGAACGGGTATTTTAGGGGCGGTGATCTCGTTCATTCCGTTCACAAAAAAGAACTAGTTCTTTTAACCCGTTTGTTCATGACCGACACACCAATATACGCTATGTTAGGTTAACGTACGTAAGAATCATTTCTTCAACACTGCTGTGAGCTTCAATGAAAAGTGTATATGGCCCACACTGTGAGGGTGAATGGTTGTCTGTGTACTGAATGTGCTCAGTAAAGCCAAGTAACCGGTTGTCAATGTCTGCAGGGATCTGTAGGGCGCTGCTTTGTAGGAGGGAAAGCCAGCTAGCTGTGCTATTTGTAGCTCCATCCGCCAACACATTAGGAAGAGAGATGCACTTCCGTAGTATCACCAATCCTGGACAAAAAACACTGATTTTTAAAAAAATATTTTTTAAAGATTGTCTATGTATCCTGTGAATGACTGGAGACCTGTACAGGGTGTACCTTGACTCTCGCTTAAAATCAGCTGAGCTCCAGAGGACAAGCGGAATAGAAAATTGCAGAATATGAACATAGAGCTGCAACAGTTAAAGGGGACCTATTATGCTTTTTCCACTTTTCTGACCTATAAATGTAGTTAGAATGTTGTATTCTCCTGTTAAACCATACCAAAGTTTCAGATAATGAGGTTTTAAAATATAAAAAATAATATAATATAATATTATAAATAATAATAAATATTTAAATATAAATTATTTTAATATAAAATATTAAAATATAAATTAATAAATAATAATAGCAGATTGCATGACACTTTTACAGATACAATAATACCAGGTGGACTGTTATGTGTAAAATATACAGTCTGCCCCCCGTCAATTTCGTTAATGTTAATTGTTAATTTTGTCTCTCACCCAACATTATAGTCGTATTACTGACCCCTAGTGACCACTGTAGGACACTACATTTCATTAATGTCATTGAATGCGTCTTTTATCCTTATATTTGTGGGGAGTGAGGATTATATATATATATATATATATATATATATTGTTTCGTTATTTCTGTTTCGTTATATTGTTTCTATACGTTCCAAGAGGGCACCTGAGGTCAAAACTGGAATCGTTGGAAAAAAGCAAAATAAATAATTTGTTCATATTTTTTCCACCGATGACCATATACTGACAAATGAAAATGGAGTTGCTGTAATTTCATTCTACTATATGTAAAATGATATTAAGGGGCATTCTGATTCTGAAAAAAAAAAGGAAGTGAGCTTTAAGAGAAGTTTGGGATGACTCAAAACGCTCTGTTTCAAAAGGCGTGGTAAAACTGCCCCTTTGTGATGTCACAGAGGGGCGCACTTCCTTATATGGTTCATAGTTAGGAAACACTTTGAGTGTCGTGTGACCAATCACAGCAGAGTGGGCGTGCCCGGAGTTGGGCCGTGGGTGGAATAAATTTCATCAGGAAGCACAAATCAAAGGAAATACAGCTGGAATAGGTGCAGATCTGTGGGTTATTGCGTGTAACTGCTCTATAGGAGACCACAACTCAATTCAAAGGGTGGAAAAATGAGCATAATAGATCCCATTTAATCAATTAAATGATAGTTAATCAATTAATCGACTTATTTTAAAATTTCAATATGTAAATTTTGTCTGATTTCAGCCTCTCAAATGTAAATATTATTTTTATTTCCTTAGTCATCCATAAAAGCAGACATATTACCGGTACTATAATGGCTGCTATTTAATGGTTTGTTGGCATTGAATGAAGTAGCATTGTTTTCAAGTTCAAGAAAACAACAACTAGTTTTTAAGGTGTGGTGGATTAAATTATGTTGTGCCTGTGCGCCAAGATCAATTCCATGGAGCTGTGCAATCTGATTGGACCTTAAGAAGTGCTATCATCTTCTGAAGATGACATCATTGCTATTTACTGATGCAGAAGACATTAGTGTGGATATTTGACCATCCTAATACATGCAAATAGATGTTTGGGTGTCTGTTGAGGAGCCACTATTAGGGCCATGATGACGTCATAGTGTATGTTTTGGATCCAGTCCTACAAGGCCCATTGCTGTCTGCATGTGTGTCGGTGAGTGTGTGTGTGTGCGCGCGCATTACAGTTAGCCTTTAGCTCCCATTCACACATAGCCAAGTAGTACTCGCTATGCTACACTAAGAATGACAATTCACTCACCACACGCAGCCGTACGCCCCGGTTCCGATTTGCTTGAGACGGGTGTACTTCTCCGGAACCTCCCACACCGTGCTGTTGATTTCTTCGCGGGAGAAGCTCGCCCGAGCCTCCATGGCAAAGAAAAGGAAAAGGCGAAGGGTTGGAGTAATAACTTCTCCTCCCTCCTGGTGAACCGACAACTGACAGTCTCGCTTGGAAAGGTAAATCAAAAACAATAATCAAGCGGAAGATAATGCACGCTATACCTCATTTCCGGTTTGTTCACAAAATGAAGGTCGTAACAACTCGGGACCGGAAATGGAAATGCCCAACACTTGTTCGAAAATGTTGGAAAAAGCAGTAACACATTCACGAAATCACTTATATAATAATAAATAATAAATAATAAAATATAATAATAATAAAATAATAAATATTTTTAATAACACTAAACACATAAAAACTCTATCAAAATAAAATACAATAAAATGTGCATGAAATGAAGTTGTGATTATCAACCAACCCCCCCAAACTTACCTGTGCAATTACATTAGAAAAATTACTTTTTATAAATTTGTCTTTGTTATGTTATAATATTTCTGCTGCTTTTATTTGTTTTCCCCGCACAGTCTCTGTTTTTTTTTTAAGAAAATAAAATGCTTTAAAGTATTATTATGAACCAGTGGTACTCCAGTTGCAGATACCCAGTTGGGACCACAAGATGGCGCCAGTATCTTGCTGTGAGTCCACTCATCCATCTATCTGTTTTCTATACCGGTTATCCCTTGCTGTGAGTACATTGTTCTTATGTCAGTCAAGCGGAAGATAATGCACACTGTACCTAATTTCCGGTTTGTTCACAAAATGAAGGTCTTAACAACTCGGGACCGGAAATGGAAATGCCCAACACTTATAACAAATGTTAGAAAAAGCAGTAACAAATTCACGAAATCACTTAAATATTTTTTAAAAACACTATCAAAATAAAATAAAATGTGTGTCTGTTTTTTTTAAGAAAGGCTCCAGCACCTCCGCGACCCTCGTGAGGAAAAAGCGGTAGAAAATGAATGAATGAATGAATAAACTGCTTAATAAAAGTATTATTATTGCTCCAACTTCAGAAATTCAGTTTGAACCACAAGATGACGCCAGTGTCTTGCTGTGAGTCCACTCATCCATCCATCTGTTTTCTTATCCCTTGCTGTTAAATTAAATTAAATTAAAATAAAAAAATTAACAAAATAAAAAATAAATGAAAAAATAAAAAATACATTAAAATAAACCTTTCATTCATTGTTGTTATGTCAGTTTCAGTTTCTTAATTTGATGCAACAAAGTTTGCACGCAACTCTTTGTGTCGTCGCTCTGTTCCAATAATTAGTATGCTCATCGGAAACAATAAGTTGCATCATCGCATGTTGTGACACATGCATTTTAGTCGAACACGTCACAGAACAACATCAGCAAAGCAAAGACTCGGGGCACTACACTGCAGCCACATTGCCTCACTTCCCATCATACAGGACAGATTGTCAGATAGTAAAACATTATGACATGTCCTTTTTGAATTTGCCTGCGATGC
This sequence comes from Doryrhamphus excisus, assembly GCF_030265055.1. Lineage (NCBI taxonomy): Eukaryota > Metazoa > Chordata > Actinopteri > Syngnathiformes > Syngnathidae > Doryrhamphus > Doryrhamphus excisus. The sequence goes on along the minus strand of NC_080475.1, from coordinate 12,943,361 downwards.
AGAGTCGGTGGCGTGACTGGTGGCATGCATGCGTGTGACTCCGGACAACAAAACACACACATTTCCACCAACACACACACACACATGTATACATCACAACACAGCTGTGTGTGTGTCTTTCCCTGTCGTTCCCTATGCTCCAACCCATCTGCCAAATTCCTCTCCAGCCAAATGTGACTTGACATTTTCCGACACTGAATCAGCAGAGAAAGTAGGCTAGCACGCCGACCGTGGACCCCCGTTTGGAACAAGCGAAATGGGGCATTAAACTAATGAGTCTTCAACCGCCAATAGACACTATATGTACATTTGTGTACATCTGTATCGGTGGATAATTCATTATTAGTTATCAATGAATTTGCTGTTGCCGAGTTCAGGGCAAAGACGGACGGGCATTGGCATTTGGCTGTGATTAATGAAGCGACCTTCCCTACAGCCTTGGCTGGATTCTAAAAAAAAAAAAAAAAAATCTATTCCATTTAAAAGCTACCCCCTACCCCCCACCTCCCCCCAGGGAAGATGTCTGCTTTGGAACACCCATACGCTCAACCTCTAGCAGTCAGTATCACCTTCATTGGTATCTGTAATGTATCTGTATCAGTCGGCGTATTTATTAACAAAAGATTTGCTGGAATTTAATAAAAAAAAAAAATTCATTCATTTATTCATTTGAGCCTATTTCAATGACTGGTGGCCAGCCAATCACAGGGCACATATAGACAAACAACCATTCACACTCACATTCATACCTATGGACAATTTGGAGTCGCCAATTAACCTAGCATGTTTTTGGAATGTGGGAGGAAACCGGAATACCCGGAGAAAACCCACGCATACACAGGGAGAACATGCAAACTCCACACAAAGATGGCTGAGGGTGGAATTGAACCCTGGGGTCCTAGCTGTGAGGTCTGCGTGCTAACCACTCCTCCACCGTGCAGCCCTTAAAATTAACCTTAAAAATCTATTTATGTTACATCACAGTCACATGTTGGAAGCTAAACCATGATGGCATGGGGACATGATAAAAGTGGAATCGAACCCTGGTCTCCTAGCTGTGCGATCTGCATGCTAACCACTTGACCGCCGTGAAGCCCTTAAAATGAACCTTAAAAATCTATTTATGTTACATCACAGTCACATGTTGGAAGCCAAACCATGATGGCATGGGGACATGGTAAAAGTGGAATCGAACCCCGGTCTCCTAGCTGTGAGGTCTGCGCGGTAACCACTCGACCACCATGCAGCCTTTAAAATGAACCTTAAAAATATATTTGTTACATCACAGTCACATGTTGGAAGCTAAACCATGATGGTATGGGGTCGTAGTAAAAAGGGTAGTACTTGGTGTACAAATGCTGACAAGTATTGAGTTTTTCATTGGATCAGAACATTTTCATAATGAATCTCCAATGATTTGTGTTGTTATTTGACTTATATCAATGCCACTAAAGAAGAAATTGGAATCAAAAGCTAACAAAGTACAGTCAACTTGCTAGCCTATCGTATATAAAAAAAAAAAACAGTGCCTCTGAGCACCCTTTACTGGAATGCAAATATGGCAATATGATTATGATATTAAAGGGTGCCCAAAGACCAAATTTCCATATTTGTCCCAAGGGCTCTCCATTGGTGGAGCATGGCATTAACATTTCTACATTGGTTCAGTTCCCATAAGATGAAAACCAGCCTACTGCAAGCATGAATGCTAATTTCATTCTCAGCAATGCGTTGCTTTTAGGTTTTATTATCAAAAGGTTGTTAACTTCTTTTTACACTTAACAGAACATGGAACAGTAGAAAATCAGTCAAAGAGACCAACGCAATGGACCAACTAACGACCACTGTTCTCAAATATCTTAATTTAAATTTTTCTGCACAAAATAAGATGAAAAATAAATAAACAAGTCAAGAATAAAGAATATCAATAAATCAGTAAAAAATAAATAAATATAATGATAATAATAATCAAACGGCAAATAATAAAAACTTAAGAAACCACATATAGTTGGTGGGTAGACAAATTATTTTTTCCAGATTAAAATGAACAAAGCATTATTAGAGCCCTGTAGACATGACAAAACACGACTATAGTCACATTTATACTCTTTTTATTTACAACATATTGCGCAACTGCAGGGTCTTGAGACACATGCTAACTCGCAAACTAGAGAGCTAGCGACCTAAACGGTAGCCTTCAAGTTATTTCCTTTAAACTTAAATAGCCAAAAACTTACCACTTCCACACGGATAGGGAGGATAACTATTAACAGTTATTTAACCTTTAACATGAACATTAATCAAATGTAATAATTTTTTCTGGGTACATGATACCATACAGCATCCATATTAAACTTTCATATCAAGGCGGGGGCCTCAAACTAGTGTCCTGCGGGCCACATTTGGCCCGCGTGTTTGCGACCCCTGATTTAGTGTATACATTGCAGTATTTCTATGCATCTTTGACGTCCTGTCGCATCCCTGATAATGTGCCCGTGTCCGTATTGACAGATGACAGATCTTCTGGGAAGCCAAACCGGACAGACAATGTGCATCACTGTCACCTCACGGCTGGTCTGACACACAGCCAGAGCTGCCATGACAGGCGGAAGTAACACGTTTTAGCCTGAATGCTAACAATCTGTGACACATGACGTACACTCAGACTGACCCCACCCAAACCAGCACTTGTGGTTAACAGTGGACTATAATTCAGCAGTTATATCTGTTTGTTTTTTTTGTATTGGTTTATGACATGTTAACGCGCCGAGTAAATAAAAACACTACGGTTGCTGAAAGGAGGGAGGAGTACTGGTTGATGTCCGCTTAGTATTAATGGTTAAGGCTGTTTTGGATGTGAAAAGAAGGGGTGGGGGGTGAGAACTGTTTGTGGATTTCCCGGAAAGAATCCGTTTGGGGTCTAAGTTTAACCGTTAACCTTATTAACTCCTTTTTCTCCATGCTTCCTGCTCCAAAAGCCTGAAGCACATCCCCTATGCTATACCTATTTCTGCATAACATTTCTATCAACACAAACACACACACACACACACACACACACACAGTCCAATGGCCCTTGTCTAAGTGTGTCACTCTGAGGTCCAGTGTGTTAGTGCCACATGACCTAAAGACACTCATGGCCAGTGGGCCACAGCTAAAACCATAAAGACGAAGGCTGCTTTTACTCTGCTCTCTGCTAACATCTCCTTTTCTGCATGGACTACTTGAACACAAGTTTTGGGACACATTCATGTTAGCATTTGCCGCCTACAGAGAACATACTTCAACCTGCTGATATAGTTAATCGTCAAACAGCTAAAATAATGCATAAGGCTAATAATAACCAATTACCTAAAAAGAGGAGAAATATGATCTCAGAGAAGAACGACATTTGAAACACTTATATGCTAGGACTACGTTAAAAAGCCATAGCATTTCAGTATGTGGAAGGAAGTCAAACAATGCACAACGATGAGCCAATTCAAGAAACAATACAAGCAGTTGATGTTTGCTAAATACAAGGATGAAGAGTCTTGAACCAGTCATGATGTGCCATATATATCACTATATTGACACTTACTATGGTACACATTATGTCATTGGATGCTCATATCACCTCCTACTTCGGTACGTGACCAAAAATAAGACAAAATAAAATAAAATTAAAATAAATGAAAATTCATAAAATAAAAATTAAAATAAATTAAAAAAAACAATAAAAAAATTATATTAGGAAAGCAGGAAGTCAACAAATGTAACAGTTACAAATGTAACAGGACTACAACTCCCATAGTAACTGTCCATATAATGATGTGCTATATATATCACTTTATGGACAGTTACTATGGTACACATTATGTCATTGTATGGTCATATCACCTCGTACTTCGGTACGGGACAAAAAATTCAAAAATTGCAAAAAATAAATAAATAAAAACTAAAAAATTTTTTTTAAATATTAAAAAAAAAATTAAAAAAAACCTTAAACTATATTCGGAAAGCAGGAAGTGAACAAATGTAACAGTTACTGATTGTAAAAGTACCAGATGGAGGGGTAGGATTTAATAAGCTTTGCTTCTTCCTACTCCTTTTGGACATGTGGAACTGTGAACTGATTATGTGATGCATTCAATTGTAATCTGATGCATGTTCAAATGAAATTAAATCATTACCATTAGTTGTAAGTGTAGTCTGCCTTGGGATTGAGTGTTTCTATTCCCAGTACTTCTCTGTGAAAATGGTTTCCAAATCTCTACAAAGAAGAGGTCAACAGGAAATGGATTGTGTAATTGTATAAACATCAGTCATTGAATGTAACGTACAGACTGTTACAGTATGCCGCAATCATTGCCCCTCCTCAGGCTGACATTCATCACCGCGTCAACTCTTTCGTAATTATAAGGACCGTCCTTCACGTCCCCAAAAAAACATGACTGATGGCTTTCGGCAATCTCACAAGTAGCATGTGTACGTGTACGTGTGTGTGTGTCACTGGCATGTAATAAGAAAAAATCTGATTAATGATGCTCATCTGGGCCTCCCGAGGCTATCTGAATGTAAACAGAGGGCCGGGCTGCTGCTTTGCTTGTGGTGTAATTAGTCAGCGGTGACAGCTTGTGTCTTTCCCCGCTCATCTTGTCAACAGGGACACCTTGCTGTCGACCAGCCTGATAGCCTGTGCTGCCGGAAAGGTTAGAATTTACATAAAATACAGCAATCTGCGTCTGCACGCTTTATTGTTTTTTGGTGGTATGTTTATTATTACCAATGACTGTTGATGACTTCCCCTCACACACACAAAAAAAGGTATAAACGCTCCGATTTGTTAAACAGGAACACAACAGACTGAAGGTAACGCATTTCAGATTATCAAATTTATTCAACTAAAAGCCAAATAAAGTTTTTAAATGAAAACCCTGTGTTAAAAAGTAGTTAAGTTAATGTCCCTTAACTGAGATTAATTGCGATCCATCAGTCTGGAAACCATTTTTAAAGCCTTGGGACTCCAGCAAACCACAGTGAGCGCCATTATCCACAAATGGTGGAAACATTAGAAGTGACCAAAATTACCCCTAGAGTGCAGCGACAACTCATACAAGAGGTCACAAAAGGACCCCACAACAACATGCAAAGTGTTCATGACTCCACTATAAGAAAGACACTGGGCAAAAAAGAGTTCCAAAACTCTCCCGACTGTGTGGCCTACTTGCTAACCACTCGGCCACCGTGCAGCCCTGCCAATTAACCCAACATATACAAACCACAGTGAGCGCCATTATCCACAAATGGAGGAAACATTAGAAGTGACCAAAATTACCCCAAGAGTGCAGCGACAATTCATTCAAGAGGTCACAAAAGGACCCCACAACAACATCCAAAGTGTTCATGACTCCACTATAAGAAAGACACTGGGTAAAAATAGCCTGAGTTCCATAAAGTCCTTTTGAATTTGAGTTCCAAAACGCTCCCGACTGTGTGGGTTACTTGCTAACCACTCGTCCACCGTGCAGCCCTGCCCATTAACCCAACATATACAAACCACAGTGAGCGGCATTATCCACAAATGATGGAAACATTAGAAGTGACCAAAATGACCCCAAGAGTGCAGCGACAATTCATCCAAGAGGTCACAAAAGGACCCCACAACAACATCCAAAGTGTTCATGACTCCACTATAAGAAAGACACTGGGCAAAAATAGCCTGAGTTCCATAGAGTCCTTTTGAATTTAAGTTCCAAAACGCTCCCGACTGTGTGGCCTACTTGATAACCACTCGTCCACCGTGCAGCCCTGCCAATTAACCCAACATATACAAACCACGGTGCGCGCCATTATCCACAAATGGTGGAAACATTGGAAGAGTGGTGACCAAAATTACCCCAAGAGTGCAGCGACAATTCATCCAAGAGGTCACGAAAGGACCCCACAACAACATCCAAAGAACTGCAGGCCTCGCTTGCCTCAGTTATCGTCAGTGTTTATGACTCCACTATAAGAAAGACACTGGGCAGTAACAATAAAACAACAATAAACATTCATTCATTCATTCATTTTCTACCGCTTTTCCTCACAAGGGTCGCGGGGGTGCTGGAGCCTATCCCAGCTGTCTTCGGGCAAGAGGCGGGGTACACCCTGGACTGGTCGCCAGCCAATCACAGAGCACATATAGGAAAGTTGGTAATGAAAAAAACCAAAAAACATGACAAATGTTGTGTCGCGTTTTGCACGGGAAATGTCAGCTCTCTCTATTTTACATTAACTTGCCCTTGACATTTGCGCTATGCCGAGTGTCTCCTTTAAGACGCAGCCACTGCATTTAATGGAACAGCTTCTTCTTCACATCGATGCCTACGCCGATAAAGAAAAAGTACAAAATGTGCATGCTGTTTGGACAGATACAAATATATAAAAAAAATAGGTAACTGATATTTTATATAATAAAACTTAAACAGGACTGATTGTGCTCATTTTGAACCCTTTGTATTGAGTTATGGACTCCTATAGAGCAGCTACACACAATAACCCATATAAAAAGCTTTCAATATCTTCCCGAATCTGCACCTATTCCAGCTGTATTTCCTTGGATTTCCTAAACAGTCTTTCTTTCATTTATTCCCCGCATGGCTTGCCCACTCCACTGTGATTGGTCACACTCCTGAGAACTTCCAGACTACTGCCGAAACCCCACTTTCTAATTTTGTCGGTATAGGAGTTGATAATAAATAAAACCTTTGGAGAGCGACTTGAAAAAGTAGTAGTGGTAGTTCATGAACTACCAGCTGGAGATCGGACGTGAGGGCTTTTTTTTTTTTTTAGGTTGACTTCTTTCACTTTTCACTTTTCCGTTTTCTTTCTTCTGCTGTGTCAAAGTGGCAAATCATTATGCCAGAGATAATCCTTCCTCACCCTTCAAACACTTGTGTTGTACAGGCTCTGAGGTGATGAAACCGTAAGGATGTGGTGGTGCTGATGGTGGTGGAGAGACCGGGTGGGGATGGGGGGGGGGGGGGCAAGGGAGAGAGGGAGAAAAGGAGGTGGGGAGGGTGCTTGAAAATGACTTCTTAGCAGAGCAGTGAGATGTGAAGGACATACAGAGTGACGTGAGGTGGTGTGGCCAGCAAACTAATGAGCAACGCAACTCCTGCCCGGGAAAAGAAGAGAAGGGACAAAATGATGACAGAGATAAAGCGGATGGGGGAGAGAAAGATGGAGGAAAAACAATATTAAAAGATGAAGAGAGAGAGAGAGTGATATGAAAATGACCTTTTCACTGCAAGATTGTGTCATTCATCCTGTCATGACGATGAACAAACCAATTAGCCAGGACGAGTTATATATGCTATATTATATATTATATATTATATATTATATATTACATATTACATAGACATCATAGACACATTGTTGCAAAGAGGTTTGCAATAAGCGGTTCAGGAGGAGGTATTTGTACATCTTTCTCTTTCTGCATCTTTCACTCTGATAATCGTGCTGTCTGACAGTTGGACTACAACTCCCATAGTAATTGTCCATATAATGATGTGCTATATATATCACTATATCACTAAATATACAGTACATATACACACATATATATAGTAACTGTCCATATAATGATGTGCTATATATATCACTATATGGACTCTGGTACACATAATGTCATTGGATGGTCATATCATCTCGTATTTCGGTACGGGACAAAAAATTAAAAAAAATAAATAAATAAATAAATAAAAAATAAAAACTAATTTTTTTTTTAAATATAATTTTTTTTAATAAAAATTAAAAAAACCTTAAACTATATCCGGAAAGCAGGAAGTGAACAAATGTAACAGTTACTGATTGTAATAGTACCAGATGGATGGGGTAGGATTTAATAAGCTTTGCTTCTTCCTACTCCTTTCGGACATGTGCAACTGTGAACTGATTATGTGATGCATTCAATTGTAATCTGATGCATGTTCAAATGAAAATTAAACCATTACCATTTCCATTACATCATCAGTGACTGATGCACGATCGTGCCCGAAAACACTGTGTATTTTATGAAACAAGTTAAGACTACAAGGTGCATACTGCAATGTATCAAGAAAGAAGTATTACTTAATGCCAGGAATAAATGCAGAACGGAACATGTTTACTGAAATTATATTAGGAAAGCAGGAAGTGAACAAATGTAACAGTTACTGATTGTAAAAGTACCAGATGGAGGGGTAGGATTTAATAAGCTTTGCTTCTTCCTACTCCTTTTGGACATGTGGAACTGTGAACTGATTATGTGATGCATTCAATTGTAATCTGTTCAATTGAAATAAAACCATTACCATTACAATAAAGTTCGGGGGGTTAGTGGAAAACAGATCGTCCCTCATCTTTTTTTCTTTCACACGGCACTGATTTTTTTCCCGGCGCTTCTGAAGCTAATGAGAAGGCTCCCCGCGGAGATGGAGATGACACGCTTCCACTTGATTAAGGCTTACATTTTTTTTTTTTAATTCCTCGGTCAAGCATAGTTGTCCGACAGTGATGAAGCCTCAAAAAAAAAAAAAAAATGCCATCAACTTGTAAGAACTTGCCCCCCCTTCCCACAGCCTCCTCATATTCCATGTTATATAGATGGAAAGCTGCTGGGGCGATCTGATGTGTGAGCTGAGTGACATGCACTGCAGCTTTAAAGAGGCCTTTTGGGATCGTTCCCCCTCCAGGATCTTTGATGGACTCCCCTCTAGTCTCAATTATACCAGACCTTCTCTGCTTATGCTGAATTTCCTCTTTTGTTGCACCTCAGGACAGTCTGGTTCTTACCATGTTTGATCTGGTCCACATCACACACCAGCTGCAAAGATGGTGGATGGAGCAGTGGGTCCACGGGCATTATGGTCACCGACCCCGCTATACTGTGGAGGAACCAAGCATCATTAGCGATGGTTAGGATGAAATATATGATATATGTTTTACTAGCGGGTGGCACGGTGGTCTAGTGGTTAGCGCACAGACCTCACAGCTAGGAGGATCAGGGTTTGATTCCACCCTCGGCCATCTCTGTGTGGAGTTTGCATGTTCTCCCCGTGCTTGCGTGGGTTTTCTCCGGGTATTCCGGTTTCCTCCCACATTCCAAAAACATGCTAGGTTAATTAGCGACTCCAAATTGTCCATAGGTATGAATGTGAGTGTGAATGGTTGTTTGTCTATATGTGCCCTGTGATTGGCTGGCCACCAGTCCAGGGTGTACCCCGCCTCTCGCCCAAAGACAGGTGGGATAGGCTCCAGCACCCCCGCGACCCTCGTGAGAAAATGAATGAATGAATGAATGTTTTACTAGCTCTTTAGCTTGTATGCTGTACATCTTCACTAAAGTTGATATACTTCGATACAATACATTTGCAAAACCTGTAAAGCGTTTTTTTTCTATTTCAATATGGATGTATTTTTGGATATTTTTGCTTATTTTCTATTTTTGTAAAGTTTTGTTTCAGTATTCAGACGTCTGCTGACATTGCGTCATCCATTACAATGCCAATCGAACTATGTTAACGTCGCATTGACAAAACAAGTAGCTACTACCCGGTTAGCGATGAGCTTTTCTACATTTTCGCCCGCTGAGAATCAGCGTCACGCTCACAACACCTCCGACCACGACCGAAACGTAAGTCTACATATTCCGTATGCCGCCACCGCTGTTGTGTTTTTATTTTTCACTTTATGAAGTTAACGCTAGGGGTTTGTTTGTATGCTAATATGTGAAATCAACAAAGTTCTGGTAATGAACAGAATACGCAAAATATTGCAAGTATTAGAGTACATGTCATCATAAATGTCACTGTCCGATTATTTATCCTTTAAAAAAAAATCAGTAAAGAATTCACATATAGTTGCAAATGGTGATTAATCATGATTAATTAATTAATTAGAAAACAGTGATTAATCTGATTTAAAATTGTTTAACAGCACTACTATAATGGTGTGCATTATTCATTCAATCATTTTCTACCGCTTATCCTCACAAGGGTCGCAGGGGTGCTGGAGCCTATCCCAGCGGTCTTCGGGGCAAGAGGCGGGGTACACCCTGGACTGGTGGCCAGGCAGCCAATCACAGGGCACATATAGACAAACAACCATTCACACTCACATTCATACCTATGGACAATTTGGAGTCGCCAATTAACCTAGCATGTTTTTGGAATGTGGGAGGAAACCGGAGTACCCGGAGAAAACCCACGCATGCACGGGGAGAACATGCAAACTCCATACAGAGATGGCCGAGGGTGGAATCGAACCCAGGGCTTGGTGATTAATCATGATTAATCATTCATTAATTCAGTCATTTTCTACCGCTTATCCTCACGAGGGTCATTTGGAGTCGCCAATTAACCTAGCATGTTTTTGCAAACTCCACACAGAGATGGCCGAGGATGGAATCGAACCCAGGGCTTGGTGATTAATCATGATTAATCATTCATTCAGTCAGTCATTTTCTACCGCTTATCCTCACGAGGGTCGTCATTCGGAGTCGCCAATTAACCTAGCATGTTTTTGAAAACTCCACACAGAGATGGCTGAGGGTGGAATCGAACCCAGGGCTTGGTGATTAATCATGATTAATCATTCATTCAGTCATTTTCTACCGCTTATCCTCACGAGGGTCGTCATTTGGAGTCGCCAATTAACCTAGCATGTTTTTGAAAAATCCACACAGAGATGGCCGAGAGTGGAATTGAACTCGGGTCTCCTCGCTGCGTGGCCTGCGTGCTAACCACTCGTACACTTCCATTACATAAAATTACATAAAATACTGAAAAATACTCTGATATGGGACTTTTAAGGCATGCCGAGAAATGCCAACACAATGTCTTCCTTTAATATAATAAAGATCTGGATGCCAGTATTAGAGGACCACTTTTAGGACCATTTAGGACCACTTGCCCCCAGACGAGACACGTCAGGGGTCAAGAGGATGGGAGAGTTTCTAAAAAAAAAAAAAAGATGCTTATTGAAATTCATCAGTAAAAAGAGTCTCCACTTGGCCTTTTCAGAAATAAAATTGTCATGCTAATTCCGTCTGATTGCCACATTGGGCCGACTAAACAAAATGAATGGTGTGGGCCAGACGCGCCCGCTCAAGCGTGACTGTGGGTATTTCATAGTGAATTACCTTTGATCGACTCGCCCCGCTGATCTCACGGCAAACTGATCAAATGCCCACGTGGCCAATGCCAATCGCCGCCGCATTGCAAATGAATAGATTTGCATGGGCAGAGAAGCACATAAACAAGCAGGGTAGAAGACCAGGAGGCTCTTATTAAGAATTAAAACATTTACTAGCATGTAGCATCTGGAAGTATATTAAGCGTTATGCTAACCCTTAAAGGGGAATTGCACATTTTTGGGAATTTTGCCCATTGTTCACAACCCTTCTTTCCCTTTTTATGTGACATTCATTTACGTGAAAAAAAAAAAAATTACATTAGGAAAGCAGGAAGTGAACAAATGTAACAGTTACTGATTGTAAAAGTACCAGATGGAGGGGTAGGATTTAATAAGCTTTGTTTCTTCCTACTCCTTTCGGACATGTGAAACTGTGAATTTTGTTGAGTCTTTGTAGCAAAATCGAGAGCTAGGTATCCACTCTTCCGTCTAGCGGTTAGCAAGATGTCGTGTTTGTTAGCTAAACTGGATGGATGGATAGATAGATTAATTAAATTAAATTCAGAAAATTATATTAGGAAAGCAGGAAGTGAACAAATGTAACAGTTACTGATTGTAAAAGTACCAGATGGAGGGGTAGGATTTAATAAGCTTTGCTTCTTCCTACTCCTTTCGAACATGTGGAAGTGTGAATTTTGTTGAGTCTTTGTAGCGAAATCGAGAGCTAGGTATCCATTCTTCCATCTAGCGGTTAGCAAGATGTCGGGTTAGTTAGCTAACTAGTATTGATTAAGTCAATATTACAGAATTGTCATTTATGTTCCTTAAATATGCCTAAAATGACAAAGACAAACAAAGAGTGACACAAAAACATCTCATTAAGAATGTTTAAGCCCAGCAGATACCGTATGGGTGTATTTTCGAGGTCACCGTATCAAGTCCCAGAGCGTCAGCCTTCCCCAGTCGTCATTTTGTGTTCGGCTGTCATGCAGTTGCGGGGATTGGGTACCCCTTCTGGGTATTGATTGGACTCGGCTCGGCTTCACACTGTCAAACAGATAGGAGACATGTCATTCACAGATGGGATCTTGACCCTCGTACACTTAAGATCCAACTCCACACACACAGTGAAAAATCTCTGTACAGTTTGTGGGCTGTAAACTACACAAAATGAACACACAAGTACAACACACACACACACACATATGTACACACCCTTGGGAGTCCGCACTGACACCCTCAATCTGTCAGCACTAAAACCCAGAGGATGTGGTCTTTGAGTCAGGAGGATAGCGACAGCACACAGCTCAGTCGGCTTTAAGCTAATCACGACCGCCAAAGAATGACGGATATGTTTTGATTTATTTCACAGCGTGTGTCCATTTGGGGAAAAAAAACGGTTTATCTTGGTTTATCTTGGTATGGATGGTGTGTCCCTGCTACTTGTCTCCATGCCGAGGTGGGGGATCAGTTGCGAGACAGATGCGACTCGGATGCAATCGTCTGATGAAGTGACCTCTGTGTTAATTGCTGCCAATCAACCTTTAAAAAAATTCGATAAACAAGTCAGCGAGCCGTCGCCTCATCATGGAGAATTTCCTACCACTTCAATGGGTCAATGACAAAATGTGACCCCTGACTCGACCCCCTGTCAGAACCCTCTAAATGATGGCCGCTCGTGAAATCAAGAATCTGCTCTTCGGATACATTTTAGTTTAACTAGCAACAACATTACTGGTCATGACGTGAAAGTAGATCATGTCTGAGAAGTAGTAGGAAGAAACTGAACTTGCCTTAAAAAGGCAAAAGACAGTAAAAAATGATCATTTTAACTCTAGCAAAGCATGCTGGGAAATGTATAATCTTATTCCACAGCTCGATAACATAGATAGATAGATAGATAGATAGATAGATAGATAGATAGATAGATCAATGATAGATAAGATAGATGATGATAGATCGATGATAAATAGATAGATAGATAAATGGATGGATGATAGATAGATGATAGCTAGATAGATTGATGATAGATAGATCGATGATAGATAGATAAGATAGATAGACAGATAGATAGATGATAGATAGATGATAAATAGATAGATAGATAAATGGATGGATGATAGATAGACAATAGATAGATAGATGATAGATGATTGATAGATAGATAGATGATAGATAGATTGATGATAGATAAGATAGATGATTGATAGATAGATGATAGACAGATGATAGATAGATAGATAGATAGATAGATAGATAGATAGATAGATAGATAGATAGATAGATAGATAGATAGATAGATAGATAGATAGATAGATCGATGATAGATAGATAGATAAGATAGATAGACAGATAGATAGATGATAGATGATAAATAGATAGATAGATAAATGGATGGATGATAGATAGACAATAGATAGATAGATGATAGATAGATGATTGATAGATAGATAGATAGATAGATTGATGATTGATAGATAGATGATAGACAGATGATAGACAGATGATAGATAGATAGATAGCTAGATAGATAGCTAGCTAGCTAGATAGATAGATAGATAGATAGATAGATAGATAGATAGATAGATAGATAGATAGATAGATAGATAGATAGATAGATAGATAGATAGATAGATAGATAGATAGATAGATAGATAGATAAATGGATGGATGATAGATAGATAAATGGATGGATGATAGACAGATGATAGATAGATGATAAATAGATAGATAAATGGATGGATGATAGATAGATGATAGATAGATAGATGATAGATAGATGATAGATAGCTAGATGATTGATAGATAGATAGATGATAGATAGATAGATGATTGATAGATAATATGTAGCTAGATAGATGATAGATAGATATATAAGATAGATGATAGATAGATAAGATAGATAGATGATATAGATAGATAGATGATAAATAGATAAATGGATGGATGATAGATAGACTTCCTTGATGAAAAAAAATTAAAACTATATTAGGAAAGCAGGAAGTGAACAAATGTAACAGTTACTGATTGTAAAAGTACCAGATGGAGGGGTAGGATTTAATAAGCTTTGCTTCTTCCTACTCCTTTTGGACATGTGGAACTGTGAACTGATTATGTGATGCATTCAATTGTAATCTGATGCATGTTCAAATGAAATTAAACCATTACCATTATTATTACTGTGATGTTTTTGTGTTGAACAAAATACTCTAATGTGAGTGTGAATGGTTGTTTATCTATATGTACCAGGGTGTACCCCGCCTCTCGCCTGAAGACAGCTGGGATAGGCTCCAGCAGTATCCAGTAACCTATTGTTGGCAGTGTTCTGAGATGCATAGTGATGACCTGGTGTAGTTCTACTAGCTAAAGGTGTCCTGAGTCCTAAAATGATCTGAGTGAATGTGGCTACGTCTCCCCTGCAGAAGTGCTTGCAGCAAAAAAATGCAGTTTATTAAGCACCGTAAAAAAACAACATTAATATTCACGAGCGAGGGAGCGTCGCCTGACCCTTGAGAATGATAAATTACCATGTGTTGCTCGAGCAAAACGACCATTTTATATACCTTCATCTTCCCGAAGGAGCAACGCTTTCCCTTTACGTTTTCTGGCCTTCCACCTGCTGTAGCCTGGACCTTTGTTTCCATGTACTGCTTGAAACTTGTACTGAAAGAAAACTGACGGGAGTAAAAAAATATCATGGCGTCCGACATACTCCGTACTCATCTGTCCATCCATGGATCAAGTGTCACACAATGCTAAATTCTGTCAGTGGAAATACAACATGACAACACATTTACATGTGCTGGAAGATACAGCCATCACAATGAAAGCGGACATCGGAAGTGTTGCTGTTGGTTTTTGTTATTGACAGAACTAGCATAAGTATGTGTATCAATGCATCAAGGAAAGAAGTTTCGATTGTGTTTTAAATCATCAAAATACGGCATTTAGATACTGCTAAATATTACGTTATAATCAGTGTATGTATAAATGCATGAGCACAGCTTTATATCAAAGATTCAATGTTGTTAGAAGTTTTTGTTTTTTTTTAAAATGGCTTTATCATCGAAATAGGTGTATCCAATGATAGCATTGTAAGCTAGCGCATTCATTTATTCATTCATTCATTTTCTACCGCTTTTTCCTCACGAGGGTCGCGGGGGTGCTGGAGCCTATCCAGCTATCTTCGGGCAAGAGGCGGGGTACACCCTGGACTGGTGGCCAGCCAATCACAGGGCACATATAGACAAACAACCATTCACACTCACATTCATACCTATGGACAATTTGGAGTCGCCAATTAACCTAGCATGTTTTTGGAATGTGGGAGGAAACCGGAGTACCCGGAGAAAACCCACGCATGCACGGGGAGAACATGCAAACTCCACACAGAGATGGCCGAGGGTGGAATTGAGCCCTGGTCTCCTAGCTGTGAGTTCTGCGCGCTAACCACTCGACTGCCGTGCCACCCTCACATTAATCAAAGAAGCTAAAAAGATACACAAAACAGTTTCACAGCATGCTGTGTACCCTGTTACAAGATTCCGTCATAGCTACGCTGGCTGGCACTCGTTCCAGGTGTTGTGAACCCCAGAGCAGAAACAAAGGCAAAAAAACAAACAAACAAGGAAATACTGAATGGCTCAAATACTTACAGAATGAAGGTAGATTAGAAAGGTGCAAACGGAGGCAAGACGAGGCAACAATCTGACCAAGGTATGCAGTCCAGGTGACCAGGAAGGGATCCTCTGCAGAACAGCAAAGACACAGCAGAGGGCAGCAGACCAAAACAGAGTGCAGATCATAACACATATTTCACCAATATTGCCTTTCATTTAGGTTATTTTAGCTTTTTCATGCAGCTAAGGACTACTAGCACACCAGAAGATGAGTATGAGGTGTAGCTCCATCCATGAAGGACATGTTTTCTTTTGAATATGCTGAGAATTTTATACAATTTTATACAATAACATAAAGTTCAAGGCAAATTGGCTCTTTGAGAAGTGTGTATCAAACTGGTAGTCCTTCGCATTCATCACGACACAAGAAGTAACTCTTGGTTTCTAAATGTTGGTGACCAATAATATAGATAATATAATAATAATAACAATAATAAGACAAATACACATAATCCTGCGCTTCTTTCAATATAAATACGGTAAAAAAAGGGCTTATTTCAAACATAGTGAGACATGGAGATTAATTATTCATTATTCGAGGGTCGCGGGGGTGCTGGAGTCTATCCCAGCTGTCTTCAGGCGAGAGGCAGGGTACACCCCGAACTGGTGGCCAGCCAATCACAGGGCACATATAGACAAACAACCATTCACACTCACATTCATACCTATGGACAATTTGGAGTCACTAATTAACCTAGCATGTTTTTGGAATGTGGGAGGAAACCGGAGTAATTATTATTATTCATTCATTTTCTACCTTTTTTCCTCAAAAAAGGAAAGGACTGGTCGCCAGCCAATCACAGGGCACATATAGACAAACAACCATTCACACTCACATTCATACCTATGGACAATTTGGAGTCACTAATTAACCTAGCATGTTTTTGGAATGTGGGAGGAAACCGGAGTAATTATTATTATTCATTCATTTTCTACCTTTTTTCCTCAAAAAAGGAAAGGACTGGTCGCCAGCCAATCACAGGGCACATATAGACAAACAACCATTCACACTCACATTCATACCGATGGACAATTTGGAGTCGTAAATTAACCTAGCGTGTTTTTGGAATGTGGGAGGAAACCGGAGTACCCGGAGAAAACCCACGCATGCACGGGGAGAACATGCAAACTCCACACAGAGATGGCCGAAGGTGGACTTGAACCCAGGGCTTAGCGATGAATCATGATTAATCACGATTAATCACGATTAATTAACATTTTTAAAGCATGATTAATCTGATTAACAATTTAATCATTTGACAGCCCTGTTATTTTTATATAGAAAAATGATCGAACCATAACACCAAACAGAACCAAATCGTGAAGTTTGTGTATCGTTACACCATTAATATACATCAATCCATCCATTTTCTAAGCAGCCTATCCTCACTAGGGTCACGGGTACACCCTGGACTGGTCGCCAGCCAATCACAGGGCACATGTAGATAAACGATGATTGACAGTCACATTCATACCTATGGACAATTTACACACAAATGGTAAATTCAGAAGAGTTCCCCCAAGCAGATGCTGTCTTTATATCCTCCAATGCATACATTGCAACATAGATGTACAGGGTGTTAAGTACAAAGAAACAACAGAAGAAATAAAAGCGGCTCGTCACATTAATAGGGACACCAGCACAACAGGATGCAGTACATTGCTTTTGTCCTAGAGTAAAAAAAAACATTTATATATATAATACGTTTTTTTTTGCAGTGTTACAAGTTGACTCTTGCAGCTTGTGTGTTGTGACGTGTTTAAAAAAAACAAAAAACTTTACTTTTGTTATTGTTATGATAATAATTATTATAATAATTACCTGTTATTGTGTTCACCTTTTAGCCAAACAAATGAATAACAATTACCACTTTAAAATGATGCATTTGTTTACCCCTTAATGCAATCGCAATAACAGTGGTAGCAAAAGTGACCATCACGGGTCAACAGTCTCGTACTGAACGTAAATTACACTAATTGTATCATGATATACAGGATATTTATATACAGTTGGTCTTTTTAAATATATCAAGCATCTAGCTGGGCAAAAAAAACTACATTTCATATCAAAATAGAGTCGATTTAGACAAGTATTTCCAAACAAATGGCAGAAGTTACTACTCACTACTTTCAGTGATAGATTCCTTTTCCTTCCAACACATAAATATTTATTTGCACAAATAAAAAAAAAATTCAGAATAAGAAAAGCTTCTTTCGTGCCCGATGGATGGAGAGTGTTCTACAAAGGAGTATTAGGGCCAAAAAGGGGGAAAAAAGCACAATAAAAGAAGTAATTTTTGTCTTAAGTATTTAAAGGGGAAGTGCACTTTTTGTGGTGCATCATTGTGCGAAACATGAACACATTTCTTTCCCTTTTCTGTGCATTATGAAGCCAGTTAATATGAGCTAGCTAACAATGCATGTCATTGGGACACACCTAGTTTGACATTACGACGATATTCCCATTTTGTTTTGTTTGTTTTGTGTGTGACCCTAACACTCCTTTTGTAACGTTTTGGTGTGAAATTGGATATGATTTATTTCACAGTGTATCCGTAGATGCGCGTACACACACACACACACACACACAATGTGCTGCAGTAAATGCCGCTGATGTTGTAATGAAGAATGATCTCCATTGAAAAAAACGAGTCTAACAAGTAAAAAAAAACACTACTGACGTTATATGCTGAGTCATTCAAAATGTCCACATTTGCAGAGTCAGCATATTGTTCACCTCAGTGAGTGAGTCCAGTAGACGTCCACATCTCGTACTGCCTCATAAGCTCAAAAAACAGAAACGGATGTTGAGCGAGGAGTCCATATCAAGTGATGTTTGTAAAATCACCTTGGAGGATGAAGACGTGAATCTTCCTCAATGTCCTCCAACGTTTTGCAATAAATGTGTTTGCACTGTATTGTCACCTTCTGGTAAAAAAAAAAAAGTACTTGAAAGTGAAGGCATGGTGTTGAGTTTGTGAACCTTTTTGTTGTTGATGTCGTGATCAAGCACAGGTCATCTCCTAGCATGGAGCCTGTGGAGGAATAACAAGAAGATACAGACAAGTGAGCATCCTAACCTTGAAAGGGGATCTCTACTACAGCTTGATAGTTTGGTAATGGTAATGGTAATAGTTTAATTTCATTTGAACATGCATCAGATTACAATTGAATGCATCACATAATCAGTTCACAGTTCCACATGTCCAAAAGGAGTCAGAAGAAGCAAAGCTTATTAAATCCTACCCCTCCATCTGGTACTTTTACATTTGTTCACTTCCTGCTTTCCTAATAAATTTTTTTATTTTTTTTTATTTATTTTATTAATTTTAATTTGATTAATTTTCATTTAAAAATTTTTTATTTTATATTTTTTTATTTTATTTTATTTATTTTAATTTATTTTTTGTAGCAATTTTTATTAATTTAATTTAATCTTTAGCAATTTTTATTAATTTAATTTAATTTTTTTGTCATGTAGCAAAGTAGGAGGTGATATGACCATCCATATTTCTCCTCTCTAATTAATTAATTAATTAAATTATTTAATTATGAATTAATTAATTCATGCTGTTGATTGAGTTCACTGTAAACAACAAGGAAACCAGTAGTTGTTGTGGTACATTTTAAAGTGCATACAGAGGTAGATTAGCGTAACTCATTTAATTCCAGTCAAAAGCCGTCCCTTTTCGGTACTGGCCACTTTTAATGATTTTGACTGGCACATGGGCTTCATTCTTTGGCCAAAATGTCTAAACAACAATGCTACAACATAAACAACGCATGCTGGATGCTGACCGTGAATGATACTTCAAATCCATTCCACTTCCTGGGAAGTTAATTAAAAAAAAATATATGAGAGGGTTGACTATATCCACGGTTGTTAATGCCAATTATTTCTGACGTGGGGCGACACGGCGGTCGAGTGGTTGGCGCATGAATGTGAATATATAATATAAAATATAATATATGAATGTGAGTGTGAATGGTTGTTTGTCTATATGTGCCCTGTGATTGGCTGGCCACCAGTCCAGGGTGTACCCCGCCTCTTGCCCGAAGACAGCTGGCATAGGCTCCAGCACCCCCGCGACCCTTGTGAGGATAAGCGGTAGAAAATTAATGAATGAATTTAGTTACAGGGTTGCACGGTGTACGAGTGGTTAGTGCACAGGCCTCACAGCTAGGAGACCCGAGTTCGATTCCACCCTCGGCCATCTCTGTGTGGAGTTTGCATGTTCCTCCCCGTTTATGCGTGGGTTTTCTCCGGGTACTCGGTTATGCTAGGTTAATTGGCAACTCCAAATTGTCCATAGGTATGAATGTGAGTGTGAATGGTTGTTTGTCTATATGTGCCCTGTGATTGGCTGGCCAAGTGA
Organism: Doryrhamphus excisus; assembly: GCF_030265055.1. Taxonomy (NCBI): domain Eukaryota; kingdom Metazoa; phylum Chordata; class Actinopteri; order Syngnathiformes; family Syngnathidae; genus Doryrhamphus; species Doryrhamphus excisus. Next base: position 12,923,164 of record NC_080475.1, on the reverse strand, counting down.
ACTGGTGAATTTCTGATGTGACGCTAATTAGAGACCCCCATGGGTTATTTGTTTTTGTAGACCGCTATAGGACGACTTAAGTTCATTCCACAAAGGATGCGCTTCAGTGGTCAGCTAATAACTTCATTTAGCTAATCAAGAACGTCATCTCAATGATAATAGAACTCTGTCATGTAATATAGATAAATCCATAAACGGCTGACGAGTGTGACGTTCAGGATCGCCGTCTATAAATCATCACGACACTTAAAAATGTGTTGGCAAATCCATGTAGAATGATACAAATTCCCAGTGCTGGTAAAATACATATTTATGGTGCCCCCGGCTTCCCTTCTCTTTGTGTGTGTCCTTGGTAATTGTGCCTGATTCAGTTTTGTTTTCTCAGCACAAGAAAGGCCAATCAATCTTCAGAGGCAGCCGCACACATTCTAATAGCCTCTGGATTTGCCCAAAATAATCTAAAAACTTCACAGACACACACAACACTAAATGTGTTTTTTTTTTTTTATGTAAAGCTTCCAGCAAAGTCAAGCTGAGTGAGTATAGAGACTATTTCAATATGACTTTCAGTTATATGATGAATTATGTGCCTGGGAGGAATGGGAGATGGACGATGAGAACAGTGATTTACGTACGTCGACATCAGCATTTGTTGACATTCATTCATTCATTTTCTACCGCTTATCCCAGCTGTCTTCGGGCGAGAGGCGGGGTACACCCTGGACTGGTCGCCAGCCAATCACAGGGCACATATAGACAAACAACTGCATTTGTTGACATAACATCAACTAATGATTACTTAGCACATTTACTTAGAACCAGTGGCGCGGTAAGGGTCCTTCGGGGATCAAAGCAAGAAATTCATGGGGCCCGTGTGAACAATAAACAGACCTTGCGGCTGATTGACGCGCTGAAGGCAGATATAATCGTGTAGAAGGGCCCCCCAAGGGGGGTTTGCTGGCCATTGTTGTTGTTTCGTTAACTTGGGGCAGCCAGTCTCTCAGTCTTTAGGAGGACCCCCCCATTGTCGTTGTTTCGTTGACTTGGGGCAGCCGGTCTCACAGTCTTCAGGAGACCCCCCCCATTGTCGTTGTTTCTTGGGGTAGCCGGTCTCTCAGTCTTTAGGAGGACCCCCCCATTGTCGTTGTTTCGTTGACTTGGGGCAGCCGGTCTGTCAGTATTTAGGAGGACTCCCCCCTCCCCCCATTGTTGCTGTTTCGTTGACTTGACTTGGGGCAGCCAGTCTCTCAGTCTTCAGGAGGACCCCCCCCCATTGTTGTTGTTTCGTTGACTTGGTGAAGCCGGTCTCTCAGTCTTTAGGAGGACCCCCATTTCCGTTGTTTCGTCGACTTGGGGCAGCCAGTCTTTCAGTCTTTAGGAGGATCCCCCCATTGTCGTTGTTTCGTTGACTTGGGGCAGCCAGTCGCTCAGTCTTTAGGAAGACCCCTCGCCCCCATTGTCGTTGTTTTGTTGACTTGTCGTTGTTTCGTTGACTTGGGGCAGCCAGTCTCTCAGTCTTTAGGAAGACCCCCCCCCCATTGTCGTTGTTTCGGTGACTTGTCGTTGTTTCGTTGACTTGGGGCAGCCAGTCTCTCAGTCTTCAGGAAGACACCCCCATTGTCGTTGTTTCGTTGACTTGGGGCAGCCAGTCTCTCAGTCTTTAGGAGGACCCCCACCCCATTGTCGTTGTTTCGTTGACTTGGGGCAGCCAGTCTCTCAGTCTTTAGGAGGACCCCAACATTGTTGTTGTTTCGTTGACTTGGGGCAGCCGGTCTCTCAGTCTTTAGGAGGACCCCCCTAGGGGGGGCCCCTCTTAAAAGCTGGGGCCCCAGTCAAATGCCTGGTTTGTCTGCTTGGAACTTTGCATGGTTCAATGTTGTCTAACTTGATAGCCGTTATATTGCTGTTGTTTCACGCTGTTTATCCATAATGATGAAATTATAATTCCACAGCACATTCTGAAATAATCTGTACAGATTTTCCGTACAAACATTCACCTTATGACCACAAAAGCTGTCAATCAACCTTGATGTAACGCATAGACGTGTTGTTGACATACACTGGTTTCATTGTTTACACTTGATGAATGAATGATAATAAAAAAATAACTTACTATATAGTTTTGGTGTTCTGCCGCAGCGTCCTACGATGGCTCCTTGGGCAAAGGCTACAAAAGACAAACAAGTAGAGGAAGCTTTAATTGAATGTTTTCTTCAACATATTGGCCTTTTTCTGCCTTTAAAAAGAACAATGTCATCCAAGGTAGCAACATGAAGGTTACTAAGTAGTACTTATCTTTACAAGAACATGCTTTTTTTCTTCCCCTTGACAAGTGGTAAAAAGCAGCTTCCTTGTCGTCTTAATGTTGGTGAATGAGCCACTTTTGTGTAGATAATGGCTCTGCTAATCATAATCAGGAAGCTAATGGGGTGTTCAGGAAATCAGACGAGCTGCAGCATTGACATTCCGCTGCTTCCCCAATGCTTGGGTTGTCTAGCGGGGGGATCAGACCCGTCTTGTCGCCCTTACGATCCGTCACTCGGACCGTCTATGGCAGGGGTCTCAAACTCAATTTACTTGGGAGCCACTGGAGCTAGGGTCTGGCCGAGACTGGGCCGCATCAGGTTTTCCAAAAAAAATCCCCCAAAAAACGCATTTATTAAAAACTGAAAAATGAATAAACTTTGCTTTGGTTTTGATTTTCGACAAGAAAAGCTCTGATAAAACATTCCACTGTTCTCAAATATCTTATTTTTTTTTCTGCACAAAATAAGATGAAAAATAAATAAACAAATCAAGAATAAAGAAAATCATTCATTCATTCATTCATTTTCTACCGCTTTTTCCTCACGAGGGTCAATCAATCAGTAATAAATAAATAAATATACTAATAACAATAAAACGGCAAATAATAAAAAATCAAGAAACCACATATAGTTGATGGGTAGACAAATTATTTTTTTCAGATTAAAATGAACAAAGCATTATTAGAGCCCTGTAGACATGACAAAACAAAAAAAATACTTTTTTTATTTACAACATATTGCGCAACTGCAGGGTCTTGAGACACATGCTAACTCGCAAACTAGAGAGCTAGCAACCTAAACGGTAGCCTTCAAGTTATTTCCTTTAAACTTAAATAGCCAAAAACTTACCACTTCCACACGGATAGGGAGGATAACTATTAACAGTTATTTAACCTTTAACATGAACATTAATCAAACGTAATAATTTTTTCTGGGTACATGATACCATACAGCATCCATATCAAACTTGCGCGGGCCGCACTAACATTAAACTTTCATATCAAGGCCTCAAACTAGTGTCCTGCGGGCCACATTTGGCCCGGGGCCGTGTGTTTGAGACCCCTGGTCTATGGCGACGAACGCATGGCTGCTGACGGAATTCAGTCTTCTTAAGAGCCATTGATCTATCACACCTCTCTGGCGGCGTGTCATCTAAATGCTAAGTACTTCCACCGCATCTTTAAATCAAAACAAGGAAAAGAAATGAGGTCCGCCCAAAGGGATGCGGGCCGTCGAGGCCACAATGGAATCTTGCAAAGCAAACCTCAGCTTTATTATTACATTCATTTCCGAGGAGGACATGCTTGGAAAACAAAAGCTGAGCAAGAGAATCAAACATGATAAGGTTTCGGGACCTTGATCTCCCTTATCCTGTACATCAGGGGTCTCAAACACGCGGCCCGCTGGCCAAATGTGGCCAACAGGACGCTAGTTTGAGGCCCCCGCCTTGATATGAAATTTAATGTTAGTGCGGCCCGCACAAGTTTGATATGGATGCTGTATGGTATCATGTACCCAGAAAAAATTATTACGTTTGATTAATGTTCATGTTAAAGGTTAAATAACTGTTAATAGTTATCCTCCCTATCCGTGTGGAAGTGGTAAGTTTTTGGCTATTTAAGTTTAAAGGAAATAACTTGAAGGCTACCGTTTAGGTCGCTAGCTCTCTAGTTTGTGAGTTAGCATGTGTCTCAAGACCCTGCAGTTGCGCAATATGTTGTAAATAAAAAAAAGTATAAATGTGACTATAGTCGTGTTTTGTCATGTCTACAGGGCTCTAATAATGCTTTGATTTTAATCTGAAAAACATAATTTGTCTACCCACCAACTATATGTGGTTTCTTAAGTTTTTATTATTTGCCGTTTTATTATTATTATTATATTAATTTATTACTGATTGATTGATTTTCTTTATTCTTGATTTGTTTATTTATTTGTCATCGGGGTTGGGCGATATGCACTAAAACTAATATCCCGATATATTCAGATATCAATATATGATATATATCTCGATTTTTAGTCTTTACTTAAAACAAAAATCTGAAACAAAATCACAGCCAGCCTGAAACGGATTCTGTTGGGCTTCGGCGGTTCTGCTAGTCTGACAATAGAAGGTCCGAGGCCTTGGCTATCGACCGATACTCCTTGAAGTAGTCTCAGAGTGCTGAATCAGCAGAAGAGGGCACCACTATGAAGTGGTCCCACTCATTAAAAGGCTAACAAGGTGAGCGTGGCCCCATAGGACGAGCGCACAACCGTAGCTCATGGCCCATGGCTGCTAACGAGAGACGGGAATTCAAGGACGTGGAAGACATATTTATTTCTAGGGGAGTGCAATGGTAAGCACTTTTTGCAGTGTGATGCAACAGACCTCCCCTCTGGAACTGGACGTGCCCCAAATTGGAACATGACTTGTAAACACGGCGCGGCGTTAATAGATGATAATGCCTTGCAGTTCAAATGAGGTGTGTTGATAGGAACTTTCACAGGGCACAGAAACAAAGATATTGAATTACATGCAGACGAACAAGTACAATGTTCTGGAATGGCCGCCTCAGTCCCCAGACCTGAATATTATTGATGATATTATTGGGATTTAAAGTGGGCTGTCCGTGCTCGGAAACCCAAGTATTACTCATTCATTTTGTACCGCTTATCCTCACGAGGGTTGCGGGGGTTCCTGGAGCCTATCCCAGCTGTCTTCGGGCGAGAGGCGGGGTACACCCTGGACTGGTCGCCAGCCAGCCAATCACAGGGCACATATAGACAAACAACCATTCACACTCACATTCATACCTATGGACAATTTGGAGTCGCCAATTAACCTAGCATGTTTTTGGAATGTGGGAGGAAACCGGAGTACCCGGAGAAAACCCACGCATGCACGGGGAGAACATGCAAACTCCACACAGAGATGGCCGAGGGTGGGTGGAATTGAACTTGGGTCTTCTAGCTGTGAGGCCTGCATGCTAACCCCAAGTATTACTCGATTAATGAAAACAACAAACTTCAGGACCTGATCAGACCTGGAAAATGTATAAAAGGTATATATCGTATTTTGTGGACTATAAGTTGCTCAAGGCCAAAAATACATAATTAGGTAGAAAAAACATACAGAAGTCGCACTAAAGTATAAGTCAGATTTTTTGCGGGTAATTTATTTGGTAATGATAATGGTTTTATTTCATTTGAACATGCATCAGATTACAATTGAATGCATCACATAATCAGTTCACAGTTCCACATGTCCAAAAGGAGTAGGAAGAAGCAAAGCTTATTAAATCCTACCCCTCCATCTGGTACTTTTACAATCAGTAACTGTTACATTTGTTCACTTCCTGCTTTCCTAATATAGTTTAAGGTTTTTTTATTATCTCAATTTGTATTTTTTTTAATTTATTTTTTATTTTTATTTTTTTGTCCTGTACCGAAGTACGAGGTGATATGACCATACAATGACCATTGACCATACAATATGTGTAAATAAATCGTTAAAACAACATTTTGAGGTGTCATAAAAGCCCAAAAAAAATGTGTCAACGTGAAAGTTATGCTTTAACTTTTTTTTTTTTTTTTTTTTTTACTTTTTTATTTTAATTTTATTTTTGTCACGTACCAAAGTACGAGGTGATATGACCATTCAATGGCATAATGGGTACCATAGTAACTGTCAATATAGTGATATATATAGCACATCATGACTGGTTCAAGTATTTTACAAACTACTTGACCAAAACAGACGTTACGTCATCTTGGAAGGCAAGTTCTAACAATAAAAACAAAAAAATAAGAACAGGCTGAATGGGTGTAAGATATGCTAACACAATGGTTATTCAGCTACACCAAAAATAAAGGTATCCAGTGTTTATGTAACATAAACAGTTTTTTTCATTTATAAGTCGCTCTGGAGTATAAGTCGCAGGAACTGCCAACCTATGAAAAAAAGTGGGACTTATAGTCGGGAAAATACGGTACATACATTAACCGCTGCATTATAAAGTGGACATAAAGTAGAGTCAAGCTTGCCTGCACCAAAGAAAACATGACAAAAGAGAAAGTGTAGCATGTTTCAACCTTTTTTTCCCTCAACCGTGATAAAGAGTCAGTGTTGAAATGTGGCCTTTTGGCTCCAACAATTTCACACCAGATGAAGCGCCGGAGACAAGCTACAACACAAATGGTGGTTCGGGGCTGCTGATGACAGGGCTTAAAAAAAAAAAAAAAAAAAAAGAAGAGGAAAGTGCACTCCATCGCTTGGGAGCACATACATCCTCACTAGACACGCTAGCTCCAGGGAAAAAGGACAGAAAATAACAACAAAAATATGTAAATAAAGAGCAAAACTGAACATTTTGTCATAGTTGCTTTTTCTCAACACACGGTATCTATCACTGGATCTTATTTGAATTTATTTTCCGCACGGCTACACACGCTGTCTTGCCGAGAATGACGAGCACGCCACAGCATCGTGCAAATGGATGAGAGGAAACCTGACAGCGTATTTTTCCTTTGTGTGTGATAAACAATAACAGAAGGCTTGGATATTGTTTACATATTATCCGATACCGGTGCCAGATTGCTACTTTTGAAATGATACTGGTGCTCGCATCAATCATTCATTCATTCATTCATTCATTTTATACCGCTTTTCCTCACGAGGGTCGCGGGGGGTGCTGGAGCCTATCCCAGCTGTCTTCGGGCGAGAGGCGGGGTACACCCTGGACTGGTCGCCAGCCAATCACAAGGCACATATAGACAAACAACCATTCACACTCACATTCATACCTATGGACAATTTGGAGTCGCCAATTAACCTAGCATGTTTTTGGAATGTGGGAGGAAACCGGAGTACCCGGAGAAAACCCACGCATGCACGGGGAGAACATGCAAACTCCACACAGAGATGGCCGAGGGTGGAATTGAACCCTGGTCTCCTAGCTGTGAGGTCTGCGCGCTCGCATCAATCAATAACAAAAAAAAAAAAAAAAACATACAAATGTCATCTATTCAAGCATCCGATATTGTCGTGTCGTGATGATGTTTAGATTCTGATTCCAAAAATAACTTGAGCTCATCATCACCATTGCTGATGTGAATGGAATCATTTGTGCGCTGCTGTTAAAATAACTCACACAAAATGGAATAATTCCATCTGCAAATGAGACTGAAACTTGGCCGAGCAGAGCGTTCGGAGGACGCGATGCATGACATACATATCTAATATTGCAGGCCCTTTTTTCCTCCATTCATTGCATTTTAAATACATAAACATTCTTCTAATGACGTCCTGTGCTAATCTTTTGAGAAAAGCTAACTGACCCACAGGACTGCTTTGATCATGTCTCATTGATTTCAAACAATGAATTGAACTGATGAACCTCGATGTTGATTATTGGCCCTGCTAAACAGAGTTGAAATACAGCTGAATAGGTGCAGATTCTCAAAGAACTAGAAAGCCTTCTGTGCTGGTTATTGTGTGTAGCTGCTTTATAGGAGTCCACAACTCAATACTTCTTCTTTCTCTTTGGGCTTTTCCCATCAAGGGTTGCCACAGCTTGGCGCTGCTAAACAGAGTCGAAATCCAAGGAAATACAGCTGAATAGGTGCAGATTCTGGAAGAGCTAGAAAGCCTTCTGTGTTGGTTATTGTGTGTAGCTGCTCTATAGGAGTCCACAACTCAATATTTCTTCTTTCTCTTTGGGCTTTTCTCCTCTGGACATGTACAAATCATCTCAGTCTGGTCAATATGACATGTAATGTCCTTCTGATGGATTGGTTCTTGGTCCTATCCATCCTGGTCACTCCCAATGAGAACCTCAGCATCCTCATCTCTGTTCTCCAACATGTACTGTGACTCTGGACATGTCCCAACCATCTCAGTCTGGCCTCTCTGACTTTATCTCTAACATGTAATGTCCGTCTGATGGATTGGTTTCAGATCCTATCCATCCTGGTCACTCCCAATGAGAACCTCAGCATCCTCATCTCTGTTCTCCAACATGTACTGTGACTCTGGACATGTCCCAACCATCTCAGTCTGGCCCTCTCTGACTTTATCTCTAACATGTAATGTCCTTCTGATGGATTCGTTCCTGATCCTATCCATCCTGGTCACTCCCAATGAGAACCTCGGCATCCTCATCTCTGTACTCCAACATGTACTGTGACTCTAGACATGTCCCAACCATCTCAGTCTGGCCTCTCTGACTTTATCTCCAAGGCCTCTAACATGCAATGTCTCTATGATGTACTTGTTCCTGATCCTATCCATCCTAGTCACTCCCAATGAGAACCTCAGCATCCTCATCTCTGTACTCCAACATGTACTGTGACTCTAGACATGTCCCAACCATCTCAGTCTGGCCTCTCTGACTTTATCTCCAAGGCCTCTAACATGTAATGTCTCTATGATGTACTTGTTCCTGATCCTATCCATCCTAGTCACTCCCAATGAGAACCTCAGCATCCTCATCTCTGTACTCCAACATGTACTGTGACTCCGGACATGTCCCAACCATCTCAGTCTGGCCTCTCTGACTTTATCTCTAACATGTAATGTCCTTCTGATGGATTTGATCCTGATCCTATCCATCCTGGTCACTCCACTCCACAACTCCATACAAAGGGCAGAAAAATGAGCAAAATAGGTCCCCTTTAAGGGCTATATAAATAAACTTGACCTCAACGCTAGCACCTCGCAGTAGCTGCTGGTTAGCTATATACAACATTGCTTGTACTGTACAGTTAAAAAAGGTTGTATGCTGGCAACAGACTGGATTTGGAACAGAATAGTTCTGTTTCGGTTATTTCCATTAATAGATTTGTTGTGAAAATTTTATCAAAGTCAATCAGCATCCTGGAAGGGCTTTGGTAAATTCTTCCAAATGAAAAGTCATTTATTAGCCTCCTTAGTGCATCACATAATGTGTTTAATCAAAGTGAGTGATACATTTCATTTGCTCACAAAAGCCGTAAATCATTTTCCAAGGAAGCTTGCGGACATTAATTCAAAGGCTGGCTGCGCGTAACAGATGCCGGCGTGAATGAGGAACGTGCTCATTAACATCTTTCACAAGTCGACATTGTCCTCCCGAAGGCTGCCATGTCATTTGATGGGGTTCATTCCAGGATACGCTCTTTATCAGACAGATGCTGACGCTCGTCATTTTGCTTTAACAGGCCAGTGTCCTAATACACCCGGCAGATAGCGTCGTGTAGTAACACACACATCCATTTGATTCCTTCTTCTTCTTGAAATTGGGACGCTTTATTACTGTCACTGTTAGTGTGGAACAGGAATTGACTCAATTTTCCACCTTGATTTTGGGGTGTAGATGCATTGGTATACCATATGATGGTCTCCCCCTCAACTCTAAATCCATGATTTGTCAATCATCCTTCCTCTCAAGTATGTATCAATGTTGTTTTAATGTCAACATGTTTGGTAATGGTTTAATTTCATGGAATTGAACTCGGGTCTCCTAGCTGTGAGGCCCGTATGCTATCCACTTGTTCGCCGTGCAGTCTTACACATTTATTTTTTTGGTATAAATTTATTATTTCTCCGGGCACTCTGGTTTCCTCCCACGGCTTTCCTAATATTTCCTAATCTATCTATCATCCATCATATCCATCATATCCATCAATCTATCTATCATCCATCATATCCATCATATCCATCATATCCATCATATCCATCATATCCATCAATCTATCTATCTATCTATCTATCTATCTATCTATCTATCTATCTATCTATCTATCTATCTATCTATCTATCTATCTATCTATCTATCTATCTATCTATCTATCTATCTATCTATCTATCTATCTATCTATCTATCTATCTATCTATCTATCTATCTATCTATCTATCTATCCATCCATCCATCCATCCATCCATCCATCCATCCATCCATCTATCCATCTATCCATCTATCTATCTATCTATCTATCTATCCATTTATCTATCTATCATCTATCTATCTATATATCTATTTATCATCTATCTATCTATCTATCTATCTATCTATCTATCTATCTATCTATCTATCTATCTATCTATCTATCTATCTATCTATCTATCTATCTATCTATCTATCTATCTATCTATCTATCTATCTATCTATCTATCTATCTATCTATCTATCTATCTATCTATCTATCTATCTATCTATCCATTTATCTATCTATATATCTATTTATCATCTATCTATCATCTATCTATCTATCTATCTATCTATCTATCTATCTATCTATCTATCTATCTATCTATCTATCTATCTATCTATCTATCTATCTATCTATCTATCTATCTATCTATCTATCTATCTATCTATCTATCTATCTATCTATCTATCTATCTATCTATCTATCTATCATCTATCATCTATCATCTATCTATCCATCTATCATCTATCATCTATCAATCTATCAAACTATCTATCTATCTTATATATCTATCTATCATCGATCTATCTATCATCTATCTATCATCTCTCATCTATCTATCATCTATCTATCATAATCAGTTCCCAGTTCCACATGTCCAAAAGGAGTAGGAAGAAGCAAAGCTTATTAAATCCTACCCCTCCATCTGGTACTTACAATCAGTAACTGTTACATTTGTTCGCTTCCTGTAGTTTCACTACTTTGAAAATGTTGATTCAGCATGTTTTGCACTGAATGTCAATGTCAACCATTGTGATGATTGCGATGGAAAATCAACAACAATCACAACTGTTTCAATGTTATTCACTGTTGATTTAAATAGCATGCTATATGCCTCGATGGAAAAAGTTTGGACACCCGTGATGTCGCCTATTTCTGGCTTCCAACAGTTGCAGTTTCTAACCTCATTTCCCTGAAAACAGCACCAGCATCATTTGTTATTAAGTGAACCCGTCCTCGGCCATGCTAATTGAAAAGATGCAAAGGGGCACACAGTCTGCATGATTAGAAATGTAGCGTACACACACATACACACACACACACACACACACACTTGGCTGAAGCTAAGTATGCTGTCAGCAGAGATTACGCCACAAGTGCAAAGCATGCGTGAAATGTGCGGCAGACGCCTGAGGCGGCCGAGCGAAAGACGCGACCGGACAGCAAGTGAGAGAGAAATGAAGAGAGAGAGATGATAAAGCACGAGAGCGATAAAGAGAGAGAGAGAAATGTAGCTTGACCTTTGACCCTGTGCACCTGTCTGCAGCCTCCATCATGTCAAATCTCGTCATGACACCAATTTGTTGCTAAATCATCACAGTCCGTATCCAAAGTCACATGTTATTGTATTGCAATACATGCGGGCGGCACGGCGGTCGAGTGGTTAGCGCGCAGATCTCACAGCTAGGAGACCAGGGTTCAATTCCACCCTATTCATTGTCATGGAGTTATGTGAATAAAAATGAAAAACAATTACTTCCTAACACTCACAAATACGAGTGGACCTGAATGCCTCATGACGGAAGGAGAAGAGCAGTAAGAAGACGGAGCATGAAGGCATGCATTGCTCTTTGTGGATCGTAAATAAATTAAGTTTGGACAAATGTGTTTTTTGTATAGCACTTTTGTGGGGCTGCTAACGAGTGGTTAGCACGCAGACCTCACAGCTAGGAGACCCGAGTTCAATTCCACCCTCGGCCATCTCTGTGTGGAGTTTGCATGTTCTCCCCGTGCAGGTGTAGGTTTACTCCGGTTTCCTCCCACATTCCAAAAACATGCTAAACATGCTAATATGCTAAAACCGAAAGTGAATTCTCTGGAATTAAAAAAGAAATATTATTATATTATATTATATATATATCTATATATATATCTATATATATATATATATATATATATATATATATATATATATATATATATATATATATAGATTAAAAACGTTACATTAAACTTACTGAGTACTTATATTGTCATAGATAATGCAATGTAAAATACATGCTAACTGTGAAAAACTGATAATAATTAAATTTATTTTACTCCGGTTTCCTCCCACATTCCAAAAACATGCTAGGTTAATTGGCGGCTCCAAATTGTCCATAGGTATGAATGTGAGTGTGAATGGTTGTTTGTCTATATGTGCCCTGTGATTGGCTGGCCACCAGTCCAGGGTGTACCCCGCCTCTCGCCCAAAGACAGCTGGGATAGGCTCCAGCACTCCCCTCGTGAGGAAAAAGTGGTAGAAAATGAATGAATGGATTTCATGTTGTGTTTTTCAAGGCAGCCGCAGCGCTTCGCAATTAAGGTGAACCCATCATTATGTGGTAAACTACATCCGTAGCCTCAGCTGCAGAAATTCGTGCCTACAGCCTCTCCAAATGCAAACATCACCACACATTCATTCATATTCATACACCATTGTAAGTAGGAATGGACAGTTCTGGATGACCTGTTATGTTGTATCCATGCCTTACAAGTAGCCCGCAAGCTAACAAGCTAAGAAATGGCATCATGTATTGATTTAATGTAAGCCTTAAACACACAACGCCATCTTGGCCAATCTATGAAACAGACACGTTTTTAATGTGCGCTGTAAATTTACCGTGACAGTCTTGATGCGTCCGCTGCCTCGGGTGCAGGTCCAACCCGAGCGGTTGAAGAGGAGGCTGCAGACCTCGCCGTCCATGCAGGGTGTCATCTCACACCACTGACGACTCCGCACGATTCGAGCTAAGAGAATGTAAGAATATAGCAGTGAGAGACAGCATCTCTGACCTCTGACCTCCCCCAAGCTCATAGCGGTTAACACAGTGTTGTTACAATGTTGTATTCGTGTGTTAAAGGGGACACATTATGCTCATTTTTCAGCCCTTTGTATTGAGTTGTGGACTCCTATAGAGCAGCTACACACAATAACCAGCACAGAAAGTTTTCTAGTTCTTCCAGAATCCGCACCTTATTCAGCTGTCTTTCTTTGGATTCCGTGCTTCCTGCAAAAATGGTGTGTTTTTACGGTATTTAACGGCATTCCACCTATGGCCCGCCTCCAGGCACGCCCACTCTGCTGTGGTTGGTCACAGGACTTGCTGCTAGCTGCAAACCCATTATAGTAGTTCATTCATTCATTCATTCATTTTCTACCGCTTATCCTCACGAGGGTTGCGGGGGGTGCTGGAGCCTATCCCAGCTGTCTTCGGGTGAGAGGCGGGGTACACCCTGGACTGGTGGCCAGCCAATCACAGGGCACATATAGACAAACAACCATTCACACTCACACTCATACCTATGGACAATTTGGAGTCGCCAATTAACCTAGCATGTTTTTGGAATGTGGAAGGAAACCGGAGTACCCGGAGAAAACCCACGCATGCACGGGGAGAACATGCAAACTCCACACAGAGATGGCCAAGGGTGGAATTGAACCCTCGTCTCCTAGCTGTGAGGTCTGCGCGCTAACCACTTGTCCGCCATGCCGCCCAATTATAGTAGTTGATAAACGGTATTAGAGTTGAAAATAAACGCCGATTCGGATGCCGAATCAGATCCAGAAGACTGGACAGTCTGACGTTTCCCAAGAAAAGAGGTTACTCCAAGACTTCTCTCAATGGCAAGTAGCTTTAGCATTTTAGCATTAGGTTTTCTTCAGCATCGGTAATGTCACATTTTTGCAGGACTACCAGTGTTTAAAAAACTGTGGTAGATAATAATAACTAATTGTGGTGGGAAACGACTATTAGCAACCCCGTAACCCCGAGTTTGACGCAGTGGTGAGTTGTGCCGCCCTAACTAGAACAAATACCAGAAAAGTCCCAAAAGTCAAAGAAAAAGCAAAAAGGTGTTCATGGTTAGCAGCAATTTCTGAACATACATTGTTGACATTTGTCATCTGGAAAACTATTTACATTCCCTAGTAATATTTTTGTTAGCGATAAGTTTTTTTTTACAAACAGTTCCCACGTGTGTCATGGCAAAAGTAGCAGATTAGAAAAAAGCCGTAATGGAAAGACGAAATTCCAGCTATCAGTCCGCCGCAGATGTCGAGGTTGGCTATCATCTCTCCAGCGACTGTCTGTGTATGACATTGAATTAGCATCCACCTGTGGTTCGCCACGATAAGCGGTGATTATTCTTTACACAGTGTGCTAAAGCAACACGCTAAAGGTTATCGGTTCTCAAAGGACCTGCTCAGGGCCAATATGACTACCATCATACCTGTCACAAACACTGCTAGCTCCTGGCTAGTGGCGACCTCCTGATGTACATGTTACTAATCGACAACTTTATTTACCTCTGCATGCACAAGTTTCTGCAGAGCTGTTGTTTATAATTTCATTATTGTAAGTGGTTGCACAAAATAATTTGATCTGAAACTAGATATTTTTATTATGTTGACTGAACTAATACGTTTTAACTAATAGTTAGCCGAGTTAGCCGAGGGTGGTAACTATTGTCAAATAAATTATATTATACTTACTCAAACTCGGGCTGCACGGCGGCCGGGCAGGCCTGAGAGCTAGCAGACCCGAGTTCAATTCCACCCTCGGCCATCTCTGTGTGGATTCTGTGGGACTCCGGTTTCCTCCTGGAGTTTGAAGTTTGTTGTTTTCATTAATCGAGTAATACTTGGGGTTAGCGTGCAGGCCTCACAGCTCGGAGACCCGAGTTCAATTCCACCCTCAGCCATCTCTGTGTGGAGTTTGCATGTTCTCCCCGTGCATGCGTGGTTTTTCTCCGGGTACTCCGGTTTCCTCCCACATTCCAAAAACATGCTAGGTTACTAAAAAAATTTGGAATAATTCAGTCACAGGGCTGCACGGCGGATGAGTGGTTTGCACGCAGGCCTCACAGCTAGGAGACGCGAGTTCAATTCCACCCTCGGCCATCTCTGTGTGGAGTTTGTGGGACTCCGGTTTCCACCTGGAGTTTGAAGTTTGTTGTTTTCATTAATCGAGTAATACTTGGGGTTAGCGTGCAGGCCTCACAGCTAGGAGACCCGAGTTCGATTCCACCCTCGGCCATCTCTGTGTGGAGTTTGCATGTTCTCCCCGTGCATGCGTGGGTTTTCTCCGGGTACTCCGGTTTCCTACCACATTCCAAAAACATGCTAGGTTACTATAAAAATTTGGAATAATTCAGTCACAGGGCTGCATGGTGGTTAGCACACAGGCCTCATAGCTAGGAGACCCGAGTTCAATTCCACCCTCAGCCATGTCTGTGTGGAGTTTGCATGTTCTCCCCGTGCATGCGTGGGTTTTCTCCGGGTACTCCGGTTTCCTCCCACATTCCAAAAACATGCTAGGTTAATTGGCCACTCCAAATTGTCCATAGGTATGAATGTGAGTGTGAATGGTTGTTTGTCTATATGTGCCCTGTGATTGGCTGGCCACCAGTCCAGGGTGTACCCCGCCTCTTGCCCGAAGACAGCTGGAGTAGGCTCCAGCACCCCCTCCAGCGGTAGAAAATGAATGAATGAATTACTCAAACTTAACTATTTTGAGTAGATTTTACTAATTTTAGTCAATCGAATATACTCTTTTTCCATGATTTATAGATATTGCTATGTTTTGCTTTATTTACAGTACGTTACCATCTGCTCGCTAATTTGATTTTGGGCACATCATTTGTTGCTCATATTGCCCCCCGTACTAGAAGAAGAATAAATCCATCAAAATACGGGTCATCTCATCAAACTTTTCTTAACAGGATGTAAATGTGCACAAAACATTTTCGCAGAGCAAAAAAACTGTGTGACCTTCCTTCTCTCTGACTTCTATACTCCACTGTGACTTCTCATTTTCACACATCAGAGCGCAAATTTAGTCAGTGGCACGTGCAGTTTACTATGGAAAAAAAAACTCAGTGTGCAGGTTATACGCTAAGTAAAAAAAAAAAAGGTCTGAGTTGGCAAAGCAACAGAGTGCTGACTAACAATGGAGTACTCGTGACTCACTGCCACTGAGTGGCGGAGGTCAGATTAAATAAATGTGTCTTCAAGCGGCTGCCGCTGTGCGTTGACCTTGTTACTTCCACCGTGCCAAAGCGAGACATTTGATCCAGGTTGGAAGCTGTGAAACACTGGACAAGTTTAGTGGTGTTGTTATAGGAACAAACAAATGGGAAAGGTAGGTAGAGAAAGAAAGATGGCTCTCATATTTTAGCAAAAACATTTTTAGGACAGTACATCTTTTTCAATGGACAACACTATAAACATTTGGGATAATTTAGTTACATGGCTGCACGGTGGACTAGTGGTTAGTGTGCAGGCCTCACAGCTAGGAGACCTGAGTTTGATTCCACCCTCGGCTATCTTTGTGTGGAGTTCGCATGTTCTCCCCGTGCATGCGTAGGTTTTCTCCGGGTACTCCGGTTTCCTCCCACATTCCAAAAACATGCTAGGTTAATTAGCGACTCCAAATTGTCCATAGGTATGAATGTGAGTGTGAATGGTTGTTTGTCTATATGTGCCCTGTGATTGGCTGGCCACCAGTCCAGGGTGTACCCCGCCTCTCACCTGAAGACCCCTGGGATAGGCTCCAGCACCCCCGCAACCCTTGTGAGGATAAGCGGTAGAAATTAATGAATGAATTTAGTTACAGGGTTGCATGGCGGACGAGTGGTTAGTGCGCAGGCCTCACAGTTAGAAGACTCAAGTTCGATTCCACTCTCGGCCATCTCTGTGTGGAGTTTGTGGGACTTTCCTCCCACATTCCAAAAACATGCTAGGTTAATTGGCGACTCCAAATTGTCCATAGGTATGAATGTGAGTGTGAATGGTTGTTTGTCTATATGTGCCCTGTGATTGGCTGGCCACCAGGCCAGGGTGTACCCCGCCTCTTGCCCGAAAACAGCTGGGATAGGCTCCAGCACGTCCGCGACCCTTGTGAGGATAAGCGGTAGAAAATTAATGAATGAATTTAGTTACTGGGTTGCACGGTGGACGAGTGGTTAATGCACAGGCCTCGCAGCTAGGAGAACCACGTTCGATTCCACTCTCGGCCATCTCTGTGTGGAGTTTGTGGGACTCCGGTTTCCTCCCACATTCCAAAAACATGCTAGGTTAATTAGCGACTCCAAATTGTCCATAGGTATGAACGTGAGTGTGAATGGTTGTTTGTCTATATGTGCCCTGTGATTGGCTGGCCACCAGTCCAGGGTGTACCCCGCCTCTTGCCCGAAAACAGCTGGGATAGGCTCCAGCACCCCTGCGACCCGCGTGAGGATAAGTGGTAGAAAATTAATGGATGAATTTAGTTCCAGTCAAGCAAAGTGGTGGTAGCCTCACAGTGCATGAGTGCTGCTAGTATTGGTGTAGCTGTGGTTAATTCATTTTTTAAGTTCAAGCAAAGTTTCATTTCTATATTATTATACTTGAGAAGATACTCTGTCTTTGTTGATACTTTGTTTGATAACCCGAATTAATTTTCTTACTCTGTTTAAGAAATTAGAAGAAACAAAAAGTAATATAGTCATATCATATTTTGAATGAATTATAAATACAATAGATGAGCACCAACAGGAACATAAAAGCAGCATTCAAGCAAGAGGAACCTCTTGTATCTCGCACCGTTGGGCTTAAGTAGTCTTGTGCATGTGTCGTTAAACGTGAACAGAATGTTAACGGAGATTAAATGTATTAGTCAACTTCTCTTACATTAAACCATCAGCTGTTGCTACAAAACAGTTCCCATGGTGATACTTTCGGGAAGTAAGACTTCCTGTTCATTACAGCATCCCAGAGTAGACGTGACCTCTTCCTAGATGAGGAACACTGAGGAACACTCCTACTGTTTCTTTAATAAGAAGACCTGTGATAAAATACAGGTGGAATATTTATAAATGATTTAAAATTGGGTTTGGAATAAGAGATTAGCAGTGGGGCAAAATGGCGGCCGAGTCAGTCCTACCCATTAGGCTCATTTTTCGGCCCTTTGTATAGAGTTGTGGACTCCTACAGAGCAGCGACACACAATAATCAGCACAGAAAGCTTTCTAGTTCTTCCAGAATCTGCACCTATTCAGCTGTCTTTCTTTGGATTCCGTGTGCGGAAACTGTGCGGACCGCATGCGGCGTCCAGGCTATTAGAAGTCGTGCGTCATGGCATGTCGTTGTGATGCCGCCATAAAGCCCGTCTGTCAACCTTCCTGTCAGATACCGACTGATTGTTCCGACAGGCCAGCCGGTATTAAAGCTTATCGAGCTCGCCTTGCGCTGTGCAATAAGGGGGGGCTTTATTTAGATGCTAGACGGTATTATTAAACGGTGATTTAACACAGCACTGAAGACCATCAAAGAGAATGAATAGAGAATGAAACTCTGATATAAGGAATGTATTGGACTACGGACTAAACTGAAAATGTCAGAACTGGTCTCAGTCAAAGGTTTTTGGTCGATTTTACACACTAGGCATCAAACACGTATCTTTTTTCATTCATTAATTTTCTACCGCTTATCCTCATGAGGGTCGCAGGGGGTGCTGGAGCCTATCCGGGCTGTCTTTGTACACCCTGGACTGGTCGCCCAGCCAATCACAGGGCACATATAGACAAACAACCATTCACACTCACATTCATACCTATGGACAATTTGGAGTCGCTAATTAAACTAGCATGTTTTTGGAATGTGGGAGGAAACCGAAGTACCCGGAGAAAACCCACGCATGCACGGGGAGAACATGCAAACTCCACACAGAGATGGCCGAGTGTGGAATCCAACTCGGGTCTCCGAGCTGTGAGGCCTGCACGCTAACCCCAAGTATTACTCGATTAATGAAAACAACAAACTTCAAACTCCAGGAGGAAACCGGAGTTCCACAAACTCCACACAGAGATGGCCGAGGGTGGAATTGAACTCGGGTCTCCTCGCTGTGAGGCCTGTGCGCTAACAACTCATCCGCCGTGCAGCCCTGTGACTGAATTATTCAAAATTTTGGAGTCGCTAATTAAACAGCATGTTTTCAGAATGTGGGAGGAAACTGAAGTACCCGGAGAAAACCCAAGCATGTACGGGGAGAACATGCAAACTCCACATATAGATGGTCGAGTGTGGAATTGAACTCCGGTCTACGAGCTGTGAGGCCTGCCTGCGAACCCCAAGTATTACTCGATTCATGAAAACAACAAACTTCAAACTCCAGGAGGAAACCGGAGTTCCACAAACTCCACACAGAGATGGCCGAGGGTGAAATTGAACTCGGGTCTCCGAGCTGTAAGGCCTGTGCGCTAACCACTCAACCGCCGTGCAGCCCTGTGACTGAATTATTCAAAATTTGGAGTCACTAATTAAACTAGCATGTTTTTGGAATGTGGGAGGAAACCGGAGTACCCGGAGAAAACCCACGCATGCACGGGGAGAACATGCAAACTCCACACAGAGAGATGGCCGAGGGTGGAATTGAACACGGGTTTCCTAGCTGTGAGGCCTGCGCGCAAACCACTCTTTCACTGTGCAGCCTAAAGAGCTTTTAATTACTTCATATTGTTTGTTCTTTGAGTGTACAATGTTGATAGATATTGTCCAAATTGTCAATGTATATTGATATGATATGATACGGCGGACGGTGCCGGTGCTGCACCCCACAGAGTTAGTGTGAGCCTACAACAGGGATTTCAATCGGAACTGCGACGGATTCAGGGTGAGCCCGGTCTGATGCAGTTGACAGGTTGGGGTTCCAAGCACAAAAAACAGATTTACTATGAATCTTGAGTTGTTCATCTACCAAACCGTTTCAGTTTTAAGAGTCCGCAGTGCACTGCGATGACATCAGCCACTCATTCGTACAATTATCTCGGAAATTCAGTCTGTTCTTTTACGCTCCAAAACAGAGCAGAAATGTTTCATCAACATACCGTCGACACAGGCCGGCCTTGCCCGTGTGGTTCCGGCAATCTGACCTCTCCGGCAGGCGCAGCGGGCTGTCTGCCTGGCGATGGTCCGTCTGGGAAAGCTGCTGTCCCTGTTGAGCATCACAATCTCGCAGGTTCCCACTGCCAACTGGCCTGTGAAAACAAACACAAAAGCACAAAGTTCATTAGCATAATGATGAGCCTGTAATGGCCACATTGCAGAGTGCTGATGAAACGCCAACTGTGGCGTCTCCTCGAATGGAAACAAGTGAAAAAAAAAAGTGCTCAGGAAACACATTTTGAAGACCTCTTCAGTATCAGTGTATGGATACTACATGTGTATGTGTATATATGTATACGTATGTATATATATGTGTTTTTTTTCTGGTTATTTATTCATTCATCCATTTTCTACCACTTATCCTCACAAGGGTGGCGGTGCTGGAGCCTATCCCAGCTGTCTTCGGGCAAAAGGCGGGGTACATTCTGGACCGGTGGCCAGCCAATCACAGGTCACATATAGACAAACAACTATTCACACTCACATTCATACCTATGGACAATTTGGAGTCGCTAATTAGAATTAGCCTAGCATGTTTTTGGAATGTGGGAGGAAACCGGAGTACCCGGAGAAAACCCACGCATGCACAAGGAGAACATGCAAACTCCACACAGAGATGGCCGAGGGTGGAATTGAACCCCTGTCTCCAAGCTGTGAGGTCTGCGCGGTGCTAACCACTCAAACACCATGCAGCCTTAACATTCATTCATTCATTTTCTACCGTTTTTCCTCACGAGGGGCACGGGGGTGCTGGAGCCTATCCCAGCTGTCTTCGGGCAAGAGGCGGGATACATTCTGGACTGGTGGCCAGCCAATCACAGGGCACATATAGACAAACAACCATTCACACTCACATTCATACCTATGGACAATTTGGAGTCGCCAATTAACCTAGCATGTTTTTGGAATGTGGGGGGAAACCGGAGTAAACCCACACCTGCACGGGGAGAACATGCAAACTCCACACAGAGATGGCCGAGGTTGGAATTGAACTTTTATGGCACAAAAAAAACACAGTTAAACAATATTTTGCCACTTTACCTACAAAACAATGCTGTTTTTTATCTTTTTTATAGCCTTTGATTTTTTAGTTCCTGACCCGAAGTGTAAACTGTTTGGGCACCTCTGATTTAAACCTTTAGATGTAGTGAAAATCCGGAATTTCCAGAAACATGGCATAGGGGATCCTCCACTGTTCTGTATGAATGTTCCGTGTCCCTCCTATCTGAACCCGTGGTTTCATGACAAAGCTGCCACAATGGTAAAAGCGTTGTCTACACACCGACACTGACACTTTCCGTCTCCCAAACGTGACAGCGGGAGGGGGGGGGCGTCAGCCGAGAGTCATTTCGTGTAATTACATGTTTATTCATAGAACGCCATGCCCATTAGCGACTAATCGTTCTCTTCAACGCACCGGCATGACTACATAAAAAGACAATTAAATGTCTTCCCTCTGGTTTTCACTGTCATTCCATTGACAGAACCACTGCTGCCTCCATGTTTTAATGCTTACTGAATTAAAACACAACAGAAAAAACATTGCTTATGTCTGTTAAATAGATCCTCCACTATTTTAGCTATGGGTTAGGTTTTTCTTTGGCTTTCTAATTCCTAAATTATATGTATATTATTTTATGCAGGCACTGTTCAGGGCGGACTTCATAATCTTATGCCAGGCACCTTGCAGGGCAGCTAAGGGTCCTTCTTAGGACTAATGACACATCCAGGCAGCTACTGTTAAAATCTGCATAAAGTATATATTTATGTTCGTCTGTGTTGAAGATTAAAAGATACCACAAAATATATCGAACATTATGTCAATAAGCCAGGATGAAAATATTAACTGTTTTAAGAAGGCCCTTTGTATTGAGTTATGGACTTCTATAGAGCAGCCACACACAATAACCCGCACTGTAAACTTTCTAGATCTTCCAGAATCTGCACCTATTCCAGCTGTATTCTCTTGGATTTGTGATTCCCGCAAAAACGGTCTGTTTTAATTGATTATTTTGAAGTGTCACATAAAGGGGACCTATTATGCTTTGTTGTATGGAGTTGTGGACTCCTATAGAGCAGCCACACACAATAACCCGCACTGTAAACTTTCTACATCTTCCAGAATCTGCACCTATTCCAGATGTATTTCCTTGAATTTGTGATTCCCGCCAAAACGGTCCGTTTTAATTGATTATTTTGAAGTGTCACTTAAAGGCGACCTATTATGCTTTGTTGTATGGAGTTGTGGACTCCTATAGAGCAGCCACACACAATAACCCGCACTGTAAACTTTCTACATCTTCCAGAATCTGCACCTATTCCAGCTGTATTTCCTTGGATTTGTGATTCCCGCCAAAACGGTCTGTTTTAATATATTATTTTGAAGTGTCACTTAAAGGGGACCTATTATGCTTTGTTGTATGGAGTTGTGGACTCCTATAGAGCAGCCACACACAATAACCCGCACTGTAAACTTTCTACATCTTCCAGAATCTGCACCTATTCCAGCTGTATTTCTGTGGATTTTGTGTGTTCTGCAAAAAACATGTTCTGTTTTAATTTATTCCCATTTAAATTTATTCCTATTCCCCAATTCATTCACTCCCAAGTGATTAGGTGGACTTCCAATGTTGATAAAAGGTGTAGGCGTTAATAATAAACAATTATTTATCTTTTAAAAGGTCAGATTTAAACGTCCAGCCGTCTATACTTCCTATTCGGAAGTAGAATGAGTGTGACAAAATGCTAATTAATAAGAAATCAGGAAGGGAGCAAACACTTTTTCACACCCCTGTACTGGATATACACATACCTGCTTGCTTATATCTCCGCCAGGGTGGTCGTGTTTACATGATCTTAACTGCCATTGGCTTTAACTGCACAGTGAGGTTTAATGTAGTTCAAAACTATATAACATAAAATAAATAACATGGTTTTATGTTTTCATGTGATACATTTCAGCCATTTACACAAGTAAACAATCAGGAGCAGTATCTCTCTCTCTATGGAAATGTGTTGTATTTAATATTCTACTCACTCACTATACACCATCATCACAACCACTCAGCCCACCCGGTGATCTTTTTTTTTTTTTCGGAAGGCGAGCCCTTTATACATGGTGCGTACCGGGTAGGGCGGAGGTGATGTGAGATATCACTGCTGTCTGTTTCTCGACTGAACACATGAACGGGCCCGAAGGCACAGACTGCTACAGCAAGGCCAGGAGGATGGTGGAGGGAGGGGATTGGAGTGGGTTGCAAAAGTGCCCTCTTTGCCACCGCCTCCACTCCAGCAATACAAACGCATGTGATTCATGTGAAAGGAAGGGTTTGGCATCTTCGATCATTCAATAGCAAAAATGCACTTGGGATGTCAGCTCGGCTTCACACGACAAAATGTGCACATTTCCGAATTTCAGATTCACATCACTTAGCATCTAAAAGGACGAACGCCCCATAAAACATACCTCAAAATCTTTTGGTTCCTGCCTTTTACGGTATTACGCTAGTAGTCAGAACAGAGTGTGGAAAAGCTGTTTGCGTGGCTGAATAGATTTTTTCCCTCCGTTTGGTACGGTCGTGACCAGACTTGTTATTGAAAATCAGGACTGATTTCAGCACAAAATGTTTTACTGCTTTCCTAATGCTTATTTTTTAAAATCTGGATTGATTTAGAGCCGTTTTAGTTGAAAATAGGTGGCAGTTTATGGTCTGCTGTCTGCTAATTCGGAATATGGATGATCTAAATTAGATAGTTATGTGTAGTAAAATGCATTGACTGATGATTTAATGCTTAAATACGACAATCATGGTTTTTGCATGTTTTTTTTTGCATTTTGTAGGTAAATGGATATTTTTTGGAAAAAGTATGAGGGCAGCAAATCTTTTTAGGGGTGTCCCGGGGGCCATTTGCGGCACATGGCTAATGGCTTTTAATCAGTTCTTGTCACATTCTAATAATAGAATTGAATAAGAAAACTAACAAAAACAAAAAAACTTGCAAAATATTACAACAAAGTCATAAAATTAATTACAAATATAAAATAATATTAATGTTAAGTAATTATTCATTCATTCATTTTCTACCACTTATCCTCACGAAGGTCGCGGGTATGCTGGAGCCTATCCCAGCTGTCTTTGGGCGAGAGGCAGGGTACACCCTGGACTTGTCGCCAGCCAGAGAACATGCAAACTCAACACAGAGATGGCCGAGGGTGGAATTGAACTCGGGTCTCCTTGCTGTGAGGCCCGCGAGCTAACCACTCGTGCACCCAATTATATGATTATTCATTCATTCATTTTCTAACACTTTTCCTCACAAGGGTTGTGGGGGTGCTGGAGCCTATCCCAGCTGTCTTCGGGCGAGACACCCTGGACTGGTCGCCAGCCAGCCAATCACAGGGCACATATAGACAAACAACCATTCACACTCACATTCATACCTATGGACAATTTGGAGTCGCCAATTAACCTAGCATGTTTTTGGAATGTGGGAGGAAACCGGAGTACCCGTAGAAAACGCACGCATGCACGGGGAGAACATGCAAACTCCACACAGAGATGGCCGAGGGTGGAATCGAACCCTGGTCTCCTAGCTGTGAGGTCTGCGTGCTAACCACTCGTCCACCGTGCAATTGTAATATTATGAGGAAGAAAATGGAACTTTGAATTGATTTTAAAGTCGGAATGTTAGTATGTAATGTTGTAATGCTGTTTTAGTGGCTCACCATATTTTTCTGCTGTAAAAATGCTTATTTTTCAAACTCAGCATTGCTTTATGTGCTGCATGTTGCTACGAATGAGAAAATATGAGTCGATTCAAAAGTACAGAGACTCATGACCTTATCACTGCATCACAAGACTAAACCAGTGCAAAGTAGCAATACACACACACACAGGGGTTCAAACACACGGCTGAGGGCAAAGATGTGTCTGAGCGCTACATATCAGCACTGTCATCAGAATGCGGGGCGGATCGGCAAAGCCGTGCAGCACAAATACATTAATATCTGCGTCTGAAATAAGCTGCGGGAGCTCATGGTCACACACAATTTTTGCACTGATTCAATATGCAGCATGGAGGACAAGTGGCCATGATGAGGTTATTAAAGCAACAATATGCAGTCACTGTGGCTTAAAATAGCAGCTGGCTTGTGTTGTAGGGAGGGTAACTTCTGCTGTCGTCACCATGGTGATCACGCATCACCTACTTTAAGTGGTCCATAATGCAGGTTCTGTTAGTACTTAGGAGGTACTGTATGTTCACTGACTTCTGCTCATATATTTGTAGCTTTCCCATTATATATATATTCTCAGATTGTGACTTGTACTTTTATATTAATGAGGGCTGTTAAGTGTACTCCAATGCAACAGGTGGTGCTGTAACTGCTAATCATAATGCTATTGTCGTCATTCACCAGCTGAAGCAAGTCATATTTCATAAGCCAATTGAGGAAGTGGACAAAATTTGTATAAAAAATTATTTTGATGACACTGGAATAGTCAAGACAGTACATGATATGCTGCTTGTGGCTGGGGTACTATGACATTTTTATTTCTTTACTTAAATTTTTTAAACTCTTGAGTACTTTTGTAATAGTAAACAAAATGTCCACTCCAGTAACGGCCATTTTAGATGTTTTTGACTGATCACATACAGTAGAATATTACATTTAACATGCCAAAAGAAAGATTAGACTCATTTTTCATCCAAAAAAAGTTTGTTTCTACCCTTTTCTGGTCTTTAGTATTCAGCAGTAGAACATTTTTCAGCAAAATATCAGTTCTCAATTAACCAAAAGGCTTTTTGCAAAAAGATAAATGTCAATGAAAACTTTCACTTTGACACAAATTTAGCCGAAATATCCAAACAAAAATGCCAAAATGTTTGTTCATTCATTCATTTTCTACCGCTTATCCTAATGAGGGTCACGGGGGTGCTGGAGCCTATCCCAGAGGCGTGGTACACCATGGACTGGTCACCAGCCAATCACAGGGCACACATAGACAAACAACCATTCACACTCACATTCATACCTATGGACAATTTGGAGTCGCCAATTAACCTAGCATGTTTTTGGAATGTGGGAGGAAACCGGAGTACCCGGAGAAAACCCTTGCACGGGGAGAACATGCATGCGATTGAATGGGTCTCCTAGCTGTGAGGTCTGCGCGCTAACCACTCGACCGCCGTGCAACCCCCAAAAAGTTTGTTTTACATCAAAATAATTTCTTTACAAATATAACACGATGAACTATTTACAATTTTCATATTTGGAACTGAACTATGCATGTGCACGCGTCTGCATGCGTTAGCATTCGCTGCTAACCTAAGCTAACCCAGCTAGCTTGCATTCACGTTCCAAAATAGAGGCGTTTCAGAGTATTTTCTGTCAACTTTTGCTGGTGTTTCAGGTCCTTGTGTCGACATGTAAAGTTCAGGAGGGCACGGGCGAGTGTTAGCTAGCTAATTAGATTCTGCTACGATTGAGCGGGTCTGCTGGAGAAATACTTCCCCGCATAAATATTCTTTCTCCTCATTATAGCAGTGTTTCATTCACGTTAAATCGATTTTGAACAGATTCCACATTTAACAGTCGATGACGTTTTTATTGGCCAATTCCATTATTTTGTTAACGTGGATAAACGCGTATTATATTACAATATCCCAATACGATATCACCTGAATTCCTTCACCAGTAAAACTATCAAAGGATGCCATGTGACGCATTGCACAATGAAACGAGGGGACTCTATTAAGAAGCTTCCTTGGGGAAATGTACCATAAGATGTTATCATAGGCCGTATTGTTTGAACGACTGCATTTCCATAATAATTAAAATCCTTTACACACTATATTCTAATTACATGCTGCTAAAGACAGCAGCGAGCCAACCGTAATTGATTAAAAATTACACTTCTTGTAAATCTAGCGCACTTCATTATTTATCACAATGTGTTTGTTTTTCCTCTGCAAAAGAACAACTCGGCTTTTCATATCTACAACCCCCCCCCCACACACACACACACACAAACCCCACCCCCAAGAGAGAGACAATCATGCTCTAATCACCAAACACTGACATACAATAACAAGTCAGAGTGATTATCTCCATTGCTTTGTGTGTTCTTCTCCAGGATATAAAATGGGGGGGGGGGTAGCGACAAAGCAGCAGTGAAGATTATAACACATAACAAGAAATTAACGTATTGACGTATTGACTTTGACTATAGGATGACACTGTGTGTGTGAGTGAGTGACAAGAAAAAAAGCTCTGACTCATTTGGGAAGAAGAAGGTGTTTTGGTGCCGCCTGCTGGTGATAAATACTGTTTAAATTCTATTGTTATCATTGGGGGCTGCACGGCGGACAAGTGGTTAGCGCGCAGACCTCACAGCTAGGAGACCCGAGTTCAATCCCACCCTCGGCCATCTCAGTGTGGAGTTTGCATGTTCTCCTCGTGCATGCGTGGGTTTTCTCCGGGTACTCCGGTTTCCTCCCACATTCCAAAAAACATGCTAGGTTAATTAGCGACTCCAAATTGTCCATAGGTATGAATGTGAGTGTGAATGGTTGTTTGTCTATATGTGCCCTGTGATTGGCTGGCCACCAGTCCGGGGTGTACCCCAGCCTCTGTACAGCTGGGATAGCCTCCAGCACCCCAGTGACCCTTGTGAGGATAAGTGGTAGAAAATGAATGAATGAATGAATCTATATGTCTATATGTGCCCTGTGATTGGCTGGCCACCAGTCCAGGGTATACCCCGCCTCTCGCCCGAAGACAGCTGGGATAGGCTCCAGCACCCCAGTGACCCTTGTGAGGATAAGCGGTAGAAAATGAATGAATGAATAATGCACACCATTATGGTAATGCTGTTAAACAATTTTAAATCAGATAAATCACAGTTTTCAAATTAATTAATTAATCATGATTAATCACCATTTGCAACTATATCTGAATTCTTTACTGATTTTTTTTTAAAAGGATAAATAATCTATATGTCTATATGTGCCCTGTGATTAGTTGGCCACCAGTCCAGGGTGTACCCCGCCTCTCGCCCGAAGACAGCTGGGATAGGCTCCAGCACCCTCCGCGACACTCATGAGGATAAGCAGCAGAAAATGAATGAATGAATGTTGCACAAGTCCTTCACTTCTACATTGCATAACATTAAAGTTTATTAATATTGCTCATGTCGCCGTATAATATTTAAATAGCATCTGAACTCAAGCACCAGTGTGAAAATAGAACGCTTGTTTTTCACTACGGCGCCTCTGCCCGTCTTTACTTGTTTAGCAGAAGAGGATCACGGACATGGTCAAGAACATCTTCAGACATAAACATCTGCCTCCTTCACCTGGCTTCTGATGCACCAGGTAATGAGAAGCGCCTCTTGGCTACCGTGACAAGCATATGCTCGCTAGAACAAGACGGACGTTTGATGTCGAGAGCAGGTTGTGAAGTGTAGACTCAAGGCTACAGTGGAGGATACGTCGGGATAATACATTTAATACATCAAATACCGCAATTTAGACACAAGTATTGGGACATATCAGGAAGGGGAAATAGAGTAGCGTTGTAGCTTCTGGAAAAGACTTCAGACAAGGCTTTGGAGTGGATATGTCTTGTTCAACCCCTGATTAATTGGTTTATTTTCCCTAAAATTGTGTCAATTTATAATTTTTTTGTCAATATTCTATACCCATCCATCCATTTTCTATGCTGCTTATCCTCACTTATATTCCATAGTACCGCTTTCATAATTGTTTTAATACATACAGTAAACCTCGGATATATCGGATTCAATTGTTCCCACTGGTTTTGTCCGATATAAGCGAAATCCGTTATATGCGTATACCGGAAAATGTCCGTTTTACGCATATATCGAATTTATATCCGGTATATGCGTAAATCGGATTTTATCCGTTATAAAAAGGCACTTCCTTGACTATGTTTCCAATGTACCTGGACGCGCAGGCAACGCTGCAAACGCTGCAAATGACGTCGTATAGCGGCCTGTCACGATTCGGCGAATCGGAGCGCCACGATGCGGCCATCCGATATATGCGAGGGAAATTTAATGGAAATGCATTGGAACGGGACTGGAGATTTTGTCCGAAATAGGCGAAATCCGTGACAAAAAATCCGATATATGCAATGAATTTTTATTGGAAATGCATTACAGAAAAATCGGTTCTTTTTTATCTGTCCGTTGTGAGCGAATTTCCGATATCTGAGTCCGATATATCCGAGGTTTACTGTAGTATGAATACGGCTAATATAATGAATAGCCAAAAATCAGTGCAGCTGTACGCCACTACAAACATAAATTACCGTCCTGACCGGAATATGAAACCACTCTGAATATAACACAACCATTTTTTAAGACAATATCAAAACACAAAAAAAGACAATCATGCAAATGGACCTGGTTTTGGCAAAAATTGTTTTTTAGACAAAATCAACGACAACAGAGATCAAATTAATCTCCAACTTTGGTACGGGACAAAAAAAAAAAAAAAAAAAATTAAAAAAAAAAATTATAAAAAAAAAACAACTCTTACATCGTGCAGCCATGATCTAAAACAAACTTATAAAACATTTTTTCACTCCACTGTATTTGGATGTAGTATACCATTTATATAGTATTACCAGTATTTGATATCATCTATTTATTCTCCACATTATTATTTATTATCTATTATTATACGGGAGCAAGGCAACAACAATTCGTTGGCAATTTCACTGCTGTGTTATTGTGCAATGACAATAAAGAAAGTCTATCTATCTATTTATAGTATTTACCATTTAATAAAAAGATCATGAATGCTAAAATACATTTTGAGAATTAAAAAAAAAAAATTTTTAATTGTTAACTTTCTATATTGTGTATATCTATATTGTGATTCAACTAGCTAAACCTCGTACTTCGGTACGTGACAAAAATTAAATAAATAAAAAACTATATTAGGAAAGCAGGAAGTGAACAAATGTAACAGTTACTGATTGTAAAAGTACCAGATGGAGGGGTAGGATTTAATAAGCTTTGCTTCTTCCTACTCCTTTTGGACATGTGGAACTGTGAACTGATCATGTGATGCATTCAATTGTAATCTGATGCATGTTCAAATGAAATAAAACCATTACCAAAATAATGTTTTTTTTTTCATTTTGGTGGTAGAATTGTTGGTAAAAAGGCCCCAGAAAGGGACTGTGGAATATGATGGAGAAAAAGCATGGTGTGGAAAGTAGAGCTGGAGAGTGTGATGCAGCAAAGACTACGACAGTCAGTGACTCACTTCAGCCCTCCAGGATCTCCTTCCCCTTTTATTTAATGCAAAGACAGAGACAGCAATGAGCAACAGAAGACTATTAAAACCCCGGAGAGTACAGTACAATGACACATTGACGGTGTCAGGCCTTGATATTCAAGTCCCTCTCTCTCTCTCAGACAATATAAGCACAGTACCAGGCATAAAATGGAATCGGACATAAGACAGAAGGAACATAACTCAAGTCAAGCTGATGGAGCCGCTTCACAAGCTGGGATGCTCTCTTCAACCGTGAGTATAACAATGCCGAAATACAATCAACGTTACACTCATCCACCAGGGAGGTCAAAGCTGACAGCTGCAGAGAATTCATATTCAGTGGGTGGGGGCGGGGGGGTCGGGGCGCTGAAATATGAGCTTTGTGGACTGCCAAATTGATTTAGCTGTAAAAATTCTTTTCATTTTCTTCTATAAAGATGCTCGTACTTTTACGGCTCGTCCGCCTGTAGCGGCCTTGATGATTTGCTTCCATTTTACAGCCAAGGTCACAATCAAAGCAGCTCCCGCTCTGCATATGGAACGCCGCCGCCGCCGCCGTCAAGATGATTTGCAAGAGCAACGATCCCTTTCACTCGGAAAAGATGGATAGATCCTTGCGACTTTTAACGCTCGGATGCCTTGCAGTTAAATGTCATTCAGTACTATTACATTATTGGGACAATACCGAATCATTATTGCTGAAATTAGGGACGGACTACATTCGCTATGGTGAATATTAACAGTCCATTATTATGTCTTTCATTCATCTCTGAATGTTCTGAACTTGTGTTTCCATGCCATTGTTAAATTGAGCAATTGCCGAAATGGAGGTCTGTATTGATGTCCTCCTTCTTTAGACAGCAAACTAACAATAAGAGGAGAGGGGATGGGGAAAAAAATACAATTCCAAACTAAACGGTGTAGGACTGTTAAAAAAAGTAAACACATTTTTACACAACAAGAACACAAGACTAGTGCCACAAAAGGGTGGTTATCCCAGCGTGGCCGGCAGGCAGCCACAGTTACCTACAGCCAATTACAGCACAAGCTGTGGTCCCAGCCACGCCCACACCAAAGCGGGGTAGATATAGAGGCAAAGGCGTTGGATGATGAAAGGGATTTGAGTGCGAATGTGCATATGCGTGGGTGTATGGGTGTAAGGCCCAAGGAAGTCCGCCCCAACAGGTGCCCTTTCTTGGAGCTCAGTTCGCAGGGTGTCATTGCGATAACACAGCAGTCGCCATGGAGACGTCTGTGTGGGTGAGGGTCGGATGGAGGGTCTAATGGAGGGTCAGAGCATCCTGCTGCGGCAATCTTTTGTCACAACATGACCTTGGTTAGCCATAGGGAGAAGGGGGGGGGGTGGCTGAAATCCAGTATACATACACTGAAGTACTGTATATTGGTTGGGTTAGTGCGGATTTCCGTCTCCATTAACGCCGGACAGGGGAGCTGAGACGCTCGACTGACTCGACATGGCTGACCAGATCTATGCACAGCGGGAGATCACAGGCTAACAACCAATTGACCGAAATGAACGGATCTTTTAACTGAATGAAGCGAAATGATCCGGTTCACCGAAATGAACGGTTTTGCCCACAAAAAGCTTTTGCCAGAAGCAGAGCGCTTTTGTCCGGGAAAGATGCATCACGTCCAAGGAAATACAGCTGGAATAGGCGCAGATTCTGGAAGAACTAGAAAGCTTTGTGTGCTGGTTTATCGTTGCTCTATCGGAGTCCACAACTCAAAACAAAAGGGTCAAAAAATTAGCAAAATAGGTCTCCTTTAAAGGGCTTAGAGACACGCCCATATAAGGAAGTACGTCCCTCTGTGACATCACAAAGGGGCAGTTTTACCACACCTTTTGAAACCGAGCGTTTTGACAAATCCAAAAAAATACAGCTAGAATAGGTGCAGATTCTGGAAGAACTCGAAAGCTTTGTGTGCTGGTTTATCGTTGCTCTATAGGAGTCCACCACGCAATACAAAAGGGACAAAAAATGAGCATAGTAGGTCTCCTTTAAGGGCAGAGCTCTTATCTGGCTTAGAGACATGCCCATATAAGGAAGTACATCCCTCTGTGACATCACAAAGGGGCAGTTTTACCACGCCTTTTGAAACCAAGCGTTTTGAACCATCTCAAACTTCTTTCAGGGCTCACTTCCAAATGCAAAAACCTCATTATCTGAAACTTTGGCATGGTTTAACATGAGAAATCATATAAAATTTCAAAAGGCATGGTAAAACTGTTCCTTTGTGACATCACAGAGGGGCGGACTTCCTTATATGGTTCATAGTTAGGAAGCACTTTGGGCGTGTGACCATTCAAAGCGGAGTGGGCATGCCCGGAGGCGGGCCATAGGTGGAATAAATTAGACTGTTTTGGCAGGAAGCACAAATCAAAATACATCTGGAATAGGTGCAGATTCTGGAAAATCTAAAATGTTTGTGTGGGTTATTGTGTGTAGCTGCTCTATAGGAGTCCACAAAGTGTCAAAAAATAGCAAAAAAAAAAAGCAAAAAATTGCAAAAAAAAATAGCTTAAGAGGTTTAAGTGCAGTGCTCTTATCTGGCTTAGAGACACACCCATATAAGGAAGTCTGTCTCTCTGTGACATCACAAAGGGGCAGTTTTACCACGCCTTTTGAAACCAAGCGTTTTGAACCATCTCAAACTTCTTTCAGGGCTCACTTCCAAATGCAAAAACCTCATTATCTGAAACTTTGGCATGGTTTAACATGAGAAATCATATATGTACAAAAAATATCTCAATTCCCTTGTAGTGTGAATGTACTGCAGCCTTAGTTTCCAATCTTCAGAGACTCTATCTCAATTTAAAGCAGCAGTATTTCTCCAGCTTTGATGAGGCCTACAGCAGAGACCAACTGTTTGTCCAACTCCTAATTAATGCGCTTTAAAAAACAAAACAAAACAAACAGCCATAGCTTGCAACAAATCACCTCTCCAGCCTCAAAGCTGTGATGGGCAGTCACAGCTCAGACTGTGTGCTGCTCGCGCTGGGAGTGTGGTCCGCTGAGGGAATCCAGACATTTCCAAATTTATCGTTGCATAAATTGGTGGCGAGGAGAGCAGCTGACAGGCCATTCATCGCGACGGGCGCTGGCTGGATGCCGTGCGCAGACAGGGCTGCTGCGCTTTGATTTCCTGTCCTGGCTGGCCTGACAAATGAACTACAGAGAGGACGCAGGCAAAACGACGTCGCGCTGCAACACTGGTCCTCTCTGTCAATGACTAGCCTCCATACTGGATTTGGACAGAGGTGGACCAGGTAAGGGGACGGTTATGGACATTATGTTCCGGCAGTCACGTACAAGTTGATTTATTATGTCAGAAAACTGAAATGAGGTTCAAATCGGTCCCTGAACACCTCACTTAGGCAGTGGAAGCTTCTCCACAAAGACACTCAGTGGAGCCCAGACCTCCGCCAAGGCAGAAGAACTTTAAGTATGTTATTGGTTTGAAAAATAATATGACATTCCAGGCAATGCAGTTCCACTCCTGTCTTGCAGGAGGCAGTAAAGCACATGACCAAGTGGGTCTCCACCACAAAACAGCTCTACCTGCTGGATATAGTGTATAACTGCCCCACTCGGGTCCCAATTTAAGCGGACTGCAAAAGCAAAAAATTAATCTGTATTTCTAGTCACACAGTTTTGTGGGAAATAGAGATCTAAGTTATTTGTGTAATCTTCCAAACTACTTAAAAAGGGACCCTTTATGCTAATTTTTCGACCCGTTGTATTGAGTTATTTTTTGTACATTATTTATCGTTTTAAACCATGCCAAAGTTTCAGATAAAATAAAATAAGTTTGTAATGGCGCAAAACGCTCGGTTTCAAAAGGCGTGGTAAAACTGCCTCTTTGTGATGTCACAGAGGGACAGACTTCCTTATATGGGCGTGTCTCTAAGCCAGATAAAAGCACTGCCCTTAAACTTCTTATGCTAATTTTTCGACCTGTTGAATTTAGATATTTTTTGTACATGATTTATCGTTTTAAACCATGCCAAAGTTTCAGATAATAAAGTTTGTGCATTTGGAAGTGAGCCCTGAAAGACGTTTGGGATGGCGCAAAACGCTCGGTTTCAAAAGGCGTGGTAAAACTGCCTCTTTGTGATGTCACAGGGGGACAGACTTCCTTATATGGGCGTGTCTCTAAGCCAGATAAAAGCACTGCCCTTAAAGTTCTTATGCTAATTTTTCGACCTGTTGAATTGAGATATTCTTTGTACATGATTTATCGTTTTAAACCATGACAAAGTTTCAGATAATGACGTTTGTGCATTTGGAAGTGAGTTTGTAATGGCGCAAAACGCTTTGTTTCCAAAGGCGTGGTAAAACTGCCTCTCACAGAGGGACAGACTTCCTTATATGGGCGTGTCTCCAAGCCAGATAAGAGCACTGCACTTAAACCTATTATGCTAATTTTTGGACACTTTGGATTGAGTTGTGGACTCCTATAGAGCAGCTACACACAATAACCCGCACAAACATTTTAGATTTTCCAGAATCTGCACCTATTCCACCTGTATTTTGATTTGTGCCTCCTGCCAAAACAGTCTAATTTATTCCACCTACGGCCCGCCTCAGGGCACGCCTAATCCACTGTGATTGGTCACACACCGAAAGTGCTTCCTAACTATGAACCATATAAGGAAGTCCGCCCTTTTGTGATGTCACAAAGGAACACTTTTACCATGCCTTTTGAAATTTTATATCGTTTTATATCGTCATATCGTGATACATCCTAAAAATATTGTCATATATGCTAAGGTTCATATCGCGCAATCCTAGTACAGAATTACAGTATATTTAAAAAGTAAACAAAGTGCACAATTACACTTTTTGGAGACGCACAGGTCATTTGCATTAAAGCAACAAATACAAACTGGTATGTTCCCAGTCGAGTTTAGTAAAAGCACTTTTAAACTATAGCATCACAAATAGGTTTTGGAACATCTGTTGTAAATTTAATTTACTGTAATTATGTGAAATATTAATGATTTAATCACTTTTCAAACAATTTTTAAAGCAATGAAACACCTCTAGGTTTCAGCTATAATAGCACTAGAAGCTCAAAACAATAAGATTTCAGCATTGATTTAAAATCAGGCGTAATTCACACACAGAGATAGTCAAGGCTAAAAAGTCATGCTCTATTTACTCTCCAATACGAGTGTGAGCAAAGTTCACAGAGATTGATTAAACAATTTTTGCGGCATAAAGACACTAACAAGATGAAAACGAGTACAGTATAAATAGCTGCAGGCCCAACAAGAGCTCTTCACTCGAACACGAGTGCGTTTGACAGCAGCATATTAGATGCCATGGTGTAAATTAGAGGCAAAAGGGAGAACATTTTCCACGCTCAGCTTGCAGTTCATTTTTTCACATCACTATCCTTTCACTTTTTTTTTTGCTGCCCCTCAGGCACGCTGCCAAAGACGCCCTCCACCCTCCGTAGCGGTAATTACACTGCTGACCACAGCTTGATTAAAAGATCTAATCTAAAAACTTAGTGTTCAACATCTGCCAACAAGATCCGGTGTGTGTGTAGTTGTGTGTGTGTGTTCTGTTTTCTTTATGTATTTCCAAGCATGGAACAGTGAAATGGGAGAGGACAGCGAGCTACGAAGTGCAGAGAAAACATCATTTTGCTTTTTCCTCTGTGTCAGGGTGAGAGTGTAATTGCACCAGAGGATGTTTTATTCAAGGAGGGAAGCACTGCGGGATCACAGACATTATGCAGGATGAAATTATAACTTGTTCTGAAAGGCACCAGGCCAGCCTTCTTCCTGTCTGAATTAAAATAAGCTCCGTTTCACCTGAAGCCTCGCTGCAGACGATATAATAACAGTAAGAGTGCGCTGCGTGTGCCAAAATGTAACTTTTAATAATTACTTGGAGTGCATGAGAAAGTGGAATGGAAAAAAAACGTAGCACGGTATTGCACAACACAAAAGCTACATACTGGCGAGTGTACCATGCATGACAACAACTTTTTTTCTTAACTTAAAAAAATTATTTAAAAAAACAGAGGTTGCCTACAGCCACATCTGTTAATGCCAGTGTTTTTGACATGGCAATAAATACAAATACTGATTTTTTGGCTTTTTTTGATCCAATACAATTCATTGATAGTCCAGCACAGATACTTTTCATTCATTCATTCATTCATTCATTTTCTACCGCTTATCCTCACATGGGTCGCGGGGGTGCTGGAGCCTATCCCAGCTGTCTTTGGACGAGAGGCGGGATACACCCTGGACTGGTGGCCAGCCAATCACAGGGCACATATAGACAAACAACTTATAAAATTATTTAAAAAAAAAAACAGGTGGTTGCCTACAGCCACATCTGTTAATGCCAGTGTTTTTGACCTGGCCATAAATACAAATACTGATTTTTTTTGCTTCTGATCCAATCCAATTTATTTATAGTCCAGCACAGATACTTTTCATTCATTCATTTTCTACCGCTTATCCTTATGAGGGTCGCAAGGGGTGCTGGAGCCTATCCCAGCTGTCTTTTAGCGAGAGGCGGGGTACACCCTGGACTGGTGGCCAGCCAATCACAGGGCACATATAGACAAACAACCATTCACACTCACATTCATACCTATGGACAATTTGGAGTCGCCAATTAACCTAGCATGTT
Source organism: Doryrhamphus excisus (assembly GCF_030265055.1). NCBI lineage: Eukaryota > Metazoa > Chordata > Actinopteri > Syngnathiformes > Syngnathidae > Doryrhamphus > Doryrhamphus excisus. Next base: position 12,886,016 of record NC_080475.1, on the reverse strand, counting down.
TTTGCACGGGAAGAACATACAAACTCCACACAGAGATGGCCGAGGGTGGGATTGAACTCGGGTCTCCTAGCTGTGAGGTCTGTGCGCTAACCACTGCCGCCGCGCAGCCCCCAATGATAACAATAGAATTTAAACAGTATAAAAAAAGTATTTTTCCCACAGAAAGCAGTGTGAAAAATCCATTTACACCATACATGCAAACACCAGCAGGCGGCACCAAAACGCTTTTCTTCTTCCCAAATGAGTCACAGCTTTTTTTCCTGTCACTCACACACACACACACACACACACACACACACACACACACACAGTGTCTTTGGCTGGCCACCAGTCCAAGGTGTACCCAACCGCTCACCCAAAGACAGCTGGGATAGGCTCCAGCAAACCCCCCACGCGACCCTTGTGAGGATAAGCACATTCCAAAAACATGCTAGGTTAATTGGCAACTCCAAATTGTCCATATTAATGAATGTGAGTGTGAATGGTTGTTTGTCTATATGTGCCCTGTGATTGGCTGGCCACCAGTCCAGGGTGTACCCCGCCTCTCGCCCCGAAGACAGCTGGGATAGGCTCCATCATACCTGTAACCCTTGTGAGGATAAGTGGTATAGAAAATGGATGGAGGGATGTCACCCATTGAGGATGCTGTGCATTGACATATACTTCTATAATACCAATATCCAACAACAGCTATTTAAGAGGAGTAAACCAACATCTCACAGGCTACACAACAAACGTCACACCAGATATAGCAAAACTTTGTATATTGGAGTGCATTAATGATGCAGTTTAATTAGCATCATATGCTAATTAGGAATATCAGGGCTCACTAACACGAGAGTTTTTTTTTAAAACAATATTTGTAAGAAATAGGCCTTTTGTGTACATAAAAACAACTTTACTGTTTGGAGTTCTACTCATGAAAGATGTAATTGTTGCATTTATATTTTTGTTGACTTGTTCCAAGTCATAATTAACAAATGTTTATTGTTCGCTAGCTAGCTATCTAGTATCTAGTATCTATCTATCTAGCTAGAAATAAGAAATAGGACTTTTGTGTACATAAAAACAATTTTACTGTTTGGAGTTCTACTCATGAAAAATGTAAATGTTGCATTTATATTTTTGTTGACTTGTTCAAAGTCATAATTAACAACTGTTTATTGTTTGCGAGCCAGCTATCTAGTATCTAGCTAGAAATAGCTAGCTAGAAATAAGAAATTGGCCTTTTGTGTACATAAAAACAATTTTACTGTTTGGAGTTCTACTCATGAAAGACGCAAGTGTTGCATTTATATTTTTCTTGACTTGTTCCAAGTCATAATTAACAACGGTTTATTGTTAGCTAGCGAGCTAGATATCGAGCTAGCTAAGCAGCGGTACAAACGCATATGACCACTTGTTGCTCAGCAGAATTTGTGGGCAAAATTCGAGTCAAACATAACCACCTCCTTAAATAATGACCTTTAAGGGACTGAAAATCATGTGTGTAAAGTTTGAATAAAACGGATAAAACTTTGTATATAACTTTGTATTTGATATACGCATTACAAGTATGCTAGCATGTCTTGTGGGTACAACACATTAGGGGCGTGCTACATTCACTGCCCCGTGACAGTAGTAAAAACGAAATGTGCTGTGGGATGCAATCATGCATTCAATTCAGGATTATTATTATTATTATTAAGATTATTAAACAAGGTCAACTAAGAACATGAGAAGACTTAAAGACACAGACTCACCCTCTCGTAGCAGATGTGAATAGATAAGCCAAAGGAGCAGCAGGCAGCAGAGGGACGCACCTCCACCTGCCGAGAGCGTCTTGACTCCGGACTGCATCCCGTGCTTCTCCTCCTCCTCCTCCTGGATGATTGAGGAAAAAACAAAAACAAAAAAAAAACTTTGTGCACCCTCCCCTCCTCTTCCCAGCTGTCAATTACATCAGCTGCTAATCCAGGAACGTTTCCACATTCTGTCGACGGCATCCATTTTGCAATGAGGTGAAGATAAAGATTAAGAAACAAACAAAAAAAATCCTGTTTTTAACCCCCCCGCCCCACCCCCAACTCCTCCTGCAAGATTTTCCTCAGTGATGCAAATCCAATGTAACAATATCGTTGTCCAAGTTGAGGCATGCGTCCGTGTTGGGGGTCCAGTTTGGTGGGATCAAGTGGTTCCGATGAAAGGTGGGCTTTGAGGAAGAACAGGATGAAGAGTGTGTAGCGCACTCCTCCTCATCCAAGCGCGGGAATGATGATGATGATGATGATGATGATGCGGATGAAGAGGAGGAGAAGGAGGAGGAGGAGGCTGGTGGTAAATAAAGGCATCCTCCCTCACTCCCTCAGCGAGTACAGTGCTAATTCACTTCACACTTGGGGTGTCACCACACACTCAAGAGGCAGGACATATTGGATGCAGTCAAAACAATATTTTCACATTACTTGTTTTTTTTTTTTTAAAGATACAGGGACAAAATATAGGACTGTAACAACCTAAACAAAATAAGAAAACCCACACTCTGATTTTTTTTCTATTATACGGAGTTAGCAAAGTTAGCAAATATGGTCTCAAGGAAGTTACACTGTTATACATTGTAGGGGCGTCACTAGGTTCTGGGGGGGGGGGGGGCATGCACAGGATATGACTGAATGTAGTAGACATTCCAAAAAATCCAAAAAACAAATAACGAACAAGAACTGGGATATAACTTTCCAACTTTTGTAGTAGAGATACTTTTTGTTTTAGGCCACCATTACATTTACACAAGTAAACCATTCTGTCCAGTGGACAGTGATCAATTATATAATAATCATATTATCATAATCATATATTATTATTACCATCATCATTATTCTTCTTCTGATTATTACTACTACTAGTAGTAGCAGTAGGCTAGTATTAGCCTGCTTATTGTCTTGCTTATTAGCCTGCTTTTGCCCTATTATATGAAATTTGTTACAAAAAAATGGAAAAAAATCTATAAAAAAAATCTATAAAAATATGAAATTATTTAGCGGGGCCTTAAGAACACTACTACTACTACTCCTACTACTAGTAGTAGTAGTAGGCCAGTATTAGCCTGCATATTGGCTTGCTTATTAGCCTGCTTTTGCCCTATTATATGAAATTTCTCAGAGATTTTTTTTTTTTACAAAAAAATCTGCATTTTTTTTTGTAAAAAAAAAATCTACAAAACAAAATCTATAAAAAATATCAAATTATTTAAGGGGACCTTAAGAACACTACTACTACTACAACTCGTAGTAGTAGTTGTAGGCTAGTATTAGCCTGCTTATTGCCTTGCTTATTAGCCTGCTTTTGCCTTATTATATTAAATTTGTCAGAGATTTTTTTTGTAAAAAAAAAATAAATCTATAAAAAATCAAATTATTTAGGGGGGCTTAAGAACACTACTACTACTAGTAGTAGTAGTAGTAGTAGTAGGCTAGTATTAGCCTGCTTTTGCCCTATTATATGAAATTAGTCAGATTTTTTTTGTAAAAAAAAAAAATCTATAAAAAAACCTACAAAAAAAATAAAATTATTTAGGGGGGCCTTAAGAACACTACTACTAGTAGTAGTAGTAGTAGGAGTAGCAGTAGTAGGCTAGTATTAGCCTGCTTATTGGCTTGCTTATTAGCCTGCTTTTGGCCATTATATGAAATTTGTCAGAGATTTTTTTTGTAAAAAAAAGATGTTTTTGTAAAAAAAAAAATCTATAAAAAAATGTCAAATTATTTAGGGGGGCCTTAAGAACATTTTAGGGGGAATGAAGACCCCCCCCCCCTAAAATAGGCCTAATGACGCCACTGATACATTGTGTGCGTGTGTATGCAAAAACATTATGAAAAAGGCGATCTATCTTGTGAAAGTGAACCATTTAAGGCTCCCTCGCTACACCGGCATCATTACTATAACTCATCTTGCCACACAGACTGTATAGCATGACTAAAGAAGGTGCACTTTATTAGCAAATGGAGATGTCCCGCCGGTGTGCTGCTGCACTATCATGCTTCTCTCTCAATGTCTTTTATGATGACGTATCGGCAGCCGTCATATCATGAAAAATGGCCGTTTTTTTTTTTTTGTAGGCTATCCTATCTCAAACTACAAAATCCTATCCTGAATCCTATCAAGATGCTGCGGCATGACCTTAAAAAGGCGCTTCATGCTGGAAAACCCTCCACTGTGGCGGAATTACAACAATTCTGCAAAGAGGAGCGGGCCAGAATTCCTCCACTGTAAGACACACATTGCAAGTTATCTTGGCTTGATTGCAGTTGTTGCTGCTAAGAGTGTTCCAACCAGTTATTAGCTTTAGGATGCAATATTCGAAATGTGACGTAGCGGAGTGGCAACTGTATTGCACAACAAAGAAACAGAACCAATGTTGTAATAGTGGCATGGAACAAAAACTGCTCTATTAGTATGATGAGTTAATTGTAAACAATAGTACAAGTGTGCAATGCATGACTTTGACACCGCCATTTTAAAGCGCATGCAGAGGTAGACAATGTTTTTTTGTTTTGTTTTTTTTTTTAGAGATCTTGGAGGTTATTTGCTTGCATAGACTCCGCACCCAGTGACCATAAACCAAAGCTCACTAAGGGAGTGTTTATTTGTTAAAATGTAATATTTAAAACAAATAATGTTTCTGTAATTTTTTTTGCTAAAATTAAATTATTGAATTATTTGTAAAACATATAAAAAATTTGCACAATAAACATAATATATGCAAATTTCCAATATTTTATTATAATTACTTAAATAAAATATAAAATGGAACAGTAACCCTATTATGCATACAGCAACACTTTTTCTTTTATACGTACATTTAAATACTTTTAAAACAATGTATACTTAAATATAATGGACATTATTATAAATAACATATTTATTTTGTTTTTCTTGTATTTCTGATTTGAAAAAAAATAATGCAAATGATTTACAATACTATAAATATAATGCAATTATATACAGTATATACATATTGAATCCCTGTTTTTTTAAGCACATACAGTATAGATACTGACTACACACTGAAAAGACTCCATTTTGTTGTACGTTACACCTTGGAAGCTTCTGGCCTATAAGGTTCGATCCTATTTGTGAGCCTCGGAGTGTCTCAGTGCCATCTAGAAGCTTGTGTGGAAACCATGACAAAGTGTATGGTTGGCGCCGCTATCCATCTTCCAGCTGTGTCGGCCACAGACAGACAGGAAATGAAAAGAAGGCGAAGCAGCAGTAGCCGAAGGCATTCTTACTTTATCCGCCAAGAGACTTGGCTTATCCCACAGTTGTGTGGGCCTTTGAATGCAAACAATGGTCTTGCTGCAGAACTTTTTCCCGTGAAGGATTAAGAAGTTGCGGAGATGTTTAACTGTCTTCTCGTGAAGTTTGAAAAAGAGAGCAAAGCGTGAATTAACAAGAGTGATGAATGACGCCGCGCCGCCGTAGAGCTGTACACCTGACTTCCTCGTTTTTCTGCAATACCGCTCCATGAATAAATTAGACATTTTCAAATGAATCTTCATTTACTGCAACTATTCCGTTTTTGTATGTACTCTGTTAGTTATGCCAACCGTTCCTTTTCACTGCTATTATCCACATGCACTCAATTCCACGTGTCCATTTTTAAACCCCCCACACCTATAGCTAAGTGTGTGTGCTCGGGACATCTTCACTCAGGTGAAATTGGGTATTTAACCTCCAGTATTGGTGGCCACAGCTCTAATAAACGCCATGCTCAGTTTAATATCCATGTGAATAAATTACACCCCCCTCCCCCCCACACACACACAAAATAGTATGATGGAGGCAGTAACATAACGTAACGTATGTATTGCTATTAATACTGTATATAATTGCATTGTATGTATAGTATTGTAAATAATTTGCATTCTTTTTGTTCAAATCTGTTCCATTTTATATTTTATTTAAGTAATTATAATAAAATATTGACAATTTATATATATTATGTTCATTGTGCATATTTTTATATGTTTTACAAATAATTTAATCATTTAATTTTAGCCAAAAAAATTACGGAAACATCCATTTTAAAAAAATATTAAATTTGAACAAATGAACACTCCCTTAGTGATCTTTGACATCTTTACCAAAACACATTGTAAAGTTTACAGTGATGTTTAAAGAGAAAGTACTGCTATATTTAAAAAAAAATCAAACAATTTTAATACAATATTAGCTATATATAATAATAAATATTTCATAACATAACATAATATGTATTGCTATTAATACTGTATATAATTGCATTATATTTATAGTATTGTAAATAATTTGCATTATTTTTGTTCAAATCAGAAATACAAGAAAACCAAAAGAAATATGTCATTTATAATAATGTCCATTATATTTAAGTATATATTATTTTAAATGTATATAAATGTACATATAAAAGAAAAAGTGTTGCTGTATGCATAATAGGGTTACTGTTCCATTTTATATTTTATTTAAGTAATTATAATAAAATATTGAAAATTTATATATATTATGTTCATTGTGCATATTTTTTATGTTTTACAAATAATTTAATTTTAGCAAAAAAATGACGGAAAAATCTATTTTTTTTAAATATTACATTTTAACAAATAAACACTCCCTTAGTGATCTTTGACGTTTTTACCAAAACACATTGTAAAGTTTACAGTGATGTTTAAAGAGAAAGTGCTGCTGTATTAAAAAATTCACAAAAAAAAATCAAGCAATTTTAGCATTGAAATTGCTTGATTTGTTTGGATTTTTTTTCCAATTTTTTCAGATTTTTTATTAGATTTATAATAATATATATTTCAATATGCCATATCGGGGGTATTGTCTTGTAATTATACAATTATACACCGTGTTTGGTATTTTGGTATCATGGTCCATGACCATCGTTAAGTGGTAAGTGATACCAGACAAAATGACTGCAGAGGACAAATAGATTGAATCTTGCACCGAGCTCTCGGACGATAGCTGTCCTATCTAGTCTTTGAGCATGAAGTGATGAAGCCTGCTCGAAGGGAACGGTTTCTTACTTGGCATCCTTCTTTGTCATGTACTGCTGCCCGTCCAACAAACTACCCATCTAGCTAGCTGTCAATAAAAGCCGGTTGATAAAAATCTGATGAAATATCGACCCGGACGAGATTCATTTGGTCACCATATTGGCATAAATTAACTGACGAGGCTTTTTAGCATTCGGACAGCGATTAAAAATGATCAGGATCCCCCCCCCCACACACACGAAACACGGTTTGAAATACGATTTATCCAGTTTAGAACAACAGTGAGTTGCTATTTCTCACAAATTACTCATTTGCAGTCCTCAAACATCAACACCCACAATGCATTGCCCACTAGATCAGATTCTGCTGACTCTCAGCGCCCAACAGCGCCATGGATGCCATCTTTCAGGATAAGTAACTTGTTGACACGGCCCTGTCCTCAAGCTGCCCCCCCCCCCCTTTTAGATTTACACACCCCCGTGGGTGAATGGCTATTACATGTGCTGTTATTATTTGTCATAAAAGCGATGCACTGAACGGTGACCAAGTGTGAGGCGGCTATAAAAAGCAGCGGGGCCGTGAGCGTCATCAATCAGACACGGTGGTGAAACAGCGGGCCCCTCCGCCGGGTGCTGGAAATTGATTTTTCTTTTAAGTCTTAGCGATTAGGGTGTGGAAGAGGCAGCGAGGGGAACAGGCTGAGATTAGATGGAGGAGGGGCGGAGCATTGTGCTGAGAGAAAATACAGCAAAAGCTTGAATACTCCGACCGGAAAAATTCATAAACTGACCTTTGCTTGTTTTAACGAACGTTCTGGATCTATTGCAAAAAAAAATAGTCAAAGATCATAAATATCAATAGACCCCAAAAACTTGTCTGTGGCCGGGGAAACTTTCAGACACAGGTTTGATGCCCTCCGTTATCAGGAAAAAGCCAACAGAAACAAAATTGGACGCTATTGTGCATATTTGGGCACGGCGGTCGAGTGGTTAGCGCGCAGACCTCACAGCTAGGAGGACCAGGGTTCGATTCCACCCTCGGCCATCTCTGTGTGGAGTTTGCATGTTCTCCCCGTGCATGCGTGGGTTTTCTCCGGGTACTCCGGTTTCCTCCCACATTCCAAAAACATGCTAGGTTAATTGGCGACTCCAAATTGTCCATAGGTATGAATGTGAGTGTGAATGGTTGTTTGTCTATATGTGCCCTGTGATTGGCTGGCGACCAGTCCAGGGTGTACCCCGCCTCTCGCCCGAAGACAGCTGGGATAGGCTCCAGCATCCCCCGCGACCCTCGTGAGGAAAAAGCAGTAGAAAATGAATGAATGAATGTGCATATTTGTTCAGCGCACAACCTCAAGTTGTGTTACCACACTCCACCTCTCGACCAAAGTCAACTGGGATAGGCTCCAGCATTAAACAAAATGGATGGATGGTCTTGTAAACATGATATGGAGTGGGGCAAAATAATGACAAATGACTAGTGCAAATATGAGAATGATACATCACTTTACCTAAGTGCAGCTGTGTCTACGGATGTAGTTCACCACCACCAGTGTGTGACCAAGGAGTACCTTGATAGGCAATAATCCTATTACTGTTATTAATTAATCGCTGATGAAAATTTGACCAGTTGAAAAATTACAAGTAGAGCTTCAGAATGTAAACATTCATTCATTTTCTACTGCTTTTCCTCACTAGGGTTGCTGGAGCCTATCCCAGCTGACTTCGGCTGAGAGGCGGGGTAGAATGTAAACAAGCAAAGTGAAATCAATCAAAAGTTCAAGACCGCGGCCTTGAAAAGCCAAATTATTTGCCAAAAGTAAGAGAAAAATTGGTGCTAAAATGATAAATTATTATAAAATATTATTATAAAATATTCTGCAAAGCCTGTGCAGAATATTACTCCAACATGGACGACAACGATGAGTCCAAAGGTCCAGAGCTCCTGGCAAAACACGACCTGCAGGACTTTCTTTTTCTTTCTTTTTTTTTGTCTTAGATCTTCCAGATTCTGCACCTATTCCAGTTGTATTTCTTTGCATTTCATGCTTCCTGTGAAAGTTGAATGAAAGAAACAATTCATTCCCAATCTGGGGGATCTCAGGCAAAATAATACGGACTGCAGGACTTTCTTTTTCTTTCTTTTTTTTGTCTTAGATCTTCCAGAGTCTGCACCTATTCCAGTTGTATTTCTTTGGATTTCATGCTTCCCGTGAAAGTTGAATGAAAGAAACAATTAATTTCCAATCTGGGGGATCTCAGACAAAATAAGACGGACTGCAGGACTTTCTTTTTCTTTCTTTTTTTTTGTCTTCAGCTTGAGGCCTGTGCAGCGGATTTAATTAAGATGTCATGAAAATGTATGGCTCTTGTAGGACGGCATAAATCAGGTGTGAAGGTGTAGAGCTGGGAGGAAAGTAAAAAAAAAAAAAAAAAAAAGAACATTTAAGTACTACTTTCAAAGTTGCTCACCGACAACCTGAGAGACAACACACACACACACACACACACACCATCCCTGAAACAGAAAGACAGCTGGAGGAGTTGAAAAAGTCTGCAGTATCAGTATGAGGCAGGAAAGCCTCCACTGATGAGGTGGACAGCAGTTTAGGACACCGGAGACGTGCTGGTCTCTTTAAAGACGCTTTGGAAACCGGCTTTGTTTCCCGACATGCTGGTCTTCTCTGCAACTTCCAAACCCAAACTAATAACTAGTACAATAAGTATAAATATAATATAATACTGTCAAGGCTGCATGGTGGAAGAGTGGTTAGCACGTAGGACTCACAGCTAGAAGACCCAAGTTCGATTCCACCCTCAGCCATTTGTGTGTTGAGTTTGTATGTTCTCCCCGTGTACGTGTCGCCAGATAGTATGTTAAGTTTAATATACGGGCCGTATTCACACACTCGGCGGGCCAGGTGTGGCCCCCGAGCTGTAGTTTACCCACCCCTGCACTACACAGTAACCAGGAAAATCAAGTTGCAAAAGTGAAAACTGTAAATAGTTCATGGTGTGTTGTTTATTACACATTTTGCCTAAATATAGTACATGGCTAAATGTGTGTCAAAGTGCTAATGGTAATATTTCATTTGACCATGCATCAGATTACAATTGAATGCATCACATAATCAGTTCACAGTTCCACATGTCCAAAAGGAGTAGGAAGAAGCAAAGCTTATTAAATCCTACCCCTCCATCTGGTACTTTTACAATCAGTAACTGTTACATTTGTTCACTTCCTGCTTTCCTAATATATATATATATATATATATTCATTTTTGTCAGGTTGATAGATATACACAATATAGAACGCTAACACATGATTTTTTGTGACAATTTGTCATTAAAAAAATAATAAAAAAATCTCAAAATGTATTTTAGCATTTATTATCTTTTTATTAAATGGTAAATACTATAAATACTGGTAATACTATATAAATGGTATACTATATACAAATACAGTGGAGCGAAATAGTGTTTTATAAGATCATGGCTGCACTGTGTAAAAGTGGTTAGCACGCAGGCCTCACAGCTAGAAGACCCCAGTTCAATTCCACCCTCGGCCATCTCTGGGTTTTCTCCGTGTACTCCGGAATGGTACTCCACATTCCCGAAAAACATTCTAGGTTAATTGGCGACTTTAAATTGTCCATAGGTATGAATGTGAGTGTGAATGGTTGTTTGTCTATATGTGCCCTGTGATTGGCTGGCCACCAGTCCGGGGTGTCAACCCACTGGAAATGGCAGGAGGGCGTTATATATATAACAGTATAACAACTGCATGTTTGTATATTTATTTGGTATACTTTTTGAGTGTTAAGTTGCTGTGTGATGAATTCAGTGTTCTTAGCGACCCTCGTGAGGATAAGAATGAATGAATGAATGAATGGACTGTCCAAAAAAGGGGAGTTAATTCTCCTTTGACTTTGAGAGATTAGCGCAGGGGCATTTATCAAATCTATGTCTAATAAAACTTCACGTATCGACTTTTATTTATTTATTTTATTATATTTTCTACCTTATTTTTGGTTGAGAACTAATATGATATGATAATATGATGGCACATAAATGTGCTGCAGTGCAGTATTGTCTTATATGAGCCTAAAGAGTGACCACATCATCGTTATTATCATCATAGAGTCTGAGGGTGCCCCCCCCTAAAAAAGGTTAAATATAGTGCAGGAGCTGCTGTCATCGCCATTATTATGTGTCACCATCGACTTTACTTCCTGTATCCCCCCCCACCCCCACCCCCACGCTAAGTCCATCTCCACAGTGGGTAAACAGCTAATCCCTCCTTCAATCAATGCAAGCCATTTAACATGAGCTATTGACTCCCTTGGCCCCTCAACAGCCTTGGAAGGGATGCTGCAAAAAAAAAAAAAAAATTAGATGAAGCAGGAAGAATAAGCGTAACAATGTCTGCGTATAAAAATAAATAAATAAATATTTTTTCTCGCAACTAATGAGGTTGAAAGGAGTGACATAGGATAAGCAAGAGGAGGAACAGATCGATGGGAACAGATAATCACCTGGGCTCAGTCCTGATGTGTACAGAGTGTGACATTGCAGGGAAGAGATCAATGGGCTGCTTTTTTTTTTGGTGATCTGTAATCCTTAACTATCTCCAAGTAATTAACCTTCAAAAGGAGGAACACAGGAGAGCGTAAGAGAGAGGAGAATAACAATGAGCACAAGCACATTTGCTGTTAGGATGAGAGTCAACACCGTAGACTGTTGGGACAAATCATCTCAGTTCATTTCCAGGACTAATTCAAACACTGTTTATATTCATTCATTCATTCATTCATTTGGGGGGTGCTGGAGCCTATCCCAGCTGTCTTCGAGCGAGAGGCAGGGTACACCCTGGACTGGTCGCCAGCCAGCCAATCACAGGGCACACATAGACAAACAACCATTCACACTCACATTCATACCTATGGACAATTTGGAGTCGCTAATTAACCTAGCATGTTTTTGGAATGTGGGAGGAAACCGTAGTACCCGGAGAAAACCCGCACATGCACAAGGAGAAGATACAAACTATCTTCTCCGAGGGTGGAATTGAACTCAGGTCTCCTAGCTGTGAGGCCTGCGATCTAACCACTCGTCCGCCGTAGGATTACTTATTTATAAATGGAATATTTTACTAGTAGAGCATCAAAAATGTGTTTACGACCTCCTGACACTATTAGAGCCCTCTAGACATGAAATAACACCCCTATAGTCACCTTTCGACTTCAATTCATTCATTTTCTACCGCTTATCCTCATGATCGTCACGGGGGGGGAGCTGGAGCCTATCCCAGCTGTCTTCAAGTGAAAGGCGGGGTACACCCTGGACTGGTCGCGAGCCAGCCAATCACAGGGCACATATAGACAAACAACCATTCACACTCACATTCATACCTATGGACAATTTGGAGTCGCCAATTAACCTAGCATGTTTTTGGAATGTGGGATGAAACCGGAGTACCCGGAGAAAACCCACGCATGCACGGGGAGAACGTGCAAACTCCACACACAGATGGCCGAGAGTGGAATTGAACTGCGGTCTCCTAACTGTGAGGCCTGCGCGCTAACCGTTCAACCCACTTTACTACAGATATCCATAAATATGTGTTAAATAATAGCAAGAACCAACTAGAAACGGGGGAATGCGTTAATGTTGATTGATGATGATTAATCAATTATCCAATTAATCAACAACTATTTTGGTATTCGAATTAATCATTTTTTGGATTTCATGATGTAAATATGTATGTGATTTCAGCCTCTCAGATGTCTCTCAGAAAACCCACGCATGCACGGGGAGAACATGCAAACTCCCCACAGAAATGGCAAAGGGTGGAGTTGAACCCAGGTCTCCTAGCTGTGAGGCCTGCGTGCTAACCACTCGTTCACCACGCAGCCTTGACACTCATTCATTCATTCATTCATTTTCTACCGCTTTTCCTGGAGCCTATCCCAGCTGTCTTCTGGCGAGAGGCGGGGTACACCCTGGACTGGTCGCGAGCCAGCCAATCACAGGGCACATATAGACAAACAACCATTCACACTCACATTCATACCTATGGACAATTTGGAGTCGCTAATTAACCTAGCATGTTTTTGGAATGTGGGAGGAAACCGGAGTACCCGGAGAAAACCCACGCATGCACGGGGAGAACATGCAAACTCCACACAGAGATGGCCGAGGGTGGAATTGAACCCCGGTCTCCTAGCTGTGAGGCCTGCGCGCTAACCACTCGACCGCCGTGCAGCCTTAACACTGTTTTCCTTTAAGTGAAATAATGGAACAGATTATGCATTATCCTTAACACATGTCATTATTATTATATAGACTATAGTACATATTTTATGTGTTTATTGATAATATTTTAACACTTACCTTTTTGTTTCCCTTTTCTTTCATCACTGCATAGGCTATGTACGTATGTCTTGTTACACATTCTCCATTCTCCAAGCTGCTTCTTCCTACTACTTTTTGGACATGTTGAATTGTGCAAGTAAACACGTGATTTTCCATCATGTAGTGTGAAATAAAAAATTATAAATTATAAAATTACCTTTAGATTATGTATGTGCAGAATGAGTTAAACCATTACCGTCCTCTGCCACCGAAGATGCTGCTATTAGGAGTCACAGTGCCCTCTGTGGGCAATAGAGGAAAAGAGGAAAAATAAATGTAGCAAATGAACGCACTGTGTGTATCTGTACAGGGTTTAATGGCACACGGCGCATCGTCAAACTTCATTCATACCGTGTCACGGATTACAACGCGGAGCTGGAGTTAGTAAAAGGCTTCCTGTGTTACTGAAATATGTGGCAGTAATACACAATGACACAATTAGACAGCTGTGTGACAACTACTATGTTTGCCAACACGGCTACAGTAGAGTTCAAATGCTGCAAGTGGGCGGGTGTCTTAAATTAGGCTGGGAAATCCAAGAACTTAAAAAGAAAAATAAAACAAAAAAATGCATCTATGCAAAATGCAAAAAAAAAAAAACTCCATAAGTTGTATCTTGTGCAAAAAAAACAACAACCCCAAAACAAAGAGATAACATTTTCCACATGTTGGAATGAGTGTCTGTGAGTCAAGTGTTCAACGTTGGCGGACAAAAATATGCTTCTTCACCAAAACGGACACCTAAAAAAAAAGAAGAAAAATTGATATAAAAATTTTTGTCATAAAAGGTGGACAAAATATGAACTTTCATGTAAATTCTAACTTACCAGACTGCAGAAGAAAATAAAATAAAATGGACAATAAAGTCAATTGGAATACAAACTACATTTACAACAAACTAAAAATAAAATAAAGCAAAAAAAAAAAAAAGAATAAAACAAAAATTCAGAATAAATTCAAACTAAATAATAAAATAAATAAATATATAAAAAATATATATAATATATAAAAATAAAATATTTTTGTCAAATTCAAACTAAATTTAATTCAAATAAAAATGTCAATAAAACAAAATAATAAAAATAAAGTAAAAGTAACAAACATATACAATATAAAATATATATATATATATATATACACATATATATACATACATATACCATATTTTCTGGAGTATAAGTCGCACTGGAGTATAAGTTACATTTTTTGCAAGTAACTTATTTTACAAACTACTTGACCAAAACAGACATTACGTCATCTTGGAAGGCAAGTTCTAACAATAATAAAAGATAAATTCAAACTAAATAATAAAATAAATAAATATATAAAAATAAAATATTTTTTGTCAAATTCAAACTAAATTTAATTAAAATAAAAAAATCAATAAAACATAAAAACTAAATAAAACTAAATAATAAAAATAAAGTAAAAGTAACAAACATATATACATATACCATATTTTCTGGAGTATAAGTCGCACTGGAGTATAAGTCACATTTTTTGCGAGTAACTTATTTTACAAACTACTTGACCAAAACAGACATTACGTCATCTTGGAAGGCAAGGTCAAACATTAAAAAAAGAATAGAGAAGGGGCTGAATAGGTGTAAGATATGCTAACACAATGGTTATTCAGCTACACAAAAAATAAACATGAACAGAAAAGGTGTTTATGTAACAAAACAAACAGTTTTAAGTACACTAACTGTTTTGTTTTCTTCATGGCGGTAAGAGTAGAGTCCGAGATATCGGTGCAAAAGTCTAGAGTGCCCTCATGTGGCTGTCTGTTAAATTATATACATATTTTTTCATTTATAAGTTGCTCTGGAGAATAAATTGCAGGGACAGCCAACCGATGAAAAAAAGTGCGACTTATAGTCCGGAAAATACGGTATATGCATATATATATAAATATATATATACAGTATATAGACATATATAAGCAGAAGAAGCAGTGGCACTGACCATCCGATGTAACACTGACACAGGTTCTCATGGGAGGTGGCCTGCTTTATCAACAGCTCCACTTGTGTTGGCACGTCCAGCGTCTCATCGTGAGAGAAGTCTCGACCTGCGGGTCGCAACAACGAATGTATCACAATACATCGGAAACACAGCAGAAGAACTATTGCTCTCTATATATATATACCTGTAAGTTTATCTCGCACTCTGTTGATAATCTGAATGGCTTTCTTGTTGAGGGCCTCGGGTTGTACCAAGCCATCTCCAACTGAAAGACACGTACATATAGTATACGGTATCTTAAAAAATAACTGAAAACCAGTTAAGAACCACTGGTCTAAATATACACAGCATGTGGACTATGACAGAAGTGGGCTTCTTTAAGCAGCAGAAAAACTTACTAAAAGAATGGATAGATTCCGGCACTGTGGTCCCTGGTTTCTTGTGGGTGGTCTCTCCCAGGTCCATTGCCTCAAGGGCTTCTAGAAGAGGACAGGGCACAATTAGGAGGGGCAGTTTTTTACTCTTTCCGAATGACTTTTCCGAAAACAATGGTATACATGGAAAGGAATATTCCAATCTCTTGTCTACATGCGCCGCTATAATCAACCAGAATAGTCAATGGGGCATACGCAGTAAAACGTAAACATCAACATCACGTGATACCGACTTCCTCAAGTTTTTTTTTCACTTGTTGGAATAACTCCGTATTGCCAGTTTTCCCGTTTTTCCAGTCTTGAAATTTAGTTTGGATCAAAAACCAAAGATATACGTCATATCTGAGCATGCGCTCAAAAGAACGCACCCGGGATAAATTTAAACAGGAAAAGATCAAATTCAATCTTGCTAATATTTCATAATTAAACTCGGGACATGTTTTATATATATATATATATATATTTTTTTTTTCTTTTTTCATAAAAACTGAAGGGTGAGGAGCTCAGTCATCCGGGAGGGGCTCAGAGTAGAGGCGCTTCTCCTTCACATTGAGAGTCAGTTACGGTGGCTCGGGCATCTAGTCCGGATGCCTCCCGGACGCCTCCCTGGTGAGGTGATCTGGGCATGCCCAGCCAGGAAAAGACCCTGGGGCAGACCTAGAGGGATTAAGTCTCACAGCTGGCCTGGGAACGCCTTGGTGTCCTCTCCCGTTGGAACTGGAGGAGGTGGTTGGGGACCGGGAAGTCTGGGCTTCCCGACTGAGACTGCTGCCCCCACAACCCGGACCCGGATAAGCAGAGAAAAATGGATGCATGGATAAAAACTGGACTTGTGAATGGCGTATAGAAGGGTTTAGATTCTGTTCCACAAATGGCGCTAATGCACACGAAAACCGCCAATAAACAACAGAAGAAGAAAAACACGAGGAAGAAGAACGCACCCTGACAACTTTCCGTTTCAGCGGGTAAAAGATATCTCAAATCGGATTGATGAAAGGAATATTCCACCCCTGGGAATCCCATTATATATTCATTCGGATTGGCACTTTTCTTTCGGAATGAGGTGTATACAAAGGTTACATTCTTTACGTTTGGGCAAATAAACTGAATCCAATTGGAATATTTGGGTCCATGTAAACGTGGCTAGTCGGTCGACACCGTTGACTCACCCACAGACTGTCCCGCTGTGTAGGAATCGGTCCTTGTGC
This sequence comes from Doryrhamphus excisus, assembly GCF_030265055.1. Classification (NCBI taxonomy): domain Eukaryota; kingdom Metazoa; phylum Chordata; class Actinopteri; order Syngnathiformes; family Syngnathidae; genus Doryrhamphus; species Doryrhamphus excisus. The sequence goes on along the minus strand of NC_080475.1, from coordinate 12,868,980 downwards.
GGGAGCGCTTGTTGCCTTTGGTGTTTGCTGCAGGGGAATATGACATAAGTCGGGTTTGTTAGAATATTAAACATAATATACTATTTTGATTTTTTGCTCGTATAGTTCTTTCCGTCAAGCCTGTACTGGAATGATGTAAACCTGACTTCTCTAAGTCCTGAGACTCTTTGCTCAAAGGCTAGCGTTCTCGATTTAGCATTTTGTACTGGGTCTGGGTCATGCAGAATGCGGGGCTGGTTGGTCCAGGCAGTTTTTTTTCTACCGCTTTTTCCGCACAAGGGTCGCGGGGGTGCTGGAGCCTATCCCAGCTGTCTTCGGGCGAGAGGCGGGGTACACCCTGGACTGGTCGCCAGCCAATCACAGGGCACATACAGTATAGACAAACAACCATTCACACTCACATTCATACCTATGGACAATTTGGAGTCGCTAATTAACCTAGCATGTTTTTGGAATTGAAAACCGGAGTACCCGGAGAAAACCCACGCATGCACGGGGGAGAACATGCAAACTCCACACAGAGATGGCCGAGGGTGGAATTGAACCCTGGTCTCCTAGCTGTGAGGTCTGCGCGCTAACCACTAGACCACTTTGCTGCCACTTTGCCAGATTGTCACGGCAAATTGTTCTCAATTGTCTTCCCTGGATAAATAAATGAAGGATCCTACAATGTACCTCCTGATGACGCCACATCAAGACCAACTTGAGGTTCAGTATCTTGCCTAAGGATACTTCGACCTGATCACAGAATCAAACCTGCAACCCTCAGCCATCTGCTCATAAGTGGTGCATATGAACACTAAGCATACTAAGCACACCCAGTATGCTTCTCTTTTTTTTATTTTAATGGTGCAAAGCCTTTGAGACCATAACATTATTTTAATTTGCTATTTTGTCTACAACTGCGTTCCCATCTGCTCTCTCCTGTGTGTTGTGGTGCTTGAAATAACCTTGAAATGGAGAATAAGAAATTGATACTTCTGCCTCCTGGCCTTGCATTAAACCACCTACATTATTACTTGTTCTTTGGTCCGATCATGCTCCTGGAGACGTTATTCCATAAAGTAATAACATGTCACTCTATCACAGACATAGTAAACAGTCACGCCGAGCCACAGACTGCAGCGGCTACGCGTTCATTCTTCTAGTAAGAACACAATTGGCCCCGACAACCAAACCCTGATGGCTTCTATGATATTACATTTTTCTCCAAGCGGTACATTATATTGGTACACAAACTGGGGGGTGCTGGAATGTGGTTTCACTTTTTTTTTTTTTTTTTGGTACTGTCCAACATAAACACAATTATTGTCATGTTCTGTCATTTGTGCAGTGGCGGGTAGGCGCTGTGTTGAGGGACACCCAGCCTGCACAATTTCTAGGTGGTGCAAAATTTCAAAAACAAAGAAATATACCATAATGTTGGTCATCATTAAAAAATAAATAAATAAATAAATAAATAAATAAATAAATAAAAAATATATATATATATGTATAGATACCACCCGAGTGGTTTGCGCACAGGCCACACAGCTAGGAGACCTGGGTTCAATTCCCCCCTCAAGCATCTCTGTGTGGAGTTTGCATGTTCGTGCATGGGTTTTTTTTTCCAGGTACTCCGGTTTCCTCCCACATGCTAGGTTAATTGGCGACTCCAAATTGTCCATAGGTATGAATGTGAGTGTGAATGGTTGTTTGTCTATATGTGCCCTGTGATTGGCCTGCATATTCAAGATGCCGCCACCGCTGTTGTGTTTTATTTTTCACTTTGTTAAGTTAATGCTAGGGGTTCGTTTGTATGCTGATATGTGAAATCAACAAAGTTCTGGTAACAAACAGAATACACAAAATACTGTACTGTACTAGAGTACATGTCATCATAAATGTAACTGCCCAAATTATTTATCCTTTTTTTCAGAAAAAAATCAGTAAAAAATTCAGATATCGTTGAAAATGGTAATTAATCATGATTGATTAATTAATTAATTAGCAAAACTGTGATTAATCTGATTAAAAATAGTTTAACAGCACTACCATAATGGTGTACATCATTCATTCATTTTCAACCGCTAATCCTCACGGAGGTGCTGGAGCCTATCCCAGCTGTCTTCGGGTGAGAGGCGGGGAACACCCTGGACTAGTTGCCAGCCAGCCAATCACATATAGACAAACAACCATTCACACTCACATTCATACCTATGGACAATTTGGAGTTGCCAATTAACCTAGCATGTTTTTGGAATGTGGGAGGAAACCGGAGTACCCGGAAAAAATCCGGGGAGAACATGCAAACTCCACACAGAGATGGCCGAGGGTGGAATCGAACTCAGGTCTCCTAGCTGTGTGGCCTACGCGCTAACCACTTGTCCCATAAATAACATCAATATTTAAAAAAAAAAAAGACATTCCATAACACAGACATAATTCAAGGTTCCCTTACTGTCCATGAGCCTCCAGTTAAGCAGCGGATCGTAGACAAAGGCCTCCAGCACAGCCATGACGCTGTCTCTGTGCTCCCTCAGAACCTCCATCACAGTGTGGCATGTGATGCGGTAGTTGCCGTCCAGGCCTGTAACCTGACACAAACACAGCCACGTATTCATTGGCATTTGCTGACATCTCCTGGTGGCTTGTGTGCAGTTTATGTGCTCTTGTGTTCTTCATATGCATATTTCTGCAGAAGGGGATTTGAAGGTTGTAAGGTTGTAACTGTAGTATTGTGCCACCTACCTCCATGGCGTTGGTCAGCATCCTTGTTAACCTGAAGGGAATCTTCTCAGGGAATTTTTCTCTCGTCATGGCAACCTGTTCAATAATGTCATCCTGGTTAATCTTGGGCAAAATTAAATATGACTAAAAGCTTTAGTAGAAATTTGTACATATTGGTAGATTACTACTGTGTGGGATGAAGTTCTTATCCTAACCATGTGAGAATATGAAATACATAGTTTTGGTGCCAGATTGTTCCCAAGTATGTTAGTGTGTTTGTGTCTCTCACCTCAAAACAATCTCCAAAGTCAATATGGAGGATTTTCCCACTTAAACGATCCAGCATCAAATTGGACGGATGCCTTTGAATGGGAAAAAACAAAACATCATCTCCCTTGAAACGGTAGCCGTCATGTGACAATACTGTGTGACATCACCGACCTGTCGCCCAGTCCCAGGATGTAGCCCACCATTGACATCACAGCCAGGGAGCGAGTGTAATTGGTCCTCCTGTCAAACCACACCTATAGGAGAAATAATCATGATAGTCTGTATGAAGACAGGGCTGCATGGTGGGCAAGTGGTTAGCACGCAGAGTTCAATTCCACCCTCGGCCATCTCTGTGTGACTCCAAATTGTCCATAGGTATGAATGTGAGTGTGAATGGTTGTTTGTCTATATGTGCCCTGTGATTGGCTGGCCACCAGTCCAGGGTGTACCCCGCCTCTCGCCCCTAAGACAGCTGGGATAGGCTCCAGCACCCCCGACCCTTGTGAGGATAAATAGCAGAAAATGAATAAATGATCCTTGTGGAGGTCGTTATATATAACAGTATAACAACTGCATGTTTGTATATTTATTAGGTATATATTTTGAGTGTTAAGTTGCTGTGTGATGAATTCAATCTTCTTATTTCCGTGTTCAGTGTGAGTATATAGTTCCCTGGTGAGTTTGCTCCATGCTAGTTGTATTCTCCTCAGTTGTCATACCCTTTATGTTTCATATGTTTTGGACAGTGAAAAGTTTAATAATAATACATTTTATTTAAAAGCGCCTTTCAGGACACCCAAGGTCGCTGTACAGGAGATAAGGTTAAGGTAAGGATAAGGATATAGGTTTGGTTGTATATTTTGTCTTTTTGCCCAGTGTTATACCTTTTTTTAAAGCTGCAGTCTACGATTGCCACACTCTGATGAGTAATAATAATCCCACCCGCGGCCATCTCTGTGCGACTCCAAATTGTCCATAGATATGAATGTGAGTGTGAATGGTTGTTTGTCTATATGTGCCCTGTGATTGGCTGGCCACCAGTCCAGGGTGTACCCCGCCTCTCGCCGAAGACAGCTGGGATAGGCTCCAGCACCCCCCCAATAAAAAAGAATATTAATTTTTTAATCAGATTAATCACAGTTTTCTAATTAATTAATTAATCATGATTAATCACCATTTGCAACAATATTGGAATTCTTTACTGATTTTTTTTCTTTAAAAAAAGGATAAATAATCGGACAGATGATGACATGTACTCTAATACTTACAGTATTTTGCGTATTCTGTTTGTTACCAGAACTTTGTTGATTTCACACATCAGCAAATATGTAGAAAATGAATGAATGAATGAATGTATGAAGACCAATGATGTCCACTTCATTAGGTAACATAAGCAGCCTCTATAAACATAATATGGCTCGCTGGGCGGCGGGGGGGGGGGGGGGGGGGGGGGGGCTATTAACAATTCTCCTCCATTGTATTCCTGTCTGTGTTTTAGCTTGTAACCAAGTGTTCTCGACATACTTTTACACTTTTTCAAGTTCACTCATTCGTCTTCAAAACAAAGGCGGGAGAGCAGAGCACCTCACCTCAGAACTTGGACTCTTTAACCACAAGAGTTTGGCCAGATCGTCTCCGGCTGTGTTGTTCACAGCATGCTCAAACACCTCCACCTTCTCCATCAGCGTCAGGTGATCATAGTCAGGCGCCATCTGAAAGAAAGTGCGGGAAATATATTGCAGAATATACATATAATTCATAATTTGCACTGCATGAGAAAATGAAAAAGAATGACTACGTACCCTGAGCATGATGCGATGTTCAATGTTCAGGAGTATCTTCTTCTTCTCTCTGTAGTCTCTAATGAGGGCGTGTAGCGTGTCACAGTGGGGAACCCAGCCGATCAGGCCCGAGTTAGTGGACAGGGGGATCACGGCGTAGCGCTGGATGCTGAAATGTATAACACAAAATAAAGCATCAATAACGTCTAATTCATATAATGCACACTCAATGCTGTGAGGGTACCTTAGGTTCTTGCGTAAAGACGCAGGGTCGTTAGCCAGCAGAGTGTTGACGAGACCAAAGAGCTGCATGACTCTCTCGTCCTGCCTGAGGTCCTCGTGGCCCTTCAACAGGAACATGAACTCATGGCCGTTACTGCCTGCAGGGGGAGCCACAAAAAAAAACAACACCACTGTAATTTGCATACAACCTTTAATGTTGTTGACATAGTAAAGACGTTGATGTTTTATAGTTCTCGTACGCTCCTTGAAGACCGTCCAAGTACAAGCAATGTGTTTCCTGTTGCCATAGAAGTCCGCCGGTAAATCTAAGTGGGGGGAGCCTGGCAAGTGGGTGACGGGTCTTAATCTCAAGTCCTGCTCCACAGGTCACTTGATTTATTGCCTTTCATTTTTTACAGCCGATGTTGTGTATCACTGATGGGGAAACATGAGAAGAGGTACGACCACGACGTTGGCCCAGTGGGGAAAAAAGTGGGAGGTAAAGCAAACCGTTTGTGATTAATGGCAGCGTGATTTGGCTCGGAGACAAGGTGACTTTATGGTGAGCGTGACGTTTTTGAAAAGGCGTTGTGTTGTATTTCATAGCACTCCATGTAGTGGAATGTTGCTATTATTTATTTGGGTCTTCAAATTATTGTCAAAAGATTGGGATGGTTTATGTACGTATGCAAATTGTCATCACTAGTACTTACTGGAGCGGCACCGGAAAGGTCCACCATATCAACATAAGATGTTTTTGATGATAAAATAACAGAAATTGAATGAATCTGTTTATAAGGTTGCAATCACAAAACATTGATTAATGCAATAACTGTCATACAAGTGTAAAAAGAAGACAATCACTAGCACATACATCGCTAGTTGTATGTTCGGGTCGATGCCTATCGACGATATCTACATAAAAAAAAAGACTGTAATGCACGCAAAGCCGCAGACCTCACAGCTTGGAGATGCGGGTTCAATTCCACCCTCGGCCATCTCTGTGTGGAGTTTGCATGTTCTCCCCCCGTGCATGCGTGGGTTTTCTCCGGGTACTCCAGTTTCCTCCCATATTCCAAAAACATGCTAGGTTAATTGGTGACTCCAAATTGTCCATAGGTATGAATGTGAGTGTGAATGGTTGTTTGTCTATATGTGCCCTGTGATTGGCTGGCTGGCGACCAGTCCAGGGTGAGTGTGAATGGTTGTTTGTCTATATGTGCCCTGTGATTGGCTGGCTGGCGACCAGTCCAGGGTGTACCCAGCCTCTCGCTTGAAGACAGCTGGGATAGGCTCCAGCACCCCCCGCGACCCTCGTGAGGACAAGCGGTAGAAAATGAATGTATGAATGAATGAATGCACGCAAAGCAATGAACAACTTCATGCTTTGTCTCCTTTCTGCGTGATGCATTCAGGTGCACTCGTAATTGTGAGTGTTCACCGCTAATTTAATTTTTGTTTTATTCACATACCCCCCCCATATGACAATGGGTGTGCCCCAAAACAATAACTTTTTCAAAGATTCATAGCAACCAGCCGCTCATCCTTACCCATGATGGTGAGTTTGCGAGGGCGCTGCTTGGAGGTGATGACCTGCAGGGAGGGTGCAATGGACTGGATTCGGATGATGGGCTGATTGGGGTCGTAAGTTCCCGGCACGGCCAATTCCAGGTCGCGACACATCAGCAGCTTGGGAGAAACGTACTGCAGCTCCAGGGAAGTCAGCTAGTATGCAATTTTGAAGAGGAGAAGAAGTTAATGAGATGGCTCGACGATGCGGTAGAGGAAAATGAAATAAAAGTAGAGATATATGCACTTTGTGACGAATTTTGCACACCAATAAATACACACTCTGTCTCATTAAACGATCACATTTTACATCTTATCACACCCAATGTGCATCATGAAGCACATCTTATGCTTTTTCCACACTTGTGGATGCTGATGTAATTTCATCCCTGCATCAACCAGCAGCCTGGATGTACCCTGGAGTGGGTTTATTTCTGTGGATACCTCGCAGGCACATATTTGCAGCAATCCCAGCACCTTATTATGTCGCTGTGCATTTCATAATATCGCAGCGGGGAGAATCCCACCTCCCTGAAGGCAGCACCCTTGTCACAGTCTGTTATTTATGTTGGGGGTTTATGCTGTGCTTTCTTCTCCATGTGCACTTTGTGGTTTTTCTGATTTGTACGTGTCTGATCCTTGTTTCGAGGCTGCACGGTGTACAAGTGGTTAGCGTGCAGGCCACGCAGCTTGGAGACCCAAGTTCGATTCCATCCTCGGCCATCTCTGTGTGGAGTTTTAGGTGTGAATGTGAGTGTGAATGGTTGTTTGTCTATATGTGCCCTGTGATTGGACCCTGGACCACCCCCCGCCTCTCGCCCGAAAACAACTGGGATAGGCTCCAGCACTCCCGCAACTCTTGTGAGGATAAGCAGCAGTAAATGAATGAATGATTGTTTGTATGACTGCATGTTTGTATATTTATTAGGTATAATTTGAGTGTTAAGTTGCTGTGTGATGAATTCCGGATTCTTATTTCCGGATTCAGTGTGACTATATAGTTCCCTGGTAAGTCTGCTCCATGCTAGTTGTAGTCTCCTTGGTTGCTATGCCCTTATGTTTCATATGTTTTTGACAGTGAAAAGTTTGGTTATATATTTTGTCTTTTTGCCCAGTGTTGTCTCTTTTGTCAAGAGCCAATCACGAGCTGTCAGTGCACTCGCAACCAGCTTGTCAATCCACTGGAAATCGCAGGAGGTTGTTATATGTAACAGTATAACAACTGCATGTTTGTATATTTATTAGGTATACTTTTTGAGTGTTAAGTTGCTGTGTGATGAATTCAGCGTTCTTATTTCCGGATTCAGTGTGAGTATATAGGTCTCTGGTGAGTCTGCTCCATGCTAGTTGTAGTCTCCTCGGTTGTCATGCCCTTATGTTTCATATATTTTGGACAGTGACAAGTTTGGTTGTATATTTTGTCTTTTCGTTAAACCTTTTTTTAAAGCTGCAGTCTACGATTGCGACCCCCTTTTGGGCCCACCTCGCCTTGCCACCAAACCCCAACCTTAACAGCCGAATCCTTAAGTGTACAGTCAAAATTGGTGACATTCTTTAACTTTTAAATGTGAAATACTTGAGGTGCGTTCAATTACTTACAATTCAAAGAGGATGGGGAATTTAACCAGAGCAGGGGGGACCGCTTACATACCTGTGGCAACTGTTTGGAGATGCGTCTGAACACGTGGTAGTAAAGGTCCCACGCCTGGGTCAAGTCCTTCACGTTTCCAGAGCGCATGTACTTCCTGCACCAATCCTGAGCCTCCATCAGATCCCGACCATAAGCCTTGAACATGAAGAAAGATTTAGTGCTTGTAAAAAAAAAAAAACAAAAAAAAACCATTCTATATAATCCTGGTCGGAACCAGCTGTACTTTCCTGAGAACGGTTTAACACCAATCTGCCAGAGACGCACCTGATTGAACGAGGTCTCTTTCAGGGTCTGCGGCCCCCTCTCCATCATGGCGTGTAGAGGCTCCAGGACAGCGAACATGCCCTTGACATTGCGCTCCCCAAAGTAGAGTCGAGACGCCTCCTCCAGGCCCTCGTGCCACATCTCGTGCCACAGGATGGCCACTCTGATAAGCTCCTCACTCACCTGAGACCAAGGACGCAGGAGAAGACCTCAAAAACTTGTAAAACTCAAAACTTTGGGTAGTTTATAGTGGTCTAGCAGTACATGTATTTGGTCCCGTAGAGCCCACCCTTGGGTCTAGAGAAAAATCCAAAACTTGAAAACTAGTACTACTACAAGTTTGTACCATGATGGCTTGCTGAACCAGAGTGTTGCAGTGTTCACACATGTTCTTCAGGATCTTGTTAGCGGCATTGTGGCGAGCCGTCGTGGTGGATTTGGAGGCCACGGTCAGCGGGTAGATCAATGCCTGGAGACGAGCAGTTCAAATGTAATCGGTGCTTACCAGTTAGCAGATTGATAGATTTCGGTTTTGGTCACAGGCTTACTTGGGGGTGATAGCGGCCGATGTCGGTTAGCAGCTGGTGGATGAGGCGACCCACCAGAGCACGGGGAGTGTCGATTCGAGCTATGAGCTGCGGGATCACCTAAAACGGCACAAACATAAGAGACAACTAAGTCATAGGTAGATACAAAAATGTTAAAGTGTTGTGCAGATGTGCAAATATTCTAAAAAAAAAAAAAATGCTAATAATCAATTTTTACACTTACAGTTAAAAAATATGCTAAATTATAGTTATCTACCTTATCTACCAAGTTATTATATGTGAGAATATGACTACTTTGTTTATTTGGGAAATAAAGATAGCTTTTGTTTGACAGAATTCAAAATATTTATACATAATCAGGGCTGCATGGTGCACAAGTGGTTAGCATGCAGGCCCCACAGCTAGTTCGATTCCATGGGAGGAAACCGGAGTCCCTGGAGAAAACCCACGCATGCACGTGCAGCCCACATAATACATTTAAACCTAAAAATAAATGTATTAGGCTGCACGGCGATCAAGTGGTGAGCACACAGGCCTCACAACTAGGAGACCCGAGTTCAATTCCAACCTTGGCCATCTTTGTGTGGAGTTTGCATGTTCTCCCCGTGCATGTGTGGGTTTTCTCCGGGTACTCCGGTTTCCTCCCACATTCCAAAAACATGCTAGGTTAATTGGCGACTCCAAATTGTCCATAGGTATGAATGTGAGTGTGAATGGTTGTTTGTCTATATGTGCCCTGTGATTGGCTGGCTGGCGACCAGTCCGGGGTGTACCCCGACTCTAACTCGAAGACAGCTGGGATAGGCTCCAGCGAACCTTGAATGAATGAATAAATGTGTATTTTCTATCTTACAGTTTTCTCCCTTTAACAGGATTTATATTTATTTATATATTTATATTTATTTTAGATGACTTAATAAATGTCTCCACATGTTTTTTTGTCTGTAGTAAAATAGTGGAATTGTAACTAGTGTTGCTTCCCATTGCAGTTGATGTTTGCTAAATACAAGGATGAAGAGTCTTGAACCAGTCATGATGTGCTATATATATCACTATATTGACACTTACTATGGTACACATTATGTCATTGGATGGTCATATCACCTTGTACTTCACTACGAGGTACATTATTAAAAAAAAAAAAAAAAAACTTAAACTGTATTATGGAAAGCAGGAAGTGAACAAATGTAACAGTTACTGATTGTAAAAGTACCAGATGGAGGGGTAGGATTTAATAAGCTTTGCTTCTTCCTACTCCTTTTGGACATGTGGAACTGTGAACTGATTATGTGATGCATTCAATTGTAATCTGATGCATGTTCAAATTAAATTAAACCATTACCATTACCATTGTGAGAAAATGCTACTTAAGACTAGCTTATATGCATGTTTTACCTGCAGCCAGGTGTCTATTTGGATGGTCTTGATGCCCTCCACCAGGGCCTCATTCACCTCAGGCCAATGACCGTAGTCGAACCACAGAGTCAAAACCCTGAAAAGCACAACCAACAAAATGGACTGTTATATTCCCAGGAAGCAAGCAACCACTAGAGGTCGTCCTACACCAACATTCTAGGTCTACATGGTGAAACGTGTTGCAGTCATTTGAGTCACCTCAGAGTGTCCTGCAGGTTGTTGCCTCTGGACAGAGAGATGGAGCGGAAGAAGCCTTGAACGGCAGGAACCGTGTACATGAGCAATGTCTTGGAGAGGTCCTGTGTGGACAAGCACATGTGTGGAATTGATTGATTGATTGGTGTCTTCCTGTAGCAAGCAAGGCAAAAGTACTGCAACCAGCAGAGGTGCTGTTGATTACTAGTTTAGACTGAATAGCGCCTCTGCTGGTTGAAGCTAAGTAATGCACAGCATTTTGCTGTATTGCCAACCATTCTTTCATTTATTCATTTTCTACCGCTTTTCCTCATGAGGGTCGCGGGGGTGCTGGAGCCTATCCCAGCTGTCTTCGGGCGTGAGGCGGGGTACACCCTGGACTGGTGGCCAGCCAATCACAGGGCACATATAGACAAACAACCATTCACACTCACATTCATACCTATGGACAATTTGGAGTCGCCAATTAACCTAGCATGTTTTTGGAATGTGGGAGGAAACCGGAGTACCCGGAGAAAACCCACGCATGCACAGGGAGAACATGCAAACTCCACACAGAGATGACCGAGGGTGGAAGTGAACCTTCGGTCTCCTAGCTGTGCGGTCTGCGCGCTAACCACTAGACCGCCGTGCCGCCCGTATTGCCAACCAGTCCCAATGAATTCTAATATGATGGTGTAGATTGACTATTTGACTATTTGGATAAAGGCGTTCAATTCCGTCCGTCCGTCTCGCACCTCATTGACTTTTTTCTGTCCCGGACTGTGGTCGCTGCAGTCCATCTCGCTGTCGCTGTTACTAGCCTCGCTGTTAGCGCTGGCGCCGCTGGCGTGCCTCAGCTTCTTCTTCTCGTCGCGGGCCTGGTTTTGGTGCTTGTAGTGCAGCACCGCCTCAAAGTTCATCACTGCCCAAGCGTGCCAGGCCTGTAAAGAAAGTCGGGGTGGGGTGAGGGGGGGGGGGGTTGAGTGGAAATGACGACTCATGATGTCATTTTTCCAAATTTAAGGTAGGACACGATGTCCCCACGGGGGTTGATCCACGTGTGCGGTGTTATGCAACCAAGCTAATAAAAGGTTAAAAGCTTAAGGGAGTTGGCTAAGACAGATGAGTAGGAAGTTGGGTAGGTGAGTAAAATATAAACATCCCAGTAGGCCGCAGCACTGGATTGGATTAAATAAAGAATAAAAACCATCCCCAAAAATCGTTGATACGATCAGACCAGGCATCATTTACCGACTCGACATAAATTAGCCATGCAGCCACTAAACAACATTCCCGACAATGAAGGACAAGGTTTCTTCTTGTCAGGAAAACCTCCTGCCGACACAGCTGGAATTTTTTTACTGTGGTCAGTGAAGTTGAAAGGTTAGAGTGTAAAGGGTGACATGTGTGTGTGTGTTGAGGGTGCGTTTAAGGGGGCTGACCTTGTACCAGTTGCGGTCGTGCTCTGTGGAATGGCTGTAATACTGCAAGACCTTGGGAATGGTGCTCTCATTGATGCCCTGCAGACTGAGCTGCCACTCTCCCAGCTTCAGGAAGCATCTGCGCAGAGGACAAACGCAGACAAGACATTATCATCGGAAGACGGCGAAATCGAAATGAAATCAGTAAATTGTTACAAGAGGTCAAAGGTCATCCCCTTCTGTTTGAAGTTCTGCATTAGAAAAGTCGAAGTTATGGTAATGGTTATATTTCATTTGAACATGCATCAGATTACAATTGAATGCATCCCATAATCAGTTCACAGTTCCACATGTCCAAAAGGAGTAGGAAGAAGCAAAGCTTATTAAATCCTACCCCTCCATCTGGTACTTTTACAATCAGTAACTGTTACATTTGTTCACTTCCTGCTTTCCTAATATATTTTATTTTGTTTTATTTCTTTATTTACATTTGTTCACTTCCTGCTTTCTTAATATAGTTTTTTTTAATTAATTTTTTTAATTTTATTTTTGTCACATACCAAAGTACGAGGTTCAGCTAGTTGAATCACAATATAGATATACACAATACAGAACGTTAACACTCCCGATTTTTTGTGACAATTTGTCATTGAAAAAATCATAAAAAATCCTCAAAATGTATTTTAGCATTTATGATCTTTTTATTAAATGGTAAATACTATAAATACTGGTAATACTATATAAATGGTATACTATATCCAAAAACAGTGGAGTGAAAAAGTGTTTTATAAGTTTGTTTCAGATCATGGCTGCACGGTGTACGAGTGGTTAGCAGGCAGGCCTCACAGCGAGGAGACCCAAGTTCAATTCCACCATCTCTGTGTGGAGTTTGCATGTGTGGGTTTTCTACGTGTACTCCGGAATGGTACTCCACATTCCGAAAACATGCTAGGTTGATAAGCGACTCCAAATTGTCCATAGGTATGAATATGAGTGTGAATGGTTGTTTGTCTATATGTGCCCCGCCTCTCGCCTGAAGACAGCTGGGATAGGCTCCAGCACCCTTGACCCTCGTGAGGATAAGCAGCAGAAAATGAATGAATGATCCTTGTGGAGGTCATTATATATAACAGTATAACAACTGCATGTTTGTATATTTATTAGGTATACTTTTTGAGTGTTAAGTTGCTGTGTGATGAATTCAGTGTTCTTAGCGACTCTCATGAGGATAAGCGGTAGAAAATGAATGAATGAATGAATGAATGGTGTAACGTTCAATACACTGAGGACTGTTTGTCTAAAAAAAAAAAGGGGGAGTTAATTCTCCTTTGACTTTGAGAGAATAGCGCAGGGGAATTTATCAAATCTATGTCTAATAAAACTTCACATATCGACTAAAAAAGGTTTCACAAGCACATATTTAATGACTTTTTCTACAGTTACACTCAGCGCCGCACTTTTGACTCCACTTAATCCATCAAACCGCTGGATGATAAGACGCTTCTCACAGGCGATCGTCTAGCATGGTCTGCACAGAAACACTGACATATGTTTAACCCAAGTAGAGTGCTTGGCACACATGGTGTTGTCATCTCATCCATCAACTGTCCAACAGCCCAAGCCCCATTTGCAGAATACCTAAACTAAATTGTTTTTTGGGAGATTATGTAATTTCTCTTGAGCGCTTTTCCATGCAAGGAGACATTCAAAAAAAAAAAAAAAAAAAAAGGTTTTCCCTCAAAGTACTTCAAACTGCAAACAGGTTGAGGGAGTAAAATAGTTGTTTGTGGGAACAATGTGTCATTTGGACAGAAAACGCCGCCGGGCTTACCGAGCTTAGTCACACACTACATACTGTAGGATTCTTCAAGGGTGGCGAGACGTTCAAGTGACGGCAGAAAAACGGCATCGTTGGGAATACAGGTGTAACTCTATACTATGGCATGACGATTGTGTGCACTCCAAAGTGTGTCAGCACGTCTGGAGGTAGACTGTCCTTGTCGGACAAGATACAGGTGTTGTCGCTAACATTCCTCAGGAAGCATGGAAGCAGTTTTCCAAAATAGACACATGTCACGCTTCTTTGTTGTCATGTGTAACTCATTAGAAACAATAAAGCTTTTGTTTGAAGTAGATGTCCGCCGAGGCAGAATAATCATGTTCATGTGTTACAAATCTATAACTTTTTAAATGACAATTTACAGTATAGGGCGGGTCGAGTGGTTAGCGCGCAGACCTCACAGCTAGGAGACCAGGGTTCAATTCCACCCTCGGCCATCTCTGTGTGGAGTTTGCATGTTCTCCCCGTGCATGCGTGGGTTTTCTCCGGGTACTCCGGTTTCCTCCCACATTCCAAAAACATGCTAGGTTAATTGGCGACTCCAAATTGTCCATAGGTATGAACGTGAGTGTGAATGGTTGTTTGTCTATATGTGCCCTGTGATTGGCTGGCCACCAGTCCAGGGTGTACCCCGCCTCTCGCCCGAAGACAGCTGGGATAGGCTCCAGCAATAAATTAAGACATCCGACTTGCAAGTCATGTTTGTAGTTTGTATGTTAAAAGTTGAAATACTTAGAAAGCAATTGGCGGGCCGGATTCAAACACTTGGTGGGCCACATGTGGCCCCCGGGCCACAGTTTGCCCACCCCTGGACTAGTTGCTTGTTCTGGTCTTATGGCATGATAAATGGATAATTCTTGCTTCCAGTCAAGAATAGTGGCAGAGTAAGGATGCACGAGTGCTGCCGGCACTGGGAAGCTACACATCATGGCGGTTTTCCAAGATGACGATGAGCTCAAACACATTCCAAGATTCCAAGTTTCTTACGGAGGAAGCTGAAGGTGACGGCCAAATGTCTCCTCCAGTCCTGAACCCTACTGAGCACCTCAAGTGGAAGGAAGAGGAAGGAGGGCAGGGTGTCTAATAATGCTAAGAGCCCCAGTTGGTGCCAATAAGGTGCCTAGTAGCGTGCAGTGGCTCAAACTGCCTCCCAACTGGCTCGTTGTGGCACGTAACGGTGGCAAAAATTTAGTTTGGTGGCAAGAAAATTTCAAAATGTTTAAAATCTTTGTCGTGCCACTTGCATATCAAATAATTGGCGCAAAGTGTCCACCAAGTGGAACCAAATGTCACAAACAAGCCGCCTATTGGAATCCATTGGAATGTAATGGCACGAGCCAAGTTGAACCAATGTTGCTGGGATGTCCACTGGGTCGGCAGCAGTTGGTGCCAGTTTGCGCCAAAGATTATGTGATTGGCGCGTAGTGGCTCACTGTGGCGCCGAATAACGGCAACATGGCTACAAGCCGAGCCAACTGGCACCAAGTGGCACCAACTGGCGCCGGTCCAGTGGATTCCTAGCATAACATCCACCAGTTCCACCAATGGGTGTGGTGAACCCATCTATCTATTTGAAGATAAGCAGCAGCGTCTGAAATGAATGTATGGATTGATCCCGGCTAGCAAACAAACCATTTTAGCTCATTTTGAGTGAAGTCGATGCATTTACTGTCACGTTAATTGTAACAGTTCAAGTAATTATGCCCAAAAGCATGAGAATATGTTATTATATTTCCCATTCACTTGAATTGGTCACGGGTCTGTAAAAGGCCATCACCGGGTACGGATTCAGACCTAGGTTCGCCATTTGGTGCTGGCTGTCCTAAAATAATTAAGAATGAAATGAAAGTACTGTAGTCACTTTTTGGAGACAATGTCATCCATTTAATCCGGTGTTTGACAGCTTTTTGAATAGCTGACAAGGTTTTTGAAAGCCGCTTCATGGTTTTCCCACATTGGGGCTGCACCATTCTGCCAGAGCTGTCAAGGCAAGCATTCAGTGGGAGGGGTGCGTGCGTCGGAAAATAAAATAAAATAAAATATGGAAGCGTCGGTGTGGAGGCAGCAACTTTTTTAGGTGTTTAATGAGTAGCTGAGTGCTACAGTTGTTTTTCTTTCATTCAGTGAATCTGGCAAGCCTTGAGAAGGCTGTTGGTATTTATAAGATGGCGACGGAAAGACCATTTAGTATCATAAGTAATGGTAATGGTTTTATTTCATTTGAACATGCATCAGTAATTGGAGAAAAAGAAAAACAAACCTGGCCATCAGTTTGTGGAGCTCCAGCTTGTGTTGTTGGTCCTCGGCCGCAATGGCATGCTGGGCCTGCTGCTGCATCCCTTGCACAAAGTGCTGCATGTGCTGGAAGGCATCGATCTGAAGAAGAACAAAGCAATCTATGAAAAATACATAATTATATTATATTTGTGGCTTCACTTTGTGGGTGGGTCCGCTGGGGGCAAAATTACAATTATTTGAAACACATATGGGTTGCACAGTGGAGGAGTGGTTTGCGTGCAGGCCTCACAGCTAGGAGACCCGCGTTCAATTCCACCCTCGGCCATCTCTTTGCATGTTCTCCCCGAAAAAAAAAATTATAAGTTCATTCATTCATTCATTCATTTTCTACCGCTTTTTCCTCACAAGGGTCGGGGGGATGCTGGAGCCAATCACAGGGCACATATAGACAAACAACCATTCACACTCACATTCATACCTATGGACAATTTGGAGTCGCCAATTAACCTAGCATGTTTTTGGAATGTGGGAGGAAACCGGAGTACCCGGAGAAAACCCACACGTGCACGGGGAGAACATGCCACACAGAGATGGCTGAGGGTGGGATTGAACCCTGGTCTCCTAGCTGTGAGGTCTGCGTGCTAACCACTCATCCGCCGTGCAGCCAAATTTACAAGTGACTATTTTGTTCATTTGTGAAATAAAGATAGCTTTTGTTTGACAGAATTCAAAATATTTATACATAATCAGGGCTGCATGGTGTACGAGTGGTTAGCATGCAGGCCACACAGCTAGTTCGATTCCATGGGAAGATACCGGAGTGCCCGGAGAAAACCCACGCATGCACATGCAGCCCACATAATAAATGTATACCTAAAAATAAATGTGTAAGGCTGCACGGCGGACTAGTGGTTATCACACAGGCCTCACAGCTAGGAGACCCAAGTTCAATTCCACCCTCAGCCATCTCTGTGTGGAGTTTGCATGTTCTCCCCGTGCATGCGTGGGTTTTCTGAGACATCTGAGAGGCTGAAATCAAAACACATTTACATCATGAAATCCAAAAAATGATTAATTCTAATACCAAAATAGTTGTTGATTAATTTGATAATTGATTAATCATTATCAATCAACATTAGCACATTCCCCCATTTCTAGTTAGTTCTTGCTATTAGTTAACACATGTTTATGGATATCTGTCGTAAAGTGGTTAAAACGGTTAGCGCAGGCCTCACAGCAAGGAGACCCACGTTCAATTCCACCCTCAGCCATCTCTGTGTGGAGTTTGCATGTTCTCCCCGTGCATGCGTGGGTTTTCTCCGGGTACTTCGGTTTCCTCCCACATTCCAAAAACTTGCTAGGTTAATTGGCGACTCCAAATTGTCCATAGGTATGAATGTGAGTGTGAATGGTTGTTTGTCTATATGTGCCCTGTGATTGGCTGGCTGGCCACCAGTCCGGGGTGGCCAGCTGGGATAGGCTCCAGCACCCCCTGCGACCCTTGTGAGGATAAGCGGTAGAAAATAAATGAATGAACAAATGAATGAAACACATATTCTATATTTTTGACACTTAAAATGATGACATGTGAATCAAAGTTGTGTTTCTCACAAAAAAAAATTTAAATCTGACATTTTTCTTGCAGCACTTAATGTTTACCGTGCATGGCGGCGGACTTTAATTGTGCACGAATTTATTGGAAACATAAAGTGATTTGATCCACGCATCAATCATTAACCACCGCCGTTGAACAACTGACTCATACCCGTCTAACGTTACAGACGCTCTTTTAGTGTTGTGATGGAAATATAAATGTCTGCGGCACTGGCTCCGCCGACATGCCGACTCAATCCCGTTCGAGGCCCAGACAGGAAGTGTGAAAATCCTATCAAGTGATATTACTGTATAATTCCCCATCAAGGAGAGGTGGAGTCCTACCTTGCGGGTGCTCTTCCACATGTACTTCATATAAGCGTAGGTGACATGCGGGTGGGCTGTGGGCAGAGGGTGGTCCAGTTGCTTGGAGGGGTCAACGCCCAGGAGGAGCACCAGGGTCTTATGGGCTAAAGCCTGGAGGGAGGAGAACAAGGAAGTCAAAGTTGGCCAAATGCATGACAGCAGGAGGAAGAGCACTGTCAGAGAATTTTATAGACCATGAACACGACCCCCCGTGACCCATTGTTATTATGGAAGAAAAAAAAAAAACACAACTCCTTGAGCCCTTACAGAGCTTCATTATATAAGCACCATGACACATCCTTAGCCAGGAGGGCATGCATAAGTAATTAGGAAGGGAAAGGAAAAGAGGTATCTTACAGGGTCATTTTTTCCAACACCTTGTATTCACATTCACCCCAACAGGCTTCCACTGCTTTCACTTTCAGTTACATCACTGTTAGCATTTTGTGTGTGTCTGACCGGCTGCCACGCTTAGCAATCAATGAGCGTAACAAGGGCGGTGAAAGATGGAAAACCACTGGAATCGAGCAGATACACAAATATTACTTTTCAAATGCTGATTAAGTATGTGCCATTACTTCATAACATAACACTGCACAAAAACAATATCCAAAACCAGGGGTTGGCAACCCGCGGCTCCGGAGCCTCATGCAGCTCTTCGGCCATTTTGTTATGGTTCCCTTCACAATGCTTAAATATTTTTTTTACACCCAAATGGGGAAAAAGTGCATCTTTGTAATGAGTTGATTTTCTGTGAGACAGTGAATGCATCCTGGCTGAGTTCTGGCTGGTGATTGGATAAGCTGGTGAAGGAATGGAGGGTGTTTGGTAGGCATGGACAGATGCCTTTGTCTTTGTCTGGCTTAGATTTATACTTCATATGTGGCGAAAAACAATACAAAACGCAAAAAAGGACCAATCAGCAGGGGTTCTGTTGACCGACCAATGAGCAGACAGGATGCTAGGTTATCGCAGGTGACATATATAAAACATATATAAAGAAAAACAGTGGCCTGGGAAAAGACAGGAAGCAGAACTGGAGGTAGCAGAGATGAGGATGCTGAGGTTCTCACTGGGAGTGACCAGGATGGATAGGATCAGGAACAAGTACATCATAGAGACATTACATGTTAGAGGCCTTGGAGATAAAGACAGAGAGGCCAGACTGAGATGGTTGGGACATGTCCAGAGTCACAATACATGTTGGAGTACAGAGATGAGGATGCTGAGGTTCTCACTGGGAGTGACCGGGATGGGTAGGATCAGGAAGGAGTACATCGGAGTGACATTACATGTTAGAGGCCTTGGAGATAAAGTCAGAGAGGCCAGACTGAGATGGTTGGGACATGTCCAGAGTCACAGTACATGTTGGAGTACAGAGATGAGGATGCTGAGGTTCTCACTGGGAGTGACCAGGATGGATAGGATCAGGAAGGAGTACATCAGAGGGATATTACATGTTAGAGGCCTTGGAGATAAAGTCCAGAGAGGCCAGACTGAGATGGTTTGGACATGTCCAGAGTCACAGTATATGTTGGAGTACAGAGATGAGGTTGCTGAGGTTCTCACTGGGAGTGACCAGGATGGATAGGATCAGGAAGGAGTACATCATAGAGACATTACATGTTAGAGATTGATTTGCTGTGGCAACCCCTGAAGGAAGTAGTGGTCTTGGAACTTGTTGGCACCAAAGTCAACATACCAGGTAAGTTTAGTTTCCCTCCAAAACCGTGAGAGACTCATGCAATCGAACGTTTAATTCAAATATGTGAAATATTGTGCCTGTTTGCATGACCTCTGTTGGGTTAAGTTTGCCTGATTATTAACCGTAAATACACTGACCAGACGTCCACTCTTTCCACAGAGGCTGGCGTATTTCAACCACGTTCTCATGTCCTCGTGGGGGCTGATCACCAGAGACCGGACCATCAGGATCCTTTGCCAGTCTTCCACAATACGCTGACAACCCTGACGGAGAAAACACACACACACACACACAAAATAAAGCAAACGACAGATGAAATACTGTCTTGTTAACGTCATCAAAGAGAGGCAACTACTCCTGACATTTACGAGATGGTGCACATGAGGGCCATATCGTTAAAAGCCCTGAGGGCTATTATTGCTGTTTCAACCCCCCCCTCACGTGAAGACTGTCCCACGTGCCAGAAAAAAAAACACACACATATATAGGTCATTTTTTATGTATTTTCAAGAAGTAATCACTGGCATTTTGTGCACGGATATGATTTACACGAGGAAGACAGTATTATGAATTCAACTTGAGCGTGTAACATAATATTTTAAGTCTTTTTGCATTGAGGCGATTGAAATAAGGTATTTCAAGACGTTTTGGCCAAAAATGACATCTCATTGTGGGGAACGTTTCTGAGAGGGATCTCAATTTTTTTTTTACAATGTTCAGTCAATTTGACAGAAAGACTGGAAAAATAGCAGTGGACGACATCAGCCTACAGGTTTTCGACACATGACACGATTAAATAAAATAAAAGGCACAGCAAAGAAGTAGGACAGGGACTTTAGGCCAGTTTAAAAAAAATCAAAAAAACTCATCTTTTATTATTGGGGAAAAAGTCTGGTCAAGGTTACCTTAATTTGACTACAGAGGGAATTTTGTGAGTTGGGAAATTTTTTGTTTCCAACTCTTATTCCACTTTTCTGACCTATAAATATAATTGGAATGTTATATTCTCATGTTAAACGATGCCAAAGTTTGAGGTTTGAGCATTTGGAAGTGAGTCCTGAATGGCTTAAAACGCTCTGTTTCAAAAGGCGTGGTAAAACTGGCCCTTTGTGACATCACAGTGGGGTGGACTTATCCTGCTTTTTGTGTTTTATAAGAAGAATCAAATGAACTGTTGAAAAAAACAGTAAGTTATGTAACTTCAGGTGTGGGTATGAAGTACAGTAGAAACATTGACCCAAGAATCAGACATTTTCGCGGGGAAACCACTCACATTTCAGTAAAAAAAAAAAAAAATAATAATAATAAAACAACACAGTACAGTATATGCTCGGATGGGGTAATTCTATACTGATTCTAAGGAATCTGGAGGTCCTCAAGAAAAAATGGAGGAGTGCAAGATGTAACATGCACCACCTCCACCAGTGATATTATCATAACAACATGTGCAACTATGCTCAATTCCATATCCAAGAGGATTAAGGCCTCTTCTAAATCACAACGGTGCTCACAAAAAATGATGCAATTCGAACAAATTCATCGTGATGTGTACTCATTTGTGTTGGTACTTATTAAGACAATAACGGCGATGTGTTGACTAGTAAATTACAGTAAACGTTGCTGGCGGACCCCCAGTCATGTCTCCACTGCTGGACCCCTGTATGCCTGGACACCATCCATCCTCTGCAAGCTACGACGAGGTGGACGGACATGATGGATGATGAACTGCCGGACATGCCACCACTCTTTGATGACCTCCTCGAGGCGGGCCCCGAGTACAGTGGAAGCAGACGGCGAGGCCAATTCTAACCTCCTTGACATGGGCGTGATGGGAGGAAAGAGGAGGATGATGACTCCACTTTTCCTGCTCATTAATCCAGGTCCCCCCCACCAGTGCCGCAAAGGCCGACTCCCAGGGGCGCAGCCATGTATATGATGTTTACAGACAAGCTGCAGTCATGCTCGGAAGTCCGTGGCCAGATGCTCTGGATGCGGAAGGGGGACCATGAGGGACCTGGATGATGGCATAAGGCTTCCTCCAGCCCAGGAGACCAGGGTTCAATTCCACCCTCGGCCATCTCTGTGTGGAGTTTGCATGTTCTCCCCGTGCATGCGTGGGTTTTCTCCGGGTACTCCGGTTTCCTCCCACATTCCAAAAACATGCTAGGTTAATTGGCGACTCCAAATTGTCCATAGGTATGAATGTGAGTGTGAATGGTTGTTTGTCTATATGTGCCCTGTGATTGGTTGGCTGGGTGTACCCGGGGTGTTGCCCGAAGACAGCTGGGATGGGCTCCAGCACCCCCCCCCGCGACCCTCGTGAGGAAAAAGCGGTAGAAAATGAATGAATGTTGTGCAAGTGTGCATAAGTAGGGGGTACATGGCTTCAGGTCAAAATAACTGAGGGGGTAAATGACTGTAAAAGGTTTGGGAACCACTTCTCTAAAGTATATCCACATTTCATTTCTTTAGTCTTGTCCCTAGTGAAGATATAATAAAATGGTTCATCTATCCATCCATCCATCCATTTCCAGTACAAAACATTAGAATCAGGAAATAGAAGTTCTCCACGCTTCTCTGATAAAACTGCGACTCTGAGGCTGTGCTAGGAAAGCACTCGTGCACTCACGTCTGCACAAACTGTATGATGTTCGCCTTACAATGCCTCCCTTGAGCAACAGTCGACCTTTCAACATCTGCTTTTAAGCTGCATTTAAGCTTTTCACACGTGAGTTCAAGTCCGTGTGTGCTCGCTTCATACATCATACTTGAAGGGTTGAGGTTTACCTGAAGCCTCTCCCACCACGTTTCTCGAATAATGTCCCTCCTCTCGGGCACAAGCTTGTACTGGATCACCTCCTCCAGTTCTGACAGCATCTGGCATGACACCATGGCCTGGGAAACACATGAAGGCGTCGGGGGTTGTGATTCCAAATATTACGATTTACGGGGAGACAATATACTGTAAATGTACACGGCTTGTACACGTGAACATGTGGTGGTGGTGGTGAAGAATTGTACATACAAGACACAGTGGAAACTCTGGGAAAGTCAAACAAAAAGAGTTTGTACAGATAATTTAGACTGAATTTGACTGTTTACCCCGTAGGCTCGACTGTAGCTTTCTCCGGCCATGGCTGTCAGCTCAGCATCCAGTAGGTCTCTTGCTTTGTCAATGCACTGAAAAACAAATAAATACATACTTTATAACATGCTCTCATGCACCAAAACTGCACGAGTAACATCTTTACTAGTGCAGTTATCGTAAAAAATATACATCGGTACATCTATTAATAGCCTGC
The DNA here is from genome assembly GCF_030265055.1 of Doryrhamphus excisus. Lineage (NCBI taxonomy): Eukaryota > Metazoa > Chordata > Actinopteri > Syngnathiformes > Syngnathidae > Doryrhamphus > Doryrhamphus excisus. The sequence goes on along the minus strand of NC_080475.1, from coordinate 12,845,908 downwards.
ACACATTTTAATATCATGCTTTAAAAACATACTTTAAATATGCTGTTAAGTGTTTTATAAGAAGAATCAAATTAACTGTTGAAAAAAAATATTTTTGTTAGAATGTTGTATTCTCGTGTTAAACGATGCCGAAGTTGCAGATAATGCAGTTTGCGCATTTGGAGGAAAACTTTGGAATGGGTTAAAAAGCTCTGTTTCCAAAGGCGTGGTAAAACTGGCCCTTTGTGACATCACAGTGGGGTGGACTTGTCCTGCTAAGTGTTTTATAACAAGAATCAAATTAACTGTTGAAACAAAAAAAAAATGTTAGAATGTTGTATTCTCGATGCCGAAGTTGCAGATAATGAGATTTGCGCATTTGGAGGAAAGCAGTTCAGGATGGGTTAAAACGCTCTGTTTCCAAAGGCGTGGTAAAACTGGCCCTTTGTGACATCACAGAGGGATGGACTTGTGCTGCTAAGTGTTTTATAAGAAGAATCAAATTAACTGTTGAAACAAAAAATGTTGTTAGAATGTTGTATTCTCGTGTTAAACAATGCCGAAGTTGCAGATAATGAGATTTGCGCATTTGGAGGAAAACTTCGGGATGGGTTAAAACGCTCTGTTTCCAAAGGCGTGGTAAAACTGGCCCTTTGTGACATCACAGAGGGGTGGACTTGTCCTGCTAAGTGTTTTATAAGAAGAATCAAATTAACTGTTGAAAAAAAAAAAATTTTGTTAGAATGTTGTATTCTCGTGTTAAATGATGCCGAAGTTGCAGATAATGAGGTTTGCGCATTTGGAGGAAAACTTTGGGATGGGTTAAAACGCTCTGTTTCCAAAGGCGTGGTAAAAATGGCCCTTTGTGACATCACAGTGGGGTGGACTTGTCCTGCTAAGTGTTTTATAAGAAGAATCAAATTAACTGTTGAAACAAAATATGTAGTTAGAATGTTGTATTCTCGTGTTAAACGATGCCGAAGTTGCAGATAATGAGGTTTGCGCATTTGGAGGAAAACTTCGGGATGGGTTGTCTTTGAATGGTAAAAGTGTCAAAAATGTGTCTTAAGACAGATTAGTTTAGCTAAAATAAGTGTATTGCCCTGGAATATTGCCTGATTAAAAACCAAAATGGCAAACCATGACGCCATTGACCGCCTAGATCCTAACGGTGTGAGCCCTTCCTATACAGCTGAGATGATCTCATATCTTGGATGCCAACACTTTTAATGAATACAAGCTTGAGCATTACCATTAGCAAACGCCTGCTTGTCCAATTTCCTGGGATTCATCTACCGCATCCCCTTTTCACGACCAATCTTGCTCTCTGTGCTCCATCCTCAACCTCGCCCCCCCCCCCCCCCCCCCTTCCTCTTAGGCGAGAGATTAGATCCAGGTGTGGCCAGTAGGACCGAATCGGGAAAGCAGACTTCTGATTCTAGTTGACACCAAGCCACTCAAAATGAATAATGAGGAATGAAAAGCAGATGGGAGCACGGGCAAAGGCTTAGATGTCAACATGAGCTCAGTCTGGTCTTCCCAAATGTGGTTCCTAATCTTCACACTTAACTTCTTTTGATTTCACAAATGTTTGCTTCTGGCCTCGTGCGATACCCTCAACATGCAGACATGTGCTCCGCCAAAACCGAGAGCGCATCGCTGTGTTTTTTTGGAACAATTTGAGGTGTTTTGTCTGTCCCGCCAATGGTTTGTAGCCACACCAGTTGTTGAATGTCTACATGCAGCAAAACCTTGTTTTATTCACCAGACAGACTCGACACCAATGTTTGTCTCTGCAGACACCATTCACACGGCAGCTTACATACCATGATTTAATGATATATATAAGCCCAATATTTAAGCAAGAGAATACATACAGACACTACAATTTATCAGGAGTCGTCTGGGCTGCACATTTCCACCGAGGAGGACCCCCAGTAAACAGAGCTCTAACTGTGGTCGTAAAGAAGCTAGCTTCATTGGAACCTCATCCGCAAATTCCCTCCTCTTGTTGTGCATGCCTGCATAGGTGTTTCGGCACGCCGTGCCTACACCCACTCCCTGTGGAATAATAATTACTGGTCGTCGGACTGAAACAGCTGTGTGCCCCTGGCCTACAAGGACGTCTCGGTCACCTCTCACATTTTTATGATAGCTTGTCAAGGAACAGTGCTATAGGAAGTTAGCTTGGATGTGCGTCATTGGTAAAGCTTGCAGTAGAAATTTACTATGCACCGAAAACAAGTTATTGTCTTAATAACTGGCAACACATATGACTTTGCCCAAATTGTGTTCAAATTGATGCTAATTAGATGCTAATTTCAAATCAGATGCTATGTAACATTTCTCCGGGTACTCCGGTTTCCTCCCAGATTCCAAAAACATGCTAGGTTAATTGGCCACTCCAAATTGTCCATAGGTATGAATGTGAGTGTGAATGGTTGTTTGTCTATATGTGCCCTGTGATTGGCTGGCGACCAGTCCAGGGTGTACCCCACCTCTCGCCCGAAGACAGCTGGGATAGGCTACAGCACCCCTGCGAACCTCGTGAGGAAAAAGCGGTAGAAAATGAATGAATGAATGAATTAATCCTATGTAACATAAACAGTTTTTTCATTTATAAGTCACTCTGGAGTATAAGTCGCAGGAACAGCCAACCTATGAAAAAAAGTTCAACTTATAGACGGAAAAAACAGTATATAACACACACACTCACACTATTTTACGCTTATAATTCTAACAGTCCGCCTTGAATTATTAGTCTAATTTTATTTGTAAAAGTGTCATACTATCAGCTATATTCTCATTTCCCTTTTTTCAGGAGCACTTTAAACATCAGGCCACATCAAACTAATTACATTTTACAGTTTTTTTTTTTAAATAAATAAGATCAATAAATAATCAATAAATCAGACTTGCAAGTCATGTTGCCAGTTTGTATGTTAAAAGTTCAAATACTAGCGGGCCAGATTCAAACGCTTGGTGCGTCGCATGTGGCCCCCGGGCTGTAGTTTGCCCACCCCTGGACTAGTGGATTGTTCTGGTCTTATTTTACTGAATAAGACATCATGTTAAAAGTTGAAATACTCTGAAAGTAACTGGTGGGCCGGATTCAAACGTTTGGTGGGCTGCATGTGGGCCCCCGGGCCGTAGTTTGCCCACCCCTGGACTAGCGGCTTGTTCTGGTCTTATTTTACTGAACAAGACATCATGTTACAAGTTGAAATACTCTGAAAGTAACTGGTGGGCCGGATATTCAAACGTTTGGTGGGCCGCATGTGGGCACCTGGGCCGTAGTTTGCCCACCCCTGGACTAGCGGCTTGTTCTGGTCTGATTTTACTGAATAAGACATCATGTTACAAGTTGAAATACTCTGAAAGTAACTGGCGGGCCAGATTCAAACGCTTGGTGGGCTGCATGTGGCCCCCGGGCCGTAGTTTGCCCACCCCTGGACTAGCGGCTTGTTCTGGTCTGATTTTACTGAATAAGACATCATGTTAAAAGTTGAAATACTCTGAAAGTAACTGGCGGGCCGGATATTCAAATGTTTGGTGGACCGCATGTGGGCCCCCGGGCCGTAGTTTGCCCAACCCTGGACTAGCGGCTTGTTCTGGTCTGATTTTACTGAATAAGACATCATGTTAAAAGTTGAAATACTCTGAAAGTAACTGGCGGGCCGGATATTCAAATGTTTGGTGGACCGCATGTGGGCCCCCGGGCCGTAGTTTGCCCACCCCTGGACTAGCGGCTTGTTCTGGTCTTATTTTACCGAATAAGACATCATGTTAAAAGTTGAAATACTCTGAAAGTAACTGGTGGGCCGGATTCAAACGTTTGGTGGGCTGCATGTGGGCCCCCGGGCCGTAGTTTGCCCACCCCTGGTATAAACAAAAGACATTTGTCAGCGGCCAATGCACCCAAGTCAAAGTAAGCCACTCCGGGTACGGTGCAATATCACATTTCTTAGCCTTTAGCATCTTTAGCATCATCTATGCAGTAAAAAGCCAGGCCTTAATTGTGTGATCCTGAAAACTGATAATTTTATACTTGAAAAGTGAGTTACATAACTCTTACAGTACCGAATAGGGATCACATTATAAAAAAATGCAAACAGAATGAGGCAATAAGGGAATTAAATGATGTCTGGGATATACATATAGACATTTTTACATGTCTTTACAGTGTCCAATGAGGTGAATGCATTGCTCCAAAGACTAATGAAAATTCCAGAGCACTGAGAGACTATAACATATTCCCATGGCCTGCTTTTATGAGATGTTTTCTAAAAATAATAGCTGGTAAATGGGGGTGGCGGGTGGACGTCCATTCCGTACCTGCTGAGCCAACGAGAACAGATCCTGATGGAGGGCTAGCACTGCTCTATAGAAGGCTCCATCGTGGGTATCTCTAGGGATCATGCATGTATATTCCTCCATGCTGTCCCAATGCCCTGAAAAAGACAAAAAAAAAAAAAAATCAAGGACACAATGATCTTTTGAACTTTGATGAGCGTAATATAATGTAGATACCACATGGACAACAAACACGACATGTAAGAGAGAGTTCTTATATATAAGTCAAAACCACAGACCACAAAGCTCGGAGGGATGCTCTTTGACTGGCTTGTTTTCCCTCCACCAGGAGACCGTAGAGGGAGGCGTTTTTTTTTTTGACAATACTTTTTTTATTATATGAAGTAGGGGGCTGCACGGTGGTCGAGTGTTTAGCGCACAGGCCTCACAGATCGGAGACCCGAGTTCAATTCCACCCTCGGCCATCTCTGTGTGGAGTTTGCATGTTCTCCCCGTGCATGCATGGGATTTCTAGGTATGAATGTGAGTGTGAATGGTTGTTTGTCTATATGTGCCCTGTAATTGGCTGGCCACCAGTCCAGGGTGTACCTCGCCTCTCTCCTGAAGACAGCTGGGATAGGCTCCAGCACCCTCCACAACCCTCGTGAGGATAAGCAGTAGAAAAATGAATGAATGTTTCCCAGTTATTAAAGGGGACCTATTATGCTCATTTTTGGCTCTTTGTATTGAGTTGCGGACTCCTATAGAGCAGCTACACACAATAACCCGCACAGAACGCATTCTAGATCTTCCAGAATCTGCACCTATTCCAGCTGTATTTCCTTGTATTTCCAAAACGGTTTGTCTCAATTTTTTCCACCAACGGCTCACCTCCGGGCACATTCACTCCACTGTGATTGGTCCCACTAAGCTCATACAGCTAATAGCTTGTACAGCTTGTACCCGGTTATGCTAGGTTAACTGGTTACTCCAAATTGTCCATAGGTATGAATGTGAGTGTGAATGGTTGTTTGTCTATATGTGCCCTGTGATTGGCTGGCCACCAGCTCAGGGTGTACCCCGCCTCTCGCCCGAAGACAGCTGGGATAGGCTCCAGCACCCACAAAGGCAGTGTAATTGATTGATATAACACCAATTCCCCTGCAAAAATATGATTTGTTGCCTTACTATACACAAAAATGTACCCAAACCGCGACCTTAAAACTGAGGTACATTCCCAACTGTGATTAAGGAGTACTATTACAGCCTTAAGTCATCCATTTAGTTACCTAGGCCCCAAGCAGCTGCAGCAGCCATACGAGCCATCTTGGCCTGGGTTTCTTCACTCACGAGAGTCCATTCCTCGCAGCATTGCTGGTGTAACTGGCCCCTGAAGGAAAAAGAACACCCAATAAAAATTAGCACGTGCGTGAAATGCATATGAACAAAATATTCCCATTTGTGAGTTTCAAATCGGTTTTTCTGCAGCATTGAAAAAAGTATTGAACAAAAAGGGTGAGGAAGTATATGTTATAGTGATAACATGTAATAGTTGCAGTAGCTTGACTTATTTTGATACAAATGAATGAAATTTTTTTTTATTATATGAAGTAGGGGGCTGCACGGCGGGTCGAGTGTAGCGCGCAGGCCTCATAGATCGGAGACCCGAGTTCAATTCCACCCTCGGCCATCTCTGTGAGGAGTTTGCATGGTATCCCCGTGCATGCGTGGGTTTTCTTATTAACATTATTAAAATAAATAAAACATTATTAACTTGTAAATACTATAAATATTGGTAATACTATATAAATGGTATACTATATACAAATACAGTGGTGTGAAAAAGTGTTTGATAAGTTTGTTTCAAATCATGGCTGCACGGTGTACGAGTGGTTAGCATGCAGGCCTCACAGCTAGGAGACCCGAGTTCAATTCCACCTTCAAGATACACTACCGAAACTTTTTTTCGAGGCGCATTGATACACGTACTTATGCTAGTTCTGTCAACAACAACAGCAGCATTGACAGCACTTAAAATGTCCGCTCTCATTGGGATGGCTGTGTCTTCCAGCATGAGACGTGTGTTCCAGTCCTCAGGTAAAAAAGTTAAGTCTTGTAGCAAAATGGGAAGCTAGGTATCCACTCTTCCGTCTGTGAATGACGCTGAGACTAGCGATTAGCAACGTGTCGTGTTAGCCCGCAAGATAAATTTTTTTTTTGATGCTAGCTGCTACAATAATAATATTGCTATAGTTTGTTTAATATACAAGTACGTTATGTAAATAGAACAATGTTTTGTGAGGGCTTGCCACCATTTCAGGAGGACTAATGGTTAGCATGCAGGCCACACAGCTAGGAGACCCGAGTTCAATTCTACCCTTTGCATGTTCTCCCCGTGCATGCGTGGGTTTTCTCCGGGTGCTCCGGTTTCCTCCCACATTCCAAAATCATGCATTCCAAAAACATTATTAAATTGTAAATACTATAAATACTGGTAATACTATATAAATGGTATACTATATACAAATACAGTGGCGTGAAAAAGTGTTTTATAAGTTTGTTTCAAATCATGGCTGCACGGTGTACTAGTGGTTAGCATGCAGGCCTCACAGCTAGGAGACCAGAGTTCAATTCCACCCTCGGCCATCTCTGTGTGGAATTTGTACGCGTGGGTTTTCTCCGTGTACTCTGCAATGGTACTTCATATTCCGAAAACATGCTAGGTTAATTGGTGACTCCAAATTGTCCATAGGTATGAATGTGAGTGTGAATGGTTGTTTGTCTATATGTGCCCTGTGATTGGCTGGCAACCAGTCCAGGGTGTACCCCGCCTCTAGCCCGAAGACAGCCATGATAGGGTCCAGCACCCCCGCGACCCTCATGAGGATAAGCGGTAGAAAATGCTTCCGTTGTGGCTTAAACGTCTAAGAAATAAAACAGACTTGATTTGACTCGACACCGACGTGTATTATTATTAGTTTTTTTGAAACTGTATTTAAGCGCTTTGACACCAGTTTTGGGTTAACACAGCAAGGTCCTGTACAATATCCTTTTTATCCTGACAGGAAACTATGTGTTCTCAAAAATCTGATCTCCTTTGACTCGTGACCCTGTCAAGCGTTACGTAACAGACCGTTACTGTTCCGAACACAAACATTAAAACACACCTTCAGCAAAATCATTTTGTTCCAAAAAAAATATATATATATATTATATCATTTACCGAAATGACACTGTTGACAACAATGACACAAGACAGTTACATAAGTAGAACGCCATCTGCTTAGCGTCAGGATTTCTGTAACTGTCCACGTCATTGGATCTTTTTGACGTGACTGTCTTTTTCCCCCCCGAGAATACTCTTTGAATGTGAGCCTTCAGAGTGGAGTGGCTGCACCTCGAAGTCGAAGTCGGCCGCTGGTTCATTCTTTCCGGATTGAATTACTTTGGTCAACTCGGGAGAAACCATTTTTGTCAATTTTTTCACCCCCTTCAAAAAAGGGACTTTTGTCAGGACGAGTTAGGAAAAGGCACCATATACTTCAACTTTGCCAAGTGAAGATTCGAACCCGGGTCTCCCCGATCTCCTGACTGTGTGGCCAACATGCTCACCACTCCACCATCATGCATCATATAATACTTCTATAGTATTGTACCTTGAGAAGTGATGGTGTAATCACTTCCGTATATTACTGTACTGTACATAAGTCCATCCATCCATCCATATTCTACCACCTATCCAATAACTGAATAACATACCATTCACCCAGGGCTTCTAAGCAGCGCATCCTGCCCAGGATGAGCTCTGGATCTTCTTTGTTCATGTCGATCTTCTTGTCGTATGCCACCAAAGCATCTTCCCACTCATGGAGCTTCTCGTACCAGGTGGCTTGGATTTCCTAGGCAGAAAGTGAAATGTTATTGCACAACATTTTTTTCCTCATGATAAAAAAAGTGCACACCATGTAAGTTTTTTTATTTTTGTGAAATATAATGGTAATGGTTTTATTCCATTTGAACATGCATCAGATTACAATTGAATGCATCACATAATCAGTTCACAGTTCCACATGTCCAAAAGGAGTAGGAAGAAGCAACGCTTATTAAATCCTACCCCTCAATTCTGGTACTTTTACAATCAGTAACTGTTACATTTGTTCACTTCCTGCTTTCATAATATAGTTTAAGTTTTTTTATGATTTTTTAAATTTTTTGTCAGGTACCAAAGTATTTAGCTAACATCAACTGCTTGTATTGTTTCTTGAATTGGCTCATCGTTGTGCATTGTTTGACTTCCTTACTCAATCCATTCCATAGTTTGATTCCACATACTGAAATGCTATGGCTTTTTAACTTAGTCCTAGCATATAAGTGTTTCAAATGTAGTTCTTCCCTGAGATCATATTTCTCCTCTCTTGTAGAGAAGTATTGGATGACATTTTGAGGTAATTGGTTATTTTTAGCCTTATGCATTATTTTAGCTGTTTGAAGATGAACTATATAAGCAAGTTGAAGTATTTGTGATTTTAGAAATAAGGAGTTAGTATGTTCTCTGTAGGCGGCATTATGAATTATCCTTACTGACCTTTTTTGCAGTACATTTAGCGAGTGAAGATTGCTTTTGGAGTCACCAATGAACCTAATATTAAGAGTCCACTTGGTCGGCGCCAGTTGGCACCAATGCAATTTGCTGTGACGCCTAGTGTCGCCAATAAGGTGCCGAGTGGCGTGCAGTGGCTCAAACTGCCTCCCAACTGGCTCGTGGTGACCATAACAGCGCCAAAAATTTAATTTGTTGGCAAGAAAATTTCAAAATGTTTAAAATCTTCAAAGTGCCCACCAAGTGGAACCAAATCTTGGAAACAATCCGCTTATTGGAATCCACTGGAATGTAATAGCGCTAGCCAAGTTGCGCCAATGATGCTCGGAGTCCACTGGGCCGACGCCAGTTGGCGCTAAAGGCAATTTGCTGTGGCGCCTAGTGTCGCCAATAAGGTGACTAGTGGCGTGCAGTGGCTCAAAATGCCTCCCAACTGGCTTGTCGTGGCCCATAACAGCGGCAAAAATTTAGTTCGTCGGCAAGAACATTTCAAAATGTTTAAAATCTTCAATTTGTCCACCAAGTGGAACCAAATGTCAAACAATCCACCTATTGGAATCCACTGGAATGTAATGGCGCGAGCCAAGTTGCGCCAATGATGCTAGGAGTCCACTGGGCCGGTGACAGTTGGTGCCAACATTAATTCGGCGCCACAGTGAGCCAGTACGCGGCAATCACATAATCTTTGGCGCAAACTGACACCAACTGGCACCGGCCCAGTGGACTCTTAGCATAACATGCATGTTTTTGGAATGTGGGAGGAAACCGGAGTACTCGGAGAAAACCCATGAACACACCAGGAGAACATGCAAACACACAGAGATGCCAAGCGGAGAATCGAACCCGGGTCTTCCAGATTTCCTGAAATATTTCCACGTCACACATTTTTTTTTGTATATTGTATTTTGTACTATAGGACAAAAGCAATCACAAGCATATAACATAAAACTCTATTTGTAAATAGAGCTAGATTTGTTATTCTTACACCTTTTTTTTCTTTTTCTAACAAGTCACACCAGCAAATGGGTTTCCCACATGCTGTGTCTTTAGAACAGGGTGTTCTGTGGGTAGGAGGCTCCAATGACCCTGTATATTAGGAGAAGGATACCCCATGAAGAGGTGTGTGTGTAAACATAAGACCACCCATGATACAGTTCATTAAGGTTATATTATAACTGAAAACGGTCAAAGTATTCTGTACTTATGTGTATTGCTGTTGACAGATAGAATTACTAAGTCCAACACATTCAGAACCTAAGATAATATGGTTTCCATTTGGTAGACTCGTTTTCTTGTCTGCCTTGACACTTTTAAATATACATAAATTATAAAAGTGGTTTGACCGTGCTACAATGAATGAACCGTTTTGACTTATTAAAAATGACAAATCCTGTGTATTTATGACTAATTACAGTTTAAGTCCGTTTTAAATGACGTTAAGGAAGCAAAACTTACCAGTTCACCAAAATGTTTCATGGCGTACTCCAACACACCTGATGCAGCTTCCGGCTGTTGCAGTTTATTGTTGATGCTGAAAGATAACGAGACAAAAACAAGCTATTAGGACACGAGGAGCTGTGATGGAGAACAGTCTGACTCATGGTATGATCTAACAAATAAAAAAACACTAAATTCATCACACAGCAACTTAACACTCAAAAAAGGTACTGTATGTATGAGAAATATACAAACATGTACCAATACAAGTTTAAAATAAAAGTTTTCCCATAATGCATTGCATCCGGGGCGGTGCATTGACATCAGCCTCCTTCAGCGCTATGGATGGACAACATCTATACTGCTTATCTTCCAATGAAATGCTTTGCATTATGGGAAAACTTAAAAAAAAGTTGTTTTAAAGCTAAGACTATGTTTTGAAGATTCCAGTTGTCTCGACTCTCAACTTTTGAAGATTCCAACCAACGACATTCCCAGGCGACAAAGAATCTTGAGCAAATGCATTTTGGAAAATATACGGAAGTGTTTTCTCGGTGAGCAAAATTCATTACTGTTGAGGGAAACATTTGTCACACATTTCAAAGTGTGTTATCTGTCACAATCACACCCTGAACTCACAGACCCCCCCCCCCCCCACACACACACATCTGGAAACACTCCTGTGAAAGGCAACTGTACTTCCTCCACGGGTAAAGAATCGTGAGTTGAGTAGAAGAAAAGCGCTACTTCCTGAGGACAGTCGATTAGCTTTCACGCACAGTCGAGGTTAGAATGTGATGAAACGGCTCAGCAGGTGTCCGCTGCGAGCTGCTGATGCTGCACTCAATATCTGACAGTTATGATTAATATTCATGCATGGAGTGGCTTGATAGGAAACAAATGTAATCTCTTTAGCAGGGTCTTGAAAAAACACATGAATCAATTTGTATTTGAATGAAATAAGTATGCCCTGTGATTGGCTGGCGACCAGTCCAGGGTGTACCCCGCCTCTCGACCGAAGACAGCTGGGATAGGCTCCAGCACCCCCCGCGACCCTTGTGAGGATAAATGAATGAATGAAATACATATTTGATGCCTTGTTGACAAGCACGGAGGTCACCAACATTTTTGTAGTTTGTCACCGGGGTTGCACATATCTATTTATTAGAGCCTTGTAGACATGAAATAGCACCCCTATAGTCACCTAAACATTCTTTAATATTTATCTATCTATCTATCTATCTATCTATCTATCTATCTATCTAAACACTCCTAATATTTACAGTTTACGCTGCTCGCTAGGAAAACCTATATATGACTTTTTAAATATGGGTTTTAACATTATTAGAGCCCTGTAGACATGAAATAACACCCCTATAGTCACCTAAACACTCCTTAATATCTATCTATCTATCTATCTATCTATCTATCTATCTATCTATCTATCTAAACACTCCTAATATTTACAGTTTACGCTGCTAGCTAGCAAGCTAACCAGTTAGACTTCATTTTTTCTAAACTTAAGATTCCAAGAACCTACCACTTCCACACAGGATGGGAGGATAACATTTTTCACTCCATCCTGTCAGATATTCCATGGCTGACTCCATGACTTCATGCAGTGTTAAGGTAATGTAAAGTAAGGCAATGTCATTACTGCCCCCTAGTGACAAGAATACTACACTTATATTTCAATATATTTGACTCTTCTCTGGACCCTGGCGAAATATTCGTCCCACAGCAAAAGCCATCTGGTAAAAAAGAAAACCTATTTATCACTTTTTAAATATGGGTTTTAACATTAGAGCCTTGTAGACATGAAATAACACCCCTATAGTCACCTAAAAGCTCCTAATATTCACAGTTTACACTGCTAGCTAGCAAGCTAACCAGTTAGTCTTTATTTGTTCTAAACTTAAGATTCCACGAACCTACCACTTCCACACAGGATGGGAGGATAACTTTTTTCACTCTATCCTGTCAGATATTCCATGGCAAAAATATGGGAGCTTGGACCCTGGCAAAAATACGGGAGCCATCTATCTATCTAAACACTCCTAATATTCACAGTTTACGCTGCCAGCTAGCAAGCTAACCAGTTAGGCTTCATTTTTTCTAAACTTAATATTCCGTGAACCTACCACTTTCACACAGGATGGGAGGATAACTTTTTCACTCTATCCTGTCAGATATTCCATGGCTGACTTCATGACTTGGCAAAAATATGGGAGCTTGGACCCTGGCAAAAATACGGGAGCCATCTATCTATCTATCTATCTATCTATCTATCTATCTAAACACTCCTAATATTCACAGTTTAGGCTGCTAGCTAGCAAGCTAACCAGTTAGACTTCATTTTTTCTAAACTTAAGATTCCAAGAACCTACCACTTCCACACAGGATGGGAGGATCACATTTTTCACTCTTGGGCTTGGCCGGTCAATTGCCTTTGTAATGTAAACAAGACAAAGTAACCCAACTATTAGACTCAAAAAAAGGACAATTTCATACCATATAGCTACATATGTTAACTCGTACTGGCTTGAAGCTTTTAAGCTTGAATGAGAGAGAATATTTAGAACCATTTTGATTACAAAAACAGACTTTTGTTCTTCAAAATATCCAGAGGGAAACCCAAAAGTGCAGCATACTGTAAAGTGAAATCATTATGAATCCCTATAAAGGATCTTGGCTTTCAACAACGAATGTGACTGCAAGCTCTTTTGAAAAGTGAATCTTTCCATTAGGTAAGTAACATCCATGTTTATATGAAAGCCTATGATGGATTGATAGAGAACAATATACTTTACTATTAAAAAAAAATGGAAGAAAGAAAGCCAACTCCCTGGTTTAATAATCTCTAATGTATGCAAAGCAAACAGAGAGGGAAACCAGGCCTTGCAACTGAAACTAATCTAATTATTAAGAAAAATCCACTTGATCCTGGATATTTGGGGCCAACTAGACCTTAATGTAAAACATAATATTTTTAGAAGGCGGACTGGCAATGTGCAGTTTACAAAATTAATATTGGTCCATGAAATGTATAGGGTTGACATCTGCAGAGACATTTCTCCGGGAACAATGAATTTGTACTCCGTCGTGGTATTCTTCTAAGTCTCAGTCAAAAGTACAAAAGTGTTTGAAATCACAAAGCTACAATAAGAATGGAATCACACAAAATAGCCACATCAGAGCCTTTGAAGGACGGACATTTCTGCAACACTGCTTTCAATAAGGCGCCGCTACATTTCTGATACTACTGTTACTAATGTTGGATCAACATAGAATAAGTATTACGGTTAGAACATCGTTATAAAAGTAACTTTTGCATAATAGGAGACCATTACTGCCGACGTCAATATCAGCTCATTCATTCATTTTCTACTGCTTTTCCTCACGAGGGTCGTGGGGGTGCTGGAGCCTATCCCAGCTGTCTTCGGGCGAGAGGCAGGGTACACCCTGGACTGGTGGCCAGCCAATCACAGGGCACATATAGACATATAGGAATTTGGAGTCGGCAATTAACCTAGCATGTTTTTGGAACGGGGGAAGAAAACCCGGAAAAAACCCATGCCACAACATGCAAACTCCACACAAAGATGGCCGAGGATGGAATTGAACTCGGGTCTCCTAGCTGTGGGGTCTGCGCGCTAAACACTTGGTCGCCGTGCAGCCAAAATAAGCACATTCATTCATTCATTCATTCATTTTCTACGGCTTATGCTCACGAGGATCGCTGAGGGTGCTGAAGCCTATCCCAGTTGTCTTCGGGCGAGAGGCGGGGTACACCCTGGACTGGTGGCCAGCCAGCCAATCACAGGGCACATATAGACAAACAACCATTCACACTCACATTCATACCTATGGACAATTTGGAGTCGCCAATTAACCTAGCATGTTTTTGGAATGTGGGAGGAAACCGGAGTACCCGGAGAAAACCCACGCATGCACGGGGAGAACATGCAAACTCCAAACAGAGATGGCCGAAGGTAGAATTGAACCCTGGTCTCCTAGCTGTGAGGTCTGTGCGCTAACCACTTGTCCACTGTGCAGCCTTCAATATAAGCCGTCTAATATAAACCCAACCACAAACAAACCTATGTTCCAAAATTTCAATCTTTATAACTATTTACTGAGCATTATATGACCATTACAATGCATAGCTGAAACTGTCATGACGTAATCAACACACACATTCCCAACATGATTTAAACAGGAAAGTCAACTTGTAATACATGATCTCTGAGGGAAGTTTGGCACGAATGTGTTCTATGGTAACAATTAAGACTTAAGCGCCTTTTATCAAACGCAGACCTCAACCTGTGTGTGACGGAGAAAGCGACACATAGTTGGATGCGGGAAGCGTGGATGCAAAGGAAGTTACATCAATACTGGGTGACCTGTGTCCTAGCAAATTATTTTTGGGATAAGAGTGGCTTAGTGGGGGGGGGGTTGTTTGGTTGCCTCAAGCAAGTTAAGAGAGTGCCGGGCCATCACATGGAAAAACGATTGAAACGTGATCACCAAATTGGGAGAAGACCAATGTAGACTAGTGTGGGCCTCTTCACCTTTCCGGTCAAGAGGCCAAAAGAACCCCCCCCCCCCCCCCCCCCACCCGAAAGCTGGAAGTTACCTCATTGGAATGTTGTTGTTTCCATGTTAACAAACAAGTCCATAGTCAATAGCAACGTATACATGGACCCAAATATTCCAATTCCAAAACCCTTCTATACGCCATTCACAAGTCCAGTTTTATTAAAAAAGAAAATATATATCTATATAAAACATGTGCCGAGCTTAATTATAAAATATTAGCAAGATTGAACTTTATATTTTCCTGTTCCTGGGTGCGTTCTTTCAGCGAATGCTGAGATATGACGTAACACGCAGCTCGAGACGTTCTTTGATTTCAAAAATGGAGGCGAGCAATCGACACTGGACTGCTGCGGAAAGTTTGTTTTTGAGTCAAACTAAATTGCAAGACTGGACGAACGGAAAAACTGGCAATACGGAGTTATTCCTACAAGTGAAAGAAAAACTGGAGGAAGTCGGTATCACGTGATGTTGGTGTTTACGTTTTACTGCGTATGCCCCATTGACTATTCTGGTTGATTATAGCGGCGCATGTAGACACGCAATTGGAATATTCCTTTCCGTGTATACCATTGCTTTCGGAAAGTTCATTCGGAAAGAGAAAAACTCCTCATGTAAACGTGGCTAATGTTTTTAGGCTGCATATTAACCTTCCACTTGAGTAGACTTCAGAGCAGAAAGCTAGTCTTTAACCCAACGCCCCCCGTCGAGGAAGACAACATTCCCCCGTGAGGTTTCACTCTCTTCCACCCGATTGTCCGGTACCAAGAAGTTTGTCGTGGCTTGGCCGGATGAACGCTCTGGGTGGCTGCTTGATAGAGCGAAGCCGCTATTAGTTTTTAACCACAACATTCCTAAGCATCGATAATGCCTGCAACGGGTGTTTATTGTCCATAAACTAAGTAGTTTGTGGCTGATGTTTATTCGGGATAAGCTGGATACTCGTTGTAAACAAGTATCCGTTATAGGTATAGTAGGGCGGCACGGCGGACAAGTGGTTAGTGCGCAGACCTCACAGCTAGGAGACCCGAGTTCAATCCCACTTTCGGCCATCTTTGTGTGGAGTTTGCATGTTCTCCCCGTGCATGCGTGGGTTTTCTCCGGGTACTCCGGTTTCCTCCCACATTCCAAAAACATGCTAGGTTAATTGGTGACTCCAAATTGTCCATAGGTATGAATGTGAGTGTGAATGGTTGTTTGTCTATATGTGCCCTGTGATTGGCTGGCATGCAGTCTCGCCCGAAGACAGCTGGGATAGGCTCCAGCACCTTCCCGCGACACCTATATTTTGGTTTATATCTAAAATTACTTGGTAAACTTGTTCCATAATACGCTGTGCATCGCTGTGCAGACCTGCATTGACTGGCCACAACATTAGATACACTTGCACAAGGGCGGCATCAAGCAATCTGCATTCATGGCTGGCATAAAATATTACTCCTCTTTCAATACGTTGCAGTATACACCTTGCAATCTTCAACTTGTTCCATATAATACGCTGCTTTTTTAACAGGACATCGGGCACGATCGTGCATCAGTCAAGGACTTTTTTTGTCTGCTTGTTTAGGTTGATGGCTGATGATGTAAAGTCAGTTGGAAAACTGTTTGTAGTACTGAACTGAAAATTCATTGTTGTTATGTTTATTACCATGTTTGCAACTTGATGGTATAACTGAAATTGAACTTTTCCAAGCAATATGCGTTCAAAAGAGTAATACATTTGCATGACAAAAATGCTTGTAACTAAGTTATGCATATGCTGCATATAAATTAGCAAAATCTATTAATGAAACCAATTAATACTCAATATTTCTGTCTGTTAAAGTAAAGGAACCGCAACATCCTCACATCTGGAAAGCAATGTCTCAAGTCATTATATGTACTCTGTCACTCCATTTATCTTCAAGTTATACTACACATAAAAGAAAAAAAAATAACAAACCACTTTGAATACTCTTGAGGATTGCGGCCAATCTATGGTCTATCCTTTCAGGATGTTTGTCTGAGCTACTGATTTTGGAGAGTGGCAAACTGCTAGCCGACCAAGGGTTGGCAATACGACGGATACCAGCTGGCAGTCATCACTAGCTTAAGCCACCAGAGTACCGGAGGGCCTGCCAAGACATGAAGTCAGCCAGTCAAAAGCTGCACAATACCCCCAGTGTATTCATATCGTCTCCACTACATCATGGAACATAGTACAGAAAAGTATGTTAACCCCAAATCGGTAGGTTTAACCGGGTCGAAGGTCAACATTCATTGGGTTATATTGTTCAGAATTCATGTCCAAAAGCTCGGACTATTTCACTTTTTGTTGGAGTGCGAATTGTTTTATTAATTAACATTTAGTAATGAGCTGCACGGTGGAGAAGTGGTTAGCGTACAGACCTCAAAGCCAGGAGACCCAGGTTCAATTCCACCCTCATTCCACCCATCAAACATGCTAGGTTAATTGGCGACTCCAAATTGTCCATAGGTATGAATGTGAGTGTGAATGGTTGTTTGTCTATATGTTCCCTGTGATTGGCTGGCTGGCGAACAGTCCAGGGTGTACCCCGCCTCTCGCCAAAAGACAGCTGGGATAGACTCCAGCACTCCCCACGACCCACGTTAAGCGGTAGAAAATTTATGAATAATTTTTCTGAAAATATTATGTCATTGTCGACTGGCAGAACAATGTAATATTCGTCCGTGTGGCAACACGTAGCCCAGTGATTCGCAAACTGTGGGCCACGGCCTCATGGTGGGCCGTGTTGGTAATGCAGGTGGGCCATAAGCGGTCATTAAAAACATGATTCATTTTTGCAAATATCATTTTTTACATTATTTTTACTGTAAAATATTTCTTTCACGATTAAAAAAAATATTTATAGGCCTAAGTAATAACCTATTGAGTGTTATTCGCCTGTCACAATATTTTAGGAACCTTATATAGTTTATGATTGGAACGTAGCTCTCTGGTCATCATGCTAAGGGGGTCATTAACAAAGGAGCACGTTATATGTATCTTTATAGTAATAATAATAATAATAATAATAACAACAACTACGGTTTCCTCCCACATTCCAAAAACATGCTAGGTTAATTGGTGACCCCAAAATTGTCCATAGGTATGAATGTGAGTGTGAATGGTTGTTTGTCTATATGTGCCCTGTGATTGGCTGGCCACCAGTCCAGGGTGTACCCCGCCTCTCGCCTGAAGACAGCTGGGATAGGCTCCAGCACCCCTGCAACCCTTGTGAGGAAAAGCAGTAGAAAATGAATGAATGAATGAATGAATGAATGAATAATAATAATAATAATAATAATAATAATAATAATAATAATAATAATACTACGTTAAGTGCACTGGGAAAACATCATTTCATCTGTGTACTGTTTATAGGTCAAAGGTGGGCCGAGGACATTTTTTTGGGCCCTGAGTTGGTAAAGTTTGGGAACCCGTGACGTACCCGATTGCCTCGTTCCTCCAATAGACTTAGTGATGCACGTGAGGTGGTTAAGTGGTGTGCCGCAACATTTTTCCAATGTTAAAAAAAAAAACGTGCCGTGGCTCAAAAAAAAGGTAGAAAAAAAATCTGAATCACACTTCGGTGTCATCATTGGATCCAGTTCATAGACCAGATTTGGTTCACTTCAGTTGCTTATAAATAAACAAAACAACCAATTCTGAACAGAAGTTACTATTCAAGGGTATTGTATTATCTTGCACCACGCTACCTCTACCATTGTTACACATTGGTACGCTTTCTGCATTTTGACATTAGAAAACTGAACCTTACAGCTTATGGAATCAAGACTTTTGTAAGTTGATGCTACAAAAGTTCACCATGGTACCAACAATGTTGGTCTCCCTGTGTTTTAAACCACTATCCATCTACTGGAAATCTTTGAGCGTAATCTCCACCTCAATCTCCGACCTCAGGTTTAATAAAAAACATATTACTGCAGAGTCACGTCTACCTTTGATACGCAGCTTATCCCATACAGGAAGAAGGTCATACATAGGGAGCTGGAAGCAAGCCTACCTGATATTAGACATGAGGTCGTGGACCGGCTGGCTGCCAGTTAAGGACCGACTTGCGTAGATAAGTGTACATGTATAAAAGTTAGCCTAATCTTGTGTTTTCTATGGGAAAGAGCAGGAGCACAGAGGCGTCGGAAAACCATGCGAACTCTCTAGAGAAGGATCCTGCAAGGAAACCATGCCTATTACGGAATGTCAGCACTTTATCCAAATATCTAAAAATAAACTGAAAGAACAGATTGATACTAAAGGCAAAAAAAAAAAACAATGTCAGGAGGAAGATGTTAACAGTTAATACACATTATGTAATTCCGTCATTTTGGAGAGACAAAGAATCTGCTGGTTTCAACTCAATGTAATTGAAGCCATGAATGCTTTGCTGACAGCTTGGCTCCAGCGGTTACTATTTAATACCGATGGAGATATAGTGACATAAAAGCTCCTTTGGGCTTTTTGTAACGAAAGCATTATGTCAGCCACGATTCCACGGAAGGTAAATGCAATTAAGCACCACAGGGGGTCGAAAGTGACAGCACCTTGGGCCTAAAACAGGGGTCCCAAACACGCGGCCCGCGGGCCAAATGTGGCCCGCAGGACACTAGTTTGAGGCCCCCGCCTTGATATGAAAGTTTAATGTTTGTGCGGCCCGCGCAAGTCTGATATGGATGTTGTATGGTATCATGTACCCAGAAAAAATTATTACGTTTGATTAATGTTCATGTTAAAGGTTAAATAACTGTTAATAGTTATCCTCCCTATCTGTGTGGAAGTGGTAAGTTTTTGGCTATTTAAGTTTAAAGGAAATAACTTGGAGGCTACCGTTTAGGTCGCTAGCTCTCTAGTTTGCGAGTTAGCACATGTCTCAAGACAGTGTAGTTGCGCAATATGTTGTAAATGAAAAGAGTATAAATGTGACTATAGTCGTGTTTTGTCATGTCTACAGGGCTCTAATAATGCTTTGTTCAGTTTAATCTGAAAAAAATAATTTGTCTACCCACCAACTATATGTGGTTTCTTAAGTTTTTATTATTTGCCGTTTTATTATTATTATTATTATATTTATTTATTACTGATTGATTGATTTTCTTTATTCTTGATTTGTTTATTTATTTTTCATCTTATTTTGTGTAGAAAAATAAAAAGTAAGATATTTGAGAACAGTGGAAAAATTGGAACCAAAGCGAAGTTTTTAAAATTTTTTTGTTTTTAATAAATGAGTTTTTTGTTTGTTTTTTTTTTTTTTTTAGAAAACCTGATGCGGTGGCCAGTGGCCATCAAGTAAATTGAGTTTGAGACCCCTGGCCTAAACGAAGACAGTAGTTTAAAAAGGAGGTAGTTTCCAATGAATGATGATGAACATAGTACAAAAAAAAAATCCTGCTGTGCTTTCCTGGGCTAGCACCGAATGACAGAGTCCAGGGCAAACGAATGAGGAAAAGTGATTCCTGGGATGTATTGTTGGCGAGTGGAATGTGACTCACGGAGCAGTTAGGCAAATGAGGAAATGGCAGAAGGCAGAATTAACAGTGTTTTTCCCGTAAAAAGAGACTGACGCACATCGGTGACATAAGGATTCATGAAACGGTCAACAACCATCACCGTCGTTAATTAAAAAATATATATTATGTGTTACTTGTACCTTTTTTACACCTATACACATATAAAACAATACAATAAAATAACATGAAAAGTACAAAACATTTCTTCATCTGTATTAATTATAAATACAATCTCAGGATCTCAGGGAAGAACTACATTTGAAACACTTATATGCTAGGACTACGTTAAAAAGCCATAGCATTTCAGTATGTGGAATCAAACTATGGAATGGATTGAGTAAGGAAGTCAAACAATGCACAACGATGAGCCAATTCAAGAAACAATACAAGCAGTTGATGTTTGCTAAATACAAGGATGAAGAGTCTTGAACCAGTCATGATGTGCTATATATATATCACCATATTACCTTGTACTTCCGTACGTGAAACTAAAGTCAAGTCAAGTAAAGTTAAAAAAGTAAGGTAAAGTAAGGAAAGGTAAAGTAAGGTAAAGTAAGGTAAGGTAAAGTAAGGTAAAGTAAAGTAAGGTAAAGTGAAGTAAGGTAAGGTAAAGTAAAGTAAGGTAAGGTAAGGTAAGGTAAAGTAAAGTAAGGTAAGGTAAGGTAAAGTAAAGTAAAGTAAGGTAAAGTAAAGTAAGGTAAGGTAAGGTAAAGTAAGGTAAGGTAAAGTAAAGTAAAGTAAAGTAAGGTAAAGTAAGGTAAATGAAGTTAAGGTAAGGTAAGGTAAGGTAAAGTAAAGTAAAATAAAATTAAATCAAATTAAATACAATTAAATTAAATACAATTAAATGGAAATTAAATACAATTAAATGGAAATTAAATACAATTAAATGGAAATTAAATAAAATTATATAAAATTTAATAAAATTAAATAAAATTAAATAAAAAAAACATATTAGGAAAGCAGGAAGTGAACAAATGTAACAGCTACTGATTGTAAAAGTACCAGATGGAGGGGTAGGATTTAATAAGCTTTGCTTCTTCCTACTCCTTTTGGACATGTGGAACTGTGAACTGATTATGTGATGCATTCAATCGTAATCTGATGCATGTTCCAATAAAATAAAACCATTACCATTACCAAATCTTCACAGTATAGTACAATAAATGTGTAAATTATTCAATGCACTTCAGAAAACTGTAAAACCTAAACCCTCCAAAATGGCTTCAGAGGAATAGCACTCTAACCCTTCCAGCACTTCACATGTCTTGGCATGTGAGGACCACATTTATTGAACAAACGGTCCTCCCCCAGGATATCGTAAAAAAAAAAAAAAAAAAGTGCAACGTGTAAGTGAAGTGTAAACGCCATGAAGAGGAAATGACAAGTTGGCCATAAAACCATCAATAAGCATCAATAACAATACTCAATAACTTTTCATAGCTTTATCATGGAATTATTATTATAGTCTAAAAAGGTGATTTCAAAATGGCAGTAGACTTTCTTGACTTCTGTTGGTACACATGTGGTCGTTTCTAACAAATCCAAAAACTGGAAAACATAAGCTAACCTAACATGGGTCTACCATCTGTGGAATGAATGGGAATAAGTTGGGATGAAAAGGTAGCAGGGAAGGGATAAGAAACATCTCCACCCAGGGAGGGTTAGAGAGTCCACTGACGGGTGTGCACTGGGAGGGAAGGTGGGAGGGACCCATTTGTAAAATACTTAAGATGGTCTGAGAGAGGAGGTCTTCACTGAGGAAATCAGATTTGGGTCAAAGTAGAGCTACCGGGCAACCACATCTTGACTGACTACTACAAACAAAATCTTTTCCCAATATGTCGAAACTCAATGTGAACATTACGACTTTGTTTGTCGCCCTTCTTCTGGCGACCGTGACATGGGCCCAGAATCCTAGGAAGACTCTAAAACCACCGAAACCCTCCAAGGGCCAGTGCTGCGACGAGGTTCGTTCCCTTAAGGTCCAAGTGGCCAATCTGACCAGCCTTGTCGGGGAGCTGACTCGCAAGCAGGAAGCCGACCTGAGAAGCGTGGTGAGGCAAATCATGGATCTGGACAAGCAGAACCGGCAACAGGAAGCCCGGGTCACCGAGGCTGAGAGCAAGTACTCTGAAATTAATAACCGCGTTGAGATCATGCAGCTTCAGACTCTGCAGTCAGCGCCTCAGACGACATCGGGTAAGTAGGAGCAGTTTCTATATGAATTATTGCTAAAAAACCATTCCGGAGGTCAAAGTTCTTGTCCATTATTGCATCTACTAAGTTCATTCATTCTGAGCTAACAAGTCCAATCTGCATGGCTATCAATCAAGTCCTCCATCACTTTAGTACTAACAAAGTAATCAGCATGGCCTCCAATGGCAATGTTTATTATTTCAGTACCTCGACTGTGTGGTCTCACAGAATCACATTTGACTGACCGGCAAAACAAACAGAGAACTTTTGAGTGAAAGATAAAAAAAAAGTAGTACATTTAAAAATTGGTTCTTTCCCAATCTTACTAACAATGTATAATTTTTTTATGTTTTTTTTTTCCAGATGCTATATACGACTGTGCATCGCTCTACAGCAAAAGCTATAAGATATCCGGCGAGTACAAACTGCCAAAAGATGAGTTTCTGGGAACGCCTGAGTTGAGCGTGAGTATTAGTACTACTACCAGTACTGCTACGTTATCATAATACGGTCTATAATTATTAGACAAATTGGTCAAAGAATTGTGCTCCCTATTTGATGGCAGCCATGTTTTTTTTCCAAACCAACCCTGGTCAAATTTACAAACAGTCCCTCAAAAAATTTGTACAAAATTTGCTGATAATTTAGTAAACCCATCTTGGGTATGTTGTGAGGCCGCCATCAAGAAAAACGAAAAAGTAATTGACAATTTCTATTGTGATGATACAACTCGGAGATCTGTATTATAAGCGCTTCCATAGCAACCAAAAGGGGGCGTGTCCGGATTTTTCCATTACTCTATATACCAGGGGTGGGCAAATATTTGGATTTGTGGGCCGTATTGAGTTAGCAAAATTATCCGGAAAATTATCCGGAAAATTATCCAGAACATATATTTAAACACGCACACACACACACTATTTTATGCTTATAATTTTCCTTGAATGATTTGTCTAATTTTATTTAATTTTATCTGTAAAAGTTCAGGAGCACTTTAAAAATCAGACCACATCAAACTATGTAATTTAATTTTTTTTTTTTTTTACTAAATAAGACATCCGACTTGCCAGTTTGTATTATAAAGTTGAATAAATTATAAAGTTTTATTATAAAAGTTGAAATACTTAGAAAGCAACTGGCGGGCCGGATTCAAACTTTGGTGTGCCGCATGTGGCCCCCGGGGCCGTAGTTTGCCCACCCCTGATTGTGCATGGTAAGAAATTTTTGCAAATGCTTTGTAGGTGTTCTGCGACATGGACACAAATGGAGGCGGCTGGACTCTGATCCAGAGACGTAAAGTGGGCTTGACGTCATTTAACCGTGACTGGAAGCAGTACAAAAGCGGCTTTGGATCCATCCGTGGAGACTTCTGGCTTGGCAATGACCACATATTCCGTCTAACAAGGCGGCCCACTGTGCTCAGGATTGAGATGGAGGTACGTTTATAACCAAAAAATAATCTGCATAAAACATTTCAAACGCATAAAAAGTAATCGTTGAAAATATTCCTGAATACAGGACTGGGAAGGAGAAAGCCGTTATGCCGAGTACGGCTTTTTCACCGTGGCCAATGAGCTCAACAGCTACAAGCTCTTCCTTGCCCACTACAGCGGGAATGCCGGAGATTCCCTGCGCTACCACAACAACACCAACTTCAGCACACTCAACAAGGACAATGACAAGTGTGTTGACGACTGCGCTTCTTTGCGTAAAGGTAATAATCATTTGGAACTCCGAAATTAATGCGTCTTTCAAGCTCTTATTATTATTATTATTTACAATTTTCCATGTGATTGTAGGTGGTTACTGGTACAACTGCTGCACCGACTCCAACCTGAATGGCATTTTCTACCGCTATGGTGAGCACGTGAAGAGCACAGATGGGATCACTTGGTACGGATGGCATGGTCCCAACTACTCCCTGAAAAAGGTGGAGATGAAGATCCGGCCGGTGGGTTTCCAGCCTTAAGTTCTACAGCTCTATATCCCGGATGCCATGATGAGGCTTTCCCTTGGCAGCCAAAGGAAAGCCTGATTAAGTTTGATGTTTTTCCATTTGTACTATGTTTAATTGTACATTTTTTATGTGTGTTTGTTTAGTCTATTTATCAGTAAAATATTTCATTTCTTGAAATATAAGTAGCAATAATTGGAATGGGACCATATATTATTGAATTACGCCAACATTGTACTGTTATTACACTAACCGTTGGTTGCCATTGTTGTAAAATGTGTACAGATGTGTTTTTATACGTGACAGAAAATAAACATATTTTTAAAAGAAAGTGACAATTTGACCACCCTCTGCGTCTAACTTGAGATGTAATTCCCACCGTTCATTGGCAGTATGATTGCTCCGGTCACTGACCTCTGACCCTTAGGTCACATCCCAAAGCGCTCCGAAGCAACGGCAGGAATGAAGACCACACACGAAACGTGCATGAAACACAACTTTGCTACAAACAATGTAGCAATGTGCCACATTAAGTCGCATTAAATATCTGGAAACATAATTGAGGAGCATGAGTGCTGCCACCATCAGGGAGCTGTGGTTCATTAAGGGGAAACATTAATATCAAAATGTGCCTTGACAAGGGGTGCCCCAATGCAACTTTTTCATTTCTAAAACAATATCAATATTGCAACTTTTTTATTGTATCATCCGATACTGATATCAATTCGATACGATAGCAATGCATACTTTTCGTACTTATTTAGTACTGTTGAATGCTAGAAAAGGCTATATCAAGTGATTTGAGTCATACAGAGAATCGGCAAGAAGTGTCCACCAAGTGGAACCAAATGTCACAAACAATCTGCCTAGTGGAATCCACTGGAATGTATTGGCGCAAGCCAAGTTGCGCCAATGATGCTAAAAGTCCACTGGGCCTCAAACTGCCTCCCAACTGGCTCGTTGTGGCGGCAAAAATTTAGTTTGGCGGAAAGAAAATATCAATTTTTTTTTTAAAAATTTGTCACGCCACTTGCATCAAGCAATCAGCGAGAACTGTCTATCAAGTGGAACCAAATGTCGCAAACAATCCGCCTATTGGAAACCACTGGAATGTAATGGTGCGAGCCAAGTTGCGCCAATGATGCTAAAAGTCCACTGGGCCTCAAACTGCCTCCCAACTGGCTCGTTGTGGCCGTAACGGCGGCAAAAATTTAGTTTGGCGGCAAGAAAATTTCAAAAATTTTTAAAAACTGTTGTCAAGCCACTCGCATCAAGCAATCAGCGAGAACTGTCTCTCGAGTGGAACCAAATGTCGCAAACAATCCGCCTATTGGAATCCACTGGAATGTAATGGCGCGAGCCAAGTTGCGCCAATGATGCTAGGAGTCCACTGGGCCAGTTGGTGCCAGTTTGCGCCAAAGATTATGTGATTGGTGTGTAGTGGCTCGGTGTGGCGCAGAATTAATGTTCTTGCCATGCCACAGCGAGCCACTATGCACCAATCACATAATCTTTGCCGCCAACTGGCACCAAATGGTGCCGGCCCAGTGGACTCCTAAGCATCATTGGCGCAACTTGGGTCGCGCCAATACATTCCGGTGGATGGTTTGCGATATTTGGTTACACTTGGTGTACACTTCGCACTGATTGATGGATGCAAGTGGCGTGACAAAAAATTATTATTTTTTTTGAAATTTTCTTGCCGCCAAACACAATTTTTGCCGCCGTTTTGGGCCACCACGAGCCAGTTGGGAGGCAGTTTGAGCCACTGCACGCCACTATTGGCATCACTAGGCGCCACAGGGAATTGCATTGTCGCGAACTGGCAACCAAGTAGCGCCGGTCCAGTGGACTCTTAGCATCATTGGCGCAACTTGGCTCACGCCAATACATTCCAGTGGATTCCAATAGGCGAATTGTTTGCGACATTGGGTTCCACTTGGTGGACACTTTGCGCTGATTGCTTGATGCAAGTAGCGTGACAAAAATTATTTAAAAAATTTGAAATTTTCTTGTGCATACAATGACCTTACAATACAATACATAATACATATACACACAATACATACAATGACTTCCATCTTCACATTATTTTAAGCCTTAAATAACATAAATGGATTGATCAGGTAGTGGACTACACGGTGGACGAGTTGTTATTATTTCGGTCTTAAATGGCTTATTGACGCTTATAATATCGACTATATTGGGTAATACGAATGTAAATGTGACTATAGGGGTGTTAGTTTATGTCTAGAGGTCTCTAATCTCTAATCTAAAATCTGTATTCGGCTGTACGGCGGTCTAGTGGTTTGCGAGCAGACACAGCTAGGAGACTTGAGTTCAATCCCACCCTCGGCCATCTCTGTGTGGCGTTTGCATGTTATCCCCGTGCATGTGTGGGTGAGTTGGCGACTCCAAATTGTCCATAGGTATGAATGTGAGTGTGAATGGTTGTTTGTCTATATGTGCCCTGTGATTGGCTGGCCACCAGTCCAGGGTGTACCGCGCCTCTGGTCGGAAGACAGCTATGATAGGCTCCAGCACCCCTGCGACCCTTGTGAGCATAAGCGGTAGAAAATGAATGAATGAATGAACTCTATTCTAACAACTCTTGCAGTAATCAGAAGGTCATTAACACAAACCATGACTAACGACATATTCAAACAGCGGCGTGTTGCCTCCATTATTACCGCAATGGGGATCAAATACTGTATGAAAGCTATCAGAGTCATTCTTTTTCATTTCAAATACAAGTCATGACTCATTAGAGTCAGGTTCACCATCGTGCATTTTGCACAGCGGCCCCAAAAACCTCTGAAAGGAGGTGAGAACCAGATGGGGAGAGTTGCCTTGCTCCCATCATTCATCATCATCAAGGCTCCCGACAAATTGAAAACAGGACCGCTGAGAAGTCCAGAAAACTCATCGTAGATGAAAATGAGGCAATCGTCCAATTAGATGCCTGGAAAACAGCTTTCAACACGCCATTCTCCCAAAACACAGAAATAAGAAAAAAAAAACGGAGGAAGGAAAAGATGACGGATGTTATCAACAGGTCATGGGACAAGAGGGTAATAAGTCATTCAATGTTGTAATTATTTGATTCAAAGTAGGCTGCCGGATGTTAGCTTATAATGCTAATCAGAGTCCCTTGTCAAACTTTATTGTTGCGACAATGACGATAATCGGCCACGAGAAAGATGAATCAAAAAGACGTGAAAATGACCTCTAGTAACGATCAATTATATTATGATCTTACTGAAATGATCTTATTGGAACAAAATGTGCTATAAGCTAAGTCATTTAAATTAAGAAAAACATGCTTATAGCACGTCACTAAATATGTCGGGCATTATTACATTGTATTGTTTTGGAAAAAAAAAAGGAAAAAAAACTGGATTTGACCTCCTCTTAGCTATTAAGAAAGAAATGCTTGACTAATTATGTGACGGAAATTAAAGCAATAGAAATCCTAGATGTTAGTTCAGGTGACAAACTGGCGTTTTAAGCCTCAGTAGATTAGAATATGACGTATATATACACGTATTTATCAACCAACGGTAGACTGTTGAATTTAATTACTGTCCACACAGGAGGCTGTTTCTGTAAAAGCTCGATTTGGCCGTCGATAGGCAAAACGACAAGCGAGCGTTTTCAGATTTTCACGCTCCGTTTTCAAAAAATACCGTTTCACGTTACAAGAGAAGAGAAATATGATCTCGGGGAAGAACTACATTTGAAACACTTCTATGCTAGGACTACGTTAAAAAGCCATAGCATTTCAGTATGTGGAATCAAACTATGGAATGGATTGAGTAAGGAAGTCAAACAATGCACAACGATGAGCCAATTCAAGAAACAATACAAGCAGTTGATGTTTGCTAAATACAAGGATGAAGAGTCTTGAACCAGTCATGATGTGCTATATATATCACTATATTGACACTTACTATGGTACCCATTATGTCATTGGATGGTCATATCACCTCATACTTTGGTACGTGACAGAAAAATAAAATAAAATAAAATAAAATAAAATAAAATAAAATAAAATAAAATAAAATAAAATAAAATAAAATAAAATAAAATAAAATAAAATATAAAATTAATATATTAGGAAAGCAGGAAGTGAACAAATGTAACAGTTACTGATTGTAAGGTTGCAAGGTAAGGTAAAGGTAAGGTAAAGGTAAGGGTAAGGGTAAGGGTAAGGGTAAGGGTAAGGGTAAGGGTAAGGTAAAGGTAAAGGTAAAGGTAAAGGTAAAGGTAAAGGTAAAGGTAAAGGTAAGGTAAAGGTAAAGGTAAAGGTAAAGGTAAAGGTAAAGGTAAAGGTAAAGGTAAAGGTAAAGGTAAGGGTAAGGGTAAGGGTAAGGGTAAGGGTAAGGGTAAGGTCAAGTAGTGAAGTAAAATAAAATTAAATAAAATTAAATAAAATTAAATACAATAAAATTAAATTAAATTAAATACAATTAAATTAAACAAAACAAACATATTAGGAAAGCAGGAAGTGAACAAATGTAACAGTTACTGATTGTAAGGTTGCAAGGTAAGGTAAGGTAAGGGCAAGGTAAGGGCAAGGTAAGGGCAAGGTAAGGGCAAGGTAAGGGCAAGGTAAGGGCAAGGTAAGGGTAAGGTAAGGGTAAGGTAAGGGTAAGGTAAGGGTAAGGTAAGGGTAGGGCAAGGGTAAGGTAAGGGTAAGGTAAGGGTAAGTAGTGAAGTAAAATAAAATTAAATACAATTAAATGAAAATTAAATTAAATTAAATTAAACAAAACAAAACATATTAGGAAAGCAGGAAGTGAACAAATGTAACAGTTACTGATTGTAAAAGTACCAGATGGAGGGGTAGGATTCAATAAGCTTTGTTTCTTCCTACTCCTTTTGGACATGTGGAACTGTGAACTGATTATGTGATGCATTCAATTGTAATGTGATGCATGTTCAAATGAAATACAACCATTACCATTACCAAAATGAAACCTCTTACCTGATTAGAGACTCCAAGATGAGGGGGGAAGCCCCTTTCTGGAACTCCAGCTCTTTATAATGCAAAGCTTTGGCGTAGGCACGACATTTGGCAGCCCTTTCACCTAGCAGCACAATGCCATTGTCGTCTCTCAGAGGCAGAGGGCCCTAGACAGGCAAGAAGATGGTATAAAACACTATTATGTACATTGTAGGTAAATACGTACATTTCAACCTGAATGATTTTGATATTGTATTTAAGTGTATTTAAAAATTATAACTGACAATAAATCAGGTGATGAATGATTTTTTTGCTAAATAAAAAAATGCATTTCATATGAAACGCATTAAAGTGGGGAAAAACTGTTTTTTATAAATTATCATCTAAAATGAATAGAAAATATTTAATTGCATTTCAATTTATATCCAAATTGACAAAATTTAAATAAATCGTAAAGTATGGAATTAAAAAAAACAAAATTTTAAAGAAAAAAATGAATCTATTAATAAAAAATATTCCCATATAAAAAATGTTTGATAAACTAGGACTTTAGTTAAATTTTCTGAATTCGTTTTTTTTTATTGTTACAAAGCATTAAATATTTAATTGAAAAAGATTGACGAGAAAAAAAAACTGTGTCATCATGGTCAAAATTAAGACAAAAATCATATTTAAATTTTTAAATCCTTGGAAAATAAACCACAAGACATATTTCTCTCCCCATTTCAAATAAAAAAAAACTTATGAAAAATATTATATTTAATTGGAAAAAAATATCGATGTAGGAAGTGTTTTGTTTCAATAAATAAAATATATAAAAATATGAAAAAGTATATGCAAAGCAAGCAATGGAAAAAAATTAATTAAAAATATTAAATTAAAGTTAACAAGTATTAAATATTTCATTTAAAATATACATTAATGTGGAAAAACAAAAACAAATAAGACAAAAATAATATAATTCAAAAAACTATTGTTACTAAGTAAATCAACAAAATAATATAATTAAAAAATAATCAACATTTGAAATCCACAACATGGAAGGAGTGCTTTCACATTGAATGCCGACCTTGTCGCTGTGCTCCATGAACTCTGCCAGGTTGAGCAGCGTCTGCGTGACCTCGGCGATGTCCTGCGACGTCAGTGCCAACTCGATGCTGCGGATCAGTTCGTCCTGCTGGTCTTCGCTTAGCTCGGACCAACAGGACAGGAAAGCAGCGTTGAAAAGATCCCTGTGGACGGAGACACACTGAACAAGAACTGCAATATTCTTTACTTTTACAGTTACATGATTGCATTTGGACGGTATTGTAGTAGTGTTTGTTATTCACATCCATTGGGATAAATCCTAGTAGCCATGTGTTCTAATACTTGATATTGTGCGTGTATGACTGATGTGGTGGCGTACCTGGCCAATGGGATGTAGGTTTGGGCCAGCGACCAGCAAGATCGCAGCGCCGGGGAAGAAGACTCCTTGAGGAGGACCACGCTCAAGCGCCTCAGCCACTCCAGCCAATCGTCTTTGGAAACCTTTCGTGCAGCGCCCCAGGCCTGTGTGCAGAGGGGGTGGAGGGGGGACACACACACCAGTATTGGTTGAGCCTTGATGGAGGTCTTAATGTTGTTTTACATGCCATCAAGTCATTAATTTACCCACGATGCATCTGCTCATTTGGGTTTTCCCCCCCGTTTCTAATTTACTTGTTCCGAAACCACCACCCCGAGTAAATTATAAACAAGACTGTGGTTAATTTGTTTGTTTACTTCCGTTTAATCACATTGAAGTGAAAAACAAACCCAGATTTTGTTATTGTGTTATGATTCTTCTTCCTGACCTTCTGAAGAGCTGTGGTGCTGACGTGAAGTTTCTTCATGGGTCCCGCCTCTACCGGGCCGCTGACCAGGGTGTCACCTTGGTTACCTCGTAGCTGGCGGTGCTGGAAGATTAGAGGGTTCTCTTCCTCCTCTGCCAGAGTGTAGCCCTGTTATGAACACGCACGGACCACACACATACACAAAAGTAAAGGCCTTGCACAGGCAACCTTTGAATTTTTTTTTTGTGTGTGTGTGTGTGTGTGTGTGTGTAAGTGAACAAGTGCATATCCTTCCTGAGGGATAACTAATGATGAGCTAATTATTTGCTTATGTTGCATACGTGCAGAGAGACTATAATTATGCTTTTTCGGAGTCAGGCATGTGGCGCTGTGCAATGTCAAGAGGCCTTCATTAGTTTGGCTTTACATATGCGATCAATGCGATTTCAAACCGTGGACATAGAAATACAGAATTTAAGATATGCCTTAAGATTAAGATATGCCTTTATTCGTCCCTCAGTGGGGAAATTTGTACACAACACAAAGAATAATGAAAATTAAAACGATCTGGTCCAAGGCTGAAATTAGTTTCCTAAGTCAGTGATTTTCAACCAGTGTGCCGCGGCACACTAGTGTACCTTGAGAAACCGTCAGATGTGCCGTGAGGAATTATCCAATATCACTTTATATAGTTAACATTGATTAATCATCATTTGCAAATATTATGTCAATAGCCATGAATATTCATTCATTCATTCATTTTCTACCGCTTTTCCTCACGAGGGTCGCGGGGGTGCTGGAGCCTATCCCAGCTGTCTTTGGGCGAGAGGTGGGGTACACCCTGGACTGGTCGCCAGCCAATCACAGGGCACATATAGACAAACAACCATTCACACTCACATTCATACCTATGGACAATTTGGAGTCACCAATTAACCTAGCATGTTTTTGGAATGTGGAAGGAAACTGGAGTACCCGGAAAAAAACAATGTCACAACATGCAAACTCCACACAGAGATGGCGGAAGGTGGAATTGAACTCGGGTCTCCTAGCTGTGTGGCCTGCGCGCTAACCACTCGGTCACCTTGCAGCCAAAATAAGCACATTCATTCAGTCATTTTCTTCCGCTTATCCTCACGAGGATCGTGGGAGGTGCTGGAGCCTATCCCAGCTGTCTTCGGGCGAGAGGCGGGGTACACCCTGGACTGGTGGCCAGCCAATCACAGGGCACATATAGACAAACAACCATTCACACTCACATTCATACCTATGGACAATTTGGAGTCGCCAATTAACCTAGCATGTTTTTGGAATGTGGGAGGAAACCGGAGTACCCGGAGAAAACCCACGCATGCACGGGGAGAACATGCAAACTCCACAAAGAGATGGCTGAGGGTGGAATTGAACCCTAGTCTCCTAGTCCGTGTGGCAACACCTACCTTGTTCCTCCTTTTTGATGCACGTGTGAGGTCATGGGTGACATTTTGTAACATTTTTGGTTAGTGGTGTGCCACAAGATTTTTCCAATGTAAAAAAAAACGTGCTGTGGTTCAAAAAAGGTTGAAAAACACTGTCTTAAGTGATAACATTTCATACAGAAACATACCTTTACGATGCGACATATGAGTATGTCATAACGTTGGTGGTTGATCCGGTGCTTCAGCATCACTTTATTCACCATGGGGATGAAGATCTGGTACTGCAGATAAGACGATTAGAGGAAAAGCGACGGAAAGTAAATAAAAGAGTGTATACTGAATGTGTTTAATTACGCAGTTTACTATAAATTCCTCCTTTTCTTTTTTACCGTACGCCAAATAAATGAGGATCTAACTAGTCTTTTACAGGAGATCAAAAGCTTCCATTTCGCATTGTTGCCAGATGTGGCTACAGAAGGAATGCTAAAGGGGGTAATTGTGACCTCATCAACGCTCATAAATAGCAGCCCCCCTCCTGCTGACAAACATCAGTCCATGACATCAGCGGTCTGGCAGGAAGTAATAAAAGGCCGTGTAGCAGCCAGCAGTAGGCAGGCTGGAATTGTTTGTAATGAATAAAAGGCTACCTTTTTGCCCAGCTGGAACACGAGCGAGGACAACGTGTCCATGGAGGTGGAGCGCAGCTCCGCCGTACTATCCAATGTCCGGACGATGGGGTGGATGATGCGAGAGGCGTAGTCGGTGAAGTCCAGGGATTCGGTCAACCTGTCCAGAGTCTCCAAAGCAACCCTGACAATCAAGTCAACACAAAATAATTCAAAGATGCCGTATTAACTCAAAAACAAACACACAGCAGCAGGGGCCTGAAGCTAGTCGCTAGCCGGTGTAGTGTCACTACGCCAGTAAAGTAGTTCTTCGTGGTAACGCTGTTAACAATAATAAAGATTTTTTTTTCTGTACTGGCTGCACGGTAGAGAAGTGGTTAGCGTGCACACAGCTAGGAGACCCAGGTTTGATTCCCTGCTCTGGCATCTCTGTGCGGAGTTAGCATGGATGTGCATGCATGGATTTTATCCGGGTACTCCGGTTTCCTCCCACATTCCAAAAACATGCTAGGTTAATTAGCGACTCCAAATTGTCCATAGGTATGAATGTGAGTGTGAATGGTTGTTTGACTATATATGCCCTGTGATTGGCTGGCTGGCGACCAGTCCAGGGTGTATCCCGCCTCTCGCCCAAAGACAGCTGGGATAGGCTCCAGCATGTCCGCGACCCTCGTGAGGATAAGCAGTAGAAAATTAATGAATGAACGAATATTATCATAAAGGCTGCATAGTGGTCGAGTGGTTAGCACACAGGCCTCACAGCTAGGAGACCCAAGTTCAATCCCATCCTCGGCCATCTCTGTGCGGAGTTTGCATGTTGTGGCATGGGTTTTTTCCGGGTACTCCGTTTTCCTCCCCCAAAACATGCTAGGTTAATTGGCGACTCCAAATTGTCCATATGTATGAGTGGTTAGCACGCAGGCCTCACAGCTAGGAGACCTGAGTTCAATTCCACCCTCGGAGAAAATAGTTTGCATGTTCTCCCCGTGCATGCGTGGGTTTTCTCCGGGTATTCCGGTTTCCTCCCACATTCCAAAAACATGCTAGGTTAATTAGCGACTCCAAATTGTCCATAGGTATGAATGTGAGTGTGAATGGTTGTTTGTCTATATGTGCCCTGTGATTGGCTGGCTGGCGACCAGTCCAGGGTGTACCCCACCTCTTGCCCGAAGACAGCTGGGATAGGCTCCAGCGTGAGGATAAGCGGTATAAAATGAATGAATGAATGAGACGATGCTAATATGACATCAGACCAATGAATGCATAGTACAATACTAACTTGCGGGCCTGCAGGGGAACATCGGGGGCATCAAACAGCTTGACAATAGGAGGCAGTAACAGGTGGAGGTAGTCGTCCAGGTTGGCGCCAAACAGCTGGATGGCATTCAGCAGCTGGAGATGAAAGCATTGGTTTGTTGTGATGACACAGAGCAAAAAGAGAAAATGGCGAGTGGATAGACGGTGCATTGATTTTGCATCGAAACGTCCACTCCAGACGCCATCTAACATCTTGCCCACAACTTTGTTTAAACGTGCACATGGCGCAACAGCTGGAAGCCGACGTGGAGGAGCTCTGCAAGATGACGGTAGCTGATGGAAGTATGTTTTTCTTTTTTGCTCTCCTTTGGATTAGCGGGTAACCCGAGTCCCATTTCCCTAATTTAAATCCTCGGGAGGCTACACTCCAGACGCACAGCTGATTCATACGTGACCCGGTTCCATAGGCTGCTGTTACCCAATACTCCAGTCTCAGACGCTAACCAGAAGCGAGGGGGGGGGGGGGCAAATAATGATAATGTATGGCGGTCTTTACCCTGAATCATAATTTATCATAACTAATATTGGCAGCAACAGCAGCTGAAACACGACGGGTTGCCATTTATATGACCTTTGACCTCTATAATACACATGTATACTTTAAACCTGAATGGCCTTGAAGGAAACCGCAAAGAAAAAACAGTGGTTCCCAACCCCTTCAGACATTTGACATGAATCTAGTTCTGCACCTACCTTAATGGTAACACTGCGCCCGGTGCTGTTGTCGTGCATAAAGACGCGTAACATGTGCGGGATGAGCTGAGGCAGGTAAAGTTTGAACTCCCCGCCGAGTGCCACCACAATCTGCTCGATCAGAAGGATGATGGTGTTCTGCATGGGGTTGTTGGGGGTCCAGTACTCCTGTAACACACAGCGTAATATGGTGCCATGTTATATATATCTGTTATGTGTTCCAAATGCACAATCTCGGCAAGGCATTTGAGCGTGTCCCTCGCTGTGTCTGCTGCGCTTTGTCACCAATTGGACTGAATTTCACAGCCAAGACGTCGAGGGAGTCCTGATGAAGGACCAGATGCTCTTGTCTCTGCTATTTTGAGGATGTAAAAACTCATCAAGGGGCATATATTGACCCATATTGACCAGTATCTCACTTGTGCTGTAGTCGGCTGGGTTACATTTGTTCACTTCCTGCTTTCCTAATATAGTTTTATAGTTTAAGTTTTTTTTTTGGTTTTTTTATATAATCAGTTCACAGTTCCACATGTCCAAAAGGAGTAGGAAGAAGCAAAGCTTATTAAATCCTACCCCTCCATCTGGTACTTTTACAATCATACTTTTACAGTCTCTGTTACATTTGTTCACTTCCTGCTTTCCTAATATAGTTTAAGTTTTTTTTTTTTTTTTGTCACGTACCGAAATACGAGGTGATATGACCATAAAATGACATAATGGGTACCACAGTAAGTGTCAATATAGTGATATATATAGCACATCATGACTGGTTCAAGACTCTTCATCCTTGTATTTAGCAAACATCAACTGCTTGTAATTTTTCTTGAAAGAAAAGCCGACTTTGCCGTGTTGTAACGTCCGTCAACAGCAACTCACTCCCCACTTTGTGTCCTGAGCAGAGTTCTGGTCGGATTTTGGTGCTGAGGAAAGTAGTTCCAGCTAGTTGCTGTGGACAGTTAAAGGGGACTTATTATGGTAATGGTTTTAATCCATTTGAACATGCATCAGATGACAATTGAATGCATCCCATAATCAGTTCACAGTTCCACATGTCCAAAAGGAGTAGGAAGAAGCAAAGCTTATTAAATCCTACCCCTCCATCTGGTACTTTTACAATCAGTAACTGTTACATTTGTTCACTTCCTGCTTTCCTAATAAAGTTTTTAAAATTTGTTTTTTTAAATAAAATTAAATAAAATTAAATTTCGTACCAAAGTACAAGGTGATATGACCATCCAGTGACATAATGGGTACCATAGTAAGTGTCAATATAGTGATATATATAGCACATCATGACTGGTTCAAGACTCTTCATCCTTGTATTTAGCAAACATCAACTGCTTGTATTGTTTCTTGAATTCGCTCATCGTTGTGCATATTAACATTTTTAAGCCACAACTTTGTATTGAGTTGTGGACTCCTATAGAGCAGCTACACACAATAACCAGCACACAAAGCTTTCTCGTTCTTCCAGAATCGACACCTATTCAGCTGTATTTATTTGGATTTTGTGTTCCTGATGGCCTCATAGAGATGTGACCTTCAATGTTTACTACGCCGGTTTGTAGCTCCAAATCTGAGGCCATGGTTGTCATTCGGAAAAGGGTGGATTGTAAATAAAGTCTGTGACTTAAAAAAAAATATGCCCAACATCAAAATGAGGCCCTTCTAGAATGAGGCCAGCCCTGCACATCCAAATTTGACTTTATGGGGCCAATATGACGGCACATAAACCTAAAAAAAAACAGATGAGTGGGCTAAATACTTCATCCAAAATACAACTAGTCCAATTCCTGGATATAAAGTAGTGATTCATGTTTATAATATTTAAAGTGTGGGTTCCAAATCTATTAACCTGCTTGGGTCGAGTGCAGAGAAAATGGGACAAAATGTATTTCCACTAAATTTCAGAGCCAGGAACAGTGAGTGTCACAAAAAAAAAACATTTTACCGGAAAATACGTCTATATAACACCTCTATGACGTTTACGACACTGGTTTGGGAGTACTCCCATCGTGTACGTTGGAGATAATGGCCTCTGAGACA
Organism: Doryrhamphus excisus; assembly: GCF_030265055.1. Taxonomy (NCBI): domain Eukaryota; kingdom Metazoa; phylum Chordata; class Actinopteri; order Syngnathiformes; family Syngnathidae; genus Doryrhamphus; species Doryrhamphus excisus. The sequence continues at coordinate 12,808,444 of NC_080475.1, read as the reverse complement.
CCTGAATGTGATGCCATATGACTTTTTGTAGAGGCGTATTTGGTCATGTGACAAGAGTTCCTGGATAGGTTCTGCCTGCCCGGTAACTACAAAGCAAAAATCCTGGATGGCTATTGCAGCCCACTCATCTGGATGCTGCAGTAGCTACGCTGAAGAAGAAGAAGAAGAAAAAAAAAGTGAATAGATTCTTTGTTTCCCTTGACTTTTATTAACACAAGGGGGGGGACCGGTTCTCTCAATTACACCCCTCTAGGATTTATCGCCCTTTGCAAACTTTAACGGCAAATGCGAGGACAGTCATGTGATACTTTGTGCCTTGCTATTTAATTATGTGCTCAGACAGATGGGTTTGCGCTGTATGGCTTTTGCAGTCATTCAGCATCATGTGAGAAGAGTCATTGTCGGGATTCGGCGCAAGAAAGAACTGGACGTTTTTTTTTTTGCATTGGAAAACAGACCTCAAGAGCTGTTAACTGTGGTTAGCTGTGTGTAATTTGGTGTGTGTAAGTGGAAAGAATTTAATATCAACATAAAAACTTGATTGGATATTTGACATTTCCGACTCCTGTTAGTGGAGTGAGCACGTTGTGTACTAAACGATGCTATGTGATGCTCATTACTGTGGCCCCCGAACGACTTACTAGCAGAGAACCCAACAGAGTTTACAGCTGTTTGCATGATTCATCGGAAAAAGAGCTAAAAAAAAAAAAGAGACATTTGGGTTGTTCATCAACTTCGTACCAAATCACAAGAGCTGTGAACTCATTGGAATCGAGACAAAATGGACTATGGATACAAAATAACAAGTATGATGTATACAAAATGAAACAACGCAATGAATCATTTTAAATCCAGCATAGAAGAAAAATGTGATGATAACCATAGAGCCAGAAATTGAGCAATCCAATAAATTAAACATGGTTTATATTATTTAATAATACTGTGTATATCGTATATGCTTCAATTAATGCCTCATCCGGAATCATCCGATGAGCAAAATTATTTTTCATTCATTCATTTCTACCGCTTATCCTCATGAGGGTCGCAGGGGTGCTGGAGCCTATCACAGGGCACATATAGACAAACAACCATTCACACTCACATTCATACCTATGGACAATTTGGAGTCTCCAATTAACCTAGCATGTTTTTGGAATGTGGGAGGAAACCGGAGTACCCGGAGAAAACCCACACATGCACGGGGAGAAGATACAAACTATCTTCTCCGAGGGTGGAATTGAACTCAGGTCTCCAAGCTGTGAGGCCTGCGCGCAAACCACTAATAACTATGGACAATTTGGAGTCGCCAATTAACCTAGCATGTTTTTGGAATGGGGGAAGAAACCGGAGTACCTGGAAAAAAACAATGCCACAACATGCAAACTCCACACAGAGATGGCCGTGGGTGGAATTGAACTCGGGTCTCCAAGCTGTGTGGCCAGCGCGCTAACCACTCAATCACCGTGCAGCCAAAATAAGCACATTCATTCATTCATTTTCTAGTGTTTATCCTCACAGGGGGGGGGGGCTGGAGCCTACACCAGCTGACTTCAGATGAGAGGCGGGGTACACCCTGGACTGGTGGCCAGCCAATCACAGGGCACATATAGACAAACAACCATTCACACTTACATTCATACCTATGGACAATTTGGAGTCGGCAATTAACCTAGCATGTTTTTGGAATGTGGGCGGAAACCAGAGTACCCGGAGAAAACCCACACAGAGATGGCCGAGGCTGGAATTGAACTTGGGTCTCCTAGCTGTGAGGCCTGCGCACTAAACACTCATCCACCAAGCAGCCTGTTGTGCAACATGTATAGGGAAATATTCAGTCATGGGTGTTGTAGTTCCAAAAACGTCCAGCTTAGGCAAGAAAAAAACAATGCAAATAATGGATGGTATTTTTCTCCTACGTATCATCAGACCATGTGACTAATCAATAAACAGGTTCCAAACGAAAAAGTTTCCAAAAAAAACATCTGCAACCATTGCTCAGAGCTCCTCTCAAAGTCATCTCATGCATGACACATTAAAGCATTGGAAGTTCCACAATGATGAGGAATGGGGGGGTTGGACATAATTAGCAGAACGGAAAGTAAACATAATTACTCACTCTGATGAGGGTGAAGATGTCATCCATGTAAGGGCGGATGTGGATCTTCACAAAGCACACCACCATTCCCATCTGCTGAAAGAGGAACTGGAAGACCACAGGGAGGAAATCGGCATCATTAACCGGTAACATAAACCGGTAAGTCTACCAGTCTGGATCACCGTGTACCTCTCGGATGCTGGCATCGCACACCCTGATCACGTTCAGGAAAGTAGGCATGACCTGTGGCAGGAACTGGACGCACTTGAGGCCCAGGGACTTGAAGATGAAGGTGACCGCCTGGACCACCATGGTGTGGTGGTTTGAGAGGGACGGGTCTCTCAGGATGCGCATCAGTGTGACGATGGCCACAGCCGGGTAAAACTCATCAAGGGGCAGGTTGCCCATGTTGACCAGCATCTCACTTGTGCTGTAGTCGGCTGGGGGGGAAGGACAGGAAAGAAAAGCTGACTTTGCAGTGTCAAAAGTTTGTAGACTTTGGATTTTTGGACATGAAGTTGAATGACACCCCCATGAAATCCGTCAACAAAGACTCAATCCCCACTTTGTGTCCTGAGCAGAGTTCTGGTCGGATTTCAGTGCTGTGGAAAAGTAGTTCCAGCTAGTTGCTGGGAACACTTAAAGCGGACTTATCATTTTTAAGGCCTTTGTATTGAGTTGTGGACTCCTATAGAGCAGCTACATACAATAACCAGCACACAAAGCTTTCTAGTTCTTCCAGAATCAACACCTATTCAGCTGTATTTATTTGGATTTTGTGGTCCTGATGGCCTCATCAGGACGTGACCTTCAATGTTTACTGCGCCGGCAAAAAATATGCCCAACATCAGAATGAGGCCCTTCCAGAATGAGGCCTGCCGGGCTAATCCAAATTTTATATATGATATAATATGACGGCACATCACCCGAAAAAAACAGATAAGTGAGCTAAATACTTCATCCAAAATACGACTAGTCCAATTCCTTAAAATAACTAGCACACTAATTCTAGTTCCTCCAGGATCTGCACCTATTCAGCTATATTTCTTTGGATTTTGTTGTTCCCACGACCCGCCTCCAGGCATGCCCACTCTGCTGTGGTTGGTCACAATGCCGAGAATGCCATAGAAACACTTTCGGTTTGTGCCGTTAACAATTTAGAAGTTAATAAACGGTATGACAGCTGATAATAAACAGCGATTTCAGTATATATATAAAGACTTCCTGTTTGTGCCGCAAACTTTATAGGAGTTGATAAACAGCAAAGAAATACTTGTTTATGTTTCACACAAGGATTGTGAATGATGGGCAAAATTCCATAAGAATTGCAGTTCCCCTTTTCATTCATTCATTAATTAATTTTCTACCGCTTATCCTCATGAGGGTCTCCGGGGGTGCTCGAGCCTATCCCAGCTGTCTTCAGGCGAGAGGCGGGGTACACCCTGGACTGGTCACAGGGCACATATAGACAAACAACCATTCACACTCAACTTTGGACAATTTGGAGTCGGCAATTTTTTCATTAACCTAGCATGTTTTTAGAATGTGGGAGGAAACCGGAGGACCCGGAGAAAACCCAGGTATGCACATGCAAATTCCACAGAGATGGCCGAGAGTGGAATTGAACCAAGGTCTCCTAGCTGTGAGGTCTGCATGCTAACCACTACGCCAACCATATGCAAATGACTTAAAACAGGCAAATTAAGTTGAATCAAAAACAATGGCGAATAGCTCATCCGTCCATCCGTTAAAATGGGCTAACACGAATGACATCAAATGCTAATCGACCATGTGTTTTTGATTTGTTTTGACTTTGCCGCATTGTTTAAAGCTTGTGTTCGGTATCCGCTTAAAAAGCCCCTTGATGGTGTCTTTTGAATGATACCTTTCAAACACTAATGGTAGTTGGTGATGGGCTGTGTCCCGTTTCATCTTCTTCAAAGCCTTCCATGGAAAAAGAAGTGTGGTCCAATATAAACACAAGTTTCTCAGGCGTTCTGAGCTTCATGAGGTAATCATCGCAATATGGGGAAATCGGGGTCGACGGTATAGTTGGTATTATATAGGATCTTGTACGGTTACAGGGTTATTACAAGCTTACAGCCTTACTTTGTCACAGATATTTAATAATTATAGTGCATGCTCACAACTTAACTGTGGCTTTAACTGAGGTCATGGGTGAGCTGGAGCCTATCCCACCTAACCTGTGGGCACACCCTGGTCTGGTCAGCAGTCAGTCATAGGGCATATATATAGACAAACAATCATTATCACACCTATGGACAATTTACAGTCTTTTATAGGATGTGGGAGGAAGGCGAATATGTGATAAATGTACTGTGATTATATATATATATATATATATATATATATATATATATATATATATATATATATATATATATATATATATATATATATATATATATATACACACACACACAATATATATATATATATATTGTGATATATGTGATATAATATCTGATTTTTTTTATATCTGTGCAATATCTGATCAAGCTCCACATGCAATATTAAGGCTCTAAGTGCAATATATTAAGTTCTAAATGAAGTCTTTCTATAATGCCTCATATTAACTCACTAGCAAGATCTCATAGTGTATAGACTGGTAATATATATTTCATCTCATTTCATATTATCTGCAAACTGTATTTGTATATAACTCTGGGTAAAATTGTTGATTTGTTAATACTTGGGTTGTTTATATTGTTATTTTTTATATTGTGTATTTTGTACTGCTTAACCGATTCTGTACTCTTGCTGCTGTGCAATGCAAATTTCCCCACTGAGGGACAAATAAAGGCATATCTTATCTTATCTTATCTAATGAACCGCAGTTCCCCCAGTGCTGGCAGCACTCATGCACCCGCGGACCATGTGGCTATATGTAATGAGTCATCATGGATGAACATTCATACCACATGTTCTCCTTAATTATTTTCACAAATGTTGTCTTTGACAGGTTATGCTTACAGGGGGGGAGTGGGGGGTTAGTGTGTCCATTTAGCCACGCAGAACTAGTGAGTTCCACAGGCAATATGAGCCTACAGACGTCTGGTATTCAGAGTTTCGCCGACCTTCTCCCTGAAGACGCATGGCGTTGTAGACATAACAGACGGACACAGGCTTGCAGACTTAAGATCGAGAAAGATCATTACTGGGCTTTTTTATTAATCCCATTTAAGTCTATCAGTATGGCTGAATAAAGATTTGAGCAGTAGGCAATAATCCATCGGTTTTTAAGACCTTGACTTTCAGACAAGAGAGATGTGCAGAACCGGTGACAAAATCTGTGCCCTAAAAACCTACTCTCTCTCTCTCTCTCTCTCTCTCTCCACACAGTGACCCTAATAAATCCGCCAACACACAAAACCTGATCCTACGGGTTTGGCTGGACGCCATTCAGTTGGAGAACAGATCTGGGAAAACTATTATCACTCAGCTTCCCTATTTGTGCGTATGGATAAATGCAAATTACATGGCTCTGTAAATAAAGGTCTTTTATATATGACCGTTTCTTGGAAGCATGGTTGTGGATGAACATATATCATATATAATATGTAAGGGTGGTGCCTTTTATACAAGAGGTAGAAAACTACAGGCAATTTCACACGCCGATGCTGCACATCAGAGCCATACCAGTAGATGTGGAATTTATACGCATGTGCTTTCAATATAGAACCCGACAACGTGGGGTACTGTGTACTACTTCAGGAGGCGGAAAAATTGTCAGGTCAACTGTGTAACTCCCACCCCGTTTTGAGGAAGAAAAAAATTGCAGCTTTCACACAGAGATCCCGCTATTTTTATTTTTTTTAATACAAAATGTCCTGCAGAAATTACCTTTGTAATATGATTTAAGGGCTGCACAGTGGTTGAGTGGTTAGCATGCATGCCTCACAGCTATACACAATAACCAGCACACAAAGCTTTCTAGTTCTTCCGGAAACTGCACCTATTCAGCTGTATTTCTTTGGATTTCGTGGTTCCCGTCAAAACGGTCTGTTTTCTCCAGAGTGGTTAGTGTGCATGTCTCACAGCTCGGAGACCGGAGTTCAATTCCACCCTCCATCTCTTTGTGGAGTTTGCATTCTCCGGGTACTCCGGTTTCCTCCCACATTCCAAAAACATGCTAGGTTAATTAGCGACTCCAAATTGTCCTCCATAGGTATGAATGCGAGTGTGAATGGTTGTTTGTCTATATGTGCCCTGTGATTGGCTGGCCACCAGTCCAGGGTGTACCCCGCCTCTCGGCCAAAGTCAGCTGACATAGGCTCCAGCATACATCCATGACCCTTGTGAGGATAAGTGGTAGAAAATGAATGAACGGATGTATGTTGCTTACATACATACAGACCTAATCAGAATCTTAAATTATGCTAATTTTCCGTCCCTTTGTATTGAGTTGTGGACTCCTATCGAGCAGCTATACACAATAACCAGCACACAAAGCTTTCTAGTTCTTCATGAAACTGCACCTATTCAGCTGTATTTCTTTGGATTTTGTGTTTCCCGTCAATGGTGGCACAAGTGGTTGGAATTGAGTGGTTAGGGTGCATGCCTCACAGCTAGGAGACCGAAGTTCAATTCCACCCTCGACCATCTCTGTGTGGAGTTTGCATTCTCCGGGTGACCGAAGTTCAATTCCACCCTAGACCATCTCTGTGTGGAGTTTGCATTCTCCGGGTACTCCGGTTTCCTCCCACATTCCAAAAAAATGCTAGGTTAATTGACGACTCCAAATTGTCCATAGGTATGAATGTGAGTGTGAAGGGTTGTTTGTCTAAATGTGCCCTGTGATTGGCTGGAGGATAAGCGGTAGAAAATAAATGAATGAATATTATTTCATATGAATAAAATTAGGACATCTTAGACACATCTAGGACACGTTTCCGAAATGTCAGCTACCCAGATTTTACCGTCCATAAGCATTCGACCATCCACAGGAAGTTCACCCTAGTAAATGTACTGTGACTTCCATGCCTCATTGGAATATATATATTTTCTAATTCCTATCTAAATACTATGTATTATGTCTGCAAATGTCCTGTGGTCATCACGCATGTTAAAATCTGGCAGACGTCATAAAATGACACCAATTTGTCTGTGTATAACAATGTCCATCCGGCTTACACACACACACAGTCCCGAAAGGATAGCCCAAAATGGACATGTGTGTAAATAATGACCATAGTCAGACACTTGGGATGTGGGCGTACAGACATTCCAGCTGCTAGGTCTGAGAGGTTTTAAAAACAATAAAAAAGTAAACATTATTCCAAAGCACAATGAAGTGTATTCCCTACGCATAAAGTTTAGTCACGGTGATCCAGTGTAGGCATACCTGAGTCCTGACTGGACTTGGACTCTGAAAGGCTGACGGCAGAGGCATCCCGTGACTGGTCGATCATGCCGATGTTCACCTTGTGTTTGTATGGGTCCAGAGCGCCCAGCAGACCCAGCACACGGATGGCCTGTCGGAATTCCGGGAAAAACAAAAAATACAGTTATTATTGTTACACTCTAATTTCATGCAAGGTATACAAGTTAGATAGATTTACCGTACATCGTCAATGTGTAGTTATACTAATTCAAATATTCATTCATTCATTTTCTATCGCTTATCCTCACAAGGGTCGCGGAGGGTGCTGGAGCCTATCCCAGCTTTAGATGAAATACAATAAAACTAAAATAAATAACTTTTGTGTGTGTTTGTTTACATTGATTGAAATACTTTTTAAAATTTCTTTGTGTAATATTCATTCATTCATTCATTTTCTACCGCTTTTTCCTCACAAGAGTTGCAGGGGGTGCTGGAGCCTATCCCAGCTTTAGATTAAATACAATAAAACTAAAATAAATAACTTTTGTGTGTGTTTGTTTACATTGATTGAAATACTTTTTTAAATTTCTTTGTGTAATATTCATTCATTTTCTATCGCTTATCCTCACGAGGGTTGCGGGGGGTGCTGGAGCCTATCCCAGCTTTAGATTAAATACAATAAAACTAAAATAAATAACTTTTGTATGTGTTTGTTTACATTGATTGAAATACTTTTTAAAATTTCTTTGTGTAATATTCATTCATTCATTTTCTACCGCTTATCCTCACGAGGGTTGCGAGTGTGCTGGAGCCTATCCCAGCTTTAGATTAAATACAATAAAACTAAAATAAATAACTTTTGTGTGTGTTTGTTTACATTGATTGAAATACTTTTAAAAATTTCTTTGTGTAATATTCATTCATTCATTCATTCATTTTCTACCGCTTTTTCCTCACAAGAGTTGCGGGGGGTGCTGGAGCCTATCCCAGCTTTAGATTAAATACAATAAAACTAAAAAAATAACTTTTGTGTGTGTTTGTTTACACTGATTGAAATACTTTTTAAAATTTCTTTGTGTAATATTCATTCATTCATTTTCTACAGCTTTTTCCTCACGAGGGTCGCGGGGGTGCTGGAGCCTATCCCAGCTTTAGATTAAATACAATAAAACTAAAATAAATCACTTTTGTGTGTGTTTGTTTACATTGATTGAAATACTTTTAAAACTTTCTTTGTGTAATATTATTTAATATAAGTTAATTCAAACATTGAAATTAAATGGTATTATATTCAATTAATTAAATACATATATTTATTTATTTAGTTATTTACTTCCATAGCTACCTCTTACAGATGGCAATTTTAAAAAACTCTGTTTACTTATTTGTTTAATTATTTTATAATTATAATAATTATATTATGTTTTATTATATTATAATTATAATAATAATACAATAACAATAATCTCACAAATGTAAATTATTTACAATTAAAAGATTATTTTAGATGTATTTTATTATTCGAATCTTTTTTAAATTGTTGTTTATTTATTCATTTATGTACTTTTTTATGGATTCTCCAATTCCGTTTCATTTATGCGGCTGCTATACTGTCATTATGTAACAGGTAAGGAAACAAACTACTTTCAATGACATCATCCTGAACAAATAAAAAAAAAAGAAAGTTTCAGGTCTCTATGGAAAAGTGCAGTGTTTGTATTCATGCAATGACAATTCAGTGTTTCAAGTCCAAACAGACGGGCAAACCTTAATTTGTTTAGCATGTGTGTGTGTGCAGTCAGGCCTCATTAGAAGTTACTGAGCTCCCAAAGGCATGTCGCCTGTAAGGAAAGCGTGAGAAACACACATGTGTATGTGTGTGTGTGTGCGTGTGTGTACCTCTCTTCTGATGCCCTGGTTTTGCTCCGTCTTCAGGAAGTTGAGCAGCACCTCCAGAAGGGAAGGGTACTTCCGGTAAGGCTCCACCACATAACCCGTACTCGCCACCTGTTGGCCCAAGGTCCACAACGCCACCTGGTGGAGAAACGCAGTATCAAGTAATCTTGATATTTTATTCATTCATTCATTTTCTACCGCTTATCCTCACGAGGGTCGCGGGGGTGCTGGAGCCTATCCCAGCTGTCTTCGGGCGAGAGACGGGGTACACCCTGGACTGGTGGCCAGCCAATCACAGGGCACATATAGACAAACAACCATTCACACTCACATTCGTACCTATGGACAATTTGGAGTCGCCAATTAACCTAGCATGTTTTTGGAATGTGGGAGGAAACCGGAGTACCCGGAGAAAACCCATGCATGCACGGGGAGAACATGCAAACTCCACACAGAGATGGCCAAGGGTGGAATTGAACCCTGGTCCTCCTAGCTGTGAGGTTTGTGAACTAACCACTAGACCGCTGTGCCGCCCTGATCTTTTATTATGTTGTGAAAAATGGTTATGGAATTGAACCCTGCACAGGTGCATGAATACAAATAGAGGCGAAACATCACAGTCGCATCACATACCTGTCGTTTGGCGAGTGAAGACGAGTCCTGCAGCATGTCCATGATGATTGGGAAAAGCTCGTCCATCCACTTCCTCATCTCCAGGCCGCTCACCTGACAGGAAACCGAACATCACAACATTCAGTCGATCTATTCCTGCTTCCGGTTTCTCTCCACTTCCACTTTACCTGAGCCAGCTCGCCAATAGTGGCAAGTACGCTGATGACCACTCCGGGATTGGGGTCTGGGTCTTTCAGCTTGAGGATGAGAGCCTAGAAAAGCAAAGTTTAAGAAGCTAAGTAGCTCATCAAAGAAAGGCATATGTACGACCACAATCGAGGTAGCACCTTAAGGATGGGTTCCATGTAGGGCCGTATGAGACGAGGGGCATTGGACACGAGGTGGCCCAGCATACGTGCACTCTGCTCCTTGTTTCTGCCCACTCCGCTGTGCTCCAACTCAGTTAAGATCTGCAACAAACAAAAAAAAGATGACTTTTCTGGTGCGGACTGGTCAAGTGCGGTTGCAGTGTATTATTGTATGTAAAAATTGCAATAAGTGCATAATAGTAGCAGCTCTACACCCTCACGAGGGTGCTTGAGGGTGCATGGGAGTTTGCCCAACCAGTCTACATGTGCTTTGTGGAACTCGTGGCGTCCTTTGGGGGGTGCTCCGGGAGTACGGGATTGGTGGCGCGCTACTACATGCCATCCGGTCCTTATACAAACGGGGCATTAGTCTGGTTCGCATTGCCAATAGTAAGTCAAGCCTGTTTTCGGTAAACGTTGGCCTCCGCCAAGGCCGATTCTGTTCACAATTTTCATGGACAGAATTTCTAGGCGCAACTAAGGTGTTGAGGGAGTCCGGTTCGAGGGGTTTAGAATCTCATCTCTGCTATTTGCAGATGATGTGGTTGTTATGGCTTCTTCGGGCTGTGACCTTCTGGGACCTTACTGGGACGGTTTGCATCTGAGTGTGAAGCATCTGGGATGAGACTCAGTACCTCCAAATCAGAGGCCATGGTTCTCAGTCGGAAAAGGGTGGAGTGCTCCCTCCGGGTTCGGAATGAGGTGCTGCCCCAGGTGGAGGAGTTTAAGTATCGTGGAGTGTGAGGTCGACAGACGGATCGGTGCAGCCTCGGCAGTAATGCGGTCTCAGTACCGGACCATCACGGTGGTCGATCTACGTTCCCACCGTCACCTATAGTCAAGAGCTTTTGGGTCATGACCGAAAGAATGAGATCGCGGATACAGACGGCTGAAATGAGTCTCCTCCATAGGGTAGCTGGACTCACCCTAAGAGATAGGATGAGGAGCTCAGTTATCCGGGAGATAACTTCTCCTTCACATCGAGAGGAGTCAGTTAAGGTGGCTCGGGCATCTAGTCCGAATGCCTCCGAGACACCTCCCTGGTGAGGTGTTGCGGGGATGCCCAGCCGGGAGAAGGCAGACCTAGGACACGCTGGAGGGATTATGTCTCACAGCTGGCCTGGGAACGCCTTGGTGTCCTCCCGGTGGAGCTGGAGGAGGTGGCCGCAGACCGGGAAGTCTGGGCCTACTGAGACTGCTGCCCCCGCGATAAGCGGAGGAAAATGGATGGATGGCATAATAGTACTTCTTGGATAAACACAGCTCATTAGCAAAAGCCAAAGTCACACAAAATGACGTGCTCGATGCCTAAATGGTCCATAGTAGTACCGAATATATGTAGTACCTGAATGAGCATCTTGCGTAAGAAGGGCATGACAAAGGCCGGGTTCATGCTGCTGAGACGTCCGATGGTGCAGATCGCCAGTTCTCTGATCTCGAATACTTCATCGTTCAGGGCTACAAAGAGTGCCTGCAGGTTCTCCGCCTGTGCCAGGTGGGCATCGAAGCGCTCGTCGAGGGACGCCAACACACAGTATCTGATGTCGGGATCTGACGGTAAATCATTCAGGTTAATGTATAATCAAATCAAAACAACTTTATTTGTAGAGCACCTTTCCTGCAAAGACATGCAACACAAAGTGCTTTACAGAATTAAAAACAATTACCACAATTAAAAGGAAAAACAATTACAAAGAAAGCCCCTCCCTCCATACTAGACCCACACACACACACAATAGCATGGCATGGCACTGAGGATCAAGGAAACGCCCCCTTTGGGGCCGTCCACACTGGGAGGAGCCGCAAGCCGTGCCATCGGGGGACCGGGCCCCCCGACTCCAACAGACGGGCGGGCGGACCCCCACATCAAAGGGAGGAACCCCCAGCCGGCCGGGTCGAAGGGACCCAAGGATGGCACCCCCCTCAGCAGACCCGACACAGCCCCCAGTGTGGAGGAAATACTGGAGTTAAAAGCTAAAGAATAAAAGCATAAAATAGGACTAAAAAGATTAAAAAGATTTAAAAATATTAGTTAAAAGCCTGATTAAAAAGTGTCTTTAATCTTTTTTTTTTTTTTAAAGGTCATCCAGGATGGTTGTCCATTTCTTGGTTACCTGGGTCTGTGATGCCGACCACCAGCAGCTTACTCAGCACGTCCGCAACCACTTGCACAGCTGTCTGGCTCACAACATGGCCGCTGATGGGGTGTATGGAGGGAGTGAGGAGGCGGGAGCAGGTTCTCGCTGCCTCCATTCGGATCTCCTTGTGCTCGCTGTTCAGGAAGTGGTCGGCACAGTGGCGCACAAACTGGGTGAGGGAGTGTCCTGATGAGAGACCACCGAGTTAGAACAACCTCAGTCGCATGTCACTGAAGTTGAAGTATTCACCACACAGGAGCTGAACAAATCGTGATGATTCATACTAGCCACGTTTAAATTCCAATTCCATTTGGGTTATTTGCTCAAACGGAATCTAACCTTTGTATACACCTCATTCCGAAAGAAAAGTGTCAATCCGAATGAATATATAATGGGATTCACAGGGGTGGAATATTCCTTTCCCCAATCCGATTGAGGTATCTTGTACCCGCTCAAACGGAAAGTCGTCAGGGTGCGTTCTTCTTCGTGGTGTTTTTCTTCTTCTGTTTATCGGCGGTCGGCAAGCAGCTTTCGTGTGCATTAGCGCCATCTGTGGAACAGAATCTAAACCCTTCTATACGCCATTCACAAGTCCAGTTTTCCATCTTTTCCTGTTCCCGGGTTGGTTCTTTCAGCGAATGCTGAGATATGACATAACACGCAGCTTGAGATGTTCTTCGATTTAAAAAAAATGGAGGCGAGCAATCGGCACTGGACTGCTGCGGAAAGTTTGTTTTTGAATCAAACAAAATTTCAAGACTGGACGGATGAAAAACGGAAAAACTGGCATTACGGAGTTAATCCAACAAGGGAAGGAAAAACTCAAGGAAGTCGGTATCACGTGATGTTGGCGTTTACGTTTTACTGAGTATGACCCGTTGACTATTGTGGTTGATTATAGCGGCCCATGTAGACAAGAGAGGAGACCAGGGTTCAATTCCACCCTCGGCCATCTCTGTGTGGAGTTTGCATGTTCTCCCCGTGCATGCGTGGGTTTTCTCCGGGCACTCCGGTTTCCTCCCACATTCCAAAAACATGCTAGGTTAATTGGCGACTCCAAATTGTCCATAGGTATGAATGTGTGTGTGAATGGTTGTTTGTCTATATGTGCCCTGTGATTGGCTGGCGACCAGTCCAGGGTGTACACCGCCTCTCGCCCGAAGACAGCTGGGATAGGCTCCAGCACGACCCACGACCCTCGTGAGGAAAAAGCGGTAGAAAATAAATTAATGAATGAATGTAGACAAGAGATTGGAATATTCCTTTCCATGTATACCATTGCTTTCGGAAAGGTCATTCGGAAAGAGAAATACACCTTATGTAAATGTGGCTATTGTCATTAATTCCTATCGGATCAAAATATCTTACCTTCAAACTCAAAGCTTCCCAATGTGCGAAGCGCCAGAGTGATGCTGCCAACGTCGCTGGCCTCAGGGATGTTGGTAAGACTCGGTGACGCCAGTTGATGAGCCAAGCCTTTGGGCATGCCTGGGTGACGCAGCGGCTTGTGCATCAAAACCAACGACAGCATCTTGAGCAACCCATCCTGGATGTCCTTCTTCAGCTGCGGTATCTGACGGCTCAGGTCGTGAAGCACCGCTGTCAACGCCGGGCTGGACACAAAAAAAAAAAAAGTCACAGGACATGTTCTAGAATAAAATTCTGGAATTGATATATGAATATATGATACCTGAGGCCCACAGCTAACATAGGCTCCAGCAACTCCTTAATGTCTGGTTGGATGCTCGGACCCATGGCCCTGGACAGCATGCTGATACAGGTAAACACTGTTGCATCCACCTGTATCGACTTTTGCCTCCTGTACACCAAACAAGAACATGTCAGGAAACCAAATTCCAAGAATTGAACAAAGAAACGCGAAAATATCAACAATGACTGACTTGTGAGCAAAGTCTTTAGGTGGAAGAGCTGCCTTGATAATCTCCAGGATCTTCGACAGGTAGGGTTGGATTTCCACTCGGACCGCCACCACCAGCAAACCCAGAGCTTGGAAGGCTGCCGTCCTCTCCTTCTCTTTCTTGAGGCTGCCCAGTAGGTATCCCATGGTGTCTGAGAGGTATTGGTCTATCCGACGACAACAGAGTGTTGGCTGAGGTTCTCAACTTCCTTGTTCAATTTGTGTGGGTTACATTCAAAATGAACCACACTTACCAGTAAAGGTGTGCGGCTGGAAGGCGCCAAGCCGTGGAAGCAGATTGAGAATGGTCATCTGGATCAGAGGATTCTTACTGGTTCGGTATTTTAGCACCCATCGACACACCTGGAAAAAAAAAAACAAGAGTTTTTTTTTTAATTATTATTATTATTTTTTTTAAATATCATGTGTGGTCTTTATCACCACCATATTGTTTACAATGAACTCATTAGCACTATAAATGCTGACTGGGCAATTTCTATCCTTCTTGAAAATTACTAGGGTCACTCGTTTAGCGCAGTTAATTGCTTCCAGACTCAACCATCATTAGTGCATTTCAGTCAAGTACAATGCAATATTAATTGTTGCAGTTATGGCTTTTAACATTACTAGAGCACACTCGGCACAAAATAACACCCCTATAGTCCCTTTTACATTTGTATTACTGTATTTCTCTCTATTCATTCTTTCATTTTCTACCGCTAATCCTCACGAGGGTTGCGGGGGTGCTGGAGTCTATCCCAGCTGTCTTCAAGCGAGAAGCGGGGTACACACTGGACTGGTGGCCAGCCAATCACAGGGCACATATAGACAAACAACCATTCACACTCACATTCATACCTGTGGACAAAATTTGGAGTCACCAATTAACCTAGCATGTTTTTGGAATGTGGGAGGAAACCGGAGTACCCGGAGAAAACCCACACAGAGATGGCCGAGGGTGGAATTGAACTCGGGTCTCCTAGCTGTGAGGCCTGTGCATTAAACACTCTATCACTGTGCAGCCTGTTGTGACACATTTGTAGGTTAAATAAAAGGAAAATAAAGTAAAGAAACAAAAAAGTGATTGTTGGGGGTGCTGGAGCCTATCCCAGCTGTCTTCGGGCGAGAGGCGGGGTACACCCTGGACTGGTGGCCAGCCAATCACAGGGCACATATAGACAAACAACCATTCACACTCACATTCATACCTATGGACAATTTGGAGTCGCCAATAAACCGAGCATGTTTTTGGAATGTGGGAGGAAACCGGAGTACCCGGAGATGGCCAAGGGTGGAATTGAACCCTAGTCTCCTAGCTGTGAGGTCTGCGCGCTAACCACTAGACCGCCATGCAGTATTTCTCTCTAATTAGAGAAAATTAGACAGTTCCTTCCTAGACAGCATACTTCCGGGCTATTCCTGGCAATCAATAGCAGCTTTAAATGGCTTTACCCTCATAATAGCAGACATAATGAGTGTAAACGAGGTAAATAAAACAAGTGGTTATCACGCTAGGAGACCGGAGTTCAATTCCACCCTCTGCCATCTCTGTGTGGAGTTTGCATGTTCTCCCCGTGCATGCGTGGGTTTTCTCCGGGTACTCCGGTTTCCTCCCATAGTCCAAAAACATGCTAGGTTAATTGGCGACTCCAAATTGTCTATAGGTATGAATGTGAGTGTGAATGGTTGTTTGTCTATATGTGCCCTGTGATTGGCTGGCCACCAGTGCAGGGTGTACCCCGCCTCTCGCCTGAAGACAGCTGGAGTAGGTTCCAGCATATCCTGTGACCCTCGTGAGGATAAATGAATAAATGGATGATGACTCTATGATATTGCTTATGGGGGTACGTGTACAATAATGTATCTGTGAGGGGTAAAAACATCGATGAACATTAACCTGGTCAAACCGCTCCTCCATGAGCTCCCGGCAGTATCTGCTCTCCACCAGCGAGGTCTTAGCAGGCACCGGCGTGGCCCCGAAACTAAGGAAGCCCTGCGGTGTGCTGTATCCCAGCAGGCCCAAGAGAGCATTGGACTGCTGCGGCTGCACAGACTGAAAGCTGGTGAAAGGGGTGATGTGACGGGGCTTGGTTCCGAAGCCCATCAGCTCCTTGCAGTACTTGTCGTGGACCAGCTGCTGCTGCGTGATCTCCTCCATGTCCTCGCGCATGCGCTGGTGGATGGCAAGATAAGTGCGTACATTTAGCTAGCATGGACGCGTACTGGTTTCCGGGTGTGAGTGACGAGTGAAAAGCGAGCATCACCTCTCCTTCCATGCTGCTGATGCGAACCAACTCATTGAGGATGAGTAGAGCTCCGTGGAACCTGTCGTCCCGATTCATCCCTTTCTCCTTGGCCAACGTTTCATCAAATCCCCTCTCCGCTTCCTCAAACGTTTGCTACAAAAACATAAGTGTGTTTATACCCCGTCCGATGACGCGCCAAAATGAGAATCGATGTCATTCGTACTTTGTACCACTGTGGTTTCTGCATTTCTTTGGTCTCCCTCTGCGTGGTTAGGATGAGGCAGGCCCGCAGCGCTGACACGGCGCCCTCTCGTATGGCTTGCTTGGGGTCCCATACGGCGTAGAAGATGTTGTCGAAGAAGGGCTGCACTTGCTGAAAAAAGAAGGTGGGGGCGCTCACGGCCAGCTCTCTTAGCACCAACACCTGGAAAGCAAAGAAAAGCATTTTACGGTATCAGTATCGGTATCAGTATCAGCTTCAAAAATAATATATTCCGTATCCTAAGTAACTAAACTTACTGCTGCATGGCGTCTGCCTTCATTCCGATCTGCTCCCAGCCACTCTAGTGCCCTCTTCACTTCAAACTCCACATATTCAGCAGTGAAGGTATCCCCCGCCATGGATAGGTGGCCCATGGCTTTGGACGCCATCTCCATCACTACCGGGTCGCCAGACGGTAGCAGGTTACGGAGGTAGTTGGCAAAGCGACTAATCCTGGTGGCATTGCCTCCCTCCACTCCGATGAGACTCACTAAAAGGCAATAAACATGTATTTATATTATATAATACATCACTTTGCTTGGTGGAGCACAAGATGGCAGTAGCTGTGTTTGAGTTGTGGACTCCTATAGAGCAGCTACACGCAATAACCAGCACTGAAAGCGTTCAAGTTCTTCCAGAATCTGCACCTATTCAGCTTATTCTTTGGATTTCGTGGTTAACGCGTGGTTAAGTCTGTTTTAATATATTCCACCCATGCCTCCGCCTCCAGGCACGCCCACTTTGTGTGGGCGGTTTGTGCAGCCAACTGTATTGGAGTTGATAATAAACTGTGATTTAACGTGACTGGACAGTCCAAAGTTTATCAAAAAAAAGAGGTTACTTCGGGAAGTCTCTCAGTGGTAAGTAGCTTTAGCATTTTAGCATCTGTAACATGAAATATGTTTTACAGGACTACCAGTGTGGAAAAAACACAGGTACAGTCACTAATTGTGTGGGGGATGAAAGGGTATTAGCAACCCCGCTTCCTGTATGCTATAACGCTACACAGACAAACGCTTTTGCTCCATGACTTACACAAAATAAACACACTTAGGACACTGATAAATTGTTACTTAATAAGGAAGTCCGGCCCTCTGTGATGTCACAAAGGGGTAGTTTTACCACGCCTTTTGATACAGAGCGTTTTGAGCCATCCCAGGGCTCATTTCAAAAAAACGAAAAAGTCATTATCTGACATTTTGGCATGTTTTACAGGACTACCAGTGTAAAAAAAACACAGGAATAGTCACTAATAATGGCGGGGGGGAGGCTATTAGCGACCCCGCTTCCTGTATGCTATAATGCTACACAGACAAGCGCTTTTGCTCTATGACTTCCACAAAATAAACACACTTAGGACACTGATAAATTGTTACTTAATAAGGAAGTCCAGCCCTCTGTGATGTCACAAAGGGGCAGTTTTACCACGCCTTTTGAAACCGAGGGTTTTGAGCCATCCTAGGGCTCATTTAAAAAAATGTGAATACGTCATTATCTGACATTTTGGCATCGTTTAACACGAGAATACTACATTATAACTACATTTATAGGTCAGAAACATGGGAAAAAAGCATAATAGGTACCCTTTAAAGGGAAATGGCAGACATATTAGAGGGGTGATATGTATTTTTTCTTTCATTCAGGGAAAGCAGTAAATCTAGCACAAAAGAGACATAGATTAATGCTTACCTATGGCAAGAATCCCTCCTTTCTTCTCATTGACATCAGAGCTGGAGACCAGTTCAAATATGTGGTGATTCAATTCATCGTAGAATGTGGTGGCTTCATCTTGACTTAACTGTTACATAAAACAAACCATTGTTTAGGAAACGTCAGGAATAAAATATGGTCCAATGTGCAAAAAAATTCAAAATTCAGAAGAGTTGGATTTATTGAGGCTGTCAAGTGGTTAGCGTGCAGACCTCACAGCTAGGAGACCGGAGTTCAATTCCACCCTCGGCCATCTCTGTGTGGAGTTTGCATGTTCTCCGGGTACTCCGGTTTCCTCCCACATTCCAAAAACATGCTAGGTTAATTGGCGACTCCAAATTGTCCATAGATATGAATGTGAGTGTGAATGGTTGTTTGTCTATATGTGCCCTGTGATTGGCTGGCCACTCACCCAAAGACAGCGGTTGAAAATGAGTGAATGGATTTATTGATCGTATGTTTACATGTTCACATTTACAATACAGGGTTTCTACACAAATTAATTTATTTGTGGCGGCCTGTCGAATTAATTATATTAATCTTGGACCACCACAGAATAATTTGGTGTTGTTTAACACATTTGCAACTATAATAGAACATCCCGATTGCCGCTCCTTTTCAATATGGTTAGAGTCCATATAATGGATAGGAGCGTAAACTGTATATTTACCTCTCTCAACTCTGTAGTCACATAGTGCTGCAGATCCTTGGCAGACTTTGCTCTGGTGTCTTCATTTCGACTCTTGAGCCCGCTGACAAACTGTTGCAGCACAGTAGCTGTGCCTGACATGATCACCATTTGGATGGCTTGGTCTGCATGCACATAAACATCATCAGCCACTGTATATAAACTAAATAAACTTACAGAAGAAGACCCATTAAAGTGGGTTGGGTGTTTCATTAACCGGTGTGTAGCTACTTGACAGGAGAGACTTCGCTTCTGGTGTCATGGTAACAATACTATTCTATATACTAACACTATATATAACCTATAAGCAAAAAAAAGATTATTTCAGGACATACTACTTCAGGTGATGTTATGGCTAACTGTTTATGTTTAGCTAACGTCTGCTAGCGCTAACCAGAAGCTACCTTAGCCATTATAGCACACATTTAACAGCACAAGCGCGATGGCATTGTATACTCACGTGTTCGCAGCTATATACAAGTTATCGATACACTATCCGACTTTTGCAATCGATCCCTCATGGTACGAACGCCTTTAACAACTGGCACAAGGTTAGCAAGCTAATGCTGTTTGGAACGAGGTGATCGGCAGGCTTCTCGCGAGTCGTTCAGGAGCGTTGTCTTGCGCGGAAGCGGCGCATAATGCGCAGATATGCACAATTTGACGATATTTTCCAAATGTTTTGTTTTTAAATGCCATAAATATACATCCGTATATTATCTGTATACGAATTATATTATCTGTATATCTTTATATCTAATTAATCAATTATTAATTATTAATCAATTATTTTGTTCGATTTTTAAAAATATATATTTTAAAATATTAGAATAGGCTAAAATGACACAAATTAATGTAGCGTTATACTGATAAAGAAGCTAAATAATTGTTAAAATTGATGGGGTTAATTAAATTGTTTGTGTCCACAAGTGATTTATTTCGATGTATGTTACTTTTTAACCTGAAGAGGGAGACAAAGTACACCGCAATTTATTTTTTTCCCCTCCCAATATACTGTAGCTTACTTTTTAGCCTGAAGGGGGAGACAAAGTAGAGGTTAACAACAGATACAATTGTGTCATCCAGAAACTGAAGCGTTTGAATCCTCCATCCTCCGTTTCTAACCTTATGTGGCCCCTAAGCATCATGCAGTTTATGGCTCCTAGTTTGTGATGTGGTTTTTGTACAGGGAGGAGACATTATGACACTTAACATGGATAAAATTACAGGGTCCGGGAAACATGGTGAGAACATGTAATAATAGAGAAAGGTGATCCTTTTTTTTTCATCCTCCGTTTTGAACATTTTTAACTGACGAGACGTGGATGTATTCAATCAGTGAGACTCACCTTTCCGCTGAAGTCTTTTGCAAATAATGTGTGAGCAAGAGGCAAAGAATGACAGGCAAGATGAAACGTCCACATACTTGACTTCGACATGCTCTACACGTGTAGTCAGCGCTCCTGTCCCAACAAGCCTCCTCTGGACAGGATGTGTCCAATAGAATGTCTCATCAGCTGGAGACTATGATTTCTCGGATCTTGTGTTTATTTTTATTCAAATGTATTTTAGAACTATTATGATGGAGTGGCTGTCTTTTTGTGACTCAGTTTTTCATTCTTATTTATCTATTTACAATGAATATAGGTGAATATTTATTGGTGAAAACATTGAAAAATTATCATCTCTGTTCTTTAAATTAGCCTAAAATGACCCAAACACAAAAACAATGACATGATTTCTTCTTTGGGACCAAACATGTCCAATTTAAAAACAATAGAAAATATGATTTTCCCTTAAAATGAACTAATGCAATCCTTTGTGTTAACATTTAATTTTGAACTACTGCCTTTTAATTTTATATTTAAAATTGTTAATTAATTAATTAAATAAATACATTGGAGGGATTAATTATTTATTTATTTATTTATTTATTTTAAATTTTATTAATTTTTATATCTTTTTTCCATTTTCCCCCAGTTGTTTTTTCGACTGAAAAACATCGTGGTTATGGAAACATACTTTGAAAGGGTTAAAAAGTGTTTTGTTTGAGTCGCAGATTCCTGAGCAAGAATTCATAAAGTAACATCTGGTTCTTCGGGGTGGGGTGGGGGTGGTTGGGGGGGGGGGGGGGGGGCGGTCTCATCACCTACCTGGACACAGCCCAGAAGTACAGTACATATATCGCGGTGTGTTCCAGAGCTGTGATACCGACCTGTCACAGTCTGTTGGTTACGTATTTGTTTGTTTGTGTCATGGCTGCACGGCGGTCGAGTGGTTAGCGCGCAGACCTCACAGCTAGGAGACCAGGGTTCATTTGCATGTTCTCCCAGGGCTAATTGGGCTCAGGTGTGTGCAGGGGCGGGGGGGGGGGGGCTGCTGTCAATCAGGATGCACTGGAAGAGAAGAGCGATAAGACAGATGTCACTTTCCTCAAACATGAACCAAAGATGGGTTTGTGTTAAGCTAAGTCAGCACAGCCTGTCAAATGCCGACGATGATGATGAAGATGATGATGATGGCACAAAGTGGTACAAAGACTGTGCAATTAGCTAATGCAACCATTTTAAGGTCAACGTATGCATAGGGGCGGAGTGATGATGAAACTGCACTTTTTTTCGGTCCTGCTGCTTAGTTCATCTCTGGCACTCTCTCAAGGGCAGTTCAAAGACACGCACAGCGTTTACATCATCCGCCGCTACGTATTATAGAGAAAGATCAAACAATTTAGCTAATACATTAACGTGAATATCGCTTCAAATTAACGTGGACACTTCTTGAAACTCATTTCCTCGTCCGGGTATGCCCACTCCGCTGTGATTGGTCACATGACCAAAGTGCTTCCTTTTATTTATTTGTGTCCCGTCCAGCCATTGGGGCAGATAGTATTGTTGATTTAAATGTCCTTACATGCTAAACAGATTTGCTCTGTCAGGAAAAGTTTAAGCTACAACTTCTGTGTACTATGTAATTTTATTTGCCCTTATTTGAAGTTTTTGTTATGCGAATTTGGAGCAAGAGCAAGAAGATACACAGAAAAGAAAAAGAAGAGAAAAATTCCTAATGAACTATTGAAGGAATTCTGCCCCTCTGTGACATCACAAAGGAACAGTTTAACCACGCCTTTTGAAACTGAGTGTTTTGAGCCTAAACTTTTTTTAGGGCTCACTTCCAAATGCTCAAACCTCATTTTCTGAAACTTTGGTATCATTTAACACAAGAATACAACATTTTAACTACATTTATAGGTCAAAAAAGTGGAAAAAGCATAAAAGGTCCCCTTTGATCACGGTGAAAATGGATGGATGGATTAAGACTACAATATCTCTCAGTACACTTCCAAGGCTGAACTGCTGACAAAGCGCTCCTTTGGCGCACCCCCACTTCTGCGCTGTCACGCCCATCTCAATGCACCTCAGTCTACCACATTACCAAATTGGTGGTGCGCTGGACAAAATTACCACTGTGCGGGTATATACCAACTATATTCCACAGTTGCAGCTGCACGGTGGTCGAGTGGTTATCACACAGGCCTCACAGCTAGGAGACCCAAGTTCAATTCCACTCTCGGCCATCTCTGTGTGGACTTTGCATGTTCTCCCCGTGCATGCGTGGGTTTTCTCCGAGTACTCCGGTTTCCTCCCACATTCCAAAAACATGCTAGGTTAATTAGCGACTCCAAATTGTCCATAGGTATGAATGTGAGTGTGAATGGTTGTTTGTCTATATGTGCCCTGTGACTGGCTTACCTGGCGACTAGTCCAGGGTGTACCCCGCCTCTCGCCCGAAGACAGCTAGGAGAGGCTCCAGCACCTGACCCTGAATTTGTATTATTTATTTGTTTTTATTAAAATCATGGTATATATCCTGTGGCTGACGCATCTTCGGCTTGTACCAGCGCATAACTATAGATCTGATAAAAAAAGTCCTGATCGGGAGATAACGTTCAATTCAAGTTTCAAGACTGAAACCATGTGATCTAGCCCGATTTCCGATCACGTTATCGGATCGGTACATTGCTAGTTAAAATTACCGTATTTTCCGGACTATAAGTCGCACATAGGTTGGCTGTTCCTGCGACTTATACTCCAGAGCGACTTATAAATGAAAAAACTGTTTCAGTTACATAAACACTGGACACCTTTTCTGTTTATGTTTATTTTTTGTATAGCTGAATAACCATTGTGTTAGCATAACTTACCCTTATTCAGCCTGTTCTCTATGCTTTTATTATTGTTAGAACTTACCTTCCAAGATGACGTAATGTCGGTTTTTGGTCAAGTAGTTAAAATAAATTAGCCGCAAAAAATGCAACTTATGTATGTTTTTTCTACCTAATTATGTATTTTTGGCCTTGTGCGACTTATACTCCGAAGCGACTTATAGTCCAGAAAATACGGTATGTCTCCTCCGGACCTGAACCCAACTATGGGTAATGGTAATGGTAATGATAAGGTCTGTTTTGGTCAAGTAGTTTGTAAAATAAATTACCCACAAAATATACGACTTATACTCCAGTGTGACTTATGTATGTTTTTTTCTACCTAATAATGCATTTTTGGCTTTGTGCGACTTATACTCCGGAGCGACTTATAGTCCAGAAAGTACGGTATGTCTCCTCTGGACCTGAACCCAACTATGGGAAATGGTAATGAATGGTAATAAAGTTTGTAAAATAAATTACCCGAAAAAAATGCGACTTATGTATGTTGTTTTTCTACCGAATTATGCATTTTTGGCCTTGTGCGACTTATACTCCGGAGCAACTTATAGTCCAGAAAATACAGTATATACGAATATTCCCTTTTTTTATTTTTTTTTAAAAGATTATTTTGTTGTACCACACCTTTCTGGATGAAAGCTAAAAAAAAAAAAAAAGAAAGAGAAATGGGATGGGCCACATGAGGAATTGAACTATGTGACATTCCAGTTAAATGCACAGGGATAAAACCAGGTGTGAATCACGCTCTCTTGTTTAGACTTGACACCACAGAGCAGAGAGCCATCTGGCTAACTGTCAGAAAGCTAAACAACACGTCTTTGCTGCGAGTCACTCCGGTGCGACTGTGGCAAACACAACACCATTCCTCTCTTTCTGAGCTTGTTGCAATATGAGAAGCATTATGGAGAAAATATAAATGTAAAAAAATACAGAACATCTTCTGCAGATGTGCTGTATTATTTATGTTTCATACGCTGTCAGAGATCTCAAACACAAACTCGGAGAGTTTTTCTGGCATGGGCCTTAAACAATGATTCCCCGACATAACATGATGCAATGTACTACGGCGCAGCTGCTTTCCAGTGGGATTTGAATACAGTTTGGCTGTTTGCTATGCATCTTGAATTACATCTCTGTCTGCCTTGTGACACTCACACGAACAAAAACAAATGTTCTAGCAGTAATGGGACACCTTGACATGTGTTTTGGTGTCATTAGCGCTTTAATTACATGGTGGATGAGTGGTTAGCAGGTAGGCCGCACAGTCAGGAGATCGGAAAGGGTTTGATTCTCTGTGTGGAGTTTGCATGTTTCCTTCCGCATTCCAAAAACATGCATGTTAGACTCCAAATTGTTTATATATATGAATGGTTGTTTGTCTATATGTGCCCTGTGATTGGCTGGCAACCAGTCCAGGGTCTACCCAAGACAGCTGGGATAGGCTCCAGCATACCTGCAACCCTAGTGAGGATAAGCGGCGTCCAAAATAAATGGATGGATTAAGACTACAATATCTCTCAGTGCACTCCCAAGGCTGAACTGCTGACAAAGCGCTCCTTTGGCGCACCCCCACTTCTGCACCTCAGTCTACCACATTACCATATTAGTGGAGCACGGTGGTGCGCTGAACAAAATTACCACTGTGCAGGTATATACCGACTATATTTCACGGTTACAGCTGCGCGGTGATCTAGTGGTTATTGTGCAGGTCTCACAGTTAGGACACCCGTGTTCAATTCCACCCTCGGCCATCTCTGTGTGGAGTTTGCATGTTCTCCCCGTGCATGCGTGGGTTTTCTCCGGGTACTCCAAAAACATGCTAGGTTAATTGGCGACTCCAAATTGTCCATAGGTATGAATGTGAGTGTGAATGGTTGTTTGTCTATATGTGCCCTTTGACTGGCTGGCCACCAGTCCAGGGTGTACCCAAGACAGCTGGGATAGGCTCCAGCATGCGACCCTAGTGAGTATAAGCGGCATCGAAAATGGATGGGTTAAGACTCTCAGTACACTTCTGAGGCTGAACTGCTGACAAAGCGCTCCTTTGGCGCACCCCCACTTCTGCACCTCAGTCTACCACATTACCATATTAGTGGAGCATGGTGGTGCGCTGGACAAAATTACCACTGTGCGAGTATATACCGACTATATTTCACGGTTACAGCTGCATGGTGGACTAGTGTTAATTGCGTAAGGCGTCACAGTTAGGACACCCATGTTCAATTCCACCCTTGGCCATCTCTGTGTGGAGTTTGCATGTTCTCCCCGTGCATGTGTGGGTTTTCTCCGGGTACTCCAAAAACATGCTAGGTCAATTAGCGACTCCAAATTGTCCATAGGTATGAATGTGAGTGTGAATGGTTGTTTGTCTATATGTGCCCTGTGATTTGCTGGCCACCAGTCCAGGGTGTACATCACCTCTCGGCCAAAGTCAGCTGGGATAGGCTCCAGCATCCTCCGCGACCCTCGTGAGGATAAGCGGTAGAAAATGAATGAATGACTTAATTTCACAGTTATCGCTAGCAAGTCCGCCTCAGTTTGCACAAATGACTCACAAGGCTTCAACTTATTTCTGTTTTTATTACTGTATGTATTACCGTTCAGACATGAGGCACACTTGAAAATCAAAGAAATCTAACTAAGGACCGTGGATCAAGTCCAGGACACACATGTCGATGCAGTTTTTGGATTATGCACTATAATGATAATCCAACTCATTTATGGTTCAGCACTAAAAAAAATATATAATCTCACTTTAAGTCTTGCCATACCTGGTGTTAAACTCATTTTTCTTGACCCGAGAAAGTTTGTGTCTGTTTATGCTAACTCAGCTGTCAGTGTGAGGTTTTGGAACAAATTTCTACAAATACCCTCTCCGGCAACCGTGCTGGAGTAAGCCTGTCATTTTCCCAAGAATAGGCGGGGAGTTAAAATTATAGCTTTGAAAGGACTAGAAATTGACGCACTGTTTGTTTTCAAGTGGGAGTATAGCCATATGTTAGCATTTATACATGGTAAGGTTTGTGATATAAGCAAGGATCTTTAATACGATACGTTTGCGTAGCATTAGAATATTGTTTTATTGTGGATATTTAACCATATATTGTACAGTCAAGTTAAAGGGAAATTGGTGCATCATTCCCAATCCTTATGTTAAACATAAACATATATTTATTTCCCTTTTCTTTGCATTATAACGCGAGAAAACAAGTTAATATAAGCTAGCTAACAACAAGCTTCATGGGAAATTCCTATTTTGACGCTAAAGCTATTTACAAAATTGACTCAAATATTAACCAAGCAACATTAACATTATTATTGTAGCAGCTAACATGGAAAAATATTTTTATTGGACACCAAGCTCTCAATTTTGCTCAACAAGATGCCCGTGCTGGAAGACACAGCCAACATTGTAAGTGTTGTCACTGCTGATTGACAGAACTAGCATGTATGTCAGAACATTGTTTGAGGTTTTTTTGGGGGGCTTCATTGTCGAAATAGGTGTAGCCCAGTGGTGTGCATTGTTAGCTAGCTTATATTAACTCATTTTATCATGTTATAATCCACAGAAAAGGGCTGGGAAATTTTGTATTATCGTATTAAACAGTGCCCATGTTGTTGACAGAACTAGCATGTATGTCAGAACTAGTATGTGTGTCAATGCACCGAGAATAGAAGTTTTATATCATCAAAATACGGCATGATACTGCAAGTATTACATATAATCATGAGTGTACGTGGTAATTAAAAAAAACATGTAACATTGTTCGAGGTTTTTTTTAGAGGGCTTCATAGTCGAAATACGTGTATCCCAGTGGTGTGCATTGTTAGCTAGCTCATATTAACTCATTTTATCATGTTATAATCCACAAAAAAGGGCTAGGAAATTTTGTATTGTCGTGTTAAACAGTGCCCATGTTGTTGACAGAACTAGCATGTATGTCAGAACTAGTATATGTGTCAATGCACCGAGAAAAGAAGTTTTAAAAAATCAAAATACTGCAAGATACTGCAAGTATTACATATTATCATGAGTGTACGTGTAATGAAAAAAACCATGTAACATTGTTTAAAGTTTTTTTAGAGGGCTTCATAGTCAAAATACGTGTATCCCAGTGGTGTGCATTGTTAGCTAGCTCATATTAACTCATTTTATCATGTTATAATCCACAGAAAAGCGCTGGGAAATTTTGTATTATTGTGTTAAACTGTGCCGATGTTGTTGACAGAACTAGCATGTATGTCAGAACTAGTATGTGTGTCAATGCATCGAGAAAAGAAGTTTTAAAAAATGTAAATACTGCAAGATACTGCAAGTATTACATATTATCATGAGTGTACATGTAATGAAAAAAAACATGTAACATTGTTCAAAGTTTTTTTTGAGGGCTTCATAGTCAAAATACGTGTATCCCAGTGGTGTGCATTGTTAGCTAGCTTATAGTAACTCATTTTATCATGTTATAATCCACAAAAAAGGGCGAGGGAATTTTGTATTATCGTGTTAAACTGTGCCAAAGTTTCGGATAATAAGATTTGCGGATTTGGAAGTTAGTCCTGAAAGAAGTTTGGGATGGTTCAAATCGCTCGGTTTCAGAGGGCGTTGTAAAACAATTCTTTTGTGATGTCACAGAGGAGTGGGCTTCCTTATGGGCGTGCCTAAGGTCTCTGCCCACCCCCCTAAAGCTGTGCTTCTCCCGTTTCTTGCCACTTCGCGGTTCCAACATCATTAAAAAAATTGATGGCATGGCGGACGAGTGGTTAGCGCGCAGACCTCACAGCTAGGAGACCAGGGTTCAATTCCACCCTCGGCCATCTCTGTGTAGAATTTGCATGTTCTCCCCGTGCATGCGTGTTTTTTCTCCTGGTACTCCGGTTTCCTCCCACATTCCAAAAACATGCTAGGTTAATTAGCGACTCCAAATTGTCCATAGGTATGAATGTGAGTGTGAATGGTTGTTTGTCTATATGTGCCCTGTGATTGGCTGGCGACCAGTCCAGGGTGTACCTCGCCTCTCACCTGAAGACAGCTGGGATAGGCTCCAGCACCCCTCGCGACCCTCGTGAGGAAAAGCGGTAGAAAATGAATGAATGAATGCATGTAATCAGCAATGGAATATCCACTGTTTGTCCGACAGAGGGCGCTGCTGCACAGCCACTTTATGAGGACATGCCTGCGTGCTACGTCCCTACAAACCCCCACGCCAGAAAGACAAACACGCTTTGTGGAATCAACTATTCAGATTACATGCAAATCCAGTGTGTGTGAGAGAGAGAGTGGGGGGGCAGCAAAGTGTCGTTGCATTCCTGCATAGAGAGAGAGAGAGCGAGAGAGAGAGAGAGAGAGAGAGAGAGAGAGGGAGAGAGATTTCTTCCACTTCCGCCTCCTTGTCTCTCCCATCCGGCACTTCCAGCCGGCAGCAGATTTTTCAAGCCGGGCTGCAGATGCGCGAAGCTGGGCAGCGGAGTGGAAGAGGCGTCGCTAGAGAAGTTGTGGAGAAAAGCCAAAAATCCAACCCCAATTCAAAACACTTTGGAGTAACCGCAAACTCCTAAGTGGTAACATTTTGGATCTTTTTTTAAAAAAAACAAGAAAAGTTAATTTACGATCATGACTTCTCAGCGGAGGATCAGCGGAACCGGCCGGGTAGCGTTGCTCCTGGCGGGGCTTCTAGCGGCTCTGTGGCGTCCTTGCGCGGCCACTTGTCCGGAGAAGAACCTGGAGGACCGGGAGGAAGAAGCCAACATAGTTTTGACGGGAACCGTGGATGAAATTATCAACATGGACCCGGTGCATAACACCTACTCTTGCAAAGTGAGTGCGTCTCCATGCGGTTTGTCTTTTTTTTTTTGCACCTGCTGCATGCATGAAAACTACACAAAATGGAGTGCAAAAAAACATACATGCTACTTTTTGCGCACTTTCATGGCGCAAATTCAACTAATTTAACTGTTTGGCAGTACTGGACACACAAATGAATAGTGTTAGAGACTAGATTGATGATTGCCATTAGCAACAAGTGAGGACTAATGTAATCATTCTAAACGTGCTGCAGCTGGAAGGTGACACTAGTAAATTACAACATCTGGATTTGTGAGAAATATTTTCAATTAAAAAAATAATATTCATATAAGGGCTGCACGGTAAAAGAGTGGTTAGCGCACAGACCTCACAGCTCGGAGACCTGGGTTCAATCCCACTCTCGGCCATCTCTGTGTGGAGTTTGCATGTTCCTCCCACATTCCGAAAACATGCTACATATGCAACATGTTACATAAAAGAATCCAGTGTTTAGAAAAAGTCAGGAACAAAATATGGTTCGAAATTCAGAAGAGCTGGATTTATTGAGTCTGCACGGTGGATGAGTGGTTGGATCTCACAGCAAGGAGACCCGAGTTCAATCCCACCCTCGTTTGCATGTTCTCCCCGTGCATGCGTGGGTTTTCTCCAGGTACTCTGGTTTCCTCCCACATTCCAAAAACATGCTAGGTTAATTGGCGACTCCAAATTGTCCATAGGTATGAATGTGAGTGTGAATGGTTGTTTGTCTATATGTGCCCTGTGATTGGCTGGCGACTAGTCCAGGGTGTACCCCGCCTCTCGCCCGAAGACAGTTGGGATAGGCTCCAGCACCCCTGCGACCCTTGTGAGGAAAAAAACGGTAGAAAATGAATGAATGAAATTCATAACAATAATAAGAAACAATACAAGCAGTTGATGTTTGCTAAATACAAGGATGAAGAGTCTTGAACCAGTCATGATGTGCTATATATATCACTATATTGACACTTACTATGGTACCCATTATGTCATTGGATGGTCATATCACCTCATACTTTGGTACATGACAAAAAAAAACTTCAACTATATTAGGAAAGCAGGAAGTGAACAAATGTAACAGCTACTGATTGTAAAAGTACCAGATGGAGGGGTAGGATTTAATAAGCTTTGCTTCTTCCTACTCCTTTTGGACATGTGGAACTGTGAACTGATTATGTGATGCGTTCAATTGTAATCTGATGCATGTTCAAATGAAATAAAACCATTACCATAAAAAAAAAAACATGAAACATGCCCTGGTGCTGGTTTGTCGCTCTGGAAGGAACCTTCTTTCCCCCCCGCCGCATTTCTCCGTCCATTCATTGCGAAACGTTCTGCACCACAGTCGACTTGTGGTTGACCGCTCTATAATCTGTCAAAATAAACAGTCGTGTTTAGTCAGCTTGCTTTCCGTCTCCGAGTGAATGAATGGAGAAGATTAGAGTCAAGCTAGCTAGCTCTTACCCCTGGAGACACAAACCGCAAGTATAGCAACTGCTAAAATAAGACAACTCCAAAACCTCTAAATTGGTTTATTACTTTTTTTTCATCCACACAATTGATAAAATTCTTAAAGAGGACCTATTATACTTATTTTTTGGTGATTTGTATTGAGTTGTGGACTCCTATAGAGCAGCTACACATGATAACCTGCACGGAAAGCTTTCTAGATCTTCCAGAATCTGCACCTATTCCTTGGATTTGTGCTTTAATTTATTCCACCTAAGGCCCGCCTCTACTAACGCCCACTCTGCTGTGATTAATCACTCCCGAAGACTTCCGAGACTACTGACGAAGCACAATTTATAATTTTGTCAGTACTGGAGTTGAGACTGGAGTTTGGTACTGGAGAGCGAATTCAAAGTAGTTAGAACCTACTGGTAGGTCATGAACTACTGGCTGGGAACCACTGACTTACTGTGTTTGAGCTCCAAAGAGTGGTAACGCAGGTTTTCTATAACATCTCTAGTACAGGGTACTAGTACAGGGGTCCAGGATGCACCCTGGACTGGTGGCCAGCCAATCACAGGGCACATATAGACAAACAACCATTCACACTCACATTCATACCTATGGACAATTTGGAGTCGCTAATTAACCTAGCATGTTTTTGGAATGTGGGAAGAAACCGGAGTACCCGGAGAAAACCCACGCATGCACGGGGAGAACATGCAAACTCCACACAGACATGGCCGAGGGTGGAATTGAACACGGGTCTCTTAGCTGTGAGGCCTGTGTGCTAACCACTTTTTGCACTGTGCAATTAAAAAGGCTTTGGACTTTGACGGATAGTCCAGCTTTGTATAGTCTAGGTTCTCCCATATAGCTTGTGCTCAGGCATGCCCATATAAGGAAGCCGGGATTGTTGTTTAATACAACCATAATTCCACATTGATTTGTTTTTGTTGTCCTTTGTCTCCCAGGTGAGGGTGTGGCGGTACTTGAAAGGCAAGACCAGCATCAACCGTGAAATCCTCTTGGACGGCGGGAACAAGGTAATGATTGTTGGCTTCGGCAACCCGGGGGTCTGCGACAATCAAGTCGCGACGGGAGACACTCGCATATTCTTTCTCAACCCGGCCCCGGTGTCCATGGGGCTTGAGCACAAGAATGCGCTGATGCTCAACTCCAGTTTGATGAGGATTACGCTTCGGAATCTGGAGGATGTGGAACACTGTGTTGAAGGTAAGATGGCGGTCTTCTTTATTTATAAGCCATATTAGTGTGTTGGGTTGAAAAGACTGAGAGCAATTGGTGATCACTTAAATAATTAAAACTGCAAGCATTGATGAGCGGGCTCGGGCACCCTGACGTGCTCGGAGGTACGTGCGAGTCAGGGGTATGCTTGCGCGCGGACACGTCGTACAAAAAAACCGGGGTGATCGAATAAGTCGTAAGGGAGTTACGGGACTTACAATTTTCTACCAGGAGGGGGCGACACCGGTGACAAGGCGGGTATGCGGTCACGTCCCGTCTGACGCCCCCAAACCTCCATTAAAAAAATTTGCGACAATCGAACCGTGCGGAAGGTACTTGTGGCGCTAACTTCTGGCCCGAAAATCGCAGACGCCATCAAAAATGGCCGACTTAAAATGGGTTCTTGAGACTTTTTGGTGCGTCCTGTCATGATAGACATATCCACCAAGTTTCGTGACGATCGGTTAAACTGGTGGCGGGGGCTAATTTTTTTTAAATTTCAAGGTGGCGCTACAGAGTCAATTTTGGAACATTATATTTGAAACCCATAAATTTTTCATTTTATCAAAATATCAAATTATTCGCCAGACCTGATGCGCTCGCCAAATTTGGCGAGTTTTCGGGCATGTTAAGGCCCTCAAAATCGCGATCATTTTGGGAGAATAATAATAATAATAAAAACATTACGATTACAATAGGAGAATAATAATAATAACAATAATAAACATTACGATTACAATAGGGCTTTCGCACTGTCAGTGCTCGAGCCCTAAGGAGGGGGCGACAACGGTGACAAGGCGGGTATGCGGTCACGTCACGTCTGACACCCCCAAACCTCCATTAAAAAATTTGCGACAATCAGACCGTGCGGAAGGTACTTGTTGGCCCGAAAATCGCCGACGCCATCAAAAATGGCCGACTTCCTGTTGGTTTTGCAATATGGGTTCTTGAGACTTTTTGGTGCGTCCTGTCATGATAGACGTATCCACCAAGTTTCGTGACGATCGGTTAAACTGGTGGCGGGGGCTAATTATTTTTTAAATTTCAAGGTGGCGCTAGAGAGTCAATATTGTAACATTATATTTGAAACCCATAAATTTTTCATTTTATCAAAATATCAAATTTTTCGCCAGACCTGATGCGCTCGCCAAATTTGGTGAGTTGTCGGGCATGTTAAGGCCCTCAAAATTGCGATCATTTTGGGAGAATAATAATAATAATAATAATAAACATTACGATTACAATAGGGCTTTCGTACTGTCAGTGCTCAAGCCCTAAGAAGGGGGCGACACCGGTGACAAGGCGGGTATGCAGTCACGTCCCGTCTGACGCCCCCAAACCTCCATTAAAAAATCGAACAATCGGACCGTGCGGAAGGTACTTGTGGCCCGAAAATCACCGACGCCATCAAAAATGGCCGACTTCCTGTTGGTTTTGCAATATGGGTTCTTGAGACTTTTTGGTGCGTCCTGTCATGATAGACGTATCCACCAAGTTTCGTGACGATCGGTGAAACTGGTGGCAGGGGCTAATTTTTTTTTTAATTTCAAGGTGGCGCTAGAGAGTCAATTTTGGAACATTATATTTGAAACCCATAAAATATCAAATTTTTTGCCAGACTTGATGCGATCGTGAGTTTTCGGGCATGTTAAGGCCCTCAAAATCGCGATCATTTTGGGAGAATAATAATAATAATAATAATAATAAACATTGCGATTACAATAGGGCTTTCGCACTGTCAGTGCTCGAGCCCTAACAAGGATTCCTCGCAACGCTTAAATGACATAGCCTGAGGCTTCCAGACTTTCCCACAGTTCTATGAATCCAGGACACCTGAGTCTTTGTTGCTATGGTGACGCGCCAAACTCATGTTGCCTTGAGGCGGGTGTGCCTGTAAAAACACCTGAAGAGTCGTCGGGACCTGAAGTGGTCAAAGTTTGATTCCTGACCTTTGCACTCGCACGGTTGCTCGCCTGTGTTATTAAGTCAAGGGATGCACTGTTTGCAGTATAGTCGGGATCTGCATATTCCGGTTGCCTAAGGAATTTAATATTTGCACTAATTGCTTTGATGTTGAACCCCCGCCACCCACCCACCCCCAACCCCCCTCGTACTGGTTTACCCGTTCATTCATCCAGCCACTAACCCTGTCCTTCTCATTGGCTGATTTGGAGAGGGCAACCATCTTGGCTCAAATACCCCTTGTTTATTTTGGCCCCGTCTACTTGAGAACCACATTTTATGTCCCCATTCAACTGAACCCATATTCATTTGTTTAACCTCACACGGTGGTGGAGAAATGGGAATTTAACGCTAACTTCAACGGGCAAAATGCACCACCTAACAATACATAAAAGTCACGAGATGATTGACAGCTTCATCAAATCTGTATAAACTATCTCAGACGCCGGCTTGGCAGCTCTCCATTTAGCTGAATGGTCTTTTGGGGTGTGTTTCAGTGCAAAGATTTAATTAACCCACGCATGCACTGGGGGAACAAGGGTGGAATTGAACTTGGGTCTCCTAGCTGTGAGGCCTAACCACTTCAACCACTGGCCTCTCTGACTTTATCTCCAAGGCCTCTAACATGTAATATCTCTGTGATGTACTCGTCCCTGATCCTATCCATCCTGGTCACTCCTAGTGAGAACCTCAGCATCCTCATCTCTGTACTCCAACATGTACTGTGACTCTGGACATGTCCCAACCATCTCAGTCTGGCTTCTCTGACTTTATTTCCAAGGCCTCTGACATGCAATGTCTCTATGGTGTACTCATTCCTGATCCTATCCATCCTGGTCACTCCCAGTGAGAACCTCAGCATCGTCATTTCTGTACTCCAACATGTGTTTGACTCTGGACATGTCCCAACCATCTCAGTCTGGCCTCTCTGACTTTATCTCCAAGGCCTCTAACATGCAATGTCTCAATGATGTACTCGTTCCTGATCCTATCCATCCTGGTCACTCCCAGTGAGAACCTCAGCAGCCTCATCTCTGTACTCCAACATGTACTGTGACTCTGGACATGTCCAAACCATCTCAGTCTGGCCTCTCTGACTTTATCTCCAAGGCCTCTAACATATAATGTCCCTCCGATGGACTCCTTCCTGATCCTATCCATCCTGGTCACTCCCAATGAGGACCTCATTGTACTTCACATTTGAGAGGCTGAAATCAGAGGATATTTACATATTTAAATTAAAAAAAAACAAGCCAATACAAAAATTGTTGTCAATTAATTAGGTCATTGATTAATCGATTAATCCTTGCAGCTGTATATTGACCCAAATATATATATATATAGTTTGTCTTTGAAAAGGCATTGATGTTTTCAAGGCTATGAACTTGTAAGGCGCAAAGTTAGATGGTGTCAATGTCCCGTTTCGATTCTTTTCAAGGTGAAGAACGGAGCTTCAACGGGCAAAACGCACCACCTAACAATACATAAAAGTCACAAGATGATTGACAGCTTCATCAAATCTGTATAAACTATCTCAGGCGCCGGCTTGGCAGCTCTCCATTTAGCTGAATGGTCTTTTTGGGGTGTGTTTCAGTGCAAAGATTTAATTAAAAGTCCCCGTTGTATGCAACCAGTACTTCAGAGGCATGGATGTCAGCAAGTGAGACAAGACTCTACCTGCCACCGCACTCCATTGTACCCTCCGCTTTGCTTTTCCTCCTTTTTGGGATAGATTCAGGAATGCCTGGCAGGGAGCTCGATAGGGAGACGGAGTCTCTTAAGAAAAGGGCTTTGTGCGAATGACTTGACACTGAGAGGTTGAGAGGAACAGACTCGGGAAAAACAGCGTCTGCGTGTGAGGATGCGGAATATATTTTTTTATTTAGTTTCCCATCATGCCCTTGTTCTTCTTGGAATTGTTTTCTTTCCATTCTTTTCCTCAAGTCAGAGGATAACGACAAAAAATCTACTGTACCGTACAATAATAATATTATTTTTAGCAGGTCTCAGGTGCTACCACAAAAGTATATGTATATACACAGTATATATAAGGGACCTAATATATTAGCTATATTAGGTGTATTCTTGTGTTAAACCATGCAAAAGTTTCAGAAAATGAGGTTAGCACATATTTGAAGCGAAGTTTGAAAGAAGTTTGGATGACTCAAAACGCTCAGTTTCAAAAGGCGTGGTTAAACTGCCCCTTTGTGATGTCACAGAGGAGCATACTTCCTTATACATATGTATATATACAGGCAAAATGATCTGACACATTTGTAGGTTAAATAAAAGTCATATAAAGTAAATAAACAAAAAAATTGTTATTTTGGAAAAGTACATATAATGCCATTCAGTTTCGTTATGTTTTAAAAATGAAATCAGTTCTGGCGGTGCGAGGTCGGCCGGTTGATTTTGGTTTCAATGCAGATCCAGTAGCTCCGAAGTTGGTAACCCATAACAAGATGGTGTTTGGAGCTGGTTCCAAAGAAATTATCCAAAGTAATCCAAAGAAATACAGCTGAATAGGTGCAGATTCTGGAAGAACTAGAAAGCTTTGTGTGCTGGTTATTGTGTATAGCTGCTCTATAGGAGTCCACAACTCAATACAAAGAGACGAAAAAGTAGCATAATTT
Source organism: Doryrhamphus excisus (assembly GCF_030265055.1). Taxonomy (NCBI): domain Eukaryota; kingdom Metazoa; phylum Chordata; class Actinopteri; order Syngnathiformes; family Syngnathidae; genus Doryrhamphus; species Doryrhamphus excisus. The sequence goes on along the minus strand of NC_080475.1, from coordinate 12,771,832 downwards.
AAGATTTTGATTAGGTCTGTATGTATGTAAGCAACATACATTCATTCATTCATTTTCTACCGCTTATCCTCACAAGGGTCATGGGTGTATGCTGGAGCTTATCCCAGCTGACTTTGACCCTGGACTGGTGGCCAGCCAATCACAGGGCACATATAGACAAACAACCATTCACACTCACATTCATACCTATGGACAATCTGGAGTCATCAATTAGCCTAGCATGTTTTTGGAATGTGGGAGGAAACCGGAGTACATGGAGAAAACACAGGGAGAACATGCAAGGGTGGAATTGAACTCGGGTCTCCTAGCTGTGAGGCCTGCACGCTAACCGCTTGACCACCGTGCAGCCCAGCAACATACATAGTAGTAATAAATAATATTTGAATTGAGATTTTTTTGGAATTTAGACAAGACATTCATATAAAACATCAATGCATTTACATTTTTATATATATTTTTTTAGAAAATTTGCCAATATTGTGCATTGTGTACTGCGCTTGAATTTTTTTAGCTTTTTTTTTTATTTTATGATTTCCAATTCATTGGTGACATGACGGGTGGCACGGCGGTCGAGTGGTTAGCGCGCAGACCTCACAGCTAGGAGACCAGGGTTCAATTCCACCCTCTGCCCTCTCTGTGTGGTTTCCTCCTACATTCCAAAAACATGCTAGGTTAATTGGCGACTCCAAATTGTCCATAGGTATGAATGTGAGTGTGCATGGTTGTTTGTCTATATGTGCCCTGTGATTGGCTGGCGACCAGTCCAGGGTGTACCCCGCTTCTTGCCCGAAGACAGCTGGGATAGGCTCCAGCACCCCCGCGACCCTCGTGAGGAAAAAGCGGTAGAAAATGAATGAATGGTGAAGCCCCAGGTGTTGGAGGAAGGGAAGAAGCTCTCCTGATGGAGACGTGATGAACACTCAGGGGAGATCTTATCCATTTTGTGACTCTTCCCTTCAATACCTGCTGCTTCAAAGATCCTCCTAATAAAGTAAATATTCCAAAATCTTATATCTCCGTGACATTTCCCTTGCTCAGTTTTGCGGACCCTTCCAAAAGCGACAGGGTTAACCAAGCTTGCTGAGAGAATGACGGGGGTCCAGATTTACCAGAAGGTGGTCCTGCTTAATGATGGGCATGCAGACAGGTCTGTGGAATGCTTCTCAGGGTGGGTGGTATATGGGAGAATTGTGTGAGTCAACCCCCCCCCTTCTCCACTTCCCTTTATACTTCTCCCTCAGTGAATGAATGAATCTTGGCCTCCCGGAAAAATCTTTTTTTTTTTTTTTTTTTTTTGGTCTACTGTTTGTGCAAGGTGGAGGCAATGAGTTGTCTGGAATGCCGAACCTGCCTGAGACACCTGGCTGCTTCTTTTTTTCGGGAAGGGGGGAATTGGGCTGGCTTTTTATTTCATAACGCACATGCCATTCATTTATCACTAAATGCCGCTTTTCAAGGGCCAGTACTATATAAATACAATACTTTCGCACAGTCAGAATACATTGCAGAACCGCAGCGCCCTCAATCATGGCAGCACTCATTCAGCCCCATTCTGAGTCAATGGCTTGACTCATTTTCAATGTTCATTCATTCATTCATTTTTTTATACCGCTTATCCTCACAAGGGTCGTGGGGGGGGGGGGGGGGCTGGAGCCTATCCCAGCTGTCTTTGGGTGAGAGGCGGGGTACACCCTGGACTGACCGGCATGCAGCCAATCACAGGGCACATATAGACAAACAACCATTCACACTCACATTCATACCTATGGACAATTTGGAGTCGCCAATTAACCTAGCATGTTTTTGGAATGTGGGAGGAAACCGGAGTACCCGGAGAAAACCCACGCATGCACGGGGAGAACATGCAAATTCAACACAGAGATGGCCGAGGTTGGAATTGAACTCGGCTCTCCCAGTTGTGAGGCCTAACCACTTGTGCGCCGTACAGGTGCGTACACCCAAAAGCTGGAAATCGTGTTGAAGATAAAAACGGTACATACGCACACGTGCATAAATCACACCTACAAGTTTGCATGGCTAGATTAAACCCCGCCCTCGACACACCCACATTTTTACCATAAATGGTCAATACAAAGTACCTCATGAATATTTATATTTCATATTTAATGAGCCATGATTGCATGTCGCTTGGGTTCGTCTGAAACATGGCTGCCCTCATGTCCTCTTTCACTACATCCATAAACCTCTTTGGTCTTCTCTGATGTACTCCTTCCTGATCCTATCCATCCTGGTCACTCCCAATGAGGACCTCATTGTACTTCAAATTTGAGAGGCTGAAATCCGAGGATATTTACACATTTAAATAAAAAAAACAAGCCAATATAAAAATAGTTGTCAATTAATTAGGTCATCGATTAATCGATTAATCCTTGCAGCTGTATATTGACCCAAATATAAGGTGAAATAACCGGACAATATATTAAATCGGCATTTGTTCACTATCTATAGGACGGAGGCCTCAAATAGTTAGTCTTTGAAAAGACGTTGATGTTTTCAAGGCTATGAACTTGTAAGGTGCAAAGTTAGTTGGTGTCAATGTCCCGTTTAGATTCTTTTCAAGGTGAAGAACGGAGGAAATTGAAATGCCTCGGGACATTCTGGCCCAGTCACTTGGATGTACAGTGACCCGGAAAACTCCCTCTTAGTCCGAGACATAAAGGAATCAGAGCGGCAGTCGGCGTGAGATTGGGGCTCCCTCTGGGCAACCGAATTCCTGCTCCCGGGTTACACTTCTAAAGCAGGGCAGGAGCTTGTGGGCAAGTGCAAGGCTCCGAAAGCGGCGGATTTAGAGGGAGATTAAGGCTTTGGTTGGACACCCAAGAGATAGCAAAGCACATTTTTTGAAAACTATTTTTGATTGGTTGTAGTTAAGCCTGTCACAATAACATATTTTGCTGTCTCACAAATTATTGGCAATAAATTTATACCATATTTTCCGGACTATAAGTCACACTTTTTTTAATAGGTTGGCGGTTCCTGCGACTTATACTCCAGAGCGACTTATAAATGAAAAAACTGTTTATGTTACATAAACACTGGATAACTGTTCTGTTTATTTTTATTTTTGTGTAGCTTAATAACCATTATGTTAGCATATCTTACGTCTATTCAGCCTGTTCTATATTATTTTATTAGAACTTGAGATGACGTAATGTCTGTTTTGGTCAAGTAAAGTAAAATAATTACCCGCAAAAAATGCAACTTATACTCCAGTGCGACTTATGTATGTTTTTTTCTACCTAATTATGCATTTTTGGCATTTTGCAACTTATACTCCGGAGCGACTTATAGTCCAGAAAATACAATATTATTGTCAACATTATTTTGAGACTATTTTTTATATTAAAGTAATGATAATATTTGTCAACATGCATGCACATGTCAATTTATAGGCTAAATGACCAACATTGTTTTGTATTTATCATGCGGTTGATTTATTGATTATCGTGAAAGGACTAGTTGTGATCCTCTTCAAATGTCTACTAACATTAAAGGAGGAATTAAATATGAATTTATTATAAATTCTAAAAAAAAAAGCGGGTGCAATCAGCAGACATGCTACTCAAATTCAAATTCATTCATTCATTCATTTTCTACTGCTTCTCCTCACGAGGGTCACGGGGGTGCTGGAGCCTATCCCAGCTGTCTTTGAGAGGCGAGAGGCGGGGTACACCCTGGACTGGTGGCCAGCCAATCACAGGGCACATATAGACAAACAACCATTCACACTCACATTCATACCTATGGACAATTTGGAGTTGCTAATTAACCTAGCGTGTTTTTGGAATGTGGGAGTAGAGATGGCCGAGGGTGGAATTGAACCCTGGTCTCCTAGCTAACCACTCAACCGCCGTGCCGCCCTAAAATTTAAATATTCAAAAAAATTCGAATAGTTTCTTGGTTAGTTAATAGTTCATTGGGGGGGGGGGGGTGCTGTAGAAAAAAAAATAATTGTAATTTACCCTGTAGTTGATGACATTTTTATGACTAATTTCTTGATAATAATTCTGACTATAAAAGGCCTCAAAATTACAGTGCCCATTTTAAAGCCTATATTAATGTGTGTGAGAAATTCCAAGTCTATATGATTTAAAGGGGTCAGCCTTTGGCGTTTTTTTTTTCACAAGTTGTGCAATATCTTTTTCGGTCTTCTGTCAACCACTTTTAGTTGACATGTGTTCTATTACTAAACCCCCCCTCCCAGGGTCAGTGCCTGCTTTCAGACCGATGGCCTAGCCTCTGTTGTGTTGTTTTAACCAACAATGGCAAGGACATGATGGCTTTCCTAGTCAAACAGAGATATGTGTGGCAAAGGATATCTCACCAACTTGACCATGTGTCTGTGTACACATGCACAGTTTGATTCAACCCCCCCACCCCCACCCCCACTTCTGAATGATAATGGTACCACTCTCACTTTTTTTTTGACAGTTTGGACGTCCTCATGTTCATTAAAACCTTGCCATACCAAAGCTGAGTGGTGAATATAGTGTGGTTTTATACAGCCGTTAAAAAAAAAATACCAAGCAAAGGTGAACTTTATGAAGGTGTTATATCTCCACTGCACTTTATACATGTAGTCATGGAGCCAATGATGCATCGCTGAGTGGTTCTTCCTGCTCTGCACCCACTCAACCGTTTTATAGAGGCAATCTTCTCCTATCGGGCTGTAAAGTTCTATGTTAATGAGACCCAAACATGACCCACTCTCTACAGACCAGGACTGTCTAAATAGCAAGGCCTCATTATGCAGCTCCTTTTTTTGTCATACGGTATGCATCATATTGACCTGATGATTAATCGGTTGATTATTTTTGCTTAATCAATTAATCTTTTTCTTTGGGCTTTTCCCTTCAGGGGTTGCCACAGCAAATCAATCGCTTCCGTATTTGTATTTTATCTCATGTCCACCTTCATGTCTCTCTGATGTACTCCTTCCTGATCCTATCCATCCTGGTCACTCCCAATGAGAACCTCAGCATCCTCATCTCTGTACTCCAACATGTACTGTGACTCTGGACATGTCCCAACCATCTCAGTCTGGCCTCTCTGACTTTATCTCAAAGGCCTCTAACATGTAATGTCTCTATGATGTACTCCTTCCTGATCCTATCCATCCTGGTCACTCCCAGTGAGAACCTCAGCATCCTCATCTCTGTACTCCAACATGTACTGTGACTCTGGACATGTCCCGACCATCCTCGTCTGGCCTCTCTGACTTTATCTCCAAAGCCTCTAACATTTAATGTCTCTCTGATGTACTCCTTCCTGATCCTATCCATCCCGGTCACTCCCAGTGAGAACCTCAGCATCTTCATCTCTGTACTCCAGCATGTACTGTGACTCTGGACATGTCCCAACCATCTCAGTCTGGCCTCTCTGACTTTATCTCCAAGGCCTCTAACATGTAATATCTCTATGATTTACTCGTTCCTGATCCTATCTATCCTGGTCACTCCCAGTGAGAACCTCAGCATCCTCATCTCTGTACTCCAACATGTACTGTGACTCTGGACATGTCCCAGTCATCTCAGTCTGGCCTCTCTGACTTTATCTCCAAGGCCTCTAACATGTAATGTCTCTATGATGCACTTGTTCCTGATCCTATCCATCCTGGTCACTCCAGTTGAAAACCTCAGCATCCTCATCTCTGTACTCCAACATGTGTTAGACTCTGGACATGTCCCAACCATCTCAGTCTGGCCACTTTGACGTTATCTCCAAGGTCTCTAACATGTAATGTCCCTCTCTATGTACTCCTTCCTGATCCTATTTATCCTGGTCACTCCCAATGAGGACCTCCATTGAACTTCACACTTGAGAGGCTGAAATCAGAGGATATTTATATATTTAAATAAAAAAAACAATCTATTACAAAAATTGTTGTCAATTAATTGGGTCATCGATTAACCATCAGTTAATCGATTAATCGTTGCGGCTGTATATTGACCCAAATAAAAGGCAGCTAACTGTGAAATAAGTGGAAGACAGTTGTCGGACAGTTTAATGTAAATTTGACATCATAACTCCTTCTGGTGTTTTGTGTGTGACAGGAAGAAAAGCTCTGACTGGTTTGGGGAAAAATAAGTTGTTTGGTGGGCCCTGTTGATTTGCATGTATAGAGTTGTTAGACGCCCCTGTTCTTTTTCCAGACTGTGTCACGGCAACATCTCTCAAGGTCACTGGTGTGAGTGACAGGAAGAAAAGCTGTGACTTGATCTGTTGTATTTTTCGACTATAAGACGACCCATCTTTTGCAGAATGTTTTCTTGCAGAAAAGTGCTGCCTGAGACCTTGTTTGTGTGATGACAACATAAAGTTTATTCAAATTTGGAACTTCCATCCAATACATTCCTCCTAAGAAATAATGTAAATAAAAATAAGCTGCTTCGGGGTCAAACTGTTACGAAAAAAACTAAACAAACAAAAAAGACTCTGTTCAATTCCCGTCCTGTTTTTTTTGTTGACCAACAAGACTCAGATGAGTGTTTTGTTGCTGTTTTAAATGACTGTTTTTACAATCGAACAATTAGCTGTGAAGTGCCGCTATGTGTGTCGTTTGTTTTGTTTTGTTTTTTGTCCCTGTCTTGCTCTGTAAAGTTAGTGCACGGGACGCTAGCAGAATTTTGATCAGCTCCAATTCACATGGAAACAATAAGTTGGACTGGAGAGGCAGTCGCTCGTCTCTCCTCTCCCCTTCTTGAACTTCCTGTTCCTCCTCCTTGTCCTCCTTCTGTTGGCCTGTCCCGAACAACCCCTCCTCTTTCATTGTGGGGTTGCCTTTGAGCTGACGGACACAAAAGATGGACTAAACTAAATGAGACTTAACTTCATCTCTGATCATGAGGGGCGCTGCCCTTTTTTTCTGCTGATGAACAGAAGACACGCGTGTCAATGTATGGACACTTAAAGTACCTTCATTCATTCATTCATTCATTTTCTACCACTTTTCCTCACGAGGGTCGCGGGGGTGCTGGAGCCTATCCCAGCTGTCTTCGGGCGAGAGGCGTGGTACACCCTGGACTGGTCACCAGCCAATCACAGGGCACATATATGTAGACAAACAACCATTCACACTCACATTCATACCTATGGAGGGCAAGCTGTAAGTAACAATTTTAGTGTACTAATTGTGTTTATTTCGGCAGCTGTGCTGAAGTCCTCAGGAGCATTAGAGAAATTGAGCAATTACAGCGAAGTGAGCTTGGCAGAGGCGGACCTAGAGGAGGAACATTCATTCATTCATTTTCTACTGCTTATCGTCACAAGGGTCGCGGGGGATGCTGGAGCCTATCCCAGCCAATCACAGGACACATATAGACAAACAACCATTCACATTCATACCTATGGACAATTTGGAGTCGCCAATTAACCTAGCATGTTTTTGGAATGTGGGAGGAAACCGGAGTACCCGGAGAAAACCCACGCATGCACGGGGGAGAACATGCAAACTCCACACAGAGATGGCCGAGGGTGGAATTGAACCCTGGTCTCCTAGCTGTGAGGTCTGCGCGCTAACCACTCGAGTCTCAAAAGCGAAGAGTCAGTCCCACAGCGTCCCCACATCATGCCATGTGTGTATTTGCCTTTAGAGAGCGGCAAATTAGCTAAAATGCTAACATGCTGAGAGCAAGCTTGGTAGCATCTAGCAAGTAGGTACCAGGTCCCAAAAGTGTTCAGGCAGTCCCATAGTATCCCGACATCATGCCATGTGTGTATTTGGCTTTATAAATGAGTAAATTAGCCACAATGCTAACATGCTAAGAGTTAACATGGTAGCATCTAGCAAGAAAACACCAAGTCCCTAAAGTGCTAAGACAGTCCCATAGTGTCCCAACATCATGCCATGTGTGTATTTGTATTTAGACATGAGTCAATTAGCTTAAATGCTAACATGCTTACTTAAAGTACCTGTCGTATAATAAACAATTTTTAATAAAAATGGCTTTTTGCAGGTTGTTATGTGGCTGAACTAAACGAAACAAAAAAAACTGAGGTACTAACCTAACCACAATCCATCTAGCTAACCTCATTTAAATAACATACTATTATATTGCTTTTTTTTGGCAAGAGACTTAAGACTGTGTTTGGAATGTTATACCTTCAGACTGCACAAGCGTTTATTAAACTCCATAAATATGTCAGCAGCTGCTAAATACATTTTAGACACATTTTAATGAATCATCAGTGTCACAAAGAATGGGAATTTCACTCCTAGTGAGCTTGTGCTCACACTCAGGAAAAATATCACACATAGAACCCTTGGGTCCCAAATGCTATTTTTTTTCCATATCTAACATTTAAATCTTTTAAGTAGCTTCAGTTTCGAGCATTTTTTTTTTAAGTTGCGAGAGGTCCAGTCCCCAAAACATAGTTTTACATACTGAGCTATTGTACCACGTATACATGGACCCAAATATTCCAATTGTTAAACTGTTGTTTATTGGCGGTTGGCAACAGAATCTAAACCCTTCTATACTTTATTCACAAGTCAAGTTTTTATTTAAAAAAAAAATATATATATATATCTACGTATATAAAACATGTCCCGAGTTTAATTATAAAATATTAATTATAATATTATAATAATAATTATAAAATATAAGAGGGGCTGCACGGTGGTCGAGTGGTTAGCGTGCAGACCTCACAGCTAGGAGACCCGAGTTCAATCCCAACTTCGGCCATGTTTCCTCCCACATTCCAAAAACATGCTAGGTTAATTGGCGACTGCAAATTGTCCATAGGTATGAATGTGAGTGTGAATGGTTGTTTGTCTATATGTGCCCTGTGATTGGCTGGCCACCAGTCCAGGGTGTACCCCGCCTCTGGCCTGAAGACAGCTGGGATAGGCTCCAGCAACCCCTGCGACCCTCGTGAGGATAAGCAGTAGAAAATGAATGAATGAATGTTCCTCCTCTAGGTCCGCCTCTGCCAAGCCCACTCCGCTGTAATTGCTCAATCTCTCTAATGCTCTTGAGGACTTCAGCACAGCTGCCGAAATAAACACAATTCGTACACTAAAATTGTTACTTACAGCTTGCCCTCCATAGGTATGAATGTGAGTGTGAATGGTTGTTTGTCTATATGTGCCCTGTGATTGGCTGGCCTCCAGTCCAGGGTGTACCCCGCCTCTAGCCCGAAGACAGCTGGGATAGGCTCCAGCACCCCCTTATCCTGTGAGGATAAGCGGTAGAAAATGAATGAATGAATGTAGACAAGAGATTAGAATATTCCTTTCCATGTATACCATTGTGTTCGGAAAAGTCATTCGGAAAGATTCCATTCGGAAAGAGGAAAAACTCCTCATGTAAACATGGCTACTGTCAAAAAGAATGGGAATTTCGCTCCTAGCTTGTGCTCGCATGGAACCCTTGGGTAGCTTTAGCCGCAAGTATTTTTTTAACGTGGGATATTTGGTGGGAAGTTGCGAGTCCCCAAAACATAGTTTTCCAAACTGAGCTATTGTACCTCTAAATGTCGGTCTACAAACTTGGAAGTACATAACCTACTGATTAGATTTATTAATCAGTCATTTAAGAGTGCTTAGCAACGTTTAGTAGATATCCTCACCTGTTAAAGTGTTGCAAAGTCTTACTCAAGGGTTTGTGTTGTAATAAAAGATTGACGGTCAGATGGCGAAGCTTCCTCTTGCCCGGGCAAAGCATGCAACACAAAGCAGGCTGACGTCGCTTTGTAAATTATTACCCTCACTCAGCTTCTCCCTTATAGACAAAAGCTCGGAGGCCACTTTCTGGTGGGGTGCGGGGGTGGAGTTTGATCCTTTTGTTGTTGACTTCTTCTTGTCCAACCCCCCCCTCTTCTACTCCCTCCCTCCCAGCCACCTGTCCACTATCGTGGCCCATTATCAAAGCTCCCGTCCGTCCCGCACTGTGGACTGAAAGGGAATATAATATTGGCATATCCCAGAGGCTTTGAATGGCAGCCACCTTTGAACAGGAACCAAGTTCAAGGAATGATGAGGAACTGTTAGGGAGGAGATTAAGGAAGGAGGGACGCTGAAGAATCGGGGGCATTGTTGGAAGCTTGCTCATCGCAGCAGAAAAGGTTTTGAACTGGGCTTGCGGAGGGGGGAGGCGGGACGGAGGCGGGTTTACGGGTTTACCATTCCTGCACTGATACACAGTTTGAAGTTCATTCATTCATTCATTTTGTACCGCTTATCCTCACGAGGGCCGCAGGGGTTGCTGGAGCCTATCCCAGCTGTCTTTGAGCGAGAAGCGGGTTACACCCTGGACTGGTCGCCAGCCAATCACAGGGCACATATGGACAAACAACCATTCACACTCACATTCATACCTATGGACAATTTGGAGTCGCTAATTAACCTAGCATGTTTTTGGAATGTGGGAGGAAACCGGAGTACCCGGAGAAAACCCACGCATGCACAGGGAGAAAAAATTGTATTAGGAAAGCAGGAAGTGAACAAATGTATCATCATTTGTAATATCAGTTCATCAAATCAATTCATTCATTCATTTTCTACCGCTTTTCCTCAAGAGGGTCGCGGGGGGTGCTGGAGCCTATCCCAGCTGTCTTTGGGCGTAAGGCGGGGTACACCCTGGACTGGTCGCCAGCCAATCACAGGGCACATATAGACAAACAACCATTCACACTCACATTCATACCTATGGACAATTTGGAGTCGCCAATTAACCTAGCATGTTTTTGGAATGTGGGAGGAAACCGGAATACCCGGAGAAAACCCACGCATGCACGGGGAGAACATGCAAACTCCACACAGAGATGCCCGAGGGTGGGATTGAACCCTGGTCTCCTAGCTGTGAGGTCTGCGCGCTAACCCCTAGACCACCGTGCCGCCCTCAAATCAATTAAATTAAATTAAATTAAATTAAATTAAATTAAACAATAAATAATAAAAAATATATATATTAAGAAAGCAGGAAGTGAACAAATGTAACAGTTACTGATTGTAAAAGTACCAGATGGAGGGGTAGGATTTAATAAGCTTTGCTTCTTCCTACTCCTTTTGGACATGTGGAACTGTGAACTGATTATGTGATGCATTCAATTGTAATCTGATGCATGTTCAAATGAAATATTACCATTACCATTCATCCACTTGTTGGCATTGCCGTCCATCTCTGCACATAAACCCCCTGTTGCACTGGCCTTAAGTCAGCTTCTTGCTGTGTTGATGCAACATGTCTGAATATATCTGATCCTCCAGCAGCAGCAGCATACCATGCAGTTTTATCACAAATTGTCTGCCTTTTCGGCACATAACAGCATTGGTAGGCTGTTTTTTTTTTTTTACCACATTTTGCATTGAAAATAATCCATATTTTCTTAGTTCTAATGACTTTCAGTAAGATAACATGTTAACATTTAGATGTTTTATAGGCATTCCCAGGGCAGATATGATCCGTAAGTCCCCTTCAATGCACTTAAAAGACAGTTTTTTTTGTGGCATGTCTGTGTGAAAGGGGCTTAAATGTTAGTAATAGGGACAGCAGCAATGGGATACTATGCAGGGTTGTAACTATTGGCATCTGGACAGTGCCCAGATTAGGATTTTGATGCTCCAAACTGTACTACTGCCCAATATACAAACTGTATTCACATCTTAAAGGGATAGTTCCCGATTTTCAGATGTGACTTTTGTTCAATGAGCTGGGTTCTGGTCAGTTTTTGGTGTTGAGGAAAGTAGTTCCGTTTAGTTCAGGGGTCTCAATCTCAATTTACGTGGGGGGCCACTGGAGCTAGGGTCTGGGCGAGACTGGGCCGCATTAGGTTTTCCAAAAAAAAAACAAAAAACGCATTTATTAAAAACAGAAAAATGAATAAACTTTGGTTTGGTTTCGATTTTCTACAAGAAAAGTTCTGATAAAACATTCCACTTACTTTTTATTTTTTTACACAAAATAAGATGAAAAATAAATAAACAAATCAAGAATAAAGAAAATCAATCAGTAATAAATAAATATAATAATAATAATAAAACGGCAAATAATAAAAACTTAAGAAACCACATATAGTTGGTGGGTAGACAAATTATTTTTTCAGATTAAAATTAAAGCTTTATTAGAGCCCTGTAGACATGACAAAACACGACTATAGTCACATTTATACTCTTTTTATTTACAACATATTGCGCAACTACAGGGTCTTGAGACACATGCTAACTCGCAAACTAGAGAGCTAGCGACCTAAACGGCAGCCTTCAAGTTATTTCCTTTAAACTTAAATAGCCAAAAACTTACCACTTCCACACGGATAGGGAGGATAACTATTAACAGTTATTTAACCTTTAACATGAACATTAATCAAAAGTAATAATTTTTATCTGGGTACATGATACCATCCATCCATATCAAACTTGCGCGGGGGCGCACTAACATTAAACTTTCATATTTTCAAGGCGGGGGCCTCAAACTAGTGTCCTGCGGGCCACATTTGGCCTGTGGGCCGCGTGTTTGAGACCTCTGGTCTAGTTCATAGGGTCACTACTGACCAAAACTCAGCTCATGGAACAAAGTGGGAAGTAAGTCACAGTTGACGCACTGATGATTGATGTCAACAAATCCAATTCATCCCTTTTTAATCTGACATGCTTTAGCTGGGTTGCATCCTGCATCCGTGGCATTTAGGAACATCTGACACAAATAAAATCTCCATTCTACGGACTACGTGAGTGGGAGAGGGGCAAACGCGGACAATGTCAACACAGTCAGGTGTTGACATAAAATACAGCCAGGCTCAAAAACCCTAAAAAAGGGCTTCATGTTCCTTAGGGATGCGCACAAAACACGCATGCATTCACCTAAGCAGACTTTAATACTTTATCCTGAATGTTCTGAGCTCTCACGTCCACAGATTATTCACGGGGCTTACATTCTAAATGGGGGGGGGGGTCTTTCAGTTAAACAATCTTTTCAGAAGTCGCTTCCACAGTTTTGGCTGCATTTCTTTTTGCACCTCCCATTTGTGTAATCTAACCCTTAAGGTGGAAAGAACAAACCAGACTCTTGTCAAATTTTTCAAGACTAATTATCATGATGGTGCTTGACTGGCAACACTAAAAGGTCTCATCTTTCACAGGAAATGTCTTATGTTGTAAAGTACTGAACTGTCGTGACAGCTTTGCGGTCCTTTTTCAAAACTCTAAATGAAGAGGCTGCACGGTGTTTGACTGATTAGCACTTAGGCCTCACAGCTGGGAGACCCGAGTTCAATTCCAACCACGGCCATCCCTGTGTGGAGTTTGCATGTTCTCCTCGTGCATGTGTGGTTTTTTTTTCCGGGTACTCCGGTTTCCTCCCACATTCCAAAAACATGCTAGGTTACTATAAAAATTTGAAATAATTCAGTCACAGGGCTGCACGGCGGACAAGTGGTTAGCGCGCATGACTCGCAGCTAGGAAACCCGACTTCAATTCCACCCTAGGCCATCTCTTTGTGGAGTTTGTGGGACTCCGGTTTCCTCCCAGAGTTTGAAGTTTGTTGTTTTTATTAATCGAGTAATACTTGCGGTTAGCGTGCAGGCCTCACAGCTAGGAGACCAGAGTTCAATTCCACCCTCGGCCATCTCTGTGTGGAGTTTGCATGTTCTCCCCGTGCATGCGTGGGTTTTCTCCGGGTACTCCGGTTTCCTCCCACATTCCAAAAACATGCTAGGTTAATTGGCAACTCCAAATTGTCCATAGGTATGAATGTGAGTGTGAATGGTTGTTTGTCTATATGTGCCCTGTGATTGGCTGGCCACCAGTCCAGGGTGGACCCCGCCTTTCGCCCGAAGACAGCTGGGATAGGCTCCAGCACCCCCGTGACCCTCGTGAGGAAAAGCAGTAGAAAATGAATGAATGAATGTTCTTACTCTAGGTCCACCTCTGCCAAGCCCACTCCGCTGTAATTGGTCAATCTCTCTAATGCTCCCGAGGACTTCCGCACAGCTGCCGAATCCCTTTTGTCTGATTATTTACACAAAATAAACACAATTAGTACACTAAAATTGTTACTTACAGCTTGCCCTCCATAGGTATGAATGTGAGTGTGAATGGTTGTTTCTCTATATGTGCCCTGTGATTGGCTGGCTGGTCACCAGTCCAGGGTGTACCCCGCCTCTCGCCCAAAGACAGCTGGGATAGGCTCCAGCACCCTTGTGACTCTCGTGAGGACAAGCGGTAGAAAATGAATGAATGAATGAATCAAAGTGGGCCGCATGGTGGTCGAGTGGTTAGCACACAGACTTCAAAGGTTCCACTGTGAAGTACGTGATCTCACAGTTAGCACAACTTAGCGCCAACGTCCTACATTCTTCCGAGTTCTTACAGAGGACAGCTACACTGACTGTTTTGACGGTTGATCAAAAACTTTATTCGCTACCTGAGGACGGACAAGCGAGACAGGAGTCTGTCTTTGACTGTGTTTGCACAGTGTCAACAGGAAATGCACACAGACCCGGTTGTCCTTGAAGTTCCCCGATGACCTCTTTGCCATCTGCAAACATTGTTAGCTTGCAGAGCTTCTCCCAAAAGGACCATGAGGCCATTTCAACGCGTGCTCCATCATCCACACGACCTCAGCCGAAATGCAAACAACCCAGTTCATTTTTTCCATTCCACATTTTAGGCTCTTTGTCCAAACTTGGGAATGGAGCGTGAAGGGAATGACGAGTGTTTGGGGTTGCTGTTGGTTGGCTTTGTCCTTTTTGTCTTCTAATGACCTGAGCTGGATCATCCCTTCATTCAGAGGACACGGCCTCCAAGTAGTGCGGGTAGAAGATGAGGACTTTGATTTTGAGGGAGAAGATTGATGAAAAAATACAGTGAATTTTTTTGTAGTACAATATAAAGTTTTGGTTCCATTACCTTATCTTGTAGACCGTATGTATTAGGCTAGAAGAACTACAGTTCCCATGATGTTTAGCGTGCAGGGTCAAAACCTTGTGAAGTGGACTCATGTCATATTTTGACGCGGTGATTGTGTCTTAATCGGACAAATCTTCATTCATTCATTTATTTTTTACCGTATGCTGGAGCCTATCGCAGCTGTCTTCAGGTGAGAAGCGGGGTACACCCTGGACTGGTGGCCAGCCAATCACAGGGCACATATAGACAAACAACCATTCACACTCACATTCATACCTATGGACAATTTGGAGTCGCTAATTAACCTAGCATGTTTTTGGAATGTGGGAGGAAACCGGAGTACCCGGAGAAAACCCACGCATGCACGGGGAGAACATGGAAACTCCACACAGACATAGCCGCGGGTGGAATTGAACTCGGGTCTCCTAGCTGTGAGGCCTGCACACTAGCCAAATGTTGAATTACAACAGAGTTTGTTTGGATGATTGGGACTGCGGCAGCTGAACTCCAATTTGGGGGGGGACATCTTACTTGTTGGAGGTAATAAGTGATCCCGGGAGGTGGAGGAAGAATTGCAAGGTTTATAGTGTGTCTTTCTGTATAAATATCCCATCTTATAACATTGACTCGGGCGGCACGGCCGTCGAGTGGTTAGCACGCAGACCTCACAGCTAGGAGACTAGGGTTCAATTCCACCCTTGGAGTTTGCATGTTCTCCCCGTGCATGTGTGGGTTTTCTCTGGGTACTCCGGTTTCCTCCCACATTCCAAAAACATGCTAGGTTAATTGGCGACTCCAAATTGTCCATAGGTATGAATGTGAGTGTGAATGGTTGTTTGTCTATATGTGCCCTGTGATTGGCTGGCTGGTACCCTGCCTCTCGCCCAAAGACAGCTGGGATAGGCTCCAGCACCCCCGCGACCTTTGTGAGGATAAGCGGTTGAAAATGAATGAATGAATGTTCCTACTCTGCCAAGCCCACTCCGCTGTAATTGGTCAATCTCTCTAATGCTCCTGAGGACTTCCGCACAGCTGCCGAAGACTGTACTGGTTATTTGTTCTTTTTTTTCCAATAATTTCTGCAAGTCCTCTTTATACACTGTACATGAACATTAAAATATAAAAAAAAATTATTTGCCTCTCTTTCTGGTCGCCTATTTAGGCCGCAAATGTAGTGCCATTCATCTGTCCTAGTCTCCAGCATACAAATCCTTACTTATGTCAATCAGACCCATCCCTAAACCCACATTAGTTGACATCACTGTTCCATTAGTATATAAATGTCCACTTACTTCGAAATATGTTGTGGCTTTGTACCATTAATGCAGGTACACAGCTTTACTTAAAGCTGATATCCTTAAACCGTCTTCATCCATCATGTCTCATCAGGTTACTGCAGCATTTATGGGATTCCCGTTCATGTAGAGGAAGACTAATCCCTTAAAAAGAAAAATGTCTGCATTTATTTTTCACATATATTGATTTTTTTAGGCCGTAAAATCTGACAGGAACAGTCTGAAGTCGAAGAGGCTTGTTCTTTTACTCCGATCAAGGTCCAAAGTGGAAGTGGCTCATCCTCTGTGGGCCTTTCATCAGCATCACCATGTATCACCACAGCTTCTATATAACTGATACAAATATGGTTACCAATCATTTTTGCATGTTATATAATCATAAAAAGGCTCTTTAAATAGCATCTTGCTTTATTGTGTTTGAAAAACGCCTACTACCTCCAGGTCTTCGTATTCGCATTCAGAAAACACGCTTGCGGTCAAGTGCCCTGTCTGCATGGTTGCTAAGGAATTGCCACTTAGCTAATGAAATGCCCACTGGTGGGGGGGGCGGGGGGGCTTGATTGTGCTGAGACTGAGAGAGAGCAAGTTAGAGGCGGGGGTGGAATGGGACCTGGAGCAATGGAGTCTAAGCTGGGGACAGTCCAAAGCGAGCACTAAGTACATAGCGTAGAACTGCAGTATAATATCAGTGTTCCGGATGAGGCCATGTATAACTTTTTGGTACTTACCCATCACCTAAAGGTAAATCTTGTGGTATAGTACTGCTAATAGCTAATAGCTTTGAGTAAGGACCTCAAACAATGCACAACGATGAGCGAATTCAAGAAACAATACAAGCAGTTGATGTTTGCTAAATTCAAGGATGACGAGAATATGTTTTTTTTTTACATTAGAGCTCTCTAGGCTTAAAATAACACCCCTATAGTCACCTTTACAATCATATTTGGCCATATTGTAGCCATAATTAGACATACTATATAAGACTTGTTGCAAATTATTCACCTCGTACTTTGGTACGTGACAAAAAAAAACAAAATTAAATAAAATTAAATAAAATTAAATAAAATTAAATAAAATTAAATAAAATTAAACAAAATTAAACAAAATTAAAATAAAATCAAAATTAATAAAATAAATTAAAAAACAATAAAAAAATTATATTAGGAAAGCAGGAAGTGAACAAATGTAACAGTTACTGATTGTAAAAATACCATTACCATTAGTTCTAGTCATTGTATGATCATATCACCTCATACTTCGGTACGTGACAAAAAATGAAAAATTAAATAAAATTAAAATAATAAAAATGTATCAAATATTTTTTTATTATATTAGGAAAGCAGGAAGTGAACAAATGTAGCAGTTACTGATTGTAAGAGTACCAGATGGAGGGGTAGGATTTAATAAGCTTTGCTTCTTCCTACTCCTTTTGGACATGTGGAACTGTGAACTGATTATGTGATGCATTCAATTGTAATCTGATGCATGTTCAAATGAAATTAAACCATTACCATTAAAATGAAAGCAGGTGTTATTGCCATTCCAGAACACAGAAGCTTTAAGTACTATTCCCAGTTACCTGAGTATGAAAACGATACCATACTATTACCTCCACAGGTTTATTACCTTGAGGCCTGCCACAACCTATGACCTTTGCACTTTACACCTAATGACCCCTGTCCTCAGAGCCATGCATCCTCTCCAGATTCTTGTAAAAATCAGCAGTGGGAATGTTTAAATGTATGTCCATTCAATAATTAACGGGGGGTTGGCATAGAAACGGAAAAGTGGAGTGAGTCTGCACTTCCTTGTTGACTTTTCAACATTTTTTAAATTCCTTCCTTCCTTCCATTAACGGCTTTTGTTTTCTTGCCGTTACGTGTCACTGCACCGCTGGTCTTTACCCGGTATGACTTTCAAGTAACTCCGATATAGAATGAATACATTGTGTGGGACTTGCTGAGGAAATTTGGGAAACAAATGGCTGCACGGTGGCCGAGTGGTTATGTTCTCCCCGTGCATGCATGGGTTTTCTCCGGGTACTCCGGTTTCTTCCCACATTCCAAAAACATGCTAGTTTTAATTTAATTGGCGACTCCAAATTGTCCATAGGTATGAATGTGAGTGTGAATGGTTGTTTGTCTATATGTGCCCTGTGATTGGCTGGCGACCAGTCCAGGGTGTACCCCGCCTCTCGCCCGAAGACAGCTGGGATAGGCTCCAGCACCCCCCGCAACACTCGTGAGGATAAGCGGTAGAAAATGAATGAATAAATGGTCGGAAACAAACCTATGTAAGCATTGATCTTTGACATGGCGGACATCTTGGGATCCTCATGACTGTTTGCTAACGATACACAAAATGTCTAAATGTTTGATTTTTCATAAACAGTGAAAAAACATTTTAAAGTTAATGCATTATCTGAGCAGTGCATTTTTTGTTTTAAACTCATATGTACATATTTGTATATTTGTTAGGTATAACCTTTAAGTGTTAAGTTGCTGTGTGATGACTTTAGCGGTCTTTGTAAGATGACACCATGACTTATACACCGGTGTGGCTTATTATCTTGCATGTTTGTCACACTCAAATGTTTCAGAACATTAAGCATATTTAAATTTGAGTCAACGACAACACAACTGAACCCAAAATGTAGTTTTTAAATGAATCTCTTTATGACTAAAGGGGGACTATTATGCTTTCTGAGCTATTAATGTAGTTAGAATGTTGTATTCTTGTGTTAAATGATGCCAAAGTTTCAGATAATTAGGTTTGGGTATTTGGAAAAAAGTTTGGATGACTCAAAATGCTCGGTTTCAAAAGGCGGGGTTAAACTGCATCTTTGTGATGTCACAGAGGGCCAGACTTCCTTATATATAAACTGTGTCTTTTTTTTTCAAGTTCTACATTGCTGGTACGGAGATGAGAGCTGGCTTGCATCAACATTCCTGTTTATACCCACGACATAGGTGTTGATAAGGATTGAGGTCAGGGTCTTGTGCACCAAAATGTGGGAAGCAAATCTGACCAAAAACTGTTTTATGGCACAGAGGTGCCTGTCAGGTTGCAACGGGATATGTCAGCCAGTTTTAGGATTAGGATTTGGAAGACCAACAACAGATGTAGTATGTTTAAAGGTGTTGATGAGTGAGAGTCCACGTCTTTTACAGCCTTTGTCCCAAGTGAGAAGTATGGCAGCTGGAGGAAGTGAGCTTTATTTAATTGCTTTGGGTGACAAGAAATCACACTTTAACAAACCATAAAATACTTGACTTAGGACACTGGTTCTGAGAGGCTACCAGCACGGAAACGTTTTTAGGTCAAAACGTATTCATTCATTCATTTTCTACCGCTTTTCCTCATGAGGGTCGCTGGAGCCTATCCCAGCTGTCTTCGGGCGAGAGGCGGGGTACACCCTGGACTGGTGGCCAGCCAATCACAGGGCACATATAGACAAACAACCATTCACACTCACATTCATACCTATGGACAATTTGGAGTCGCCAATTAACCTGGAATCGAACCCTGGTGTCCTCGCTGTGAGGTTCAATTCCACCCTTTGCCATCTCTGTATGGAGTTTGCATGTTCTCCCCGTGCATGCGTGGGTTTTCTCTGGGTACTCCAGTTTCCTCCCACATTCCAAAAACATGCTAGGTTAATTGGCGACTCCAAATTGTCCATAGGTATGAATGTGAGTGTGAATGGTTGTTTGTCTATATGTGCCCTGTGATTGGCTGGCCACCAGTCCAGGGTGTACCCCGCCTCTCGCCCGAAGACAGCTGGCATAGGCTCCAGCACCCCCAGCGACCCTTGTGAGGACCAGCGGTAGAAAATGAATGACTTAATAATCAGATTAATCACCATTTCAAAATTAATTAATCCTGATTAATCACCATGCGCAGTCTAAAATAAGTCTAAAAATCAGTTTGTCAAACACTGGTCTCATTAATCTTTATAATAATAATAATGATGATTACTCTGGTTTCCTCCCACATTCCAAAAACATGCTAGGTTAATTGGCGACTCCAAATTGTCCATAGATATGAATGTGAGTGTGAATGGTTGTTTGTCTATATGTGCCCTGTGATTGGCTGGCCACCTGTCCTCTCGCCGGAAGACAGCTGGGATAGGCTCCAGTACCCCTGCGACCCTTGTGAGGAAAAGCGGTAGAAAATGAATGAATGAATGAATGGAACCAGCAGTTGACAAAAGCAATTGTAATTCTTCAATACCACAATTGTATGAAAACAGGAGTTCAGAACCTTCTCCCGTCCATTAAAAAGAGTTAAAATGACTTTCGTTTGAATGGCGACTGAACCTGTGGGATAATGTTAGGTATACCCCGTAAGTGTTAAGTTGCTGTGTGATGACTTTAGTGGTCTTTGTAAGCCCGAAGACAGCTGGGATAGGCCCCAGCCCCCCACCCCTGCGACCCTCGTGAGAAAAAGCGGTAGAAAATGAATAAATGAGTGTAGCCAGCAGTTGACAAAAGCAATTGTAATTCTTCAATACCACAATTGTATGAAAACAGGAGTTCAGAACCTTCTCCCATCCCATTTAAAAAGAGTTAAAATGACTTTCATTTGAATGGCGACTGAACCTGTGGGGTATTGAGGCTTTTTTGAGGTTTTTGGATGTCATATCGCTGCAGCTGCAAAGCTGGCCGGCTGAACAGCCGTCCTCTCCACTGTCTGGGCGCCGTTCCAAGCTTAGCGTGCTGGAGGATGCCTTGGCTTTGGGCTTTAATCCCTCCTTTTGCTCAAACCCGTGTCGTGCACTTGCACACTTCCACGCTGTTGGAAGTGCTGGGATTGCTTTATGAGCCTGAAGAAAAGCAGAGAAACGATGAGAAACTCTTCGGCGGGGGAATCCGGTTACATCAATCCATGAACGCCCTGGGGTACGCCGCTAGCTATGACTAATCCCGATATCCAATTCACAGTGTTTACAAATGATAAGCAGATGTCAAAGGAACCTCAGTATGTTAGTCCTGTTAATGGGATGATCCGATTTCTCCACTATTGCTCTCAGCTATTTGTTCACATGCATGCTAACATGCTAACATTTTTGCATTGCAATGCAAATTTCAAGTATCAACTTCAAGCATGGTTAGCGTGCAGACCTCACACCTAGGAGACTAGGGTTCAATTCCACCCTCAGCCATCTCTGTGTGGAGTTTGCATGTTCTCCTCGTGCATGCGTGGGTTTTCTCCGGGTACTCCGGTTTCCTCCCACATTCCAAAAACATGCTAGGTTAAATAGCGACTCCAAATTGTCCATAGGTATGAATGTGAGTGTGAATGGTTGTTTGTCTATATGTGCCCTGTGATTGGCTGGCCACCAGTCCAGGGTGTGCCCCGCCTCTCGCCCAAAGACAGCTGGGATAGGCTCCAGCATCCCCCGCGACCCTCGTGAGGAAAAAGCGGTATGAATGAATGAATGAACTTCAAGCATCTCAAATTTTGGTCATGTTTACTTTTGTGGTGTGTACCAGATTTTGTTTGAGACCCCTGCTTTAAGAGACTTGCATCTTGGTGGTAGCATCATGGTCTGAGGCTGCACGAGTGCTGGCGGCAGTGAGGAGCTGGAAAAAAAACATCCATCCATTTTTCTTCGCTTATCCGGGTCCGGGTCGCGGGGGCAGCAGTTTCAGTAGGGAAGCCCAGACTTCCCGGTCCCCGGCCACCTCCTCCAAGGCGTTCCCAGGCCAGCTGTGAGACATAATCCCTCCATCGTGTCCTAGGTCTGCCCCCGGGGCCTTTTCCCGGCTGGGCATGCCCAGAACACCTCACCAGGGAGGCCTCCGGGTCACCAGGGAGGCATCTGGGTGGAACCCCCCCTTGTAGACCCACCACCTACATGGGTAAGCATAAGGTTCCGGTGCCTTGTGTGTTGGATGGCGGTCAAGGGCGGGTGCCTGGGCGACCTGGTCTTCGGCGGCCAAATCTGGTTGTCGGGGGAAAAAAACTTCAATTCCTGAAATGTTTGAATCTACTAGAATTCACTACTTGTCTTCACCTGCAACACCGAGTGTGTTCCTTGTAAACATGCAGTCTGTACAGAGCTGTTATAAAAACAAGCTATTCATTAGCCTTCAACTAGTCTGTCCTATGACTTCCCTCAAAGTCACCTTAGCAACCATGCCTAAACAATGGACGTGTGTACGTGTCTGTGTGTGTGTGGTCCTCTCGCCATCATAAAAAACAGTTTTTAACAAGTGCTAAAGTGGCTGAAGCAGATGAAGCTGATTTCCTTGCTCATTGATGGAATCCAACCACAGTGATGTGATTTGTCTAAGCCTCGTTTCTTTCTCGTTAACATGTGACGTGTGTGACCTTTGGCGCTTACAGGGCAGGACGCTAACACATATTATGTCAATAGTGTCCTGTGGAAATTCAATAAGGGTCGCTTGTCCAGGTATGAATCCGATTGGAAGGTCAGAGTAATTGGGCGAAGCGTCCATTTGTGGAGAAGTTGTTGGCTTCCTCATCATTTTGGGTACCTCGGACACCAAGTTGGACAGTTTGGGATGCTAACGACAACTCCCAACGACAAATGATGAAAACTGTGTGCATCAAATAAAGCAGAGATGAGGATGCTGAGCTTCTCACTGGGAATGACCAGGATAGATAGGATCAGGAAGCAGTACATCAGAGGGACATTACATGTTATAGAGGCCATGGAGATCAAGTCAGAGAGGCCAGACTGAGATGGTTGGGACATGTCCAGAGTCACAGTCGACCGCTTTTCCTTACAAGGGTAGCGGGGGTGCTGGAGCCTATCCCAGCTGTCTTTGGGCGAGAGGAGGGGTACACCCCAGACTGGTAGCCAGCCAATCACAGGGCACATGTAGACAAACAACCATTCACACTCACATTCATACCTATGGACAATTTGGAGTCGCCAATTAACCTAGCATGTTTTTGGAATGTGGGAGGAAACCGGAATACCCGGAGAAAACCCACGCATGCACAGGGGGGAACATGCAAACTCCACACAGAGATGGCCGAGGGTGGGGAATGACAAAATAAGAAGCCAAAAAGTTACCACGTCCACACAAAATAGGAGGAGAACTCATACATCCATTCATTTTCTACCGCTTATCCTCACAAGGGTCGTGGGGGTGCTGGAGCCTATCCCAGCTGTCTTCGGGCGAGAGGCGGGGTACACCCTGTACTGGTGGCCAGCCAATCACAGGGCACATATAGACAAACAACCATTCACACTCACATTCATACCTATGGACAATTTGGAGTCGCCAATTAACCTAGCATGTTTTTGGAATGTGGGAGGAAACCGGAGTACCCGGAGAAAACCCACGCATGCACGGGGAGAACATGCAAACTCCACACAGAGATGGCCGAGGGTGGAATTGAACCCTGGTCTCGTAGCTGTGAGGTCTGTGCGCTAACCACTCGACCGCCGTACCGCCCTTATTATTATTATTATTTATACCAAACGGAATGTTGGCCACAGCGAGGCGGGACATATTTTTTTTAATCAAAGATAAGACAGAGTGAAGCATCAAAATGGAGTGCTACAGCAAAGTGGAGACTGTACTGCAACTTCTCATTGGAAGCCAACTGATGAGTATCACTACATTCCCAATGCTGTTGTTCTTGGAAAAACGTTGCATAACCAACTGAAGCAAACTTTCAATGCAAATTGATGGACCCGGGCCTTTTTACTAATACACTCTTACATTAGTTTCTCCCTCTCCAATGAGCTGCCTTTCTATCCAGAAAGGAGACGACGACGTAGAAGAAGAAGAAGAAGAATGGTCCCGTCAGCCGTACTCGGGGGAGACAACTTAATTTCTCCCCTGGTAATTAGATCAGAGCCGCCGCTGGCTGAGCAACCAAAGAAAAGCTCCCTGCTCTTTGGACCACAATGGATGAATCAGTGCCACTGTATCTGCCTTCACACGGTACCAGGACGGGGGGAGGAAAGGAATGCTTTAATGGAATTGCAGTGACGACCTGGATAGTGGCGGCAGGGAAGGACTTGAAACTTATTCTTTTGGTTAAAAATTATGCAAATATGAACCTTTTGTGTGATGTCTTTTAGGACTTACAGTACCGTAATTAGACTTCAGAACCGTCCTTCTGCACTTTGTTTGTGGTCACCTTTTTTAATTTGGTTGTGTTATTGTAGTCCTACATCGTAGACTAGTGGTGTTTGAGGGATAAACACCCACTTTGCTATTCATCACCTTTTTGTTTATTAAACATGCTAAAACCAATTAAGGTCAAAATATGATAAATAGTTGAATTTAAAAATGCAAGACTGGGGAACTGAATAGTTGGTAATGGTAATGGTTTAATTTCATTTGAACATGCATCAGATTACAATTGAATGCATCACATAATCAGTTCACAGTTCCACATGTCCAAAAGGAGTAGGAAGAAGCAAAGCTTATTAAATCCTACCCCTCCATCTGGTACTTTTACAATCAGTGACTGTTGTATTTGTTCACTTCCTGCTTTCCTAATATATATTTTTTTCTCCCTATGCATGCGTGGGTTTTCTCCGGGTACTCCGGTTTCCTCCCACATTCCAAAAGCATGCTAGATTAATTGCCGACTCCAAATTGTTCAAATTGACTCCAAAAGGTGCACGTACCTCCATCTGGTACTTTTACAATCACTAACTGTTACATTTGTTCACTTCCTGCTTTCCTAATATAATTTTTTGTTTTTTTTAATTTAATTTAATTTAATTTTATTTTATTTGGTTTTATTTAATTTTGTTTTGTTTTTTTGTCACGTACCGAAATACGAGGTGAATAGTTTGTATTTTTAGTGTGATAAGCAACAAATCTTATATAGTATGTCTAATTATGTCTACAATATGGGCAAATATGATTGTAAAGGTGACTATAGGGGTGTTATGTTAAGTCTAGAGAGCTCTAATGCAAAAAAAAACACATTTAAAAGGTTGTAAACAGGTGTACTATGTTCTACCTATGAAGAGATTCCATGTATGAATAAGGAATCCTACTGTCAACCAATTACCCATGATAACCAAGGGATTACTGCGGGAGAAACTTGGAGTAGAACCACTCTTCCTCCGCAGATGAGATGGCTTGAACATTTGGTCAGGATTCCTCCAGGACAAAAACTCTGGGCATGCCCAACTGGGAGAAGGCCTCTGGGAAGGCCCAGGACACGTAGACGAGACTGTCTCCCAACAGGCCTGGGAACGCCTCAGGATCTGGCGGGACGAGCTGGACAAAGGAGTGGGAATCTGGGCCTCTCTGCTTAGGATGCTGCTCCTGCAATCCGACCTCGGATAAGCATGGATGGAGGAAATGTAGAACGTACATCAAGGTCAACATTCAAATCAAGCATTCCCTCTTGTCTTGTACAATACTGGCCCTCATGGAGCAGAATACCTGGACTTGGACTTCCAACAATGGGATCCTTTTTCATTAACTCACCGTGTTTCCCACCAGGATCCCCGGAATGATGGCACAATGAGACCTTTTAGTTTGGCCTTGATTCCATTCCTGTACCTAAAAGATCATGAAATCCGTCACTCATCACATTCAAAGGCGAAGAATTTAGCCCCTTTCACACTGACTACTAAAGCCAGGAATATTCTGGCATCTTTGTGTGAAAGAGGCTGCAGATACTGTAGACCTTTTCACACTGACTACTAAAGCCAGGACTTTTCCACCTTTTTTTTGTTTGTGTGTGTGTCGCCGTTCTGTGTGAACAACAAAGACACGGAAATCAGACCCCAAATATTCCGGCTTCAGATTTTCCGACCTACCCGTGCCTGTGTGAAAGGGAATAGTCTAAAAATGAACTGTAACAGTTTGCCCTTTTTTTAAACACGATGTCCCAACATCCAATTACCAGTCCGCTTGCTCAGACCTTTATAGTCTCTTGTGTGTGGGGGGGGGTGAGTCTTTTCACATGCAGACATACATAGGAGGAGGGGTTGTGGAAGGTGGGTGGGGGTCGGAGTGTGGCATAAAGACGAAGGTCGAAGCAGAGACGTACCAACAAGATCACAGAACCATGCAAGTTCTCACCAGCGCAGGTCAAAGGTGAAAGCCTTGAAGTGGTGGACCGCGGGTGGGGAGGCTTAGCATAGCCTAGGGTCCTAGGATAGTCAGTGTGGGAATCATATGTGTACAACACACACATAACGACACTACTGAAAAGTAATAGAGTGCACTACTTGGCTTCAACCAGCAGAGGCAGTGTTGAGCTTTATGAAGAAGAGGACTTGACGACTTAATTTGTTGGGAATTTTCACATTTGTAAAATTGTGATTTTTTTTTTCCTCTAAAATTCCACTTTGAATTTACAAAAATAAAAAACTTACGGTTCCTCCCACATTCCAAAAACATGCTAGGTTAATTGGCGACTCCAAATTGTCCATAGGTATGAATGTGAGTGTGAATGTTTGTCTATATGTGCCCTGTGATTGGCTGGCCACCAGTCCAGGGTGTACCCCGCCTCTCGCCCCGAAGACAGCTGGGATAAGCTCCAGCACCCCCCGCGACCCTCGTGAGGAAAAGCGGTAGAAAATGAATGAATGAATGAATGAAAAAACGTACGGTTTTAGCCACCATATTGTGTTATTTCCTGCTGTCCATCAATTTTCTATGCCTCTTATCCTACTAGCGTCGCAGAGGTATGCTGGAGTCTATCCCAGCTGTCTTCAAACAAGAGGCGGGGTACACCCTGGACTGGTGGCCAGCCAGCCAATCACAGGGCACATATAGACAAACAACCATTCACACTCACATTCATACCTATGGACAATTTGGAGTTGCCAATTAACCTAGCATGTTTTTGGAATGTGGGAGGAAACCGGAGTACTCGGAGAAAACCCACGCATGCACGGGGGAGAAGATGCAAACTCCACACAGAGATGGCCGAGGGTGGAATCGAACCCGAGTCTCCTAGCCGTGAGGTGTGCGCGCTAACCACTTGCCATTCGTGCGGCACTAACATTGACTACTAATTAAAAAAACAAAAAGTACCTGGAGAAAACCCACGCATGCACAGGGAGAACGTGCAAACTCCACACAGAGATGGCCGAGGTTGGAATCGAACCTGGGTCTCCTAGCTGTGAGGTGTGCGTGCTAACCACTCGCCATTCGTGCAGCACTAACCTTGACTACAAATTAAAACAACAAAAAGTACAACAAGAAAAAAACAAAAAGTAACCGGAGTCAAACCCGATCAAACCCGGGTCTGTGTGAGGTGCGTCCCTGATCATTCAACGTTGACCCCCCCCCCCCCCCCCCCCCCCCCCCCAAAAAAAAAAACCTACTGAGTGATTTGCCCGGTCTATTGTGACTTGATAGTATTCATTCATGGCGTTCCATTTTCAACAATTGCCGAGGCTAAATGCAAACAAAACTCTGTGATTGTGACTGTGTGTGGAACATCCATCTATCTCCCCCCGGGGCGGGCGGTGGGGGGGGGGCACTGGTTTCACTGGATACAAATGTCTTGAGCGTGTCAAGGGGAGGTCAATACTCTGCTGGCAGCCTAATCAGGCCAGATGAATGGCTGTGGAGTAACTACATGTGTTTTTTTAATGTAATGGTAATGGTTTAATTTCATTTGAACATGCATCAGATTACAATTGAATACATCACATAATCAGTTCACAGTTCCACATGTCCAAAAGGAGTAGGAAGAAGCAAAGCTTATTAAATCCTACCCCTCCATCTGGTACTTTTACAATCAGTAACTGTTACATTTGTTCACTTCCTGCTTTCCTAATATAATTTTTCATTTTTCAATTGTTTTTCTATTTATTTTATTAATTTTGATTTTATTTTTTGTTTTTTTGTCACGTACCGAAGTACGAGGTGAATAGTTTGTATTTTTAGTGTGATAAGCAACAAGTCTTATATAGTATGTCTAATTATGTCTACAATGTGGGCAAATATGATTGTAAAGGTGACTATAGGGGTGTTATGTTAAGTCTAGAGAGCTCTAATGTAAAAAAAAAACATATTTAAAAGGTTGAGTTGTACTAAAAGACTTACTTAAACAGAGGATTTTGTGCACATCCAGTGGGCAGCATCTGGCACTAATTGATGCATGTTTGGAGCTTCAGTTCCAACATTTGAACCCTTGTTGTCGTGAGAGAACCCAAACCTCCATGACTGGCATGATAAAATGTTGCTGCCTCTTTGTCATGTGATCTTCTTGGGCAATGCAACCATAAAATGTCCTGCTATCCGTGCTTTGTACAGGTGTCGGGGGTGGGGTGAATGACAACACACCTCGACAAAGCTGTGTTTACTGCCGTGACCCGATCAGTAAAGGGTCATGGAGGGGAAGACGGGAGGGAAGTTGACAGAAATGTCATCTGGTGGATGTAGAGGGAGGGGGTCACCAACACATGGTTGACTGTCATGGACCGCTCCTCCACTTTCTGTTTATTTAACTGCCGTCTTCTCTGTTTATGAACGGCAGACATCCAGCTGGCCCACAATGGCGGCGCTCATGAGTTAAACCAGAACAACTTGTGTGTTTGAGTACAAAGACATGGACCAATCATCCTTTCATTGGATGGACTTAAGGGCTCATATTTATTCTATTAATATACAGACTTTGGAGTAATAAATTGCTTTCTTTTCTGGAGCATTTCTCTCATAAAATATACTCTACTCAAAGGGTTTACTTCATCAATTATTGTTCAAATTAACACATCCTTTTTTTTTGCATTTAGTGATTTTATTTCATTTGTCAAAATAAAAAATATAGTTTTACTTTGTGGCAGGAAATCTTTTTTTAATCCCTTTTTCTTTATGTATACTTTTAGCAAAAAATTATTTTGAAATATTAATTAAAACTCCCCTTCCCCCCCACTATATTTATTTTCTTGAAAACAAAATAATAATAAATAATAAATAAAATAATTAAAATGGATGTCAGCATATTATATTTTATATTATTTTTTAATGTTAATTACATTAATTAATTAATATTTTTAAACTGCCATAAAGCTTTTTATTATTTAAATAAGAAATCATAAATTATATAATTAAAATGGATGTCAGCATATTATATTAATTTTTGAAAACGGTTTTAAAACTGCCATAAAGCTTTTTCTTATTTAAATAATAAAAGAAATAAAATAATTAAAATGGAAGTCTGCATATTATATTCTATTATATATTAATTTTTGAAAACTGTTTTAAAAGTGCCATGAAGCTTTTTCTTATTTAAATATAACAGGGGACCTCTTATGCTCATTTTCAACCCTTTGTATTCAGTTGTGGACTCCTATAGAGCAGCTACACACAATAACCCGCACAGAAATCTTTCTGGATCTTCCAGATCCTGCACCTATTTCTGCAGTGCTTCCATGGACTTCCTGCCACCAACCCAGACTGTCTCTTTAATTTACTCCACCCACGGCACGCCTCTAGGTATGCCCACTTCTGATTGGTCACACTCTCAAGCACTCCTGAGGACTTCCGGATACGCACTTTTTGGTTCCCTAAACCTTTGCTATCTTTCTTTTTTACTGCCCCTTTTGTTGAGTTAATACAGTAAATGAGGTAACGACTCTATTAAAGGCTGCCATGTGTTTGTGCGTCAGCATTTCCTGTTGTCCTTCCTCCATAGATTCTCCTCCAAATGTCTGCGTCTCTGATCCTCACCCTGAGCAGGGCTATGATGAAATGGTTCTCCTCATGCTTATTGCATTAAGTGCAATCAATAAATCCTTTTTTTTTTGGTGCACTTGCTGCAACCCACCCTCGTCTCTCTGAATCTCAATAAAGCCAGAGTGCTTTCACGGTAATGAAGATCGCTCGCCAACTTGATTACCCTTAGTGCCATCAAATAAAGGTGCTTTTTTTTTAGCTAGTGTATGCTTCGTCATGTTGGCATACAGTACATGAACAAACACCGCCAAGACAGTTTAACAGCAAGATTTCCTTTAACCAATAACAGGCCTATCACTAATTTAACACCCTAACTGTGAGGTATACTAAAAGCACTTAATTCCCAATTACACAACAATGATCACTTTTTGAACCCCAACATGATGCTACTTTAAAATGACTTTGCTGACAAAAACATGTCTGTGCTGCCCTAATGGCAATATTCTGAATAAATAAGTGAATGTTTAAATAAACAATGCTAAAAATATGTATATTTGCTAAAAAGTCATTAGAAGTTGTTTATGCTAATTTATATTAAATAAACGTTATCGCTAATACGACTTCCGGTTTCCGAACATGCTTTTCCGGTTTACTTCCGGATTTCGCCAAACGGAAAAGATCGCCTGCTAGAGAGTTAGTCGCCGTCCATGTTGAATTATCACACAGGAATGCTGTAAGTTTTACTATATTATAGTTTATTTATATACATTTGGATTTTGAGGAGTACTTTGACGAAATGTGATTGAATAGGCATGAATTCGCTCAATGTGTTGACATGCGCTTTTTCTGTAGTTACAGTTTTCGCCACACATCCGTATAAAGTAAAGCAATTAACGCTGCATTTGAGCTCCAGGGTCTTAATTTGTGATTTAGCTCGGTGTCACCAACATCTCAGGTGAAAACACTACAATGTCGGTTTTTTTATTGTGTGTGTTTGTTCCAGAAGTGCCAAATAAAAGTCATTAGAAGTTGTTTAAATCAGTAAGTCATAGTTATGCTAATTTATATTAAATAAATGTTATCGCTAAAATGTACTTCCGGTTTCCGAACATTTTTTCCGGTTTACTTCCGGATTTCGCCAAAGGGAAAAGATCGCCTGCTAGAGAGTTAATCGCCGTCCACGTTGAATTATCACACAGAATGTCGTAAGTTTTACTATATTACAGTTTATTTAGATATTGAGGAGTATTTTTACCAAAATGTGATTTAATAGGCTTGAAGTCGCTCAATGTGTTGAGATGCACTTTTCTGTTGTTACAGTTTTCGCCACACATCCATGTAAAGGAAGGCAATTAAACGCTGCATTTGAACTGTGGTTTAGCTTGGTGTCACCAACATCTCAGTTGAAAACACTACAATGTCTGTTTCTTTTTTGTGCGTGTGTTTGTTTCAGAAGTGCCAAATAAAAGTCAAAACTTTTTATGAAGAAAACTACTTTTGCTCCTGTCACCTCCATGGCTTACTTGTCATTGCACAAGGGTGAACCATTAGGGTACCAATGGTGCTCGGACCCCAATTGGCCACCACACTTCTTTTATTCTGCTGGGTCATAGAAGAGGTTTTGGTGGGTTCACCCAGTGGTCTCGTGACCCTGCCGAGATGGATAGGGGTTGATAGCGCTCTTGTTTTGTCTGCAGCTACTTTCCCACTACACAATATCTCTCCATCAAGGCACCGTCCTCTGTGATAAACCCAAGAGCATCTCTTGCAATCCTTCCTCATGCACATCTTTACCTTCCTTTCTTATCTTTGAAGTATCCTTTTTTTTTTTAATAAATATGAACGCTTTATTAAATAATCAGACCTTCAGTGTTTCAATACGTTCGTTGATGGATGCTTTAAGTCTCGGTAAATGGCGTCTAACGTTGTCTTCTTTCTCTTTCATGTGCCGTGTCTCTTTTGTCCTGCCCAACGCCCTTTCAGGTAAGACCACTCCCTGGATTTTATTGTCTCCCCCCTCCATCTGTCAAAATGCCTCCATCCATTTCCATGACATCAAAAGACCACCTTTGTTGAAGTCATGTCAGAAACAGTATAAGAATATGATACTCATTTCTAGCTAGCACAGGGCATTGACAATCTGTGGCTGTAGGTAACCTTCTGATGTAGTTTTTGACTGCATTTGATGTATCAGAAGTGGTTGGCAATACAGCAGCTTCTTCTACATCTGTTTGCTTTTACCCAATCTGTTCCCGCTGTGTTGTGTAATATACTTGTTCATTCGTGACCATGTGGTCAAAGATGGTTCCCTCGTTGTTCCCTTCTTGTTTGGAACTCATTGAGCAAGAAGCGCCGCATTGTGAATGGTCCGTCAAGAGCAGACGTCTTTGCTCGCCCTTTGATGCAGCCTTCAAGCCACCACCATGACGATGACATGATGAAATGTAGCAACAAGAAGACCAACAAGTGGGAAGGCTTGGGAGGGCTGTCTTTTGATATGCATATTACAAGGGCTCTTGAGTCAAAACAAGCCCTTTTCCAGTCTGTCATTTACGCTTCCAGAAGACAGACTGTCTTTCATGTGTTTTCCTCTTTTGGCTCGACCATCCCTGATGATGCAGCCGTGGCCATCCATGATGATGCAGTCATCCCATATTTATTTATGTCAACAATTTTAAACAGGTTTCGGAGGTGCCGCAATGGTTTAATCGAAGTGCGATCCAAATCTAGCCTTTTGGTGGGACTTTAGACAGCGCTGTAAGACACCGTTTTGTGTTTGTAGCTTTAATGCTAATTAGCTGTGTTTGTCCATTCCTGTCTTCGAGAAGCCCTTTTTATCTTACACTAGATGTCATATCTCATAGATAGTTCTCCTTTATTGTCATTGCACAATAACACAGCATTGAAATGGCCAACAAAATGTCATTGCCTGGCTCCCGTATAATAATAATTGTTAAATAATTGTTAAATAAATAATAATAATAATAATAATGTGTAGAATAAATAGATGGCATCAAATATGAACAACAATGTACAGCGTCAACAGTAAATTGCACAAATAATTTAAATAATAATTTAGCGTGCAGCGTGGTTAGCGCGCAGACCTCACAGCTAGGAGGTCTGCCCGTGCATGCGTGGGTTTTCTCCGGGTACTCCGGTTTCCTCCCACATTCCAAAAACATGCTAGGTTAATTGGCTCCAAATTGTCCATAGGTATGAATGTGAGTGTGAATGGTTGTTTGTCTATATGTGCCCTGTGATTGGCTGGCCACCAGTCCAGGGTGTATGCTGCCTCTTGCCCGAAGACAGCTGGGATAGGCTCCAGCACCCCCCACGACCCTCGTGACTATGGACAATTTGGAGTCGCCCATTAACCTAGCATGTTTTTGGAATGTGGGAGGAAACCGGAGTACCATATATACATACATAACTGTTTGAACATCATTAAAAAGTCAGTCGTACACAGTCGGAATCTTGTAAAGTTTTTATGATGGTGAAGCTGGATAAAAATTGGTAAAAATGTCAAAATGCAAAGAAATCCAGGGTTGTCTGTTGTACATTAGAGCTGTTTAAGTCCATATTGGGGAGAAAAAGCACTAAAGTATTAGTTTCCTTGTTCATGGGGGCACCTCACTGACTGACAAGAGGACCTCCCACTTTAAAGAGGCACAGCAATGAGGCGTGACCACTCTTCTGACAGGTGTATTGTCTGCGTCGGTGCAACGTGCTGTGGACACTTCCACCAAATAGAGCTTCTGCTTTTTCAAAGTGATGCAACGTGCGTGACTGTGGAGGGCTAGATAGGTCAGTGAATGCGGCGACGGCACATCAAAGCCATGAAAACAGTTGTTCTACGTGGGGTTCTCAGGTGTGTCCCTGTTATTTCATAAGACTTGTCTGGAATTTAATCATGAGAAATCTTCTGTGAGCCACAAAGAAAAGGCATTTAAATCCTATTACTACATACAAAGCGTCCACTGTTATATTGCTATTTCATTTTAGCAGCTGCTCTACTGCCACCATCCAAAATATCCAATCCATCAATGTCCAAAAGCACATCATGTTTATATTATATACCATGATTTTAATAAAACAAATAAATAATATAAAATAGGATTGGGCGATATGAACCTTAGCATATATTACGATACGGCAATATAGCATTTTAATTCAGCTCCAAAGCTTAAGCCATATAATGACATACACTTTCTCACATTTCTCGAGCTACGTTCAACAATAAACATGCTTATGTTTTTTTGTTTTTTTTTTCCCACGCAGAACTTCCACACCGTCACCGGGCACTGTAAAACATTCCTTACATTCCAGCCGTAAAATACAACATGATGAAAATACTCATCGAGTGCTCACGCAACCACACAAGCTAACCCTGCTAGCTTCCACTCGGGCTCTGACGTCTCGGTTGTGATTAAACACAGACTGTTGTTTCTTCAGCTCCGCCAACAGTTCATTAACCTTCTCTCTTCGCCGCTATCACTGAAAGTTGTCATACTTGTCGCCAGGAATTGTAGTGGCGACGAAGGTTGTATCTTCCAGCATGCAACATGCTGATTACCATTTCTCTTGGAACACTCGGCACACTCCATTTTTGTCTTTTTTGACAGACATATTTGGGGTAATGAAGGTGCCAACGCGCATAATTTTAAATATGGAAGCCGTAATAGATGACGCGGTTAAATGCTAAATTACTTGCGCCAGTATAAATGGTTTGCTTTTCTTAACACAATTACTATAGCACCATCCAGTGGTTTTAATTAGAACTTATTAGAACTAGAATCTTGTTTTTATACTTTATAAAATAATTTTGCGGGTCGGATTAAACCCATCTGCAGGCCTGACTGTATGTTTGACACCCCTGCATTTTTTAATTTCATTAGTTGTATGTGTGATGAATTTTGTAATGTATGATGAGTTGTTATATTGTTTCCTTGTATTAAGTCAAGGCTGCACGGCAGTCGAGTGGTTAGTGCGCAGACCATCTGCAGGCCTGACCGTATGTTTGACACCCCTGCATTTTTTTATTTCATTAGTTGCATGTGTGATGAATTTTTTTATGTATGATTAGTTATATTGTTTTTCCTTGTATTAAGTCAAGGCTGCACGGCGGTTGAGTGGTTAGCGCGCAGACCTCACAGCTAGGAGACTAGCTGTGAGACCCATCTGCAGGCCTGACCGTATGTTTGACACCCATGCATTTTTTTATTTCATTAGTTGCATGTGTGATGAATTTTTAATGTATGATTAGTTGTTATATTGTTTCCTTGTATTAAGTCAAGTAAGGCATCATGAGACATTGTCATCCACAGAGCCAACAAGAAAAAAGCCACTTCATGTTCAAAGTCTGAACCCCCCTCCCCAAAAAATGTGTGTCAAATCCCAAACTGTACAACCTCAGGGGTCGTGATGGTAAATGTATGAGAGAATGAAGAGGTTGGAATGCAGATTTCATATCCTTCCAGATAATAAGATTAGGTACATACCATCTGAAGAAGGAATTCCACTTATCCCTCCTCCTGCCTTTTTTGTCCGTCCTTTGCTGCTCCCAACTTGGAGCGCTGCGACAGGACAAGCTGACATTGTGTTCTTTCACCCGTACTATTAAAATTTTTCATGGAGTCCTACATGTCTCATTAGGTCATAATATGTGAAATAAATTGACAAACTTTTATAACATAAAACTATACAAAAAACTAGAATTAAAACAAACTTTCTGATTGACAGAAATATGAAGTGCCGGATATAATTATGGTCCATTATTATGAACCATAATTATGATAGAGGTTATTTCTAATGCATTCCTCCTCCACAAAGTTACCCGGTAATCGAATGTCATTTTTATATCATCAAAATGAGCTAAGGCTGCAAAGTTTTGTACCTCGGCAAATAGAGTGTGTGAGGGATTCTGTGTGTGACAGTGAGAAAAAAGGCACACCTAAACAAAGTGCGGTCATGAAGGAATGGTGCATCCAAAGAAAAGACGAGTCTGTGCACGTCTTTGGCTGATCCTGTGTCAGCCTGCATCGACATTCTTTCCTTCTGTCTTCTATCTCTCCGTCTCTGTCCACTCATGGGATATTTGTGGAACACTTCACTTGGCGCTAAACCAGCTGTTTTAATCACAGGACAGTCCAATAGACTAATATGATGATGATGAATTATAACTGGTCTTCCTCTGCGCCGCCTACCTAGCAGCTCTAAACGCAGCATCCTTCTACCTTCACTATATCTCCTCTGGACATGTCCCAACAATCTCAGTCTGGCCTCTCTGACTTTATCTCCAATGTCTCTAACATTTAATGTCTCTATGATGTACTCGTTCCTGATCCTATCCATCCTGGTCACTCCCAGTGAGAACCTCAGCATCCTCATCTCTGTACTCCAACATGTACTGTGACTCTGGACATGTCCCAACCATCTCAGTCTGGCCTCTCTGACTTTATCTCCAATGTCTCTAACATTTAATGTCTCTATGATGTACTCGTTCCTGATCCTATCCATCCTGGTCACTCCCAGTGAGAACCTCAGCATCCTCATCTCTGTACTCCAACATGTACTGTGACTCTGGACATGTCCCAACCATCTCAGTCTGGCCTCTCTGACTTTATCTCCAAGGTCTCTAACATGTAATGTCCCTCTGATGTACTTCTTCCTGATCCTATCCATCCTGGTCACTCCCAATGAGGACCTTCATTGAACCTCACATTTGAGAGGCTGAAATCAGAGGATATTTATATATTTTAAATGAAAAAAATAATACATTACAAAAATAGTTGTCGATTAATTGGGTCATCGATTAACCATTAACCATGCTTAATCAATTAATCTTCTTTTTCTTTGGGCTTTTCCCTTCAGGGGTCGCCACAGCAAATCAATCGCTTCCATCCAACCCTGTCTTCTTGTATCTGTATTCTATCTCATGTCCTCCTTCACTACATCCATAAACCTCCTCTTTGGTCTTTCTCTATGCCTCCTACCTCCTAAACGCAGCATCCTTCTACCAATATATTCTCTATCTCTCCTCTGGACATGTTCCACCCATCTCAGTCTGGCCTCTCTGGACTTTATCTCCAAGGCCTCTAACATGTAATGTCCCTCTGATGTACTTTTTCCTGATCCTATCCATCCTGGTCACTCCCAGTGAGAACCTCAGCATCCTCATCTCTGTACTCCAACATGTACTGTGACTCTGGACATGTCCCAACCATCTCAGCCTGGCCTCTCTGACTTTATCTCCAAGGCCTCTAACATGTAATGTCCCTCTGATGTACTTCTTCCTGATCCTATCCATCTTGGTCACTCCCAATGAGAGCCTCAACATCCTCATCTTTTCTACCTCCAGTTCTGGGGGTTAGGTGAATAAAAATGAAAAACAATTAGCACCTAAAACTCAAAATTACGAATGCACCTAAACGCGTCAAAGTGCGAGGAGAGCATGACATACATAACTCCTCGTGCACAAGTTGCTGCTGCATTCACAGACACTTCAAACATTTGTAATATGATAACATTACAGTAGATTCTTCATTTCCTTCCCTGTCAGTATGTAACATCTCTTTCAGTTGCAAAGATTTACTGTATCGGTATCAGCCCTCGCAGTGCTGCTGTTCCTGCAGGTTCTTATGTTAAGTCTACAAAAAAAAAAAAACCTCCTGAAGGATGACATGTTAGTTAATGTGTGCCTGTTTTACTCATTTATGGAGTGCTGTGTGTTGCAGTGCAGAGAGCGAGGCCTTTGCACCGTCTTTTACTTCCCCTGTGGGAACATAAGTGGCCTTTGTTGGCTGCACACAGTACCAGCGGGTGGGGGGGTGGCGTTGGGGTTTTTAGCGGGGATGGGGGAGTCGCTGACGTAAATATGGAGGGAAGCCCAAAAATTCTGGGGCAAGCGGGTGCAGCGACCCCATCCTCCTTCCATCCCAGCTTTTGTCCAATTATCAGTATGCAGCATATGCAGACCAGCTCCCATCACCATGCAGTAGGCTGACTTGGACCTCTGAGTGAATTTAAGTAGAGGATTAAGAAGGATAGCCCCAGGAGCTGTCATGCAAAGGCTCTAGTGTTTGCTTTAATAGCTTTTCATTTGATTTTTTTTTTTGTCCCGTTTTTTTCAGTGGTTATGTCACCACCACCACCACTTTTCACACATGTCACCCTACATCAGGCAGGATGGGTAATTACAGCCTCATATCACATTGCTCACCTGGAAGATTAGGAATGGAGGAATGCAGCCTTTGTCGGAAGCCAATTGGCTTGCATGCAGATGTTCTCACCGGGAAGAACAAGGCATACTTTTTTTGGGGGGGGGGGTTATGAGGTCTGCAAACTTGTTCTCCATCAACCAACACCTCTGATCCGCTTCTTGTTCTGGCAATACTGTTTCAGAAAACTCCTGGTAGGTTTTTGGTGGTTGTTTTAGACAGGAAGGGGCGGGGCTATTACTGATATGTCAACACAAGGCACTCTATTACTTTCAAACACTCAAAAACAACAAGTTCAAAGCATTCTAGTCAAAGATCTGTGCTGTTTTTAAGGACCTACTGCAAAAATCCTAGTCAAAGATCCTCTATACATGACGGGAACGTTGAAGACTTACTACAAAAACGGTAGTCAATTATTATTTTAGACAAGACGGCTCTGCTGTTTTAAGGACCTACTTAATACAATACCAGTCAAAGATCCTTTATAAGACAGGAGCGCACTTTCAAAACTCTATTCACGAACCCCCATATGACAGAAAGCATCTGCAAAGTGTCTAATATGACGTAATGTGACTTAGTATTCATCACAGCGAGACTGCCAGAAGCTTACCTTACACAGATGACTGACTGGACTGACTTCTCATCAGCTTTTTTTTTTGTTTTTTTTTTTTTGCTCGCCCGCCCTCTAGAACACTTAGGACAATTGCTTTCTCTGGCGTGGGAGGTTGAGAGGAAAGACGCATGAAAGGGAGAGGAAGGAGATAATGAGACTGGGGGATACAGTGGATGAAATGTTGTGATACTTCATGACTTTACCATGGTTATATGTGGTTTGATTTTCTCACTATCAAAATGTCCAGACATCCAATTCACAGGGGAGACATTTTATTCAAAAGGAGTCTGAGGGCAGCTAGAAACTAGCTAGGGACCCACGCAGCAAAGTGGAGACAATGGAGTGCGCAGCTTCTGTGTACTTTGCTTCTTATGTAACCCAAAAATTACTTGACTTGTCTTGTTTACCATTGAGTGGTATACACACATACAGTATTGACTCCCTGGCTGAGGTACTATGAATAAAGTACTTCAATGTACCTGCTTTGATTAATGGAAAATCACATTTTAATAGTGACTAGCAGTGTGCTATGAGGTCGGGCTGACATTCTTGCATTATTATTTCCTATTTTGAATTGCAGGCCACAGTGGCTTAAAACAATTGTGTGTGTGTGTATATAGGTGGTCATCAAACAAAATAACACAACACATCCACAGCAATCATCACATAAATCAAATACTGCTACTACTTGGGCAATAGACAACTAACTGCCAAACATTCATTCATTCATTTTCTACCGCTTTTTCCTCACGAGGGTCGCGGGGGTGCTGGAGCCTATCCCAGCTGTCTTCGGGCGAGAGGCGGGGTACACCCTGAACTGGTCGCCAGCCAATCACAGGGCACATATAGACAAACAACCATTCACACTCACATTCATACTTATGAACAATTTGGAGTCGCCAATTAACCTAGCATGTTTTTTGGAATGTGGGAGGAAACCGGAGTACCTGGAGAAAACCCACACATGCACGGGGAGAACATGCAAACTCCACACAGAGATGGCCGAGGGTGGAATTGAACCCTGGTCTCCTAGCTGTGAGGTCTGCGCGCTAACCACTAGACCGCCGTGCCGCCCACTGCTAAACATAACTTGTTAAAAAAATAAATAAAAAAATAAACTAAGTGCCCGCAAGTCATGCTGGGTAGCCATGTAGTGAATGATAGTGAGCGTCTCTCCTTGTTTACTTACCTGACGTCCCTCCTCAACGTGTTTTGCAATCTAGAAAAAAAAATGCAACAGCGATGTGTGGGGGGGCAAGAGTACCACAGCCTACCTAGCATGCCTTGCGGCTACAGATTCATTTCGGTGAAAGTGTCTAAACTGGATGACAGCACAGGTACGTGTGCGCTCATGCATGTGTAAATTGTACAGATCAGGATGGCAGGGTAGTCGGTGATTGACTAACGAAGCCTCCTTCAGGAGTCGGATGCACTTCATTAACGTCAATGTCACGTACACACACACACACACACACACACAATAAAAGAAAAGACAGGCAACATTGCGGACGGAAGAAACTAAAGCACCTGCCAGGCGGATGAAGATGGATGGCAACCTTTTCCACTCGGCTCTTTATCTTGGGTGTGCACCAGCCAAACACAACAAAAACAACAAAGAAGTTGCTTTTTCTCCACTTTTAAGTAAAAAGTGTGTATAGACACTGACATTTATGGATATTAATGACATTGCACTGAGCTGTGACACTCATTTAGAATCTATGCAGTACCATGTGTTGCAAATAAGGAGTTTGGAATTCAAACTGCATATTTTTTTTAAAGGTGTTTTGCAGTTTTTATGTACACTTTATGGCAAATAGGGAAACATGAGGATGGTCATACAATAGGAAATGTAAGTCACGGACGACAACAGACGAAAAATGTGTTTAATCTTGATGTGAAAACACTCGCCTCCCAGGCACAAGCAGTAGTCCTCCATCTATCTATCCGTGTCTGTCGTTAAGTGATTTAGTTTGTCAACTTTTATTGCACTTGAGTGGCGGTTAAGATCGTTTAAAGGCATAGTGCAACATCTTCAAAAATGATCTGTATTAGTAATTTCATTTTAGTTTTATTTAGTTTTGTCATACATACTTATTTATGCATTTATACAGTAAACCTCGGATATATCGGACTCGGATATATCGGAAATTCGCTCACAACGGACAGATAAAAAAGAACCAATTTTTCTGTAATGCATTTCCAATAAAAATTCATTGCATATATCGGATTTTTTATAACGGATTTCGCCTATTTCGGACAAAATCTCCAGTCCCGTTCCAATGCATTTCCATTAAATTTCCCTCGCATATATCGGATGGCCGCATCGTGGCGCTCCGATTCGCCGAATCGTGACAGGCCGCTATACAACGTCGTTTGCAGCGTTGCCTGCGCGTGCAGGTACATTGGAAACATAGTCAAGGAAGTGCCTTTTTATAACGGATAAAATCCGATTTACGCATATACCTGATATAAATCCGATATATGCGTAAAACTGACATTTCCCGGTATACGCATATAACGGATTTCGCTTATATCGGACAAAACCAGTGGGAACAATTGAATCCGATATATCCGAGGTTTACTGTACTTACCTCATCAATTACATTCACTTTTAGGGTTAAAGAGAATTTAGTTTTGCTTTGTTTTAGTTTTATTGTACTGTTTCTAAACTTTTTGTGCTTGTGTGACAGTGGTTAACTTCTTTTTACACTTGACGGTTAAGTATATTTAAAACTACGGTGTGTGAACCTCCAGTTCTCTCCTATAACATGTCATCAAGTGAGTAGTTTTACTTTATTGTACTTTTATTGTACCATTTTAAACCTCATTTTATACTTGTATGCATTGTAAGAATGATAGAACGTGCCTTGAAAACATTACAGTACATAACGGTACAGTTAATAAAAGTTTTAGTGTGGCGACAGTTTGAATTATTTTAACTTGACTTTTTCTATCTTACCATGAGTGCATCATTGTCGCAATGGGTGACCTTCACCTTGATACATCTCGACCTCATCACCACTTGATATTGTTCAGTTATCATTCCATCTTGACATGCTATCAAATAATGACATCACTCAGCTGCAGAATGTCCGTAAGCAAGGACGTTCTTAGCGGGAAAATTGGATTCCTCACCCCTCAAGTATGCGCTTGATTTGAGCTCAGTGTTTCAACATGTTCCTTCATTACACCTTGATAGATGATGCTGGCCCTTTTCCATGAATTGATGAGCTTGTTAATTATATATAAACACACACATATGTGAGCATTTGATGACATTAGCGGAGAACAAAAAGATGATGATGATAAAACATCATCACAAACTTAAATAGCGGTCTGTGATGATGTCTGTGACGGTACATGGATGGTACATTTCATTTTGTGCCGTCTGTTTGACTTTGCTAACGACATCTGCCGGCTTTAATTACACAGCTAAAACCTTCCATAGAAAGGTTTCTCATGCCAAGCTTGGACTTGTAGTCTATTAGGCGAATGCATCCATCGCTTTCTGCCGCCTCAGGGATCACTTGACAAGGTTAATGTAAGTAAGTGTGGCTACCGGGCCAAGAATTTATTGGAATATAGGACATTTCCAAGCATGAGTTAGCACATTTGTTTGGATTGACTGATGGAACGTCACCATAGGTTGATGATGCTAATGGGCTGGAGCAAGTCCTTCTTTTTACAACCAAGCTTTTTTTATCTGTACATCTTTGCAATGCACAGAAGGATTGTGGATGATGTCGAAATTGCCAAAATCAGTGCAGTTTTTCTTTT
This sequence comes from Doryrhamphus excisus, assembly GCF_030265055.1. Taxonomy (NCBI): domain Eukaryota; kingdom Metazoa; phylum Chordata; class Actinopteri; order Syngnathiformes; family Syngnathidae; genus Doryrhamphus; species Doryrhamphus excisus. The sequence continues at coordinate 12,729,469 of NC_080475.1, read as the reverse complement.
AAATGGTGCTGTTAGATTAATAATAATCCTTAGATTAATCCACTGTTGAGACATGAGCAAGGTAAAGCAAGACTAGCAACCGGGTCTTAAACAACGCAAGAACCTGGGTTGCCAGAGAAACGATTGCCGCGAAAATCGATCTAAATGTCACGAGCAGCGCATTATCTAGATCTTCCAGAATCTGCACCAATTCCAGCTGTATTTCCCTGGCTGTCCAAAACGGTCTGTTTGAATTTATTCAACCCACGGCTTGCCTCCAGACACTTCCACTACACTGTGATTGGTCCCAGCCCTGAGCGTTCTGGAGGACTCCTTTTGTCGGTATAGGAGTTGATAATAAATTCATAAAACCTTTGCAGATCGACTTGAAAAGCGTTTAGAAGCTACTTCCACCAATTGTGGTGGAAAAGGCTACAAGCAATTTGGCTGCTAATAGCGTCCACTCCATGCTAACACGGTGTAATCTTTGACAAACAACAGAGCGGAGAGGAGGGCAAACTTACAGCTTGTACCCGGGAACGCCCATATAAGGAAGCCGGTTCACTGTGATGTCACAGTGAGATGGTGTTAGGAAAAAAACTCTCTCAAACCGAGCGTCTGGCTTTATCTGGCTTTCATGCCCATATAAGGATGTCCACCCTTCTGTGACATCACAAAGGAACAGTTTTACCACGCCCTCTGTAACCGAGTGTTTTGAGTCATCCCAAACTTCTTTCAGGACTCGCTTCCAAATGCGTAAACCTCCGTCCGTAACTACATTCATAAGTCAGAAAAGTGGAATAGCATAACAGGTCCCCTTTAGGGCTCTAATTTTGTGGCGCAGGGTGGCGGAGTTTGGCGCACCCTACACAGTGGTACTTTGCAGCCAATTTCATAATTTGGTAGACTGGGCTGCGCCGAGATGGGCGTAACGGCGCACCATGGAATGTGTCCACATTTTAAACTTGTAAACAGTGAAAATTTCATGACAAAACAGCACGCCAAAAGTTCCATGAAAGATGGCCCGCTCTGATTTGGTTTATTCTTGGCGCAGGCGAAGCGCACACTGCGCAGTAGTAAAAATGGCTGACAGGCTAACAGTGCAGACATGTCACCTAAAACCTCACAGGCAGCTTTTTCAATGACAGCAGCCACTATTTAATGCAAGCGTGTACATTTTTGTATGAATCTGATGTCCGATCAAAGACGTAACGCATAATGGGAACTGCCAACTAATGTGTTCACATTTTCCAGCCAACCACCAACAGTGTTTGGCTTCTTATTACACTTGTAATAAGACAGTATGTGACTTAAAACCTCACCTGTACACTGAATGAAGCAGCAACTTATTCTTTAAAAAAGCAACCTCACTCTTTATCAACAGAAGATAAATCAACCTGCAAACTTTACTTTTCCGCCCCTCTGGGGAGTCATCTTTTTCCAGCAAAGGCCACCGTGTAAATTGGGGCCACATGAATGATGTGCTTCATGAAGTAAACAAGGAGCAAAAGAATCTCTTCCCTACGGCCTTTTCCTCATCTTCTATTTATTCTAGTGAGTGAAAGGGGGAAAAGGGGGATGGTGTTGGGCAGTGTATACCTCACAGCTGGAAGCTGATAGCTCTTTTTTTTTTTTTTTTTTTAAACACAAGCGCCTGTGAGAAAATGCAGTGATCCCTTTAGACTTATCTCCCACTTACTGGTCTTGTATGTGTGGCTTAATTCTTCCAAAATAAACCCTAGACTAGTATGAGGATGAGTTTTTATTTGAAGTGTACAATAGAGAGAGAATGAACAGTAGGGATGACAAATTTCCCTTCCTGTCCTGGAAGGGGGGGTCTCTTTGAGAGCAGGGGACAGTATTCAGTGGGTTCTCTTTAGAATCAGACTTGCAAACAAAGACCCCCCTTTCCTTTCAGGGTGGGGGACGACACACCACTTTTAACAAGGACAATCTGGACTGGAATCTCATTGCAAGTTAAACAGCATCAGGAATAGTTATCAGTATCCACTCACCAAGGTACATAGGCTACTATTCATTCATTCATTCATTTTCTACCGGTGCTGGAGCCTATCCCAGCTGTCTTTGGGCGAGAGGCGGGGTACACCCTGGACTGGTCGCCAGCCAATCACAGGGCACATATATAGACAAACAACCATTCACACTCACATTCATATCTATAGACAATTTGGAGTCGCCAATTAACCTAGCAAACTCCACACAGAGATGACCGAGGGTGGAATTGAACCCTGGTCTCCTAGCTGGGAGCTGTGAGGTCTGTGCATTAACCACTAGACCGCCGTGCCGCTCCATAGGCTACTAATGGTTGTCTATATGTGCCCTGTGATTGGCTGGCGACTTGAGTTGTCGAGAATGTACCCCGCCTCTCAGCCAAAGTCAGCTGGGATAGGCTCCAGCATACCCCTGCAACTCTAATGAGAATTAAGTGACACAGAAAATGAAAACAAAACACCTCTCCATAAGAGTAGCATTGACCGTGAGGTAGGTCTTTAGCTCCACAGAAACATCCATTTTCGTTGCTGCCTTTCTCCGGTTTAGATACACAATTCTTACATCCGAACTAACACTTTCTGGACAACATTTTCAGTAAAAACGTCACCGATTAGCACTGGACACTTGGCAACTTGAAAAAGTAGGACATGGCCCCTTTAAAGATGTTAATCTCTTCCAGGAGGGTCAAATTATTGGCATCCATCAAGCATGAGAAAACCTCTAAGGAGATTACTGAAACTACTAAAATGAGCTTAAGCACTGTCCAATGCATTTTTAAAGGGGACCTATTATGCTTTTAACACTTTTCTGACACGCGACGAGTGTGACGTGCATTTTGCACCGCTAATATAGCCATAGTACATTTAAACGTTTACATTGCATGTATGTGATCGGTATTGGTATATATGATTTCACTCATGGATTACCAGTATCGGAAGCATAAAATCCTGATCGGAACATCCCTAGTTGTGACTAATCCAAAGGTAAAGATCGGCCAACGATATTTTTGGCCAAGCCGTGTATCTTATTGATTTAATTTTCATTGATCAGCCGCTTCTGTCAACCTATTCCTTCATGAATCACTTGGAACAGTTGGGCGAAATCATTTATTTCAGTCAACCGGTTCATTCAGTAAAAAGATGCGTTCATTTCGGTCAATTGGTCGTTAGCCTGTGATCTCCCCCCGTGCGTAGACCCGGTTAGCAGTGTTGAGTCAGTTCGTTCACTCATGTTCACGTTCGTTTCGACTCAACAGCGCAACAACACGTGATGACTAGCGGTGTGTCGGTCATGAACGAACGGATCAAAATAACTAGTTCTTTTTTGTCGACGGAATGAACGAGGTCAATGACAGTGTCGGTCAATCTCTCGGTTTCGGTGTTTGGTCAGCTAACCCGACCCACCCACAGAGCGAGGCGCGACGATAGGATAAGACAGGCAAGCATGTAGATAGTCCCGCCCTGCAAAAAAGGAATGGTGAACTGACTCTCCAGCCAATCATTTTGGTCAATTGGTAGCCTGTGATCTCCCCTTTGCATAGACCCGGTCAGCCGTGTTGAGTCAGTCCGTTCACTCATGTTCTGGTTCGTTCCGACTCAGCAGCGCAACAACACGTGGTGTCGGTCATGAACGAACGGATCAAAAGAACTAGTTCTTTTTTGTTGACGGAATGAACAAGGTCAATGACAGTGTCGGTCAATCTCTCGGTCTTGGTCTTTCGGTCAGCTAACCCCACCCACCCACAGAGTGAGGCGCGACGATAGGATAAAACAGGCAAGCACGCAGATAGTCCCGCCCTGCAAAAAGGAACGGTGAACTGACTCTCCAGCCAATCAAAAAAAAAAGCATTCGCAACTGAACGGACTGAACGGGTATTTTAGGGGTGGTGACCGTTCATTCCGTTCACAAAGAAAAACTACCGTATTTTCTGGACTATAAGTCACTACAGACTATAAGTCGCACAAGGCCAAAAATGCATAATTAGGTAGAAAAAAATCATGTATACGTCGCATTTTTTGCGGGTAATTTATTTTACGAACTACTTGACCAAAACCGGCATTACGTCCTCTTGGAAGGCAAGTTCTAACAATAAACAATAAAAGAATAGACAACAGGCTGAATAGGTGTAAGATATGCTAACACAATGGTTATTCAGCTACACAAAAAATAAACATGAACAGAAAAGGTGTCCAGTGTTTATGTAACATAAACATTTTTTTCCATTTATAAGTCGCTCTGGAGTATAAGTCACAGGAACAGCCAACCTATGAAAAAAAAAAAAGTGCGACTTATAGTCCGGAAAATACAGTAGTTCTTTTGACCCGTTCGTTCATGACCGACCCACCACTACTTTGAACCAACACTAAATGTAAATGGACCACCCGTCCGTCCTCCCACCACTCCAAACCCTCCCTTTTAATCACATTATCCTAAGTGATATGGGAACGGCAGGCCAGACACACACACTCCCTCCTTCTTTTGCCGTCTTTCAACTCCACTAAATAGCCACTCCTCTGCAGATTGAAGTTGTCTTAAGCTCCATTTTTGGATAATAGACTGTTTGCTCCCCTGCGAGAACCCCACTTTGGAATAATGAGGATGAAGAAAGAAAGTAAAGAAGGAAAAGAGAACACGAGGATCATGCCTGCCCTCTTCTCTTATTTGGATGCTACTCCGCTTCTGGAGGTTTACGTGAAAAAAGTTGAGGGTTGGGGGAAAAAAGCTTTCACAGGTTTTGTTCCTCAAGTTTAAAGTCTGCATTTCACAAACCGAGTAACATTTTCCGGAAAAATACACACTGAGCATGTAATTTTTTTCTTGACATCTCTTGGATTGGCTGACTGAAGCGGTTGTCAACACAAGCGGATTTGAAACTAGCCTTATTGCTTGCACACTTACTTTGGCAGGAGAAACAAGCGGAATGGGCGATAAATAAAATAACCTACAGGAGTTGATTCACATCATTTATCTCTATTTGGCTTATTTTTATTGTGATTCTGATATTTCCATATGATATTTTATACTCTAAACCAGGGGTCTCAAACTCAATTTACTTGGGGGCCACTGGAGCTTGGGTCTGGGTGAGACTGGGCCGCATCAGGTTTTCCAAAAAAACAAACAAAAAAAATGCATTTATTAAAAACCAAAAAATTTAAAAAACGTCGCTTTGGTTCCAATTTTCTACAAGAAAAGCTCTGATAAAACATTCCACTGTTCTCAAATATCTTACTTTTTATTTTTCTACACAAAAGAAGATGAAAAATAAATAAACAAATCAAGAATAAAGAAAATCAATCAGTAATAAATAAATAAATATAATAATAATAATAAAATGGAAAATAAAGCATTATTAGAGCCCTGTAGACATGACAAAACACGACTATAGTCACATTTATACTCTTTTTATTTACAACATATTGCGCAACTGCAGGGTCTTGAGACACATGCTAACTCGCAAACTAGAGAGCTAGCGACCTAAACGGTAGCCTTCAAATTATTTCCTTTAAACTTAAATAGCCAAAAACTTACCACTTCCACACGGATAGGGAGGATAAGTATTAACAGTTATTGAACCTTTAACATGAACATTAATCAAACGTAATATTTTTTTCTGGGTACATGATACCATACAGCATCCATATCAAACTTGCGCGGGCTGCACTAACATTAAACTTTCATATCAAGGCGGGGGCCTCAAACTAGTGTCCTGCGGGCCACATTTGGCCCGCGGGCCGCGTGTTTGAGACCCCTGCTCTAAACACAACTGGTGCATTTTGTTAATTGCCATGGTGGAATCCAGGTTATTAATCCCATGAAGTATATGTTGTGTTGTGTATTTGTTGTGTAACTAGACAGTAGTTACGTGTCACACTTTTATGTCGACTTTTAGTAATGAACCAGAGCTTGATGAGTCGTTCACATAGACAGGTTTTCCAAATCCGTATCCACCCTTATACTTACTGTTCCATGTGTGAAGTGCCTTGCTACAATTTGTGTCGTTGATTGACACCCCTGGAAATAAACGCTACATTTTTTTCCATCAAAATGACAGTTTTCCGACACCAAATCACTTTCATCGCACCCTCTCCTTCTATTTCTTTACAGAAATGTCAACTTTTCTTCTCAAAGTAACCTTAATAACCGTTCTTCTTCTTCTTCTTTATTGCCTACGGAAGCTCACAAGTATATCGTGGCAGGTAAGAACTTTGTCAACAACTTCCTCTGTGACTGGTTGATGCATGCATCTTTTCTAGAAAGGAAGCTAATAATCATGTAAAGATCTATGTGGTGTGCTGGAGCCTATCCCAGCTGTCTTCAAGCAAGAGGCCGGGTATACTCTGGACTGGTGGCCAGCCAATCACAGGGCACATATAGACAAACAACCATTCACACTCACATTCATACCTATGAAGGGCACACTGCAAATAACAATTTTAGTGTACTAATTGTGTTTATTTTGTGTAAATTATCAGACAAAAGGGATTCGGCAGCTGTGCGGAAGTCCTCAGGAGCATTAGAGAGAGTGACCAATTACAGCGGAGTGGGCTTGGCAGAGGCGGACCTTGAGGGGGAACATTCATTCATTCATTTTCTACCGCTTATCCTCATGAGGGTTGCGGGGAGGTTGGAGCCTATCCCAGCTGTCTTGGGGCGAGAGGCGGGGTACACCCTTGACTGGTGGCCAGCCAATCAGAGGGCACATATAGACAAACAACCATTCACACTCACATTCATACCTATGGACAATTTGGAGTCGCCAATTAACCTAGCATGTTTTTGGAATAAAAACCCACGCATGCTCGGGGAGAACATGCTAACACCACACAGGGATTGCTGAGGGTGAAATTGAACCTGGGTTCCCTAGCTGTGTGGCCTACACGCTAACCACTCATCCACCGTGCAGCCGCTACCATAGTTACCGGTACTTATTTGTTCCTATAAATATATCTACGTTCCAAAAAAAAGCTCCATGAATAGCATGCTCGTCTTCCAGGTGCGTGCCTGACAAACGGTCGTATCTTCGCCTCCAGCCTTGACGAAACAAAAGTCAGGTAGTTGGGAGCTACACTTTCCACACAATGTACAGCAGGGCATCTTTTGTGTCGTCTCTTGTTTCCTTCAGTGGTTGCCTCTTTGCTGAGCTTTTGTATTCGCAGGCGTTTAATGCTGCAGTGATTGAAAGGCTGGTATTTGACTTAAATGCCAAACACACCCATTCAGTTATTCACCTGCTAATGCTTCAATTGTCATGTGTCTAGAAGTAGTCCCGACATGCACGTCTGGATACTGGATTTACATCAACCTTTTCAGCTCAAGGTTTTTGAATTTGGTACACTAAAGATCCTCCTCCTATGTATCCATGTTGGATTAATACAAGTAATAGAAGTCGTCAGTGGTTGGCATTGCTGATGTTTACTGTTTAACTGACCAGCTGTCTAGTACTACTTTATGGTACTTGTTGTCATGTCCCACACCTTCTTTGGTTAGTAGGTTTATTCCCATACACTGCTATCTTCTGCTATTTTTGTTAGACTGTCCATTTTAGGCAGTGTTATCATACTGGAGTTATCACCTCACTTTTTTTTTTTTTTTTGGCGTCTCATCGTCCCTCCCTAGCCCTGATCTATCTAAACAGGACCCCCCACCCCCCAGTAGTCAGGGCCATCCTGACCCTGCATATCAACCAGCGTGCTCAGATAAGAAGCTAATGAAGCAACACACTCACCAACAAAAACTTGTTTTTGCAGTAGTTGAGATCAGTCACATCCATATTGTACTGAGCAGCCAGGACACAAAGACGTGCAGATAAGATGGATAAATACAGTATAGGTGTCTAGCTGTCACGCTTGAACTCTGGGTCACTTGTTGCTTGATTTAACTGGAAATGTTCAACATTCAACACGTAGGCCTGTAAGCTAGGAGACCCGAGTTCAATTCCACCCTCGGCCATCTCTGTGTGGAGTTTGCATGTTCTCCCCGTGCATGCGTGGGTTTTCTCCGGGTACTCCGGTTTTCCTCCCACATTCCAAGAACATGCTAGGTTAATTGGCGACTCCAAATTGTTCAAATTGACTCCAAAAGGTTCACGCACCGTAATTTTTAATATACTTAACTGTTCGAAGAAGTGGAGGAAAAAAAACGACATAAAAACGTACTTCTTAAACTGCATTTTATGCATTCTACTGTCATACAAGCACAAAAAGAAGTTTAAAAACAGTACAATAAAACTAAAACAAAGCAAAACTACACACAGTGACTTTCGGTAAATTCTCTTTTAACCCTAAAAGTGAATGTATTTCTTGCTGAGGTAAGTAAGTTTCGGCAAAATATCAGTTCTCAACAAAAAAAAAAAGGGAGAAAAGTCCATATATAAATTTAACCACTCCGACTTCCTCCCACATTCCAAAAACATGCTAGGCTAATTGGCGACTCCAAATTGTCCATAGGTATGAATGTGAGTGTGAATGGTTGTTTGTCTATATGTGCCCTGTGATTGGCTGACCCGCCTCTCGCCAGAAGACAGCTGGGATAGGCTCCAGCACTCCCGTGACCCTCGTGAGGATTAGCAGTAGAAAATGAATGTTCAACATCTTTTTGAAGCCTGTCACCGTTTTGTATTCGTTGTTATTCTTTGGTTGTTATTCCAAGTCATCTGTGACCTCTTCTTGTCAGTTACCTTGTGTATAGAAACACTTCAAAATGTCACGACCATGTAGTATATAGAGTATACACTCTATATACTATGTCATCCGGTGTGATGGTACGAGCGATGCTTTGTGATGACTTCATTTGTACTCATGACTTCTTTATTCCCTCCGTCACACTTAGACTGTTTATTTGCAGTCTCCACATGTCTGAGCTTGAGAGCTTGTTTTCAAAAAAAAAAAAAAAAGTGTCGGGAAGCACATGAGCCTCAGGCTATGTAATCACAACGCTACAAAGCCTTATTATTTCAACTCTTACCTTCAAATCCACTTAGTCATATGGTGGTAATTGCTGTATTCCAGTGCAATGATACGTTTAGGTTCCTCTGTTTATGACTGTTTATTTACTCACTGTCCAATTACAGTCAATGAAACACATGCAAAAAGAGCATCCGCGAAAAGCCTGCCTAATTCTTATATGCAAGGCGACTATCAGGTTCATTGGAGTCTTGACCCCACTCGAATCCACAGCAAGTTGCTTCAAGAGTGGTTTTAGTTGATTCCACTGCAGCCTGTCCCCCTTTTTTATTTCTCACTGTGAAAGCTGTGCTGACTCAGCCATCAAGATGAAGGTCTTCCAAGAGATTAAAAAGCTCTTCCAGTAATTGGAAGCCTGCAGTTGCAGTTTTTTCCCCCTCTTTGACTCTTGTCACAAGACTCAGCATTTTCTGCTTTAGCTTTGTATGTGCTGCCACCTCCTGGCTGGGTGAAGCAATGAAAGGCTGCCACTGAGTTAAGAATGATTTTTAATCCATTATATTGTCTAATTTCCTGCAATCCATCCATCCTTTTTTCTATGCAGGGGAATGCTGGAGCCTATCCCAGCTGTCTTCGGGCAAGAGGCCGGGTAGACAAACAATCATTCATGCTCTATGGTCAATTTGGATTGTTATACATATATATAATATACAATACATATTTATTTATTTGATTTAACTGGAAATGTTCAACATCTAGGGCTGCACGGCGAATGAGCTAGGAGACCCGAGTTCAATTCCACCCTCGGCCATCTCTGTGTGGAGTTTGCATGTTCTCCCCGTGCATGCGTGGGTTTTCTCCGGGTACTCCGGTTTCCTCCCACATTCCAAAAACATGCTAGGTTAATTTTGGCGACTCCCAAAGGTTCACGCACCGTAGTTTTTAATACACTCAACTGTCAGAAGAAGTGGAGAAAAAAAATGACATAAAAACGTACTTCTTAAAACTGCATTTTTTGCATTCTACTGTCATACGAGCACAAAAAGAAGTTTAAAAACAGTACAATAAAACTAAAACAAAGCAAAACTACACACGATGACTTTAAGTAAATTCTCTTTTAACCCTAAAAGTGAATGTACTTCTTACTGAGGTAAGTAAGTTTCAGCCATATATATTTTAGTCATATATAAATTTAACCACTCCGACTTCCTCCCACATTCTAAAAACATGCTAGGTTAATTGGCAACTCCAAATTGTTCATTCAATTATTTTACTTTTTTTTGTCTATGGTTATTTTTTTTGGTTCTTAAATCACACCGCCATGTCATATCACAAATCAATGTTAACCTCTAATAATTATTATCATTGTAATATTGTGATAATCATAATAATAGAGGGGAAAATGTAAACGCTAACCTTTAACCTTTTTAATTTTATCATATTTTTTTTAGTAAACCTTGAAGCTGCACATTTTTAGAAATGTTTTTCTATTTTTGCGCGTTTAATTGGCATCACGTGACATCATAAAACGATACCTCAAGAGGAGTGATGCCGACCACTACCACCAGAGGTCGCTATTGCTCCTACAGTGATAATATGGAATCATGTACACTATTGAGGTCATTCTCACTCATGGAAATTCATTTTCCACTTATGATGATATTTCGCTTAATAGTTTAGAGAATCAACTATGTGGTTTTGTAGTTGGAGAGATTTATTGGCACACTGGCAAACAAACAAGGTGGTGGTGGTGGGGGGGGGGGTGTTAGTTCATGTCCATTCATATTTAATATGTTATATGAGCTACTGTATCGAATGAGGTGGCTTTGCCGCTTGAGTGCACCACTGTGTTTATCGTATTGCCAAGGGCGTCGTCTCCGTTGGGTTATGATGGCGGGCTACGGGGGTGGGGGGGGGGGGGGGCTTATGTATCTAGGTTATGGTAATATTATATGTTCTATTGTATTGATGATTGGAAGGACATGTGCTGTAGTAAATAACAGACAATCAGGGGGTCCCATCTGGTGTGGAAGTGTGTGTGTGCGTGCGTGGTGACCCCCTCCTTCTTCCCTGACCAGGTTAAGAGGCCTGACCCAGAATCCCCCACCCCCTCTGCATCCTTTATTCACTAACATTTCCTGGTTCAGATCAGACAGACAAGCTCCTGGGACAAGGCCTCTCCATTAGCAGCCTGTGATGGAAAGCAGGGGTTAAAAGCAATGGAGGATTTAGTCCAAAGGGGCAGGGGCAGGAGGTGGGGGGGTGAGATAACATGTAAGGAGGTGCAGATGGTTAGGAATATCAAAGAAGAAAAAATCCATATCAAAATCTATCTTCTTCACTGAAGAGTTTTGTAGACACATACTCCAGTTCCAAGCAGGGCGGCGTTTCTTCATGATTTTTCAGCTATTTCTGAAATGGTCTGATGGGTATTTTCAGCCCACAACATTAAATCGGAAACATTTTTCACAATTACAAGAAAATGTTAACATTGGCTGTTTGCAAAAATGATCACAACGGTACTAAGAACAACAGGTTATGTACAATAAAATAGCACTCCAACTAATCAACCGAGGCAAATATCATGTACGACATATGGACTAGCATTCCTGATTCTGAAGGCCCTAAGCAGATTACATTGATATGGCAACACATAGAAGCTTTAAAAAAAAAAAAACACACACACACACACACACAACTAGACGCAGTGCAACCAAGAGACACGGCACATACTAATAGACTGTTGGGGGGAGGAGAAATAAAAACCGTAAAATACTAGGTGGAATAAATTAAAACAAACCTTTTTGGAAATCCAACTGGAATAGGTGCAGATTCTGGAAGATCTGTAATAGTTTCCATGTGGGTTATGGTAATGGTAATGGTTTAATTTCATTTGAACATGCATCAGATTACAATTGAATGCATCACATAATCAGTTCACAGTTCCACATGTCCAAAAGGAGTAGGAAGAAGCAAAGCTTATTAAATCCTACCCCTCCATCTGGTACTTTTACAATCAGTAACTGTTACATTTGTTCACTTCCTGCTTTCCTAATATAGTTTAAGTTTTTTTTAATTTGTATTAATTTATTTTTTAATTTTTTTTAATTTTGTTATTTTATATATATTGTTATTATTTATATATAATAAAAAATGTGTTAAATTTTTATTATTTTAATTTTATTTAATTTTATATTTTTTGTCACGTACCGAAGTACGAGGTGATATGACCATACAATGACTACAACTAATGGTAATGGTACTTTTACAATCAGTAACTGTTACATCTGTTCACTTCCTGCTTTCCTAATATAGTTTAAGGTGTTTTTTTTTTTGTTTTTTTTTTGTCATGTACCGAAGTACGAGGTGATATGACCATCCAATGACATAATGGGTACCATAGTAAGTGTCAATATAGTGATATATATAGCACATCATGACTGGTTCAAGACTCTTCATCCTTGTATTTAGCAAACATCAACTGCTTGTATTGTTTCTTGAATTCGCTCATCGTTGTGCATTGTTTGAAGGTTATTGTGTTTAGCTGCTCTATTTGAGTCCGCAACTCAATAGAAACGTCCGAAAACGAGCAGAATAGGTCCCCTTTAAGTCCTTAACTGCCTACTACTGGCAGGATGGTTATGCACGGCCCCGTGTGTACACAGTTGAAATTGAACACATCCCAATTCTTGCATGGCTAGCATACTCACCGAACATGCCACCTATTTAGCATGTTTGCTACTTTAAACAAGATACTGATACTTGTTGTACCTCTTAGTGTCGCGGGGGGTGCTGGAGCCTATCCCAGCTGTCTTCGGGCAAGAGGCAGGGTACACCCTGGACTGGTCGCCAGCCAATCACAGGTCACATATAGACAAACAACCATTCACACTCACATTTGGCTCGTGTATCATTTACATTGGTTGATTTCTGCATGTTTATTTAAAAATATCACTTTTTCTGTCGTTGACATTTTAAAAATAAATGTGCGCTGATAAGACGATAAGCATCCAGAGATAGACTGCTCCTATTCCTGCCCACAGATTTATATTTAACTGAGCTGTAATCCACATCCTCCATAACAAAGTAAAACCCCCTCCCCCTTCCCCATATATCCCAAGGCTTTTATCCCATCCCCTGCATCCCTCCCTGGTCCAGACATGTCCTGGATCCACTGTTGTTGCTCTGGTTCCAATATCCATACAGTGCCCAAACAAGGCATTGGGAGATGGGGATGTGGGGTGGTTGGGGGGGGGGCAGCTTTGTCTGAATCCAGGCCACACCCCAGTGAAGAGGACCCAGTTTTGTGTTGTTTGTGTCACGAGCGACACAAACATTATTCCAACACAATGGATGATGTTGTGTTACAATAGATGATAGGCAATGATAGAATTAGGAATATACCAAAAAATATATATATATATATTTCTGTTTTGATTGAGAAGTGCCATAAGTAGCAATAGATCGGCCACCGATCAACATCGGTCAATTTCTGTGGGAAAAAAAAAACATGTGATTGGAATATGCCGATAACCTGTGGCTCGTACCAAAGCCAAAACAAACATGTCTGACATTTTTGAGAGTGATACAAATTTTGCAAACACCAAAACATAAAGTATCTCATCGGGGAAGCACATTAAACATCGTTAATTTAACAAACTTGATATAGTATGGTGAGTTTTCCAGGCGACAGCTAATAAAACACTGGACAACGCTCGCCCGAATGTGCCTGACAGTCAGAATTATAAAGCAAATAACCTGAAAAATTATTGAATTTCTGCACTATTAAAAATGTACAGAAAAATGTAGCATCCCTAGCCAATAAGTCAGGTTACAGATGTGTTGTCTTTATTTTTTTAACATTTTGAATTGACATACAAGTGTAAAAAGAAGTTAACCTTTGCCGTAAAACAACGCAAAAAATCGGTTTCCCCTTATCCACCTTCTGGGAATAAACAAACGATACCTTATTTATGATGGTTCCCATCGGCAAACCCTCATTTAATTATGATTAAAAAGACAACAATGAAATCTCCCCATATTTGATAAGATAAGCAGGCCATTATGGGATTTATTGGCTGCACCTTCAACAGCCACCTCCGGTCGTCACATTACACTAATCCATCCTTGCTTGCCATTTTCCTAATGGTCTGCTTGCAACAAGCACACCACCGAACGCCATTTGTAAAAAAAAAAAAAAAGCAGCAGCTGAATACGAGGAGGGAATGTTAAAATGAGATGATGTCGGTAACATGCTCCCTGACGTCAGAGGGATAAATGGAGCTCTGCGAAGAAGGTGAGATGTTGCATTAGCCTAATTGCCACCTTTTTGGATGCTTAATTGGCCAGCCAGCCAGGAGATAATACTGTATATCTGTCGTAAAAAAGGCTTTGTTGATTTGCATGATGCATTAAACATTTACAATGACCTACAAATGACGACAGCCTTTTTGTATTTTTCTCCTTACTCTTATTACAGTATTGGTTAAGTTGCTGCTGTGTTGTGCAATACACTTGTTAATAAATTATCATGTGGTGTTTCCGCTTTTTGAAACATTATTAAAGTTAAACAAAGAAGTTATTCTACAACATATATGGTCCATTTTGTTAGTTTAGGAAATTGTTTTGATAACATTTAGTTTTCCAAAATAACATTCATATATATATCATATATATATATATATATATATATATAAATATCATATATGTGCCCCGCTTTTTCTCATGTTTTAACTGTGTATTAACGAATGAATGTTGTATTTTAATGTATCTTTTACTCTGTTTACTTGCTTTTATTCAACTACATTCTTCTGTAAAATGTCTATTTTGAAAAGCGCTAGACAATTAAAATGTATTATTATTATTATGTACATAGTTATCTACCTCTGTAGCACTTTAAAAATGAACCTTTGTAGTTGGTGTGAAATCCATACACTTGACGTAATGTTTACAATCTGTTCATCTGCGCTATTAACGCCGGCTGAGCAGTTTGCAACTTATCGCAATTACATCATCGGTTCTGCTGCTGGTGTGTTGTGCAATATACTCATTATACTTTTTACATGTTAATACAAGCTGCCCATTAAGAGGAAAACCAAGGAAAATAGTAGAAGATATGAGCATGCTGAGGTTCTCATTGGGAGTGACCGGGATGGATAGGATCAGGAAGGAGTACATCAGAGAGCCATCAAATGTTACAGGCTTTGGAGATAAAGTCAGAGTGGCCAGACTGAGATGGTTGGGACATGTCCAGAGTCACAGTACATGTTGGAGTACAGAGATGAGGATGCTGAGGTTCTCACTGAGAGTGACCGGGATGGATAGGATCAGGAACAAGTACATCATAGAGATATTACATGTTAGAGGCCTTGGAGATAAAGTCAGAGTGGCCAGACTGAGATGGTTGGGACATGTCCAGAGGAGAGATAGTGAATATATTGGCAGAAGGATCGGTCGGAGGCGGAGAAGAAGACCAAAGAGAGGATGCAATGAAGGAGGACATGAGGGTTGGATGGAGGAGATTGATTTGCTGTGGTGACCCCTAAAGGTAAAACCCCAAAGAGAAAGAAGAACATAAACCTATCTTGCATTTGAAATTTTTATACATCTAACTGAATCCAGCTTTGCTGTTTGTGTATTTCAGTAAAAAAAAAAAAGATAATTAAAAGAAACGTCAGTTCCATGACCTTTCACCTCCCATCTTTTTCTGTATTTCACCGGTTGTGGATGTATGGGCTGAAAAGGTATAAAAGTCTTCTTGTAAAAAGAAGCTCTCCTCCTACAAACCATCATATTAAATGTCTACTCCTTTTAAAAGGGTACAATACCTTCACCATTTTTTTTTTTGACTTTTTGTTTTGTCCTTGAGTATGTCTGCGTGGGGTCATCCGCTTTGCTCGCTCTGTAGCACAAGAAGCTAAAAGGCTATGTTGGATTTTGTGGACAGCAGAAGGGGGGGAGATCAGTCGATCAGTCAACATTATCGATTGAGCAAAGACGAACTCTGATGAGGAAGATGTTTGTCCTGCTTCCTCGGCTGTTTAGTCTTAAAAGGGTGTCATGGCTGTCTGAGTCAAGGTGAAACGTGCTATGATAACTTGTTCTGGAAAGTAAGTGAGCTCAATTCCGCCGCATTAAACCAGCGAGACATCCAACAAAACCAAGGACTCTTGGTTAAATGTATTACCATGAGGAGATAGTAAACAAGATGAGGTGGTGGATATGCAAGGTTGCTGAAAAAAAATCATTAATTATCTACGGCTTATCCTCACGAGGGTCGCGGGGGTGCTGGAGCCTATCCCAGCTGTCTTCAGGCGATTGGCGGGGTACACCCTGGACTGGTCGCCAGCCAATCATTCATTCATTCACTAATTCATTCATTCATTCATTCATTCATTCATTCATTCATTTTCTACCGCTTATCCTCATGAGGGTCGCGGGGGTGCTGGAGCCTATCCCAGCTGTCTTTGGGCGAGAGACGGGGTACACCTTGGACTGGTCGCCAGCCAATCATTCATTCATTAATTTTCGACCACTTATCCTCACAAAGGTCGTGGGGGTGCTGGAGCCTATCCCAGCTGTCTTCGGGCGAGAGGCGGGGTACACCCTGGACTGGTCGCCAGCCACTCATTCATTCATTTTCTACCACTTATCCTCATGAGGGTCGTGGGGGGTGCTGGAGCCTATCCCAGCTGTCTTTGGGCGAGAGGCGGGGTACACCCTGGAATGGTGGCCAGCCAGCCAATCACAGGGCACATATAGACAAACAACCATTCACACTCACATTCATACCTATGGACAATTTGGAGTCGCCAATTAACCTAGCATGTTTTTGGACTGTGGGAGGAAACCGGAGTACCCGGAGAGAACCCATGCGTGCATGGGGAGAACATGCAAACTCCACACAGAGATGGCCGAGGGTGGAATTGAACCCTGGTCTCCTAGCTGTGAGGTCTGCGCGCTAACCACTCGATCGCCATGCAGCCCCATGAAAAACATTTAATGCCAAGAACTTCATAATTCAGCATACACAAATGTAACGATCCAAAGTTCCAGGTTGTGCAGCACAAAGGACATGTGATTTATCGACAAAGACAGGACAAAGTACACATGCTAATGACACAACAAGACACACTTGGCTAGACACAAGAGGGAGGAGGGCTCTATTGGGAGGAAACATGGGGGGGTCAGGGAAAGACAGAGGGTCCGATCATCACAAACAAGACCACAGGGAACACAGACGACACAAACCAGAACACAAACAGGACGTGACAGGTGAACGAGTGGCTAGCATGTTGACCACACAGTCAGGAGATCGGGTTCGAACCTGGCTCATGAGTTATGCCAAGAACCGTCGAGTACACGAGCTAAATTAGCCAAAAAAAAAAAAAACAGCACTGTACAGCCTGAAGGGAGAGTGAGCCGCAGAGAGTTAATCTGGCTTTCACGCCCATATAAGGATGTCCACCCCTCTGTGACATCACAAAGGAACAGTTTTACCACGCCCTCTGTAACCGAGTGTTTTGAGCCATTCAAAAAATTCTTTCAGGGCTCATTTCCAAATGCGACAACCTCATTATCTGAAACTTTGGCATGGTTTAACACGAGAATACAACATTTTAACTACTTTTATAGGTCAGAAAAGTGGAAAAAGCATAATAGCTGATACAACTAAAAGTACATTTGTTCGGACATATATAATAACATCTGGTCTTGATGGGAGCTCAAGTGTGTTCGGTTGGGGCTTGACTCCCATTGGCTCCCTGAATCCAATAAGGTGGGCTTACACTGGTATAGATTCTACTTTAAGAGCCAGAAATGAGACTTCTTTGTCTTCTCAGTATCTCGCCCCTCCGGTTCCTCTTAGACCACCTTCTCCCAACAGCCATTAGCCAGCCTCTTCCCCCTTACTCTCAACCTTTCAGCCCCATGCTGTCATCTCTCTTCCTGATTAGCTCTCTTCTTCCACTACAACCACCATACTCCATTCCCGTGCGAGTGTCCCGGCTCTTAGCCTTCACTTTTGTTGTCAGGCGTCTTCTCCTCCATCTTCTTCCACTGTACACACTCATTTGTCTCCTCATCTTCCACTTCTCACAAGCTGGTCTTGATCTCCTTTCCTGATGTCACCCTGAGATGTTATTGTTATTGTTGTTTTTAATTCTATAAATGCAATCTTCACTCGATAAATGTACTGCAAAAAAGGTCAGTAAGGATAATTCATAATGCCGCCTACAGAGAACATACTAACTCCTTATTTCTAAAATCACAAATACTTCAACTATATAATAAAATAAAAATTAATAAAATGAAAATTAATAAAATAAATAAAAAAAACAATTAAAAATTTTATTAGGAAAACAGGAAGTGAACAAATGTAACAGTTACTGATTGTAAAAGTACCAGATGGAGGGGTAGGATTTAATAAGCTTTGCTTCTTCCTCCTCCTTTTGGACATGTGGAACTGTGAACTGATTATGTGATGCATTCAATTGTAATCTGATGCATGTTCAAATGAAATTAAACCATTACCATTACTATAACCCACATGGAAACTATTATAGATCTTCCAGAATCTGCACCTATTCCAGCTTTATTTCCAAAAAGGTCTGTTTTAATTCATTCCACCCAGTATTTTAGGGTTTTTATTTCCCCCCCAACAGTCTATTATTAAATTAAATTAAATTAAAAAATTATATTAGGAAAGCAGGATGTGAACAAATGTAACAGTTACTGATTGTAAAAGTACCAGATGGAAGGGTAGGATTGAATAAGCTTTGCTTCTTCCTACTCCTTTTGGACATGTGGAACTGTGAACTGATTATGTGATGCATTCAATTGTAATCTGATGCATGTTCAAATGAAATAAAACCATTACTATTACCATTCTTAAAGAGACGGCGTACAGCTTGCTGAATCATTGGGCCTTTGCTGTAGTAATATGAATTACAACATAAAGTAGTTAGGTCTGCTAATAGGCCCATGGAAGCCAATCAGAGCAGCCAATCGAATGGCTGCCTCGTTTGTTGCCGCGGTGGGGAAGTGAGACTTATGATCTTGCCTCGGGTCCTCTGTGTGGGGGGGTGGGGAGTGGGGGGGGGGAGTCAGCGGGTCCTTAGAGGTCTAGTAAGGGTCACATAGTAAAGATCTGGATTGCATCAAGCGATGTGGTGGTGAAACCAGAGAGGCGCACCGGGACTTCTTTTTTTTTTCCACGAAGAAAGGTTCAACGTGTTCCTTGGTGCCTGCTTTGGATGCAGGCGACGTTGTGTTCCGGCATCATTTAGCATATGTCGGAATGGTTTGCAGGTGTTGGGATTGAGATGAAATGAATGGCAGATGAGATGACAAATTGCGGGAAAAGCACTCCAGCAAATTGTCGGCGCTCTTCTTTCTTCTTCGTCGTCGTCTTCTCGTCACTAAAAAATGAAGTCTCACAAATGGCCATTTTTCCCTCTCGGTGGTGTCTTTCTCTCCATACCCGGCGTCGCCATGACAACGGGGCAATAATTCATCCCCCTGCTGTCTTGCAGCAGCGGCGGCGATCATGGATGCATGGATTTGAGATGTGAAATATGACTCCTGCTCTCCTTGCTATCGCTTGCTGTTTCGGCTAAAGTGAATCATTTTTATATTTCAGGGGTTGGGGGGGGGGGGTCGGGTCAAGGTGAGGGTGTGTGTGACCGTGTGTGTGTGTACATGTAAAAGATCCTCTGAAAGCAAACTGCTTGGCTTGACTCTGAAAGAACAGACGTTATGTTATTATATCTATTTGTTATAATCCATCGGTTTTCTATGCCGCTTATCCTCACTAGGGTCACAGTTATGCCAGAGCCTATCCCAGTTGACTTCGGACGCAACAAAAGGATAAGTAGCATAGAAGATATATGGTGAGATGGGGTTGACCACCCCCGTTTTTCCACTCTGTGGTTGTTTCCGTTCATTTTGTCCTGTTTATCAGTTTTGTTATCCAGATGAATAATGGATAAGGTGGCTCGTTACCTAGGCAACACGCCAAGCTCTTTGCTGTGGTGCGTTTGCTTGTAAAAAAAAAAACAAACAAACAAAGTGACCTCCTCCCTGACTAGACCGCCGTCCTTCTTGACGCTGCCCCCCCTACCACTTGTAGATGACAGCCGAGTTGATGCATAGGCTCTACTTCCTGTTGGGTCTCGGCTGGTGAAAATGAAGAGGGGAAGGCTTTACAGGAATCTTGTCAGCCGTTCGTCATGCCCATAAAGCTTCTGTCAGAGCTCTAGTGGAGCACATATAGTAGGTTCGTAATTACACACATTCACAGTCACTTTGGGGCCTTCAAGGCTTTCTTCTGCTGGTTTTTGGATTTAGCATACATGTCTAAACGCAGTTTGACTTTTTAATTGCATAATTGACTTTTTATCTGATAATTTAGAATTCCTTAGCTCATAATTTAGACTTTTTAGAATAAGCGGTATGAATGAATCTCATAATTTCCATTTCCTTATGTCAAAATTTTTACTTTTTATCTCCTAATTTTGACTTTTCATCTGATAATTTTGACCTCCTTATCTCATAATTTCGACCTATCTCATCATTAGGACTTTTTTATCTCATAATTTTGACTTTATCTCATAATTTTGACTTCCTTATCTCATAATTTTGACTTTTTAGAATAAGCGGTATGAATGAATCTCATAATTTCCATTTCCTTATCTCATAATTTAGACTTTTTATCTCATAGTTATTACTTTTCATCTCATAATTTTGACCTCCTTATCTCATAATTTTGACTTTTCATCTCATAATTTAGACTTTTTATCTCATAGTTATTACTTTTCATCTCATAATTTTGACTTTATCTCCTAATTTTGACTTTTCATCTCATAATTTTGACCACCTTATCTCATAATTTCGGCTTTCTCATAATTTTGACTTTTCATCTCATAATTTCGACCTCCTTATCTGATAATTTTGACTTTTCATCTCATAATTTCGACCTCCCTATCTGATAATTTAGACTTTTCATCTCATAATTTAGACTTGTTTTATCTCATAGTCATGACTTTTTAATCTCATAATTTCAACTTCCTTATCTCAGAATTTTGACTTTTTAGGATAAGCGGTAGAAAATGAATGAATGAATGAATCTCATAATTTAGATTTCCTTATCTCATAATTTCGACTTTTCATCTCATAATTTCGACCTCCTTATCTGATAATTTTGACTTTCTCATCATTTAGACTTTTTATCTCATAATTTTGACTTTTCATCTCATAATTTCGACCTCCTTATCTCATAATTGTCTTTTTAATCTCATAATTTCGACTTCCTTATCTCATAATTTTGACTTTTTAGGATAAACGGTAGAAAATTATTGAATGGATGAATCGCATAATTTTGATTTCCCTAGCTCATAATTTTGATTTCCTTATCTCATAATTTTGACTTTTTATCCCATGATTTGAAATTCCTTATCTCATAATTTTGACTTTTTATCCCATGATTTGAAATTCCTTATCTCATAATTTTGAATTTTTATCTTGTAATTTTGACCTCCTTATCTCATAATTTTGACCTCCTTATCTCATAATTTTGACTTTTAATCTCATCATTTCGACATCATCTCATAATTTTGACCTCCATATCTTTAATTATGACTATAACTTATTTTTTTCAGTGTCAGAAACGTGCTTCCATGGGGTCTACCTCACTCATCAAGGAACAAATGAACAAACATGGCCACTTATTTATCATCATTAACATACAGTAATTGTTGTACAAAAAACAGTGATTTCATTGGACATTGAAGGAATGGTTGGATTTCTAAGTTAACATTTTACTCCTTCTGCAATCCCAACCCAAAACCACCTCGACACATCCTAATAAATATTGCTAAGCAGCCCTTTTCTTTCCTGGCTACCAGAGTAATTGGGACTTCTTCACCGAGGCGCACAGTTTTCTTTTCATTAGACTTCTAATTCCTGCATGCAGTCAGATACCGCTTGGCTGCACTTCCATTAAAAACAGCTGGAATTATTTACTATGTGAAAAAGAAATAGCGGAACCTACTGACTTTTTTTGGGAGAATGTGTTTATCATTTACGGCCTTCTCGTTTGTAGGCTGGCCAATTAATAACACGGCCTCTTAGCTTCTGTCAGTAAAATTTGCACAGTCAAAACATATGTGTATTGACGCATATGTTAAATTTTTCCCCTAAATTAAGCATTTTCAGGCATAAAAATGACAAAAATACAATATAAGGCATTCAAAAGACGCAAACATGGTGATGTAGTATTCTACACTGGCCACTAGGTGTCAGTAATGTTAAAGCACAGACGTTGTAACGTTGAAGCACAGACTTGATCAATGGAAAAACAGGCTTTAATGGAAGTTTGTAATAATCCGTAATAAAAATCCCAAATCAGACTAAGACTCTGAACCCCTGATGTCACATCCTGTCCGCCACTCACTCTGCTCCCCAAGGCAACACAAACACGCACAAAAATTTGTTCTATTTGTGCTCATAAAGCGGCTCCAAAGACACACATTACTGTTAGCGTAGCATTAAAACGTCACTTTTGCACAATATAGCAGCTTTAAAGAAGCACCCCTCCACTGCTGAAGCTAATGTTGTTAGCAACTTGATTTACGATGTTGACAATTAATACCTCGGTGAGACCTTGCCTGCAGGGCTTCCCCTTTGCTGCATGCTTTGGTGCACAAGAGGAATCCAACATGGCCTTCGCATGTCAACCTAATGACCCCTGGAAGCAGAAATTGTGTCCTTGAACGCATCACTGACCTTTTTTTTTTTTTTTTAAATAGAGTTCCAGAGGGCTTTTGACTCTTCATCTCATAATTTCGACCTCCTTATCTGATAATTTAGACTTTTCATCTCATAATTTTGCTCTTTTCCTCTCTTAATTTCGACCTCATCTGATAATTTTGACTTTTTATCTCATAGTTTTGACTTTTTTCTCATAACTTCGACTTTTCATCTCATAATTTTGACCTCCTTATCTCATAAATTCGACCTCATCTCATAATTTAGACTTTTTATCTCATAATTTTGACTTTTCATCTCTTAAATTCAACCTCATCTGATAATTTTGACTTGTCATCTCATAATTTCGACATCTTTATCTGATAATTTTGACTTTTTATCTCATAGTTATTACTTTTCATCTCATAATTTTGGCTTTTTATCTCATAGTTATGACTTTTTAATCTCATAATTTCGACTTCCTTATAAATATAATAAATATTTATATATTCCCTTTGCTGCATGCTTTGGTGCACAAGAGGAATCCAACATGACCTTCGCATGTCAACCTAATGACCCCTGGAAGCAGAAATTGTGTCCTTGAACGCATCACTGACTTTTTTTTTTAATAGAGTTCCAGAGGGCTTTTGACTCTTCATCTCATAATTTCGACCTCCTTATCTGATAATTTAGACTTTTCATCTCATAATTTTGACTTTTTATCTCATAGTTATGACTTTTTAATCTCATAATTTCGACTTCCTTATAAATATAATAAATATTTATATATTCCCTTTGCTGCATGCTTTGGTGCACAAGAGGAATCCAACATGGCCTTCGCATGTCAACCTAATGACCCCTGGAAGCAGAAATTGTGTCCTTGAACGCATCACTGACTTTTTTTTTTTTTAAATAGAGTTCCAGAGGGCTTTTGACTCTTCATCTCATAATTTCGACCTCCTTATCTGATAATTTAGACTTTTCATCTCATAATTTCGACCTCCTTATCTGATAATTTAGACTTTTCATCTCATAATTTAGACTTTTTATCTCATAATTTTCTCTTAAATTCGACCTCATCTGATAATTTTGACTTTTTATCTCATAGTTTTGACTTTTTATCTCATAGTTTTGACTTTTTTCTCATAACTTTGACTTTTCATGTCATAATTTTGACCTCCTTATCTCATAATTTCGACTTTTTATCTCATAGTTATTACTTTGCATCTCATAATTTTGACTTCCTTATAAATATAATAAATATTATATATATAAAGGGAATATATATATATATATATATATATATATATATATATATATATATATATATATATATATATATATATATATATATATATATATATATATATATATATATATATATATATATATATATATATATATATATATATATATATATATATATATATATATATTCCCTTTGCTGCAGGCTTTGGTGCACAAGAGGATTCCAACATGGCCTTCGCATGTCAACCTAATGACCCCTGGAAGCAGAAATTGTGTCCTTGAACGCATCACTGACTTTTTTTTTTTTTTTTTTAAATAGAGTTCCAGAGGGCTGCAAGAAATTGAATCATCTGTGTGTTCTTTAAAGTCAATCTTAAAAAGCAAGAGTGAGTTTCTGCCGATGATCCTCTCGGCTTTTAGGTGGCGCAATCTTTATTCAGCACGGGCAACTGGTGCGTGCATCGCACACACACACACACACACACACCTCGCACCTCTATTGACCCATCAGTGCCAATCAGTTATTGAACGAGACAAATGTCTCTCCCCGCTCACAAACAGTAACGTCTGTGGCCATCATTAAACAGGAGAGCAGCTCCTTTGGCTTCTTTAATGGAATTTGCAATTTCAAAGGCTTCCAGAGAGAGACGTTAACCTCGCTCGGTGCCGGTGCCATTAAAAATGGATCAAAGCGCCTCAGCTTTGATGTGGATTGGGGGGGGCTCCACATTGCCCTCTGCTGGGAAGGATGAGCACCTGCTGTATATTGTTGCTGGTTAAAGGTCTTTTTTTTTTTTTTGTCTGATCACAAATGGTTGTAAAAGTGACGATGGCGACACTAAAAGGGCTTTCTTTGGCTTTAAGCCCGTTAATCAGCTTTTGTTATGCTGCTGATGGGAATTGTTGCTTCTTAGCAGTAAAGGATGAGGATGGGAGGTGGAGGGAATGATAACAAGGGGGTGGACAAAAATGGACAAAAGTCAAAGATCCTCTATCTCACAGAGCGCACTCTGCTGCTGTGAACAAAAATCAGTCGTCAAAATCCTCTACATGGATATTCTATCTAAGGATCTGCTGCAAAAATCTTAGCCAAAGATGTTTTTTTCGGAATATAAGTCATCTGCTTATGTGATATGTAGTCATGTGTGACTTGTATATAATAATACATATTTAATGTTGAAATTCATGCACTGCCTAGTAGTTAAAATAGGATGGTGCTTGGCTAGGTGTTCCACTGCAGGTCAGTTCCAATTTTTTTGAACATATGTGACTTTTTTTTTAATATCAGGTCTCATTCGATTCAATTTCAGTATGTGTGTGTAGCATTATAGCGTGTGCATACAAAGCCGCATGCATGCAAATCACCGATGTCTGGAGTTGCTAATAGCCACCGCAATCTGACTTTTGGGGTTCGGCAATTATCCGAAGGTCCTCAGGAGCGCTCGGGTGTGTGACCCATCATAGCGTGCCCGGAGGCGGGTCGTGAATGAAATAAATTAAAACTGTTATGCTAGGTTAATTGGTGACTCCAAATTGTCCATAGGTATGAATGTGAGTGTGAATGGTTGTTTGTCTATATGTGCCCTGTGATTGGCTGGCGACCAGTCCTGGGTGTACCCCGCCTCTCGTCTGAAGACAGCTGGGATAGGCTCCAGCACTCCCCGCGACCCTCGTGAGGAAAAGCGGTAGAAAATGAATGAATGAATTGAAATCCAAGGAAATATACCTGGAATGGGTGCAGATTCTGGAAGATGTGGAAAGCTTTTCTGTGCGGGTTATTGTGTGTAGCTGCTCTATAGGAGTTGGATTTTTAATTTTTTTTGCACATATCTGACTTTTTTTAATATCAGGCCTCATTCGATTCAATTCCAGTATATGTGTGTAGCATTATAGCATGTGCATAGAGAGAGCGTCTTACCCGCATGCATGCAAATCACAAGCTCACAGATGTCTGGAGTTGCTAATAGCCACCACAATCTGAGTTTTGGGATTCGGCAATCATCCGAAGGTCCTCGGGAGCGGTAGAGTGTGTGACCCATCATAGCGTAGTGGGCATGCCCAGAGGTGGGGCGTGCAAGGAATAAATAGAAATATAGCTGGAATGGGTGCAGATTCTGGAAGATGTGGAAAGCTTTTCTGTGCGGGTTATTGTGTGTAGCTGCTCTATAGGAGTCTACAACTCAATACAAAGGAACAAAATATTAGATATCAAAGTAGTGGAGGGGGGTGTGGGTACTCTTCAATTTCTTTAAGGTTAGCAGCTCTGCAAAATGCTGACCGAAGATCTTTGTCTGCAAAAAAAAGTCATCAAAGATCCTCTATGTGACAGGAGGGTTCTACTGTTCTTACGGGCCAAGTGACAGGAGTACTTTGAGGTTTTTATGACTCTATCGCAAAAGCCAAAGATCCTGTAGATGAGAGGAGTGGTCTGCTGTTTTTTTAAAAACCTACTGCAAAGATCCTCTACACAACCAGAAGATGAAAAAATACCAGGGTGAGGTCTTTTCAACCTATTAGACGTATATGTGTGTGTGTGTGTGTGTGTGTGTGATGAAGTGATGAAGATGGAGGCAGAGCAGGAGCTGGAGAAGACACAGAACAGAACATGAGAGAGTGAAGAAACATAAATAATTGATGCTCCATCCCGCCTTGCATCTGCCGCCTGCTGTCGTTGAGTTTATTCCGAGCCGACACATAGCATGACCTCATTATCGCATTAGGAGCGAAATGATGAATGGCTTTTTTTTTTTTAAGTGCTGTTCAAATTTTCATGCTGTGATATGGATGCAAATGCCTTCACTCTGCTTCAATGTTCCTATTTCGATCTAGCGCTATAAATAGAAGAGGATGATCAGAGAGGTTGACGATGTGGTAATGTTTATAATTGTAGTGAGAAAATATATACAAAGACTGTGTTATTGATCATTGATCACGTGTGGAGTTAAGGTAAAAACTACATCAGGTAATATATGGAGTGTTTTTTTCATTGTGGTTAATTAAATAGATTTGTTAGATTGGTCATTCATTTTCTATGCCGCTAATTCTCTGGAGCCTATCCCAGCTGTCTTCAAGCGAGAGGCGGGGTACACCCTGGACTGGTGGCCAGCCAATCACAGGGCACATATAGACAAACAACCATTCACACTCACATTCATACCTATGGACAATTTGGAGTCGCTAATTAACCTAGCATGTTTTTGGAATGTGGGAGGAAACCGGAGTACCCGGAGAAAACCCACGCATGCACAAGGAGAAGATACAAACTATCTTCTCCGAGGGTGGAATTGAACTCATCTAACCACTCGTCCGCCGTAGGATTCCTTATTTATAAATGGAATATTTCACTAGTAGAGCATCAAAAATGTGTTTACGACCGCCTAACACTATTAGAGCTCTCTAGACATGAAATAACACCCCTATAGTCACCTTTTGACTTTAATTCATTCATTTTCTACCGCTTATCCTCATGATGGTCACAGGGTGGACCTGGAGCCTATCCCAGCTGTCTTCAAGCGAGACTGGTGGCCAGCCAATCACAGGGCACATATAGACAAACAACCATTCACACTCACATTCATACTTATGGACAATTTGGAGTCGCTAATTAACCTAGCATGTTTTTGGAATGTGGGAGGAAACCGGAGTACGTGGAGAAAACCCACGCATGCACGGGGAGAACATGCAAACTCCACACAGAGATGGAATTGAACACGGGTGTCCTAGCTGTGAGGTCTGCGTGCTAACCACTTGTCCGCCGTGCAGTAAAGTAAGGCTATGCTAACAAAATGTAAACTCAATTACTCACTCCATGCCCCCCCCCTCCTTGTTGTCACTAAAAGGACATCACATTCAAACACATGAAACGAGCACATTGGTAGTAATTACTGTGATAGACTTAAGTAAGATACCCCCCCCCCCCCCCAGCTATGTTATATTGTGCCAGAAATAACCGTTACTATTAGCGTTTCTGTAAAAAAAAAAAAAAAAAAGAGGCCGTCCTAAATTTGTCTCATTCATCTCAAACCGAGGAGTCGATTGAAATCTCCGGAAGACCTCGACCCCTTTTGTTCGTAGACTCCGTTGCCCTCCCCTCACTGTCAGGACTCCAACGCTATTCAATTCCCATGCTTTTTTTTTTTTTTTTTTTTATTCTTGCTTGCCGACCCCTCCTCCCTTCTGTCTTTTGTTAAGACAGCCCCCACCCCTCTCTCTCTCTCTCTTTCGCTCTCTCTCTCTATTGCTCCCTCGCTCATTATCATTGGTTCTCCCGGCTGAAGGCTGGAGCGCTCGAGAGGAGCGTGTTTGGGGGGGGAAGCAGCAACACGCCGCTGTTGTTTTTCCCACTAGAAGAAGATTGAAACCCGTGGAGTGGTTATTATTAATATTATTTTTTACTTCCCACTCCCACATCTGTGGACTGACTGAGGGTGTCCACAACCGGGACCGCTACCTGCTGCCGTGGGATTAAGTGCTGGATGCCGTCGCCTGTGAGGACCTAGTACCTTGGAGGAAGCACAGCCAGACAATCATAGAGACGGGATTCTCAGGGAGAGGAAGTTATTTCCTGGTAATCAGGGTGCAATTATTTTTTTTAAGTAATGAGATTTTTCCTTAGACGCTTCAGTCACGGAACGACTCTGACAGGTTAAGTCAACTTTTCCGGTTCTCACTTCTCCACACAAGAAAGGAGCACCCAAAACCAAAGAGGGTATTTTTCCCCGGTTCCTGGTTTTTGGATGTGCGTCCCTCCCCAGCGTGACCAGGCTTTTCCACAGGATACAGAAAGAAGCTGCTGTGTAGAGTTTGATCCGATGTGCGCCTCTTAGGAAATACTTGTTGTCTGTCGGGGGGCGCTGGACCTTGACGTTTGGACAAGGAGGCGGAGGGAATCCCGGGACGGACCATCCAATTACCAATCAGGGTCACAACAAGGACAGAAGAGAATTCCATGAGGATATCTGACTAAAATGTTTATTTTTTTTTACGCTAGGTGCCACTCACTTGCTTAGTTGTCACTATTATTATTTTTCACACTGTGTATACAAACCACAGTAGAATTATCCCAGAAGTATGGAGGTAATATGGACAGGCGGAGGGCTATAAGAGTCCAAAATGTACCCCCCCATCTGACCCACGTGTTTAAAAATGTGTTGCCTGGATACGGATGAAAGTTTACCTGCCGGAAACCGCTACACCTGAGCCGGATTACGCTTCTACTTTTTTTAAAATAAAAAAAAAAAAAATTCTTCACTGGTCAACCACCAAACCGCCATCATTTTCTCCAGCGGGTCTTTGGGCGCCTCGCGACGCCCTCCTCGCCCCGTTGTCCCCTCAACTGCCGCCATGGAGGGTAGGGGGTCAATGGATTGGACGATGGGTGGGTGCCACTATCCGTCACCGACGCCGCCCGAGCGGGATCGGCGGTACCAACATAAAGTATCTCTGGTGGTGCGCTACTTCATGATCCCTTGCAACATCTGCCTGATCCTGCTAGCCACTTCAACGCTGGGATTTGCCGTTCTCCTCTTCCTGAACAACTGTAGGTTCAAAATCCGTGTGTGACAATTATAGATAGCTGTCCCATAAATATGTGTTTACCAAAATCAGGTCTTGATGATGGAATTTAGGGCTGCACGGTGTGCAAGTGGTTAGCGCGTAGACCTCACAGCTAGGAGACCAGGGTTCAATTCCACTCTCGGCCATCTCTGTGTGGAGTTGGCATGATCTCCCCGTGCATGCGTTTTTTTCGGGTACTCCGGTTTCCTCCCACATTCCAAAAACATGCTAGGTTAATTAGCGACTCCAAATTGTCCATAGGTATGAATGTGAGTGTGAATGGTTGTTTGTCTATATGTGCCCTGTGATTGGCTGGCTGGCGACCAGTCCAGGGTGTACCCCGCCTCTCGCCTGAAGACAGCTGGGATAGGCTCCAGCACCCCCTCTGCAACCCTTGTGAGGAAAAGCGTTAGAAAATGAATAAATGAATGATGGAATTTATGCGTGTCTGTAGCTTTAATGCTAATGAGCTGTCATTTACAGTGTGTGTATACAAGAAGCACTAGTGCGCACTTTATGCACTTTTTACAGATACACACTTTAACCAAATGTCAACAAAACTACCCTCACATCAAAATATAGCTAACTGAAGTTTAGTTAGGCAGAGCTTTATTTTAAGATATGTAGCGAAGCCTGCTTTTCTACAAAGCAACGTCCCTTCTTCGTCAGTCTTACACTTGTCGTCTTGTGTTTTGGGAGGGGTGAGCGTGGAAAAAAAGGGGGCGTGTCATTTCTAACATTATCCTATTACCACAGCCAGACACAATCTGTCAACACTGCTACAAAGTCTCCCCAACGCTAGCTTCTCTGGTTACCTAATCGAGACACAGAAAAAAAAAAAGAGTAATGGATGAAGTCAGCATGTGGTCACAAATGACGGTAGCTGGGCTCATGGAGGCGCGCTGTGTGTCACCATCACACACGCTGACATAATTCCACATTAGAAGTCACACCCGCATACTGTACATACGCACGAGGCTAAATGTCACCCTCAGACACATATTGATTTGATAAAGATATTGGCTGAGTGATGGTTGTGCTGTGACAATCAAGTTAGATGGGAAAAAGGATGATATATTTATGAAAGGACCTTATGTTCCTTTCGTTTCATGGATGATGGCATGAATTGGTTTCCCTTCATCCCACTCCACTTTTTGTGTGTCAGCTTTCTCCGATACCGATGCAGTGTGCTTGTTAGTGTTAGCTACGAATGGCTTGTTTTTTCATTGCATTCAGATGATAATAATAATAACAAATACAGGCATTTGGGCTGCACGGTGGACTGAGTGGTTGGCCTCACAGCTAGGAGACCCGAGTTCAATTCCACTCTCGGCCATCTCTGTGTGGAGTTTGCATGTTCTCCCCGTGCATGCGTGGGTTTTCTCCGGATACTCCGGTTTCCTCCCACATTCCAAAAACATGCTAGGTTAATTGGCGACTCCAAACTGTTCAAATTGACTCCTAGTTTTTAATATACTTAACTGTCAAGTGTAAAAAGAAGTTAACCACTGTATAATGAAGCTTGGAGTGGAAGTGGAGAAAAAAAACGACATAAAAACGTACTTCTTAAACTGCATTTTTTGTATTCTACTGTCACACGAGCACAAAAAGTAGTTTAAAAACAGTACAATAAAACTAAAACAAAGCAAAAATACACACAATGACTTTAAGTAAATTCTCTTTTAACCCTAAAAGTGAATGTACTTGCTGAGGTAAGTAAGTTTTGGCAAAATATCAGTTCTCAACAAAAAATAGTGAGAAAAGGCCATATATATTTTAACCATATATAAATTTAACCACTCCGACTTCCTCCCACATGCTAGGTTAATTGGCGACTCCAAATTGTTCAAATTGACTCCAAATTAGGATTAAAAAGAAGTGGAGAAAAAAAACAACATAAAAATGTACTTCTTAAACTGCAGTTTTTGCATTCTACTGTCACATGAGCACAAAAAGAAGTTTAAAAACAGTACAATAAAACTAAAACAAAGCAAAAATACACACAATGACTAAGTAAATTCTCTTTTAAAAGTAGGTATAATAAGATTAATAAGTAAGTTTAGGCAAAATATCAGTTCTCAACAAAAAATAGAGAGAAAAGGCCATATATATTTTAGCCATATATAAATTTAACCACTCCCACATTCCAAAAACATGCTAAGTTAATTGGCAAATCCATATTGTCCATAGGTATGAATGTGAGTGTGAATGGTTGTTTGTCTATATGTGCCCTGTGATTGGCTGGCCACCAGTCCAGGGTGTACCCCGCCCCTCGCCCCAGAACAGCTGGCATAGGCTCCAGCACCCCCCGCGACCCTCGTGAGGAAAAGCAGTAGAGTTTATAAATAATGGAAGAGGGCTGCATGGTGGATAGTGGTTCACACACAGGCCTCACAGCTAGGAGACCCGAGTTCAATTCCCCCCTCGGCCATCTTTTTGTGGAGTACTCCGGTTTCCTCCCACATTCCAAAAACATGCTAGGTTAATTAGCGACTCCAAATTGTCCATAGGTATGAATGTGAGTGTGAATGGTTGTTTGTCTATATGTGCCCTGTGATTGGCTGGCGACCAGTCCAGTGTGTACCCCGCCTCTCACTTGAAGACAGCTGGGATAGGCTCCAGCACCCCCGCGACCCTCGTGAGGAAAAGTGGTACAAAATGAATGAATGAATGAATGATGGAATTTAGACCTACTGGGAACATGTGTGTCTGTAGCTTTAATGCTAATGAGCTGTCACTTTTCAAGGTCATCAAAAATGCTGCACAATAGGGGGAATGATTTATATTGCACAACACAGCAGCAACAGAACCAATGTTGTAATGGCGGTAAGGAGCGAACTGCTCATCCGGTATTAATAGTGTTGATTAATTCATTATAAACAACATCTACGGGACACGTAACACCCTCGAGTTTCACACCAACAGCTGATGAGCAACATTTGAAAGTGCATGTAGAGGTATATATATAGCTGCTGGATGCCGACCACTTCAAATGCAGTTACGGCCATCTTGTATTTAGTTTTAGAGCCCTTGGTGTTTTGCTTTTGTAGTCCACACACCCGGTAACTACAGGAGACGTGGAGGTGAACTGACATCAAGCTTTTTCCCAAAAAAACCTGAATACATTTTGTCTCTTTTATCTCTTTCAGACAAACCTCCTCACTTCACACCAGCCCAGCCTCCTGATGGTAAGTGATCCGTACTTTTTTTTTTTTTTTACCATGGTTGGCCGCTGCTGATAATACACGCTCTGATACCTCCAGACAACCTGGGACACCACCCTAAAATCATCCCACGCCCTTTACTTCAATCAATACTGCCGTGTTGCAGTTGTCTTATGCATTTTTTTGCTAGCTTTAACCTAAAACCCAGACATCTAGTTCCTGCCTCATTCATGAATATTCATCTGCTTTCGCTCAGTGCAATCGGAGCTGGATAGATTTTTTTTTTTTTTTTTTTTTTAGTCGGGTATTTCTTCAATGCCCAGGGCTGGGCTTTTGCTAGCTCTAAAGGTAATGGATCATTCTGGAAGGCACCAAAGCCGGAGGCGTAAAGGGCAAAAAAAATAAAAATATGAAGGAAAATGTTTGTAATTCTGTGGTAGAAGGGGGCTCAATTCGTTCTGACCTTTCTGATCTCCGTCTACCAGTTTCTTGACTGTATGTGTTTGTGTAAAGTCATGGTCATGGTAGCGACTGGAGATGACTTACACAATTGCTAGCCATCCCGCTTCTGACACCAATTGTCAAATAACTTTGTTTATCATTTAGAACCGATGGGAGGAGCATTCTTATTACCTGCCTAGAGCAAGTTGTGGCAAGCAACCTTTTGCCTATTATCCAGTGTGGCAGGTAGCATTAATAACTGGTGAGAGGAGTGATTGCATTCATTATATGACATGTATGTTGTTGTGTTTGGACATATACGCATAGCCGAGCGAGTGTAATGTGGGATTTGAATCATCGTGTTTGCATCTATTTTGCAACATGGCATTTTTCATAACTGGTGGGAGGAGCAATTGCATTAATCATATGACGTTTGAAAGAAGCTAAAGAAAGTACTGTTCCAAAATTATTTAACTAATTCATTTTTTGCTGCTTATCTTCACGAGGGTCGCAGGGGTGCTGGAGCCTATCCCAGCTGTCTTCGGACAAGAGGCGAGGTACACCCCAGACTGATGACCAGCCAATCACAGGGCACATATAGACAAACAACCATTCACACTCACATTCATACCTATGGACAATTTGGAGTCGCTAATTAACCTAGCATGTTTTTGGAATGTGGGAGGAAACCGGAGTACCCGGAGAAAACCCACGCATGCACCGGGGAGAACATGCAAACTCCACACAAAAAAGGCTGAGGGTGGAATTGAACTCGGGTCTCCTAGCTGTGAGGTCTGCGCCCTAACCACTCGGACACCATGCAGCCTTTTTGATAATATTCATTCATTTTCTATGTTACCGCTTATCCTCACGAGGGTCGCTGGGATGCTGGAGCCTATCCCAGCTGTCTTCGGATGAAAACCGGATGGCCGAGGGTGGTATTGAACTCGTGTTTCTTAGCTGCGAGGTCTGCGTGCTAACCGCTCGACCACCGTGCAGCTCTCTTGTTCCAAAACATGACCGCAAAAGTGTGTCCCGTCCTTTGTAAACTTTTCCCCGAACCAAAGCAATAAATTCCCTCTTAACGGAGCCCCCATGCGTTTGCCCCGTCTGAGGCCACAGTTTGTTCCCGCACAAGTCAAGCGTTTAAAAGCTGCTGCTAGATCTTAATTACCTTTCCAATAGTTCTGCATGCTCTCCATCAGCAGCCCATGTTTTTTTTAATATCCCAAGGAAAACAAAAAGACCCAAGTCTCCAATCAGTGGATTAAAGCTTGTCCGGTGGGATGCTGTTTCTGTGGGTCATTTAACGCCGGGGAGATTAGTGAGACAATTACAGTCGGCCTCAACAGACAAGAGTTTTTTTGGGGGGGGGAGGTGGCGGTTTAGTAGCGACGGTTGGGGGGGTGATTTAGAAGATGATCCCGAGCGGCAGCCGAGGGCTAATATAACAACGCTATTAGTCAAATCTGCTCCAAAGAGCTGAAGCAGGGCGTCCACTGAATGTGTCCTCCAACGCCAAGGACACTTCACTCCCTGGCCCTTAATTAGAGGAAATCAAGGATACACAGGAGTGGGAATTTTTAAACAACCACATCTACTCTGAAATTCTTTTTTTTTTTTTGGGCAAATTATTCCCAAAGAATTTAGAATCCGATGTGTCCTCAGGGACAAATTATCTTGAGTATTTATATAACGAATCCCCCGATGAATGACCTGTAATCATCAGTTCTAACAGTGTTAAAAGTCACAAAACAGCCTTTAATTAGCTCCACTCAACCACCTACTTTTACTGCTTGTTGTCGTCTAATGATAAGACACTTGTTAGACTGCTAATAGTCTCTTTGACAAGGATTAGAAGTGGAACTTTTGGAAGTTCTTTCAAGAGGAAAACAAATAGGTTAACTTATTTGCATCAGGTGTAAGTGGTTCTGTGAAGATGACCTCCGCCAAGGACATGGGTGTCTGCAGTTTTCAATGTATCATCTTATTATTGTTATTTTTATTTTATGAAAACTGGATATGGCGGCACGGCGGTCGAGTGGTTAGCGTGCAGACCTCACACCTAGGAGACCAGGGTTCGATTCCACCCTCGGCCATCTCTGTGTGGAGTTTGCATGTTCTCCTCATACTACATGCGTGGGTTTTATTCCGGGTACTCCGGTTTCCTCCCACATTCCAAAAACATGCTAGGTTAATTGGCGACTCCAAATTGTCCATAGGTATGAATGTGAGTGTGAATGGTTGTTTGTCTATATGTGCCCTGTGATTGGCTGGCTGGCCACCAGTCCAGGGTGTACCCCGCCTCTCGCCCGAAGACAGCTGGGATAGGCTCCAGCACCCCCACGACCCTCGTGAGGATAAGCGGTAGAAAATGAATTAATTAATTTTGGAACAGCACTTTCTTTAGCTTCTATCAAACGTCATATGATAATGCAATTGCTCCTCCCACCGGTTATGAAAAATGCCATGTTGCGAAATAGATGCAAACACAATGATTCAAATGTTCTTTCAAGAATCTTCCGATGAAATGAATAATATAGGCAGGAGGAACAATCATAATTCTGACACATATAATATGTTTATTGCTAGATGGTTATCATTAATAACTGGTGGAAGGAGGAATAAGATAAGCATTTATATTGACATCTACTGTATGTTGTGGTTGCGCATGAGTGAGGTTAATTGGCTTTGTTGATTATTTGAGTTTTTCTCTTTGTGTTGGGTAAGGAAGTGTATGGTGGGCTTTGACTTTGTGGCTTATTTCTATACAAGGTGGAGGTTATTAACAATAACTGGTGGGGGGAGAAGTCATAGTGATTAATATGGCAGATCTGCGTTGTGTTGGATAAGGAAGTGTATGATGGGCTTTGACTTTGTGGCTTATTTCAAGTCCTTCTGTTTATTTCTAGTGTGCAAGTTGGAGGTTATTAATAATAACTGGTGGGGGGAGAATCATAGTGATTATATGGCAGGTCTGCGTTGTGTTGGATAAGGAAGTGTATGATGGGCTTTGACTTTGTGGCCTATTTCAAGTCCTTCTGTCTATTTCTAGTGTGCAAGGAGGAGGTTATTAACAATAACTGGTGGGGGGAGAAGTCATAGTGATTATATGGCAGATCTGCGTTGTGTTGGATAAGGAAGTGGGCGATGGGCTTTGACTTTGTGGTTTATTTCAAGTCCTTCTGTCTACTTCTAATATACAAGGTTGAGGTTATTAACAATAACTGGTGGGAGGAGAAGTCATAGTGATTATATGGCAGGTCTGCGTTGTGTTGGATAAAGAAGTGTATGATGGGCTTTGACTTTGACTTTCTGGATTTCTTTTATGCAATGTGGTGGCTATTAATAACTGGTGGGAGGAACAATTGGATTTATTGCGGACCGCTGGCTTTGACTTTGAATTATTTTGAGTTTCTCTGTGTTTTTTTCCTGTTATGCAAGGTGCTGGCATAATAGCTGGCTGGTGCAGTGATCACATTCATTATCCTAACCACATAAAAAAAATCATCAGCAGTTTCGCTTACTTTGACAACATGATCTCCAAATTAATGTAACTTTCTGTCAGCTGTGACCCCCCCCAAGACGAAGAGGTCAGGACCCCCCCCCCCTCAAATCACACACCCACTCACAATTTATTCTGCCTGAGCCTTCCCGTGTTCTTGACAATAGACCTCGACTCGCAGAGAAGCAGAATTAATTACAATTCGTCTGCCTATCTTAATTAAATCTTTTCACATCATAGGTTCCTCATAACAGAGACAAAATATCTGCGTCATCTCTGAGGGTTTACAGTCAAAGAGAAGGTCAGCAAATGTTTAAGTTGGCCAGAAATAAGTGCTATCATAGCCGAACCCTCGGGAGGCCTTGAATCCATCAAAACGCAGTTTAACGTCCGGCAAAAGTACACACAACTCTTGAGTCAGGGTACTCTGGTTCATGTCGGCGACGCAACATATGCTTGGTTTCTTGTGTTTATGGGAAGTCAATCAGTTTGACTTGTCACCACATTTATGTTCCGTGTGAGCCCAATGACCGATTGTCCGCTAAGACAAAACACAACACTTAGCCAGAAATGCTGTCTGGTTTACGGTAGCAAAGCTCTTATGTACCTCGGAAATCGATGAGGGGTCATTTCAGGACACTGGACTTTGTATGGATCAGCAGATGTTTGGTCTGACTGGATTATCTGTGTTTACATGGATTACAAATAACACTGTGTCAGTTACACCATTCGGTGACCTCAACCTGGACCCCATGAAGACCTGTTTAGTGGGCGGGGCTATGTACATTTGCATGTTATGTAAACAATATATGTAATTCAAAAAAATGGAAACAACACAGATGAAAGACAAATAAGTGCTCTTTCAAAACTTATAACTCTTTCAAATATATACAGTATAATGAATACAAGGAGGCCCGGGTTTGGGTTTTCTCCGGGTACTCCGGTTTCCTCCAACATTCATTCATTTTTTTACCGCTTATCCTCACGAGGGTCGTGGGGGGTGCTGGAGCCTATCCCAGCTATTATATGATAAATATTATGATAAAGGCTGCACGGCGGTCAAGTGGTTAGCGCGCAGACTTCACAGTAAGGAGACCCAAGTTCAATCCCATTTTCGATCATCTTTGTGTGGAGTTTGCATGTTCTCCCCGTGCATGCGTGGGTTTTCTCCGGGTACTCCGGTTTCCTCCCACATTCCAAAAACATGCTAGGTTAATTGGTGACTCCAAATTGTCCATAGGTATGAATGTGAGTGTGAATGGTTGTTTGTCTATATGTGCCCTGTGATTGGCTGGCTGGCCACCTGTCCAGCTGGGATAAGCTCCAGCATACCCGCCACCCTCGTGAGGATACGCAGTGTAGAAAATGAATGAATAAAAATCCAAGGTCAGCACAAATGTAGAATTTTCTTACTTAATAAAAGCTATGATTTATTGCATTTTTTTAACTTTATCATATATTGTAAATTTCTTTAAACTGCAGAATGTCCATCATGCCCAGTATCTGCCAAATATGACAGTATGTGGGTGATATTTTTATTTTTATTTTTATTTTTATTTTTATTTTTATTTTTATTTTTATTTTTATTTTTATTTTTATTTTTATTTTTATTTTTATTTTTATTTTTATTTTTATTTTTTATGTTTACTTTTGTTTTTTTATGTTTACTTTTGTTTTTTATGTTTACTTTTGTTTTTATTTAAGCAGGAGTCATTTGATGGGCGTGAGGCTTTAGATATAACTTGTTGTGCGTTCATTACAATATGTTATGCAAATGAGATTCAACGAGGTGCCTCGCCGTGTGTCAAAGTGCGGCTGAACAATATCATAACTCTGATTTCCTGCTATTAGCAGCGTCTTCCATCACAGTCTGTGCTTTCCATAACAAGACTGCCTGGGGTTATTTAAGCGCAGAGTGAACTGATAACACATATATTCTACTATACCGGATGTTAATGTTTCCCATTGGAAATAATGGAAAAAAGCAACAAGTTACGTCACCTTTTAACATTAATACAAGTTATCTCGATTAAACATTTTCATTTGTGAACTTTAGCGACCTTAACGGTTCCGCTGTGTGTGTTTAAAATCCACCATGATGCATCATGAACACATAACTCCATGTTATCGTTGTGTATGGT
Source organism: Doryrhamphus excisus (assembly GCF_030265055.1). Lineage (NCBI taxonomy): Eukaryota > Metazoa > Chordata > Actinopteri > Syngnathiformes > Syngnathidae > Doryrhamphus > Doryrhamphus excisus. Next base: position 12,690,777 of record NC_080475.1, on the reverse strand, counting down.
TGTTGACATGGCAACCACAATGTGTTTTGCTCTGCTGCACACAATTACAACACAGCACCATGCAGCGTGTACGCACACTTACACACCGCGCTGCCCTCAATACTAAGATTTACCACGGCAGGAAAACCAGACGAAGTCGCCGAGTTTTTGGCAGCGTTCCTGTGCTAGACAATCTTTTTCTCTTTCACTCGAGTGTACAAGAAAGACGTCACGAAACAAATCATAGATTTTTTTTTTATTTGCGCATAGTTTCCTGCCGTGTGACATGTAGACAGCTAGGAGGCGTAAAGGATGATGATAAAGATCCATTCTGTTGTTTACCGGCTTGTCAGCCACCTGAAATGACGCTAATGCTTTTCCCCAGGGCTTGTTTACATGCATGTAAGTTATGGCGCCTTAATATGTTCACTGTTATGGAAATGATGCTGCCATAAAACGCCAATGGATTTGCACTTACTTTTCCAGACTCTGTTCGGTAAGGGCGAGGACTTGACTTATATTATATTATTTTGTGAGATTTTTAAACAAAACTGAACAAAGAAAAAAGGGGACGGTTGACAAATTTTCACGAAATAGGAAAATATGGGAATTATTCTATTATTAATCGATAACAACTGGACTGTTCCGGTTGACAAGACTAGTTTGTCTTGTCTAGCTTACTGTATGTGGTCTATCTAGTCTACCACGACAACCTCAACTAGATGCTTCATTGTACTGTAATATCATATTTTTTATGGAAATAAAGTAAATTAATAATTTTGCTACATTAAAAAATATTCATTCATTCATTCATTTTCTACCGCTTATCCTCACAGGGTTCGCGGTGGGTGCTGGAGCCTACCCCAGCTGTCTTCGGGGCAGGGTACACCCCGGACTGGTGGCCAGCCAATCACAGGGCACATATAGACAAACAACCATTCACACTCACATTCATACCTATGGACAATTTGGAGTCGCCAATTAACCTAGCATGTTTTTGGAATGTGGGAGGAAACCGGAGTACCCGGAGAAAACCCACGCATGCACGGGGAGAACATACAAACTCCACACAGAGATGGCCGAGGGTGGAATTGAACTTGGGTCTCCTAGCTGTGAGGCCTGTGTGCTAACCACTCAACCACCATGCAGCCTTTATGATAATATTCATTCATTAATTTTCTACCGCTTAGCCTCATGAGGGTCGCGGGGATGCTGGAGCCTATCCCAGCTGTCTTCAGGCGGGAGGCGGGGTACACCCTGGACTGGTAACTGGTCAGCCAATCACAGGGCACATATAGACAAACAACCATTCACACTCACATTCATACCTATGGACAATTTGGAGTCGCCAATTAACCTAGCATGTTTTTAGAATGTTTTGGAGTAAACCCACGCATGCACGGGGAGAACGTGCAAACTCCACACAGAGATAGCCGAGGGTGGAATTGAACTCCGGTCTCCTAGCCGTGAGGTCTGCGTGCTAACCACTCGTCCTTCGTGCAGCCCTAACCTTGACTACAATCACATGATCACAATGAAATTTCTGCAAGCTGATTTCTGATCTCTTTGGGTGTTTTTCACCCGTACAAAGTCCGAATTTATGGGTTGTAATTATTAAAAACTCTGTAGGCGAGGATAGTGCAGGATTATGTAGGATTGCCCGCACGTTGCATAAGCCAATATTGCGTCTGCATGTTTGGGGTCTGTGTGCTCCTGCCTGAGGGCTCGACGGAGCTCAGTGTGCGGGGGAAATTTTGCATTCTATATATACTGTACATATATATATATATATATAATTTTATTTTTTTTTGTAATAATACACACACAACTTCGCAGACAGAGCATGGAATGAAGCAAAGGATGCTAAGACTATTTTTAGGCAAGCGAAAGCGCTAGGAAATGTATCAATTATTGACGTTGGAGTGTGCATGTGTGTTTGGATTTGGAGGCTGAGTGCCAAGAGAAATCGTTGTAACGATTAATAATAAAAAAGGTGTCAGAAGACGTCTAGTGATGTGTTTATGTACTCCTGTGCAAAAGGCCGCCACTGGCTTTGTTGCTGGAAGCATTGTGGAATGACAACTACTGTCTATTGACAAAAGCATTAAAACAACTTCCTGTTCGGTGCAAAGTAAGCTTCAAAATAAAGCATGACTATTTTAGATAAGGGTATAAAGTCCATACATAGGGTCGCGGGGGTGTGCTGGAGCCTATCCCAGATGACTTCAGGTACACCATAGCCAATCACAGGGGACATAAGTATAAAGTATTATATAAAAACATTCATTTTTTACCGCTTATCCTCATGAGGCTGGAGCCTATCCCAGCTGTCTTCTGGCAAGAGGTGGGGTACACCCTGGACTAGTGGCCAGTCAATCACAGGGCACATATAGACAAACAACCATTCACACTCACATTCATACCTATGGACAATTTGGAGTCGCCAATTAACCTAGCATGTTTTTGGAATGTGGGAGGAAACCCACGCATCCACGGGGAGAACATGCAAACTCCATACAGAGCTGCCCGAGAGTGGAATTGAACCCTGGTCTCCTAGCTGTGAGGCCTGCGCGCTAACCGCGCATCCCACTTTACTACAGATATCCATAAACATGTGTTAACTAATAGCAAGAACCAACTAGAAATGGGGGAATGTGCTAATGTTGATTGAATCGAAGATTAATCGATTATCCAATTAACTATTTTGGTATTCGAATTAATCATTTTTTGGATTTCATGATGTAAATATGTTCTGATTTCAGCCTCTCAGATGTCTCTCAGAAAATGCATGCACGGGGAGAACATGCAAGAGATGGCCAAGGTTGGAATTGAACTCGGGTCTCTTAGCTGTGAGGCCTGCGCGCTAACCACTTCTCCACCGTGCCACTATATAAAAACTGAAGAAACTTAATGAAAATACGCACAAATCCTTAATAATCCTTTTACTTACATCTGCAGTGTTAATATAGACTGAAACCTATTTTCACTCTGTTTATATTCACAAAGTTAGTTTTTTTTTTTAAAGGTTACCATGGTGATGTGTTTTTTTTTTCTATTTATTTAGTGAACTGAGTAACCTTGCAGCAGCCCTAGTCTCTGAGTCGGAACCTACTTTCCATGTTACTTCCTTCCAGACTTGCAGAAAGATAAACCCAGTCGCCTTTCTGACAGCAACAGCAGTGTGTGTGTGTGTGTGTGTGTGTGTGTGTGTGTGAAGGTGTGTGTCTTTGTGTGCGGAAATACTTCCTCCCAAATGTCATGCATGAGTTGCATTCACAACTAATAAAGTGAATTAGCAAGTAGACCTATTCCTATGCATTTGCAGACAAAAACACACCACAAAAAGTGGAATAGGTTTGGCTATGTGGGTTGTTGTGTTTGGAAGCGTTATGCATAATTGGGAATTTCTGTTGTTTACTCGGAATCTGTGTCTCCTGTAGGCTGATCAGTAAGACTTGCAAAAATGCGAGGAATGCATTTTTTTTTCCACTTTAATTTAAGCGTCTGCCATAGCTGACTTGATTTAATCAGTCAATATCTGGAAAGCAATCATCACAAACATCACTTGCAATCATGCAATGCTCAACACGTCACAAACAGAATGGAATATTACTCATCAGGATCTTTTGTTTTTTTATTCATCAGATGAGATACGGATATATGGCAATGTGACAGCAGCGTAAGTACTGGAGTCTGATGTAACCAAAAGATGGCCATCCATGAGCTAAAAATGGGAAATAACGCAATAACCACCGTAAATGCCAGTGTATTTCTCACACTTTGAACCCTGAGGATTATTTGCAGGCCTCACAGCTAGGAGACCCAAGTTCAATTCCATCTCTGTGTGGAATTTGCATGTTCTCCCTGTGCATGCATTTTCTGAGAGACACCCGAGAGGCTGAAATTAGAACATATTTACATCATGAAATACAAAAAATGATTAATTCGAATACAAAATAGTTAATTAGATAATCGATTAATCATCGATTCAATCAACATTAGCACATTCCCCCATTTCTAGTTGGTTCTTGCTATTAGTTAACACATGTTTATGGATATCTGTAGTCAAGTTAGATGAGCGGTTAGCGCATAGGCCTCACAGCAAGGAGACCCGAGTTCAATTCCATCTCTGTGTGGAGTTTGCATGTTCTCCCCGTGCATGCATTTTCTGAGAGACATCTGAGAGGCTGAAATCAGAACATATTTACATCATGAAATACAAAAAATGATTAATTCGAATACAAAATAATTAGATAATCGATTAATCATCGATTCAATCAACATTAGCACATTCCCCCATTTCTAGTTGGTTCTTGCTATTAGTTAACACATGTTTATGGATATCTGTAGTAAAGTGGGATAAGCGTGCAGGCCTCACAGCTAGGAGACCAGAGTTCAATTCCATCTCTGTGTGGAGTTTGCATGTTCTCCCCGTGCATGCGTGGGTTTTCTGAGAGACATCTGAGAGGCTGAAATCAGAACATATTTATACCATGAAATCCAAAAATGTATTAATTTGAATACCAAAATAGTTAATTGGAAATCGATTCAATCAACATTAGCACATTCCCCCATTTCTAGTTGGTTCTTGCTATTAGTTAACACATGTTTATGGATATCTGTAGTAAAGTGGGATGAGCGGTTAGCGTGCAGGCCTCACAGCTGGGAGACCCGAGTTCAATTCCACCCTCGGCCATCTCTGTGTGGAGTTTGCATGTTCTCCCCGTGCATGCAATTTCTGAGAGACACCTGATAGTATGAAATCAGAACATATTTACATCATGAAATCCCAAAAAATGCCTAAATTCAATACCAAAATGTTATTGATTAATTGAATAATCGATTAATCATCGATTCAATCAACATTAGCCCATTCCCCCATTTCTAGTTGGTTCTTGCTATTAGTTCACACATACTTATGGATATTTGTAGTAAAGTGGCATGAGCGGTTAGCGTGCAGGCCTCACAGCTAGGAGACCTGAGTTCAATTCCATCTCTGTGTGGAGTTTGCATGTTCTCCCCGTGCATGCGTGGCTTTTCTGAGACACATCGGAGAGGCTGAAATCAGAACATATTTACATCATGAAATCCAAAAAATGATTAATTTGAATACCAAAATAGATGTTGATTAATTGGCTAATCGATTAATCATTGAGTCAATCAACATTGACAGGTTCTCACACAGTTGAAATGTCTATACTAAATGTATGGTTGTCAATATTGCCATTATTTACTAATTTCATCCATCCGCTGACTCGCTTCAAATCGGTGTCATATTAGCGAGCTGGGGACAGCTGGGCGGAATCTGTTCACCTGCCTGCCTGGACGAGTTTATTAAATACTCTTTCATGCGGGCCGCATATTATTAATAAATAGATCACGGTGATAATCATGCTCATTCGTCTGTTCAGTGATGGAGACTGAAAGGTGGACTTTTGGTGCTGAGCAAAGCTTCAATTGAGGCTCTTCATTTGAACAAAAATATTCCATGCATACATTGAAACAAAGTTCAAAGGTCAGAGCCCGACCCGACCCCTTCTATGTCACCTCCTATTATTTCCAGTCCAATTTCCAGCATGTATAAAATGGCTTCATGTGAAACTCAATACTGGGAGTGAAGCATGAATATGCAATAGTCCTTGCAAGGGAAATCACACATGCAATCTGACCAGTCAACCCCCCCCCCCCCCCCCCACACCAAACCAGCTGGAGATCATCTGCGGGGAGGCTATATAGACATTGAACATCCTAACCCCACCCACACTAATGCAGTATTCATGACGCCCTTTCCACTGGCCCTGTCACTACTATCCCCCAGTGCGCACACACACACACACACACACACACACACACACACACACATACTCACACCCGCACACTCAAAAGTATCTTAGTAGTCATGGATAAATGGATGATAGATGGATGTGATTGATTCATGGTATTGATCCATTTATTGGTACGAGGTAACCTCCAAGGTGGAACACATCAGCCCGTTCCGGAACATTATTTGACTTCTAGAGTGGTTCTAATTGAATAAAAATACAAATAGAATGTCATAGGAAGTAATGGAAAGTCAATCCGTTCCTGGGTCAAACTGTGGCCGTGATGTTGTGCATGACAGCTGGTTGATGTTTTGGACAACTTTAGAGGTACAGCATATTATTTGGAATATTTATGGCTTTAGAGCAAGGGGTGGGCAAACTTTTTGACTCGTGGGCTGCATTGATTCAACAAAATGGACGAGGGGTTGGGGGGGGGTTGTCATGTAATCTGCTCTTATTATTTATTACTTTATACATTAACACTTTATATTTAAATATTTTATATATATTTATTCTTATTCTTAGTCCTTAGTCTTATCCTTAGTCCTTCGTCTTATCCTTAGTCCTTAGTCTTATTCTTAGTCTTATCCTTAGTCCTTAGTCTTAGTCCTTAGTCCTTAGTCTTAGTCCTTAGTCTTATCCTTAGTCCTTAGTCTTATCCTTAGTCCTTCGTCTTATCCTTCGTCTTATCCTTAGTCCTTCGTCTTATCCTTCGTCTTATCCTTAGTCCTTAGTCTTATTCTTAGTCTTGTCCTTAGTCCTTAGTCTTAGTCTTAGTCTTAGTCTTAGTCTTAGTCCTTAGTCTTGTTCTTATTCTTATTTATTATTTTATACATTGACATTTTATATTTAAATATTTTATATATATTTATTCTTATTCTTAGTCCTTAGTCCTTTGTCTTATCCTTAGTCCTTTGTCTTATCCTTAGTCCTTAGTCTTATCCATAGTCTGAGTCTTAGGCCTTAGTCCTTTAGTCCTTAGTCCTTTAGTCCTTAGTCCTTTAGTCCTTTAGTCCTTTAGTCCTTTAGTCCTTAGTCTTAGTCCTATTCTTATTCTTATTCGTATTCGTATTCGTATTCTTATTCTTATTCTTATTCTTATTCTTATTCTTATTCTTATTCTTATTCTTATTCTTATTCTTATTCTTACCTGTCATATTTAATCTTTTTTTTTTTTTGGTGCCCTTCGGTCACACAAACAAAACGAGAACAGAAACTAGCATGGCAATATGCCGTTAATTTAGACAATTCGGACAGAGCCAAGTGTATTCTTGTTTATTATTTTTAGTGCACAGCAATTATATCTGGTACTATGATATCTCAGCCAACACAACACAACCAAGTGTAGTCTGGGTTGTTGTTGTTGTTGTTCTTGCCTCTCGTATCTCCATGACACACATTCACCGCCAACAATGCATATCAGCATAGCCCCTATATTTAGTAGACGCATTCTGGCACGCCATTAAACTGAAAGAAAATCTTCTGACACAATCTGTTTCAAGGCTGCTTGCTGCAAATGCTGTGGGTGTCCTTGCGACGGTGAATACTACACTTACACAAACACACTTACGAGTAGTAGTAAAAGTAGTACACATGGCTTTGCCTCCAAGTATAGTAACATTTTCTCGGGGTATGCATGCTAGGTTAATTGGCGACTCCAAATTGTCCACAGGTATGAATGTGAGTGTGAATGGTTGTTTGTCTATATGTGCCCTGTGATTGGCTGGCCACCAGTCCAGCGTGTACCCCACCTCTCGCACAAAGACAGCTGGGATAGGCTCTAGCATACGAGCGACCATAGTGTGTTTCTTCTTCTGTTGTTTATTGGCGGTTAGCAACAGAATCTAAACCCTTCTATAATTTATTCAGTCCAGTTTTTCTTTAAAAATAAAATATATATTTATATAAAACATGTCAGACCAGGGTTCAATTCCCACCCTCGGCCATCTCTGTGTGGAGTTTGCATGTTCTCCCCGTGCATGCGTGGGTTTTCTCCGGGTACTCCGGTTTCCTCCCACATTCCAAAAACATGCTAGGTTAATTGGCGACTCCAAATTGTCCATAGGTATGAATGTGAGTGTGAATGGTTGCTTGTCTATATGTGCCCTGTGATTGGCTGGCCACCAGTCCAGGGTGTACCCCGCCTCTCGCCCGAAGACAGCTGGGATAGGCTCCAGCACCCCCCGCGACCCTCGTGAGGAAAAGCGGTAGAAAATGAATGAATGAATAAATAAAACATGTCCCGAGTTTAATTATAAAATATCAGCAAGATTAGCAGTTTGCTAGTTTTGATCTTGCTTTTTAAGTATGAAGTGTCCATTATCTGACTGGAATCTTTCCATGATGTCCCAACTCTATCCCCTTAAATCATTCTAAATAAAACCAACAGATCATTTTAGGGTTTAGAAATTAATTGGAACATTAATATAAATTAAGTTTTCAAGGTGAAACACTCTTAATGCACCAAACTTACTTATTGGCTTGTATGATGCACAGAGCAATGAGCAATTTGGCGCTGTCTCCTTCCTCCTGTTATATAGAAATTAATACAATGTTAAATTTGTTTTAGTTCAATTAAAAAACATGATGTCGATGTTTACGCTTTACTGCGTATGCCCTATTGACTATTTTATTTGATTATAGCAGTGTATGGAGACAAGAGATTGGAATATTCCTTTCCATGGATACCATTGTTTTCGGAAAAGTCATTCAGAAAGATTTGGGAAGAGGAAAAACTTCTCATGTAAACGTGGCTAGTGTTAACCAGAAATAAATCTGTTATCCGCACCTATTTGGATCGCCACTAGTTTTTTTTTTCATTCATAAATGAGTGATAATACATACATACATGTGCCACTACACTATTTTTAAATGTTTATGTCTTTCATCGCGAACAATGTTTCATCAAGCATTGCAATTTCGCTTCTGGATTTATAATCGACATTCATTACTGTCGAAAACGTGTACATTTGAATACTTTTAAATGTGTTTACCGACAGCAGTTTGCTAGTTTTGATTCTGCTTTTTAAGTATGAACTGTCCATTATCTGACTGGAATCTTTCCATGGTGTCCTAACTCTATCCCTTTCAATCCCCCTAAATAAAACCAACAGATCATTTTAGGGTTTAGAGATTAATTGGAACACTAATATTAATTGATCTGATTAAGTGACTTATTGGCTTGTATGTTGCACAGAGCAATGAGCAATTTGGCGCTGTCTCCTTCCACCTGTTATATAGAAATTAATACAATGTTAAATTTGTTTTAGTTTAATTTAAAAAACGTGATGTTGATGTTTACGCTTTGGAGACAAGAGATTGGAATATTCCTTTCCATGGATGCCATTGTTTTTGGAAAAGTCATTCGGAAAGATTCCATTCGGAAAGAGGAAAAACTTCTCATGTAAACGTGGGTAGTGTTAACCAGAAATAAATCCGTTATCCGCACCTATTTGGATCGCTACTACTTTTTTTTTTTTTTTTTTTATCCTGCTATGACATAAACTCAAAAAGATGCCTTAAATGTGAATTCCAATGTGCACAAATTAGCATGAAAAAAGAGTCTAATTTATCGGTTGCCGAGCCCCCACCCCCCCAACCCCCCCACGACCACACTCTGCCTGTTTTTACTTTTCGAGCTTATCTATCATCCCTTACGTCAAGCAATTTATATGGAAAACACTGTTAATGTGCTGCATTGCCTCCAAACGAGACATCCGTTTATATTTAAAAAAAAATAAAAAATGAAGAAACATGGCAGCTGTGTTTCATCTACTAGAGGTGATTCAGAGCCTCAACATATGGCGACGGAGATAAATGCTGCTCATTGTCTCTGCGCTCGTCTCTTGTATGAACGTTGTTATTTCTGGATTATGGTCTACTAATGTGAGGCTAACCATCGTATCGGCGTATGGACGGGGGGGGGATCACGTCGGGCCCAATTAGTTCACCTGCACTTGGTTTCGGCTTCAATGTATGATGACACCCGCTGGGACACTTTGGACTCGGGGTGAACTTTTACCGATTGCGGTGACGTCACACCTTCTTCTTCCTCCGGAGAAAGCCTTTTGTTGACATAGTTTTATTATTTAGGCTGCTAGCGTGAGTTCAGCAACCGTAAACCTATTCACTTTAGTTACAATAGAGCCGCAAAATGGACGCAGCAGCCAACAAAAGGCGATCAAGAAAATATGTGAGCTACTTGGAAAGGCGTAGACAATATGTGCACGCAGCGCGACACTTTTGTTGCCACAACATGGAGGTAAAACAGATTTAGCGAATGCATACAAAAGGCTCATGGCGCGCCATAGAAGCATCTATTTGTGTTACACACTCGCCAATCAAGGAGCGCTCTATAATTTGCATTGCAACTTAAAGAAAAGCCTTTCTCGGAGAATAACATTGGCACAGGCCTTTTGTTATACATCACCCACATAGATCACATGACTGCATGGACTTTAGTTGTTTGTGGAAGATTCTACTCCTGCTGCAAACTCCAGTGCCCTCCATCTGGAAGTCCGGAACTCGGTTTCTCAGTATATCGATCTCCATTGGTCTTAACCAGGTCGGTGCGCTGTTTACAACCAAACTTTAAGGTGTTTTAGTTGAATGACCGTGAAATTTGGCACACGTTATCATGGAAAGACTAGCTGGAAAAACATGTCCGCCATAAAGTGAAATGATTTTGCATGGGCATCTCCAGGACTCCAGGCAAAGAATTGTCAATAAGTCATTGAAAATTTCTCTTAAGGTTATTCAACTTTGAGGATGTATCACTTATAAGTCACTCAGTCAGAAAAAAAAAAAAAGTAAAAATTTTTTTTGGTCCCATTTTTTGTCCCATTACATGGCACATTTCAGAAAAAGAACATAACAAAATATGGTGGTGGTAGGGTGATGGTCAAACTCAAAAAGAAACTTTTTAAAATTTGAACTTGAATTCCAATGTGCACAAATTAGCATGAAAAAAACAGTCTGAAACGAAACAAAAGTAATTTTTTTTGGAAGGCGTGTGTCCCATTACATGGCACATTTCAGAAAAAGAACATCATACCAACAGTAAAATATGGTGGTAGGGCGATGGTCTGATGCTGTCTCACCCCCCCCCCCCAAAAAAAAAATACACATTTATTAAAAACAGAAAAAAATTTTCTGCACAAAATAAGATGAAAAATAAATAAACAAATCAAGAATAAAGAAAATCAATAATAAATAAATAAATATAATAATAATAATAAAACGGCAAATAATAAAAACCTAAGAAACCACATATAGTTGGTGGGTAGACAAATGATTTTTTCCAGATTAAAATGAACAAAGCATTATTAGAGCCCTGTAGACATGACAAAACACGACTATAGTCACATTTATACTCTTTTTATTTACGACATATTGCGCAACTGCAGGGTCTTGAGACACATGCTAACTCGCAAACTAGAGAGCTAGCGACCTAAACGGTAGCCTTCAAGTTATTTTCCTTTAAACTTAAATAGCCAAAAACTTACCACTTCCACACGGATAGGGAGGATAACTATTAACAGTTATTTAACCTTTAACATGAACATTAATCAAAATGTAATAATTTTTTCTGGGTACATGATACCATACAGCATCCATATCAAACTTGCGCGGGCCGCACTAACATTAAACTTTCGTATCAAGGCGGGGGCCTCAAACTAGTGTACTAGTGGCCACATTTGGCCCACGGGCCGTGTGTTTGAGACCCTTGCTTTGGAGTGACTTATTTAAAGTCCTGATCTGAAATTTAAAAAAAATGCGGTTCATGCCGGGAAACCCTCCACTGTGGCTGAATTACAACAATTCTGCAAAGTCGAGTGGGCCAAAATTCACTCATTGCAAGTTATTGCAAACTCTTGATTGCGGTTGTTGCTGCTAAATGTGGCCCAAGCGGTTATTTATTAGCTTAAGTGTACCATTAACGCCATGCAGTCACTGCGATGTAGTGTAGGTGACGCCTAATCACAGTGTAACAGATTGACTGTTTACACACCAAAACATGTGATTCCGTATTAAGTGCTTGCATGAGCAGAGTAGGAAGTAATGCCGCGGTTCAGGATGAGCTCGGCGCTCCGAAGCGATGAAAATGAAGACAAACGATGTCAGCGCTGCTAAACACTTTCCCTTTCAATTCTATATTACTCACCAACAGCATGCTTTTTTATTTATTTATTTATTTTATTTTTTCCCCTCTCACTCACAGTTTGCTAATGAAAAGCACAAAAGCGTTTTTTTCTGTGTGTGCTACTTTTGTGTCACCGGCAATTAATTCCACAGCGGAGCCTGGAGGCGGCTTGCATTGCTTTAACGCCACACTTTAAAGCCAGCGGTGCATGTGTTGTATACCGTCTATAAATTTCAATCTCTTGTCGCTTACCGTTAGCTACCATCTCCAAATATGAGCTTTTTGTGGAAATAATGTGAGCAGAATCTGCCCTGAAGCTACCTGGATGGATATTCAGACGAATTTGAACACAACATTCACCTTTCAGGACTACTAAGAGAGATACTGTGTAGTGAAAGTTTGCAGAAAGACTGAAAAACACTTCTTATCGCCTCAAGTTGAAGTGGTCTCAAAGCGGAGGTCCATTTTTCACGTCGTTTTTTTTTAATCCTCCCAGGCGAGAAGTGTGCTAAAGACGGAGGTAGCAAAAAGACGAAAATGAAGTGATTTGTAGCCCCATTGATCAACGGGTCGGGAGTTATTGATCAGGGAGCCGAAGCAATCGGAGGTAAGAGGTGCACAGAGATGGTGAATAATGGGACTCATTGGAGGAGATGGGCGCTACAGTCGGGCCCGGCCAAGCACAGGTCATCCAGGAGTGGTCATCCGGCTTGGAGAGGAGCTTTGTTCATAAACTTCACTTTATGGGGGAAGGAATACGGGATGGGAATTGAAGCCTGGAAATCGATATCCATCACATAGGAACGTTTGTTTTATCATGACTGGTTCAAGACTCTCCATCCTTGTATTTAGCAAACATCAACTGCTTGTATTGTTTCTTGAATTGGCTCATCGTTGTGCATTGTTTGACTTCCTTACTCAATCCATTCCATAGTTTGATTCCACATACTGGAATCGCCCCCCCCCCCTCCGACTTTGCCATTGTGCTGCACCCCCCCAAAGGTCTCAATGCTGTGACATTCCTTGCAATATGAACTTATAGTAGGAATAACAAAAAATAAGGTTTGTAATGGGGCTGCATGGTGGACGAGTGGTTAGCTAGGAGTCCCGAGTTCAATTCCAGTCTACCAGTTCCATCACATAGGAACGTTTGTTTAATTTTGTGTGTGTGTGTTATACTATTTTATTGTTTTTGTATATTCCCAATACATGACATCACATCCATGGATTACTGATTTTTTTCTGATTTTTTTTTTGGTTCATTCTAATAGTTATTTATATTATGGAAAGTGCAGGTTATCCGAAAAGTCAGCTGGGATAGGCTCCAGCATACCCCCGGCAACCCTAATGAGGATAAACGGCATAAAAAAAAAACAGATGAATGGATCGAAAGTGGAGGTTATCTGGTTATAACTGGTGAGAGGAGAGATTGCATTAACTCCAAGACACATTTTTTGTTTTGTGTACGCACCAACGTCACACCGCGGCTTAGTTATTTGTACTAGTTCTTATTATGCAAGGTGGTTGTCATAAATAACTGGCAGGAGGAGCGATCGCATTAATGAGAAGACATGTCTATGTTGTGTGACCCTGTGCTTTGACTTTGTGGACTATTTTGTGTTTGTGTAGTTATTTGTACTAGTTCTTATTATGCAAGGTGGTTGTCATAAATAACTGGCAGGAGGAGCGATCGCATTATGAGAAGACATGTCTATGTTGTGTGACCCTGTGCTTTGACTTTGTTGGACTATTTTGTGTTTTTGTAGTTATTTTTTGTAATCGTTCTTATTATGCAAGGTAGTTGTCATAAATAACTGGCAGGAGGAGCGATCGCATTAATGAGAAGACATGTCTATGTTGTGTGACCCTGTGTTTTGACTTTGTGGACTATTTTGTGTTTTTGTAGTTATTTGTAATAGTTCTTATTATGCAAGGTGGTTGTCATAAATAACTGGCAGGAGGAGCGATCACATTAATGAGAAGACATGTCAACATTGTGTCATTCTGCATAACATTTAGCAAAATGGTGTGATTCAGGTGTGACTCTGGTTTGTACATTATGTGGAACATTATGTTTCCAGTGCGAAAACTGTTGATGAGGATTACCTTTCTTGAATTGATTGGCAGGTTCTCATGATGATACGCCAAATAATACAAATATGATTTATGTCCATTACCTGCCGTATCTCAAATTGTCCTCTTAATGGACCCATCAAGAAGGTTACCAGCGTCCCAATTCATCTTTTCCCATATGGTGGCACTAATGCACCAGTGAGCAAACACTTCCTCTCCCAGCTATGCAGAGCGGTAATGAGTCTGTGCGCACTTTGTTGTTTGCTGTTGACGACCATATGGAGGAGGCTCATCCAGGAGAGGCGGACGCTTGCTGGCTCGCCATCCAAGCTCTCCCCAGGTTGTCTGAGTGATGCATCCTGCTGCCATCTGCTATTGATTTGGGATTCCTCCAGAATTCCAGGGGAAAGATATAAAAATAAAAATAAAAATATATATATTTATATATATAAAAACAAGCGGCCTAGATTCCACCCCACTTCCTCCTTCTGGTTGGTGGTCATATCAGGAATGACTCAGAAGTGGAACTTTTCCAAACCGCTTATCCTCACAAGGGTCAGAGGTGCTGGAGCCTATCCCAGCTGTCTTTGGGCAAGAGGCGGGGTACACCCTGGACTGGTCGCCAGCCAATCACAGGGCACATATAGACAAACAACCATTCACACTCACATTCATACCTATGGACAATTTGGAATGTGGGAGGAAAACCCACCCATACACGGAGAGAACAGAGGTGGCAGAGGGTGGAATTGAACCCGAGTCTCCTAGCTGTGAAGTCTGCACGCTAACCATTCGACCGCCGTGCAGCCCTGTGACTGAATTATTCCATATTTTTATAGTAACCTAGCATATTTTTGGAATGTGGGAGGAAACCGGAGTACCCGGAGAAAACCCACGCATGCACGGGGAGAACGTGCAAACTCCACACAGAGATGGCAGAGGGTGGAATTGAACCCGGGTCTGTGCGCTAACCACTAGACCGCCATGCAGCCCTGTGACTGAATTATACCAATTTTTTATAGTAACCTAGCATGTTTTTGGAATGTGGGAGGTACCCGGAGAAAACCCATGCATGCACGGGGAGAATGCGCAACCTCCACACAGAGATGGCAGAGGGTGGAATTGAACCCAGTCTCCTAGCTGTGAGGTCTGCATGCTAACCACTTGTCCGCCGTGCAACCCTGTGACTGAATTATTCAAAATTTTTATAGTAACCTAGCATGTTTTTGGAATGTGGTAGGAAACCGGAGTACCCTTAGAAAACCTACGCATGCACGGGGAGAACATGCAAACTCCACACAGAGATGGCAGAATGTGGAATTGAACCAGAGTCTCCTAGCTGTGAGGTCTGCACGCTAACCACTCGTCCACCGTGCAGCCCCAAAAGCAATTGAAAGTTGTTGAAATATTTAAAAAGCAGTTCATATGACACAGCAACAAAAAGTTAAAATCCTTTTAGCTTGTGGCACTTTGATCTGATTTCTGTGTGTGTGTGTGCGTCATTAGCTTTGTGTCTATGCATCCGCATCTTTGAGGCTGCGGTTCCTCGTTAAAAAGCATCTCTCACAATCCTTCTCTATAATTAGGCAGGGTTAAAAAAAAAATAACACCAAATATGAGTGACAGAAAAAAAGTCTTTGAGGAGTGACGGCGCTAACAAAACGAGCGATGCTCCTCATCCCTGTGACTCGGCTGAATAATTGAATTGGAGTCTTGAGTGTGCAGCAGCGCTGCGGCTTCCTTCATGCATTATTGCAGAGACGCTGAAATCTGTTCTATGTGGCAAACTGCTGCTGAGTCGGTGGAGGATATAGGAGGTGACAGAATCGGGTTCTGTCACCCTTGACTCCATTATTGATAATGTTTAGCACAGTGATGCTTTTTTTTGGGGGGGGGGGGGTAAAATGACAGCGATACTCAAACTAGTTTTTGATGTCTCCTAAACTGGTTTCATTGTTAAATAGCACTGTAAGAAGACATATTAGGGTATGACTGCTTTCTGTTGACCAGTCCAGTTGGTCCCAAATTGGAGTTGACTGATACTGTTGCTAACTATTCAGTAAGAAAAGCAGCTATTGACTCTCCTAGATGATGTCATTATCTCATTTGCTTATTATTTGTAGTGGTGGCGTCACGGCGGTCGAGTGGTTAGCGCGCAGACCTCACAGCTAGGAGACCAGGGTTCAATCCCACCCTTTGCATTTTCTCTCTGAGCGTGTGTGGGTTTTCTCCGGGTACTCCGGTTTCCTCCCACATTCCCAAAAACATGCTAGGTTAATTAGCGACTCCAAATTGTCCATAGATATGAATGTGAGTATGAATGGTTGTTTGTCTATATATGCCCTGTGATTGGCTGGCTGGCCACCAGTCCAGGGTGTACCCCGCCTCTCACCCAAAGACAGCTGGGATAGGCTCCAGCACCCCCCGCGACCCTCGTGAGGAAAAAGCGATAGAAAATGAATGAATGAATGAATTAATTTGTAGTGGTTAGCGTTCTGGACTTAGGAGCAGATGCCTCGGGTTCGAATCTCAACTAGTAAGCATCATCGGTATTCGTATAACAAAGAAACTCTCTTGTTTCATTAGAAAAAAATTTGTTTGTTTTTACCTTATTGTGGTCTTTATAAATCGACAGTAGAATGTAGGTTGGTTTCAACGAAAACACTGATTTTGACGCCCCTAAAAAAACCCCATAGAAAATTTGTTTTTCTGCAAAGAATTGCAGAATTCAACAAGAATGGTGACTGACTTCCATTTTTTTGATGATGAGTATTCGGCTCAAAAAAATCAAAAAATGTATATATTTTAAATATATATATATATATTAATATTACTTTACTGTCAATAATTTGACAACAATAGTAATAATATTTACAATAAACATTTCAAAATGCACCTGCACTGTTTTGTGACTCAGTTAAGGAACGGAACATAAACTTTTCTATACTGTATTGTAGTGTGATGAAGACATAACTTCATTTTTTTTAACTCACAATAAGCGTGATTAGGCAGATGTTCTTTTCTATGAAGTGTGATATTTTCGAGCTGATTGACGACACAGCATCTGCTCACTTCTGAAAACCTGAAAGACGTCAAGTAAATGAGTGAAGATGAGACTGATGTATTTTATTCATGTTCAGATTCATTTTAACATCCAAAAAAAAAAAACTTTGACCATAATTCGCTGCAAAACTGGACAAAATCCTATTTATGTGCCTTTTTTTCCCTGAAATGACCTCCTCTACTGTTCCGATTGAGAATATAGGTGTCAAACTATGTGTTTGTTTGTATTTGCTCACTCTTTTCCTCTGCATGGCACGTTCATCTCCACTCCATGCCAGTGGGACATAATTAAAATAAAAGATGTAGCGTTTGTCAAGGGAGTCTGCAAATAGCAACGCCTGTATCCCAAAACAGAAGCAACAGTAGGAAACCACGTCAGCATTCAGGAGAAAAAGTAAATAAGAAGACAGATCTGGATTTGGTTTTAAGGATCTGCTCTATTCTCACAAGCAGACCATGGAGGGATGACCTATTGGTGTTGATGTATAAGTGAGGTGTGGTAAACAATAGCAGGCAATCTGGTGCCTGTTTAAGTAGATGCAGACAGGAAATGCCTTGATTTTCTTTTTATTATAACCTTTTCTTCACCTATGTTTCTTCTTCTGCACGCTATGTCCCCTAATGAAGCTCCCTTAGCGCTACTGTTTACTTCTTATTTTCCTATGTGGACTTAATATAATAGCCTGGCCCTTTCATGCTCAATATTGAGTTTCTTAATTTTATGTTGTAATGGTAATGGTTTAATTTCATTTGAACATGCATCAGATGACAATTGAATGCATCACATAATCAGTTCACAGTTCCACATGTCCAAAAGGAGTAGAAAGAAGCAAAGCTTATTAAATCCTACCCCTCCATCTGGTACTTTTACAATCAGTAACTGTTACATTTGTTCACTTCCTGCTTTCCTAATATAATTTATTTATTTATTTAAATTAAATTCAATTAAGTTTAATTTAATTTTTAGTTTTTTTAATTTTTAGAAGTTTATGTTTTTATTTTTTATTTTATTTTTTATTCTTATTATTTTTTATTTTTTGTCCCGTACCAAAGTACGAGGTGATATGACCATCCAATGACATAATGTGACACTCCTTGCAATATGAACCTATAGTAGGAATAACAAAAAAATAAGGTTTGTAATGGGGCTGCATGGTGGACGAGTGGTTAGCTAAGAGTCCCGAGTTCAATTCCACCCTCGGCCATCTCTGTGTGGAGTTTGCATGTTCTCCCTGTGCATGCGTGGGTTTTTTCTCCGGGTACTCCGGTTTCCTCCCACATTCCAAAAACATGCTAGGTTAATTGGCGACTTCAAATTGTCCATAGGTATGAATGTGAGTGTGAATGGTTGTTTGTCTATATGTGCCCTGTGATTGGCTGGCCACCAGTCCAGGGTGTACCCCGCCTCTCGCTCGAAGACAGCTGGGATAGGCTCCAGCACCCCCGCGACCCTTGTGAGGCTAATGAATGCTATTCTTGCATGCTTCCAATGAACGCCCTGTCCTTTTTACAGTTGAGGTAATCAAACCCACTCCAGCTGCTACTGTTGTCCACCCTCTCATTAACACCAGACTCCATGCCTGGAATCACCTCTTCAAAATTAGAGTGGAACAAACAAAAGTTCCCCTTCTCTGGAGATGCTGTGAGGCCACCTGTGTGCATGACGGAAACTTTGCAGCTCCGCCCTTCCGACTGTATGATGCAAGACGCTCTGAGCTGATTGCTGGCTGTCGGCATGGAAACCCTCCGCCTCAGTGCCACAGCTCCAAGAATAGGAGCATATTAAATAGAAGGGTCAAGACATGGGCTGCCGTTAAAGTAAGACATCTATATTGCTTAGTATCAGCTGGGGGAAGAGTGGCGCCATTTATTGGCCAATAAGTGGAAGATGTCCCCCTGGAGGGATCCGGGCGTAATGAATTTAACGTCGTTCACCACTGATGTGGCGTTAACCCTTTACCAAAACACCATCCTCTTTCATTTTCCTGAATGTCGTTAGCGGGCGCCGCTGATTAAATCCCATCACAACACGTTTGGCTTCACCTTAACGGGCTCATCAACGTGTTTGCCATTTGGGCATCACCACCTCTGCTTGTCTTGCTGGATTTACAACATGTCACAGCGTTCTCTCCCACCGGGCATCGTTTGGAAACGGATGTGAATACAAAACGAAGCATTGTGTGAACACGGGCGGCTCCCAAAACACACCCACGGTTAATAAATACGTGCATAGTAAATCTCTTACAGCATAAAATAATATGGTGGTAAATATGGTGGTATAATGAACGTCCATAGACAATTGAGGTTTGTACATTTGGAAGTGAGCCCCTGAAAGAAGGTTGGGATGGCAGTTTTTTTTTTCTAACACGGCTCACTGTGACATCACAATGACTTCCTGGGTACAAGCTGTACGCCCCGCTGGGAGTTTGACCAAACACAGCAGAGTGAACCGAATAAATTCAAACAGACCGTTTTGGAAAAAGCCAAGGAAATACTGGAATAGTAATTCAAGAAGATCTACAGGGTCAGGCAAAATGATCTGACACATTTGTAGGTTAAATAAAAGGCAAATAAAGTAAAGAAACAAAAAAGTTTATTTTCCAAAAGTACGTATAATGCCATTCTGTTGATTTTGGTTTCAATGCAGAACCATTCATTCATTCATCGAGAGGCGGGGTACACCATGGACTGGTGGCCAGCCAATCACAGGACAATATATTGACAAACAACCATTCACACTCACATTCATACCTATGGACAATTTGGAGTCGCCAATTAACCTAGCATGTTTTTGGAATGTGGGAGGAAACCGGAGTACCCGGTTTGCATGCTAACCACTCGACCGCCGTGCAGCCCATTTTCTAACATAAAAATGTCAAAATTAACTAAAAGACATTAAAAGATGATTAAATGTACTTGCTGTCCACATGACCGGAACACATGTAGTGCAAGAAATATGAACACAAATCTTATTTATGTTTTAAATGGGTTGTTTTCTATGATTATAGATCCTATATTGGGTAATATAAGTGCAAAGCTGACTGTAGGGGTGTTATTTTATCTATGGGGACTCTAATGTCATTTTTAGACAATAGTGAACAGGATTTCTGTGCTTTACTTAGTGGAAATGAACCTATCACAGTCGGGTCTGGAGTCATGTAAATTGCGACGTTACTGTATCACCTGTACAGGTGAACTTAATTTGACTTAATTTGGAACATACAGTAAACCTCGGATATATCGGATTCAATTGTTCCCACTGGTTTTGTCCGATATAAGCGAAATCCGTTATATGCGTATACCGGAAAATGTCCGTTTTACGCATATATCGGATTTATATCCGGTATATGCGTAAATCGGATTTTATCCGTTATAAAAAGGCACTTCCTTGACTATGTTTCCAATGTACCTGGACGCGCAGGCAACACTGCAAACGCTGCAAATGACGTCGTATAGCGGCCTGTCACGATTCGGCGAATCGGAGCGCCACGATGCGGCCATCTGATATATGCGAGGGAAATTTAATGGAAATGCATTGGAACGGGACTGGAGATTTTGTCCGAAATAGGCGAAATCCGTTATAAAAAATCCGATATATGCAATGAATTTTTATTGGAAATGCATTACAGAAAAATTGGTTCTTTTTTATCTGTCCGTTGTGAGCAAATTTCCGATATATCCGAGTCCGATATATCCGAGGTTTACTGTAGTATGCAGTCATTTGAGACACTCATGTTTTAGTTTAGGTATGCATCTAATCAGAATATGTGTTCAATTATGCTACATCTGTCCACTTTATGTGTTTTAATCTTTTCCTGTCATGTTTAATGGCTGAATCCCAGCAAGGATGAAGCATTACCTGCAAAAGATGTTTGCTCTAACAAGTGCAAACTGGACATGCTGTTTTTTTTTTTCTTTCTTTTGCAATGGGATTTTCTTTCCCAGCGTTCAGCATAGGGAGAAAAAAAAACTAAGCAATAGCAGAATGGAAGTGCAGCTTGTAACGCTGCAGGGCTCCAGGGAGATTACCTACCACTCTTGGAGTACATGGGCCAGCAAACATGCACACGCACACTCATTTTCACTCTCCAAGACCTTTCGGACAAAGAAATGCAAAGCTTGTATTCACGCTGGAAATGGCACGGGTTTGTAATATTAATCAATAGTGAGTAAAAGCGTAAAAAGCTGCGCGGCACAGCCATCCGGTCAATGTTCGACACAGCAGACTTTTGTAGTCTGCACACGCGGCCAATTCAACATTTAGAATCGAAGCACATCTCGACTTGTCCACTGAAGTGTATTTTTGTACCTTTGCTTGGACATGTCGGTATTGTACTCCACAGGGTCCACTTTGATGCAGCTGCCCATTTTTGTCTTGTGGCCCTCAGTCTCTAATCTATTGGATTAAAAAAAATGTGACTAACTTGCTAACTGATGGACGTTACTAAAGTAAATACATGTTAGCTTACCCTGGAGGCTACCTTAATATAGTCAGTCATTCATTCATTTTCCACCGCTTATCCTCACAAGGGTCGCAGGGGGTGCTGGAGCCTATCCCAGCTGTCTTCGGGCGAGAGGCGGGGTACACCCTGGACTGTTGGCCAGCCAATCACAGGGCACATATAGACAAACAACCATTCACACTCACATTCATACCTATGGACAATTTGGAGTCGCCAAAAAGGGTGGAATTGAACTTGGGTCTCCTAGCTGTGAGGCCTGCACGCTAACCACTCAGCGCCGTGCACTTCTCTTTGTTCAGTCATTTTCTACAGCTTATCCTCA
Source organism: Doryrhamphus excisus (assembly GCF_030265055.1). NCBI lineage: Eukaryota > Metazoa > Chordata > Actinopteri > Syngnathiformes > Syngnathidae > Doryrhamphus > Doryrhamphus excisus. Next base: position 12,668,913 of record NC_080475.1, on the reverse strand, counting down.
CAAGTGTTACGGCAGTGCTGGAGCCTATCCCAGCTGTCTTCGGGCGAGAGGCGGGGTACACCCTGGACTGGTGGCCAGCCAGCCAATCACAGGGCACATATAGACAAACAACCATTCACACTCACATTTATACCTATGGACAATTTGGAGTCGCCAATTAACCTAGCATAGCAGAGAAGCCGATGGTGGAATCGAACTCAGGTCTCCGAGCTGTGAGGCCTGCATGCTAACCACTCATCCCACTTTACTACAGATATCCTTAAACATTCATTCATTCATTCATTTTCTACCACTTTTTCCTCACGAGGGTCGCGGGGGTGCTGGAGCCTATCCCAGCTGTCTTCGGGTGAGAGGCGGGGTACACCCTGGACTGGTGGCCAGCCAGCCAATCACAGGGCACATATAGACAAACAACCATTCACACTCACATTCATACCTATGGACAATTTGGAGTCGCCAATTAACCTAGCATAGCAGAGATGGCCGATAGTGGAATCGAACTCAGGTCTCCTAGCTGTGAGGCCTGCGTGCTAACCACTCATCCCATTTTACTACAGATATCCTTAAACATGTGTTAACTAATAGCAAGAACCAACTAGAAATGGGTGAATGTGCTAATGTTGATTGAATCGATTAATTAATTGATTATCCAATTAATCAACAACAATTTTGGTATTCGATTTAATCATTATTTGGATTTCATGATGTAAATCCAGTCATCGAAACAACAATCATCAGCTTCCACGACTAAGAAAATCATTTTTACAGCCTTAATGTTGTTCCATCTTTATTATACTCCATAGTCTCCTCTTGCTTGTAACGGTCCATTTCTGGCTGCTCCTTCCAGCTGTTCAACATAAGCTAATGTCCACAGTCTCAACATTGCTGCAGCGGTCTTTAGTTTTGTTGGTTTGCCATAATGCTCCTTTTGGATAAAAACATATTATCCATATAATCTCTTTGTATATTACAGTGCGGTAATGTACTCCAAAGTCTCCATGTTGCCCTCATTCTCTATAAGAATGCAAGTACCTGCTAGAAATATCTGGAAATTATAAAAAATAAAGGCACATGCTAATGTTAGCTTACACGGGACTCTGCTTTAATATATACTCCACAGTCTCTAATTTGCACTTGTTTTTCTTCTGTCTGCCCTCAGTCTCCCTTTGGATAAAATGACATGAAATGTAGCTTGTATGCTTGTAGTTTTTTGTAGTTTGTAGCATTGTTTGTTTTAATGATTTGGTGTCTTTGTGAAGAGACAGGGGACATTGCTTCCCATGCTTCCATGTATAGGACAAGTACTTTCATTCTGCTACTGCAGAGTACATGTATTCTAGTGATGGGAATTCTGATGAATACTGGTGAATTTGAATGCATCGGAAAAACTTTCCCCTATACGGTATTGCCGCTTAAATGAACAAGGCTGGGACTTTGGGGACTCCTCGTCATCGGTTGCATAGATTATTTTGGTAGGAGTAAAAAGAAGCTGTCGAGGTTGTATACATTATGCATGGACGTTGGAGTACTCCTTCCTGTTCAGCCTGTTCACATGAGAATTGAGTAGCTCTGTCATGCACTGCGATAGGCGGCAACACCACGACGTTTTTATGACATTTATTTGTTATGTTGAAAACTGCTGTGTTCTTTGTCATGGAAAGTCATGAAAACAATATGGCCGAACACGAGCTGCTTTTGAAATGATTGCATCATATTGGCTTTTTTAGTAGAGCGCAGAGCTGAAAAATAATTTAGAATTTTATTCCTACGTGTTAATCATGAAGAGGTAGTAAACGTTGAGACATGCATAATTATTTCATGGACCTGCACCAAAATGTAATGAGTTCTTCGTCTTCATACGTCCGCTTATTGATGAATACATTTTTCTTTAGTAGTACTTTCCTGTCTGTCTGCAAGGTTTTTCGAGGGTTTTGAGGACCTGACATTATCGCCAAGGATTTGGAGATAATGCTGGTTTGCAAAATCAGTGATGCTAATGTTTCTGTAACCGTCTCCCCCCCCCCAAAAAAAAAAAAAATTACATATATATATATATATATATATGCATTTTAAGAAAACGAAAAAGAAAAAGTCTCAACTTCCATCGTTACTTTTTCTCCCCATTTTTAATGTTTTTGTTTTTAGAATGTTCCTGAAATAATTATTTTTGTAATATTTTTACTTCATTCCCACAACAATGTTTGTTTGTTTATCAAAAGAATTCAGTTTTTTTTCCCTCCATTTTTTATTTTTACTTTTTTTTAACTTTCTTTATGTAAAATTTCTCCTTAGTCCCATAATATTTGGACTTTATTGTAAATTATTTTTGTAATATTTTTACTTCATTCCCACAACAATGTTTTTTTGTTTATCAAAAAAATTCTGTATTTTTTTCCCTGCATTTTTTATTTTTACTTTTTTTTTTTTTTTACTTTCTTTATGTAAAATTTCTCTTTAGTCCCATAATATTTGGACTTTATTGTCACAACTTTGTTTTATTTGTTTCTCATAATATTACAACTTTAATACAACAACTTATGCTACTAAAATGACTTTTTTTGTAATATTATCACATTATTCTTGACTTTCTCTTCTTAGTTTTCACATTTTTCCTGTAATATTTTGACTTTATTCTTTTAATATCACTACTAATTTTTCAATTGTTGCTGTTGTTGTGGGCTTTTTTTTTTTTTAGTTAGTGTTCGAAAAAATATAATTGAACGTGTCTTCGGTCAATCTGAAACAAAACATCAATTAAAGCATCTGTCCGAATGACCACGATATTTGCCGCACATTTTCAGGTGACTGACAAACACACGTATAACATTTTTGCCCGAGATTGTTTGAAAAACATTGGTGCTATCAAACAAACATCTTTGCAGTGGCACCTCCGGGACCAGTTCTAGGCCATCTGTCCCATGATTCTAAAACAATGAGGATATCTGTATTACCTTTAAAGCAAACTAGACAGATCATATGATTTATGAATATTGTAAGAACACCGTTTATGGTTACATTTTCCGGAACACTTTCCTTTTATTGCATTTGTTTCTCTGTAAAGTGATATCTTTACTATCTCAAGGATAAGTCCACCTGATCCCATCCATCTCCGACATTCCCAAAGATCACCTGTCAATGAAACTGGCTCCGAGCCAGTACAACATATTTATTGTTGGCAATGTTTATGGGGGGGGGGTGTTGTTATTTTAACCTTGGTGTCCCTGTTAAATAGCTTCTGTCTTCTTTGCGGTGATCGCCGCGTAGAACATGCAAACCCCCCACCCCCACACAGAAGAAGGAACTTGATATGCGGTTTGTACGCTCAGTCCAATGTACACACCTGATACTTTGGTTTTGACCAAGCCCGCTGGTGTGGTGTCAGTCTTTGTTCACTGGGATCAGCTCCAGGCTAAAGTCACATTGGACAAAAACTAAAATATTGCTGAAGAGATTTGGTTGCAACCCGACATACCTTTTTCTTGTCCAGGTGGCGTGTTAGTAACTAGTCACTAGTGTCCATGTAAACATGGACCCAAATATTCCAATTGCATTCGGTTTATTTGCTCAAACGGAAAGAATGTAACCTTTGTATACACCTCATTCCGAAAGAAAAGTGCCAATCCGAATGAATATATAATGGGATTCCGAGGGGTGGAATATTCCTTTCCCCAATCCGATTGAGGTATCTTGTACCCACTCAAACGGAAAGTTGTCAGACTGCGTTCTTCTTCTTCTGTTGTTTATTGGCGGTTGGCAACAGAATCTAAACCCTTCTATACTTTATTCAGAATCCAGTTTTTATTAAAAAAGAAAATATATATCTATATAAAACATGTCCTGAGTTTAATTATAAAATATCAGCAAGATTGAATTTGATCTTTTCCTGATTAAATTTATCCCGGATGCGTTCTTTCAGATATGACGTAACACGCAGCTCGAGACGTTCTGCGGTTTTAAAAATGGAGGCCAGCAATCGGCACTGAAGGAAATTTATGTTTTTGCATAACTTTAAGATAACATAAGATATACCTTTACTAGTAGGGAATTAGAAATTCGGCAGTAAAAGTCCAAAAACACAAACAATGGCAGATAAAGTGCAAAATGAGAAGTTACATACACAATTTACAGTTGTGTTCATGTTGGCCAAACCACAGGTTATTGCACGGTTATTGCACAGTTACTGCACAGGATTTTTGGAGCGAAAAGTTTAGCTCATGACAAATTTTTATTTTCATTTTTATTGAATGTTTCTCTTTTTAGCGTATCGTGACCTACACCGAATTACTTGGCAGGCCTACAGGCTGCATTTTAAGATGTGTAGCGAAGCATACTTGTCAGAAGTAGATCCAGATCGCATCTATACGTTACACATTCAACACTCAACACACAAGATGTGACAAGCAGTTGATGTTTGCTAAATACAAGGATGAAGAGTCTTGAACCAGTCATGATGTGCTATATATATCACTATATTGACACTGATTGTAAAAGTAAACAGTATTATGGAAAGCAGGACGTGAACAAACGTAACAGTTACTGATTGTAAAAGTAAACTGTAATATGGAAAGCAGGAAGTGAACAAATGAAACAGTTACTGATTGTAAAAGTAAACTGTATTATGGAAAGCAGGAAGTGAACAAATGAAACAGTTACTGATTGTAAAACTAAACTGTATTATGGAAAGCAGGAAGTGAACAAATGAAATAGTGACTGATTGTAAAAGTAAACTGTATTATGGAAAGCAGGAAGTGAACAAATGAAACAGTGACTGATTGTAAAAGTAAACTGTATTATGGAAAGCAGGACGTGAACAAACGTAACAGTTACTGATTGTAAAAGTAAACTGTAATATGGAAAGCAGGAAGTGAACAAATGTAACAGTTACTGATTGTAAAAGTAAACTGTATTATGGAAAGCAGGAAGTGAACAAATGAAACAGTTACTGATTGTAAAAGAAAACTGTATTATGGAAAAGCAGGAAGTGAACAAATGTAACAGTTATTTATTGTAAAAGTAAACTGTATTATGGAAAGCAGGAAGTGAACAAATGTAACAGTTACTGATTGTAAAAGTAAACTGTATTATGGAAAGTAGGAAGTGAACAAATGTAACAGCTACTGATTGTAAAAGTAAACTGTATTATGGAAAGCAGGAAGTGAACAAATGAAACAGTTACTGATCGTAAAAGTAAACTGTATTATGGAAAGCAAGAAGTGAACAAATGGAACAGTTACTGATTGTAAAAGTAAACTGTATTCTGGAAAGCAGGAAGTGAACAAATGTAACAGTTACTGATTGTAAAAGTACCAGATGGAGGGGTAGGATTTAATAAGCTGTGCTTCTTCCAACTCCTTTCGGACATGTGGAACAGTGAACTGATTATGTGATGCATTCAATTGTAATCTGATGCATGTTGAAATGAAATAAAACCATTACCATTACCAAGATAATAGGCGGGAATGGACTCATCTTCACATGTTTCTCGTGTGTAGTCGTCGAAATCAATTTCATCCCCACAGCAACGCCGGAATGTCAAATGTAGCACCACACAAACATAAACAGACAAGAACACATCGTCTAATCAGGTGAAGGACCTCATCCTGGGATATATTTCTTGTGTGGAACAGTCAAAAATGTAGCCACAGAGACAACAATGTCCTCATAATAAAAGGTGGGATGTCAAGAGTGGTACCACACACACACACACACACACACACACACACACACACACACTGACATCTTTTCCCCAGATACAAAAGAGACTGAGCTCAGGTAGCTGTCAGTCACCTACTGGGAAAAGTCGACATGTGTGTGCACACACTCTCAGGATAGAGTAAGATGCCTTCGGGAGATGTTGGACTGGCTGTACAGAGACACACTATGTGTGTGTGTGTGTGTGTGTATGAGATTGTCTATCTACTTCAGTGGACACGCTGTCCTGCGTTAAGTCCAGGCCTGGAAACCAGTGATAAGACGTATTGGTATCTCCGTGCAAGTGTGTGTTAATGTGACATGTTTATCCATCGGCATAGATACGAACTCGCTCTATGATATTTTTTTTTTTCCAGCGTGAATTTTGTTGTGTGGATAAAGTTAAGGTACCTTTGAGCGTTACAGCAAGGACGCCGCCCCGCCAGCTGGCTCCAGAGCTTTCCCCTCAAAGCGAGTGCGGAGCGGGACCAGCTGGTGCTGCCACAACGCGGGTCAATTAGTTTCTAACTTGATGGTTTATGTGGGTAAGAAAAAATACGACACGAGCCTGCTTGGTTTGTGTTTTGTTGTCATGGCGTTGCTTTCGAGTCGCTTCATTACCTCCGCCAAGGATGTTATGTTTTCATGTGAAGTTGTTTGTTCGAAGAATGATGGAAAAAAAATGCTTTGTTTGTAGCGAGATGGGCTAATCTGGTACCCAATGGCAGTTTTGCTTTTTTATGTCTTTTATTTTTGCCACCTTTGCATCGCTCTCCTATGGTTGCCAGATGTGTGGTCTAGAAAAAAAATGCTGTGGCTGTAGGCAACAGCAGTAGCTGAATTTGAAGTGGTCAGCATCCACCAAGATTAATCTACCTCTGCATGCACTATAAAATGAACCGCTATTACAATATTAGCTGTGTTGCTACTATGTTGCGCAATATGCTTGTTAATAAGTGACCATATACTCATTCATTCATCACAAGGGTTGCGGAGGGTGCTGGAGTCTATACCAGCAGTCTTCGAGTTAGAGGCAGGGTACACCCCGGACTGGTGGCCAGCCAATCACAGGGCACATATAGACAAACAACCATTCACACTCACATTCATACCTATGGACAATTTGGAGTCGCCAATTAACCTAGCATGTTTTTGGAATATTCCTAGGCTGCACGGTGGATGAGTGGTTAGCGTGCAGGCCTCACAGCTAGGAACTCGAGTTCAATCCCAGCCTCGGCCATCTCTGTGTGGAGTTTGCATGTTCTCCGGTTTACTCCGGGTACTCCAGTTTTCTCCCACATTCCAAAAACATGCTAGGTTAATTGGCGACTCCGAATTGTCCATAGGTATGAATGTGAGTGTGAATGGTTGTTTGTCTATATGTGCCCTGTGATTGGCTGGCCACCAGTCCAGGGTGTACCCCGCCTCTTGCCCCAAGACAGCTGGGATAGGCTCCAGCACACCCGAGACCCGAGAATAATATAGGCAAGTGGAACAATCATAATTCTGACACATATATGTTTACTGCGAGATGGTTATCATTAATAACTGGTGGAAGGAGGAATAGCATTTATGTTGACATCGACTGTATGTTGTGGTTGCGCATGAGTGAGGTTCATTGGCTTTGTTGATCATTTATGTTTTTCACTGTATATCTATATTTATATGCATGAAGTTATCATTTATAACTGGTAGGCGGAACAATCATAGTAATTATATGATACATCTACATCATGTACCAGCATGTGCTTGAGTGTATCGTGGGCTTTGACCTTGTAGTTTATTTCGAGTCTGTTTGTTTCAAGTCCGCCTCTCCCCCGAAGACAGCTGGGATAGGTTCCAGCCCCCCCCCCCCCCCCCCGCAACTCTGAGGAGGTAGAAAATGATTGAATGTATGAATTAATGTTCCTAAATCTTTTTTTTTGTTGTTGTATCCACAGGCTGCCGAGGGATGCTGTGCGGCTTTGGCGCCGTTTGTGAGCGAGACCCCAGTGACCCCAGCGAGGCCCGGTGCATTTGCAAAAGGGTGGATTGCCCGTCCTTGGTGGCGCCCGTCTGCGGCTCCGATTCGTCGACCTACTCGAATGAGTGCGAGCTGGAGAAAGCCCAATGCCACACCCAGAGGCGCATCAAGGTGTTACGCAAGGGTCCCTGCTGTAAGTTGCTATCGCTAACCCAAAGCACCCTCTACCGACTGAACCAGCATTTGCTATGTGAGCTACTGTGCTAACATTACACTTGATCAAACTATGGGCTCCCACGTCTGTAGTTGTAGTTGACAGAGCTCCTGGCTTTATTAAAGGATGCATAGCGAAGCATGTTCTCCACGTGCATGCGTGGGTTTTCTCCGGGTATTCCGGTTTCCTCCCACATTCCAAAAACATGCTAGGTTAATTGGAGACTCCAAATTGTCCATAGGTATGAATGTGAGTGTGAATGGTTGTTTGTCTATATGTGCCCTGTGATTGGCTGGCCACCAGTCCAAGGGTGTACCCCGCCTCTCGCCCCAAGACAGCTGGGATAGGCTCCAGCACACCTTCTGAGGACAAGTCGTAGAAATGTTCTTTCAAGAATGTCATAATTCTGACACATATAATATGTTTATTGCAAGATGGTTATCATTAATAACTGGTGGAAGGAGGAATAGCATTTATGTTGACATCGACTGTATGTTGTGGTTGCGCATGAGTGAAGTTCAATAGCTTTGTTTATTGGCTTTAAATCTATATTTATATGCATGCAGTTATCATTTATAACTGGTGGGCGGAACAATCATAGTAATTATATGATACATCTACGTTATGTACCAGCATGTGCTTGAGTGTATCGTGGGCTTTGAACTTGTAGTTTATTTCGAGTCTGTTTCTTTCAAGTCCGCCTCTCGCCCGAAGACAGCTGGGATAGGCTCCAGCAACCAGCGAAGCATAGCGAAGCCTACACACTCTATCAGTTGTATACAAATTAACAGTGCAATTGTATACAAAATCCTACCAAATCCTTGCAAGAACAGTCACCAGTCATTCTCATAAGAGGCCATCATTTTCTGTCCTTTTGGCTGTTGCCTTAATAAAAGGTGATGATGTGAGGAAAAAGACACGTCTTTCTTTCGGTGACTTCACTCCTGATAGGACGAGGTGAGTTGATTTGAATCGGACATGACAGCCTCTCAGTATTCGAGCCACTTCATTTACCTCAGCAAAAACCTGCCAATCTATTTGGAAACAAGTGAATGAAGCCATTTGCCATGGAAACGCAACTGACACCATTTTTTGGAATTCTCACCTTGTTCACCTCGGGTAGGCTTTCGCTTGACCCCAATCTGCCTGGAAAGTATAATCTAGTCATCGGTACAGTGACCTGGGAAGACCTGTCGATACCGTCTGAATGTAGCAAACGAGAGAGGCTTTCCTTTGACTGTTGCTTGGTTCAATCCCTCACTATACAATACTTATTTTAGTATAGTCAATAGTGGCGTTTGGAAACAGAAGTTGGGAAAGTAAATAAGTAAATAAGCCGTGTCTTAACCATAGACAAAATTATTTTCGTATATTATCTTAGTGGACAATATTCAGTAAGACAGAAACTGCATCTTTGTATTCAAAAATTGTGTATCCCAACATTCATTCATTCATTTTCTACTGTTTATCCTTATGGGGGGTGCTGGAGCCTATCCCAGCTGTCTTTGGGTATATACATACACCCTGGACTGGTGGCCAGCCAATCACAGGGCACATATAGACAAACAACCATTCACACTCACATTCATACCTATGGACAATTTGGAGTCGCCAATTAACCTAGCATGTTTTTGGAATGTGGGAGTGGTTAAATATATATATGGCCTTTTCTCCCTTTATTTTGTTGAGAACTGATATTTTGCCGAAACTTAGTGACCTCAGCAAGAAGTACATTCACTTTTAGGGTTAAACGAGAATTTACTTAAAGTCATTGTGTGTATTTTTGCTTTGTTTTAGTTTTATTGTACTGTTTTTAAACTTCTTTTTGTGCTCGTGTGACAGTAGAATGCAAAAAATGCAGTTTAAGAAGTATGTTTTTATGTCGTTTTATGTTGTTTAAGTACTCCGCAAGCTTCATTATACAGTGGTTAACTTCTTTTTACACTTGACAGTTAAGTATATTAACAACTACAGTATGTGAACCTTTTGGAGTCAATTTGGAGTCGCCAATTAATTTAGCATGTTTTTGGAATGTGGGAGGAAACCCGGAGAAAACCCACGCATGCACGGGGAGAACATGCAAACTCCACACTGAGATGACCTAGGGTGGAATTGAACCCGGGTTTCCTTGCTGTGTAGCCTGCACGCTAACCACTCGGCCGTATCCCAACATTCATTCATTCATTCATTTTCTACCGCTTTTTCCTCACGAGGGTCGCGGGGGGTGCTGGAGCCTATCCCAGCTGTCTTCGGGCGAGAGGCGGGGTACACCCTGGACTGGTCGCCAGCCAATCACAGGGCACATATAGACAAACAACCATTCACACTCGCATTCATACCTTATGGACAATTTGGAGTGGCCAATTAACCTAGCATGTTTTTGGAATGTGGGAGGAAACCGGAGTACCCGGAGAAAACCCACGCATGCACGGGGAGAACATGCAAACTCCACACTGAGATGACCTAGGGTGGAATTGAACCCGGGTTTCCTTGCTGTGTAGCCTGCACGCTAACCACTCGGCCGTATCCCAACATATCAAATGTAAATTTGAAATAGCCACGAACCAAACAATCTCCACCCTGCAAAGAGGTCTCTAAAAGGTCAGCATTCAGTGGAGAAGAATCCTCTGTAATCAGGAATTACGCATGCAAATTAGCACGCTCAGCCATACGATCCACTTTCCCTTCCTCATTTGCCTCCTTAAGATAACATCTCTGCTTTTTCTCGCTGTTGCTGTCATAAGCACAAGATAGGCACAAACACAAACTAATCACATTTCTCAGAGGGGATTGTCTAACACATTTATGCAAGCTCACACTAACACACAAGAGGGTCAAGAGGTCACGGTATGCAACTCCTTTCCCTGCTCTCATTTCCCCAAGGCCTTCAATCTTGTTTGGTATTCATCACCATAAGACGTCCGGACTAAGTACGTAGCGTGTGCATGGATGCAGTGCTCATGCCTCATGCATCATACATTAAACAGACATTTGTTGTGAAGCTCTGTCATCTTCACAAACATTTGCTGCTGTATTTTCCCCACATAAAATTCACAAGAGGACTGCAGATGTCCGTCTCTGTGTAAGCAAGCTGCACTATTGACCTGTTGGTCCAAAAAAAAAAAAAAAAAGCTGGAAATCATACAAAATGTTGCACTAAAAATGCTGCATTGAATGTAAAGTGGCTACTCGGGTGCCAATTTAATGAAAAAACAAAGTAAAACAACAAAAGCGAAGCACTCTTATAAAATGTGGAGTAGGGCCTCAAACACACTCCATGCAACCACTGCGTGATTGTGCTGAAAAAAAATGCTATTTGCTTTTTTGTTTTTGCTATAATTTGTCTATAATTTACAGTGTACTACACTGCTTTAATTAAGTTATTAAAATAGTAAATAATACATAATTCAATTAAATTACTGTTTTCGGGACTAGGGCTGCAACGATTATTTGGATAATTTGAATATCTTGATTACAAAAAAATAGTTTCAAGGAATTGGAAGCATATTGGGATTTGGGATCCAACACTAATTCTTAAAAGCGGACATTTTAAAAAGATAAATCAACTCTCATCCTGTTTATCAAGTCCTGTAAAGGGAAAATTAGCAGCTAGCGGTAAAACACCGGAAGTCCTCCGAAGCAGTTGGGAGTGTGACCAATCACAGTGGAGTTGGAATACATTCAAATAGGCCGTTTACGCAGGAAGCACAGAAGCCAAAGAAATACGACTGGGATAGGTGCCGATTCTGGAAGATCTACAAAGTTGTCTGTACTTGTTATTGTGTGTAGCTGCTCTACAGTGGTCCACAACTTCATACAAAGGGTTGAAAAATTAGTACAATAGGTTCGCTTGACTGCAGCTCTTAAATGGTCAATTACTGTTTTCCCTTTCAATTGCGCTCAAAGTCTCACCACAATTATATAACAATTATAATCTTTTTTTTGTTGGCCACTTACTTGATGCCTGTTGTTATATCGTGACTATAATGAAATTCCACACAAACCCCATTATAAAGTATTGTGGCTTAGATTTAGTATTAATCACCACAACGACCCTACATAAACAAGAGCAGTATTTTGTGTTTGATTTATGCAAATCACATTAAAATTTAATTGTGGAAATCGCGTGGGTGGTCTGCATGTTTATAAAAAAGGGTTTGTTTTGTTCATAATTACAAAACAACTAGTCCTCCTCAATGCCCGGCAAAAAAAAAAATAAGTCTGCTATTTCCTCTAAGGATTTTGGGCTCAAAAAGGCCAGGGGCCACTTATATTATTCTGTTGTAAATTATTTTGTTGTAAATGTAATGTTTAATACAGGCACTGTTCAGGGCAGACTTCATGTTGGGATGTTTTGAACCAGGCAACTTGCGGGGCAACTAAGGGGTCCTCGGTAGGACCACGGCCCAGCCATTCCGGCACTTCAGAAAGCTTGTTCTTGTACCATATGCCGGTTAGTGCTCTGCGTTGGTGATAAAGGTGAGTTAATGGGCTGTTAACGATCGTTCGCGATCGCATTTATATGCAAATTAGGCGGCGAATATCGCTTGTTGTTTTTGTATGCACCTGTGTATTATGCTAACGTTTAAAGTGCTAGCTAACCTGTTGGCGCCATTTTCGCCGTGAAGCCAAATACTGTATGTTTGTGTGTGTGTAAATTAGCAAGTGCTCCTCTAAGCTTGTAAGTTTTGCGTTGTTGATAAAGGTGAGTTATTGGGCTGATAACGATCGTTCGCGATCGTATTTATATGCAAATTAGGCGGTGAATATCGCTCGTTGTTTTTGTGTGCACCTGTGTGTTATGCTAACGTTTGAAGTGCTAGCTAACCTGTTGGCGCCATTTTCGCGGTGAAGCCAAATACTGTATGTGTGTGTGTAAATTAGCAAGTGGTTTTCTAAGCCTGTAAGTTTTACGTTGTTGATAAAGGTGAGTTATTGCGCTGTTAACAATCGTTCGCGATTGTATTTATATGCAAATTAGGCGGCGAATATCGCGCCGTTGTTTTTGTCTGCACTTGTGTGTTATGCTAACGTTGTGCTAGCTAACCTGTTGGCGCCATTTTCACGTGAAGCCAAATACTGTATGTGTGTGTTTGTAAATTAGCAAGTGCTCCTCTAAGTGTGCGACTTACATTTATGCTAATGTTGATTCAGTACAGAAACCAGACTCATTAATACATTATACTACTCACAAATTAGCCTGTTGGATGGAAAATTGGACTGTAAAGAAATAAAGTCTATACAGTTCTGTTACTGTTAGCGGAATCACTCTCTGACCGGAGTTCTGGTGTTTATGAGTTGCTACAGCTAACCTACCTAACACACATACAGTCAATTCTCCCCTAAATATTCATTTTTCTAATACAAGTAAAACAGTAAGATACATCATTTGAGATGAAACAAAAGGAAAAACAAAACCCAACGAAAAACATATCACAATTTTCAAGGTCATTGAAGTGAAGTGTTTAGAGCTGCAGAAATAAGTGTTATCTCAGATGCTGAATCAACGTTTATTCTCTGAAGATGATTGAGAAGCGAGTGGAAGCAGAGATCAGCAATTTCACTTAAAGTGTTGCTTTTAATGCATTCATATGGAGTGGGTTATGGCACTATATGTGCAAATATATACATTCTGCACGGACTAATAACTATTGTACGTGACATTTTTATAAACATAAGTTATTAACAATTGGTGAAGACCCCAGATAGCTGTCCTTGCCTATGTCTGCCTGCAAGTCGTAGCTTGTAATCCAAATTTTAGATTGTAGTTCAAAGCAAAAAATCAGCATCTAAAAAAAAAAAGTACTCGCTTTTTGGGACACCAGGGTATAATTGACAATAAAATAATACCTGCAGTGCTCTAGTACCTTCTCTCTAGCATTTGAGACAACCCTGACAGCTCAACTCACAGTGACAGTAGATACAAATACCTAGAGTCCAAAAATACAAAACACTGCCAGCAAAAGGCTGACAGGAAAAAGCTAACAAGAACAAAACAAACAATAAAAAAAATTGTTTGAAAAGCCAAACAAGGAGCAAGGTAGCTGTAGCACAAAAAAAAAACCAAAACGCCACTGCAAGAGCCAAGTGGGATAACACGCTTGTTACAATCTAGTAAGGTGTGTAGGGTTGGGCATCAAGCATCGATTGGAACTGATTCTGATATTACAATTCTCCCGGAACCGTTCTTTTTTTATTTTTTTAACTTCTGGTGTCTAAGTTAGATTATTGGCTAGCGGCATAACATCAATTTCAACCGCAGCCAGCGTGTGACGACACTTGCTAGTTTGCGCAATACTCACTTTTTGCACAATTTTAGCCAAAGAAGCATGCGCTACTCACAGGATTGAACGCCCCCTGATTCACGGTTCACTGCCCCGTTTATGACGTGCTACACCGGACTTTTCACTCCGTTTATGACATGCTACACCGGACTTTTCACTCTGTTTATGATGCGCTACACCGGACTTTTCACTCCATTTATGACGCACTACACCGGACTTTTCGCTCCGTTTTTGATGCGATACACCGGACTTTTCACCCCGTTTATGACGCACTACACTGGACTTTTCACTCCGTTTATGACGTGCTACACCGGACTTTTCACTCTGTTTATGACGCGCTACACCGGACATTTCATCACGTTTATGACGCGCTACACCAGACTTTTCACCCCGTTTATGACGCGCTTCCCCGGACTTTTGACCCCGTTTATGATGCGCTACACCGGACTTCTCACTCAGTTTTTGACGCGCTACACCAGACTTTTCACCCCGTTTATGACGCGCTACACCGGACATTTCACTCCGTTTATGACGTGCTACACCGGACATTTCACCCCGTTTATGACGCGCAACACCAGACTTTTCACTCCGTTTATGACGCGAAACACCGGACTTCTCACTCCGTTTATGACCCGCAACACCGGACTTCTCACTCTGTTTATGACGCGCAACACCGGACTTTTCACTCCGTTTATGACGCGCAACACCGGACTTCTCACTCCGTTTATGACGCGCTACACCGGACTTTTCACTCCGTTTATGACTGGTTACACCGGACTTCTTTCAACCAATCAAACAATAAATGAGCTGTATCTTATGCCAGCATTGATGCAGCAAACCAATGATACGTTATTCTGTGAATACGTTGGCCAATTAAAATATTCAGCTAACTGACGTTGGGTACTTTACCTGACGTTAATGCTAGATTTAGCCAGGAAGTTGACCAGACCGCGCCGTTACTCTAGTCATGTGACTTGTTTACCATAGCGAAGTTAGTTTTTCACATTGGGCGTTGGATATTCACCTCTGTCGCTGTTGATTTAAAGTTGGCATTCGGATATATGGCTCCCTAGCAACAGTGACAGCGCTGTTGCTATGTAAGGCCACTCATATTCGGACAGTCAATAGATTAATATTGCACTGAATCGTCAGTCTTTGTCCATTATGCATCATAAAACATAATGACAGAATGTAGTTAGAATGTTGTATTCTCGAGTTTCAGATAATGAGGTTTGCACATTTGGAAGTGAGCCCTGAAAAAAGTTTTAACTCTCGGTTTCAAAAGGCATTCTAAAACGCCCGGCTTCTCACCCGGGTATAGTTAATTTCATTTCTTATGAGGGGAAAATGGTTTCCAAAACCACAGAAGCCACCATATTAAACATTAAATTAATTCCTCTCTGACTGTCAATCAAGTGTGTTGGATATCATTATAGGCTGTAATGTTATTTTGGTTTGGTGTATCAAACGACTCTTTGAAACCTGGGAAGATTTTTAAGGCACATTTTCTTTGCAAATAACTTCCTGCCTTTCATGTCACTGTCACCTCTGTCGACCATTATTCTCTTCTTCTTCTTCTCCTGCTGTTGGGAGGTTGGGGAGTTGTTGATTAGAACTCGCATTGCCAGGTTCTCCCACATTGCATCGTTGCATTTGATTAGCTCCATGCCTCCTCTCTCTCTCTCCTTTTGTCATCTCTACAGGAAGCAAACCATGCATGCTTGAAAACACATCACAAGCTCATTTTCCGACACTTTTAAACGTGCACGGTCCACACACATAAACGCATACACCGACACAGGTGTGTGTGTTGACAGTGTGGTATCAGGGTGCCAGCTCAAGCCTCTGTGTGTGGCTGACAACTTCCTGTCCCTAATGAAGCATTCATAAAGTTGCATCAAACAGTGGATCACAGAGCGAGCAAAGATGTGATCCACCCCCCCCACCCCCCTCCTTTTCCCCGCACACACATACATGTGCGTACACACACACACACACACACACACACACACACACACACGTCACCATCCTGCTTCCTGCTTGCCTGCTGGATAGCTGGATGAGAGGGGAGAAGATCAGAGTAATCCCCCCCCCATCCAACCACATCCTTCAAAGCCCTTCTGCCCCACTTTTGAGGAAGACATTATCCTCCTCGAGCTTCTCTTGCTTTTTCTCAGCTGGCAGTCATCGAGCAACTAAGAAGACTAACAGCATCTTGTCAATATCATGCATGAAAATACATAAACTTGTAAATCCCCAACTTTTGATTGCAGCAACACATTATCACAGCACATATAATTAATCATCATTAGGACCAACGGCTGCCCAGACAGAGCATTTCCCCCCCAATAACTGAGCTCTGATTGGAGTTATTTCAACCTGCTGAGCGACAATATCAGTAGCATGATTTCCATGTAATTGCTTGCCATTATGTCGTTTGGGTTGCTTAATAATAATAATAACACAAATATAAACCCCATTCTGATTGACTTAAGCAGGATTTTACCAATACAGGGTGGGCAGCCAAGATGGGTGACTGGTTAATTGTTCTTTGGGTCACAGAGTAAAATGGGTTTTATATAGCTCTTATTGATTCTTCAGGAGGTACACGACTTCTTGGCAAAGAAGTTTGTTGTCATAAATCAATGTCTGTTGGGTTCTATGTCACTTTACTTTATGTACACTTGGGTTATTTGTCTATATTATGGCATTACATGACATTTTAGAGCAGCAAATACAGCATCTTGAGAAAAACAAAGAAAAACCTGCTCAAGCTTGCCTCAGTTATGTTTTCTGTATTGTTTTGTTGCTGTTTGTATTGATTATTATTCAGCTCTATGTGTATGTGTGTAAGTGATCCTTGGGACTTGAATTATTTATATATATTATAATTATTGTGGGCAGCACGGTGGCGAGTGGTTAGAGCGCAGGCCACACAGCTAGGAGATCTGGGTTTTCTTCTGGTACTCCGGTTTCCTCCCCCATTCCAAAAACATGCTAGGTTAATTGGCGACTCCAAATTGTCCATAGGTATGAATGTGAGTGTGAATGGTCGTTTGTCTATATGTGCCCTGTGATGGGCTGGCCACTAGTCCAGGGTGTACTCTCGCACCAAGACAGCTGGGATAGGCTCCAGCACCCCCGTGACCCTTGTGAGGATAAGCGAAAAAAAAAAATTTCTTTGTTAAAATTAAATTAATTGAAAAAAATTTAAATTACAATTAAAATAAAAAAAAATCTTCTGTAAAAATTTTGAAATGTGCCATCCTTTGGAATCTGATGAGAAAAAAAAATCTTGCTCCACAAACTTTAGCAAAAATTGACGAAAATATATCCTCCCTAGCAAAGGTGCTATAAATTGTCCACACGCAAAAATGTAGCAGCTATCCCCATCTCATCCCGACTTGCCTCATTTGTGCTAAAATGT
The DNA here is from genome assembly GCF_030265055.1 of Doryrhamphus excisus. Lineage (NCBI taxonomy): Eukaryota > Metazoa > Chordata > Actinopteri > Syngnathiformes > Syngnathidae > Doryrhamphus > Doryrhamphus excisus. The sequence continues at coordinate 12,651,334 of NC_080475.1, read as the reverse complement.
CATCTGTTGGTGTCCTTATCTCTCCTGCCTAACTGTCTCTTCTCTTATCTGCAGTTTTCTCATTATCTCCGCCTTTTTCTTTTTTTTTTTCAACTGCTTTGAGATTTTCCGCGGCGATAGCGGGTCATTTAATTGGCAGCGAGGATCATTCTAATTTTGCAACTCTTGATCCGCCGTTTTTTGGACCCCCTCTTGCATTAGAAAGACAAAAATATGAGCAAGGTTTCCTGCTAATATTTCCACCATATTTTCACTATTAGCACTTGTTAGCAGGGGTGAATATGTGTTAAAGTAGTTGAGACTGAATCTTTGTAGTAATGGTCCATTCAGTCATTGGCCGGTCTACATGTCACTTAGCACCAGTCGTTACTGGTTTATTGTTACGCTCTGGCAAGCATTTTTCATGGTCTGTTCTTTAAGAAGCAACATGACCTTTCACCTGATCTGCTGCAAGGGCATCAATGCAGAACCCCGAGGACTATTAGCAGGTCGTTGTTCCGACACAATTAGCATGTCACATTGGCCGCTCGCTGGTGGATCACTTGATGATTTCTGAGCTGCTGGATTTCTATAAAAAGTTGCGTTTGAAAGTCTTTGAATGAGTTCTGGCGTTGGGGGATAACGGAGGAGAAAAGGAGTTCGTTAGTGAGTCTTACAAGTGCTCGGCAAGCCTCCGAAGGACTTGACAGGAGCGTGGAATAAAAGGAAGGGAAATGCATCTGGAGGATAAGGAGAAGAGTGGGTGATATGCTTTGATTAAGAGCAGTCTCTTCTTACGCTTCCATAAAATATCTCCGATCGCATCTCAGCCTCTTATTAAAACGGCAGTGGTGTCATTCCATCCTAAATGGGGGGGGGGGATAATGTTTTCAAAAGGAGAAAAGGCTTTTAAAAAGACAGTAGAGAAAATGCTGTATTCCCTTATGCGGTGGGTGGCTGTGCTTATTTGTGTTGGTCTAACATTTATTTCAGGTTCTTTGGCTAAAGTCTGGACTTTTCATATGTGTTCACTATAAAGTCTCCATGGTCAACTTCCTAGTTTGGGAACCTATTAGGGAAAGGCTTTGATTTAAAAATAAATAATAATAACCTATTGTAATTGATCATGTATACTATTAAATATAGTAAATACAATACAAAATATACAATAAAAACATGTAAATTAGTGGTATGCCATAAGACAGGGGTCTCAAACACGGACACTAGTTTGAGGCCCCCGCCTTGATATGAAAGTTTAATGTTAGTGCGGCCCGCGCAAGTTTGATATGGATGCTGTATGGTATCATGTACCCAGAAAAAAATTATTACGTTTGATTAATGTTCATGTTAAAGGTTAAATAACTGTTAATAGTTATCCTCCCTATTCGTGTGGAAGTGGTAAGTTTTTGGCTATTTAAGTTTAAAGGAAATAACTTGAAGGCTACCGTTTAGGTCGCTAGCTCTCTAGTTTGCGAGCTAGCATGTGTCTCAAGACCCTGCAGTTGCGCAATAGGTTGTAAATAAAAAGAGTATAAATGTGACTATAGTCGTGTTTTGTCATGTCTACAGGGCTCTAATAATGCTTTGTTCATTTTAATCTGAAAAAAATAATTTGTCTACCCACCAACTATATGTGGTTTCTTAAGTTTTTATTATTTGCCGTTTCATTATTATTATTATATTTATTTATTTATTACTGATTGATTGATTTCATTCTGGATTTGTTTATTTTTCATCTTATTTTGTGTAGAAAAATAAAAATTATATATTTGAGAACAGTGGAATGTTTTATCAGAGCTTTTCTTGTAGAAAATTGGAACCAAAGCAACGTTTTTTTAATTTTTGTTTTTAATAAATGCGTTTTTTTTTTTTGGAAAACCTGATGCGGCCCAGTCTCACCCAGACCTGAGCTCCAGTGGCCCCTGAGTAAATTGAGTTTGAGACCCCTGCCATAAGACATTGGCAATAACAGCTGTGGCTGTAGGCGACCTCCTCATGTTTTTTATTCCCACGAGTGATCAGCATCCAGTAGCTTCATCTACCTCTGCTTGCGCTTTAAAATGTCGCCACTCGTTCCTTTCCAGTCATATTGTGAGAGTTTATGAATAATTGCGGCCGTACATACATTTATCATCCACCATGTTTGTTCATTGAATTATCCTTTACATGGGCAGCACGGCGGTCGAGTGGTTAGCAGACCTCACAGCTAGGAGACCAGGGTTCAATTCCACCCTCGGCCATCTCTGTGTGGAGTTTGTGGGACTCCGGTTTCCTCCCACATTCCAAAAACATGCTAGGTTAATTGGCCACTCCAAATTGTCCATAGGTATGAATGTGAGTGTGAATGGTTGTTTGTCTATATGTGCCCAGTGATTGGCTGGCTGCCAGTCCAGGGTGTACCCCGCCTCTCGCCCAAAGACAGCTGGGATAGGCTCCAGCACCCCCCGCAACACTCGTGAGGATAAGCGGTAGAAAATGAATGAATGAATGGTCGGAAACAAACCTGTGCAAGCTTTGCTCTTTGACATGGCGGACATCTTGGGATGTACTTTCAAATCCGAATGACTGTTTGCTAACGATGAATTATAAATGAATGAATGGTCAAACATGTTGAAATCGCGAAGAAATAGGATCGCAATTGGCATTCTGCCTCACTTTTCACGGCAGAACATGTTTAAAAGTCATAAATATGCATTGCAATGAGATGACGACTGTAGTCTACTGCCATTTGTCAAACTGTAAGAAAAGCCCCATCAGTGGCAAGGGAGCACAGGCGACATTTAAATTGTCGCCTGTGAGTCACGCTGTTTAATTAGGCTGAAAACAAAGTCCTCGGGGAGAATGCGTTCCCCAATTTTTTTTTCCTCTTTTGCTCTTGGACTCGTTTTGTAGAAAGGTAAATATTCAGTGGGTCCCTTCCCGATTTAAAGCTCGCTGGAGCATCGAGGAAATGCATGTTTGGAATCCGGAGCCCCCTAAATCAGAATGATACACAATGGCGCGACAATATGTCCCCACTGAGGGATGTCAAGTACTTCTTGACACCCTGAATGACTGCGCTGGGCCTTTCTATAGTGCGCCAGTCACCACTTAAATACGATGGACTGTCTGCTATCAAGCGCTCCATTGTTACTGTAGCAGCAAATGCCCTCAAGTGTGCGAGTAATAGTCTCTCTGTTTTGGTCTAAAACTTCTCTCTCTTTTCCTTCAAAGCTCTCAAAGATCCCTGCGCAGAGGTGACCTGCAGCTACGGCAGCACCTGTGTCCAATCCACAGACGGCTTGTCGGCGAAGTGCATGTGCCCGCTGGGCTGCGAGGGCAAGCCAGAGCAGACGGTGTGCGGCAGCGATGGGAACGACTACCACAACGAGTGCGAGCTGCACCAGTATGCCTGCAAGAACCAGAAGAATGTGAGGGTGCAACACCAAGGCCCATGCGGTAAAATACATCTTTGTTTTCTCCATTTTTAATCAATGAAGGTCTAAACTGGAGGTCGAACATAATTCATTCTGGGATGCAGGTCGACCCACTTTGAAACGTTCCGCCGTTGGTAATGATGGAACTTTTATTAGCTACAAGTACAAGTGTAAAAATAAGCTAGCCACTCTACATTTATTTACAATTCCTAATAACGCAAACATCAGGCACAAGTGGTTGGAGTTCCTGATTCCCTACCAGCAAAATAAATAGATTTTAATCATACTGGACTGTTTCGTGAACATGGGTTCAGCTGGACTAGCCTGGACTAACTGTTGCTGAAGCCAGACGCCTTTCCAACGTTACTTGGTCGTGTCGTAGAGTCAGAAGAGCATGCAGTAAGTAAGTAAAGTAAGCAATTTATCAGTGTCCTAACTGTTTATTTTATGTAAGTAATGGATCAAAAGGAGTTGAATGTGTAGCATTATAGAGTGTGCATACAGGTAACGGGGTTGCTAATGGCCATTTCTTACCACAATCAGTGGGCAAAAGACAAATTGCAGTTTATTATTCTCTACCGTTTATCAACTCCGCTACATTTGCTAAGCTCTTGGGAGTGTGACCAACCACAGCTTTGAATAGGTGCAGATTCTGGAAGATCTAGAAAGCTTTCTGTGCTGGTTATCGTGTGTAGCTGCTCTATAGAAGTACAGAAGTCAATACAAAGGCCCGGAAAATAAGGTATAATAAAGTCCCCTTTAACTGACGCAAATGAGGCCTGCAGTTATTTGGATGTAGTTGTGGGGTATTTTGTGACTTCTTGGATACGAGTAATTTTGGTTGGCTGGCCACTCTTAGGGAGGTTCACCCTGTTTTCGCCCTTTGTGGATTTCGGTCACTGTGGTTGGCTGAAGTCTCAAAGCTTTAGAAATGGCTTTTCTCCAGACTGATAGGTCTCGGTTACTTTTTATCGGGGTGGGGGCAAAAGATGGCACAATCACTTTTTGACAAAGGGCTATGTGGGTTAGGATTTTTTAATCCAATCAGAAGCGCCTAAACTGTTTCCATGGACCGACATGTTCATGTACATGTTGCCATTTGACAAGGAAAACACTCTTCCAAACCTTCAATCACTTTCTAAATGCAATCAACTCTTTTCATGCGCTTCGGCCGTAATGATAGTTATTGTCTGCCACCACAAACTGTCCTTTTTTTCCCCTTTTCTTTCTATATTCTCCCTTTGTTCTTTTCGTACCTCTGGCTATTATTATTTCCCATTCACTTCCTCCACTTACTTACTACTTGGCCCTGCTAATTCTCATTTTTCATTCCAATTGTGCGCATCGCAACGCCTCTCCTGTGGTGCAAACTGTTGTTTCTCTAAGTAGAACTCGTCATTTTGGCCTATACTTGTTATCATCTAGCAATGGTTGTTTACTCCCAAGGCGATTGTTGTTTATTTCCTCTCTCGTCGGGGAGAGCCAGATGGAGACAGAGAGAGTAGTGTATCGCTGTCGAGACAAAGCTCGGTGGTGGGCAACACGAGATGAATACGTGGGTCTGCAGACAGAAGGTTGGTCGCATAAATCCAGCCCGAGTCGGCCCGTGGGGAACGGTGCTTCCCCGATTTATCCGCGCTGCAGCAAACAGGCCATTCTTTTTGTAATTACCCTCCTTGCTCGGCTGGAGGAGAGCATGGATCCTGGGAAGCTGTTCTTCTCGGTTAATGGGAGGTAATGGTGTTGCTCTCCAATAATGGCCTGGCGGGTGCTGAGTTATAAAATCCCCGTTTGCTAGTCTCCTCAAGCCTTTGTATTGTCCTGCGAGAAAATAATCTGAGGCCCTGGCCACCGACTTTATCAAGACCCCTTTTCCTTTGCTTTGTTGTTTTTTGTATCCCTGCCGGACCTTTTTGTCATTTGGGTCGGTGGCACAACCTTTGGACATGATGATCGATTTAGTCAACTAAATGATTTTTAAATGTTAGGGATGCTCTAATCAGGGTTTTATGCTGACAATTCGGATATCGATCATCCTTGAGTGATTGGTCGATACTGATACCGATAGATTAACTGAAAATTTTTCAATTTATTTATGATGAGTGCTGTTGGCTAGGAAATTATTTAAAAAATCAAAAGGTGGGGTGTTCTGGGGTGGCCCAACAACCAGAATCCCTGACTGCTCGCATTAAAATTGCTCTCAAGTCTAATACATTGGTGAGGAGTTGCATCATTCATTCATTTTCTACCGCTTATCCTCGTGAGGGTTGCGGGGGCTGCTGGAGCCTATCCCAGCTGTCTACGGGCGAGAGGTGTGGTACAACCTGGACTGGTGGCCAGCCAATCACAGGGCACATATAGACAAACAACCATTCACACTCACATTCATACCTATGGACAATTTGGAGTCGCCAATTAACCTAGCATGTTTTTGGAATGTGGGAGGAAACCCACACATGCACAAGGAGAACGTGCAAACGCCACACAGAGATGGCTGAGGGTGGAATTGAACTCGGGTCTCCTCGCTGTGTGGCCAGTGCGCTAGCCACCCGACCACTGTGCAGCCTGAGTTGCATCATCACCTCGCAAAAAACACAAAAGATGTATAAATACATTGTTGGGTTCTGGCCTCAGATTCTAACTACATCTTTGGTTGTTGTCTAGCATTTTGAAAACGTTAGCTGCCGTTTGACTAATGCTACACTGTGAGCCTCAAAAACTCGCCATACTCTGTCACATGTTTGTTTTCATTGCATGTTTTGTAGTATGCAAACTTTATATCACTCTCCATAGACATGGATAGTTTGTACCCTGCCTCTTGCCCGGGGTCAGCTGGGGTAGGCTCCAGCATACCCCCATGACCCCACTGAGGATACGTGTCATAGTAAATGAATGAATATTTTTATTTGTTATGTCTCCTGCTTTCAGGTAAAATAATATACCACTAAGGTTAATATGTCACATAAGGATTGTGATTGATGGGCAAATTCCCCCCAAAAGTGCAGTTCCCCTTTAACATTGCATTGCCTTAAGTGTATTGTGGCAAGCATGACCGTGATTTAATTTGCCACAGTGCCGACATAAATCCTTTGTCTCCCCTCATGCCAAACGCGTGGCAAGCAGGATAAAGCCCCGAGTCCTGTTTGGAGGCGTAACAACGTCCCTCCCGCACATCCACAAACCACAATCCCATTATGATGGTGTGCTGATAACGGCCAAACAGGCCAGCCTGCAAGGAGGGAGTAGCCACAGGGGCGCAAGCTTTATCTTTTTTTCCTTGTCTTCACTCCGATCTGGAGCTCACTTGGAGGTGTGCTCCATTGCCAGGCTAAGATGATCATTTAATAGTGGATGTGTAGGGAAGCAGAGATGGAAGATCTTCCTTCCGTTCGCTACCTTCAAACACTCTTTTACTTCACTGTTTGTTACTCATTATCATATTCTATTCATAGAATGTGAATAAGTTCATTTGTGTTGGAATAAACAGTGAATCAGGCATAGTTTGCTTTTTAACTTATTCATTTGTTAAGATATTGACTCTATAATTTTGTTAAAGTAGCATAATTACGTAGTCAAATAGCAAGATATGAAAGCCTAAAATATATATATAGGTTAAGCTAACTTAACATAGAAAACACTATTGAAATGCTAATGCAAATAGCATCTTGCTAATTTAACTGCAGATGAGTTTGAGATGTATACTGCCTAGTAGTTTTGAAATACAAAAATAAACATTACAGTACCATTGACTTTGTGAAATAATAATTCTAACTGTAAATCAGCGTAATTACTAGGGACGCTTGTGAGGCGCCAATAATTGCCATTCAACGCCCAATGACGAAAGCTGGTCACCTCTGGCTAGTACTATTGGAGAAGCAAATGTATAATTTTAAATACACGTCCATCTTTTTTTCTTGTAATTGACAATGTTTTCAAATATTGTCTGTCTCCACAGACCCCTGCAAAGACAGCGAGAACAGTCTGAACACAATGTGCCGGGTGGAGGCCCTTACCCGACAGCCTCTCTTCTTCGGCTCGCCCGACTCATGCCCGCCGGCTAGCGAGCCACTGTGCGCCAGCGATGGCCAAACGTACCCCAGTGAGTGTGCCATGAAAGCGTCCGGGCTGCAGAAAGGCGTCAAACTCAGGAAGCTTCACGCCGGCTGGTGCAGAAGGCTCGGTAAGATCAGACATACAATGTCATTCATGGATGATAAGGCTAAATTAATGGTCATGAGGCCTTCAGGTCTGTATAAAAGAGCCTTGAGGCTGGCTGTCAATACAAAGGAGGAGGTATCCACTTAGTTTACAAAGAGCTGTCGGTTCCTACTGTAAACATGATGGCCTTTTGAGGATGACTACTCGTTTCCCCTGCTGTGTTTTTGTCAGAGCCTGAGCACGAGAACAGCGTTGTAGGTTTAAGCTAGTGACGTGGACGGACTCTAATGCGTGTGGAACATCAAACACAGGAGGCTGATGAAGATGTTTTCAGACTGCTAATTCAGTACTGCATCAGGATGCCATGGGAATTTAGTAGAAAATGATACCAAAAGTCTTCTTCACAACCTCCAAAAATAGTTGAATCACTCTCAAGTGCACACTGCAGAATTTCTACAATATATTACATACTAATAAGCACAATTATCTGCCAACAGATGAGGTGAGATCAGTGATGTTGTTTGGTCTAGAGACAGTGGCACTGAAGAAAAGACAGGAAGCAGAACTGGTTGTAGCAGATATGAGAATGCTGAGGTTCTCATTGGGAGTGACCAGGATGGATAGGATCAGGAAGGAGTACATCAGAGGGACATTACATGTTAGCGGCCAGACTGAGATGTTTGGGACATGTCCAGAGTCACAGTACATGTTGGAGTACACACATGAGGATGCTTAGGTTCTCATTGGGAGTGACCGGGATGGATAGGATCAGGTAGGAGTACATCAGAGAGACATTACATGTTAGAGGCCAGACTGAAATGGTTGGGACATGACCAGAGGAGAGATAGTGAATATATTGGTTGAAGGATGCGGCGTTTAGATCTGCCAGGTACGAGGCCTAGTGAAGGAGGACATGAGGGTAGTCGGATGGAGGAGATTGATTTGCTGTGGTGACCCCTGAAGGTTAAAAGTCCAAAGAGGAAGAAGAGAAATCTGCTAACAGATGAGGAAATCTGCCAAAACATGTCAAATGTGATCATATTTTGTCATGTATAGCATTTATTTGTTGTTTTAAGTAACTTGTCAGCCTTCTTAACTGGCATACACGTGGAAAAAAGTCAAATTCCCCATAGAAAATAATTACAATGGAATATCTGTTCCAGTGTCAAACTGGCACCAATATTCTCAACTTTCGTAAAGGTATAAAAAGAAGTTTTTACATATTTTTTGGTACAAAATCCTACAAAATTGTGGCGAGAACAAGCTGAAAAGTAATAGTTTTTAGGTCATTTTCGCCCCCACCCCCCAGCGACACCAATGCCCAATGAAAGAATAATTTAATTAGAAAAAAGCGATCCATGAAATCATATCCCTTAGCAAATTACAAGTTGCAAATTAATCAGAGTGGTGGTTTGGACATGCTACCGTGACATCACACATCCTTTCACCGTGATGGAGCACCAATGTAATTAAGTGTGGCTTGACAGGCTGTTAAAGAAAGCAATTGGATTGCTGTACAAATTTGATTCGGCGATCAGGAATGAAATACATTTGAAGGCGTCGCGAGTGGCGCAAGAACACTGCCCTTAAATTGGATTTTCTCACTTCGCCAGCAAATGTGCCGTTTAACACCAGCGGTTATTCTTTTTCCTTCATTTTCGAAGGCAATCTCAGCTTAGCAGGTCTGATGGTAATGAACCTAATAGTTTAGACCGTAAAATTACATTTGAGAGTTCATTTCAAGTTTTATGGAACTTTTTGTTGAAAAAATTATCATTAAGCTGAATGAGTATCATTCATGACAAGGATATTCAAATAATAAGATTAATTCATATTTAATTAGAATAAAAAGTGGTACAAACCTATTTTTCAACCATAAATTCTAAAATCTAGCATTATTGTTATTTTGAAAATGACTCAACCATAACACATCACATAACTATTACTGTTTTTTAATTAATTTATTCAATATTATTTTCTTTTTACCAAGTGTATTATTTATTTTTTATATCAATAAAGATTTTTTAATTTAGAAAACATTAGTTTTTATTTTTGCATAATATTAATTTGCACACTGTGTTTTGATTTTTGCCATAATTCATTCCTTTTTGTACAAACTTGTACAAAACTCTTCCGTGATGGAAATAAATCTTCAAATTGCATTATTTACAATATTCTAATTATTTTTGACCACAACATGGACCTCATTTGTTCTTCAATGTGGGGAAAAAAGTATAATGATGAGTCCAATAATATTTCTATACAATATTTATTATGTGTGTGTATATATATATATATATATATATATATATATATATATATATCTCACTATTTCTTAATATTTTTGACTTAATTAGTGAGATATGACACTTCATACAGACTGAAAAAACAGACTGAAAAACTGAAGCAGATGGTTTCTTAACTGCCATGTGTCCCTGAGCATATTTTCCAGTTGTTTATTGAAACGTGTTGGCCAACAATTGACTATCCCTGGATGTATTTGTCCTTCCTTCTCGCAGAGGAATGTAAAGAAGAATGCCGCTTCAACGCCGTGTGTCTGGTGGAGCAGCTGACCTCCCGATGCTCGTGCGATCCAATCGAGTGCGACGGTACCTACAAGCCCGTGTGCGGCAAGGACGGTCGCACGTATACTAACGACTGCATGCGGCGCAAGGCCGAGTGCCACTCCAAGAGCCTTGTCCCCGTCAAACATGCCGGGCCTTGTGGTGAGTAGAATAACACGGGAGTTGTGAAATTCAAATGTGTATGACATGGTTTAACGATAAAGTGGGGGAGGGGCAAGTCAAAGCAGTGCCTTCACTTTCACTCGTTTCATCCTCTCAGCTCCATCTTTCAACACCGCATGCTTACTCCGTCCGTCCATTCACCTCAGTTTGTCTTTGTCTCGATAACTGTTGTCTAAAAAGAAAAGCTCTTCTTTCTTGTTTCAGTGCGTCAGTCAATGTCTTGTCTGTCTTTGTCCATGTCGGCTGTGTCTTCCCCCACTCCTGGCTGGAAAAGTGGGGTCACCCAATAGGCGACCTCATCAGAAGGATGCTGAGGGGCGAAGGCTTCCCCTTTTGCTCCAAGCGGATCTAACAGGAGGGGGTCTTGTAGTGCTGCTCTTCTTCCTGTGTCTTTCTGTTACTCTTCCTGCACACTGATATGTGATCCACGAGGTTGGAGAGGTCTCCACTCTCTCTCCCTGATTTTATTTATTTTTTGCTCTTTTATCCCCCAGTCCTATCCACCCAAGTCTTTGATTTTGTTGTGCATGCTGCCGTGCATGCCAACCCCAGACCTCAAATTCCCTTCAAATAGGCTACTTTCAGTGGCAGCCTCGGCATTTTGAAAACTCTACTCTAAAATAGCAAAGCGGGTCATATTATTAGGGATCGACCGGTATGGTTTTTTGGGGGCCGATACCGATTTTTTTCCATCACCCTTAGCCGATGGCCGATTTTGCTTGGGCTGATATTTGTGGCCGATACTGCATTTGATTGATTGATGCAGAAGAATGAAGAAATGACCATGATAACAAATATTTATTGAAATGTAAACACAGAACACAGTAGGATTCAGCTGTCTTAAACACAAATTTAGCATCTAGCATCGATGTGATGACTGCCCCCGCCCCACGCCTCCACACACACAAACACATCACACTGACACAATTTAGTACGATATATAAAACATTTCTCTCATCATTAAAGTTTGTGTTGTGCATGATAAAGACCTCTCATAAGCAGACACGGCTGCTCCAAATCCATGTGCAACACAAAGCTGCCCCGGCGGATGCCTGACTGTAAATCATGCGGTGGAAAAAAAAACATCGGCGAACCCAACGTGCGTATCGGCCGATACCGATACAAGGAAAAAACGCAAATATCGGCCCGATCCTTTCATATTCTGCAATTGTAAATGTTGAAAATACAAATTATACTTAACACAACCGATGTTGTAATCGTGGTGAGGAGGAAGTTGCTCAGCCAGGATTAATAATGAGTTCATTGTAAACAGTAAACAAACAGTACGGTAAGTACAACATTAACCGAGTAACACTATTTTGTAGCGCATGCAGAGGTCGATAACGATACTTCAAATGCATCTTGTGAAGTTGGTAAAAACTGTGTCAGGGCGTTGCCGCCGGTGGTTGTGTGAGGTTAATCAAATAAAGGTGTTAATTGAAACATTTTTATAGTAAGTGTCGAGCTCCAAAAATGGCGGACATGATTTTGACGAGCGGTTCCAGTGCAAGATTCAATCCCGCTCGTCTCCTCATTAGCATGGACTGGTTTTCCCCAGTGCTGTGCTTAAACGGAACAGTAGCAAAGACAGCAGTAACGCTTATGTCTTTTGTTTCATGTGTACGCCCATCAAATCCCTCCACCACCACCCTGTATTTGTTTCATTATTCAACTATTCCTTCCCCAGTGCATCAAAGCCGGCTTTTCAATGCATTCTTATTGACATTTGCATATTACTCCACAACAGAGCAGCTGAAACGTCAAAGCTGGACTTGTTTTTTTAATTAAACATCAAAAGAGTAAAAGCGCGGTAGCCCACTGAGACAGTTAGCTTCATCATTTGATTATATATGTATGCGCAGAATTTGCTTGCCTTTTTTGTTTTTATTTCCAGTGTGCCGGTGAAGCTGAAACAGGATTAGATGTTAGCACTGTTGGAGAGACTGTAGAGATTAAGTTGGAAAAAACACAACATGGTTTCTATGTTGTGTGTGTGTGTATCCGTGTGTGCATACGATCAGTCCGTAAAAACCCCAAAGAGATCGAGCGACATGACGCCGTGTGAGGCTTCCTCTGTGATGCTTGCACCTTGACAGTCGAGCGGCTGCGGCAGAAAATGTCAACCCGGAGCACAAACACAATCGCTGCCTCTGGGCTTAGTTTCATGTCTAAGGGGAGCAGCGTTTGGTTATTAAACTGGAATACGTGCCACAATCATTCACAAACAATATTGTATTTTCTAGAAAAGAGTCCTAGAGTGGCACCTACAAAGTTGACGGTATTGTCTGGTCGACAATATGGCGTATGAAATCATGTCACATGGCTCTATTGCTGGGATGAAGTCAATGTTAATCACGGTTGCTAGTATCGTATTGCTAATATTTGAAATCAGTGACTTCGTAACAATGTGGCTAGAATGATAGTAGACACCACGGAAACAATTTTTCAATCCTTCAATCTTTTATCTGTGTTCTAAAGATATAAAAACAGATAAAAATACACACCATATTAACAGCTATTTGAAGAGTTTTGCTGCAAAGCATTATGGGAGATTCATTTGGTGCATACTACTACTACCCACATTCTACTGATTCTATTGAAGCACAATTGCTCAGGTCGTAGAGTACTTGGTTCTTAATCCTGACGTTCAATTCCACTTCCAAGCTGATATAATTAATGTCATCAATTTGCCTAGTGTAGCGTGCAGACCTCACAGCAAGGAGACTAGGGTTCAATTCCACCCTCGGCCATCTCTGTGTGGAGTTTGCATGTTCTCCCCGTGCATGCGTGGGTTTTCTCCGGGTACTCCGGTTTCCTCCCACATTCCAAAAACATGCTAGGTTAATTCGCGACTCCAAATTGTCCATAGGTATGAATGTGAGTGTGAATGGTTGTTTGTCTATGTTTGCGACCAGTCCAGGGTGTACCCCGCCTCTCGCCCGAAGACAGCTGGGATAGGCTCCAGCACCCCCGCGACCCTCGTGAGGAAAAAGCGGTAGAAAATGAATGAATGAATGAATTTGCCTAGTGGTGATTTTTGTTACTATTCCAGGGTCGTATTCATGGTGATGTATAGCTTACCACAGGGATTGGGTAGTACAGCCACTCCCTTCCCTTTCTTCATCCAATCAGCAGTCAGAATGCAGCCTGGATGCGTTCACAGACTCGTGGTATCATATAAAAACCCCACCACAGCTTAGGAAATTGAAGAGCCAACGGGTTGCCGACCCCCCTGTACTGTACTTAGAGTCCCAATCACAATTTAGTTGTTTCACTTGTCTGGAAAAATGACTCAAGGACGAAGCAAAAGTTACTGAGACATTGCAGATTTATTTTTTTTAAACAGCTTCTTTCACCACTTTCTTGTGTCATTGTAAGCCATAAAATGTCCATCGAACCGACACAAATGTAATTTAACTCACAACTTGGCCACAGCATGAATCATTTTGGCCTTTACTCCATGTTGTAAAGTGGTGGAAAATTGCTAGTAAATCTCCAGGAACTGGACCATTTTGGAAAATACTAGGCCTTGCCACTTTCCGTCAATTAGAAATACTGTATAAATAGGACTTTTGACAATTTATTTTGACATTTTTTTAACTTATCTCTTATGTTACTTTACATTATTTACTAAAGATTCATGACAAAATATCCTAAACGTCTTTCTCTACATGCACAAATGTCGTTTAACGTTTTTCCACATGAGCTTGTCAAGCTGGAAGATGACGAGTGGCAGAATTTTGGCGACTGTGAAAGTGGGCTACGTCCCTACAGCACGCTGAGCATTAACAATCCAAATTGCCCAGCGGGTCCCCGACGTCTCCTCGTACCTGTTTGCGGTGTACTCTGCTTAATGTTCTGCTTTTGCTGGCTCTTGGCTTGACCTCCTGCAGCTTTGTGCAAAGTTATTGGGATCTGTGGCATGTTGCTGCGCTGCAGAGACGCGCTTCCCCGCCATTTAGAGTCGGTTTCTGCCTCCCCTGACTCGAATGGATGGCAGGGGGGAAACGGCAGTGAATGAAAATGGCAATATTTTAATAGATCGGCTAATAAAGTATTCATAGCTAATTCATTTAAAACTATGGTAATTTCCATTATTATAATTTCTTTAAAAGACATTCAGTTAGAGAGTTAGAGATCACAGAACATTTATAAAAAGTATAAAATAATTGTCCAAAGCCAGCTTCATTTTTGGAATAAGGTGCTGTGAGTTATTTGGACATAAGGTGGATGAAGAACACAGCATTCCAAGATAAACACTTGCTACCCACAGTAACATTTGGTGGTGGTTCCATCATGCTGTGGGGCTGTGTGGCCAGTACGGGTACTGGAAATCTTCTTCAAGTTGAATGTTGCATGGATTCCAGTCAGTATCAGCAGATTGTTGCCAACAATACTCCAGAATCAGACAAAGTTGAAGACTTCCAACAAGACAATGATGCTAAACACTGCTTAAATTATACTAAGGCATTCATAGAGAGGAACAACTATACATTTTGGAATGGTCATCTCAGTCCCTAGACCTAAATATTATTGAAAATACGTGGTGTGATTGAAAGTGGGCTGTCCATGCTTGGAAATCATTAACCTTCAACCAGAATCTAGACCCTCATTTATAAGCTATTGGGAATTTTGATGTCATTTTTCTGTTGGGGTACCCAAATTTAGGTCCCTTGCCTGCTTTTGTTTCAATAATTATTGCACACTTTCTGTAAATACAGGTTGTCATAACGCAGGCTTTGTACTCTTTGTACTCGCTTGCTCTACTGATGTGTCCCACCCAGAGGTTTTTTTGCAGGTGATCTGATTGGACACCCATGAGTATATACATCAGTCTGTATTTTTTCCTCCATCCTAATCAAGTTAATTAGAAGAAGTGCAGTGGGAGGCAGATTGACAGCAGCCAGGGGCTTGACTGCCAGTCCACTTAACGCAAGCTGCTGGGGGGGGCGATGCTCTGCCACAGCAGAAATTGCCATCGTTATTTGGGTCAGCGGGGCGTCGGTAGCGACTTGAGGTTGTAGCATGCTGCAGGGCACGCCACACAACACACATTTGCAAAATTTGGTGTCATTTCCATTGTACTCGTAGTTGTTCTCGGAACAGGCACAGCATCATAAACTTTTAGAATACTGTAGATAGAACCGACAGGACCACAACAGGATTGAATTGAACAAATGTGACTATTACTAGTATTGTTTGGGGTCAGTACTCCATGTTCCATGGTTCCATGTTAGATCCATATGAAGTCTTAAGAGTGTTTAGTATTCCAGTAAGTATTCTGTTGTAGACAGACATGTCCTTTTCCTTTATGTTAATAGAGCCTTTTCCATCCACTGGCATTACACATGAATGCCTTTAACGCTAAAGGGAATAAGGGATTGGATCAAAGCCCTGGCAGGTTAAAAAAACAGACACGGTGGTGCTTGTCGTGGATTAGCCGTGTCCCATTGGAGCACTGCCTTGCAATATGTTTGTCAGGTCATTCTCTCTGCCAGTTGGCTGCTGCGACCATCACCTGGACTGGACTGGTCTGGTCCTCGTTCTCCATAAAACCAACAGGAACCATCTGGAATGGCGCTCAGACCCTTTGGCGGGTTTAGGGTGTGGTGCAAATGAGCATACTGTATACATGCATCACAATGGGAGTATTACCCCCAGCAATTTAGAGCCATGTTTAAATGTATATGTTATGGCATTTCAGTATCTATGAGTACCTGGAGCGCAGCTTTTCCATTACATAATCTAACTGTATTTTCGCTATACTGTAATAGTGATTTTTAATAACTAAAAAGTTACATTTAGACAGTCATCCCTTGTTTATCGCAGTTAATGGTTCCAGACCCGACAGTAAGTGAATTTCCACAAAGTAGGGTTCAATAGAAATAAATATTTTGGTCATTAGCACATATTTTATGTGTTTTTTAATCATTATTAGAGCCTTGTAGACATGAAATAACACCCCTATAGTCACCTTTAAACTACTATCAATCTTTGTTGACAGCATATTGCAAAAATGCTCAAGCTACGGGGTCACTCCAGAGACATAAGAGATAGCCACCGCTCACTGCATTATAGCAAGCTACAGAGCTAACGAGTTAGCCTCCAATTATTTTGCTCTAAACTTAAGAAAGTGGGTAAGAAAAACTTACCACTTCCACACAGATTGAGAGGATAACTGTTGGACACGCCATTATTGATGACATGCAGTGTGATCTAAGCTAATGTCTCATTGATGGAACCTTACTGATGCTTCGTGACCAGATAATGTTTGACAAATAACAGGCCACAATCAACTACGAAAAAGCAATCATGTAATAACGAGCGACAGAGTCGGAGAGAATCATGGTTGGGTTTGTGTTTGCCTTCAGGGTTTGGGTTTGGGGTTCCAACAATTCCATCATTAGGGGTTAGAGTGAGAAGTTGGAGTTCGCTTTAGGTGTTAGCATTAGCACAAGGGTTACAGAATATTACAAAATGTACTTTTCCCTCGCCACAGTGTCAGCCTTGTCATTGAACTTTTGCGAGGTGTGCATACAAATGGAGGTGATGCATCGAACGTTAAAGTCGTTTACCAGCATGGTTGCACTAAATGAAGAGCAGGAGTCTGTTATTCATGCCCTGACTTTTTCATTGCCATCACATTGGACCAATCACTCTCGATGCCCACTGAGCGACAACAACAAAAAAAAAATGCCTTGCAAATGTATTTGCTTTTGCAGATGTTCCCGATGGGTTGCCAGGTTATTTTCATGAATAAGTAACTTGTTTGCTATGGCGACAGAAACATAGATACATGCATTTAAAGCTTTTAGGTAAAAACACCAATTTCTGACAGTGCTGCAGCGATTTTTACACTTTGGGAGTTGTGTTTTTATTTTTTTTTTCTCCTGCCATGCTCTCTTGTTAATAAATCAGCGGGAAATTATTTTCCACTCACTGAGAGAGGATGATAAAAACAGTTGAAGATGAAAGTGGTTTTATCATTTTTTGCTGTGTGTGTGAAGCAAATCTGTACTCTGAATGGGTAGGGCCTAAACAGGAAGTTGGTGTCATTTTCTCGAAAATGGGCAGAAATGGGCGTGGTCAACCGGACATGGGCATGTCTTAAATCGGTACATTATCTCATGCCCGAAATTAGCATGGATTGATAAGAAGCTGCTATATTGTTTATTAACCAGCTATATGTGTACTGTGTATGTGTGTAAGTGAACTATCAGAATTAGTTTTTAGTATCAACTTTCTTAGTTAACCTCACAGCTAGGAGCCCAGGGTTCAATTCCACCCTCTGACATTGGGTTTTTTCTGGGTACTCCGGTTTCCTCCCACATGCCAAAAACATGCTAGGTTAATTGGCGACTCCAAATTGTCCATAGGTATGAATGTGAGTGTGAATGGTTGTTTGATAAGCGATAGAAAATGAATGAATGAATGAACTTTCTTAGTTACATTTCCTACAATATGCCGTTCACAGGCCCATAAAAAAATAGTGTCCACAAATGGCCCGCTGGCCACACTTTGAAGGCACACACACACATATCGGATTGAGGTTGGAAACGATGACGTTCTCCTGCCGTATCGTAAGGGTTGCTGGGGAAAAAAAGGTCATTTTTAACGAGTTAAAGTGAATTAATTTTTCAATTAATCTTTGTATATTCTCATGTGAACAGATTGTCAGGGGACATTGAACCCTGATTGATGTACCTTTCATTAATCAGAGCAAAGCAAGTTAATTGCATATGTCAGGTGTTAACCCGACATTAGTGAGCCGACTCGTAATGACTCCGAAGAATGCCAACATCTGATGCCCTTTAAACACATCACGAGTGAAAAATAATGTTCAACCATGGACACCCTGACCTCCACACCGCGACACAAAATCCAAAAAGAATAAATAGAGCCAAAAATGAAGACTTTCGGCTCTGCAGGGGGGACTTCACCAGCAATTTTTCATTAAGATTTATTTGTTGCTCTGACCCGCAGACGTACCACATTTGGCAGAACGATCCATCCCTCATTTGTGAAGGCTCAAATGAAAAAACCCTCGGATGCAGGATGTGTGCACCATCTAACATCTAGACCTCAATCTCATACTTCAATCGACTCCTTTAAAGGGGAAAAAAACTACACATCATCCTCAATCCTTATGGAAGACGTGAACAAATGTCTATCTCTCTTTTCTGGGGATTCTAAAGATATACAAACAGATAAAAAGAGACAGCTCATTCATGACAACATGTCATGCTAACAGTATTTTCTTGTATTTTGGGCCTTTTAAGCATTACCCTAACTTGTGAAGCGAGTCGTTAGCCAGCTAGTAGCTAGCCGATGTGGCGTGGCAAGGTGTTTTTTTTTTGTTTGTTTTTTGTTTTTTTTACATTAAAAAAAAATCTTTTAGAAGGCTGGAATAGGTGATTACCGAAGGTGATTCCCGAAGAGTGGCGTTGCAACGGATACACGTCAAATTGCTGTTTAGCCACATTTTCGGTCTGTTTTTTTAAAGTTAGTTTTCCTTCTCTTTAATTGCCTTGCCGCTTTTTCTCGCCTGTTCAAGCCTCTTCAATCTTCCAGCGTCTTCACCCGCTTCCTTCTTCGTCCTTTGCGCGGGTGATTGTAATAGTGGTATTCAAATTATTCGAATAATCGTTGCAGCCCTAGTCTTTTTTTAGCTGTTTTTATATCATTTTTTTTTACTGTGGAATCATTTTCTTATTTATTTGATTTATTTGCTAAGAAATACAAAGAGTTTAACCATTCTTCTGTGAAATAGCACCAAGTGGTCCGAATGTCCTTGTTCATATCAAAAGAAAGACATGGGAATGTCATCACCTTCCTTACACTCATAAATCAAATATTAAAAAAGTATTTAACCCAGAAGAACCCATACTTTTTCCGGAATTTCCTTGGCTATTTTAAGGCTAGCCATATTTTCCTGTCTTATTTCACATTACTTTATTCAATAAATAATTGAATAAATAGTTGAATTGTAATATTTGACTGTCAGTATTTGGGGAAGTCATTCCTGGCATAGTCACATGGGTCAAAGTGAATAATAATAATAATAATAATAATAATAATAACGAACAGTATTGTAAAACATTACAGTATTTCCAGTAGCTGGTTACAAAGCATAATAAAGGTTATATTTTATATACAAATGTTGACGCCGTCCTTGACAAAAAATATCTGCGATTTGGTCTCGTCTGAGGAAAGCGTATTTGGGGAAAATCTAAAAATTTGGTGTCTTCGAAGATTTTCAGTATTGTGATGTGCGAAAGTCCTTAAATCGACCTTTGTTACTTCCTTGTTTGTATTTAGAACACACAAAAAGAGTGTTCAGGTCCCCATTGTGGATGATGGGTAAAGTTCCAAATAGATAGATCGCAAGCGGACTGAGTCCATTTATTTGGTGTACACCAGGATTCAGATCATCACAAGTGCACCAGAGTTCCTTTTCAATCCATCCAATCACGACAAGTGTTAATACATCCTCAATGATGCCGGAGCGTACGCGGTAGAGAGTCGAGCCGACACCCCCTGCTCTGTGATGTTCACATTTCATATCTGCTTCTGCCCGGGAGCTTGCGGTTTTTAAATTATTGAGCAGAACCTCTCTTCATTTTGCCTGTCTTTGCTCCTTGTTTTTTTTTTTGGGGGGGGGGGGGGTTATTTTTTTTATTTCTGTCTGTCCTCTATTTTTCATTTTTCTTTGGCTGGAGCCCAGCCTCTCATGGAGATTCAAATGGCGAGCCTTTGAAAGGGCACATTGGGAACGTCAATTAATTCCAACGTTTACTGGAGCTGGCCGTGCAGCCATTGTTCGTAAGATGTTTCATCTCTCCTGTGCCACGGGGCAACTTTTTATGTCACTGTCTTCCATGGCACCAGTTTTGGGAGGCTGCTCAAAGATTCAGGATACATCAGGATTGACACAAAGGAAAGGAAATGACATAGTTGAGGCATCACACAAAGACAGTATATTCCATCAAATTTATTTTTTTACTCCTCTAACAATTCTCTGAGTTGCTCCACTCCTAATGCTCTTTTAAACCCAAGACTAACCTAACCCAAGACCTTTCTCCAACCTCTACCGAACACTCCCTCCAATCACCGTCCTAACTTTTATTTTCTGGGTCCTCAGATCTCGACACGCCGAGCCCCTGCACGGATAAGGTGTGCGAACACGGCGCTGTTTGCGTGGTGAAAAACAATGAGCCCGTGTGCGAATGCCCGGAAGCCTGCTCGCAAACATCAGACCCGGTGTGTGGATCCGACGGGCACAGTTACGGCAGCCCCTGTGAGATGCGAGCCATGGGCTGCGCCTTACAGAAGGCAATCCACATCCAACACAAAGGACCCTGTGGTGAGTAGATGCATGTTTGAAGCTGGCATAGGTCTTCTGTGTAAACGGCACTGGGAGGTGGCATCAAAACCGTTACAGAGGCGGGGAATCTCCTGATGACGCTATATGTATGAACTGGACTATTATGCTATTTGAATTTACTTATATGTGGAGTGGTTAGCTCGCAGGCCACACAGCTAGGAGACCCAGGTTCCATTCCCCAATCGGGCATCTCTGTGTGGAGTTTGCATGTTCTCCCCATTCATTTGTGGGTTTTCTCCGGGTACTCCGGTTTCCTCCCACATTCCAAAAACATGCTAGGTTAATTAGCGACTCCAAATTGTCCATAGGTATGAATGTGAGTCTGAATGGTTGTTTGTCTATATGTGCCCTGTGATTGGCTGGCCACCAGTCCAGGGTGTACGTACCCCTGTCTCGCCTGAAGACAGCTGGGATAGGCTCCAGCACCCCCACGACCTTCGTGAGGAAAAGCAGTAGAAAATGAATAATAATAATAATTACTCCGGTTTCCTCCCACATTCCAAAAACATGCTAGGTTAATTAGCGACTCCAAATTGTCCATAGGTATGAATGTGAGTGTGAATTATTGTTTGTCTATATGTGCCCTGTGATTGGTTGGCGACCAGTCGCTGAAGACAGCTGGGATAGGCTCCAGCACCCCCCACGACCTTCGTGAGGAAAAGCGGTAGAAAATGAATAATAATAATAATAATAATTACTACGGTTTCCTCCCACATTCCAAAAACATGCTAGGTTAATTGGCGACTCCAAATTGCCCATAGGTATGAATGTGAGTGTGAATTATTGTTTGTCTATATGTGCAATGTGATTGGTTGGCGACCAGTCGCCGAAGACAGCTGGGATAGGCTCCAGCATGCCCGCTACCCTTGTGAGTATAAACGGTATAGATATCCCTTATGGAGGTCCCCTCTACAATATGTTCTGGGACAGTGCATGCGTGGGTTTTCTCCGGGTACTCCGGTTTCCTCCCACATTCCAAAAACATGCTAGGTTAATTGGCGACTCCAAATTGTCTATAGGTATGAATGTGAGTGTGAATGGTTGTTTGTCTATATGTGCCCTGTGATTGGCTGGCCACCAGTCCAGGGTGGCCAGCTGGGATAGGCTCCAGCACCCCCGCGACCCTCGTGAGGAGAAAGCGGTAGAAAATGAATGAAATGAATGAACTCATGCTGCATATCAACATGTACTTTCAGAGTGATGCAACCTAATTGATCTAAGTCTTCTATATCTTCTATAAGGCAGGACGAAATCCTGGTTTGACTTATTTTTTTTTTTTTACATGACCTTTAAGCGGCGATACACTTTAGTCCAGATGAAAAAAAAAAGAAAACGGAGCATACTTGTGTGTAATTGGGCTACATGAGTCACTCAGCATTATCTGGCTGTGTCGGCGCATCCGCTAATCATTAGCACGCAGGGGAGGACGACGACAACGACGACGGCAGCGGCGGCGGCGGGGCTTCAAGTAGAACAAATATCTACAGATCCACTTTGCAGAGACACAGGCCCAAGTAGAGATTTACAGCTTGTTAAAGCCACTCAGTGAATACTCTCGATGCCATCTTGGCAGGCCAATTATCCCGCAGGCGCCATTGGTGATTGAGTATTTTGTTTTGTTGTTTTTTTTTTTTTGTCTCCTCACTTTTCACACAACTAAGTACGGCAGTTATCCCCCCACCGGTCTGACTCACTCAATATCCTCTTCACTGCAATCGATTTTTTTTTTTGCTCTGCATATTTGGTGCTGACCTGACTTTTCAACATTGCTTAAATATGTCCTATATTATTTGTAATTGTTTGAAAGCAACCATTAAATTAGTAAAAATAGGCGCCATTTTTGGTCTCAACTCTTTCGAAAAGTGTTTCCCAAGTGATGTCGGGAAAGGCCCGTGCTTCATTCATCTACATGATGCAATTGGCAAGGTCAAAACGGTCACACTGCCTCCACTTTATTAGGTTTTCTGGTCACATATTACACCCCTTCTCAATATGCCGCAGTATGCACGTTGTAATCTTAAACTTGTTTTATACACCGCACGTTTCACGAGAGAACTGCATACTGCTTGTCAGTGCCGGTGTTTTTTTATTTTTATTTTTTTCTCTTGTCTAATTTGGCTGGTGAGATTGAATTCACTTGGAAAACTTTACTTCAAGTACTGAATGCTGTGTCTATTGAGAAAAATACAGTGAATGAGGCTGGCGCATTAGTTCCCTGTTTGCTTGAATTACCAACCACACAGATAAAAAAAATTATAATTAAAAAATGAATGAATAATACGTCTTACCGATCACTTACACACATACACAGTACACAAAAATAAATATAGCTACTTCCGATCAATCCCTGTCCATTCATTCATTCATTTTCTACCACTTTTTCCTCACGAGGGTCGCGGGGGGTGCTGGAGCCTATCCCAGCTGTCTTCGGGCGAGAGGCGGGGTACACCCTGGACTGGTCGCCAGCCAATCATAGGGCACATATAGACAAACAACCATTCACACTCACATTCATACCTATGGACAATTTGAAGTCGCCAATTAGCCTAGCACAGGGGTGCTCACACTTTTTCAGCATGCGAGCTACTTTTAAAATGACCGAGTCAAAATGATCTACCCACTACAAAAATGCAAAACATCTACTTATTTTCAAATGTATTGAGGATTATTTGTACGTACAATGTATGTTGATGTACCTTACATAACCAAATGAGCCAATATTGCAAAACACACATAATTAACAATTAACATTTTTTGTAATTACCTCCACATTACTCCACATTTCCCTTCTTTGGTACTGCGATGGTAGAATGGCATATGAGGCAAACGCACTTCGAAAAAGACATTGTGGAAAAAAAGTCCACCTCCCATTCCGTATGGAAGTGATATGTTTTTGCCTTTTTACTTGGTCCAGCTCCTTCACTCATTTTAGTGACCATAAACTTTAGCGAGGGCTTAAAATCTGACGCAATTCGCCGACTAGCTTAGCACTTTGCATCGCTGTTTACGCATGAGCGGTGACCTGAAGGTCAAAATTCAGTTGTCATCTGACTGGTTGTCCTGTATGTCAATCAAGTAACGGGGATGGATGATAGGCTGACATCGTAAGTTCTGCTGTACTTAGAGACGTTGTTTGATTTGATTGGTCACCCGAAGGGCAACATTCAGTTGTCATCTGAATGGCTGCCCTGTATATCAATCAAGTGACGGCATTGATGCTGGGATGATATTTTTTTAATGTCACGCCGCGATCGACCAGCGATCGACCAGTACCACCTCCGCGATCGACCTAATGAGCACCCCTGGCCTAGCATGTTTTTGGAATGTGGGAGGAAACCGGAGTACCCGGAGAAAACCCACGCATGCACAGGGAGAACATGCAAACGCCACACAGAGATGGCCGAGGATGAAATTGAACCCTTGTCTCCTAGCTGTGAGGTCTGCGCGCTAACCACTAGACCGCCGTGCCGCCCAATCCCTGTCCATTTCAGACTTAAAATAATGCACAAATGTACATGTTTAGCATCAGCTATTAGGCTTGCATTGTAGTTGTGAGGGCAAGGTGAGGAGCGGGGAATAGTGGAGAGTAGACGATTTAAAATAGACGAGCATATGAGACTTGTCGGTCCAATAAATTCAAAATTGACATTTCAAAAACACCCTGACACCACCAATGATAAAGGTCGAGTCCTTAAGGCTTTCTCTGTAAGAAGGAGTTTGCTTTACCCCGGAAGCAGCTCAAGTTTAGCCTACCACAAAGCACCCAGTCTCAAGTGCAAGCAGCAGCTAACGTTAGCAGCAAAGAAATTAGCAATTTAGCCAATCGACGATCATCATACAAGCCAAGTAAGACAACACTAACGACCAAAATCAATATGTACGACGGTTTAAAGAGAAAACTTTGCTAGGCTACTTGTTTTGTAACACAACGACAAGGTTCATGGTGTCCCTGCATTGAGAAGATAATTATTTTTTTGTTGTTTTTTTTTTTTGGAAGAGCTCGCACCTCGGCCTTCCTGTGTCGAGCAAATAGAACAATCCCACCGGTGGGATGCCGGATAGGAATGCCAGAAACGGACATGCCACACCACAGGTAGACAGATGTCAGCAGTCATGTCTTCATATGACAAAGCAAGACACCCTTTTGCTTTTTGGCAGCCCTTGTCGTCGCCCTAACAATGCCGATCCGACCCTCCGTCAACGTGCCAGGAATTGGCCAGCTGATGACCGATGGCCGTGATCACATGGGGTTATTTCTTGGCTCGTTCGTACGGCTTTGTTGGGCGAAATCACAAAAATGATTAGCTGTAATCCCGGCTAATTATCACAGGCTATTTCTTCTGCTAACACTGTCTCTGTCTGGCTTCACCGAGGCTATAAAAACAGTCGGCTATGTGCGTAACTCAAGTGAACTCTTTTAGCAATATGATTATTCTTAAGATTTGATTACTCAATCCCGCCCACCCCCTTTACGCTCACTGCCTCCGATGTGGTTCTTTTTTTGTTGTTGTTATTTTTTTGGGCAGGTGGTGGGTGACCTTGTTGCCTTTTCTCGGTGGACCGGGAGGAGGTGCGCTTGGTTAATAGAAGCCTCAGCTGGATAACCGTCACCTTAGAAAAAGGGTCACTCATGCGGCTTTTGCCAAACAGATGGAGCCGAGATGCTCGAATGCTGTGAGAATAGGGAAAAATAAAAAAACCTTTTCCTCACTCAAAATGATATACGCATACGTGAGATCATCTACATGACATTGGTTGGACGAAGCAAGGAATGGAGAGGAGGAAATGGATGATTGGATGTTGTCACACACCTTTAGGACCATTCATTCATTCATTCATTTTCTACTGCTTATCCTCACGAGGGTCGCGGGGGTGCTGGAGCCTATCCCAGCTGTCTTTGGGCGAGAGGCGGGGTACACCCTGGACTGGTGGCCAGACAATCACAGGGCACATATAGACAAACAACCATTCACACTCACATTCATACCTATGGACAATTTGTCATCCAGATTTTCCCCTTTCTAGTCGCATATCATGCATTGTTGTGACTATCCTAGTGTGTTTTTACTACAAACTGGTAAAAACCGAATCAAAGATATCCAGATTTTTCCTTTTCTAGCAGCATAGCATGCATTGTTGTGACTATCCCAGTGTGTTTTTGCTACAAACGTGTCAAAACCGAATCAAAGATATCCCAGATTTTCCCCTTTCTAGCAGCATATCATGCATTGTTGTGACTATCCCAGTGTGTTTTACTACAAACGTGTAAAAACCGAATCAAAGATATCCAGATTTTCCCCTTTCTAGTAGCATATCATGCATTGTTGTGACTATCCCAGTGTGTTTTTACTACAAACTGGTAAAAACCGAATCAAAGAGATCCAGATTTTCCCCTTTCTAGCACCATATCATGCATTGTTGTGACTATCCCAGTGTGTTTCACGAGAAACATGTAAAAACCGACTCAAAGATATTCAGATTTTTCCTTTTCTAGCAGCATATCATGCATTGTTGTGATTATCACAGTGTGTTTTACTACAAACTGGTAAAAACCGAATCAAAGAGATCCAGATTTTCCCCTTTCTAGCAGCATATCATGCATTGTTATGACTATCCCAGTGTGTTTTTACTACAAACTGGTAAAAACCGAATCAAAGATATGCAGATTTTCCCCTTCCTAGTAGCATATCATGCATTGTTGTGACTATCCCAGTGTGTTTTTACTACAAACGTGTAAAAACTGAATCAAAGATATCCAGATTTTTCCTTTTCTAGTAGCATATCATGCAGTGTCGTGACTATCCTGGTGTTATGCTACAGAAAACCCTCCAAAATATACCGTCTACAATATTCATGTCATACAATGTCAGCTTAAATCTTGATTTCTCTGTAGCAAGCTGCCTGTCATGCACAGTCGTTGCTTTTTCCAGCATAATACGACAAACGTCCCTCAGAATGACTGATTTTCTCCATTTCCTGACTATCCGAGTGTGTTCACATCAATCATTCTGTACTCAAACATTGTGATTTCTAAATTTCAAGCGGAGAACAGCATGCCATGCATCGCTGTGACTTTTTCAATGTGTTGTAACAACCCTCATGTCACGCACTGTCATAAAATGCAAATGCCTTTTTTTGTTAGTGAGGATAAGCGGCATCGAAAACGGATTGGATGTCATCTTCCGTTGGCTTTGTCAAACATGGAATGACTGCTGCTGAGTACACTCGGAATAACCGATAAAAGCGAGTCCTCGGTATCCGTCAAGCTAGTTGATGAGCAGTGCCAGGCTCTCATTAAAAACAGCCACTGGCATTAGGACCAGTCTTTTTTTTTTATAGTAGTACACTGGAGAGTTCTTCAAATGTCGTTTGTCAAAAAAAGCCGTGTGGCGTCGCTCCACCGCCCTCCCTCAAAGTACTGATTGATGGAGTGTCTGTTGGAGTGTTTCAAACTTTTTTTTTTACTAGTTTGAGCTCTTTCGAGTGCTCGGGTAGTTCCAAATGTCTTCACTTGATGTTGACTTTGCTCCTGGGAATTTTCAGGTCTTAGTCATCATTTTTTTCGCCACAATCCTTGTCTTTAGATCTGAACCTCGATAGAGATCTATCTGTGGAAAAGCTCTCATTCAATTGGACAGAATTTGCCTGTGGTTAAATGTGACTGTATATATTACTGTCAATATGGAAACTTCCATTATATCTTTCATCACAGACTTACACAAAACCTTCCCTCCTTTCCTTCTAGATGAGGCTTGTGTCAACTGCTCTTTTGGGGCAATCTGCGACGCCCAGAGTGGGCTGTGTGTTTGCGCGACGGAATGTGTGGAGTCCCACCAGCCTGTATGTGGAAGCGACGGCGCCACCTACAATAGCGAGTGCGAGTTGCATGTGCGGGCTTGCCAAAAACAGACGGACCTCCGAGTGGTCGGCCAGGGAGAGTGCAGTAAGTACTAACACAACCTCACCTTTACCTGCTCTGTGTTCTAATTATGTCAGAAGGGGTCTCAAACACGCGGCCCGCGGGCCAAATGTGGCCCGCAGGACACTAGTTTGAGGCCCCCGCCTTGATATGAAAGTTTAATGTTAGTGCGGCCCGTTTGATATGGATGCTGTATGGTATCATGTACCCAGGAAAAATTATTACGTTTGATTAATGTTCATGTTAAAGGTTAAATAACTGTTAATAGTTATCCTCCCTATCCGTGTGGAAGTGGTAAGTTTTTGGCTATTTACGTTTAAAGTAAATAACTTGAAGGCTACCGTTTAGGTCGCTAGCTCTCTAGTTTGCGAGTTAGCATGTGTCTCCAGACCCTGCAGTTGCGCAATATGTTGTAAATAAAAAGAGTATAAATGTGACTATAGTCGTGTTTTGTCATGTCTACAGCGCTCTAATAATGCTTTGTTCATTTTAATCTGAAAAAAATAATTTGTCTACCCACCAACTATATAGATAGATAGATAGATAGATAGATAGATAGACTCCCTTTATTGTCATTGCACAAAAACACAGCAGTGAAATTGCCATATGTGGTTTCTTAAGTTTTTATTATTTGCCGTTTTATCGTTATTATTATATTTATTTATTACTGATTGATTTTCTTTATTTTTGATTTGTTTATTTATTTTTCATCTTATTTTGTGTAGAAAAATAAAAAGTAAGATATTACAGTAACAGTGACAAGAGGGTTCACTCTGTGCCTCTGTCTCAACAAACTGGGCGTGTTGGTTCTATAGCTGAATGAACAGAGTGAGTGAACCCAGTCAATCAGTCTCAGTGGGTTGAGTCAGGGCTACGAGAGTGTGCCATAGCATGCAAGTTAGCAAACGGAAATATGAATGGAGGCACAAAAGTTATTTTTTGTAAGGCGACCGCCACAGCCCCTGAGTGGGAATATTTAGGTTTTAAACAGAATTAACAATGAACATGGCGGAACGGCGGAGAGTGGTTAGCGCGCAGACCTCACAGCTAGGAGACCAGGGTTCAATTCCACCCTCTGCCATCTCTGTGTGGAGTTTGCATGTTCTCCCTGTGCATGCGTGGGTTTTCTCCGGGTACTCCGGTTTCCTCCCACATTCCAAAAACATGCTAGGTTAATTGGCGACTCCAAATTGTCCATAGGTATGAATGTGAGTGTGAATTGTTGTTTGTCTATATGTGCCCTACGATTGGCTGGCGACCAGTCCAGGGTGTACCCCGCCTCTAGCCCGAAGACAGCTGGGATAGGCTCCAGCAACCCCTGCGACCCTCATGAGGAAAAAGCAGTAGAAAATGAATGAATGAATGAATGCTTGTGCACCTCAAACACAACCATCCTGTCCAGTTTTCCCAAATGGGAATAAAACAACTGCCACTCAAAGTGTAGCAGGGTCATGACAATCAATGCTTACTGAGGCAAAGTAAACAGAATGGTGCTCACAGACGGTGTCGTTTGCTACATGTTAACGCTGTAATGCTTCTCTTTTCCTGTGTGTTATCCAGAAACCTGTGGCAACACGGTGTGCGCCTGGGGTTCCCGGTGTGTCCAGAGCAAATGCGAGTGCCCACAGTGCTCGGACGAATCCTTCTCCCCGGTCTGCGGTAGCGACGGCACCACCTACGACAACGAATGCGAGCTCCGCCTGTCCTCCTGCGTGCAGAAAAGAAGAATTGACGCGGTGAAAGCCGGCAGCTGTGATGAAGGTAGGAAATGGACTTTGAAATGGCGTAATTATGTTAACCAAGCGGCCGTTGAACGTGTGTAATCATCTTAATCAACTGACCTGCGCTACAGTATTTAGTCATCTGTGCTGTGTTGCTAATGGCTGCGCATGCCACCCGCCGCATGCTAATGAACCGGCGAAGAGTGTATGAACTGTAACTATGCAGCCGTAAATACGACGCAATCACGGGGATTGGCTATTAATTCTGGCTAATTAAAGTCAAGTCATTTTTTTTTCTCTCTCTCTCTTTTGGGCGGTTGCCTTTAAATCAAGCACATGCACTAATTCTGTTTTCCATTTCAAAAAACATGCTAAAGTGACTGCTATTTGTAGAATCCTGATTGCGCAATAGATTCAAGCTTTCTGAACTAATAGTGAGGCAAAACTTAAAAAGTGCACGGTTGTGATAGAACCACACTTCTACCCCGAGTGTGAAAGTGAATTGTTCCGCCTGTAGCTCAAGTCAGGTGTCCTAGTGTACTGCCGTATTCCCAATGAATTATCTCTAATTCACTGAGCAAATCATATCTTGATCGGTGCTGACAGTGCCAAGCCAGTGTAACGCGTTCCGTTCCTCAAGCCCGACTCCACAGGGAGCGACGAGCCAACCTCTGGCTGTCACGCAGATGGCGGCGCGCTTGTACCCCCGGTGGCTTGTGGGTGATCACGGCAAGCAGGCGACGTGTGAAGGATAGCAGATTGGAGGCAGGTGGAGGAGTCGGGTGCAAATAGACACAAGATGAATCTGCTTCTGTTTTTTCAACAGCTCAGCTTGAGGTGTTGTTTTTCTTTTCTTTTTGTTTCTCTTGTTTTCCCCCATTGTCTAGCACAGGGGTCTCAAACTCAATTTACCTGGGGGCCACTGGAGCTAGGGTCTGGGCAAGGCTGGGGCCGCATCAGGTTTAATAAAAACATCAGGTTTAATAAAAATAAAATTATGTATATATATATATATATATATATATATATATATATATATATATATATATATATATATATATATATATAATTTTATTTTTTTAAAACCTGATGCGGCCCCAGCCTTGCCCAGACCCTAGCTCCAGTGGCCCCCAGGTAAATTGAGTTTGAGACCCCTGTGCTAGACAATGGGGGAAAACAAGAGAAACAAAAAGAAAAGAAAAACAACACCTCAAGCTGAGCTGTTGAAAAATTAAAAAAAAAAAAAAAAAAGAAATTAATTTTTATAATAATTTATATATATTATTAATCTAAAAATTAATTTAATTAATTATTTTAATGTAATTAGTAAATTAAATGAATTAATAAAAAAATATTATTTATTAAAACAGAAAATATACAAACTTTTTCTGTTCTTTGGTTCCGATTTTCTGAAAAATAAATAAACAAATCAAGAATAAAGAAAATCAATCAGTAATAAATAAATAAATACATAAAATAGTAATAATCATCAAACTGCAAATAATAAAAACTTAAGAAACCACATATAGTTGGTGGGTAGACAAATTATTTTTTTCAGATTAAAATGAACAAAGCATTATTAGAGCCCTGTAGACATGACAAAACACGACTATAGTCACATTTATACTCTTTCTATTTACAACATATTGCGCAACTGCAGGGTCTTGAGACACATGCTAACTCGCAAACTAGCCTTCAAGCCTTCGGTAGCCTTCAAGTTATTTCCTTTAAATTTAAATAGCCAAAAACTTACCACTTCCACACGGACATGATTTATATAATATAATAGTAATAGTAATATTTTTACTGGTTTCTAGTCTATTATCCCGCATAAAAATAGCATATAGTCACATTTTTACTCTTTCTATTTACAACATATTGCGCAACTGCAGGGCTACATGCTAACTCGCAAACTAGAGAGCTAGCGACCTAAACGGTAGCCTTCAAGTAATTTCCTTTGAACTTAAATAGCCAAAAATTTACCACTTCCACACGGATAGGGAGGATAACTATTAACAGTTATTTAACCTTTAACATGAACATTAATCAAACGTAATAATTTTTTCTGGGTACATGATACCATACAGCATCCATATCAAACTTGTGCGGGCCGCAATATCATTAAACTTTCATATCAAGGCGGGGGCCTCAAACTAGTGGCCGCGTGTTTGAGACCCCATTGTCTAGCACATTGGCCGGGGGCCTGTCGGGCGAATCATGACGCCCCGAAAAACCTCTTGTGGTCCATTTAACATCATTTCATTGACTCAGACGGTGACCTTTTTCGGATGTAGAGCATGAAGAAATGTGCAAGTCCATCCCAACCCCCCTCTCCTCCCCTGCGCGTCACACTCATCGCATTCATCTCTCGCTCCGTCCACATTGTCTGCCAGTCGCCCTGCATCAGACCTCTCTCCCGAGGGTCCTTCTCACTAGATCGCATTGCCTGATGGCTTTAGTTTTTTTTTTTTTTTTTTTTTCTTTTCATTCTACGCCTCGTTCATACTGTCCCCAAGCATCCTCCACTTTCCATCACTTGCTCATTTTGATTCAGGGGCTTACACAATAGAATCTCGTCTCCTTTTTTTTGTACATGCGCCCACAGCGCTGAGCTGCCGCTTCGTGTCTCTTTCCAGTGTTTTGCGGTCATCTCCATCAAAAATTGGATCTCTTGACAAAAGTGGCATAGTCAAGGGCAAATCGGGTGGTGTCTGCGATCGATACATTTCCCTGTGGGGACAAACATGAGGCATTTTGGGGGAGATTTTCCAGATCAAGTCACAGGAAGAAAGGTGATACCATTGTAAGTTCAAACAATTACTTCATTATTATGACTTAGAATAGTGGAAATTGTGACGCTAAAGAGAAGTCCAGCCCAATGGGTTTGAATCCTAACAATCAAGTCCTCAAAACAGAAGAAGTCCGTACCACCGTGCGATGCAGGTTTTACGCCGCAATCTAGCCTCTGATTAGCTACAGAGCTACGAAGGCAGAGCTTAGAAACACTCATCCATTACACTCAACACTTCACTTTCCTGGCGAAACATGCATGGGTGGCCAAAGTGTGGCCCAGGGGCCATTTGTGGAACATAACAATAAAATCAGCAAAGAAAAAGTGGCATAGGCGTAATAAATAAGCTTGAATGTTGATACCAGTAATTAATAAAACCACAAAAATGTGTCTTTTATGATTATAAATATCAAAGGACAGCCCTGCCGCAAATAGTTCAACTAAAAGCTGAAACACATCTTGACATTTGACAGACTATGAGAGAATCCAGGTTGCTGTTGCCAATTTCAAACTTTACAAAGTAATCCATTATTATTAGGGATGTCCGATAATTTCGGCCACAAATAAGATTATCGTCTTATATCATCCTACAAATCTGATATCGGGTGATAATCGGGATGAGAACCGATGTAGAGCAGGGAGCACAAACACAAACATTTGCGACGATTGCAGCGAAATGTCGCTGAAACTGAGAATGGATGTAAATAGCATTAGCAGGGCTAGCATCGGAAACACATCAGCAAAACATTTGTGCATTATATCGATCTAATTTATCTTTTTTTTGTTTTGTTTTATGTTGGGTAATCCTATGACAGGAACAGCATCAAATTACGGTAAAAGTGCAAAATGAAAACAAAGCCACCATCCACCAGCACGAGCCTAGATTTACACCCCTTCTTGTATGCCTGTGATTAATTGAGATTAATTATGAGTTAACTCAACGTAGTGTGATTAATCGTGATTAATTTTTATTTTTAGCTTGACTGACACCCATCATAGAATTTCTTATTGTTATTATTCATTCATTTTCTACCGCTTTTTCCTCACGAGGGTATTATTATTATTATTATTATTATTATTATCGGATTATATTCTTATAATATATATATTATTATTATATATCGCCAATTGCATTTTTTGTGTTATTAAGCTGCAATACTTGCTGCTAGAAATGAAATAATTACGGAATGGTCTGTTCTCAATATCTGTTGCTTGCTCAGGGTTCATTCAACTTTGGCGGAGGTCTTCGCCGAGTCTTTGAGTGCCGTGCTCATTGAAAACCTGTTTTATCCGCTCAATAGAGCTGCCGGATGTGTCTTTTCGGTCATACAAGGTCTATTTCTCGTGCACTCCATCGGCGAATAAAAGCTCAAAGACAGTATTGGCTCACTCTGCTACAGACAACATACAAATGGGCACACTTCAAATCTAGGATAAGCCCAAAGAGGAGGTAGGATTTATTCTCCTTTTTGAAAAAAAAAAAAAAAAAAACCCTCCTCTTTAGGTTTGCTTGAGGGAAAGGATGGCGTCAAGAAGAAAAAAAGGATAACCTTGTTTTCTACAACGTTTTAGTTAGCAGTAATGAAAAATGACAGCGGCCCCACTGCTGACCATAGAGGGGGAATTTATCACCTGTTTAATTTCACACTCGGGTAGGCCTGGCTTTCTAGCTTTAGCATCTTTTCACTGCTCAGGCAAAGTGGCAAATTTGAGTACCACGCAACCTATGTTGCCTCTGACCCTTTCTTTAATTAAGTGGATATTTAATAAATTGCTTTCAGAAATGCTGAGCGATGTCGTTGTTGAGCTTATTTATTTATTTATTTTATAACCTACGCTAATATGCCACCGAGTGACTCTGAACCGTAGAGCATCTGCTTCGAAAATGGTGTCTGTACTCCATGTACCACATAAGCCATAATCAATGCTCTACATTGTTTTAACACATCTTCTACCCTGTTGTGTTGAAAGCATTTGACACTATTTGAGAAATATTAGATAGTATCAGAGCCGCCATATCGTGTTGAAGACAATGATCAGTCACGTATTTTATACATCACACCAGCCGCTACCGCTCATGCATTTCATGATTTTGATTGCTGGGTGGTTTGTCGCTCACTCAGAGGTGGAGGTTGTCCCTCAACACGGGGACAGGATGATTAAGTTTAACAAGTGATACTGACTTCTCCTGTCCTGTTATGTTAAATCAATTATTGCTGTCTGACTAAGTGTGTAGTGGGATAACAGAAGGTATTGTCCAGCAAATACCAGGACCGGAATGTGAAGTTTAACACCTGACAGTCACTTCACCTGAATGCTATTTGTTAATGTATGCAGTCGTCCCCTCGCAATATGGCTGTTATTTTACTCCCCATCCATTTTCTATGCCACTAATCCACATTAGGGTCGTCCATCCATTTTTTGTACGTATTTGTACTGTATTTTTTGCTACTTAGCAGACAGAAGGCAATATATAACACACATCTACGGGCTTCAATGTATTGTGTGGAGTACCTCAGGCATCAATACTGAGACCACAACTGTTTAATCTACACATAAACACCTTTATTCCTAAAGGTTCGTTCGTTCATTCATTCATTTTCTGACGCTTATCCTCACAAGGGTCGTGGGCATGCTGGAGCCTATCCCAGCTGTCTTCGGGCGAGAGGCGGGGTACACCCTGGACTGGTGGCCAGCCAATCACAGGGCACATATAGACAAACAACCATTCACACTCACATTCATACCTATGGACAATTTGGAGTCCCTAATTAACCTAGCATGTTTTTGGAATGTGGGAGGAAACCGAAGTACTCGGAGAAAACCCACGCATTCACGGGGAGAACATGCAAACTCCCCACAGAGATGGCCGAGGGTGGAATTGAACTCTAACCACTTCTCCACCGTGCAGCCTCAACCCTTTTTAATTATAGTGACTAGTCCTGAGTCCCTGCAGTGAGCGCATAGCCTTTGCATTACAGTAGAGCAATGTGGTGTAAACAAATATTGATAGGAGGTGACTATAGGGGTGTTATTTCCTGTCTACAGGGCTCTAATTGTAGTAGAGATGATCTTTGCTTTAACAAGGAAAATGTTCCATTTATTAATATTGACTCCTGCTTTGCTGAAATGTATTTAACACGGTCAGGTCTGGAACTAATTAACCGCAATAAACGAGGGATAATTATACTGTGTGTAAGCAATTGTGGCTGTCTGAGAAGCATTTTGGATGTCACGCCATAAGCGTCTATTTCTGTAATTGTCGGATTCCGTGTTGCTTTGGGAACGCGCATACAGCTGCAATGCCAGATCTACTGGTTAGGCTTTTTTTGCATTATCTGTGTGAAATGTCTTGGTCCCAACTATCTATTGACGTCATAGGAATGTTGTCGTCTATTATTTTCCTGTCAATGGCATCTACACACGGACACATGTTAGACAAAAGCATCACGCCTGTCATTTGTTCGTTTATACACACAGTCAAATACTCAATATGTTCCCCCTTTTTTCCTCCCCTCTGCCTATTTTGTATGCTATTTATTTCCTCGCTGCTGCATCTTAATAATAGGGCTCCCTTGGCTACATAGACCGAGGCTTTGGACTGGATTGAGTTACACTGGTTGGATGGGCAAAGCACAGAGTTGATGTAGTCATCTTGGCTAGTGCATGCATTAATTAAAAGGTTCTCCGGCAGCATGGTGGTTCACATCAGAGAGCAAAAAGCTAATTAGGACTCTCTCCTACCCACCTTTTTTTTTTTTTTTTTTGCCTTTCACTTTTTCTATATTCCATTCCAATGTCTTATCTCTTCTATTTATTTGTCTCTGAGAAGGAGGCTAGAGCGGAATACCAATTGGCTTCGCCTGCAGTTTCTCTTTTATTGTGCGCTGCTGAGCTGGCGCAGGAACGAGCGGCCAACCTCGGAATGCCTCCGCTGTTATTCCATTCTCTTCCTGCCCAGTTGACTTATTATAGAATATACCGACGAGAGGCTTGTGTTGGGAATTTCATGAATGATTAGGTCCAACTTGCAGGGTTTGCAAATATGCAGGTAAGGCCTATAATGAGGCGATGCATTTTATTTGCATGATTTTGGGTCCTTCTGAAAGATTATTTTGGAGGGACAATACTATTAAAAAAAACGGAATTTGCACAAACTTTAGTCGGTTTACAGCTTGTTATGATTGTGTCTTGCCTACGGTCAAGCATGGTCAGGAAGCTGCAGTTGTGGTTTATTGACGGAAATGACTGCTACCTTGACCTAAGTATATGATTGCATGTTTCAGCAATTATTTTTTTATGTTTTAGAAAGAAAAATTGGATATACTTTAGCATAGTCGGCAATGTTTTTTGGCCTTGAGACAGTTCCACTGAGGAAAATACAGGAAGCAGAACTGGAGGGAACAGAGATGAGGATGCTGAGGTTCTCACTGGGAGTGACCAGGATGGATAGGATCAGGAAGGAGTACATCATAGAGACATTACATGTTAGAGGCCTTGGAGATAAAGTCAGAGAGGCCAGACTGAGATGGTTGGGCCATGTCAAGAGTCACAGTACATGTTGGAGTACAGAGATGAGGATGCTGAGGTCCTCACTGGGAGTGACCAGGATGGATAGGATCAGGAACAAGTACACCAGAGGGACATTACATGTTAGAGGCCTTGGAGATAAAGTCAGAGAGGCCAGACTGAGATGGTTGGGACATGTCCAGAGTCACAGTACATGTTGGAGTACAGAGATAAGAATGCTGAGGTTCTCACTGGGAGTGACCAGGATGGATAGGATCAGGAACGAGTACATCATAGAGACATTAAATGTTAGAGGCCTTGGAGATAAAGTCAGAGAGGCCAGACTGAGATGGTTTGGACCTGTCCAGAGTCACAGTACATGTTGGAGTACATGATTCCCCTCAATCAACAACAAGCTCCCCATAATTATGTCACAACTGTTAAAATGATTGCTATGTAAAAAAAAAAACGTATTCAAACAGCAAGCTAGTTGTCGTCTAAGACGTTTTGAACGCTACCGAAGTGGAAGCTGTTATTCACTTGCACTGAAAGCCGTGCTTTCCTCCTTTTTGAATAACAAATTTGTTTCAAATGAACTTTGTGTTACCCCCAAGGG
This sequence comes from Doryrhamphus excisus, assembly GCF_030265055.1. NCBI lineage: Eukaryota > Metazoa > Chordata > Actinopteri > Syngnathiformes > Syngnathidae > Doryrhamphus > Doryrhamphus excisus. Next base: position 12,614,094 of record NC_080475.1, on the reverse strand, counting down.
TGCTTTGCTCGCGTCGCTCTCTGCCTTCATATGCTTTCACCTAATCTCCCTGGGGAGTTTTACTCTAGGTTTGTATTTTTGTTTTTTTTTTCCTCTTTCCTTTTCCTCCCCTAAATGAGTCCCCAAACAATCCTGCAGCTTCTCTTTCTTCCCTCTTCTGTTGCCAGTTTTTAAGACTCGGATTTATCGCCGCATGGTAAAGTTTATACAGCAGGTGCAACAATAGTTTTTGCGATCCCACCGGTCCCAGCGGTCGCGGTCATGGTCTGAATTATGGGGCGTTGTTGAGCATATGGCCGACCTGAGCACCTCGTTGACTTATTGAAGTCGGCTCGTAAAATGTTCTTCTTTCAAGGTCACAGCTAAAGAGCTGCCAGGACAACTTCTATAGGGTTTTGCAGCTCTTTGATTAAAAGTAAAGGTTTGGGGGACATTCACCAGCTTTTTATTTTTTTTGTTTTTGTTTTTGGAGTTAAAGGCCAAGTTTTCAAAATTCAAACACGCCACAACTCATTTATGGCGCCTCATATGGGTTGTGGTCAAAATTCTTTGGAGGACATGCGAGCATCCATGTAATTAAGATATCCTTAAATGTTTAGAATTTTTAGAGAAATCGTCCATGACTTATGGACAGTTATCTGCTAAGTCCCACCTGCGGTCCGCCAAAGTCACTTTGCTTGATGGCGGCCATGTTATTCAACCAATCACATATGCTTGTCAGTCGCCTCAAGGTCTTTAAATGTCTATACATGCAGGGCAGTACCTGCAGTACCTGCAGTACCAGTACTACTCTGTCATTTGAGAACACAAAAGTAATTTCAGAGAGGCAATCAATCAACAATATGACCAGCTATGCATTCAATGATGAACAGCTAAACTTAACCAAATTGCTATCATGAGCTGACAACAAATAGTGCACCTATGCGTGCAATATTTTCAAAATGGAGCATACTTCATTGGATGAAAGTGTAAAAAGAAGTTAAACGCGAAATTACATTCATTCATTCATTCATTTTCCACCGCTTTTTCCTCACGAGGGTCGCGGGGGTGCTGGAGCCTATCCCAGTTGTCTTTGGCCGAGAGGCGGGGTTCACCCTGGACTGGTGGCCAGCCAATCACAGGGCACATATAGACAAACAACCATTCACACTCACATTCATACCTATGGACAATTTGGAGTCGCTAATTAACTTAGCATGTTTTTGGAATGTGGGAGGAAACCGGAGTACCCGGAGAAAACCCACGCATGCACGGGGAGAACATGCAAACTCCACACAGAGATGGCCGAGGGTGGAATCGAACCCTGGTCCTCCTAGCTGTGAGGTCTGCGCGCTAACTGCAAAATTACATACAGTAAACCTCGGATATATCGGATTCAATTGTTCCCACTGGTTTTGTCCGATATAAGCGAAATCCGTTATATGCGTATACCGGAAAATGTCCGTTTTACGCATATATCGGATTTATATCCGGTATATGCGTAAATCGGATTTTATCCGTTATAAAAAGGCACTTCCTTGACTATGTTTCCAATGTACCTGGACGCGCAGGCAACGCTGCAAACGCTGCAAATGACGTCGTATAGCGGCCTGTCACGATTCAGCGAATTTGGAGCGCCACGATGCGGCCATCCGATATATGCGAGGGAAATTTAATGGAAATGCATTGGAACGGGACTGGATATTTTGTCCGAAATAGGCGAAATCCGTTATAAAAAATCCGATATATGCGATGAATTTTTATTGGAAATGCATTACAGAAAAATTGTTTCTTTTTTATCTGTCCGTTGTGAGCGAATTTCCGATATATCCGAGTCCGATATATCCGAGGTTTACTGTATTAAAGTTAAAAGCTTTGCATCACTCAGGTTGTAGATTCTTCATGTTTGTGGAGCCGTAGTCATAATAACATTGGATATCATGGGGCGTATGTTTTATGTATGTATGAATGTATGCCGTACATATGGGATAACCACCTTTCTGTTGTGTTTATTTGAATGCAGATTGTGGATCAGGAGGGTCCGGTTCCGGTGCAGAGAGCTGCGAGCTGGATCGATGTCGCTTGTTTGGAGGCTTATGGGATGAAGACGCCGAAGAAGACCGATGCATGTGTGACTTCACGTGCCACACCGTGCCTCACATCGAGGTAGGGTAGCCTACAAGGACATCATGTGATAAATGTCTCTTTTCCTAGGATTGTTATCATTATGTTTTATTTTTTTTTTATCACATAGGTTTGTGGCTCTGACGGCAAAAGCTACAACAATGAATGTGAGCTGAAGAAGGCCAGATGTGAGAAACAGGAGCACTTGACTGTTCAGCATCTCGGACAGTGTGCAGGTTTGTGCATCTGTAACGCACCGACGTCATGTGAATGCATCACACACACACAACACTCATTTTCATTGACATTCCATCTCTCATGTCATCCATTGAAAGGGGTTTAAAATTGACATTTTTCGTCATAATTTCCAGGTTCCATATTATACAATTTTTCACCAATTGGTGTGTTGTTTAGAAGTACGTTTAGTTAGTTTTATGCTACCAATTCTGATTCTGATCATCCACGAGTGAGATCGGCCATCGTTGGTATCCTCAATTTTACATCAACACCCTCTCTTTGCCCGCCACTGATGGGTAAGAAGCGTTGGATTGTTAAGCCGCCCTCATAGGAAGACCATCTTTCTCCCTCCTCCAAGTGAAATAGTGATGTTTAGCATGTGGCAAAAGCAGAGCAAAAGCCACTTAAAGTTATCATTTCAGCCTGTTTGATTCCTTGTGGGAATAAAAGAGAGCAGAGGATGAAGAGAGCGAGAGAGATAGAGAGAGAGAATTGCCGGTGTTTTCACAGCCATCCCTGGAGATTGTTCTGCTTCCTAAGCCGGCCTCTTTTGGGCTGTCACGCCTCTCTTTCCATCCACGGATAATCAATCCCTTTTCCGAAGAAACCTCTACGGGGCACGAGAGCGCCAAAGCTCTCCTCTCCTGTTGGACAATGATATGAAAGTCAAATGTTGGGGAATGTCACTGCCCTGTGGAGAAACTTCATTTGACCTCAGCTCCCAAGGAAAAAGTCAAAAGGCGGTTATTTGTTTACCAAACCATCAGTAGGAGTGTATTGAGAAGCCAAAGTATGAAAACACTCAACCGTCCTTTTCAATCTCCAGTTTAGTAGGAACACTTGTTCCCAATACGTTGGTAAGACGAAAGCAGTGTGCCGCCATTGTTCTGTATAGATGGGCCTTAAAATGGAGCTTCCAGCTGGATCTATTAATGCTACACTTCAGCCAATCAGAGACTTGCTTAAAAAATAACTTGTATGACAATTACAAGTCTTAATAATGAAATGTGTGAGGCAATTCGACTTCGCAATCTGCTTTGATCAAATTGAACGATAAGCATCTAATTGTGTTATATTTACTGTTAGAATGTTGTATTGTCGTGTTAAACCATGCCAAAGTTTCAGATAATGAGGTTTGCGCATTTAGAAGTGAGCCCTAAAAGAAGTTTGGGGTGGCTCAAAACGCTCAGTTTCAAAAGGCATGGCAAAACTGTCTGTTTGTGATGTCACAGATGGGCAGACTTCCTTATATAGGTCATAGTTCAGAAGCACTTTGGGTGTGTGATCAATCACAGGGGAAGGAGTGGGCGGAATAAATTAAAACAGACCATTTTGGCAGGGAGCACAAATCAAAGGAAATACAGCTGGAATAGGTGCAGATTCTGAAAAATCTAAAAAAAAGTTTTGTGTGGGTTATTGTGTGTAGCTGCTCTGTAGGAGACCACAACTCCACACAAAGGGTAGAAAAATTAGCATAACAGGTCGGCTTTAAATTAGATATGTATTATAATTTCTTAGGTGGCACTTCAAAAATAATCAATTAAAACAGACCGTTTTGGCGGGAATCACAAATCCAAGGAAATACAGCTGGAATAGGTGCAGATTCTTGAAATTCTAAAAAGTTTTATATGTGGGTTATTGTGTGAAGCTGCTCTATAGGAGACCACAACTCAATACGAAGGGTAGAAAAATGAGCATAACAGGGCCGCTTTAAATTATATATGTATTATAATTCGATACTTAAGTGACACTTCAAAATAATCAATTAAAACAGACCGTTTTAGAATAGGTGCAGATTCTGGAGGAACTAGAACGCTTTGTGTAGCCGCTCTATAGGAGACCACAACTCAATACAAAGGGTCGAAAAATTAGCATAATAGGTCCCATTTAATGGCTCTAAATTGCCCATAGAAGCGAATGTGAGTCCAATTATTGTCTATATGTGCTCTGTGATTGGCTGGCAACCAGTCCGGTGTGTATCCCGCTTCTCGCCTGAAAAGACCGGGCTGGGATAGGCTCCAGGATGCTCTTGACCCTCGTGAGGACAAGCAAGTACAGAAGATGTATGCATGGCTGGAAGTTATTATTACAGTTGCATGACAGTTCACATGAAAATAGCATTTATCAATTTTTCTCAATCCCGACAACCTCACAACAAATGTTATTAATTGACTCAAATACCGCATAGCCCAATCCACCCAACAATGTCAACTCCGCAGTGAAAAGCCATGAAAGAGCCCTGAGAACATTCCAGCTTAAAACGTAAACCCTCCACTCGACATAATTGGCTGAGCTGAGATAGCCCAACGACACGAGGAAAGTGTCAAGTGAAATGAACTGAAACCAAAAGCCCATCCCTGGGAAAAGCACTTAAAAAAAAAAAAAAAAAAGTGAGCCCAGTCATCACCATTACGCCCGGCCAGGCTCATATTCACACCTGTAGTAACCAGTGTGATTTATGGCCCCTGTGGCTCCAGCCTACGAACGCCAAATGAGCGGTGCTAGAAAAAAAAAGGGGGGGATTGAAAGAGAGAAAACGGATTCCTTCTTTGCCCAATTTTTGCTCGGTAGAATTCATACTGTAAGACTCAATCTTCTCTGCCCCGTAGGTGGATGGAAAAACTGACTTCCAGTAGTACAGCACTGTGCATGAACAGGAAGTCTATTAAATGTGAAGTGTCACGGCTCTGTATTAAATGTAAAGTTAAGTGCCGTATTTTCTGGACTATAAGTCGTTCCGGAGTATTATTATTATATTATTAAATTATATTATTATATAATATATATAATTTATTAATAATTTATAAATATAATAATTAATTTATTAATAATTAAAATTAATGTATTTATTTAATTATTTTATTATAATTATTTTTTATTATTATAAAAAGTCATATTTTTTGCGGGTAATTTATTTTACAAACTACTTGACCAAAACAGACATTACATCCTCTTGGAAGGCAAGTTCTAACAATAATAAAATAATAGAGAACAGTCTGAATAGTTGTAAAATATGCTAACACAAAAAAAAAAAAAAATGAACGTAAAAGGTGTCCAGTGTTTATGTAACATAAACAGTTTTTTCATTTATAAGTCGCTCTGGAGTATAAGTCGCAGGAACAGCCAACCTATGAAAAAAAAGTGCGACTTATAGTCGGGAAAATACGGTAATTAGGAAGAAAAGGAACTTGTTGCTAGGTAGAATTCACAATATTAACTGTTGTTTTTTTTTTTATAATGGTATATTTTAGCCCCATCAGTCTAGAACAGGGGTGGGCAAACTACGGCCCGGGGGCCACATGCGGCCCACCAAGTGTTTCAATCCGGCCCGCCAGTTACTTTCAGAGTATTTCAACTTTTAATATGTCTTGGTCAGTTAAAAAAAAAATGTAAAATTAAATTTTGTAGTTTGAGGGAAATGAGGACATATCGCTGATAGTATGACACTTTTACAAATAAAATTAGACAAATAATTCAAGGCGGACTGTTAGAATTATGAGCGTAAAATAGTGTGTGTGTGTTAAATATATGCTCTGGCCCCCCGCACAATTTTGTTAACTCAACGCGGCCCACAAGTCAAAAGGTTTGCCCACCCCTGGTCTAGAATGGCAAACAGGGACTGACATAAATGTACAGGAACAAGAATTCAAACAAATAAGAATTGTGGAAGTGTATTAATTTTGCAAATACTCTGTATGAAATATATCTATATGTGCCCTGTGATTGGCTGATTGGCGACCAGTCCAGGGTGTCAGCTGGGATAGGCTCCAGCATACCCCTGCGACACTAGTGACGATAAGCGGCATAGAAAATGGATGAAATAGAAAAAAAAAAAATGTATACAAATTGCACACATGCTTATGAATTGCCCAGTTTAAATGAGAACAAATGGCTTCATATGGCAGAGTACTGCTCCCCACTGTCTTCACAGGGCTGTCACATTGCTAGGTTGAAGGCTGCTGCTTGCCCAAACAAAGAAGCACCACCACAACCTGAGCCTGCCTGACAAAAAATTCTTTCCTATTATGTTGCACATCTGTCTTTTTTTTATTCTGTTGAGGGTGGCTGTAGGGCAGCATTTTCAATTGTGTCCTATTAGACGCCAACAAATATAGAGAACATGCCTCCGAGTTGGTGCTAAATGTCACCGGCGACGCTATTGTTTGTTTTCACTTGAGATAATAGCGTCATTTTCCTCCCTGATTTTTTTCGGAGGAGAAAAGTCGTAAATAGAATAGTTATCTGGAAGCCCACCAGCAGCTCCCCTGCAAACCTCCAGCCCCAAATAAAGTTACCGCGGTGATTGTGTTACCGTGTTTTTATTTCCCTCGTTCTGCTTTTCCCCCTCATCATCTTTTTCTTTTTGTGTTTCCTGTCTAATCAGTGACTTCAGCCACGTTGCTGCCAGAACCAACGGTGTTCCAGCACTGCAGCGCGTCGGTTTACGGATGCTGTTCTGACAACATCACAGCCGCCTTGGGAGTCGGACTGGCGGGCTGTCCAAGTGAGCCCCTCCCCTCTCGTTTTTACTCTTAAGCTGTGTTAAGCTATTGCCTTCGACGTCAGCGATTAAACAAGAACTTTGTCATGTGCCTGTATCCTGCTTTCTCTTCCACAGAAGCTATAGCAAGATTACATAAAAACGACTTTCTGGAGGTGGCCTATAAAATCTTAGCTAGTTTAGATCTAGCTAATTGTTTGGATTGTTCCAGACTCTCGTAAAAATGAATACTTTTCTTCTATAGACGGCCGCTCTGAAGCCGCACCGCTGTGCTCTTTCAAAGTAAGAGAAATAAGCAACCCGTTGTGGAGGAATCGATCTTGTCCTTGTCTTGTTGTCCTCAGGCACCTGCCAGTGTAACGTCTACGGCTCCTACAAGGGAACGTGCGACCCGGCCACCGGGCAGTGCTCTTGCAAGCCAGGCGTGGGGGGCCAGAAGTGCGACCGTTGCGAACCGGGCTTCTGGAACTTCCGCGGGATTGTGACGGAGAACATGAGCGGATGCACACGTAAGACATGATTTGGAGTGCATGAGAAAATGGAATGGTTTTTAAGGCACCTTAAGAGGATATTATTTTTGACCCGCTAATTCGAGACCCCATCACTTTTTTGGCTTTTGTAGACGATGTACCCGGTAACAGAAAATGGTTCACTGTAATTATAATAAAACAATTTTTTTTTACTTATGCTGGAGCCTATCCCAGCTAACTTCGGGTAGTGCAGCATGTCCGCCATGACTCAGTGACACAGTATGAGTTAGCTGTAGTAATCCTGATACATTGTGTATGTTTATTTGTCAATAATTAGTCAAACAGCTAGCATCCAGCCAGTATTGTCTAGCCTATGTGTCAATGGTCAAATGATTTTCCAGTCAATAAGCTGAGATGTGCCTCGTAGCCACCTTAACAAGATTTTCCCCACAGCAAACAAGGTCCCCGAAACCGGGAAAAACAGAACACGACAGGATTGTTGTCACCACCTCCCATCATCAAAGAATACTAATCAACACCTCTAATCAATCCTGTCTTCTGTCCTCGTCCATGGGCAGCATGCAACTGCGATGCCAACGGCTCCGTGCGTGACGACTGCGAGCAGATGTCAGGTCTATGCTCCTGCAAGGCTGGCGTGAAGGGCATGAAGTGTAACGTGTGTCCAGATGGAAGCAAGATGGCCATGAACGGCTGTGACAAAGGTAGTACCACTTTATTATTTATAGACGTTTGTAGTTTAATGGATGACTCTGAATTGTCCATAGGTATGAAAGTGAGTGTGAATGGTTGTTTGTCTATATGTGCCCTGTTATTGACTGGCAACCAGTCCAGGGTGTACCCCGCCTCTCGCCCGAAGACAGCTGGGATAGGCTCCAGCACCCCCAGCGACCCTCGTGAGGACAAGCGGTAGAAAATGAATGACTTAATAATCAGATTAATCACATTTCAAAATTAATTAATCCTGATTAATCACCATGAGCAATCTAAAACAAGTCCATTTGTCGAACACTAGTCTCTTTAGTAGTGGCAGAACATTTGAATCACACTTTAAACTCTGTTATTATGAGCAATGAGGGTTTGCGTTCAATGACATAATGACATAATTTAAGGTCAATTCAGCTGGGATAGGCTCCAGCACGCCCGCGACTCCTGTGAGGATAAGTGTCAGAAAATGAATGAATTCCTTTTATTCCTAATTTATTCCTTTAGGACTTTCCAGATGTGTATGTGTAGATTAAACAGTTGTGGTCTCAGTATTGATGCCTGAGGTACGCCACACAATACATTCAAGCCCGTAGATGTGTGTTATGTATTGCCTTCCGTCTGCTAAGTTTTCACATAATGTGCCGTGAAAGATGTTTGCGTTGGCTCTAAACGCTCGGTCTCAGAGAGTTTTTTCTAACACAGGCTCTCTGTGATGTCACAGGGAACCGGGCTCCCTTATATGGGCATGCGCTGGAGGCCAGGTGCAATGCACACATCTCTGCTTTCCTCTGTTTACATTAGTTAGCTATGGCTATTTTTCAATGAGGCAGTGATATAAGGACTTGTATAATATTTTCATCCATCAACGTAAATACAATTTCTGTACTGTTTATGTGTATGTGTGTATACTACTCAGATAAGCAAGTGGGTGCACAGGCTTTAAAGTAGCCTGCCAGAAAGGTTAGTTCCCACTGTGTGCGGGAGGAGATGGGCTTTGGGGGTCCATACCGCTGTCTTGATTAAGATGCTCTATCAAATATCGACTGCAAGTCAAAAGGCTTAATGAAGTCAGCAGTGGCGGGACGCCCCCCCGCCCCCCTCCACGCTCACCATGTCAGATAAAAAGACCGCTAGGTGGTAGGTGGGCTTGCAGGACTGCGGGGGCATGAAGACATGGACGGTGGGAGGTGGTTGGGGTGGAATTTAAGCCGTTATGATGTAGCGCTGATGCAAAGACCCCTCACTTACATCCTGGTGGGCACACAGTGAGCTTATTCAGCTCCTGCAGCGCCAACTTGAAAGCTTCAAACGCTGCTTATATGTCGAGAGGGATATGTTGTTTTTTGTTGTGTGCTATTCCGGCTAAGACAGCTTCGATGAAATACTAGGAAACTATGAATTATTTATTGACGTATGGCACAGGTAAATATACTGGTTTGGGGGTATATTTGTGTATGAACTTTGGTTCTGCAGTGTGTACAATACATGGTACAGAAATATTTCCATCAATAAGAAATAGTCACCATGACCAAATAAATACATTACAAACTTTTATTAATTTTTTTAAGGTCCAGAGGCTCCAAATTCATGTGACGAGTTGGTTTGCAGTTTCGGAGCGTCTTGCATTGAAGTGAACGGTCAGGCCCATTGCGAGTGTCCTTCACCTGACTGCGACGAGACCAACAAAACCAAGGTGTGTCTCCTCAAATGTGATATAAGAAGGTTTCCAATAGGGAGTAGCATCACCTTCTCCATTTCTGTCACCACGGAGCAGGTGTGCGGCTCAGACGGAGTTACATATGCCGACCAGTGCCAGCTGAGGACCATCGCCTGCAGGCAGGACAAGGACATCAGCGTGCAACACTTTGGACAATGCACAGGTGAATCCAACTGAAGTCTGTGCATCACACACCCCCACCCACAGATGGGGAGAGTGGCATGCCCACTCCCAGCTCTGCTTTGCTCTGTTTACCGTGTTAGCAGTGATTCCCAGAAAACGTTTTTTTTTTTCGGCAAACATCAGGCAGAAGTTGTTGCCGTTGCTTGGTGTCAAAGAGTCAGAAGAGCAAGCTTTACGTAACAATTTATCAGTGTCAAGTAATCAAACAAAAGTGGTTGTCTTTGTGTAGCACTATAGAGTGTGCATACAAGGGAGCGTGTTGAGTGTTCCCTGCATGCATGTAAATTACAAGCTCACTAATGTCTGGAGCTGCTAATAGCCTTTTCCCACCACAGTCAGTGGGTCTACCTCGTTTTTTTTTAAAACACGGTTAACACAGTCCCGCTAAAAATATGTAATTTTGTAATTTTTTAATATGTAAGTATGTAAACATTTCCACTATTGATGTTTTGCCAAGATTGCCTGCACTCAGTAAAAGTGGACTTAAGTTTCCACTCTGAGTTCATACACGGTAAGTCAGGGGTCTCCAACCAGTAACTCCTAACCACTTTTAAGTACCTGTCCAAAGGATTTATTTATTATCAATGCCTATACAGACAAAAGTGAGCTAGCCCGGAGTCGGGCCATGGGTGGAATATATTAAAACAAGACTGTTTTGGTGGGAAGCAGGAAATCTAAGGAAACACAGCTGGAATAGGTGCAGATTCTGGAAGCTCTAGAAAGCTTTCTGTGCGGTTCATCATATCTCGCTGCTCTATAGAGGTCCACAACTCAATACAAAGGCCTGAAAATGAGCATAATAGTGGAGCTGTTCGGTCCTGATATTAAAAACATATTTACTCTTTCATTACCATTACATTATTTTAGAGAAAAAATGTTTTGAGTCCTCATGTGTTGAGTGACATTTGCCGAAATTAGGAGCCGTGTTCTCTGTGAGGAGAAAGCCAACTGATGTGCGTCACCACAGAAAGAATCATAACAATGAGAGTCTGGACACCCCCAATGGATATCTGGATACCCAATGGAAAGTATATAGTAATTACCAAATTATTGTTGGGTATAGGACTTCTAGAACTGAAGAGGATGACCAGATGTGTGGTTCACTGCCTCATGATGCCTCATATATGTTTGGTTGGCTGGAAAATATCCTTTCACTGAAATGACAAGTCTTTTGTACACATGTCTTGCGTTATGTACTCAGGTTTTTTTTACACCCTTCAAGTAAGTTAGCTTATCCATCCTCCATTATTGACTCTTTGGCTCTTTTATTGAGTCTTACCAAAATCTGTCAAAAGTTACCTTATCCATCCTACATGATGGACGCTTGGTCATTAATGTAGTGTAGAGTATGACGGTATTTATTTCTCCCAGAGCTTCATGGTCAAATTCTAGGTGGACTGATCAAAGAGCTGATATGACTCGGAAGAGGTCAGCAGGCCAGACAGACTCTGCAACGTTTTAACAGCCAAAGTTTAGTCTTTTTTTTTTTTTTTACCCCGAGCTTCTGTTGCCTGGCACTCGTGTGTAATCCCTTGCCAAGTGTTGGCGCGCATGGAAGGAAGGCCGTAAGACGCCTCCTAGCACATTCTTTTTTTCCCTCTTTCTCGTTCTATCAAGCCCTCAGGGAAGGAACAGACAGGCACACCGATGGAGGATCTTTTAATTCTTTTTTTTTTTTTTTTTTTTTCTTTCCCCCGCCCGTATGCGGTCGCACGGCGGGTAGCATCTCCGCCACTAGTGTAGGCTTCAGGGGTTTGGATGTGGAGCTCATTTCACGTGTGGCTGGGTGCGAATTAGCATTTGCTGTTGCTGCCGCCACCTTCCTTTCCCGAGCAAACCACTCGGCCCTCCTGCTGTTTACATACGGCGTCTGCAGACCCCGGCGGATTTAGGGAATGGCTGGTGCTCGCCATGCCGAATTTTGTCACCGCGGCATTGCCAGGAGCTTATGGAAATCAGGGGGTAGTCAGATGGAGTGGAGTGTCTAATGTTGAACACAATGCCAGACGTTTTCCTGCAGTAAATCATGGAAATTTAAGCTCAAACCGTTGCCATCTGAATACATTTATTAACCTTTTGAAGGAACACTAAGGGATGGCAAAAATCGGCATAAAAATTAGATATTGGACCATATCGGTGAGACCTCATCAACTACACCATGCTCTGCAGAACAACAAGCTTGGTCTGGATTGTAAGTATGCAATTTTCTATGACTTAAGTGTTCTGTACGGAATACTGCTCCACCGAAATAGTAGTATTGACTACTAATGATGAGTTGGGGCAAACTCCCATGTGCCCTCCAGTACCCTTACAAGGCTGTAGAGCTGGTCCGGTGTTCTGTAACCGGGACGAAAACAACATTGCACCTCCTGTAGTCGACTGTAGTTTGACTCACAGTCGTACCCTGGAAAAGACTTTCCCAGGGATGACCTGATGATGAGTTGGATTAGATTGTGGGAGAAGATCCCAGTCAGACTTGGGAGACCCAAATGTGTAGTGAGGTTTTGCTGGGAAAGTCTGGCAGAGTCTCCCGTTCGTCGAGTCGGCCAAGCTTAAGAATGAGTCCTATCGAGCATGGATGGAGTGTGGGACACCTCAAGCTATTATGCTAATTTTTCACCCCTTTGTATTGCGTTGTGGTCTCCTATAGAGCAGCTACACACAATAACCAGAACAGGAAACGTTTTAGATTTTCCAGAATCTGTACTTATTCCAGCTGTATTTCCTTGGATTTGCGATTCCCGCCAAAACGGTGTGTTTTAATCGATTATTTTTGAAGTATCACTTAAGTATCGAATTATAATACATATATAATTTAAAGCGGACCTGTTATGCTCATTTTTCTACCCTTCGTATTGAGTTGTGGTCTCCTATAGAGCAGCTTCACACAATAACCCACACATAAAACTTTTTAGTTTTTCCAGCTGTGAACCATATGAGGAAGTCCGCCCCTCTGTGACATCACAAAGGGACAGTTTTACCACGCCTTTTCAAACAAAGCGTTTTGACCCATCCCACCCAAACTGAAATGATCTAAATGAATATCTGATCTAAATGAATGTAATCTGAGGTCAGAAAGCCTGATCTCCAAGAGTCGTATTCAGGACCAGTGAGCAATTTCAGCACTCAGTGGGAAGTGTCAACCAAGCTGGCAATGACTTGTCCCTCCTCCCATATGGTGTTATCACCTGCGGCACACTGACAAAGACTGGCAGCATACTGTATCGTCATCCCGCGTCTTCTAATCAGGTTTTGGTTTCCTTCACCAGTTATTTGTCATTATTCAAGCCTCTCATTCTTTGTCTGCCGTCTTCTCTCCTCACTGCTGTATTTTATTAGCCTGTTTGTCACTCTTCTTCTTCTTCTGGGTGCTGTCTTTTCCCTTTCAATGTCCTCCTCGCCAACGAGCACGGCTGACAAGCCCAACAATCTTAATAAGCACATTTCAACAATAAGTGCACGCTTTAAGACGAGCCATGTTGACAATGATTTATTTTCTTCTTCTCCATCTTATGGTGACACGACTGCTCACTGGCCTGCTGAGAGGGAAAGAAAATGGAGTGTTAAACACCATTTAAAAAGTTAACAACTGTTTAATAAAACTAAAATAAAGTAAAATTTATAGGTCAGAAGGGTGGAAAAAGCATAATACAGTAAACCTCGGATATATCGGATTCAATAGTTCCCACTGGTTTTGTCCGATATAAGCGAAATCCGTTATATGCGTATACCGGAAAATGTCCGTTTTACGCATATATCGGATTTATATCCGGTATATGCGTAAATCGGATTTTATCCGTTATAAAAAGGCACTTCCTTGACTATGTTTCCAATGTACCTGGACGCGCAGGCAACGCTGCAAACGCTGCAAATGACGTCGTATAGCGGCCTGTCACGATTCGGCGAATCGGAGCGCCACGATGCGGCCATCCGATATATGCGAGGGAAATTTAATGGAAATGCATTGGAACGGGACTGGAGATTTTGTCCGAAATAGGCGGAATCCGTTATAAAAAATCCGATATATGCAATGAATTTTTATTGGAAATGCATTACAGAAAAATTGGTTCTTTTTTATCTGTCCGTTGTGAGCGAATTTCAGATATATCCGAGTCCGATATATCCGAGGTTTACTGTAGGTCCCCTTTTGTATCATCCCTTTTGCCAACTTACAATGCAAGACATTTAAGATCAACTCTTTGTGAACATTTTGTGGAACTTCTTCCATAAACAAGTCCTGCAGTTGTTCCGGAATACTTCTAGACATACACAGTGTTGATTTTTCCCACCTTTCCTTTCCTTCCTTCCTTACCTTGTGCCATTATCTGTGCAGCCATCCAGCCAGTTGACACTAAACCTGGATGAGGAGTGACAGGTGTAGCCGAGGGGAACGGCAATGCATTCCACCACAATGTCAGCGATACCATCGCCACTTCTTTTTTTTTTTTTTGCACTCCAAATCTCACCCTATACAAAAAAAAAATTCCAAGCTCTTAAGCTGACACCTCTCCCAAGGCCCTCTACCGTCTTGGGAGGGATCGCTTTTCACACCTCAGCCACCAACTGTCAGTCAAATAGCAGATTATAGTAGCGTGATTACGATATGCATAATGTTGTGTGATCCCTAATGAGGTTAAGAAGGTTTTGCAGTACATCCTGTCATATCAAGGATCTTTGACTCATAAAAACTGCAGCGTGCTTCTATTATATAGAGAATAGAGAGCACTCTTCTCATATAGAGGATCTTCACATATTGCTTGTGTTTTAATTTCTGACACTATGACTTTCCGACCATATTATCCATGTGGCGACTTGCATAATCTCGCCGTAAGCAGTGAGGAAGCTTACCGGCTGAAGTAGCATCTTCTTATTTAGTCACGTTTCTCCAGGGGGACTTTTTGTCCTATTTATCGCTCTTTCATCAGACACAGTTATGTCTTTTGGCCACCAGAGCTGTTTTTTTGTTTTTTCCCCCCTCCCCGCATGGTTAATGATGGTCTCTCTGCAGCAAGCATCCACTCTCCTCCATATTCCAAGTGATTCCTTGCCGAGTGTGCACTTGTTTGCTGTTTGTTGGCGGCGTCGGTGCCAGGGAGTCTTTGAAGCCCAGAGTTAAAGCCGGCTTCTCTTCTCTGTTTTTTTTTTTTATTTTATTATTATTTTATGCCCCATTTCTATCAATCATTCATCACCAGAGGCACTAGCTGTTGGTGATTAAAGCTTTTGCTCCTGCACGGCAGCATGTGAATATGGATATAGAATTCAAAGCGTACATGCAACGCGCAAACATGAATAGGAAGCAGGGAAAAGTAGACACTCCATCACCGTGCTGTGATAGCCACACTGTGTATGCAACATCTGCAGACGAAACACTACCATGCATACATCTGTGAATGCTGTTTGTCATCATCCATATTTATCATCACTGTAGTACACTTAGAGAACACTAATTTGTTGGCAATTCAAAGCCATTTTCCCATACAAAATAATGGAAATAAAATAATCTTTTATAGATTAAAATTGTCACCATTATGCAGGACACACAGCTAGAAGACCCGGGTTCGATTCCCCGTTTCTCCGGATACTCCGGTGTCCTCCCACATTCCAAAAACATGCTAGGTTAATTGGCGACTCCAAATTGTCCATAGGTATGAATGTGAGTGTGAATGGTTGTTTGTATATATGTGCCCTGTGATTGGCTGGCGATCAGTGCAGGGTGTATCCAGCCTCTCAGCTGGGATAGGCTCCAGCACCCCCACCGCGAGAAAATGAATGAATGAATGAATGTAGTACACTTAGAGAACACTAATTTGTTGGCAATTCAAAGCCATTTTCCCATACAAAATAATGGAAATAAAATAATCTTTTATACATTAAAATTGTCACCATTATGCAGGACACACAGCTAGAAGACCCGGGTTCGATTCCCCGTTTCTCCGGGTACTCCGGTGTCCTCCCACATTCCAAAAACATGCTAGGTTGATTGGCGACTCCAAATTGTCCATACGTAGGTATGAATGTGAGTGTGAATGGTTGTTTGTCTATATGTGCCCTGTGATTGGCTGGCCACCAGCTGGGATAGGCTCCAGCACCCCCGCGACCCTCATGAAGATAAGCGGTATAGAAAATGTGTGAATTATGAGATAAAAATTCCTAACTAGCTTCACGGTGGATGAGTGGTTAGCGCACAGGCCTCACATCAAGGAGACCCTAGTTCGATTCTACCCTTGGCCATCTCTGTGTGGAGTTTGCATGTTCTCCCCGTGCATGCGTGGGTTTTCTCCGGGTACTCCGGTTTCCTCCCACATTCCAAAAACATGCTAGGTTAATTGGCGACTCCAAATTGTCCATAGGTATGAATGTGAGTGTGAATGGTTGTTTGTCTATATGTGCCCTGTGATTGGCTGGCAACCAGTGCAGGGTGTATCCAGCCTCTCAGCTGGGATAGGCTCCAGCATGCCCGCAACACTCGTGAGGATAAGCGGTACAGAAAATGGATGGATGTATTTTACCACATGATTCAATTACCTGATCATTTTCCTACATATTTAACCAGCAATGATTTCTTTTGGAATACAGGAAGTGGACAAATGAAAACAAACAATTAATGTTAAACAGATGGGGGAACTGTGAATTGTCACATGTGATGTATAGACGTGTAATGTTGAAATAAATGAAACCATTACCATAATCATCTGCACCTCTCGCCTATCCCAGTTCAAGTTGAGGTTGTCAGGGTTTTGGTCTTGCTGCTTTATTCTATTGTGCAATTGTTTTGTTGTTATGGAGTCATCTGACACAAATTCAAAAGTCAAACATTTCCATCTTTGCTCAGTCATTCATCCATTCCTTGCTTCCTCCCCTTCCCTCCGCCAGAGACCATCTCCGAGCGGGCAGAGCGACCCACTCCGACCCCCTCACCCGCCGCCGCCATCACAACGCCAGCCCCTTTCCACATTAACAAGGTGTGGGCCATCCCGCCTCCGAGAATGGCCGAGACCGCCGAGACCACAGTGCGGCCCCCCACCACCACCACGCCCTCACCCACCCTCACCCACCACCGTGCTCAGGCAAACCACCACCACCACTCCATCCACATCCAGCCTCAGTCGCCGCGCTCCACCGCCGCCGCATCTCGCACTAGCCCCGCCCCATCCGCTGCCGCCAATTCCAATTTTGATGGGTCGGGCAGCGGCGAGCCCAGTGGCGATGACCAGGCCGAGGAAGAGGAGGAGCAGGAAGAGGAAGCGGGTAGCGGTCTATCAGCAGAGGCCAGTGGGGCAGAGGAGATTTTGGGTAAATCCTTGCTCTTTCATTATCATGACCCATAATGCTTTGCTAGCTTGAAATGTCATATCATAACACATTCATGTCATTTGATTGTTCATTCTATAAAATGAACGCACACAGTTCCGATATAATTCGGCCATTTTGGTTGGTAACTACCGGGTGTACCAAAAACAGTTTGTCATATTGCTACCAAATTTTCACCACATATTCGACACAGATGGGCGAAGATAATTACAGTAAACCTCGGATATATCGGATTCAATTGTTCCCACTGGTTTTGTCCGATATATGCGAAATCCGTTATATGCGTATACCGGAAAATGTCCGTTTTACGCATATATCGGATTTATATCCGGTATATGCGTAAAACGGTTTTTATCCGTTATAAAAAGGCACTTCCTTGACTATGTTTGTGGCCTGTCACGATTCGGCGAATCGGAGCGCCACGATGCGGCCATCCGATATATGCGAGGGAAATTTAATGGAAATGCATTGGAACGGGACTGGAGATTTTGTCCGAAATAGGCGAAATCCGTTATAAAAAAATCCGATATATGCAATGAATTTTTATTGGAAATGCATTACAGAAAAATTGGTTCTTTTTTATCTGTCCGTTGTGAGCGAATTTCCGATATATCCGAGTCCGATATATCCGAGGTTTACTGTAGCAAAATGTTTGACTTTTCATCACAGAGTGATATATAACAGTGATTTTCAACAACTGCGCCGCGGCACACAAGTGTGCCGTGAGGAATTATTCAATATCACTTTTTTTTAATTAACATGTATTAATAATTTTCTGCAGATATTATGTCATTGTCGCGTGTCATTGGTGTAAAGACTGGCAGAGCAATGTAATATTCGTCCGTGTGGCAACACGTAGCTGATTGCCTCATTCCTCTAATAGACTTAGTGATGCACGTGAGAGGTAGTGGTGACATTTTGTAACATTGTTGGTTAAATTAGTATGCGGATCAAAAGGATCCGCTGTGGCGAGTCCGTAATGAGGACAAAACCTGAAAGAAGCAAATAATGTTGGTTATTGGTGTGCCGCAAAATTTTTCCAACGTAAAAAAAACCGTGGCTCAAAAAAGGTTGAAAAACACTGATACAGTAAACCTCGGATATATCGGAAATTCGCTCACAACGGACAGATAAAAAAGAACCGATTTTTCTGTAATGCATTTACAATAAAAATTCATTGCATATATCGGATTTTTTATAACGGATTTCGCCTATTTCGGACAAAATCTCCAGTCCCGTTCCAATGCATTTCCATTAAATTTCCCTCGCATATATCGGATGGCCGCATCGTTATGCTAATCTTGTTGATGTCACTGGCTATTGTCTTTCTCCTGGCTCCAGATTTAGGACAAATATAAAAGTGAGTGACGTCAATAATACTAGCACAGCAGTGAATGAGATCTTAACCTCACTATTGGAAATAACGTCGGCCTGACGGGCGTAACAGGGCCTAGCTTAATTAACAATTTGTTATGCTCAGAGTCCAATAAAGTTAAATTCTCATTACCTTACGTCTCTTTTCATTGCCCAGTCCAGGTACATTGGAAACATAGTCAAGGAAGTGCCTTTTTATAACGGATAAAATCCGATTTACGCATATACCGGATATAAATCCGATATATGCGTAAAACGGACATTTTCCGATATACGCATATAACGGATTTCGCTTATATCGGACAAAACCAGTGGGAACAATTGAATCTGATATATCTGAGGTTTACTGTATAATATATCAGTGTACTGCATGTTTAGACAGACTTGTTATCCTCAATGGCAAAATCTCAGCAGCTGCAGCTCACATATTTGATCTCATTAGATTGTACAGACGTAAGTAATGTTGTGGCCCGTGAGTGTGTATGTCAATTTAAGACAGAAAGGAATCTATTTGCATGGTTCGCTGTCACCGCACGGTCCAGGCCGCTATCCTTCCAGCACTCTCAAATAGACTTTGAGCTGGCCAGATGAAAGCGTTGGCCCGTAACTGGGTCTCCTCGGGGGGGGCCCTGAATGGAGAGGATGATATGAATGCCTTCAATCAGTCACATGACCATTCGTCCCAAATCTTTTCCGACGTCCCTCCTCGTGCCTGAGGTTGACTGGTGCCTTTTCCATGTGATGGCTTGTTGTTTTCTCCTCCCTCCCCATTTATCCGTCCATCTCGGGTTGTCAGGTTGCAGCAGCCGTGTCGTATCGGACGGTTCGGGGGGGAAACGGCACAGCCTTTGTTGTGGTCTTCCTTCCATTCCAAGAGTAGGAGATTTATTCTCCTGTCAGATGCTGACCAATGCTCGGTGACGCAGGGAGCATGTCGACTGTCCACCGAGGAGACCTGCTGTCTTGTGTGGATGAATGTGTAGCCAACCGTGCCATAGTGTTATTTGTGTGTGTGTGTGTGTGTGTGTGTGTGTGTGTGGTGCAGATTTCAACAATCCGCGGTTGGCAGCTCTCCATGTTGCTAACCAAGTGTGCTTGCAACAACACTGTTGTTATTATTATTAATTAGTGATATCTTTATTTATCACATACTACAGTATTAATTGTCCCTGTACTCTAGAAACCGCCCATGAATGATACGGGAAAAAGGCCGAAACGATACTGTGTCAAAGCCCAGGGCAGTGATACTGATAAAATATAGAGTTTAACCATGTCCAGTATCAGCCCCCGTAGCTGTCCACTCAGAGCGCGCTGCTCTGGTATCGTGCCCGTGAAACAACCAATCAGAGAACAGCACACAAGCGTGAACACACAGCGTCTGTGTTCTGTCAACATGTCAGCGGTTAAATAGTAAATAGTATAGTAAATATTAGTATAATAGTAAATATTAAATAGTATATGATAATAAGATCATCACATGGTTTGTCTGGTATCAGGCCAGGTATCATGTCCCCCAAGTGTCAAACCATGTGATAACCTATAAATATCAACTAAAATAGAGAAAATGATTTATTAACTCCTCAATCACACACTAGTGGTGGTGATCTATATCTGTAGACACAGCAGCTTTCATACGTACATCAGTGTGGGCAAAACTGGAGGCAATGTGTGTGGAAGTGTCTTGCCCAAGGAGACAATAACAGTGACTAGGATAGAGGGTGAAGATCGAACCGGCAACCTTCTGGATGGCCTGTTCTGTCTCTTGAGGCGCTGCCATCCCTTTAGTCATGAATGGTAGATAATGTAACTCAGCCAACTAGTCCATTGCTTCAATTACAGGAGCACATTCCGGTAAGTACAGTATATAAATCATGTAGGGGGGGTGCATACATTGTGCTTGTGTAGTGGTGCTCCATTGAGATCTGTACTTAATCATTGCCTGTGTGTATTAGTGTATGTTTATGTGACAGTCACTCCCAATGGAATTGCGGTGTAGTGTAAGCCCATTCTGTCTCTTCAGCCCGACACCCATAAATCTGCAGACCACACACCAATATATGCCCTATAACCCCCCCCCCACCTCCTCTTTGCTTCGACCGGGAGTCCTTGAGCAGAATGTCCCCCCCCCCCCCCCCCTCCCCCCCCCCCCCTCCATCCTACCCGCTTCTGACGTCTTTACGACTTGTTTAGCCGTTAGCTGTTTGCCTCCATGATTATTTCTGATCCCCGTGCGGCCATAAACCGTGCCGCTTCGGCCCGAGACGCCCCCGCCGCCGACACCGTCATTAGAGAAGATGAAGGTTGACTGCCTGAGCAGTGCATTACACACACCCGGGCAGCGAGCAGGGGCAGCACGCACCTTTTGCAATCTTTATGTTTTCAGGTAGCCGCACGAACACGACGTGTACTTTTCAAGAGATGCGGGCTGTCTTTTTGTGGAATGACGAATAGAGTTTTTAATATTAGATATGCCAAATAGTCTTTGTTATCTTCCAAAGACAAACCCGCAAAGTCAACAAATAGTCTGCAGGTATGTGACTCATAATAATGAAACTTTACAACTGCTAGCTAACAGACAACATACTATAAATACGACACATTTTTGTTTATTGTTGTCATTGGCCAGCAACGCTTACTGTGCCGTTACCTTGCCAACTCCTGGAAAGGGGCTCCACTAAATATTTAATCGTGATTAATCACATTAAATGAACATAGTTAATTCATAAACAATCACAGCTGAAAAGTGTGTATCTATAATAAGTGGGGATTTGTAAAACAACTACCACGATAACTACATCAAATTTTATGGAAAGAGATTTTGGAAATATTAGTAATTATTATAAAATTATCTTTTCTATTATAATAATAATATGCAATCATATTATATATTAATTTTATATTTTATAGACTATTATAATATAATTATAATATATAAGCCTCCAGGAAATAAGTGTTTTTTTTAAACGAATACATAATTGCTCAATATTGTTGAACTCATGAAATTAGAGGACTCATGTTTTATTAACATGCTAAAATATACATTAAGCACCAGTAAAAGTTGAGTAAAGTTCTGAATCACCACTCTGTATTGCTCTCAGTGGACCATCCCCACACACACAGTCTCTCAGAGAGTCTGACTACTTATTCCTGAACAATAACAGCAGTACAATTCCAACACCAGTTACTGTATGTATCTCCTACTCACACACATCTCTCCCTCGTCCATTCATCCTCCTTCTTATTATAAGAGTGCAAAATGCATTCAGGGACACTCAGAAAATCACAAAAATGGCTTTATAATGTGCGTGTTAATAAACAGGAAGATAAAGAAAAACATGAAGTGGACTTTCTTATCACACACTTTATAACTCTTAATTTGGATGTACCATTTTCTACATTTAGGTATGCTGGAAAATACACTGACAACAAGTCAATTGACCTTAAATTATGTAATTATGTCATTGAACACAAACCCTCATTGCTCATAATAACAGAGTTTAAAGTGTGATTCAAATGTTCTGCCACTAATAAGAGACTAGTGTTAAACAAATGGACTTGTTTTAGACTGCTCATGGTGATTAATCAGGATTAATTAATTTTGCAATGGTGATTAATCTGATTAATTAATTCCTTTTCTACCGCTAATCCTCACGAAGGGTCGCTGGGGGTGCTGGAGCCTATCCCAGCTGTCTTGGGACAAGAGGCGGGGTACACCCTGGACTGGTGGCCAGCCAATCACAGGGCACATATAGACAAACAACCATTCACACTCACATTCATACCTATGGACAATTTGGAGTCGCCAATTAACCTAGCATGTTTTTGGAATGTGGGAGGAAACCAGAGTACCCATGTACGGGCAGAACATGCAAACTCCACACAGGGATGCCCGAGGGTGGAATTGAACTAGGGTCTCCTAGCTGTGAGGCCAGCATGCTAACCACTTGTCCGCCATGCAGCCAAATCTGATTAAAATATGTAATACTTTCATCAATAAACATTATACTCTATGAGAATTAGAGTAGTACTATAAGTTTTTACACCAGCACTGATACTTAATTAAATAAGTATGACAAGGCTTTGTAAAGGTCCTCATTTATTTACCAGGTATGTTCTTATTTGTTGTAGTTTGCGTTGTGCGTTTCTAATATTTGGACCTCCACTCTCCCCTTCCAGGTTCCACAGTGTCAAACAGTGCGATACCCATCGCTGACCACTCATCGTCATGTGACAACACAGAGTTTGGTTGCTGCCCTGACGGCGAGACTGCATCCGGCACGCCAGAAGGCTTCAACTGTCCACGTAAGTGGAGTGTATTTAATATAACACCAACTCCTTGGTCATATTTCATGTCTCCCCTCGTAGTTTATGATTTGAACACATTTTTTTTTTCTAATGTTTGTATTTCGAGCCTACTAATATTCCGCCATCTGCGGTAAACAAAGAGAGGAGCAGCTGCTACCGTCTCTGCTTCCATGAATCACCTCCTCCCTCAAAATTTGGGCAGATGGATTGGAAGTAAACAAATCTTCACGAGGGGAAAAATATGACCGACGTTTGTCATAACGGGAAATGATGATCCCTTCACAAAACTGTCCTTGTGTGTCTCCGTGTGTGGGGGGCTGTCGGATAGCAGAGAATGGATTGGAGTTGTACTACAAGGGATATAATACACTGAGATCATTTGTGTCCATGGCCACTCCCTAGACAAGGCCTGTCCACTTTTTTTTTTTTTTTTTTTTTTCAGAGCGCTACCTTTACAAAATGAAAATGGCCGAGAGCTACTCCTTTTGTGTGACATTTATCTTCATAGCTTATTTCAACCCAAACAAATGCAATAACTTTTGTCAGAACAGCTTTGTCAAAATCTTTTTGTTTGTTCATTTTAGAGCAATAACGTAACCGCTTTGATCAGACAGTAGAAAACAACGAAAAAGTACGTAAATACGTATTTTTGTAATAAACGTCTTATATATTACATATTAACTTTCATACAGTGGAACCTTGGTTAACATCATTAAGTTCCAACTTTAACCAAAATGGACATTAACCAAATAAATTTTTCCCATTAAAAAAAAAAATTGCAAAACTATAAAAGCCTATTTTGTGTCAACATCTGATGACATCACAGGCGACAAAGTAACTTCCGGTTCCGCTTGCTGTTTTGTTTAGCTAGCTAATAGAATGCTAACAAGGTAGGATGTTTTGTGATTTAATAAAAAAATAACAATTGGACTCATGCAGTGTATTGATAACACAATTTTTAATAACAAAACAAGATACACGCCAAATTGTACGCTAAATAGAGAATACATTGTTACGTAAATGTGTGAAGTTTACGGATAAACACACTAACCGGGGCGGATGCTAACCAAGACTGCGCCAGTGGGATCACATGACTTGCACACATCAAATATTAAAGCTTAAACTCTATTTTTAAATGAGGTTATTCCACATATGCTCTTTGTTGTGTTTTCTTCTACATCATGTCGCCAAACTGCTGACTTATTTTAATGGCTGCCGCGGTTTGAAGTTTCTGTCGGCGCCTTCTATTTGTGGTAAATCTTTATTTTCCTTCACATTTTCCTGCTTGGTTTTTTAATCTGAGCTCACTGCAGACACCACTTGGTCTTATTAGTCGGTGACACTCTCTTCAATATCTCCCTGGAGTGCTGCTACAGCTCACTTTCCACTCCAGCCAAAGCGGGTCAGTGTCAATCCAGCTTTGTACCACTCTATTTCTCTGTGGACTCAGCCAGAGAGAGGCTACCAGAGGGCTTTGGGTCCAATCATTGCTTTCGGACAGACTAAGTTCAAAGAGATAAAGAGCCCGCTCCATCCTTTGCTCTGTAGTATCTCTGTCCCGCTGGTGTTAATCTGACTGGCAAATTACAGAGCGGCGTCTCTGCCCTGTGGAATCCCAAAGCACTCTGTCAACCCCTGCCTCATATCACCATATCGTGTTTTGAACATCTGAAAGTGGCTGCTTTAGCCTTCATAGGCTCTCAGCATGAATTCCTACCATTGAATCGAAGAATGCAATTAACATCGTGTCTGGGCAGGTCGAATTGTAAGGCATTTAGCAGCATTTGCTAGATAAGACCACTGTAGGTGTTGAAGGTATTTGCTCAATTTTGCTAGCTAAAGATAAAAGCAAACACATAGTCTCACAAATACAAAGGATACTTATACTTGTACCCACACAAACGTGACATCTGACAGTTAAGGTGGAAACATCGAGTATGCATATGACAACTTGCGTTGCAACAAAGGAAATGACACCTTGATGCCCCTGCAAAGGAAAGATGCCTTGATGCCCCAGCGAACAAACGATAGCGGAAACACCATGAAAGCGGTTCAAGCAAGGGCAGTGGCGAAAGCTGATTGGTCCAGGACTCCGGCCTCAGGACTCCAGCCTCGAGTGTATAAAAGGCCGGGCAGGGAAAGGAAGGGTGCTTTTTTGCAGCTGCGCTTTAATAAGACCCGCTTATTTGTAGGCATACAGGGACTGTAGATAAGCCCGGATGACTGTATTAGGTATTTTTGTCAGGAATAAACAAAACAAACGATAGCAGAAACACCATGAAAGCGGTTCAAGCAAGTGCAGTGGCGAAAGCTGATTGGTCTAGGACTCCGGCCTCAGGACTGCAGCCTCGAGTGTATAAAAGGCCAGGCAGCTGCGCATTAATAAGACCCGCTTATTTGTAGGCATACAGGGACTGCAGATAAGCCCGGACGTCTGTATTAGGTATTGTTGTCAGGAATAAACAATCTGGTTCTCATTCTATGATTTGGTTCTTGTAAGATTCCTTTATCCTCTATCCGAAACCCACTTAGAAGATTTCTACAGTGTCCACATTGTAACATGGGATATATACTCAGACAACAACATAAACCTTGCAATTCTGCCGGCACTCGGTGTGATACAAGTGTCCACTTCATGACTCCAAGTCACTACTTTCTGAATCTGCACTCTAAGCATCATGGGAACTGTAGTTCTTTTAGCCATAAATTATCCCAACTGTGGTCAATTCTTTAATTGTACCATTGTATTGAGACACTTACCATTTATATTTGGAGATACTTCCGATCCCTCATAGACCAAAGTGTGCCACATTAACAACAAGGCGCTAGCACTAATATGACATCAAACATAACGGCCAAGCGACGGCTAGGGTGAGCGTTAATGGCGCGCTAAGTTCCAGCTACTGTAAACTCTTCCATATGGCCTTGGACGCTCGACATCTATTAAAGCAGTCACAGTTCAGTAGAAGCTGATGTTCTGACACCTCCTCTTCTTTTACATCTCGGTCACAGTACCGGTGCCGGAACATCACCCTGTCTCATGTTTTTCTTCCCCAACTTTTTGCTTCTATTTTATGGACGCCATTAAATCTGACTCAGCAGGTCACCCACCCCCCCTCCTGTGAAAGAACCGAAGAAGCAAGGCTGCAATGTGTAGCGTTTTATTGTTGTGTATTTTTAAACCAGGCTGCCTCAGTTCCACTTGCCCTGCTGCAAGGAGACAATTAAGTCTTTCACGGTAATCATACAAGCCATCCAGCCATTCCTCCACCCCCACCCCACCCCACCCTGTAGATGCTCAGACAGGAGCAGCCATGATTGATTTGGGCAATTTGCTTCATTGATTATGAGCTTGCGTGGAAGTTCGGCATCTCACTCAATTCCAGAGTAAAACCGTGCAGAGAGAGCTGATTGATGTCGGGCGACGTAGCCCCATAGTTGCACCCGCAGATGGAAATGTATTTTTTTTTTTTAATGTATTGGTTTTCATCTTATCATCATTCATTCATTCATTTTCTACTGCTTTTTCCTCACGAGGGTCGCTGGGGTGCTGGAGCCTATCCCAGCTGTCTTGGGGCGAGAGGCGGTGTACACCCTGAACTGGTCGCCAGCCAGCCAATCACAAGGCACATATAGACAAACAACCATTCACACTCACATTCATACCTATGGACAATTTGGAGTCCCTGAACCCTGGTCTCCTAGCTGTGAGGTCTGCGCGCTAACCACTCGTCCGCCGTGCCGCCCATCTTATTATCATATTAGAGTATAATATTGGGTCTAGTCTCAATGTTTGTGTGTTGCCGTTTCCTCCTGTTGTGTGTTATGTGTGTCTATAACATGTTGTCTTTTTACCCAGCCCTCCTTGCTTCAGCCAGCTTTTGGGATGACCCTCCGTCTGGTAAAACTTGGCCACCATTTCCCCCTTTCCTCTCATATTCCACACTCCACCTCTTCCTCATGTCTACCATATAGACACTTTTACCACCCAGTCTGTCAGATGCACTACAGTCCATCACTAACCCAAAATTGGCACTGATAGCCCAAAACGAAGACTATGGGGGAAGCAAGATCAAGACAAAAAAAAAAACATATCCATGAGGTAAAGTGTTTGAAACATCTTGTCTTCTTCTTCTCTCTCCTCAAAGCTACCATAAAGTTCACTGGCTTCCTGCACTTGGACCAGGTGGAGGGACAGGAAATGTTCTACACCCCTGAGATGGAGGACCCCAAGTCTGAGCTTTTTGGCGAGACAGCCCGGAGCATTGAGAGTGCTGTAAGTGCATTAATGAATTTTTTTTAATTTTCCATGTAAAAGAATCACAAATGTTTATCAAGTAACCCTCATTTTAAATGGTAACTGGAAATGGAATTACCAGACTCATTACTACTCACTACACAATTGGCAGGAAGCTGGTGTTGATTAATGCTAAGCAATTACTGTATAACTGGCTTTGCTGTAAATATTCCATTTGGAGTAAGTTAATCAAGTTACTGAAACGCTACACACACTGGATGCCGACCGTGCTTGATAATTAACCTGCTATCTTATTTATACATTCAGGGGTTACCTACGGCCACATCTGTTATTAACGGTTGCAATTGTTTGCCAATTGTTTCCTTCTCTAGACCACGCAAGGAGTGACTGTAGACGACTTAGCGCTTAGTTACTTAGAGGCCATTCATTGAGATAGAATGGGATACTTCAACCTCTTCAGGTTTCATTACAGCTTTTTTTTTTTTTTACACACCTAGCACTGCTGAAGTGATGGAGGGGAATGTATTTACTTGTAGGCTAGAGTAGAGTATGCATTCACATTAACAGCAGCAGCGTCTGGCTGATGTTTGATGTTGGATCAAAGGCGTATTGGCAAATCCTTTTAAGGCTATGTGTCGCTATTTTCACAAACACTGGCATCACACAAACACATCTGGGGTAGTTTCAAAAGTTTTGTTGGGGGTAAAAAAAAAAAAAAACGAAAGCATTTTTGCTGGAGACTGAATGAACAGCATTTTTTTGTTGGCAGGTGACAAACCATGCATTTCAGAAATTGAATATTAAGGAGGATAATTGGGTAAAATCATTTTCACACAATTAAATACTGAAGTCTTCAATACAGGATAAGAAGTATTTTTTTAACTTTGAAAATGGTTTGGAGTGCATGAGAAAGTGGGGGGGGAAAACATATTGCACAACGCAGCATCGACAGAGCTAATGTAATTGCGGTAAATAGCAAACTGCTAGGCTAAAGTGCATGCAGAGGTAAATAAAGTTGCTGGATGCTGACGACTCATAATAGTTAAAATGCAGTTACTGCCATTTTGTGGAGTTAATTTAAAAAAAATACATCCGGTTGCCTACAGAAAGAAGTTTCAGGGGTCAAAACGCTTGATGTCGGATAGCGGGAAGCACAAATCCAAGGATATACAGAATGAATAGGTGCAGATTCTGGAAGATCTAGAATCGTTTCTTTGCGGGTTATTGTGTGTAGCTGCTCTACAGGAGTCCACAACTCAATACAAAGGGTTGAAAAATGAGCATAATAGGTTCCCTTTAATGGCAATGTTCTTACCTACAAATACTATGTTGCTGGGACATTTCAGTACTGCATATCTTGTGATCTTGTCAAATCATTGAGATGGTACAAAGAGGACACAGAGTATTTATTTGCTGAAATTTGCATCAGAGGCAGAGAGATGTGGCACCTTTTGCCTTTTATACAGAACCCAATGAGATTGCCACATTTGTGCGGAGAGTGTGTGTGCTTTCACACAGCGACACAGCATCTTGCAATCAGATAATCAGATGCTTGGCGATGTTGGCGGTGTTATGTGGAAATATGGAAAGTAGCAATCGCATTCAACAGTGCCGTCGAAGTGATTCAAAATTCACTCCTGTCTCACAAGAGACATTCTGGTCGTACGTCTGATTGTGTAAAATTGCCAGGTCATCTTTGTAAAAAAAAAAGGCGACTTTTACTGGCTTTATAATGGGGGGGGCTCGATGCACTGCTTTCAAGAGTTAGTGTAGCGTTGCCGTATACTATCTGAGAGAAATGCTTTTAACTATAAAAAGTAACAGCTCCCTGCCTTTTGGTGCAAAGATTACATTGTAAAAATAAATAATCCAAACATATTAAAAAAAAGTCAAAGTGCTTACTAAAACCGGAGCAAAAAAAACAAAAAAGTATGAGCACAAGAGGAGAGAACTTCTTTGAAAAGTTGACAAAAAAAAATAAGCGTGGCCAAAATAGCTGCTTCTATTTGCTGCGACGCCTGCAGAGACAATATAAAGCCATCATCCACTGTGTGTTTGTCTCTGTCATCATTGTCACTTTAAACAAACCTTGTCAAGACATTGCTTCGCTCCTCTGATGAAAAAAGGCCATTTGTGTGTGTGTGTGTGTGTGTGTGTGTGTGTGTGGTCGGTCACAACATATCTTCAAGCTGTTGAATTGCAGTCTCGAGCATCCAGTGGGACCTAATCTACCGTACCTCAAAGCAACGTGTGTGTGTGTGCTTGTTAACACTTTTAGCCTGTACGTCTCTGCCGCTGACATCTTCCATCATTTACACACAACACGCTGGCCACAAGCACACATACAAGAAAGTCAATCTTAAGACAAATGCATTCTGCTGCCGAGGTACAGTGTCCTACAGAGACATACTTAGACATACTTAGACATACAACGTACGCCGGTCATTAGCATAATGCAAATGTGCAATATTTCCATCACTGCCTCTGTTACTACGTCAATCATATTTATTTATTTAACAACCCATTACATTACACTCATATGTGACTTTACTCACCTGTATACACCAGTCATTATTTGCACTATGACCCATCGATCATTGCACTAAAATTAAGATATCTGCTCCTGCATATGCTCCTGTGCAATACTATGTGTATATTCTGGATATCTTGTATATATATTGTATATATCTTGTTAAATTGTCTTTTTTACTCTACTTTATATACTTTTTTTGTTTTTTAAACTTGACTACTGCACTGAAAGGAGAAGCTCTCCAATTTCGTTGTACATCTTGTATAATGACAATAAAGGCCATTCCATTCCATGGTTGCACCCGTCTTTGCCCAGTTTCACCCATTCCTCTTGGGATGGTATTGAACCTGGTGATGAGCGGTTCCTGGTTTTCTACAAACCTAACGCCTGGCATTCACTGCGAAGAATTCAATTTTTGTCTCATTAGACCAGAAAATGTTGTTTCTTATGGTCAGGTGCCTTTTGCAAAGTCTGGACGGGCTTCCATGTGCCTTTTACTCAGTAAGGAATGGTATCTAGCTAGCTAGCTCGGGGAAGAGTCCTGGTGGTTGATCAAGTTTACCAGATCTGGGCATTTTAATAATCACAACTTTACTCCGGTTTCCTCCCACATTCCAAAAAACATGCTAGGTTAATTAGCGACTCCAAATTGTCCATAGGTATGAATGTGAGTGTGAGTGGTTGTTTGTCTATATGTGCCCTGTGATTGGCTGGCCGCCAGTCCAGGGTGTAACCCCGCCTCTCGTCCAAACACAGCTGGGATAGGCTCCAGCACCCCCGCGACCCTTGTGAGGATAAGCGGTAGAAAAGGAATGAATGAAAAAACCTTAGTTGAGATTTTGGTTGGGCTGCACGGCGGTCAAGTGGTTAGTTCGCAGGCCACACAGATAAGAGACCTGAGTTCAATTCTTCCCTTGGTCATCTGTGTGGAGTTTGCATGTTCTCCCTGTGCACGCGTGGGTACTTCAGTTTTCTCCCACATTCCAAAAACATGCTAGGTTAATTAGCGACTCCAAATTGTCCATAGGTATGAATGTGAGTGTGAATGGTTGTTTGTCTATATGTGCCCTGTGATTGGCTGGCCTCTCGCCAGAAAACAGCTGTGATAGGCTCCAGCACCCCCGCGACCCTCGTGAGGATAAGCGGCAGAAAATGAATGAATGAGTGAACTTTTAGGAATAAAGGGTGTGTATGTTCTCCATGAGTTGCATTATGGACTATCCTAACTGGCCTTTTTTTGTAGCAGAATGTGGTTGTATTGTCTGCAAATAATATTTTCAAAATCTTTTCCAGATGTTTATGTATAGATTAAACAGTTGTGGTCTCAGTATTGATGCCTGAGGTACGCCACACAATACATTCAAGCTTGTAGATGTGTGTTATATATTGCCTTCCGTCTGCTAAGTAGCAAGGCTAGTCCTCCGTCTTCATAGCTTTCTAATTTTGTAATCAGGATTTTGTGATTAATTGTATGGCCCTGTTCAGTTTGCACCAACGGTACAACACAATATCTGTAAATCCAAGATTGTGACTTTCAGATTTCTTGGGAAGAATCATTATATGGGACACGATGATGGGCTTAATTCATGTTTGGTTTGAAGAGAGAGCGGAAGATGGGGGAAGGGGTGGAAAGTAGGTTAACAGCCCCCGTGGCAGGTAGACTGTATGTGAATGTACAAATCAAAATCGCAAGAATACAGAAGGAATGTTCTTTTTTTTTTTTTTTTTTTTTTTTTTTTTGCAGTAAACGGTGACCCACATTTTTCAAGTTAAAAGTATGGATAGAAGCTAGCATGAATAGAAGCTGCACTGAATGCACATTCTGAGGGAAAACCTAATCAGAAGCATGACATTTATCTTCAAGCTCTATCCCTCCTTCTTCATCTCACGTGGAGCTAAATGTCACTTTCTTCAATCACCGCCATGCTTTCCAGCACAGAGACTATACAGTCCGTGTAGTGATAGGATGGCTCATTTATTATCTGTCCTCCGCACCTCTCACACTTTTTTTCCCCATCCTCTCTTCTTTTATTCAGCTCAATGACCTATTCAGGAAGTCAGAGGTCCGCAAAGACTTCATGAGCGTCCGTGTCCGTAACCTGGCTCCAAGCAACTCCATCCTGGCCTTTGTGGAGGCTCATTTCAAACCAGGTGAGACGAGAACCGGGTTGAAGTGAGCAAGTCATGCACGCTTTTATTTCATCATGTCTGGACTACTGACTACTGTAATGCACTTTATTCTGGAATTAGCCAAAAGTCTCTCTCCCGCTTACAGTTAGTCCAGAACTCTGCGGCACGGCTTTTAACAGGAACCAAAAACGAGGAGCACATCACCCCAATGGTTGCCTGTTCGCTTTAGGATTGATTTTAAGATTTTATTGTTTGTTTTTAAGGCGTTGAATGGGCTGGCCCCCCAAATACATTTCGGACCTCATCCAAAATTTACTCTCCAGCGCGGTCACTGAGGTCCGAGGGGCCAGCTCCAACTTGTGGTGTCTAAGACGAGACTTAAGACCAGGGGGGGGACCGAGCCTTTTCTGTGGTTGGCCCCAAACTATGGAACTCTCTCCCCTCCCAAGTAAAAAAAAAAGGCCCTCCAACATCGAAAGCTTTTAAGTCTCGTCTTAAAACCCACTTTTATTCTCTGGCTTTTAACTCGGAGTGAGTCGTATGGTCCTGTGTCTTTTAGTTCTTCGTTTTTATTGTAATTGGTTTTATTTTTTTATACTTTTATTGCTTAGTTTCTTGTTTTTGAATGATCTTTAAATGATCTTTTAGTTTTGGATTATTACTTTTTATTTTTAATAGTCTGTGCAGCACTTTGGAAACTCTGTTTATACAATTCATTCATTCATTTTCTACCGTTTTTTTCCTCACGAGGTTCGGTGTCTTTAGGCGAGAGGCGGGGTACACCCTGGACTGGTCGCCAGCCAATCACAGGGCACATATAGACAAACAACCATTCACACTCACATTCATACCTATGGACAATTTGGAGTCGCTAATTAACCTAGCATGTTTTTGGAATGTGGGAGGAAACCGGAATACCCGGAGAAAACCCATGCATGCACGGGGAGAACATGCAAACTCCACACAGAGATGGCCGAGGGTGGGATTTGAACCCTGGTCTCCGAGCTGTGAGGTCTGCGCGCTAACCACTAGACCGCCGTGCCGCCTCTGTTTATAAAATGTGCTAAAATGTACAAGACGGGTTCATTATTCATATAGTGGCAGTGAAGGTTGCGGAATGACTGAGGTTGGTGCTTGTGTATCTTTCATATGTACGAGCAAGCAATTATTTTGCTTCTAGTTTTCACCAAAGTCTCATAAGTCCTCCTATAGCAGTGGTCGCCAAACTTTTTGATACCTGGCCCGTGAACCCGCACGAGTTATTTTGCTTGTTTCCTAAGCTAAATAAATTGAAATTGAATATTTTACATAAACATGAGCTATCGCATGATCGCCAACAAGTTCCAACTCGCTTTCACATTTAGAAAAAGCGACAGGGAAAGCTCTAGTTTCACCATCCCAGGTGTCTCCTTTCATTCTGAGCAGCACTTAGCGTCCTTCATACCCAGGCTAACGGCCGCCGTTATGCGACTGTCCGCTATGGCCAGTAAAGCACCAACATCTGTGTCAAACAATATAAGAGCAATTCATCTGGAAAACCCAGCAGGTGGAGGACAAGTGGTCTCCTGAGGGGACACGCTCCTTCCTCCTGCCTGTCGGAGGCTGATGTATCAACTGTCTTCTTTACTCTGGAGATCTTGCACCGAGTGGATATGCCTCTTTTTTTATTCCAGACACAAGATACACAGTGGAGGACATTGAGGGAGCGTTGCTTAAACAGCTGAAGGTGTCCAAGGAGACCAGCATCGCTGTCAAGAAGCCAGTGGACGAGAATATACGCTTCAACAATTATGGTAAGAAAAACACTCATCGAATAATAAACACATGCAGACAGCCGGTGCAAAGTTGCTGGATGTTGACCCCTCATGATATAGTCTGCCATCTTGTACGGTTAATGCGAAAGGGGTTTACGTGCCTATCCATCACTAGGTTCGCGGGCATGCTGGAGCCTATACCCGCGAGGGGGCGGGATACACCCTGGACTGGTGGCCAGCCAATCACAGGGCACATATAGACAAACAACCATTCACACTCACATTCATACCGATGGACAATTTGTAGTCGGCAATTAACCTAGCATGTTTTTGGAATGTGGGAAAAAAATGGAGTACCCGAAGAAAACCCACGCACACTCAGAGAGAACATGCCCGAGCTGGGAATCAAACCCTGGTCTCCTCGCTGTGTGGCCTGCGCGCTAACCCCCGGGGGTCACGCTATGGACAATTTGGAGTCACCAATTAACCTAGCATGTTTTTGGAATGTGGGAGAAAACCGGAGTACCCACGCATGCTCAGCGAGAACATGCAAACTCCACACAGAGATGGCCAAGGGTGGAATTGAACTCAAGTCTCCTATCTGTGTGGCCTGCGAACTAACCACTCGTCCACCGTGCAGCCCAACCAAAATCTCAACTAAGGTTTTTTCATTCATTCATTCATTTTCTACCGCTTGTCCTCACGAGGGTCGCGGGGGTGCTGGAGCCTATCCCAGCTGTCTTTGGGCGAGAGGTGGGGTACACCCTGGACTGGTGGCCAGCCAATCACAGGGCACATATAGACAAACAACCATTCACACTCACATTCATACCTATGGACAATTCGGAGTGGCCAATTAACCTAGCATGTTTTTGGAATGTGGGAGGAAACCGGAGAAAACCCACGCATGCACGGGGAGAACATGCAAACTCCACATATAGAGGGTGGAATTGAACCCCGGTCTCCTAACTGTGAGGTCTGCGCTGTACGATTAATACAGTATAATATATTTTTTTGTAACATTCACCCTTTTCATTTGCAGGCCTCTCCTCCATGCCCTTCTACACCACCACCACCGCGTCAATCACCACTCCTGCTCCCACCACCAGACATCTGGTAACCTCCCCCTACATCACCCGTCGACCCCCGGGCACAACCCGCAGGCCCAGCACCAGCAGACGGACCACCACCACTGCCTCTTCACCGGCTGTCACCACCACGGCACAACCCATCATCACCACAACAGCGATGCCCCCCACCACCACCGCCGCCGTTGTCGCTCATGTGTGGGACAGACTACACAAACACCACAGAGCCTGCGAGTCCCATCCTTGTCTCCATGGCGGAACATGCGAGGAGGACGGAAATGAATTCAGCTGCAAATGTCCTGCTGGGCGGGGGGGGCCTGTGTGTGAGAAAGGTAAGTTATAATAACTGAATGTCTGAATGTATATTATATATAATATATTATATTTTTGGCCCAATCAAGTCGTCCTCCACAGAGAGGACATGAGGACACATTGATGGAGAGCTTTTTTTTTTTTTACTATCCATTGTACATAATGTACTTCTCTGTCCCCTCTTACAGTAATGAAGTACTTCATCCCATCTTTCGGAGGCCAGTCCTACTTGGCCTTCCAGACCATGACCGCCTACCACACGGTCCGCATCGCCATGGAGTTCAGGGCTGCCGACATGACGGGCATCCTGCTCTACAACGGCCAGGACGGCAAGAAGGACTTCATCTCCCTGGCACTGGTTAATGGCAAAGTGGAGCTCAGGTAAAAACTTGTTTTTTACACAGTAGAGTTGCAGTAAAAGTAAATCGGAAATGTATTCACTGGTGTTGATTAAAAAGAACCCAGTCAAGCGACACTTACTGCAAAAGAAAGAGTACCCTTAACAAAGTATATTAATGGATCCTTATTATACAATTATACTATAACCTATAAAAAGGAGCCTTAAAATAAGAAATAAATTAGAGTATATTATAGAATGTCAATTATCGAACATCCTAAACCTGGCCAAAAATTTTGAGGAAAAAAAAACGAATAAATATTATGGACATTATTATGGACATTGAACTGAACATTGAACTGAACATTGAACATATTGCATGACATCAGTGTATCGCACTGGATTTTAGCATGCCTCACAGGAATTTCACCAAGCATCCAAGGTAGAAGAAGCATAACCACACATGCGTTTAGCTTTTTCTTTGACTTTTATTCATGATTTTCATATGTGTTGTTATTTAAGACCTTAAAAGGATGTGACATACAGTGGATTCTTGATTATCAAACTGCCTAAATCTCATAAAATTCTGACAATCCAAAAAAAAAAACATTGCGGAAAAATAGGCCATCACTCCCAAAGAGGTGATGATGCAACTCCACAATCAAGGAGTGCATGTTTGGTGCAGTTTTAACATGAAAAAACAGCCAGAAGTGCATTTTCTAAGAGCTCGGCCTGCATCTCTCCCATTGAAATACATGCTCAGAAGCAACCAGGAAGTGAAAAGGCATCTCACTGTGTTGTGTGAAGGGGGTTTACGCATCTATCAATCACGAGGTTCGCTGGGGTACACCTGGGACTGTGGCCAGCCAATCACAGGGCACATATAGACAAACAACCATTCACACTCACATTCATACCTATGGACAATTTGGAGTCGCTAATTAACCTAGCATGTTTTTGGAATGTGGGAAAAAAAATACGGAGGACCTGGAGAAAACCCACGCACGCTCAGAGATAATATGCAACACACAGAGACGCTCGAGCGGGGAATCGAACCCTGGTCTCCTAGTTGTGTGGCCTGCGCGCTAACTCCTAGGGGTCACACATTGAAGGGAGATTTTAACATGCACACATACAGTTAAATTGTGGTATAATTACGGGTGCTCCGACTGATTGTCCACCAATTGGTATCGGCCGATACTTACTATAAAAGGCCAATCCCCTCCGCTGAGCAGTAAGATTCCACTGGTGAAATAAAGCTAGTTTTACAATGCTCGGCTTCTTTTTACACTTGTGTGACAACAATGTCATTTCCATGTCAAAAAGCAAGACGTGCCAGCGGAATTTAGGACTCACATCACCTCCGCAAATTGAAATTCCTTCACCTTGCAGCTGCGCCTCTGAGCACAGATAAGACTAAAAACAAATAGGAGGCAGCGCGATGATGAGGCACGTTGCAAACAACAGCGACGAGTAAATAAATATTGACAGAGAAGGTTATTGGATAGAATTTGTAGGTTAAAGCGGCGAAAGTAAAAGCGGTTCGATGAACTCTATGCAGATGTGGTGGGATGAAATGTGCGGAAAGTGAGCTGGAATATGTCACATCACAATTGTACACTTGCACAATGTAATAATAATGTCGGAGAAGCCAATTTAAGTGCTATGTCGAAGCCGCTGATATTACCACCCATGGTACTGCAAATCCAACAACATATTATTTATGGCAAATGGCAGCACATAGTTTGGATGATAGCTCTGTTTTTTTTTCTCGAGAATTTGTTCTGTGGATGAACGGTTGACACAAAAAGAGGTTATGAAGTCTCATTACAGTCACATTTCCAATGACAGAGATACTTATTGTTGTACATAACGTTACGCCTGCTTAAAATAAAATGGGTGCTACTATGGCTTGTAAAGAGGTTAACTGTAGCTCTGTTGTCACCATGGCAACCCCGATTCGCCTACACTACCCGTTTTAGGTGGACCAGCAGGGTACTTTTTGTTATGTTGGGATCATCCTTGCTGCAGTGCTGACTGTTCAGGGTGGTGTGGAGTAGTGTTGAGGATTTTTTATTGTTTTTCATAATTTTTGATACAGGATTATAATTTTTTTTGTCCAAAAAAAACACCAAAGTAATTATTTTCAGTGAATCAGGCAGGGAAAAAAACGCTTTTTAACATCATTAGAGCCCTGGACATATGAAATAACATCCTTGTAGTCACCTTTGCAATCGTATTACCCAATACAGTAGATATAATCAAAGAGAATAAGCCATTTAAGACATAAATAAGACTCCCACTCGTGTGTTGCAATAAATGTGTTTCGAACGTGTGAGCAGGAAGTGACATCGGGAGTTCAGAGTTAAGTTTGGGTCACGGCCGCAACAGTAGCTGTGTTATTTTGATTATTATTGTCATGGTTATTATGTTATTATGACGCTCAAAGAGAGCTGGGATAGGCTCCAGCATACCCTAGTGAGGATGAGCGGCATAGAAAATGTATGGATTGATGGGATATTATGCGTTTATTATTTTTTATTGCACCTGTTGTGAGACAATTCAAACCTGCAATAAAAGCCTGCTGAACAGCCCAATGTAAAACTTACATTACTGACACCTGGTGACCAGTATTAAATACTACATACAATAAAACTAATGGAATGTCTCATTAATAATAATAGTTATTCGATTTAAAATAAAATAATTTTTTTGTTGTTTGAAAATGCTGAATTTTGGCCAAAAAAACATTGCATTTGCTTCAATATGCATCTTTTTTATATTATAAAATATATATAAATATTTAGATATTATATATATATAATATTTATATTTTTTATATATGATAATATATATATATAATATTTATATTTTTATATTGTATTACACCACTAAAGAGCATGATTTATTAATTAACATATGTTTCAAAAATGCTGAATTCTGGCCAAAAACATTGCATTTGCTTCAATATGCATCTTTTTTATCTTATAAATATAAATATTTATATATTATATTATATATATAATATTTATATTTTATATATACGATAATAATATTTATATTTTTATATTATATTACACCACAAAAGAGCATAATTTATTAATTAACATATGTTTCAAAAACCCTGATAGAGTAAAGATGCAGAATTTGAACCGCGATGTGGCGACGGATGATTGTATTATTAACATTTGTCCTTCTTTAGGTTCAACACAGGTTCGGGGACAGGCATCGTGGTCAGCAAGGTGGACGTGACTCAGGGCCGCTGGCATCAGCTCGTGGTGACCCGCAATCGTCGTAGCGCAATTCTCAGCGTGGACAACGAGCCTCATGTGGAGGGCGAGAGTCCACGCGGGACGGATGGCCTGAACCTGGACACCGACCTTTTCATTGGAGGAGTACCAGAAGAAATGAAACAGGAGTAAGTGTCTTTTTTGTTGTTGTTATTATTTAGGAAAGTTCCAAATGCAACCCTGCTGCCGTGGTTAGATTCTTTTGCGATTGAATCCGGCACTTTTAACATCTTCTTCTGAACCATCACATTTGTTTTTTCCTGTCTCTGTCCATTCTGCTAATGGATCCTGACATTTTAATCCGCTATGGAGTCTTTATTCATATGTCTTACTTCCAAAGCCTGAGGCAATAATTGAGAAATTTGCGCTCATGTAGTGAAAAAGATCAAATTTGACATTTTGCATCATGATTTTTGACACGGAATGCCTCTCTGAACAGGAGAAAATAATAGCGTTAGACAGGTTATATCTGGATGTTTATATTTAAACTAGAAGCGCATTGCTTGGAGATGACCATAAAGTATCCCACCAGACATCTTCTGGGATTTTTTTAAGCAAATGTATACAGAACAATTCAAATGTAGTTAATTTTGTGATTAAATTATAACCCATAAAACAATATTGATGGTCATTACTTCCTAAAATTAAATACTGATGACTCCTCCTTCTCTGTCTTGTGCAGCGTACGGGAGCGGACCACCGTTGCCTCAGGTCTTATGGGCTGCATCCGACTGCTGGACGTCAACAATCGGGTGCTCAACCTGCAGGAGAGCGGCGGCGACAGTCTCTACGGCAGCGGCGTTGGCGAGTGCGGCAACAACCCCTGCCTGCCCAATCCCTGCAAGAACGGTGCCACGTGTCAGGTCAAAGAGGCTGAGATGTTCCACTGCCAGTGCAGCAAAGGATTCTGGGGTATGTTGACACTGCAACAGTGTCATCCATTGATTCCATTTGATGTAACAAAGGCCTACGCCAACGGGGTGTGGCCAGCGGAGAATTTTTGTGAATGGCACAGCCTGGCGCACCCACACTTCCGTCCCTCCCACTGACTTAAGTGGCAAAGAGGGAGGAGAGAAGGCGTGAGAGGGTTTAACACAGCCGAGTGTAATCTTAACCAATCAAATGAACGCCTCTCATTGCCTGTAAATGCGCAGGGCACACCGGACTGCACATCAGATGTCGCAATGCGCATCCATTTGATGTAACAAAGGCCTATGCCAACGGGGTGTGGCCAGCGGAGAATTTTTGTGAACGGCGCAGCCTGGCGCACCCACACCTCTGTCCCTCCCACTGACTTTGCCAAATGGCAAAGAGGGAGGAAAGAAGGCATGAGAGGGTTTAACACAGTAATTTTAACCAATCAAATGAACGCCTCTCATTGCCTTTTAAATGCGCAGGGCACACCGGACTGCACATCAGATGCCACAATGCGCATCCATTTGATGTAACAAAGGCCTACGCCAACGGGGTGTGGCCAGCGGAGAAGTTCTGTGAACTGCGCAGCCTGGCGCACCCACACTTCCATCCCTCCCACTGCCTGAAGTGGCAAAGAGGGAGAAAAGAAGGCATGAGAGGGTTTAACACAGCCGAGTGTAATCTTAACCAATCAAATGAACGCCTCTTGTTGCCTTTAAATGCGCAGGGCACACCGGACTGCACATCAGATGCCACAATGCGCATCCATTTGATGTAACAAAGGCCTACGCCAACGGGGTGTGGCCAGCGGAGAATTTTTGTGAACGGCGCAGCCTGGCGCACCCACACCTCTGTCCCTCCCACTGACTGAGGGAGGAAAGAAGGCATGAGAGGATATAACACAGTAATCTTAACCAATCAAATGAACGCCTCTCATTGCCTTTTAAATGTGCAGGGCACACCGGACTGCACATCAGATGCCACAAAACTAAATGACATGGCCTTTTATTTTGGTTATAAAAGAAGTAAACCCATGCAATCAATAATAAGATAGTCCTTCACTTTTGCCAAATCCTCCCGAGAACACATTGACAGTTTTGATTCGCTGAAGAGTTTCTCGGACAAAACCCCCGACTAGCCTAATTTGATCATGTCTCCCTTTCCTGTGGTGCTGTTTGCTGTTTGTGAACACAATCAAATGCTCGAGTCCAACACAGACATTGAAGATGTTGAGACTTGGACAGAAAACATCCACCAAATGCTCAGTAATTGCCCTTTGGCCTATCTCTCCTTCCATATCCCCTTCTTGTTGTTCCTCCGCCTGCAGCAGCTTCCAGCTAACAAGCATCTCAAAGAGAGCACAGTTAAGAGCAGACAGCAGTGCGGTCTAATCATGCGTGGACCCCCCCTCGCTGTTTGCACAAAGTTTTTGGCCTGAACCAAGTTAATTGACGGAGTAAACTTTTGTGTCTTGTTCTAAAAAGGGCTTAATTATTCCCACATTGGGTACACAGGGTTTTTTTTTGTGAAGAAGGCACCTTTGTGCTGACAAGATCCAATGAAGCACCACCCAGCAAGGGGTGTCATGGTTCAATACTTACCTCCGTTTTCAAGGAAAATTTTGCCCATTGTGAAAATAGTCTGTGAATCATGACCACACTTTTTTTTCTTTTCTGTTCATTCTAATGAGCCAATGAGCTGATTGGCTGAAGGGAGGAAATAATACCTTGTAGCTTGTAGCCCCATCCCCTTTCCCTGAAAAATGGCAACACGTAGATTTTATGTTAGCCGTTTACGTATTTCACCGGGAAGTGTTGACTTTGATGATGAAAGAGGGTCTTCAACGTCTGGCTCCGCTTTGCCACGACTGGACTCCACTGTAGTCGACCCATCCGTCTAAATCAGGGGTCTCAAACTCAATTTACTTGGGGGCCACTGGAGCTCGGGTCTGAGTGAGACTGGGCCGCATCAGGTTTTACAAAAAAAAACGCATTTATTAAAAACAAAAAAATTAAAAAAACTTTGCTTTGGTTCCAATTTTCTACAAGAAAAGCTCTGATAAAACATTCCACTGTTCTCAAATAGCTTACTTTTTATTTTTGTACACAAAATAAGATAAAAAAATAAATAAACAAATCAAGAATAAAGAAAATCAATCAATCAGTAATAATAAATAAATATAATAATAATAATAATAATAAAACGGCAAATAATAAAAACTTAAGAAACCACATATAGTTGGTGGGTAGACAAATTATTTTTTTCAGATTAAAATGAACAAAGCATTATTAGAGCCCTGTAGACATGACAAAACACGACTATAGTCACATTTATACTCTTTTTATTTACAACATATTGCGCAACTGCAGGGTCTTGAGACACATGCTAACTCGTAAACTAGAGAGCTAGCGACCTAAACAGTAGCCTTCAAGTTATTTCCTTTAAACTTAAATAGCCAAAAACTTACTACTTCCACACGGATAGGGAGGATAACTATTAACAGTTATTTAACCTTTAACATGAACATTAATCAAACGGAATAATTTTTTTTCTGGGTACATGATACCATACAGCATCCATATCAAACTTGCGCTGGCCGCACTAACATTAAACTTTCATATCAAGGCGGGGGCCTCAAACTAGTGTCCTGCGTCCATTCGTCCATTCGTCCATTCCCGGTCCACCGTGTTTTTCTTCTTATAAAGTGCTAGCTTAAGTTGACATCACCATGCATGGTTGAACGGAAAATTTTTAGATCCAAATGAGTAATTTCCATGAAAAAGTGGTTTGTTTATTTTAACTTTATCATTATTATTACTATGGATTGACCGATAGGGTTTTTTTGGGGGGCTGATACCGATTTTTTCCCATCACCCTTAGCCGATGGCCGATTTTGCTTGGGCCGATACTGCTTTTGCAGTATCAGATATATTTTATATATATATATATATATCACAAATATTATAGGTCTCATGTTTAAACAAACATTTATTGAAATGTAAACACTGAACACAGTAGGATTCAGCTTTCTTAAACACACATTTAAACAACATTATCAACTTTAAAAGGAATAAATATTCAACCACGTGCAAAACATTTCTGTCGTAGTTTTAAGTTTTATCTGGTATTGAGGTGATGACTGCTCCGCCGTAGTGAGACGCTAATCACTTAGAACTCAGTTCTGTACCCAACTTTCTGTACCGAAAAATCCAATTACTGATACATGTAGTTTTACAACCCGAGTACACAGCAAATTTAACAGGCTCTGAGTTCATTTCAACACTTTGAAATTGTCCCATGGCGTCCACTCCAAAAAATGTATGAAAGTCCTAGCTTTTTTACAACATCGAAAGTTTTTAGTCTAAGACCCGTGGTTCTGGACCTGCTCTTTGAAAACTAGTGTGAATTCCGATGTCTGCTTTAGGGAAGAACTGTGATTAAAAGAAAACACAATAAGAGAAGAAGAGGGTAAAAAAAACGTCCAGACAAACCCTGTGAGCTCAGCAAGGATGAAGCTCATTAAAGTGCTTCCTCACCACAGGGCTTTTGACTACTGAAGTAACGGCGAGGCCAAAGCACCAGCAGCCATTGGGGGCACTGAACCAGAAACATGGTCCTTCCCCTGTTTTAATTTACAAATCCTATTAGAACATGACCTCCATTACCTGGGCCTCCAATCAGTTGAACTCATTGTTGTGTTACGTTGTCTGTAGGTCCAACTTGTGCTGACGTCCATGACCCGTGCGAGCCCAACAGATGCCACCCGTCCTCCCAGTGCCAGGCGCTCCCCGAGGGAGGCTACAAGTGCGAGTGTCCCATGGGACGTGAAGGGAGGCACTGCGAGAGAGGTAAACAGTCGCCATGTCGAGATTTATATATATGTGTCATTAAACGACTTGTCCTCCAAGCAAGTCATTGCTTTTCTTCCTGTCACTCACACACTAGTGTCTCAACGGTTATTAGCAAGTTAGCAAACACACGAGTTATGATGCTAATTTTGAGATAATGATCCTGCAATGGATTGCAATGGAAACCACTTAAGTCAACCACATATGGACTAGCGGTGACCGGCGACCATATTGCACGCTTAGCCTAGCTGTCACTGGCTGTAGTTTGCATTGGCAACAACTCGCTAGCTAGCTGCAGCGAGGAAGATTTATATATATATCTGTCATTAAACGACTTGTCCTCCGAGCAAGTCATTGCTTTTCTTCCTGTC
Organism: Doryrhamphus excisus; assembly: GCF_030265055.1. Taxonomy (NCBI): domain Eukaryota; kingdom Metazoa; phylum Chordata; class Actinopteri; order Syngnathiformes; family Syngnathidae; genus Doryrhamphus; species Doryrhamphus excisus. Next base: position 12,570,331 of record NC_080475.1, on the reverse strand, counting down.
ACTCACACACTCAACGGTCTCAACGGTTATTAGTAAATTAGCAAACTGAAGAGTTATGATGCTAATTTTGAGATCATGATCAGTTATGATTGTCTGTACATGTTTTATGATAGCAACAGTTTGATCCTGCAAAGGATTGCAATGGAAACCACTTAAGTCAACCACATACAGACTAGCCGTGACCGGCGACCATATTGCACGCTTAGCCTAGCTGTCACTGGCTGTAGTTTGCTTTGGCAACAACTCGCTAGCTAGCTGCAGCGAGGAAGATTTATATATATATATATATATATCTGTCATCAAACGACTTGTCCTCCGAGCAAGTCGTTGCTTTTCTTCCTGTCACTCACACACTAGTGTCTCAACGGTTATTAGCAAGTTAGCAAACACACGAGTTATGATGCTAATTTTGAGATAATGATCCTGCAATGGATTGCAATGGAAACCACTTAAGTCAACCACATATGGACTAGCCGTGACCGGCGACCGTATTGCACGCTTAGCCTAGCTGTCACTGGCTGTAGTTTGCATTGGCAACAACTCGCTAGCTAGCTGCAGCGAGGAAGATTTATATATATATCTGTCATCAAACGACTTGTCCTCCAAGCAAGTCGTTGCTTTTCTTCCTGTCACTCACACACTAATGTCTCAACGGTTATTGGTAAGTTAGCAAACAGAAGAGTTATGATGCTAATTTTGAGATCAAGATCAGTTATGATTGTCTGTACAGGTTTTATGATAGCAACAGTTTGACCCTGCAATGGAAACCACTTAAGTCAACCAGATATGGACTAGCTGATCAAGTCCCTGTGTTGTTTATAGTATAAAAAAGTGTTAACATCATCATACAACAAGCTTAAAATGGAGGTAAACCATGTCAGCAAACCCAATCGTCTTATGTCTCTGGTCAAAGTCACAAATCCCAAATAGCACTCTAGCTTAGTAAAATCTAAGCTTGGTTCCGAATGTGTGAACCCGACTAATATGACACTAATTCTCCTGGAGGCCTATTTACCCGAACACCCCTTGTCTTTTTAAGTGTTGTCAGTCTAGTTCTCAGTCTAGTTTTTGTCCACCAGGCTCGCTGCTTTTGTATTTTTTTTATCTCTAAATGTTGCCCGCCCGTCTGGGCGGCTGACTGACGCCACCATTAATCACGGCAGTCGGCGGAGGACTGACGCGATTATTCATCTCATTGATTTCTGTGTTAAAAGAATAAATAAATCAAAAATAGCCTTTTTGAGTGTGGGGGGGGGGGGGGTACTGTCGATAGCACGGCATCGATTTTAGCTTCACCTCCATCTGTTTGATTTGATTCACCCGCTAACTGGGACTCTCACTATTCCCGTTTTCTGAGTTCCCAGGGTTCATGTCACTATTTAGAGAATGGTAGCTATTGTGTTTACGTAGCTCATCCCGTCTATTTAGTTATCTCACAGAAGCAAAATCTCGACATTTGAATACTCTTAAACAGGGGTCTCAAACTCGTGACCTGCGGGCCAAATGCGGCCCGCGAGACGCTAGTTTGAGGCCCCCCACCTTGATACCAAAGTTTAATGTTGAAATGACAGCTTAAAGCTGTGTGCACACCGGACACAATTAACATGATTTTGTCCCGCCCATACTGTTACCCTACCCTGTTACCCCGCCCTGTTTTGCTTTGGATTAGCAATGAAGCTAAAGGCTTATGACGCTGGGTACAAATAAATGCAGGAAATGATTTGGAATAAAACGGAAAATACACGTCAAGATAAAGCATCTCATCAAACATGTCGTTAGTTACGACTCTGCTCCCAGATGGAACTGAGTACGATGCTAACTGGGTCAAATTATGCTAATGCTAATGAACCAAAGTACTGAAAAAGTACTGAAAAAGTGTAGGGTATAGCAGAAGCAAAAGCATTGAAGATTTTTTTTTTATTGATTTTTTTTCCAGTTTTTAATAAATGCGTTTTTTTTTTTTTTTTTTTTTTTTTAAACCTGATGCGGCCCGGCTTCGCCCAGAACCTAGCTCCGGTGGCCCCCAGGTAAATTGAGTTTGAGACCCCTGCTCTTAAAAGTACAATACAAATTTCAACCGTCGTTCTTGCAAGACGACGACAAAGACCTCCATGTTGTAATTTAAAAACACCGATTTATGGGTCTGTAGCTTTAACGCTAATCTGTTAGACGTGCTACAGCACACTTCCGATACACTATTGTGCGATCTCAGGTGAATAGTATAATGTGGGACCTTAGTCTTAAGGTCAGAGGTGCTATCATGACGATTCTTTCTTAGAAAAATTACTCATTGGTTGAGAGATGATAGATTTTTCTCTTGTTTGGTGCTCGTAAACGGGCTCTCGGGAGACATACTGTAAGAACATCATTAAAAAGTCCACTTTGCATCATTTAAAGAAGAATCCTACCACTGGAGATAGAAAAGCCCAAATTGAATGTTCCACATGAACAAGCAGGCTTTCAGCAGTATAAAATTCACATTTAATAGGCTTCAAATAGTGCTGAACGTCTTTTTCCCCCCACCCTGCAATGTGTCAGTCATAATCTGGGAATGAAAGAATACGACCAAATAAAGTCTCTGCTGAAATTACAATCAGCGGCTATTAATAGAACCAATCAGTTTAGTGCGTGATGTTTGTCTGTGCAAGTTTCCAGCTGGTGTGCGTCATCGTGATTCAGTCTTTTGGAACAACAACCTAATTAGCTTTCTCATCTCCGCCCGCCCGACTCAAACACGCTTACTAATTCCAACCCGTTACCGATTTATAGCGCCCTCGCTGTCTTGATGCTGTGGAGCGTGTGGGTGCATCGCATTGCGCCAAACACGGTGGTGGCTCTTGAATACTTAGTTAATGTGAAGTTGTTTCTTCTTCTTGTGTTGTATTTGGGCATCCTACACACTCATGCACTTTTTTTAAAAAAAAATTTAAATAGACCTGCCAGGATAAACTGTCTGCATTATTTCCAGTGGTAGTTCTAAGACAGTGCCACTGAGGAAAGGACAGGAAGCAGAACTGAAGATAGCAGAGATGATGATGCTGAGGTTCACATTGGGAGTGACCAGGATGGATAGGATCAGGAGGGACATTACATGTTAGAAGCCAGACTGAGATGGTGAATATATTGGTAGAAGGATGCTGCGTAGAGGCGTAGAGGAAGACCAAATAGGTTTATGGATGTAGTGAAGGAGGACATGAGGGTAGTTGGTGTTGACGGGGTTGGATGGAGGCAGTTGATTTCCTGATGGGAAAACCCGAAAGAGAAACAAGAAGAATTAAACTCCACATGTCCTCAGAGGCACGGCGGTCGAGTGGTTACCGCGCAGACCTCACAGCTAGAAGGCCAGGGTTCAATTCCACCCTCGGCCATCTCTGTGTGGAGTTTGCATGTTCTCCCTGTGCATGCGTGGGTTTTCTCCGGGTACTCCGGTTTCCTCCCACATTCCAAAAACATGCTAGGTTAATTGGCGACTCCAAATTGTCCATCGGTATGAATGTGAGTGTGAATGGTTGTTTGTCTATATGTGCCCTGTGTTTGGATAGATGCCAGTACCCCGCCTCTCGCCTGAAGACAGCTGGGATAGGCTCCAGCACCCCCCGCGACCCTCGTGAGGATAAGAGGAGGGCCTTCAGTGCAGATGCACCATACAACATAGTGCCGTTTGACGCCCCTGCACAACCTGATACTCCATTGTTCCATTGAAAGAAAACGAATGACATAGAATTCAAGTCATCATTCAACATCAAAACCTAACAATTCCACTGATGACGTTCTTATGCTTCCAGTGGCTGAGAGGAGAGGAGCTTACATGCCATTATTCAATGGCGACTCCTACCTGGAGTTGAAGGGTCTCCATCTTTACGGCCATGATCTACGGTAATTCACCAACTCACCATTCCACTGTTCCAAATGACCTGTTTGACCTCTGCATGTGTTTTTTTTGTCTGTAGCCAAAAAGTCAGCATGACTTTGGTTCTCATGGCCAACAACTCCAACGGTATGATCTTCTACAACGGGCAGAAATCAGACGGAAAGGGAGACTTCATCTCGTTGTCACTAAATGAAGGCTTCCTGGAGTTCCGCTACGACCTGGGCAAGGGGCCTGCGACCATCAGGTGAGCAGTCGGCGTGTCTGTGAACGTCACAATGCCTTGTTCCTGCTGCTAACTGCTATATTTGCTTTGAAATCATTCTACTCTGTTCCATAGAGACTTTTTCAATCACTTGAATAGTTTTTTCCAACTTACCTGATGAGCCAGCGTCCCAAAATGCCCGCAGCAATGCAATCAAAGTCTCTCCCTGTGTAAGCTGTCAGATAAATGCGCTACAAGAAAGGATTTTTGCTCTACAAACCCAAAAAGGACTAATAAAATGTTCCCAATGGAATCCAGTGGTAAGAAGTATGGATGCTCCGATGATCGATCAACCAAAACACGTGACCGTATTGCGTCTCGAATTGAGCTTGACACAGGCGACGCCAATCGATACCGTATTTGATGACTCCCTTACTAAACGTATTGCTGTTCGACTATTCGACTATATTGTTGTGTACATGATTAACCTAGCTGTCACTGGCTGTAGTTTGCATTGGCAACAACTAGCTAGCTAGCTCGCTGCAGCGAGGTAAACAACCAAGTTCCTCACCAGCCGTTGTCAATGCATTTGGGTCCTTCCAAGCGAAATAGCTGCTAGCTAGAATTATCCGTCTAGCCAGGATGGGTGTAGCTAGCTGTCACTGGCTGTAGTTTGCATTGGCAACAACTAACTAACTAGCTAGCTAGCTAGCTGCAGCGAGGAAAAGAACCAAGTTCCTCTCCAGCCGTTGTCAATACATCTGGGTCCTTCCAAGCAAAATAGCTAGCTAGCTAGCTAGCTAGAGTTATCCGCCTAGCCGAGATGGGTGTAGCTAGCTGTCACTGGGTGTAGTTTGCATTGGCCACAACTAGCGAGCTAGCTAGCTGCAGCGAGGAAAAGAACCAAGTTCCTCTCCAGCCGTTGTCAATACATCTGGGTCCTTCCAAGCGAAATAGCTAGCTAGCTAGCTAGAATTATCCATCTAGCCGGGATGGGTGTATCTAGCTGTCTTATGCTTTTTTTTCTGGCGGATTTTTCACTTCAAAAGTTTTTTTTTTTTCAGAAAAATTTTCTACCTCGATCCTAACATATTTTCTTTTCCTTTACAATCTATTCTTACTCTTTATTTCTCACTGGCTGGTATTTGTCTACTATTTAGGAGTAAAGAACCTATCCAGCTGAACGTGTGGAACACGATCAACTTGGAGCGTTCCAACCGCAAAGGAGAGATCATGGTGAACAAGAAGGATGCTATGCGAGGAGAGGCGCCGGTAAGCGTATCGTATACCGACATTTGTTTCCTGCAAATGTGTAATGTCCTGCTATTAGCATGCTATGCTATTAGTGGGTCTTTATGTGCTTACGTGCTTTGCCATCCTCTTATTGGTCCATCAGCTTTTTTCTACATCATTGCAACCAACTTTTAATCTGTACATTTACATAATAGGACTCCATTTAACCGTTCTCTTTGTGTCGGTTTACATGAGCATGATGTCATGTGATTTGTTTGCCCACTTTTTAGCTTGTTTATCGGTTCAAAGGGAGACGGGAGTAGCTAGTAGCAAAGGCTAGGTCACAATACCGTGTATTGGAACATATTCACCTGTGTTATCCTTGCATTTTAGCAACCAAGACATCATACAGCAGTAAATATAGCAGTAAATATCAGTATTTAGATTTTCCAGATAACCACGTGTGCTTATGAACATGTTGAATATGTGACTCCAGAACCTGTTTCCTCGGTTTTCTGGACATATTTTAGACAACACAAGACTATTATATATTGTTCAATGCAAGCAGAATATCATGCAATGTTTATATCATTAGTGCAAAAATTGCTGTTCTTGCAAGATAATTCTGTCATGTTGGCCCTGGTTTTCTATGCTAACAGCACATGATGCAACATCTGAAGCAGCTAATGCGGATGTACATGTCGACCGTTTGATCATGTGATTACTGCGTATCACAGAAGTTTGCCTATGCATAACATGCAGTGGCTTAAGTAGCATAAATGTCAGACAAACGGTCATATAACGCCACGGTTTGATCACATGACTCCAACAAACTTGTTCACCAGCCCCATTCCCGTAAATTATAGTCGATTTTGACTTCCAGGTCTAAACTTGTTGAGATGGAAACATGTAGGATAAATTGCATTTTCAGGCTAGGAATATTTGCATGTATTCATTTTGAGGGACACATTTTTTCTCTGTAATGAGTCTTTCATTTGTCTAAACCTTGTAATCTGGACACCCGGCCAATGAAAATAGCTCGAGGAGCACACGGTGGTGCGTCGGAGGTGGATAGTGGCGGCGTCAAAGTGCATCCTTCTCGATGAAAGTGAGCTTTTTATGCCAGATAAGCCCCTCCATGAGCTGCCCAATTACATTAAACGCTGTCATTTGCGTTTATGAACATGCGCTCTGTTAACTCTCATCATTTTCTCTCGCAAGCATTTATTTACCCTTGCTACTCCCCCCCTCCCCATCACCATCACCACCTTCTTTCATCATCCATATGGTAATCGCGTCTTACGCCGGCAATAGAAGCAGAAAATCTTATTAAAACAGAGGCAGAAGAAAGCAAAGATAAGTTCAGGAGGAAGATGGTGGTCTATAGGGGACTATAAGGGTTTGCACACGCAGACATGGACTAATATTCTGTAAATATGTATATATGATATTGTGTGTTCATCATATCAAGGACAGGCTCGGACAGGCAGCATGATGAAGTACGTGCCGAGAAAGGGGCGGATAATGTCGCTTGTTGAGGGACACCGCTTGTTCTTGCATGGTCTTCTCAAGCGCTGATGTGCACGTAAAGCTATCGTACTAATCTCACTCCTGCATGCTGGCACTGCTGCTTGTTTCATATTCCCCAAGTTGAGGCTTTGTCCACACCTAGCTTGTTTATTGTTTTGAATTCAATCAGATTTTCTGTTCACAGAAATTACAGTAAAATAATATGTTGGTGGCACTATAGGACAAGAAATAGTTTATTATTAAAGGTAAGGGGTTTATTACAGAGTAGGTCTTTTATTTTCAAAGCTGCTTTTTTTATTATAACATTTAATAATTAGACATTTTTATCTTTCATCTAAATAATTTAAATTAAATTAAAAATTTTAAATAATAAGATTTATATGATATGCATCTTAATTTTTTCCAATAATGATATCCTCCTTCCTAAAACCCAAAAAGTACCATTTCCAAAAAAAATGCATTTTTGTAATATTATATACAATCCTGCTATGTTTTTATTAAAATAATGATACCAATAATGATAATGATACCAAATTACATATCTGTAATAAAGTTTAAAAAATTGTAAGAATTATAAATTGTAGAATTATAAAAATTTCCACTTGTGTGGAATTTTTTTTTCATAATAATGTTGTATATTATTATATGAAATCTAATAATTTAATTGACATGTTAATTTAATATGTTAATTAAATTATATGTATATAATTTAATTAACATGTCTGCAATCTAATAATTATTTTTACTATTAATATTTATTTGTTATATATATTTTTATATTTTTTATATTTTTTATATATTTGTTATATAATTTGTAATCTATTATTAGTCACTAAAACCAAAATATATTATTTATGTATTTTTTTTTCATTAATTATTTATTATAAAATTTAGTATTACAATGTTCCATTTTTATTATTTTTAAAATACTTATATTTAATTGCAGTACAACTTATTCCTAACATTCTTATTCCTGTACTCATTCTTCTTATGTGCGAAGAATGTATGTATTTCTATATTTTAGTTGTATATTTTATGTTATAACATACATCAATATTAATAATTCTTAAGTATTTTTTAAGCCAAACATTTAAAAAAAAAGAAGTGTGAAATAATAGTCTACTTTCCATGTAGACGAATGACCAAACTGCATAAAAACTGAGATTTTTTTTTTTGTGTGGACACGGCCTGAGTTTTCTGAGCGGCTGCATGAAGACGTTTCCTGCGTGCATGTTCTGCAGGCTTCGGCATGCCCCCCCTTGCACTGTGCACCCTTACCGGTCTTTTATTAACGCTCTTCCTCCCTATTTTTTTGTGTGTTCTTTCTCTATGATGTGCTGTCTGGAAATAAGAAATCACGCAAGGTAATGAGACACCTTCGCTTCACTTTTGAGATGTTTCACACAGTGTCTTCTCTCACTCCCGCTCTCAACTCTGCAGAGTGGTGGGCCAAATTTGTCACTTCATAAAGGCGCTTGAAGAGAACACGTTTTTGGCTTTCACCTCGGTCCATCTGCTGTGGGGGTGGGGACGGGGTGTGAAGGTGGGAGGCAAGGTGGCCATCTTTTGCGACAGCCATTGTTTTTTTTGTCGGCGGCAAAACACAACGTCTCCATTAGCTTCAAGCGTAGGTGGGGGATATCACGTGTGGCTGCCGTGTTGTTCTTTTTCGTCGTCATACAGTGCGCTCGCTTTTTCACCCACTCGAACATCAGCAAGGTAGAATCACTGCTGAGACAAAAAAAACAAAAACAAACAAACAGTGCTTCTGTTGTATAGAGGATCTTTGACTAGCATTTTAAAATCCATTTTCTATGCTGTTTATCCTCACTGGGGATATGCTGGAGCCTATCCCAGCTGTGTTTGGGTGAGAGTCGGGGTACACCCTGGACTGGTCGGCAGCCAATCACAACGCACATACAGACAGCTTACCACTTGACCACTGTACAGCCCAGTATTTTAACAGTAGCTACTTTAAAAAAAACACACACAAGCAAAACACTCCTGTCATTTAAAGTATCTTTGACCAACATTTATGTAGTAGCTCCTTAAATACGTGCAGCTGTTGGAAAACCGTAAAAAAAAAATGTACAGATTCTTCTGGCTCCTTCACCCACTCAGCACACAAGAATCACTCCTCACCGAGTGCAAGAGCCAAGAAAACAAACAAACGCAGCATCTAACACCTTTTTATTGCTCACAGTCGTGTCACACAGAACAACAAATGGGAGTATCACATTCTAGAAAAACTGCACCAGAACATGACAACTTGTTTTTGCTACAAAAGTAATAGTAATAAAAAACATGTGATTTTTTTTTCAGGGCACACCAACACTCAGCATTTGTGCTTTGGCCCATGTGCTTGTGACATCACTTTTGGATCAATTTGTGGATTATTTCCGGTCTTCTCACATGATTATGCACACAAATAGTAGTTTTCTTAGGGATCATTTCTATTGTGAAATGTGACTGTTTTCTGCGAGGAGCAACTACATTGCAGTCATCCTATGACTCAGCTACTTTGCACATTCTTCTTTCTCTTTCGGCTTTTCCCTCTGATGTATTCGTTCCCCATCCTATCCATCCTGGTCACTCCCAATGAGAACCTCTGCATCCTCATCTCTGCAGTTCTGCTTTCTGTCCTTTCCTCAGTGGCACTGTCTCTAGACCAAACAACATGGACTGTTTTCATGAAGAACCTGTCAGGAGCGACTACATTGCAGTCATCCGATGACTCAGCTACTTTGCACATTCTTCCTACTTCTTTCTCTTTCGGCTTTTCTCTCTGATGTATTCGTTCCTGATCCTATCCATCCTGGTCACTCCCAATGAGAACCTTGGCATCCTCATCTCTGCAGTTCTGTTTTCTGTCCTTTCCTCAGTGGCACTGTCTCTAGACCAGGGGTCGGCAACCTTTACTATGAAAAGAGCCATTTCACCCACTTGCCCACTAAAGAAAAATAGCCTGGAGCCGCAAAACGTTGTATGTTTAAAACAACATTGGAGGGAAAAAAAAAAAAAGACGAGTTGGAGTACTCTTGCTAGTACTGGAGATAAACTTTTGTTTTTAAATGAGCTCTAATTTATTTTTTAGAATCGTCAAATAACTCATTAATAATAATTAATAACTCAAATAACTCAAAGTATTACTCATTTCCCTTCATGTTAACCTGTCAGAGAGAACTGGATAGCATCCTGTCTGCTCATTCAGTCACCAGTCAGAACTCAGTCAGGATGCATTCATGGTCTCACACAAAGTTGGATTTTTGTAAACTCATAACGAAGATGTGCATTTTCACCACTCGGGTGCTTAAAAAATATTCAAGCATTGCAAAGGGAGCCACAACAAAGAGACTGGAGAGCCACATGCTCTAGACCAAACAACATGGACTGTTTTCATGAAGAACCTGTCAGGAGTAACTACATTGCAGTCATCCTATGACTCAGCAACTTTGCATGTGTGTGATTAATCACGCTGCGCTCTGGCCCACCTATTCCTTCTGGTTTCTCTTTCGGCTTTTCCCTCTGATGTACTCGTTCCTGATCCTATCCATCCTGGTCACTCCCAATGAGAACCTCAGCATCCTCATCTCGGCAGTTCTGCTTTCTGTCTTTTCCTCAGTGGCACTGTCTCTAAACCAAACAACATGGACTATTTTCATGAAGAACCTGTCAGGAACGACTACATTGCAGCCATCCTATGACTCTGCAATTTTGCACATGTGTGATTAATCATGCTGCGCTCTGGCCCACCTCTTCCTTCTGCTTTCTCTTTTGGCTTTTCACTCTGATGTACTCGTTCCCGATCCTATCCATCCTGGTCACTCCCAATGAGAAACATTCTGCAGTCATTTCTGCAGTTCTGTTTTCTGTCCTTTCCTCAGTGGCACTGTCTCTAGACCAAACAACATGGACTGTTTTCCTGAAGAACCTGTCAGGAGCGACTACATTGCAGTCATCCTATGACTCAGCAATTTTGCATGTGTGTGATTAATCACGCTGCGGTCTAGCCCACCTCTTCCTTCTTCTTTCTCTTTCGGCTTTTCCCTCTGATGTACTCGTTCCTGATCCTATCCATCCTGGTCACTTCAATGAGAACCATTCTGCAGTCATTTCTGCAGTTCTGTTTTTTGTCCTTTCCTCAGTGGCACTGTCTCTAGGCCAAACAACATGGACTGTTTTCATTATGACTCCACTACTTTGCACATGTATGTGCTCTGGCCCACCTCTTCCAATTGTGCATAAAGAGGGGAAGTGTTCATACACCATAATACTTTCTATGTGTAGTACAATAGACAAGTAAATGAGGGGAATACGTGTGAAAATTTGGTGCGGATCCTGGATGTCCTTTCGTTTCTTTGATGTGAGATATCACACAGTCATGTGATTAAAATTAGGATACCTTCATGGGAAATTCACATTGTTTGGCCTTGCCTGGGTCCACGTGCCGTTTTATGTCTTTATTTAAGAGGCATCTCAGGACGAAGATAATTAACCAATCTCTCAGCAGACATGGAAATTAATTATGTTGAAATATATCACCTGTGTGTGCTTATGTTGTCTCCACAGGCCACCGAAATGCATAAATGGTCATAGACTAAAACAATTTCTTTGTATACGTGTGTGTTTGAACGCAACATTAAAATAGAATGTTAAAGAAAACCCAGAATAAAACATTAAATATAGGTTACACATGAATGAAGTATTTGATCCCTCGCCAACCAGCAGGCATTCTGGTTCCTACAGACTTGTTATGTGCCCATCAAGCACACAAATTAGTTTTGTCTGTTTCCGAAAGTACTCCTAACTTGTTATGTCATTCTAAAATGGAGCTCTTAGCCATCATTTTGACAACAATGTGTTTGTGGGCATGTAGCAACAGCATCCCTCTCAAACATGAATGACTTTTTTGTTAAGGGTGCAGGAAGTCATCACTGCATTGAGGTGCTGATAATTAGGGCCATGTCCCGTAGAATCCTATATGAGAACCTCCTGGCCTCAGCCAGAACTGTGAGAATTGATTGACAGATGACAATGACCCAAAACTTATGGCCAAGGCAGCAAAGGATCGACCCAAAAATAATTCTATTAAGATTCTAAAGTGGCCAATCTCCGGATCCCATTGAAAATGTATGAAGGGAGCTGAAACTTTGACTTGCCAAGCGACAGCCTCAAAGTTGTCAGGAGTTGGAGATAATCTGTAAGAAGAAGTGGACCTTTTGTGCTTGGCCATTGCTAAGGAACTGTCCTGTCTCATCAGAACCTCCACGTGGACCTGAACCTGAAGGAGTCTCTCCTTGTCGGTGGAGCTCCGGACTACAGCCGACTAGCAAGAAGCGCAGCTCTCACAGAGGGCTTCATGGGAACCATCCAAAAGGTACGTTTGACCCTGGAACAGACTAATTCATTTCCTACTTGTTATGAACTAAGTTATTTTCATCTGTCCAGCTGTCAGCGTGTCCACCCTTTCGTATTCGTGTTTTTCCCATTGGGATTAGCATGCGCTAATATTAGAATGCTCATTTTCAAGCCCCTTTCCTTTTTACATTTTCTCAGATTTTGTTCCTTGACAGCTTTCCAGTATTTTTTTTTCTCTCCGCATTCCAGCTCATCTCCAAGCCAAGCGACAAAAATAGCCCCTGCAGAACAAAGGCAGGATGTTAGCGTTTGCACAAACTTGTCATTAGTTCTCCTCTCCAAAGTTTGCCTTGACACCCTGGAGGACAATCACGACGCTAAATGTGGTGTTTGTCTTCCGAGGGCCACTGGAGAGATGTTAATTCTGGAGGAGAAGCATTCGTCTAACTCTTATCTCCGTCTGACACAAGGCCTTTTAACATAAATTTACTGTAATACATTTTTATACAATACACACACGTCAATTGCTATTGCTTTTGTTGGCTTGTTTAATTGTATTTTTTAGAATATGGAGGCCACACTTTCCACCCCTGCTATGTTGTAATACAGGGGGACTAGTATTTATATAGAGGATCTTTGACTACCATATTTGCATTATGTCCTTTGAGGATCTTCTTACAGTATACTACTGTCATGTAAAGGATCTTTGACTAGTGTTTTGCTGTTGGTTCTTAAAAACATCAGAGCACTCATGTCATTCAGAGCAATAGTTCTCAACTGGTTTGGTTGTGAGACCCACCATCATCTTTTAATGACAAGCGGCGACGCAAATTGCTGATTTTTTTCCCGACCCACTTGTTGAGCGTTACTGATTTAGAGCAATTTTTGACTTGTTCTTTTGCATTACAACCTAAAAAAAACAGCAGGGCACCCCTGCCATATACAGGACTAGCATTTTGCTGTAGTATTTTGGGGTATTTTTGAGGTAGAAACAAGAGGTTCACAAGAAATCAATTTTAAATGTATATATGTACTGTATACTATAAAGATTTTCTTTTATTTTTTATTAATGGACGTCCCTCTTTGGCTTCGAATGTTTTCTCTCCAACACATTTTCAACTGATTTAATTTCCCCTTTCCGTTTGGGTGATACAATATAAATGTGACTATAGGGGTGTTATTTAATGGCTACAGGGCTCTAAATGTTTAAAAATGTGTTTACAAGGTTCTAAACAGGTTGTCTGTGCCATAACTATGAAAATGTTCAATTATTTTATATTATTTTCTCTGATTACCTTTACTATATTGGGTGATACAAATATAAATATGACTATAGGGGTGTTATTTAATGGCTAGAGGGTTCTAAAAATGTGTTTACAAGGTTCTAAACAGGTTTTTTTCTGTGCCATAACTATGAAAATATTCAATTATTTCATATTATTTTCTCTTACTTTTACTATATTGGGTGATATAAATATAAATATGACTATAGGGGTGTTATTTAATGGCTAGAGGGCTCTAAAAATGTGTTTACAAGGTTCTAAACAGGTTTTTTTCTGCGCCATAACTATGAAAATATTCAATTATTTCATATTTTCTCTGATTACGCTTCTATATTGGGTGATACAAATATAAATGTGACTATAGGGGTGTTATTTCATGGCTGGGGGCTCTAAACATGTGTTTACAAGGTTCTAAACAGGTTTATTCTGTGCCATAACTATGACAATATTCAATTATTTCATATTTTCTCTGATTACGCTACTATATTGGGTGATACGAATATAAATGTGACTATAGGGGTGTTATTTCATGGCAAGAGGGCTCTTAAAATGTTTTAAAATGTGTTTACAAGGTTCTAAACAGGTTTTCTGTGTTAACCATGACAAACGAGACACAACTGTCTCCTTTCCGATCAATTGCTAGTCATTTATTTTGTGCACTTCCTGTATTCAACTTGTGCCATTTACCGCTTTTGAAATAGAAACCATGTCTATTTACAATAAGAAAATAATAAAGCGAGTACAGACAATGTAATACCTCAAGTAGTCCTAAGAAATGAGAACAAGTAGTACTGTAAATGTACTACTTGGTGTATCGTATGGACAAAGTGCATCAGGAGTCTTATTACTTGCACTTTGTAAACATCAACTGCTTGTACTCTTTGTTGAATTTTTTTTTCATTTTACTTCATTTTTTCTTTTGCTCCAAAAGAAAATATACTGATATATACAGCAACATGAAAATTGGTGATGACTTATATCCCCATGAAGTAATATTATTCTCTGTCCATTAGATCATTTTAATGGGCACGCCCATCCTCCGAGAGGACAACGCCCTTCGCTCCCAAAATTTGGCCATGTTCCAGGAGCACCCGTGTTCCCGGGAGCCCTGCCACAACGGGGGGCGCTGCAACCCCCAGTTGGACACCTACGAATGCGTTTGCCTCAGTGGCTACTCCGGGGGACACTGTCAGAACAGTAAGTAGTTACCGTTGTATTGCAGTATTTGGTGAAAGGTTTACACAGTTGCGTTAAATCAGGCCATAATAAAGTAACATGCAGTAAAATGGTGACTTGACACCCAACAGGTGACAGCATGTCACTTTTATCACCACAGCGTTTCCCGCCTGTGCCATTAACCTTGTCCACATGGCCGCCGGTCCCTTTTTACGTTAATTGAAAACGTGCAGCAGTCATCCCATTGATCGACTAAACATCCCACCCCCTTCCCGTCTATCCTTTCTTTGCAGCCATTTATGAGAAGTCTGCCGGGACGGAGACGGAAGCCATTGCCTTTGACGGGCGGACGTTTATCGAATACCACAATGCCGTCACCAGGAGGTAAGGCAGAGGACAAGAGCACCTTTTTAGCTTTTTTAGCTGCTTTAATTAGCCAAGTAACCCCCCCCTCCCTCATCCTCCTCCTCCTCAGTAAGCTGTGATGATATCATCAGCTAACAAGCTTGAGGGAGACAACCAGCGAGCTAATAGTCCTTCCCTTAGCTCTTTTTGCCTAATTAGCAATACATTTGACAATCACAGTGTTGCCCTGAGCGCTCTCTGCACTATCTGACATTTTATAAAAGAATACAAAACGGATGACATCATTCGAAAAGAGATATTACGTAAGGTAAGGGCCCCTGTTGTGACATTAAGACACAGCGCCTCAGGGATGATTGATAACCAGCATTACACAGTCATGACTGGGAATTTAGATTTCCACGTGTGGTGAAAACGTTGCTAGCTTACATGTTACATGGAATTTTGCTCAAATTTTACACACGGTGCATAGCAAATTTTGTGTTGATTTGGCAAAACACTCAAAAGTTACGGTGGGTTGTTTTGTAGAGCGTTTAGAGCCGGGGTCTCAAACACGCGGACACTAGTTTGAGGCCCCACCTTGATATGAAAGTTTAATGTTAGTGCGGCCCCGCGCAAAGTTGATATGGACGCTGTATGGTATCATGTACCCAGAAAAAATTATTAAGTTTGATTAATGTTCATGTTAAAGGTTAAATAACTGTTAATAGTTATCCTCCCTATTCGTGTGGAAGTGGTAAGTTTTTGGCTATTTAAGTTTAAAGGAAATAACTTGAAGGCTACCGTTTAGGTCGCTAGCTCTCTAGTTTGCGAGTTAGCATGTGTCTCAAGACACCTGCAGTTGCGCAATATGTTGTAAATAAAAAGAGTATAAATGTGACTATAGTCGTGTTTTGTCATGTCTACAGGGCTCTAATAATGCTTTGTTCATTTTAATCTGAAAAAAATTATTTGTCTACCCAGCAACTATATGTGGTTTCTTAGGTTTTTATTATTTGCCGTTTTTTTATTATTATTATATGTATTTATTTATTACTGATTGATTGATTTTCTTTATTCTTGATTTGTTTATTTATTTTTCATCTTATTTTGTGTAGAAAAATAAAAAGTAAGATATTTGAGAACAGTTTTATCAGAGCTTTTCTTGTGGAAAATTGGAACCAAAGCAAAGTTTTTTTTAATTGTTTTGTTTTTAATAAATGCATTTTTTTGTTTGTTTTTTTTTGGAAAACCTGATGCGGCCCAGTCTCACCCAGACCCTAGCTCCAGTGGCCCCCAAGTAAATTGAGTTTGAGACCCCTGGTTTAGAGTTTGCGAGAACTTTCAAGCCAGTTAAATTTTCCGGTGCATTCAAAAACTGTTCACTATTATTATGAAGCGGAACACGATATAAACGATATAAATTGTGGTATAAAATGTATAAGAAGCTTCCACAAAGAAATCCAACATGTCTATCCTCATGTGTGTTGTATTTTTGTTCACTGCCGTCTTTGTCTTCGTCTCTGTGTGTGTGTGTGTGTGTGTCTCTTACATAAAATGTCCCTGTCCACTGTTTTTCTCTTTTGCACCAAAAGCCAACTGACCAATGAGATTCCAGAGTAAGTAGATGATACATCCACGGGGATATTTGTCCGGCTTGGAATCAAGACCGACTAACAGCAAAACACACAAAAAAAAACACCCATTTGTTTTTAATAATTAACCTAATTGACACTAATAATCCAGTCGTCATCCTAACAGTCATATCCAATATCCATTCAGTCCATATTCATCACTTTGAGGTTCAATACATTGTTAAAAGCAGCATGAACGTGTGCATGAGAAGCATTGTGCTCAAACCCCTAAGAGGAACTGCCTTTTTTCAGAGAATATGCAATATTTTTTTATGCATGGTTCATAAACAAAAATAAATTGCCGGGTATTTTTTTGCACTGAATGGCGTTATCCGTAATGTGGGGTAATGAACAAGACCCTACCCAAGACAAGAAAAAACTGGAGGAAGAAATATACTGACCTACTTTCTGGTTGGGAAAGCCCTCCGTTATGACTTAGTTATTAAATAACGGTTGTTTTTCATGATTGTTCAGATAAACATGCCCATCCCAGTGTGTCTCTTTTAGATTTTAGCACATTAACCCCTTTCTTTTTTTCCATTTTTGGACCGTGACACTTGAGTGTCGCTGTTCGAACAATTGTTAAATTTCGCACCTCATTCCAGACTTTGCAGATACATCATCACACACCGACTCACTTCTGTTACATCACTGATATTGACCCCAAAGCTGGAATATTAAAAAGTAAATCCCTGACAGCGAGTGAGGGTTCTGCGTTTAAACCTGTCTGGATTTTGGACAGGTTCTAAAACCACCTGTGTTATGGCTCTTATACTACCTCCACAGCCAGTAAAGTACTAGTACTAGTAATTAACAGTTATTATTAGTTAACACTTTTCTTATACAGGCAATAAAAAAAATTCCGACAATATTTCAAAACAGGTTGGACAAAAGAAATGATTAAGTGACTGATCTTTTGTCCTGTAGCGTTTTTGTAACCTTGTTAGAACATTTATAGTACAGTAAACCTCGGATATATCGGATTCAATTGTTCCCACTGGTTTTGTCCGATATAAGCGAAATCCGTTATATGCGTATACCGGGAAATGTCCGTTTTACGCATATATCGGATTTATATCCGGTATATGCGTAAATCGTATTTTATCCGTTCTAAAAAGGCACTTCCTTGACTATGTTTCCAATGTACCTGGACGCGCAGACAACGCTGCAAATGACGTCGTATAGCGGCCTGTCACGATTTGGCGAATTGGAGCGCCATGATGCGGCCATCCGATATATGCGAGGGAAATTTAATGGAAATGCATTGGAACGGGACTGGAGATTTTGTCCGAAATAGGCGAAATCCATTATAAAAAATCCGATATATGCAATGAATTTTTATTGGAAATGCATTACAGAAAAATTGGTTCTTTTTTATCTGTCCGTTGTGAGCGAATTTCCGATATATCCGAGGTTTACTGTATTCCGCAATGGCACCATGTAGCCATGTAATTTCTACATTCCATCAACATGTCCAGAGGTCGCATTCTCCTCCGCCTTTTGGGCGCAGAACGTTTCGTCAGCATTGTGGGTTTTCGTCCGGGACAAACTTGCACACATACAAAGACTGCAAGCTAGCGATTCCACGGGAGACACGACATAGCGGCATGTTGGAGATTGATTGACAATTGTCTACAGCCAGGACAGTCAGGACGCAGAAGACAATAGGCGGTGCAGACAGACTTCTTAAAGGGCCAGGCTCAGTCTTTCTTTCTTTCTTTCTTAATGTATTTCAGACATGCATACTATATTACATTATTCTTTCTCACATATACACTTACAATACAATACACTTACAATATCTATTTATATATATATATATATACACATACACACATATATACATACATATATATATACACATACATGCATACACACAACACCTCATTACTACACATGTCTGAAAAGGAGCAGGAAGAAGCAAAGCTTATTAAATCTTACCCCTGTAACAGCGTTGAATTTAAAAAGAGAAGCACTTAAAAAAAAAAAAGGAGCAAATCCGCGAAAAGGTGAACCACAATAGAGCGAAGGAATGCCGTACAGGAAAAAAAATACAGTAGGCTAATGTCTAATTCTGTGTGAAAGCCCACACAGTCAATATTTGCTGACCTCTGTGTAAAAGGCATAGGTGGATACATGCAAGATCTGCTGTTTGCAGGGAGAGACTGTTATTAGGACTAATTACACCCCCCCCCCCCCCGACCTGATTCTTGTAAATTGGACCTCCAGTTGAGATGTCTTGCAGCGAATAATATCCACAGGCATCCATCTCACTTAGCCGGAGTACGAGTAATTGGGGGTGGGGGGTCCCCAGGGAGCCCCACTGTCCAAAGTTGAATGGATGTCACATTTAGCGGTGCTCTGCATGTGGCCCTGATCAATTTAGCTTAATTTGATTTAGGAAAAAATCAAAGGAAATGACTACTTTTCTAGCAAAATTAAGGACCTGACGAGGGCAAGGTAAAAAAAAAAAGCTACGGTCCATTCGGCTTCAAGGCCCATTATTTCAATGACAAATCATATCTGCTCATGACTCTTCACTCTTCTGACGTTTGACCTCATTCTTTGACCACTGAGGCTCATTTGACTTAATTGAGGCTACACTGTGTGCCATACTGGCCTCATTTATATCCACTAGTTTAATTGGCTGCTGGCTAAAGACTGTGGGCCATGAACGCCCCTTTTAAAAAGATCCTTGATCCAATGGCAGCGTAGTTAAATGTCCCATGTTAGAATGCTAATAAACTGTCTCTGACAGCACTTTATCCATGTAACTCTCCACTTGTCCAACGTAATATAATAGGTTATCACATGGTTTGTTTGGTATCAGACCCTTCGGTCTCGGGCTGATACTGGCACTTGGGTGCATGATACTGGTAATGGTAATGGTTTTATTTCATTTGAACATGCATCGGATTACAATTGAATGCATCACATAATCAGTTCACAGTTCCATATGTCCAAAAGGAGTAGGAAGAAGCAAAGCTTATTAAATCCTACGCCTCCATCTGGTACTTTTACAATCAGTAACTGTTATATTTGTTCACTTCCTGCTTTCCATAATACAGTTTAACGTTTTTTTGTTTGTTTTTTTAATTTTAATTTTTTTTTTATTATTATTTTGTTCTTTTGATGTGCAATTCCAGCGATTTTTAAGAAAATATAAAAAACGATTGGAATCATAGAGAAAATACATTTATAATACACTTCAACTTTTAATTACTTTGTTATCATTATTATTTTTTTTTTCATCCATACCAAATAATACCAATTAATACTGTAGTATGTGATAATAGATGGATATATCACATACAGCACATACATATCACATACAACAAAGTGAGAGATACGGTGCTAACATTACATTCAAAAACGATGAACACGCCCATCCATAGTCGCCACGATCGACATAGTAAAAGTAAAACAATAAGACCCAGTGAGTCCGCCTAAAGGCTCACAACGACACCCCTTCCCCTCTTTTTTCCCCCCCATCCTGCTTTTACACTGCATGCGTTGACTTTCTTCCCCCCCCTCCTCCTCCCCTGTCCCCTTAAGTCCCGAGTCTGTGGAGAACCCTTCTGACCAGAGGTGAGTCTCTCTGAGCTTTTAAAGGCCTTCATTGCGGTCTCTCATTTCTCATTCTGAGACAAACTCTCGTCATTTGCTCTCCGGGGCATAAATCTCCCTCTATGCATTTACCGTAATGAGTCTTTTTTCATTCCAAGCTATGATTTGGCTACGACTCTCCAAGGTATTCCACACTCTGCTGCCACCTAGAGTGGAAAAACGCAGCACACGTAGGGGGAGAGAATGTGAACACGTGTAAGAAGGAGATAAAAATCCCACCATTTATAAAACAGCGACACAGTCTCTTAAATTGTCGGTGCCGTGTACGGGATTTCTTTTTTTTTTTTTTCTTTCGTACACGGCGTTGTTTTATTCATCATCTATTCAGCTCGCTTAATAACCTTGAACTTATCACTGACAAGCTGCTGGGATGGAGATTTATTGGTCCCTGTGAGCTCTTTGAGGGTCTGCCAGAATAGGATTCGCTGAGTTTTATTTGTTTTGGTTGTTTGTTTTTTTTCCCCCTCTTTATCTTTTTATTGGGGGTAAAAAAAAATGGTATCACATTATGTTGTTTCACTTCACCTCTGCAAATCTTGGAAATGAATGTGCTTGAAATGTTGGAACTCATGTTTACCGCAGCTCCCCAGTGCCGGCAGCACTCATGCGGCGCCCAGACTAATTCATTAAATATTACAATAAATATTTAAAAAAATACTTCTGCTGAGGTGAAACATATTACAAACATTTGAATATTACTTCATTGCTTCTTTTTCCTGCATTGTCAAAAAAAACTACAAAAACTCCCATGACCCTCTCTGTTTACCACACTGTATCGTGTTGTCTGTCTCGTCCAATCATGTCTTTGTTTATGCCGCTGCTGTTGTTGTTGTTGTTGTTGTTGTCTGGTCCACGTCCTCACCTTGTCTTTGTGTTAAATATATCCTTTGAGGAAGGAGATGTGTGGCTAACAATTGCACAGATGCTGATTGATGGCATGCAAATGGTAGGTAGATATTTACTGAGGTACTTTTTTTGTGAGTACACTACAAGGATTTTATTATATCTTATAATACTATCGGAAGTAAACTTGGATATAGCCTACTTCAGAGCCATCATGTTCAAAAGAGCCAGCAAAAAAGGGCATCGGGTCCTGGGTCAACCCCTCATGATTCTACTTTTCTTCTTCCCCCCACAGTGAAAAGGCTCTTCTGGTGAACAAGTTCGAGCTCAGCATCCGCACGGAGGCGACCCAGGGCCTGGTCCTGTGGAGCGGCAAGGGCATAGAGCGCTCCGACTACATCGCCCTGGCCATTGTGGACGGCCGCGTCCAGATGATGTACGACCTGGGCTCCAAGCCGGTGGTGCTCCGCTCCTCCGTGCGCGTCGACACCAATCGCTGGATACGCATCAAGGCCAGCAGGTGAGCTAGTGACATGGGGGGATTACACTTCATGCATATTCTATTCCTGTATCACCCCCGCTCCCCCCGTGCATCAATCCTGTGCTGCGCCGAGACCGTGACAGATTAGTCTCAGATTAAGGTGATTTCCGCGCCTGTGTGTGTGATCAAATTCCATGCATGCATTAGCAAGGAAGAACATGCGGTACCGCATTTTGGCTCCACACCCAAAAAAATGAATTCTACAAATTGATTAAAACGTGCGGATATGACTTGAAGATCAGCTGACGCCACACTTTGGGATTTACAAGTAATTTACACTTGTAATTAAGATTAAGATTAGCGCAAATTAGCTGAAATTTCGATCTTTTTATACATCTTGGAGTGGGCTGTGTGTGCTTTATTTACACTTTAGCTAATCTGCTTTTGGAAGAACAGTATACACATTCTTCTGCTGAATGTAAATATATATATATTCATTAATTAATTCATTCATTTTCTACCGCTTTTTCCTCACGAGGGTCGCAGGGGGTGCTG
Source organism: Doryrhamphus excisus (assembly GCF_030265055.1). Lineage (NCBI taxonomy): Eukaryota > Metazoa > Chordata > Actinopteri > Syngnathiformes > Syngnathidae > Doryrhamphus > Doryrhamphus excisus. The sequence goes on along the minus strand of NC_080475.1, from coordinate 12,548,196 downwards.
GAGCCTATCCCAGCAAGAGGCAGGGTACACCCGGGACTGGTCACCAGCCAATCACAGGGCACATATAGACAAACAACCATTCACACTCACATTCATACCTATGGACAATTTGGAGTCGCTAATTAACCTAGCATGTTTTTGGAATGTGGGAGGAAACCGGAGTACCCGGAGAAAACCCACGCATGCACGGGGAGAACATGCAAACTCCACACAGAGATGGCCGAGGGTGGAATTGAACCCTGGTCTCCTAGCTGTGATGTATGTGTGTGTGTGTGTGTATTATACATATATATGTGTGTATTATACATATATATGTGTGTATTATACATATATATATGTATATTATGCATATAATGTCATGTATACGTCTTTTACATAATTTTCTTTTTTTGCTGAAATGGGATTTATATGCGGCTGCACGGTGGACGGGTGGTTAGCACGCAGGCCTCACAGCTAGAATACCCGGGTTCAATTCCACCCTCGGCAATCTCTGTGTGGAGTTTGCATGTTCTCCCCGTGCATGCGTACTCCGGTTTCCTCCCACATTCCAAAAACATGCTAGGTTAATTGGCGACTCCAAATTGTCCATAGGTATGAATGTGAGTGTGAATGGTTGTTTGTCTATATGTGCCCTGTGATTGGCTGGCTGGCAACCAGTCCAGGGTGTACCCCGCCTCTTGCCCGCTGGGATAGACAGCTGGGATAGGCTCCAGCAACCCCCTCGTGAAAATGAATGAATTATCAATATCCATTTTTTTTACCACTTATCCTCACTCGGGTTGTGGGTATGCTTGAGCCTATCCCAAGCCTATAGTTTACTCTCTTTTTTTTTTTTTAAAGAAAATTGATAAACTTTTCAGGCGGCACGGCGGACGAGTGGTTAGCGCGCAGACCTCACAGCTAGGAGACCAGGGTTCAATTCCACCCTCTGCAATCTCTGTGTGGAGTTTGTGAGTGTGAATGGTTGTTTGTCTATATGTGCCCTTTGATTGGCTGGCGACCAGTCCAGGGTGTACCCCACCTCTCGCCCAAAGACAGCTGGGATAGGCTCCAGCACCCCCGCGACCCTCGTGAGGAAAAAAGCGGTAGAAAATATACTTATAAAAAATAAATCCAGATCAATAAACAGTGCCAAAAACAAGTGAATCAAGTATGCATGGCTTCAAAAAAAAGAGTTGTGTCATTAGGAACAAATTAACTGCCCAAAATTTGATCGCGACCCATTCATCACCTTCAGCCTTCTGCTGGATGTTGGCTTTAACATGGCTGTGAGTGGAAGCACCGGGGGGGATAATTAGATTGCTTTCAAGGAATAATTGATCTTTGAACATCCATTCCCTAGAAAAAGATCCGTCCTCATGTCGTCTCCGGGGTGCTCAGCCATTATTTGGATGCTGGCATCAGTCATAACACGTGTAGTTAGACCCTGGCAATCTGTGTTGCTCCGTTTTCTAACGACGACCCCCCACTCTGTCAGAATGACACTTTAGTGACTTCAAATGATCTCCCAGCGTCACAATTCTTAAGTGTGTTTGCTCCGAGTCACACGATCAGGGGGGAACTCTCCAGCGGCATCTGTTAGCTGCTCATTTAGGCTAAGGCACTTAGGAGAGTGCTGAGAGTGCCAAATGTAAACAACGAGCATGTCTTCCACAGAGCACTACGGGACGGATCGCTACAAGTTGGCAACGAGGCGGCCGTGACGGGATCGTCGCCCTTGGCAGCCACCCAGCTGGACACTGACGGGGCGCTTTGGTTGGGTAAGTGGCCATATTCCATATGCTTATTTCATACGTTTCTATGGATTTTATTGCCCGCTTCGGGAGAATAAGACATACAAGCACAGCCTGCGGAAAATCATGGTGTATAATAAATATTTCTGCAACATTATATTGTTAGCGACGTGCTGACAAACAGAAACTGGCAGGCGCTATGATCCATCTCAGTACACTCACTGAGATCCAATATTAACATTTATTTTTGTGCTGAATCACGCTTCGGAATTGAAGTCCAAGTCCAAGAGAAAACTTGACTGGAACTAACCAAAGTAATCATGGAAAAAGTACCTCCCGCTTGTAGTTTATGCACGACACACTTTCATTGACAGCTCTTCCAACAAAATAAGCAACTCTTTTCTGCACACGGAACGTTGTGTGCTGCGGTAAAATGCGTTCAAGTGGAGTGGGGTGCTGGAGCCTATCCCAGCTGAAGCTGGTTTAAGACGTTTCACATTACCTTTCACATTACATTACATTACATTACCCTGAACTGGTGGCCAGCCAATCACAGGGCTCATATAGACAAACAACCATTCACACTCACATTCATACCTATGGACAAATTGGAGTCTGCAATTAACCTAGCATATTTTTGGAAAGGGGGAGGAAACCGGAGTCCTCGGAGTAATGGTGATGGTTGTATTTCATTTGAACATGCATTAGATTACAATTGAATGCATCACATAATCAGTTCACAGTTCCACATGTCCAAAAGGAGTAGGAAGAAGCAAAGCTTATTAAATCCTACCATTCCATCTGGCACTTTTACAATCAGTAACTGTTATATTTGTTCACTTCCTACTTTCCATAATACAGTTTAAGGTTGTTGTTTTTTTTTTTTTTAATAATGTACCTTGTACCAAAGTACGAGGTGACATGACCATACAGTTTTTTTTGTTTGTTTTTTTAATTTAATTTTTTTTTTGTCATTTTTAATTATTTTATTTTTTTGAGTGCACTCTTGGGCGGCACAGCGGTCTAGTTGTTAGCACGCAGACCTCACAGCTAGGAGACCAGGGCTCAATTCCACCCTCGGCCATCGATATGTGGAGTTTGCATGTTCTCCCCGTGCATGCGTGGGTTTTCTCCGGGTACTCCGGTTTCCTCCCACATTCCAAAAACATGCTAGGTTAATTGGCCACTCCAAATGTGAGTGTGAATGGTTGTTTGTCTATATGTGCCCTGTGATTGGCTGGCAACCAGTCCAGAGTGTACCCCGCCTCACGCCCGAAGACAGCTGGGATAGGCTCCAGCACCCCCCCGACCCTTGTGAGGAAAAAGCGGTAGAAAATGAATGAATGAGTGCACTCTTTTGATGTGAAATTCCAGCGATTTTTAGGAAAGTGTTAAAAACGATTGGAATCATAGAGAAAATACATTTATAATACACTTCAACTTTTAATTACTTTATGTTATCATTATTATTATTTTTTTCATCCATTCTATTCAGTCTACTATAGTGGCTGAGTGCATGGTATACAAAAGCAAATACCCACCGGGGTCTTTAATTAGCGGCAGGTAAAAAAAATCATTTCCAGCTGTTGCCGTCGGCATCTTCCTAATGTTGTTAATTAGCGCTACATTGTAGCTGTAGCTGAAGTCCAAGTGTGATCAGCATCCAGCAGCTTTATCTGAAATGCTGCTGCTCAGCTGTTGCTGTGCAAGTTATGTGTGTACCCTTGTACTTTTGTTTACTATGAACTCATCAGTGCTACTCGTACACGCCGAGCTGTTGTGCAATATATGTGTTAATAAATGACCATGTGGTCGAAGAGAGCAAAGTTTTCCTTTTACACTTTGCCGTCCACTCTAAATCATAACTCAAGTTTTAAAAATGTACTTAAAGGGGACCTATTATGCTATGCTAATTTTTTTACCATTTGTATTGCATTGTGGACTCCTATAGAGCGGCTCCACACAATAACCCCTGACTTACCGTGTAAGAACTCAAAGAGTAGACTCCTAAGAGATGCTCCTCCAACCTCGCCTGCCTGAGGAGGAGCACTCATTGTCGCACACACTTTGTCAGAAGCACTACTGGTTCCGTGGAGCTCAGGAAAACCGGGATGCAAGGCCGCTGCTTCCACCTTGCTTGTCCGAGGAGGAGCACTCATTGTCGCACACACTTTGTCAGAGCACCGCTGGTGCCTTAGAGCTCAGGAAAACAGGGACGCGAGGCCGCTGCTTCCACCTCGCCTGTCCGAGGAGGAGCACTCATTGTCGCACACACTTTGTCAGAAGCATTACTGGTGCCGTGGAGCTCTGGAAAACCGGGATGCGAGTGCGCTGCTTCCACCTCGCCTGTCCAAGGAGGAGCACTCATTGTCGCACACACTTTGTCAGAGGCACTACTAGTGCTGTGGAGCTCAGGAAAACCGGGACGCGAGTGCGCTGCTTCCACCTTGCCTGTCTGAGGAGGAGCACTCATTGTCGCACACACTTTGTCAGAAGCACTGCTGGTGCCTTAGAGCTCAGGAAAACCGGGACGCAAGGCCGTTGCTTCCACCTTGCTTGTCCGAGGAGGAGCACTCATTGTCGCACACACTTTGTCAGAGTCACCGCTGGTCATTACACATTTTTCGGTGGGACTACCGTGTTCCAGACAACGAGCACGGTGGTTCTCTCAAAACCTCTGTGGACCTACAGCGTGTCCGACATTAATGCATCTTTCCCACCAAGAGTGCGCTACTTCTGGTTTCAGCAAAAGAATGGCGGATATTTCACGTACATACAAAAACAGTCCCGTGTGAAATATTGTGAAATATTTTTTCCTCTTGCTCCAATAACTTCTGCCTGAGCTCGCCTTGTAAACAGAGAAGCAGAGCTTGTGGTCGGGCGGAGAGTTTATCACGCCCATAAGGAAGCCGGCGCCTCTGTGACATCACAAGGGAATGTTTTTGCAACACCCTCTGAAACAGAGCGTTTTGAGCCACCCTAAACTTAAACATTGGCATCGTTTAACACGAGAATACAACATTCTAACTACATTTATTGGTCAGAAAAGTCCTCGTTAAAGTGGAACAGTTCATGTCTTGTTTTTTTGGGGGTGGCTATTTCACAAAGCACAATAAAAAAGCATCACAAACTAAACTGATGTTGTTGCACATTCAGGTGGATTAAAGTGAGCCCCGCAGCATTGATAGTACTTAATCCTCCAATCCCTCCATCAAGGACCCTTCTCTTTCTTCTGCTTTCCAAATCCCCCCCCCATCCCCCCACTCTTTTCGGCACTCAACATTAATTCCTTGGTAATGTGCGTGAAATTAGGCCTGTCGAGCCGCGATTCTGGAGGTGCACAATCCGATTAAAAGGAGCAGAGGAGGAGGTAAGGAGCTTGACATGGAAGTGAACTCTGAGATAAAGTGGAAGGACATCCATGATGATGATGATGATGATGATGATGAGAAAGTGCAGCCTGTCTGACCTAGTCGGATGTACACCCTTTATGTACGAAAAACGGACTTTATGTTTTGGGGGATCACATGCAACGTAACTTTTAGAGTTATCGATTGTCATTTATGTCGTTATTCTGACATGTTTTTCCAATCGATATATATCTCCGCAGGTGGTCTTGAGGAAGTAGCGGTTGCACGCCGTTTGCCCAAAGCCTACAGCACTGGCTTTGTGGGCTGCATCAAGGACGTGGTGGTGGACGGCGTGGAGCTCCACCTTGTGGAAGATGCCCTCAACAGCCCCCAAATATTACACTGTCCTGCAGGCAAATAAAGAAAATAGACAAGGGACAAAAAAACACAGAGAGAAATGAGGATTCATAACGATTTTCAAAAATGAATAAATACACAAGAGCCCCTTTTCCACTCCCACCATAGCACCTGCTGTAATTATTTTCTATTTTTGTATACTTTTCATCACTTTTTATATGGGGATTTTGTTTTATTTCTTTTATATATTTTGGTTTTAATGCGTACCTCCATCCACATGCTCGTATCATTTTTTTTGTTGTTGTTTTTAAATCCCAAGGTAACAAAAAAAAGCTCATGACTTGAATTCTCATGATTGTTTTTTTTACTTAAATCACAGTGCCATCATTTTTTTTTACTATTAATACTTCTACTACTACATTCCACCATTGTCTGTTCCTAATGTGAAAATAACAAATTCACAAATAGCCATTTTTACTCCCATTGTTTTTTTTTTGCCCCCCCCAAAATAAAATAAATGTTAAATAAAAAATAATAAACAAAATATTCCTGACTAAATCTAACATCTAAAATATTCCAAATAAATATAAAGTTTATGTTTATAAATAATACCTTTTACAGAACTCATGATGACCACTAATAATAATAATAATAATAATAATAATGCATGCACTTCTGGAGTCTTTTTCTTCTTTCATCCATACAAAACCTTCTCAAATCACATTTTTGTCTTATTTTATTTGCAGTATTTTTGTTCCCCGGGATGCACGTGAGTAAAAAAAGTAGTGTGGGACCCTCGCAAAGGAGAAAGTGACTCTTTATCATGGGATGTATCACGCCTGGCAATAGTCAACATACAATCAATGTCAACACACACACAAAAAGAGGTAATTTCCTGTTTTTTATATATATATTAAAAAAAATATATAGTATATTCCACATTCCTGGCTGTTGAGAGAGACTGTGAGCCCTTTTTTTGAAGCCATAACAGCCACAAAGATGAATGAACTGTGCTGGTAAACTAACAAAATACTGTAGTAGCGCATGGGTTTGTAAGCATTCAGTAATGCAATTGCTGGACTGCATTAATAATAAGCTGTGATTGATGACTTCTTCTTTTTTGATATGAGATCTTTGGCAATATATTCTATGACACACGTGGTTGAGCATCATAAATGGTTAATTATGTTCCCCCCCTCTCCTCTGAAATGATGTTTTTTTTTGTTTTGTTTTGTTTTGTACATTGTAAATTTTAGTGTCATCTGTGGAGGTTAATGTTCTTTTTTTGGTTTGTTTTTAAAGTAATATACACTGGAGCCTGGAGTCTGTTCTGGCACTAAAACTATAATAATCTGGTTTATCTAATCTTTCTTGTTATTAACTATGCTTTTTTTTTGGAATTTGACCAATCTGGGTGGTAAATGCCTAAAAAAAAAAAAGAATATATGTATATTTGTATGTGGTGTCGAACAGTAAAGACACACGACTTCATGCCAACTTGGAATTGCCTTAAAAAGCCATTATGCATTATTTTAGCAAATGCATAAGAATAATTATGATAAAGATTTTTTTTTTTTTTTTTTTAATGAAAAGTGGTATGTTCCTTATTTATGTCAAAAAGAGGATGTCAACTACAGTGGCACCACAAACCTCCTCAAAGTTTAGTGGCATGACCTGAACATTACTAACTTTATGACCTGTGTCTTGTGTTCCTACCGCCATCAAATAAAATGTCGACCAAAATGGACTTTATTCTGATCATTGTTTTTTTTTTAATATATATATATTGTATTTTTTTTTTTTTGTGAATGCGAGTATTCTGTGTTACAACCTTTGTTTTTTTTCTGACGAAAATGACTTTAATCAGAATATTTAATTTTTTACAAGGGAAAAATGTTTTTTTTGTACTTGAAAAATATTAGTATAATTTTATTCAAAAATTTTTGTCATACAAATGTATTCACGTAAAAATGCAGCTGACAAAAAAAAATATTCTTGACTATTCCGTCCATCTTTTTATGCTGCTTATCTTCACCAGGGTCGCAGGGCAATGCCGGAGCCTATCCCAGCTGTCTTTGGGCGGGGTACACCTTGGACTTGGACCTTGGAATGGATTGTGTTCTTCCTTGGCCTGGTCCAAGTGCTGTTTAGTGTTGTTCTCCCTCTACATGCATTTCCATTTCCATCATGTATTGATCAGACATTAACGTGTCCAACCATCATGTTTAACTGCCCCCCCACGCCTAAACAATAACCGCTGGCTGTGGGAGCATTGTGCTGAGAAAAAACATCCCACCGAGACATGATGCGTCCATCAGTGGTGTCCATGCTGGTTTGTGTGGGCTGTGGCAGCACACAGGGGTCATGCAGCGGGGAGGCAAATAAATCCATAGTTGTCAAGCTGAACAGACAATTGCATAAGCCTGTCCATCCCCCCCACTAGATTAACCTCCTCTCATTGGCCGCTGACGTCATCGCAGCACAATACAACCCACGTTATTTCTCTGCAAACACTCTCCGAGCTTTTTACAACACAGGGTGCCCAACATACAGCCTGTATGATATTGTTGGACTAAAGTTGCAATTTTTTAAGGAAAAAAAGGAATAATACAAGAAAAAATTGCATATTTTATGCAAGAAATCGGAATATTGTACAATATGGTATTTTTCTATAAAACAATCAGTATGAAACTGAAGTTGTATTTTTAACTAAACAAGTAGTAACCCCACAATAATATTATGAGTAAAGTCATAATTTTTTTTAAAGAAAAATGTAATCACATTTATACTATATTATATTATACTATATTTATACTATTTGTACTATATTACTATATATATATTACTATATATTATATATTTATACCAAACATAAATTAATAAAATAATGATTTTTTTTCAAGAAAAATGTAATCACATTTATACTATATTATACTATATTTATACTATTTGTACTATATTACTATATATATATATATATTGCTATATATTATATATTTATACAAAACATAAAATAATTAATGAATTTTTTTCAAGAAAAATGTAATCACATTTATACTATATTATATTATACTATATACTATTTGTACTATATTACTATATATATATTACTATATATTATATATTTATACAAAACATAAATTAATAAAATAATGATTTTTTTTAAAGAAAAATTTAATCACATTTATACTATATTATACTATATTCATACTATTTGTACTATATTACTATATATATTACTATATATTATATATTTATACAAAACATAAAATAATAAAATAATTAATGAATTTTTTTCAAGAAAAAATCACATTTTTACTATATTATATTATACTATATTTGTACTATATTACTATATATATATAACTATATACTATATATTTATACAAAACGTAAATTAATAAAATAATGAATGAATAAAATGTACAAAAGGACCAACCATAAATCTTATTGCACGTCACTGTTGTGAATGTTTGGGTAAGCCTGCATCATTCGTCGAAAAAACCTCTTGTGCTTTTGTTTTGAAGGTCCTTCAGTGTCACAATGCTCTTGTTCCGAAGGCTACATCCGGAAGTTGAGCGCCATGTTTGTTTGCAGTACGTGAGGTTTGACGGCGGCGGTGGGGGTGGGGGGGTTAGCCAATAGCCGAAGCTCGGTGACTGTCAGCCGCTACTCAGGCACTCCAGCGCGGCCAACACGGGCAACCTTTGACGCCTTCTGAAAACCTGGAGCGACTGCGATGACATCTCGCAGGTAAAGAAAACCGACATTTTTGTTGTTGTTGTTTTTTTTATTTACTCCTAACGTCGTGTGTCACCTGTCATGGCGTCAACTTGTTTTGACACCTGCTTCACTTTGTACGAGCACTGCTTGATAGTGAGAGGAAAAGGGGGGGCTGGTGAACTTTTTACTCTCGTTCGAGACAAAGGCCAACATAAACTTATGGTTCAAATGTTATAATTCCATCTGTCTAGCTAGCATATTCCTAGTATTTATAGTATTTTAACCACAAAGTCAAACATTCTAAACAATTAAAATGAATATAATTATCGTACTTATCTACGGTTATCAAACTAGCAAGGATTGACGCAAATAACATTCGACTTATTTGTATGCTATATGACACAAACTTTAGTTTTTATCATTTAATTTTAATTTTACACAAGTATAAATACAAGTACAGGTCTAAAACTTAATACTAAAGTAAAGGTAGCTGTAGTAGTTAATCATGATATTGTATACCTCATATAGCATATAGCCTATACGGTTTTTCCATAAGTAACCATATAACCTCATGGTTTTGACACTGATACAAATGACTTTAGCATATAAAATATATAATATTAACATAATAGAGTTGGTGAAGGGATGTTATGTTACTACAGTAAAGTGTTAAGTTAATAAATCAAAGCAAAATTGTCATACTAGGTCTGAAAGTATAAAATTCAATACATAACATTAACATTTTTTTCACAGAAATAAATAATAATCATAATCATCATGTATATTATATATGAAACGGCAGCATGCATCGAACCTTAAAATGTACATTTGCCCATAACAATAAATAACATTATTTTGTCCACTAAGTGTAATGGAAAGAAGTCATGCTTTTGCCGGTGTTTGTGTTTGTTTGTTTGTTTTTAAAATAGCTTCAAAAGAATGGATTTGGATGGAATTTTTAGTAATTGTCAAAAATGGGCAATGACAGAACTGTTGACATTTCAGATCACCGTGTGGATTCAGGAATATTTTAAACGATTCATTAAGATTGCCATATATTTGTGCATATAACTCCACAGGAAATAGTCAGAGCAATTGAAACCAAAATACAGTGTGAATCTGACTGCTGTTGTAGTTTTTTTTATTTATTCTAAGTATATAGTTTTATTAGCCAACAGTGTTTGTGTTGATAGTCCAAAAAGTTTATTCTCGTGAAGTCAGGTCTTGGAAGATAATTTTTCATGTCCTACTAGCCAGAATTTTGCTTATGTAGCACTCCAGGAGTTGATAGTTGACACAAAAGAGGGTATCGCTGTAGGGGTGGCAAACAGAGCATCGTGAATCAGGGTAGCGTAAGTTCACAGATCAAATTAAGGTCTGAAAGTGCTGGAATTTTGGATTATGCTCAAATTTTTTAGGATCATATAATGAGGTTTGCGCATTGAAAGAAGTTTTGGTTGGCTCAAAACGCTCGGTTTCAGAGGGCGTGGCAAACTTGTTCCTTTGTGATGTCACAGAGGCGCTGCCTTCCTTATGGGCGTAGCTGTAGGCATTATACACTCTCTGCCCTCCCCCGGGCTTATATATTGTCAGACACGCTGTGCGTCCACAGAGGTTTGAGAACCACAGTGCCCACTATCTGGAACACTTTAGCCTCGCAAAAAATGTGTAATGACCACATTTCCGTAACCAATGTCGTGCCAGGGTTGTCTGCAGTTCCTAAACACAGCGCCATCACATCCGGATTCTGAGCTCTACGGCACTAGCGGTGCTTCTGACAAAGTGTGAGCAACAAGGAGTGTTCACACAACAACGAAAAATCTTAATGAAAGCTTTTTCTCTATTGAACAACATTAAAATTCCCTCTATCGGCCACTTCATGTTTTGTATATTCCGAAACCCCCTCCAACTATGCACTATGACCCCCCCTGTCTTTGTTAATGGAACAGACCTCATCTGTCACTGAGACCCATTTGAGAAGAGTGAGTCAGTTTTTTTTTGTAAGGCCACAGGAAAACAGCAGCCTGTGTGGAGGAATCAGATAACATGCTGGCAACCATTTCCAGCAGAGCAACGCATGTACACACACACACACACACACACACACCAACTGTTGTGCAAGCTGTTGTGCATGGAGGATTCACATGTACCTGTAATTTTAAAAAATCTGACAGAAATCCTTTGTTTACCGTGGTTCCAGAAATTGGTTTCCAAACAGTTCCGCGGGCCAGATGAAATTGCAACGCGGGCCGGTTTTGGCCCCCGGGGCCTGGGTTTGACACATATAGTTTAGCACCTCGTGCAAATACCACAGCTTGTCAGCAATGCTAAAAATACAGGCGACGTTACCAAAATCCACTCGCCGAGGCTTCATATGTGACCAATATAGCCCTCACGGGGACTTTGATGCCTCGCCGGGTCTGCTAAGTATACCACCTTTTTGTCGGCGGGCCTAGACAGGCATACTGAAAATAGCCAAGACCGAGCTTTATTGAACTTGAGACGTTACGTAAGAGGCTAAGCGGCGGCTGGATCGCACTGCGTGTCCCGTTTGGGTTCAAGCAGCTTGAGGCCCAACCGGTCTTTTTCCCAGCTGCCCCGCGTGTTGTCTGTTCTCTTGACATCTTATCGCATCTAACCAGGTCTGTTTGGAATCCCGGCTGCTCGTTTGTGTTTTCGCTGCTTGGCTGCTGGAGGCTAATGCATGGAAATGGGTCACATGGTGGCCGTCAAAGGAAATCCTATTCTTGGAAAGCCCTGAGTCACGCAGTCGGCTACTCCAGTCATGATGTGAGGAGGATGGAGCCGGGCAGGTCGTTTGCTCCTGATCCTTTAAACACAAATTCAGGGCTGTAACGTTACATGTATTTGTAATCTCATTTGTATGTAATATTATGTAATATTATTATTATATTATTTTAATATTAATAATAGTAATAATATATTAATATTTTGTTTTATTACTATTATTTGTATTATTAATATAATATCATATATATAATATATGTGTATATATCATATATATATATTATCTTATATATATATATACATAATATAATTAATTTAATATATTAATATAATAATATATTAATATTATTATTGATATAATAATAATATTTTGTTTTATTAATATTATTGGTATTATTATATTTATATTATGGTATATATAATATATGAATATTATTAATATAATAATAACAATAACTATTAAATACTTTAAACTAAATTCAGGGCTGTAATGCTACATGTATTTTTAATCTCATTTGTATGTAATATTATGTAATATTATTATTATATTATTTTAATAATAATAATATATTATTATTTTGTTTATTTTACTATTATTTGTATTATTATATTAATATTATTAATACAATATTATAATATATTAATATATAATATATGTGTGTATATATATCATATATATATTATATTATATATATACATAATATATATAATATAATATATATATTCATCTATATTAATATTATTAATATAACAATAATACTATTATCAATATAATAATAATAATAATAATAATAGTAATAATAATAATATAATATTATTATTATTCATGTTAAAATGATATTATTAATATTAAAATAATATAATAATATTACATACAAATGAGATTACAAATTATGTATAATAATAAGTTATTATTATTAATAATATAATTATTAATAATATATTATTAATTAATTATTGTTAATAATAATAATCAATTAATATCAATGATTTTATAAATCATTAATAATAATATTATATTGATAATATTAATATAATAATATTATTAATATTATTATTAATATTATTATTATGTGATATTAGACCTTTTGTCTATGGACTTCTGAACTTCCATTATCAAGTTGTATATGTTTATTTCACCATGACATCATCATGCATATGTATACTCTGACACTACTTACCACATTCAATTGTGACTTCATCCCATCGCTGTAAAATTAATAGCCTAATGGCATACTGCTGAATTGGCTGGATTGTGAGGGGGTTTATCTGGGCTAGGAGCCGACTACGATCTGGTGTAACTACTCCACACACACGATTGAGATGTAATCTCCAGGCACGGGTGACACAGCTGTCGTGTTTATTGCAGACTGCGAGCCAGGACCCGGGAGAGCTGGCACCCCTGATGTGCCATGGCCTGGCATGGTGCGGTGCGTGTCGCAGCCAGAGAAATCCGTGGAATCCCACGGCTGGGCTTTGTTTGCCGTTTGACCACTCGGGAGTAAGGTGGTCACACCAGTCAGCCCTAAGCTTGTCGCATAAAGTGGGGAAAGGACAAGGAGGGTTGGGGGCGGTGGTGGTGGGGGGGTGGCTTCGTGGTTGATAGCGCTGACGGGCTGCACTATCAGGTTCGCTCACGCTCATCCAAATCCCAGATTACAAGATCCCCCCCCACCCACCCACCCGCTCTCCCTGCACACTCCCTCGCTTACATTACCACATTTGCGCAAGGCACCACGTTTCTCAGTGTCTTGTTCTGTGTAACCTGGTAACACCCACCCCAAACTTGCCCCCTGACAGTCCCAGTTTTTATATACTACCTTTGCCCCGCACTAGTCTAATAGTACTGGATTACAAAAGTCCGTGGCTGCAGAAGGAAGGAGGCTTGTGGAAGGCTTCAACCAGAATGGTGAGGTAGGCAGAAATGTTATCGAATATACACTTCGACCAATTACCGTCCTAAACAATTAGACATTCTACCGTTCCATATTTTAGGAATTAGTACTTAGTACTAATTAGTACTAAATCCATACAAGGGGTCAAACTTTTGCTGACTTTTAAATACTTAACAGGAAGTGCTTGCCTTGTGCTTCACTTAAATGACTTTGGTGCAACTGGTACACGTTCAAACTACCACAATTTTCATATACTTTTTCATATTTTCTTATATTTTTTACTTAAACCATTCAGTCACCAAACTGTTCTGAAGTGCCACGGTGTAGTTTTAGGATTTTAGGTTTCACTTGTGGGATTTTAGTACGTCAGTCCTTGCCCCTCGTGTTACAGCAGCGTCCAGCATGCCTCCCCCCCCCATTGTTTTGATAATTTCACCATCCATACAGCAGCGCTATGATGGAAGGATTAAATATAGATTAGTGAAAGACCACATCCTCCCCCTGCCCCCCCTTATTATTGCTGTGTCTGAATCTGTGTGAAGGATTATAAACAAGACAATGAGTAATCTGTTCACCAGTTGACACCCGTGACTTCTCAGTGGTTCCTCGGCAGTCTGCATTGTCAGTAAATGATCAGGTAATGCGACAGATGAGAAGATTTTCCTTGTGTGTGTTATGTTATCCTGTGAGTTAAACTAAAGGTAAATTTGTTTGGGCAAATATAATGACTATAACAAAAATAGTTAAGAGTAGGGCGGGGCGATATGTCGATATTTTAAAAATATTTCGTTTAAGCACGATATCAAAAACAAGCATATCGTTCATCGATATCCATATAGACTGAATTTGATACGGAGGTCTGTATCTTCTATGGCGTTTTTAGTGTTTAAAGGGGACCTGTTATGGTTTTTTCCACTTTTCTGACCTATAAATGTAGTTAAATGTAACAATAATAATAACAATAATAAATGTAGTATTCTCATGAAGTGAGCCCTAAAAGAAGTTTGGGATGGCTCAAAACGCTCAGTTTCAAAAGGCGTGGTAAAACTGGCCCTTTGTGATGTCACAGAGACTTCCTTATATGGTTCATAGTAGTTAGGGAGCACTTTGGGCATATGACCAATCACAGCAGAGTGAGATAAATAAATTAAAACAGACCATTTTGGATGGAAGAACAAATCAAAGGAAATAGAGTTGAAATAGGTGCAGGTTCCGGAAAATCTAAAAAGTATTCTGTGCGGGTTATTGTGTGGAGCTGCTCTATAGGAGCCCACCACTCGACGATCAAACGATCAACAATTTAGCATAATAAGTCCCCTTTAAAACAGACTGTATTCGCGGGAACCACGAAATCCAAAGAAATACAGCCGAATAGGTGCAGATTCTGGAGGAACTAGAAAGTTTGTGTAGCTGCTCTGTAGAAATTGCTTGCAATTCAACTTCAATCTTTATCATCAAATCCCTGCCCAGGAATTGTACCATCCCATGTTCTGGTGCTCTCCAAGGCCCCAGAAGGCCTTCATCCCAGTTAGCCTGGAAGCGTACACTTTAACTAATACCGTTATAGTCGTAAATGTATCACTTGTCCTACAGTTGTTCTGGAAAGCTGTTCTTTGGACTTTCACTTGTCTGAAAGTGCATCAGATGACACCCACAGCCTCACCCCCACCCTAATCCAACCCGGGGGGGAAGCAGGGTCAGGTGCATTGTCGGCCAGATGTCTGGTCTTTGTGTCGGAAGCTGATCCATTTGACAACTGAGCCAACGCTGTACTGGTTGTGTGGTGACAAGCCATCACTGTCACTGTCACAAGAGTTTATCTCCAAAATACAGTCTTGACATTTACATTTATCTCCATAAAGGGAACATTTTTTTTCTATGCAGGAAATGTGATTTGTCAGTGCAACGCAACTCCTCTGACAAAGTGACAGTCATTTGCCTTTTTGCACATTTGATTAAGCCAAAATATTATGTCACGCAGCGGGAGGCTAGAGTGTATGCGGTGACACATTTTTATTTTTATCGCAGTGTGTAACGGGTATTCGTTATGCAGTATTGTATTGGTGCTTGAGTGTAGTTTTGTTTCACCACATCTTTCTCCCACACTATATTTGGAAGAATTATAAAGCTTTCTGTGCTGGTTATTGTGTGTAGCTGCTCTATAGGAGTCCACAACTTTCCCCTTTAGAACCCCTATTGCATTATATTTGAATTGTATATTTCATTTCCTCACATGGTCTTTTTTAATTGGACGTGATCATGGTGGCATTGTTGTATTTTTCCATAATTCGGTTGATTTTTTTTTCTTTAGGTGGTTTCACCCTAACATTACCGGAATCGAAGCAGAGCAGCTCCTGTTGACCCGGGGTGTCCACGGCAGTTTCCTGGCCCGGCCCAGCAAGAGCAATCCAGGGGATTTCACCCTCTCTGTCAGGTAAATCCCTATCTGTACTGCTGTCTGCTTCCTCCATGTTCAAAGTTCAACCCCGGAGAGCAAACAAGCCTCAGTGCTATTTGGCTAGTTGGTCTCTTTGTGTAATTTGTCATGTTAAAGCTAATTTAGCATCTGAGCCCTATTGTTAGGGTAACCATAATTGAAACTCGGACTGTTCAGAGTCTCTACATCCTTAAAATAAATGATAGACAATAGACTACTTTTTTTTGTAAAACTTTGTTGAAACATGTTGAGCAACATTTTAGTGTGGAGTTTGCATGTTCTCCCCATGCATGCTTTACAATTTGAGACAAGTGTTTCAACAAATGGGGTAAAGTTTGTAGCTGTTTAAAGGGTTCATTCATTTATCATCAACTCATATATACCGCCAAAATTAGAAAGTGAGTTTCGGCAGTAATCCGGAAGTCCTCGGGAGTGGTTGGGAGTGTGACCAATCACAGCAGAATAGGCTGTGCTTGGTCACAGACCATCAAACCTGACCATTTTGGAAAGCCAAGGAAATACAGCTGGAATAGGTGCAGATCTGGAAGATCTAGAAAGCTTTTTCAGAGGCCACAATTCAATATTTTTTAAAAATCGGAGTATTATGATAAACAAACAAAACAATGTTGTCATTTTGTGGAAAATTGATTGGGGGGAAACCAATATGGACCTTAGCATATTTAGATATTTTTATGACACTCGTGTTTACACAATTAGAAGGCAAATGGCTCTTTTATTTTGAAGGCCGGTACTGTGTCCTCTGTGTTGAGAATGACTTTGAATATGCAAAGCAAATAGTTTTAGATGTTCAGTCCTGATATCACAGGCTTTCTTTTCTGTCGCCCAATTATGATACAGCCTGCTTCCCAATGTACTGTACATTCATTTTATCAGCTTTATTATTATTAAATGGAAGTCCCTCTCTTAAGGGTAACTATGGTAGATTATGACAGTATTGTTGCTGTATTAGCATGCTTAGTTGCAGTTACTGAAAAGTGTAGAAATCTAGATGCACTACAAACCAAACTGCAGCCTTAAAACCACAGATGGCTTAATAAATTCACAGCGTGGTGTAGCGTGTGAGTGGGCGCTGGCAGTACACACAATCTTTATATTACTCGTGCAACGGCGAACGTGGGTGTTATTTTCACACGTCTGCAGGGCAATAAGCGCTTCAACCTCTTAAATAACACATCTCTCCCTTGCTAAGGCGCAACGATGAGGTGACCCACATCAAGATCCAGAACTCGGGCGACTACTACGACCTGTACGGGGGCGAGAAGTTTGCCACGCTAGCCGAGCTGGTGCAGTACTACACAGAACAACAGGACCTGCTGCGTGAGAGGAACGGCCATGTCATCGAGCTCAAGTACCCGCTGAACTGCAAAGACCCCACATCTGAGAGGTGCCAGTTTCCATGTCTCACCACACACACACACTCACACGTATTTTGCATACAGTAATGAATGTACTTTATATACATAGGGGATGTGCTGCTAGGTTGCATCAAACCCATAAAAACGACATGACTTTCTTTCGCTCTGCACAAACTTTTTTTTTTAAATGGCTATTAGGTTAAATTCTTCACCTCCACGGATTTCACAGTGTTGCTTTTACAGCACTGAGAGAGGCAGTTAAAACATCTGAGAGGCGTTATTAGTCGAGCTTTTAGCACACTTTTACTTTCATGGCCCAATTGCAGCTGTCGGTGCACTTGAACCCCCGGGCTTGTGATTTCTGCAGCGATTGAGTCACAATATTCAAAGCAAATACATTTTATATAAATCATCCGAGCTCTGATCATCAAGGTTATTTTTTTAATGAAAATTTTTTTTGAAATATTTTCACACTAATTTCTTTTAGTCGAAAAACACAGACTCAAATTAGATACTAGTAAACAGTATGTAAAGTATTCAAAAAAAAATTCTATGCTGTATATCTGCAATATTGCAACACATTTCCAATGGAAACTTACCAAGAGTCATAAAATTCAGATGACTTCAAATTAATTTTTTTTGATAAGCCAAAGTCAAACATTAGTTACTGGTGATGAAAATAAGTGCTAATTGTCCCCATATGCAAATTTTTGGCCCTTTTTATTGAATTTTGGACTCCTGTAGAGCAGCTACACACAATAACCCACGCAGAAAGCTTTCTAGATCTTCAGAATCGGCACCCTTTTCCAGCTATATTTCCTTGTATTTTCAAAATGGTCTGTTTTAATTTATTCCACCCACGGCCCGCCTCCGGTCACACCGACTCACTGTGATTGGTCCCACTAGCTAACAGCTTGTACCCAGCTAACAGCTGGGTAACTAGCTAACAGCTTGTACCCAGGCACACCCACCGTATAAGGAAGTCCGGCTTTAGCGGGTATTGGAAAAAAGTTCAAAGCCTCATTAACTGAACTTGTCATCATTTAACACGATAATACAACATATTAACAATATTTAGAGGTCATAAAAGTGGAAAAAGCAATCCGTCCCCTTTAACAGAAAGATAAATGTCAGGACATGATTATACAAATTTGTATTTGTCTCCTTCCCACTATTAAGTCATTCACGATGCGTTGTTTTCAGTCTTTGTGTGACAGTTTCTGTGTTAAACATAAACAGCGTGACCATGTGTCTCCGTCCTCTCTAGATGGTTCCACGGACACTTGTCGGGCCGAGATGCTGAGAAGCTGCTCACGGACAAAGGCAAGGTCGGCAGCTTCCTGGTGCGGGAAAGCCAAAGCAAACCTGGCGACTTTGTCCTGTCTGTTCTCACTCACGAGGAGAAGCACGACAACGTGGAACGCAAGACCAAGGTCACCCACGTGATGATCCGCTACCAGGTACCTCAGTGTGATGGTTGCTACGTCAATGATGAGATGTTTTTAGGCATATTTATGGGTATTTGTAATGGCGGAACTTTGGGTGGTGGTCTTCCAGCAGGATGGGAAATACGACGTGGGCGGCGGCGAAAGGTTTGACACTCTGGCTGACCTGGTGGATCACTATAAGAAGAACCCTATGGTGGAGAAGAGTGGCATTGTAGTGCACCTCAAACAGGTTTGGAAATGAATGCTTAAAGAGCTTATCTGCTACATGCTATATGCTATCCCAGCTGTCTTTGGGCGAGAGGCGGGGTACACCCTGGACTGGTCGCCAGCCAATCACAGGGCACATATAGACAAACAACCATTCACACTCACATTCATACCTATGGACAATTTGGTGTCGCCAATTAACCTAGCATGTTTTTGGAATGTGGGAGGAAACCGGAGTACCCGGAGAAAACCCACGCATGCACGGGGAGAACATGCAAACTCCACACAGAGATGGCCCAGGGTGGAATTGAACCCTGGTCTCCTAGCTGTGAGGTCTGCGCGCTAACCACTAGACCACCGTGCCGCCCACCTAAAAAGTTGTACAGTAAACCTCGGATATATCCGATTCAATTGTTCCCACTGGTTTTGTCCGATATAAGCGAAATCCGTTATATGCGTATACCGGAAAATGTCCGTTTTACGCATATATCGGATTTATATCCGGTATATTCGTAAATCGGATTTTATCCGTTATAAAAAGGCACTTCCTTGACTATGTTTCCAATGTACCTGGACGCGCAGGCAACGCTGCAAACGCTACAAATGACGTCGTATAGCGGCCTGTCATGATTCGGCGAATCGGAGCGCCACGATGCGGCCATCCGATATATGCGAGGGAAATTTAATGGAAATGCATTGGAATTTTGTCCGAAATGGGCGAAATCCGTTATAAAAAATCCGATATATGCAATGAATTTTTATTGGAAATGCATTACAGAAAAATTGGTTCTTTTTTATCTGTCTGTTGTGAGCGAATTTCCGATATATCCGAGTTCGATATATCCGAGGTTTACTGTACAACTATTTTTGTTGTTGTTTGATTTCACATATATCTCTTTGTCCAAACAGCCTTTTAACGCCACAAGGATAAACGCGGCCAACATTGAGAATCGAGTACGAGAGCTCAACAAGGTAGCAGACAACTCCGAGAAACCCAAGCAAGGATTTTGGGAAGAATTTGAGGTATGTTGCCTTAAAACTCCTGCACACTAATAATAATTTCCTCTCATCTTCTCTGTTATTACCACTCGTCAATCATGAGCCAATTTAAAAAACAAGTTAACATAGGATAGCATGCATGTGTTGAGCTATACTGAACTGGTTTTAGCATTTTATTAACAAAATGTGAATACCCAAGTAGCCCAGGAGTCTTTCAGTTTCTTCCAGTAGAAAAGGTTTAACATACCTTGGTTAGAGGAAGACCCAAAGGGGCCATTAGACCTGTTTGAATGACGCACAAATGGAGGAAATGGATAAAAACACCCACAGACAGCTCTGATATGTTGTAGAAAGTATTCCTAGAATACTTGAACTTGTCGCTGCAAAAGGAGACCGGTTCTATATTTTATCCATTTTCACTTCCTGTATGTGTGATGTCCAAGTGTCAAATAGTCTTTGTCCATATAGTGTGCATCACGCCTTTTTTTTTTTTGTTGTTTTCGGGGGGTGACATTTCATTTTACACATGACAAAGACAATCCGTCTCCGTTTCCCGCAGGTACTTCAGCAACAGGAGTGCAAGCTGCTGTATCCCCGGAAGGAAGGCATGAAACCAGAAAACAAGAGCAAAAACAGATACAAGAATATCCTCCCGTGTGAGTGTTTCAGAGAGCAACATTGCCGCAGTTTCCTGCCGTCGTCGGCTTCCTGTGGAAAAAGAACAAGAGTGACACAAATAGACAAGACGGGCCTCATATATGGGCGGCATTGATAGCTCGCACATGGCCACCATTTAGCCGCACAATGTATTAATGATGTAACATTTGTTGTTTTGTTGTGTCATTTCAGTTGACAACACTCGGGTTGAAATCAGGGACACGGATCCCGAAGTTCCTGGTTCAGATTACATTAATGCCAACTATATTAGAGTGACCGGAAAGCATGAGGCAAGTGGATATAATAATAATGATAAAAACTCTTTGCTAATATAAGTACATGCTAACTTTGTGGTTCTGTGCTGCCATGCTATTGTTATGGGGTTTGAAACACAAGTTCTTAAATGATCCAGTATCACAACATGTTCCGGTGCTGTTTTGAACAGGGCTCACATGAAGAGGGGCGGCATATAGAAGAAAGCAAAGTCTTCATCGCCACCCAAGGATGCCTTCAGACCACGGTGAATGACTTCTGGAAGATGGTGCATCAGGAGAACACGCACGTCATCGTCATGACCACAAAGGAGATGGAGAGAGGGCGGGTAAAGTACATAGCACATTATTCATTCATTCATTTTCTACTGCTTATCCTCGGGGGGGTGTTGGAGCCTACCCCAGCTGTCTTTGTGCGAGAGGCGGGGTACACCCTGGACTGGTGGCCAGCCAATCACAGGGCACATATAGACAAACAACCATTCACACTCACATTCATACTTATGGACAATTTGGAGTCGCTAATTAACCTAGCATGTTTTTGGAATGTGGGAGGAAACCGGAGTAGTACCCGGAGAAAACCCACGCATGCACGGGAGGAACATGCAAATTCCACACAGAGATGGCCGAGGGTGAGATTGAACCCTGGTCTCTCTAGCGTGTGAGGTCTGCACGCTAACCACTTGTCCGCCGTGCAGCGCCATAGCCATTATATCATTGTTAATTAGTAGGAAAATTTGTTAATTAGTAGGAAATGCTTGCAGGTCTCGCATGATGGTAACAAGCATTTAAAAGATAATTTTAAATTGATGTTTTACAGTAGTGTAAAGGAAGCGTGTCTCGCATTTACACTGGAAATTAGACAGTTTAATGGTAATGGTAATGGTTTTATTTCATTTGAACATGCATCAGATTACAATTGAATGCATCACATAATCAGTTCACAGTTCCACATGTCCAAAAGGAGTAGGAAGAAGCAAAGCTTATTAAATCCTACCCTTCCATCTGGTACTTTTACAATCAGTAACTGTTACATTTGTTCACTTCCTGCTTTCTGTAATACAGTTTAAGGTTGGGTTTTTTTTGTTTGTTTTTTTTATTTTAATTTTAAAGTTTAATAGCTGCCACCAACACAGCTCTGATGCCATCCATGTTGTTTCTGACATGTGTGATGTCACAGCATACTTTGTCACAGACACTATCCGGTTATTTGTGTCCGTATCCAAACACATAACGGATGTTTCTCCAAATCCACACTTTAGCAGGAGGTTTTCAAAACCTTTGTTTTAGTACCAGATGTCTGCCGACTCATGTGGATGATCAAACTGTGGAAAAATAACATTTATTTATTTTTTAAACTCATAAACTCATGAACAGGTTCTAGGGACACATATTATTGTTGTAACATTATTAAAAAGTCCCAGTAAAGGCTTTGAAATAACTATTTTTTTCCAACATATTTAATGGAAAATACGGTGTATTGTGTTTTATAGTTTTATAGTTTAGCTGTGTGGTTTATTGTAATGGCTGGACGTCACTGTCTGTTAGATGTGTGTGTGTGTGTGGGGGGGAGACAGCAGCTAACAAGGATAGTATGACAGTTAAGCTGATTCCCTAAGCTGCTTGAGTGGATCTAATTCTTTAGGTCGTCTAATTCCTACAACCACCTACCCTCCCTCTTTCTTCTTCCTGTACCTCCATGTAGAACAAGTGTGTGCGTTACTGGCCCAAGCTGCACGCCACCATGGAGTTTGGGAGGGTCCAGGTGAAGAACTTGGAGGAGCGCACGGCGCAGGACTACATCCTGAGGAAGCTGGAGGTGACCCGTCTGGATCGGGTAAGCGGGGGACAAAACAAAGCAGCCGCCCTCAATCGGGGCTGACACACTGACCTGGGATCAGATTATCTAACCCATTACACAAAACTCACAAAATCCCCACACACCACTTGCTGACGTTTACAAGGCTTGATTTAAAGTGCTAGTGACAACAAAACATGTTAGTATTATTATTTTCACGTACCATATATTTCTTATCCAGTTGTTTTGATACTGCCCATTTACCCCCTAAAACAGGGGTGGGCAAACTACGACCCGGGGGCCACATGCGGCACACCAAGTGTTTGAATCCGGCCCGCCACTTCCTTTCTAAGAATTTAAACTTTTAACGTACATGCTGGCAACATGACTTGACTGAACATGACTGAAAAAAAACAAAGCTGTAAAATTCAATTGCGTGGTTTCATGTGGTCTGATGTTTAAAGAGTCTTGAACCAGTCATGATGTGCTATATATATCACTATATTGACACTTATTATGGTACCCATTATGTTATTGTATGGTCATATCACCTCGTACTTTGGTACGAGGTGCATTATTTAAAAAAAAAACAAAAAAACCTTAAACTGTATTATGGAAAGCAGGAAG
Source organism: Doryrhamphus excisus (assembly GCF_030265055.1). Classification (NCBI taxonomy): domain Eukaryota; kingdom Metazoa; phylum Chordata; class Actinopteri; order Syngnathiformes; family Syngnathidae; genus Doryrhamphus; species Doryrhamphus excisus. Next base: position 12,524,569 of record NC_080475.1, on the reverse strand, counting down.
TGAACAAATGTAACAGTTACTGATTGTAAAAGTACCAGATGGAGGGGTAGGATTTAATAAGCTTTGCTTCTTCCTACTCCTTTTGGACATGTGGAACTGTGAACTAATTATGTGATGCATTCAATTGTAATCTGATGCATGTTCAAATGAAATAAAACCATTACCATAAAGTGGTCCAGAAAAAAACTAACATTAGGACATATAGATAATAGTATGACACTTTTACAGATAAAATTAGACAAATAATTCAAGATGGACTGTTTAGTGTGTGAGTTATATATATATATATATATTCTGGCCCCCCGGACAATTTTGTTAACTCAATGCGGCCCACGAGTCAAAAAAGTTTGCCCACCCCTGCCCTTAAAGGTTAATCTAGCACAAAACCCTTATTTTTTGGGCCTTCCTTTGATTTCTTCACAGAGGGAACCTCTGAGGTACATTTGGCACTACCAGTACCTAAGCTGGCCAGATCACGGTGTTCCCAACGAGCCAGGAGGCGTCCTCTGGTTTCTCGAGGAGATCAACCGAACCCAGGGCACAGTTCCGGAATCTGGACCCATTGTCGTTCACTGCAGGTACAAGCGGTGTAGAGCGTTTAGACTGGGCAGTTGCGTGGCCGCACACGGCAGACCACTACACACGGTTCGCACATGGTTTGACCCATGCCTCTTGTTGTTCCACAGTGCAGGCATTGGGAGGACAGGCACCATTATCGTCATTGACATCCTCATCGATGTCATTAACCGCCAAGGTAGGGGCAGACTTCATTTTTTTATTGCACTTTTTTAGATTTTTGCATTTTAGATTGCAATTTTTTTTTCATGAATTCTATGTTTTACTTTCTATTTTCATCACAAATCAGTGTCACATCCCTGTCCGATTTCTGGTTCTATGGTTATCATCATGAGATTGAATGAAGTCTTATGTGATCTCTCTCTGAACTGTCTCTGTGTACTCCAGGACTAGACTGTGACATCGACATCCCAAAGACCATTCAGAGGGTACGGCAGCAGAGGTCCGGTATGGTGCAGACTGAGGCCCAGTACAAATTCATCTACATGGCAGTGCAGCAGTACATAGACACAGCCCAGAAGAGACTGGAGGAAGAGCAGGTAAGATTAAGATTAAGATTAAGATATGCCTTTATTCGTCCCTCAGTGGGGAAATTTGTATTGCACAGCAGCAAGAGTACAGAGTCGGTTAAGCAGTACAAAAATACACAATATAGAAATATAAACAACCCAGTATTAACAAAATGAACAGTTTTTCCCAGAGTTATATACAATACAGTATGTAGATAATATGAAACGAGATGAGATATATGACCAATCTATACACTGAGATCACTGAGTACACAAAGCCCAAAAGATTTCAAATATCTAGAAAAAAAGCAGCTTGTGATAACTGCCCCAGTGAGTGCCCACAATGTTCTTATCTAATCCAAGATAAGTCCCCAAGCTTTTATTCCATAGCTGGCTGAACTGAACTGAAGCTGCATAATGATGATGATAATGATGATGTTGCATTGCAGAGGAATAAAGTGAAAGAGAGAGAGTACTCCAACATCAAATATCCTCCGATGGCTAACTCCAGGTCCATGCTCAACATGGCATCCTCACGTTCTTCATCTGTGTAAGTCGAAGTCTTTTATCTTGAAACTGCATATACTGTATATTGAACCGTATTAATGTCCTGTGTTATAGTGTTTTTCACCATTGGAGGTGTGTTGTCTGTAATCTTGAAGCCGGTATTTAGTCATAATGGGACAACATCGCTTAATATACTAAGTGGATATCACGCTCATGAGGTCACAGAAAAGGAGTTTTTTAAACAGTACAGTACAGTACAGTACGGGTAATCTTGCCTCATTGCCTCATCTTGCCTTTTTTTTATTGGTTGTCTGCGCTATTTTATCCCATTTATTGGTATGATGTCATCATTCCTCATACTGGTGATATACTACTAACATTATTATTATCATCATTCATTCATTTTCTACCGCTTATCCTAGCCTATCCCCGGTGTCTTTGGGCGTGAGGCGGGGTACACCCTGGACTGGTCGCCAGCCAATCACAGGGCATATTATTATCATCATCATCATCATTATTATTATTATTATTGTTGTTCTAGCATGACCAATGACGATTCATCGGGTGTATACGAGAACATCAACTTTAAAAGCCCTCAGACATCATTCAGCAGCAACACCAGGAGGTAAAAGCAGTGCTGCGATGGCCCCTCCCCCCCACCTGTTCTCTGCCTGCTTATCTGTGAGTACATATTTTTATATGACAATATCAATATGATTGTGAAAAAATCTTATTATTTACATTTACATTATTTGATCACTTTTCTGTGTCTAAAAAATTAATTAATGTACTGCAACAGATGTGAAATGGATTGGGGGGGTAGGATTAAATAAGCTTCTTCCTACTCCCTTCGGACACGCAGAACTGTTTTTTGAATTATGTAATGTATTTCATTGTAACATTCATTCATTCATTCATTAATATTTACCGCTTATCCTCATGAGGGTTGCGGGGGGTACTGGAGCCTATCCCAGTTGTCTTTAGGTGAGGGGCGGGGTACACCTGGACTGGTCGCCAGCCAAACACAGGGCACATATAGACAAACAACCATTCACACTCACATTCATACCTATGGACAATTTGGAGTCGCTAATTAACCTAGCATGTTTTTGGAATGTGGGAGGAAACCCACTCATGCACGGGGAGAACATGCAAACTCCACACAAAAATGGCTGACGGTGGAATTGAACTCGGGTCTCCTAGCTGTGAGGCCTTCGCGCTAACCACGATTACTATTATCATTTCAATGTTCATCGTTACCCGTGTTAGTTTTTGTTTGTTGTGCAAGAAATGTTAAGTCCCAAGAAGCATACTGGATTAAATTCATACCAGTTCATAAGACAAATATTAATATTTACTTTTTTAGTTTTCATCATGCCTCCGCTTAATCACACGTCACTGTTCTCAACCTTTAACTCCACTTGTCCACCATGTTCGCTCTTCAGCGGGGAGGCATCTCCTCATTTGAAGCCGACAATCCCTCCTTCCAGCACGAGTTCAACGGGATCGCGGCTCTCTGCCTGAACCCCCGCCATGGTGCACCTTGCCAGAATGAGCGCACCCAGCAGGTCTTCTCCAGCTTGGACCCCCGCTATCTCAGGAGCTAATCCTACGAAGGACTGAGCACACCGCCACCACCTCGCCCTGTTAGCTACAGCTCTGCTGCCGCCTCTTCTGTTCATCAGTGAAAGTGCCTTGTTGCCAGTCATGGAGCTGTTCCATCTCTGCGCTTATGTCTGCTTGAGTTGAGTGGGATGGATGTTGAACCAGGGGTCATGACACTACAAGGATGCAGGATCGGAGACAAGAGGAGGTCAAAGCAAGGTCGAATGACAAGACATCCTGATGTAAGGTTGTATTCTATTCCCAAAAAACATCTTTTGCAAAAAGACGAGAATATGGGCACCACATCATTGTGGTGTCTTCTTCTATTGTTTCTTTTTAAGATTATTTTCCCAGTCAAGCACATTGAATTTGTAGTGGTCACATTAACAGTAAGCTAAGTAGTATATGAAAATGGATGAAGTAATTTTATGAGAATAAAGTCCTAATTTTTCCAAAAAATAATTTTGAAAGAAATAATACAGTATGGGGATTTTTTTATGACAGTTATATTAGATAGATAGATAGATAGATAGATAGATAGATAGATAGATAGATAGATAGATAGATAGATAGATAGATAGATAGATAGATAGATAGATAGATAGATAGTGGTGAATAATTAGATTACATCAAATATGAACAACAATGTACAGTGTAAACAGTAAATTGCACAAATAATTTGAATAATTTTGAATAAATAATAATAATTTCAAGTTTTTAAAGTATTACAAGGCAAAACAAATTTCTAATACCCAAAAATGTCCTGATTTTAGGAGAATAGTTCATGGTAATTATAATATGACAAAGATATCATATGAGGACTAAAGTAGTAATTTATATGAATGAAGTTATACAGGAAGAAAGTTGTACTACAAGAAAATAATGAATGAAAAATTGCCAATATATTATATAGTAAAATCACATCCAAAATGCCAATTTATTATTGTAAAACCCCAACTTTTTTTCTTGTAATCATTATATAATTAGCTTCTTGCCTATATGCACCTATGTGGTAATTACCACCTTGTCCAGCAGGTGGAGTAGTTCCACTCTTCCATCCCCTTCTGTATTGGAACGTATGAGGCCATTCACTATCCACGTTTGGTGTCATAATAACAGCCAATAACAGACAGACGGTACATCAAATAGTAGCGGGATGTTGAGGATTCCTGAATGAGATCGGTGGACTTTGTTTGACTTGTAGTCCTTGTTAATCATCTGGATCTGATGTGCTTCAACATCTGCTCACAAAGCAGACAAGGAAGAGGAAATGTGGAGCGATTATAGTGGACCAGATGGCCATGTGCCCGAGATTGAAGAATAGATTTGTCTCCAAAAAAGTAATTTCGACCCACAAGGGGGGATGTAATCCAGGCTTGATGACAGCGCTGTGAGCACGTAGAGACCACGTCACTGACGCCATAAGTAAGAACACTAGTTTGAATTTTAGTCTCCGTTTTCATCACCAAAAGGCAAATGGTGCTGACACCAGATACTGATCAATTATTCAAATTTGACTGAATTATTTTCGCGTGCTACATTCACGGTCATCTTGTCACATTTTTTTCCTCTGTGTGGTGTACTTTTTAATGCCATTGATACTTATCTATGTGTGTTTCCCCCTCTATATTATGGCTTGTGTTCCTGTATTTATGTCACTTTTTATTTTCACTTTGTCTCCTATGCTAAATTGTAATATCAATACTTGAAAGTGTGAAACTGCTGAATTGTAGTATGATTGTGGTTTGTTAGAAGTATTACTATGATTATGACTGGAGGTTTGCAGTGATTCTCCTCTCACCGTGTATGTACTTACTTCCTTCTCAGATGGCTTCTGCTTAGATGCCTTCTTTGCTGTACAGGCCAGACTACCTACAGTACCTCCAGTACTTCCAGTACTTACCAGTACTTACCCGCAGATGCAATCAGCTTCCGCTAATGGAAACCACGTGGTTTGTTACAATAAACACACACATACGCTGACTCATGCTATTCATTGATTGGCCTTCTTTGGACTTTTCATTGCAAAATGTGGAACTTCTTATTGATTCCAGCAATACCTTCAAAAGCCACTGGGTGAGTAGTTTCTACTTTGACTTTTATTACACCTTGGTTTGAACTTAAAGCTGCTGTATGCCGTTCACTTTCAAGTATTAGCCCTCTAACGCCGGACAGTGTTTGTTGTCCACTAATGACAGCCATTTTGCTAGTTAGCCATAGTTGCTAAGTTTAACTACTGAAGTTAGCAACCGTTGAGTGTATCTTAACGTCATGACGGCATTGTGAAAAATATAGACGGTTTTTTTGCATAATTTGTTCTTTTAAACAACTATTGGTAGCAAATGCTAGCTATCATATTTCCTATATGAAACGTTCTATACCTCAACTAGTTTGCTAGCTAGCTGGCTAGCTGTCGACTTTGCATTGTACATATTTACTGGCAATATTTCCGTCTATAATTTATTATATACAATTAAAAAGCAAAAACAAGATTATTTAAAATAAATTGGCAGATACAATGGCAAAGGGAAACGTGCCATGATATCAATTTTGACATTTTCAGAGGAAATATAACAATGCTTTATCAATTCCAGAAGTACCGGATAAAGGCCACTAGGTGGCAGTATTCACATCCGGGGCCTTCAAAGGGTGAGTATGGTTACTTTTGTGACTTTATTTGAATTTTTAGTGTTCTTTATACACTTGAGAATGGTTTTACTTAAAAAAATTTCCTCTTCAGTTAAAGCTAGCAGGCTACTTTACTGTACTTACCGTAGCGACCCCAAATCACCACTGTTAGTCGTTTATATTATTGATCGATTTACCCATCAATTTGTATTCATAACCATATCTGATGTTAGCATTTAACCATGTTTCACTGTCATTTTCAGCAGCATTAATCAGGATGTTGCCTCTTTTTTTTTAAATGAGTCTCCTCTGTGACTTGCAGTTTTATGACTCTTTATCAGTCTGGTGTCAGAAAACCGAAGCTACTTCCTGGCAGCTCTGAGGATAGGTGTGTTTTGTTTACATGGCTGACTAACTTAATGAGGGGAGTTTTACATAGGAGAAATCATATACCAGCAATAGCTAAACAAATAAATACATTCTTGGAGATAAGAAATACTTGACACGCTGCAGGGTGTCCCTATAGTCTGAACATATAGGCATAAAAAATAATTTATTAGTAGAATTGTAAATATATGTATGTACAGTACAGTATATATTTTTTAGATTTAATATAATTGAATATGTATACATTTTTTTATTGGTTTTTAACACCCCATAAGGATTTTTTTCTACGTTTTTCTTGTGTAAACACTTTGTAGGATGCTTTTTTAGAGGATATCAACTATGAATATCCATTTCATATGCTTTTCTTTTATGTTTTCTACTTAATTTCCATTATTGTGAGAATTAATATCATCCACCCACAGCACTTTTTTTCTGACTTTGTTTATTCATCAAATAATGTTCGACAAAATACAATTTCAAAACTAGCAATGTTGATTTATGGTGCAACTATCAATATGTTTGTAGAGGAGTCTTGTTTTTCGGCCTTATTGTGTCTTTCCACACTGCCACTAGAGGGAGCTGTGGGGATTTGTAGTTGGTGGCAGTCAGTCATTCACAAAGACAGATACAAACTATGTACAGTCCAGTCCAGTCCAGTCTAGTCCAGGCAGTCTTAGTGTTTATTGAGTCGGAGCAGAAGGCCTGGTAAACGCTTTGAAAGTCAGCATTGTGGGTGTGGTGGCTGTGCGGTTGGGTCGTACCATCGGTGCACATCTCATGTTTCCCGTGCTAAACATGCACTGCAGCGGCCACAGCACCACCACCACCAGCAGCACCATCAGCATCACAAACAGCATCATCCTCTTCCAGTCCGCCAGCTGGTGCAGCAGCCCCACGTGCCGCTGCGGGCTCCGGACGGGGGCGTCACCCGCCGCCTTGGTGGCCCCAATGTCGATGCAGATGCACAAGGCGCTGAGGCTGTCGGATGCCGGCCCGGCGCTTTTGTAGCACAGCTTCTCGCCCTCCAGCCACACTGGCTCCTCCTGCTGCTGGTGGCTGGGCAGCTTGTGTAGCATGTCGTGGTTGGTGGGCAGGGACGGTGGCCCGCCCTCGGGCAAGGTGGTGCTCTGGCGGCAGAAAGGGCAGAAAACGTGCGGCGTGGTGCCCGCCTCGCCCGTTTCTGCCGCCATGATGTCATGCTCTGCCGGCGAGATGGCCATGAGACGGGAGAGGCACTCCAGGCAGAAGGTGTGGGTGCAGGCTAACAGCTTGGGGGTCTTGAAGACGTTGTCATAGGTGTTGTAGCAGATGGGACACTCCGGCTGGCTCACCGTGGACATCTTTTGGAGCTCGCCCCCAGAATCCTGGGTGGCGGCCTGCATGTGCCAAACCTGCGGCGACTGATCCATCACTGATCTTTGGATTACAGTCCAAAACTGTAGTGTTGTGTCCACTTGTGTGCACTCTTATGTCCTGCTCTGTCCTGAAGACATAAATGAAGGACATTTTTTAATGGGGTTAAAATGTCACCGTGCCTGCTAGCTAGCAGATAATGTAGCATTTTGGTGGGAATAAGCTAGTTGTCTACGATACACATTTTATATTATACAGAGTTTTGACTCAAAAGCACCATTTTCCCTCTCCGTGCTCTTTCACTGCTTGGTTGGGTAGTGTAGTCCTCTGCTTTGCTAGCATGGGCGTAACTAGCAGAAAAATAGCTGTATTGTTTCTGATGATGTACAACTCATTTCATGAATGTGTCTCTGACTTCCTGTCCCTCCCGACTCTGTTTTTCCACTCCTAACTAGGGCACTATATTTGCCTACTTACTTTGACTACAGTATGTACATTTAGAAATTATATCTACCTAGCAACACTACAATTCAATTGATGGTGCTGTGCCTGCTAGCTATAGCTATTTTTTTTTCATCTCTCAGATTTACTATACTACATATACTACCTTTCAAGTCGCTGAAAAATTATAATGATGACCATAGAGGCGTGAATGTAACTTAAAGGAAAGGGATGAACACTAAGTCGAATAAGTACATGGTTAATGCATGCCACAGTTTGACCCTGGAACAGCAGAAACATGGCTCAGATGCTGTGATGCTGTCCAGCAGGTGTTCCTCCTCCATCTGTGTGAACGATGAGAGCTACACAAAGTCCCTGTTTGTTCCCGCTTGTATCGCTCCATCTACCCTTGGAATTCCTACTCCCCCCAACCCCTCCGTTTTCTTCTCATTTAGAAATAATGTGCAAAATCCCATTTGTCCTATCAGTTAATTAACTGAACTGCTGAAGTCCATCTAGATAAAATTCCCTGTTTTTTTTTTAGAACAAAAATGTAAACAGCCTGGGGATGATTGGTGTGTGTGATGCAAAGTGTGTCACACAGTTAAATATTGACTCACATTGGGATGTGCGGGGTGGTGCAGCTCCTTAGGGGATCAAGTATCTAAGATCATGGCCGTGCAATAGAAGAATCAACTTTGTGATGGTCTGAGCCGCACTGTGTTTTTTTTAATCACCAGTATTTTAGTATTTTCATTTGAAAGTCTTGCCATCTTTTGTTTCAATAAACCAGCAGCAGTTTGTCCAACCTGCATTACCGTCTTCAGCCCCGGGGGGGCCTCGCCTAACAGGTTTACGCTTCTCCAGCTTTAGAAACAAAACCAAAAAAATGAAAGACTGTGTCATTTTGGACATTCGTTCATGTAACGTTGATGTGTTCAGTACGTAAAAACCACCGCATTTTCTTGCACTTTTGTATACATAGTGCTTTTCCAGAAAATTATACATACATACATATATACATACATATAAATTATACATCTATTGGTTCATATTCAATTGTGCTAATTTTTCTACCCTTTGTATTGAGTTGTGGAGCAGCTACACACAATAACCTGCACAGAAAACTTTTTAGATTTTGCAGAATCTGCACCTATTCCTGCTTTAAGGTGACTCGTGTCATTGATGGTGGCATGACTTTAAGGCTTGGCAAACATAAGGTTAAGACGTGAACATGTGTTTTTCTTCATCTCATCTATAGTTCTGTCAGAACTGACGTGATTGGTCAAATATTGCCATTTAATTGTTGTGGTTTTTTTGGGACCTATTTCGATCTTTTTTGACCTATAAATGTAGTTCGAATGTTGTATTCCCGAGTTAAACCATGCGAAAATTTCAGATAATGAGGTTTGTGTATTTAGAGAAGTTTGGTATGGCTCAAAACGCTTGGTTTCAGAAGGCGTGGTAAAAAGAAGAGCGGACTTCCTTATATGGTTTATAGTTAGGAAGCACTTTGGACGTGTGACTAATCACTGCGGAGTGGACATGCCCGAAGGCGAGCCGTGGGTGGAATAAATTAAAACAGATCGTTTTGGCAGGAAGCAACAATCAAAGGAAATACAGCTGGAATAGGTGCAGATTCTGGAAAATCTAAAAAGTTTTATGTGTGGGTTATTGTGTGTAGCTGCTCTATAGGAGACCACAACTCAATACAAAGGGTAGAAAAATGAGCAATATAGGTCCCCTTTAAATTATATATGTATTATAATTCGATAATGAGCCCTCCAACAGTATCCTTAAAAGCGTCAGTAGTATTATAGTATGACTATGGGAGGAACAGTACAGTAGGATGACACCCGAGTGGAGCTCTAGTGTGTACAATTGGGGTGGGGGCAAGTGTGGTTTGTAAACAAAACCAGTATAGTCGTTTTGTGTAAATGTAAACAAAAGCTTGTAACAATGTATCCCGTAACAAGAATTGTTGATGATTAAAGTGGAATACTTGCATTTGTCAGTAGGCTGACTTGAAACGGATACAAGCAGCTTTTCCGGATGAATATTATTTGGAATGGGAAGTCCAGCTATGTTCCGGCAAGGCTGGTGTCACTGTGTAAATAACAACACTGGCTTGTGTTGTCCCAAGCCAATCGGGTGAAAGCAGTCGTGATGGCAACCTCTGAAGCGCAGGTCAGTTTGAAATGCACATTCACAAGACACAATATTAGGTACACTTGACGTTACCATCATAATATAAACAGTCTATCGTTATAGAAGTAATGAGGCGTTCATTGACTAGTGGATTTATTATTGTAGTTATACTTTCCGCATCACAATGATCTGTTTCTAACATTTTGATGATTGTTTTCATCTTACAGTTTGCCCACAAGCTTGTTTACGAATGCAAGGCCAGAGATATGGAAAGGGATGGCAAATGTTTAAAAATGATGAATGCTATTGACTCAAGGCGGCACGCAGCTAGCGACAATATGGGTTGAATATCTGCGAGCTCCGTCAAATATTAACTCCCCGAACGGCAAAGGATTAAACTCCTCTGTTGTGATAACCGCTTTATCACCTGCACGTGTCGTTTGTTTTTTTTACCTGTGCTACTGACCTACAGACAACGGCACACACGTTTCTTTGTTATCTCAGCACAACCGTCGCTTCAACCGACACGGCGGCGCTGCTTGCCCTGCCAGTTTTTACAACCTAATGCAAGAGCCGTAACTTGAGTTAACACAGTCACAGGCTGACTGAACAGACAAATAAACATGTGACATTGTGGTATTTTTAACTGTAATATTGTGTAAAAATTCCATTATTGGTAATTGTATGATTATTAAAAATATATAATACAAGATATATATATTTAAGAAATAAATCTAATAATATATCACCATTTATTATCACTCTATGGTTACATTACCTTACATTTCTTTGTGTGTTTAAAAAAAAAAATCAAATTTCTAATACAGGAAGTGGATGAATATAATAGTACCAGATGGAGGGGTAAGATTTAATAAGCTTTGCTTCTTCCTACTCCTTTTGGACATGTGGAACTGTGGGTTGACTTATGTGATGTATTCCATTTTAACTTGATGCATGTTCAAATAAAATTAACCCATTACCATAATATTACTATTAAATATTATGACATTTCTTATGACAACTTTAGTAAACATTATTTCCTTCCATACTATTCATTTATTATATAATATATATTTTTATCTATTAAATTATTTCATATTTTATTATAGCTTTACATGTAATTATTTCAATATCCCTCCAGTAATAGAGTAATAATCAATAATAAAAGAATTATTGTAGATAATTAAATGTGATGTATTTTTATTTATAAACTTTTTTTAGCCCCAAATAAATGTATGTACATAAAATAAAATAATATTATATGCTGTATTTCATTTTGCATTGAATAGCCATGACTTTGTAAGCAATTATAATTGTGGTAACCAAAGCGCCCTCTGCTGGAGATTCACTGTACAGCATTTCGCTTACAGTATATTGTATAGTATATTGTACAGTATATTGTTTGTGCTACCAAGCTATATATCACATAAGAAATATTGCTTTTTAACTTGACCCCATTAGTATGGGGCACACTTGGTTTCTATTTTAAAAAAACTATAAAAAGTAACCAAAATATAAAAACCATTTCTAACACAGCCTGAAAAGAGAGCATTGTTGTCTTTGAATGCGTTTTGAAAAACTTTTTTTTTTTAGCTACAGCTCTGGCACAGCAGCAAAGTGATGATAAAACCTGGAAAGAAACACGAGTGGGATGTTTTACCTGAGTTGTCCTCTTTGTGTCCCTCAGGCACAGTAAAGCAGCATCGTTATCTTGTCGTTATAGCCCTGAGGCTCACACATACAATAGTCCACGTCGTCAAGCTAACTTAACTTTAGTCTTGCTGTCTTTGTGTCCTGCTATCACCTTGTCTGCTTTGTCACCTCCCCTTTTAGCACTTCATGCTAATCACTACAAACTCTGGCGGGGTGGGGCGGGAAGGAGGAAGAACCCCCCACCATCCCCCCAACCAGGAAGTTAGTTCACCTTAACTGCCCTAACATTAATCAGTATGATTACAAGGGAAAAAAGTTTTTAATATTAATACAGTAATACAGGAACACAATCATGTTTTGCTTGGCTTGGACTCAATTCATATTTCACATTTAACTTATTTTTTAGAATAAAATGTCTGGTTTTATCAAGATAAAATAGTAGTGTTTATCTGTTATACTAGATGTCTCTCAATGCTAATGGTATATTCCGAGAAAAATCCGCCCATATTTTATTGAAATTGGATGCAATTTCCTTTTGGAATATGTGTAGATATTTTTGTTTCTCGGTGGTATTCTTTTATTATGTATCATTCTGGTTTTATCAAGTTAAAATAGTAGTGTTTATCTGTTATCCTCGATGTGTTAATGGTATAGTCCGAGAAAAATCCGTCCACTATTTCTCTCCAAAAAATAAACCGTTTTTCACTGCATAAATTAATAACAAATAATAAAGCCTGTCATGTAGCGCATGGTGGTTTCAGTATACAGTACATGTAATGCTACGTGCTAACAGGTCTGACCAGTAGATGGCGGTAAAACAGCAGATTTGTCGATGGGACGGAACATTAAAATGTGAGTATGAGGTTTCAGTGTGTTGTATTTTCCTTTGTACTTCCTGCTGGTTAATGTCTCCGTAATCACCATCAGGGCATAATAAATGTCATTGTCCATTCTTCTCTTGTTTTTTTTTTTTTTTTGCTAGGCGTCTGGGAACAAACTAACAGCAACTAACAGCGGGGACTTCCAACTAAGCCACGCAGAGCCTGGCCCTTTAAGAAGTACTGCATTATGGGAAGTTGAGTATTGCACCAACCATTGTCGTCTGCGTCCTGATTGGCTGTATACTATCGTCAATCAGTGTCCTGCATGCCTGCTGTGATCATGGCTACCGAACTAGCTAACCGTATGAACTAGCTAACCGCCAATACCGTAAACAATAGAATAAACGGAAGAAGCTAACCGTGTGAAGAAAATACGACAACAGGAGAAATATGTTTCAACGAGAATACAAAAGCAGCAAAGTACAGCGGAACGGCACCACGACAACAAACCGTGAGTCACTTAATGTTTGTGTCCAACCTCGTCATTGATTATTAAAATTCTAACGAAATTGGAACTTTGAAAGTGTTTATACAAGAGAGACATGTGAGACAATGTTAATATCTGTCTGAGAAAAGCGTATAAAATGTATGGTATGGGGATTTACAGCTTTACGGTATATAATAATTGCTAATGATTACGTAGGCGACTTCTCGCGATAAACGAGGGAACGCTGTACAGAATAAAATAGCATTTTTCAAGTAGAAGTTTGCAATGTTATGTGAAAAAAGTAGTTATGGTTCGAAAATATATGTATGGGGGGGTCGCAAATTTTATTAAAATGAAAAAGTCATGGTATTATAACAAAAAAGTTATTTTTATGTGGGGAAAAAACTTAAAAATTAATAATTCTGCAAAAGAAAAAACAAATTTACAATAATATTTTAAAATATGTTCTGAGAATAAAATAGCATTTTCAAGTAGAAGTTTGCAATATTATGTGAAAAAAGTAGTTATGGTTCGAAAATATCACAATACTGTAGGGGGGGTCACAAATTTGATTAAAATGAAAAAGTCATGGTATTATAACAAAAGTTATTTTTATGTGGGGAAAAAAACTTTAAAATTAATAAATTCAGCAAAAGAAAAAAACTGAAATTTACAATAATATTTTAAAATATGTTCTGAGAATAAAATAGCATTTTCAATTAGAAGTTTGCAATGTTATGTGAAAAAAGTAGTTATGGTTCGAAAATATCACAATACTGTAGGGGAGGGGGGATCGCAAATTTGATTAAAATGTAAAAGTCATGGTATTATAACAAATAAGTTTTTTATGTGGGGAAAAAAACTTTAAAATTAATAAATTTTGCAAAGGAAAAAACAAATTTACAATAATATTTTAAAATATGTTCTGAGAATAAAATAGCATTTTCAAGTAGAAGTTTGCAATGTTATGTGAAAAAAGTAGTTATGGCTCGAAAATCATCACAATACTGTAGGGGGGGAAATCGCAAATTTGATTAAAATGAAAAAAGTCATGGTATTATAAGAAATAAGTATTTTTTATGCGAGAAAAAACTTTAAAATTAATACATTCTGCAGAAGAAAAAACAGAAATTTACAATAATATTATTTTAAATTGTATGTCTTAATTTTTCTCTGTACAATTTGTAATACTAAAAGAAAATTAAAGCCTTAATATTTAAAAAAATATAACATTTCCTGAGATTAAATTTGGAACGCAAAGAGAAAAAGTCAATATTACAAGAATAACAAGAAGATTGCCCTAACCTACAGTCATGGAAAAAATCATTATTATTACAAGCATTGTTTCTTCTTCATTTTAAGGTACAAAAAAAATTGCTCAAGAGTTTTGGCAGTACAACGCCATACTTAAGCTATTGATGGAAAATACCGTAGAAGTACTCCAATGTCTTTCCTTACCTTCAGTTCCTGGTAATCACTAATAGCTTAGCTTGACACTCAGGCGTGGGTTAGTTAGTAACCTTCAAGTAAAATTTTGCAGTCTCATCCGGTATCAATAAAGTCACGTTTTTCTGCACGGTTTCACAACCTCTTTGAGGAAGATGGAGAAAATAAAAATGTCTGATATTCCTCTTCCTGGAATATCACCACCAATATTGATGAAACTTTCAGTAAACGTAATAAAAGTGGGCAAATACGAGAAGGATACACGTGAGTTGTTTGCAGGAAGGATGTCAAATGACGTCATGTCACCTTGGTTAGCACATTATGACTAAGAAGCACCAATAGCTAGCTAAATGACAAATAGCCTTCCCGGGTCACCGTTTATTATTCATTGACGTTGGGCTCACAATTAGAATTAGAATGCTACACGCTCACATAAGCCGTAGTTTGTGTGTTGTTGTGTATATTAGCATGCTCAAGATTATTTTACAGTGCATGAAACCATGGCCTAGAAATTAGCGTAGCACAGTCGACTAATACGTAAACACAAACACTATGTCCTTACAAGCAATAACGGTTATCTTTATGACTCGCCTTCTTTTCCACCTCAACCTTGACCCTTTTTTTATTTTCAAAAACTTTTTAAGACCTTATCATTGCTCATAAGCCGTGTTTCCATTACTAACATAGCTAACATATACTGTATCATCATGTAAGGTCCACAAGCAAATATTCTTAATAAAGTAAATTAGCATATACAATTACCATGTGTATGTCTAATTCTTAATACTTTTTAAGTTTTTTTTAAAAGACTTTATATAAATTATTATAATACCGTATTTTCCGGACTATAAGTAGCACTTTTTTTTCATAGTTTGGCTGTTCCTGCGACTTATACTCCAGAGCGACTTATACATTAAAAAAAACTGTTTATGTTACATAAACACTGGACATTGTTTGTTTATTTTTTGTGTAGCTGTACCATTATGTTAGCATATCTTACACCTATTCAGCCTGTTCTCTATTCTTTTATTGTTAAAATTTGCCTTCCAAGAGGACATAATGTCTAAAATAAATTACCCACAAAAAATGCGACTTATACTCCGGAGCGACTTATAGTCCAGAAAATACGTTATATGAATTAATATAATTGCAATTTGAGTTTATTATATATGTGGCCAAATCACATGATATATTTAATCTAATTAATTATTGGAATTAATCAATTTTTTTAACTGTCTTATAGATGATATCACACAACTCTGACCGAGCACCAGGACAACGTGAGAGGTGTCCTGACTGGGCTACCAATACTCTACACACATATGGCAGGTGAGTCTGGGTTGCTATGGTAACAACCGTGTTTGTTATAGAAAAATGTATTTATTTACATTACTGCATGACTAAAGGACTGGCGTGGGTACAGTGCCCCCTTGTGGCCATAAGCGTAACATACAACTAAAGCACACTTCCAAAGTCTCCTACAACAATGATAATGATGTAACGGGTGGCTAGACTAAACTTTAAAAGAACAGGCTAATTAGTGCAGTGTTGCATGTGGCTGGCCGTGGTGTGTTTGGGGGAGGTTTGGCTGTAGGACTTTTGCCCTTTAAAGTGTCACACTGAAAACAAGTAACCAAAACCACCCCTTTACAATGATAACTACAAAAAACGTGCACGGTTACACCTCGTTGCCTTTTAAACTATTTATAAATTATAAATGGAAATGCTCAGAATGTGCTAATTGCAAGAATGCTAGCAACCTATGCGGCTACATTGGAATAACATAACATATAGACAGTCGCTGAAGTGGTACACCTCAATCTGATATGCAAAATGCTAAATGTAGCACCCAGCAGTATATGTCCATAAAGCCACAACTGCTACCTATTTTCATTTTGGGAGTATCCCAACAAAATACAAATGCTAAACAAACTAATTGCTAGCATGCTAGTACTGCGTGGATTTATCTATAGCATATCTATGCGTGAACTGTATGTATGCAATTACGTATGCGTTAGTGGCGTGATACAGTATAATTTAAGTAGTATTTTGATTGAGGACGTCTGACACAGGTCTCTTTTGTCCATCTCCACTAAAACGTATCAACGGTAACATTGTGTGTGTATGTACAGTACTTTATGATAATAAAAGACAGCCACCACAAAATCATTTAGTGCCCTTGGAGCCTGTGTACGCAGGACACGTCTGGATTTAATTTTTAAAAAAACTTCCAAATACTGTACAAGGGTTGTGAACAACATAGGAAAGTATGAGTATCAAAAATATATGTACAATTCCAGTTCAAAGGGGAAAAAGGGTGCGACTTAGTGACAATAAATCCCCATGTTAAGACTTTTGGACATGTTAGGGATTTGACAATGTAAACAAATGCTGAGGTTGATGAGTGAGGTCACACAGGAGGACTTCTTGTAGTGAGCTGAGTCTTTAATCCACAATCTAAATGCTTTTCATTTCATTTGTAGAAGCTTCATCTTGTTTCCTGAAATCAGCAAACAACAATCAAGTTAAGCAGGTAAGCAAGTATTATGTATATACATGTAGGTGTATGTACGTGTATACGTGTACGTACGTGTGTACATGTGCATACATGCATGTAGTCTATGTAAACAGTTAACTATGTAGTTTAACAAGTTAGTACGTCGTTAGGATGTAGTTAGTATGTACAAACTACACACCACATAGTTTAACTACATATTGTGTAGTTTAACTCCATGTGTGTAGTTTAGCTACACGCAAACTACGTGGTGTGCAGTTAAACTACGCGGCGTGTAGTTTAACTACATGAAAACTATATACTGTGTGGTTTAACTATGTGGTGTGTAGTTTAACTACGCGACATGTAGTTTGACTACGTGCAAATTACGTAGTGTGTAGTTTAACTACATGCAAACTACACGACGTGTAGTTTAACTACATGCAAACTACGTAATGTGTAGTTTAACTACATAAAACTACGTAATGTGTAGTTTAACTATATACAAACTACATACTGCGTAGTTTAACTACGTGGCGTGTAGTTTAACTACATACAAACTACGTGACGTGTAGTTTAACTACATTCAAACTACGTACTGCGTAGTTTAACTACATAAAACTACGTACTGTGTTAAACTACATGCAAACTACACGACGTGTAGTTTAACTACATAAAACTAGGTACTGTGTAGTTTAACTACATTCAAACTACGTAATGTGTAATTTACTACATGCAAACTACGTAATGCGTAGTTTAACTACACGGTGTGTAGTTTAACTACATACAAACTACGTGACGTGTAGTTTAACTACATTCAAACTACGTAATGCGTAGTTTAACTACATGCAAACTACGTAATGCGTAGTTTAACCCACATAAAACTACATACTGTGTAGTTTAACTACATGCAAACTACATGACGTGTAGTTTAACTACATGCAAACTACGTAATGTGTAGTTTAACTATATACAAACTACATACTGCGTAGTTTAACTACGTGGCGTGTAGTTTAACTACATACAAACTACGTGACGTGTAGTTTAACTACATTCAAACTACGTACTGCGTAGTTTAACTACATAAAACTACATACTGTGTAGTTTAACTACATTCAAACTACGTAATGTGTAATTTACTACATGCAAACTACGTAATGCGTAGTTTAACTACATAAAACTACATACTGTGTAGTTTAACTACATGCAAACTACACGACGTGTAGTTTAACTACGTGGCGTGTAGTTTAACTATGTAGTTTAACTACACAGTACGTAGTTTGTATGTGGTTAAACTACCTAGTTAAACTACATGCCACGTAGTTTGCTACAGTTTGTAGTTAAACTACGTAATGTGTAGTTAGTGTGTAGTTTGTACTACACAATTAGTGCATAATTAGTACATAGGTAGCACATAGCAGTGCATAGTTAGTACATAATGCTAACAACATACATATGCATACGTGTATGTATGCATGTACTACGTACACATACTACGTACGTGCATATACACAGTCGTACACGTGTATGCATGTACATATTTACTGTAATAATAAGTCTTACCCAGTCCTTTGAGAAACTTGTTAACCCCACTTGGTTGTGGCTCAGGAGAAGAGTCCAAATATTCAGCCACTCTGACCTCAAACAGCCCTGCAGGAAAGCAACACACATTTGCTCTTTTTCAGTTCCCTTTGACTTGATGGGAATCGCACATGAGACCAAAGCGTCACCTCTCGCCGTGGCCTTGTGCAGCTCTCGCTCCTGAACGAAGCCGGCGAACATCTGCGACTCCATGAAAAGCTGCAGGAACTGACGCACGCCGCGGGACGGGTGAGACTTGCGGAAGGTGTCGCGTTGAAGCTCCCTGTTGCCCCCGGAGGACTCGACCATGTGGAGAGGGTAGTGGCCCACCAGCTCCACAAAGAAGCGCACAAAGGCCTCCGACACCAGCGAGCACAGGTCCACCGTCTCACCTGGATGATTGGGACGTGCATGTTAAACGACTGAGTTTCTTCCTCCTTAATTGACTAGGCTAAAATCCAAATAAAAAGTCAACACAGACCTTCAGTGTCATCTCCATCCTCCTGCCTCACAATGTCGTCTCTCTCCTCCAGAATCTGCTGCAGCGCCGCCTGTAGTTTACTGGGCAGGATGCAGTCCTCATCCCCCAGCTAGCAATCATCAGATTGCTGACATTATCTTACAGCTGATAGTGTTTCTAACTTCAGTTAGCTAAAAGTGTGCTAAATGAGAACCCCCGTCACTCCCACAGTAGACGGCTTTGTTTACACACCTGAGTGACAAACTTGTCTGCACACAGATCCACGATGAGAACCTGCAAAAAACAAGCCAGTCAACAATCAGTTCCTTTCAAACGTCAGATAAAGCTAAAGCTAAACAGCATGTTGATGCTAATGTGAAGGGTTTTTTTTATGTGTGAAATGGATCCATGATATATTAGTTTCTTCCTGAGCTACATAGGATGAGCTCCCATCATCAAAAAATGATAGTTGAGTAGACTAGATGATGAGGTATGACTGACCTCTTCTATGGGGAGCTCCAGCACCTGGGGCAAGCAGGGGGACAGCACCCCGATGAGGAATGGTGTTGGGGAGCAGCTGATGTCCAACATAGTGGCAGGAAGCACAGGCACGAAGGTGTGCTGCCAGGTGAATGGGTACAGCAGCGCCAGCACTGCATGGCCGCAAAGGGACAGCACACTGCAAGTCAATACACACACAAAAACACACTTAATACATGTTTTCCAACAAGAAATGTAATTAAGAGTGAGTGGGTGAGTGATGTGGGGGTGCACCTGAGTTTGTCAGCAACAAAGATGACCCTCCTCTCCAGCAGCAGAGAGGCAAACACCTGCAGGAGTCTCCCCACGCTCAGACACCCGAGCAAACTGTCAAAGTCTACATGCTCCAATCTGGAATCCACCGGACGACATAACGTCAGCACCTGCAAACACACACACACACAGAAGAGGATATGCTGTATGTTGTATTGACCACCAGGTGGCGGTGTTGACACGTTTTGCGGCTAAACTTTTACTTGGTGACCTTTTTGTTGATATAAATGGTGACGCCATCTCCGGACTGTGGCGCTTTCATAGCCAATTTTAATATGAACGCCACACAATTATAATATTGTTTGTCCATTCACATATGTTACAAAGGGTAATCTGTCCACTCATGTACATGCACTTGCACACACAATAATAATATATAATAACAATAACAACACAATAATAAATGTCACTCGGATACATCAGTCTGTCCATTCACATAAATAAGGGAAACTTTAGCCTTGCCATTCACATACAATATAAAGTTTTACATGTAATGTGACTTATCCACTCACTCACACATGAACATGTCTATCCATTCACAGACATATAATGGGAACTCTAGCCTCTCCTTGCACTTACACATCAACATCTGTCTGTCCATTCACATAAATAAGGGAAACTTTAGCCTTGCCATTCACATACAATATAAAGTTTGACATGTAATGTGACCTATCAAGTCACTCACACATGAACATGTCTGTCCATTCACAGACATAATGGAAACCAGCCTCTACTTGCACTTACACATAAACATCTGTCTGTCCATTCACAGACATACATTATATAACAATGTGTACTGTACAGTGGAAAAGGAGCATTAAAAAAAATAGTGAAACAAACCAATAATTTCCGGGGTGTAAAATGCACCATTGTTTAAGCCTTAACGTGTATATATTTCATATTTCTTACAGTATACCCAATGAGTGTTAAGTTGCTGTATGATGATGTGACCGGAAATGAGGATACTATTTTTGTCACTTGATTGTGCGGTGCTGGATGAGTGATTTCTGGTGTTGTCGTCCCCAAACAGACATCTAACAACACAATAGAGGCGTTCCAACGTGAGCCATATGAAACCAAAATAGCTTTCCTTTCCGTTTAAACACACCATGTCTCACGACCGGGGAGACGCAGACGAGTGGTTTAAGAGGAAGCATAGTGCTAATTAGCACTTCCATCCTGCGGTCTTACCAAGCACTGTTTGGGTCTTACCTCATTGCCAGAGCCGGGGAGGAAATTCTTGACTGTGACCGTGCGGCCGGGCGCCGGGAAGGGTGCCTCCATCACACTGCGCATGAAAGGATAAACCAGCGCCGGGGAGATCTCTCTGCGACGCTCCACCTCCTCTAAAATCTGTGTATTACAAATATAAATGAGCGTTTTTGCTCTTGTCTGGGAAGACCGTAGTAGACGCTGGACTGGTCGCCAGCCAATCACAGGGCACATAGATAAACAACCATTCACACCTACCAATTTGGAGCCTCCAATTAGCCTAACATGCATATTTTGGGAATGTGGGAGGAAGTACACAGAGAAAAACCCACTCACGCAAGGGGAGAAGAACTCCCAACTCCACACAGAGCTACATATCGTGCGGCTAGCATGACTAACCACAACTTATACGTCGCGTTAATACGCCACAGTATCTGCAGGGAACATTCTAGAAGCTGCAGGATTACCTTGGCAAACAGGTTGAAACAGCCCAGCTTGCTGACAACACAATGAACCTCCGGGAGCCTCTTGCCCTTTCCGCCAGGCTGTTAAGAAGACAAGAGTTTCATATGTCAGACACACCTACGGTACATACAGTATAGTAATAATGCTCCTTAGTCACACACGCACGTAATATCAGGAATAACCAGAGACTTTACAGGATACAGGGGTGGCGTCACAAGCATTTTGTAGTCTAACAACAACAAGAAACAATCTTTAGTAGCTATAAAACTTAAAAAAAAAGACTAAGCCAAAGCCACATAATTTCTCCCAACAAAAAGAAACTATTTTAATGGCTACAAAAACCCTGCAAGACAAAAGACTGGGGGAAATTCTTCTCACTTTCAGCCATGTGGTTTTGTTATTCGGTCTGCGATCCACACGCAGCCGACCTCCAACAGAGTTACGTAAGCGTGTGGACGACATGCCATGTCGTAACAATGCAAACACAGAGACAACGCCGTGACTCACGTTCCCACTCACCAGGATCTTACGACAGTAGCAGAACCAGCGGCTCCCATCCTCTCCCGTCAGGACGAAGGAGAACGTCTCACTGCACAAACGACATTGTTAACCACTAATGACCCCACTACCCTGACGTATGTAGGTGACACTCGACTACGCTATACTCTTCTGTACTGTGTTTCTATGTAAGACAGAGACTGTATGACTGGCAAAAGGGCTCACTCCGTTCATGCCATTGTTCTATGGAATAAGTGCTGAAACTAATGCACAGAGTGAACCCTCTTGTTGTTGCAATGCAGTGTAAACAAATAATAATAAGACTATAAAAGGTGACTATAGGGGTGTTATTTCATGTTCACAGAGCTCTAATTATGGTTTAACAGGTTCTCTATGCTCCAACTACTAAACTAACTAACCAACCAACCAAATACGAAGGCTGACCTCGGAGCGTGCACAGAAGGCTTCCAGTCTTGCGGGTCGGGGAAGCAAAACTTTGGGATGACCTTCAGCTGATCCTCGGCTTCCTTCGAGAGCCGTGATGACTTTTCAAACTAAAAACAGAACGCGAGTTTTACGTGAGGTCGAGTGCGTCCCCACCAGACGTCATCCAGGCAATAAGGAAGGCTACCCACCATTTTGGGGAACTGCTGCGTGATTTCCGGAGAGTAGCTGTTGCCCGGGGAGCCTTTCCTCAGGGAGACCACCACAAAGATCTGGAAGAGCTGCTGCTGCTGAGCCTGGATCAGGTCTTTCTCCAAGGTGCGGTAGCCAGGCCGGCGCTTTAGTGTCGACTGTTTGTAAACGGATCTCCTTAAACCTGCTGGACAACGCACAGTGACGGTGTATTGTCACAAGGAATGTCGGGACTTGGACGCAACGGGTAGAAGAGCGTAGAAGCTCCATTCTGGTGGACCCCATTATACACAGTCACTACTACAGTGAAGCATTATGGTCCTACAGCTGGATGAGAACGTAAGACTGGTTCTATTGTCCCGCGTGCTGCGTTCAGGTGAAGTCATGTCGCTAAGGCTTCACTGATGATGTCACCTTCCTGTCTGCTTATCACAAAAAAGCAAATTACAGACGTGATACCTTTGGTGTCGTCGTCAGGATCGCTTTCAGTCCCACTGGTCTCCTCTGATGACAGCAGTTAAAAAAAAAAAAAAAAAAAGATCAGTGAGGCTTTGGTCACATCTTTACTGTTGATGCATGCTAGTCCACATGTGTCACCTCGCATGGAAACTCCCTGGTTCTTTACTCGCTTCCTCCCTCGTTTGTCGTCAAATATGGTCTCGATCTTATTCACGTACTGTGTAGGGTGAGAAGAAGTGTATCTGGTAAAGCATGATTTTTTTTTTTTTTTTTTTACTTGTAGCCATTGCAGACAATCATGACGTAAAGGCTTTTAAGCAAGGAGGCTCTGATTCCGATACCGATCATCCAGGACTGAAATCGATACCGATACTGATAATGCTATTGGCTAATAATACTAATCGTGCTATTGGCTAGGTGTGCCGTACCATGGGACCCGAAAAGTATTCTCCAATAAAAAAGGACAGTGGTAACTAAGCAGTGCAGTGGCTCTTTTTTTTTCCAATACTGTACTTAATCAACTTGTAATGGAAGTCATACGTAGATCGAAGACCTGTACATTAGAGGTCATGTTTAACCTGACCCACTGGACTGTAATGGACTGTGATTCCAACAGGGACTTGAACACAGCATTAACAAGCCAAACAGGAACTGATATCGAATATTGAACATCTAAATAAGTGGAATTCCATGCCCATTTCCTGGAAAAAAACACGGATCTGAAGTTGCAGTTTGATCACAGCATTTCTATTGTATGGCGTGTACGGGTTTAGCCAGGTGGAAATACATTTTTGGCATATTTTGTTGTTTCAGAGCACACGTATATACAGGATGTACACTGATGGAGTCCATAGTCAACTACTCAATTCAAATGCACTCATTCCAAAGCCTTTTAATCAAGTCCCAGCACAGCATAAATGAATGTGATTAGCATTAGCGCTAACACATCATGAGTGGTAACCATGGCTGACCAACCAATACAAAAGACCACCCATTAAAGTAGCTGAATGGCTGTTACTAGTAAGTATTACAAGTATGAAGTTACCTTATTATTAAAGATTGTTCCGGCGCTTTCCACCGCCATGACGGGTGTGTTTTTGTTGCGCATGCATGCACCCTTTAAGTTGCACTACCACTGTCACTCTCCTTTACTTCCTTCTTGTACCGCCTCCAGTTTAGTCACAACGTCACTGGTTCTACCGCATTGCATCTAAACCACCGTCGCCGTGTATGACTTGAGCACAATACAAAATACAACTTACCGGAGGTGCTTTGTGAAGTTTCTGGGTGCTTATGTGTCGTTGTGGGGGTGCAGGCTTATGAGCGTCTGTCATGGTTGACGTCTGTACGGTTTGAGGTTTTGAATGCAGCTGAAAGAAGAGAATTTGTTATGATGGCAGTGTGATTACATTTGGATTGTGGCATAACGACAATGCTACCTTTCGAGTATGAGGTCTGGGAAGGGGGAGACACATGGGGGACTTTACATCCTCATAGGGGTGCTCTCGGGTCACGTCACCTGAAGGGTAAACCAATGAAGAGGAGAGACTGGAATTATAAATCCAAATTATACTCCCCTTATGGTAATGGTAATGGTTTTATTTCATTTGAACATGCATCAGATTACAATTGAATGCATCCCATAATCAGTTCACAGTTCCACATGTCCAAAAGGAGTAGGAAGAAGCAAAGCTTATTAAATCCTACCCCTCCCATCTGGTACTTTTACAATCAGTAACTGTTACATTTGTTCACTTCCTGCTTTCCTAATATAGTTTAAGGTGTTTTTTTTTTGTTTTTTTTACATTTTTTTTGGCTGGCTCCTGTGTGTTTAAATGATTAATATTAGTTCTGAAATCCAGGAGATAGCAGATTACAACATGGTCATAAATTATCCGCTTACAGTATAAGATGCCGTATTCAAGTAAGTATTAGTAGTAGTAGTATTAGCAAGTAGTATTTTCAAAAAGGAATCTCAGTATATGAATATAATACAGTAAATAACTTTGACAGAGTAGTGGCATTAAAACATACACTGGTTCAAACTTACAGATGATGTCTTCGTAAATATTATCATCGGAATAGGCGTGATGAAGGCCAGAGTGTCGGGTCTCGCCTCCCATGATGCCTTGCTTCCTCGAGGGACGTACGGCATCCTCATACTCAAAGGACCTCCTGTGGCATTATGGGAAGGAAAAGGAGTTTAATAATGTGTTTTGGTGTCATGTCATGATCACTTTAAGTGTTCTATATTATTATTATCAATCCACAGTCAAATTTGCATTTTCTAAGTGTAGCCTAGCTTGTTTGAGGTTATGTTTGCCAACAAGTCCAGACATGGACGTGTACTCCGGATCGAGTTACGTAAGTGAATGCCAATGTGTGAAGATGACAACACTGCTGTGATTCAAAAGGCCTTTTTCCAGAACGAAAAAGGCATAAATTGGTGAGATAATCTTTACAGAGCATCAACTCACCTGTTATTTTTATGCCTGGAAAGACCGTTGGTCCTGGGGACAGGACATGGTGGAGGTGGGAAGCTTGGCGGGTGAGCTACCCTTCGAGCCCTGCCACCGGGCTGGTTGCTCCACTTCCTGGTGTCATTTTTGTCTCCCTCGTACTGAAACGTTCGCTGAGGTTTGGGCGGCGGCTGAACCGTCCCGAGGGACTTTTTGCCTTTTTCCCAGAGCAGCCGGTCCCCCTCGAGGCTCCGCCAGAAGCTCCTTGACATGTAGAAGTTCCCGGTGGGCATGTCATCTTCCAGATCGTCAGCTGACAGAGGTAGAATCTTCGTCACAATACCCAAATCTGAAATATATTGTGATTTTTGTCCGCCAGGGACAGCAGGAGACTTGGGTCTTTGCGGTGCCTTGTGTCCTGGGCTAGCGGTTAATGCTTTGGATTCCCAAACATCTGAAGCCAAGCTCAGATCTTTAGCATGGAGGCCTCCAGGCATGCCCTTGTTTGAACATCCATTGCTCAGACATTCACCAGGCACGGGGTTCGCCTGCTGGCTGCGACCTTCCCACTGAGAGATCCTCTGTCTGATGTTACAGCCTTGCTCGGGAGACCGCTGGTCCTGCCGTCCGACGGCAGCCCCTTTCTGCCAATGTTCGATTTTAGCACCCCCTCGCTTGCCTTGCTCCACTCTCAGAGCCAGCATGTTCAGAGGGGGCGGAAGTCAACCTCCATTCAGCTCCGGTTCGCCATCAGTGACGACACCAAAAATCATTTGCGGTGCACTCTGACAATCCTGGAATAACAACAAAAAGGACATTCTCAAATAAACAACATGAAGTCTTGTTCTTAAGTGGGCACTCATTCTAAGACGATAATAAATTAACACTTTTGTAAATGAAAACTTGATAATATAATATGACAATATTATGTCTCTGTTTTCCTCGTCTCCCGCCTCCAAAGAGGCAGGAAGAGGTTTCACTCATTTGTTTCATAGAACAACAGCATGAATGGAATGAGCCCTTTTGTCAGTCATATACTCCTTTTGTCTTGGTGGGTGGAGGCGGGGCCGGTAGTATATACACACAGACATGGACAATTTAGAGTCGCCAATTAACCTAGCATGTTTTTGGAATGTGGGAGGAAACCTATATAGCAATTAATGCTAATTTATCGCCATTATTAACAAGTTAAAAAATTAATTGTATTGAACAATACAACAATAAAGTGCACAATAGAATCATATCATCAATAAAATAAATAACAGAAGCTGTGTATGTGTGTGTGTTCCTGCTTTCCTTTATCTTTCCCTCTTGCTTTCCACTACCACTCTCACTCCGTGTGTGAGACGTTTAGATGAATGACGGGTTAATCATTTCAAACAAGGAAAAAGAAGAAAAAAAGATGAAAACGTACGGTGTCTTCTCCTCCACGCCAACAGCTGCCGGTGTTGTGCCGAGTTTTACATCGCGGTGGTGCTTTTACGCTTCCACATCTCCATTTTGTACAGCTCACAGACCACCGAATCGTTACCTTTCGGTGTGAAGTACCTCCGTGTTTTTGACATCCTATTGCGACATATTTTATTCTCCCCTGACTCGCTGATACTCGACGCCGCGTTCGCCGCCATTTTTTTGATTCCGAGTGACGACGCATGCACGTGCCGTTCTTGCGTGATGACGTCATCGATTACGTCGTCCCAGCACTAATCCACACATCCCTAGTTGCCAATTACAATAACGGCTATGTGTAAACATGGGCCGGTATGAAAACAGTAGATAACCTTGGGTAAAAAAAAAATACATACATCTTCACAGGTGCATTTTGTGGTTGCAGTGAAGGTGCAATTAGGAATCATTTAACTTTAGCATGATGACAGGGTTGCTCATGTCAGGTCCCTATGCTAGTTTCACTCATATTATTACAAGGACACCTTCTGCAGATGACAGCCCCCTTAAACACTACGTCATTTTCAGATGCTATTGTCTTGTATTTCTAAACACACACACACACTCCTGGATGTCATTATTTTATTAGCATCACCAGTGTATCTGAGTCATGTCTGAAATAAGTACTCATTCTAAACTGCAGCTGGAGCCTGTAATTATGGACAGTCGGCGTCTGATCCGTCTTCCCGGAGCGCAGTGCAGGAAACACAACTCATGTCTTCCTGTGCAAATGCGCTGCATAAATATCAAGAGTATTTGGGTCAGTTCCGAGCGACACATTGTCATCCGAAGCTCATTCCAGTGTCTGCATACATTCGATTGAGGTCAGGCCAAAACAAAGGCGTCACTTGACTGTCCAACTGGTTCTCGTTATACACCCCCCCTACCCGAACTTCACCTCCTTCAATGGAATCTAGCTCATGTGATGACTAGGATCATTCTGTGAAATTTTGCACCCCCCCTACTTCTGTCTGTGTCGTTATGTGCCAAATATTTCATCACAGAAGCAAGTATACATGTTTTTGACAAAGGTCTTGTCGCTTATCCGGGTCATAGGAACAATAAACTATAACAATAATAAGAATTCATAATGAGCTTAAGCACCACATCCATATGAGTCATGATAACTAATTGATCAAATCATTAAATGGCAAAAAAAGCAGTCTACTAGACTTCATCTAAAGTCTTTGGATCCACCTTCCAAGCCTCCTCCTCCTCCATCTAACCCCAAACATGGTCAATTACTGTATGCTGGTGACAATCCTGGAGCAACTTGACCTTCACGCTCATGAACTTTGATGTGGAGGCTGGAGTATGAGAAGTCCTGCTTAAGAATTTGGCCCTTACTTGTCATTTTTTAGAAGGTAATAAGCCAACAAGAATTTAGAGAGAACTAAATAATGATGTTGCATCTTGCAGAAAGCCGCATCCCAACCACCAAAAAACAGGAATATCATGGCTTCCCCATTACCTTCGAAATCACAAGAGAGGACAAACAAGTATCGGATCGGGACTCGTATCAACAGATACAAAAAAAAAACTAAATCGGGACATCCCAAGTTCTAACAGTAGTCAAGTCAGGTTTATTTATATAACCCACATGTGTCGTCAAAGGGACGAAGCAATGCAGGTTTTCTTTCCAACCAGTTTCTCCAGCAGGTGATTTAATTGACAAGTTCCTTCCCTCAAACCAAAGGAGAATTAATCATTAAAATCAGCTGCTTTAGTGGAAAGAAAACCTGTAGTCTCCATGGCATGAGATTGACACCCCTGATATAGCCATTAATCACAAAAGAGCCTCAAAGGGCTTTACAAGCAGGCGACAATAGACTATAGACGACATCCCCGGATCTGAACCGACATCCGGGCAAGGAAAAACTCCAAAATTTGTGGAAAAAAGAACCCTTGAGAAGGAACTGCAGAAAGGGAGAATCCCACTTCCAGGATCACAATGATAATAAATGAATAGTCTCTGGAGAGCTAATTGAAAAGTGTTTCATTGTCTGACACAGTTTGTCAGAGACATCGCTCGTGCTTTGGCACCACGTTTACTAAACATGGCAAAACATCGGTAGTGGAAATGTGGTCATTACATGTTCCACTGTGGGTCTGCGTACACAGTTTCTTGCTTCACCAACAGTTTGGTGGATATTTCACGTTCATATTCACAAAAACAGTTCCATGTGAAATGCCATTGACAAATGAAAATATTATTTCTCTTGCTGGGAATCAACTCCAATAATTTCTGCCTCAGCTTGTTTCCTAAACAGAGGAGAAGCAGCGCATGGGGCAGGGCAGAGAGCGTATCGCGGCTACAGCCACGCCCATAAGTAGGATAGTGTCACTAGGGCATAAGAGACACAGTTGAACACATTTAAAGGCACCCACAGCCACTAAAAGGATCAGGAAGGTCAGGCTCCCGTCACGGCTACACTATCCAAAAATATCCCAAATAGGAATAAGTATCCACAAGAACAAAAAAGATGGTGACAGGAACAGGGTTACTGCATGTCACGTCTTGAGCTGACCCAACCCTAGTCAAGGCCTCGGGGGAATTCTGCAGGGCTCTGTCCAAAGCCACACAGCAATTCAAATATGAATTAGCAACAACACAGTAGAAATCTAAACTGTGACTTTAAGGAGCTTCAAAACAGTGTGACTGATGGCAGTATGATAATGGTAATGGGTTTATTTCATTTGAACATGCAGCAGATTACAATTGAATGCATCACATAATCAGTTCACAGTTCCACATGTCCAAAAGGAGTAGGAAGAAGCAAAGCTTATTAAATCCTACCCCTCCATCTGGTACTTTTACAATCAGTAACTGTTACATTTGTTCACTTCCTGCTTTCCATAATACAGTTTAAGGTTGTTGTTTTTTTTTATAATGTACCTCATACCGAAGTACAAGGTGATATGACCATACAATGACATTATGTGTACCATAGTAACTGTCAATATAGCAAGTATCACTTGCACGAGGATGGTAAAAAACTGATATATAGAATTGATATTATGAGACTTTTTTTCACTAAAACAATGATAGAAATGGTATCAAAAGCAATAAACTTTGTAAATATGCGATGTATTCCAAAGTAACGTATGCAAGTTCAAGGTGCGGAAGGCCTCATTCAGGACTCAAGTCCGTTGGCAGGTGGACTAGCGCACCCAGCCCACCTATTTTGTACTGAGCTGTGTTCACACTTGACCAATAAACCCCCCACCCTGGAGCATCCTTCCATTTTCTCGTGTACCATCAGCAGCACGCGTATCACAGTTTAAAAGTCAATGGTTGGCGTTTTCTGGGGGTGCGTTCAAAAGCGTTCAGGAGAACCAACCGACCTTCTCCTTACATGTCTTGAAACGGCAAAAACGACAGAAAAGTCCCATTATTGTGTACAACTAAAAGACAAGAAACGGCATTCATTGTCATTATTAGCTAACGGGCGACAAAACCCACAAGCTAACTTGAGCTTCATGACACACCGACGCGAGGAAGAAACAACAACAGCATTCAGGAGAAAGTTAATGATACAAAGTTTCACTTACCCGTTATTTGAATCCCAATTTTCGTCCTTTTTGGTGATGAAATGTCGGACTTAAAGTACATAACTGTTCAGTCGCCCCCATCGTCAATGAGCAAAGCTGCACTAACGGAAACGGAGAGTAAGTTACAAGCTCCTCAAAAAGTGCTAAGCAGCGCGTTTCACTTTATATTTATAACCGTGCACTCCAACAACAAAGAAAGTAGCCAAAAGAAAGAGACAAGCAGAGTTTTACAGTCTTCCTACTCCTCCTTCTCTTGGGGACATTTCGATAAGCAAAAGTAATAAAATCTTAACAATTTCCTGTTAAGATTTCAAAATAAAACTCAACACCATAGATCCGAGCTAAGGATTTCAAAATAAACCACTATTTCCTGTTTAAGCATTCTCAATAAAATTCAACGCCATATATCCGAGCTAAGGATTTAAAAATAAAACATTAAATTGTGCTTTAGTCTTGTTGATTCATATTTTATTATTATGTAGTTTATTGTAAATATGTATAAGATTTTTCATTCAATTATTTTTTTTTATCAGCTATTCATTTCAATAAGATTTTAAAATTAAACAAAAGCAAACAATGTATCTAATTAATTATTTTTCCTTTGGGGATTAATAAAGTAGTTTAAACTATTATTATCTATTTCAGGGGTGGGCAAACTGAGTTAAAAATTGTTCATCAAACTTGCTCACGGTGCCACAAAACGAACACACAATCCATCTGCATCAAGTTAACGCATCCCGTAACTCAACTACTAATACTAAGTGGCTGATAAACAACCAGTAAACATAACATTTATTTCCAAATGCCCGCAAGGCATGCTGGGTTGGCCATCTTCAACAATAAAACATTGGATATCAACAGGTTGTTTACTTCTCTTCAACACATTTTGCCATCAAACATGGCATGGCATGGCAATTGGTGTTATTTTGTAGTGGGTATTGTGCATAGATATTTGTATGCCAACATGGTAAAGTAGGTAGGTTGCTAAATGTATTTGGCATATAAACAAGAAAGCATGTAAACAAAGTTGCTGAGTCGACATTGTGAGATCCTATTTGTTGCTTTATTATCCTGGTTGAATCATCCATGCTCAGAAACAGTAGTTTTTCCTCATTTTAATGCACTTCCATTCTTGTACGTGATGCTCCTCCATAATGAAGATCACACTACACGGTCATCAACAAAGTCTCCAAATGAAAACAACATCAGCGTCTCTATAATGGCATTCAATTCCACTTGTGTGTGTGTACGTTACTTTTTATTCAGACTTCAGGCCCTCCTTGATGAGGTTGAGTTCGTAGCACAGTGTCTCAAAGCGGTACGCCATACGGATCTGGGCCACGTTGGTCTTACGGATGTCATTGCCCTCGGGACCCTCCTTCAGGTAGTGCTGACCCAGGAAGTGAATCTTCTCCTGAGAACGCACGCACAACAATAGCACAATATGGAATCACTATAAATAGTATGTAAGTCGACCAAGCTGCTGTGGAGGTAGTCTCGGTTTCGTGTGACATAGCACCCCTATACCACCTCCGAAACCCAGAAGACTGATTCCCAGCTTCATGTGCGACAACATCTGGTATATATTGTACTTTTCAAAAATGTGTTTCTTTAAAAAAAAAAAATAATGTGCTAGCAATGCTACCTCGTGAGACATTGCGCTCTGCAGCACACTGCTCCTGGAGATCTCACACATGTCGCAGGTACTCAGCTTGAACACCTGAGCGGCGATGGCGTACTCCTCCATCAGAGGCTCCTGTATGTACAAAGAAAAAACAATAACATGGTTTGGATGCTAGCTGGTTCATGATGTTGTGGTAGAAGACCTTAGTGTAGTGGAACTGCATGGGGTCGTCAGTGGACAGAGAGACCACCAGGCCTTTCTTGTGGAACTCTAGCAGTGGGTTTTTGGCGTACTCCAGGAATAGACTGTTGTTGCTCAGGGGAGACATGGCAATGGGGATCTGGGTCAGGAAGTACAGGTACTGCAGCACTGGACTCTGGTGGTATTAAAATACAACATTTAATGCAAATACTGTACTTATATGGTATTTTCTTCTATTCTAGTGGACGTAGAGCGTGACCTTTTTTAGGTTGAGGCCGTGAGAGATGTTATCGGCCGTCATGAAGGCAGCCAGCAGGTGAGTGATGGCACCTGCTTCACCGCAGTGAGGCCGGAACGTGAACGTGTTCATCCCCCGCTGTCTGAAAACAACACAAAAACACACCAAGTCAACGTAAAGAAAAACATCGAACATAGATCGAGAGTAATCCTTTTTCACCGACTGACCTCCTCAGCTGGTTGAGCACAGCGATGTTGGCGTACATGTAGTAGATGTAGTAAGTGTAGGACGGGTTCTTCACGATGTCCCATTCCTCTGGTTTGGGGCTCTTGGTGGAGAACATGTGACCACTGTGCTTGGACTCGTCATCCACGCTATCAAAACCTGTCACCTGTCACAAATATCGCATAGGAATTATACATGTTAATGCTGTTTTTTTCCCCAAAAAATATATTTATCTGCCTGATATTAGCATAAAAATGATATCATTCAGATTTTTTTTACTCGATCATGAAAACTGATATTAAAAAAATGCTGTACACAACTCACACTGCAGATATGTCATGTTACAGATATCGGAATCGGCTGATATCGGTATGGGAAATATCGGATTTCGGGGAAAAAAAGCCGATATCGGACATCCCTACTCATAACATTACCAATTTTCAGGTTAATTGGGAGGGCTGCACGGTGGACAAGTGGTTAGTTCGCAGACCTCACAGCTAGGAGACCCGAGTTCAATTCCACCCTCGGCCAACTCTGTGTGGAGTTTGCATGTTCTCCCCGTGCATGCGTGGGTTTTCTCCGGGTACTCCGGTTTCCTCACACATTCCAAAAACATGCTAGGTTAATTAGCGACCATAGGTATGAATGTGAGTGTGAATGGTTGTTTGTCTATATGTAGACAGCTTGACAGTGACTGAGGTGAGTCCAAGGAAATACAGCTAGAATAGGTGCAGATTCTGGAAGATCTAGAACGTCTTCTGTGCGGGTTATTGTGTGTAGCTGCTCTTTAGGAGTCCACAATTCAATCCAAAGGGTAAAAAAATAAGCATAATAGGTCCCGTTTAATATAATAATAATAATCATTATAGCTGCACGGCGGTTAAGTGGTTAGCGCGCAGACCTCACAGCTAGGAGACCCGAGTTCAATTCCACTCTCGGCCATCTCTGTGTGGAGTTTGCATGTTCTCCCCGTGCATAGGTGGGTTTTCTCCGGGTACTCCGGTTTCCTCCCACATTCCAAAAACATGCTTAGGTTAATTGGCAACTCCAAATTGTCCATAGGTATGAATGTGAGTGTGAATGGTTGTTTGTCTATATGTGCCCTGTGATTGGCTGGCCACCAGTCCAGGGTGTACCCCGCCTCTCGCCTGAAGACAGCTGGGATAGGCTCCAGCACCCCCGCGACCCTCGTGAAGATAAGCGGTAGAAAATGAATGAATAAATTAGGTCAATTGGGTCTTCGCTAGATTTTCTTTCAGTTTACCGCTGGTGCCATCATTCATTACAAAATGATACAATCATCTGTCTGTGTGCCTTGTGATTGGCTGGCAATATTAGTGAGACACTTTTTGAAATATGATTGAAAAAAAAAAATCATTCATTTACTACCGCTTATTCTCACGAGAGTCGCGGGCGTGCTGGACCCTATCCCAGCTGTCTTTGGGCGAGAGGCGGGGTACACCCTGGACTGGTCGCCAGCCAATCACAAGACACATATAGACAAACAACCATTCACACTCACATTCATACCTATGGACAATTTGGAGTCGCCAATTAACCTAGCATGTTTTTGGAATGTGGGAGGAAACCGGAATACCCGGAGAAAACCCACGCATGCAGGGGAAAACATGCAAACTCCACACAGAGATGGCCGAGGGTGGAATTGAACCCTGGTCTCTTAGCTTTGAGGTCTGCGCGCGAACCACTTGAAAAAAAAAAAATCATTCAGCTTGTCTTCATGGACAATAACATATGTTGTCACTAACAAGTATTA
Organism: Doryrhamphus excisus; assembly: GCF_030265055.1. Classification (NCBI taxonomy): domain Eukaryota; kingdom Metazoa; phylum Chordata; class Actinopteri; order Syngnathiformes; family Syngnathidae; genus Doryrhamphus; species Doryrhamphus excisus. The sequence continues at coordinate 12,489,871 of NC_080475.1, read as the reverse complement.
TTTAATCCGCTTCCATTTTTTAAAAAACTTTCTCGCTCACATGCTTGAGGAAGATGCTGAGATCCGGGTTGGATTTTGGGTCGATTGTGGCCTTGAAGACAGGGAGGAAAATATTCTCCAGCATCTTTCCAAAGTGAGGCACAAAGTTCCTGCCTCTGAAGATGTCACTAAAGACAAAAGAAGGGCAAAAACACCACCATTAATTATACAGTATTTATATAATATATAAAAAATGTAAGGACATGAAAGGACTGACTAGATCCTGGGGACTTGGATCATCCACTTGAGGTGTGGGGAGTAGACTCTGTGCTTGACAAACCAGCCGGAGAGTTTGTCCCACTCGGCAGCCGTGCAGCCGTAGATGGAGAGACGAGGCTCGGCGTACTGGTACTTAGCGTCCTCCAGGTCACTGGCTACTTCCTGGTTGGTTTTAAAAATCAGTCAGTCTCTATTGAGGGGGAAAAGTAAAGTTGACCGACGAAGAAGACAAATCAGTGACCTTAATGATGGTGGCAAAGTACTCTCCATTGATGTGGTTCTCGGTCTTCAAGTAGAGGTCACGTAGCTCGCTGGCTCCCACCGGGTTGTACTTAGCGTTGAACTTGTCGAAACGCTGGAACGTTTGTCTGCCCTTTAACCGGGAACAGAAATAATGTTAGGAAATGTTTTTCTTGCTATCATTTAGTCAGCTGGGATAGACTCCAGCATACAGGATGCATCAAAACAACCATTTGTGGCTTTGTGACAGTTAGCAACATACGGCGTGCACGTCCAGCGAATCCACGGTGAGGTCATAAGGATGCAGGTGGAGAGACTCAAAAAGCTCCTTCATGGTGACCTCGCGTCCGTTGAGGTTGTGGACCACGCGGTCGGCGTCCACGCGGTATGACTTTTTGATGAAGCGCAGAAGATGTTTCTGGTTCATGCAGGCCGCAGCGTGGATGTGAGTGTCCACCTGGTGGATAGAAAAAAATAAGGAGGAGCCTCCACAAGGAGGAGCAAACGGTAGCGGCCGTAATGGGCTACCTTCCTGCAGTTGTAGAAGTCCCTGTGTGGGTTCTTCTTGAGCTCCTTCATCTCCTCCATCTCATTCAGCATCTCGTGCACATTGAACTTGGACATGAGGAACTTGAGACGGCGGTGAGTGTACGTCTTACTGCAAAAAAAGCAAACAATACGGCAAAAACTGTACTCGCTAATGGGACCAACCACAGCGCAGAGGGGCGTGCCTGGGGGCGGGCCCTGGGTGGAATACATTAAAACAGGAATAGCTGTCGATAGCGTTTAGATTCTGGAAGAACTATAAAGAAGAACTATAGAATTTATATAAAGTTTTTTGTGCTGGTTATTGTGTGTAGCTGCTCTATAGGAGTCCACAACTCAATACAAAGGGCCAAAAAATTAGCATCAAAGGTCCCCTTTAAAATGATATGAAAATAAAGTTGTAAACGTACGATTTTATTCTTGTAAATAAAGTCGTAAGTTTGTAACTTTATTTTATTCGGCCCTTTGTATTGAGTTGTGTACTCCTATAGAGCAGCTATACACAATAACCAACACTATCTAGAACTAGATCCTGAGCTGTGTTCACACTTGACCAATTAAACCATATTAGTGGACCGAAAGTGCTGATGCAACCGTGTTGCGTTCACAAGTGTTCTAGATCTTCCAGAATCTGCACCTATTCCAGATGTCAAGTGTGAACAGGTGCAGATTCTGGAAGATTTGTGAACTTGTGAACGCAACAAATTTTATTCTTGTAAATAAAGTCGTAAGTTTGTAACTTTATTTTATTCGGCCCTTTGTATTGAGTTCTGTACTCCTATAGAGCAGCTATACACAATAACCAACACTTATTCCAGATGTATTTCCTTGGTTATTTTTAATTAATTAACATCTGTATGCTAACATGGTGAAATCGTCACAGCACAGCAGAGGAAGGTAGGGCAGGTCTACAGTTCGTATTCAAGAACGCCCATATAAGGGCGTCTTGTCAAATTCTGACTTATTGATGCCGTCATAAATGAGGACATCTTGTAATAATGACTGATGATGATGACAAAGAAAGGTGCAGCCTCACGTGGGTCCCTGCGCGATGAGCGCAATGAGGAAGTTCATGTCGTCGATGAAGCTGTTGTAGTCAGGACAGGGGATGTCTCTCGGCTGATGGTTGTCGGCGGCGGCGTCATTGTCGTACACGTAGATCAGGCCCTCCTTCATGCGAGCAACGTAGCCCAGATTCTCCGGAAGGTTAGCGGCGTCAAATGGGTCATCGCCGTCCTTTTGAGGCGGAGTGAATACTACATAAAAAATTATATATACACAGTACAGTAATGGTAAAATCATTGACCATATGGAATAATATGCAAAGTTCTTTTTGAACGTTTCCGACCTGGCTGCACCTGGTCCTCCACCTTGAAGGTCTCGCCCTCGATGTCACGCAGGTACTGAGAGGCAGTGCGTGGGAAGCGCTGGTAGGCCAACCTCATGTACTTCTCTCTGATGGTCAAAGCGCGGTAGATACCTTTGCAGGACAGCTCAAAGTCGTCCATAGTAACCTGGAGAGAAGATTGACAAGGAGGGAGGGAGCCATAATGGAAAGTATGTGGATCTATTTTAACATAGTATATACATTTTTTTAATTTTGATTGACTGGCAGAATTTTGCATGGGTGTACCCCTGAGGCGTAGTCTCCAATGATGGCCACTCTCTGGAAGTCTGGTACTTCCAGGTAGGTGGGCGTGTCCACCTCCACAACAGGGGCAGCAGCCATGGTGCGACAGCGCCTCTTGCTGGGGAGAAAGGGTATATGCACTTTTAAACGTTTTCATCCAGACATCCGTTATCGTCATTAGGGTCACGGGGTACGCTAGAGCCTATACCAGGTGACCTCAGGAGGGAGGCGGGGTACATATAGACTTTGTTTTGAGGACATACCTAATTGTCCAGTAATATTCTGACAAATGTAATGTATTTTATTCTTGTAATATTACTTTATATTGAAATGCATACAACTTCATGACTGTACAAACCAATACAATACAAACTGACCGCTTCTCAATGTCGTCGTCAGCCTGCAGATGGTGCGCCATCTCGTGGTGGATGATGGGACAGTCCTCAGCCACGTCGAAGACGGAGATTTCATCGCGGATGTCTTCGCCTTTGGTCTCGGATGCAAAGACCTGCTCGGCGAAGGCCCGCATCTTCTCATCGGTCTCTGGCGTACAAAAATAGTCATTACTGACACCTGAAATAGCAGTCCTGTGTCACGTCATGCAGTACTAAAAAGACAACTTGGCAATCCAAAATGCTAATGGACAAGGACACAAATAGATGTCTAGCTAGCAGAGACATGAAGAGATGGGACAATGCACACCATGATGGTCTCATAGCAGTCTCACAAAGTTTCACTATGTCCTACATGCACCTACTGACTACTGGAAGACAACCATTCCACTATTATTACTCGGACTATGTTCTCTCAGCTCACCCTCCATACTTACTATGCTGGCCTGATCATGACCACCAACAGAAGCATCGCCCAGAAAAGAAAATGTGTTACAACACAAAAATATACATGTTATATACTCAGAGTGTGACATTATGACTGAGAAATAAATGATTAAATAATCATATAAACGAGTAAAACAGCCTTTTTAGGCCAATACAAGGCTTGGTTGCTTGAAGACGTCTACAGTGGTGGTTTAGCTAGTGGGCGTGGCTGACATGCTAATGATTGATGCGTCGTAGTTTCGTTTTAGAATTGGTTGGAATTGTTAGAATTGTTGCTAGTACCTTTACTTGCAATGACTGAGAAATAAAGGATTAAATAATCATATAAACGAGTAAAACAGCCTTTTTAGGCCAATACAAGGCTTGGTTGCTTAAAGACGTCTACAGTGGTGGTTTAGCTAGTGGGCGTGGCTAACATGCTAATGATTGATGCGTCGTAGTTTCGTTTTAGAATTGGTTGGAATTGTTAGAATTGTTGCTAGTACCTTTACTTGCAATGACTGAGAAATAAAGGATTAAATAATCATATAAACGAGTAAAACAGCCTTTTTAGGCCAATATAAGGCTTGGTTGCTTGAAGACGTCCACAGTGGTGGTTTAGCTAGTGGGCGTGTCTGACATGCTAATGGTTGATACGTCGGAGTTTCGTTTTAGAATTGGTTGGAATTGTTAGAATTGTTGCTAGTAGCTTTACTTGCAATGACTGAGAAATAAAGAATTAAATAATCGTATAAACGAGTAAAACAGCCTTTTCAGGCTAATACAAGGCTTGGTTGCTTGAAAACGTCTACAGTTAGTGGTTTAGCTAGTGGGCGTGGCTGAAATGCTAGTGGGCGTGGCTGATATGTGTCAAGACGGCCGTTGGCCTTTGGGGCAGTTATGACAAAATCAAAGTAATGCTGTTGGTCTGCGTTGATGCTTCGTAGTTTCGTTTTAGAATTATTTGGAATTGTTAGAATTGTTGCTAGTACCTTTACTTACAATGACTGAGAAATAAATTATTAAATAATCGTATAAATGAGTAAAACAGTCTTTTAGGTCAATAAAGTGTTGGTTGCTTGAAGACGTCTACAGCGGTTTAGCTAGTGGGCGTGGCTGATATGCTAGTGGGCGTGGCTGACATGTGTCAAGACGGCCATTGGCCTTTGGGGCAGTTATGACAAAATCAAAGTAATGCTGTTTATCTGTGTTGATGCTTCGTAGTTTCGTTTTAGAATCAGTTGGAATTGTTTGTTGACATATATATTTATATACAGTATATAAATATACGTGGAGACACTACATTGTTAAAGTATGAAGCGGTTTTCTAAAGTTAGAACGTTTGCTATGTGACCCGTTGATAACATACAATGCAGCAGAGTCATGACCCCTGACATAAGCATTTAAACCATTAGAGGGAGCTTTCATTTTTTTGACCCCGCCCCCTCCAAAAGTCAACACAGTAACCTTTAAATATCACATTCAACTTTTTCCTGTTTTGTGTGGGTTCATGCTGGCAACACTCACCCTGTACCAGAAGTTTCGGCATGGTTGAATTGCTTGGCGCACGCCTCTCCCTGGGGTGAAATGAGCGTGTTAGATGTTGGTGGTGGACGCTGGAGTGAAGGACCACTGCTGCCTGGTGGGAGTGTGCAATGCCAAGTGCTGGGTCACGGCAATATGAAGCTCCTGTCAGCCCTCTCCTGCAGAAGGCGCGCTGGTAACCGGACCCCCCCACACTAAAATGTGTTCCTCTGCAAGACACCCCCCCATCCCCTGACTCTACGCTCAAGTCTTTACACACACATCACAAGCGTGTACCTCTATTTTAGGTCACAAAGTGACATGCAAAAGCCTTTAGGGGAGAAAATCATCGCATTTCTTTCAACTTGTGGCTTTGTACATCGTACCTGATCAGTTTAAAGGGGCAAAAACAAAACAATTACAAAAATGTCATGACCAAAAATATAAATTATGATATACAGTGGTATGAAAAAGTTGGGTACACTTGATAATTTAAGATTTTCCTTTATAAATCACTAGTTATGGAGATCAATTTCAGTTAAATATGTCTGCATGGTGGAAAAGTGGTTAGAGCACAGACCTCACAGCTAGGAGACCCGAGTTTAATTCCACCCTCTGCCATCTCTGTGTGGTGTTGGCATGTTCTCCCCATTTTTCTCCGGGCACTCCGGTCTCCTCCCACATTCCAAAAACATGCTAGGTTAATTGGCGACTCCAAATTGTCCATAGGTATGAATGTGAGTGTGAATGGTTGTTTGTCTATATGTGCCCTGTGATTGGCTGGCCACCAGTCCAGGGTGTACCCCGCTTCTCGCCCAAAGACAGCTGGGATAGGCTCCAGCACCCCCCGTGAGGATAAGCGGTAGAAAATGAATGAATGAAGCTGCACGGTGCTCGAGTGGTTAGCTCACAGACCTCACAGCTAGGAGATCAAAGTTCAATTCCACCCTCTGTGTGGAGTTTGCATGTTCTCCCCGTGTATGCGTGGGTTTTCTCCGGGTACTCCGGTTTCCTCCCACATTCCAAAAACATGGCGACTCCAAATTGTCCATAGGTATGAATGTGAGTGTGAATGGTTGTTTGTCTATATGTGCCCTGTGATTGGCTGGCGACCGGTCCGGGGTGTACCCCGCTTCTCACCCGAAGACAGCTGGGATAGGCTCCAGCACCCTCTGCGGCCCTCGTGAGGATAAGTGGTAGAAAATGAATGAAGACAGTGATAGATGAGACGTGAAATATTATATTATCTTAGTATATATATTATATTATATTAGTATATATATATTATATTATATTATATTAGTATATATATATATATATATATATATATATATATATATATATATAAATCCATGCAACATTCAACTTGAAGATGATTTCCAGTACCCGTAGTGGCCACACAGCCCCACAGCATGATGGAACCACCACCAAATGTTACCGTGGGTAGCAAATGTTTGTCTTGGAATGATGTGTTCTTCATCCACCTTATGTCCAAATGACTCCATTTTAGTTTCATCAGTCCACAGCATCTTATTCCAAAATGATGTCCAAAATCTTGTCCAAATTTGCTTTAGCATACCTCAAGCGACTCGGTTTGTGGCGTGTGCAAAAAGCATCCCACAGCTGAGTAGTTGAACGAAGCACAGTGACACTGTGATCATGCTGTAGGTCCTTGGAGCTGGTCCGTGGGTTGAGTTTGACTGTTCTCACCATCCATGGCCTCTGCTTATGAGATTTTTCTTGGCCTGCCACTCCGGGCCTTAACTAGAACTGTGCCTGCGGTGTTCCATTTCCTCACTACGCTCAGAGTGGAACCTGACAGCTGAAATCTCTGACCTAGTTTTGTATCCTTCCCCTAAACCATGATTTGAACAATTTTTCTGGTCATTTGACAGTTGTTTTGAGATGCAACTTGCAATCAGACACATTAAAAACCTTTTTCTCATGATTGGCTTCATTTGAGTATGCAGGTCAAGGGTCAATGAGCTTACCAAACTAATTTTGTGTTCCAATAATTAGTGTTAAAAGGTATTCAAATCAATAAAAGGATATTTATGCACCTGCCTACTTTTGTTTAAATAATTATTGCACACTTTCGGTGAATCCTATAAACTTCATTTCACTTATCACTGTATTTGTCTGCTATGACATATTTAACTGGAATTGCTGATCCAAACAGCCAGTGATTTATGAACAATGTTGAAAAATATCAGGGTGTCCAAACTTTTTCATATCACTGTAGGGAAAGTGATTTATTTTCTCATTTTTAAAACTATATAATGATAAAAAATACATATATATATATATACACATACATACATACACACACATTATATATACACACACACATTATATATACATATATAATTGTATAACAGTTATATTGTGACCAGCTATTAAGTCATAATTATAAAAAATAATTTCCACAAAATTAAGAGAAAACGGTAGACGAGTGGTTAGCATGTTGGCCACACAGTCAGGAGAGCAAGAAGACAATCTCTGTGTGGAGATTGCATGTCCACACCCCCCCCACCTTCAGTGCCCATCTCATCATCACTCTGGAAGACGTCCTGCGTGGTACCTGTACCAAAGACCCCACACCCCAAGGACCTTAGCTGCAACAGGGCCAGTGCTTGAACATCCCACCTCAAAAAGCCCTGGAACGGCTGGTCCTTGCCCAGCTGCGCCCCTGTTGACCTCATCAATGGACCTGCTTCAGTTTGCATACCAACCTGGCATCTGATTGGACGACACCATCCTCTTCCTCTTCCATCGAGCACTGTCCCACCTGAAGTCACCTGGAAGCTCTGTTAGGGTCTTATTCCTGGACCCGAGCAGTCCCTTTTTAACACCATAAGGCCGGACAAGCTTGTGGGACAACCTCACCAACCACCCACAGTATGCGAGGACCCGGGACCGTGTGTCAAGAGTCTGTTCTCTGCAGTGTAAGGGCCCCCCAGTGAAACCAGCTCCTCATAAATGCCAGCAAGACCGAAGGAACTGGTTATGGACTTGCAGCCTGGAACCACACAACCTGAAGAACAAATCCGATTGAATCATAAATGTACATTTAAAAAAAATAATGTACGCAGAGGCTTGATTTTTTTATGAAATATTTGGGCATTGAAATATTCACACAAAGTACTAGCTTGTGGCTCATGTCAGCGGACGCAGAGTGGGGGGCACAGTTCGGGGTGGCGAACAGCTGTTCTGGGCAGGTCCACGCTTGACATGGGTGGGGGGGTCGGCGGGTCACGTAACACAACACTGGAGCCGTTACAGCTCTATGTTGCCATGTCAACCCCATGACGCAGAAGCTCCTCCTATAAGGCGACCGGTCAGATCAACAAATCGTTTGAAGCTCACACTGCAATCTTGGCAAAAAAAGAACCCAAGCGCACCGTGCGCCTCACACTTCAAGGTGTCGATATCGTGACAGGAACTGGATATTTAGGTATCAGCATTTTATTGTTTGGATGAGAACGTTCTCACTCAGGTGCTAAGACGTTACATAACACTGCTGAAAGCACGCTAATATACTGGAGGTGTCCAAAGTGTGACCCGGGAGCCATTTTTAAAACAACAATGGCTACCATCGGCACTCACCTGAACAGCCTTGACATACAGTATGTAGACAAATAGATAATACAAAAAACTAAAAGCTGGAACTATTAATCCTGCACAAATCCTACAATATCGGCACTTAGCAAAGGGGACTGTAGTTGGAATCCTGAATAAATGGCAATGTATCGCAATATATACTGTTATTATCATGATACTTTAACAAATACTGCACCAAGAAGTGTTTGCCAAGAGTACCCAATGCACTGCCCCACTTTTTTTTTTTTATCTGAATAAACTCACTTTTAAAAAGCTCATCCCTTTAAAAAATGACTTGCACCATCCTAAAACAAACTGACATTTAAGCTGACTTTCCCTAAAAATAGACCCAGGGGGAGAGTGTGTCCCCCCCATGGTGAATGGATGACTAGAAGCCTGTTACATAAATGAGAAAATGTGCATTAAAAGCTATATATATATATATACAGCAGAATAGATTCACTATTCTTTTTTTCTAACAAGCTGGCAACACAAGTGAATAGCAAAATGATTGTGTCTTGCCTACAGTTAAGCATAGTGATGATGTCATAGCCGGATTACACGAGTGCTGCAGGGCATTTGAAGGGAAACGTGAATTCTAACATGTACACCAGGGGTCTCAAACACGCGGCCCGCGGGCCAAATGTGGCCCACAGGACACTAGTTTGAGGCCCCCGCCTTGATATGAAAGTTTAATGTTAGTGCGGCCCACGCAAGTTTGATATGGATGCTTTTTGGTATCATGTACCCAGAAAAAAATTATTACGTTTGATTAATGTTCATGTTAAATGTTAAATAACTTAATAGTTATCCTCCCTATCCGTGTGGAAGTGGTGAGTTTTTGGCTTTTTAAGTTTAAAGGAAATAACTTGGGAGGCTACCGTTTAGGTCGCTAGCTCTCTAGATTACGAGTTAGCATGTGTCTCAAGACCCTGCAGTTGCGCAATATGTTGTAAATAAAAAGAGTATAAATGTGACTATAGTCGTGTTTTGTCATGTCTACAGGGCTCTAATAATGCTTTGTTCATTTTAATCTGAAAACTATATGTGGTTTCTTAATTTTTAATTATTTGCCGTTTTATTATTATTATTATATTTATTTATTACTGATTGATTTTCTTTATTCTTGATCTTATTTTGTGTAGAAAAATAAAAATGAAGGTATTTGAGAACAGTTGAATGTTTTATCAGAGCTTTTCTTGTAGAAAATCGGAACCAAAGCAAAGTTTATTCATTTTTCTGTTTTTAATAAATGCGTTTTATTTTTGTTTTTTTTGGAAAACCTGATGCGGCCCAGTCTCGCCCAGACCCTAGCTCCAGTGGCCCCCAGGTAAATTGAGTTTGAGACCCCCTGATGTACACAGAATGGAATTTAAAATGGGCATGAGGCCGCAAAACAACACACCCAACGTTTTTATCAAACTATGGGTGGGATCGGATCTGTTTGTTCAAAGCCCTTTGGGAGTTCTAATTGCTCCTAATTAGACTGTTTTCCTCCCGAGCAGAACACTTGGCCAAGCAGATGAGACCTGATCGTTGCTACCAAAAGAAGGAACCGGAAAAAAACGGTAATTCCCATTTAAGAATAAGATATTTTTTATTTTACGCAGGCGGAACATCCAACGTCCATCTATTGTTAAGCCCTTTGAGGCCACCATCTTCACGTAATAGAAAGTCAACCAACAATCCACAATTTAACGCTTTTGTCATCAAGATTGGCTGCGATGGAAGTCAAAGTGTTTGTGGACGGCCTCCCGCGTCTGGTTTGTGGAGTTACAGACCGGACAACATGCCAAGACGTGGTCACGGTGTTGGCTCAAGCCTTGGGTGAGTAAGCTCCTACGCTTGGGTGTTATATACTACAAATTATCACATACTACAGTATTACTTGGCCCTGTACCCTAGAAACCGCCCATGAATGATACGGGAAAAAGGCCGAAATGATACTGTGTCAAAGCCCAGGGCAGTGATACTAATAAAATAACCATGTCCAGTATCAGCCTCTGGTATCGTGCCCATGAAACAACCAATCAGAGAACAGCGCAGACATTGATAAGATAAGACATAATAAAATATTGTTGAAATATTTTTGCAATTATTGTGTTTACACTGTTTAGATATAATGGAAACAATTCTGGAAACAAAATGGTCTTTTGATTAAATAGTACGTGATAATAAGCTCATGATTAAATAGTATGTGATAATAAGATCAGTATAAGGCCCAGTATCATGCCCCCGCGTGCCAGTATCACTGACACTTGGGGGTATTATACCTGGCCTGATACCAGACAAACCATGTGATAACCTATAATTATCACATACTACAGTATTAATTGGCCCTGTACCCTAGAAACCGCCCATGAATGATACGGGAAAAAAGGCCGAAATGATACTGTGTTAAAGCCCCGCGTACTACATACTGTAGTATGTGATAATGTACTGTACTGTACTTTATACTGTAGTATGTGATAATGTACTGTACTGTACTTTATCACATACTACAGTATTAATTGGTTTCTAGGGTACAGGGCCAATTAATACTGTAGTATGTGATAATGTACTGTACTGTACTTTATCACATACTACAGTATTAATACTAATACAGTATTAATACTAATTGTACTGTACTGTATCTCATACTACAGTTTTATTAATTAATACTAATACAGTATTAATACTCACTGTAGTATGTGATAATGTACTGTACTGTACTTTATCACATACTACAGTATTAATTGGTTTCTAGGGTACAGGGCCAATTAATACTGTAGTATGTGATATTGTACTGTACTGTACTTTATCACATACTACAGTTTTATTTGGTTTCTAGGGTACAGGGCCGATTAATACTGTAGTATGTGATAATACAAAGTATAACTTCTATTACTCCTTAGGCCAACCAGGACGCTACATGCTACGAGAGTCCTTCAAAGACTTTGAGAGGTGCATGAAGCCGGACGAGCGCCCCTTGGAGACGCTTAAGAAGTACGGGGAACACAACAAGGAGGTCCAGTTCACATTGCTCCACAGCGGACCTTCATTCGGGGATGAAATGAGCCGTACCAAAGTGGGTCGACACCAGCCTTTCCCGCCGCTGAGGAGGAAGGACGCCGTTGCGAAGTCGTGGCGACGTAGCGGGTCGCTAAGTCTGCATCGGCAGAGTTTACCGCTGTCCTGTTTGAAGCGGGACACCGAGCAGGAACATGAGGACCTAAAACGACCCAAGAGGAAGTCTTTGACATTAATGGAGGAGGCTTGGGAATGGTTGGAGTCTTTGGGGAAAACACAGGTTTATAGCACCGTCAGCGATAAGGACGGCGGAAAGAAGACGGATAAAAAGAAGAAAACGTTTTTAAGCGTCACACTCTCGGCCGAGAAACAGCAAATGAGAGGTCACAGGAACTTAAAAACCGACTTGGATCACCAAACAACATGCTGCATGGGGACATCACAGAAAGCTAGAGAAAGCAAGAACACCTTCTCCATCTCAAATGACGATGAAGTGAACAACCTAAGAGAGACCATCATACTGCAGCTTGGTTACATCCAAGACCTCCAGGTCCAGGTAGCTGCTTTGGACTGTGAGATCTTAAAACTGGAGCAACAAGCTCAAATCAGAGAAGATGAGCAGAAGCTGGCTAAGGACGAAGAGGAGCAGGTGAGGTTCTGGGAGAACGAACTGAAAACCGAAGAAGGATTCGAGAGAGATTTACAACATCAGTTTCTTGAAATGAAGGCAAGAGTTGCAGACTGCAAGACCAGACTTGACTTGTGTGGAACTCTCAATGTTGACTCAGGAATCAAACACTCCTTAAACAGTCCAGAAACTGAGACCCGCCATTGCCTGCCATTTGAGACTCAACTAAATGTAAATATCAACAGGAAGTGGACGCCCACAGGAAATCTCAACCCTCATTCTTCTTCTCCTGCCAGTCAGATAAAGGAGCGGAGACCCACTGGACCCGCAGAGCTCAGAGAATGGTGGTCACGTTGGTCTGAGACCCACAGCCCAAAACCTAACATGAAGAAGACTGAGATCCACCGCTCGGAACTCACTATTTATTTGGCTAGCACCAAAGTCTAAATACAGTGATTTTCAACCACGGCACACTAGTGTACCGTGAGAAACAGTCAGGTGTGCCGTGAGGAATTATCCAATATCACTTTTTAAAAAATTAACATTTAGTAATCATCATTTGACTCCGGTTTCCTCCCACATTCCAAAAACATGCTAGGTTAATTGGCGACTCCAAATTGTCCATAGGTATGAATGTGAGTGTGAATGGTTGTTTGTCTATATGTGCCCTGTGATTGGCTGGCTGGCCACTAGTCCAGGGTGTAACCCGCCTCTCGCCCAAAGACAGCTGGGATAGGCTCCAGCAACCCCCGCGACCCTCGTGAGGAGAAGCGGTAGAAAATGAATGAATGAATAATCATCATTTGCAAATATTATGTCAATAGTATACATGGACCCAAATATTCCAATTGCATTTGGTTTATTTGCATTTGGACTAAGCAAAGTTTGTTTTTGATTCAAACTAAAATTCAAGACTGGACAGACGAAAAACTGGCAATAGAGTTATTCCAACAAGTGAAAGAAAAACTCGGGGAAGTCGGTATCACGGTTGGTATGATGTTGATGTTTACGTTTTACTGGGCATGCCCCATTGACTATTCTGGTTGATTTCACGGCACATGTAGACAAGCGATTGGAATATTCCTTTGCATGTATACCATTGTTTTTGGAAAAGTAATTCGGAAACAGGAAAAACTCCTTATAATGTAAATATGGCTAGTGTTAACCAGAAATAAATCCGTTATCCGCACCTATTTGGATCGCTACTAGTTTATAAATGAGTGATAATACATACATACATGTGCCACTACATTATTTTTAAATGTTTATGTCTTGCATTGCGAACAATGTTTCATCAAGCATTGCGATTTCGCTTCTGGATTTACAATCGATATTCATTACTGTCGTGTACTAACTAACGTGTACATTTGAATACTTTTAAATGTGTTTACTGACAGCAGTTTGCAAGTTTTGATTCTGCTTTTTAAGTATGAAGTGTCCATAATCTGACTGGAATCTTTCCATGGTGTCCTAACTCTATCCCTTTAAATCCCCCTATATAAAACCAACAGATCATTTTAGGGTTTAGAGATGAATTGGAACACTAATATTAATTAAGTGATCTGATAAAGTGACTTATTGGCTTGTATGATGCACAGAGCAATGAGCAATTTGGCGCTGTGTCCAACCTCCTGTTATATAGAAATTAATACAATGTTAAATTTGTTTTGATGTTGATGTTTACGTTTTACTGGGCATGCCCTATTGACTATTCTGGTTGATTTTCATGGCGCATGTAGGCAAGAGATTGGAATACTCCTTTCTATGGATACCATTGTTTCCCGAAAGGTCATTCGGAAGGACAAAAAATGGTCATGTAAAAACGTGGCTACTGTCGAGTGTCTGTGGCGAAAAGACTGGCATAGCAATATTGTAATATTGGTCCGTTTGGCAACAGCTACCTTGTTCCTCCGATAGACTTATTGATGCACGTGTGAGGTCGTGGTGACATTTTGTAACATTTTTTGGTTAGTGGTGTGCCACAAGATTTTTCCAATGTAAAAAAAAAAACGTGCCGTGACTCAAAAAAGGTTAAAATCAATGGACTCTTCTTCATTATTGAACTCAAAACAAAGTCTAATTGATTTCCATAAAACTTTTAATTTGTTTATTCATTCAAGACCATTAACAAAAGTACACCAGAACCTGCGTATGTGGTTCAACTGAAGCCCAGTGATCTCTGAAAGTTATTTTCCACCAGTAAATTGTAATGTGCAGACACAAAACAAAAACACCGGTATTTTTCCTTATGTTGTCTTATTTTTAACTTAGTCTCTAATACCTTACTTTTTTCTCCCCCGTCCCGCCCCATTAAGTTAAATTTGTTCTCTTATATATGAAGTCTGACTTTTACTAAGGAAAAAAAAAAAAGCACACAATACATACAGTATAGTTCAACCCACAGGTTTGGGATGCATATCATTGTCTTCTCTATTAGATAAGAAAGCCATCCTAAGATTGTTCTTTATGTTGGCGACTGGCTGGGAACCTAACTATATATTTTTTTCATGTCTTTTTTTTTTTTAATGCTTCCTTCCCTCCACCTTTGTTTTGCTTGTTGAAGTTTTTTTTTTTTTTAGGCACCTTGTTATTTAATGAGTTTCAATGAAAAAAAAAAAAAGTACAAAAAGAATGACAGGTATAAGATGCCACAAGGAATTCTGCACCTGGGAGAAATTGCTTTCGTGGAGCTTGTGAATACCAAAAAAAGTATCTTAAAAAGGCTCCAGGTAGTTACAAGTAAATTCCTGACACACACACACAAACACACACACACACACCATGCTTTCAAATTGCTGTTAAGTAAAGCATTTTCAAAGCTGCTCCAAAAAAATGAGCAGAACAAGAAGATATCGGTTGAAGCTGGTACATATGAGAAATATGATCCTCCTTATGGAGGGAACTTTGCTTTATGCATTTTGTAGGAAAGCATACAGTAGCAGAAACCTCACCGTTAAACCGTTTTCAAGTGTCTGTGTGGGCAGAAAGAAGCAAAAAAAAGGAGATAACATCATGGGAAAAAAAAAAAAGACACTTACGAAAAACATGCAGGCCAAACACTGTCAACTTTCAGTCGGAAACACGTTTACAGGTGCAGAATTCCAAACTAAGCAAAGAAAGGAAAAAGAAAAAAAAACAAGTCGGGATAAAGACAGCCACAATTCTCTCATTTTCGGGATGAGCCCCACTTCAAAACAAAGCTGGGTGACAACACACATGCACACGCTAAAAGATCTCAAGTGCACGCATCAGGAACATCATACACAACAGGGGTGGGGGTGGGTAGGGTTAGCCCACATTTATGGATAGTGACAAAGATTTCAACAGGGTAAATTTGCTGCATGTGTGGTTGTAAGAGTCATGTGATATTTGGGGTTTCACTTAATCAATCACCCCCCTACCCCCCATTCCCACCCCCCTACCAGCACCCAATAGGTATTGCTCAGTCAATGACACCAGGCTGTCGAGTCTTGCGCTCCACATTGAAGCCCTGCACAAGAGAAACACATGTTTATGTTAATAAGCATATTTCATGTCATGATTTTCAAATAATTTGATGTTTTATGAAGTGATTTTCCCCTTCTTTGCTGTCAACACTTTGAATTAGCTTGTGTTCTATAAATAAACTTATCTGACCTAATTGAAGAGTGACATCTATTTGAGTAGGGCTACTATCTGAGGGAACGTGGAAAAATAAAAATGACTTGGGAGCTCAAGGGGCTGCACGGCGGAAAAGTGGTTAGCACACAGGCCTCACAGCTAGGAGACCTGAGTTCAATTCCACCCTCTGCCATCTCTATGTGGAGTTTGCATGTTTTCCCCGTTAATTCTCCAAATTGTCCATAAGTATGAATGTGAGTGTGAATGGTTGTTTGTCTAAATGTGTTTTGTGATTGGCTGGCCACCAGTCCAGGGTGTACCCCTGCCTCTCGCTTGAAGACAGCTGGGATAGGCTCCAGCACCCCCCACAACCCACGTGAGGATAATGAATGATAATAAATGAATGAATGAATATTATCATGAAGGCTGGACGAGTGGTTAGCACACAGGCCTCACAGCTAGGAGACCCAAGTTCAATTCCACCCTCTGCCATCTCTGTGTGGAGTTTGCATGTTTTCCCTGTTTTTCTCCGGACACTCCAGTTTCCTCCAACATTCCAAAAACATGCTAGGTTAATTGGGACTACAAATTGTCCATAGGTATGAATGTGAGTGGGAATGGCTGGGATAGGCTCCAGCACCCCCGCGACCCTTGTGAGGATAAGCGTAGAAAATGAATAAATGAATATTATCATAAAGGCTGCACGGCGGATAAGTGGCTAGCACGCAGGCCTCACAGCTAGGAGACCCGAGTTAAATTCCACCCCCTGCCATCTCTGTGTGGAGTTTGCATTTTCTCCCCGTTTTTCTCCGGGTACTCCGGTTTCCTCCCACATTCCAAAAACATGCTAGGTTTTTGGAAATGTCCATAGGTATGAATGTGAGTGTGAATGGTTGTTTGTCTATATGTGCCCTGTGATTGGCTGGCCACCAGTCCAGGGTGTACCCCGCCTCTCGCCCAGCACCCCCCGCGACCCTTGTGAGGATGAGCGGTAGAAAATGAATGAATGTGAGCTCAAGGTACCTTTGAATTGTCTGGACCACGGGGCTGTCTGACGATGACAAGACGTGGGGCGCTGGCGTCGTCCAGAGTGATGCTCTTCAATCTGTTGACCAAACGGTCTGGACGCGGAGTCACCACAGGTTTTGGCCCCTCACTGCAACACATCGTGTTTAGCTTCTTGCCTTCATAAATAAATCAACAGGATCATTCCATCATTACCTGACTCTGCGGACATTGCAGGCACTACATTTTCCCGTGCGTTGATTGAAGACTACCGAGAACTCCACCTCGTCTCCGGTCTGGAGCTCCAGGCCGTCTTGCACTTCTTTGACATGGAAGAAAAGCTTCTTGCTTTCACCCACTTCATATGTAATGAACCCAAACTAAAAAGAACACAACAATGTCAGACTCTTTTTGGCCGTAACATTTCCCTGTATGAGTAAAGAGTGACAGCCACCTGGTCTTTGACACACTCCACCAAGGCTCGACGTTGTGGAACCACATTGCAGGCCATCTTCTGTCCAGTCTGGGATATTGTGCAAACCTGGAACTTCACCTGTTCTCCTTTCTGCAGACAGTCGGCCTTATTTGCCATACCCATGATTCCAAAGGGATAGGTCTGGCCTTTACCTCCACCTGACACAAACAAAAGACTAATTAATAATGAAATGATTCCTTCTGGTTAAGAGAAGTGTGCATCAAAAGATGACACCCCACCTTCTTCTAGGACTTCAATAAGTCCTTGGTACTCTGTCTGAGAGGGATCCACACTGCGTATTGGACGGATGACTTTACCAGTCATCACTGTTGTACTAACATCTTCACCTATGCCGTTCACTGAAAATAGTGGGATTGTTTTTAGTTACATGCCTTAACATGACTTTTTAAGAATGTTGTAACACTAATACGTCTGTTTCTGAGCACTAAATCTGATTAAGCTATGCTAGTGTTGCTAACGCTTGTGTCCTCCCAACAGAGTCAATGTTACGTTGTTGTATATGATACTGTATATGGCATATATATTATGTTCAACACAGCTTAAGAGACAAGCTTTCCAATGCATTATTGCAGGACATCTGAGACGCATAAAATTATATGCAAAAAAAATATACCTGCAGCCACTTTGTCAACTTTTTCAGCACTGACTTTATTTCCTTTTCCCTTTGAAAGTGAATACTCCACTGTGTCGCCCAGTTCAAGGCTATCCAAGTCTCCACTCATTTCACTGAAGAGAATAAAAACAGCACAACAACATCCTTAGTTTACAAATATTAATAAACAGCCATATAAGAACTTCAAAAGTTACCTATAGTGAAAGAAGATCTCCTGGTCATGATTGGCCGTCTCAATGAAGCCAAAGTTATCCTTCAGAGTGGCGATGAAACCCTGCAATCGCTTGCTATTGGAGGCGTTGCGGTTCATGACCCTGATGGAGACTGCACTTTGCTGGCCGCTTCTTTTCACTTCGTTGATAGAGAACTCCACCTAGTGGTCACAAGTTAGCATGTCATAGACAAAATTAGTGCAAGTTGAGTACTTCACCGGTATTATTGCATTTCTTGCATCATCATTCATTCATTCATTTTCTACCACTTATTCTCATGAGGGTCACAGACTGGTGGCCAGCCAATCACAGTGCACATATAGACAAACAACCATTCACACTCACTTTCATACCTATGGACAATTTGGAGTCTGCAATTAACCTAGCATGTTTTTGGAATGCGGAGAAAACCCACGCATGCACGGGGAGAACATACAAACTCCACACAGAGATGCCCGAGGGTGGAATCGAACTCGGGTCTCGCAGCTGTGTGGCCTGCGAGCTAACCACTCGTCCGCTATGCATCCCTATTGCATCATCATTCATTCATCCATTCATTCATTTTCTACCGCTTTTTCCTCACGGGGGTCACGGGGGGTGCTGGAGCCTATCCCAGCTGTCTTTGGGCGAGAGGCGGGGTACACCCTGGACTGGTGGCCAGCCAGCCAATCACAGGGCACATATAGACAAACAACCATTCACACTCACATTCATACCTATGGACAATTTGGAGTCGCCAATTAACCTAGCATGTTTTTGGAATGTGGGAGGAAACCGGAGAACCCAGTACCCAGAACCGGAGTACCCAGAGAAAACCCACACATGCAACATGCAAACTCCACACAGAGATGCCCGAGGGTGGAATCAAACTCGGGCCTGCGAGCTAACCACTCGTCCGCTGTGCTGCCCTATTGCATCATCATTGCAAAGATAACTTAACATGCAAGTTTGTATGATCTGATACCTTGTCTCCAACCTGTGGGTGACATCCCCCCTCCAGATCCTTTACATGGTACGGCACAGTCAGCTTCACACCGCAGTCTTCATACGTGATCACTCCTTCCTCAGCGTCCTACAGCGGAGGCAAACTCTTAAAATTCAATCCATTTCAGCATATTGATATACGGTGTAAAAACGCCACTGAATATTTTGTCTAAAATAAGAAAACGACAAGTTGTGAAGTTAGCAATGCGTCACATCAAACACTCTGGTTACATGGTGTAAAAGAGTGGCTATTATGTTTGTAATGGTGGTTAAAATCTAAACACACCAGAAGCCTCACCAACGCTCAGTACGAAAGGGTCAACTTGTCATATTTTTGACATAATTCAAATGAAATAATGAATATTTTGGATGAGCCTGATGAGTTGGGAAAGTTGTGCAGCGCTGAAGCTCAGAACTCCACAGCAGGGCTGCATAATTAATCAGTGTTTGTTGTTTCAAAGAGACCCTATTGTACAAAAAGTGACTTATTAACGATGTTCCCGAGAAAAAAACATTTTACACAATCCCTTTACAAATTTTCCATGAAGTAAAAACCTCCTCCCTCATGGACATGACACCACCTCCAATTAGCTAAATGAGCTAGCCCCACGTATACGGCCACCACAGCTTTGTGAAGAATCAGGTTTTGCTACACATCTTAAAATCCGACGACATCTTGTGACACCCCTAATTAATCCAGAGTGACTAAATTTAAAACTAGAGACACAAGAAATACAAACTTTCCGTGGGCTAATTATGCAGCCCTACTTCTCACTTAATCGCTTAAACCATGTGCGCCTTCCACATCCCTACGTGTTAATTAAATGACCCAATGCATGCTCTGAATAAAAAAAAAAGTACAACAGGAAGCAATGGCTGTTCTTGCAAATAAAGACTAACCTTGTCTACAACTTTAACCTTGAAAAGACAAGAGTGAGATTAGAAATTCTTTATCTAGATCTAGGGATTATTGCTGCATGCAGCAGGCCCAAATCCTACCTTGTCTTTTTTCTAACCAATAGGAAGTGAGAGACCAATGGAAAAGAAAGAATAAAGGTACAAGACTAAATTAGAACTATAAAACAGTGTGTGTTACGCACTAACGATGGATCTGCACGATCGATCGATAGCGCTGCGCCCGAGATGGATCCATCGTTAGTGCACAAATCGATCGATTTCTGCTCTCACGATCGATGGTACAGTAAACCTCGGCTATATCGGATTCAATTGTTCCCACTGGTTTTGTCCGATATAAGCGAAATCCGTTATATGCATATACCGGAAAATGTCCGCTTTACGCATATATCGGATTTATATCCGGTATATGCGTAAATCGGATTTTATCCGTTATAAAAAGGCACTTCCTTGACTATGTTTCCAATGTACCTGGACGCGCAGGCAACGTTGCAAACGCTGAAAATGACGTCGTATAGCGGCCTGTCACGATTCAGCAAATCGGAGCGCCACGATGCGGCCATCCGATATATGCGAGGGAAATTGAATGGAAATGCATTGGAACGGGACTGGAGATTTTGTCCGAAATAGGCGAAATCCGTTATAAAAAATCCGATATATGCAATGAATTTTTATTGGAAATGCATTACAGAAAAATTGGTTCTTTTTTTATCTGTCCGTTGTGAGCGAATTTCCGATATATCCGAGTCCGATATATCCGAGGTTTACTGTATATTACTGCGCCCGGGATGGATATGTAGTTTGTTTATATGCCAACAGATGGCAAGAAGTCCATGCATGCAAATTTAAAATCTTTGATTAATTGTCAAGCAGTTCACTTTGTTACCGTTTTAGACATGTCATTGTATGCAATTAGCAGATCAACGATTGTCATTATAATTTCATGTTTTCACTTTAAACATTGTGTATGATGTGACCTTGTATTGCCCTTTCTAAAATAAAATTGATAATTCATTCATTCATTTTCTACCGCTTTTTCCTCACGAGGGTCGCGGGGGTGCTGGAGCCTATCCCAGCTGTCTTCGGGCGAGAGGCGGGGTACACCCTGGACTTGTAGCCAGCCAATCACAGGGCACATATAGACAAACAACCATTCACACTCACATTCATACCTATGGACAATTTGGACTCGCCAATTAACCTAGCATGTTTTTTGGAATGTGGGAGGAAACCGGAGTACCCGGAGAAAACCCACGCATGCACGGGGAGAACATGCAAACTCCACATAGAGATGGCCAAGGGTGGAATCGAACCCATGTCTCCTAGCTGTGAGGTCTGCGCGCTAATCACTCGACCATCGTGCCACCCTAAAATTGATAATCTAATAAATAAAAGCAAAACATTTCCCGAACCATAACCCTAAAGCATCGGTCTCCAGCGCAAGGCAGTTACATCCATCTCGGGCGCAGCGCTACCGATCGATCGCACAGATCCATCGTTAGCGCGTAATATATGCATTTTGAGTACCACTCTTCAAAGCAGCGAAATACAGTATGTGTTTAAATGCGGAATAATGTACTTACCACCTTCTCTTTATTCTTGCTGGGACTGGCGTTTTTGTTGCCAGGTGCCCCGATTTCCCTCTGCACCACACCCACAAAGCGTTGTTCAGACTGGGTATGAAAAGACACTGTACCCTTGGGTAGCTTCTTGATGCGTACTGCATGGTTTCTCTGAGCTGAGAGCATATCCTGTTGAGGACACGGTTGTGACATTTAATTTATTTGTTCATTCACGACAAATGGAGTTCTACGATTTTGGAGTTGGAGAGGGGGATTTACATACAGGCACGACAGTGAACTCCACTTCATCAGAGATGTGCAGCTGGCTCTCCTCCAGGACCTCACTGAAATGGAAAAACATCCGAGCATCCCGATCCACACATTTAATGAAGCCGAAGCCGTCACGGATAGCAGCAATCACACCCTGCAATGAAGACGCAATGTTAATGCTGATTGATTGCAACCTCCGTGTGAACCTCCATGTTCTTCGCCGCTGCCCACCATTTCACGAGTCTCTTTCGTGATGCCAAAAGAGTCTGGGAGGATGTCGATGTTGGTGGCCCTCTCCAGTTTGTCTCTCCGGTCGGTGGAGATGTTGAACTGTACGTGGTCTCCCTCTAAAAGGGTCACCTTGGACTTTGTGTCCTTTTCGCCAAAGGGTAGTTCTTTGTCACTAAAACCGATTCGAGCGCTAATGCGACCTGGCAGGGGGTCATTCTGTGCAAAGTAAGAAGAACAACCAATAAAAAGTCGTGTTCTGCTGAAAAAGTCCAACATGTAGCTAAAACTCTTGAATAAACTTTAAACTTGCCTGGTTTTTGGAGGGAACCTTGGGGATCACCTTGACGACGGCGCCTTCAAAGTGTTCAATGCTAATATCCTCAAAAATGACAGTTCCTTGCGGGAGAAGTCTCACTTCTGTAGCAACCTCTTTACCCTACAATCACATTATGTTCCAAGTCACCACACGTTGCTGAGAAATCATGATTGAAGTACAGTAAACCTCGGATATATCTGACTCGGATATATCGGAAATTCGCTCACAACGGACAGATAAAAAAAGAACCGATTTTTCTGTAATGCATTTCCAATAAAAATTCATTGCATATATCGGATTTTTTATAACGGATTTCGCCTATTTCGGACAAAATCTCCAGTCCCGTTCCAATGCATTTCCATTAAATTTCCCTCGCATATATCGGATGGCCGCATCGTGGCGCTCCGAAGCTAGCTGACATTCTGAGATGTTTTAAAGCAGAGGACATTTTTAATGCTGACGAAACTGGGTTATTCTGGCAAATGCTGCCAGAAAACACCCTGGGATTTATTGAATGAGTCCAGGTACATTGGAAACATAGTCAAGGAAGTGCCTTTTTATAACGGATAAAATCCAATTTACGCATATACCGGATATAAATCCGATATATGCGTAAAACGGACATTTCCCGGTATACGCATATAACGGATTTCGCTTATATCGGACAAAACCAGTGGGAACAATTGAATCCGATATATCCGAGGTTTACTGTACTACGCATGAGGATACCTACATTTCTATCTTTGATGGTGAACTCAACATCATCTCCCGCCTGCAGGGCTTCGAGATCGCCCTTAAACTCACTGTAGTGGAAAAAGATCTCCTTCACCACATCAGCCCTTTCAATGAATCCAAATGCCTCCTAAAAAAAACACAAATGGGTCAACATGAATCGACAATAAATATTAAAGTGATCACTTAAAATTAAACTGAAATATACTAACATAAAAATGATGCTCTAACAGTAAGAGATGTGCCCGTTTAGGAGCACCTAAGTTGACAAATGCCTATCATCTCCCTCCCTTGTTTGTTCCACTTTTGAGTGAGCTTTGAAGTTGCAGCTTTTTATGACGTCACAAGGGGAAAAAACTCAATCCTCATGGACATGATATCACCTCTGATCTGCACCGAGCTAGGATCTGCCTGTCCCGTGTATCGGCTCACCAGTTCAATGAGAGGAGTTAAGTGGGGGGAAAAAAGGCTATGCGACACACCTTAAAATAAAACCCAAAGCTCTGCCGCCTATCAGTCAGTCAGCTAAAGAAGTTGGAACTGTAAGTTTGATCTCTTTTTTCCCCAAACCTAGCATGATGTTACTGTTAAAATGTGACTATAATGTTAGCACTACAGCAGACATTGCTGCACCGGTGGTGCCAGCGTTTGTGTATATTTAAAAAATGAACATGCACAATAACACTTCTTGGGAGATGCACACACTGTTGGGAGAATGGTGTGGGCCCAAGATTGTTGAGCTTACTAAAAGCGTACTTGCTAACTATCCAACTTCCAGTATCAAAGCTAGATTTTGTCACTATTATCAAAATTATTAAACACACAATAATGTTTTGCTTTTCTTGAGTCAGCGCTGCCCCAGATACTGTACGCCTTACGATGTTTGTTTTGTGCAATGTTATCAGTGACCCTTACCTTGGTAGCGCACACCACACCCTGGCACCTCATTTGCTTTTTTGTCACGAGCTGAATGTTACGAGCACTGACCGCACCAGTGCTGAAAAACAGGAGACGAGTGTAAACGGGTCTTGTTTGGACCACTGCGGGAAAACGCTGATTGCACAGGTCAGAAGAGCTAATACACACTGCTTGTTAGTCTCCATATAAAAGCCGACTTTGTCGCCCGTGTCCAGGTGGATATTGCCCTCCACATCATCCGCAGCGTAGGTCAGGTAGAACACTTCCTGTGGAAAACACAGTTCATTGAAGTGGTAAGTTTGATACTTTTCTAATAACCAAAATGAAATACAATCTATGACACGTTACCCCATTTCTTTCATAGCAAACACTTCCGGTGGGCACCTGACCAGGTGCAGACTTCCCATCCAAATGACCAGGAATTGAAGAGACAACCTGCGGAAAACAGACACTACTTAAACAGCTTTCCCAATTTAATGTCACATACAAGCATAGAAAGAAAAGCATCGAAACCACAATAAAGACGGACACAAGCAGCACACATCAAGACTGCAAACAGGTGGAAGTGGGGTGACGGGGGGGTACATGAGGATTTGCGAAATGCTTAAATACACTGTTATCCTGTATCTAACAAGTAGGCCCCATCTGCGAAGCATTATCCACTTGGATTTGAAAAACAACGCACAGAAAAAAATACAACAACAAAAAAAGAAAGGGAATACAGGATTGGATTGGGGTTTGGATCTCATACTATGCCTTTAAAGATTCTGGAAATTATACAACTCTGTAATGATAATGAAATAAGCACTTCAAGTAGACAGAGACAAGGATAGGACCAAATATAAAACGGTGTTCCTTAACTGGATGAATATAACCATGCAGCACAGTAAAGGGATAGGCGTGCAGGTCTGGCCCCACCTGGCCTGAAATGCGCTCCTCTGGCAGCACCTCTGGCTTAATTTTAAGCAGCTTCACTGCTATGGGCTTGCCAGTGCGCCTGTCAGAGGACACCTCAAACTCAACATCATCTACGAGGAGAGGGGGGAAAAAAACAAACAAACACAAAGTCAGAATTAAATAGAGCTCCATAAGTGTCCCCCCCTGGTTGGTGCCGCACCTCCAATTTTGAGGTCCTGCAGATTGCCATTGTATTGAGAGCAGTGGAAAAAAAGACGAGCCTGGCGTTCGGAGCACTCGATGAAACCGTAGGAGGTCAGCAGCTTCTCGATCACGCCAGTTTCTCTGATGCCGGGCCCTGAGCCGTTAGCGTAGGCGTTGTGACCGTTGTTGTGGAGCATGCCTGGGTCAAAACTCATCTGGAGAAGACGAGATTGGGGGGGGGGGGGGGAGAAAGTCATTATAATGTAATAAGAGAATAAAGCAACATTTAAAACGGGTGGGAAAGCTGAGGATCCGCCCACAAGGTCATTTGATCATGCAAACATAACGCAATCTGTGAGTTTAAAGTTCAAACTTAACACACATGGGGCATGTTTTTTTCCCATAAATCTAGCATGGTTAGAGTGACTTGGACAATTGTCAAACTTCACACCACTTCAGGAATATTTGCCTTTGCTACCGTTTTTACTTTCGTATCATTTTGCTATTACAGTAAACCTCGGATATATCGGACTCGGATATATCGGAAATTCGCACACAACGGACAGATAAAAAAGAACCAATTTTTCTGTAATGCATTTCCAATAAAAATTCATTGCATATATCAGATTTTTTATAACGGATTCCGCCTATTTCGGACAAAATCTCCAGTCCCGTTCCAATGCATTTCCATTACATTTCCCTCGCATATATCTGATGGCTGCATCGTGGCGCTCCGATTCGCCGAATCGTGACAGGCCGCTATACGACGTCATTTGCAGCGTTTGCAGCGTTGCCTGCGCGTCCAGGTACATTGGAAACATAGTCAAGGAAGTGCCTTTTTATAACGGATAAAATCCGATTTACGCATATACCGGATATAAATCCGATATATGCATAAAACGGACATTTTCCGGTATACGCATATAACGGATTTCGCTTATATCGGCCAAAACCAGTGGGAACAATTGAATCCGATATATCCGAGGTTTACTGTCTTTTAATATGTTGCCAATTATCACCAGATGAAGCCCAACATAGCACGAGTGGTACAACTACCACAATTTGAGAATTATTGAAAAAAAAATTTCAACATCTTAGACCATTTGCCAATGCTTTTCTGTCAACCTTGAGAATAAAAATGCATTTCCAACAACATGCAACAACCTTCTAGAGACCTACAACCTTCTGAGAGCTCCCTGGACAACAGTGGTACATTCCATTGCTAAGTGAATTCCAGGTCATTTCACTATGGAGGTGGAAATGGCTTAAGTGGCATGCATTCAAAAAAAAAACTAGGTGACCCGTCAATCTCCGTTTTTATGAGTACATGCAATTCGGAGTTTTAGTCAAATACCTCTACCTCAACTCGGTTGAAAATGTTTTAAAAAACACCCCACACAGTCCATGCTGTTAAGAGGTTACATAAAAGTCTATTGTCTAGGGTTATAGGGCTGTAATATCAGGACATCGGCAAGCCCTCTTACTGATCTCTGGTACAAGGGAGTCCGCTTGTGTTTTTTACTTCCTGGATGGGGACGGCAAGAGACTGAGGAAGAGCGGGGAATAGACATAGGAGCGGTGGAGGTTGATGGACCCGTGTTGCGAGCCACCGGTGGTTCAGAGGAGCCCCTTTCCATGTTTGACATTGTGGATTGGACTTGCTGGCTATGCTGTTGGAGAGGAGCATGTAGCATTTTAAAACTAGCTTAGAACACACTGTGTGGTCGTGATATCCAAGCTTTCACCAGAATATTAATCCACCTTTCTATGACAGCGATTATTTAAACTCATAATGACAATAAGGGGCTATGAAAATCATCCAGAATGGAATAAAACACAAAGACACCTAACAAAAGTCCCACCTTGCGTCACCTGCTATAGTTACGTTTTATGCCACAACAGCGTCCCCCCTGCTGATACGGCTCTGATGCTACCTTCCATGTTGTGGCAACTCCGTACCCTTATTTTGTATTGGTGGTGTTTATACAGAACAGCGACACAGATTGTGCGTTTCCACAGAAAAACACGATTCTTCTTTGCACAGTTAAGGTCAAGTTGTGCAAACAAAGTGATCCAAAAGTAACACTAAAAGGAAGGGATAAGCAAATGATAGGTCAAACTGCAGTGTATCTACAGTGGAGAGCTGGTTGATGAGTAATGGGTTATGGGAGAGGAATGGGTGTCCAAGAGCAGCCTCTTTTTGTTGGGCCTGTATTGCAAAACTTGGGTGTCCAATAAACGGAAAAAAGACGTTATTTTGGTTGCCCGTGCAAGCACTCGCGCGAATCAAATCATCGGCGGCACAACAGCCCGGTATAGAGTTTCTTGTATTTTAGTTTGCCGTGATTTGGGACCGGTGATATGTCATCGGGAAGATGTTCTCGCAAAACAACGCTGATGCAACTGAGCAGAGGCTAGTCTCTGGAGCCCAGAGGGGATGGAAGGCCATTCATAGCAAAAGAGATGCAGGGCAAAAGGCAGGCTGATGGGTGCTTGAGGTGGGGGGGTAGTGTGGATGGGCACTTAGAAAAAGGAGATGGGAGGGTGGAACTTACAGATCGGCCATACGGCGACAGGCTGAGTCCGACAGGGGATGTGCTGCTCAGGTCAGCGCTAACAAACGCGGTGGGTGGCGACGCAGGCATGGTAAACTCAACAAAGCCTTTCCAGGGACTGCCCATATTTTCCCATAAAGTCCAACCACACTTGCTTGATTTTGATTAGTCTAATTTCTCTTCTTGAATTGTTTTTTTGTATGTTTTTTTTTTTTTTGGCTTGACTGTCAATGGTTAGTTCTAATGCAACCACCCAATGATACACCGCTGGATGTCTGCAGGGGTGAAGAGAGGAACAGACAAAATGGGTGAGGCAGATAGGTAAGCCGGCTACAGTTTCACAAACAAGAAAAGGTGGGATGTGGGCTCTTCGACCCCCTGACAGGGAAGTCTACAGCATGGATAAACAATTATACAGTAAATACCAAGGAGACCAAACAAGGTTGTGTTTCTTGGTACATAGAAACTACAATAGCAACCTTGGGGGGCGGAGTATGGGACATGGACCCAATTTAATTCAAACGTAAACAACGTACAAATCCATTTTCCTTTTTCACTTTGGAAAAACTGACAACATTAAAAATTATGAACACTGCCAAACAGCAGTATGTTTGAACCTTTGCTGTGGGGGGGGAATCATAAACGGACCTGACTCCATTTTAATTGAAGATCCCGGTTCTATAGTACAAGGTGTAATACAACACTTGCTGAAATTTGAGGCGTGTACTCACTTTAAACAAAACTTAACTAGATTTAGGCATCTGTACAATTAAGACAATTCGTTTTTAAGTAAATATAGAATGTTGGGACATACACTCCTGCTTAAAATTTTGGCAAAAACTTATATTTTCACTGTTGTACCCTAAGGAGATTCCAAGTATAGCTTCAAAAGCCAGAAATAAGAAATGGCAGTGAGACAAATAAAAAGTATTCTGAGGAAGCAATTTATTGCAAACAACCATTCAAGTGAAAAAAGTTGATAAAAAGGTCAAGACTACAGCCTTTAAAAGCCAAAATCCTGGCAAAAATGTGGGTCATTATCTCTTGATGGCAAAGGCCAAAAGGGCTTTCTATCTTTAAACACGGGCAGATTGCTTAGCTGCATAAGCAACGCCGATTGCAGTGTTACAGAGGTTACACACAGTAAGACTGTCATTTTAAACTGCACTTTTCTTATTAATATACCCCACAATTTTTTGTGGAAATTTGTCAATACACCAGCAACGCAGTGCGATCGGTGTAACAATATTAATAATGTCACTGTAGCTTGGTTAAATATGTATGTGTCATATGTAAATGGAGCATTGTTGGTTTTATAGTTGGAATATGCCTTTCCTATTACATACATTCTTATCTGTGTCCTTTATCCGTTATTATATCTTTAGAAAGCACAGCAAAGAGAAAGGATTGTGGTCCATGGGCAAATTTCCCTTAAAAAGTGCAGTTTTCCTTTAAAAGATCCTGAGGGTTATGGAACAAAAAAAAGTCAAGTGGGAGACTTTGGAAGCCATCAGGAACGTCAGGGTTCCAAACTCTCTTACGCCTCTCAATGCCCCATGTTTTGGACTCGTACAAATTCCAATTCTGGTACATTTACTGTCACCAAGTATTGTTACTAAGTAAAAATCTCCATTAGTAAAGGTAAAAAATTAAGTCAATTTTTTTTTTTTGTGGCATTGAAGAGGACGAGGCCTTTGAAGACTTTTTTTTTTTATTCTTAAAGGCCTTCTTTTGCAGATGCCGTCCGATGGTTATTTGTTTGACTGCACTTGGCACCAGTAATAACCTTTATTTTGGGCCGAGGATCATCCCATATCTTGACGGATACTCCGACTCATGAATGAACTCAAGAGATCATGACAGTGTGAATATCTAAAATAAAATGACATTGAATCTACATTTTTGCTTTATAAAGAAATATATTTGCTGTTGTTTTTCGCCTATTTCACCTTAATGGTTGTTTGCAATAAATTGCTTTGTCAGAATATTTTGTTGGCTCAGTGCCATTCATTTTTGCATCTTGAAGCTCTTAGAACCTCTCTAAAATCAAACAGGTAAATTCTTGCCGTTCAACTGGTCTTGAAATTTTGATGTAGTGTACACACATTTTGGATGTCGTGCTGAAAATACAATTCGGGCTCACCTTTGTCGTCTTGAAAAGGGGGTTTTCTCAGGTTCTTGAAGACTGTGCAGTTCCTGAAGATCTCTTCACACACATTCACTCGTGTGCACACACACACACACACACACACACACACACACACACACACACACACAAACACACACACGTTACAGGCTTGTGGCACGAGTTCTAGATGCTTGCATCAAGCAAAGAGGAGGAGGAAATGTACAGCAAAAAAATGCAGATTACAAAAACACTGCTTAAAAAAAATATATGCGATGAAAACAATGGGAGAAGAAGGGGGTAAAGTGTAGGGAGCTATGATGAAAAAAAAACAAACAAAAAAAAACTAGCAGACAGCAGCTCACTCCACACCCCAATCCTGAGTTGGCGGTGTGGTGAGGATGAGGAGGGCTAGGAGCAGCGTTGGGACGTGTGCTTTGTCAAAGCTGTTGAGTAGGCACAAACTTCTGGTTTCAGATCATTTGTCGTCTTCTCGAAGTATGCTTGGGTGTAAAATTTGCTTTTCTTCTGCTTGTGTTGACTGGCCTGTTTGTCTTTGGTCAATAGAAGGGTTTTTTTTTTTTTTGGTTTCACTTTGCTTTGTCGTGCGTTTTTATTTTTCTCTTTTCACCCTTGAAGTGATCCTGTATCTGACGGGTCTCTTGGGAGTTGCAACGTTGCTTGTTTCGTTTTTAGGTTTGCAGGCTTCTGTCTTGTGATCTGAACGTTGAAGCAGTTGCGAATGGTAAAAAATTCGGTTCCGTTTTACTTCATACTGTCGGGAGAAAGCACAAAAAAGGAGGAAAGATTAGTACTGAGTGTTCCCCAACCTTTAAATACACGGAAGAGGTCAGTGGTAATAAATGTTGATTTACCATTTTAATTAAAGCATGCGCTCTACAGTCATCACCTTTTGTTAGACGTCATATAAGATTAAGATTAAGATATGCCTTTATTCGTCCCTCATTGGGGAAATTTGTATTGCACAGCAGCAAGAGTACAGAGTCAGTTAAGCAGTACAAAATACACAATATAGAAAAATAAACAATATAAACAACTCAAGTACAGTAAACCTCGGATATATCGAACTCGGATATATCGGAAATTCGCTCACAACGGACAGATAAAAAAGAACCGATTTTTCTGTAATGCATTTCCAATAAAAATTCATTGCCTATAATCAGATTTTTTATAACGGATTTCGCCCATTTCGGACAAAATCTCCAGTCCCGTTCCAATGCATTTCCATTAAATTTCCCTCGCATATATCGGATGGCCGCATTGTGGCGCTCCGATTCGCCGAATCGTGACAGGCCGCTATACGACGTCATTTGCAGCGTTGCCTGCGCGTCCAGGTACATTGGAAACATAGTCAAGGAAGTGCCTTTTTATAACGGATAAAATCCGATTTACGCATATACCGGATATAAATCTGATATATGCGTAAAACGGACATTTTCCGGTATACGCATATAACGGATTTCGCTTATATCGGACAAAACCAGTGGGAACAATTGAATCCGATATATCCGAGGTTTACTGTATATAACCAGTCTATACACTGAGATCTTGTTAGAGAGTTAATATGAGGCATTAGGGAAATACTTCACATAGAACTTAGTATATTGCATTTAGAGCCCTTAATATTGCACATGGAGGTTGGTCAGATATTGCACAGTGAATACACACACACACACACACACAGTGGAGCGCCCTCACACAGTCACACAAAACCTGTTTTTACATTCATTATAAGAATGTGAGATGCGTTCAGTGACATCACAAAAATGGCTTAATAATGCATATATGTGGAAATAAACAGGAAGATCAAGAAAAAAATTAATCGGATGTTCTTATCACTGAAATGCCGCTACACAGAAGTTTAAAGAGGGCGCCATTTCATGTTTTGGGGAAACTACCTTACGGGTATAAAAATAGTTTTCCACTCAGATGCCTTTGGAGACAGCCCACAATGGCAGCCAGCTGACTAGATAGGACATGCAGAGACGCCTGGATCAACAAATCATCGTGCGTGCCTCCATATCAGTTGTTGATATTTATGGCGGCAGTCCTCATATGTGATTTAATGCAACATACTAAATTTCCTAGAACACTGCAGTGTAGTGTATAAGAAACAAAAACAATGCATAGATCCAGATATAATTTAATGTTACATCCCGATTTATTATTAATTTTATATATACACACACATGAAATTAATGCCAATTTATGTAATCTTTTTGTCATTTACTTATAAAACACTATACTGTATATATAAAAAAGGACAATACAACTATTCGTTTGGCGTGTGGGGTTTTGAGATAAGGTTTGGACTTTGTCACATTTTAACACTGTCACTACTGTTCCTTATGCTGTGTCTTTAAATGATGGGAAAAAATTATATGTGTTTGAGTGGCTCGAAAGAACTTGCTGATTTTTAGTCAGTGTCTGACTTTAAATCCAAACCAAAACCAAATAATGGCGTTCCCCTTCCCCGCTTTTTCGCACAAATTCCTCATTGTTTTTTGTTAGTTTAGGTTGATTTGAGATATGGGATTGATTGATGATTATATTGGCCTGCATCTAAAACCCCTAATAAAGGTAGTCCGGTACAAGCAGTCCATTCCATACACCGCCCCAGCACTTCTATTCAGCATGCAGAACCCTCGTGATCACAACAGCAGGAGTGATGTCGGTCAGCTGTGTGGCAGTATTTTTCGTTACATTCTGAAAAAAGATGCTGCAGTTGAGTGCAAAACTGCGGTTTGAAACATTTGTCCATTTGTGGGAAGCTTCCACAGAAAAACAAAAGGAGAACTGCACTTTTTGGGGGAATTCACAGTCCTGATGTGAAACATGAAGACATCTTTCCCTTTTCTGTGCTTTATAACATGAGAAAAAAAGTTAATTTCAGCTAGCTTACAATGCTGTCATTGGGATACACCTATTTTGTTCATTCGTTCATTCATTCATTCTCTACCGCTTATCCTCACGAGGGGGTGCTGGAGCCTATCCCAGCTGTCTTCGGGAAGAGGCAGGGTACACCCTGGACTGGTGGCCAGCCAATCACAGGGCACATATAGACAAACAACCATTCACACTCACATTCATACCTATGGACAATTTGGAATGTGGGAGGAAACCGGAGTAGCCACGGAGAAAACCCACGCATGCACGGAGAGAACATGCAAACTCCCACAGAGATGGCCGAGTGTGGGATTTAACTCGGGTCTCCTAGCTGTGAGGCTAAGACAAAAAACTAACAAAATTGCATCGTTTGATATACATTCTATGATCATACATTAAGACGTACCCTGATGATAACATGTAATGATGGCAGTATCTTGCTGTATTTTGATGATTTAAAACACTACCGAAACTTCTCAATTCGGTGCATTGAAACTAACTAACATGACACCTTGCTAACCGCGTTCTTCAGCGCCATTCACAGAAGGAAGAGTGGATACTTAACTCTCGATTTTACTACAAAGACTCAAAGATACTTTTTACAGGAAGATTGGAGCACACGTCTTGTGCTGGAAGACACAGCCACCCCAAAGAGAGCGGACATTGTAAGTGTTGTTGCTGCTGTTGTTGACAGAACCATCATAAGTATGTATCAATGCGCTGAGAAAATCAAAATAATTTTTTTCTGCAGCGTTTTAAATCATTCCCCTTTAAAAGCTTCCTCAAGCACCCTTAGATTCTCTACATTATCCGTATTATCGATAAAGAATATTGACAATATCCTTCCTACTGTTGCTACCTATTGTTCTCAGAGTAATATGACTTGATCATGCCTTTACTAATATTCCATGTTACCCAACAAGTAACCTAAGTATGTATAATTTGTACTGATATCGGATCAATATCGGACAATGGATTGGAATTGTGGAAGTTAAACATAGCAAGACAATCCTAGTAGTCAATCCATGCCCAAGGAAGTGTGACGGTAAATATTTCCACTTTTGGAAATTTTTACTTAGGAGTGTACAAACCTTTGTAGAGTTACTTTGACATTACAGTTGTAGAAGCAGTATAGTGTACAGAAATTACTGTAGAAAATATAATACAATATTTGCATAAAAGTGAGTGTACTCACTTTTGTAGGTGTTAATTACGGTATAAGTTCTGACTTATAACATAGTGGGAACGGAACTCATTCGTAAACCGAGAACCTCCTGTACAAACAAAGTTTATTTCATCGTCCCAACTCACAAGACAACCGACCTGTCAGATGTTCTATTAAATGGGCCAAAGGTTGACTGCAGCACAGGGACTAGAGTCCATCATATGTCCACAAAAACCTACTTTTTTTTTGCACTGCCTAGTTGACATTCAACATCCTAGAGGCAAACGGCTTCAACGCCGCAACGCCGCCTTGTCTACTCTTCAGAAGGTTCCAGAACAACAAGATCCCCTGACAGGAGTTGCCATGTGACTTCCCAGAAGCAGCAGTCTGTCTGCCATGCTCGGATATGCTACAACAACGCCTGACCGCCCCCACCCCCCCTCTCTCCTTCCAAATCATTGCGACACCATGCTCTACGATAGCCTAGCATGACACGTTAACATTAAAAGCAATATATACAGCCTTTAAATCATGTAATATTATTTTAGGCAGGGGCGGGGGGTTGTCACAAAGATCAGCTGTTTATGTGAAAGTGCTATATGTTAAAATGACCTTGTGTGGACAAACCAGGCAGATTAGCATTTAGCTTTTACTCCTTATGTGCAGGGCCTTAACGATCGATTACATCCACACAGACGAAGGGGGGGTATCACATTAAAAAGTTGACTGTTTAGTTCAGAAAACATTGATTTTAAAAGCATATTGTTGTTGTTTACATGTCAATGCGCATAATTCCTACCACTACGGGCACCCGTTAAACTACAACATGTGCGTTCGCTACTTGTATAGTAGCAATATAATTTTGTTGATGATTCTTAACAACACAAACAAAAGATTAAAAAATAGCTGCATGTTAACGTTAACTGTTAAAGCCGCACAAGGAGGACAACAAAGAAGCCGCCATCAACTCTCCGAGGCTGGGCTTTATTGAGTTGTTTTTCAAAATCAAGCTTAACCTCACCAATGACAGGTTGTCAAACTCAAATAATAAGTATTTTGATGTAGACATATATCGATAACAGATTGTGTGTGTTTTTTTTTAACCAAAGATCTAGCTAGGCCGTCAGTGATGCTAGCGGCTACGAGCTAGTTTAGCAATGCTAATCTGGGTGATTTATGCTGACTTCCCAACAAAGGCCCCACAAAGTCGGTTGTTTTTTAAACTTGCAGTTACAAGACTAACCTTCTCAAAATACATATACTTATGTGGGAATGGCAACAATTAAGCGTCGATATTGACAATAAACTTACCCCAACAGCTTTCAGCACTGTCACCAGCGCCGCTAGAAGCAGCACGGCACATTACGTAGTGACACGGATGGCTCATATCGCGAGATTTGCCAACGGGCGCGAGATCCAAAGATGCTATAAAACGGAAAGAGATCCACCTCCCTCTATTCACGCTTCGTGTTGTTGTTCTTTCACGATGCGATAGTCGTCTCGCAAATGCCATCACAAGATACAACAACGTAACATAAGAAGTGAAGCAGGAGGAGGACACAAACGTTAGCAACACTAACATAGCAATGGAGCTATGCTAACATTAGGTTAACCAGGGCTATACACAGAAGCAAGAAAAACATATGGATGGATAGCATAATATAAATATCTAAAGACAACGATAACGACATAATTATTATTAATTAGAATATATTTTTAAATTGTGTTTTGGGATAGTGTAAACTCCTAATCAGCAGTCCGTTCCTGAAGGTGGCGGAAGTGCGCCAAAAAGGTTGATTGAAAAAGAAGAAGAAGACGAGGATGGTGACGTCATCACTGCGTCGACACGCAACAACAGACGACATTGTGGGTTTCGTAATATTTTTGAAGGTTTGCTAGCCATTGTTTTGTTGTTTTAGTATCATTAAAACATTAATCATTGGAAATATTCTCTACAGAAAGAATAGGAGCTTCTCCTTTGACAAACAAAGAACGCAAGGAGTGTTACTGTTGTTATTGTTTTCGTTTTCGTAAGCTACCGATCTTGTTAAGCTAACACACCCACCATCTTCAAGAAGATGGCCTGCACTTTGGAGAAAGTGTTGGGAGATGCTAGGACATTGCTGGAGAGGTTAAAGGAGCACGACACAGCCGCCGAGGGACTCATCGAGCAGTCGGGGGCCCTCAGTCAGAGGGTGCAGAGCATGAAGGAGGTGGGGAATGCTGTCCCAGACAAGGTAAGGACATCACTGGTTGCATACTATGGGAGATTACATTAAATATGCAATAATTATCCCCAATTATTGACACTGACTCAACTGACAGTACCATGCATCTGTTATGTTAGCATTAGAGATGCAAATGTATTTTTCATCATATTAAATGATATATACAAATTAATACTGACATTTATTATATATGCTCAGCAATCATTCCCGGTGTCCCTCAAGGTTCTGTCCTTGGTCCCCTATTTTGTATTATTTACCTGTTTTTTTGTTATTTTGGCATTAGTTTTCATTGCTATGCTGATGACACCTACATGTATATCACAACTAAGCTATCTTCAACAGCTGCATGACAAGACTTAGAATATCCTAGCTTGACCAATGTTTGGAATGGTTAAGTCAAAAAATAAAGAGATCCTGGATAAGTTAGGCATGATTCGTAGTACAAGCCTTGGATGCAATGTAATCACAGTGAGCTTATTATATGGCAATAGACTGGAACATTTACGCAGTGTTTTAACTGTTCCTACACCCTGTTTTCTTTGTCCTCAGCAGGCAGAGGACGCATCAGAGCTCCAGGAGATGATCAAGTACAAGCCTCATGTTCTACTCACTCAAGAAAACACTCAAATCAAGGAACTCCAGCAGGAAAACAAAGGTTTGTTCATTAAAAATATTCACTTTGTTGCCACTCTTTTACAGTATATGTTGACATGTCTTGTATCTCCACAGAGCTGTGGCTGTCTCTGGAAGAGCACCAGTATACGTTAGAGCTGATCATGGGCCGTTACCGTAAGCAGATGTTGCAGCTGATGATGGCCAAAAAGGAGTTGGACACCAAACCCGTTCTGTCCTTGCACGAGGATCACGCCAAAGTACCGTGGCTATATTTGTGCATTTACCATGGCTGCTAAAAGACTATGCATGCTTATTTTTGTACTTCACTGATACAGGAAGTGCAGAGCCAGGTGGAGCGAATATGCGAGATGGGCCAGGTGATGAGACAAGCCATGCAAGTGGACGATCAACGCTATTGCTCCCTTCGAGAGAAGCTTGCCCAGTTAGAGGTAACTGTATTTCGGTTTTAAAGGACATACTGCAAAAATATGAGTCAAAGAGCCTCATTGTCCTTGGTTACCAACATGGGGTATGCATTGCCAATTGTCATAATTATAATTGTCAAACAATTAGCAAACAATTATGGAGGATTGATCAGTGCTCATGTAAAACTTTTGACCACAGAAAATAAAAATGTCTATAACATTAATTAACCAATTAAGTAGGGGGCACATGACTATTACAGTAAACCTCGGATATATCGGACTCGGATATATCGGAAATTCGCTCACAACGGACAGATAAAGAACCGATTTTTCTGTAATGCATTTCCAATAAAAATTCATTGCATATATCGGATTTTTTATAACGGATTTCGCCTATTTCGGACAAAATCTCCAGTCCCGTTCCAATGCATTTCCATTAAATTTCCCTCGCATATATCGGATGGCCGCATCGTTATGCTAATCTTGTTGATGTCACTGGCTATTGTCTTTGTCCTGGCCCCAGATTTAGGACAAATATAAAAGTGAGTGACGTCAATAATACTAGCACAGCAGTGAATGAGATCTTAACCTCACTATTTGAAATAACGTAGGCCTGACGGGCGTAACAGGGCCTAGCTTAATTAACAATTTGTTATGCTCAGAGTCCAATAAAGTTAAATTCTCATTACCTTACGTCTCTTTCCATTGCCCAGTCCAGGTACATTGGAAACATAGTCAAGGAAGTGCCTTTTTATAACGGATAAAATCCGATTTACGCATATACCGGATATAAATCCGATATATGCGTAAAACTGACATTTTCCGGTATACGCATATAACGGATTTCGCTTATATCGGACAAAACCAGTGGGAACAATTGAATCTGATATATCCGAGGTTTACTGTATATATGACTGGAGACCCATAAGTCAGCCAGTGAACGACGACAAAAATAAACAGTGTGCATTTTTACACTATCTTGGTCAGATTGAGAACAAGGAGCTGCGGGACCTTCTGGCTATCAGCAAAGACTCAATGGAGGCAGCAAAGGAAGACGGCACCCAACCAGCACCAGCAACAACACAGGAAAACAATGCTCAACACGAGTCCAATAAATGATATAAAGGGCATCTCATTGGAACTTTTAGGACTGAAAAGTCTTTGTCCTTGACTTT
Organism: Doryrhamphus excisus; assembly: GCF_030265055.1. Classification (NCBI taxonomy): domain Eukaryota; kingdom Metazoa; phylum Chordata; class Actinopteri; order Syngnathiformes; family Syngnathidae; genus Doryrhamphus; species Doryrhamphus excisus. Next base: position 12,451,468 of record NC_080475.1, on the reverse strand, counting down.
GTGCTCACTATGGATGGATGGCACTCTGTTATACCACAGCATTTTTTCATAATGTACTGATGATAGTTGTCTATTTTCCTAATTATGCGCGGAAATTTAATATTTGCTTTCAAGGAAGACAAGAAAGGAACAGCAAATATGATTTATAGTCCGAGTAGCGCTTTATTCTGTTATGATTTATTCAAAGATCCTCTGTGACAGGAGCGCTCTGATGTTTTTACAGTTGAACTTTTTTTTTTTAATGTCGAAAATAGTTCTTTGTCATCTAAGGAAAAGAACGTTAATATGGTAGACTTGTGATTTCAGTCAAATAAAGTCGAAATGTAAATAAAACATGGCACTTTTAACTACAGAAAGCTGTTGTTATTGAGTTACGCTTTGTTTATTAGGAAAATTCCATATTCAAAAATCCAGAGTTATGTAAGTTATTGACCAGTTTTCTTCTGAACTGAAGATATTATATGAAACACTGGAGCTGATCATCAAAAACAGAAAAGCAAGAAAAAACCTTTCATACATTGGATAACGTTCTAAAAACAATTCATATGAAGAACGAGCTTAAGTGACGTGTTTTCTATTGTTTTTATTTTTGTTGTTCTTATTTTCAAGCAATATCCCTCGGACATTCCTTTGTTTGTTATTTACTTTTTCTTATTTATGTTATTGTTCTGCAGAATTGCACTTTTATGTTCCTGTAATTCTGCTTTTTCTGTTTTATACTGAAGTTTGTAATTAAAAAATATATAAAAAAACAATAATATCACAATAATAATAAAATAAAACAATAATACTTAAAAAAAACTTACGCTTTACGAGACGGGTTGATAATATCGCGAGGATTGTGTAGTGCTGCTGCGTTCATGTGAGCTCGGCAAAGAGCGACCCGAACTCATCCTGAGTGCTGCTTAAAATCTAAAAAAAATCCTCAGGTTTTGGAAGAGGTTTGTATTATTGTCTTTATTCTATTTCTATTCTATTTCAAGCATGCGTCCCACTGTCGCCATTTTTTTCTAAACCGAATAGCTCATATTTCATTACCAGTGTCATTGAAAGCAGCACGAGAGTCAAACCGTTGACACATCCACTCTCTGCATCAAGCTAAAAAGGCTCAGCATGTCTGAGAAAGAGCTGGGGAAAAAGTGGGACCGATGTCTGGCGGACGGTGTTATTAAGCTTGGTAAATATTTCATATTTTAACGTCTAATTGTCATGAAATATTCGAGACGTGCTGGAAAAAACACAGTTGTCATTGAGTGGTCAGGAAGCTAACTCGCTAGCTATAAAGGGCAAGCCAATGTCCACCAGTCAGACGAGAGCAATGCTATTATTGTGATATTTACAAGCAAAATTAAATATATATGCACTTTTTTAAACACTAATAAAACCTTAAAGCTTTACTATCTTTGTGGGGGAAAAAATCGCAATCCCCAGGTTTGAAGCATAAATAAGCAATCGTCAACTTGAGTGAATACACGTTATTTTTATTATTTTGATTTTCATTTCATTATGGCAAAATGCCAATTCATTGTGTAAATATTATTTTATATCATTTATACTGTATATTCATATATTTTCCAGTATTATTATTTTAATGGAGATAGTTGTATAGAGCTAGCCCTCAGTCACACTTTCTCATTCAATAACATTAGGACCTTTGACTGGTTGTGTATACAATATTCCTTCTATATCATATACCTTTTATATATTTTCTATATTATTGGCTCCACTTCTTTGCTGGTTTTATTGTTACTATTATATTTGGTACATATTATATTGGTATATTTGGTTACTATTACATTGGTACTATTATCTTACGTTATATCAATTTATATTGATATATGTTTTAATTTCCTTTGTATTCAATAATAAGCAAGCATATTTGAGCCAAATTATATAAACAACAATGCCACAACACTTATTTTTGCATTAAAAACAACATAAAAGATGTCTTTGGTAGTGAATGAGTTAACAAAATATTGGTGTTCTCACATTATTAACCTGAATGAAAAGCAGTCTGCCCCTTAGACATTATAAAGGGCAGACAAATCACAGTATAGAAGTATATTGTGTATGTTAGTAATGAATGCGCACATCTTTACCTTGTTTCAGGCACGGGGCTGGGCTTAGGAATTGTCTTTTCTGTCATCTTTTTCAAACGTAAGTGGGCTTTGCTGTGGATTAAAAAAAAATTGCCTATATGCTGTATTTATATTATATTTTGACTTTTTCTTGTTTTTTTAGGGCACACATGGCCCATTACACTGGGCTCAGGAATGGGGATCGGCATGGCTTATGCTAACTGTCAGAATGACCTGAGGTTACATTACTTGCTGCATAAAAAGGTTAGTATAACACAGTTTACAACATAGCTACAGTGCTTTTTGATTTTCATGTCAAGCTGTAGTTGACCACTAGGGAGCGCAACTACACTCCAAATGGTCCGCCATCTATTTATGCATGAGAAATAATAATAATAATAACCTATTTATGCCTGGTGGGATACATGGTGGTGGTCTACAACCACACATTGCATCAGTTGTGTTTGTCCCCTTCCTGAGGTCTTATTTTTTGGGCATGTTTGTCACACTTAAATGATTTGGATCATCAAACAAATTTAAATAGTAGTCAATGAAAACACAACTGAACACTAAATGCAGTTTATAATTGAAGTTGAAACTCGCAGCAAAACAGACCATCCCACTACCACCACCATATTTTACTGTTGGTATGATATTCTTTTTCTGAAAGACATTGTTACTTTTACACCAGATGTAATTGGACATGCACATTCCAAAATGTAAAAAGAGGAATAAAAAAAAAAGAAATCAGGATGGGGGCAAACATATTTTCACACCACTGTATATAACGTGACTTTTGATGCCATTTATGTAACCAATATGTGTTTTGTCCAACAGGCTCAATAACCTCAAGGCATGGAGGGATTGTCTTTTTTTATTTTTTGAAATGCTTGGCTTGTGTGACAGTCAACATTTGCACTCGTCTCCTATTGGATGCCGATGTCCACTTGTTGGACACAGACCGTCTCCCAGTATGGATCAGTTTATGTAATAAAAGCAATACCAAAACAGCTATGGTGGTTGTCTTGTCTTGTCTTGACAAATAAATGCAAATGAATGATATCATCACAGTGGTAGCAGACCAATAAAGGAGTATTTGTCTGTCCCATACTTACCAGTGTGCTTGAACACATCATTACATGAACAATGCAGCGTTTAATTAATCCTGACGACACTAAGAAATCAGACAGCTGTGTTGTTTACTGTTCTATGCGTATTAGATGAACAAATAAGTGAGTTTAGGTTTATTTTATACTTATAAGTCAGTCAGGGAAAGGGTTTGTTCGCCCATTCCACTCAAAGTCTTCTAGACCGGTGATTCATTTTCGGCAAATATTATGTTATTGTCGAGTGGCTGTAGTGTAAAGACCGGCAGAGCACTGTAATAATCGTCCGTGTGGCAACACGTACCTGATTGCCTCGTTCCTCCAATTGACTTAGTGATGCACGTGAGGTGGTTAGCTGTGTGCGGCAAGTTTTTTCCAATGTAAAAAAACGTGCCGTGGATAAAAAAAAGGTTCGAGACCAGTGATTCCCAACCTAGTGTACAAACAAATTGCAGCGGCTAAGTGGAAAAATTGTAATTCCAAGATTAGTAATTATTCTCAGTCATTCCGTATTAAACCAGGCAATAAAATGGAACGTGTGTGCTACGACTAGATTGCACAGGGAGACAATAACCTGTGACACAGCCGCGCCAAAAATAATAACAGTTGTGGTTTTGACATGTTATTAGATTAATATTGATACTAAACTGCTGTAGTATTTGTTTTTCAAATTATAAAAGTAACTATATAAAAATGTATGAATAAGATGCTAAGATAATATGCTATTTTATGGTCCAATAATAACATTTGTTATAGTATTTTTATTTATTTATTTACATTTATTTTTTTTAAATACCTTTATTTACCCAGGCAATCAATTTAAGAACAAATGCAGCCTGAACAAAGAGCAAAAGCACTTTGATGGGAGAATATATAGTACAGTAGTATATATATAGTATAGTATTATAGTATAAATTTTAATATTATTAAAACATATTATTTATACATTGCTGCTATTCAAGTAATAATATATTTTTGACATTTTATTTTATTTTTTTAATTAATTAATTTATTTATTTGACATTTTAAACCATGGAACGTGTGTGCTATGACTAGATTGCACAGGGAGACAATAACCTGTGACACAGCCGCGCCAAAAATAATAAGTTTTCTTTTATAGTTTTTCAAACTATAAAAGTAACTATATAAAAATGTATAAATAAGCACAAAGATATTTTATTTAGGCATTTTAATATTTTTATAGCCCAATAATAACATTTGTTATAGTATTTTTTATTTATTTATTTACCTTTAAAATACCTTTATTTACCCAGGCAATCAATTTAAAAACAAATTCTTATTTACGAATGCAGCCTTAACAAAGAGCAAAAGCACTTTGACGGGAGAATATATAGTATAGTATTATAGTATATATTATAGTATAGCATTAAAACATATTTTTTATACATTGCTGCTATTCTAGTAATAATATATTTTTGACATTTTATTTTTTTTATTTTATTTTAATTTTTTTTGACATTTTAAACCAAGTAGCATCATTTTTGGTGTCTTAATTATGCTTTCAGAATAAGCATCATCATTCATAAGTGTGAAAAAGTAAAGATGAGCTACTCGTCTGAAACACCGTGACCAAACATGGACAACCAGCATCCACCCACACAAATCCCCATCATGTCCAATTAGCATGTCTTGGCTATGATGGTGCATGCTCCTGCATTAACAGCCCCTATGCTTTGACACACTCCTTCTCTCCTCCCCCGAGGATGCGCTCTGGAGTGGCCGGCACAGGGATTAACGGGAGCCGGAGGACGGGGGGCTCTTAATGCAGCGGAACAAGGACAATGATACCTGTGTGATAGCTTTTTGTGGGAAAGACTGACGTTTGTGTCGCTTGGCAGCATCTGCTGGAATAGAAAGAAGTGCAGGCAGAGCTCCAGCAGCTCTCAGTGCTGAATTGGAATCTTAAGGAATTTCCAGCTTTTCTTGCTCATCTTTTGGACTTTATAGTCTCCTTGTGTGGGAATTCTGGTTTTCATCTCCATGGATGAATAAGATTGATCCCTTCTTTTTTTCTGAAAACATCCAGAGTGGTTTACCAAGTGTTCCAAAGCTGCACCATGTCAGAGGCTGGTTCTATTGGAAGCTACAACAGCAGTTTTCCGAACACCGGCGCCTGGAACATCAACGGAAGCGGCCCCTGGTTGCTGGCCTTCCTGCTGACTGTTATTATTCTCATTACTGTGTGTGGAAATGTGTTGCTTATTGCGTTGGTGTTTGCACACCGCTCCTTACGTTGCACCTCCAATTGTTTCCTAGTGTCCTTGTTCCTGTCGGACCTCATGGTGGCGCTGGTGGTGATGCCCCCAGCCATGCTGAATGTTCTGTGCGGGGCCTGGGTGCTCTGGCCGGCCTTCTGCCCTGTTTGGCTGTGCTTCGACGTCATGTGTTGCAGCGCCTCCATTCTCAATCTGTGTGTCATTAGCTTGGATCGCTATGTCTTCATTATCTCGCCACTGCGGTACAAGCAGAGGATGACCCTCCCTCGGGCGTTGCTCCTGGTGGGTGCCGCGTGGGGGTTGGCAGCGCTGGCGTCTTTCCTGCCCATCGAGATGAAGTGGCACAGCTTGGGCAACCCAAGCGGCCAGCCGCCGACTCCCGGGGTCGGCAACGTCAGCTCAAACTCGCTGTACCCGGCGTCCTACTTCCAGGTCTCACCGCCCGGGGGACTATACTTCCAGTGCCGCCTGCAGGTCACCCTGCCCTTTGCTCTGGTGGCGTCCGTGCTCACCTTCTTCTTGCCTTCCGGTGCCATCTGCTTCACATACTGTCGGATTCTCCTGGCAGCTCGTAGACAAGCCAAGAGGGTCGCCGCCCTGAGCCATCCGCCGCACCCTCATCCTTCTCTCGGGGAACCATCCAGGCCTCCTTCACTTGGGGGTACAGCTCAGCAAGATGGAGATGACTGCAGCCACCAACAACCATCAGTGTCGCAGAATCTACCGGTAAGTACACACACTGGTTCTAGTTGTATCCATTTTCCTCCACTTATCCGGGTCCGGGTCGCGGGGGCAGCAGTCTTAGTACGGAAGCCCAGACTTCCCGGTCCCCGGCCACCTCCTCCAGCTCCACCGGGAGGACACCAAGGCGTTCCCAGAGACATAGTCCCTCCAGCGTGTCCTAGGTCTGCCCCGGGGGCCTTTTCCCGGTTGGGCATGCCCGGAACACCTCACCAGGGAGGCGTCCGGGAGGCATCCGGACTAGATGCCCGAGTCACCTCAACTGACTCCTCTCGATGTGAAAGAGAAGCGGCTCTACTCTGAGCCCCTCCCGGATGGCTGAGCCCCTCACCCTATTTCTTAGGGTGAGTCCAGCTACCCTACCTACGGAGGAAACTCATTTCAGCCGCCTGTATCCACACGGGATCTCCCCCTCGTAGACCCACCACCTACGGGGGCAAGCATAAGGGTCCGGTGCATTGTGTGTTGGGTGGTGGTCGAGGGCGGGTGCGTAGGCGACCTGGTCTTCTGCGGCCAAATCTGGTTCTTGGGACATGGAACTATAGTCACCCATGAAAACATATTGTGCTTGTGCATAAGCATCCATCCATCCATCCATCCATCCATCCATCCATCCATCCATCCATCCATTTTCCTCCGCTTATCCGGGTCCGGGTCACGGGGGCAGCAGTCTTAGTAGGGAAGCCCAGACTTCCCGATCCCCGGCCACCTCCTCCAGCTCCACCGGGAGGACACCAAGGCGTTCCCAGGTCAGCTGTGAGACATAGTCCCATGTGCATAAGCAACCAAATCCTAAGTCCAACCAGGCTTTGGGACCAATTTTGAGGGTTTTAGAAAATTCCAAGAATGTTATAACTTGTATTTTGTACAGTTGAATAGAATTCAATGCATTTTGATGATGAAGCCTTGCTCTGGTTATTATTATTATTATTATTTTTTGCCCGTAGCCGTCAGTGAACAGCGAGCGTCGCCTAGCCCACAGACAAGGTCGCAGGGCGCTGAAGGCCAGCTTGACGCTGGGAGTGCTTCTGGGACTCTTCTTCTGCACTTGGCTACCTTTTTTCATCACCAATATGGCTCAGGTTAGTATAAATGCACTGTGGGCGATTACTAAACGAATTGTGGACTGTAATACAGTAAACCTCGGATATATCGGACTCGGATATATCGGAAATTCGCTCACAACGGACAGATAAAAAAGAACCAATTTTTCTGTAATGCATTTCCAATAAAAATTCATTGCATATATCGGATTTTTTATAACGGATTTCGCCTATTTCGGACAAAATCTCCAGTACCGTTCCAATGCATTTCCATTAAATTTCCCTCGCATATATCGGATGGCCGCATCGTGGCGCTCCGATTCGCCGAATCGTGACAGGCCGCTATACGACGTCATTTGCAGCGTTTGCAGCGTTGCCTGCGCGTCCAGGTACATTGGAAACATAGTCAAGGAAGTGCCTTTTTATAACGGATAAAATCCGATTTACGCATATACCGGATATAAATCCGATATATGCGTAAAACGGACATTTTCCGGTATACGCATATAACGGATTTCGCTTATATCGGACAAAACCAGTGGGAACAATTGAATCCGATATATCCGAGGTTTACTGTATGTCGTAGCATGTCAAAAATTGTTTGCCGACTGCATAAGAAGTGTTAAAAAATCAATTATTTTGCTATAACAAAACATGGAGGATGGTAAATCAATGCCAATAACAGGAATGGGGATAATTTTGTGTCGAAACAAAATGTAAACAATATTGTGATATAATATTATCCATTCATTTCTTGGTTAGTTCATGCAAAAGAGTCGGTGGTGTCCCGGTGAGTCAGAGGTTGTTTTGTCACTTCCCTCACATGAATATGTATCTGCAACCATTACGGTGTTGAAATACACGCAACAAGTCCGCCAGCCAAGCATCCGAGCAAAAAAAAAAAAAAAAAAAAAACAACCTTGGATACCACTCTATTTTTGTACGAGCCAAGTCATAGACACAGCGATACAATGTAGATTGGCATTTTAGCTGTGACTCATTCCCCCAAAGCAAAACACTCTAAGAGTCACCACTTATGCTCCTTATTCATCTCCTTCACTTGTTGATTGTTTTTCATTTTGCAGCTCCATCTAAATTGGTAATTACACTCGTGTTTTTTTTTTTCAAGCTTACGATGCTCCAGACATTTTTTTTGTTTTACTTCCCATCTGTGCGCTCTCTCTTTCTATCTCACTTACTCGCACACACACATATACACACACACTCACACTGCATCACATAGCATACACACGCTCGACTATGCCTGCACTCGCCTTCCTTTTCACACTCAATGTGGTGTTCTATTCCACTCCCACCATCACCATCTTATCATCTTGATTGTATTGGACGTTTTCCTTTAGCAGCTGTCTCCTTTTTAAATCTAATGTTTATGCAGGTTTTATTATTATCACTGTGGTGCACACTAGCATGCATGAACTCCCATTTTCATGGAGATTACAATGTTTTGTCATTGTACTTTAAAGGGGAGCTATTATGCTTTTTTTCACTTTTCTGACCTATAAATGTAGTTAAAATGTTGTATTGTCGAGTTAAATGATGCAGAAGTTTCAGATAATGAGGTTTGCGTATTTGGAAGCGAGCACTGAAAGAAATTTGGGATGGTTAAAAAACGCTCGGTTTCAGAGGGCGTTGCAAAACTGCTCCTTTGTGATGTCACAGAGGAGGACTTTCTTATGGGCGTGGCTGTTGGCTTGAGACGCTCTCTGCCCTTCCACAAGATCTGCTGGTGTGTTTATGAAAAAAGCTTAGGCAGAAGTTATTGGAGAAAAAGAAAAACATTTTCATCTGTCAACGGCATTTTACTTGGGACTTTTTAAAAAATATCGTAAAATATGTCGGACACGTTGTGCGTCCCCGGAGGTTTGAGAAATCCACAGTGCTCACTGTGGAAAAAACGTGTAATGACAACATTTCCACTACATATGTTGTGGCAAGATTATGCCTCTGACAAAGTGTGTCCGACAATGAGTGCTCCTCCTCCGGCAGGCGAGGTGGACGCAGCTCCCTTGCGTCCCGGTTCTCCTAAGCTCCACGGCACCGGCTGTGCTTCTGATAAAGTGTGTCCGACAATGAGTGCTCCTCCTCAGGCAAGCGAGGTGGACGCAGCGCCCTTGAATGCCGGTTCTCCTAAACTCCACGGCACCAGCGGTGCTTCTGATAAAGTGTGTCCGACAATGAGTGCTCCTCCTCAGGCAAGCGAGGTGGACGCAGCGCCATCGAGTCCCGGTTCTCCTAAGCTCCACGGCACCAGTGGTGCTTCTGATAGAGTGTGCCCGACAATGAGTGCTCCTCCTCAGGCAGGCGAGGTGGACGCAGTGCCCTTGGGTCCCGGTTCTTCTAAGCTCCATGGCACCAGCTGTGCTTCTGATAAAGTGTATCCGACAATGAGTGCTCCTCCTCCAACAGGCGAGGTGGAGATATATCTAGTGGAGATCCATGTGGCGCATTCTTAGCAGAAGAATAAATATTACTAATAAATAAATATGACAAAGACATTTAGAATTTAAAATGCAGTATTTAACTGTATCCCTTCAGGCAGTGTGCGAGTGCATCCCCCTGGCGCTCTTCGACGCCATCACGTGGCTGGGCTACTGCAACAGCACCATGAATCCCATCATCTACCCACTCTTCATGAGGGACTTCAAGCAAGCGTTGGGGAAACTCTTACCCTGCTCCGCCTCCTTACGTTCACCCAGGCAACCCTCACCGGCGCTATCATTGTCCCTGCGAAACTCAGGAGAACCCAACATCTGCAGTGAACCCCAGTCACCGCTGGCTTCGGACACGACGCCGTTGCCGGTCACTGCTACGGATGCAGTGAATTTGTTGGACGCCGAGCATGCTGGGATAAACCTGCCTCTTCTTCTACCCAATCAGGTGGTCACACTGGACTGAAGTGTCACTGACCAAATAGATGAAAAAATGTGAAGTCAATTCCAGGTAATATGGTGGAGGTTCGGTGCCACGGGTCAATTCCTATGGGTTTATGTTCATTATTCAGTGCTGTTTTGTTGTGTTACTCTTACCCACTCTGTTGACCTTTCAGATGCTAACTCCTGAGCTGGGCGGAGCTAATGGATCCCTTCACTGCTCCTCATTAGCGCCCTTCATTGTCCTCTCAACTGCAGTTTGCTGGCGCTGGATTATTCGGTACCCGTGCTACACATTTTTGTTTTGCCCAGTAGCCCGTCCAGCTCCCCCGGTAGCATCCTTTGTTTGTAATTTTGGTCCATGGTTCCTCCCTCGTTTTGGCACCTCTGTTACTGTTTTTTTTCCCTCTGGTTGTCCTTCTCCATTAAAACTGTTTTGAACTGCCATCCACATTGCTCACACATAATCCAGCGATCACATGGATCCCGCAGAACAGGACATGGTTCAGTTTGCCCTCAAACCCCAAGTCCAGGTGCTCTCTGGCCATGAGCAGACTCTGGAGGATCTGGAGAATGCATGCCCGCATGACAGCGATACACAAACACCAGACTTGATTGCAGTCTTTTATTACCGATTTGAAGGATCCATAGCAAAAATCCCACATGATACTATTGTAGCTGTTACCGGTGCCATACTGAAACTCAACTCTGACATCACTTCCTGTTCACCTATCGCTCTGCTAGGGAGCTTATATGTCTTATTTATACTTCTATTTGTACTATATTGACTGATACGAGTGTAAAGGGGACTGTTGGGGTGCTATTTCATGTCTAGAAGGCTCTAATAATGTTATTTAGAAGACAGGAAACAAGTTTTTTATGCTCTAACTATGAAAATATTCCACTTATGAAGAAGGAATCCTACTTTAATACAGTAAACCTCGGATATATCGGACTCGGATATATCGGAAATTCGCTCACAACGGACAGATAAAAAAGAACCAATTTTTCTGTAATGCATTTCCAATAAAAATTCATTGCATATATCGGATTTTTTATAACGGATTTAGTCTATTTCGGACAAAATCTCCAGTCCCGTTCCAATGCATTTCCATTAAATTTCCCTCGCATATATCGGATGGCCGCATCGTGGCGCTCCGATTCGCCGAATCGTGACAGGTCGCTATACGACGTCATTTGCAGCGTTTGCAGCGTTGCCTGCGCGTCCAGGTACATTGGAAACATAGTCAAGGAAGTGCCTTTTTATAACGTATAAAATCCGATTTACGCATATACTGGATATAAATCCGATATATGCGTAAACATTTTCCGGTATACGCATATAACGGATTTCGCTTATATCGGACAAAACCAGTGGGAACAATTGAATTCAATATATCCGAGGTTTACTGTAGTGAATTCTGATTAGTCTACAAACTATACGGGCATAGCAGTTGTGTCTCCCCCATTTTCTTTGGTTCCACTTGCACCCTGAGTCCTGCATGTCGATCTGCATTCATCCTTGAGTCCCTTAAAAATGCAGTCCTACTCAATTGTAAGGAGACCAGGCTCTTAAAATTCATATCTTCTCCAACAAATGTTGGATACTAAAAAAAAAAACGAAATAGGTCCAATTACAGCCTCCTTACACGTTTGCCCCCCCGTGGTCTGTAGTCCAGTGTGCATCATCATCATCCCAGCTCCATGACACAGCGTCATTATCAGCCTCTTCACTATCATTAAAAGCAGCAGGTCCACAGTTAGCAGTGCTCTCCTGTGATGACAGCGCTCTATTGTTCTTGGCTTTATGTGGACACCTGGACTCATCACTGTGAAGAGAGTCCAACAGGTCTGAGATATCGGGAATGTCCCAGCCGTCGCCTGTCGCCGCTGTCTCCTCATCGACACACTCGGGTGTCAGATTTCGGGTTTGGTCAGAAGGGTCCACGGTGGCCTCTGTAATGGTTACAGTTTGAGGAAGTTCAAAGGAGGCTCCGGGGACCTCCTTGGTGGGAACGCCTACTGCCACCAAGATGGTGTCCATTTGATGCATATAATCTAAGTGACCTTTTACCTGGTGAACAGAAATGTCCTTTTAATGCAGTGATGAGTCAGTTTTACATTCGAAAAATCTGGCATAACACCGCCAACAGGTGGTACCAACAGGTGGTACCAACAGGTACCTCCCACGGATGAGAATAGGAATGACTGTTTTCATAACCTGGCCAGTACAAAAGAATTAATAAGCCTTTGTAAATTACTCACAGAAAGTCTGTTTTTAAAGGGGTACACCCTGGACTGGTGGCCAGCCAATCACAGGGCACATATACATAGACAAACAACCATTCACACTCACATTCATACCTATGGACAGTTTCATTCATTCATTCATTTTCTACAGATTTTTCCTCACGAGGGTCGCGGGGGGTGCTGGAGCCTATCCCAGCTGTCTTCGGGTGGGAGGCGGGGTGGACAATTTGGTGTCGCTAATAAAACTAGCATGTGGGAGGAAACCGGAGTACCCGGAGAAAACCCACGCATGCACGGGGAGAACATGCAAACTCCACACAGAGATGGCCGAGTGTGGAATTGAACCTGGGTCTCCTAGCTGTGAGGTCTGCGCGCGAACATTAATGTCCTACATATGACATTAATTCATTCATTCATTCATTTTCTACCGCTTTTCCTCACGAGAGTCGCAGGGGGTGCTGGAGCCTATCCCAGCTGTCTTCGGGCAAGAGGGGCAGGGTACACCCCGGAGCGGTCGCCAGCCAATCACAGGGCACATATAGACAAACAACCATTTACACTCACATTCATACCTATGGACAATTTGGAGTCGCCAATTAACCTAGCATGTTTTTGGAATGTGGGAGGAAACCGGAGTACCCGGAGAAAACCCACGCATGCACGGGGAGAACATGCAAACTCCACACAGAGATGTCCGAGGGTGGAATCGAACTCGAGTCTCCTCGCTGTGAGGCCTGTGTGCTAACCACTCGTCCACTGTACAGCCCACCATCACAAATGAATATTTAAAATGTCTGGGGTCAAGGCTCCATTCATTACAGACACAATTCCTTCCAAGAGTCTCTTCATTTGCAGACTGATGGATGTGATATTTTACACTTGAACTATCAAGTGTCGCCATGCACTCGGTGGAAGAAGAAAAAAACAAAAAAAACACGATAAGAACACTTCAGTGGCTGTTTTAAAATGAAAGCTGTGACTCACCACAGACGAGAGGTCTACATTGATAACACGGCGATCGGTGATGCTGATTGGCTGTAGCCCGGCAACGCACAGCTGTGCAGCTGAGCTCCTGTACAAGAATCCCAGGAGCCAATCCCCTCTGACACGCGGACAAGGACAAGAAAGAAATGTGAGCGGGCCATAATTTAATCAAGTAAACAACCAAAAAAACACTGATACTGTAAAATGTGAATATTCCTATACCTGCAGTACCCGTTGACTATTTTTCCAGCCACCACCCGTGTAATTCTCTCCCACGCCTTCTCCGAGCCGTCCACGGGGGCCCCCAGCAGGACCACATCCTCCACGACGCCTTCGCTGCCTGCCAAACCCACAAAAGTGCCACTAGTGAGTAGGTTTCACACAATGGGAAAAGGGGGCATACATTTGATGTTCATACCTTGATCATTGGCAAGCTCCTGAAGACAGAAGTAGATGACTCTGGCCCCGAGACTGAAACCAATCAGACTGACAGGCCGCTTCCCCTTTAAATACACAAGGCACTTCATTACTTCATTTTTGGGGGTGTAAACGTTCATTCATAAGCAGGGTTGCTATAAGTCTATCTTTGGAGAACATAATACAACCGAGTCCTGCCTAGTCTCTGAAAAACTGACTTTCTAGAGCAGTGATTCCCAAAGTGTGGGCCGCGGCCCCCTGGTGGGCCATGAGAGGTCATTAAAAATATGATTCATTTTTGCAAATATTATTTTTTAAATTAGATTTATTGTAAAACACTTATTGCACGATTAAAAAAATGTTTATATGCCTAAGTAATAACCCATTGAGGGTTATTGACCTGTCACAATATATTAGGAACCTTATATAGATTATGATTGGAATGTAGCTCTCATGCCAGTCATCATGCCAGTCTTGGATGCAGTTATGAAAAGTATGATAATTAATTCTGTCTTGTGTGTGCACCAAAAATTAAAAGTTTGGGCTTCCTTTATCCCCCGGCTTTTATTTCAATCCTGAATCTTATAATAATAATAATAATATGAAGAAGAAGAATATATTATTCTATATTATATTATATCTAATATTATTATTATATATTAATAATAATATATAATTATATTATATAATTGTATTATTATTATATAATAATTATATTATATTATTATTATATAATAATATACATTATTATTATTATATAATAAAGTAATAAAATAATTACTTTACTAAAATAATAGTATTACTAAATTACTAAAATAATAAGAAATGCTGCGTTCTCAGAGCACTTAACTTAATAATAATAATTATTATTATTATTACTATTGTTATTATTATATAATAATATTTTTATATAATAACAATAATAATAATAATTGCTATAATTTTATAATAATATATTATTATAATTATATAATAATATATTATTATAATTATATAATAATAATGATTATTATTATTATTATATAAAATATATTATTATATAATAATATATTGTATAATAATAATAATGATAATTTGTATTATTATTATTAAGTTAAGTGCTCTGAGAACGCAGCATTTCGTCAATTTACTGTTCATACTGTTTATAGGACAAAGGTGGGCCACGGACATTTTTTTGATTTTCAAGTGGCCCCCGAGTTAGTCAAGTTTGGGAACCCCTGTTCTAGAGCATAATTTGTACAATTTTCGTCCCTCCCCAATCTTTGTTTTCGATTTTGATTCCTGCCACACACTATGAAAATCCTTATTATAATGGGATGCTAAACCAACAGTTATGACAGCTGACAAGAAGCATTCTTACCTGCCGTCTGCTCCTCAGAACCTGAGCCAGGTGCTTCCCCACCTCGGCGGAGCGGTTCAGGCACACACACCAGGGATGGTCAATGACACTAGCAGCAGCCAGCAAGGAGGCGGGCCAAGTCAGAGCTGTCACAATACCTGGAGACAGCCATGATGTGTCAAATAAGTTTTAAACAGATCCAGATGTTTCAGGTGTCTTCCTCCAACCTGAGAGCACGGTGTACTTCAGGGCCTCCTGAGCCACCATGCTGACCAGTCCGTCCAAAAGCGAGGTCATAGCCGAGCCCAGATCCCTGAGGAAACGTGACTCCCACACCAGGCAGTACTGCTCACCGCAATCTCCGAGGCTGCACCACGGGGCCTGGAAGGAGCCTAGCGGGGAGCGATTAGCAGTTCCAAATTAAAGGGGAACTATTTTTCCACTTTTGTGAGTTTTGACACCCCTACAGAGTTTTTTTTTTACACAAATCTGCTCCAAAAGGTTTAGTCATTTTGATGTGAGCTTGTAGGTCTGATTTTATTCACCTTGGGAGTTGAATTACACCCTGGGGAGCGCCAGAGAACACCAAGGAGGGGTGCAAATGTATTTTTTTTACTACATCTAAATATTCAAAATGCATATAGTAGGGAGGACTAATTTGAACAGCATTTCCATGTTGAGTCATTTCCATGTTAAGTACACCTAGTAGTAGTAGTTCATGGCTTAAAAATTCTCAAACTTTAAATGTAACTGATATTGCTGCACGGTGGTTTAGTGGTTAGCGTGCAGGCTTCACAGCTAGGAGACCCGAGTTCAATTCCACCCTCGGCCATCTCTGTGTGGAGTTTGCATGTTCTCCCTGTGCTTGCGTGGATTTTCTCCGGGTACTCCGGTTTCCTCCCACATTCCAAAAACACGCTAGGTTAATTGGCGACACTCCAAATTGTCCATAAGGCTGCACGGCGGTCGAGTGGTTAGCGCGCAGACCTCACAGCTCGGAGACCTGGGTTCAATTCCACCCTCGGCCATCTCTGTGTGGAGATTGCATGTTCTTCACCGGTGCGTGTGTGGGTTTTCTCCGGGTACTCCGGTTTCCTCCCACATTCCAAAAACATGCTAGGTTAATTGGCAACACCAAATTGTCCACCTCGCCCGAAGACAGCTGGGATAGGCTCCAGCACCCCCCGCAACCCTCGTGAGGAAAAAGCAGTAGAAAATGAATGAATGAATGAAATTGTCTATAGGTATGAATGTGAGTGTGAATGGTTGTTTGTCTATGTGCCCTGTGATTGGCTGGCGACCAGACCGAGGTGTACCTCGCCTCTCACCCGAAGACAGCTGGGATAGCACCACTCCAGCACCCCCCGCAAGGATAAGCAGTAGAAAATGAATGAATGCTATTGCTAATTACTAAATTAGTGTTGATCTACTACTATAAATCATACAGCTACAGACACTTACTGTATTTTCCACTGCATAGCCACCCTGTCACTGCTATAGTGACGTGAAGACGCTTTCCAGAACTCAGTGGCAGGAATTCAAACTCCTCTATTTCCCCCACACACTTATTCATCTTATAACCTGATGAGGAAACAAAAAAATGTAATAAAAGGTTGCAGAATGAGACATTACGATTTTTTTTTTTTTTTTTTGCACGTACCGGTCAGTCCTGCCCCGGCTGCTCCAAACAGGGAGGCCATGATTGCGATGCCAGTGGCTGAACCCAGAGCTGCAGCCCCTCCGGCCCCGAGCACAGCACCGGCTCCTGCTGCCACCAAGGGGGCTGCCAGCCCGCCAGTAACACCTGAGAGAGAACATGATGGTCAGGATAATTAGTCAATTCAAAGTAGTTTTCAATACTTAGGAAATTGTGTACTTATATGTGCATATATGAGTATCAAGTATATAACAAGGCTTCAATCTGTGCAAATACAGTTTATAATGTACTGATGCAGGTTTTTTGTAAGATCTCTGAGGGGAACAAAATTGGAAATGGACGACTCAAAGTGTCCACATGGATGAATGTGATAGACAACGACTGTTTCCTGTGATTGACAGGTTAATCTCCCCATACACTGGATTAATAGCATACAAAATGGATGTATGAATACATAATCACCAATCACAGTCCCTCCACCAACTGTTGCTAGTCCAATAAGGAGATACCGCCGTAATTTTCGTCTTCTTTCTCTCCTTAGTCGCCGCAAACACTCCTCCCTGGTAAACAATAGTTCCATTCATCACTAATGCAAAAAAAAACCCCACATATTTTATAGCACTTTAACAGGATCCGTATCTTAAAATCGACTTACTCGGTCTCCTCTCCGCCTTCCCTCAGCCTCTCTCCAAGGGTTTCCTCAAACTCTTCCAACTGTCGCACAGACACTCGAAGCAGGCAGCACATGTGACGAATAATCACCCTCGCTCTGGCGTCATAGTGACCTGAGAGAACCAGTTAGAAAAATATATACAGTGTGTCAGGAGTCATAGATTACATTGCTGCGATGCATGTAATTCTATGGGAGAAATGCATGCCGAACATGATCTCTTCTATTGTGGAATTGCATCGTCACCTCTTTTAAAAAAACATAAAAAACTTATAAATACATCTTTGGGAGCTAGTATTTGTCAGGTTGAAAAAATAAAAAACATAAATATGTCTTTGGTAGCAAATTAGTTAATAATGCTTAACTTCACTTCAATTGTATTACTGCTAAGTTGTTATAGTATTTGATCTGGTAAAACATTACCTACACAATTAATAATGGTTTTATGATGGTGACAGATTGTCCCAGGAATTAATAATTTATATTTAGATTCAGTTTTCTCCGGGTACTCCGGTTTCCTCCCACATTCCAAAAACATGCTAGGTTAATTGGCGACTCCAAATTGTCCATAGGTATGAATGTGAGTGTGAATGGTTGTTTGTCTATATGTGCCCTGTGATTGGCTGGCCACCAGTCCTCTCGCCCAAAGACAGCTGGGATAGGCTCCAGCACCCCCGCGACCCTCTTGCGGAAAAAGCGGTAGAAAATTAATGAATATTTAGATTCTTTTGTATGGAAAAACGGTTTATCAACCAGTGCTTGACTTGTGTTGTAACTTCAAAGTTCAACTGTATTATCTTTGAATCTTATGTTTTTTTACAAAATTCTACAAAATTCTCACAAGTCTATCAGTAAGGTTTCTTACCATCTTTGACAGAGAAAGATACCAGGTCCTGCAATTCAGAAAAAAAATGTTTAAAGATAGAAACAATGCATCTAGTCTATTAAAACATGAATTCAATACTGGGGACTCATTTATTTACTTTATTTACTTTGTTTACTTCTCAACATTTTATCCAAGTGGAGATTGAGGGACTATCCACACGGAAACATTTTCAAGTATTTTATTGTTTCACCCTCTTATCCACAACAAAAGATCTTATTAACATTATTTATCAACATTTTATCTGAGGCGGAGATTGATGGTGGCAAGATGGAGTGGATGAAGTGGATCCAGCAATGTGGAGACTCTGGAGCATAATCTAATTGTGTTTCATATTACAGTAATACCTGTATAATGGGGAAGGCGCCTGCAGCCATCAGAGGTTCAGCCTGCAGGATAGACATGAAGGTGTCCGAGCCCTCAAAGCCCACGCCTGACAGGAAGGCACCCATAACAGGCATCACAGACTCATCCAGGTCGAGCCAGCGAACCAAGCCTTGCAGGTATTGGCCCCGGAATGCACTAATATGGAAAAGCACAATGTTTTGTTTTGTTTTGTTTTTTTGGGGGGGGGGTATGGACTTTAGGCTTTATGACAGTTATTTTTTTGCATAGGCTGTAGCATCATGGTTTAGCTGGGGGTAATATGCAAAACATTCAGTTCCTATTGGAGCATTAAGTTATAACGTTTCACTAAAGTATTTCTAATTATACTGTCAATCAAAATACATACAATTCAATCCAATTGAATGCCATTCTAATTAGTCTTCAAAGCAATAATGTCAGAGAAAACTCTAGTATTTGTCCTCATTTTATTGTGTAGTTTCTAACAGCATCATTGGGACATTTGTCCTCCTCAGCCTTGGATTACCTGTTTTCTTTACCAGTAAACAACTGTCCCAGAGAGACGCCACACAGTCCGGCATAGGCAAATCGTCCCGGTTCACTCATTTGTCTGCTGATAATTTCCTCAGGGCTTTGGTCACAGGGGCCATTTTGTGTTGTTTCTGCCCCACCTGGATCTGCGCGGGTAAATAGGGAGGCATAATTATTGACCACAATGCCTTTCAGGCACTTATACAAACATTTATTATATTTTGTGGGTTATACACACAGGCCGAATTCATTAGAAGACTACAATTAATAATTTACGATGTGTCAATAACTTTAAAATGTCTTAGTTGCACTTAATAAACAATGCAACACTGGATTTACCCGTTTTTTATTGAGGTTTTGTTATACTGTCAATTCAACTAAAATAGCTTCAATGAACGAGGAGCTGACGTGAATTGTTCTGAATTTGGAAGCTACTGAAAATGGTTTTAAAGAAGGTTTCACGTTCTGGCTATAAATATAATAAAAAAGGAGTGTAAATATAACGCCTTATTTACATGAACAAGTCCATACCGTTAGCCCAGTCTCGACAGCGTATCAATGCAAGTGGTTCGAGCAGTAAGTTTTCATAACATCGATAGCTTAATAACGTGCTCTACTCTTATAATAAAGAAATAAACAGGATATTTTACATACCGGGGGTAAAGTTTGTGGTCGAGTTGCTTTGCTTTTCCTCCATTAGCCAAGATGTCACAACTTACGGCACTAAACTTTTGTTGCATTCACGTCTTCCCACCAAAGCTGGGACAAGTGAAGACTCTCTCACTCACCCATTCCACACAACGTATCTCGTAGAAGAAAATGTTCAGATACACACCTCCAGGAAAATTATTTACTTAAACGGAGATTTATTTATTGCGGAAACATATATGTTTTCTTTATTCCTGATTCCAAGCTGTTCAAATTGGGAATATTCTTAACAACGTTTATTTTGAAGGCATCGTGCTTGGGGAAGTTTATATGTGACGTAGCGTACACGTGGCCTAAAATGGGGCGTGGCTTTTCAAAAAGTGAGGAAAAAAGGAGAAAAATACTATTATACTATTACTATTATACTACAAATAATGTCGACATACATTTTTATTATTACATTTTATGTCTTTATAATTTATTGTATGTATTATATTTATTGGAATCACACTCAACGTTAAAGTGGAAAAACGCAGTACAGTACAGTATACAGTATACAGTATTATGATCAATGGATCATAATACTGTTTTACTGAAATGGAAAATCTAATCTGTAGTTATAATTTACTAAAGACACTGCTCTGAATGTATTACACGTTATGTGCAAATGAGTTGTTGTTGTGTCAATTGTTGTTGTTATTGTTGTCCAGTAGGGGGCAGCCTCAACCTGTACATAAACTCTAGTCATTTTTGCACTCAGTTTCCTCCCACATTCCAAAAAACATGCAACTCCAAATTGTCCATATAGATATGAATGCTACCAGTCCAGGGTGGGATAGGCTCCAGCATACCCTAAAGAGAATAAACGGCATAGAAACACAACTGAAGGCAAGCAGTAAACCTGACTGAGAACAACTGTTAGTAAAATGAGAGTACTTTGTCAAAATAACATCCTCACCTTGTCACTGAGGAATTCCCAGAACCACTTCTCACAGAGGCATCCTGTTTACGTTACCAACTGTAACAGTCGGCAATGTATCAGAAACAAGAAGACATTGCACACCTCCTCCACTGTCACTGCTTTGTAATAATAATAATGTAATAATACCAGTGATGATGAACAGACACGAATCTTGTCCGTCTTGTGTGCAAGGATCCCCCCCTTTCCACTACTCAACCCCCCTTGCTGAACTCTGGCCCCCCAATACCCACCCAAGTCACTTCATTGCACTACTTCATTGCACTACTGTACATATTACTGTTATTATATCTTGTCACATTTATACTGTGCATACTGTTTATAATCTGTATAATCTGCAATAGCCATACTATAGTCATTTACTATATCCCTGTAGTATATATCCACACTGTATTATAGTCATAGCCTGTTATTGTTTGTACATATATCTGTCCATTTACAGCTCTATTATAATTCTTAATTTATTTACTAATAAGGTATTTATAAATTTGCACTTCTGGTTGGATGCTAATTGCATTTTGTTGCCCTGTACCAGTGACATGAGCTATAACAATAAAGTTGAATTGAATCGAATCTAATCGAATCTAATCGAATCTAATCTAATCTAATCTAATCTGATCTGATCTGATCTGATCTGATCTGATCTGATCTGATCTGATCTGATCTAATCTAATCTAATCAATCTAATCTAATCTAGTCTAATCTAATCTAATGTAATGTAATCTGATCTGATCTAATCTAATCTAAACTAAACTAAACTAAACTAAACTAAACTAAACTAAACTAAACTAAACTAAACTAAACTAAACTAAACTAAACTAAACTAAACTAAACTAAACTAATCTAATCAAACCTAACCTAACCTAACCTATACTAATCTAATCTAATCTAACCTAACCTATACTAATCTAATCTAACCTAACCTATACTAATCTAATCTAATCTAATCTAACCTATACTAATCTAATCTAATCTAATCTAAATGACGTGACTTTGATAATGTAAAGTCTTTCCTGATACTTTTATGGTGATGGATTTGAAAAGCATAAGTAAACATATCTAAGAAGGGCTGCTACTTATGTTCAATACAAGAAAGCCAGATTGAATTAATTAATTAACTAATTGTTGCATTATTGCAAATATTGATCCAAAATCTTCGAAAAACTATTATGGCTCTGATGCTATAGATAGGAGATGACGGGTGCCGTTCATACAGAGGAAATTACACAGGAAAGTAGCCAGGTAAAAGTAATCTTTTCCAAATAACGGATAATGTGTAGTTAACTTTGGCATCAAATGCGTCTTCCAGCCAATCACAGAAGCTTTCCAAACATTCCCCTTTGACATCGACACGAGCCTCTGTCTGTTATCAGTCAGCCATCCATCCGCACCCAAGCAACCCAAAAAACACCTTCTTCACCACTCCGGTGTATGTACTTGTGTGTGTCTATGTATGTGTGTGTGTGTGTGTGTGTGTGTGTGTGGGGCTCACAATGGATTACTCATTGGACAGCAGACAGGTAGACAGGCTCAAACATATTTTCTATCACAAGCAGACAGTGACAAGCCTTTTCTCCCTTCCTGTCGCCTTAACAATAGACAGGAGTTGAGTGGACTCTTTGACCTGTAGGGCACTCCTGAAGGTGTGTGTATATGTGTGTGTGTGTGTGTGTGTAGGTAAAGTAAAAGCAGGAAGTGGTGACAAAAAAGACAACATGCCTGGAAGTGAAAAGGACTTAAGTGGGGCACGGAAAAAAGGTTGTCATCTTCCTGTCAGGACGTCGCTCACACCTGGTGAGGGTTTGACTTTTAGCCCAGTTCCAGGTTTTCTTGCTCTGTCAAACCAGTCAGGATTTGATCTGGTTTTTGTCTCCTTTTCTTTTTTTAGGCCGCATTCCAACTAGTGGTTCTGTACTCCGGTTTGTTACGGTTTACACCGGGTGTGGCTTTTGCCTGATATGTTGATTTCTCCTACAAGCTCCGCCTCCGAGTCAACCTGCCCAGACAAATTCCTTTGCAAATGTAATTACAAGACATCTTTTTTTTTTTTAATCACATACCACAAAAGTGACTTCAGTCAAGCTGTTGTGTGAGGATGAGTGGATGAGGGCATTTATTCCACAAGTGCACTTGTCACGGTACATGTGAGGGCTTGTGTGTGGGTGTTTGCATGGAAGGCAGCTGCAGGGGAGGAGGAAGGAGGGTGCAGTGAGAACGGGATGAATCACAATAGGAAGAGTGAATGCACAATCCAGATGCTCCCCTCTGTGGCCTTAATCGCTATGGAGATGGGAGGTTTCGCATACTGACAATGACGTTATGAAAACACAAAACGCTGTAATAAACAGTGTTGGGAAAGATACATCCAAAATGCAATATTCATTCATTTTCTACCGCTTATCATTACAAAGGTCGCGGGGGTGCTGGAGCCTATCCCAGCTGTTTTCAGGCGAGAGGCGGGGTACACCCTGGACTGGTCACCAGCCAATCACAGGGCACATATAGACAAGCAATCACATTCATACCCATCACAATTAGGGATGTACAATATTGGCTTTATTGTCGAAAACCAATATATACCAATAAATATAAGCAGAAATTAGGGACAGGTCTGGGTGATTAGGGCAACAAAGGCAGACAAGGCAAAACAGGAAGTCAAATACAAAATAAGAGTGTCAAAAACGGAAACTAAAGCCCAAGAAGGTAACTTAAGCAAACTGCCACGCAGGAGCCTACACAAGGTGTGACAGTACCCCCCTCCCCCTAGGACGAATCCCAGACGAATCAAAGAGGGATGGGTGGTGGCGGGACCGAAGGTGGGTCGCAGACAGCAAGGGCTGTGATTGGCTTACCTGGCGACCAGTCCAGGGTGTACCCCGCCTCTTGCCCGAAGACAGCTGGGATAGGCTCCAGCACCCCCGCGACCCTTCTGGGGGTCGACTGGGGCAGCAGGCCCGGCGGAGCCAGCAAGACCCCTCCAAGCGATGGAGGGAATGGCTAGGTCGGTGGAAGTGGTAGGCACCCTCAGGGGGGGCGCCCTCGACTATGAGCGAGGTAGACTTCCTTAGGGCGGTGCTCTCGGTGTAGAACCTGGGCTCTGGAAGGCTCCGGCTACCTGAACAAGGCAAAACAGGAAGTCAAATACGAAATAAGAGTGTCAAAAACGGAAACTAAAGCCCAGCAAACTGCCACGCAGGAACCTACACAGGGCGGGACAGTACCCCTCCCTCAAGGACGGATCCCAGACGTCCCAAAAAAGTTCAGAGTCAAAGAGGGATGGGTGGTGGCGGGGACCGGAGGTGGGTCGCTGATGGGACCCTTCTGGGGGTGGTAGGCCCGGCGGAGCGAGCAAGACCCCTCCAAGCGATGGCTGGGTCAGCTTAAGTGGTCGGCACCCTCAGGGGGGCGCCCTCGACTATGAGCGAGGTAGGCTTCCTCAGGGGGGCGCCCTGGGTGTAGAACCTACTACTATAACTACTTTTTGTTTATAATTTGTGATGCACTCCACAAAATTATTCAAGTCAAAAATGTACTTTAACATTTTTCTTTCAAGGAAATTTCTGTAGTTTTTTTGCATCGTCATGGTAACAAACCGACACTTTTGTGTGAAGAAAAGAGGGATTATGGGCGCCATTGTGTACACATTCAATCCGGTATCAGACGGTGATTGTGTGCATGTACGCTATGCTTGTGATATTGGCTTAGTTTGTGGCGCTTCCCACATGGATGACTCACCGCCATTGACCTTTCTCATGTGGTTTGTGATGAAGTGGGACTTTATTATTGTGTGGCTTGCTTCTTTTTTTTGAGGAGGGGAAGTCCTTTGTGCTACTCAGCATGTAGGGAGCGCTCGGGGCAGCTGAATGGAATTCTATTTCTCTTCATATTGCTTGAGCCTACACACACACGGCTCAGTTAGTCCGCTTCTGGAAACAAGTGTTTTCCAGTGTTAGCGGTGATGCAGCTGGACCCAGGATCCACTGTGTACCTCATGAAAAAAAAAACTGCATTCATTAATACTTGGACATAGTACATATACTCCCTCACACAACAGACTCCATTGTTTGGACTCCTCAAGAGGATCCAAGGCTGTTCCAGTGAGAACCTGAGCCTGGCAGAGCCGGAGGCTATGACGTTCTACTGTATGGAAACTCTGGTGTGGCTGTCGGTTTATTACAAAACACCAGTTAGCTTCTGTGAGAACGACATTCTGCAAGCCGGGTTTTTGCTTGTGTTTATCCGAACCTGTCATATTTGTTTGGTCGAGTCCGAGATTGAGTGTTTCAGAAGTCTTGGTAGCACAACTGTGGAGAATGTGAGGTCAGCCTAAATGCGGCTTCCAATGGAAACAGCTTCATATTTTACTTGAGCATCTACACACAGTCATGTTAACAGTGGGAGCTGTGCTCTAGAGTCACAACTACTTCCCTATCGAGGCAAAAAATGATGCTCCATTTTGGGAGGAGAGGTGCTCAACCGTTCCTTTTATAGTTGCAGCTGTCATGAACCTCCTTCCTCATTTCATTCATGGGCTAACACATTCTCAAATCAGAGTCTTCCGGGTATTTCAAGTGGGATTTCCGCACTCGTTGCCATGTTGGGAACACCCAAAAAAAAAAATGTTGCCAAGTTCACATGTCTTAACAGATGGAGCTCAAGAGGAAAATACCCACTGTGGATGTACACAGGATGCTGATTAACGAGAGCAGGAAAGTACCAATGACGCAGGTCGGGAGGTACCATCCTATCTCTCCCGCTCAGGAAGATGGAAGTCCCTTGGGTGTATTTGTGGTCTTAATTTAGAGTTTAGAATTAAGGTTGATAAGTGGTTAACGCGCAGGCCTCACAGCTAGGAGACCCGGGTTCAATTCCCCCATCGGCCATATCTGTGTGGAGTTTCTCCCTGTGCATGCGTAGGTTTTCCGGTTTCCTCCCACATTCCAAAAAACATGCTAGGTTAATTAGCAACTCCAAATTGTCCATAGGTATGAATGTGAGTGTGAATGGTTGTTTGTCTATATGTGCCCTGTGATTGGCTGGCCACCAGTCCAGGGTGTACCCCGCCTTACGCCCGAAGACAGCTGGGATAGGCTCCAGCACCCCCGCGACCCTCATGAGGATAAGCGGTAGAATGAATGAATGAATTTAGAGTTTACAAATAATGGAAGAGCGCTGCATGGTGGCCACGTGGTTAACACGCAGGCCTCATAGCTAGGAAACCCGAGTTCAATTCCCCCCTCGGCCATCTTTTTGGGGAGTACTCCAGTTTCCTCCCACATTCCAAAAACATGCTAGGTTAATTAGCGACTCCAAATTGTCCATAGGTATGAATGTGAGTGTGAATGGTTGTTTGTCTATATGTGCCCTGTGATTGGCTGGCCGGCGACCAGTCCAGGGTGTACCCCGCCTCTTGCCCGAAGACAGCTGGGATAGGCTCAAGCTCCCCCATGACCCTTGTGAGGATAAGCGGTCTAAATATATATAGACAAATACATATAGACAAACAACCATTCACACTCACATTCATACCTATGGACAATTTGGAGTCGCTAATTAACCTAGCATGTTTTTGGAATGTGGGAGGAAACCGGAGTACCTGGAGAAAACCCACGCCTGCACAGGGAGAACATGCAAATTCCACACAGAGATGGCGGAGGGTGGAATTGAACACAGGTCTCCTAGCTATGGGGCCTGTGTGCTAACCACTTATCCGCAGTGCAGCCACAAACCGACTTTTAATGGATAATTGCTGCTTTCCGCGAGGCTGCTCAATGAGAGACTTTCAGCCTCCCTCCCAAAAGGAAGTTCTGCTACAACACCCTTGAATTTGTCATAAAGTTTGCGTCTTCTTTCCTGCTCCTCCCATGGAGTCCTCTCATGCCTGGCACTGCTGCAATTTTCTTTCCCAAATGCCGGAATGCTAAAATGAACCCAAAATTGCAAAACCCCGCATAGGGACTGGGGCGTGCTGACACAAGACTGTGTGGTTGGAAACAGCTGGAAATGTGTGCGTATTGACGCGCGACGCAGGCTTGTGTGTCCGTGTCAATGTGATTTCAAAACACAAATGTTCGTCTTAAAAACAATCACGGTGGGGCCTTGCTGCACGCTTTGCACACATACGGCCATGTTCCGTGTATGGAGATGATTTACTGCCAAAACACAAGATGAGAACTCCCATGTGTGGTAAAATACACACAGTCATTGAGCGTGCACTGCTAATGCACATGTGAGAACATGTGAAGAGCTTGCAACCAAAAGGCGCTAAATCCATTTTGACTGATTTCGAGAAAATCAATGATTTTTAATTACGCACACAATCTATTTGGTCATCAAGTCTATATTGCAAATGAAAGAGCTATCAATATAGGTCATAAAAATGCATGCTATAAAAATCCTGCACACACCATGTATTTTATATTTTTTTTAATTATTTTTTTTTTTCGGATTTAGCGCCTTTTGGCTGAAATTGACCAGGCCTTTTCCTTGACCAGGCCTTGACCAGGCCTCAAAAAGGCAACTTTCAAGGCCTTCAAAAGGCCTTGAAAAGGCCTTGAACAGGCCTTGACCAGGCCTTGACCAGGCCTTGACCAGGCCTTAACCAGGCCTTTACCAAGCCTTAACCAGGCCTTTACCAGGCCTTAACCAGGCCTTGACCAGGCGGATTACTATTGAATCCGATTACTTTTGTCTCATTTTTGTGAAATTTGAAAAATGACATGACTGAAAAAAATGAGAAAAAAGACAAAAATGGGAAAAATGAGAAAAAGAGAAAAAATGAAAAACAAGAAAAATTGAAAAAAATTACAAAAAAAATTACAAAAAAATTACAAAAAAAATTACAAAAAAATTACAAAAAAAATTACAAAAGTAATCCGATTACAAAAGTAATCCGCCTGGTTAAGGCCTGGTTATATATATATATATATAATATATAATAAATATTATATTATATATATTATCCTGTGTGAAATGTGAAAAAGGCTCTCACAATCTTATTACAAATAAATGTTGTATGTCAAATGTCTGGATTTCACATTGAATGTCTTGAATTATTTTTTAACTTTAGTAATGTCCTTTAATTATTATTGTTATGATAATAAGAGTGTAATACACATTTTCTTTTGTGTTTATTTTTCTGTTGTATGTTCATATATATGTTCATGCATTTTTAATCTATTCATTTTGACCATGATAAAAAAAAGAAAACAAAGCACCAAAAAAGTGCAAGAAATGGGAGGAAAAAGTATAATACATTCTCCAATAAACATTTCCTTTAAGTTCTGTTGGTCCGGAAAAAGGAGTGGATTGTAAGTAAGGAGTTTTCGAGGTCTTCTTCTCTGTTTTCCTTTTTTATGTTTGGATAATAAAAACAATTATTATTTTTTATGAATACTCAATTTATCATACAATCTAAGTCCATTCTGTTAAAGATTTTATGTTTCACATCATTAATAGTCGGACAGTAAAAAACAGTACAAATTGGAGTTAATATATTAACTTTTTAAATTATTTATAACTTTCTTTACTACTACCTTATTAGTTAATGCATATAGTTATTTAACCTAAAAGTTCCTCAGATAATTTTATGACGCTACAGCATATCAAGCTTTCCAATGTAGTCCCCTGACATAGGAGCGACTGGGGTGGTGGCCTGGACTGGTGGCCAGCCAATCACAGGGCACATATAGACAAACAACCATTCACACTCACATTCATACCTATGGAGGGCAAGCTTTCAGTAACAATTTTAGTGTACTAATTGTGTTTATTTTGTGTAAATAATCAGACGAAAGGGATTCGGCAGCTGTGCATATAGACAAACAACCATTCACACTCACATTCATACCTATGGACAATTTGGAGTCGCCAATTAACCTTAAATTAATGTTTTTGGAATGTGGGAGGAAACCGGAGTACCCGGAGAAAACCCACGCATGCACGGGGAGAACATGCAAACTCCACACAGACATGGCCGGGGGCGGAATTGAACTGGATAAAAGGCGTTCATTTTTCCCAGTGTACTGTACAGTGTTTAGTTACGAGGTGTGTGGATGAAAAAAGGATGTTTTTATAGTCAGTGTCTTTATTGGAACAATAGAAGTATTTGAATGCAACGTGTCACAGTGGAATGCAGAACTTTGTTGGATCCCACTTGGATTCTCCCATCCATTTATCCCACCGGCCCTCCTACTGCCTTTGTTTCTTCTTGGCTTCTGGAACAAACACACACACACACACTGTGTTTAAGTACTTGTGGTGTCTTCTTTATAGACCACAAGCTCCATAATCTCCTGGATAGCAGGAACTTTACCGCCATGAGCTCAAAAATAGATACCACTGCGTCATTTGAACCGTTTGTTTATTTTATGTTTGTTGACAATCAATTTCACTGGAGTCGCCAATTAACCTAGCGTGTTTTTGGAATGTGGGAGGAAACCGGAGTACCCGGAGAAAACCCACGCATGCACGGGGAGAACATGCAAACTCCACACAGAGATGGCCGAGGGCGGAATTGAACTCTGGTTTCCTAGCTGCGAGGCCTGCGTGCTAACCGCTTATCCCACTTTACTACAGATATCCATAAACATGTGTTAACTAATAGCAAGAACCAACTACAAATGGGGGAATGTGCTAATGTTGATTGAATCGATGTTTAATAGATTATCCAATTAATCAACAACTATTTTGGTATTCGAATTAATCATTTTTTGCACTTCCTGATGTAAATATGTTCTGATTTGCCCACGCAGGCACGGGGACAACATGCAAACTCCACACAGAGATGGAATTGAACTCGGGTCTCCTAGCAGTGAGGCCTGTGCGCTAACCACTTGGTCGTTGTGCAGCCCAATTAATTTCACATAGGTTATGTTATGTTATGTTATGTTATGTTATGTTATGTTATGTTATGTTATGTTATGTTATGCTATGCTATGCTATGGAAAACATGCAAAGATGATTGCCTTGAAACAGCTATATTTTTCAACCGATCTTGCTCAAATTTTACACACATGTGTTTGTCTGTCCCCCGGGGGTGTCTACCAAATTCCGTGGTGATTCAGCAAAACACACTAAACTTATAGTTGATGTTTTGTAGAGCATGTGGGTTTACTATGGGGTTTAACAGGAAGGACACCATGTGGTCTATTTATGGGAAAAATAATAGCACATGCAACACAGAAGGGGCGGGGGGGGGCATGTTTTGACAAATTTTCACCATTTTGTGTGGATCGATTTGAGAGGTTATTAAAGTGGTTATTAAAGAGGAAGCCACTATTTGTGGAAATACGGTTAAATTACAAACCAAGAAATATGAAAACGAAAGACAGCCAAGTCGTTGGTTAGCAAGTTCGGAATGTTTTGTGACAAGGTGACATCGCCAACTACTGGCCCGGCATGCATATTGCAGCTTTTTTTGTTGTTCTAGCAGTTCAAGCTATTCCAACTTTGGCTGCGGCTATAAAAAGGCAACCAGAAGGAAAGCATGATCTTTAGCTCCTTTGAGGATGAGCCCAAATGAGACGGTATTTTCCCCCCTGGTGTTAATGACTTCATTTCTATAACTAGCAAAAGAGAGAAGATGTGCTGGCTCATATCCAAATATTTGACGCCTGGTTGGACAGTGAGAGCAAGTTTATTTTACTATGAGTTGGAGAAGGTGGACAGGGAGCCAAAGGGAGGAGTGAGATGAATCAAGTTGGACAGAAGAAGCACAAGCACCGTGGCTCTTTTATTTCAAAATAAAGACACCACACAGCACACATAGCACCTGTAGGCAAATTATAGAAATACATAACATATGTATGAGAGTTTATATGTTTATATGAATCAATGTTTTTTTTTGTTATTCTATGTCAGCATTTTCAATCCAAAAATAACTTTTTAATTATGTACACGATTCCCGAGAGCACCAAAAGTCAGAAAAAAAAACCTCTGGCTTTTTCGCATTTCATAAACAAAAAAGTAGGCTTCACTACACATCATAAAATGCAGCCTGGTTCTCTGCTGGGCATTTTTTTTTTTTTTTTTAGCGAATAAGTCAACCTACCACATTGTTGCTGTTAAAATCTGAGCGTAATGTTAGCACAAAGCAATGCTAGTTTAGCATTGGTGCCCACACCTTAATGTTATGTAATTGTATGTGATCTACTACATATGTACAAGTACAGCGTATACACCAATTAACAATTACCTCAACATATTTTCCGCTAACTTTGCATTTTAATTGCCACAAAACACTTTATTAGTGTTTTATTATTACTATGATCTCAGTCAGTCGGGACTCGACAGCTTTATTTTGAAATCAACACGCACCGGAAATACTGCACTGCACTGCACTGCGACGTTGTCTATATGGTGTCTCATTTGCTTTGAGAAGGAGCGGCAAGACAACCAACAGACGGAAAAGTTTGCGTCTCATTCTGGTTTCAGTCGGGCGTCCACTTTATTGAGCTGAACGTTTATAAAATTACAAAAACCAACCCAACAAAGAAAAGAAAGACTGATTTAGTGATCTGACCGGGGACTTTATTTTGGAGTTACCTTCGGCGCTGTGGTGGTGGATTAACTTGACCGTCAACTTCAAAGCTCTCGGCGACATTTACTGTAACTATTTTGAATTTTAATTGAATTTTGATTTTTGCTGAGTGGAATTTTGCCTTTGACCTTGCAGTGATGTTGACAACATGGATGCTCATGTTATGTTTGCTGCCGACGATTTTGAATGCTCAAGCTAGTGCACCTGAGGGCGGTGAGTACATTTGAAAAAAACTTTATTAGTGCCTATTCATACACTGAGCAGCTGTTAATCACAACACACACCAGCAAAATACACGATAAAATACAATTTTATTATTTATTTTAAGGTTAAAAAATACATATAAATGTACAAGTCATTAATACAAAATGCATATGTCGAACAATTATCACTATTATTACGTTCAGTCATATTCAAATTCAGCTAATAACTTTATTTGTACCTTGTGAGCAAAGACAATAAAGTGGCATGATACAAATGTTGTTATGGTTGTGCTACCAAGGAAATACAGTGCTAGCATTCGGGATACTGTCATCAACACACAGGAATAACGTAATAACATATAAAAATAAATATCATAGCTAGACAAATGTTCCTTGTGGTGAAACTCTGTGGTGTAACTGCTGAGTGTGTCACTGGAGTTAATATAGTAATCATTAGTGAAATGCTGCCACCATGTTCTGGCCATGAATAGGAGACTAGCAAACAGTTCAGCACTTCTTTAATAAGCACGCCTGTTAAATGTGTTTCTGTATGTACAGTATATAAAAATAACTTTGTATCGCAACTACACTACGTGTGTACAAATTCATGCACAATTTAGTCCTGCATATTTGCCATCACACCTATGCAACATACGTATGCAAGTAAATTCTGGAATTGATTTACTGGAAACAGATACACTACTGCAGGGTTGCCCAAACTGAGAGTCTGGGGCCTAATATGGCTCAGATTTTATTGGGTCACAGACTGAAATGCTGTAAAGTCTCTAATTATACTGTATATAATAATATATTTAGAGTAGGACAAATACTCCTGATGTGTTTGTTGTATATAACAATATGACAAGTATGAGTAGCAATATTTTGGAGGTAAAGCTGCTGTATGTTGACATCACTTCAAATGTAAATACTGCCATCTTGTGGAGTTTAATAAAAAAAACAACAACAAATCAGGCAACAGCCAATGATTTTTGAGAAAGTAGTAATCACAGATCCTGGTGGTCATTTGCTAGGCATAAACCTGACGTCCTTTTAAGTACTTGCAAAAGCGACCAACCACAGTGAAGTGGGCGTGCCTGGAGGCGGGGCTGTGGGTGGAATAAATGAAAACAGGCCGTTTTTGTCGGAAGATTACATCCAAAGAAATACAGCTTAATAAGTGCAGATTCTGGAAAAAAAACTATAAAGCTTTATGTGCAGGTTATTGTGTGTTGCTGCTCTGTAGGAGTCTACAACTCAATACAAAGGGACAAAAAATTTGCATAATAGGTCCCGTTTAAATATTTTCTAAAGAATTTATAATGTGTGACAATTGATAGAAAAATAATAACAATAACAGTAAATGCTTCTATAAATAAATAATAATAATTAATCATAATAAGTATAATTAAATAATACAAACGTAATTACTCAGAGAAGTACATTATAAAATAAATACATATACTATATGTTCATTCATTCATTCATTCATTTTCTATTGCTTATCCTCACAAGGGTTGCAGGGGTGCTGGAGCCTATCCCAGCTGTCTTCGGGCCAGAGGCGGGGTACACCCTGGACTGGTGGCCAGCCAATCACAGGGCACATATAGACAACATATACTATATGTGAATGAATAAATACATACTACAGGAGTAAAATACATCTCATCTGTTCATAAACTGATGATAAAAAATGCAGAATACCTTCATGATGATCAATAATTGGTCGGCAACCCAATAGTGACCCATTTTGGCCCCACAACCCTCAGTTTGGAAAACTTTTTAAACTTCCTGTTAGGCATCCCTACACTTTTGTCCATATGGTGTATTTGCAGATGTTTAAGATAACAGCATACCTACCTACACAAAGGTGCAGACAGGAGGGGTGGGAGGGTAGGTGGGTTGCCGTGATACGGCGGAGCCCCCTCCTCTTGTTCCAAAGTCCAAACAATCAGTCTTGATGGACAGAATTCTTCGTGCTGATGGAAAAACAAGTGGCTAGCATGCATATACAGTATATTCTGTACATTCATTCAAATGATGATTAATTTTTTGAGATTATTATAGTTTTATTATGGGCGGCATGGTCGAGTGGTTAGCGCGCAGACCTCACAGCTAGGAGACCAGGGTTCGATTCCACCCTCGGCCATCTCTGTGTGGAGTTTGCATGTTCTCCCCGTGGGTTTTCTCCGGGTACTCCGGTTTCCTCCCACATTCCAAAAACATGCTAGGTTAATTGGGGACTCCAAATTGTCCATAGGTATGAATGTGAGTGTGAATGGTTGTTTGTCTGTATGTGCCCTGTGATTGGCTGGCCACCAGTCCAGGGTGTACCCCGCCTCTTGCCTGAAGACAGCTGGGATAGGCTCCAGCACCCCCGCGACACTCGTGAGGAAAAAGCGGTAGAAAATGAATGAATGAATGAACAACAACTTTCTAAGCCATGCACAACCTCATACGCATTGTATTGTCAAAGATTGTGACATTTTTGCATTGATGTAAAATATTGTAGCTTTTACATTATTAAGAGAATGACGAAAATGTGGTCTATCAACAATCACATTAAAAAAAAATTACCACTTCCACACCGAATGGGAGGATAACTTTTTTCCACTCGGATGTAATCTAAATTAATGTCTCATCAGTGTAACATTGCTGATGCCGAGTGACCAGAATAGTATATATGACTTGTCTTTCAAATGTGTAATAGGCCGCATGTTCGAATCCCTATGTAGCGAGGGGCGACTGTATTAAGTTATGTATTGTTCTCCACAGTTCTAAACTGCTGCGAGGGAGATGTCCTTTTCCTTCTGGACTCCTCAGGCAGCATATCATCCTACGAGCACTCCCGTATGCTTGATTTCCTGTCAGAACTAGTCCTACCCTTTTCCCTCGGCGAGGATCAGGTGAGGATTGGACTTTTACAGGTGGGAAGCCAACCACGGCTTGAGTTCGGCTTTGACACGTATAGCGCCCAAAGCGGCCTCCAGGGGGCTTTGAGGAGCATCAAACCCCTCAGGGGGGACACAAACACAGTGGAGGCGCTGAGAATCGCAAAGGATCGGGTATTGAAGCCAGGACCTGTGGGCGGGGCCCGTGTGGGGCTCCCAAGAGTGCTGGTTTGGCTGACTGATGGGGTGAAGCCGGGTGATGTGATCGGACCAATGGCTGAGCTGAAGGAGGAGGGCGTGGCCGTGCTGGTGGTCTCCACTGACCATGGTAACTATCAGGTGCTGAGGCAGGTTGTGTCGCCCCCTGCTGAAAACCACCTGTACTTTGTGGACATTGACGACATGAGCATCATTGCAGAGGACCTGCGGGACGCCATCATCGGTGAGTCTGTTACAGTATATGTATTTTTACAGTATACAGTATTGTTAACACTTTCACGCTAACTTGTTTTTTTGTTTTTAGGACTCACAGAGAAGGGAAATAAATGGACGATGGGTAGCAAAAAAAGTTCAGTTTTCCGTTCGAAAACGAAAATAAATTTCTGGGGATCATAATAGATGAAAATCTAGCTGAAAAAAAAGCTGGAAACCTCATATTACAAATGTACTACATAAGGTGGCTGGAAATATTTCAGTATTGAACAAAGCAATACAAACAAATACAATACAAACAAAGCTCAATCAGAAATCACTCCACACTCTTTATTGCTCTCTGGTTCTACCATATCTTACTTATTGTGTGGAAATATGGGCTAATAACTATAAAAGCAATCTTCACTTGCTAAATGCACTGCAAAAAAAGGTCAGTAAGGATAATTCATAATGCCGCCTACAGAGAACATACTAACTCCTTATTTCTAAAATCACAAATACTTCAACTTGCTGATATAGTTCATCTTCAAACAGCTAAAATAATGCATAAGGCTAAAAATAACCAATTCCCTAAAAATGTCAATCAATACTTCTCTACAAGAGAGGAGAAATATGATCTCAGGGAAGAACTACATTTGAAACACTTATATGCTAGGACTACGTTAAAAAAGCCATAGCATTTCAGTATGTGGAATCAAACTATGGAATGGATTGAGTAAGGAAGTCAAACAATGCACAACGATGAGCCAATTCAAGAAACAATACAAGCAGTTGATGTTTGCTAAATACAAGGATGAAGAGTCTTGAACCAGTCATGATGTGCTATATATATCACTATATTGACACTTACTATGGTACACATTATGTCATTGGATGGTCATATCACCTCGTACTTCGGTACGTGACAAAGAAATTAAATAAAAGTAAAATAAAGTAAAAAAAAACAAAAAAAAAACAACTTAAATTATACTAGGAAAGCAGGAAGTGAACAAATGTAACAGTTACTGATTGTAAAAGTACCAGATGGAGGGGTAGGATTTAATAAGCTTTGCTTCTTCCTACTCCTTTTGGACATGTGGAACTCTGAACTGATTATGTGATGCATTCAATTGTAATCTGATGCATGTTCAAATGAAATGAAACCATTACCATTACATTGTCAGTGACTGATGCACAATCGTGCCCGAAAACACAGTGTATTTTACGAAACAAGTGTAAGACTACAAGGTGCATACTATAATGTATCAAGAGGGGAGTATTATTTAATGCCAGGAATAAATGCAAAACGGAACATTTACTTAAATTACATTAGGAAAGCAGGAAGTGAACAAATGTAACAGTTACTGATTGCAAAAGTACCAGATGGAGGGGTAGGATTTAATAAGCTTTGCTTCTTCCTACTCCTTTTGGACACGTGGAACTGTGAACTGATTATGTGATGCATTCAATTGTAATCTGATGCATGTTCAAATGAAATTAAACCATTACCATTACCTTTAAGTGCGGTTGAATCGCAGAATAAACTAGTCATGCTTCATTATCCATTGTCAAATCTTCATCAACATCAACAAGCAAGGTCATTGCTCTTGGGTGGACGCAAACAACTTCATCCAAATGACTCCACTTGGAGCGTCCCGGCGTATATTATAAGATACGTTTCTCATTGCGGCGCTTGTCCCGAGTTCCGTGCATGCTCAAGCAGACATGGAAGCTAGAGCATGCATGTGTAATGAGATAACGTGATCTATTCATGGCCTTAATGACTCGCTGCATCCCTATGGTGCTGTGGTAGATGAGACATGTATACAGATGTATATATGTTTTCCTATATATAGACGAATGGGGCAGTTCTTGACTTCCAGATTAGGTAACTGCCATAACCGTGACACCCCCCCTGAGGGACCCCTGCAATTTATACTGCAGGTCAAAGTCATGATGCATTGCATGAAAAGGTTAAATGTGCACAACAAAGAGACACAGAGCCGATTGTGAATTCAGAAATCAACACCTCAGTAGGTGTTGTTATTATTTCGCCGCCGGCTCTTGACTGACAGGGTTGGCTATTTCAAAAGAGGTTATGAATGCATTTTGAAACCCAAGCCCGTCTTTGGTTTCTGTCTCGAGCGGAGACTTTTTTTAGCACACTGTCTGCAACCCCTGAAAATTGTGTCACGGCCTGCAAGTTGAATGTTTATTTTTAGTTATTCATTCATTCATTCATTCATTCATTTTCTACCGCTTTTTCCTCACGAGGGTTGTGGGGGTGCTGGAGCCTATCACAGCTGTCTTCGGGCGAGAGGCGGGGTACACCCTGGACTGGTGGCCAGCCAATCACAGGGCACATATAGACAAACAACCATTCACACTCACATTCATACCTATGGACAATTTGGAGTTTTTGGAATGTGTGAGGAAACCGGAGTACCCGGAGAAAACCCACGCATGCACGGGGAGAACATGCAAACTCCACACAGAGATAGCGGAGGGTGGAATTGAACCCAAGTCGCCTAGCTGTGAGGCCTGCGTGCTAACCACTAGACTGCCATGCAGCCTAGACTGAAACATTCATTCATTCATTTTCTACCGCTTTTCCTCACGTGGGTCGCGGGAGGGGTGCTGGAGCCTATCCCAGCTGTCTTCCGGTGAGAGGCGGGGTACACCCTGGACTGGTGGCCAGCCAGCCAATCACAGGACACATATAGACAAACAACCATTCACACTCACATTCATACCTATGGACAATTTGGAGTCGCCAATTAACCTAGTATGAGATGGCCGAGGGTGGAATTGAACCCTGGTCTCCTAGCTGTGAGGTCTGCGCGCTAACCACTCGACCGCCGTGCCGCCTATTTTTAGTTATGAAGAATCATAATTAACCAAGTTTAAACTTTTTCAATGTGTTTTTTTTCCGTAGAGATAATCCGTGCGGAGCGTATCAACGTGCAAGACGTCTCCTCCAATGCCGCCACCCTCCAGTGGCGACCTGTTTTATCTGGTTTGCCAGGCTACTACGAGATACGTTTCGGCCCGCGTCCATCAGGTGGAACAGGAGGTGCGGGAGGCGGCACAGGGACCAGTCCGAGCACTGGTGGAAGTCAGTACCAGAGACTGGTCCAGTCTGCAGATTCCAATTCTGTCAGGCTAACAGGCCTGAAGCCTGATACCACATACACAGCCACCTTGACACCCGAGTCCAATGAACAGTCTTTTAACACGCTATCTGTCACCTTCACAACTAATCCAGGTTAGGTTATAAACTCTTGTTTAATATTTGCTATTATACAAAAATACAAATAAATACTGACTGATGATTGTCTTTTCCTACCAGAGGTGCAGAGTCCTGCTGCAGTGACTGTCTCAGAATCAGGACCGACGAGTATTCGGGTGAGCTGGGGACCGCTACAGCCGGACGTGGTCACAAGTTACTCCATTGAATACTCTACGCTGCCTACTGGCAAGCTGCAAGCAATCACAGTGGACAAGTGGCAGAACTCTACGCTGCTCAAGAATCTCCAACCAGATAGCACCTACTTGGTCACCGTGAACGCACGCCATTCTTCGGGCAAGGAGAGGGCAATGTCGGTTAAAGTCTGCACCAAGGAAGGTTAGATATGTGAAGATGATGGAGTCCATCGTAAATGTTCTGGTAGTGATTGACGACATAACGCTACGGGACTGTGGAGTCATTGAAATTGCTCCACCCACCAACCGCCACCTTCATTAATTCATTTTCTACCGCTTATTCATTTTCTACCTGGCCACCAATCACAGGGCACATATAGACAAACAACCATTCACACTCACATTCATACCTATTTGGAGTCACCAATTAACCTAGCATGTTTTTGGAATGTGGGAGGAAACAGGAGTACCCGGAGAAAACCCACGCATGCACGGGGAGAACATGCAAACTCCACACAGATATAGCGGAGGGTGGAATCAAACTCAGGTCTCCTAGCTGTGAGGCCTGCGTACTAACCACTCGCCGCCATGCAGCCTAGACTGAAACATTCATTCATTCATTTTCTCCCGCTTATCCTCACGAGGGTCGCAGGGGGTGCTGGAGCCTATCCCAGCTGTCTTCAGGCGAGAGGCGGGGTACACCCTGGACTGGTGGCCAGCCAGCCAATCACAGGGCACATATAGACAAACAACCATTCACACTCACATTCATACCTATGGACAATTTGGAGTCGCAAATTAACCTAGCATGTTTTTGGAATGTGGGAGGAAACCGGAGTACCCGGAGAACATGCAAACTCCACAAACACAGAGATACCCGAGCAGGGAATCGAACCCAGATCTTCCTTAAAATGTCTATGCTATATGACACAAACTTTAGTTTTCATTCATTCATTCTTTTTCTTCCTCGTGAGGGTTGCGGGGGTGCTGGAGCCTATCCCAGCTGTCTTCGGGCAAGAAGCGGGGTACACCCCGGACCGGTCGCTAGCCAATCACAGGGCACATATAGACAAACAACCATTCACACTCACATTCATACCTATGGACAATTTGGAGTCGCCAATTAACCTAGCATGTTTTTGGAATGTGGGAGGAAACCAGAGTAACCCACGCATGCACGGGGAGAACATGCAAACTCCACACAGAGATGCCCGAGGGTGGAATTGAACCAAGGTCTCCTAGCTGTGAGGTCTGCGCGCTAACCACTAAATCGCCGTGCAGCCTATAACCGCCACCTTACATAATAGAAATCAACACAACTCAAAATAAGCCCTTGTAAGTTCCCCTGCCATGTCTTTTTGCAGTGACTCCAGCCCTGTCCGACCTGCAACTGACCACAGTGGACAGTCACTCTGTTCAGGTGGACTGGAGAGGCAGCGCCGACGGATTAAAGGGTTACTGGCTCACATGGGAGGGACGGCAAGTGAGCGCTGACCAGCGGACTTCTGTCTACTTGCCGCCAAATTCCCTGTCGACACGACTCAGCAACCTCCCACCCTCTGCCAGGGTGTGTGTTTCACCCATTTATAGGACAGCACGGGGAGAGGGACTGTGTTGCACCGCACGCTTTACCTCAGGTGAGCGTCATCTTTGGTTCTATGTTTGATCTCCATCGCAATGCAGTATGATACAGTTTAATATTCACTACTGAGTCCAATAATCTTTACAGTAGAGTTTTTATATTTAGTAGTATTAAATACTGGTAACCTGTTTTTGTTACCACAGTGCCATCTGCTGGATGTGATGGACCACTAATCAATTTCTGTCCTTTTTGCTTCATTGTGTTCTTCTGTCTTCCAGAAGCTTCAGCATACGGCTATCAATCATAGCACCCGAGTGTACCTCACCAAACATGGAGGCTAGCAAGAAGAACAGGGTGGACTTCAGCTATAATTCTTTCCCATGCTTCTCCGTGGCTCTGTGGATATGATCCAAGGAATGATGTGCAGCTTGGCTTGTCCTCATGTGGAAAGCATAGACACTCTGAAAGGAGTGGTGCAAGGACAATATGGCCGCATGTTGTCTGTCAAAACGTGGAGAAAACAAGGGACTATTTTACTTTTTATTGCTATTATATTGCCTATGTGGTCTACAATATGTTTATTATTGAGGTGTTCAATATTAGAAATACAGTACATCAGAAAATATAGGAAACAGATCTCCTATTGGCTCATATATGCACCTTTTAAGGATTAAGTGTATCTTTTCAGGAGAAGTGCATGATGGGAATACACATGATGATTGATGTGGCGTGTTTTTGCAGCACATTTTGACCATCTCCAATGTTTTTATAGCAAATAAAACCTCTTGAGTTATCCTTGTAAAGAGTACTTATCAATGTTATGTTTGGAAATTTAGGTTGGTCACAAATGTCAAATGTTATTCTTCAAATGTTAAATTAAGAAAGCACTTTTATGACCAAACATGGCATTTATTACAAATATAATATAGTCGCCATTGTCTATATTTCTTCTTCCTGAATCATAATGTAATTATAATTAACATTACCATTTAGCAAGTACTTTTTGAGACGTTTCAAGGGTATTACTAAGTGAGTCTTTGCTGCCCCCTACTGTCAGCAACCACGCACGTCATTTCAATTGAACAAAAATAGGTTTATATTTTCCTTAGAGAAAATGTTTTATTGTTGACCTGCTCTGCTTTGTACCATCAAATTGCAATAAAGTCATGTAATGTTTTTTTCGCTTTATTTTTTATTTTGTCATTTTTTATAAGTTCTTTTTTCTCTTTATTATTATTATTTCTAAAAAGTTTCTTTAGATTAATATATTTAATACATTTTGGTAGCCCTTAATAATAAAAACAAATATATTGTATAATGTCAATTTGTACATGAATATCTGTATTTTACCTTTTTTTAAAAAATTTAAATCAGAATAAAAATTAAATTATTACTTCAAAAATCACTTTTTGAACAAAACGTTGTTGATTTTACTAAGTATACTGTGGTCATTCTATTGTATGTCCTGTTGGCAATATTTTATAAAAGCAAAAATACAATTAAAAATATAATCTAAAATAAATATGTTTACATTATTATATAAATATTATATTTTATATTTATATATATTTTTTATATTTAAACTTGTATGTATATTTAAATATTGTATTTATATTTACTGTATATTTAAATAATAATTATATAAAATGAAATAAAAAAAATTTAATGAATATAAAATTGAATGAAAATAAAGGAATTTTTTGTCAATAACTAGATCTACATCCGTTTTTAAACAAACAATTTAATTGAGAAAGTAGTTGAACATATATACAGTACAGTATATTACAATACACTACCCCTGTATTGGAATACAGGGGTGTGCAGTTCATTCACCAACCGTTAGGGGGCAACAGCCTTAGCGCCCATGTTTTACAATTAAGACTGAGGAAGGCTGCTGCAGTTCACTTACTAACCAGTGGGGGTCGAGCTTCTGAAAACCTGCACCCCATGTCATCAAGCTGTAATATTCAAGCGTTGACATTGCGAAGATGGAGGCTGTAAGGGTCTGAGAACACAAACTACGCTTTTCCCAAGGCCTACATTATGACATTCCGAGTTGGTCCAGGTAAAAAAAAACAATCCTTAACGAGTGAATGAGTGAAAGCTTAGCGCTTGTGCTGGTGCTGATGGGTGAAGTTGTGAGTTTAGCTAGCTGAGAGATGACAACCATGGCGGCTAAATGTCGACCATAAGGTGATAAACTCGTCGAATAAACTACAACGCCGTTTAATAATACTTTCGGCCGCGAATGCAGTGATTGCATTCTTTCTTGATGTTTAAACCATTTTAGCAGCTGCTTAACGCTATAACGGGCTAATGCTAACGATGTTATGATGTACGCGCAAGCTAGCAGCAGGAAGCTAATGCCGTTTCCTGGTAGCCTAGCATTCATTCTAATCTTAAATCTCTGTATGGGATGGCGTTGTTTATTGGATATACTAAATCAGACATGCATACTTTATGCTGTCATAGTTTATTGTCAAAGTACTCCTCAATTAGAATTAATTCGAGAAGGATCGAACAGAATAGCATTGTTTACCTGTGCAAAAATTGCAGGAAATGATTGTGTTAGGTAATATTGGGTTGATTCTGTACTACATTGTACCTTTATTAAGGTTTCAATGGAGTTGAAAGATTAATCAAAGACTTGTAAATAGAGCTTAGTCATTGTGATGCTCCAATTCATTAAAAGACACAGGAAGATGCTTCTCTGTGCTTTCGTGACCTTTGAACTTGTGTGTGTGTGTTTGCAGGAGGGGGCAGGAGGTGCGAGTAGAATCGCCACGCCGCCACCGCCGACAATGTACTCTGAGTGGCGCTCGCTGCAATTGGTGGTGCAGAGCGACCAGGGCCACCTCAGCGTGCTGCACTCCTATCCCACCAATGTTGGCACCGAGGTGGCCAACGCTGTGGTCAAGCCTCTGTGCACGGCTGTGAGCCCTGTGGCCACCGAGAACATTCTCAAGACGGACAAGGAGGTGAGGGAGGAAAAGGGGGACAGTTTAGTTCATTTTAAGGTGTGTAGCGAAGCCTGCTGTCCTCCAAGAAGTGGTGGGCAGGCTTAACTAGCTACATGCAAGTCAAAGACAGGAAGCAGTTTTTTTTTTTTTGGAGCAAATGATTGGTTTGGTGTTTATAAACTTTGTAGTCACTAGCCACGTATAAATGGACCCAAATATTCCAATTCCATTTGGGTTATTTGCTCATTCCGAAAGAAAAGTGCCAATCTGAATGAATATATAATGGGATTCCCAGGGGGTGGAATATTCCTTTCCCCAATCCGATTGAGGTATCTTGTACCCGCTCAAACGGAAAGTTGTCAGACTGTGTTCTTCTTCCTCGTGTTTTTCTTCTTCTGTTGTTTATTGGCGGTTGGCAAGCAGCTTTCGTGTGCATTAACCGCCATCTTTGGAACAGAATTTAAACCCTTCTATACGCCATTCACAAGTCCAGTTTTAGTAAAAAAAG
Source organism: Doryrhamphus excisus (assembly GCF_030265055.1). Classification (NCBI taxonomy): domain Eukaryota; kingdom Metazoa; phylum Chordata; class Actinopteri; order Syngnathiformes; family Syngnathidae; genus Doryrhamphus; species Doryrhamphus excisus. The sequence continues at coordinate 12,408,154 of NC_080475.1, read as the reverse complement.
AAAATATATATCTATATAAATCATGTGAAGAGCTTAATTATAAAATATTAGCAAGATTGAACTTTATTTTTTCCTGTTCCCGGTTGTATTCTTTCAGCGAATGCTGAGATATGACGTAACACGCAGCTACAGATGTTCTTCGATTTAAAAAAAAAAAATGGAGGCGAGCAATCGGCACTGGACTGCTGCGGAAAGTTTGTTTTTGATTCAAACTAAATTTCAAGACTGGACGAAGGAAAAACTGGCAATACGGAGTTATTCCAACAAGTGAAAGAAAAACTCAAGGAAGTAGGTATCGCGTGATGTTTATGTTTACCTTTTTTTTTACATATGCCCCATTGACTATTCTGGTTGATTATAGCGGTGCATGTAGACATGTAATTGGAATATTCCTTTCCATGTATACCATTGCTTTCGGAAAAGTCATTCGGAAAGATTCCATTCGGAAAGAGAAAAACTCCTCATGTAAACGTGGCTATTGAGTTTTAATAGGAATGGTTTGGCTCCCCAAGGTGAAGTGGACCATGGAGGTGCTATGCTACGGCCTCACACTCCCTCTAGAGGGCGACACAGTCAAGCTGTGCGTGGATGTTTACACGGACTGGATGATGGCCCTTGTATCGCCCCGAGACTCCATGCCTCAACCCGTGGTCAAAGAGCCCAATATGTATGTGCAGACCATCCTCAAACATCTCTACAACGTCTTTGTACCAAGGTGGGGTCATATATAATTTTTATAATTTTTATCAATTGCAATTTATGAACACTGTGTCAAATTATCACCTCTTCCAGGCCCGAGCAGCACAGCTTGAATCACATCAGGCTTTGCCAGCAGGTGCTGACTGCCGTGCAGAAACTAGCCCGGGAATCTATTTTCATGGTTCGGGAGACCTGGGAGGTGCTGCTGCTCTTCCTGCTTCGCATCAACGACACCTTGCTCGCCCCGCCCACAGTCGGAGGTAATCCACTGGCACGAATGCGTTTGTGGACCTCATGAAATGTGACCATATTGTATTATTTTTCAAGTGGGAGTGGCTGAGAAACTGGCGGAGAAATTGATGGCCGTGCTGTTCGAGGTGTGGCTGCTGGCATGTGCTCGCTGCTTTCCCACGCCGCCGTACTGGAAAACGGCGAGGGAGATGCTGGCCAACTGGAGACATCACCCGCCTGTGGTGGAGCAATGGAGCCGAGTGGCCTGCGCCCTCACCTCCAGGTTAGTCAGGCGATGAGTCCCTAAAAAGCAGGCCAAAAAATACATTCACCAGATTTCTACATGCAAAGTGACAGCTGCCGCTAATTGAGCTTTTCTTCCTGTCATTCACATGCACCATGATTTAGAGGCATGCAGACTCTGGAAAAAAGACAGGGTCATCTATCATATATTAAAGGTTGAGAGATTATATACTTGAAAACCAACAGGTGGTGCCAAGCAACTTTTTCACCTTGCGAGTCAGAGCCTTTCTTCCTGTCACTCACGTACATACATTTTGTCTTTGATTTCGTTAAACTTTACTATAACAAGTATTGGAAAAAGAGGCGTCTTTTGATATTTAGGACCCAGAGTAAACCAGTAAATGTGATGCCAAATGACTATTCCCAATCCAGTCAGAGTTTTTCTTCCTGTCATTCACACACATACACATCAATGAATTGCCGAATTGCCTTATATCATTCATTCATTCATTCATTTTCTACCGCTTATCCTCACAAGGGTCACGGGGGGCGCTCTCAGGGCGAGAGGCGGGGTACACCCTGGACTGGTGGCCAGCCAATCACAGGGCACATATAGACAAACAACCATTCACACTCACATTCATATCTATGGACAATTTGGAGTCGCCAATTAACCTAGCATGTTTTTGGAATGTGGGAGGAAACCGGAGTTGCCTGATATTATTGCTTCTAAATTACTTGTCATGACCCCCCCATTGTACAGAAATGTTATCGCGCCACCCCCCCTTGCCCAGCCCAATTTGAAATATTACAGAAACTGATAATATTTATTAATTTATCTGTACTATGCAGACTGAACTTAAAAATGAAACCAAGAAAATGCAACAAAATGGAGAGCATATTCTAGAGTCAAATTGCATGTTGAGTACTATAAATGTGTACATGTTGGTAGGTCTGCATTGATATGATATGATATGATATTTTGTTTCTGATCAAACATCTTTGTGCATTCAGACTTTTGCGCTTCACCCACGGACCCTCCTTCCCGGCTTTTAAAGTCCCAGATGAGGACGCCAACCTAATCCCGTTAGAGATGGACAACGACTGCGTGGCACAGACGTGGTATCGGTTTCTGCATATGCTCAGGTACATTAACGTCCTTACACAAGTAGTCAGTACTTTCCTCTCCACCATCAACAGTGTGAACAATCTGAATCTGTCAATTTGTCATTTTTTGCACAATCCAAAACAGACGTCTCTGTTTCCGGTCCCTTGCAGCAATTCCGCTACATTTCTTCTTCATGTGTTCCAGCAACCCAGTGGACCTGAGCAACCCCGCCATAGTCAGCACCACTCCAAAGTTTCAGGAGCAGTTCCTTAACTCCAGCAGCATACCTCACGAGGTGGTGCTGCATCCATGTCTCAAACAACTGCCGCAGATTTTCTTTCGGGCCATGCGGGGGGTCAGCTGCCTGGTGGACGCCTTTCTGGGTAAGATGAGCATCATATGTGTAACTTACATATACAGTCGTTACACTAAAAAAAAAAGTTTAGGCGTGGTAAGTATAAAATGTTGCAGGTGTGTGATGGCTACCCCACGGCTTTAATCCAGATGCCTGATGTCAGTTAAATCATGACAATGTCAGTGTGTATTTTTCTTTCTACACTTATAGGTGTCTCAGTTGAAAAGAGAGATGTACGTGAGAGGGTGTTCTCTTTTTGTCCAGCACGACTCTCCCATGGTACAGACACCAGCGGCCATGTTGTATTGAGAAAAGGGGCATAATAATGAGGTTTTGGTGAAGATATATAAAAAAAAATGGAGGAGAGGTTGAGGAGTCCTAACCCTCCATCTCCGTTTCAACATCTTGCGAGGGCTTTCTGTGGGCACAAAAAAAAAAACTCAATCAAGATGAGGCACCTTTTTGATTAGAATCTAACCCACTTGTCTTGCATGTTAACCAATGAATTCTGCCTTTAATCAACTCACAGATTCAGATTACACTTAATAGCAAAACAGAAAAATTAATGAAGTCTGGGGTGTCCAAACTTTTTCAACAGAAGGCCACATACTGAAAAATCAAAGGATGTGTGGTGGCCATTTTCATATTTGTAATTTTCTCAATGAGACAAAACTAATCCAAGATCATTTGTTTTGCTTATACCGTATTTTCTGGACTATAAGTCGCTCCGTAGTATAAGTCGCACAAAGCCAAAAATGCATAATTAGATAGGAAAAAACATACATAAGTCGCATTTTTTGCAGGTAATTTATTTTACAAACTACTTGACCAAAATAGACATTACGTCATCTTGGATGGCAAGTTCTAACATTAATAAAAGAATAGAGAACAGGGTGAATAGGTGTAAGAAATGCTAACACAATGGTTATTCATTCATTCATTCACTACCGCTTTTCCTCACAAGGGTGCTGGAGCCTATCCCAGCTGTCTTCGGGTGGCCAGCCAATCACAGGGCACATATAGACAAACAACCATTCACACTCACATTCATACCTATGGACAATTTGGAGTTGCCAATTAACCTAGCATGTTTTTGGAATGTGGGAGGAAACCGGAGTACCCGGAGAAAACCCACGCATGCACGGGGAGAACATGCAAACTCCACACAGAGATGACCGAGGGTGGAATTGAACCCTGGTCTCCTCGCTCTGAGGTCTGCGCGCTAACCACTCGACCGCCGTGCCACCCACAATGGTTATTCAGCTACACGAAAAATAAACACAACACAAGGTGTCCAGTGTTTATGTAACATAAACAGTTTTTTTCCATTTATTAGTCGCTCTGGAGTATAAGTTGCAGGAACAGCCGACCTATGAAAAAAAGTGTGACTTATAGTCCGGAAAATACAGTAATATGTGAGTGTGTGTGTGTGCTCTTGTGTGTGTGTGTGTTTGTCCAGGGTCTCTGCTGGGGCTTAAAGAGTGTAAAATCCATCAATTTGAGTTCAAGACGTTAAAATGTCTAAAACTCCCTTGAAATCTCTTCAAATGCCTTAAACACGATTTGGAACGGTCTGTCCCAAAAAAAAATGTCTTAACATTACTTTTTCAGTCTCACTTTAACTTGTGTAGCCCAGTAAGAATTTACAGAATAAAAGCACCACCTTGTGTGCTGTGTGGGCTTCAGATTTTCCATCATGTTGTTGCTACTTTTTAGCCAGTATGGGTGTGAAGTGGGTCTTTAATTATATCCATGACGGTCTTTAACCCTTAGATGCACGAGTGACTGGACCCTACACTCTTCCATAAGTAGAATCAATGCGTTTTTATGTAGATTTTGCCCTTTTGTTTAGGAATAATCACTTGTATGATATTTAGTATTATATTTAGGTTAATTTATTCCTGACAGCCAAAGTTGATAAGAATCAAAGGTTCCTATTGGATTCAATAGAAAATGCATGCGGGTCATTTTTGACCCACTTATGGAAGGTTGCGGTTGTAACACAAAAACAAACATTTCTTAAAATGTATAAAAGGTAAGTTAAAAATGTGAATGGCATGATATCAAAAACGTGTTTTTTGAGGAATACCTGGAATATGAAATGATAATTTTTTTTCATTACGAAGATATTTCAAGAAAACTACCTGACCATCATTTTTGACCCACTTATGGAAAGTTGGGGTAGTAACATAAAAACAAAAATTTCTTAAAATGTATAAAAGGTAAGTTAAAAATGTGAATGGCAAAACACGTTTTTTGAGGAATACTTGGAAAATGAAATGATAAAAAATTTTCATTACAAAGATATTTCAAGAAAACAACCTGACCGGGTCATTTTTGACCCACTTATGCATCTAAGGGTTAAAAAGTTAAATGTGGCTTGTTGAAACCAACAGAGACCCTGATATATCAGTCTATGAGTGTGTGTGCGTGCTCCAGGTTTGTGTTATAGGTAAGTAAGGATTATTATAGTGGAACCCGCATACGTCGAAGCTGTAAGCGATTGTCGACATAGCCGAAACTGACCACACATTTACACGTGACCTTTGCTAGGAGACATAAGTAGAATGTTTGTTGACATCATCTTCCTGTATCATCTTTAGATTGTTGTGTTTTTGTATATTTTATACACCTATCTAACACAGCTGCTGCTGTCTCGAAAGAACAGGTCTACCAGAGGAAATGATGATAAACAATAAACAATAATATGGAAGTGGAAGTGCGCGAGGTACTGTACATTAAGGGCTGTGTGCACACTATAAACCTTGAAATGCATCCTAACTTTGTGTTTCCAGTGTCACTCGCTTGCAACGTGGCCAGTTTTTTTTTTTTTTCGTCGCAGTTGAGCATCTGCCCCCGTGTTAATATCCGAGCAGAAGCAGTAATAAGAATATGTTGCAAATATTTTGTGATGAATTTGTCCTCATGTCGACATCAGCATGGCCGACTTAAGCGAGTTCTACTGTATATTGTTCAATGTTATTAGAGTCAGCGTTGAACCTTTTTTTTTTTCTTGTTACATTGTGCTTTATTGTCCTTGTTTTCAGTGACAAAACAATATTCGGGCTGTGTTACGGCCCCCCTGGGTGCCACTTTGGACACCCCTGCTTTAAGAAGTGATTGTTCCTCGTCTCTCCGTTTTATTCTATGAACTCACTGGACCCAATCCTCTCATCAGGCATATCCCGTCCTCGAGCCGACAGCGCCCCTCCTACACCGGTCAACAGAATGAGCATGTCTCCGCCCCCCTCTGTTGTCAACACCACCCCCCCTCACAGTCGCAAGCAGCGGCACACGGTGGTCACCAAAACCACAAGCAAGAGTTCAACTGTAAGTCCAGTTTCATGTTCAGTTTATTTTGAAAGGTGATTTAAATTGGACATGTCCCCCCACCCCCCCGTTGCAGAGCAGTAGCAGTCAACCGACAAAAGTATCGCAGCAGCAGCAACCTTCATCCTCCCCGACTTTGTTGTCCAGTCCAAACCAGAGCAGTTGGGAGTCCAGGCCGCTGCCCGCCCCGACACGCCCCAAAGTCAACAGCATCCTTAACCTATTTGGCCAGTGGTTATTTGATGCCGCACTGGTCCACTGTAAGCTCCACAGCGGTCTCAGTCGAGACCCCAGCATGACCGGTAAGTCGCCAGACCGTGCCCCCAAAACTAGACCATTCCATGCATGGGCAGGTGGGTGTTATGCTGCTGGGGCATTAATATAACATTTTTGTGTGGAGTTGTCTGTGTTTTTGTAGTGTCTTATTTTCAACTCTGTGTTGTTGGGATGTCTGGTCTGTTTTGTTTTTTCTTCTACCATTGACTCAGAAACTTACTTCTGTCTGTGGAGGGCTTGGCTAGAAGTGGCCTGGTTTGAGAAACTCATCAGGTTCGAGCGACAATTTTTAAAACCTAAAGAAAAAGGCATCATGGGTGTAATATAAAAGTATATTCCTCAAATAGTGCTGTTCGTTTCTAGTGCAGATGCTTATTTTAAAGCTTGACTGATATGGGTTTTGTGGGGCTGAAAAAATCAGATATCCAATATATTGTATGAAATAAAAGTATTGCTTGCCCGTATATATATATAAACTGTACATGAGCATAAATTCTTGTAATACCCAAAATAAGTTTCAACACAAAGAAGCAGAGGACTACAAAATGTAAACAAGGAAGTTTGATTTACAACACCGTCAACATAAGACATAATTATTAAAAGAAAATATGAGCTATAAGCCTCACATTACAAATATACAACATAAGGTGACCAGAAATATTTCAAATAAAGCAAAATTTGTTCTCAATCAGAAATCACTCCACACTCTTTATTGCTCTCTGGTTGTACCATATCTTACTTATTGTGTGGGAATATGGGGTAATAACTATAAAAGCAATCTTCACTCGATAAATGTACTGCAAAAAAAGGTCAGTAAGGATAATTCATAATGCCGCCTACAGAGAACATACTAACTCCTTATTTCTAAAATCACAAATACTTCAACTTGCTCATATAGTTCATCTTCAAACAGCTAAAATAATGCATAAGGCTAAAAATAACCAATTACCTAAAAATGTCATTCAATACTTCTCTACAAGAGAGGAGAAATATGATCTCAGGGAAGAACTACATTTGAAACACTTATATGCTAGGACTATGTTAAAAAGCCATAGCATTTCAGTATGTGGAATCAAACTATGGAATGGATTGAGTAAGGAAGTCAAACAATGCACAACGATGAGCCAATTCAAGAAACAATACAAGCAGTTGATGTTTGCTAAATACAAGGATGAAGAGTTTTGAACCAGTCATGATGTGCTATATATATCACTATATTGACACTTACTATGGTACACATTATGTCATTGGATGGTCATATCACCTCCTACTTCGGTATGAGGTACATTATTAAAAAAACAAAAACAAAAAAAAACTGTATTATGGAAAGCAGGAAGTGAACAAATGTAACAGTTACTGATTGTAAAAGTACCAGATGGAGGGGTAGGATTTAATAAGCTTTGCTTCTTCCTACTCCTTTTGGACACGTGGAACTGTGAACTGATTATGGGATGCATTCAATTGTAATCTGATGCATGTTCAAATGAAATAATACCATTACCATTAATTCAAGGTATTTAAGTGCAATTAATTGGAGCATGGCCTCTGTTAGAGCAGAGGCCACTATTTGAGGATGTACGGTATTTATTTATAAGTGGTACTCCTGATCATTGGCCCCCTGACATGTTTTATGTGTAGTGTCCTGTGCGCCTCTCCAATGTCTGACTGCAGTAGGTCAATCTGTAGATCAACAACAACAACAACAAAAAAAAAACAACAACTCAATTCATGCCTGAAATGAATTGGCTGTGCTTTGATTTTGTGTCTCTCCACTATTTCTGTTATCTTGCAGCCTCTTTTATCCAAATTCTCCTTTCTTATAAATCTTGTAAGTAGGAACAGCAGCTTTGTTTTTTTTTTTTTTAAAAACCCACCTCTTCACTTGATTTTAATTTCCATGACCAGTCTTTGACTTTGATTTGCCCCATGATCATCGCAATTACCGCCATCGTTTTTTTCTGTTGTCACTCCTCGTCATTCCAATAAAAATAAGTCCCATCAGTGTAGTTTCGGCATCTTCCAGAGGTGATGGAATGATTCCACTTACTGATCACATGTCTCCACCATAATTACGTTGCCAGTCTGCTATAATGTCACATTGTTGTTTTTTTGTATTTTATTTATTTATTTTTTTGACAATTCTCAAGATATTCACACTAATCTTTATTTGGCTTCAGACCATCTCAAGTTCAGCTTTGTTTTGATCATTTTCTGTTGTTTGTTTGAACTCTGGAATTATTGGTTTGGTGCCTCAATGCATGACGTGAATGTTCTGTGATCTTGAGTGATAGTCGTGCATACAGCCAGAAAGCTGACACAGGGATTTTGTGTTTCATCTCCATTCACTTGGTTTACGTCCCTGAATGGCGGAACTGTATGGCAAAGTCTTTGTGTCAGAATTCCCTTTATTCAATGCTATGAAATTATGAATGTGTACTGTATGTTGTAATGCTGTGAATGTCATAGCAGTGAAATGCTGTTTTTTTTGTTATTGTTAACTTTTTTGGTTGTTTGCCTGTCTGTGCATGAGTCGTCACCCCCGAAAAAAATGCCACATTGCAATTGAGGTTGCTTTCATTCCGTTTTTTTCCCCCACTCTGTGCAGCGATAGCCACACAAGTAGGCCTGGAGCTGAGAAGGAAAGGCTCACAAATGTCCACTGACTCCATGGTTTCCAACCCCATGTTTGACGCCAATGAGTTCCCGGAGAGCTATGAGGCAGGCCGAGCCGAGGCCTGTGGGACTCTGTGCCGTATCTTTTGTAGCAAGAAAACGGGTGAAGAAATTCTACCAGTTTACCTCTCCAGGTAATATCTTCAGGAATTGTTTTTTTTTGTCAGATTGTATCATGTAAAACTAAAATATACAGCCTGTTAGAGTCTAACCCTAGTTTGGTTTGCCTTTATTAGAAATACACTGTGATACTTTTACTGTACTTTATTATTTATGACATAGTAGTTCATTCCTACTGTGTTTAAGGACAACCTGGAAAGACTGTGTCAGCTTCCACTCAATTGATTTTGTGTTTGTGTTTATGGGAAAAAAACCCCGAGAACTTTAGGTTAATCCTCTAAAGCAAACCCAGCCATCATCATCAGTTAGTCGTGTATTTTTTTTTTAAGCTTTGAGCAGTCAAATGTTTCTGAGATGTCCCCTCCTGCAACCCCAAACATGGTGAAGCTCCAAAATGTGCTGCCGCAGTGTTGCACCGATTAAAGTTAGATGTCCGCCATCTCCAGGTGTAAAATAGTAACTATATGAGGCGTCATATTCCTCTCTATGGCATATTAAATTCAACAATGTTGCTTGTTGTGGTTTTGTGATCTTTGCGTCGAAGTGCCAATCACATGATTAACAAAATTTAAATTAATTATAAAAAATTTAAATTAATTAATTATAAATTAACAGAATGTTAATTTCGTTCTTTCCAACAGGTTCTACATGGTGTTGATTCAAGGTCTCCAGATCTCTGATTTCATCTGTAGACCCGTCTTGGCCTCCATCATTCTTAACTCTTCCTGTCTCTTCTGCACCGACCTGAAGGGCATCAATGTGGTTGTGCCATACTTCGTAGCGGCCTTGGAGACTATTGTACCAGATAGGTCAGGCTAATAGCACGATGCAATCATTACATTGTTCCGTTGAATATTTTTGAAGTGGTTTCCAGAAATTTACATGCCTGTGGTTCATTTGTTAGGGAGCTGTCAAAATTCAAGATGTATGTAAATCCCACGGATCTGAGGCGAGCCTCCATTAACATCCTGCTGGCCATGCTGCCATTGCCGCATCACTTTGGCAACATCAAATCAGAGGTAAGAACCTTTAATAATTTATATATATTTATTGATTTACCGCCAATGCTTTTTGAAGGTGAATGTTTCTGCACAACATATGATATCTTCTCTTTTTGAAGGTTCTGCTGGAGGGCAAGTTTAACGAGGAGGATGGCTTGCCTCATGACCAGCCCGTGTCTTTTTTGTCCCTGAGGCTACGTCTTGTCAATGTTTTAATCGGCGCCCTGCAGACGGAGACGGACCCTACCAACACGCAACTCATCCTGGGTATGGGCGGTTTTCAGTACTGAAATACAATCTGTGTGTTTGGCCTCTCCTGATACTTCAGATGCAGCTACTCCCATCTTGTGGCGTTAATAAAGAAATATATAGAGACCCACTAATAATACAATTATGTTGTATATTTTTATTTTTAACCATTATTTATTATTTTAATGTATTTATACTATTAGTGTGTAACAATCAGAAACAAAAGTAGTAATGCACTCCATTTGGTGTCCATTTTCCTTCCCTTTGTATTGATTGTTCATCTTGTATCCTCTCTCAGGTGCAATGCTAAATATTGTTCAAGACTCTGCCCTGTTGGAGTCCATAGGTGCGCAGACGGAAACGGTACGTGTCGCTTCTTTCCACCTGAATAACAAGCAATATTTTTACATCACCGTGCTCACTAATGTGGACCTGCTGCGTTTGGTGTTGCCAGGGGAGCATCGATGGCACTCATGCGCCCTCGAGAAGCCAGAGTCACAGCCGAACCAACAGCGGCATCAGTTTCAGCAGTGGAGGCAGCACGGAAGCCACCAGTCCGGACTCTGAACGTCCTGCCCAGGCTCTACTTCGGGATTACGGTAAGACACAGCTCGGGTCATCCCATCCCATCCCATAAGCAATTGCCACATGTCATCTTCACCTGCTTGCTTGTCAATCATAAGCATGTGACTTTTATAAAATGAAAATGTTTTCTCTTTGTTAGCTAACGTGGTTAAAGTGGTATGCAGAGTTAAGAAGCGTTGGATAAAATGTCTCTGTAGGTGCTGCTACACTTTTTTTGCTGTGACGGTGTGCTTTTTCCTCAACAATATGTGAAGTGCTGCTGTTTATCTCCAAATCTGTTACTCTTATTGTTGCTGCCTGATGAAAATCTTGTATTGTCACTTTGACAGGATAAAAACACATCAAACAAATCATGTTAAACATACATGGCAGTGAAGATATAGATTTTCAAAAGAAAAACATTTTTTTTTGTTAATCCTGAAAAAGTCATTGGAAAACAACATTATTCTTTTCAAATGTCAAATGATTTTATAATATATATATATATTATATTATAATTTTATATAATATATTTATAATATTTATATTTATAATATATTTATAATATAAAGGGTTCAGTGAAAAAAACAATTTTTTTTGTTAATCCTGAAAAAGTCATTGGAAAACAACATTATTCTTTTCAAATGTCAAAGGATTTTATAATATATATATATTATATTAATAATATTTATATTTATAATATATTTATAATATAAAGGGTTCAGTGAAAAAAACATATATTTTTTGTTAATCCTGAAAAAGTCATTGGAAAACAACATTATTCTTTTCAAATGTCAAATGATTTTATAATATATATATATTATATTATAATTTTATATAATATATTTATGATATTTATATTCATAATATATTTACAATATAAAGGGTTCAGTGAAAATATAATGATAATATATATATTATATTAATAATATTTTATAATTTTATAATTTTATAATTTTATAATTTTATAATTTTATAATTTTATAATTTTATAATTTTATAATTTTATAATTTTATAATTTTATAATTTTATAATTTTATAATTATAATATAAAGAGTTCCGTGATATGTTAGAATTATCTATCAAACTCGACTAGCAAGAAGCAGTGTCCAGTATTAAAACCTGCCATTATTTCTTGTTTAGTGAAATAGAATTCATTTAAATATCATGTACATTAATATATGCTCTACAGTATGTGCTTTTTTTTTCCTCCAAGTCTGTCCTTTCAAGGCATGTTTTTAACCCCCTAAAATGCTGCATGTCTTCTGCTCTGCTCTGCTCTATTTGGTATTTCGGGGTGTCATATGTTGTAGCTCTTCCAGATACAGCGGCAGGCCTGTTGGTCCGTAGCATCCACCTCGTCACTCAGAGGCTCAACTCCCAGTGGAGACAAGACATGAGCATTTCACTTGCCGCCCTGGAGCTGCTGGCCGGCCTCGCCAAGGTAAAGCTACCGTACAGCACACTTCTCACACGTCCAAATCTCAAATTTAGTCTAGTTTCTTCATATTGCATTTATTTAATACAAGAACAATTTATTTTGCTCAGGTCAAGGTGGGGGTTGACTCAGCGGACCGCAAGCGAGCTGTTAGCTCTATATGTGGCTACATTGTGTACCAGTGTAGCCGTCCAGCACCTCTTCAGTCCAGAGACCTTCACTCCATGATTGTAGCTGCTTTCCAGTTTCTTTGCGTGTGGCTCACCGAACACCCTGACATGCTGGATGAAAAGGTACGTCGTTCAAACGTTCAAATCGTTCAAATCGTTCAAAAATATGCCTTGTATATATGGTAATGGTTTAATTTCATTTGAACATGCATCAGATTACAATTGAATGCATCACATAATCAGTTCACAGTTCCACATGTCCAAAAGGAGTAGGAAGAAGCAAAGCTTATTAAATCCTACCCCTCCATCTGATACTTTTACAATCAGAAACTGTTACATTTGTTCACTTCCTGCTTTCCATAATACAGTTAAAGTTTTTTTTTTGTTTTTTTTGCGTGTCCAAAAGGAGTAGGAAGAAGCAAAGCTTATTAAATCCTACCCCTCCATCTGGTACTTTTACAATCAGTAACTGTTACATTTGTTCACGTCCTGCTTTCCATAATACAGTTTAAGGTTTTTTTTTTTGCGTGTACAAAAGGAGTAGAAAGAAGCAAAGCTTATTAAATCCTACCCCTCCATCTGGTACTTTTACAATCAGTAACTGTTACATTTGTTCACGTCCTGCTTTCCATAATACAGTTTAAGTTTTTTTTTTTTTTTTAATAATGTACCTCATACCAAAGTACAAGGTGATATGACCATCCAATGGCATAATGTGTATCATAGTAAGTGTCAATATAGTGATATATATAGCACATCATGACTGGTTCAAGACTCTTCATCCTTGTATTTAGCAAACATCAACTGCTTGTATTGTTTCTTGAATTGGCTCATCGTTGTGCATTGTTTGACTTCCTTACTCAATCCATTCCATAGTTTGATTCCACATACTGAAATGCTATGGCTTTTTAACGTAGTCCTAGCATATAAGTGTTTCAAATGTAGTTATATTTCTCCTCTCTTGTAGAGACGTATTGGATGACATTTTTAGCTAATTGGTTATTTTTAGCCTTATGCATTATTTTAGCTGTTTGAAGATGAACTATATCAGCAAGTTGAAGTATTTGTGGTTTTAGTAATAAGGAGTTAGTATGTTCTCTGTAGGCGGCATTATGAATTATCCTTACTGACCTTTTTTGCAGTACATTCAGCGAGTGAAGATTGCTTTTATAATTATATTTTTTTCTGTGTCTAACGTAACTTTATTTGGCAAAAGGATTGTTTGGTGGAGGTGTTGGAAATCGTGGAGCTGGGAATTTCCGGCAGCAAGTCCAGACAGGAACAGGAAATCCGACACAAAGGAGAGAAGGAGCACAACCCGGCTTCCATGAGGGTGAAAGATGCTGCCGAGGCCACTTTGTCATGGTGAGGCAACAATTGATCTTTTTTTGGTGGAACGGAGTGAGCCCTCTGAGCTCATACTTGAAACAGTAACACACTCATATTAAAGTAAGATGTTATTGATGCTGAACCACTCTTTATTGTACCACTTGTTTGTGAAATGTTATTTAACTTGAGTAATACTATGGAACAGTTAAAACACATGCATCTACCGTTCTGTGTATGACACAAAAGAAAAACAACTGCCATTATTCAAACATCCTTAATCTTCAAACAGCTAAAATAATGCATAAGGCAAAAAATAACCAATTACCTAAAATGTCATCCAATACTTCTCTACAAAAGAGGAAAAATATGATCTCAGGGAAGAACTAAATTTGAAACACTTATATGCTCGGACTATGTTAAAAAGCCATAGCTTTTTGATGTGCTATACATATGACTATATTGACTGTTACTATGGTACCCATTATGTCATTGTATGGTCATATCACCTCGTGCTTTGGTACATGACAAAAAAATTAAATTAAATCAAAATTACTTAAATTAAATTAAACTAAATTAAAATTACTTAAATTAAATTAAGCTAAATTAAAATTACTTAAATTAAATTAAACTAAATTAAAATTACTTAAATTAAATTAAACTAAATTAAAATTACTTTAATTAAATTAAGCTAAATTAAAATTACTTAAATTAAACTAAATTAAATTAAAATTACTTAAATTAAAATTAATAAATTAAATTTAAAAAAACAATTAAAAAATTATATTAGGAAAGCAGGAAGTGAACAAATGTAACAGTTACTGATTGTAAAAGTACCAGATGGAGGGGTAGGATTTAATAAGCTTTGCTTCTTCCTACTCCTTTTGGACATGTGGAACTGTGAACTGATTATGGGATGCATTCAATTGTAATCTGATGCATGTTCAAATGAAATTAAACCATTACCATCCTCTTTTTAAGCAAGGTGATTGTCCCTTACTAGTAGTATATGTAAGACAGGCTAGACCGCAGTGACATGAGTTGTCAACATAAGGGGAACAGACTTACATGGGTTTCACTGTATTCTTTTTACCCAGTATCATGCAGGTCTTGGGAGCCTTCCCCTCCCCTAGTGGTCCCTCCTCTACTTGCAGCCTTCTCAACGAAGACACCTTGATCCGCTATGCCAGACTCAGCGCTACGGGAGCTAGCAACTTCCGCTACTTTGTTTTGGACAACTCTGTCATTCTAGCCATGCTGGAGCAACCTCTCGGCAATGAGCAGAGTGAGCAGCTAAATATCATGTATTTTACGAAACTTAGATGAGCTGAGAGAAACCTATAAGATGGGACCGTGTTTATCTCCCTCCTGACAGACCCCAGCCCATCTGTGACCGTTCTCATCAGAGGGACGGCCGGAAGACATGCCTGGACCATGCAGCTCTTCCACCAACCCAGGGGAGCTCGGGCCAATCAGAGGGTGAGATCACACAGAAGATTGCTGCAAACCTTAAAGCATCTAATGTTAATTATAAACCAAAATAACATCAGATTTATTTCTTATTGATGTCTGACAGAACCACACCGACTGTTTTCCTCTCCTCCTCCCACAGCAGGTGTTTGTCCCGGAGGGGCGTCCGACACCAAACAACGGTGTGGGGATCAAATACAATGTCAAGCAGAGGCCGTTCCCCGAGGAGGTGGACAAGATTCCCCTTGTTAAAGCCGATGTTAGCATTCCTGACCTGGATGACATTGTTAGCAAAGAGGTGAGAGTGCAGTATCTCATCCCTCCATTTTCAGCAGCCATGTTATGATAAAGATAGCATGAAAGATTGGTGGAAGATTGTCTTTGTCGTAACAATGCTTATAGGTAGTACATCTTTAAAGGGGACCTATTATATTTTTTCCACCTTTCTAACCTATAAAAATAGTTACAATGTTGAATTCCCGTGTTAAACAATGCCAAAGTTTCACATAATGAGGTTTTCGCATTTGGAATTGAGCCGTGAAAGACATTCGGGATGGATCTAAAAGCTCTGTTTCAGAGAGCGTTGGAAAACTGGACGTTTGTGATGCCACAAGATGGGCGGACTTCCCTATATGGGCGTGCACTGTAGGCGAGATACGCTTGAGCTCTGAGATATTGTTCATCTTGTATCCGCATACTGTATTATTATTATATTGAAA
This sequence comes from Doryrhamphus excisus, assembly GCF_030265055.1. Taxonomy (NCBI): domain Eukaryota; kingdom Metazoa; phylum Chordata; class Actinopteri; order Syngnathiformes; family Syngnathidae; genus Doryrhamphus; species Doryrhamphus excisus. Next base: position 12,392,181 of record NC_080475.1, on the reverse strand, counting down.
TGTTCCATTTTTATGTTACTTTACAAACCTAGGCGGGTTATTTGGGCTGGCTGGATGATTTGAGAACTACAAATACGCTGAGTTATATCCCACACGTGAGTTGATGCTGGAAACACAGTTGGTTGGGTTTTGGCGGGGTGTCTTGTTATTTGGCAAAACAAGTGGGATTTTTTTCGGGGGTGTCATGTCTTCTTTTGAAAAGCACTCTGAAAAAATTGCAACAGCATTCAACCAATAAATGTATATACCTTTCAGTGAAGCAGAGTATCCATGTTTTAATTGTTCCTTTTATTATGAATGCTGTTGCAATGAGATCCTAAACACGGGTGACCTTTTAAACAGGCTTTTCACAAACGCACCCTTCTGCCGCAGCATGTCTTCTAATCCTCTCATCGCTCTCTTTTCAGCTGGAAGTTCAACACGACAGGCTGCGCATTCTAATGAGCAAGCAGATAGAGTACGAAAACACGTTGGAGCGACATAGCGACGACGTCTGGAAGTCCAAGCCTTTTCCCGACCCGCAGATTGACTGCAAACCTCCTATGCCGTCGCAGGAGTTCCAGACAGCGCGACTCTTCCTCTCACATTTTGGCTTCCTCTCCCTGGAGGCGCTCAAGGTGAGTAGCTGTGGTATTTATACGTGTTTTTTATGTTTTCTATGCCACTTATCCCAAATGAGCACCGTAAAGTCAGCCAAATTACAAGTTACTCATTCATTCATTCATTTTCTACCGCTTTTCCTCACAAGGATCTCGAGCTGTCTTTGGGCGAGAGGTGGGGTACACCCTGGACTGGTCGCCAGCCAATCACAGGGCACATATAGACAAACAACCATTCACACTCACATTCATACCTATGGACAATTTGAAGTCGCCAATTAACCTAGCATGTTTTTGGAATGTGGGAGGAAACCGGAGTACCCGGAGAAAACCCACACATGCACGGGGAGAACATGCAAACTCCACACAGAGATGGGTGGAATTGAACCCTGGTCTCCTAGCTGTGAGGTCTACGCGCTAACCACTCGACCGCCGTGCCGCCTATTACAAGTTACTATGGTATCCATTATGTCATTGTATGGTCATATCACCTTTTACTTCAGTATGAGGTGCATTATTTAAACTTAAACTGTATTATGGAAAGCAGGAAGTGAACAAATGTAACAGTTACTGATTGTAAAAGTACCCGATGGAGGGGTAGGATTTAATAAGCTTTGCTTCTTTGCTTCCTACTCCTTTTGGACATGTGGAACTGTGAACTGATCATGTGATGCATTCAATTGTAATCTGATGCATGTTCAAATGAAATAAAACCATTACCAAATGCTAAGCTAATGTTTGAGTCTCCCGACAGGAGCCCAACAACAGTCGTCTACCTCCTCACCTGATCGGCTTGGAGTCGTCCTTGCCCGGGTTCTTTGATGACATCAACTACCTTGACCTGCTCCCCTGCAGACCGTTTGACACCGTCTTTGTTTTCTATGTCAGGGCTGGACAGAAAACCAGCCACGAGGTGAGAAAAGTTCCAACTAGTGATGGCGGCGTTTTTTCCTGTAGTGACTTTAAATCGTTTACCTGGCTTTGTTTGTGTTCAGATCTTGAGGAATGTAGAGTCATCATCTAGCGTCCAGCCTCACTTCCTGGAGTTCCTGCTGTCCTTAGGCTGGCCCGTGGACGTAGGCAGCCACCCGGGGTGGACGGGGCACCTCGATACCAGCTGGTCCCTCAACTCGTGCTCCGAAAATGATCTCCAACAGACTGGCGAGTCACTAAAACAAGAGAACTTGTCTCTGACATGTATTATATATAATACAGTTTTTTTCTTTCTTTTGCAGAGGAAACATCTACTCCTGAGGATACAGGAGGCTCAGTGTTCAACGGGGAGAAGAAAGTTTTGTACTACGCCGATGCGCTGACTGAGATCGCTTTTGTCGTGCCATCTTTGACTGAACATTCTGGTCAGTATCTTACATTCACAAAGAAAACTTCAGAGCGGTCCTATCTAGTCTTGTAGTAAAAGATCTATTCAGTATGTTTGTATTCAAAACAGAGCATTATTTTCATAAAGCCGTTTAATCCGACAGAGGAGTCATCGGTGCACAGCGACTCTACACTGGAGGCCGACACCAACATGGATCTCATGCCCAGTTTACTCAAACAGCCCAATCTCACACTCGAGCTATTCCCAAATCATTCGGAAAACCTGGAGTCTGCCAAAAAGGTAACGTCTCCGTATACCGAACAGCATTGTTGCACAACAGGGAGTGACTGACTTATGTGTGTCGGTTTGTCTTTTTATAGATGAGTCCTTTAGTGAAGACCAAAAGGTCTTCGAGTGGAAAGTCTTTTCCGCCACTGGGTCCTGAAACCAAAGTGTTTGTGGTGTGGGTGGAGCGCTTTGATGATATTGGTAGGTTTGTGCTGAGAATTCCTAGCAATTTCTCCCATGACCTACCTTGTGGTTTTAAATGGTCGCTTATTATTATTATTTTTTCCTCAGAGAACTTCCCATTGTCAGACCTTCTGGGGGAAACCAGTACAGGTTTGGAAGCAAGCATGAGCAACAGCACGTCCTGCAGGTACTCTACAAACATTGTACTGCTTGTACTGTCGATACAAAAGCCAAATTGTTTGGTGCAAAGAAGCATGCAGACCAAGGCCAAGCTTCAGTGCAAAACAGGAAGTGGAACATGCAGCATGTGCGACGGTGGGCAATAAAAAGGAAGTGATAGAGGCTGACAACGGGGAACATTCAGTAACCTTGCCATCAGTTTTTTTCTATTACAGTAAACCTCGGATATATCGGACTCGGATATATCGGAAATTCGCTCACAACGGACAGATAAAAAAGAACCGATTTTTCTGTAATGCATTTCCAATAAAAATTCATTGCATATATCGGATTTTTTATAACGGATTTTGCCTATTTCGGACAAAATCTCCAGTCCCGTTCCAATGCATTTCCATTAAATTTCCCTCGCATATATCGGATGGCTGCATCGTGGCGCTCCGATTCGCCAAATCGTGACAGGCCGCTATACGACGTCATTTGCAGCGTTGCCTGCGCGTCCAGGTACATTGGAAACATAGTCAAGGAAGTGCCTTTTTATAACGGATAAAATCCGATTTACGCATATACCGGATATAAATCCGATATATGCGTAAAACGGACATTTTCCGGTATACGCATATAACGGATTTCGCTTATATCGGACAAAACCAGTGGGAACAATTGAATCCGATATATCCGAGGTTTACTGTATAATGTCATTCACTCTTCAGATCGGGGTTACTGGAGAAGGATGTTCCTCTGGTCTTCATCCACCCGCTGAAGACCGGCCTCTTTCGGATCCGACTCCATGGAGCTGTGGGGAAATTTGGCATGGTGATCCCCCTGGTGGACGGCATGGTGGTCAGTCGCCGGGCGCTAGGTAGTATCTTTTTTTTTGCTTGCTTGATTGTAGAGGGGGCTGCATAGTGGATAGTGGTTAGCGCGCAGACCTCACAGCTAGGAGACCCGAGTTCGATTCCACCGTCGGCCATCTCTGTGTGGAGTTTGCATGTTCTCCCTGTGCATGAGTGGGTTTTCTCCGGGTACTCCGGTTTCCTCCCACATTCCAAAAACATGCTAGGTTAATTGGCAACTCCAAGGTATGAATGTGAGTGTGAATGGTAGTTTGTCTATATGTGCCCTGTGATTGGCTTCGCCACCAGTCCAGGGTGTACCCCGCCTCTCGCCCGAAGACAGCTGGGATAGGCTCCAGAACCCCCCTGCAACCCTTGTTAGAAAAAGCGGTAGAAAATGAATGAATAAATGAACATCAACTTTCTAAACCATACACAACCTCATGCACATTGTATTATCACAGATTGTGACGTTTTTGCGTTGATGTAAAATACTGTAGCTTTTGCATTATTAAGAGAATGACGAAAATGTGGTCGATCAACAATCACATTACTGAAACAAACAACCACACCAAAAAAAAAAATAACCACTTCCACATCGAATGGGAGGATAACTTTTTTCCACTCGGACATGCACTGTTAAGGTAATGTAATCTAAATTAATGTCTCACCAGTGTAACATTGCTGATGCTTAGTTAGAATAGTATATATGACTTGTCTTTCAAATGTGTAATAGGCCGCATGTTCGAGTCCCTATATAGCGACTGTAGTTTTAAGTTAGTTTTGTATTGTTGGGTTCAAGGGTGTACCCCGCCTCTCACCGGAAGACAGCTGGGATAGGCTCCAGCACCCTCAGCGACCCTCGTGAGGAAAAAGCGGTAGAAAATGAATGAATGAATGATTGTAGAGGACCATAATGTATCCCACCAGACATCTGTATTAACTAGCACAAGTAGCACTATCAGGCTGTATTACCAAAGCAGTGTAATTACAGAAGTCTTACTCCTGTGTCCTCCTCCACTCAAGGCTTTCTGGTGCGTCAGACCGTCATCAACGTGTGCCGACGGAAGCGTCTGGAGAGCGACTCGTACAACCCGCCTCACGTCAGGCGGAAGCAGAGGATCACGGAGATCGTGCAGCGTTACCGTAACAAACAGCTGGAGCCCGAATTTTACACCTCCCTCTTCCGCGAGGTGGGGGAGGGAAAGCCTCACCTTTAACACGAAAACCTTCCACTCATCCTGTCCTGTCCTAACACTGGCTCATGAGCGCACACGACACACACACACACACACACACACACAAAACACACAACATGCATACATGATTCACACAACACAGAATCTTTATATTTATACTGTACAACTTTATTTATATGAATCCATATATCAACACTGTCTGCCTTTGACTCTGAGAGCAAAGTGTGGAAAAGTAGTGAAGACGCCAAGGCTTGGAAAAAAGGATACAGTTTGTGTCTTTGGGCAGCTCATTGACGATTGATTAAGGGGCATTTTACTCAAGACCGCTTTTGTTGATTTAGCCCTTTGCTTCCATGTTAACAATGTTTTTTTTCTCAGGTCACATAGTGTATTGGACCTGAGTTGGCTAACATTTAACCTTATAGAAGTGACTTTCTAATGATGTTGTAATAGTAACATGTGTTTATGAGCACCAATTGCCAGAAAAGTCTGTCATTTGCCTCACTGGATTGTTCCACTTTTGAGGTTGGGGGGGTTTTCAGGGGTGATTCAGATTGAGGTGCCATATTCTAGATCCCACAGTAGTGTGTTGTTGTTGTTGTTGTTGCGGTTTAAGCACATTTAGTAAGCCCTACCTGGTACACGCCGGTTTGTGTGTGTAGCTTTAATGCTAATGACCTGTTGGCGTGTAATCCCAAGAAGCACTATTGTGTACATGTACACTGTTGCACTGTTGTATGTAGCACATACAACAATGGAACATTAAGAGGTGGCCGGGCGGACACAAACGTTAGCAACTTGACTATAGCTATGTGAGCTACAACGACATCATGCTAGTTCAGTTTTAGTTATTTTTTATTTATTTTATTTTTTTTGCACCCCCCTCTAAAGTAGTAATGTCCAAACTTTTGTCCAAACTTATTAGGGTGAACTTTGGTCTATGCACTTTGTTCTTAAATAATATTCATATTAATATGTCTTTATTCCAATATTTTGACATTTTTCCAAAAATTTACTTTCTTTCTTATAATTTAGCGACTTCTAAAAAAATAACTTTAAACTCTGTGCTCCTAAACTATTTTTTCCTCATAATATTGCTAGCTTATTATATTTAGCTTATTATATTATTATAATATTGCTTGTAAAACTGACTTTCCCTCCCGTTTCTTCTAATATTTTGACTTTATTCCTGTCAAATTAGTGTTTTTCCATTTCTATATTTTCCCCCCAGCTTTTTCAACCTTTTTCTCAACTTTTTTTTCATAATTCTGACTAGAACTTTTTTTGCAACCTAATTGTCCATAAATTGCAGGCTTATTCTCATGCAAAAAAAAAATCTTTATTTTTTTGTTAAATTATATTGTACTAAAATTAAGTCAATTTTTCTCATAATAATTCAATGTTATGGTAAAAAAAAAACATTAAAAGTAATAAAAACAAAACAGCTGCTGGCCGCACTTTGCACACCAAAACATGTTTTTTTTTGAACATATCCATGTATTATTACCAATTTATTACATTTCATTATACCGTTTACTACATTACTCCCTGAATAGTCATTCATTCATTCATGCTTAGAAGATTCTCATTCTGTGTAACGACGCCCGGTCCTCAAGTTTGATTGCCTCTGCAAAGAAGTGAGAGAGATGATATTCTCACATTTGGTGCTCATAAACTATCATTAAAAAGTCACTTTGGCAAAACATTGTCATGTAACAACATGGTGGTCCGTTTCCAGTTAAAAAGGGTCTTGGGTAAATGGGTGACTTTTGCTTTTCGTCCTGAACTGCAATACAAAACGGTCTCTATCTGAGCGGATGACGTTAAAAGGTCCGTTGTGATGAAGGGTCTATCATGGCGTTGCTACTAATATGCACCTGTGTCCCAAATCTGTTGAAGGCGTCTGCCATTCTCGCCATCCATATTTAGTCACCAGGAAACGTTTACGTTCATGTCATGTCGCCATGCCGACGCCTGCTAAAGTCTTCCGAGTGCACAATGGTGGCCATGGCAGCAGCTCACTAGCTCACTTACTATAATGCTGTTTTTTTATTATCATTTTTGTGTTCTATTACTATATGTCTTTTTTTCTACCCAAAATCTCTCTCTCTCTCAGTGTGTAGATGTGTGTATGCTTATTCAAGCCAGTCACATTGACCCCTAGTGCCCCCCCGCCCTCCCGCCCCCAACCCTTAAACACCCCAAGAATGGCATTTAAAGATGACACTGTCACTTTAATTCTTCAGTTGGGAATTTGAGTACCCTCTTGTTTGGTACCAAGGAGTATTATGGTCCTTTATACATTTCATAAATTAGCAATGTTACACCCATTTTATGAGAAAATATTTTTAATGTTACAAGACATTTGGGGGGGAAAAAAATAATTTTATGAGATTAAAGTACCATGATTGGATGGCCACCAGTCCAGGGTGTACCCCGCCTATCACCTGAAGTCAGCTGGGATAGGCTCCAGCAAACCCGGACCCAAGTCGGGATAAACGGCATAGAAAATGAATGGAGATTATTAAGACACGCCATATTACAAAAAAAAAGTCAAAGTTGTAATACAGGGAAAAAGACTAGATTGGGAATATTGCGAGAAAATATTTTGTATTTTGCAAATACGTTGTAATAAAAGAAAAAAAAACCTATTGTCATAGTCATAGCGGCGGATTACAATAAAATAAAAAAAAGTTGATCTCACAAATTAATAATAATGAATACAATTTAAAAATTAAAAAAAATGAGGAACTTGTATCCACAGATATGATTTTATTATGGTAATATTATGAGAATTACCGCAGTAATACCACAGCTTTATTATTATAATACGTTTCTTCACCATTCAAATACATCATATGAGACACAAAACATCTTGTATGTAATATGATGTATTTGAATGGTGAAGAAATGTATTATTATAAACTTGTGGTATTACTGCAGCAATTCTCATAATATGACCATAATACCAACAAAACATTTTGTATGCAATATGATGTATTTGAATGGTGAAGAAATGTATTTTAATCACAAAGTTGTGGTATTACTGCGGTAATTCTCATAATATTACCATAATATTATGAGAATAAATAATGTGGTATTACTGCGGTAATTCTCATATTACCATAATATTATGAGAATTAATCATAAAGTTGTGGTATTACTGCGGTAATTCTCATAATATTACCATAATATTATGGTAATTCTCATAATGTTATGGTAATTTTATGAGAATTACCGCAGTAATACCACATTATTTATTCTCATAATATTATGGTAATAATATGAGAATTACCGCAGTAATACCACAACTTTATGATTAATTCTCATAATATTATGGTAATATTATGAGAATTAATACCACATTAATACCGCAGTAATACCACAACTTTATGATTAATTCTCATAATATTACCATAATATTATGAGAATTAATCATAAAGTTGTGGTATTACTGCGGTAATTCTCATAATATTACCATAACATTATTCTCATAATATTACTATAATACATTTTTTTCCCTTGTTTACATACCACATTCTCATAATATTCACTTCATATTTATTCTGGCAAGATTCTGTTTTTTTTTCCCCCCATCATATTCTTAATAGTATTCTACGGGTTTATTTGTGTAACATGGTGTAAATGCAATGTTATTTTTGTCATATTTTGAGGTCAATCTTCAAACTTTTTTGGGCCTTGATACTCCTTTGTACGGCGACATCAAATGCGTCATATTTTGACATTGCACCCCCAGAGAGACCCAATCCAATTGAGCTTTTGTGTGTACAGTTTTTCACACAATAACTCCTGCTATGGCTTTGTTTACTCACTGTACTTGTTTTTTTTTTTTTTTTTTTGGTCTTGCCTATCACAATGTGAAATTATTTATCACACCAAGAACACGGGCAAGACTTATTTTGGTTTTCAAGTCTTAATGCACTGAGCACATTTCTTATTCTCTTGACATTTTTTTTGTATTTGTTTGCAAAGAAGAAAAAAAACCCCCTGCCGAGGGACTACCTTTAACATGGCTGTGTTCGCGGCGCCATTGGACTTTTTAAAGCGTGACTCACTTTTTACGATGGTGCTTTATGCACATGCCTTTTATGGAAAAAGCGGAAGAGACGGACATATATATATATATACTCTACAATCACATGTTGTATCCTGTTATTACATCACTGTAGGATGCTATTTAAGGACATGTATAGACACCATGAAGGATGACATGTAAATAGAATATAACATAAAAGACAATGACAACTGCTCTGTCCACATCCGGTGGGGTTGGGGGAGGGTGTGTTTGATTTTTGTGTGGAAAGAGTGCCGAATGTAACATACGTCCATTAAAGCTACTATTCATATTTTTACTCTTCACATGGCTTTCAAATGGCGAGAACTCCTGTCTTTTAGTAGGGTCACATGGGGTATGCTGGAGCCTATCCCAGCCGGCCAATCACAGGGCACATATAGACAAACAACCATTCACACTCACATTCATACCTATGGACAATTTGGAGTCGCCAGTTAACCTAGCATGTTTTTGGAATGTGGGAGGAATCTGGAGAACATACAAACTCCACACAGGGATGCCCAAGCGGAGATTCGAACCCAGATCCGACTGTGCGGCCAACATGCTAACCAGAATATTGACTTTTTGACTTTGGTTCTTGAAGACAGCAAAGCTTTTTTTGTATAAGATCTTTAACGTTTTGCAGTAGGTCCGATAAAAAGGCAGACCTCTCCTGTTGTATTGAAGGCGTTTTTGCAATAGCTCCTTAAAAACAGCAAAGCAGGGGTGTCCAAAGTGCGGCCCTTGGCTGTGTTTTGTTTTAAATTGCCCTTTGCGCATCCTAAAAATACAATTAAAAAAGAAAATGTAAAAAAAAAAAAACAGCAAAAATGAAATACTAAAAAAGTAAAAAAAAAAAAATATATATATATATAAATGAAATACTAAAAAAGTCAATAAAAAATATATAATATATATATTTATATTTTATATATATAAAAAACAGCAAAAATTAAATACTAAAAGTCATAATAAAAATATATAAAATGTAAATATATACATAATTATATATATTTATATTGTATATATATATGTGAAACAGCAAAAATGAAATACTAAAAAAAGTCATTAAAAATGTATAAAAATATAATATAATTATATATATATATATATATATATATATATATAATTATATGTATTTTAATATTTTTATATATTTTTTAAGAATAAAATATATATATTTTTAAATTTTTTTTGATATATATATATTTTTTATTATTACCTTTTTAGTTTTTCATTTTTGCTGTTTATATATATATATATATTTTTTTTTTTTTTTTAATCTGAAAGATAAAAAAAAAGTGAAACCAAACAGAATAAAGTTGCAATTTCTAGAAAATTAGTTTGGGGAAGAAGTTCTATTCTCATGAGAATAAAAAAACTTTGAGTTGAAGGCAGTTGGATTTGTCAGTTGGTGAACAAGGAAGGCGGTAACCAAGTACACCGCTCCAGGGCAAAATACTATAATAATTACTTTTGTAAAGTAGCTATGCCAGGGAACAAAAAGATGCAATCATGTCACTAAAACAACATTAGTAGTCATTTATGTCAACAAGAAAAGGACTAGTGAACAATAATCATTTATTTATGTCAATACTATATATCAACAATCATGGAAGAAAATGGCAATAACAACCAATGGCCACTAGAGGGCACTTTATCAACAATTACAGTATCTGCTTGGTAGATGTCATGATTAGGACTGTTCAGAATGCATTTGAATAATATTTTGAAATAGTTAAACGTACTTTTTATGAAGTAACTGACCAAATAGTAAAGATGACATGGAGACAACAGACAAAGAATGATGCTTAGCGAAGGATGAAAGTAATCCTAACGTGACAACACAAAGCATTTTAAACTTTACAGCAATAAAGCAGTAACATTCTTTTAACAATAAATCACCACGCCATTTTAAACAATCAAACAATATATTTAATGTACTGAAATTATTAATATACTGCAACGTGCACCCCCAAAAGATTGACTATCCAAGACAGCACTCATGTTTCTTATAGAGGATCTTTGTAAAAAAAAATGGTAGCAGTATGTTCTTAACTCCTGTCAAACCGAGGCTCTCCATTTCCACGCAATCCGACTGTGGGTTGGTGAGACAGTGGGTGTCACCGCTAGAGGTGGCCCCCTGCCCGCTTTGCCTGAGCGTGAATGAAGCGGCGGCTCCTCCTCCAGTGTCAGCTGTTGTGCAGCGTTAGTTGCGTGTTGGTGGTTTGTTAGTAGCGGAGTTTGGTGTCGGTTCTCCTCACATGAGCGGACTCTTCCATTCTTGGTATCCGAGCTTCACGTGTTGCTGAGCGGCATAGCGAGACTAGCATCTCCGCCCCCCCTTGTCCCAACCAAGGAGGTCTTTTTACAGTGGATTATTCGAGATGGACTAAAGGAGAACTAAGAGCGGATACTCACCGTGAGAAGACTACTCCCCCCCTGCTCCTAGTTGCGTTTTTTAGGAGCAGATCATGGAGGAGGAAGACGTGCATCTGGAGAACGCTGTCCACGCCGTCAAGGAGTCCGACCGACAGCAGCGACTCCGGCTGTGTGTTCTCAACGAGACGCTAAACACGGAGAGAGATTACGTACGGACTTTGCTTTTCCTCCAGTCGGTAAGTTTGACTTCAACTCTTCACCTTTCTCTTAGAAACACACGCGTGTCTCGATTCCCCTATGCCGAATTCCCGCCACCAATCTTTCAATTCAAACTCCCCTCCTTAAAACCTCTAAAATGGTCTCCCTGCTTATCTTTTAGGCAACTCCCTCCAACATATCAACCGTCGTTGTTAATTCGGCGCCGCTTATATAAACAATAAACCATTAATTCTATGATTTAGCCTAGCATGTTTGTGTTGTAGTAAACGGACGTCTCGTGGCGTTAAATCGGTAGGATTCTCAATGGAGTTCTGAATGGATTTTCCTGGCAGCAGTTTTTGTTTGTATTCCAGGTGTGCTGCTTGCTGCTCACTTGACAGCTTTGTGTTGCATTTGCTGTGAATTGCTGCTGCTGTGCTGTGCTGTGTGGTGTGACGTGACGTTATTAAAAGGGCTTCATTCACACATCTCCACTGCTCAGGTTCACATAAGTAGTTATTCATGAGTAGATCTATAATTAAGATAAGAAACCCCCACCACAGTATTTTACCACCTTTTCAACCATTGAATGTAACTACTCATTGTAGTTCTATTTCAGATATTTTGTCCTTGGTGTATTATAATGTTTGAATTTATTTGTAATTTTACTGATGTAGTGATTAGATTAATATTTTTTTTTCCATTTTTTCCCAAATATTTTTATTGTTGTTGCAGGTTTGTCACAATTGGTTTCACATGTTAGTTAACGTTCCCCCGCTGGACACACTAAACGACTCTTTTTCATCCTTTATGTCGTTTAAACGCGCTATGTAACACTAACTATTAATTCACTCGGTCGTATAGAGGATCTTTGACGAGTGTTTTGGCAGCAGACTGCAAAAAAAACAACAGAGCGCTCCAGTTTTTGAAGAAGAATCTTTGAAAAGTTGAGAATAGGTCCTTAAAAACAGCAAAGCGTGAGCATTATGTACGTAGAGGATCTTTGAATTGAGTTTTTTCAGCCAGTTCCTAAAAACCGTGTTGTGCTTGTGTTGCATAGACAAATCATGATTAGCATTTTTGCGGTTCAGCTGAGTGTTGCACTCATATCAAGGACCTTTGCAAGGTTTTTGCAGAAGGTCCCCAATAACACTTTGACTATTGTTTTTGCAGTCAGTCCTTAAAAACAGCAGAGCTTAAACTTCATATAGAGAATCTTTCACATTTGTTTTTTGCAATAGGTCCTTAAAAAACATCCGTGCTGCTTTCATATAGAGGATCTTTGACGAGACTTTGCAAGGTTTTTGCAGAAGGTCCCCAATAACACTTTGACTATTGTTTTTGCAGTCAGTCCTTAAAAACAGCGGAGCTTAATCTTCATATAGAGCATCTTTCACATTTGTTTTTTGCAATAGGTTCTTAAAAAACACCTGTGCTGCTTTCATATAGAGGATCTTTGACTAGATTTTGCAAGGTTTTTGCAGAAATTCCCCAATAACACTTTGACTATTGTTTTTGCAGTCAGTCCTTAAAAACAGCAGCGCTTAAACTTCATATAGATAATCTTTCACATTTGTTTTTTGCAATAGGTGCTTAAAAAACACCTGTGCTGCTTTAATATAGAGGATCTTTGACTAGATTTTGCAAGGTTTTTGCAGAAGGTCCCCAATAACACTTTGACTATTGTTTTTGCAGTCAGTCCTTAAAAACAGCAGAGCTTAATCTTCACATTGAGAATCTTTCACATATGTTTTTTGAATAGGTTCTTCAAAAACACATGTGCTGCTTTCATATAGAGGATCTTTGACTAGATTTTGCGAGGATCTTTGACTAGATTTTGTAAGGTTTTTGCAGAAGGTCCCCAATAACACTTTTGACTAATGTTTTTGCAGTCAATTCTTAAAAACAGCAGAGCTTAATCTTCATATAGAGAATCTTTCACATTTGTTTTTTGCAATATGTCCTTAAAAAAAACACCAGTGCTGCTTTCATATAGAGGATCTTTGACTAGATTTTGCAAAAGGTTCTTAAAAATCCTCCATTTGAGGCTCTTGCTGTCACCTGTCATATTCAGGATCTTCGTTTTGTCGTTTTATCAGAGAAGATAGGTCGTAGAAAAAAGTTTTGCCCAGAAGTCGGAGCTTATCTTGTGTTCTAAGATGGTCCAGGCAGCAGCAGAAGAGACATGTGTTTGACTCCCACCAGCACCCTTACCGAACCCCCTTCCGGGAGCAGTGATAACGACGCAGCCCTTAAAGGTTTATCAGTAGACTGTTGCTTTAAATGAAGGGAGGTCAACTAGGCAAAAATATATAGTGATTTTTGTTGACGTTTAAGGTCAGAAATCTTAAGAAAAGTATTTTTTTTTCGGTCCACAGCATGATAAGATGTCTCCAAACTTCTGACTTTTAATGTGTTTTGGTACATTTTTATACTTTTTGACTGTGAAAATGACTCTACTGTGTCCCAACTTGGCCCAAATTCCCAGTTGTGGGTCTTGTTTTGGCACCTGAGCCCAGGAAACATATTTAAAAAAAAAAAAAAAACAAATAGAAAGGAGCCTCTGCTGCTAATCCTCCCTCTTGCTCTCCATCCAGAGTCCAGCTGAGCCTCCTCGTCTTACCTCGGCTTTGTTACCACTTAGCTCACTGGGGTGTTGATAAGATGGGCGGAGGGGGGCGAGGTCAGGACATATGTTTTCAGTAAAGATAAAGTCAAGAGGACAAATAAAATGATTGGCGGTGAAAAGTGTCATCTGTTTAGGAAGATGATAAGTGACGTTTAAGTGTCCACTTGGAAAAGGAAATAAAATTGTCTGGTTTAGTTAGGATTGGGCTCCAATCTTGAAAATAAATCGAGTATTTTCTTTGTTTGGGTGGGATTTTATTTAAATTTTATTTTTTGAGGGTTGCAGGGTGCTGGAGCCTATCCCAGCTGTCTTTGGGCAAGAGGCGGGGTACACCCTGGACTGGTGGCCAGCCAGCCAATCACAGGGCACATATAGACAAACAACCATTCACACTCACATTCATACCTATGGACAATTTGGAGTCGCCAATTAACCTAGCATGTTTTTGGAATGTGGGAGGAATTGAACTCGGGTCTCCTAGCTGTAAGGCCTATGTGCTAACCACTTTTCCACCGTGAAAGTCATTCATTCATTCATTCATTTTCTACCGCTTATCCTCACGAGGGTCGCGGGGGGGTGCTGGAGCCTATCCCAGCTGTCTTCGGGCGAGAGGCGGGGTACACCTTCGACTGGTCGCCAGCCAGCCAATCACAGGGCACATATAGACAAACAACCATTCACACTCACATTCATACCTATGGACAATTTGGAGTCGCCAATTAACCTAGCATGTTTTGAATTGGACTTGGGTCTCCTAGCTGTGAGGCATGTGTGCTAACCACTAGATCACCGCGCAGCCTTCCGTAAAACTCATTCATTCATTCATTTTTTAACCTAGCATGTTTTTGGAATGTGGGAGGAATTGAACTCGAGTCTCCTCGCTGCGAGGTCTGCATGCTAACCACTCGCCTACCGTGCAGCCTTCTGTAAAACTATTTTTTGTAAAACTCCGGTTATTGGCGTCAATACCCAAACACATAAATGTATTTTTCTCCAAATCCACACTTTAGCCGGACGTTTTGAAAACCTAGAAAATGGACGCATGCTAATCTGCTACTAGCGACAACTGTCGTTAGTTTCCACGCTTGAGAGGTTGTTTAACGAGGTCATCTTCTAGTCAAAAACGAAGTGTATATCTGTCCAAAAACACAAAAACAAACGAAAAATAATTAAACTGTGTTCTAATCACACTTTTAATTCAACCTAGACCCTTTAGTTTGTGTCTCCAAGACCCAGATGGATAGATTTTTTTTTGTATCCCCACTGCATCACCTCTTACACTAATTAACCGCTGATTTATTTTTAACCTCCCCTTTTGTGTGCACTTCCTGGAATCCTCCCTGGATCTGTAGCTGCTCTACACAAACCTCATAGTCGCACTGAAAACACACGGGTAGGTGGTGCTATGGAGCTCATTGGGATAACGTAGAGGAGGAAGACGGGTGTGAAAAGAAGGATTAGAGGATTGTCGGGTGTTATCATCGCACATCGATGAGTGGAAACAAGCTCATGTAGAAGGCTCAGTCAATGGATTCCCTTGTTAGCATCTGATCAATTCTTCCATCTGGAGATTAGTGTTTTTTTTTTTTCCCTCAGAGCGGCGCTTTAGTGGATAAATATTGTAACAATATAGTAACAAAATATAGGGCATCAATGACGTCATGGTGACAAATACCGTATTGTTCCGAATATAGGACAACTCTAAATATAAGATAACCCCAATTTAAATATATACATGGTCACGCAAAATCATCTGACACATTTGTAGGTTAAATAAAAGGGAAATAAAGTAAAGAAACTAAAAAGTGTTTTTATTTTTCGAAAAGTAAATATAATGCCATTCTGCTTTGTTTCTTTATAAAAAAAATAACATACAGTAGAAACATGCAGGTTTGTTTGTATTACTACAGTTTCAGGCAAAATGATCTGACACATTTGTACGTTAAATAAAAGGCAAATAAAGTAAAAATTATTTTCGAAAAGTACATATAATGCCATTCTGTTTTGTTATGTTTTTAAAATGAAATCAGTTCTGGTGTGAGGTCGGCCAGTTGATTTTGGTTTCGATGCCGATCCAGTAGCTCTGAAGTTGGTAACCCATAACAAGATGGTGTTTGGAGCTGGTTACGGAATCATGTCTACCAAGATTGAAGTCCAAACGGAACGCTCGTTGTGTTGCGGTTACAGATTCGTTTGTTTTGATAAACGTTTCCACGATGAACGCACGATGCTCACTAGTCCAATTCATGGCAGCAACTGACAAAGAAACAAAAAAACAATGGAATTATAAAGAAAAGTACTTTTCGAAAAAATTAACTTTACTTTATTTGCCTTTTATTTAACCTACAAATGTGTCAGATCATTTTGCCTGACCCTGTATATGTAAGTAACGACTATTTATATTCTCCAATGAACAGTCACGGTCAAACACTTTTCTGTCACATTTAGGATCTTTGACAGTCGGCCATTTTTAAAAAAAGTCTTACAAAAGATCTGTGTAGTGTGTTCCTCTACCGTCCTACGTCATTTAAACCATCATCTACATTCACTTTGCTGTACCGCTTCAGTCAGTCAGTAGAATATCAGTTAGTGGCTCCAGTTAGTTGAAGGTTACATTAATATGGGCGTGACGCACTGCCTGTGGAGACCAAACAGGCCCGGTTATAATAATAACCCCTCACAAAACCTCAGCAGGCATCTGTCGTAACTCTACTACCTGCTGTTAAAAAAAAAAAAAAAACCTTCTATTGCGCGACGTGTGCGCTGCGATGACTTCAGCCCAGGGTGAGGTTGCAGTGGGCTGAAACCACCGGCAAATGGGAAGCCGAAAAAGAGCTATTTATACCCCCCCCTCCCCTTCTGCCTCCCCTCCTTGGAGAAACCTGATGCTAGTAGTGTGGCACCGACAGACCCAAGGAGCAGAGGAAACCAAATCAAATGAGAAAACACAGAAACGGAAGTCCCACATTGCCTTCCTGCACCCACAATATTGTGTAGAGGCGTCATCCTGTTTGCTACAACAACAACAACAACACTGCAAAGGAACACAACTCTTATCAACTCACTGATGTGTGGCCAAAAGGGAGAATGAGATTTCCAAACCTTTCCTTTTTATTCCACAGTAATTATGATAAAAATAACCAATTCCCTAAAAATGTCATCCAATAATTCTCTACAAGAGAGGAGAAATATGATCTCAGGGAAGAACTACATTTGAAACACTTATATGCTAGGACTACGTTAAAAAGCCATAGCATTTCAGTATGTGGAATCAAACTATGGAATGGATTAGGAAGTCAAACAAAACTAAGCTAAACTAAACAACTTCAATCAAAATTACTTCAATTAAAATTACTTAAATTAAATTAAAATTACTTAAATTAAAATTCATAAAATAAATGAAAAAAAAACAATTAAAAAATTATATTAGGAAAGCAGGAAGTGAACTAAAAGGAAGTTAAACTAAACTAAACAACTTCAATTCAAATTACTTCAATTCAAATTACTTCAATTAATATTACTTCAATTAAATTAAAATTACTTCAATTAAATTAAATTAAAATTACTTCAATTAAATTTCATTAAAATTACTTCAATTAAATTTCATTAAAATTACTTCAATTAAAATTACAAAAATAAATAAAAAACAATTAAAAAATATATACTAGGAAAGCAGGAAGTGAACAAATGCAATAGTTACCGATTGTAAAAGTACCAGATGGAGGGGTAGGATTTAATAAGCTTTGCTTCTTCCTACTCCTTTTGGACATGTGGAACTGTGAACTGATTATGTGATGCATTCAATTGTAATCTGATGCATGTTCAAATGAAATAAAACCATTACCATTACCATAAATGAACTAAGGATGAACAACATGGGGACACAATGATTGTCCTCAACGGACACTGATCTACAGCATTCAGACTCGGGCTTCTCCTCCCAAATAGACAATCTCTGACGATTTTTGTGCATGAAACTGCTGTTTTAAGTATGCAAGCAAATAATAAAACCCTAGTTATGGATTTGCTATATGACAGGAGTGCACTGCTGTTGTTTAGAATCTAATGTTTATTAGAACGTACTGCAAAAAGGACGAGTCAGAGAGTCCCTGTAATCCAGTGCTTCTCAACAAATAGTGGGGTGGGTTCTCCCTGGGGGCTGGGGGGATTTTATGAAAGGCTTTCATTTTAATGTAGACCTGCCAACATGTACACATATTTAGTACTCAACATCCAGTTTGGGCTACACGGTGGTTGAGTGGTTAGCGCGTAGACCTCACAGCTAGAAGGCACGAGTTCAATCCCACCCTCAGCCATCTCTGTGTGGAGTTAGCATGTTCTCCCCGTGCATGCGTGGGTTTTCTCCGGGTACTCCAGTTTCCTCCCACATTCCAAAAACATGCTAGGTTAATTAGCAACTCCAAATTGTCCATAGGTATGAATGTGAGTGTGAATGGTTGTTTGTCTATATGTGCCCTGTGATTGGCTTCGCCACCAGTCCAGGGTGTACCCCGCTTCTCGCCCGAAAACAGCTGGGATAGGCTGACAGAAAATAATCGAGAATCACTGCTGTAACCTAAAGAATCTTCTTCCAAAAAAAAAAACATCAAAGTTCCTCTATATGACAGGAGCACTCTGCTGTTTTTTAAGAATCGACTGCAAAAGGTTTGAAAATAACTCTAGGTTCTGTCGTCACTGAGAGTCAACTCTCCATGGCGGTTAACGATTATCATCATTATTTTTTTGAAGTCATGTGTGTTAATAATCCATTTTCTTTGAGGCATAAGACTGCAGCAGGAATTTATGGAATTAAGAGTTGACAAGTCTAAACCACTGTAATACCCGCCGGCATGATGTAAAAAAAAAAAAAAAAAAAAGACAACAAAAACTCCACCCCACCTTCCTTCCATCAAGAAGAATACTGACACTGTTGTGAGAGTAGGAAAGTCACATGGTCATTCTTTTGGGGACAGAATGTGATATGACATATTATATAGAATATATATAATATGTATACATTATATTTCTTGGCTCTGAAGTACAACTAGATGACATAAGACATGGTTTTGGTCTTGGAACTCTGCCATGCAGGCCGGTTTTGCCCACTGACTTTCTTATGGTGGAGTCATGAACACTTTGGCAGATCTGTGAATGTTGTTGTGGGGTCTTTTGTGACCTCTTGGATGAGTCGGTGCTCCTTTCTTGGGGTAATTTTGGTAACGATTCACTGCTTTTCCATGTTTTCCATATGTCGATAATGACTCTCGCTGTGGTTTGCTGGAGTCCCAAAGCTTTAGAAAAGGCTTTATAACCTTTTCTAGGCTGACAGAGCTTTTGAACATCTTATTGTTGGTCTCCTTCACTTTGTCAGATATTTAATCATGATTAATCAAATGTTGTTCATAGTTAACTCAGAATTAATCGCATTTGCTCATAGGTAGAAATAAGAAATTCATTAGGGGCCTGGTTAGTGTTTATCAGGACATGGAATGAGCGGTTCGCTATTCGGTTTTTAACATGGACATTTCTCCTTATGAATACAGCATTTTATTCAGTATATGTCAATATCCGTTAGATTCTGCGTTTATTGGCCAATTCCGCAACTCCATGATGCTGAAATGACAGGACCCTCCATTTGATTAATTTCACGGTCAATCTATTTCATGACAGATTTACGTGTTTGTTTATTTCATGACCAATTTCAAGGTTTCTTCCCCCTGAGGCTGGTTTTCCTCGCCTTGGTTGTCAAGCGCTTGCTTATGTGGCGCTCAGCCGGTTCCTGTTAACTTTTGAGGAGCGGGGGTTCTCGACCTGTTCCTTCTTTAATTTGGCTTGAGATATTTTCTGTTGTATTTTGGAAAATGCATTGAATTACTGACCTTTTTTTTAAATTAATTTCATGACAGATTTAGATGGTCTTCCTTTATTGTCATTGCACAATAACACAGCAGTGAAATTGCCAACGAAATGTCGTTGCCTGGCTCCCGTATAATAATAATAAATAACTAGAAAATTCCCGTGGAAATTTTGATGGGCTTGCCACCTGTGCTGTGAACCTCGGGCCCGGTTTTGCCAACGGCTACCGTGCTAGCACCTAGCCTGACAACCTCAAGTACTGAAAAGGTTGATGCAGTCCCATAGTGTCCCCACATCATGCCATGTGTCTATTTGCCTTTAGACATTAGTAAATTAGCTTAAATGCTAACATGCGAACGGCTACCATTCTAGCACCTAGCAAGACAGCCTCAAGGTTAGATAGTGCCAAGGTTGTCCTATAACATCCCTGCATCATACCACGTGTGTATTTGCCTTTAGACATAAGTAAATTAGCTTAAATGCTAACATGCTAACGGCTACCATGCTAGCACCTAGCAAGACAGCCTCAAGGTTAGATAGTGCCAAGCTTGTCCTATAACACCCCTATATCATATCGTGTGTGTATATGCCTTTAGACATAAGTAAATTAGCTTAAATGCTAACATGCTAACGGCTACCATGCTAGCTCCTAGCAAGACAGCCTCAAGGTTAGATAGTGCCAAGGTTGTCCTATAACACCCCTATATCATGTCATGTGTGTATATGCCTTTAGACATAAGTAAATTAGCTTAAATGCTAACATGCTAACGGCTACCATGCTAGCACCTAGCAAGACAGCCTCAAGGTTAGATAGTGCCAAGGTTGTCCTATAACATCCCTGCATCATACCATGTGGGTATTATCCTTTAGACATGAGTAAATTAGCTTAAATGCTAACAGCTACCATGCTAGCACCTAACCCTAACCCTAATAATAGCTAAACATCACAAGGAATAACAATATGGGCTTGCATTACTGAGCAAGC
The DNA here is from genome assembly GCF_030265055.1 of Doryrhamphus excisus. Lineage (NCBI taxonomy): Eukaryota > Metazoa > Chordata > Actinopteri > Syngnathiformes > Syngnathidae > Doryrhamphus > Doryrhamphus excisus. Next base: position 12,371,453 of record NC_080475.1, on the reverse strand, counting down.
CCATAATAATAATGTGGTGAAAAAATAGATGACATCAAATATGAACAATTCAGCGTAAACAGTAAATTGCACAAATAATTTAAATAATTTAGTGCATTATTTCATGGCTAGTTTCATTTCATGACGGATTTAGATGTTTAATGTAGTTTTTTTTTAGTAATTTTGCCACCAGTGTATTTATTGAATGGCCATTTTATGTAATGTAATAATGTAATCATCCAGGCTTTTATAATGACAACATTAGCATCCATGCAACAGGAAGGAAGTAGCGTGGTAGTAACTGGACAACATTCAAACAAGACTTCTTTGTTTAGTTGTTAGGCAATGGATAGTGCCAAAGTGCTGTTTCTCTTGGATGCTGGGTGGCAGTAGAGCTGTGAATCAGATCAGGGATCCGGGGTAAAAGATGTCCCCCTTGTTCGTTTTGTAAGTCGGGGACTCGAACTTTTTCCAAAATAAGAGGATTTCTTCATTTATTTATTCCATTTCATGCCACGCCGACCCTAGAGTGGCCCCCGAGGCCTCTGCAGGACTGCCCTGTTCCCCCCTTTTTACTCTGGCCCAAAAGAGACCATTAATGCCTACATTGTTTTTATGTTGGATGGGAAGGGGTGGAGAGAGTGTGAGCCTCTGACGAGAGAACCTGCATACAGAATTCTTGTGGGAACTCATGGGGGTTAAAAGGGGACAGATTTGGGGAGTTCAATTATCAAACCCAAATTCAGCTCAGTCAGAATCTAAAATGGCCTGAAATTTCTTTAGATTTTGAATAAAACGTATTAAAACAACACAGCTAGGAGACCGAGGGTTCAATTCCACCCTAGGCCATCTCTGTGTGGAGTTTGCATGTTCTCCCCGTGCATGCGTGGGTTTTCTCCGGGTACTCCGGTTTCCTCCCACATTCCAAAAACATGCTAGGTTAATTGGCGACTCCAAATTGTCCATAGGTATGAATGTGAGTGTGAATGGTTGTTTGTCTATATGTGCCCTGTGATTGGCTGGCCACCAGTCCAGGGTGTACCCCGCCTCTCGCCCAAAGACAGTTGGGATAGGCTCTTGTGAGGATAAGCGGTAAAAAATGAATGAATGAATGTTCTCAGTAAAAAGATGGTGACAAAGTCTTCATCATACTAGATCAAAGATAAGTCGCAGCATAAGCAACAGTGTTTCCTGTTCTTTAGTCACATTAAAGACAACAGTGAATACCTTGGCTGTCAGTTAGCGTCCCATGATGCTAAAGGTCAAAAAAAGCATCCTGAAGGCTGTTATGGCAGACGTGAGGGCAGCAGGCTCCTTTACCCAGCGTCCAGTGGAGCAAACGCAAGGCCAAGGCTATACACACACACACACACACACACACCAGCATATGGTCCATCTGGCTCTTCACACCTTCCTGTCTGACTCCTTTTTGGGCCTGATTAATCGCATCTGACCCTTTTGACTGGAGGCCACTTTAGTTAACTTTTGTAAGACTTATCAGCTGATCTTTGTCTATGTTCTGATGATACATTACAGTATGTATTGTAGTATTTGTAATGGTAATGGTTTTATTTCATTTGAACATGCATCAGATTACAATTGAATGCATCACATAATCAGTTCACAGTTCCACATGTCCAAAAGGAGTAGGAAGAAGCAAAGCTTATTAAATCTACCCCTCCATCTGGTTACTTTTACAATCAGTAACTGTTACATTTGTTCACTTCCTGCTTTCCTAATATTTATTTTATTTTATTTTATTTCAGTCTTTTTGTGGTGAAAGTTGAATGGATTCATTTCAAATACAAATGAGAGCATTAGTTCCCCATTCTTGTTTATGTTTTTTTTCACAAAGACCGCACTTCCTGCCGTGGAACAACACTACGCTGCTGGAGGAGAGGTTTTGCTTGGTCTCGCTGTGCAAACTGTTTGTTTTCCTGCCTACCTATATCAGCTCGAATAGAAGAAACAAAAAAAAAAAGAAAAGCTTGCTTGCTCTCTTTCATGCTTCCTGTTTGCGGAAATAAACCTGCGAAGGTTTGTGCTTGCGCACTACAATCACAGTAATCAAGATCTTGTCATGAAATGAACAGCTCTATGACAGTGTCCATCAAAAGTCTTCATTAGTGGTGTGTCGGTCATGAACGAACGGGTCAAAAGAACTAGTTCTGAACGAGGTCACAGCCCCTAAATACCTGTTCAATCTGTTCAGTTTCATATGTTTTTTTTTCATTGACTGGAGAGTCAGTTCACCGTTCCTTTTGCAGGGCGGGATCTGCGTGCTTGCCTGTTTTATCCTACCGTCACGCCTCTATATGTGGGTGGGGTTAGCTGAATGAAAGACCAAGACCGAGAGATTGACCGACACTGTCGGTGACCTTGTTTATCCCATTCACAAAAAAGAACTAGTTCTTTTGACCCGTTCGTTCATGACCAACACATCTTAGTCATCACGTGTTGTTGCGCTGTTGAGTCGGAACGAACGTGTACATGAGTGAACGGACTCGACACGGCTGACCGGGTCTATGCACAGGGGGAGATCACAGGCTAACGACCAATTGACCGAAATGAACGGGTCTTTTGACTCAATGAACCATAATGATCCGGTTCGCTTTGTAGTCCCACAAAACATTGAGTTTTAGGACTACATTAACTCTTGTTTGTTTGAGTTTGTTTCTAGCCTTTTGGGGTCTTCATAAATGAGCTGTAGAAAATAGGACCTGAGTGAAGTTGGCCCCCCACCTCACTCAAAACTCTGGACAGTCTCATTTGTTTGTGCTACGTTTGTGCTGTTTTGTACAAGTAAAATGGACGCTTGTGGTGCTTTTGTTTTTGGGATATTACAATTTGTTACATAGATCAGCCAGAATGTTTGTGCAGCACAAACGTTCATTTTACCTGCACAAAAAAATGACACCGCTTTGGTTCAATTCCGAGCATGTTGGGGGGGCTGGTTATGTAAACTTAAAACGTTAATAACTCTTAAATGAAAGCAGCACAAACTTTCATTTTACCTTTTCAAAACAGCACAAACATTCATTTTACCTGCACAAAACGTGCACAAAAAAAATGACACCACTTCGGTTCAATTCTGAGCATGTTGGGGGGGGGTGGTTGGCTGACCTTTGGTTGACCTATGCATTAAACTGTAATAGCTCAAAAACGAAAGCAGCACAAATGTTCATTTTACCTGCACAAAACAGCACAAACGTTAATTTTACCTGCACAAAACGTGCACAAACAAATGACACCACTTTGGTTCAATTCCGAGCATGTTGGGGGGGGGGCTGGTTATGTAAACTTAAAATGTTAATAACTCTTAAACAAAAACAGCACAAACATTTATTTTACCTGCACAAAACGTGCACAAATGACACCACTTTGGTTCAATTCCGAGCACGTTGGGGGGTTGGCTGACCTTTGGTTGACCTATGCATTAAACTGTAATAACTAAAAAACGAAAGCAGCACAAACGTTCATTTTACCTGCACAAAACAGCACAAACGTTCATTTTACCTGCATAAAACGTGCACAAACAAATGACACCACTTTGGTTTAATTCCGAGTATGTTGTATGTTGGGGGGGCTGGTTATGTAAACTTAAAACGTTAATAACTCTTAAACAAAAACAGCACAAACGTTCATTTTACCTGCACAAAACATGCACAAATGACACCACTTTGGTTCAATTCCGAGCATGTTGGGGGGCTGGTCATGTAAACTTAAAACGTTAATAACTCTTAAACAAAAACAGCACACATGTTCATTTTACCTGCACAAAACGTGCACAAACAAATGACACCACTTTGGTTCAATTCCGAGCATGTTGGGGGGGGGGGGGGGGGCTGGTTATGTTAACTTAAAACGTTAATAACTCTGAAACGAAAACAGCACAAACGTTCATTTTACCTTTTCAAAACAGCACAAACGTTCATTTTACCTGCACAAAACATGCACAAACAAATGACACCACTTTGGTTCAATTCCGAGCATGTTGGGGGTTGGTTGACCTTTGGTTGACCTATGCATTAAACTGATGCAAAACAGCACAAACGTAGCACAAACAAATGAGCAAATTCAAGTAGAAGCGGTGTAAGCGGCCTGGATTTTTGTCTCTGCTGGATTTGTCGCCATTCCCCTTCTTCCACCGCGCAATTCAACTTCTGTCTTCTTCACATTCGACGTGTTTGGCCGTGAATGAGTTAATATAGTCTATTGCTGCAATCGCAGTGACACAGCAAGTGGGCAGTTTCACAATTGACAAAGTGTTGCTAACCTAAGATGCATTCATCTCCGCTGAAAAGTGACCTACTTTTTGTCAGCTTCTCGTCATGTGAGGGACCGCTGCTCTGCATTCTGCGTGATATCTCCACAAAGATCATGTTATATTCAAACCTCTTCTCGATTTAAGTGTGAAAACACTCTTGCACAATAGCTTCTCGGTTAGAGGAAGTGGGGAAGTGGCGGCGATGGTGAGAATCGCAGCAGAAAAAGACGATATGGGATTGTTCGTAGTTCGTAAAACTCTTTTGGGTCATGGCGAGAAATGACTCATTAACAGTTCAATTAACTCTTTAGTATTCATTCATTTTCTACTGCTTATCCTCATGAGGGTTGCAGGGGGTGCTGGAACCTATCCCAGCTTTCTTCCGGCGAGAGGCGGGGTACACCCTGGACTGGTGGCCAGCCAGCCAATCACAGGGCACATATAGACAAACAACCATTCACACTCACATTCATACCTATGGACAATTTGGAGTCGCTAATTAACCTAGCATGTTTTTGGAATGTGGGAGGAAACCGGAGTACCCGGAGAAAACCCACACATGCACGGGGAGAACAAGCAAACTCCACACAGAGATAGCCGAGGGTGGGATTGAACTCGGGTCTCCTAGCTGTGAGGCCCTTGTGCTAACCACTTGTCCGCCGAGCAGTCTTACATATTTATTTTTTTTGTATAAATTTATTATGTGGGCTGCAAATGAACCAATCACGATTAATCACGATTAATCACAATTAATCACGATTACCATGCAGCCCTGATTATGTATAAATATTTTGAATTTTGTCAAACAAAAACAAATCTTTGTTTCACAAATAATCAAAATAGTCATATTCTCACATATAATAACTTAATCATTTTTTTTTGTTAATATGCAGGTAGATTACTATAATTTAGGATTTTTCATTTTAATTTTGGAATGTGGGAGGAAACCGGAGTACCCGGAGAAAACACACGCATGCACGGGGAGAACATGCAAACTCCACACAGAGATGGACAAGGGTGGAATTGAACTGGGGTTTCCTAGCTGTGAGGCCTGCGCGCTAACCACTCGGTCGCCATGGACTATGGACTTCCTAGCATGATTTTGGAATGTGGGAGGAAACCGGAGTCCCCGCATGCACAAAGATGGCCGAGGGTGGAATTGAACTCGGGTCTCCTAGCTGTGTGGCCTGCCTATTATAAGTATTTATCAACAATTTCAAATAAGTGTCAGAGGTTTATAAGGGCTTTTAGTAAACCCTCCTGGGAACACACCCTTTTTGTGTGTCTGTGGAGCTAATGCTAATGTGTCCGCTTTTGAGGTTGTGGCTTTTTATGGCTCCTTTTTTGCGGACATGATAGAAAAATGGAAAAAGAACCAAAAGGAAGGCTTCATTACACATCTTAAACTGATTAATGCCCCAAATTAGGGCGCCATTTTGTGCATCTGTGCATCCTCAATTCAAATTCATCACCTGCAAACCAAAATGGCCGACTCCCTGTGCCTTTGCCAACATACTGTAGCTGCTTATACTCACCAGTATACATTAACTTACCAAATTTAGTGAGTATTCGTTTTACGCTAGCAACCTAGCATAACCAAAACTTCATAGCGCATGCAGAGCTAGTTTAAGATCCAGGATTGTGAAAATACTGCTTTTAAACAGCTGATCTACTAAAGCCAGTCACACAAAATGGTGGAAGGCTTCATTACACATCTTAAACTGATTAATGCCCCAAATTTGGGGCGCCATTTTGTGCATCTGTGGCTTTAATATAGCTAAGTCCTCAATTCAAATTCATCACCCGCAAACCAAAATGGCCGACTCCCTGTGCCTTTGTCAACAAACTGTAGCTGCTTATACTCACCAGTATACATTAACTCACCAAATTTAGTGAGTATTCGTTTTACGCTAGCGACCTAGCATAACCAAAACTTCATAGCGCATGCAGAGCTAGTTTAAAATACAGGATTGTGAAAATACTGCTTTTAAACAGCTGATCTACTAAAGCCAGTCACACAAAATGGTGGAAGGCTTCATTACACATCTTAAACTGATTAATTAGGGCGCCATTTTGTGCGTCTGTGCATCCTCAATTCAAATTCATCACCTGCAAACCAAAATGGCCGACTCCCTGTGCCTTTGTCAACATAGCTGCTTATACTCACAAGTATACATTAACTCACAAAATTTAGTGAGTATTCGTTTTACGCTAGCAACCTAGCATAACCAAAACTTCATAGCGCATGCAGAGCTAGTTTAAGATACAGGATTGTGAAAATACTGCTTTTAAACAGCTGATCTATTAAAGCCAGTCACACAAAATGGTGGCCGGAGAAAGTGTGAATATTCTCTCTAAACGAACCTGTGTGCTTTTGTTATGGAACAATGATGACAGCCAACACAAGGCTCGGGTTAAGAAGGTCGCGTTTCGTACCGGACTGAAAGGCTGTCTTTGTTGCTCCGTCCCACCGCTGTAATTTCCACATCTGTGCTGCACATTGACAACCACATGGATGTGATATTTTTTTTTAGTTTTTTTTAACATATTATCTTTTATCGGTTCATTTGTACGCTCTTAAAATCCCCGAACACCAGCATCTTTAGTCTTGGCAGTGAGCATCCTCTCACTTGACTGAACCCTTCACTGTGGACGTGTGACAAATTGCCATATGGGCAAAATAATTAGTGTACGCCTCAGAACAGTAGCTCTCCCTCGAACGCCCCCTTAAGAAAAAAAAAAAAAACAACCACTGATTTCCTTTATTGCTGTTTTTAATTAGGAAAGAGGCACTCCACTGCTCTCACGTTCTATTTTGGTTTCATTGGAAATGACATTACTGCGTATGTGTTATTCTAAGTGTCAGCGATGGTGTAAGTTACACTTAGTTCATTTTTGTGTGCTTTTATAGTGTTTTACTGGAGTTGATTTGGCTTAAAAGAAAAAAACATTTAGCCTACAATGACAGAAAGCGTGCTACAGCGGTTTGTATGAAACCATGTTTCCACAAATTAGTTGACTTGAGTGCGGTATGGGATGGTTAACCGATTGGTCGACAGACAATGGAACACCAGGAAGTGATTTTTAGGGACACAAAATGGAAAGCAGGTGCCAAATTTTTACCCACAAGTGTAAATAGAACCATTTTCCTCTGGGAAAAGTACACTTTTTTTGGGAATTTTCCCTATCATCCACAATCCTTTTTAGACATGAGCACTTCTGTGTGTTATAAAGATATACAAACAGCTAAAACCACGCATCTAAGAATGCATGTAATGGTAAACGTGCTACAGCGGTCTGAATGAAACCGTGTTTCCACAAATTAGTTGACTTGAGTGTGGTATGGGATGGTTAACGGATTGGCCGACAGACAATGGAACACCAGGAAGTGATTTTTAGGGACACAAAATGTAAAGCAGGTGCCAAATTTTTTACCCACAAGCGTAAATACAACCTTTTTCCTCCAGGAAAAGTACACTTTTTTGGGAATTTTCCCTATCATCCACAATCCTTTTGAGACATAAGCACTTCTGTGTGTTATAAAGGTATATAAACAGCTAAAACCACGCATCTAAGAATGCACGTAATGGGAAACATGCTACAGCGGTCTGTATGAAACTGTGTTTCCACAAATTAGTTGACATGAGTGCGGTATGGGATGGTTAACCGATTGACCAACAGACAATGGAACACCAGGAAGTGATTTTTAGGGACACAAAATGTAAAGCAGGTGCCATTTTTTTTTACCCACTAGTGTAAATACAAGCTTTTTCCTCCAGGGAAAGTACACTTTTTTGGGGAATTTTCCCTATCATCCACAATCCTTTTGAGACATAAGCACTTCTGTGTGTTATAAAGGTATACAAACAGCTAAAACCACGTATCTAAGAATGCACGTAATGGGAAACATGCTACAGCGGTTTGTATGAAACCATGTTTCCACCAATTAGTTGACTTGAGTGTGGTATTGGGTGGTTAACCGATTGGCCAACAGACAATGGAACACCAGGAAGTGATTTTTAGGGACACAAAATGTAAAGCAGGTGCCAAATTTTTACCCACAAGTGTAAATAGAACCTTTTTCCTCCGGGAAAAGTACACTTTTTTGGGGGAATTTTCCCTATCATCCACAATCCTTTTGAGACATGAGCACTTTTGTGTGTTATAAAGGTATATAAACAGCTAAAACCACACATCTAAGAATGCACACAATGGGAAACGTGCTGTCACAAAGAGAAGTGCAGTGAAGGCGAGGTCCACACCATTCATTACAGCGGGAAGTAAGATGAGGAAGAGTTTTATATCCGGTGGTTTTGGGAATTACATTTCTGCATCATCCCTTTCTTTTTCCAGACTGTGGGTATCCGGAGGTGGAAAGTCACATGGGTGCACTGTAGGTTAAGACCCGCTAGATAAGAGGTAATAGACAGCAAAATGGAGAAGAGTTTCTAGAAGAAAAAGATACATATCCCCTTTTTTTTTTCCCCTCACTGTTTGGTCTTGTTTTGCGTGCCAGCGTCGCCATTGGTCGGCATGCAAAAAATCCAAACATGAAAGTGTGCATTTGCAGCGTGGCCTCGCTTGGCCTCAACTTGTTGTTGTCGTCTTAGGGCAGTTAAGACAGCCGAGTGGTTCTTGTTTTTCAACATGCAGTAAAGCTGTAAATCAAGCATTTATCTGCGGGTGTCTTTCATTCAGAACCAGCAGGTCGACTATAATCTATGTTAATATGTTAATATCTTCAGTTCAGGATTTTTTTTTCATATTCTGTTCTGTCCTGCGCCCCTTTTTAGATGCAGGCTGCCCTCAGTTTCCTCTTGGATAAAACACGTCCTTCTTTTTCATTGTTGTTGTTGTTCCACACGAGTCATTCATTCATTTTCTACCGCTGGAGCCTATCCCAGCTGTATTCGGGCGAGAGGTGGGGTACACCCTGGACTGGTGGCCAGCCAATCACAGGGCACATATAGACAAACAACCATTCACACTCACATTCATACCTATGGACAATTTGGAGTCGCCAATTAACCTAGCATGTTTTTTGGAATGTGGGAGGAAACCGGAGTACCCGGAGAAAACCCACGCATGCACGGGGAGAACATGCAAACTCCACACAGAGATGGCCGAAGGTGGAATTGAACCCTGGTCTCCTCGCTGTGAGGTCTGGGTGCTAACCACTCGACCGCCGTGCAGCCCTATTAAAGCTACAGACGCACAAAATTACATATTCCCAGTAAGGAACAACTAACTCCTGCATGCTAACCACTTGACCACCGCGCAGCCCACTGAGACAACAAAAATGATTCATTCATTCATTTTCTATCGCTTATCATCACAAGGGTCTCGGGGGTGCTGGAGCCTATCCCAGCTGTCTTCGGGCGAGAGGCGTGGTCCAACCTGGACTGGTGGCCAGCCAATCACAGGGCACATATAGACAAACAACCATTCACACTCACATTCATACCTATGGACAATTTGGAGTCGCTAATTAACCTAGCATGTTTTTGGAATGTGGGAGGAAACTTCCGAGGGGGGAATTGAACCCTGATCTCCTAGCTGTGAGGCCTGCATGCTAACCACTCGTCCACCGTGCAGCCCTATGATTCATCTTAATATAAAGTATGTTTTTGTTCCTCCTCAGGCGTTTTTGGACAGAATCAGGGAAACGGCAGATGGCCAACAGTGCCTCTCACCTGAACATGTCAAGGTAAGACTAAGACTTCTAAATCATTATTTCATTTTCGGAAAGTGAATTAGGATTGTCCCTGATCCCGCATCCATCCGTTACACCTAACTTCCTTCCTTTGCTTTTTATCTCTCCGCTTCCTCTATACCTCCACCCCCCCTCTTCTACTGTTTATAGATTTTGTTTTCCAACATTGAGGACATCCTGGAATTGCACAAAGAGGTGTTGTCGTCGGTGGACGCCGTCCTGCAGCCTGAACCCCAGCCTCACCACGCGCTGGGACACGTGTTTCTCCAATTTGTAAGTCCAATCAATGAAATGAAATGAGTTGAATCCATGCAGACCTCGACATGGACAGCAATGTTCTGCTCCATACGCTCATTGTCATGGAAACGGTTTACAACATTCATTGAGAGATAAACAGTATTTAGTCCGATGTCCATCCTGGCTAAACATTCTTGTTTTATTTTTTTTCATCCCATACATGCTGCTTTGCACCCCACCCTCGCCACCACCACCACCACCACCCCCAACCCACCATTCCCCTCTCTTTGAACTCATGTGGCCTCTTGAGGACAAACAAAGAAGTCTCTGTGTCCGCTAGAGGAAGAGGCGCTGTGTCAGTCTTGCGAGTGGACAATGGCTTTCTGCTTCTCGCACTCCCAGCATCTCCAGCCGCTCCCTCCTCAATTGGGGTCTCACTTTGACCATCTATTTTCAGTTCACTTTTTTACTGAGATCTGCTGCTGTGGTGCTGCAGCTTTCGCAAAAGATTGTAGCGGGATAATTGTGTGAAAAAGAGCCGTATTTTGACGTGATAGCTGTAAAGTAGTAGGCGTGTTAGCGCTGAAGATTTTCGCACTTATGTGAGCACTTCAAACTAACTTAAATCACCTTTCACGTGGCATCTTTCTGTTCACAAGGCATGGACATTCAGTTTGCCAAGTCAGAGTTTTAGTCAAAGATCCTCTATGTGACAGGAGCACTCTGCTATTTTTAAGAACCTATTGTTACAAAAACACTAGTCAAAGATCCTCTATGTGACAGGAGCACTCTGCTATTTTTAAGAACCTATTAATACAAAAACACTAGTCAAAGATCCTCTATAAGACAGGAGCACTCTATTTTTAAGAACCTATTGTTACAAAAACAGTAGTCAAAGATCCTCTATATGACAGGAGCATTCTATTTTTAAGAACCTATTGTTACAAAAACAGTAGTCAAAGATCCTCTATAAGACAGGAGCATTTTATTTTTAAGAACCTATTGTTACAAAACACTAGTCAAAGATCCTCTATATGACAGGAGCACTCTATTTTTAAGAACCCATTATTACAAAAACACTAGTCAAAGATTCTCTATATGAGAGGAGCATTCTGCTATTTTAAGACCCTATTATTACAAAAACACTAGTCAAAGATCCTCTATATGACAGGAGCACTCTATAATTAAGAACCTATTGTTACAAAAACAATAGTCAAAGATCCTCTATGTGACAGGAGCAGTCTTCTATTTTTAAGAACCTATTATTACAAAAACACTAGTCAAAGATCCTCTATATGACAGGAGCACTCTATTTTTAAGAACCTATTGTTACAAAAACACTAGTCAAAGATCCTCTATGTGACAGGAGCACTCAGCTATTTTTAAGAACCTATTGTTACAAAAACTAGTCAAAGATCCTCTATGTGACATGAACACTTTATTTTTAAGAACCTATTGTTACAAAAAGACTAGTAAAAGATCCTCTATAAGACAGGAGCACTCTATTTTTAAGAACCTATTGTTACAAAAACACTAGTCAAAGATCCTCTATATGACAGGAGCATTCTATTTTTAAGAACCTATTGTTACAAAAACACTAGTCAAAGATCCTCTATATGCCTGGAGTGTTGTTGTTTTTAGGTGCCTACTGCAAAAACCTGAAAGGACTGAATGAAAAAAATGACAGTCAAAGATCCTCTATATGATTAGAGTGCTTTGCTGTTTTTAGTAATCTGTTATGTCAGATATGCTACGATGTAGTAACAAAAAGTCATGTGAGGCATATCAGCTATCTTTTGCATACTGAGAGCACTTTCGCTGCTGTGGAATTGGCTCATCAAGATGAGACCTTCACACATGTGCTTGAGACGTCACGGTCATTCATTCTGTCAGGGTGGAGAATTGATTACAGAGCAGCGAGGACGTGGGCGGTGGGACTCGACACGTTTTTTCCATCACTGTGTGGTCAGACTGGGGAGACACCGAGGTCACACTGTGGACGCTTGGAACTCAACTCTCTCATTTCAAACTCGAGTCGTCTCACCTTCAGTGGGCCTCAATTTCATAGTATGGATTTTTTTCCAGTCAATAGTAAGGAATTATATATAATTGTTTTAATCACGTGTGTTATATCTTAAGAAAAACAGTAGGCTAGATCTTCCAGCATCTGCACCTATTCCAGCATTTTTGGGGGGATTTCGGATTACATGTTAAAAAAGAAACACAACAACAACATATACACACAGACACACACCAAAAGGTAGGCAGGCGGCCCACAGCGCTGCAGTGGGGCACCGCCACAGAGCTCCCAGCCACCCCAGTCGGTAAGGCCCACGAGAGGAGACACCCCAGCCCCCAACCGAGAAAAGCCCCCAGCGCAGAGAGCCCCCCCCACTGAGGAAACACTGGATATATGGGATTAAAAAATATAAAAACATAAAAAAATAAGAATATAAAAAGTATATATAGAAATAATGACATAAAAAGTAAAATACATAAGAACATTAATAAAAACTAAAATAACCATGTATAAAAATATAAAAACACTTGATTAAGATCCAAAACAAAAGATTTGAACAAAATATTAAAAAAATATAAAAAATAAGAATATAAAAAGTATATATAGAAATAGACATAAAAAGTAAAATACATAAGAACATTAATAAAAAACTAAAATAAGCATGTATAAAAAATATAAAAACATTTGGTTAAGATCCAAAACAAAAGATTTGAACAAAAGTTTAAAAAATATAAAAACATAAAAATATAAAAAGTATATATAGAAATAATGACATAAAAAGTAAAATATATAAGAACATTAATAAAAAACTAAAATAACCATGTATAAAAATATAAAAACACTTGATTAAGATCCAAAACAAAAGATTTGAACAAAAGATTAAAAAATATAAAAAATAAGAATATAGAAAGTATATATAGAAATAATGACATAAAAAGTAAAATACATAAGAACATTAATAAAAAACTAAAATAAGCATGTATAAAAAATATAAAAACATTTGGTTAAGATCCAAAACAAAAGATTTGAACAAAAGTTTAAAAAATATAAAAACATAAAAAATAAGAATATAAAAAGTATATATAGAAATAATGACATAAAAAGGAAAATATATAAGAACATTAATAAAAAACTAAAATAAGCATGTATAAAAAATATAAAAACACTTGGTTAAGATCCAAAACAAAAGGTATAGGGTATAAAATAACCATTACATAAAAGTCAAGTTCAAAGGTTAAAAAAAAAAAAGAATATACTAAATAGTAATAATAATAAAAGCCAAATTAAATCGGTGGGTCTTGAGCCTATTTTTAAAAATCTCAACGTTCTCAGGCAGGCTGTTCCACAAAAACGAAAACGGTCTGTTTTGATTTATTCCAGCCGCAACCAATTTAAATAAAGATTTGTTGTCATATGACAAGAGACATGCTAACCACTGTATTGTATATGTATTTCTTTATGTCTTTATGTGCCTTGTGATTGGCCGACAACCAGTCCCCGCCTCTCACCCAAATTCAGCTGTAGGCTCCAGCTTACCCGTCACCCTAATGAGGGCAATCTGTACAGTAATGTAATATAATTGCTCCAGTTAACCTCCACCTTCTTATAGTGGGGGGGCTAATTAGGACCAGAACAACTATACCAGTAGCCAGCCTCGGGCCTTACCAATATCACAACTCTGTTGTATATTATACTTAATAAACGGTAATGCTTTTATTTCATTTGAACATGCATCAGATTACAATTGAATGCATCCCATAATCAGTTCACAGTTCCACATGTCCAAAAGGAGTAGGAAGAAGCAAAGCTTATTAAATCATACCCCTCCATCTGGTACTTTCACAATCAGTAACTGTTACATTTGTTCACTTCCTGCTTTCCATAACACGGTTTAAGGTTTTTTTAATTTATTTATTTTACATAATGTACCTCCGTAGTACGAGGTGATATGACCATACAAAAATGTTCAAAGAATGTTTTTTTAGCTGCAAAGATTAATGGATTATTAATCGATAATCCAATTAATCGACCACTATTTTTGTAATTGTGCGCCGTTTCATTTAAAAATATACTTAAATATCGGAATATATTGATATTTTTTGCCTCGTTTTGATATATTGTGTAGCAAACTCTTACCATGTGTACACACTCAAGGATTGATGGATTATTAATCGATAATCCAATTAATCGATCACTATTTTTGTAATTGTTTGTCGTTTCATTTAAAAAATATACTTAAATATCGGAATATATTGATATTTTTGCCTCGTTTTGATATATACAAGTCGCTATAGCCGGGTTGGTCTCATTTTGTGTTGTCACGCCCCCCCCCCCCTTCTGTTTATACTCATCTACTTAAATTTTGGTGTCCGAGATTTTGGGGAGGGAAAAAGTTCATTCATGCATTCTTCAAGGGATTGCTGCTAAGAGGCGGAAATTAAAAATTTGTGTTTTTTTAAAAAATCCGATTAATCGAAAAAAAAACTCCAACCGATTAATCAGTTCTTACAATAATCGCAACCATGTTTTTTCCTTTTCACTTTGTCTTGTAATCCAACCTTCTGTAGGGAATTTATGTAAGGTATGGTGTAAAATGGGTATATTTTTTTTCAGAATAGGTCGATTGTGATTGTGTTGTTCTTTGTGGGGGGGGGGGGGGGGGTTGAGCTTCCCCTCCATTGTTGCTACATATCCATTACACTTCCCTCTGCAGCCCGTGACCTTTTGTCACCCTTCCCCAGTGCTGCTCGCTCTCAGCCAATTGGTGGTGTCTGCAGTGTCTGGCACCCTCTGGCCCCGCAGCCCTTGACCTCCGCTTCGGGGTCAACACCATGACTGGGATTTGATTAACCTCCCACATTGTTTCATAAGACCAGCTGCCACTCAAAGAAACATGAAAAGATTCATTGCTACGGTATGCTAAGGCGAGTGGAGACATCATTCCTTAGGGTTAGCTCTTAAGAGGAACAAGTCCAAAAAGTAATGGAGGTAAAATCACACGGGCGTCAATATTTGCTCAATCTAGGGCGTCTCTTCAACGAGTCCTCTGTTCATTATGCCACGCTGTGAACTACGGCCATTATGCTTTCACTCCTTAAGCCTCTCATCTAGTAGCCGTTTAGAAATAAACATTCAGGCGAATAAGAGACGCAGTAGCTATTCCGGGCACAAGTGGTTGTTTTTTTTAACTGTGGTCACATGATGTTGAAAGAAGGAAACACACACGACCTAACGTGTACCTAAGATGTCATCTAGGGACAGTAAATACCTTATTGTTGTTTTTGTGTTTGTCAGAGGGAGCGTTTCTCGGTGTACGGAGAATACTGCAGCAACCACGAGAAGGCTTTGCGACTCCTCATGGAGCTCAACAAGATCCCCCACATCAGGACCTTTCTTCTGGTAAGACGCCCTGGCTTGACCCGATCCTCTTGGGTGCCGTTCCTGTACAACCACAGCCCAATTCTGGACAAAATGTCATGCATTAGTGGGAAATGCAGTTTTTTTTCCATCATATATTGTTGAAGGACTGTTGCACGGTGAGCGAGTGGTTAGCACGCAGGCCTCACAGTTATGAGACCCAAGTTCAATTCCACCCTCGGCAATCTCTGTGTTGAGTTTGCACGTTCTCCTCGTGCATGCGTGGGTTTTCCTCCCACATTCCAAAAACATGCTAGGTTAATTAGCGACTCCAAATTGTCCATAGGTATGAATGTGAGTGTGAATGGTTGTTTGTCTTTATGTGCCCTGTGATTGGCTGGCCACCAGTCCAGGGTGTACCCGGCCTCTCGCCCCAAGACAGCTGGGATAGGCTCCAGCACCCCCGCTACCCTCGTGAGGATAAGCGGTAGAAAACCCTTAATAGATAAATATTAATCTCCAAGAAAACTACTGCTAATAATAATATATATATTATTATTATTATTATTATTATTATTATTAATAATAATAATTGATATCTATGTGGTTGCTCCTCCCGCCAGTTATTAGTGATTATTAATAATAATTGTTGTATTAAATAATTTCCTGTTATTATTATATTATATATTATATTTATTTATAAATATTATTTAATGTAATATAATTTATTTATTTATATTATATTTATTTATAAATATTGTTTAATATAATATAATATATTTATTTATGTTATATATTATTATGTTGTATTATATTATTATATTATTTCCTATTATTTTTGTTTTTTCAGGAACTTACTAACACAAAAAAAATCTTGCATTTACTGATATATATTTTATTATTTATTATTATTATGGTATTATATTTATTTTTTGTCCCTGCAGTTGAGTGGAAAAATTGCAAATAAATATCACATTTTTTTTCTTTTATTGGGGGTGGTGGGGGGGAATCAACATTTTTTTCCTCTAATAATTTGTGGACTAAAATTATGTATTTTTTCAACTTAATTTTTCATCCTATTTTCAGTGTGATGTCCTCCCTCTAAATGATGCTCATTAATGAGACTAATAATAAGTGTTCTTCCTTCCTTAACAACCTTATTCGTTCCCAGCCACTGCAGACTTCATCTCCCCTGTCAAGTATTTCTTCTAATATACCCCCCCCCCCCCAACATTATGTCATATCCATTTCCATGTTTTAACACATGCATAAAGAGGGTCTGATACCATAACAGGGTCATAAGGTTTCTTCCTGCCTGGACAGGATGCAACTGCCAGCAAGGTCACTTTTGTAGTGAGTTTCCTGCTGCCAGCTGTTTCCATGTTTTGACACCCCAAACATTGTGGGGGGGCGGGGACTTCGGACAATGAGCTCAAAGTGGTGACAAGCCCACAGCTTTAGGGACTTGGGGAGGGGGGGCAAGATGACAGGGGTGTTAGCCAGCTGTGTAGCGCTGGCAGCCTCGGTAGGATTGCTTGCATTGATATCTATATGGTTGCTCCTCCCGCCAGTTATTACTGATTCCCACCATGTGAGTCTAATAGAAATCCATTAAGTCAACATTCACAGTACATTTGCGTACGAGCGCATTCGGGTGTGCGACATAAAATGTGTTATGTTAAATGTGGCATTTAATGAACATTCTCAGCAGTTATTAATGATAACCGCCACCTTTCATTTATCTTCTACCACTATTCACTATTAATGATAGTTGCCACTATTCATTTTCTACTGTTTTCTTTCCTCTGGCCGCATGAACGGAGTGTGGCCAGCGTACTTTGCAATTTTCATAAGCGGCGCAGTCCAGCGCAGCTTGGCGCACCCATGCCTCCTTCGCCAACATATTTAATGGTTTGGCATGCTGTGTTTTCTATTATGATAACTGATACTATTCATTCATTTTCTATCGTTTGTCCTCACAAGGTTGGCGGTGGGTGCTGGAGCCTACCCCAGCTGTGTTTGGGCAAGACTGGTGGCCAGCCAATCACAGGGCACATATAGACAAACAACCATTCACACTTACATTCATACCTATGGACAATTTGGAGTCGCCAATTAACCTAGCATGTTTTTTTTTTGTAAATGTGGGAGAAAACCCACGCATTCACGTGGAAAACATGCAAACTCCACACAGAGATGGCCAAGGGTGGAATCGAACTCCGGTCTCCTAGCTGTGTGGCCTGTGCGCTCACCACTCCATCACCGTGTAGCCATAACCGCCACCTTGCATAACACAAATCAATAGAAAGAGTGTAAAAAATCCAGTCAATAAAGTTGCAGTAATACAGAAGTGTATAATGAAGTAAACAAAGGACGAAACTGGAATGTTGTGTAGGAAAGAAGTATTTAATTACTTGTGTAAGAAGAGCAAAGTTAAAAGCAAAAAACAAAAAAAAGGAGGTCAGAGTGAAGAAAACGAGAGGAAGAACTGGGAGAGTTCTTGCTTTAGGCTGGCAGATTATAAACAAGCGGAGAAAAGAGCGAGAGGCTGAGTGGATTTAGATAGAAAGTGGAGTGTTAGAGAGAGATAGATTGCGGGGTGGGAAAGTCTGTGTCTTTTATATACAGCCATTCACTTTAAAGTCATTTAGATTCAGTTCAATTCCATGTTAAGTATATACAGCACATATTTATCCAAAGGCACTTAGGCCTTATACATCAAAGAGACTTTACTGAACTCCACATGATCACGTGGTGGTGGGGGGGGTTCTGAACAGAACCAAGACTCACTTTGCGGGCGGTCATAAGCCTCGAAACCATAGGAAAGCACAGACCTTCGCCAAGCGCCATAGATAGTTCCCATATTGTTATTTATATTACACGCTAACGATGGATCTGCGTGATTGATCGATAGCGCTGCGCCCGAGATGGATCCATCGTTAGCGCACAAATCGATGATTTCTGGATGGATATAACTGCCTTGCCCTGCACAAAATAAGATGAGAAATAAATAAACAAATCAAGAATAAAGAAAATCAATCAATCAGTAATAAATAAATATAATAATAATAAAACAGCAAATAATAAAAACTTAAGAAACCACATATAGTTGGTGGGTAGACAAATTTTCAGACAAAGTATTTTTTTCAGATTAAAATGAACAAAGCATTATTAGAGCTCTGTAGACATGACAAAACACGACTATTGTCACATTTATACTCTTTTTATTTACAACATATTGCGCAACTGCAGGGTCTTGAGACACATGCTAACTCGCAAACTAGAGATCAAGCGACCTAAACGGTAGCCTCCAAGTTATTTCCTTTAAACTTAAAAAAGCCAAAAACTTACCACTTCCACACGGATAGGGAGGATAACTATTAACAGTTATTTAACCTTTAACATGAACATTAATCAATCGTAATAATTTTTTCCTGGGTACATGATACCATACAGCATCCATATCAAACTTGCGCGGGCCGCACTAACATTAAACTTTCATATCAAGGCGGGGGCCTTAGACTAGTGTCCTGCGGGCCACATTTGGCCCACGGGCCGCGTGTTTGAGACCCCTGATTTACACCATAAAAATTAGTCCTACATTTATGATCTACATATTTAGACTCCTTCACCAAGAAAACATACCATTAGCAATTTGATTCATAATCATACCAATATTATTTAGTAGTTATTTAGAAAAATCTAATATTCCGTAATGGCGTTGTATGCTAGCCTCCTTTGTTGTTTTCCTATGATGAAAATTGCAAAGGTTTCATTTTTTTCATACTGTGGATCATAGTGTCCTGATTATCTGGGTCAGTCTTTGAAATTTTGCAGAACCTGTTGGAAGCCTTACAAGTACTCCAGTACTACCAATTTTTTTTTGTGGAGTTATATGCACAAACGCCGAAATTGGCAAAGTGAAAGAATCTTTTTGGGAAAAAAAATCCTGCTGGATCATTGATCAGAAAATTCATCGCTAACTGTGTTAGCTTGTGACATTATTTCTCTGCCAAATACACCACATGGTGCTCATTGCACTCTACAAACCCGCCACTCTGACTTTAGAGTGTTTAGTTGAATCACCACCGAATTTGGCCACACATCTTTAAGGGACTGATAAGCAAAATGTTTTTGCAGAAGCACAGGGCGGACTTAGCAAATAAATTGTCTATAAATCATTTACCAATTGGCTAATGATGATGACATTTGTGTTAGCTATACATGTATGCTAGCTTGTCTTCCAAAGAATTTTGACCACAACCCATATGGAGCACCATGAATGTCATATGAATCAATTCAGAACATGCTGATGCCGGTCTGATGATACGACCACAAAGTCCATTATAGACTTTGAGCATAGTTATAGACTATGGACAAAGTGTAGTCCAATAACAGGCTGTTACGCTCCCCAAACCACGCCCCTCCAGGTTCCACTGTCTTTGCCCTCAAGGACGTTGAAGTCTCCCATTAGAACCATGGAGTCACCGATAGGGACTCCAAGAACCTCATGCCTAAAACGAATGAAAAAAACTGTTGCCATAATATTGAATGTCAACTATACATTGTGGGGGGAAAAAACATAAAGAGAAAAAATGTCTCCATTACCTCTCCGTCAAATATCTTCAAACCGTGAGTAATTTTACTTTGTTTTAGTTTTATTCAGTCAAGGTCACCGACACAAGATGTTGATGCTGATATTCCAGGCAAACAGTCCATTTAAATATGGTGGTTAGAACGGAGGCCACACAGCTAGGAGACCCGAGTTCGATTCCACCCTCGACCAGCTCTGTGTGGAGTTTGCATGGGTTTTCCTGGGAACTCCAGTTTCCTCCCACATTCCAAAAACATGCTAGGTTAATTGGCGACTCCAAATTGTCCATATGTATGAATGTGAGTGTGAATGGTTGTTTGTCTATATGTGCCCTGTGATTGGCTGGCCACCAGTTTAGGGTGTACCCCACCTCTTGCCCGAAGACAGCTGGGATAGGCTCCAGCACCCCTCGTGAGAATAAGTGGTAGAAAATGAATAAATGAACTACACTTTGTAGCACAATTTTCGACAATGTAACAACATAAGTCATTTTTGTTGATAATGAAATATTTGCCTAGCAGTGCCTAAAAATGTAACAATGTATTTGTAAAAAAAAAAAAAAATAACAAAAATTTTACTTTACCTTACTAAAATGTGCTACATCTCTGGCTTTTGCTCCCAGACTGTATGCTATATGCTGTAACACATTGTTCTGACTTCGAATGAAAACAACCAGCAATTAAAGGTCATTGCTGAAGAAAAAATGCAAACATTCAGATGCAGATGGGTGCGTGTTTACGTAGTCGATGGAGATGCTTGGAACTATCCACCTTGTAACCTAGGAGGTCCAACCACATTGCATGCCATTTAGACGTCAACACAAACACATGGCTGACAAACTGATAAGGTAGTTAAGCGAGAAATCATGAACCCAGCACTGAAATCAGAATGATGCTTAGTGCCTTTATGCACTGCCTAAAACAGAATTCTGTGTTCTGTCCATAATGGAGTACGTGTTTCAAAGTGTTATAACTGCTATATGTTGTCATTACAGGCTCGATTTAGTCATACTTTCTAAGAATGAATATACAAGAAACGTGTAATAACCTGCCATCACCTGTTTTAGCATGTCATGTGTTGTGATGTTCATTGTTCTTATTGCCTCTTCTTCAGCACTGTATGCTACTGGGAGGCAAGAAAAGCACAGATATCCCCCTGGAGGGCTACCTTCTCACTCCCATCCAGAGGATCTGCAAGTATCCTCTGCTACTCAAGGTAAAAGTCATTCCAAATCACATTTCAGATCGTATAGTTACTTTGTTCAACACGACCAATTGTTTTTTTAAATGCTCAAACATTCTTGAAGGTAGATATTTATATGCATTTGCTATTTTAGAGCACCACATTATCGACAGCCAGTATTCGCCTGCGCCAGGAATAGACCAAGCTGGAGCTGGCGAGCTTCTAGGGCACCTTTGGCACGCTGTTTGGTCACAAAATTGTCACTGCGGCAAGCTGGAAAGGTGGACACCTCCCCTGGTGCGCCGCCACGCCTATGTCGGCGTAGCCTAGTCTACCAAATTGGCTGCACACAGTGGTGCGCTGGACCAAATAACACCGAGTGGGGTGCGCCACGAAATTAGAGCCTTAAATGTGAACCTTCAATTTTTATTAATTTTATGTGCTGCTGAAGCGCACCGCAAATAAGCACGCCTGGGGTGCACCACACTCCGCCACCCTGTGCTACCTTGCGCTACCTTGCGCTCCGCAACGAAATCAGAGCCCTATATTTCGAACCTTCAATGTCATCATTTTTGGTGCTGCTGAAGCGCACTGCAAAAGAAGCATGCATGGGGTGCGCCACCCTGCGCTGCGCCACGAAATTAGAGCCTTAGATTTGAAACTTCAGTGTCGTCATTTTAGGAGCTGCCGAATCGCATCGCAAAGAAGCATGCATGGGGTGCGCCACCCTGCGTTGCCTTGCGCTGCGCCATGAAATTAGAGCCCTAAAATTTGAACCTTAAATGTCATTCTTTCAGGAGCTGCTGAAGCGCACCCCAAAGAAGCATGCATGGGGTGCGCCACGCTCAGTCACCCTGCGCTACCTTGCGCTCCGCAACGAATTTAGAGCCCTACATTTCGAACCTTCAGTGTCATCACTTTAGGAGCTGCCGAATCGCACCGCAAAGAAGCATGCATGGGGTGCGCCACCCTGCGCTGCCTTGCGCTGCGTCATGAAATTAGAGCCCTAAATTTTGAACCTTAAATGTCATCCTTTCAGGAGCTGCTGAAGCACACCCCAAAGAAGCATGCATGGGGTGCGCCATGCTCCATCACATTGCGCTACCTTGTGCTGCGCCACGAAATTAGAGCCCTAAATTTCAGTCAATGTCATCCTTTCAGGAGCTGCTGAAGCGCACCCCAAAGAAGCATGCATGGGGTGCGCCACCCTGCGCTACCTTGCGGCGCGCCACAAAATTAGAGCTCTAAACTTTGAACCTTAAATGTCATCATTTTAGGATCTGCTGAAGCGCACCGCAAATAAGCATGCATGGTGTGCGCCACGCTCCGCCACCCTGCGCTACCTTGTGCTGCGCCACATAATTAGAGCCTTACATTTCGAACCTTCAATGTCATCCTTTCAGGAGCTGCTGAAGCGCACCCCAAAGAAGCATGCCGACTACCCCGCCGTGGAGGAGGCTCTGCAGGCCATGAAGGCCGTCTGCTCCAACATCAACGAGACCAAGCGTCAGATGGAGAAACTGGAGGCGCTGGAACAGCTGCAGTCTCACATTGAAGGCTGGGAGGTGAGAGGATTGAGTTGAAAGTGTGACTGTTGCCGTCATCTTAATGGGAAATATGTCGCTAAGGGGCTCGGATTGACAATATTGACTTGGTATGCGACCACGATGATATCACTTTTAATTGGACGCTTTGGTGTTATACTCCACAGTCTCCGTTTTGCTGCAGTGGCCCATATTCTTACAGCTCTCTTTTGGATAAATGTGTGTCCTCCATCGTTGATGTTTGTTAGCATGTTTTGTTGTGCCTTTGTATCTGTCTGGGATAGGCTCCAGCATACCTCCGCGTCTGCTGGCATCTTTGGGTAAAAAAAAAACCATTAGCATTAATTGCTAAATTCCTAAAACAAAAAAAATGAATGCCGCATATTTTGCATCCGTCCTAAAGAGTTAATGTCCACTGCAGCCAGGGGCCACAGACAGGGCTTGGGAGCCGAATGAAGGCTCCGGTGCATTTTTCACGCCTCCCTCGCCCACCACAACAGAGGCCTTGTCTTCGGGAGGCACCGCAGGGACAATCCACCTACACAGGGTGCCAAGGGGGATGCCAACAGGCACTCTGCCCAATCAAAGGAGATGGAGGATGCTGAGCCTCACACAAGCGCTAAAGGGGGTCGGGGGGTTGGCTACTTCTATGAGAGGGGAACCTTTTGGAGGGAAGAGAGGCAGAAAGCGGAAAAAGGAAGGACCCAGAGTGTGCGGGGCCTCACTCGGACATCTCATCACTGGTTGCCAAAAAACAAACCATCTCACTATTTTCCCCCCTCCGCAAAAATGTCAGCATTTCACCATGGTCATAGTTCAACATAACAACGGAAAACCAAAAGATTGTTAGTTAGGGAAGAGTGTGTAGACTTTGAAAAACCTTCCTTTTGCAGTGTGGGCTTATTCCGTATTTTGTAATAATGTAATAAAAGTGTCTCTTCACCTGCAGCCTTAATGGAACACCAGTCCATTTGCACCCAATCAGATACATTACACACACACACACACACACACACACACATACAAGCAGCTTAAGTCAGTTACAGTTAACGTGAGGTTAAATCGATTGTAGCATGATATGCAAACCCCCCCATTGCCATCTCGTCGTCTATGAACTTACCAACCACCTATCATGGCAACATCCCCCATGGGACTCCATAATGTGGACACTTGAGCATGGATGAGGTACTAGTTATTGAGAGGGGGGGTGGGGGGTTTCCACAGTGTCTAAACATGAAAGACCACACTGCGGTCCAGGTCTGATGTATGTATGTCTGTGAGAGTGGGAGAGGTTGGGGTGGTGCCCACACATGGCCGTATTGAGTTCCAGATGATTGAGAGTGCAGTGAGACGTTTTACACTGACTAATAACATGTCTTTATTTTTTAGTAAACCCCCGTCAGTAAGAATGCTTTGACACACTTGCTTTTTTCTTTTATTTATTTTATTTTATAAAATTTATTTTTTTATTTTTATTTTTATTTTTATTTTTATTTTTATTTTTATTTTTATTTTTATTTTTATTTTTATTTTTATTTTTATTTTTATTTTTATTTTTATTTTTATTTTTATTTTTATTTTTATTTTTATTTTTATTTTTATAAAATGTAATTTAATTTTATTTTATTTTCTTTGATAATAACATTCTTATTCTTCTACTAGTAGGGAGAAAAACTGCAACAAATGCCAAAGAATTCACAACAAGATGATGTTCAATTCCTGGTCCTGGTTATGTGATTGGTACATTTGGGTCCATGTAGCGTGCAGAATAGAAAGCATTGTCTTTATTCCCCCCCCTCCTACTTAAAGGGGATTTACGTTTCCCATAGGAAAAAATATAGGGCAAGGTAACCCCCCCCCCCCCCACTTACTGTGATGCGTTTAGTGCCTTCCTTTACAGCTGCTGCCTGATGACAACACTAAGTGCAGGACGGCGATGCATTAGTGAGTTAGCAAATTATGGCGAAGGAATGGGATGTGTTTATTTAGCATTTTTCCATTATAGAGCCGATATTCTACTCATTCATTCATTTTATATCGCTTATCCTCACGAGAGTCGCGATTGTGCTGGAGCCTACCCCAGCTGTCTTCAGGCGAGAGGCGTGGTACACCCTGGACTGGTGGCCAGCCAGCCAATCACAGGGCACATATAGACAAACAACAATTCACACTCACATTCATACCTATGGACAATTTGGAGTCGCTAATTAACCTAGCATGTTTTTGGAATGTGGGAGGAAACCTTGGAGAAAAAACCCACGCATGCACAAACACAACCCGAGACTAAATGATACATGCTTTATCAATAACTGTGATAATTGTGCATTTCAGACAGTTATCATACCGTTTCACAGCGTTTAGCATTACACCTGCGACAAGGACGAGTAGCATTTCATTCACTGCTACGACTTTTATGTACTCATTCATTCAATCACAGGGCACATATAGACAAACAACCATTCACACTCACATTCATATCTATGGACAATTTGGAGTCGCTAATTAACCTAGCATGTTTTTGGAATGTGGGAGGAAACCTTGGAGAAAAAACCCATGCATGCACGGGGAGAACATGCAAACAGAGATGGACGAGGGTGGAATCGAACTCGGGTCTCCTAGCTGTGTAGCCTGCGTGCTAACCACTCAACCACCATGTAGCCTCCATATTCTACTATTTGTGATCATTTTAATGAGGTCTCTAAGGTCTCTAATGTGTATAGGAAGTGTACGGTCCAATATCAACATCATTAAAAAGTCAATGTATGTTTTTTTCTTCCTTCAGGGTACCAACTTAACAGATATCTGCTCAGAGTTGCTGCTTCACGGAAATCTCCTCAAAATCTCAGCGGGCAACATTCAAGAGCGTGTCTTTTTCCTGTTTGATAACCTTCTGGTCTACTGTAAAAGGAAGTCCAGGTAAGAAATAATCAGAAAATTCCACACAGAGACATACAACTTGGAAAATTTGGAGCAAATATCCAAAATGCTGTTTCACCGGATGTTTTTCCCGTGCGGAGTGAGTGAGCATAACCACGGCGCTGTCTCATTTCCTAAAGGGTTTCTGGAAAGAAGTCCACCAAAAGGACCAAGTCTATCAACGGCCCCCTTTATGTGTTCAGGGGCAGAATCAACACAGAGGTGATGGAGGTGGAAAATGTGGAGGATGGAACAGGTACGTGTTTTGATCGGTAGTATTACATTTTTTTTTATTTTTTTTAGAGGCTTGCAAGTTTTTTTCTGTGCACAGAACAATTAATTTTGGCATGTTTTACCCATAAAAAGATTAATTAAAGACCATTAAAGACACACCTTTTAAATCAGGCTTTATCTTTTTAGTCCTATTTTATGCTTTTAGTTTTTAGCTTTTAACTCCAGTATTTCCTCAGAAGGGGGGTCCTCCACACTGGGGGCTGTGTCGGGTCTGCTGAGGGGTCCTGCATCCTTGGGTCCCTTCGACCCGGCCGGCTGGGGGTTCCTCCCTTTGATGTGGGGGTCCGCCCGTTTGTCGGAGTCGGTGGGCCCGGGTGCTGGTCCCCTGATGGCGCGGCATTGCGGCTCCTCCCAGTGTGGACGGCCCCAAAGGTGGCGTTTCCTTGATCGTCAGTGCCATGCCATGTCTCCCTATTGTGTGTGATTGTGTGTGTGTTGTGTGTGTGTGTGTCTAGTATGGAGGGTCGGAGGGAGGGGCTATCTTAGTAATTGTTTTTCCTTTTTAATTGTGGTAATTGTTTTTAATTCTGTAAAACACTTAATGTTGCATGTCTTTGTAGGAAAAGTGCTCTACAAATAAAGTTGATTTGATTTGATAAATCATATCCCTTTGCAAGCGCGCAGACCTCACAACTAGGAGACCAGGGTTCAATTCCACCCTCGGCCATCTCTCTGTGTGGAGTTTGCATGTTCTCCCTGTGCATGCGTGGGTTTTCTCCGGGTACTCCGGTTTCCTCCCACATTCCAAAAACATGCTAGGTTAATTGGCGACTCCAAATTATCCATAGGTATGAGTGTGAATGGTTGTTTGTCTATATGTGCCCTGTGATTGGCTGGCGACCTTGGGTTGTGTTTTCACGTATGTGTTTATTCGAGACAGTGCATGGTGCGCCGCTTGCTGCTGTTTATGAATCTGTTGCTAGCTGACAGTTTGGGTGGGGCGTCGCCTTTAGAGTTTCAAAAGGGAAGTAGCACACAACCTTGTGCGGTTTTTTTTTTTTTTTTTGATGTCAAATATTCGGTTGGAGGTGTGGCTTCAGCTCTGAGGTGCAAAAGTGCCAAAATGCACAGAAATGTTGTGCCAACGCCTCGTCTGTGGGCTGGATGTGGTTCAGTTATCGGTGTACTCCAGCCGACACACTGCTTTATATGTGTGTGTGTGTGTGTGTGTGTGTGAGTGGAGAAACACTGTCTTCCTCTCTCGCTCACGTGTTTCCTCTTTTCAGCGTCTGCCAGCATATTTTGCAATTTCACAACCACAAAGACAAAAACATAATTCTCCGATGTTTTGACTATCGCCGCATAGCCGCTACGACATCAATTGTGTTAATACGTACCAGATACGCTTATAACATTACGGCTGTATATTCTAGTAGCTACTCAGGTAAAAATGTCCTTCAGGGCTCCTAAAGCTGACCAGATGTCAGCGTGTCTATTGATCCCCCCCCCCCCCCACACCCCCCTCCCCAGTATGTGTGCGCTGGAGAACTACCAGAGCTATTCTCTTGTGGGGCTTCAAGTATCACAAGTATTTATGTGACCTTTGGCCCACAAGGTTAATGTAGCCCATTACCAGAGGACATTCATTATTTAGGAGCTGCTCACCTGCAGCTGAGTGCAGGATAGAATTAGAACGGGGGGGGGGTCAAATGCAAGGTAAATGATGGGAAGTGAACTGGTCCATTTCAGGCATTCAGGTAATGTTTTTACTGGTTTGGCTGTGTGACCCGCCATCATTGCTCAATGACAAGCAGCAACCCAAAGTGTTTAATTTCTTAACTCATTCATTCATTTTTACCGCTGATCCTCACGAGGGTCACAGGGGTGCTGGAGCCTATCCCAAGCTGTCCAGGTACACCCTGGACTGGTGGCCAGCCAATCACAGGGCACATATAGACAAACAACCATTCACACTCACATTCATACCTATGGACAATTTGGAGTCACCAATTAACCTAGCAAGTTTTTGGAATGTGGGAGGAAACCGGAGTACCCGGAGAAAACCCACGCATGCACGGGGAGAACATGCAAACTCCACACAGAGATGACCGAGGGTGGAATTGAACCCTGGTTTCCTCGCTCTGAGGTCTGCGCGCTAACCACTCCCGCGCCATGCAGCCCTGACCCCAATATAAAGTAGAAAAATGAGTGTTGAGAACTAAATAAGCAATAACAATAAAGCGGCTGGATGCTGACCACACATGATACTTTACTGGTAAAGTTCCACATAGGAAGTTGCCTACAGCCACAGCTTTATGACTATACCAGCCGACTATCACAGTAACAATTACACAGTGACAAATGGCTGGAAGATCCACAACACGACTACCTAGACAAACAACCATTCACACTCACATTCATACCTATGGACAATTTGGAGTCGCCAATTAACCTAGCATGTTTTTGGAATGTGGGAGGAAACCGGAGTACCCGGAGAAAACCCATGCATGCACGGGGAGAACATGCAAACTCCACACAGAGATCGCCGAGGGTGGAATCGAACTTGGGTCTCCTAGCTGTGTGGCCTGCATGCTAACCACTATATTTAAATGGACTGTTTGCCTGGAATATCAGCATCATGTCCTGTTTCGATGACCTTGACTGAATAAAACTAAAACTAAGTAAAATTACTCCTGTTTTGAAGATGTTTGACGGACAGGTAATGGAGACATTTTTTCTCTTGATGTTTTCCCCTGCAGCCGACTATCACAGTAACAATTACACGGTGACAAATGGCTGGAAGATCCACAACACGACTACCTAGACAAACAACCATTCACACTCATATTCATAATTATGGACAATTTGGAGTCGCCAATTAACCTAGCATGTTTTTGGAATGTGGGAGGAAACCGGACAAAACCCACGCATGTACGGGGAGAACATGCAAACTCCACACAGAGATCACAGAGGGTGGAATCGAACTCGGGTCTCCTAGCTGTGTGGCTTGTGTGTTAACCACCATATTTAAATGGACTGTTTGCCTGGAATATCAGCATCAACATCTTGTGTCGGTGACCTTGACTAAATAAAACTAAAACAAAGTAAAATTACTCACACTTTGAAGGTGTTTTGAAGATAATGGAGACATTTGATGTTTTCCCCTGCAGCCGACTATCACAGTAACAACTACACGGTGACAAATGGCTGGAAGATCCACAACACGGCTAAAAACAAGTGGTTCGTCTGCATGGCCAAAACAGCGGAGGATAAGCAGAAGTGGTTGGACGCCATCTTGAGAGAGCGGGAGCAGCGAGAGAGTGAGTAAACTTTAGGCATTTTTTTAATATAACTAACTAAAATATGTAACTAAAAATAACCACATAATTGGGTCACGGTATTCTGTTTATTTGGTGCTTGTTTTTTGCAGTCATTAAACGTCTTTTATTTATTTTTCTTCGGCTGCTGTAAAAGTAGCCTTAAGCTTTTAAACTAGTTACATCCAAGTATAGCTCTGGAACATTTTCAGTGATTAACAATGAACAGTTTCTGTCACGGAACCCGATACCCTTTTTCGGACTCCTTTTTAGTTGTGTTCCCTCAATCCCTTTTTCGGCCTTAAAAGTGTTCCCACCTGTCTGATGCTAACCATCTGTCTTAGTAATCTTATGTACGTTGCACACTGTGAAGAGCTTTAACCAGATTTTGCGGCGGTTTTTAAGGCAACTTGATAGTGTTGATGGCTAAAAAAGATCATCTATTCGGACACGGTCAGGTTCGGAAATGCAACGAATCGTGTTTCACAAGATGTTGAAATGAGCCTCTTGTGATCGTATGTTAAATAATTGCTTTAACAACATCAGATTGTGTGATGAATCAGCACAGAAGAGTGCTCGGAAGCTGGCGGTGTTAAATTACCAGACTGGGCCAAACTGACCTGAGGCTAACAGATGCCCGATGCGCCTCATTTCTGTCGGACATCTTTATTTTTCTCCAGACTATGTCATTGTAAGGTTGACATTTCAGCTGACGCCTTATGCTCAATATGTTTTCTCTCTACCAAAAGTTGGTTTGCAAACTGTGAGTCATTTACCATAGATCGATATTGCAGGAAATACTAAAATGAACTAAAATAAACTGTTCCTGCAGCGGCATGAAAAAAAAAATGCAACATAGTCCTACCCTTTTAATAATAATAATAATAATACATTTTATTTCATTCATTCATTAATTTTCTCACAAGGGGGGTGCTGGAGCCTATCCCAGCTATCTTCGGGTGAAAGGCGGGGGTACACCCTGGACTGGTGGCCAGCCAGCCAATCACAGGGCACATATAGACAAACAACCATTCACACTCACATTCATACCTATGGACAATTTGGAGTCGCCAATTAACCTAGCATGTTTTTGGAATGTGGGAGGAAACCGGAGTACCCGGGAAAAACCCACGTATGCACAGGGAGAACATGCAAACTCCACACAGAGATGGCCGAGGGTGGAATTTAACCTGGGTCTCCTAGCTGTGAGGTCTGCGCGCTAATCACTCGACCGCCGTGCAGCTATAATGATTATTATTATTATATTAAAAGGGGCCTATTATGCTCATTTTTTGACCCTTTGGATTGAGTTGTGGACTCCTATAAAGCAGCTACACACAATAACCCGCACAGAAAACTTTCTAGATCTTCCAAAATCTGCACCTATTCCAGCTGTATTTCCTTGGATTTACAGCTTAAAGATTAATTCATTCATTTTCTACCGTTTATCAACACAAGAACGCGGGGGGTGCTGGAGCCTATCCCAGCTATCTTCGGGCGAAAGGCGGGGTACACCCTGGACTGGTGGCCAGCCAGCCAATCACAGGGCACATATAGACAAACAACCATTCACACTCACATTCATACCTATGGACAATTTGGAGTCGCTAATTAACCTAGCATGTTTTTGGAATGTGGGAGGAAACCGGAGTACCCGGAGAAAACCCACGCATGCACGGGGAGAACATGCAAACTCCACACAGAGATGGCCGAGGGTGGAATTGAACCCTGGTCTCCTAGTTTTGTCTTACAGGGGAGCGCCAGGAGGTTAGAGTCTTTGTGTGGATGGAGCAGGTCTGTGAGATGGGGGGGGGGGGGGTCAGATAGTCAGATTGTGGAGGGCTTTGTAGGTTATGAGAAGAACCTTGAAGTGAATGCGTTGGGGAACGGGAAGCGGTATTTATTTATTATTTTTGTTGCAAATAATTAATTCCAGGATCAAACTGCTGCCATCCTGCCCTATAAACAAATTAGGGCAGACAGAATTCAACCACAGTTTTCAAGAAAATATGTCTGCCAATTCGAAGAACTCATAGTAATAGTGACGTTGGATAATGTGATTTTTAGCTCATGTCAGTGAGTGAAAACATGACAAGTAGCAGCAAGGAGCAGACAAAATCTGGCAGCTGGACCAGAAGCGCTGGAAAAAAGACGGCCTACTACTCGCCCCATGTGTTGTTCAATAACAACCATTCTTTAAGTCCACTTCAGCTGCTGTCAAATGTAATAGAACCCTGCATGCATGTTAAGTTGCTGCGTGATGAGTTTAGTGTTTTTGTAAGATGACACAGCGAGTCAGGCTTTTATATTCAGGTTGATAAGTTTGTTGTGAGTTTTTTCATAGCTAATGGTTAGCACAGTCACATGTATGTGAATGTGGGCGGAAATCGGAGTACCCGGAGATAAACCACGGATGCACGGGGAGAACATGCAAACTCCCCACAGAGATACTCAAGCGGCAATTTGACCCAGGTCTTTCTGATCTCCTGACTGTGTAGCTAAACCACTTGACCACCGTGCGAAAAAATTATATACAGTTGGCGCTCCTAAGTCAGAAGGTGTCGCAATGTAGGTCAGAAGTTTAACAAAGTCCACAGGGAGGTTAGGAAAGTGGACTCGCAGTTCACAATGGTCCCCCCTTACAGTAACACACAAGCCCACATTGACACATCAACACCGATCTCAATCTCAGCGCCCTTCTGAACTTTGGCTTGTTGAGTCGAGATTTCCATCTGGGATTGTTTGGTTTTTCCTTAAGATTACGTTGGCATGCAGTTTTCCTGGCTGTGGTCCATCGATACACACAGCTGGACAGTCCGGGCCCCGTTTCTTCAAATAGCCCAAAGCCGATCTTTGTTCTTTGGCTCGCCGATTTACACAAGATACTCAGTCAGCAAAAAAAGGGCTGTTTTTACATGCGGTTTACCCTGATGCAACTCGATTGGATAATGACCCCCATGTTGTACCGTTTCTAGAACCAAGAGTTTTCGAGCTCTAAACATTTTGGTGAAAACATGAGTCAAAGATCCTCTATAAGGCGTTTTTGTCAAAAATAATACCACACAACAAACAAAGTAAGGCAAGGGTCTCAAACTCAATTTACTTGGGGGGCCACTGGAGCAAGGGTCTGGGTGAGACTGGGCCGCATCAGGTTCCCCCCCCAAAATTATTCTTTTTATTTATTTAAATTTATTAAAAACAAAAAAATTAAAAAAAACTTTTTCTACACAAAATAAGATGAAAAATAAATAAACAAATCAAGAATAAAGAAAATCAATCAATCAGTAATAAATAAATAAATATAATAAGAATAATATAGTTGGTGGGTAGACAAATTATTTTTTCAGATTAAAATGAACAAAGCATTATTAGAGCCCTGTAGACATGACAAAACACGACTATAGTCACATTTATACTTTTTTTATTTACAACATATTGCGCAACTGCAGGGTCTTGAGACGCATGCTAACTCGCAAACTAGAGAGCTAGCGATCTAAACGGTAGCCTTCAAGTTATTTCCTTTAAACTTAAATAGCCAAAAACTTACCACTTCCACACGGATAGGGAGGATAACTATTAACAGTTATTTAACCTTTAACATGAACATGAATCAAACGTAATAATTTTTTTCTGGGTACATGATACCATACAGCATCCATATCAAACTTGCGTGGGCCGCACTAACATTAAAGTTTCATATCAAGGCGGGGACCTCAAACTAGTGTCCTGCGTGCCACATTTGGCCCGTGGGCCGCATGTTTGAGACCCCTGTGAAACTTTGTGGTATCTTTTCTGTTTTTTTCTCCAGGCCTCAAACTTGGAATGGAGCGGGACGCCTACGTAATGATTGCGGAGAAAGGGGAGAAGCTCTATCACATGATGATGAGCAAGAGCCGCCACCTCATTAAGGACCGACGCAGGAAACTGAGCATCGTGCCCAAGTGCTTCATGGGAAAGTGAGTGCCACAATGTTTTGCTTTATTACTCGTCACAAAGACCTAGCATTCAGTCAAGTCTTGGCAAGATGTCCTCCACGTATCCTCTACCTTGACCCTGCTTTTTTTTTTTTTCCTGTCTCAAAGCCTCTCCTTCATCTAAAGCCAAGTCCTTAGCCTAAGTCTTCCCGAAACAGGGAGGCGGATCCCACAGTGTGAGTAATAATTGGGACACAACCAGACGGGCCACCTCCAACATATTCAGGCTTTCTGTCCCATTCATGTTTCTGGACAGTGAACAGACAACAAGGGCCTTGTTTGACAGTTCCGCCATATTACTCTCTTTCACACAGAGATCCGGCAAAATCAGTCATAAAGAGAGTCAGAGGTCATGGTAGTCAACATGGTAGTGTCTGGTTATTGTTGTTACTTTTGTGTTAATGGCTTTTATATAGACGACCGTCACATTTTTTTATAGGGCCGTGTGAAAGAAGGAAGAACAAATTTGGCCCTTATTCTGTGTCAGTGCCTTTTATACAGAAATTGCAGTTTTTACATGCTGACTTGTACAGGCAGTATGAAACTGATACTACACATGACGGTTTTGTCCACCCGTTTCGTGTCTGCGTCATTTCATACACAACAGAGGTTGGCAGAAAAACGCATAAAAAAAATGCTGGTGCCTCTTATACAGATCAGTGATGAGGAAAATAGGAGGAAAAAAATCTGTGTTTGAACAGAAAGTGTCAGATGATGATGATGCCTGATACCGTAAAGATTTACAGGAGGACTTTGTCCCGACTTTCTGCGTCAGTGCAGTTTGTGCAGAACAGAGATATCGAAAAGAGGAGGAAAAATGGCTGCTTTGGTGGAAAAGATGAGGCCCCATACGGTGTTGGTGACTTTTCCACATCACACTGAGTTGAAAAAAGGCGGATTAGATTAATATTATGGTAATGGTAATGGTTTTATTTCATTTGAACATGCATCAGATTACAATTGAATGCATCACATAATCAGTTCACAGTTCCACATGTCCAAAAGGAGTAGGAAGAAGCAAAGCTTATTAAATCCTACCCCTCCATCTGGTACTTTTACAATCAGTAACTGTTACATTTGTTCACTTCCTGCTTTCCTAATTTATTTTTTATTTTTATTTTTATTTTTATTTTTATTTTTATTTTTATTTTTATTTTTATTTTTATTTTTATTTTTATTTTTATTTTTATTTTTATTTTTATTTTTATTTTTATTTTTATTTTTATTTTTATTTTTATTTTTATTTTTATTTTTATTTTTATTTTTTATTTTTTGATTTATTTGATGACTGGTTCAAGACTCTTCATCCTTGTATTTAGCAAACATCAACTGCTTGTATTGTTTCTTGAATTGGCTCATCGTTGTGCATTGTTTGACTTCCTTACTCAATCCATTACATAGTTTGATTCCACATACTGAAATGTTATGGCTTTTTAACGTAGTCATAGCACAACAAACACGTTTGCAAGATTAACAAGCCTAGAAAACAACAAAATATCCTCAGAAAAGGTCTTAGCTTCAAACTCCACTTCTAGGCTATTCCACTTATTTCCCAGACTACTTAGCTCACCGTGTTTAGTATCCAACACGTCATAAATCACAACATAATCCTGCTGAATGACGAATGCGTCTGAGGACCCGGTTTGCACTGCCACCCTTTTCAGTCTGCTTCCTTCTTGGCAGAACGGTTAACAACTTGGAGAACCAAAAATAACGTTAAAAGACCATTGTGAACCAGATAAATCGGATTTCACCAGCAGGAACACTGCAGTAACTGTCCTGTATTTTTTTCCCTATAGGAAAACATGGGAATTTAATTAATCTGTTCCAGGGTCAAACTCTACAGACAATGCTTTTAGTCAATCATTAACTAGCATACAATTGTAAAAGTCGTGTTGTGGATCTTTATTATTGTCCTCTTGTTGAGGTAGCCATTTGTTACTGAGCAGCCAGGACAGAGACAGAACTACTTTGATGATTTGCATTAAAAATTACATAATTAAATAAAATTAAAGCAATCATTCCGGGGTTTGATTCCACAAAAATGTTGTCCCAGAAAAGTTATAGAGCGCTTTGTAAATTAAGGACACGTTGATGTCCTCTAATATGATTTAAGCAAGAAGACTACAAGGGACAGTATATTGATTTAATGAGTTGGAGCCACATAAAAGAAAAATAAGTATAGTACTTGTTGTGTTGTGTCTTTGGGCCGGACTTTCCTCTCTCTCTCTTTCTCTCTCTCTCTCGCTGCCCTTTTAGTGTGGCACCATGGTGTTTGTTCCCATGGAGGGCACTATTTTAAAATAGCGAATCATAATTATCATCCTCTGCCCGTCCCATTACATGTGTGACAGCGCAGTGCCAGCAGTCGCTTTGAGTCGGGTTCAAAGTCAAAACTTTTTCCTGCTCTTTTTTTTTTTGGTCTTGATGACGGCGACTAGAGTTAGCTCGCTTCCTTTGTCTTCAAATGAGATGCAAGCTGCACGCTTATTTCATTAAGTCAAGTGGTTGCTTTGATTGTACCTGATAACATAATGTCATCATCTATCTGATCTTTGTTAGCGTTAATATGCATTATTTATGTTTATGGAACATAGGAAACATCCATTCATTCATTTTCTATGCCGCTTATCATCACTAGCAGGGGTCTCAAACACGAGTTTGATATGGATGCTGTTTGGTATCATGTACCCAGAAAAAATTATTACGTGTGATTAATGTTCATGTTAAAGGTTAAATAACTGTTAATAGTTATCCTCCCTATCCGTGTGGAAGTGGTAAGTTTTTGGCTATTTAAGTTTAAAGGAAATCACTTGAAGGCTACCGTTTAGGTCGCTAGCTCTCTAGTTTGCGAGTTAGCATGCGTCTCAAGACCCTGCAGTAATCAGGGGTCTCAAACACGCGGCCCGCGGGCCAAAAGTTTAATGTTAGTGCGGCCCGCGCAAGTTTGATATGTATGCTGTATGGTATCATGTACCCAGAAAAAAATTATTACGTGTGATTAATGTTCATGTTAAAGGTTAAATAACTGTTAATAGTTATCCTCCCTATCCGTGTGGAAGTGGTAAGTTTTGGGCTATTTAAGTTTAAAGGAAATAACTTGAAGGCTACCGTTTAGGTCGCTAGCGCTCTCGTTTGCGAGTTAGCATGTGTCTCAAGACCCTGCAGTTGCGCAATATGTTGTAAATATTCCAAAGTTTGGAGTGTCCAATTATCCTAGCGTGTTTTTGGAATGTGGGAGGAAACCGGAGTACCCGGACAAAATCCACGCATGCACGGGGAGAACATGCAAACTCCACACAGAGATGGCCGAGAGTGGAATTGGATAGATAAATGATTTATTGAAAATATAGACCCAACCCAACACATCAAGAAACACCAACATGCAAAGGGGTGTGTCCACTTCTCTTTTTTTCGACAAACCATTATCCAAGTCGTCTATCACTGTATGGTCAGATTGGTGACACACACACACACACATGCATACACACACTATTCATCACGGTCATCATGTTAATTTCCTTAACAGCATTGTGACTGATATTAATCTTGCATAACGTCCACGCACACTTGAGTGCTCTGTCCATGGTGATTAACAGCCAGCGTGACCGCATGTGAACTTTCACATATAAAGCTAAAACCCAACACACACACACACACACACCTGGCTGCTAATAAACAAAAAAACAATTATGCTGAAATGCGCCATTTTGCTGCAGATAAAGGTTGCAATGGCAGATGGTTCAAGGTGTCTCATCCTCGACACTGTGTGTGTGTGTGGACAAGAAAAGGCCAGCCACATAGACTACGGCATTAATTACACAGACGCCTGAAAGCAAATCTAAATATAAATAAATTGCTAGCAGGTTCTGTCTTCATGAATGCACACACACACCCACACACACACACACACACACACACACACACATGGTCCAACGCTCATGTGATGTGATTAGACTCGAGAAAATACTACTGTACTGCATGTAGGTGGTATAATTCATTCATTCATTTTCTACCGCTTTTTCCTCACGCTGGAGCCTATCCCAGCTGTCTTTGGGCGAGAGATGGGGTACACCCTGGACTGGTGGCCAGCCAGCCAATCACAGGGCACATATAGACAAACAACCATTCACACTCACATTCATACCTATGGACAATTTGGAGTCGCCGATTAACCTAGCATGTTTTTGGAATGTGGGAGGAAACCGGAGTACCCGGAGAAAACCCACACATGCACGGGGAGAACATGCAAACTCCACACAGAGATGGCCGAGGGTGGAATTGAACCCTGGTCTCCTAGCTGTGAGGACTGCGCGCTAACCACTAGACCGCCGTGCCGCCCAGGTGGTATAATATTCTATAAATTACATATAAATGCTTTAATACTATGGTCTGAATTTAAACAGATTATACTGATAAAATAGGGTAGTAGACAATATTGCAGAAGATTGTACTTTAGCTGTATTTCACTGACTGACGTTCAAGCCATGTTTTTTGTTTGTACTTTTCGACGCTGCCTGCCTCCCATTAGCTCACGAGACTCATTTAGCGATCAATAAGCACAGTCAATAATTCTTAACTTCCTATAGAGACAAAGCTTTTCAGACTAAAAGATGCTTACTCAAGACATCATCACCTTTGCCGGAGTTGTTTTTCCCTTGGAGAGTATTCCCTATCAGGATCCAGGAGAAATCGTTTCTCTTGGAGCGTATGCAACCTAAACACGATGGCACAAATGTTGAGTCTTTACCACCCAAGCGAGTGGTAAAAACCAAAAACCTACATATATTTGCTGGTCTCTTACCCTGAATATCATTTTACACATTTTATGTTGAGTGGAGGGCTGCAGTTTTCTGTGTGGGTTATTGTGTGTAGCTGCTCTATACGAGTCCACAATTCAATCCAAAGGGTCAAAAAATTAGCATAATAGGTCCTGTTTAATATAATAATAATAATCATTATAGCTGCACGGCGGTCAAGTGGTTAGCACACAGGCCTCGCAGCTAGGAGACCTGAGTTCAATTCCAGTTTGCATGTTCTCCCCGTGCATGCTTGGGTTTTCTCCGGGTACTCCGGTTTCCTCCCACATTCCAAAAACATGCTAGGTTAATTGGCGACTCCTAGTTGCGACTCCACAGGTATGAATGTGAGTGTGAATGGTTGTTTGTCTATATGTGCCCTGTGATTGGCTGGCCACCAGTCCAGGGCATACCCCACCTCTCGCCCGATGACAGCTGGGGTAGGCTCCAGCACCCCCCCACGACCCTTGTGTTGATAAACGGTAGAAAATGAATGAATGATTCTTTAAATCCAAGGAAATACAGCTTGAATAGGTGCAGATTTTGGATGATCTAGAAAGTTTTCTGTGCGGGTTATTGTGTGTAGCTGCTCTATAGGAGTCCACAACTCAATCCAAAGGGTCAGAAAATTAGCACAATAGGTCCCATTTAATATAATAATAATAATCATCACTATTCCTGATACTTAAAATCTTGTGAACCCCCCCACATTGACTCCGGTGTGTTTTTTTCCTTTCAGCGAGTTTGTTTCGTGGCTGATTGAGAGCGGTGAGATCAGTAAACCTGACGAGGGGGTCAACTTAGGACAAGCTTTGCTGGAAAATGGCATAATTCATCATGGTGAGACTCTTTCTTATTTTTGTTGTCTAATGTCAATTTTCATATATGTCATATAAATTTCCATAGACACTTTCTGAATAACAACAGTAGATCTTAGATGGACAAAACCTTCTAATCTATGAGATTGTATCCACTCCATAGTTTAGACTTCTCCGAGTGTGACATTTTTGCTGGTCCACTTACCTGAATTATGCATCAACCAATGAAAGAGAAACACAAACAAGCTATAAATAATGCATGGACCCAGTGGTAGTGGTCTGCAGTGGTGCTGAAGGGTCTCTTGTCCATCGTGAGTCCACACCGCCTGCACTGAGTTTATATTATGGTGGTTCTCATGGAATATCCCCTCTGAAATGTGCCGTCACTGTGGCCTACCACTTTAGGAGGGGGGGAAGAGACAGCGATGACATGGCTGGATTCTGTGGGTTTGACCTGTTTTTTTTTTCTGGGGGGGGCTGGTGGTGTAGGTGTCAGTAAGGAAGGTAAACACTTCTTCATGCTTGTGGTTCGGTACTCTGGTCCGGACCAAACTTTTTTTGTGTGGTTTGCTTAGTATTCATACTTTTATTTTTGTCATTTGACCCAAGGTTATGCAGAAAATAACATATGTAAAAAATAAGGACTTGATTTGTTGTATCTATTTTACCAAAAGCTTCTCAAATGTACCTTTTGCATGTTTGTCACATGTAAACGTTTCAGATCATCGAACAATGTAAATATTAGTCAATGACAACACAACTGAACAGAAAATTCACTCATTCAAGAGGTCACAAAAGACCCCACAACAACATCCAAAGAACTACAGGCCTCACTTGCCTCAGTTAAGGTCACCATAAGAAAGACAATGGGCAAAAATGGGTTCCAAACTACAAAAAGTTCATTAAGGCTTGTCTTAATTTTGCCGGAAAATCATCTTCTTTTGGGAAATACTCTGGGATCTCACGAGACAAGAGTTTTAAGTTTTTTGGAATGTGTGTGTCCCATTTTATGTGGTGGCAAAATAATGCTAATGCTAAGAGTCCACTGGGCTGGTGCCAGTTTGCGCCAATGCAATTTGCCGTGGCACCGAGTGGCGTGCAGTGGCTCAAACTGCCTCCCAACTGCCTCGTGGTGGCCCGTAACGGCGGCAAAATTTGAGTTTGGCGGCAAGAAAATTTCAAAATGTTTAAAATCTTTGTGTCCACCAAGTAGAACCAAATGTCGCAAACAATCCGCCAATTGGAATCCACTGGAATGTAATGGCGCAAGCCAAGTTGTAGGAGTCCACCGGGCCGGTGCCAGTTCACGCCAAAGATTGTGTGATTGGCGTGTAGCGGCTCGTGGTGGCGCCGAATAACGGCAACATGTCGAGCGAACATTAATTCCGCGCCACAGCGAGCCACTACACGGCAATCATATAATCTTTGGCGTGAACTGGCACCAACTAGCGCCGGCCCAGTGAACTCCTAGGATAAGGCTGCGTTTCTAAAAACAAACATTATACTAACAGTAAAATATGGTGGTGGTAGTGTGATGGTTTGGGGCTGTTTTGTTTCTTCATTACCTGAAAGACTTGCTGTGATTAATGAAAACCATGAATTATGTTGCCTACCACTTAAGCGTTCACCACTTAAGTGGTCTTTTTGACCGAATCAAACATGACACATACGAACGCAAGATATTCCTCACAGTCAGGTCTTCAATAACCAATAAACAATCACATACTGTACATCCTCGCTACTGTAACAAGTGAGCTGTCATTGAGCTTTACTACTTCATAACAACAGTTTTTTTATGGTGCATTCCTTTGGTCTGTGGGAGAAATTAAGTCTAGACAAAAAAAACCTGTTTCTACCGCCTCTGAAGTCAGCCGGAATAGGCTCCAGCTTACTCCTTGTGAGGATTGCCATAGAAAGTGAATGAATGAAAAAGAAGCCCATTTGTCGTGGTGTTTTTTCTCCATTGATGGTCCAAATAGTTGTCATTCTCCAACCTGTGGTGCAGAAGGATCAAAGGAATGAAAGGAATCACTTGGAGGATGTTTATGGAAATTGGTAGCTGTCTGCTAAGGTACAGATTTAAGTCATGAATTTATAAGCGAGATTTTATAGACTTCTTATTTTTTGGGTTTCAAGCAGTAAAAATGATAGATTCGATAGATTTATTGAAGGTTGAAAAACACAGCCACCATCAAGCAAAAAAAAAAAAAAACCCATATAGGGGGTGTCAAAAATGTAACTTACATGGGGTACCATAATGTTTTTACGTCTATACAGTACATATTTACACACCATATTTTTTCCACCTGTGTTGACATTTCAGTGTCGGACAAACACCAGTTCAAGAACGAGCAGGTTTTGTACCGCTTCCGCTACGATGACGGCACCTACAAGGCTCGCAGCGAAATGGAGGACATCATGTCAAAGGTATGTCCTTTCACTTTGGTTAATAGTATTTGTTTACTTTAGTTCAAACACAATTGAATTGCACAATTCAACATGTCTGAAAAGGGCTGAGTCGTTACAGATAGGAGACCCGAGTTCAATTCCACCCTCGGCCATCTCTGTGTGGAGTTTGCATGTTCTCCCCGTGCATGTGTGGGTTTTCTCCAGGTACTCCGGTTTCCTCCCACATTCCAAAAGCATGCTAGGTTAATTAGCGACTCCAAATTGTCCATAGGTATGAATGTGAGTGTG
The DNA here is from genome assembly GCF_030265055.1 of Doryrhamphus excisus. Classification (NCBI taxonomy): domain Eukaryota; kingdom Metazoa; phylum Chordata; class Actinopteri; order Syngnathiformes; family Syngnathidae; genus Doryrhamphus; species Doryrhamphus excisus. Next base: position 12,329,805 of record NC_080475.1, on the reverse strand, counting down.
AATGGTTGTTTGTCTAGGTAGCCGTGTTGTGGATCTTCCAGCCATTTGTCACCATGTAGTTGTTACTGCAGGGGAAAACATCAAGAGAAAAAATGTCTCCATTACCTGTCCGTCAAATATCTTCAAAACACGAGCAATTTTACTTTGTTTTAGTTTTATTCAGTCAAGGTCACTGACACGGAACGTGATGCTGATATTCCAGGCAAACAATCCATTTAAATATGGTGGTTAGCACGCAGGCCACACAGCTAGGAGACCCGAGTTTGATTCCAACCTCGGGCATCTCTGTGTGGAGTTTGCATGTTCTCCCCGTGCATGTGTGGGTTTCCTTCCACATTCCAAAAACATGCTAGGTTAATTGGCGACTCCAAATTGTCCATAGGTATGAATGTGAGTGTGAATGGGTTGTGGATTGTGGATTCCCCGTGCATGCGTGGGTTTTCTCCGGGGACTCCCACATTCCAAAAACATGCTAGGTTAATTGGCGACTCCAAATTGTATGAATGTGAGTGTGAATGGTTGTTTGTCTATATGTGCCCTGTGATTGGCTGGTCACCGGTCCAGGGTGTACCCCGCCTCTTGCCCGAAGACAGCTGGGATAGGCTCCAGCACCCCCGCGACCCTTGTGAGGATAAGCGGTAGAAAATGAATGAAAAGGAGTAGGAAGAAGCATTATTTAAATATATTATTATTATTATTATTTACAGAAAAAAATACACAGTAATTATTCCTTCTGGCAACAATTTCGGAATCTGATTTGGCAACATGACGCTTGATGTAACCTCCCTGAAAAGACTAGCCTGAGGGTGCCTGAGTTAAAAAAAAAAAAAAAAAATGTCCGGCCCTGAAGCCATACTTGTGCTTGTTTATGAAAGGTGTGTAATGTTTAGTGACTCAGCTGTGGTTCTTCTCTTTCAGGGCGTCAGGCTGTACTGCCGCCTTCACAGCCTCCACATGCCTGTCATCAAGTAAGTACCTGCCTCCATGTTTTATCTCACTTTGTAAAAATGAAGACCAAGAATAGAGAATCAAGCGCTCCCTTAAGTGTGCACATTCAGACATTTTTTCTGTAGCCTTTCAAATATTCAAGGTAGTATTAGTGCTAGCATACTTCTTGTACATAAATAAAGCGGCATTGCACTGACATATGATGACACAGTTGCGCCTGTTTATGCTGTCAAAATTGAAATGGAAACCAAAACCAGTCATTCTTTGCATATTTACTTGTGGCTTGGAACCAATTTGTCACAAATAGCGCATTAATTATCAGTAACTAATTTACTTCATTAATTACGTATAATTTTATAGCAAGCCACGCCTCTCTGTTATGGTGACAGACGGAACCACAGTAGCTTTCTCAGAGTCTTTATTCTGACCTGAACGCATCACCAGCAGGGCAGTATATGTACATGTACAGTATATACACCGTATATGTATCTCCTACTCACAAACATGTCACTCATCCCTTCATGATCGGAACGACACTTGTGATTAATTTTAATTTGATTGGTGATTAATTTGATTAAATTTTTCATTCATTCATTCATTTTCTAACGCTTTTTCCTCACAAGGGTCGTGGGGGGTGCTGGAGCCTATCCCAGCTGTCTTTGGGCGAGAGGCGGGGTACACCCTGGACTGATCGCCAGCCAATCACAGGGCACATATAGACAAACAACCATTCACACTCACTTCACTTCATACCTATGGACAATTTGGAGTCACCAATTAACCTAGCATGTTTTGGGAATGTGGGAGGAAAACGGAGTACCCGGAGAAAACCCACGTATGCATGGGGAGAACATGCAAACTCCACACAGAGATGGCCGAGGGTGGAATTGAACCCTGGTCTCCTACCTGTGAGGTCTGCGCGCTAGACCGCCGTGCCGCCCTGATTAAATTTTTGACATCCCTAATTTTCTGAGATGTTTTTTTGTTTGTTGCTGCTTTAGGGACAGGGACCATCATTTGAAAACGTTTAAATCCGTGGTGCCTGCTTGCAAACTTGTGGACTGGCTCCTCTCACAGGTACTATCTATTATTATTATCATTGTTATTATTATATGTTTTACTTGGAATCAACGCTACAACTTCACAAAACTACTTAAAACTCATATTATTTGCAAAGCAAAAGCATTTTATTGGAGGACAAATTAGCATAGAAAATATTGCAGTGCTGTGTCTGTTAACCAGAGAGAGCTGGTCAGAGGGAGGCTGATGTCATCGCAGCCACTTCAACTGGTTTCTCTCAATGTGAAGGAGTGGTGGCTCTACTCTGAGCTCCTCCCGGGTTGACTGAGCTCCTCACCCTAGTATCTCTTAGGGTGAGTCCAGGTACCCTACGGAGGAAACTCGCTTGTATCTGCGATCTCATTATTTTAGTCACAACCCAAAGCTCATGACCATAGTTGAGGGTGGGAACATAGATCATCTTGTAAATTAAGAGTCTCTTTTCACCATGACGGTCCGGTACAGCGACCGTATCCCGTTGGGTCGAGGTGAGTCCGACTATTTCTAGTCGAAATGTCTCAACCTCTTGCACAAGTTTGGGCTGATTCCCCACCAGAGAAATGACCAGGTTGCCCAGACACAAAAATCGCAAAGCACTGGACCCTTATGCTTGCCCCCACAGATGGTGGGAGGGGGGAGATCCTGTGTGGATTCTTCCTGGGGCGACTGCCCCCAAGCCCCTGCCCCGGGCCTGGCTCAATGGTGAGGCTCCGGTATCCCACATCCACGCGGGCGAGGTGCGGCCTCTTCATACGGGTCTTCTGAATACGGGTCTTCTTGGTCTGGCCCGTCACCTACCGTGGGACCCCGTTTGCCTTGGGAGACACTACCAAGGCCATAACATGCATTCATTCATTCATTTTCTACCGGGTGCTGGAGCCTATGCCAGCTGTCTTTGGGGCGAGAGGCGGGGTACACCCCGAACTGGTGTCCAGCCAATCACAGGGCACATATAAACAAACAACCATTCACACTCACATTCATACCTATGGACAATTTGGAGTCGCTAATTAACCTAGCATGTTTTTGGAATGTGGGAGTAAACCGGAGTACCCGGAGAAAACCCACGCATGCACGGGGTGAGAACATGCAAACTCCACACAGAGATCGCCGAGGGTGGAATTGAACCCTGGTTTCCTAGCTGTGAGCTGCGCGCCAACCACTCGTCCACCGTGCCGCCCTCATAACATACATTCATTAGCGTTTTTAGTAACTATAGCTACCAGGAACTATAAATAGCGAGATTTTTGGTGGAAATAGAGTGAGTGAACCTGGTTATTGTTTATACTCCAACATAATATGATGATGTCCTAATGTTTGCTTTTTACTTCCTCGTCCATATTTATTCAACACTGTATGGCTGAGTGTGGCAAACACAGATACTTGAAGCTCAGCAGCGTAGTCTGTTGTGCGTCAGGATCTGTGTGTGTGTGTGTGTGTGTGTGTGTAAAGGTGGAAGCAGGTGTTGATGCTGAATGACAGTGTGCGTCATGGTTGTTTCCCAGGGAGACTGCTCCACCAGAGAGGATGCTGTGACACTGGGTGTGGGTCTCTGCAACAATGGCTTCATGCATCACGGTCGGTCTCATTGCTGATGCACACTCACGCATACATACATGCACGTACACGTACACGTACACGTAGGATGGCTACACAGTAGGATTTAAAATAAATCTGACACATTCTGGAGAGTCACATGATGTTGTTAACCTCTGACCCAATGTTTGAGACCGTTTTGGTGGCTTTTTGGGCTTTGCCGCCATTTTCTTGCTTCGTTAGCAATGCGATTTTGCTAACAGCTAGCATGCTATCAACCTGCGGAGCTGTATCATGATAACACAAGAACATCTCTTGCGACAATAGATGGTTTCCAAAGTGCTAATTGTTCATGTGATATGCAGGATGCTAAAATGTTAAAGCTAGCGTCCAGAAAGATACTTCTATCGACCAAAAGTGGAGTTTTATCGCAATTTTGGATCACGCTATGGAAAAGTGTTAGGTAGTTTTATAGTGTTCCTGAGTAAAACTGCTAAAATGGTGACATGCTAACAGTTAGCATTAGGGGTGCTTTGATCAATCGTTCACGGATGGATATCGTCTGATATCAGGAAATACAAGTACCGAGAGTAGCAAGGAAGTGCCTTTGTAATCTTACAATACATTCAATTTAAAGAAATAAAATAGCTAAAATGCTGACATGCTAACAGTTAGCATTAGGGCGATCGGCCACGGATGGGTATCGTCCGATATCAGTAAGTACAAATACCGAGAGTGACAAGGAAGTGCTTTGGTAATCTTACATCATGCCATGTAAATACATTCAATTTGAAGAAAAATAAAATAGCTAAAATGCTGACATGCTAACAGGTAGCATTAGTGCTGCGCCGATCAATCGGCCACGGCTGGGTATCGTAAAGTAAATACAAGTACCGAGAGTGGCAAGGTAGTGCCTTTGTAATCTTACATCATGCCATGTAAACACATTCAATTTGAAGAAAAATAAAATAGCTAAAATGCTGACATGCTAACAGTTAGCATTAGGGCGATCGGCCACAGATGGGTATCGTCCGGTATCAGTAAGTACAAGTACCGAGAGTGACAAGGAAGTGCCTTTGTAATCTTACACCATGCCATGTAAATACATTCAATTTGAAGAAATAAAATAGCTAAAATTGTGACATGCTAACAGTTAGCATTAGGGCGATATGGCCACGGATGGGTATCGTCCGATATCAGTAAGTACAAATACCGAGAGTGACAAGGAAGTGCTTTGTTAATCTTCCATCATGCCAATTCAATTTGAAGAAATAAAATCGCTAAAATGCTGACATGCTAACACTTAGCATGGTTACACATGGCACAATTATACCGAAAGCACCAAGGCAGTTTTTTTTGTGATTTTTACATACTGTCATGTCAATGTATGTTAAGTATGAGGATAGAGGTTAACATGCTACCAGTTAGCATCCACCTAGCAAAATAGCACTAATTGAGAATTTTGATGCCGGAAAAACATTTGCAATAAAAGTGACTCTTATACTACTACTACTACTACTACTTGGAGCTCCCTGACCTAAACCGTCGCTTAAGAAAGACCTAATTATTCCATCTTGTTTTCATAAGCTCAGTTATCGTTTCATCCACGCTGTCGTGTGACGGCGTGACCTCGTAAACATGGCCGAATATAAACAGCATTAGCCAAGCTTGTTTAGCTTTACTACATGACTGTTTGGGATCTTGCGATTAACCATCACTTTGCTTGCACAGGGTCAGAGCAAGATCACCGCAAAATCTGTATTTAATTAACATTAAGTTTAATTTAAGGGAAAATATAATTCAATAATTTCAATATAAATGTCACTTAACTTAAACTACACAAACTAATAACATAAGATCCTGTACATAAACTAATAAAAATCAAAATAAATGTCATGTACAGTTTATATAATGTACATAATTTTACAAGTTTAAATGACAAGTACAATATTAGTAAAATTGAATTAAATTAAGAACGACTCTTAACAATGCAAATCAGTTCAATGATTTATTATCATTGATGAACATTAACACATCAAAAGTACAAAACCAACCCGATTACCATTTAGCTGTAAATATCTTTCATGAAAAGTACAGGTACATATATGTTTGAAGTACCAGTTAAGCAAAAATAAGTACGTCAAGCACAGCAAATATAATGCTTGAAGTAATACGTTTGTGTACAATTGTTTAGTGTATAAATACAAAATAAAAGGGTTTTTTTTGTGTCCTTCTTACCTCCAGTTGAATAATTGTCATTATGAGGCCACAGCTTGCATGACTCAGAGGAAATAATACACATAGGTCTGAGGTGGCACCGTGTGTGTGTGTGTAATGAGTTTACTGAGCTTTATGGAAGTCAGTGTGCCAGATGCTCTTTAAACATTTCAAACAGCTGGGTACTTCAGGCTCTCCGTTTTTAGCCTGTGTTCTTTTACATCTGTTTTTACACACCTGAACGCACACGTCGCACACGCAAAAAATATTCTTCTAAATGGCTCAAAATAGAGATAAAGGCTGCTGTTACACCCGCAAACGTAATAACTAGCCCACAAACGTAATACAAATCTGCAGCTTTGAATGTAATAATCCCGCAAATGTAATAAATTTCACACAAATAAAATTTACCTACTACAAACGTAATACTGAATTAATGACATTTAATTACAAAATTATTATATTTTGTTTGTATGCGTTTTAGTTACAGTATATTATTGTATGTGTGATTTTATGCTTATATGAGGAAGAAATAATGAAAAGAAATAATAAAATTCATTCATTCATTTTCTACCGCGTTTCCTCACGAGGGTCGCAGGGGTTGCTGGAGCCTATCCCAGCTGTCTTCGGGCGAGTGGCGGAGTACACCCTGGACTGGTGGCCAGCCAATCACAGGGCACATATAGACAAACAACCATTCACACTCATATTCATACCTATGGACAATTTGGAGTCGAAATAATAAAATATAATAATAGTAATAATAATTTTATTAAAACTATTGCAATTATCACAATTATGTTATATTTTATTAATTTAAAATAAATAATAATTTAATAATGAAAGATTCCTTTAATGTATTCAAATGATACTCTTTGAATAATATTTTTTCCACCAAAAAAAAAAGGAATTATCTTGTTAAAATCCTCAAAATGACATCTACACCTTCTCCTTCATTAAAAGAAGAAACAACAACCACAAAGATCATTATTTTGTCTCATATTACATTTGTGGGAAGTTATTACATATACAGTTTTTCACTTTCCTACATATGTAATAATTTCCTGCAAATGTAATAACTATTACAGTCATACATAAATTCAGTATTACGTTTGCAGTAGGCAAATTTTATTACGTTTGTGGGAAATTTATTACGTTTGCGGGTGTAACATGCTGTTATTCTGTTTTAATATATTCATTCAACCTTTTTTTTGTTATATTTTCTGAAAGGGCAACACTCTAGAAAGTAAACTTGAATATTCTTTAGAGTAGTATATAGCAGTATATATCCGCTAGCCGCTCAAAATGAGTCAGCACAGTCATTATTACAGACGCAGAATAGTACATTAAAGTACAACGTCTTCAAATGTTTCTGTACTTTCGTCATACACTTGCACAATACTTTACTTGATGGTCTTTTTGCACAAGCACGGGCTTATCTTAACACAACTCTACAACAGTTGCCATGATACAAATACTTTATGGCCCAACCGCAAAATACACTGTGTGTGTTGGGTGTGTCTTAATCTGCCCGCGGCTGAATAACTTTGACTTTAATCAGACTTTTTTTTGTCTTATTAGTATTGTGATTTCTGTTATTGTTTATTACAGCTCTTGAGTTGTAGCTTGTTTTGCTTTATCACTTTTTAATCCTGTTTTTTTTTCGTTTTTTTACCTGCCACTTTGACACTTTCACTATATGCGTTACATTAACTCCCAGTTTGGACTTTTAGGAAAAATAATCAGACTGCACTTCCGGAATAACAAACAAAAAACAGACTGTGTACATATATTTATACTGTTATTCTGTATATTTTGTATTTTTCATTCTTTTTAATAGATGTGTTTGCACCTATACTATACCAAAACAAATTCCTAGTATGTGTTTGATCATACCCTTTTCTGATTCTGATTTCTGATTCTGATTCTGATCTCTCAGTCCTGGAGAAGAGCGAGTTCAAAGACGAGTCTCAGTTCTTTCGCTTCTATGCCGACGAGGAGACGGAAGGAACCAGCACCAAGAGCAAGCAGCTCCAACGCAATGACTTCAAGCTCATCGAGAACATTCTGGTCAAGTCTCTCGTGGTAAGAGCTTTTGAGAGTCTTAAGTTTAATACTGTGTATGCCACCCATAACGGAATGGTCACGTGAACAAAAAACGACAGGAGCCATAGTTGCAGGAACTGGTTTCTTCACGGACTCCCGTTAAGTGACCTCAACACTCACAAAAACACTTCCTGCCTTTAAAATGACACAGTGGAGAAGGTGCCGTCATGACATCGGGTGCTTTTTTTGCTTCAGTGGAACAATGGAGCTTCAGGTTGTGCAGGGGCGTCAAATGGCAGATGTCGATGTGGAGATATTGGGGGCGTCCCCCGTGATGGGGAAACACTGGCATCAAGCGTGACCAAACCATGTAACAAAATTAGCATTAACGAGTCTTCTTATGAATATTTTATTTCTATTTTAGTGCCGGTTATGTTCTTAAAAGGGACCTATTTTTTTTTCTCAATTTTTCCGACTTATAAATGCAGTTAGAATGTTGTATTCTTGTGTTAAATGATGCAAAAGTTTTGAGATAATGAGGTTTATGCATTTGGAAGTGAGCCCCGAAACAAGTTTGGGATGGCTCAAAACGCTCAGTTTCAGAGGGCGTTGCCTAATTGTTCCTTTGTGATGTCACAGAGTAGGGGGCTGTCGGCCACTCCCAAGCTCTGCTTCTGTGTTTACATTGCTAGCATTCATTCATTCATTTTTTACTGCTGGTGCCTATCCCAGCTGTCTTCGGGCGAGAGGCGGGTTACACCCTGGACTGGTCGCCAGCCAATCACAGGGCACATATAGACAAACAACCATTCACACTCACATTCATACCTATAGACAATTTGGAGTCGCCAATTAACCTAGCATGTTTTTGGAATGTGGGAGGAAACCGGAGTACCCGGAGATGGCCGAGGGTGGGATTGAACTCGGGTCTCCTAGCTGTGAGGTCTGCGCGCTAACCACTCGGCACATTGCTAGCAATGGCTCGTAAAAAAGTGTGTCTTTTAGATGTAAGGGACCGCCATATTTGTTTACAATTCCTAAAGACGCAACCATCAGGCACAAGTGGTTGGAGTCCCTGATTCCGTACCAACGAAAAAAATGGATTTTAATCTTTAATCGACATTCATGGACCAGTATGCAGCTGGATTAGCCGACACTAGCCAAACAGTCAGACGGGCCGACATTAGCAAGCAATAAATAACAGCGTCCTAACTGTTTATTTTGTGTAAGTCTACGACTGTCTGTGTAGTATTATATAGCACGCATACATGGAGATGCTAAAGCTACTTTAACGACAAATGATTCATTGATTCAAATGAGTTTTGTCGTGTTGAGACTGAACTAGGCGACCCGAGTTCTCGCTTCCCCACATAGCATCAATGCTTACTTTCCATGGAGACGCAGACAACGACTACGGCATCTCGGAGATGGTTTCTTCCTTACATTCCTTGAGGCCTCCCTGCACTGTAAAAGCCATGTGTTGAATTATAATTCCCGACTCGGTATCTGCGGGTTTGAGGCAGAATGTTGTAATTTAAGACATTTTTGAGGTTTTAACTACAACACAGATTGTGAAAACAGTCAGCAGGGCCCTTTTTCTGGTCTAACATCGATGAACTGCGACCTAACAAATAGACAGAAATGTCCACAAAGACACTATTTATGGACGCCCACTATAGTCTAAAAGTATAATAATTCATTTATTTATTATCACTATTATGTTTTTGGATCTTAAATATAAAACAGAATATATATTCTACAGACATAAATAGAATAAGGAAATATTTATGTCATTTTTTTATGTTATCATTGCCAGGTCAGTGTGTTATCCGATAGTCTAGCCCAAAGTGGGAAACGTTTTTCTTTGTGTTTTTTATCACAGCTAATCCGTGCCTGAGGGAAAGTGCAAGGAACTCTTTTATTCAGCGCAGCCATCTTCCTCTCCATCAGACATCAGCCATCTCAGCATCTTATCAGGGCCGTGCAGCAGGAAGATGGCCCTGCCCTGGCAGCTTTCTTTAATGGAAGGCAGCTAATGTGTTCGCTAATGATAACATCAAATGCACCCCCAAAAGACACAAAGTGGGGGGGTAGAGCGGGGGATGTATAGAAGTAAAGACATGATGGTATGTTATACAGATGTAATACAAAGATACACAACTGGACGTTGATGTTTTCTTCAATTGGATTAAATACGCCATAGGTTGCTTGATACAATATGTTACATAATGTTATTTTATTGGACTTTCATTCATTCATTCATTCATTTTGTACCGCTTATCCTCATGAGGGTCGCGGGGGTGCTGGAGCCTATCCCAGCTGTCTTTGGGCGAGAGGCGGGTACACCCTGGACTGGTGGCCAGCCAGCCAATCACAGAGCACATATAGACAAACAACCATTCACACTCACATTCATACCTATGGACAATTTGGAGTCGCCAATTAACCTAGCATGTTTTTGGAATGTGGGAATACCCGGAGAATGCAAACTCCACACAGAGATGGTCGAGAGTGGAATTGAACTCGGGTCTCCTAGCTGTGAGGCATGCACACTAACCACTCAAGAAAACAGACCGTTTTGACGAGAACCACGAAATCCGAAGAAATACAGCTGAATAGGTGCAGTTTCCGGAAGAACTAGAAAGCTTTGTGTGCTGGTTATTGTGTATAGCTGCTCTATAGGAGTCCACAACTCAATACAAAGGGATGAAAAATTAGCATAATTTAAGATTATCATTAGGTCTGTATGTATGTAAGCAACATACATTAATTCATTCATTTTCTACCGCTTATCTTCATAAGGGTCATGGATGTATGCTGGAGCCTATCCCAGCTGACTTTTGGGCGAGAGGCGGGGTACAACCTGGACTGGTGGCCAGCCAATCACAGGGCACATATAGACAAACAACCATTCACACTCACATTCATACCTATGGACAATTTGGAGTCGCCAATTAATTAACCTAGCATGTTTTTGGAATGTGGGAGGAAATCGGAGTACCCGGAAAAAAAAACCCACGCATGCACGGAGAGAACATGCAAACTCCACACAGAGATCGCTGAGGGTGGAATTGAACCCTGGTCTCCTGGCTGTGAGACCTGCGCGCTAACCACTTGGTCGCCATGGACCATGGACTTCCAACTCAAAAATAGAAAACCAAACGTGTCTAATGATGCCACACAGGTGCAATGCATTCTGGGAATAATTGTATTTTTTTGTTGTTGTATGCTAGATTCACCCTGAGGAGGAGGACTACGGCTTTGAGATCGAGGAGAAAAACAAGGCTATTGTGGTGAAATCTGTCACCAGAGGCTCACATGCTGAGGTAATGGTGCGCGCACACACACTGTATCCCCCCCCAACAACGCCCTGTGGCATTAGTTCCTGTAGGTAATGGCTGTCTAATATTTAGACGGCCGCTGTCAGTCTCCTTCTGTTCCCCCCTTGGAGGAGCTTTGTTGTGATTGGTTGTTCGTCCACAAAAGACATGTCCACTCACATCAATCTGTACAAAAATAGAAGAGACACAGCCAAGTCGAATGCAACGTGCCACTTTGGGAACAACATGAACTGTGAGACGACTTTGAATAGGCACTTTCAACTTTCTTGCTCACGGTACCTCTTGGGGTTGACCCGGTGTTGTGTTGATTTGCGAGTTAGCAGTTAGCAAAAACGACTTAGAACGAGGGATGTATACCTTATGCATGTACTGTTACTTTAACAGTTTGACTTATACCGAGAAATCGACAAACAACCATTCACACTCACATTCATACCGATGGACAATTTGGAGTCGCCTATTAAGCTAACATTCATATATTTTGAATATGGGAGGAAACCGGAGTACCTGGAGAAAACCCACGCATGCACGGGGAGAACATGCAAACTCCACACAGAGATGGCCGAGGGTGGAATTGAACCCTGGTCTCCTAGCTGTGATGTCTGCGCGCTAACCACTAGACCACCGTGCCGCTGTTAGCAATTTCAATAAAATAAAAAAAGGAAAGGTAATATAGTTTTTGTAGTTGTAATATTGACTGAGGCTGCACGGTGGATGTGTGGTTAGCGCTCAGACCTTACAGCTTGGAGACCAGGGTTCAATTCCCGTGCATGCGTGGGTTTTCTCCGGGTACTCCGGTTTCCTCCCACATTCCAAAAACATGCTAGGTTAATTGGCGACCCCAAATTGTCCATAGGTATGAATGTGAGTGTGAATGGTTGTTTGTCTATATGTGCCCTGTGATTGGCTGGCTGGCCACCAGTCCAGGGTGTACCCCGCCTCTCGCCCAAAGACAGCTGGGATAGGCTCCAGCACCCCCCGCAACCCTCTTGAGGATAAGCGGTAGAAAATGAATGAATGGATATTGACTGACTTAAATGCAGTCACGTTGTGAGAATAGCGTGTCCTCTTGCGTGTGTGTATGTGTGTGTTTGTGTTGTCCAGTGTCCTAGACACACATCCGGGGCGGTGGGGGTGGCGGGCCGAGCTAAGGGGGCCCCTACTCTGGATAACAGCCCAGGCAGGCTGGATGAACGACCAGTTTTCCTGACTTGCTGTAATAGTATCACAGTCAAAGGTGTGTGTGTGTGTGTGTGCACGCATATACATGTGCACGTGGGAGTGTATGTGTAGCCCATTCAGAGCCCCCCCATGGGAATCAGCTGAGCTGCATTCACAGTGCTGGCACACAGACTGTGTCACAGCTAAACCAATCACGTTATTGTGGGGAGCCCTTGGACATTGAGGAGGATGAATAAGAGACCAAGAGGGGAAGAAATGGAGAAAAGAGAGCAGAGATTGAAGCTTTACAGCAGCGGACAGAAGGCCAAAAAGAGACACAGAGATTACCCGGAAAGAGACTGAGCAGGGGATCAATGTGGGAAACTGGAGACTGAGGGGTGCAAAAACCTCCGCCAAGGCCAAACAATGCTAATTTGGATGAGCATCAAATAGTACTGTCTTACACACAGTATATTCTAACCTCCTGCATAATTATTTATACAATATTCATTAATTTTCTACCACTTTTCCTCATGAGGGTCGCGGGGGTGCTGGAGCCTATCCCAGCTGTCTTCAGGCGTGAGGCGGGGTACACCCTATAATGATGATGATTATTATTATTATATTAAACAGGACCTATTATGCTCATTTTTTGACCCTTTGGATTGAGTTGTGGACTCCTATAGAGCAGCTACACACAATAACCAGAAGAAAACTTTCTAGATCTTCCAGAATCTGCACCTATTCAAGCTGTATTTCTTTGGACTCACCTCAGTCGTGGTCGCCAGCCAATCACAGGGCTCACATAGACAAACAACCATTCACACTCACATTCATACCTATGGACAATTTGGAGTCGCCAATTAACCTAGCATGTTTTTGGAAAGTGGGAGGAAACCGGAGTACCCGGAGAAAACCCACGCATTCACGGGGAGAACATGCAAACTCCACACAGTGACGGCCGAGGGTGGAATTGAACCCTGGTCTCCTAGCTGTGAGGTCTGCGCGCTAACCACTAGACCGCCGTGCCACCCTTATTTATGCAATATATTATTTCATTGTTTAATTGTTTAATCCTTAGTTGCATAAGTGGGTCAAAAATGAGGTTGTTTTCTTGAAATATCTTCGTTATGGGCTGCACGGCGGTCAAGTGGTTAGCGCGCACACCTTACAGGAGATCAAACTCCAGGTCTCCTCGACAACTGTGATAGTCGGCTGCAGGGGAAAACATCAAGAGAAAAAAAATCTTCTCCATTACCTGTCTGTCAAATACCTTCAAAGCGTGAGTAATTTTACTTTGTTTTAGTTTTATTCAGTCAAGGTCACCGACACGGGTTGTTGATGCTGATATTCCAGGCAAACAGTCCATTTAAATATGGTGGTTTGCACGCAGGCCACACAGCTAGGAGACCCGAGTTCGATTCCACCCTCAGCTATCTCTGTGTGGAGTTTGCATGTTCTCCACATGCATACGTCGGTTTTCTCCCACATTCCAAAATCATGCTAGGTTAATTAATTAAACATTAATTCATCACAGTGCCCTGTGATTGGCTGGCCACCAGTCCAGAGTGTACCCCGCCTCTCGCCCCAAGACCGCTGGGATAGGCTCCAGCACCCCCGTGACCCTCGCGAGGAAAAAGCGGTAGAAAATGAAGACTGCTGCCCCCTGTGACCCGGACCCGGATAAGTGGAGGAAAATGGATGGATGCCCCAATGCTATAATTCCTCGGTTCCCAAAGTGGGGTACGCCATTTGTTATGGGGGTAGCAAAAAATGTAAAACCATTAGCGCCGAAAACTCTTAATTACGAACGCACCTGAATGCCTCACAGCCCAAGTAGAATGGAGCAGAAAGGAGACACAGCGTAAATTTGTTCATTGCTCTGTGTGCATAATACAGTTGTATAGTTATAACCTCCATTTGCGCGGCGCAAAACACACTAGTCAAATATGGCCCTATCAATAAAAATATCCTCTGTGTCTTTCCAGATGGCCGGTTTGCAGGTTGGCAGGAAGATCCACTCCATCAATGAAGACCTGTTGTTCCTCAGGCCCTTCTCTGAGGTGGAGGCCATGATCAACCAGGCCTTCTGTATACGGCGCTCCCTGCGTCTGCTTGTCACGACCAAGGCCAAGGAGTGAGCGAACACACACACACATACAACACACACACACACAAATACACACACTCCCTCTTACTGTAAACATAGGCTTCAGTGGTCTAAGTGGTGGTTTGTCACCCAGGATTGTGAAGGTCCCTGACAACCCAGACAGCCTTTCCTTTCGACTCAGTGGCTCCACCCCTCCCCACGTCCACGCTGTAAGGAAAGGTGAGTGACACGTTCCTTTGCTTTCATTGCAGCATTACTTATACGTAATGGATTCCGCCTTGACAGGCACGTCCACTTGAGCTGAATAGTACCCGGGAGAACATGTTGCATGGTAACTACTTCACATAGCAGTACTACTGCATTTACTAAACTATTGAAGGGAGCAAGCTGTGGCTTGCTTTTTATATTATATTTAATTATAAGTGTTTAAAGATAAGTGTTTCAAATGGAGTGGGGAAGAAGGAGAAATAAGCCCAAAACTTACCACTTCCACACGGAATGTGAGGAGAGCCTTTTTTTCCCCCATTCAAACTCAGCCCTGACATGTCCGTCTCAGCCTTGGCATGTCCGGCCCAGCCTTGGCATGTCAGTCTCAGCCTTGGCATGTCAGTCTCAGCCTTGGCATGTCAGTCTCAGCCTTGGCATGTCCGTCCCAGCCTTGACATTTTTTTAGTCCCAGCCTTGACATTTTTTTAGTCTCAGCCTTGACATTTTTTTAGTCCCAGCCTTGACATTTTTTAGTCCCAGCCTTGGCATGGCCGTCCCTGCCCTGGCATGGCCGTCCCTGCCTTGGCATGGCCGTCCCTGCCTTGGCATGGCCGTCTCAGCCTTGACATTTTTTAGTCCCGTGCTTGACATTTTTAGTCCCAGCCTTGGCATGTCCGTCCCAGCCTTGACATTTGTAGTCCCAGCCTTGGCATGTCCGTCTCAGCCTTGACATTTTTTAGTCCCGTGCTTGACATTTTTAGTCCCAGCCTTGGCATGTCCGTCTCAGCCTTGGCATGTCCGTCTCAGCCTCAGTGTTCTGCTACTCACTGCAACACGTTGCCGCCGCTAGTAAAGTAAGTATAGAAAATGTTTCAAACGGACGACAAAAAAAAAGCCAGATTGTAACCACTTCCACATGGAATAGGAGGAGAACCTCTGTCGGCTGTAAACTTTTGTGTGATATTAGAGCTAAGCAGTGTAGAGCTGCAGAGTAGTGTAATTAAATTTACATTTCCTTAACTTGGTTACAACCCCCCGTATATTTTTACAATCGGGCTCAAATGTTCGGGGATTTGTTGGCATATTTCAGCACATATATCGTCATGGTGACACAATCAGTGTTGCTCTGTGCTTTGAAAACGTTTTTGGTGTCAAAGAGACCAATAACTGAAGTGTGTGTTGCCGGCAAAAATGAGGTAACTCGAGCCTGCGACCACCTGCTACCTTTCTGCTCTCAATGAGCCTTTATTGTTTTTTTATGACCACCTGTCACCCCGCTATCCGGTCAAGGTTCAAAACCCTTCAAAGACCTTCACACACTTCTAGTTATATGTATTTGCAGCACATTACATAGCTAATACTCTTAACTATTTATGTTATGTTTATTGAACCCAATCAGGCGGGATATTTTTTTGTCCCTGTCTCACCTTTGACGTCTCTTATTGGTATGCCACACAGGCTGGGAGGCTGCGGGGGCGGGGCTTCAGCCCGGTCAGGTCATCCTGAAGGTAAACGGCCACAACGTCAACCGTGGTGACCACCAAGAGGTTCTGGAGCACTTCAGCGCACAACACAGACACATCCAGCCGTCTCATGTGGTGAGAATACAACATTTATTCATTCAGTTTCTACCGCTTATCCTCACCCTGGACTGGTGGCCAGCCAGCCAATCACAGGGCACATATAGACAAACAACCATTCACACTCACATTCATACCTATGGACAATTTGGAGTCGCCAATTAACCTAGCATGTTTTTGGAATGTGGGAGGAAACCCGGAGAAAATCCACACATGCATGGGGAGAACATGCAAACTCCACACAGAGATGGCCGAGGGTGGAATCAAACTCGGGTCTCCATGCTGTGAGGCCTGCGCGCTAACCACTTGGTCACCGTGCAGCTATAATGATTATTATTATTATTATATTAAACGGGACCTATTATGCTCATTTTTTGACCCTTTGGATTGAATTGTGGACTCCTATAGAGCAGCTACACACAATAACCCACACAGAAAAATTTCTAGATCTAGAGAAAACCCACGCATGCGCGGGGAGAACATGCAAACTCCACACAGAAATAGCTGAGGGTGGAATCGAACTCTGGTTTCCTGGCTGTGAGGCCTGCACGCTAACCACTTATCCACTATGCAACCTAGAATACAAAATTATAAACACAAATTGATGATTGTTTCATGTCCAGAGGGCTCTAATAATATTTAAAACCATATTCAGAAGATCGTAAAGATGTTTTCTAAGGCATAAGTATAAAAATATTCACTAATCTCGGGTCTAGTACTAATTAACCGCGATAAACGAGGCATGACTGTACGTACATAATCTACCAATGATGAAGTGATGGAAAATCGTTGTACCCCAAACTCAGCAGTGTAATCAACCACATGAACGACATCCTGATAATTGAAGTCAGTTAGTGGAACGTATCCAAAGAGCGCTGAGACTTTGGCCGAGCATGTTCATGGATTTGGAAAGAGGCGATATGGCTGGGCTGCCGATGAAAGCAAACAAAACTGTGCTGAATACAGTAAGGAGATGTCCCACTCTTGGACACCAGCCTGTTGAAACGCTCCCGGCACCACTGACTGTCTGGTAGTACAGACATGACTGTTGCATGTTGGTAGCGTAGTAGCCAGCCAATCACAGCTAGTGTAGTTAATTGACCTTAGATTAATAATAATGATTATTCATTCATTCATTTTCTACCACTTATCCTCATGAGAGTCGCGAGGGTGCTGGAGCCTATCCCAGATGTCTTCGGGCGAGAGGTGGGGTACACCCTGGACTGGTGGCCAGCCAATCACAGGGCACATATAGACAAACAACCATTCACACTCACATTCATACCTGAGAGGTCTGCGCGCTAACCACTCGACCGCCGTGCAGCTATGATGATTATTATTATTATATTAAACAGGACCTATTATGCTCATTTTGACCCTTTGGATTGAATTGTGGACTCCTATAGAGCAGCTACACACAATAACCCGCACAGAAAACTTTCTAGATCTTCCAGAATCTGCACCTATTTTAGCTGTATTTCCTTGGACTCACCTCAGTCGTGGTGGCCAGCCAATCACAGGGCACAGAAAGACAACTCCACACAGAGATTCCCGAGGGTGGGATTGAACTCGGGTCTCCTAGCTGTGGGGATAGCTGTGAGGTCTGTCGCTGTAGCTGTAATGATTGTTATTATTATATTAAACGGGACCTATTATGCTCATTTTTTGACCCTTTGGATTGAGTTGTGGACTCCTATAGAGCATCTACACACAATAACCTGCAAAGAAAACTTTCTAGATCTTCCAGAATCTGAATCTATTCTAGCTGTATTTCTTTGGGCTCACCTCAGTCGTGGTGGCCAGCCAATCACAGGGAACATATAGAAAAAAACAACCATTCACACTCACATTCATCGTCGCCAGTTAACCATGTTTTTGGAATGTGGGAGGAAACCGGAGTACCCGCAGAAAAACCCACGCATACACAGGGAGAACATGCAAACTCCACATAGAGATGGCCGAGGGTGGGATTGAACTCGGGTCTCCTAGTTGTGAGGTCTGCGTGCTAACCACTAAACCGCCGTGCAGCTATAATGATTATTATTATTATTATATTAAACGGGACCTATTATGCTCATTTTTTGATCCTTTGGATCGAGTTGTGGACTCCTATAGAGCAGCTACACACAATAACCCGCACAGAAAACTTTCTAGATCTTCCAGAATCTGCACCTATTCAAGCTGTATTTCCTTGGACTCACCTCAGTCACTTTGTAATATGTAGTGTTATGATTCCGAAGGCAGCACATGCTAGTTGGGTCTGAATGCACTTCACCCTCTGCTGGTCAATGCCAACTAATGCAATCCACAATGCCGGTCTCGCTTTAAGACGTAACGATTACACATGGTGATCTAACAGTTTTACATATTAATATCGGGCTGCTGCTTTTACAGTGCGAGTGGGTGTACCGCACATTTGAAGATGTGGAGGAGCTTCAGAGCAGACAGACCACATCCGAGAAGGTTGAAAGCCCATTCGGGCCGTACCCAGTGGAAAATGGGTCTGACCACGAGGAGGAGAATGGGACCAATGGAACAGGTGAAAGCAATTACTGTACGTGCTTAATATGGATGCTATTTTTTTTATTATTGGGTCCGTGACATGGGGCTGGTAAAAGGAGAAATGGTTCAGCAATTTGTAGTTGAAAATTCATAACTACTATAAATTATATTAAATAATTTTAAAAAGGGCAACAAGAGCAAACCTTCATGATTGCATTGACCCCAATATTCATTCATTCATTTTGTACCGCTTATTCTCGCGGGGGTGCTGGAGCCTACCCCAGCTGTCTTCGTGTGAGAGGCAGGGTACACCCTGGACTGGTGGCCAGCCAGCCAATCACAGAGCACATATAGACAAACAACCATTCACACTCACATTCATACCTATAGACAATTTGGAGTCGCCAATTAACCTAGCATGTTTTTGGAATGTGGGAGGAAACCGGAGTACCGGAGAAAACCCGGAGAACACACTGAGATGGCCGAGGGTGGGATTGAACTCGGGTCGCCTAGCTGTGAGGTCTGCGCGCTAACCACTCGACCGCTGTGCAGCCATAATGATTATTATTATTATTATTATTATATTAAACAGTACCCTATTATGCTCATTAGATTGAGTTGTGGACTCCTATAGAGCAGAGAACACACAGAAAACTTTCTAGATCTTCCAGAATCTGCACCTATTCTAGCTGTATTTCCTTGGACTCACCTCAGTCACTGTCAAGCTGTCTACATATAGACAAACAACCATTCACACTCACATTCATACCTATGGACAATTTGGAGTCGCTAATTAACCTAGCATGTTTTTTGGAATGTGGGAGGAAACCGGAGTCCCCGGAAAAATCCCACGCATGCACGAGGAGAACATGCAAACTCCACACAGAAATGGCCGAGGGTGGAATTGAACCCTGGTCTCCTAGCTGTGAGGTCTGAGCGCTAACCACTCTGGCGCCATGCAGCCCTGACCCCAATATAAAGTAGAAAAATGAGTGTAGAGAACTAAATAAATAACAATAAAGCGGCTGGATGCTGACCACACATGATACTTTACTGGTAACCCACATAGGAAGTTGCCTACAGCCACAGGTGTATTACTAACAAACAGCATTATATCATGATTGTGCAACAGGAAGTTGAAATCTTTTTAAATAAATTTTCCCATGCCAACAGATTACAGACTGGGTAGCCTTTCCCTCTCAGACGACACGCCCCTGGTCAGCTTGACCGTGGATAATGTCCACCTGGAGCACGGGGTCCTCTACGAATACGTCAGCACCGCCGGGATCAAGAGCCACGTCCTGGAGAAGATTGTGGAGCCCAAGGGTTGCTTCAGCCTCACAGCTAAAGTAGCGTCAAGGCCGCCATATTGGAAAACGGAACTAGCATCACCGACACTTTATCTATATCTGCAGATCCTCGAGGCCTTTTCCAGTGACGACAGCCTCTTTGTTAGCAACTGCAGCCAGCTCATCTCCCAGAGCGACAGGGTGGTCACCATGCCTCAGTACGAGTTCAGGCACATCTGTGACACCAAGCTGGCGAGTATTCGACGCCGCATCAGCAGCTATCAGCAGGTACATCAACAAAACACGAGACTTGGATTATTGTAAAAATGATCAACAATAAGTCATATTTCCATTCAGTTTTCCCTGGAGCTGCGAAACATGGCCTGGCCCACCTTCAGGCAGGCTAGCGTCCGACCGCACCCGTTGGGCTGCATGGACTTCGTCCCCACCAACTGCCATGTCAACGTGATGCAGGTCTCCTACCCCAAAAGTGCTACCTCGGCAGGAAGGACCTTCAGCATTCGCTTTGGACGCAAGAACTCCTTGTTTGGCCTGGACCCGGATCAAGGTACTCATTTGAGGATTTGACGTGATCATCTTGTATTGTTGTCTTTCAATACTGACATCCTATAAATGCTCTAATTATAGCCGGGGTGTTAATTAGAAGCAGTCGATAATTGGAGCAACAGCAGCAACAGAACTGGCATTTTAAAGAGCATTCAGATGTAGATGAAGATGCTGAAGCTACTGCCATTTTGGGGGAGTTCATTAAACATGGGCACCAGGAGATTAAAACAACAGTGTAACATGGTAATGGTAATGGTAATGGTTTAATTTCATTTGAACATGCATCAGATTACAATTGAATGCATCACATAATCAGTTCACAGTTCCACATGTCCAAAAGGAGTAGGAAGAAGCAAAGCTTATTAAATCCTCCCCCTAAAACGTACTCTAACTGAATCATTACTCAAACTAAAACGTGCTCAGACTGAATCAATACTCAAACTAAAACGTACTCTAACTGAATCATTACTCAAACTAAAACGTACTCTAACTGAATCATTACGCAAACTGAAACGTACTCTAACTGAATCATTACGCAAACTGAAACGTACTCTAACTGAATCATTACTCAAACTAAAACGTGCTCAGACTGAATCATTACTCAAACTAAAACGTGCTGAGACTGAATCATTACTCAAACTAAAACATGCTCAGACTGAATCATTACTCAAACTAAAACGTACTCTGACTGAATCATTACTCAAACTAAAACGTGCTCAGACTGAATCATTACTCAAACTAAAACGTGCTCAGACTGAATCATTACTCAAACTAAAACGTGCTGAGACTGAATCATTACTCAAACTAAAACATGCTCAGACTGAATCATTACTCAAACTAAAACATGCTCAGACTGAATCATTACTCAAACTAAAATATGCTCAGACTGAATCATTACTCAAACTAAAACGTACTCTAACTGAATCATTACGCAAACTGAAACGTACTCTAACTGAATCATTACTCAAACTGAAACGTACTCTAACTGAATCATTACTCAAACTAAAACGTACTCTAACTGAATCATTATGCAAACTGAAACGTACTCTAACTGAATCATTACTCAAACTAAAACATACTCAAACTGAATCATTACTCAAACTGAAACGTACTCTAACTGAATCATTACTCAAACTAAAACGTACTCTAACTGAATCATTACTCAAACTAAAACGTACTCTAACTGAGTCATTACTCAAACTAAAGCCTACTCAAACTGAATCATTACGCAAACTGAAACATACACAAACTGAATCATTACTCAAACTAAAACGTACTCTAACTGAATCATTCTCTTCTGGTTGCAATGCTAACATGCTCACAGGGATGTTGTGTGATAATATACAAAAACCGAGGCAACATTTTGCCGTAACTCTTTGGGTGTAAACTAAAATATGTGCTAACCAAGGCGTACGGAAACGGAGTTTCCGCTGTTACATTTGTTCACTTCCTGCTTTCCTAATATATTTTTTTTATTTTTTAAAAACTTAACTTTAATTTAACTTAACTTTTAATTTAATTTAATTTAACCAAAGTAGGAGGTGATATGAGCATCCAATGACATAATGGGTACCATAGTAAGTGTCAATATAGTGATATATATAGCACATCATGACTGGTTCAAGACTCTTCATCCTTGTATTTAGCAAACATCAACTGCTTGTATTGTTTCTTGAATTGGCTCATCGTTGTGCATTGTTTGACTTCCTTACTCAATCCATCCCATAGTTTGATTCCACATACTGAAATGCTATGGCTTTTTAACGTAGTCCTAGCATAGAAGTGTTTCAAATGTAGTTATATTTCTCCTCTCTTGTAGAGAAGTATTGGATGACATTTTTAGGTTTTTAACATGAATTAGTTTCACACCAATAGTTTTAAAGCGCATGCAAAGGTAGAAAAAGCTGCTTGATGTTGACCGCTCAAGATACTTTTTAAAAAAGCTGATTGAAAAAGAAGATGACATTAACATTTTTTTTTCCATTTCTTTTCATGCTTTGAGATGAACGCTCTGTGGTATGCGTGCTATTAGCCGGCTGAGCGGCAGCTTAACTATCATTCTTGCTAATTGAACTTTATGGCCATTAAAAATCCCTCAGTGTAGGGAATGGAATGCCATTAGGTAGCAAACTGGAAGAGCGGTCCGCTGTTTGGATCCCATTAGCCCTGGGCCATGCTCGTGTTATTAATAATATGTGACTGATGTCATTTGCCAACATTGGAATGTGATGAGGAGGAAAGCAGAATAATCCAAAAGTGTTGCCAAATTCAGGTCTTTTTAACTTTCTAATATTTGAAGTTGTTGTGATTAGGGGTGTAAGAAAATATTGTTTCGGCTATATATCGCGATACTTTGTTCCATGATACTGTATCGATATTAAAAAGTATGATATGGATATTTTTAGGCATTTATCATAGACTGTATATGGTATTTATTCTTGGGGCGAGAGGCGGGGTCCACCCGGGACTGGTGGCCAACCAATCACAGGGCACATATAGACAAACAACCATTCACACTCACATTCATACCTGAGAGGTCTGCGCGCTAACCACTCGGCCGCCGTGCAGCTATAATGATTATTATTATTGTTATATTAAACGGGACCTATTATGCCAATTTTTTGACCCTTTGGATTTAATTGTGGACTCCTATAGAGCAGCTACACACAATAACCCACAGAGAAATCTTTCTAGATCTTCCAGAATCTGCATCTATTCTAGCTGTATTTCCTTGAACTCACCTCAGTCACTGTCAAGCTGTCAATTTGGAGTTGCCAATTAACCTAGCATGTTTTTTGGAATGTGGGAGGAAACCGGAGAAAACCCACTGGAAGAACATGCAAACTCCACACAGAGATGGCTGAGGGTGGAATTGAACCCCGGTCTCCTAGCTGTGAGGTCTGCGCGCTAACCATAATAATTATTATTAATATTATATTAAACAGTACCCTATTATGGTCATTAGATTGAGTTGTGGACTCCTATAGAGCAGCTACACACAATAACAGACAACTTTCTAGATCTTCCAGAATCTGTACCGTGCCGTCCGTAAGTGCATATTGCTGGTGTAATTCACTTTTTCCAGGAAATAATCTTTAACTACAAGAAAAACAAAAAAATATCACCTTATTAACAGTATCGTGATATATCGTATTGTGAGCCTAGTATCGTGATGCGTATCGTATCGCCATATTCTTGCCAATACACACCCCTAGTTGTGATGAACGTCTAGACGACGTCTCTCTTAAAGTTCCTGGCATCTTTGCATGTTCTCCATCAGACATATGCCCAGCTGTTGCTAAGCGCAGATGTTGTCATTCATCTCGCTAACAGACTTTCCAAACGGGTACTGTTTAATGTCAAAGCATATACGGTACATGTGTTCGTATCGGTCATAGAAGGCGCATCGGCTCCAAAGCTACTAGAAGCTTCCACTTCATGGAGAGTTGGGATTTCTCAGGTTACCGCAGCTTGTTTTTTGTCTTGTAAACTAAGCAAACATTGGATTTAAGCCCGCGTGTCAGCTGAGTATGTTCATAGAAACACAAATGGAAGTCAAGGGAACGTGTTGTTACTCCATCTTTGTTTGGAACATCTGGACTGAATAGTCATGTCAGACAGTCGAGGCTCACCGCAAACCACAAAGAAATTGTCTGAACTCTTATGATATATTCTACTGTACTCCACTGTACTCTACTCTGACCTACTTTGCAATACCATATTGTATTTTGTACTATTCTGGAATTGTTCAACTTTTTAACCCTCCTCTTGTGTTAGACCTGTTTTACATTTGAATGCATAAAAAGAATCATCTCATTTAATACATAAATATATAATAAAACATGATTTATATAATATAATAATATTATATATAATAAATAATAATACATTTTATTTGTATAGCGCTTTTCAAAATACTCAAAGACACTTTCCAGAGGAATGGAGTTGAATAAAAGCAAGTAAACAGAGTAAAAGATACATAAAAATACAACATTCATTAAAAATTAATCTATTAATTAATCCATTAATCTAATCTTAACTCTGTTCTTCTTGACCCCTCCAGCCCAACTGAACCCCATGTCGCACACACAGCATTGTGTAACAAGCATGGGAGCTGCTTCCTGGAATTCATCAGGCCTGGACGGCGAAGACGGAGACGAGTCCGTGAACGGAGAGGAAAGCCTGATGGAGAGCCGGAGTCAAGGAGAAGGAGGTTTGAGCTTCTTGCTCAAACAGGAGGACACGGAGACGCAGGACGCGTATCTTCACTTATACAGCCGCCTGGACGTCGCCGTCAGGGAAATGCGGCAATACGTGGCTCAGATAGACGTGTGAGTACGCTTACAATGTTCTGTTTTTCTTATCCGTCGTTCGACAGGAAGTGTAGACTCAATCTCGGGCATTGCTGTTTATATGCAAGGACCACATTTTTGTCTCGCCCCCACAATGCTATTTGGAAAACTTGGTGGAAAACGTTATCAAGCTCACATCATCAGTTCCAGAGAGGATACACGGACATTGTGTACGTGTATGTATGTATGTATGTGTGTGTGTGTCTCCCCCCCAAGAAAGAGTGTGAACACAAACAAGGCAAGTGTATTGTGACATAATATTGTATACATTGTACCTGAACGCCTCACAGCACTTGGAGAAGGGAGCAAAAAGCAGAAAGGAATTGAATTGAATTGAATTGAACCAAACCACATTAAATTAAACTAAATTGAATTAAATTAAATTAAACCAAACCAAACCACATTAAATTAGATTAAATTAAATTAAATCAAACCAAACCAAACCACATTAAATTAAACTAAATTAAATTAAATTAAACCAAACCACATTAAATTAAACTAAATTAAATTAAATTAAACCAAACCAAACCACATTAAATTAAATTAAACCAAACCGAACCAAACCACATTAAATTAAACTAAATTAAACCAAATTAAATTAAATTAAATTAAACGAAAAACTAAACCAAACGAAAAACCAAACGAAAAACCAAACGAAAAACCAAACGAAAAACCAAACGAAAAACCAAACGAAAAACCAAACGAAAAACCAAACGAAAAACCAAACGAAAAACCAAACGAAAAACCAAACGAAAAACTAAACGAAAAACTAAACGAAACGAAAAACTAACTAACTAAACTAAAACTAACCAAACTAAAACTAACCAAACTAAAACTAACCAAACTAAAACTAAAACTAACCAAACTAAATTAAATTAAATCAAATCAAATTTAAGTTTAAAAAAAAAAATTATATTAGGAAAGCAGGAAGTGAACAAATGTAACAGTTAATTGTTAATTGTAAAAGTACCAGATGGAGGGGTAGGATTTAATAAGCTTTGCTTCTTCCTACTCCTTTTGGACATGTGGAACTGTGAACTGATTATGTGATGCATTCAATTGTAATCTGATGCATGTTCAAATGAAATAAAACCATTACCATATTATATTATATTGCATATTTGGACAAATTGTCACCTATTTGTAGTAATAGATGTGTTAGCTTATTCCAACAAATACACAAGTCATGTGAAAGAAATAGAACACATCTTTTATTCCGTCACTCCCCCAGCCTCCTGTCGTCCATCACGGAGCCCACACAACCCCAACCGGGCGTAGGGACGGAGACCGCCGTCTATGAGTCGGGCCAGCCGCCCTCGCTGGGCCCCTGTGAGGAAAACTGCGACCAGGACAAAGTGGAGCAAGGTGGCATCAAGAGAGTTTGCTTTAAGGTGAACGAGGAGGACCAGGAAGACTCGGGTCATGACACCATGAGCTACAGGGACTCCTACAGGTGGGGACCACCACAAGCTCCTTTACTAACCCCCCCCAAAACCATAATACTACTCATTTACCCTCCCCGTTTTGCATTCTGTGATTGATTCCATATGTTGTTCATTTTAATTTAAGATCCAAGGACTAAAAATGACTCAAATGTTTTTTTTGGGGTCCGATCTGGTTATGTAATTTGCTTGTTGTGAGCTCACTCAAGATGGGTGCGTGTTTAAGTGTAGTACTGCGCCACCACCCACTAAGACGTAGTTATTGGTTGTTGGTGTGGTGGGCCCGTCTATAATAGAGCCAAGCGTTTTTTTGGGGGCGAGTCCTCCTGCCTGCCTGCCCAGTCATTAAACCTCGAGCTGCAGCATGTGTGACTACCTCATCGCATTAAGATGTGTTTGTTTACTTGTTGTATGGACTACAAATTCAAGATAAACAGGCACATGGCGTGTGTGTGTATATCGTCAGTTAGCCATCTTGTGCAGTGATGAGACAAAACGGAGATGAAACACATAATAAATGTGACTAATTCTGTAGCATAATACACAATATATAGTAGTTTCTTTGAGTACTAGCGGCTTGCATTAGTGTTTCATTCATTCATTCATTTTCTACCGGGTGCTGGAGCCTATCCCAGCTGTCTTCGGGTGAGAGGCGGGGTACACCCTAGACTGGTGGCCAGCCAATCACAGGGCACATATAGACAAACAACCATTCACACTCACATTCATACCTATGGACAAATACCTTGTTTTTGGAATGTGGGAGAAAACCGGAGAACCCGGAAAAAACCCACTCATGCACGGGGAGAACATGCAAACCCCACACAGAAATGGCAGAGGGTGGAATTGAACTCAGGTCGTGCAGAGAAGGGCATAATAAGAATCCAAAAACTTACCACTTCCACATGGAAAGAGAGGAATCTTTTTTCACAGGGCACATATAGACAAACAACCATTCACACTCACATTCATACCTATGGACAAATACTAATTGGACTCCTATAGAGCAGCTACACACAATAACCCGCACAGAAATCTTTCTAGATCTTCAAGAATCTGCACCTATTCTAGCTGTATTTTTCTTGGACTCACCTCATTCACTGTCAAGTTGTCTTCATATAGACAAACAACCATTCACACTCACATTCATACCTATGGACAATTTGGAGTCGCTAATTAACCTAGCATGTTTTTGGAATGTGGGAGGAAACCGGAGTACCCGGAGAAAACCCACGCAAGCACGGGGAGAACATGCAAACTCCACACAGAGATGCCCGAAGGTGGTATTGAACTCGGGTCTCCTAGCTGCAAGGCCTGCGTGCTAACCACTTGTCCACAGTGCAGCCTGCTTTGTTTTGTTTTAGGAAATTATTCTTGACATATAGTAGCCTTTTGTTTCCCTATTTTAAGTGCTTGTGATGTGAAATGTCTCTTAAAAATTATTTCCCAAAAATTGCATATTGATCCAAACGTCACATAGCAGTTTCTAATACAAAGCAACCCAGCTGCAACAACTACAGTTTTGACGGGTTGATTGTTGTATTCTGTGTTAAAACGTTCCTTCGGTCATTATAGCGCATTCACTCATGTCTTTTATAGCAAATAGTATCAATTTAGTTAATTAGTCTATTGTCGTTACTGGAACACTTGCCAGTACGTGTGCAGCAACGACGAAAATGCACCCATTTCATCTTTTTTTTAGTCACATAAATAAAGATATGCACATGTTTGAAAGCTTTATTGTCATTGCAGACCTGCCAACATGTACAGATTTTTCATCCTCGGCCCTTGAGTTTTAAATTCAGTATCTGAAGCCTGGATTATGCCAGTGTACGCTATGGTGGCCTTACTCCTCCCCTGGAAAACCATCAGACTTTCGCCAATAAAAAAAAGGCATAGCTTGTGTTCCAAGCTCTTATTTTCCATGTATCCAAGTACCAGGCAAATGTGTACACTCTAATGAAAGTCTCTTCTGTTGGTGAAGCGTATCATTACCTTTTAGTCTGTACTGTAAATCAGGAAAGCGGCATTTACAGTCACAACATCGCTTGACAATTTAATTATAAGACGCATTTTAAAGCACGGAATTTTAATGCGCCCTGAGCTTTATGGCTGCAACTACAACTGAACTGAAAAACACCAATAGCATCGTAGGAGGCCAAAGATAAGCTCATAAGCATCGGAGAAGAGCTGCAGAAACCAGCAGGTAGCATCTTAGGTGTGGTTGCCTGTGTTGCTTTTAATCCAAGCAAACATTACAAGCGACAGTACAATGTTATTCCTCGTTTTAATCATGTGGTTGTTTTTCCTTTTGTTTATTTGTCAGTGAATGCAACAGCAACCGGGATTCTGTTCTGTCCTACACAAGTGTGCGGAGTAATAGCTCCTACCTGGGGAGTGACGAGATGGGATCAGGTAGGTATTTTTTTTTATATCTGCTCTGATTCTCGCCATTTTGGATCTTTGTGTGAGTCCACAATAATTGTGTCATTGGATTGACAACAAACATGAACACAAACAATACGTTTATCTGCTCTCAGGTGCTTTTACATCACACTTTAAAGCCACAATATATGAAAATAAATGAACCATACAATAATAATTAGCTATAATAAGCTATAATCTTATTTGTAATGGGAATCCCCACAGTGACCACATTTTTTGCCCAGATCGCCTACTTTAATCTTTGTATTACTTTGTATTATTATTAAGGGAGAAAAAAAATTCAAACCTAAAATACATGACAGTGTGAAAAAGTGATTTTTAAAACACTTTTTTAAAAAAGTTTTAAAACACAACTTAACTGAAATTAATTGACAGTCTGGAAAAAAAAAAAAAATATATATATATATATATTTTGTATTATTATGAAGTGAGAAAAAAAATCCAAACCTACAATACATGACTGTGTGAAAAAGTGATTTTTAAAACACTCTTTTAAAAACAGTTTTAAAACACAACTTAACTGAAATTAATTGACAGTCTGGAAAAAAAAAATATATATATATATTTTGTATTATTATGAAGTGAGAAAAAAAATTCCAAACCTACAATACATGACCGTGTGAAAAGTGATTTTTAAAACACTCGTTTAAAAACAGTTTTAAAACACAACTTAACTGAAATTAATTGACAGTCTGGAAAAAAAAAATCTATTTTGTATTATTATGAAGTAAGAAAAAAAAATTCCAAACCTCCAATACATGACTGTGTGAAAAAGTGATTTTTAAAACACTCTTTTAAAAACAGTTTTAAAACACAACTTAACTGAAATTAATTGACAGTCAGGAAAAAAAATATTCTAAATCCATTTATAAAGCTTTAGGACTCCAGCCAACCACAGTGAGGGCCATTATCCACAAAACATGCGAAAACATGGTACTGTGAAGTACCTTCCCTGGAGTTGCCAGCCAACCACAGCGCGGCGACATCTCATCCAAGAGGTCACAAAAGTCCCCGCAACAACATCCAAAGAACTGCAGGGACCTTACTTGACTTAATATATATTTATGTAATATGTATTACATATATTCTCAATAAACCCTATAATCATAGTACAAATAATTGTTCCATTAGGTAACAGACAGTATTATAACCACTACATTGGCAGTTACTATGGTACTCATTATGTCATTGTATGGTCATATCACCTTGTACTTCGGTACGAGGTACATTATTAAAAAAAAACAAAAAAAAAACTTAAACTGTATTATGGAAAGCAGGAAGTGAACAAATGTAACAGTTACTGATTGTAAAAGTACCAGATGGAGGGGTAGGATGTAATAAGCTTTACTTCTTCCTACTCCTTTTGGACATGTGGAACTGTGAACTGATTATAGGATGCATTCAATTGTAATCTGATGCATGTTTAAATGAAATAAAACCATTACCATTATACTTATGTGCCCAGACTTGCATTACAATTAGCTGTTTTACTTGATTGCTAAATGAAAGTTATGCTAAAAGGTTGTCTTCCTTTCCAGGAGACGAGTTGCCGTGTGACATGAGGATCCCCTCAGACAAGCAGGATAAGCTGCACGGTTGCCTCGAGCATCTTTTCAACCAGGTCTGTGGCCTTTGGAATAAAATAAAAGAATATATGTATATATATACTGTATATGCATGTGTCTTACTTTGAACGCAACAAAACAGGCCCTCCAGTCTATGCTGCACATGTTTGCATTCCTGTGTGATTGTGTGTTTATTTTGCCGCCTGCACACAGGTTGACTCTATTAACAGCCTCCTCAAAGGAAGCGTCATGACCAAAGCCTGTGAGGAGACCAAGCACTTCTACTCCGACCACAGCCAGCCAGGTTCATGTTTGCTCGTGTGTGTGTGTGTGTGTGTGTATGTGTGGCTCAACCCCGAGCAAACTTTCACTCACCCGTTCCTGTTGTTATGTGGGCAGAGTTTCGACAAACAGAAGACTGGACGCTTCGCTGTCGGTACGTTATACACAAGAACATCCAGGAGGATCCTTGGAACCTTCCTAGTTCCATCAAAACCCTGGTGGAGAGCCTGCAGAGATTTGTGGATGGTTTGTTGAATACACACAGACTCATAATGTTCTGGACTTTTTATGGACACGAGAAATGTCCAGTGCTACTTAATATTAGCTACTAAATGCAGTTTCTGTCCGTTTTTACAGACGGGAAGAACCAGCTTCTCCTGGCCCTGCTCAAATGCACAGGTAGTGAAACACATCATTGACTCCGGTTTCCTCCCACATTCCAAAAACATGCTAGGTTAATTGGAGACTCCAAATTGTCCATAGGTATGAATGTGAGTGTGAATGGTTGTTTGTCTATATGTGCCCTGTGAAAAAGGATTCCTCTCATTCCATGTGGAAGTGGTAAGTTTTTGGATTCTTACTATGCCCTTCTCTGCATGATCTGCACTACTCCGGTTTCCTCCCAAATTCCAAAAACATGCTAGGTTAATTGGCA
This sequence comes from Doryrhamphus excisus, assembly GCF_030265055.1. Taxonomy (NCBI): domain Eukaryota; kingdom Metazoa; phylum Chordata; class Actinopteri; order Syngnathiformes; family Syngnathidae; genus Doryrhamphus; species Doryrhamphus excisus. The sequence continues at coordinate 12,298,501 of NC_080475.1, read as the reverse complement.
ACTCCAAATTGTCCATAGGTATGAATGTGAGTGTGAATGGTTGTTTGTCTATATGTAGACAGCTTGACAGTGAATGAGGTGAGTCCAAGGAAATACAGCTAGAATAGTTGCAGATTCTGCAAGATCTAGAAAGTTTTCTCTGCTGGTTATTGTGTGTAGCTGCTCTATAGGAGTCCACAACTCAATATAATGAGCATAATAGGTCCCGTTTAATAAAATAATAATAATTATTATAGCTGCACGGCGGTCGAGTGGTTAGCGCGCAGACCTCACAGCTAAGACACCCGAGTTCAATTCCACCCTCGGCCATCTCTGTGTGGAGTTTACGTGAGATCTAGAAAGTTTTCTGTGCGGGTTATTGTGTGTAGCTGCTCTATAGGAGTCCACAACTCAATCTAAAGGGTCAAAAAATGAGCATAATAGGTCCTGTTCAATATTATAATAATAATAATCATTATAGCTGCACGGCGGACGAGTGGTTATCCCGCAGACCTCACAGCTAGGAGACCCGAGTTCAATCCCATCCTCGACCATCTCTATGTGGAGTTTGCATGTTCTCCCCGTGCATGCGTGGGTTTTCTGCGGGTACTCCGGTTTCCTCCCACATTCCAAAAACATGCAAGGTTAATTAGCGACCATAGGTATGAATGTGAGTGTGAATGGTTGTTTGTCTATATGTGCCCTGTGATTGGCTTGCAACCAGTCCAGGGTGTACCCCGCCTTTCGCCCGAAAACAACTGGGATAGGCTCCAGCACCCCCGCAAATGAATGAATGAATGAATAAAGCCTCTGTTGGTCCTTTTACATTACAGACACATCACTGCAACTGCGACGCGACGTCATCTTTTGCCAGGCCACCACGTCTGCCGTGTGCACGCTGGCTGAGCAGCTGCTGTCGGCATTACGTTATCGCTTCAACAACGCCGGCGAGTACCAGGAGGACAGTAAGGAGACCAGCCGCAAGTGGCTGGAGCAAGTAGCTGCCATTGGTGTGCTGCTGCACTTTCAGTCCACGCTAGCGCCACATGTGGTGAGGACACTTTATCCTTGCATATTTGCCATTGAAACCTGCAAAATGTACTTTTTGGGGGTATTTTTTAAGTATTGGAAGTGTGTCTCAATACCCAACACGTATGAACCTCTCTCTTGTTCTCCCTGTGGCAGAAAGAGGAGAGGACCATGCTGGAAGACACCAAGGCGGCTCTGTCAGACTTGGACAAAGTGACAGTGTTCTTCAGGCAACTGGAGGATGAATGTCTGGTTGCAAGTAAGCCACAAAGATGCATTCAAACCAGTCAAAGCACACTGCCGGTGATGAGCAGCTGAGTGCTTTGACTGAATTGAAATGATGTCATTTCGTTTATACATTTTGCACTGCCACAAGAAAATGTAATGGTAATGGTTTTATTTCATTTGAACATGCGTCAGATTACAATTGAATGCATCACATAATCAGTTCACAGTTCCACATGTCCATTTTTATTTTTATTTGTATTTGTATTTTTTTATTTTTTAATTTATTTTTTAATTTATTTTTTAATTTATTTTTTAATTTATTTTTTATTTTTTTAATTTTCATTATCATTATTATTTTTATTTTTATTTTTATTTTTATTTTTATTTTTATTTTTATTTTTATTTTTATTTTTATTTTTATTTTTATTTTTATTTTTATTTTTATTTTTATTTTTATTTTTATTTTTCACTATTGGATCATGTCTTGGAGAAAACGGTGCGGTCAATTGCAACAATGCATTCTCCGTCTTTTTTTAGGTTCTCAGGTGTGATCCTGCTCTTGTTTCCGTGCACGTTTTGGTTAACCTCTGCTATTTCATGTTCGCTGCAGACTCCCCCGTGTGCTACCAGGTAGAAGGCAGCCGTCAGACCCTGAAGGTGACGCTCTACCTGGACAGCTGCCACTTCAGCGAGCTGCCCAGTCGGCTGCAAAACGGAGGCAGCCTCAAACTGCACACTGTTCTCTTCACCAGAGGTTAGCGAGGGGTGGACTGGGATACTGCAAGGTTGATGATGAGTACCACTGGAAAACTACCACCTGGTAGTTCCAAGTAGCACTGGAAAACAACCACCCAGTAGTTTGCAAGTAGTGCCAGAAAACCACAACCTAGTACTTGCAAGTAACATTGCAGAACTACCACCTACTGTAGTATTGATAAATTACATTGGAAAACCACCAATACTTGTCTTGACAATTACAGCTGGAAAACCACCACCTAGTAGTTGCAAGTACTTTATGGCCAGAAAACCACCACCAAGTAGTTGCAAGTACTTTATGGCCAGAAAACCACCACCTAGTAGTTGCAAGTACTGTATTGCCAGAAAACCACCACCTAGTAGTTGCAAGTACTGTATGGCCGGAAAACCACCACCTAGTAATTGCAAGTACTGCATTGCCAGAAAACCACCACCTAGTAATTGCAAGTACTGCATTGCCGGAAAACCACCACCTAGTAATTGCAAGTACTGTATGGCTGGAAAACCACCACCTAGTAGTTGCAAGTACTGTATTGCCAAAAAACCACCACCTAGTAATTGCAAGTACTGTATTGCCAAAAAACCACCACCTAGTAGTTGCAAGTACTGTATGTTCATGTTCATATCTTTGATTGTGAATATGCTGCTTTTGGCAACACAAGCGTCAACCAAAGTGCCCATAGGAGGATGGACATTGCCCCCTATCGGGGATCGGTCTTTACTGCAGGAAGGGAGCTCCATGTGGTAGAAACAGGGAAGCTCCATACAGAGATGAATGTTGTGTTTACATCCAAAACACATTCAAATTCACATTCAAAGCAATTAAAAGACATCCTAGTGAAGGTTAAAATAGCAAAGGGTGCAAGATTGATGCATAAATATCGAATCAAATCCTCCCTGGCTTTTGTTTTGCAGCCCTGGAGCGTCCGGAGGGAGTGTCCCAGCAGGACTACACCGCAATGGAGGAGCTCCAGCAGCGCACCAATGCTGTCTCCTTGGAGAAAGTTAAAACCTACTACCGTAAACTCAGGTACACTTGATCAAACGATACCTTTCATTACATTATTTTTTTGGTTAGTTCAGTGTTGTGGACGAGTGGTTAGTGCGCAGACCTCACAGCAAGGAGACCAGGGTTCAATTCCACCCTCTGTGTGGAGTTTGTGGAGTTAGTCAAGGTCACGGACACGGGATGTTGATGCTGATATTCCAGGCAAAGAGTCCATTTAAATATGGTTGTTTGCACGCAGGCCACACAGCTAAGAGACCCAAGTTCGATTCCACCCTCTGCCATCTCTGTGTGGAGTTTGCATGTTCTCCCCCGTGCATGCGTGGGTTTCCTCCGGGTACTCCGGTTTCCTCCCACATTCCAAAAACATGCTAGGTTAATTAGCGACTCCAAATTGTCCATAGGTATGAATGTGAGTGTGAATGGTTGTTTGTCTATATGTGCCCTGTGATTGGCTGGCCACCAGCTGGGATAGGCTCCAGCACCCTCTGGAGTGACCCTCGTGAGGATAAGCGGTAGAAAATGAATGAATGTTTAACTCTTTAGAATGTGTTTAACTACTTTATATTGAGTTTTGATGGTTTAATAAACAATAAGGTTGAAGAACATAAAAGTGGACCCCTGATAATCTGGCCCAGACTGGGGGAAAAAAAAGTTTAGACACACCTCTCCGTCCTCGTGAACAACATTTACACTCATTAGTTGGTGAGTTACAGCCAAAATGACAACTCATTAATTTGGCTGGTCAACAGCCTGCCCAGAAGTTGCACGGTGGTCGAGTGGTTCAGACGTTAGCCACACAGATCAGGGTAAGATATATGACTATACTCAAAATGACTCTTGCTGTCGTAACTGCAGGGCTTTCTATTTGGAGAAATCGAACCTCCCGACAGACTCAAACACCACAGCTATGAAGATCGATCAGGTAAATATACGTTATTATGATATCCTATTATATCATCAGCTTTTTTTTTTTTTTTTTTTTTTTTCCAACTGAATATATACTATAAATGCAAGCACAGATACTGGGCCTTGAGGTTAGAGATCTTCGACCCAAGATTGCAAAAGTAAGACCAACCTCCCTGCAGTGGATCCCCCGTTAGCTTGACAAGATTTAACTCCTCCTTTAACTCCCAACTAACATGAGTACTTCCTCAGCAGCCATTGACTGTATACCTGATTGATGATTAGATGGTAGAGGACCGCACTGACTGTAGCGCAAATAGTTAGTGGTTGTTACAATCAAGTACAGTAGCATAGCATAACTGCATAAAATGACTGACTTACCTCAAAGTACCATTTGACTCTTTTTTTTCCCGCATTCTCACAGCTTCTGCGCCCGCTCAACACTTTGGACGACCTTTGCCGACTGATGCAGTCCTACGTCAACGTGCGTCCGGGCGCCCACGGTCACCCTTCAGGTGTCAGCATGCTGTGCGTGTCCTCGGAGCTGTGCAATCGCCTGGGAGCCTGCCACATCACCATGTGCGCCACGGGCATGCAGAGGTCAAAAGACAAAAGACGGCGTAACATATGATGTCGGATTCATCCGTGTGTGTGTGTGTAAAAGATGTTGACGTAACCGGCTGGGATTTTTTTTGCAGGAGTACTTTATGTGTGACACTGGAACAAGCCATGATCCTGGCTAGGAACCATGGTCTCATGCCGCGATGCATCATGCAGACTATGGATATCATGCGGAAACAGGTTTGCTTGCATGAACTGGTATTTATTTGAGGCTAATTTTGATAAAAATAAAAGACGTTATAGTTTAGATACAGTATGGAACCAATGAACCAATCAATAGCCACGTTTACATGACGAGTTTTTCTCTTTCCGAATGACCTTTCCGAAAGCAATGGTATACATGGAAAGGAATATTCCAATCGCGTGTCTACATGCAGCGCTATAATCAAACAGAATAGTCAATGGGGCATACACAGTAAAACGTAAACACCAACATCACGTGATACCGACTTCCTCCAGTTTTTTTTTCACCCGGGAACAGGAAAAGATAAAGTTCAATCTTGCTAACATTTTATAATTAAGCTTGGCACATGTTTTATATAGATCAGGGGTCTCAAACACGCGGCCCGCAGGACACTAGTTTGAGGCCCCCGCCTTGATATGAAAGTTTAATGTTAGTTTGATATGGATGCTGTATGGTATCATGTACCCAGAAAAAAAATATTACGTTTGATTAATGTTCATGTTAAAGGTTAAATAACTGTTAATAGTTATCCTCCCGATCCGTGTGTCTACAGGGCTCTAATAATGCTTTGTTCATTTTAATCTGAAAAAAATAATTTGTCTACCCACCAACTATATGTGGTTTCTTAAGTTTTTATTATTTGCTGTTTTATTATTATTATTATTATATTTATTTATTACTGATTGATTTTCTTTATTCTTGATTTGTTTATTTATTTTTCATCTTATTTTGTGTAGAAAAATAAAAAGTAAGATATTTGAGAACAGTGGAATGTTTTATCAGAGCTTTACTTGTTGAAAATTGGAACCAAAGCAAAGTTTATTCATTTTTCTGTTTTTAATAAATGCGTTTTTTTTTGTTTTTTTTTGGAAAACCTGATGCGGCCCAGTCTCACCCAGACCCTAGCTCCAGTGGCCCCCCAAGTAAATTGACTTTGAGAACCCTGATATAGATATATATTTTCTTTTTTTAATAAAACTGGACTTATGAATGGCGTATAGAAGGGTTTAGATTCTGTTCCACAGATGGCGCTAATGCACACGAAAGCTGCTTTCCAACCGCCAATAAACAACAAAAGAAGAAGAACACACCCTGACAACTTTCCGTTTGAGTGGGTACAAGATACCTCAATCGGATTGGGGAAAGGAATATTCCACCCCCTTGAATCCGATTATATATTCATTCGGATTGGCACTTTTCTTTCGGAATGAGGTGTATACAAAGGTTACATTCTTTCCGTTTGAGCAAATAACCCGAATGGAATTGGAATATTTAGGTCCATGTAAACGTGGCTATTGTGTCAAACATATGATATATGAAGCATCCAAATATAACTGATTTAATTCATAAATATTTCTGATACATTTTCAATTTTTGTCCCATCAGGGGGCCCGAGTGGAGCTCTCTGCAAAAAATCTCAAAGTGATGGACCAGATGCCGCCAACGGCACCAAGGTACCGTGTAAAAAAAAAAATATTTTATGGCTTTTAATGAGTTCCTTCATTATGTTTGTTCTTTTCGCCTTCCACAGACTCTTCAGGCTATGTTTGCCGCCCTCGGATGGCGAACTCTAACACTCCACATCCAGACAGAACTGCTGTCACGGGGATGATTATTCCAACATTTTAGGAAAGACCTGGATTAACCAAACTACCTTTAGCCAACATCCGGTTGTCCCATTTTTGCCTCGGACTGCTTTTTTTTTTTTTTTTTTTTGTGGGGGTGGCGTTCCACAGGGCTCAATGCTTGATCCCCTTAAATGAACAGTATTCATGTATGACTGCTGGCTGGATGGAAGCAGGATGTAAAGTTTGGATTTTTTAGGGGCGGGTGAAGCCCATGTGCATGTGGTTACTGTGCAATTACTGTAGGCTTAGTGTGAGTCATGTACTGCGGCACTATATGAAGGATAGTAAATTATTTATTTTGTCCAATTTTAATCCCTTTAATAACTTAGCAGGTTGTAAAGAATCCAATAGCATTCCAGCTGCCCGTATTGAACAGTATTTAAAGGACCAATCACCTGTCATTTATGCTTTGTTTATTGTATTTATGTGTGGATTTGGACTATTTTGTCTTAAGTTCATATTCAGGGATTTTAAGGCTGCGTTCACACTTGTGGTTCGGTACTTTGGTCCGGACCAAAAATTAAAAAAAAATATGCTTAGTGTGTACTTTAGTACAGCTGGCTTAGTTTTCACTTTGGTATATCTAAAATAAGTTCACTTGTTTGGTACAGTTGATCGCACTTAACAAAGCAAACTGTACTAGCAAAGCAAACACACCCGTTTTTAACCAAACCATAAATGACAAGTGTGAACGCACCCAACAGGAGCTAGCTACATCAGAATCAGGATGGGTAAAACGAAACAAAACCACATAAGGTAAGGACAGGTAGGGGGTTATTTAATCATTAGTAAATTATTAATATATTAAATTAAAATGTACTACCTGAAGGATTACCTTCTGATTATTGTTTTGAGACTTACTAGGCTCAATTGTCATGACAGTGTTAGCAAAAAGTACTGTAAAGTGTTGTAGAGTCACCAAACAAAGGGATCATTGACGTAAAGTGTTTTTTTTTGTGTAACAAATGTTAAAAAGCAGCCGCTACACATTAAATCCCATTCTTTTTTTTTAAATTTTTTTAATGTTGTACACATTTTTTTAATCAACGCAGGACTGAATCAGGACTCAAACCTCATCCAATTTGGCTTCAGTGTGAACAATGTAAAACTCCCTAAGGGCAACTAATGATGGCAGCGTGACTGATGACGACGCCTTGTATTTGACATCATTCTAATGTTTGTTTTTCTATACTGTACACGATATTTACGTGAATTGCAATTTGACCTTGCTTGACAATAACTGTACAAAGTTGTTTCTAAAATGATTACTGTAAATCTTAACAAGCTAGGAAATAAAACATTCCCAGTATGGATGTGCTTTGCTTGGGATATATATATATTGTATATTGAATAAAACTAAAATATATATCATGTAAATGACATTTCTAGTGCCCCCTATGGGGCCTATTTTGACTAATTTTCACCCATTTGAATACAGGGTAAAAGTTACCTTAAGTAAACAAATACTTTGCCATAATTTCATGCTATCTAGGGAGTGCTATGATATGCTGTGATGTTACATTACTACACTATATCTTTTTATGTCTTTGGGCATTTTTGCATGGCCACACCATCTGTCATTAATAATGATGTTTTCATTGTTCTGGTATAATTTTATTTTTTTTATTTTTATCATGATAAAGCGGTATCTATCCAAATGTTAATACACAATTTTAAAAGAAATTAATTAGTTTTTATTGTTCTATTATAATTTTATTTTTTTTTAATTTTTATCATGATAAAGCGGTATTTATCCAAATGTTAATACACGATTTTTAAAGAAATTAATTTGTTTTCATTGTTCTATTATAATTTTATTTTTTAATTTTTTATCATGATTAAGCGGTATCTATCCAAATGTTAATACACAATTTTTAAAGAAATTAATTTGTTTTCATTGTTCTATTATAATTTTTATTTTTTTATTCTTATCATGATAAAGCGGTATCTATCCAAATGTTAATACACGATTTTTAAATAAATTTGTTTTCATTGTTCTATTATAAATTTATTTTTAAATTTTTTTATCATGATAAAGCGCTATCTATCCAAATGTTTATACACGATTTTTAAAGAAATTAATTTGTTTTCATTGTTCTATTATAATTTTATTTTTTAAATTTTTAACATGATAAAGCAGTATCTATCCAAATGTTAATACACGATTTTTAAAGAAATTAATTTGTTTTCATTGTTCTATTATAATTTTATTTTTTAAATTTTTAACATGATAAAGCAGTATCTATCCAAATGTTAATACACGATTTTTAAAGAAATTAATTTGTTTTCATTGTTCTATTATAATTTTATTTTTTAAATTTTTAACATGATAAAGCAGTATCTATCCAAATGTTAATACACGATTTTTAAAGAAATTAATTTGTTTTCATTGTTCTATTATAATTTTATTTTTTAAATTTTTAACATGATAAAGCAGTATCTATCCAAATGTTAATACACGATTTTTAAAGAAATTAATTTGTTTTCATTGTTCTATTATAATTTTATTTTTAAAATTTTTAACATGATAAAGCGGTATCTATCCAAATGTTAATACACGATTTTTAAAGAAATTAATTTGTTTTCATTGTTCTATTATAATTTTATTTTTTAAATTTTTAACATGATAAAGCAGTATCTATCCAAATGTTAATACACGATTTTTAAAGAAATTAATTTGTTTTGATTTTTCTATTATAATTTTATTTTAATTTTTATCATGATAAAGCGATATCCATCCAAATGTTAATACGTGATTTTTAAAGAAATTAATTTATTTCATTGTTCTATTACAATTTTATTTTTTTTTATTTTTATCATGATAAAGCGGTATCTATCCAAATGTTTATACACGATTTTTAAAGAAATTTATTTGTTTTCATTGTTCTATTATAATTTTATTTTTTTATTTTTTTATCATGATAAAGCGGTATCTACCCAAATGTTAACATTGATGTCTGTTATAAGTAGAACATTATCTAGCATTGTATTACTGTTATGAGCAACAAGTGATTGGGTTTTAAATATCACGTGATTGGGGCTGCATGTGTGGGTGTGTTTGCTGTGATTAAGTGTGATTATCAAGTTATGTGATGAACCTGAATGCACCATTCTTGGGAAAAGCTAGCTAAGCAGTGATATAGTTTTGATTCTGCTTATTGAGTATGAAGTGTCCCATTATATAACTAGAATGTTTACCCCCCCCCCCCCCCCCCCCCCAACTGTAAAATGACCACTACCTCCTCCTAATAGTATCCGGAATATAAAAATACATACAACCGATGATGGAGGCTCATTTCCGGGTGACTCACAGGTCAGGTATAGACACCCATTCACAGCATATTCTTTATTTGTATTAAATAAGACATATATTTTAATAGTTTAAAATAGTTTAATGTATGTTATCTTCCATAAAGTGCATTTTCTCGTTAAAAAATTGCATTTAACTAGGAAAAACACTCAGCTCGTGGGCTAATTGATAAGCTAGCAAAGTTCACGACAAACGTTAGCTGCTTTTCCCCGTTCGCTGTATGCCAGGCAGCCGGAAGCAGAGGAAGAAGTGGGTGAAAGTGAAACTGCAGATCCGCGAGGAGGAGGAAGAGGATATTGCATCTGGCTCTGTGGCAGCACACACCCCACACTCCTCCACAGAGATGCATCCCGACGCCAGGGACCACTTCTCTTCTCTGGAGTCACCCCGGCTTTGAAACATGGTGCAGAAATCCCTCAACGGCGGGGTTTACCCAACTCAAGCCGGGGAGAGGAAGCACAAAGTCGGCTTCGTGGGTCTGGAGCCCCCCGGTGGTCCCGAGTCCAGCCGGGACGGGGCTCTGCTGATTGCGGGCGCGGAGAGCAGCACCAAGCGGGGCGGCAGCATCCTGTGCAGACCCAGAGGCAGCATCTCCGCCAGACCCCCCAAGAAAAATGCCAGCTATCGCAAACTGCAGAATTTTCTCTACAATGCGCTGGAGAGACCTCGGGGATGGGCGTTCATCTACCATGCTTATGTGTGAGTGTCTTTCCGCTTTAATGTCACATGTTTTACTACCATGATTATTATTATTATTATGGGATGCTGATGGTAAAAGTAAAATAGTTAATTAGATCCTGATGCTGGCAAGTTATCATCTCTCTGCCGTCATTGCGACATTTTTTGATGCATTCCTCGTGATAGGACTTGTGGTGTGGACGTCTGCATCGGGGCAGCAGGGGGTAGTCAACCTGCGACCCGCGGGCCATATATGGTACATAAGAATGTTTAATGTGGCACACTATGCAATTCTAATAGTTACATTTTGTAATAAGATAAGGTACACAAAATTAGACTAGTTAATTCACCTTAACCCTAAACACTACTCACTACTTGGACTTGAGTGTAGCGTCCGAGGTGTCACTGTTTGCCGTGCCCCCCACCCCCCCAGCATCAGATCAAACTGTTACACAAGTAAAGTTTAACACTTTTATCAATACAATAGCTAAAACACTACTGTCTATTTATTACCTCCATATATGTAATCAGAATGGAAACTTGCTGAACACAGATCGGTGCAGTTGAATCGTAGGAATACGAATCGATACATCAATGTAACGGATGAATCATGAATCACCCCTGCTAATAAACAAGAACAATATTGAAGTAACTATTGTAACACCGTTCATCAAAGATCCTCTATATGACTGGAACACTAACAACAACCAAAAAAAAAAAACCGCCATTCAAAGATGTTTTCCTGTATAACAGGAACACTCTGCTGCTGTTTAAGGGACCTCAATTAATTTTTGGGATCATTTGTGGTGTACCATAGTGGTTCACCTACATTTTTTTTAGGGGTGGGGGAAAAAAAACTGCCAAAATGTTAACATCTGCTCGCTATTCATGCTCAGCAAAAATAACAGTGAAAAATCCCACAATGTCCTTTAGTGTCCTTGTCTTCGATTCTTTTGTTTTTTTTTTTTTTTAGTCCTTATGCTGCAGAGGCTTCTTGGCTTCATCACACAGTGAGGCTCAAAGCTTAGCAGCTAGCATAGTCAGTGGGATTTGCTGTCAGTCAGACAGAATGTGAGAAGCTATGGACTTTACTTTCACATCGACAATCATGTCTTCGCTGATGAGAGGTCAAATGATTGAACCGCTGTTATTGATCAACGTGTCGTCGATTTACATTCTACAGGAATGACCTTGACATTGGATAACAATCCCCTTTTTTTTCAAGTGATGATTTAAAACATGATCAGAATGTCTTTTTTTGGCGCATTGATTTCACTTTGAGCATTTAGCTTATGCTACTACCGTCAATAGGGTTACGATTACGATGTCTGCACTCATTGGGATGGCTGCGTCTTCCAGCACATGACACGCTTACGGGGTGTGGTCATTGCACTTTGCAATTTTTGTGATTGCGGCGCAGCACGGCGCACCCACGCCTCCGTCCAATCAAATGAACGCCTCTCATTGCATTTAAATGGGCAGGACTGGACAGTGCATTAGAGGCCGCAATGCACATCATTCACCACACACGCCACCCGTCATCTGTTCCTGAACGCAGCATCAGGCTAATCTTGCTTGTTTTCCACCAGCATTCCTGCTCTCCATCGCCAAATAGGAGAACCTTTAATGGTATTAGTTGTCTGATGTGTCACTTTCTCTGTTCACAAATTGGCTCATTTGTGATTGGATGGAGAGGACGGAGAGGCAATCTGGGCTATGAAAAAGCATCCGGCAAAGCCAACGAAAATGTTGTTTTGGGTGCAGCAAGCCATTATTTTCGGGAAATCATGGGAAATACATATTTCCTACAATGTTCATTGTTAGCTAGCTCATATTAACTCACTTTCTCACACTCAAATGCACAGAAAAGGGAAAGAATATGTGTTTATGCTTCACATAATGATTGTGAATGATGGGCAAAATTCCAAAAAAAAGTGCAGTTCCCCTTCAACATGCACTCCATTGTGATGTATAGCAGGCTGCTATAGTTGGTAGGTGTGTGTGTGTGTGTGTGTGTGTCCTACTACTCCCCAGCATCCCCCTCCAGGAGTTGATTTGCTATGCGCTGTAAATTTTTCAGTGCTTTTCCCATTTCCATTCCTGGCTAGCCAAGCATACATTTTGTTAACACACAGATGTATTGTATCCTATTGAACATCTGAGGAATTAATTTTTATCACAGTCATGGTACACATATAGTACTTTGTCTGATTTAGTTTTATTGTAGGAGATCAAGTGGGACAAGGTCAAAAATCTAAATGCGCCAAAACCATATCAAGAGACTCAAGTATACTCATATTTGTGAAGACAGTAAATATATTTTCTATATTTATAGTCCCAGGTAGGTCTTTTAGACTTGTAGCTCACAGACTGTAAAGGTGTAAGTACCCCTTTTGTAGTTCTAGATCTCATTTGGGCCTGCTGAACCCTCCAACCAACCTCTCTTTCCTCTGCTGGAGTTTGTCGCAGTCTATATTTAGCATCGACGAGTAGGTCTGGCGAGGCAATGTAGTGCTGAGCGTTCGATGTGCAGCTCTGCAAGAAATGCACACTTTTTCTGCTTACGTCAACAGACGCCCGGCTTAATTCATCAATACTCACGTTTCTACCGTCCAGTGCTAAATTCCGTAGAACTGGCAAGTGGGACAGTTTTTGACCTCAGATCAGGAAACAGTTTGATGGCTAAGACTCGACTTCTTTTTACACTTACACAAAGGATCAAACTTGTACGTGTGTAGATGAATGACGGGAGCTCCAGGCTGAATTTTAAGATGTGAAGCGAAGCCTGCCAGCCAGGAAAACAGATACAGACTACATCTGATAATCGGATAATCTGATGGGTTAAAGGGGACCTTCCATTCATTCATTTTCTACCGCTTATCCTCACAAGGAATCACGGGAGTGCTGGAGCCTATCCCAGCTGTCTTCAGGTGAGAGGCGGGGTACACTCTGGACTGGTGGCCAGCCAATCACAGGGCACATATAGACAAACAACCATTCGGAGTACTCGGAGAAAACCCACGCTTGCAAACTCCACACAGAGATGCCCGGGTCTCCTAGCTGTGTGGCCTGCACACTAGCCACTCGGCCTAAAGTGGCTAGTGGACTTATGATAGTTTTTCGACCCTTTGTATTGAGTCGTGAACTCCTATAGAGCAGCTACACACAATAACCCGCACAAAACTTTCCAGACTTTCCAGAATCTGCACCTATTCCAGCTGTATTTCCTTTTGATTTGTCCTTCCTGCCAAAACAGTTTGTTTTCATTTATTTCACCCACGGCACGGCCACTCCGCTGTGATTGGTCACAATCCCAAACTAGGGACTAACTCTGCATCACTGGTGCGGTGAGGCTCAGGAGAAGCCGAACCAGATCTGTTCTTGGCGCAGGCGAAGCGCACCCTGCGCAGTGGTTGAATTGGCTATTTATGTTATCATGGAAACCGACAACTTCAAAGCCAACCATGTTCTCTCAAAATTGGAGCATAAAAGTGAAGAATTATATATTTTTTCTCACATTCTGTGCTCTTTAAAAAGCTACAGGAAGACATATTACATCAGAACATCATTACAAAGTCACTTATGCAGAGTAGGGCATCAAGTGCAATCATTTCTACCTCCTATAAGTTCTTAAATGCAGCATACGGATGGGGACCAGAGAGGCTGACATGAATATTTACCTTTTTTAAGGATGGGGGTCAAAACTAATTGGCCCGCTTTAGGAGGCAAGCGTCCTCATTAGTAGTTGCAGATGTCCTTGCCAAAGTTGTAACATTCCACCAACAGACACATACGGAGTAGTAAACGTTTCCATCTTATTGATATTCCACATCATTCAAAGCAAGTGTGCTAATGCACTAATGGCTAATTACAGATTCCGTACTTAATGAACATCAGCTACCAGGAGCAAAAGGTGGACTTATGTACGTTATTTTGTAAAAGGTACAGAAAGACAAGTACTGTACTGTAACGATGAGAACAGTAATAATGAGATATTTGTAGTAGCACTTGCTGTGCTCATCAAGAACAAAACTCCCATGGATTAGCAAGAGAAAAAAAAACTCCCTGAGTACATTCCAAAGAGCTCACAGCAAGCTTGGACTAGCAGCCATCAATGATGGATGAGATGCTAAAAACACACACATGTACATCATGGAGGATGACCTCACTGTAACCTGACTCAAACAACCTAGCAAGGGCAGTCTGATGCAGTCTGTGAGCTTATATTAATTTTAAAATGTATTTATTCAAAATGTTTTGGTAACTTCCACAGACATTTTTAACATACTAAAAACAATTCATCCAATTCAACAATTCATAATACTATTAGTGATGGTTGAGGATTGACTGAGTCGTTCAAAACTCACAATTTTTTACGGGTAAAAAGACTTAGACTTACGGGTATTTGTCTGTTGGAGCGAATACTCGAACTCTGGACCACAAACTCTTCCATGCAGGCCATTTTTGCCCAGGCTTTTTCTTTGGATGTTGTTGTGGGGTCTTTTGTGACCTCTTGGATGAGCATTCACTGGCTCAAGACCCACCTCTTTGATCTGGCTTTTACTTATCAATTGTTATTATTTTATTTAAATTGTTTTTTTTGTTTTTGTTTGTAGTGTATTTATTTTAAAAAAAATAACTTTGTAACTTCCACAGACATTTTTAACATACTAAAAACAATTCATTCAGACATAATACTACTAGTGATGGTTGCGTATTGACTGAGTCGTTCAAAACTCGCAATTTTTTACTGACTCAGGACTTACGGGTATTTATCTGTTGGAGCGAACACTCGAACTCTGCAGGCCATTTTTGCCCAGTCTTTTTATTTGGATGTTGTTGTGGGGTCTTTTGTGACCTCTTGGATGAGCATTCACTGGCTCAAGAACCACCTCTTTGATCTGGCTTTTACTTAATTGTTATTATTTTATTTATATCGTTTTTTTTTTTCGTTTTTTGTTTGTAATGTATTTATTTAAAAAAATTTAAAAATGTCTAGGTTTTTGCAACTTCCACAAACATTTTTTAACATATTAAAAACAATTCATCCAAAGATAATACTACTAGTGATGGTTGAGTATTGACTGAGTCGTTCAAAACTCACAATTTTTTACTGACTCAGGACTTACGGGTATTTATCTGTTGGAGCGAAAAACTCGAACTCTGGACCACAAACTGAAGATCAATACGTGCTTTCAGTTTTAAGTCCCCAAATACTGGAAAACTCTTCAATGACGCCAGAAAAGTAGCTTGATTTATTGCTAGTGGAAAAAATACTGTATGTCGAGTTTTGGCGTGTAGCCAGATTTAGTCGACAAGTTGGCAACAGTGATGGGAGTATAAAGCCAATCTTTTTCTCCGGTGTATAAGTGACATTTCTTTATCAGAATGAATGTTGATCATGGTTGATTTTGATGTATTTAGTATTTTTTATCCATTCATCTTGTGCCTCGTTTCCCATTACCTGTATTGAGTTTCACTAGGCGCTCTCCTTTAGCTTAGCACTGGATTCCTTCCAGGAGTGTCTTGCTCTTATAATCCCGTTATCAGGCAGCCAATGAAATGCTCGGTGCTGCAAGTCATTTGAAGGTGTGTGTGCAGAAACCATCTTTTACCTAACTTAAGTGTCGGAAAGTCGTAAATAATCCTCCTCTCAAATTGAATGAATTGTTTTTTTTATTTCTAATCAAGCGTCAATTTAATTCATATGGAATTTCCCGTCCTCCCACTCTAATTTATGTCCGTCATCAGAAATTAGCTACTTGGCCGGTTTCAGTAAATGAGAGCGCCGTCCATAGATGACGTTTTGATTTCCCAACATCATCAATTCAAGCTATAGGAATCAGTCTCCGTGTTGTATTGACCAACAGAACCACATCCCAATATCGAATCTCATGTGAAATGATATTCCAACCCACAGGCATGAGATCAATCGAGTCATTTTGTCGTTGCAGAGGAATTTCCATAGACTATATCTAAGACTATATGCTACATGCTAATAGGGCCAAACGGATAACATAGCTTTCTGCAGTTCTTATGTACGGTTGGTAACATTTGAATGTCTTTCAATGACATCTGCATCGGTTCTTGTGGTTATGGTGTTGCTTTAAATAGACTGAAACACCCAATGGACCTCTCTGGTACTGTACTGTGTAGTGGTGTAGTGTTTTCCTAAAGGTCTTGGGATTTTTTTCTGTGGTTTTGGTCTTGGAACTCTTCCTTGCAGGTGGTTTTTGCCCAGTGTTTTTCTTTGGATGTTGTTGTGGGGTCTTTTGTGACCTCTCCGGTACTGTGCACAAGTTTTGTAGGTCCTGAAGCAGCAAAACCAACACAGACCATCACACTACCACCACCTTATTTTACTGTTGGTATGATGTTTTTTTTTCTGAAATGTGGCGTTAATTTTACACCACATGTACTGGGATGCACATGTTCCAAAATTTTTAACTTTTGTCTTGTCAGACCAGAGTGTTTACCTAAAGGTCTCGGGGATCATCATTTTTTTGAGTAGTGGTTTTGGTCTTGGAACTCTTCCATGCAAGCCATTTTTGCCCAGTCTTTTTCTGTTGATGTTGTTGTGGGGTCTTTTGTGACCTCTCCGGTACTGTGCAACAAGTCTTGTAGGTCCTGAAGCAGCTAATGCCCCAGAGCGTCACACTACCACCGCCTTATTTTACTGTTGGTATGATGTGTTTTTTTTTCTGAAATGTGGCGTTACTTTTACAGTCTTTTTCTTTAGATGTTGATGTGGGGTCTTTTGCGACCTCTTGCATGAACATTCAAGAGGATTCAACTCTTCGATGCAGGCCATTTTTGCCCAGTCTTTTTCTTTGGATGTTGTTGTGGGGTCTTTTGTGACCTCTCCGGTACTGTGCACAAGTTTTCCAGGTCCTGAAGCAGCAAAACCAACACAGACATCACACTACCACCACCTTATTTTACTGTTGGCATGATGTGTTTTTTTCCTGAAATGCGGTGTTACTTTTACAGTCTTTTTCTTTGGATGTTGTTGTGGGGTCTTTTGTGACCTCTTGGATGAGCATTCAAGAGGATTCAGCTCTTCGATGCAGGCCGTTTTTGCCCAGGCTTTTTCTTTGGATGTTGTTTTGGGGTCTTTTGTGACCTCTCCGGTACTGTGCCCAGTCTTCCAGGTCCTGAAGCAGCAAAACCAACACAGACATCACACTACCACCACCTTATTTTACTGTTGGCATGATGTTTTTTTTTCCTGAAATGCGGTGTTACTTTTACAGTCTTTTTCTTTGAATGTTGGTGTGGGGTCTTTTGTGACCTCTTGCATAAGCATTCAAGAGGATTCAACTCTTCGATGCAGGCCGTTTTTGCCCAGTCTTTTTCTTTGGATGTTGTTGTGGGGTCTTTTGTGACTTCTCTGGTACTGTGCCCAGTCTTCCAGGTCATGAAGCAGCAAAACCAACACAGACATCACACTACCACCACCTTATTTTACTGTTGGCATGATGTTTTTTTTCCTGAAATGCACCGTTACTTTTACAGTCTTTTTCTTTGGATGTTGTTGTGGGGTCTTTTGTGACCTCTTGGATGAGCATTCACTGGCTCAAGACCAACCTCTTTGATCTGGCTTTTACTTATCAATTATTATTTTATTTATATCGTTTTTTTTGTTGTTTTTTTATGTTCATGTAAATGTGTTGCGCTTCCTTGATCAAATCATGTACTGATTTCCTTCTCTTGTCCTTTCTTCCTGTCTGGCCTTAGCTTCCTCTTGGTCTTTTCCTGTCTCATTCTCTCCGTCTTTGCCACCATTAGAGAGTTCAAAAATAGCTCAGAGAGTGCTTTGTACATCCTGGTGGGTATTTCTGCATTTTTCTGCAACACTCTGTGCCGTCTCGGTGCTAAACTGTTATTGTCACCTGTTTTGTTGCCTGCTCCTCCAGGAAATCGTGACCATTGTGGTGTTTGGAGTGGAGTACATTGTGCGAATATGGGCGGCCGGTTGCTGCTCTCGATACAGAGGATGGAGAGGGAGGCTGAAATTTGCCCGGAAGCCTTTTTGCGTCATAGGTGACAAATCTCATTTATGGATTCCCTGTGTTTTAAGGACTTTAACTTGAACGTTCAGTGTGATGCGCCTCTCTCCTCAGACATGATGGTGCTGGTTGCCTCGGTGTCTGTGCTGGCGGCCGGATCGCAAGGCAATGTTTTTGCAACGTCAGCCATCAGAAGTCTGAGATTTCTGCAGATCCTCCGCATGCTGCGTATGGATCGCCGCGGCGGGACTTGGAAGCTACTCGGTTCGGTCGTGTACGCCCACAGCAAGGTGAAGTAGCAACTTTGAAGGACTGACCTAAGTCACTGCTTAATTCCTGGAATAGAGTCATCAGGGGCCAGAATCAGTGTTTCTTTTTTATTAGCATTTAGCTGCAGGGAGTTAGCACTGGATGGGTCCTTGATAAACAGCTTTTCAGAGAGTCTAACTTCTGAACCTCAGATGCCTTTGAAGGAGCAGTAAAGCTGGATGTCATCAGCAAGTCGATCATAAGAAAGATCACTGAACTTTTGGATGATCAAACAGAGTAGGCCCCAAAACAGAACCTTGAGGGACTCCACATTGCAACACTAAAGCTACGACCAGATAGATAGGAAGAAAACCAATGCAGGACTGACCCTGACAGACCAACATGGTGTCTCGGCGTTCCCAAAAGGATCGGATGGTCTGTGTTAAAATCTGACGACAGATCCAGAAGGACCAAGACAATTCCCTGAATCAGCAGAAACTTTCAGTAAAGCAATTTCCGGAGACTGAAATTTACGGAAACCAGATTGAAATTCGTCCCGGTTTCCCAAATAGGGGAATCATACTTCACAATGTCATAGTACCATAGTTGGAATTCCTGTTTGCCCCCCAGTACCGGCAGCACTTCTACATCCTCCAACCAAGACAAGTCAGTTAACCTTGATGCTTCTTCTGGATGCCTCTGCAGGAGCTCATCACGGCATGGTACATTGGCTTCCTGTGTCTTATCCTAGCTTCATTCCTGGTCTACTCTGTGGAGAAGGAGTCTAACAAAGAGTTTGAAACCTACGCTGACGCCCTTTGGTGGGGACTGGTAGGATAAACGCAAAGTCATCGCAATGGTTAAAATGATGATGTCACCCTTTTTAGTAAGATTTTCATCCCCAGATAACTCTTACCACAATTGGCTATGGAGATAAGGTCCCCAAAACGTGGAATGGACGCTTATTGGCGGCCACCTTCAGCATGATCGGCGTGGCCTTCTTTGCACTTCCTGCTGTGAGTAAATCAATCGTCTTGTTTCTCATGAATAGATTCAGCAACATCATATTTAATTTAATTTAATTTAATTTAATTTAATTTAATTTAATTTAATTTAATTTAATTTAATTTAATTTAATTTAATTTAATTTAATTTAATTTAATTTAATTTAATTTAATTTAATTTAATTTAATTTAATTTAATTTAATTTAATTTAATTTTTTTAGCCCATATTTCCACACAATAAGTAAGATATGGTTGAACCAGGGAGCAATAAAGAGTGTGGAGTGATTTCTGATTGAGAACAAAAAAATGACAGCTTCTGTAACTCTTGAACAGGGCATCCTTGGTTCTGGTTTTGCCCTCAAAGTCCAAGAGCAACACAGGCAGAAGCATTTCGAAAAGAGACGTAACCCTGCAGCAAGCCTGATCCAGGTTATGCATGAGGACACAACAATGTTTTTACTTTTGCTCGTTGTCATTTGTCGGCAATTATCCACTCTTTTGGTGGTTTTGTCTTTTTCTTCTTCGTTTTCCAGGCTGCTTGGAGGTTTTATGCAACCAACCTGTCCCGCACGGATTTGATATCTACTTGGGATTTCTATGAGCAGACCGTCGCTATGCCAATGTACAGGTATTAAGTGATCACTCAGTGTTGTTGGACAACAGTAAAACAGTAAAAAAAAATTACTTAAAGAAATAAACTGGGTCCACACAGTATAGCAACACTATGCTGGACAAATTCTATTTATTTTTATTTTTATTTTTATTTTTATTTTTATTTTTATTTTTATTTTTATTTTTATTTTTATTTTTATTTTTATTTTTATTTTTATTTTTATTTTTATTTTTATTTTTATTTTTATTTTTATTTTTATTTTTATTTTTATTTTTATTTTTATTTTTATTTTGCCCAGTCTTGCCCAGTCTTTTTCTTTGGATGTTGTGGTGGGGTCTTTTGTGACCTCTCCGGTACTGTGCACAAGTCTTGTAGGTTCTGAAACAGCAAACCCGCCCCAGAGCGTCACACTACCACCACCTTATTTTACTGTTGGCATGATGGTTTTTTTCCTGAAATGTGGCGTTACTTTTACAGTCTTTTTCTTTGGATGTTGTTGTGGGGTCTTTTATTTTTATTTTTATTTTTATTTTTATTTTTATTTTTATTTTTATTTTTATTTTTATTTTTATTTTTATTTTTATTTTTATTTTTATTTTTATTTTTATTTTTATTTTTATTTTTATTTTTATTTTTATTTTTATTTTTATTTTTATTTTTATTTTTATTTTGTTTATTTATATAATGCTTTAGATTTTATTCTCCTGAAATTACAACTTCATTCTTGTGACGCATTTTCCAAAAACGACAAAAATCCAACTTATTTCACACAATATTGTGCCTTTTTTTTACATGATGCTACATCTTTATTGTAATATAGTAATGTATTTTAATGTTATCATGATTATTACATTATTATTAATATCCCTGCTATTGAATTACTTAGTCTACAATTACAAGTGGAGTATTAGTTTATATTTTTCAACATATTTTACATAATATACCTTAATTATTAATAATTATACAAATTTAATAATTAATCATTATTATAATTATTACGTTTAAAGCTTTTTCTTAATAAAATCTTGAGTTTTTAGCTCATTACTGACAACTTTATTGTCATAACATCACTGTTTTGAGTTATTGTTGCTTTATTTTTCTGACCACCAAACACTTCCAGTCTGCAGCCAGTCTGCATTATTGGCTCCCACAGCCCAGATTTCATTAAGGGACAGGATGCCGCCCCTGGTCTGTTCTGCTTAGAACGTGTCCTTTTCATCCAAGTTCTAAACGGAGGTGAAAGGGTGATGAACGGTGCAAAAAAGTCAGCTGCCAAATTGAATTGAATCAAGAACCCGTAGGCGAAATTCAACCTTTGAGGTGAAAACGTTTTTATTTATAAAATGACTCAACATTTTAAATGCCTTTCCTTCCCCCCCAACTCAGAATAATTCCACCTCTGAATCAATTGGACCTGCTGAGGAATCTGAAAGGGAAGTCCTTCAGGTATGAGCACATTCTTTTACACTCCTATTTGTCTTTGTTTACATCAACTGCAGGGACACAACAGACAGTGGCTGCTAGCATAGCAAGCTACAGAGTCAACTAGTTATAGTCTCTTCAATTTACTTCTAAATTTATTTATAAAAATCTAAAGATAAGAAGGTGTTTCAAATAATAATAAAAATAAGCCCAAAACTTACCACTTCCACACGAATATGAGGAGAGCCTTCTTTTCCCCATTCAATCTCAGCCCTGACATGTCCGTCCCAGCCTTGGCATGTCCGTCCCAGCCTTGGCATGTCCGTCCCAACCTTGGCATGTCCGTCTCAGCCTTGGCATGTCCGTCTCAGCTTTGGCATGTCCGTCTCAGCCTTGGCATTTTTTAAGTCCCAGACTTGGCATTTTTTAGTCCCAGACTTGGCATTTTTTAGTCCCAGACTTGGCATTTTTTAGTCCCAGACTTGGCATGTCCGTCCCGGCCTTGGCATGTCCTTCCCGGCCTTGGCATGTCCGTCTCGCCCTTGGCATGTCCGTCTCGCCCTTGGCATGTCCGTCTCGCCCTTGGCATGTCCGTCTCAACCTTGGCATGTCCGTCTCAGCTTTGGCATGTCCGTCTCAACCTTGGCATGTCCGTCTCAGCTTTGGCATGTCCGTCTCAGCCTTGGCATGTCCGTCTCAGCCTTGGCATGTCCGGCTCAGCTTTGGCATGTCCGTCTCAGCCTTGGCATTTTTTTAGTCCCCGACTTGGCATGTCCGTCCCAGCCTTGGCATGTCCGTCTCAGCTTTGGCATGTCCTTCCCAACCTTGGCATGTCCGTCTCAGCCTTGTCCGTCCCAGCCTTGGCATTTTTTTTAGTCCCAGCCTTGGCATTTTTTTAGTCCCAGCCTTGGCCCGTCCGTCTCGGCCTTGGCCCGTCCGTCCCAGCCTTGGCATTTCCGTCCCAGCCTTGGCATTTCCGTCCCAGCCTTGGCATGTCCATCCCAGCCTTGGCATGCCCGTCTCAGCCTTGGCATGTTGGCTCGGCTCTGCAGTGTGGAAGGTAATGGGGATCTAACGTCATGTCTCATCACATTACTGATACAGAGTGACCAGAATACTACATATAACTTGTCTGTCCATTTTCTATGCCGGTGACTAGTCCAGGGTGTACTCCGCCTCCTGCCCGAAGTCAGCTGGGATAGGCTCCAGCATACCCGCAAAACTAGTGAGGATAAGCAGCATAAAAAAGAGTTCTTTATTCTCACATAGTGGGGTGGGTCCCTCTGGGTAGGGAGCGTGTTCAACTGTTAGGGGGGCTTAGAGGGAGGGAGGACTTTCAATATGAGTAGAGACCTGCCAGCTTGTATGAATTTGTCCTACTCACTCTGCAGTTTGACTCCTGAATAAGCTTTTCTGCTTCACTGCTCCCTATTTGAGTTCTGTAGAGTCATGCTGTACATTTCAGTCCATTAGTAAGAACAAGAACCACTTCGTTAGAGCGATGACTTTGATTGTATTTTCTAATTGAAAGCACAGCACACATTCTTGCTACTTTAACACATTTTCATGAACTGATCTGTTGATAGAATTCTATCTGTAATATTATGACTTGGTGGATGCTCCATTTCAAGTGTGGTATCCATTCTTCTGACAGGAAGGATTCCCAAACAGAAAGCTCTCCCAGGTCTGTAATATGATTGATTCACTTGTCTCTATCTCCTCTTGGCTTCTCTTCAACTCTGCTTTTAGCTGCTGCTGCTGAGCCACTCTTTCTTGGGTGTGTGTGTGTGTTTGTGTGTGTGTGTGTGTGTGTGTGTTGTGGGTGCGGTTGTGCGTCATGAACATCTCCTTCAAGAACGGTTATGCCGCATTTGCATACACGATGCTTTTACTATACATCTCATCAATTAGCTGATTTGTTTGAAATAGCATTCAGCATCAATACAGGAAAAATGGATGATTTTTGAACACTTTTCAATGCTTGGCTTGTCTTTATTTTGTTATTTTGACAAAAGAGACATGTGCTTGTTGACAGCACAGCACTTTATTGCGACTGCAGGGTCAATAAAGTGAATTGAAAACAATAAAGCTTGGAACTAATTGGGTGTTTGTATGGCAAGGTCCCCTATTATGCAAAAGTGATTTCTACACTGTAAAAAAAATTCAAGTTGACTCAACTTAAAATAATTTGTAACCTTGCTGCCTTAAAATTTTGATCAAATATAGCAAATATAGCAAATAATTTAATTTAATTTAATTTAATTTAATTTAATTTAATTTAATTTAATTTAATTTAATTTAATTTAATTTAATTTAATTTAATTTAATTTAATTTAATTTAATTTAACATTAAATTAAATTACACATTAAATTAAATTACATATTAAATTAAATTACACATTAAATTAAATTACATATTCAATTAAATTACACATTAAATTAAATTACATATTCAATTAAATTAATTAATTTAATTTAATTACACATTAAATTAAATTTAATTTAATTTATCAACAATAGAACTCAAGTCATCTCAACTCACTTTTAATTTAGTCTAACGAATTAGCTCAAGTAAATTCAACTCACAATTAAATTGAAATAATTTGTTAACCTGATTTGAAAATGAGTTGAGATGACTTGATTGACATTGTTGATACAACCAAAATATTTGGTTATTTGACCTAAAAAAATGAAGTCACATGAAGTTGGAGAAACTTAGTTGTGTGTTGAAATTACCTGAAATAATTTGCTAAATTTAATCAAAATTTCCTCTTGTGTTAGCTTTCTGGTATCATCTCTTATGTTAACAGGTCGGTTCTTAGGCTTCCTCATCCGTGAAAATATTGGTTTTAATATTTTTGGTGTGGGCATGTCGGCCTTTTTTGTCACTATACCCCTCCATTTCAATTTCCAAAAATGATAAAATGAACCTCAAAAGAATCATATTAATAAATTGAAGGGTCTTTTGTTACCTGGTTATTACTGAGAGCTATAGAATATATCTCTTAAATCAATTAGTTTTATTTATTTTCTCATTTTAGTATTAATCAATAAAGAAACATCTATGGTGTTCGGGTGAATTTTGACCCATATATATTATATATTGTCAAGAAAAGGTAGAAAAAGTTATTGTTTTCATCAACAAAATAAGAATCCCCTGAAGCTTACATGATGAGAAGAGGAGCTGGTTGTCTAATTGTACACTTGTGATTTCAGTTTTGGCTCAAAATATTGCTTTATAGTCATATTATTATATATACAGTGGTCATAATTTCAACCAGACCATTTTAAAATGTAGTAAAAATTATTTATTTGTTTTTATTTTATTGAAATAGAGTTTCCCGACCAAGTCAAAAAGCCTTGATGCAATAAACAAATGTTATATGATTCTTTTTATGCATTAAAATGTAAAACGGGTCGGTGACGACCCTAACACAAGAGGAGTGGTTAAGGAAGCGAGGTTGCAAATTTTTTTTTTTTTTCTAGCAGCAATATGCGTCCCTAAAGCCTGGTTATGAACACTAAACATCTTGCATCTACTGTATGAAGTGTATGAAGTGGATCCAACACAATAATATAATATGGGACCTTTAGGAAGACATTTTGACTGCAAACAATGTTGTTTTTTTTTGGCCTCTTTTTGTCACTGTATCCACAGCTTTTGTTTTGTGTCTCCTCTACCGCTCCAGTAATGAGAATGCACACAATGACAGACTTTGCGGGTGCTGTCCAACAACTTTTAGGTATAGTTGTTGCACATGAACTCACCCCCCACTGCACTGCAAGTCTGTGTGCATCACTTCCCCCCCCCCCCCCTGCACCTCGGTTACAATCTAATACAAAGATAGATACTTTATTCAGATTTATTCAATATGTATTTCATTGTTTTTATAATGTCAGTTTTATTTGATGGCTGCCTTTTCACCACAAGGGACGTTGAATATGATGGTTTATTTCCTTATTTGCATGTTGTCCTTTTTTTTTTTTTGCACATAGAAGGAGCACAACTCTTCCTTTTTGAGATGTCACTTTGCGTCCCGTGCATGCTTGCTTGTAGCTTCCCGCTGCTTGCCAGGCCCGCTGAATGCTCCACTATGCTCCTACTATATGGACATGGCTTCTTCCGCTGTAGGTTCTTTTAAGGTAAGATCCACCGCGATCATTTTTTTTTTTTGCATCAAAAAAGCAGGAACATAAGATAATGATGTTAAATGTTCTGATACATTTCTTACTCCGGCTGAGCATCTTATGACTTGGTCCTCCTAGTCGGAAGGCAAGCTTGAAGGACAAGGTGTTCCCCAGTCCTTCCAAGGCTCCTTTGGCCAAAGGGAGAGACCAGTCTCCTGGTCCGGAAGATGGCGCTGAAGTCAGCCCTGGCAAGGTCTCCAAGAGCTGGAGCTTTACAGAGAAGAACAGAGGAGGGCCCAAGCATGCTTTCAGAGTCCGGGGCAGCGCCTCACGGCAGAACTCTGAGGGTAAAAAAAAACAAACTTGAATTAGATTGGGGAACTTCTTAGAGCACCTTAAATGGGAACGTTTAGCTCAAGGGAACTCTGCTAATATTCCAGTCATTAGAGTTTAGGGGGTTGGGGTTAAGGTTTAGAGTAAGTAGCATTAGTTAGGAGTTAGAATTAGGGTTTAAGCATAGGAGTCATTGTTATATTATGGTTGGGTAAGGGGTTAGGTTTAGGGTTGCGATTTGGGTTTAAGGTTTATATTAGGTTTAACACCCAATTAGCCACGTTTACATGAGGAGTTTTTCCTCTTTCCGAATGATTTTTCCGAAAACAATGGTATCCATGGAAAGAAATATTCCAATCTCTTATCTACATGCGCCGCTATAATAAAACAGAATAGTCAATGGGGCATGCCCAGTAAAACGTAAACATCACGTGATACCGACTTCCCTGAGTTTTTTTTTTTTACTTGTTGGAATAACTCCATCTTGCCAGTTTTTCCGTTCGTCTAGTCTTTAATTTGGATCAAAAACAAACTTTCCGCAGGAGTCCAGTGCCGATTGCTCGCCTACATTTTTAAAACTGAAGAACGTCTGGAACTGCGTGTTGCGTCATAGCTCAGCATTCGCTGAAAGAACGCTGAAAGAAGTGCCAATTGCTTGCTTCCATTTTTTAAAATCACCTTGTACTTCGGTACGGGACAAAAAATTCAAAAATTCTAAAAAAAACAAACAAACTGTATTATGGAAAGCAGGAAGTGAACAAATGTAACAGTTACTGATTATAAAAGTACCAGATGGAGGGGTAGGATTTAATAAGCGTTGCTTCTTCCTACTCCTTTTGGACATGTGGAACTGTGAACTGATTATGTGATGCATTCAATTGTATTCTGATGCATGTTCAAATGAAATAAAACCATTACCATTACCATTAGATAATCATTATCATTAGATATAGATTTTCTTTTTAAAGAAAAACTGGACTTGTGAATAAAGTATAGAAGGGTTTAGCTTCTGTTGCCAACCGCCAATAAACAACAGAAGAAGAAAAATGCCAAGAAGAAGAACGCACCCTGACAACTTTCCGTTTGAGTGGGTACAAGATACCTCAATCGGATTGGTGAAAGGAATATTCCACCCCTGGGAATCCCATTATATGTTCAGATTCGGATTGGCACTTTTCTTTCGGAATGAGGTGTATACAAAGGTTCTTTCCGTTTGAGCAAATAAACCGAATGAAATTGGAATATTTGGGTCCATGTATACGTGGCTATTGTCATATTTTTGCATATTTTTGAACTCACTGGTGGCACCGAAGTCTGGCCAGTGTGAGCGTTTAATGGTGGGGCTAATTTTAGTAGTTAGGCTGTTTTTGTCTTCACTTTGCATATCCCCTGTTATATATACAATTTTATAATCCATGCAGCTCATTAGTTTCAACTATTACCAATCTATTCTAACAGGTTGTCATTCTAGAA
The DNA here is from genome assembly GCF_030265055.1 of Doryrhamphus excisus. Lineage (NCBI taxonomy): Eukaryota > Metazoa > Chordata > Actinopteri > Syngnathiformes > Syngnathidae > Doryrhamphus > Doryrhamphus excisus. Next base: position 12,270,944 of record NC_080475.1, on the reverse strand, counting down.
GGATCCATAATGAATTGTGTTCCATGTCTCTCCCTTCTCTCTCCTTGCAGCAATTGAAGGTTTAATAAGTAAGACATTGGGATATTCTCCTAGTTGGCTGACATCGGGCACAAAGACAATACATGCATGCCGGAATCTGCTCAAATGTGTTCACTTGACCTGAACCCCTCTTATGTTTGTCTTACGTGGGTGTCACTTAGGGTTCTGTAGCTCATTGTCAATGATAGCGGGAGGAGGTAAGTCAGTGGTGGGTTCAAGTCAAGTGGTGCCAATGTATGAAGAGAAATGGCCCCGATCATTACATTGCATGACAAATATGTGTATAGACTAGGGGTGTAATGGTACGGCGTCTGTTACACCCGCAAACATAACAACTGCCCACAAACCTAACACAAATCTGCAGCTTTGAATGTAATAACTGTAATAATTATTACATTTGCAGGAAATTATTACATATGTGGGAAAGTGAAAATCTGTAAATGTAATAACTTCCCACAAATGTAATATGAGACAAAATGTTGTTGTTGTTGTTTGTTCTTTCTTCTTTTAATGAAGGAGAAGGTGCAAATGTCATTTTGAGGATTTTAACAAGATAATTCTTTTTTTTGTGGAAAAAAATATTGTTCAATAAGTATCATTTGAATACATTAAAGGAATTTTAAATTATTAAATTATAATTTATTTTAAATTAAAAAATATTGTGATAATTGCAATTGTTTTAATAAAATTATTATTACTATTATTATTATTATTATATTTTATTATTTCTTTTGATTATTTCTTCCCCATATACACACAAAATCACACATACAATAATATACTGTAACTAAAACGCACATGTACGCCCACAAACAAAATGTAATAATAATTAAAAAAAAATTAAAAATTCAGTATTACGTTTGCAATAGGCAAATTTAATTACGTTACCCTAACCCTACATTAAAGGAATCTTTAATTATTAAATTATAATTAATTTTAAATTAAAAAAAAATAACATAATTATGATAATTGCAATTGTTTTAATAAAATTATTATTACTATTATTATTATTATATTTTATTATTTCTTTTGATTATTTCTTCCCCATATACACACAAAATCACACATACAATAATATACTGTAACTAAAACGCACATGTACGCCCACAAACAAATGTAATAATTAAAAAAAAAATAATAATTCAGTATTACGTTTGCAGTAGGCAAATTTTATTACGTTACCCTAACCCTACAATAAAAGAATCTTTAATTATTAAATTATAATTTATTTTAAATTAAAAAAGATAATTGTGATAATTGCAATTGTTTTAATAAAATTATTATTACTATTATTATTATTATATTTTATTATTGCTTTTGATTATTTCTTCCCCGTATACACACAAAATCACACATACAATAATATACTGTAACTAAAACGCACATGTACGCCCACCAACAAAATGTAATAATTAAAAAAAAATTCAGTATTACGTTTGCAGTAGGCAATTTTTTTATTTTAATTATTTAAAAAAATTACATTTGTGGGAAATGTATTACATTTGCGGGATTATTACATTCAAAGCTGCAGATTGTATTACGTTTGTGGGCAGTTATTACGTTTGCGGGTGTAACAGGCGTCATCACAGATACCTACGTTCAAGGTTCACGGCACGGTACATTAAGGGAACAAAATGCAACACATGAAATTGCTTAGCTTTTGTGTAAACATAACAATACTGGGAATGTGAAGTGTTCCTAAACTGGAGATTTTAACAGCGGAAGAGGGTTTTCAAGCTGTGGCATCTCCTTGGCACTCTTATACTAGCTGCACTGTATTTGTTTCACCTCCTGTCTGTCAACATGTTCTATGTGGGAACTTCTTAGTACCATACCAAAAAACACCCGTTACACCCCTAGTATAGATGCCTTTGCCTGAATGCACTATGTTGCAAAAAACAACTTCCTTAACGTAACGTCCTGTAACGTCAAATGTTCAAATTCTGCCCTAAAGTTTGAATCCAACACAAACTGGCTCACACACATTTTTTTACTCCGAGGATAAAAAGAAGAGCTTTGCTTTATTTAAAATGTGTCAGCCAAAGTAATCTCCTTTAAGGACGTCCTTGTCTTTGCACTGCAGAGGCCAGCTTCCCAGGAGAGGACATTGGCGACGACAAAAGTTGCCACTGTGAGTTTCTCACTCAGGAACTACCGCCAGGCTTGAGGGTTGCCATACGAGCAATATGGTAAGTCTACTCTTCACCCAATGGAATGCCTAGGATGTTCCTAGTGGATAATATCTACTCCTAAATAAACGCTCTATGTCTTTCCTCAGCATCATGAAGTTCATGGTGTCCAAGAGGAGGTTCAAGGAGAGCCTCCGACCATACGATGTCATGGATGTGATCGAGCAGTATTCTGCAGGACATCTGGACATGCTGACCCGTATTAAGAACCTGCAATCCAGGCAAGTCTACTTTCACTTTACAATGTAGAAGCTAATAATCCTCACATTACAGGACTGAGGACTTCATATCGTGATGAAATTATGCTAATGTTCTTATTTCATTTTATGCTGGATACACACATGTGCAGATAAGCCATTTTGCCTGTTTCATTTATCACATACATGTGTTGTATTCAGTTATTATAGTAAAAAAAAAAACACAAATTTTAATATTTTACAGTAGATTGCAACATGTCCTTGTTTGGAGTTCTCTTGTTTCGGTCCCCCTAAATATCTAACATGAATAGTAAATATATTCCAACAGGAAAACACATATGCTGTCAGAAGAGATGCACTGTGTGGGCTCTAATTTTGTAGACCAGGCGCAGTCGAGGCGCACCTGCCATGTACATACGGGTTCTGTCAATATTTATTCCACTGAAATGTGCCTGACACTCTGAAAAAAGGTTTTGAAGCGTGTGCACTGTGCGCCTCTCAGCCAATTTAACACTATGCGAGGTGCGCTTCGCCTGCGCCACCTTGGGTGCACTGTTTTGTCACAAAATTGTCAGCTGAAAATGTGGACACCTCCCATGGTGCGCCGCTACGCCCCATCTCAGCGCGGTCCAGTCTACCAAATTGGTTACACATAGTGATGCGCTGGATCAAATTACGCTGCGCCACTTTGGGCACACTGTTTTGTCACAAAATTGTCACTACGCCAAGCTGAAAATGTGGACACCTCCCATGGTGCGCCACTACGCCCCATCTCAGCGAATTCCAGTCTACCAAATTGGTTACACATAGTGATGCGCTGGATCAAATTACGCTGCGCCACTTTGGGCGCACTGTTTTGTCACAAAATTGTCACTACGCCAAGATAAAAATGTGGACACCTCCCATGGTGCGCCGCTACGCCCATCTCGGCGTGGTTCAGTCTAGCAAATTGGTTACACATAGTGATGCGCTGGATCAAATTACGCTGCGCCACTTTGGACACACTGTTTTCTCACAAAATTGTCACTACGCCAAGCGGAAAATGTTGACACTTCCCATGGTGCGCCGCTACGTCCCATCTCGGCGCAGTACAGTCTACCAAATTGGTTACACATAGTGATGCGCTGGATCAAATTACGCTGCGCCACTTTGGGCGCACTGTTTTGTCACAAAATTGTCACTACGCCAAGATGAAAATGTGGACACCTCCCATGGTGCGCCGCTACGCCCATCTCGGCACAGTACAGTCTAGCAAATTGGTTACACATAGTGATGCGCTGGATCAAATTATGCTGCGCCACAAAATTAGAGCCCTATGTCTTCTGCGAGTGGAATATATTGAGGATTTCCCTTGTTGCTTCATTTTTTTTGGATTGCACTCATCTCGTGTCTGTGTGCTTTGCCAGGATAGATATGATTGTTGGGCCCCCTCCCCCATCCACACCTCGTCATAAGAAGCCCACTGAAGGCCCCCCTAGGTTAGGTCCATAGACATGCACCTCCGGAGTAACCATTTCGCAAGCAGCTACCTTTAACTAAAGGACCCTTGCTTGTTTTTATATGAATATTTTTATATGCTTTCCTACTCAATTTTTGCGACATGACATTGCATGCGGACTGTTGCATTTTCCTGTTTTCACATTCATCACTGTAAAGACTAAATCTGTACATGTACTATACATGCATGTATCCACTTTGTTGTGTGCATCTGAGATAAACACTTCACACTTGGACATGCTTGCCTCATTCTCAGATACAGTGGGACCTCTTTATACCTTCCATCACTTTGCATTTGCTGGTACTTAAAGAAACTGGAATAAAAAGTAACATTTTTGCGTTCATAATTACCATACAAGTGTAAAAAGACGATAAAGCGGACCTATTGTGTTAATTTATTCTCCTATAGAGCAGCTACACACAATAACCCACACAGAAAACTTCCGAGATCTTCCAGAATCTGCACCTATTCAGCTGGATTTATTTAGCTTTCCAAAACTGTTTATTCCACCCACGGCTTTACCTCCGGGCACGCCCACTCCGTTGTGATTGGTCACACTCCTTGTTCTTTCTTCTGTTAATGAGGGAGAAGGTGTAGATGTCATTTTGAGGATTTTAACAAGCTTTTTTTTCTTTTTTTTTTGTGCAAAAAATATTCAGAGTATCATTAGAATACATTAAAGGAATCTTTAATTATTAAATTATAATTTATTTTAAATTAAAAACGATAATGTAATTGTGATAATTGCAATTGTTTTAATAAAATTATTATTACGATTATTATTATTATATTTTATTATTTATTTTGATTATTTTATTTATTATTCAATAAATTTATTATTTATTGATTATACTGTAACTAAAATGCACATTGACGCCCACCAACAAAATGTAATAAAAAATGTAATTTAGGAAATTCAGTATTACTTTTGCAGTGGCCAAATTTTATTCCGTATATGGGAAATTTATTACATTTTCGGGATTATTACATTCAAAGCTGCAGATTTGTTTTACGTTTGTGGTTCATTACGTTTGTGGGCAGTTATTACGTTTGTGGGTGTAACAGTATATGAACTCTGGTTTTCTAGAAATGCGGTCATTATATGTTTTTTTGCGGGACTACCAGTGACTTTGGTGGAAAAAGACTAATAACAACTGCAGACATCAGTGAGCTTGTCATTTGCATCGTTACTGCCTGTATGCACGTACTATAATGCTACACAGACAACCGCTTACTTACACAAAATAAACACTGGACTCTTCTGACTCTTCAACATTGGAAAGTCAATGCACTTCAACAGTTTGGCGGATAGCACAGCTTCCCCTCTTGTACCCGGGTACACCCCCCCAAATAAGAACGGCTAACTGTGACGTCACAGGCTTCCTTGTATGGGATGTCAGAAGAGCGTTCAGAATTATCATGTGACTAAATGTATTCCATTATTAAGCGTATTGTTAAGTTTTGGACATATTGTATGGCATAGCCACATTTAGAGGTTCCACTGTTGTTTTTTATAGCTATTCATTTGTTAATACGCATCATTGGTAGCATGACGATAGAAAAAAAATAATACATAATATAATTTTTTCATTTTAAAGGTACTCTGTGTGGAGTTTGCTTGTATACAGACATGGCAGCAGTACGTTGTACAGTAAACCTCGGATATATCGGACTCGGATATATCGGAAATTTGCTCACAACGGACAGATAAAAAAGAACCAATTTTTCTGTAATGCATTTCCAATAAAAATTCATTGCATATATCGGATTTTTTATAACGGATTTCGCCTATTTCGGACAAAATCTCCAGTCCCGTTCCAATGCATTTCCATTAAATTTCCCTCGCATATATCGGATGGCCGCATCGTGGCGCTCCGATTCGCCGAATCGTGACAGGCTGCTATACGACGTCATTTGCAGCGTTGCTTGCGCGTCCAGGTACATTGGAAACATAGTCAAGGAAGTGCCTTTTTATAACGGATAAAATCCGATTTACGCATATACCGGATATAAATCCGATATATGCGTAAAACGGACATTTTCCGGTATACGCATATAACGGATTTTGCTTATATCGGACAAAACCAGTGGGAACAATTGAATCCGATATATCCGAGGTTTACTGTATGCAGTTTGTAGTGTACAGGTTTTCAAAATGAAGCTTCATATATACGTAGCAACTAGCGATGTTTAGCATTATTTAGTATGCCGATTAATGTTAGCAATACGGCAAATTCAAAACCGCTACAAATTTCGATGTTTTTCTTTTGGACAGTATTGTCGTTGGTCTGATTGTGTTCCCTAAGACCAGAAACTCCACAAATTACCTTTGAGATTAAAATACCGCATGTTGCAGAAATGTGTTTATGTATTTTTAAGTGATGTGATTTTATGCTATGCTAGAGTTGACCAGATCGTGGGTAAAGGTCCTAAAGGGGAAGCCGACGCTACAGAGGACCAAAGCATGATGGGACGTTTAGTCAAAGTCGAGAAGCAGGTAAGGGCGACCATTCCGGTTTGTTTTCATACAATTGGCTACTTTTGTGTTTGACTTCTTCTACAGGTGGTCTGCATGGACAGAAAGGTGGATTTTCTGGTCCATGCGTATATTCAACGTATGGGCATCCCTCGTTCCGAGACGGAGGCGTTTTTTAATTCCAAGGAACCGTACCCGGCCCCGCCTTACCACAGCCCGGAGCACACCAAGGAGGAAAAGGAGGAGGTCGTCGAGGCCGAAAAGGAAGTCAACGCGTGCTCAGGCATCGCTGAAATCCAGTCTTCCACCGAGCGTAAAGACGTTTTATCGGACGCGTCGGCGTCAGCGGCGACGCCGTCGGGCAGTCGTCCGTCTACCTCGTGGCAGCACCAGCTCCAGCACCCAGTCAGCCAGCCGGCCTGGAGCAGCAGCTTAGCCAACACCCCCGATTCCCCGCCTCTGTTCCGTCTCCCGCCTCCGCCGGCTCCGCTCCATGACCGCTCAAGTCAGGATAGCGGATCCCTGAGCAGGAGACGCCACCGCAGGCAGAGGCGGCGTCCGCGGGAGGGCGCCAATGCAGAAAGCGACACGTCTCTTTCCATCCCGTCGGTGGACCACGAGGAACTGGAACGTTCCTTCAGCGGATTCAGCATCTCTCAGGCAAAAGAGGACTTTTTTGGGCCCTCTTTTTTTGCAGGCGGTGGCACAGATTGCGGACCCGCAGCGGGATCTGACCCTGGAGCCCCGCCTCCGTTATGTGCCAAGGTGAGACCTTTCCTAGCAGAGGGCGAATCCGACACAGACTCCGACCTCTACGCTCCCTCGCCTCTGTCCTTCACCGGTGAGGCCTCCTGTGGGGAGAGAGGATGGCCTGGACACAAGTAGCTCCGCCCATTGCTTCTGGTTATGTGACCTTCAAGACAATGTGAGTGAAGGGCAAAGAATATAAAGAGATGTGTTTTGATTAGGGATGTCTGAGATTGGCTTTTTGGACGAACTCTCAATATCGAGAATAGAGTCGGACGAACTCTCGATTATCGGTTTTCATGATTGGAAAAAAATTCCGATATCGATATTGCATTTTTATGCAAATATCGGACCGCTAATTATCCCTAGTTTTGATGTATTTCTTTGTGAAAACAAAAACAAACCATTTCCACGTTATGTAAACCAGGAAGTAGCCTGCTAGCAAAAAAAAAAAGGGACACAAATGCTGTAATTATTTGACTTTAATTAGACAAATGTATTAAACCATGTTGGCTATTTCAGTCAAGAGGTACTTCCTGTTTGTTAACCAGGAAGTAGAACCGAACAAACACTAATTTATTTATGCTAATTTGAGTCACTAAAACCCATTTCCTTTAGGCTGAAATTGAAAAAATAGAGCAGTCCAAAATACTACATATGTATACAAGGAAGTACATAGCCTACTAGTAGCCTACTAGTCTCTTTTGTTTAATTTTTTTTTCAAATTTTAATCACAAAAAAAAGCTAGCCAAAATTTCAGTCTCAAAAAACATTCCGCTTATGTTTTTTTAATACTATCTCGACACCGTACATCAACGAGGGAGTAGCCCGCTAGCTAAAAAAAAAAAAAGAGAGACAGTGAAACATACAGCAATATGTGATTATGGAATTTATTTTATTCTAAGTAGCTTGAGTCACGATAGAAAACTTTCACCCAGCTTGCTAGCAACAAATAAAAACAAGTAACACACGGTAATTAAATCACTCTAGTTGGACGAGGCAGCACGGTGGATTAGCGGTTAGCAAGACAGTGAAACCCAAATATGATGCTGAAGGATTTTTTTCAAAGTTTTCTTTTTTTTTGTTGCTAATTTAAGTGACAAAAAGCACGGTACGGCCCCCATATGTCAATCATTATTAAATAGCAAGTATCCTGAAAGCTGAAAAAAATTAAATAATAAATTAAACGCAAGTATGGCACCGGGCAATTGATTCACTTTCATTAGAGGAATTAATTTTCTTTTTTTTGCCGATTTGAGTTACAAAAATGTTCCCATTGTGCTATAGAAAAAAAAGAAAAAAATGTTTTCATGATTGGAAAAAATTCCGATACCAATATTGAATTTTTATGCTGATATCAGGCCGCTAAGTATCCTTAGTTTTGATGTATTTTTTGATTGTGCTATAGGAAAAAAAAAGTTCTGTAATATGCCATTGTTTATAAACCAGGAAGTAGCCTAACTTGGAAAAAACATTCACAATTACGCAATTGTTTTACTTTTACATTATTTTTTTCTTTTTTTACTCATTTAAGTGATGAAAAATGTCCCCTTTGTGCTAAAATAACAAAAATGGTCTTCATACAATAACTTCATACATGACTTTCCAAACACAAAACATGATTATTATACATGCTATTAGTAAATGATAAGGTTAGTAAACATAGGTTAGAAACTAGAAACATAAATATATGACACAAGAACTCCCCAAGATATTTTAATGAGGTAGTGAAGCCCCTGCATGGCATGGTTAAAAAAAAAATTATAATAATAACTTGGCCTCATAAATTCCTGTTTAGGAAATAAGTGCATTAAGTTGTCAGTCAGTTGTGAGTCCATGGTTGTAGCACTAAACGCATGGGATGTTAAAGGGGACAAAGCATGATCTTGTTACTGTAAAACTAACCCCAATCATCACACGGTAACACTTTTAACACCAGGGACACCCATTAGACAATTCTCATTGGTCGTAGCTGCAGACCCCCCAGGCATGTTCACACACGCTCATGTAAGTGCACCGTCCTGTTCTGTTAATAAACGTTTTTGTACATGCTAAATGTCATGTGTTTGTGTCTCATTATAAGGCTATGCTAAACCCAACACAGATGGTAACCAATAAGGATCGACCCATACAGGCGGCGGGAATGGGGGGGTGGTGGATGCGTCTCACTGCAGAGGAGCAGTCATCACATCGATGCTAAATACGACAGAAATGTTTAGCACATGGTTGAATATTTATTCCTTTTAAAGTTGATGATGCCGTTTAAATGAAAGATTAATGTGTTCAGTGTTTTATTTTAATAAATATTTGTTTAAACTTGAGACCTGGAATATTTGTCATTGTCATTTTTGCATGTAAATTGAGGGAGAAAACATAAGGGGTTAGTGTGTCGTTTTTTGTCATTTTTTCAACTTGCTTATAATGGACTTTTCTGCTCAAAAAAACACGGGAAACCTCACACACACTCAACAGGGGCCCCAGAAGCATCCAAAACTTTGAGGGCGGTGATTTTTGACAAAAAACGTATGTCGTTTTTTGTCATTTTTTTCAACTTGCTTCTAACGCACTTTTCTGGTCAAAAAAACACGGGAAACCTCACACACACTCAACAGGGGGCTCAAAAGAGGCCAAAAATGGCATAAAATGCCAGTATTAAATTTTGTCATTTTTGAAAAAAACGTAAGGGGTTAGTATGTCGTTTTATTAAAATTTTTTCAACTTGCTGAAAATGCACTTTTCTGGTCAAAAAGACAGCGGAAACCTCACACACACTCAACAGGGGGCCCAGAAGAGCCCAAAAATGGCATAAAATGCCAGTATTAAATTTTGTGATTTTTGAAAAAAACACAAGGGGTTAGTATGTCGTTTTTTTCAATTTTTTCAACTTGCTGAAAATGCACTTTTCTGGTCAAAAAGACAGCGGAAACCTCACACACACTCAACAGGGGGCTCAAAAGAGGCCAAAAATGGCATAAAATGCTAAAGTTTGAGGGTGTCGATTTTTGAAAAAAACATAAGGGGTTAGTATGTCGTTTTTTTCAATTTTTTCAACTTGCTGAAAATGCACTTTTCTGGTCAAAAAGACAGCGGAAACCTCACACACACTCAACAGGGGGCCCAGAAGAGCCCAAAAATGGCATAAAATGCCAGTATTAAATTTTGTGATTTTTGAAAAAAACATAAGGGGTTAGTATGTCGTTTTTTTCAATTTTTTCAACTTGCTGAAAATGCACTTTTCTGGTCAAAAAGACAGTGGAAACCTCACACACACTCAACAGGGGGCCCAGAAGAGCCCAAAAATGGCATAAAATGCCAGTATTAAATTTTGTGATTTTGGAAAAAAACGTAAGGGGTTAGTATGTCGTTTTTTAAAATTTTTTCAACTTGCTGAAAATGCACTTTTCTGGTCAAAAAGACAGCGGAAACCTCACACACACTCAACAGGGGGCTCAAAAGAGGCCAAAAATGGCATAAAATGCCAAAGTTTGAGGGTGTCGATTTTTGAAAAAAACACAAGGGGTTAGTATGTCGTTTTTTTCAATTTTTTCAACTTGCTGAAAATGCACTTTTCTGGTCAAAAAGACAGCGGAAACCTCACACACACTCAACAGGGGGCCCAGAAGAGCCCAAAAATGGCATAAAATGCCAGTATTAAATTTTGTGATTTTTGAAAAAAACATAAGGGGTTAGTATGTCGTTTTTTTCAATTTTTTCAACTTGCTGAAAATGCACTTTTCTGGTCAAAAAGACAGCGGAAACCTCACACACACTCAACAGGGGGCCCAGAAGAGCCCAAAAATGGCATAAAATGCCAGTATTAAATTTTGTGATTTTTGAAAAAAACGTAAGGGGTTAGTATGTCGTTTTTTTTTTAATTTTTTCAACTTGCTGAAAATGCACTTTTCTGGTCAAAAAGACAACGGAAACCTCACACACACTCAACAGGGGGCCCAGAAGAGCCCAAAAATGGCATAAAATGCCAGTATTAAATTTTGTGATTTTGGAAAAAAACACAAGGGGTTAGTATGTCGTTTTTTTCAATTTTTTCAACTTGCTGAAAATGCACTTTTCTGGTCAAAAAGACAGCGGAAACCTCACACACACTCAACAGGGGGCTCAAAAGAGGCCAAAAATGGCATAAAATGCCAAAGTTTGAGGGTGTCGATTTTTGAAAAAAATGTAAGGGGTTAGTATGTCGTTTTTTTCAAATTTTTCAACTTGCTGAAAATGCACTTTTCTGGTCAAAAAGACAGCGGAAACCTCACACACACTCAACAGGGGGCCCAGAAGAGCCCAAAAATGGCATAAAATGCCAGTAATAAATTTTGTGATTTTTGAAAAAAACGAAAGGGGTTAGTATGTCGTTTTTTTTTTAATTTTTTCAACTTGCTGAAAATGCACTTTTCTGGTCAAAAAGACAGCGGAAACCTCACACACACTCAACAGGGGGCCCAGAAGAGCCCAAAAATGGCATAAAATGCCAGTATTAAATTTTGTGATTTTTGAAAAAAACACAAGGGGTTAGTATGTCGTTTTTTTCAATTTTTTCAACTTGCTGAAAATGCACTTTTCTGGTCAAAAAGACAGCGGAAACCTCACACACACTCAACAGGGGGCTCAAAAGAGGCCAAAAATGGCATAAAATGCCAGTATTAAATTTTGTGATTTTTGAAAAAAACGTAAGGGGTTAGTATGTCGTTTTTTCATTTTCTGGTCAAAAAGACAGCGGAAACCTCACACACACTCAACAGGGGGCCCATAAGAGCCCAAAAATGGCATAAAATGCCAGTATTAAATTTTGTGATTTTTGAAAAAAACATAAGGGGTTAGTATGTCGTTTTTTTCAATTTTTTCAACTTGCTGAAAATGCACTTTTCTGGTCAAAAAGACAGTGGAAACCTCACACACACTCAACAGGGGGCTCAAAAGAGGCCAAAAATGGCATAAAATGCCAAAGTTTGAGGGTGTCGATTTTTGAAAAAAACGTAAGGGGTTAGTATGTCGTTTTTTTCAATTTTTTCAACTTGCTGAATATGCACTTTTCTGGTCAAAAAGACAGCGGAAACCTCACACACACTCAACAGGGGGCTCAAAAGAGGCCAAAAATGGCATAAAATGCCAAAGTTTGAGGGTGTCGATTTTTGAAAAAAACATAAGGGGTTAGTATGTCGTTTTTTTCATTTTTTTCAACTTGCTGAAAATGCACTTTTCTGGTCAAAAAGACAGCGGAAACCTCACACACACTCAACAGGGGGCCCAGAAGAGCCCAAAAATGGCATAAAATGCCAGTATTAAATTTTGTGATTTTTGAAAAAAACACAAGGGGTTAGTATGTCGTTTTTTTCAATTTTTTCAACTTGCTGAAAATGCACTTTTCTGGTCAAAAAGACAGCGGAAACCTCACACACACTCAACAGGGGGCTCAAAAGAGGCCAAAAATGGCATAAAATGCTAAAGTTTGAGGGTGTCGATTTTTGAAAAAAACATAAGGGGTTAGTATGTCGTTTTTTTCAATTTTTTCAACTTGCTGAAAATGCACTTTTCTGGTCAAAAAGACAGCGGAAACCTCACACACACTCAACAGGGGGCCCAGAAGAGCCCAAAAATGGCATAAAATGCCAGTATTAAATTTTGTGATTTTTGAAAAAAACATAAGGGGTTAGTATGTCGTTTTTTTCAATTTTTTCAACTTGCTGAAAATGCACTTTTCTGGTCAAAAAGACAGTGGAAACCTCACACACACTCAACAGGGGGCCCAGAAGAGCCCAAAAATGGCATAAAATGCCAGTATTAAATTTTGTGATTTTGGAAAAAAACGTAAGGGGTTAGTATGTCGTTTTTTAAAATTTTTTCAACTTGCTGAAAATGCACTTTTCTGGTCAAAAAGACAGCGGAAACCTCACACACACTCAACAGGGGGCTCAAAAGAGGCCAAAAATGGCATAAAATGCCAAAGTTTGAGGGTGTCGATTTTTGAAAAAAACATAAGGGGTTAGTATGTCGTTTTTTTCAATTTTTTCAACTTGCTGAAAATGCACTTTTCTGGTCAAAAAGACAGCGGAAACCTCACACACACTCAACAGGGGGCCCAGAAGAGCCCAAAAATGGCATAAAATGCCAGTATTAAATTTTGTGATTTTTGAAAAAAACATAAGGGGTTAGTATGTCGTTTTTTTCAATTTTTTCAACTTGCTGAAAATGCACTTTTCTGGTCAAAAAGACAGTGGAAACCTCACACACACTCAACAGGGGGCCCAGAAGAGCCCAAAAATGGCATAAAATGCCAGTATTAAATTTTGTGATTTTGGAAAAAAACGTAAGGGGTTAGTATGTCGTTTTTTTCAATTTTTTCAACTTGCTGAAAATGCACTTTTCTGGTCAAAAAGACAGCGGAAACCTCACACACACTCAACAGGGGGCCCAGAAGAGCCCAAAAATGGCATAAAATGCCAGTATTAAATTTTGTGATTTTTGAAAAAAACGTAAGGGGTTAGTATGTCGTTTTTTAAAAATTTTTCAACTTGCTGAAAATGCACTTTTCTGGTCAAAAAGACAGCGGAAACCTCACACACACTCAACAGGGGGCTCAAAAGAGGCCAAAAATGGCATAAAATGCCAAAGTTTGAGGGTGTCGATTTTTGAAAAAAAACGTAAGGGGTTAGTATGTCGTTTTTTTCAATTTTTTCAACTTGCTGAAAATGCACTTTTCTGGTCAAAAAGACAGCGGAAACCTCACACACACTCAACAGGGGGCCCAGAAGAGCCCAAAAATGGCATAAAATGCCAGTATTAAATTTTGTGATTTTTGAAAAAAACATAAGGGGTTAGTATGTCGTTTTTTTCAATTTTTTCAACTTGCTGAAAATGCACTTTTCTGGTCAAAAAGACAGTGGAAACCTCACACACACTCAACAGGGGGCTCAAAAGAGGCCAAAAATGGCATAAAATGCCAAAGTTTGAGGGTGTCGATTTTTGAAAAAAAACGTAAGGGGTTAGTATGTCGTTTTTTTCAATTTTTTCAACTTGCTGAAAATGCACTTTTCTGGTCAAAAAGACAGCGGAAACCTCACACACACTCAACAGGGGGCCCAGAAGAGCCCAAAAATGGCATAAAATGCCAGTATTAAATTTTGTGATTTTTGAAAAAAACATAAGGGGTTAGTATGTCGTTTTTTTCAATTTTTTCAACTTGCTGAAAATGCACTTTTCTGGTCAAAAAGACAGTGGAAACCTCACACACACTCAACAGGGGGCCCAGAAGAGCCCAAAAATGGCATAAAATGCCAGTATTAAATTTTGTGATTTTGGAAAAAAACGTAAGGGGTTAGTATGTCGTTTTTTTCAATTTTTTCAACTTGCTGAAAATGCACTTTTCTGGTCAAAAAGACAGCGGAAACCTCACACACACTCAACAGGGGGCCCAGAAGAGCCCAAAAATGGCATAAAATGCCAGTATTAAATTTTGTGATTTTTGAAAAAAACGTAAGGGGTTAGTATGTCGTTTTTTAAAAATTTTTCAACTTGCTGAAAATGCACTTTTCTGGTCAAAAAGACAGCGGAAACCTCACACACACTCAACAGGGGGCTCAAAAGAGGCCAAAAATGGCATAAAATGCCAAAGTTTGAGGGTGTCGATTTTTGAAAAAAAACGTAAGGGGTTAGTATGTCGTTTTTTTCAATTTTTTCAACTTGCTGAAAATGCACTTTTCTGGTCAAAAAGACAGCGGAAACCTCACACACACTCAACAGGGGGCCCAGAAGAGCCCAAAATGGCATAAAATGCCAGTATTAAATTTTGTGATTTTTGAAAAAAACATAAGGGGTTAGTATGTCGTTTTTTTCAATTTTTTCAACTTGCTGAAAATGCACTTTTCTGGTCAAA
Organism: Doryrhamphus excisus; assembly: GCF_030265055.1. Classification (NCBI taxonomy): domain Eukaryota; kingdom Metazoa; phylum Chordata; class Actinopteri; order Syngnathiformes; family Syngnathidae; genus Doryrhamphus; species Doryrhamphus excisus. Next base: position 12,255,916 of record NC_080475.1, on the reverse strand, counting down.
AAGACAGTGGAAACCTCACACACACTCAACAGGGGGCTCAAAAGAGGCCAAAAATGGCATAAAATCCCAGTATTAAATTTTGTGATTTTTGAAAAAAACGTAAGGGGTTAGTATGTCGTTTTTTTCAATTTTTTCAACTTGCTGAAAATGCACTTTTCTGGTCAAAAAGACAGCGGAAACCTCACACACACTCAACAGGGGGCTCAAAAGAGGCCAAAAATGGCATAAAATGCCAAAGTTTGAGGGTGTCGATTTTTGAAAAAAACATAAGGGGTTAGTATGTCGTTTTTTTCAATTTTTTCAACTTGCTGAAAATGCACTTTTCTGGTCAATAAGACAGCGGAAACCTCACACACACTCAACAGGGGGCCCAGAAGAGCCCAAAAATGGCATAAAATGCCAGTATTACATTTTGTGATTTTGGAAAAAAACGTAAGGGGTTAGTATGTCGTTTTTTCATTTTCTGGTCAAAAAGACAGCGGAAACCTCACACACACTCAACAGGGGGCCCAGAAGAGCCCAAAAATGGCATAAAATGCCAGTATTACATTTTGTGATTTTGGAAAAAAACGTAAGGGGTTAGTATGTCGTTTTTTTCAATTTTTTCAACTTGCTGAAAATGCACTTTTCTGGTCAAAAAGACAGCGGAAACCTCACACACACTCAACAGGGGGCCCAGAAGAGCCCAAAAATGGCATAAAATGCCAGTATTAAATTTTGTGATTTTTGAAAAAAACGTAAGGGGTTAGTATGTCGTTTTTTTTTTTATTTTTTCAACTTGCTGAAAATGCACTTTTCTGGTCAAAAAGACAGCGGAAACCTCACACACACTCAACAGGGGGCTCAAAAGAGGCCAAAAATGGCATAAAATGCCAGTATTAAATTTTGTGATTTTTGAAAAAAACGTAAGGGGTTAGTATGTCGTTTTTTTCAATTTTTTCAACTTGCTGAAAATGCACTTTTCTGGTCAAAAACACAGCGGAAACCTCACACACACTCAACAGGGGGCTCAAAAGAGCCCAAAAATGGCATAAAATGCCAAAGTTTGAGGGTGTCGATTTTTGAAAAAAACATAAGGGGTTAGTATGTCGTTTTTTTCAATTTTTTCAACTTGCTGAAAATGCACTTTTCTGGTCAATAAGACAGCGGAAACCTCACACACACTCAACAGGGGGCCCAGAAGAGCCCAAAAATGGCATAAAATGCCAGTATTAAATTTTGTGATTTTTGAAAAAAACATAAGGGGTTAGTATGTCGTTTTTTTCAATTTTTTCAACTTGCTGAAAATGCACTTTTCTGGTCAAAAAGACAGTGGAAACCTCACACACACTCAACAGGGGGCCCAGAAGAGCCCAAAAATGGCATAAAATGCCAGTATTAAATTTTGTGATTTTGGAAAAAAACGTAAGGGGTTAGTATGTCGTTTTTTTCAATTTTTTCAACTTGCTGAAAATGCACTTTTCTGGTCAAAAAGACAGCGGAAACCTCACACACACTCAACAGGGGGCCCAGAAGAGCCCAAAAATGGCATAAAATGCCAGTATTAAATTTTGTGATTTTTGAAAAAAACGTAAGGGGTTAGTATGTCGTTTTTTTTTTTTTTTTTTCAACTTGCTGAAAATGCACTTTTCTGGTCAAAAAGACAGCGGAAACCTCACACACACTCAACAGGGGGCCCAGAAGAGCCCAAAAATGGCATAAAATGCCAGTATTAAATTTTGTGATTTTTGAAAAAAACGTAAGGGGTTAGTATGTCGTTTTTTAAAAATTTTTCAACTTGCTGAAAATGCACTTTTCTGGTCAAAAAGACAGCGGAAACCTCACACACACTCAACAGGGGGCTCAAAAGAGGCCAAAAATGGCATAAAATGCCAAAGTTTGAGGGTGTCGATTTTTGAAAAAAAACGTAAGGGGTTAGTATGTCGTTTTTTTCAATTTTTTCAACTTGCTGAAAATGCACTTTTCTGGTCAAAAAGACAGCGGAAACCTCACACACACTCAACAGGGGGCCCAGAAGAGCCCAAAAATGGCATAAAATGCCAGTATTAAATTTTGTGATTTTTGAAAAAAACACAAGGGGTTAGTATGTCGTTTTTTTCAATTTTTTCAACTTGCTGAAAATGCACTTTTCTGGTCAAAAAGACAGCGGAAACCTCACACACACTCAACAGGGGGCTCAAAAGAGGCCAAAAATGGCATAAAATGCCAGTATTAAATTTTGTGATTTTTGAAAAAAACGTAAGGGGTTAGTATGTCGTTTTTTTCAATTTTTTCAACTTGCTGAAAATGCACTTTTCTGGTCAAAAACACAGCGGAAACCTCACACACACTCAACAGGGGGCTCAAAAGAGCCCAAAAATGGCATAAAATGCAAAAGTTTGAGGGTGTCGATTTTTGAAAAAAACATAAGGGGTTAGTATGTCGTTTTTTTCAATTTTTTCAACTTGCTGAAAATGCACTTTTCTGGTCAATAAGACAGCGGAAACCTCACACACACTCAACAGGGGGCCCAGAAGAGCCCAAAAATGGCATAAAATGCCAGTATTAAATTTTGTGATTTTTGAAAAGAACATAAGGGGTTAGTATGTCGTTGTTTTCAATTTTTTCAACTTGCTGAAAATGCACTTTTCTGGTCAAAAAGACAGTGGAAACCTCACACACACTCAACAGGGGGCTCAAAAGAGGCCAAAAATGGCATAAAATGCCAAAGTTTGAGGGTGTCGATTTTTGAAAAAAACGTAAGGGGTTAGTATGTCGTTTTTTTCAATTTTTTCAACTTGCTGAAAATGCACTTTTCTGGTCAAAAAGACAGTGGAAACCTCACACACACTCAACAGGGGGCCCAGAAGAGCCCAAAAATGGCATAAAATGCCAGTATTAAATTTTGTGATTTTTGAAAAAAACGTAAGGGGTTAGTATGTCGTTTTTTTCAATTTTTTCAACTTGCTGAAAATGCACTTTTCTGGTCAAAAAGACAGCGGAAACCTCACACACACTCAACAGGGGGCTCAAAAGAGCCCAAAAATGGCATAAAATGCCAAAGTTTGAGGGTGTCGATTTTTGAAAAAAACGTAAGGGGTTAGTATGTCGTTTTTTTCAATTTTTTCAACTTGCTGAAAATGCACTTTTCTGGTCAAAAAGACAGCGGAAACCTCACACACACTCAACAGGGGGCTGAAAAGAGCCCAAAAATGGCATAAAATGCCAGTATTAAATTTTGTGATTTTTGAAAAAAACGTAAGGGGTTAGTATGTCGTTTTTTTTTAAATTTTTTCAACTTGCTGAAAATGCACTTTTCTGGTCAAAAAGACAGCGGAAACCTCACACACACTCAACAGGGCCCCAGAAGAGCCCAAAAATGGCATAAAATGCCAGTATTAAATTTTGTGATTTTGGAAAAAAACGTAAGTCGTTTTTTTCAATTTTTTCAACTTGCTGAAAATGCACTTTTCTGGTCAAAAAGACAGCGGAAACCTCACACACACTCAACAGGGGGCCCAGAAGAGCCCAAAAATGGCATAAAATGCCAGTATTAAATTTTGTGATTTTTGAAAAAAACGTAAGGGGTTAGTATGTCGTTTTTTTCAATTTTTTCAACTTGCTGAAAATGCACTTTTCTGGTCAAAAAGACAGCGGAAACCTCACACACACTCAACAGGGGGCTCAAAAGAGGCCAAAAATGGCATAAAATGCCAGTATTAAATTTTGTGATTTTTGAAAAAAACGTAAGGGGTTAGTATGTCGTTTTTTTCAATTTTTTCAACTTGCTGAAAATGCACTTTTCTGGTCAAAAAGACAGCGGAAACCTCACACACACTCAACAGGGGGCTGAAAAGAGCCCAAAAATGGCATAAAATGCCAGTATTAAATTTTGTGATTTTTGAAAAAAAACGTAAGGGGTTAGTATGTCGTTTTTTAAAATTTTTTCAACTTGCTGAAAATGCACTTTTCTGGTCAAAAAGACAGCGGAAACCTCACACACACTCAACAGGGGGCCCATAAGAGCCCAAAAATGGCATAAAATGCCAATATTAAATTTTGTGATTTTTGAAAAAAACGTAAGGGGTTAGTATGTCGTTTTTTCCCAATTTTTTCAACTTGCTGAAAATGCACTTTTCTGGTCAAAAAGACAGCGGAAACCTCACACACACTCAACAGGGGCCCCAGAAGCATCCAAAAATGGCATAAAATGCCAAACTTTGAGGGCGGTTATTTTTGACAAAAAACGTAAGGGGTTAGTATGTCGTTTTTTGTCATATTTTTCAACTTGCTGAAAATGCACTTTTCTGGTCAAAAAGACAGCGGAAACCTCACACACACTCAACAGGGGGCCCATAAGAGCCCAAAAATGGCATAAAATGCCAGTATTAAATTTTGTGATTTTTGAAAAAAAACGTAAGGGGTTAGTATGTCGTTTTTTAAAATTTTTTCAACTTGCTGAAAATGCACTTTTCTGGTCAAAAAGACAGCGGAAACCTCACACACACTCAACAGGGGGCTCAAAAGAGCCCAAAAATGGCATAAAATGCCAAAGTTTGAGGGTGTCAATTTTTGAAAAAAACGTAAGGGGTTAGTATGTCGTTTTTTGTCATATTTTTCAACTTGCTGAAAATGCACTTTTCGGGTCAAAAAAACACGGGAAACCTCACACACACTCAACAGGGGCCCCAGAAGAGCCCAAAAATGGCATAAAATGCCAAACTTTGAGGGCGGTGATTTTTGACAAAAAACGTAAGGGGTTAGTATGTCGTTTTTTTTCAATATTTTCAACTTGCTGAAAATGCACTTTTCTGGTCAAAAAGACAGCGGAAACCTCACACACACTCAACAGGGGCCCCAGAAGCATCCAAAAATGGCATAAAATGCCAAACTTTGAGGGCGGTGACTTTTGACAAAAAACATAAGGGGTTAGTATGTCGTTTTTTGTCATATTTTTCAACTTGCTTCTAATGCACTTTTCTGGTAAAAAAAACAAAAAAGAAAAAACAGGGGAAACCTCACACACACTCTCAAAGCCTCAAAGCCTTAACTTTACTCCTAACCCTGATCATGAATAACTCAAGTAAACCACAAAGTCACAATTAAGATGTGAAGATTTATTTATGAAACACTTGACATCTTTGAATCAGCCTGTAAAAAATTGTGTAATTCAGCTCCACCTTAAAAAAAAAAAAAAAAACAGTACGTAGTACCCCCCCAAAAAATAAGCACATATCAAAACTATACTGTTCACTGAGTCCACTATAACAACAATAACAACATATGGAAAATTCCTTTACAGCCAGAAATCATGTCAAACATGATCTCATACATCAACTATTGCGTATGAAAGGCAGCGAGAAAGCAGGAAGCCGCTTTGGCGTATTTGTACAGTCAACCGTGACTGAATGAGCTTCAACATGAAAATAATCACATCAATATAATAAATATAATAGTCACACAAGGAAGTGAAGTAACAATGCACTTTTTGGTGATCAACAATCACATGACACGAAGTGACATCTTCATTTCAAGGAGAATTAGGCCAATGTAATTACTGTATAATGACAATAACATTGTAATACAACATTAATGTTGTAAAATCGACCCACCCACACACACACAAAGTTTTTTGTAATTTAATTGTGACTAAGTAAGAATATTATGAGAAAAAAGTAACTGTGCTAAAATTCTTGATTTTTTTTTTTAAATTTACATTATTTAATAATAGAATTATGGGGCGAATAAATCAACATGCTCTGTGCTTGTCTTTCGAAATTAAAATGCAGCTGCTAATAGCGTGTCACGTGTCGCAACAATCTAGTCGAAAGCAAAGTTGGTTTAAATGTTAACACAGACCTTGCTGCATTAAAAAAATATACTGTACGTATTTCCCATTAACTAAAAATAAAAATATGCATTTCAGTGTCATTTTTCACGGCGAAAATAATAATAATAATATTATCAAGTGTTTTGGTGTCATGAGCACTTGTAACAGTTCCAAATACTACATAACTTGATGGAAGAGTGATTAAGTTCCTCATTGTTCCTCATTTATGAAGTCATGGCTTTATTTCTATTGGCGAACAGTTAGCAAATAGCTCATCTTGACCACCATAAGTAGTGTTGTTAGCATCAATGCTAATCTGTTTAAAAAAAAAACAGGGGAAACCTCACACACACTCAACAGGGGCCCCAGAAGCATCCAAAAATTGCATAAAATGTCAGAGTTTGAGGGCGGTGATTTTTGACAAAAAACGTAAGGGGTTAGTATGTCGTATTTGTTTTTTGTAATTTTTTTCAACTTGCTTCAAATGCACTTTTCTGGTCAAAAAAACACGGGAAACCTCACACACACACTCAACAGGGGCCCCAGAAGCAATCAAAAATGGCATAAAATGCCAGAGTTTGAATTTAGTGATTTTTGACAAAAAACGTAAGGGGTTAAGGGGTATGTCGTTTTTGTTTTTTCGTTTTTTTTCAACTTGCTTCTAATGCACTTTTCTGGTCAAAAAAACACACACTCAACAGGGGCCCCAGAAGCATCCAAAATGGCATAAAATGCCAGAGTTTGAATTTAGTGATTTTTGACAAAAAACGTAACGTATGTCGTTTTTTGTCATTTTTTTCAACTTGCTTCGAATGCACTTTTCTGGTCAAAAAAACACAGGAAACCTCACACACACTCAACAGGGGCCCCAGAAGCATCCAAAAATGGCAGAAAATGCCAGACTCATATTTTCCAACTTGCTTCTAATGCACTTTTCGGGTAAAAAAGGAAGGGCCAATCAACATTCAGAAGATCTCCAATTGGTGCAAATTTTGGTGTGGAAAGTTCATATCAACTCGAGGCTAATCTGGCAGGTTGACAAAAAACGTTGGTCAAGGACTGCAATGGACATGGACACAAACTAAAAAATGGTCAACATTCTCACCAGAACTGCTCCAATTGGCGGACACGGACATGGAGGATGGTTGGAGATAGTCGGACAATCGTCAACGCTATAGACCTAGACGCTAATCGGACAAGTTGGACAAGGTTGGTTAAGGATGGCGGCATTCACTTTTCCTAGAGCAAAGACTATAACACATGAGAAGGACCAAACGTTGGTTCTTCATGGACACCTCATTCTTTAAATTGTCTTTTAAAGTTGTCAAATCTACCTTTGGCTGAGAGAAGGCTGAAGGTATCTGAGATAAGCACCATAGCATCATCCAATGGTTCTTCAACATCATAACTTGGCATGCAGGTTGACTATGACGCCATCTGCTGGAAGATCTTTCAAGTTGCTCATGTCGCCGCTTTCCGGGTTGGTGTTTTGGCAGCTGCTTTGAGGCGACTCAGGAGGAGGTTGGTACAAGATGCTGGCCAGCAAGAAGAAGACGGTGCCCAAAACCTGAGATGAGCGAATACCAAAAGCCAATAGGGTGAAGTCTACTATTGGGTTTTCCTGTGTTTACCTTGTAGATGATGCCCGCAACAAGCGTGTAGCGGCTCATGGCTGAGTTCTGGTAGACGTAACAGGAGCCCTGATCTCCACACTGATCCTGCCACAGTAAGCAGGAGATGTCGATCATGGAGCCGAAGGCAATGGGTCCTGGAATGCCACCTGCGAGGGAAGGGCGAATGACGAGTTAAGATCAAGGCATAAGACCATAACAAAAGCCATAGCATTTCAGTATGTGGAATCAAACTATGGAATGGATTGAGTAAGGAAGTCAAACAATGCACAACGATGAGCCAATTCAAGAAACAATACAAGCAGTTGATGTTTGCTAAATACAAGGATGAAGAGTCTTGAACCAGTCATGATGTGCTATATATATCACTATATTGACACTTACTATGGTACACATTATGTCATTGGATGGTCATATCACCTCCTACTTTGGTATGTGACAAAATAAGAGTACAAAATAAAAGTAAAGTAAAGTAACAGAGTAAAGTAAGGTAAAGTAAGGTAAAGTGAGGTAAAGTAAAGTAACAGAGTAAATTAAAGTAAAATCACCTCCTACTTTGGTACGTGACAAAATAACATTACAAAATAAAAGTAAAGTAACGTAGAGTAAAGTAAGGTAAAGTAACGTAGAGTAGAGTAGAGTAAAGTAAAATCACCTCCTACTTTGGTATGTGACAAAATAAGAGTACAAAATAAAAGTAAAGTAACAGAGTAAAGTAAGGTAAAGTAAGGTAAAGTAACAGAGAAAAGTAAGGTAAAGTAAAGTAAAATCACATCACCTCCTACTTTGGTACGTGACAAAATAAGAGTACAAAATAAAAGTAAAGTAAAGTAACAGAGTAAAGTAAAGTAACATAGAGTAAAGTAAAGTAAAGTAAAATCACCTCCTACTTTGGTACGTGACAAAATAACAGTACAAAATAAAAGTAAAGTAATGTAGAGTAACGTAGAGTAAAGTAATGTAGAGTAACGTAGAGTAAAGTAAGGTAAAGTAATGTAGAGTAACGTAGAGTAAAGTAAGGTAAAGTAAAGTCAAGTAAAATCACCTCCAACTTTGGTACGTGACAAAATAAGAGTACAAAATAAAAGTAAAGAGTAAAGTAAGGTAAAGTAAGGTAAAGTAAGGTAAAGTAAGGTAAAGTAAGGTAAATTAAAGTAACATAGAGTAAAGTAAAGTAACAGAGTAAAGTAAAGTAAAGTAAAATCACCTCCTACTTTGGTATGTGACAAAATAACAGTACAAAATAAAAGTAAAGTAACGTAGAGTAACGTAGAGTAACGTAGAGTAACGTAGAGTAACGTAGAGTAAAGTAAGGTAAAGTAACGTAGAGTAGAGTAAAGTCAAGTAAAATCACCTCCTACTTTGGTACGTGACAAAATAACAGTACAAAATAAAAGTAAAGTAAAGTAATGTAAAGTAAAGTAAAGTACAAAAGCAGGAAGTGAACAAATGTAACAGTTACTGCTTGTAAAAGTACCAGATGGAGGGGTAGGATTTAATAAGCTTTGCTTCTTCCTACTCCTTTTGGACATGTGGAACTGTGAACTGATTATGGGATGCATTCAATTGTAATCTGATGAATGTTCAAATGAAATAAAACCATTACCATTACACCTTATGTCCGTGGATTAACCACTGTTTTCAGTGTTTAATATTAGTAGAATAAAACCTTAAAATTATAAGAGTAATTTACAAGACTGAATCTTGTCTTGTAAGATTAAAATCTGAATTTTTACAAGAAAAAAGTTGGAATAAAATCTTAAAATGATGAGAATATTATCAGACAAAAGCGTCTATGAAGGTTTCATTGTAACCTTACCAAAGGTACGAACTATGATCCACTGGATCCCAAGTCCGAAGGATCTCTGGCTGTCAGGCACGCACCTACAGGCATATAAGAGTCATAATATAATATATCTATTAAAAACACCTTTAATGAAACAGCTGCCATATTTTAATGCCTGACCTGAGCGTGGCGGTGAGTGCCGGGATGCTACAGAGGAAAGTGAAGCATATGATGATGAAGCAAAAAGCCAGGAAAGCCGGCATGTGGTTGCAGGTGCTCCTGCACTTCCCCGCCACGGCGACTCCAGCGCGTTCCAGTGATCCGTTGGCCGCGACACAGCTGCAACCAGAGTACACCTACAAACAACACAGGACGCCACACATGTAAGACACTCGTGTATCACCATCCTAGTTTTATTGACTTTATCTTTACCTTTTTGCCAGTGGACACATCTGTGTGGTTGATGCCGCTGCAGCCGGCGTGGCAGGGGGAGTAATACATGAGGCCATCTGCACCGCACACCGGGTTGTACAGCTCCTGGGTGCAGCCGCACCCGGTATTGCAGGCCACTGTTAAACTCTGCGGGACTGAGGAACTCCTGAAGGATCCCATCAGCAAACACACGGGGAAGAACAGGGAAGTACACAAGTTGTGTTGATGACTGCGCGATGAATTAAATACTACCATTGTGTCGAAGTATTCATTCATTCATTTTCTACTGCTTATCCTCATGAGAGTCGCAGGGGGTGCTGGAGCCTATCCCAGCTGTGTTCGGGCGAGACCGTGGACTGGTGGCCAGCCAATCACAGGGCACATATAGACAAACAACCATTCACACTCACATTCATACCTATGGGCAATTTGGAGTCGCCAATTAACCTAGCATGTTTTCGGAATGTGGAATGTGGGAGGAAACCGGAGTACCCGGAGAAAACCCACGCATGCACGGGGAGAACATGCAAACGCCACACAGAGATGGCCGAGGGTGGAATCAAACCCGGGTCTCCTAGCTGTGAGGTGTGCGCGCTAACCACTCGCCGTTCGTGCAGCACTAACCTTGACTACAAATTAAAAAAACAAAAATACAAAAAAAGTACAAAAAGAAAAAAAAACAAAAAGTACCCGGAGAAAACCCACACATGCACGGGGAGAACACGAAAACGCCACACAGAAATGGCCGAGGGTGGAATCGAACTCGGGTCTCCTAGCTGTGAGGCTTGCACGCTAACCAGTAGTACTAACATGACTTATTAATTTTATTTGTAATGACACATTTGCCAATATATTTTAAACTAGCAAAGGGTATATTTGGAATACAGGAAGTGAACAAATATATTGCAATTGATACAAAATGGAAGGGGAGGAGCCTAAAATAACCTTTGCTTCATGTCCAACTTGATACTGACAGATTATGTTGATTTCCATAATTTGGCATGGAGGATTTTTCCTACCAGTTTCCATTGTTGTCCGGGTGCTTGGGCTGGTCATACGAGTGACTGACTGACGGCACGTACGGAGCATCAACGCCGGCCATTGGCACGTTGGGGCAGTGGACAACAAAGATGAAGATAGAGATCAGGCTGACGACGGCGCAGACCCCACAGAAACGGATGATATCTCGACAGCGTAGGTTCAGTCTCTTTACAATGTAGCCGCCCAGGAAGGTGCCCCCTCCTCCTGCTGGTACCACCATGAAGCCTAAAGCAAAGGGAACATTTGTTCATAAGCCAGAACTATACATATACAATATGAAATATTAAGTACATTTCAATGAGTATTGAAAATATGCCATAGCTCAAAAAATGACAAAGAAACTCTCAGTCAGACTCAGTAATGAGTAGCTCCACCATTCTTGTTAATCACTTCAAACATTGGTTTGGGCATGCTTGATGCGAGGCTATTGGGGCCCCCCATTAGCAGCAGCAACTGTACAATGGGTCTCTTACAGCGCTGGGGAAGAATTTTGGCCCACTCATCTTTGCAGAATTGTTGGAATTGAGTCAAATGATCAGGTTTTCCAGCATGAAGCCTGTTTAAAGTCATGATGCCACAGTATCTCGTTAGGATTCAGATCAGGACTTTGGCAAGGCCACTCCAAAGTCTGTGGTTTTCTTCAGCCAATCAGAGGTGGTTTCTTGGATCTTGGCCTGTTTCAGTTTCAGTTTGAGGTCACCAACAGATGGCCAGACATTCTTCTTCAGGATTGTTTGCTGGATAGTAAAATTCCATTTATCACAGCAAGTATTCCAGGTCCTGAAGCATCAAACAGCCCCAGGCCATCACACTACCACTATCAATCAGACCATCACACTACCACCAAACAGCCCCAGACCATCACACTACCACCATCAAACAGCCCCAGACATCACACTACCACCATCAAACAGCCCCAGACCATCACACTACCACCATCAAACAGCCCCAGACCATCACACTACCACCATCAAACAGCCCCAGACCATCACACTACCACCATCAAACAGCCCCAGACCATCACACTACCACCATCAAACAGCCCCAGACCATCACACTACCACCATCAAACAGCCCCAGACCATCACACTACCACCATCAAACAGCCCATCACACTACAACCATCAAACAGCCCCAGACGATCACACTACCACTGTCAAACAGACCATCACACTACCACTATCAAACAGCCCCAGACCATAACACTGCCACCATCAAAGAGCCCCAGACCATCATACTACCACCATCAAACAGCCCCAGACCATCACACTACCACCATCAAACAGCCTTAGACATCACACTACCACTATCAAAACAGACCATCACACTACCACTATCAAACAGCCCCAGACCATCACACTACCACCATCAAACAGTCCCAGACCATCACACTACCACCACCACATTTTACTGTTGGTATTTAAGTGTGACAAACATGCTAAAATAAAAATCAGGAAACACTTTTTTACACCACTGTATATGAGCAAGAAGAAGGTGGGCTACATTGCTATGCTAGCTGTGTATATTGCTCCGCAACCTTACTTCCTTTTCTCATTGAGTCATCCAGTTTCAGAAGTAGAAAACCCTTCACTTATGCTTCTACTTTTCTCAATGGAAAATAATGAAAATTTGTTACCAAACCACATAGCAGCTTCAGATGCACTGATGCTGAACTGTGCCTCCAAAAACTTTGGACCAAACGTGGACATGCCACTGATGAGGGTGGCTTCGGTGGCCCCCGCCAAGCACAAGTACAAGAAGGTTGGATTCTTTAGGAGGAGCAGGACAGACCTGGAAGGGAAGGGATTAGTGAATAAATCCATATGTTCTTGCACAAATTAGCACATTAGACACAAACCTGGGCATGTCTTTGACAGACTTGCCAAATTGAGGGTCAAAAGCTGTGGTGTGACTGCCGTCTTTTAGCTGGTGGGCCTCGGACACCCGCATGGCTTTGTGCTCTTCAGAACCTGCAGATGTTTGATATTTAAGGCAGGTTTTTAAGACTCTGAAGTTTGAGCACTGCAAAATGTTAAGCACCTGGTAGATGTCTTGGGTAGCCCAGGATTGGAAACGCCACCAACAGACCTGCTGCTCCTCCCACCAGGAAACCGATCCACCAAGCACCAACCCACAACGGATTCTCTGGAGTCATATCTGTCCTGTTGGCACCCAGTGGAGTGAAATAAGAGGGATTAACGTCAAAAAACCCACCTCTTTAAGTGTGTTTTTAATGTTTAATGTGTTTACTCATGTTTTAACTGTGTATTAAGAAATGAACATTGTATTTTGGTGTGTCTTCTACTCTGTTTACTTGCTTTATTCAACTCCATTCTTCTGTAAAGTTTCTTTGAGTATTTTGAAAAAGCGCTATACAAATAAAATGTATTATTATTATTAAAGTTCCAAATGGGGCGGCACGGTGGTCTAGTGGTTAGCGCGCAGACCACGCAGCTAGGAGACCAGGGTTCAATTCCACCCTCGGCTATCTCTGTGTGGAGTTTGCATGTTGAATGGTTGTTTGTCTATATGAAGACAGCTTGACAGTGACTGAGGTGAGTCCAAAAAAAATACAGCTAGAATAGGTGCAGATTCTGGAAGATCTAGAAAGTTTTCTGTGCGGGTTATTGTGTGTAGCTGCTCTATAGGAGTCCAAAGGTATTTGTCCATAGGTATGAATGTGAGTGTGAATGGTCGTTTGTCTATATGTGTGCCCTGTGGAAAAAAGATTCCTCTCATTCCATGTGGAAGTGGTAAGTTTTTGGATTCTGACTATGCCCTTCTATGCACGACCTGAGTTCAATTCCACTCTCGGCCATCTCTGTGTGGAGTTTGCATGTTCTCCCCGTGCATGAGTGGGTTTTCTCCGGGTACTCCGGTTTCCTCCCACATTCCAAAAAACATGCTAGGTTAATTAGTGACTCCAAATTGTCCATAGGTATGAATGTGAGTGTGAATGGTTGTTTGTCTATATGTGCCCTGTGATTGTGTGGCCAGTCCAGGGTGTACCCTGCCTCTCGCCCGAAGACAGCTGGGATAGGCTCCAGCACCCCCTCGCAACCCTTGTGAGGAAAAGCGGTAGAAAATTTTGAATGAATGAATGAAGTTCCAAATGGTCCCATTGAAAATTTCACTCTCTTCTAGGTAACCAAGTATGTAGATGATATTTTTCTCATAGGTTAGGTCTCATAGACAAGCTGTAGGGACTCATATTACTGTTAGAACATCATTAAAAAGGTAATGTTTGCATATTAGGGGATATTTAAATACCAATTCTATTCTTATTCGCCACAGGGCGTACACACACACACACACACACACACACACACATAACACACAGACTCACGTGAGGTGGATCTCTGTGTAAATATTGAGGAAGTAACCCCCCAGCAGATAACCTGCTGCTGGACCCACAATGGCTGCTGTGTAGAAAATCCCTGGGGGAAGAGAAAGTCAATGCATGGGTGTGTCACTTTTTTTTTTTTAGAAAGTGCTTCCTGTTCTGCAAGTTCAAAAGTGTTTATTGTTTGGAAATAATAATAATAATTTCATAGACAGTTTGTGGCTAAAAGCAATCGGATTCCACTCTATCAAAACGTGACTTACCGATGTAAACAGGCCCGTAGTTGGACTTGACGTTCTCATCCAGGTACGTGACTCCAAGAGTGTAAAGCGGTGTAGCACCCATGCCATGGAGAAACTGTCCCAACATGAACACGAAACGATAACCGGACAGCCCCCCGCCATCGCTGTCCCGACACAGGCTGGTCCGGTTGCCGGAGCACATCTCGACTTGCTCGGATATGCTGACCTGGTAGGGCGGCGTGGTGAAGTGAGGCAATGCAAACACCAAAGAGCCCAACGCCATGAGGAGAACCCCCCACCCGAGCCAGCGAGGCTTGTGCCCCGTCCCGCCGAAATAGCTGACAAAAGCGAGGCAGACGCACGCGGCGATGTCGTAGGAGCTGACGATGAGGCCCGTCTGGTAGCTGCGCAGATCGAAGCGCCTCTCGATGGACGTGACCACCGTGTTGATGAAGCCATTGATGATCATCCCCTGGAGGAACGAGGCCACGCTGAGGAAGAACAGCACCCAACGCGGGGTGTTGAACACTTGGATGGCTTTGAGTGTCAGAGCCCCCCAGCCGCATAGCTGACTGGAGTGCATGGAGGTCGCTTTTATTCCAGTCTGTGTGGGGGGCTGGGTTGCGTAGTGCTGCCCCGGAAGAGTGGAATCCCTGGTGTAAATACATGGTCGATTCGGACTGACGGGATCCCGCAGTCTTGAGCTAACCGGACCCTCGGTGTCAAAGTCCACGGGGATGGCGGCTTCCAGAGAGGGACTCAAGGGAAGGTTATGAAAGTCAAGGAGCTCCTGTCTGGAGCTGAAGGACGCATTTGCATTGAGCATTGACGGTCCTTGGCTGGGGGAGACAACCAGATAGTTACAAGTCGACTCGAAAATCGGATAAGGGTTTAAATCCACAAAGTCTTTTGTGCAGGATGTCCATCCACAGTGCAGAATGCTGCTTAAGGCTCCTCTGGTGTTTCATAAGGCAACATGATTGGTTGATTCATGGCATCCTACGAAAAACAAGACATGAGTTACAACTTATCTTTATCCATTTATTATCAACTCCTATACCGACAAAATTCAACAGTGGGGTTCGGCAGTAGTCCAGAAGTCCTCGGGAGAGCTTCGGAGTGGCCGGAGACAAGCCATGGGTGTAATAAATTAAAACAGACTGTTTTGAAAATCCAAGAAAATACAGTTGAATAGGTGCAGATTCTGGAAGATCTTTCTGTGTCGTGTTATTGTGTGTAGCTGCTCTATAGGAGTACACAACTAAATACAAAGGGCAGAAAATTACCACAAAAGGGTCCCCTTTAAATGCAGATACTACTTGTGGAGAGAATTTTTTAAAAAAATCAGGAGGTTGTCTACAGCCACAGCTGTTAACACTCTTTTTTTCAGACCCCATCGGTTATTTATTAGCTAAACATTCATTGAAGTATTTACTCTATAATGTAAAAATACAGCACTATGACTAGAATACTCCGAGATAGTACAACGTTTTCACAGAATAGTGGAAACTCCCCAGTGGGTGGAGGGTGGGGGGGGGGGGGGGGGGTCACATTTTCATTTTCAGTTGCATTTTAATTCAGTTTCAGCCCAGAATAAGTCACCAGTGAGTCA
Organism: Doryrhamphus excisus; assembly: GCF_030265055.1. NCBI lineage: Eukaryota > Metazoa > Chordata > Actinopteri > Syngnathiformes > Syngnathidae > Doryrhamphus > Doryrhamphus excisus. The sequence continues at coordinate 12,240,020 of NC_080475.1, read as the reverse complement.
CAATGAAACCAAAAACTGTACAGACTCATGTGACCCTTGTCTACTTCGTTCTTTTACATATATACTTCATACAGATCCCTTTGTACTACAATTTACATTCAAACAGTAGATATGAAAAGTATGAAATGAATGATAACTAGAATGTTTGTACAGGTTAAAGTGATATACTCTTAAAAAAAATGACTGAATGACCGAAGTCAATCATTTCCCCTTGAATCTTTGAACAGTACATGAACATTTTATCGATTTGAGTACCTTTAACACAAATATATTTGACCCTTAATCTGCATACACAAATGAATTCATAACCAAAATATTATAAATAAAGTGAGCCCCGGCCACCTACCTCAATCCTCACACATGATCAATGTGTCTGGAGAAATCTGGAGAAAAGAGTGGGCAGATTGAAGAGAAAATAAGTTTTGTAGAACTCCGAAAGCCTCTTATAGCGGAGTGCTGAGGCAGCACGCCCATGGGGGAGGGCAGTACTCGCCATGATGCTATTTAATCCACCTGGGACATAAAACCACTAGTACTGTTCAGGAGTGAATACAGTAAGGGAAAATAGTGAAGACTGTAAATAAACTGTAAAACGTGGATATAGATACGGTGATGGGATTTGATTTTTGGGGCATATCTGTCAGCATTAAATGTTTCAGATCACAAAACAAATGTAAATATTACTCAATGACAACACAAAATGCAGCTTTTCAATTAGGGCGAAGGAAAATATCACAATAGATGAAAATATGAGCTGGAAATCTCATATTACAAATATACAACATAAGGTGGTGCAAAGCAAAATTTGTTCTCAATCAGAAATTATTGCTCTCTGGTTCTACCATATCTAACTTATTGTGTGGAAATATGGGCTAATAACTATAAAAGCAATCTTCACTCGCTAAATGTACTGCAAAAAAGGTCAGTAAGGATAATTCATAATGCCGCCTATAGAGAACATACTAACTCATTCATTAATTCATTTTCTACCGCTTATATACGCACATATAGACAAACAACCATTCACACTCACATTCATACCTATGGACAATTTGGAGTGGCCAATTAACCTAGCATGTTTTTGGAATGTGGGAGGAAACCGGAGTACCCGGAAAAAAAAACCCACGCATGCATGGGGAGAACATGCAAACTCCACACAGAGATGGGCGAGGGTGGAATCGAACTTGGGTTTCCTAGCTGTGAGGCCTGCGCGCTAACCACCCACATACTAACTCCTTATTTCTAAAATCAAAAAAATACAAAATAAAATAATAATAAAATAATAATAAAATAAAATAAAATAAAATGTCCTCCAATACTTAGAAATATAACTACATTTGAAACACTTATATGCTAGGACTACGTTAAAAAGCCATAGCATTTCAGTATGTGGAATCAAACTATGGAATGGATTGAGTAAGGAAGTCAAACAATGCACAACGATGAGCCAATTCAAGAAACAATACAAGCAGTTGATGTTTGCTAAATACAAGGATGAAGAGTCTTGAACCAGTTATGATGTGCTATATATATATATATATATATATATATATATATCACTATATCGACGGTTACTATGGTACCCAATTGATGCATTTGATGCACTTAATGCAATTGTAACCTGATGCATGTTCAAATGAAATTAAACCATTACCAGAAATTAAACTTAAATGGGCAGAAAAACAAACAACATAGTAGCCCTGTCAACAAACTTCCATCCATGGGTGCTTCTCTCCATCGGTTACAGAACGGTATCATTCCATATCAGTGGAAAAAAGGACGTTATCGATATCGTCTGATACTTGTTATAAAAGTATATAGTGGAAGCATATTTCGCGCGCTAACTAGCCTTGTGTACAGGAAGTTCTTATACTATACTGTATTTTGTTATTATAGTTTTCTGGCGTCATCTTCAAATACGTCTCTTTTTCATCTCAATATCTTCATCGTCTGGTTTCATGAGCTGAGTGTATCGTGTATCGAGTGTAAGTGATCGAACCAAGGACACACTTGTTCTATAGGCTTTCTTTGTGCTTCTCACAAATGCTTTTTCATTTGTGTTTTCAAAGTGAGATCAGTATGAGGCATTGTAATAACTTGTTTTATCTTCACAGCAGAAACCTGCTTGTTTTGGGTCAGGGAGGTCTTTCCTCCGTCGCCATACACAAAGGCTTCTGTAGAAGCGAGGAAATGCTCTGAAGTGCTTGTTATGCGTCTGAAAAAGAACTTCGTCAAGTTCATTCAAGGTGTTTTCCTTATATTGTGCCTCCACCACTGTGTGGATCGTTTTCTAGTCTTGCATTTACTTTTTAGAATGAAAGGTGGTGGTTATCAAATGGAAACTGGAAACCTAACCTTTTCGGAATTGAGACTGCGCCTCAAAGTCCGGTGCGGAAATTATGGTAATACATCATAAATACAGCAAAGATGTAACAAGCCTTGGTGCCTTTCATTGCGGAGACGTCAGCGCAAACATCACATAACACAAAGCTAGCCAGGTTAACCTTTCATCTTGTCATCTTTTGGAAATTAACGATTAAACGAGGGATAAGTGTATTCCTGTTCCTATTAATTGGCTAAGCAATTGTACCGAACCGAACGCGCCATGCCAAATTCAAGTGAGGACAGGAATTGGACACTAAAGCCACAGTTGTGTGACTCAAAGTGTACTACATTTTCCCTCACCTTTTCCAGTGTGTCGTCTTAAATTCTGTACCAATGTTGTGTTCCGGTGCTCGTGCTTTGCGTGTGTAACCCCTCCCTCTTCGTCCTGCTCAGTGTCGACACATACGGCACCGCTCATTTTGACCAATCACGTACGGCTTTAGAGGAAAAACAAGATGTCTCGTTCACTTCAAAGAGCCGGCGTTGGTATTTCACTTCAAAGACAATGATCTGCATCGTTGGAGCATCTTCAAACCTGGATGGACTCATGGCAGTTGAGCTCATCGGTGTCACTTTTTATTATTATTTGATGTTTAAAGCAAGTTTATATACAATTCCACTTTATTGCTGGAATTATTCCAGCTTATTGCTGGAACCTTTTTCCATGCAAAAGGGATCCCAGACTCAAATGAAAAAGGCCATAGCAATGCTGGAATAATTCCAGCAATAAGCTGGTATAAAATGGAATAATTCCAGCAATAATTCAATGCAAAAACTATCCCAGACTTATTGCTGGAATTATTCCAGCAATAATTCCATGCAAAAATTATCCCAGACGTATTGCTGGAATTATTCCAGTTTATTCCAGATTATTGCTGGACTTATTCCAGCATTGCTATGGCCTTTTTCATTTCAGTCTGGGATCATTTTTGCATGGAAAAAGGTTCCAGCAATAAAGTGGAATTATTCCAGCAATAAAGTGGAATTATTCCAGCATTGCTATGGCCTTTTTCATTTCAGTCTGGGATCATTTTTGCATGGAAAAAGGCCATAGCAATGCTGGAATAATTCCAGTTATAAGATGGTATAAGCTGGAATAATTCCAGCAATAAGTCTGGGAGCATTTTTGCATGGAAAAAGGCCCTAGCAATGCTAGAATAACTCCACCTTATTGCTGGAATAATTCCACCTTATTGCTGGAATTATTCCATCTCATTCCAGCTTATTGCTGGAATTATTCCAACATTGCTATGGCCTTTTTCAATTCAGTCTGGGATCATTTTTGCATGGAAAAAGGCCATAGGAATGCTGGAATAATTCCACCTTATTGCTGGAATTATTCCATTTTATTTCAGCTTATTGATGGAATTATTCCAGCATTGCTATGGTCTTTTTCATTTCAGTCTGGGATCATTTTTGCATGGAAAAAGGGACATAAACGTACAAAAAAAAAAACTACACACACACAGACAAAGACAGTGCATGATATGCTGCGCGCCATGCATCCAATCACAATAAATGCCAACATTCTTGCTGGTGACGACTGCTTTCAACACAACAGGCGTAGGAAAAATGAGCGCTGTCTCCGATATTACCTTGGCATATTTCTAGTGTGAATTTGCTCGTCCTATTCCATACCGATGCTGTTGACGTAGAACAAAAGACATGGAAAGCTGAGTGGGGCTAGTTTGTCCACTTCAGTGAACAATGAGGCAGGCAGGCTTTCCTCCTGCTTTGGACCTCATCTGTTCTTCTATGAACCGGGTCACAAACAGTCCACAAACCCTTGTGCCTATTGCTATGGTAACAAAAGCCATTGTAGGTCCAGCAGCAATTGAAACATATCAGTCTAAAAAAAGTTTATAAAGCAATTTCTAAAGCTTTGGGACATTATCCACAATTCAAAAACACCAGTGGAGAACCTTCTCAGGAGAACCAAAATGAGCCCAAGAGCGCAGCAATGACTTATAAAAGAGGTCACAAAAGACCCCACAACAGCAAAACAAAGAACTACAGGCCTCACTTGCCTGAGTTAGAGTCAACATTCATGACTCCATGATAAAAAAGACAAAAGGCAAAAAGAGTTAAGGCTCAATTTAGCCAGAAAACATCTTAATAATCACCAAGACTCCATTTTTTACTTTTGTTGCCAGATATGTACACAATAATATATTTGTGTTGATTCATTTTCAGGACGTCATAAATAAAAGCTGTACACCGACAACGCTCAAATGCATCAATGTATCTTGTATTGTCCTTTGACATTGACTTAAAATGCTAAAATGTGATATATTTTTATATTTTTTATCGTGCCAATTGAAGGTGACAATGAATAATCAGGCTGAATCGCCATTAAAGAGTGTATATAATCGAGCAGGTTGCCATGTTTTTTCCCCCCCTCCTCATGAATGCTGGGTTTAAGGTGTCCCCCCACCCCCACACCCCCCATGGCGGGAAACACCCTAACCTTTGTGTGACAAACAATGTAAAAATAAAATAATAGCAACACGTCACCGTCAGCCTCCATGACACATATACGTCTTAGCATGGACTACAATGGACGACAACCTTGAGTGTGTGCTCGGTAAACACGACGCATGCTTCCGGCATATTTGCCGCATGTTAATGACCCCAACGTTAAAAACGATGCTTTTTTTGGTCAAAACACAAGAACATGCTTTACTTTACCTTGAAATGGACCTCAATGTGCATCACGGCTGCTTTCCTGAGAGAGATAGATGTGCTGTCAGTGTGCTGCTTGCTGCATGCTGACACCAAACACGTTGTTGCTAGTGATGGGTCGTTTGTGAACGATCTTGGAAGTGAACGAGTCGTTTTTTTTATAATTTTATTTTATCTTAAAAAGACAGAGGATACTGCTTTGTATTCTAGTTTTGTAAATGTTAAGTTATACTTTGGATGTGTAATGCTTATTGGTGTTGTTTTGTTTTACGGTAAGTAGTTGGAAATTTAATCCGAGGAGTCATTTTGGAGCCGAACCAAAAGTACTGGCTGTCTAGGAAGAGCTGAAATTCCCATCTGATTGTTCAGGTGTTGGGGTGCTTGGTGATAGCAACCCTTATTATTATATTATATTTAGTATTTTTTTTAATAATATTAATTCTTAACAGATTTATTCCGCTTTATGTCGACATAATACTTTTTAATGTTTGTAAATTATTATTATTATTTATTTTCTGTCTTTTTCCCTCATAAAATTTTAATTGAATATACCTTTATCTTACTTTTGTATAAATATGACTTTTTTTCTTTTGAGACTTTATGATGGTATTGTTCTTGTGGCTTTAACATTACAATACAACATACAACCACTAGAGGGCGTTATTGCACTACATGACTTATTCCTGAACAACCCCTCTGTTTAATCAAATGCATACATTTAATTAAACAAGCTGATATAATAAAAAAAAGTTATTAATTATATTGAATGACAATAAGGGGGTTGGAATTGAAAATAAAAGAGCAAATAAACACGGCAAATACATCTTTCACGGAGCACTTGACTTACTCTACATGAAGGTAATGCTCAATAACCTCTGCAGTATCTAACTTCAGGTTCTAAATTCAGGTTCAAATAAAATTCACCCATTACCATTTTTGACTTTCTTGAACGGATTAGATTAGATGTACATTATTTCTTCTGGGAAAAATGTATTTGGTTAGCGTCAGACCCTCGGGAACAAATGATTGATGGTAACCAAGGTTCTATATACCGTTGCAGTCCAACTATCACCACAAGAGGGCAGTATAGTCCCGGCGTTCTGATCCAGTGTGCAGACAGCTGGCTGACTTGTGCTTTGCAGCATCCCAATATAATGCAATAGAAATTATAATATTAATCTAAATACATAATATGATGTAATATATATATACATAGAATATATAAATATATATAATAGATAAATACATTATCAAACCATTTTGTCACCTTCCAAATTGTTGTAGAACATAGAACAATGTACTGGTATTCTTTTTTACTTTAATAATGATTTGAGTGTATGAGAAAGTGGAAGGAAAACATACATTTCTTTGACCACGTGGTCATTTTATTATTGTACAACACAGAACCAATGTTGCAATAGCAGAGTTTTGTAAGTACAACATGTATAACACTGTATTATTGTACAACATACAACCAATGTTGTAATAGCTGAGTTGTAAGTACGACAAGTGTAACATTGAATTTGTCACGCCCTGTATGGCCTCCTAAGTGACAGTTTGGGTTTGAGTTTACGGTCTGGGCTTTGGTTTCCTTTTGGCACGCTCTTATTTTGTGTTTGACTTCCTGTTTTTCCTTGTCTGCCTCCGTTGTCTTAGTTACCCACACCTGTCCCTAATTTGAGTGTCTATTTAGTTCAGGTGTGTGCGTCTCCCTTTGTGGGATTATTATCATTTGTCCGTCAGCTACCTGAGTTGCTTTTTCTTGCTGCCGCATTGACTGCAAAAAATAAAGATTTTTACCTGCATTCGGTCCTGCTCTCTGCATCCTGGGGTCGAACTTTAAAGCGATGAAGCCGAACCGTGACAGAATTATTGTACAACACAGAGCCAATGTTGTAATAGCTGAGTTTTGTAAGTACGACAAGTACAACATTGTGTTGTTGTACAACAGAGAACCAATGTTGTAATAGCAGAGTTGTAAGTACGACAAGTGTAACATTTTATTATTGTAAAACACAGACCCAATGTTGTAATAGCTGAGTTTTGTAAGTACGACAAGTACAACATTGTGTTGTTGTACAACAGAGAACCAATGTTGTAATAGCAGAGTTGTAAGTACGACAAGTGTAACATTTTATTATTGTAAAACACAGACCCAATGTTGTAATAGCTGAGTTGTAAGTACGACAAGTATAACATTGTGTTATTGTACAACAGAAAAACAATGTTGTAATAGCTGAGTTTTGTGAGTACGACATGTGTAACATTGCATTATTGTACAATACAGAACCAATGTTGTAGTAGTGGAGTAAAAGTACAACAAGTGTAACATTTTATTATTGTAAAACATAGAACCAGTGTTGTAATAGCAGAGTTGTAAGTACGACAAGTGTAATATTTTATTATTGTAAAACATAGAACCAATGTTGTAATAGCAGAGTTGTAAGTACAAGTGTAACGTTTTATTATTGTAAAACACAGAACCAATGTTGTAATAGCAGAGTTGTAAGTACAAGTGTAACATTTTATTATTGTAAAATGCAGAACCAATGTTGTAATAGCAGATTTCTCAGTACGACAAGTATAACATGCAAGACTTTGACAACATCAACTGGGTAGCAACATCTTGAAGTTTATGCAGCGATAAATGTGCATATCAAAATCTTATTTTGGCAACTTAATGATTAGAAGTGCATGAGAAAGCGGAAATAAAAATGACAGCAGCAACAAAACCAATGTTGCCATACCGGTTAGTAGCAAACTGCTCAAGTTTGAATCCAATGAGTTCATTGTAAACAACAGTACAAGTATAACATACATGACTTGTACACTTACACAACAGCTGGCTAGCACAATTTACAGTTTAAAGCGCAAACAGAGGATGCTGAACATTCATGATACTTCAAATGCATAATGAATAACCAGTGTATTAAGTGTATAAACACTTCATATTGTATTGCATTTAGCTGTATTGTAAGTCCATCAGTATGGAGTGGACGGTAAAGTATTCCTTTCATGAGTTGACGACTCCTCCCTGTGCATTACATGGCCGCCATAACGTGCCATGTAAAAGTGAAGTATCGCTTTGCGTGGAATGATGTCATGTCCCGGCAAAGAATCCAGCTCAGGTTCTGATGGATGCAAGACATCTGTCATTTTTTTATTGGCCCGTTACTGTGGACACAGAGGAGTGGAATGACGTGACAGGAAATAAAGTGATATTATGATGTACCGTACATGTAAAAAAAACAACTCATTAGCATTAAAGCTACAGACACATAGTTTAAAATCTATGTTTTAAACTATGCATGTTGCATAACACACACTGTTGTGAAACATATGACACTTAATTAAAACAATGCTCCATGATAATAATTCATAATTATTTATATTGTTGTAGTTATTGTCAAGCTCTGCAGCACATTATGGAACACGTACATTGAAATATACAACACAATCTGATGGCAATGAAGGCCGATGCTGGTGGCACAGGCATAAATGCATATGGAGTGTTGAAATGGGATTATCTTTCTTTCCTATTGATTAGCTGGGCGGCTCATAATTAAAGCGGGGTCAGGCCTCAGGGCTGCTGCTGCAGTGTGTATGAGTGAGTGTGATGAATGCCACGGACCCCGAAGTCAGCATCCTTGCACTCAGCACAATCACAATACAGTATTCATATATACGTACATACAGTATATGTATAATATATCCATCAAGGCTGTAGGTATTGAATATTTTGGTAATGGAGTATTCTACCAAAAGATTAGTCAATTAATCAAATAATCTGAGAAACCATATTTTTGCTTGGTTAATTTAAAGGAATCAAAACTATATGCATCACACAGCAACTTAACACATACACTGCTTCAAAAGCAGAGTAAGATTTTTCACACATGTGATTCTCTATAGTACAGTTTTAAAAAGTCACTTTGGAATTATGGTGGATGTTGAAAAAAACATTCCAAATCCGCACCTTTTTCCAAAGTACAAGGGTCCCGGAATGAAGACTTCACAAGTTCTCTTGATTAAACGTCGGCGGACCAACCAAGTAAGGTGAAATTCATCTGCTGGACCATGAAGAACCACGGACCCCGAAGTCAGCATCCTTGCACTCAGCACAATCACAGTACAGTATTCATATACATACAGTATATGTATATATATGTATACTATTTCCATCAAGGCTGTAGGTATTGAATATTTTGGTAATTCGACCAAAACTTTTGTCGATTAATCGAGTAATCTGAGAAACCATATTTTTGCTTGGTTAAAGAGCAATAATGAATTTAAAGGAATAAAAACTATATGCATCACACAGCAACTTAACACTTACACTACTTCAAAAGCAGCCTTTTCAAGTAAGGGAAATGATAGATTTTTCTCACATGTGGTTCTCTATAGTACAGCTTTAAAAAGTCACTTTGGAATTATGGTGGATGTTGAAAAAAACATTCCAAATCCGCACCTTTTTCCAAAGTACAAGAGTCCCGGAATGAAGACTTCACAAGTTCTCTTGATTAAACGTCGGCGGACCAACCAAGTCAGGTGAAATTCATCTGCTGGACCATGAAGAACATAACCCGGTTGTGCATCATTAGCTTGGTGCTAACACAGCGAGAGTCGCCGCCATAATTTATTCTATCCACAAGGATTATTATTTTAGATTGAAATAGATGTGATCCTGAATTGTTCTGCACCATTGCTTGGCGGAACATGAGCGATGAGGTTGGGGAAGTGTGTGTGTGAGTGTGTGTGTGAGTGTGTGTGAGTGTGTGTGAGTGTGTGCCAAAGAGAGTGAGAGTCGCACTGGACCTTGTCTCCACATATCAGAGAGGCAACACCACATGTGGACAATGTGAATGGAAACTGCTGAAATGTGCAATACTGTCAAGGAGGCTTGCAATCACTTTACTGGCAACCTTTCCACCAGGAACAGCTCTTTGTTGATTGCAAAACAAAAGGCTTTATTCTTTGGCGAATGTACTGAAGTGACTTGTACATTAACCAAGCTGCGGCGATATTATTATTGTCGCAGCTAACACGACAAACTATTTTTATCTCACGGACTAACACAACAAATCGCTGATCGCTAGTCTCAATTTCGCTACAAAGACTCAACAAGATGCTCGTTTCCGTCAGTATTTTTTTACTCGAGGACTGGAGCATGTCTCGTGCTGGAAGACACAGCCATCCCAGGGAGAGCGGACATTGTAAGTGTTGTCACTGCTGTTATTGTTGTTGACGGTACTAGCATAAGTACGGGTATAAATGCACCACGAAAATAAGTTACGGCAGTAACTAAATCATCAAATCGTCTCGTGCTGGAAGACACAGCCATGCGGACATTGTAAGTGTTGTTGCTGCTGTTGTTGTTGTTGACGGAGCTAGCATAAGTATGGGTATAAATGCATCTCGAAAGAGAGCGGACATTGCAAGTGTTGTCGGTGCTGCTGTTGTTGTTGACGGAACTAGCATAAGTACGGGTATAAATGCAACTCAAAAATAAGTTAAGGCAGTAACTAAATCATTAAATCGTCTTGTGCTGGAAGACACAGCCATCCCAAGGAGAGCAGACATTGTAAGTGTTGTCGCTGCTGTTGTTGTTGTTGACGGAACTAGCATAAGTACGGCTATAAATGCACCATGAAAATAAGCTACGGCAGTAACTAAATCATCAAATCATCTTGTGCTGGAAGACACAGCCATCCCAAGGAGAGCGGACATCGTAAGTGTTGTCGCCGGAACTAGCATAAGTATGGGTATAAATGCACCTCGTAAATAAGTTACAGTAGTAACTAAATCGTCAAATATTCTTGTGCTGGAAGACACAGCCATCCCAACGAGAGCGAACATCGTAAGTGTTGTCGCCGGAACTAGCATAAGTATGGGTATAAATGCACCACGAAAATAAGTAACGGCAGTAACTAAATCATCAAATCGTCTTGTGCTGGAAGACACAGCCATCCCAAGGAGAGCAGACATTGTAAGTGTTGTCGCTGCTGTTGTTGTTGTCGCCGGAACTAGCATAAGTATGAGTATAAATGCACCCTGAAAATAAGTAACGGCAGTAACTAAATCATCAAATCGTCTCGTGCTGGAAGACACAGCCATCCCAATAAAATCATTAAAATACATCAAAATACTGTAACTATTACATGTTATCATCAGTGTATGTTAATGTATAATCACAGCATTGTAAGCTAGCTCATTTTAACACATTTTCTTGTGTTATAATGCACAAAAAAACTTGCGTTTATGCTCTTTATGCTCTTTGACTGATGTTTTTGCAGTAGCTTCTAAAAACAGTAGCGTTTTGTTGTCATGGAGAATACCTTTAATTAGCTTTTTTTTTTGGAATAGATTCCGAAGAACAACATCATTCTCCTGTGGTATCAAGGTCTCTTTGTTTTGTCTTCCTGGATTGGTCGTCGGTATTAGCTCCAGATGTAGCCTCATTCACTTTAACTCGCCACTACTTTCAGCACTGATAATTGGAGCGCAGCAGTTAAGGTCCCGATGGCTCACATTATCTTTATTTACCGGCCTAATTGTCACGCTGATGGCAGCCTTGAATTGAACTGTGCAGCACTAAAGACTGATCAGTAAAGACACAACACCGGGGACTCACGCTAATGTAAAGAGCATTCTTAATGAGACGAGAGGTTTGAAATTAAAGACATATGAACTGTTTAATTGGGAATTTTTTTTTTGGAATTCATTCATTTTCTACCGGTTTTCCTCACGAGGGTTGCAGGGGGTGCTGGAGCCTATCCCAGCTGGGCGTGAGGCGGGGTACACCCTGGACTGGTGGCCAGCCAATCACAGGGCACATATAGACAAACAACCATTCACACTCACATTCATACCTATGGACAAATACCTTGGACTCCTATAGAGCAGCTACACACAATAACCCGCACAGAAAACTTTCTAGATCTTCCAGAATCTGCACCTATTCTAGCTGTATTTCCTTGGACTCACCTCAGTCACTGTCAAGCTGTCTACATATAGACAAACAACCATTCACACTCCCATTCATACCTATGGACAATTTGGAGTCGCCAATTAACCTAGCATGTTTTTGGAATGTGGGAGGAAACCGGAGTACCCGGAGAAAACCCACGCATGCACGGGGAGAACATGCAAACTCCACACAGAGATGCCCGAGGGTGGAATTGAACCCTGGTAACCTAGCTGTGAGGTCTGCGCGCTAACCACTAGACCACCGTGCCACCCGGAATGTTGTCCATCATTCAAAAAATACATATTTCTTTCCCTTTTTTGGTGCATAAAAACACAAGAAAACAAGTTAATTTAAGCGATTTTAAGGTTGTCATTGGGATACACTTATTTTGGCTATGGACCCCTCTGATATACATGCTATGGTCATGCATGAACACGTACACTAACAGATACAGATAACATGTAACTTGCTGTATTTTGATGATTCAAAACACCACCGAAACTTTTGATAACACAATTATGTTAGTCAACAACAACAATCTCCGCTCTCATTGGGATGGCTGTATCTTCCAGCACATGACGTAGCAAAATCTTCCGTCTGTGAATGACGCTGAGACTAGCGATTAGCGATGCGTCGTGTTAGCGATAAGAAGTTTTGGTAGTGTTTTAAATCATCAAAATAACATGTAATAGTTGCAGTATCTTGCTGTATTTTGATTATTTAAAACACCACCGAAACTTTTGATAACACAGTTATGCTAGTCAACAACAACGATCTTCGCTCTCATTGGGATGGCTGTATCTTCCAGCACATGACGTGGACTCCAGTCCACTTCAGTCCAGGTAAGAAAATGCTGAGCATCTTGTTGAGTATTGTAACGAAATCGAGAGCGAGGTATCCACTCTTCCGTCTGTGAATGACGCTGAGACTAGCGATTAGCCATGCATCGTGTAAGCTAGCTAGTATCAATACACATACATACATAGGAAAGAAGTTTTGGTAGTGTTTTAAATCATCAAAATACAGCAAAATACTACAACTCTTATATGGTATCATCAGTGTACGTGTTAATGTATATTAAATGATACAACAAGGTTTTTTTAGAGGGTTTCATAGTCAAAATATGTGTATTCCAATGATAGCATTGTAAGCTAGCTGAAATTAACTTGTTTTCTTGTGTTATAATGCATAAAAAGGGAAATCAATTGTGACTGATGACATCACATCATACAAGGATTGGGAATGATGGGCAAAATTCCCCCAAAAATGCAGTTCCCGTTTAAATTAGGCACATCTTTATGACCGTGCTTCTTAAAAGCATCAAAATCAAGAATCAATAGGAACCGGAATCGTTCAAATTGAAAAGATGCCCAACCCCTAGTCGTTGGCGGAGTGTCAGAAACATTGACAACCCCTCCCCCGGAAGACGACCATCAGTGTGACGGCGCCGTCTGCTCCCTCCTGTCGCCTCATTTGTTTCAACATCAGGCTGCTGTCTCAGAGGAGACTTGGTGTTTTTTTTTTGTCCTTGTCAGCAAATATCAGCTTTGAACAAAACTGCAAAGGTGAGAGGTATTCTTTTTTTTTAATGACTTTTGGCGCTCCCTATGGGTTGTGGTCAAATTGCTTTGGAAGACATGCTAGCATATTCATGAAAGTGGTAAAATTTTAGAATCATGAGAAATTGACAAAAGACCTTTGGACAATTGGTGGCTAAGTCAGTAATCAGTCATGCTTTTCTGAGTTGGCTTATACAAACAAAAACATATAGTCATGTGACACCCTGATTTAAATTACCGTGCGGGGATTAATTGGAACGCCAATATAAACAAAATCTTCAAAAAGTCCAAAAATGCTTGTGTAAGTTGACCGGAATGACTGGAACGCTTTCTTTTTTCACTGTACAGTCAGGCAAAATGGTCAGAAAAAATTATTAAATAAAAGGCAAATAAAGTAAAGAAACAAAAAAGTGTTTTTATTTTCGAAATGTACATATAATGCCATTCTGTTTCATTATGTTTTGAAAGTGAAATCAGTCCAAATTATGGCAGCAACTGACAAAGAAACCAAAAACAATGGCGTTATATATACTTTTCAAAAATAAAAACTTTTTTGTTTCTTTACTTTATTTGCCTTTTATTTAACCTCCAAATGAAACACTGTTTTTAAGAACCTAGTCCAAAAATGCTTGTCTAAGTTGACCGGAATTACTGGAACACTTTCTTTTTTCATTGTACAGGGTCAGGCAAAATGGTCTGAAAAAATGGTTAAATAAAAGGCAAATAAAGTAAAGAAACAAAATTATTTTTTTATTTTCGAAAAGTACATATAATGCCATTCTGTTTCATTATGTTTTGAAAGTGAAATCAGTTCAATCAGTGCAATTCATGGCAGCAACTGACAAAGAAACCAAAAACAATGGCGTTATAGTATGTACTTTTCAAAAATAAAAACTTTTTAGTTTCTTTACTTTATTTGCCTTTTATTTAACCTACAAATGAAACACTGTTTTTAAGAATGTAGTCCAAAAATGCTTCTCTAAGTTGACCGGAATGACTGGAACGCTTTCTTTTTTTCATTGTACAGGGTCTCAAACCCGCGGGCCAAATGTGGCCTGCACGACACTAGTTTGAGGCCCCCGCCTTGATATGAAAGTTTAATGTTAGTGCGCATGTTTGATATGGATGCTGTATGGTATCATGTACCCAGGAAAAAATTATTACGTTTTGATTAATGTTCATGTTAAAGGTTAAATAACTGTTAATAGTTATCCTCCCTGTCTGTGTGGAAGTGGTAAGTTTTTGGCTATTTAAGTTTAAAGGAAATAACTTGAAGGCTACCGTTTAGGTCGCTAGCTCTCTAGTTTGCGAGTTAGCATGTGTCTCAAGACCCTGTAGTTGCGCAATATGTTGTAAATAAAAAGAGTATAAATGTGACTATAGTCGTGTTTTGTCATGTCTACAGGGCTCTAATAATGCTTTGTTCATTTTAATCTGAAAAAAATAATTTGTCTACCCACCAACTATATGTGGTTTCTTAAGTTTTTATTATTTGCTGTTTTATTATTATTATTATATTTATTTATTTATTACTGATTGATTGATTTTCTTTATTCTTGATTTGTTTATTTATTTTTCATCTTATTTTGTGTAGAAAAATAAAAATTAAGATATTTGAGAACAGCGGAGTTTTTCTTGTAGAAAATTGGAACCAAAGCGAAGTTTTTTTTTTATTTTTTTGTTTCTAATAAATGCGTTTTTGTTTTGTTTTTTTGGAAAAACCTGATGCGGCCCAGTCTCACCCAGACCCGAGCTCCAGTGGCCCCCGAGTAAATTGAGTTTGAGACCCCTGTTTTACAGGGTCAGGCAAAATGATCTGACACATTTGTAGGTTAAATAAAAGGCAAATAAAGTAAAGTCATTTTGCTGTGTTTCTTTAAAATGCCATTATTTTTCGTTTCTTTGTCAGTTGCTGCCATGAATTGGACTGTTTTCATTTTTAAAACATATTGAAACAGAATGGCATTATATGTACTTTTCAAAAATAAAAACACTTTTTTGTTTCTTTACTTTATTTGCATTTTATTTAACCTACAAATGTTTCAAATCATTTTGCCTGACCATGTATTTTTTTTTTTTTTTAGAAAGCCATGCAGGCTTTAAATGGCCCCCGGGCTTTACTTTGGACACCCCTGCTCTATATAGTCAATAGAATGAAGGGTGAGACACACACTACACACACACACACGGTGAATATAATACTCATCCTTTTAGCAGCATTTCAATTTCTATATTAAAATGTCCGCCATTGTTTTATGACACTTGGTGCATTAGGGATTGGTCCACAGTGCGCTGATAAATTTGTTACGGTAAAGAGTGACATTACTGTTGGCAAAAGCTGGCTTACCTTTTAAGAGGGGTCTACTCCATTTGACCCCTGCTGAACACGCCAGGTTCCCTCTCATCATTGTCGTTGTCAGGCGGCTTTCGCTAAAGCTCGGATAACAGTTAAGATAACAGATACCTTATAGCACAAGCATCCACAATCTATTCAAATATGGTGGCGTACCTCGTCCATCGCTCTCACACCAACGTCTCGGCGTTGGACTTCTTCTGTTCCTCCTCCTGAAACGATGCCAAGCTCCGTATTCATTTGCTTTCAATTGTTCAAAAAGTACTGCATGAATATCTGTCCTAAGTATAACGCTTGTTCTCTTCTTCTCCTCGTTGTGAAACACAAAAGGCTTTCAATAATCCTACAAATGTAACGAGTTGTAAACACACCGCCAGCTTAATCAAAGCGTCGCTGCATCGCTTGTTTATTTTGCGACTTTATTTGTAAGGTTCTGCTTGATTCCCTCGATTGTACGTTCTTGACAGGAGAGCTTTCATCACAGCTGTAATTACACACAAACACAAACACACACAAAACATGTCCGCATCCTGCAGGGGTGTCCAAACTTTTTCCAGCAAAGGCCGCTAAAGAAAAATTGAAGTATTTGGGGGGCAATGCAATGTAAATGTAGGTCAATATATGCTAAGCTATGTGGAAAAACATCCATATGGTTGTATTGTAGGTGACAAAACATATGAGTGTATAATTTTGTCTTTTTAATTTAAAAAAAATAATAATATTATGAAGAAATGTGACATTATTTTCAGAATTTTTATCAATTAAAAACATTTTTTTTAATTTAAAAAATATATACATAGTATAGTGACTGAAACCATAAAAATAAATAACTGTATGTGCATCTTTATACACTCTCACTAAATGCCCATGGCTTCCTCCTTTGCACCACCCTACCTGTCAAACTTCATTAAAGGTCATTAAAGGGCAAGTCTTATAGTATTTTTCACCAATTTCCAAAGTGCCAGAGGTGCCATATTACTCCAAAATCGAACAGGGAATCAAACCTATGTGACCTGTGCGCTAACCACTTTATCACCGTGCAGCCTCAATGCCATGAAACATCAAAAGCGATAATGATGACCTATTAAACGTGCAGCAAACAAATGCGGGAGATGCTAGAATTTTTTTATAATATCATAATGACAGCATAATAAGGGGATCTTGAACCAACTTTATTGTGGTGGCCCAAGACTTTTGGACAATCCTGTTCTTGGCATTCATGCGTGATACATTAACATAATAAAAAGGCAATAAACAACATTGAAAATTTGTATATTTTATTGATAAAATTTGCCTAAACAAAGTCATACAATGATAGGTGTACATGAAAAGTACATGAAGTACATGAAAAGGTATTTATAGCAACACACAATTGACCCAATTTACCTATAAGGTGTTTGACGTATTTTCCTCACGAGGGTCGTGGGGGGTGCTGGAGCCTATCCCAGCTGTCTTCGGGCGAGAGGCGGGGTACACCCTGGACTGGTCGCCAGCCAGCCAATCACAGGGCACATATAGACAAACAACCATTCACACTCACATTCATACCTATGGACAATTTGGAGTCGCTAATTAACGTAGCATGTTTTTGGAATGTGGGAGGAAACCCACGCATGCACGTGGGAGAACATGCAAACTCCACACAGAGATGGCAGAGGGTGGAATTGAACCCTGGTCTCCTAGCTGTGAGGTCTGCGCGCTAACCACTTGCCCTACTTTTAATTCAAAATTGAAAATATAAAATTAAACAAAATTTGTAAATATCTGCTAAGCATCAGTTCAGCATCAGTGATTTCTGAGTCCAAATGTCTTAATTGATGCAGCATCAGCACCGATTCCCCATTCCGCAGGTTCAATTCCGGCGTCTTTGCATTCAGCAGTCGTCGGAGCGATCAATGCACAGCTACAGCTGGTTGAAGGGGACCAAATCCAGTCAACAGTTGATTTGGTTCCATTTTACCAGCTTTAGCAAAGCATTTACATATGTGGTACTTTGGGTGGGAGGTGGGGGGGGCGGTCTGGATGGACACCTGCAAGAGTAGGACAATGTAAGTCAGTGGAAGCAAGTAAAAAAAACACAGAAATATGCAGACACATAGTAAACACACGCCTCCCTTATCAGAGGTCGCCCTTGAAGGAATGTATGTTTTGTATAGACAAAAGCCAACAATCAAGCAGAGATGGAGGACGTAGATGAAGGGAATTACGGAGGAATGCAAAACGGAAAAAAGCAAACAAAACAAATAAAGTAGGTCTTCTTGTCTTTCTATCTTCCCAACAATTATTGTGGTAGGACATGTTTGTTTGCACGGACAATGGGTTGTGTTGAATGGCTGCATGGTGGATGAGTGGTTAGCACGCAGGCTAGGAGACCCTAGTTCAATTCCACCCATGGCCATCTTTGTGTGGCGTTTGCATGTTCTCTCCGTGCATGTGTGCGTTTTTTACTCCGGTTTCCTCCCACATTCCAAAAACATGCTAGGTTAATTAGCGACTCCAAATTGTCCATAGGTATGAATGTGAGTGTGAATGGTTGTTTGTCTATATGAAGACAGCTTGACAGTGACTGAGGTGAGTTCAAGGAAATACAGCTAGAATAGGTGCAGATTCTGGAAGCTCTAGAAAGTTTTCTGTGCGGGTTATTGTATGTAGCTGCTCTATAGGAGTACAAGGTATTTGTCCATAGGTATGAATGTGAGTGTGAATGGTTGTTTGTCTATATGTGTGCCCTGTGAAAAAAGATTCCTCTCATTCCATGTGGAAGTGGTAAGTTTTTGGATTCTTACTATGCCCTTCTCTGCACGACCTGAGTTCAATTCCACTCTCGGCCATCTCTGTGTGGAGTTTGCATGTTCTCCCCGTGCATGCGTGGTTTTTTTTTTCCGGGTACTCCGGTTTCCTCCCACATTCTAAAAACATGCTAGGTTAATTAGCGACTCCAAATTGTCCATAGGTATGAATGTGAGTGGGAATGGTTGTTTGTCTATATGTGCCCTGTGATTGGCTGGCTGGCGACCAGTCCAGGGTGTACCCTGCCTCTTGCCCGAAGACAGCTGGGATAGGCTCCAGCACCCCCGCGACCCTCGTGAGGATAAGCGGTAGAAATTGAATGAATATATGCTAGCATACATATATCAAATATCCTCATAATTTTCTAATAATTTCAATTGCGACTTACGGACAGTTAGTTGGCAAGATGGCTGACATGTTTTGCTTGTGGGTAGCCAAGCAACCAGTCAACCAATCTTGCTCAAAATTTCCACACACATGCTTATAATTCCCCCAAAGGTGTGCACCAAATTCTGCTGTGATTGGACTAAACACCCTAAAGTTATAGTGTCATTTGTTTTGTATAGACTATGACAAATGTCAAGTCAATCTGACTTATAGGACAAACACTCATATCTTTCATATTTCTATAGGCCGGTGGACATACTTTAATGATGCGATCAGCAATCTCATAACAATTGCACCCCTTTCCTGAGTCTGTTAGGCAATAGCTTAGCATTTAATCGTTAGGGAATTGACTTCTTAAAGAGTATTGACCCTGCAATCCAAGCTATCAATATCCTGTGGCTTCAAATGTAAATATTCTTTTCACAATTCACTAGTGTTATTTATACAACGCAGTCTCTTCATGCATAAGTTGTGAATTGTACCTACTTTTCCCCAAAACTGGAATATACGTACATGTAAAATATCAATGATGTTATGTTTGTGTTTTATATAAAAAACAACATTGCTAAAATAACAACACACACATAGAAAAATACACATAATTATCCAACATCAGTAGAGATACACTTTTCAACAGTATTTGCCACACTTTCAGTACAACGTTCAAAGTATTTTGTCAATAGCTAGGAAGCATCGAATGGTAATGGTAATGGTTTTATTTCATTTGAACATGCATCAGATTACAATTGAATGCATCACATAATCAGTTCACAGTTCCACATGTCCGAAAGGAGTAGGAAGAAGCAAAGCTTATTAAATCCTACCCCTCCATCTGGTACTTTTACAATCAGTGTCAGTTACATTTGTTCACTTCCTGCTTTCATAATATAATTTTTAATTTAATTTAATTTAATTTAATTTAATTTAATTTAATTTAATTTAATTTAATTTAATTTAATTTAATTTAATTTAATTTAATTTAATTTAATTTAATTTAATTTAATTTAATTTAATTTAATTTAATTTAATTTAATTTAATTTGTCACGTACCAAAGTACGAGGTTATATGACCGTACAATGACATAATGAGTACCATAGTAAGTGTCAATATATTGATATATATAGCATATATAAGTGTTTCAAATTTCGTTATATTTCTCCTCTCTTGTAGAGAAGTATTGGATGACATTTTTAGGTAATTGGTTATTTTTAGCCTTATGCATTATTTTAGCTGTTTGAAGATGAACTATATCAGCAAGTTGAAGTATTTGTGATTTTAGAAATAAGGAGTTAGTATGTTCTCTGTAGGCGGCATTATGAATTATCCTTACTGGCCTTTTTTGCAGTACATTTAGCGAGTGAAGATTGCTTTTCTATGAATGAGCTGAACATGTATCGCAAAGTTGTCAGAATTTCCCATTTCAAATTGAACTTAAATCCCAGAAAAATGTGGAATTACGGAAAAAGAGTTCATAGTATGTACTATGGTACTAGGTGGGCCTCCTTAGGTTTGATGGGGATCGGCTGGCTTTTTGTCTATTCTGGGTCTGTGCTGCCCACTGCATTCCTGCCCATATATTGAAAACCAGGGAGGAGGAGGTGCGGCGAGGGACAGTTTGACACCAGCAAAGAGGGACAGGCGGGGACGACGCATCGGGGAAAGTCAGTCAGGCGGGTCACGGCAGGAAGGTCAGTGAGGGTGCGAGGTATCCCGGGGGAGCCGCGCATAGCTGCAAGTGCGCTAGCGTTGTTACAGAACAGCTGCCAGCCTAGCGGTGAGTCCGCCACTTCCAAGTCAGTCCCACGGCAGACTCTGTCACTCTTGTTCAACGTCTCATTTTCACTTCATGGCCCGATGCCAGAGCTCGACAAGCATGACCTCCCGTCAGCTCTGAGCCGCCGCAGCTTCTGGCCTCAAAGACTACCACTTCCTGTCATGCTCTTGACCGCTACGGGGAGGCCTGCACAGTAGTGAGGCCACCATGAAAAAAAACTGCCATTAAAATCCACTTAAGAAGGCAATAATCCTTTGTAATGCTGCATGGGAATCAAACACATACATATACACGCCATCCGAAACACTTTGCATGTCTGATGACGCTGTCAGCCAGTTGGTAATTGGCTTAATGCTTAAGGCCTACTACACTATACTAAAGTAGCGGTGAAAAACGCTGACCTGTCTTATGTCTGTAGGCTTTATCTTCACTTCTATTTATTCCTGATAATTGATTGGAAGTGGGGGGGAGGGGGGGGAGAGACGGAAATTTACAATAGAACAGTCCTAATATTTTTAAGCACATACTCCAACATTTTTGCCAAAGATCATATATATGATTATATATGGCTAAAATCATCGCACAGCAACTTAACACCTGTTGCTGTGAATATTCATTCATTCATTTTCATGCTGGACATGCTGGAGCCTATCCCAGCTGTAATCGGGCAAGAGGGTCGGGGTACACCCTGGACTGGTCGCCAGCCAATCACAGGGCACATATAGACAAACAACCATTCACACTCACATTCATACCATAATTCATAATTCATAGCATTAGCGCCTTATAGCTATTATAACATTGGTTTTGTTGTTGCTGTGTTGTCCAAAATATTTATTCATGAATAATCATGTGAAACACATGTTTATTTACATTTTCTCAAATATTTTCACAAATATGTTCAAGTTGACAAGTTCAGTTATTTAAACATAAAATAATTAGTTGTCATTTTGGAACCTATATATAAGTAATACTAATATAAGTATATAAATGTTGCTATGGCTACTCAACTGTTGGTTTAGCAGGAGACTAAGCATTCATTCATTCATTTTCTACCGCTTATCCTCACAAGGGTCGCGGGGGTGCTGGAGCCTATCCCAGCTGTCTTTGGGCGAGAGGCGGGGTACACCCTGGACTGGCCGCCAGCCAGCCAATCACAGGGCACATATAGACAAACAACCATTCACACTCACATTCATTCCTATGGACAATTTGGAGTCGCTAATTAACCTAGCATGTTTTTGGAATGTGGGAGGAAACCGAAAGAAAACCCACGCATGCACGGGGAGAACGTGCAAACGCCACACACAGATGGCCGAGGGCGGAATCGAACTAGATCATAAAAATGATTTTTGACGTTTTTCAGTTGGTCGCTCCTTTTAAATAAAGTTTTTTTGACTTTTTTATGACTGTCCTGTCATATGAAAAAGACTGCTCTGCTGTTTTTAATGATCTTTTTTCAAGGAAAACAAGTAGTTGTAGTAACGGTACTATAGTCCTAGTACATCAACACTGCTGTACAGGCTGTATGTACATTGACAGTGCAGTTAGGGTTAGTGCTAATGATGCTGCAGTGCACCGCAGACAATGACTGACTGATTTCTCCCGTCCTCCCTCCTGCATCCAAACGTGAGCAGCACCCTGCGCTTGACTCAGCAGTATTCCTGCACCTGATTGGTTCGTCGGTGGAAGAGACTGAAGCAAACCCTTTTATCCTCCGGCTTCACTCTCCCTGTAGATAAAACACGTCTTCTGGATAAGAAAAAAAAAAAAAAAAGGTACTGACCTTGAGCGGCAGCTGTGCTCAGGTAGCAAAACGTATGAACTTCTCCTTTATCACGACGCCGCAATGATAATGCTATCTACACTGCAGGCCCACACAATACATGCTAACTAACTTATACTCCTTAAAGCTTTATCTCCAAGCTCATACTTTGTGATTATTGCAGTGTTTATCATCTTTATTTTTCACGCAAACGATTTAATCCTCAAAGCTCTTTTATTCCTCCCATCTTTTAATCTAACGCTAACACCCTAAAGACGATCAATAGCTATTTAGGATGACATATTTAATTATATCCTCCTTTCTTTCTCTCACACTCTCCATGCCTTTACTTGTTTTGTTTAATTTAACTTAACACTCAAAACGTAGGTAGTTGTCCATCGAAACATCCCGCCTTGTTTGCTACGCACGGAATGAAAATTAATTCAGTGTTTGGACTAGCTGTGTGATGATTTTAGTCATATATATGAATATGTACGACTAAAATCATCACACAGCAACTTAACACTCAAAAGGTAGGTAGTTGTCCATCGAAACATCCCGCCTTGTTTGCTATGCACAGAATAAAAATTAATTCCGTATTTGGACTAGCTGTGTGCTGTGCGATGATTTTAGTCATGTATATGAATATGCATGGCTAAAATCATCACACAGCAACTTAACACTCAAAAGGTAGGCAGTTGTCCATCGAAACATCCCGCCTTGTTTGCTATGCACGGAATAAAAATTAAGTCAGTGTTTGGACTAGCTGTGTGATGATTTTAGTCATATATATGAATATGTACGACTAAAATCATCACACAGCAACTTAACACTCGAAAGGTAGGTAGTTGTCCATCGAAATGTCGCGCCTTGTTTGCTATGCACGGAATAAAAATTAATTCAGTGTTTGGACTAGCTGTGTGCTGTGCGATGATTTTAGTCGTATATATCAATATGTACGGCTAAAATCATCACACAGCAACTTAACACTCAAAAGGTAGGTAGTTGTCCATCGAAACATCCCGCCTTGTTTGCTATGCACGGAATAAAAATTAAGTCAGTGTTTGGACTAGCTGTGTGATGATTTTAGTCATATATATGAATATGTACGACTAAAATCATCACACAGCAACTTAACACTCAAAAGGTATGTAGTTGTCCATCGAAACATCCCGCCTTGTTTGCTAAGCACGGAATAAAAATTAATTCAGTGTTTGGACTAGCTGTATGCTGTGTGATGATTTTAGTCATATATATGAATACGTACGACTAAAATCATCACACAGCAACTTAACACTCAACAGGTAGGTAGTTGTCCATCGAAACATCCCGCCTTGTTTGCTATGCACGGAATAAAAATTAATTCAGTGTTTGGACTAGCTGTGTGCTGTGCGATGATTTTAGTCATATATATGAATATGTACAACTAAAATCATCACACAGCAACTTAACACTCGAAAGGTAGGTAGTTGTCCATCGAAACTTCCCGCTTTGTTTACTATGCACGGAATAAAAATTAATTCAGTGTTTGGACTAGCTGTATGATGTGTGATGATTTTAGTCATACATATTCATATGTAAAATCATATGAATCATATGTAAAATCATCACACAGCAACTTAACACGCAAAAGGTAGGTAGCTAAAATTTATTCAGTGTTTGGACTAGCTATTTGGCAGTATGTACTTAAAAACAGCAGAGCGCGTCTGTCATATAAATGATCTTTGAAGAGTGTTGATGCAGTAAAGTTATTGTAGTGGAAACTAATAACGGTAGGTTAAGTTATGTCAATAAAAGTCTTTCCATAGGATGGCAATCGCAGTCAGTATACTGTAATATACTGTATATCGACCTTGACAAGATATGGAAGTATGTTATCTAAATCCAAGCAGCCTTGACTCCTTGCTGGGACACGTTGTCAACATACCAGCGCCCTCATCCATAACTTTAATGACAGGAATAAAAAGACGACAAAGAGGAGAATAACGGTCCTGCCAATGTCGCTGCGCTCATTTTATGTGGCAGGAAAATGCTGAGATGAAGTTTCCAACACGGTGGAAATGTGGTTGTTTAAAGATGCTTGAGGCGGCCAATTATTTGATGGTAAACTCACATAAGGATATATAAAAAAATAAATAAAAAAAATCTACATGGGACTTCCAGGCAAAGATAAAACGGAGACAAGTGGGAATAATGGAGGAAAAGCTTGACTTGAGAGTGGATTTAAGTGGACTGCAGGAAGGGTACCAACAAAGTTAAATCAAGCAATCTTGAGTGACGTCAGGATCTTGACAAAAGGACTGCAAGGCTGCCTTTTGTCTTTTTACCTTCCTGCCTCCACCTACTGACAACTCCCATTTGTATGCCGGGCACGCTCCGAGCACGCAACCCACCACCACTTCTACTTATTTCAGCCGTGATTCATTAGAGGCCGCAAAGGGGTCACAAAGGTCCTCTTGATATACATACTGTCCAATGTAGTTGAAAACCCAAGTACTAAGGAACACTTCTTTAGCTACACGGATCCCATCCGTCACACTTGAAACATACTTTGTTCACTCATAACACCGTCAGTATGAATGCCTGTCAACATTCACACAATGAAAATAATACAAATCAGATTTCCATGACTAATAACATTAGCCTGAATGACTGTATCTCAGCATTAACGCAACAATAATAAAAATAGGGTTTTACACCAATACAAGTAGGATTTCAAATATGATTTCATGCATAATAACAATGCAAACACTAAAAATGGCTCATTAAATCAGTTATGGTTCTTTTCATCATATCCATCATATGGTGTTAAGTTGCTGTGTGATGGTTTTAGTCATATTTGTGAATATGTATGGATAAAATCATCACACAGCAACTTAACACCTGTTGCTGTGAATATATATATATATTTATATATATATATATATATGAATATGTATGGCTAAAATCATCACACAGTAACTTAACACCTGTGTGCTGTGTGATTATTTTAGTCATGTATATATATGAATATGTATATGTATATATATATATATATATGTATATATATTAGCCATACATATTCATATATATGACTAAAATCATCACACAGCAACTTAACACCTGTGTGCTGTGTGATGATTTTAGCCATACATATTCATATGTATAACATCTATATATATATATATATATATATATATATATATATATATATATATATCATATATATTCACAGCACACAGGTGTTAAGTTGCTGTGTGATGATTTTAGTCATATATATGAATATGTATGTATATAACTTAACACTCAAAAGGTAGGTAAGAAGCATACAGTAATATCCCAAATGACACTGCTGGGAAGAAATGCAACATGGGATATTATTGTATATTAGCTACAAGCGCATCACAAGTTCCCTTTTTGTTCGTCACAGTATTTAAACAATTAGTAGCAGTACAGGACATGTCACAAGATTAAAACAGCCGTATAAGTGGCAGGGGTCAAAGTTTATATACTTAAATTTAGGGTATTTATTTCTTTGACATGTCACAAAACGGGCTGAAATTGACATCAGATAGTGAAACAAAGAAAGTATTTAGAAATACCAAATACTATTATTGTGAATGACTGTTGCTTTGAATACAATAAAAATCATTTTTTTAAGGATTATATTAGCACAAATGATTGTCTTTCAGCAGTCACACAATAAAAATGAAATATATTTTGGTGTATAGCAACATTACTCTGAATAATTGTATGAATCTGTCAGCGATTCATACAATGAAGTTCATAAATCAGGAATAGTAATATGATTAAAAATAATTATCTCTCCGCATTCAGGTCCTAAAAGTACCCCTTTGTCACGTAATTACATAATTACATAAACATAAAAAACATAATTACATAGGAACCTATTAGAGGTTAGAGGTGTGTTGTGTTGTTTCACACTTAATAGAATTTGATCTCGTCAAGTCAATGTGCTGACATCCGCGGTGTGGGGTGTTCACTTTCTCCTAAAAGGACCCCATAAGTGCTACAAGAGCCTTAGGCCAACACACACACACACACACACAAACACACGCCGTTAATGCTAATAAAAGGTTGTTCTCCGTTTTTCGTCTTCTGTTCACTAAACCTCCGAGTTGTGCCGAATCTCTGCTGCTGATTCAGCATTCCTTTTCCAGCCCGTGTGTCGAACGCTCGGCGGTACAGATACTAATCCAGCGATCATATACTGTAATTGTCTCTGAGCAACAAAATGGAAGCAATTATCGCAAAGCACACAACGATTCAGGGGAACCGATCGCAATGTATGACTCTTTATGGCTTTCGGGAGAGATTTACTTTGAAGACACTCATGCTCGCTGTAATTTATGTCCTTTTACGACCTTGGTCTGATTCTCCATTGTTTTTTTTGTTTTTTTTAAAGAATATTGATCACTGTCTTTCTTGTTAAGAGACATAAACGCATCATTCTCTTCCTTTTTCCTTCAACTTCCGTTTCGCTTGTTGTGAGCGGCAATAGCAAAGGAACGTTAACTGAGTTTTTATACACATACAATAAACGTACGGCAGTCCACTGTATGTACATTGACCTATAAATTATACACAGGTGTCAGTCCATTCACATATAATGTAGAAATATCCTAATCATTTCACATCCATCCATTTCTCCATCCTTATGAGGGTCACAGGGGTGCTGGAGCCTATGCCAGCTGTCTTCGGGTGAGAGGTGGGGTTCACCCTGGACTGTAACTTATAATTCAAACATTCATTCATTCATTCAAAACAACAAGCGACAAATCTAGTGACTTTTTCTGCCATCCTAGGGGAGTTTTCTGGTATTGGGGCATCAAAAGTGAAAGCACTATTGCTCTGCATTTTGTGTGCTCAATCACAGTGGAGTGGGCATGCCCGGAGGCGGGTCGTGGGTGGAATAAATAAAGACCGTTTTGGCAGGAAGCACAAATCCAAGGAAATACAGCTGGAATAGGTGCAGATTCTGGAAAATCTAAAACGTCAATCAATCACAGGGCACATATAGACAAACAACCATTCACACTCACATTCATACCTATGGACAATTTGGAGTAGCCAATTAACCTAGCATGTTTTTGGAATGTGGGAGGAAACCGGAGTACCCGGAGAAAACCCACGCATGCACGGGGAGAACATAGAAAATTTACACAGAAATGGCAGATGGTGGAATCGAACGCGGAATTGCGCGCTAACCACTCAGTCGCAATACATCCCCAAAAGAAGTTATGAAAGTCATTTTATTTTTGATGAATTGATGGCTAATTTTAAATGAACAAAGAAAGAATTAAGTTTATTTAGCGTATATTTGTATATATTTGTATATTTTATTTTGTGTTGTTATTCACTTTTTTGTCTCTTCTACCAGGTTATGCTTTTTTCCCTACAGTATCTGTAACAATGACGTCATCGAGAGACTTCAATAATAAAGACCTTCCAGTTATAAAGACCTAAAAAGGCTAGAAACAGACTTTTGTTGACAGGTCCGTGGCTAATGGCTACTTTTCTTACTGAAAAGTTGGCAACATCTATCTGTCCATTCACATATAAGTTAAAAAAATTGACGTCATCAACTTTAAGACAATGCATTAAAAAAACAAAAACAAAAAATCCTAACAGTGCTAGATGACAAATCCAGCCAAAGGTATTTCAAGGTAATATTACGACTCTCTAAACATAACACAAACACAATCTGAGCTTCACACATTTGAGTATGTGCCCTTGTTATTTTAATTACGTCCCACAAAATAATGCATAACAACAAACTGTGTTCATTTAAAGGCAGCGACCCCCCCCCCTCATATCTACTGTAAATGAAACAGCAGCTATGGAGGAATACACTAGCCATTAAATTAGACTGGAGCTGAGGCTACCGTCTTCTAGCTCATTTTTCCTCAGCACCATAAACCATACGCAAGCTTCCTCATAATATTCTATCACGTGGGCCGAAGCATTGGATTTATTGTCACTTGTCCACTCAAATCATAGTTTCATTTAGAACATGTATGTGAGGCATGATTATTTAAAGGTCATCCCATATTCGTAACATAAGTAAAGGGAGGAAATAGCATTAATTTTTGCATAAAAATCAATTTTATAGATGATCAAAATCAATACATTTTGAAGCAGAATTGATACAGGGTATGGGAAGGGTGACTTCACCACTGCGCCTCAGCGTTCAGGTTAATTATAGCGTAAATAAAAAGGAAATTACAACAGTACATAGGAGGAGTAGTAAAACATATTTCATTCTTAAATTATTTGCTAACAAAAACGTATTTATAGTTTTTTTCAACCAGAACACCTGATCCCAAAGATGTTTTTATACGCCTTTTAGTTTTTTTGTGCAATGTCATTGTATGGTAATATCACATCGTACTTCGGTACATGAATAAAATAAAATAAAATAAAATAAAATAAAATGAAATGAAATGAAATGAAATGAAATGAAATGAAATGAAATGAAATGAAATGAAATGAAATGAAATGAAATGAAATGAAATGAAATGAAATAAAATAAAATAAAATAAAATAAAATAAAATAAAATAAAATAAAATAAAATAAAAATGTAAACTATATTAGGAAAGCAGGAAGTGAACAAATATAACAGTTACTGATTGTAAATTCACCTTGTACTTCGGTACGGGACAAAAAATTAAAAAATTCAAAATTCAAAAACAAAAAAACAAACTGTATTATGGAAAGCAGGAAGTGAACAAATGTAACAGTAACTGATTGTAAAAGTACCAGATGGAGGGGTAGGATTTAATAAGCTTTGCTTCTTCCTACTCCTTTTGGACATGTGGAACTGTGAACTGATTATGTGATGCATTCAATTGTAATCTGATGCATGTTCAAATGAAATTAAACCATTACCATTACTAGTGTTTTGAGCCATCCCAAACTTATTTCAGGGCTCACTTCCAAATGCGGAAACCTCATTATCTGAAACTTTGGCATCATTTAACAGAACATTCTAACGATATTTATAGGTCAGAAAATTAGATAGGTATAAAAAAATAGATAGTGTAATAGGTGCTCTTTAAGAAAGAAAAGTCAAACATTATTGGCTGCATAGTGGACGAGTGGTTAGCACACAGGCCTCACAGCTCGGAGACCTGAGTTCAATTCTTCCACCCTCTGCCATCTCTGTGTGGAGTTTGCATGTTCTCCCCGTGCATGCGTGGGTTTTCTCCGGGTATTCCGGTTTCCTCCCACATTCCAAAAACATGCTAGGTTAATTGGCGACTCCAAATTGTCCATAGGTATGAATGTGAGTGTGAATGGTTGTTTGTCTATATGTGCCCTGTGATTGGCTGGCCACCAGATTTTTCTTCTTTTCTTCTCTCCGTCTTAGATGTTGTCATCATTTACACTTTATAGAGTACAATCTGAGCACTTCACCTTTTAGCCATTGTCTTGCGGTTTCTACATAAAGGACAGATATCGATGCAGACACACACACACACACACACACACACACAATCTACTGGAGTCTAATTCAAGCAGATGTCTGTTTAATTGATCGAAACAAATGACCTCAGCATTGATCTCCATCCCAGAGTAGGGGACTGATCAGCTTCTTTGTGGTGTGTATGTGTGTATGTGTGTGCCAAACAAAGGGGGTACTACTCCAGTTAGTCTAAACCAGGGGTCTCAAACACGCGGCCCGCGGGCCAAATGTGGCCTGCAGGACACTAGTTTGAGGCCCCCGCCTTGATATGAAAGTTTAATGTTAGTGCGGCCCGCGCAAGTTTGATATGGATGCTGTATGGTATCATGTACCCAGAAAAAATTATTACATTTGATTAATGTTCATATTAAAGGTTAAATAACTGTTAATAGTTATCCTCCCTATCCGTGTGGAAGTGGTAAGTTTTTGGCTATTTAAGTTTAAAGGAAATAACTTGAAGGCTACCGTTTAGGTCGCTAGCGCTCTAGTTTGCGAGTTAGCATGTGTCTCAAGACCCTGCAGTTGCGCAATATGTTGTAAATAAAAAGAGTATAAATGTGACTATAGTCGTGTTTTGTCATGTCTACAGGGCTCTAATAATGCTTTGTTCATTTTAATTTGAAAAAAATAATTTGTCTACCCACCAACTATATGTGGTTTCTTAAGTTTTTATTATTTGCTGTTTTATTATTATTATTATTATATTTATTTATTTATTACTGATTGATTTTCTTTATTCTTGATTTGTTTATTTATTTTTCATCTTATTAAATTAAGATATTTGAGAACAGTGGAATGTTTTATCAGAGCTTTTATTGTAGAAAATCGGAACCAAAGCACTGAAAAAGTTTGTATATTTTTCTGTTTTTAATAAATGCGTTTTTTTTGGAAAACCTGATGCGGCCCAGCCTTGCCCAGACCCTAGCTCCAGTGGCCCCCAGGTAAATTGAGTTTGAGACCCCTGGTCTAAACAATGAATAATAACATGGAACAGTACTCATCTTTTTGGTACAGCCATTACTGTAAGTATGTGATTATCAATAATGCTCCATTTGTTGTACTTAAATTAATAAATGACCATCTGGTCAAGGAGAGATAGAGTTTTTTTTCATCAATACTCATCAATAAGCTGTTCCTTACTACTATTGCAACATTGGTTCTGTTGCTGCTATGTTGTGCAATATACTTATTAATGAATGGAAGGTCGGGGTACCCCTATGTGGGTGTGTATGTTTGCTGTTTCACTTTTAAAAAGCACCCCTTCCACCCTAGGGTTGTAAGTCTCGGGCTGGCTCAGCATGGTGCCGCAGTCAGCATCGTTGCATATTTAATGTCCTGATGAGAGCTTCCACCTGCTGACACAGGAAAAGTGACAGAACAATACCCGCCCCCTCCACAACATCACCCCCTTCCATATAATACACACTTAAACACCATCATCAATAGGCTCCTCTTATTTGGCATTGCTTTATATCATACGCTCACACCGGATTGACTGCCTCCAATTTTAAAAAGTTGTAATGTCCAAAAAAATAAGCTGTAATATTATGAGGAAAAGGTTGGTATGCTATGAAAATTACATTGAGGAATTAAAACACAAAATTGTCCACATCACAGAGAGGCAGATATCTTTATATGGTTCATAGTTTGGAAGCAATTTGGCCGTGTGACCAATCACAGCGGAGTGGGTGGAATAAATAAAGACAGTTTTGGCAGGAAGCACAAATCCAAGGAATAGGTGCAGATTCTCGAAAATCAAAAACATTTTCAGTGTGGGTTATTGTGTATAGCTGCTCTATAGGAGTCCATAACTCAATACAAAGTTCATTCATTCATTCATTTTCTACCGCTTATCCTCACGAGGGTCACGGGGGGATGTTGGAGCCTATCCCAGCTGGCTTCGAGAGGCGAGAGGTGGGGTACACCCTGGACTGGTGGCCAGCCAATCACAGGGCACATATAGACAAACAACCATTCACACTCACATTCATACCTATGGACAATTTGGAGTCGCCAATTAACCTAGCATGTTTTTGGAATGTGGGAGGAAACCGGAGTACCTGGAGAAAACCCACGCATGCACGAGGAGAACATGCAAACTCCACACAGAGATGGCCGAGGGTGGAATTGAACCCTGGTTTCCTAGCTGTGAGGCATGCGTGCTAACCACTCGACCACCGTGCAGCCCAATATAAAGTTACCAATATTTTATTTTGATGAATTGATGGCTAATTTTAAATAAACAAACAAAGAATTAAGTTTATTTGTAATTCAAAACCTAATTAATGTGTTTTTATTCACTTTTTTGTTTGTTTTACCAGGTTATGCTTTTTTCCTACTGCATCTGTAACAATGACGTCATCGAGTGACTTCTATAATAAAGACCGTCCGGTTATAAAGACCTAAAAAGGCTAGAAACAAACTTTTTTTTCCAATAAAAGAAGTGAGTCTAAAGTTTCTTTACTTAGCTATAATGTTTATGTAGGTCTTGAAAGTTCAGCTGTTCTCTAAAAATGCGCCCCAAAATCACAAGCCATCAGTGCACAGTCAGCTTCCGAGGCACACTGAGAGCGCCGAATTCTACAAATCTGTGAATCACGCAGGTGGCTGAGATAAAATATGAGATAAAATATGGAAATAATTTTATTTTGATGAGGTGATGGCCAGTTTGAAATGAACGTTTTTGTGTTTTCACTCACTTACAGCCTTAATTTTTGTTACATCATATACATCTACCAACTTGATGGCTAACACCCCCATTCTAGAGAGTGCAGCATCCTCCAAGCTATCCATTTATCTATCATTTAATCACTGCACCATTTACTGGAAATGTGTGCAATATACGGGTGAACCAAGAAAAGATTCTTTTTCAACATTTTCCATCTACACATAACAGAAGCATGAAAAGGATACCTGAGAATAATCTATGCAGAAAATGCTGGTGTGTGCAGCAGCATCACCACTTTAGGAAGATTTCTGCAGCATCAAAAGCTGAGTGGACTCAACCGGAGCACATCAGGGCGGAGATATTATGCAAACTCATACTGCCAATCAGACAAAATGACTTGAACAGCACATGTTCCTCAAGTCTGCGGAGTAGTTAATAACGACAAAAAAATAAAAAATAAAAATCTGTTGGTCGCCAAATGTCCCAACCTGAGATACATACTTCTTTACATTCCATAGCTGCTCTTGTTCATATGGGCATATAAAGAAGTATGTCCCCCAAGCAGGCCACAGTCCTTCATGGCACCCCCCCCCATCCTGACGTCATCCACACGGGACATCGTCAGGAAATAATGCTGACAAGATCCACTCACGGGGCTAGGACAATGTCCGACAAGACTAAAACAACAGGACTGAGAAAAACGGGGTTTTAGATTGGGTATAGGAGTTAAAGTAAACTAAAGTTTAGGGAGTTATGACATGACGGACTAAACTGAGGACTTAAGTGGCCGGGATAACCTGGGAACTATAGCTGCAGGAATAAACTATGTGAACAAGATGAGGACTAAATTTGCAGGACTAAAACCTAAAACCTGCCTCTTTGCCCAAAGACAGCTGGGATAGGCTCCAGCATGCCCGCGACCCCAATGAGGATAAGCTTGACAGTGACTGAGGTGTGTCCAAGGAAATACAGCTAGAATAGGTGCAGATTCTGGAAGATCTAGAAAGTTTTCTGTGCGAGTTATTGTGTGTAGCTGCTCTATAGGAGTCCACAATTCAAAGGGTCAAAAAATGAGCATAATAGGTCCCATTTAATATAATAATAATAATCATTATAGCTGCACGGCGGTCGAGTGGTTAACGCGTAGACCTCACAGCTAGGAGACCCGAGTTCAATCCCACCCTCGGCCATCTCTGTGTGGAGGTTACGTGTTCTCCGGGTTTTCTCCGGGTACTCCGGTTTCCTCCCACATTCCAAAAACATGCTAGGTTAATTGGCGACTCCAAATTGTCCATAGGTATGAATGTGAGTGTGAATGGTTGTTTGTCTATATGTGCCCTGTCATTGGCTGGCCACCAGTCCAGGGTGTACCCCGCCTCTCACCCAAAGACAGCTGGGATAGGCTCCAGCACCCCCTGTGAGGATAAGCGGTAGAAAATGAATGAATGAATGAACTTTGTATTGAGTTGTTAGCTCTCCTATAGAGCAGCTACACACAATAACCTGCGCTGTTTTAGATTTTCCAGAATCTGCACCTATTCCTGCTGTATTTCCTTGGATTTGTGCTTCCTGCCAAAACAGTCTTTATTTATTCCACCCACGACCCACCTCCGGGCATGCCCACTCCGCTGTGATTGGTCACACGCCCAAATTGCTTCCCAACTATGAACCATATAAGGATATTCTATGAACTAAACTGAGGACTACATACAGGACTAAAACATCACGGACTAAACTGAGGATGGAAGTGACCGGGAAACTGGGAACTAAAGTTGCGGGATTAAAACCTAAAAGCCGCCTCTCGCCCAAAGACGGCTGGGATAGGCTCCAGCACCCCCTGTGACGCTTGTGAGGAAAATTAACGAATTAAAACTGCATGACAAAAAGATGTGGCACAAAAACTGCAGAACACAAAACATGTAGGACTAAATGGGGGGGGGGGGGCAAAGCTGCAAAACTAAAAATACACAACAAAAACTGCAGTACTA
The DNA here is from genome assembly GCF_030265055.1 of Doryrhamphus excisus. Lineage (NCBI taxonomy): Eukaryota > Metazoa > Chordata > Actinopteri > Syngnathiformes > Syngnathidae > Doryrhamphus > Doryrhamphus excisus. The sequence continues at coordinate 12,205,235 of NC_080475.1, read as the reverse complement.
TCCTTACAAGACTAAAACTGCAGTAGTAATCGGTCAGTGTAGGACAAAAGAATCTAAGCACAACATCTGGTGATGATGTCATCACTCAGCATTGTCACACTTCACCTTGACTGTCACTATCATATGAAGTAACGACGACAGCAATATGTGTGTGTGTGTGTGTGTGTGTGTGTGCGTGTTGCAACGTCCTAGTGGCAGATGTTGTATTGCACCTCGCCCCCGTCTGCAGCCCCTCCCTTGATGCATCAAGACATAGTAAAGAGACTGTAAGGAAGATATGCCTTTACTCTTTTTTTTTTTTTTTCCTATAGTCACTGAACGTCCCATGTGCTGCCTCTGCAGTCTCTCTCTCTCTCTCTCTCGACCCCTCCCATTCCTCCTCACCTTCACTGCAAAAAACTTTTACTTTGACGTATAGCAGCTTGTCCTGTCACTGAGACCAATAGAAGCACTTTGATGCTTTTAAGGACCCACTGCAAAAATGGGGGATAGGAGTGCTTGTATGTTATTAAGGACCGACTCAAAGATTGTCTATGTTAATTGTACTTATTGGATCTTTCTACACACACACACACCATTTTGTGTAGAATCAATAGTAATTTATAAGGAAATGTACAAAGGCTGAGTCGGGCTTTTAATAAATTGAACCATTGCTTCAGACGACATAGTAAAAAAAAAAAACGTACAAGGTATTAGTATTTGATTACATCAATATTAGCGCAAAGTATTCTCCAATTTGCTGACATGGGACAATAATAAATGCAGGATTGTTTTAAATAAATGTAGACATAAGACAGCAGATGGTGTAAAAGTGCAAAATTTGTCCCCCGTGTCCTGCCATCTGCTTTAAACATACATAACACGCCTGCATATTTGTGTGCTTCAAACATTGGTTAAAGAGCGCCCACACACGTCAGAGCTAGCGGCGCTAGTAATTAAAGTAAAAGTCTTGACTATAAATCACAACTCATCCTTCGTTACGTCCTCCCTTCTGTTCTTTCCACTCCTGGAGAAAAGCTTTAGTAAATCAGCAGCCAGTCACCACAACAGGACCGCTGATACAAAACAATATGGAGGGTGAAGCAAGTGGAATTCCCGACACTAAAAGTAGCGCTGTGGGATCGACTAAAGAAGGTGAGCATGCATTGGAAATAACAAATGAATAAAATTAAAATTAGTTAATAAATTCATTAATAAATGTGATTATAATGACAAGTGAAGTAGCGGCCTCCACAGTTGTTCACATCCAGTTTTTCTTTACGCAACCTAGTATGGAAAACACTGGAAAATCTGGAAAATATATAATAAAAAAATGTATATAAATATAATAACATAAAATAATAATATAATAAATATAATATAATAAAAAAATTAAAAATTTATACAAAATAGAAAATGGAAAAAATAGAAAATTAAATCCATATAAAAAATGTATAGTGTGTCTCAAATTAATTCAATTCTAATCCTAGTTTTACTGCAACATACTCATATTTTTTTTGTGTGTGTATACTGTATTTCACATTTTTAGTAAAAAAAAAAAATTTATTAAAATTAATTAAATGAAAAAAATATGCTATGCTGTTTTTAAACCATGATCCTGCATTGCCTTTCTGAATTTTAGCATGCAAAAAGTCAGTAAGCAATATACTGTTCAATACATCAGCAAGGAATTTCAAATTTCCCGCACAGAATGTCGGAATATTTGTGAAAAAATGATCTACTATCATGATTTCATTATTTATATTTGCATATACTACATAGAAAAAAAAACCCTACCAGGACACTTGTCCACTTCTGACAACTGCAGGTCCACTATAACCAGCAGAGTCCTATTGGACACCCGACACTTTGCCACCCCCAGCATACTCTCATAGGGGGGCTTGACCAGCTGACCATCACTGATCTCCACGGTATTTGCAAAGTCGGTAAAATTAGCATGGGTAGCGGATGAGGAGCACATGCGTGATACTTTTAGACACTTTGCATCGAGCTATTATTAAACTCTTTGCCTCCTGGAAAAGTCACACACACACATATGGATGGATATATATAAATATAAATATAAATATATATATATATAAAATATTTTGCTCACAAAATGCAGAAATGTCAGAGCACAATTGATTTTTTTTGGGTTGCAAATCCAGATACGACTATTGTACATTAATAGGATTTATTTTAGATGCTAACATCAATACAAAATTATAAAAAAATACAGTACATGTTTATGTTGAAAGACTATTTTACAATGTATTTTCATGTCCAGCATTTATATTTTAAAATAATAAAATAAAAAGTATATTTTTAAAGAAAGAATAAAAAAAAAACATTATTTTTGGTGCAGATCTGGGTACAAGTGCAAATGGTCGCTGCCCAACAAAAAACATGAATTTTTTTCTTATTTATTTTGGGTATTAAAATATAAATTTAAATAAATGCAAGAAGTGCAAGAAGAAGTTTTTGTCTGAATATTTCATTGGTAATATTTTTTTTCACAATAATAAAATTAAATAAATTAATAAAAAAATGTATTTGCATGTATTTATATTTTTTCTAGTCAACGCTATGCCAAAAAAAAAAAATTGGTGGAATCGGCTTCTTCATTACACTGCACACATATTGATGCCAAACACTCACATAGGCAAACAAAAAGACTCTATAACTGCATTTCAACACTACGAGTCTGAACCTCACAAACGCCAGTATGGAACTCAACTTCAGCCAACCAGGATGCACAAACGCAACCTTTGACCTTTTAACCCTGAGTAAAAATGTGCCGTGTCAGCGTTTTTGTTTTTTTTTCATCCCCTCACCACGTGCATCGCAAGCTTCACAGTCGGGATTATTTTAACACAGTATGTCAAAAATAAGAATAATAATCAAATTCACATATGAACACATTGAAAGGAAGTGAATACACGTGAAAGACACCTACCTAGCGGATGTCAAAGTGGTCCAGAAGAGGCTGGGCGGCCCGTGCGGAGTGGAGGCGGTCACTGCAGGCGGAGGCTGGCTGGGAGCTGAATCAGCGATGGAGAGTTTAAGGATGCGGAGAGAGGAAAGAGGAAAGAGGAGGAGGAGTGAAGGAGAGGACAGGAGGAGAGAAAAGGAAAAGGGTCACGGGACTTGCCTTCCCTCTCTCCCTTGATGGTTATAATGAGAGAGGTGGAGGATGGAAGGGGGGGGGGAGATGAAGGGGTGACCCAGTGCAGGCAGGAATTGATGGTTAAAAAAAAAAAAAAGGAACCAATAACCACTGAGAGGGTTGTGAAGTGATGACTGGGCAGCGGAATGTGTCAGCTGTCCGTCCATGTTGGACCGAGGACAAGCGCACACGGAAGGAGATGACGGAGCGAGATAGTGAGCGACGGAGATGAAGGGCACCAAATGAGGAGGATAAAATTGTAAAAAAAAAATATTTCAGAATTTAGCAGTATGTTAGTACAACTTTTTGACGCCGAGTGCAGCAAATATTATCAGAAATTCGATTTAATATAATAAATCATTAAAGACACTCAAATAAAACACTATTTAAGGACTTTATTTAAGTAAATAATAATAAGAAATGTATTATTTGGACATTTTTTAATGGAAAAAATAATGTCCCAAATAAAGAAAATATAAAAATATTTTTTTAAAATATTAATTAATTTTTTGGATGCTAAAATAATGTTAAATAGACAACCAACATCAATGATAATAGCCAAAATTTAGATATTTTGTTTAAAAGTTCAAATAAAATAAATATATTCGCAAAATAATAATAATAAACAGAAATTATTATTATAAAGTAATAATTATATAAAATTATTATAAAATAATTATAGAAATATATAAATAAATACAATTTAATTCCAGGAGTTTCTTGCAGATCTTAACTGTTTTTAAATGAATAAAATAATAATAAATAACGAATTAAAATATAAACATAATTCTTCAATATATTTTCATATCCAAATTTCAGCACCAAAATGTGCTGGAATGTTCTAAATTAAAAAGATAACCTATATAAGCTATAAATATATACATATTATTTTATAATAATAATCATAATTATTGCTTACTCTTTGTGTTGGCCTCCTGGTCCTTTTGCAATCATATTCCTTTGTGACCCCTCCAGAATTAAAATACAAAAATCCTCCAAAATTAAAGGCAATAATAAAAAAAAAAAGTAGTAGCCTCCAAAATAAATGACTCGTCAATGAAGAAAAAGCTGCTGGTCTTATTTTGAGTGTTAAAGGTTGAGCAAAAAAGCAAGTTATAGTCAAAGTGGAGTTAAAGGACAAGATGGGGGGGGGGGGGGGGGGGGGGGGGAGCAAGACAGAGGTGAGTGAGGAAAGAGGGAGGGCGATCAGAGGAAACCCCCACCGTCCCGACGGTTTTATACCAAGGTAGGGGGCAAGGGCCGCACACCCCCCCAACCCCCCCCATCTCCTGGCCATGGTACACGGCCTTATTTAGTGAAGAGGGGCAAAAAATAGCCTCCCAATCATCGCTGCTGGGAGTGACCGAAGGGTGGGAGGGCATCGATGTGGGAGGTGCCTTGCGGGGGAAGACTGGGAGGTGTGGCGGCGCGTCAATAAATGAAGCAAAGATGATGATGCTCGCCGTTTATATCATCATACAGTCATCTCTTAGTAGGGATACACTGTATGGACTATATTTGTTTATAACAAGAAAAAAGGCAGGAAAAATTGCTGTAATTTTACAAGAATAAAGTCAAACGATTAAGAAATGTTATGGAATAAAGTTGTAATATTAGTAGGAAAATAATAGTTCAGTCACATACAATAATAAAGTCAAACAATTAAAGAAATGTTATGGAATAAAGTTGTAATATTAGTAGGAAAAATAATATTTTAGTCGCATAAAGTTGAAATATGGAAAAAAACAAGTTGTAAGTCATAATATTATGAGATTATATTATTATTATTATTATAACAAAACAAAACAAAACAGCTGAAATTTTTGGAGAAAAAAAATTCCAACAGAATAAAGTCTAAAAAATAAAAGAAGAAAGCAGAAATGGAAAAAAAATCTTCATTTTACAAGAATAAAGTGAAACTATGAAGAAAAAAAAAGATGTGTTCTAAAATTGTATGAGAATCAACTCAAAATATTATGAGAAAAAAATTTAATAAAGAAATACCTTCTAAAAAATATAGGTCGTAATAATAGGAAACAAACAAAACAAAATAAAGCTTTATTGAAGTTTTTTTGGGGGGGAAATTAGGTTGAAAATTAAGTTGAATTAAGTGAAAATATTATGTGAATAAATTCATAATTATAATTACAAAAAAAAGATGTGTTTTAAAATTTTAGGAGAATGAACTCTCAATATTATGAGAAAAAATGTCATTTTAAGTATACATTCAAAAAAATATAGATTGTAATATTAAGAAACAAACAAAACGAAATAAAGTTTTTCAAAGTAATTTTTTGAAAATTAGGTTGCAAAAAAGTAATAATATTATGGGAATTAAGTGAGAATATTTTGTGAATAAATTCATAATTATAATTACAAAAAGAACATTTTTTTTACAAAAAGATTCTTCAAGAAGAATGTCCGTTGATTGGTTGGCAACCAGTCCGGGGGTGTACCCCGCCTCTTGCACAAAGTCAGCTGGGATACGTGGGATCCATGTATACGTGGCTATTAACGTATGTGATGTATGGTGTCTCTGACCTTCATTAGCATTAAATCTACAGTAGCCATGTTTACATGGATCCAAATATTCCAATTCCATTTGGTTTATTTGCTCAAACGGAAAGAATGTTTTTAAGGACCTACCACAAAACTGGACAGTCCGAAGTTTCTCAAGAAAACTTACTTACTTCAATCAGGAACTCCAACCACATGTGCCTGATGTTTGTGTTTTTCCCGTATGAGCCATTGCTAGCAAGTAAACAGAGGAGAAGAAGGGCTTATCTGGCTCACAGTCACGCCCATATAAAGAAGCCTGCTCCGTTGTGACATCACAAAGAGACTAGTTTTACCACGCCTTTTGAAACCAAGCGTTTTCAGCCATCCCAAACTTCTTTCAGGCCTCACTTCCAAATGCACAAACCTCATTATCTGAAACTTCTGCCACCTTGTTTACTAACAAGGAAGGATATTTTCTGATTTAAAAAAAAAATTATCAAGAATACAGATGGAGTCACACAGTCTATTAATAACATGACAAGACCTGTGCTATGTTGTACAAGTAACCGTAGAATGCATGCAAATCGACGCAAAATAGTGGTGTGAATTTTAACCAAAAACACCTTAACCAGGGCGGACGCAAACTGAGGTTCTTCTGTAGAGTGATTACTTTTTTTTATTCTAGGTACATTAATTAATTAATTTTCTACCGCTTTTCCTCACGAGGGTCGCGAGGGGGTGCTGGAGCCTATGCAAGCTGTCTTTGGGCGAGAGGCGGGGTACACCCTGGACTGGTGGCCAGCCAATCACAGGGCACATACCGGCATCAAGGCTAGGTTTTGGTTCACTGCTATACACTCCAGTCATCAACAGGTGCCAAGACTGAGCTAGGAAGCTAGGAAGCATCAAGTAGCGATTTAAGGCTGCAAAAAAATCCACTTTATATTTTCTGGCTGCCTCAGGCTCCGAGTGCGCCGCGGGTCCAAATCCTGCCGTTATCTCACCTATATCTCAACAAATGATCCCAGCCAGACCCCACAGCCTTTTTTCATCAGCCACTTCTCACGATGCCCCCGTGGCCAAACCCCCCCCCCCCCTCCGACCAACACATCACCTCAACGTCTCTACTTTATAATAGCCTTAGCTAGCGTTGCTCTATCACTCAGCTGATATTTAGTTCATCTTTTCCGGGAAGTGAAATCTTTGTCCGGGGGGGGAGTCGATCCTATTATGTTAGTTCATGGCTTCCCACTTTCAGTCTTGGCTACACTTCATGCTTGCTTTCTTTTGTCTGCAGACTCCGTACTCCCCCCCCTCCCTTTCCGTCCCTCCTGGTGCAGCCAGGAAAATGATTATGGAAAACAGTACTGAGATCCATCAATGTCTCAGCAGCTTGTCCCTTATGTCCAAGACCCTCTAAGGACCAGCACCGCGTCCCCATCCCCCCCTTCCGTCCTCCGTCGTGCAGCCACAGAATAGCAAAATACTGATGGCACGGACGCACGCTTACGCTGTCGATAAGGATAATTGAATCGTTGTTTAACTTTATTCTCGCCGCTTGAATTGTCGCTGCACTGTACCGACCTTGACATTAAGGTACAGTCGTCGTTTGAGATGTGCAAAAGGTTGCAATCGATGATTTTCTCAGCTGGAAGGCGACCATTGACAGATGAACAACATTAAGTGACAAATAACTTACGTTAAAACGCTTCGTACCCTGACTTCATGCATACAGAGTGTGTCCCCCCGCTAGTCAAACATCCTTTATTCGAAGGAAGTGATCAGCCGTTTTTAAGGACATTCCGCAAAAATGGACAGTCCGAAGTTTCTAAAGAAAACTTCAATCAAAAATTCCAACCACATGTGCCTGATGTTGGTGTTTGTCACGTATGTGCCATTGCTAGCAAGTAAACAGAGAAGAATAAGGGCTTATCTGGCTTACAGTCACGCCCATATAAAGAAGTCTACACCGTTGTGACATCACAAAGGGACAGATTTACCACGCCTTTTGAAACCGAGCATTTAGAGTCTTCTCAAACTTTTTTCAGGCCTCACTTCCAAATGCACAAACATCATTATCTGAAACTTCTGCCATCTTGTTTGCTAACAAGGAAGGATATTTTCTGATTTAAAAAAAAAATCAAGAATACAGATGGAGTCATGGACAGTTTTACCACACCTTTTGAAACCGAGCGTTTTCAACCATCCCAAACTTTTTTCAGGCCTCACTTCCAAATGCACAAACCTCATTATCTGAAACTTCTATCATCTTGTTTGCTAACAAGGAAGGATATTTAAAAAAGAGTGGAGTCACGCAGTCTATTAATAACAAGACAAGACCTGTGCTATGTTGCACAAGTAACCGTAGAATGCACGCAAATCGATGTAAAATTGTGACGTGTATTTTAACCAAAAACACTTTAACCAGGGCGGATGCAAACTGAGGTTCTTCTGTAGAGTGATGACTTTTTTTTACATTCATTAATTCATTTTCTACCGCTTTTCCTCACGAGGGTCGCGGGGGGGTGCTGGAGCCTATCCCAGCTGTTAGCGAGAGGCGGGGTACACCCCGGACTGGTGGCCAGCCAATCACAGGGCAGATATAGACAAACAACCATTCACACTCACATTCATACCTATGGACAATTTGGAGTAGCATGTTTTTTTTGGAATGTGGGAGGAAACCGGAGAAACCCCCCCGGGTGGAATTGAACCCTGGTCTCCTAGCTGTGAGGTCTGCATGCTAACCACTTGACCACCATGCAGCCCTATTCTAGGTACAGATTTTTCAACTTTATTTTGTCTTTCAAAATAAAGTTTCTGGCTTATGATCAAATTGAGGAGGCCTCATGCTGAGTGTAGATAGTGCCACCCATAGTTTTGACATGAGAAGCTGCTTTGGTGACATCAAAACAAGTGTTCATGCTATGTCACGTGTCATGCAATGGCAGATTTTTTATTTAAAAAAAATGTGTGTGTGTGTGTGTGTGTGTGTGTGTGTGTGTGTGTGTGTGTGTGTGTGTGAATGGAGGTTGATTGTGTCAGCGTTACATGAGACAAGTCTATATTTAGATGTGTTCATTGATTTGCAGCTGACACATTACACCCGGCCTGTCTGCTGCACATAATTCATCCAGCCACACACAGATTGGCCAAACATTGCCAGCTAAATCATACAGTAATGCTTCTAAATTGTGTTCCTCTTCTGCTTCAACACTCATAAAGTCATGAATGAGACCTGACTTGACACTAACTCCAAACCAGGAAAATTTGCTTCATCTGAATTCATTCCCCATTCATTCTGTTTATACAGAACAGCAACACATGGAAGACCATCCCACAGCAGTGTGTGACCAGCATAAGAGGGACTTGCCAGGTGTTGTGTTCAATTAACCGCCAAGTCTCCAATAGCGCCAGAAGTATGGTCTACAAAAGTAGCCAGTAGTTGCCATGGTTTTATTTCATTTGAACATGTATCAGATTACAATTGAATGCATCACATAATCAGTTCACAGTTCCACATGTCCAAAAGGAGTAGGAAGAAGCAAAGCTTATTAAATCCTACCCCTCCATCTGGTACTTTTTGTAACTGTTACATTTGTTCACTTCCTGCTTTCCTAATATTGTTTAATTTTTTATTTAATTTATTAATTTATATATATATATATATATATATATATATATATATATTATAAATTTTATGAATTTTTTAATAATTTTTTTTACCTATCTACCTCTGCATGTGCTTTAAAATATTGTGACTAAAATATTGCAATGAGCACATTAGCACAATTAATGCTGGCTCAGCACTTTACTCTTTACTGCTTTCCTAATACAGTTTAATTTTTTTATTTATATAAATATATATGTATATATATTTGTTATACTATATATATGTATATATATTTTATACATTTTATATATTTTTTTATAATTTTTTTAACCTATCTACCTCTGCATGCGCTTTAAAATACTGCGACTAAAATATTGCAATGAACACATTAGCACGATTAATGCTGACTCAGCACTCTTTACTGCTTTCCTAATATAGTTCAATTTTTTTAAATGTAATTAATTTATTTAATTATATATATATATATATATATATATATATATATATATATATATATATATATATATATATATATATATATAATTTATATTTTATAAATTTCTTATAAATTATTTTAACCTATCTACCTCTGCATGTGCTTTAAAATATTGCAACTAAAATATTGCAATGAGCACATTAGCACGATTAACGCTGGCTCAGCACTTTACTCTCTACCGCTATTACAACATTGATTCTGTTGCTGCTGTTTTGTGCAATATACTTGTCATAGGTAGTGGAAAACAAGGTCGGGAAACAATGGCTAGCTAGCCTTCCTCAGACAAAGACAATAGGTAACTTGTGTAACTTTGTGTACTTAGCATGCAACCAGCGATCACAACAGAAGCAAATTTGCTGATAAGGCGTCTCTGTGGATCGCCCTCCTAGCTGACATGTCATTCAAAAATGCAAATGTGAATATTAATTACACAGCCATGTCCACTGACTAGGATAAATATTCTATTACTAAGACTATTTTTAAGTCAAATGTTGCACTAAATTATGTATTGGAAGTGTGTTGTTCTGTAGCCTTTATGATGGAATTTAGATAAAGAGCTTTTCAAAACCGCTACAGAACCACAACTGTGACCCATGATCATGCCAACATGACCCCACAGAACCACAGCTTCGACTTGACCACCCGGGTAGGAAAAGCTTTGGTGGAAACTGGGTGCTCCGTGTCGTTGATCTGCCCTGGTAGACTGCCAAATCCTTCTCCAAGGACTTTGGCAGTTCAGAGTGATGCCATTTGGGCTTTGCAATGCCCCAGCTACATTTAAATGCCTGATGGAGAGGGTCCTGGCCGAGATCCCGTGGATCCGGCTTGTTCACTGTTTGATGGGGGGGGCGGTCATTTTGGAGTTGATGTCCTGGGGCCCTTTCCGGTCACAGAGTAGAGGAACCCGCTATGTCCTTGTGACGACGGGATATTCCAAGTGGTCTAAAGTCTAAAACGTCCCACACCAGAACATGAGGAGTTTTTCTCTTTCCGAATGACCTTTCCGAAAGCAATGGTATACATGGAAAGGAATATTCCAATCGTGTGTCTACATGCGCCGCTATAATCAACCAGAATAGTCAATGGGGCATACGCAGTAAAAAAACATCAACATCACGTGATACCGACTTCCTCGAGTTTTTCTTTCATTTGTTGGAATAAATTGACAGTTTTTCGTTCGTTCAGTCTTAAAATTTAGTTTGAATTAAAAAAAAAATTCCGCAGCAGTCCAGTGCCGATTGCTCGCCTCCATTTTTTTAAATCGAAGAACGTCTCGAGCTGCGTGTTACGTCATATCTCAGCATTCGCTGAAAGAACGCACCCGGGAACAGGAAAAGATAAAGTTCAATCTTGCTAATATTTTATAATTAAGCTCGACACATGTTTTATATAGATATGTATTTCATTTTTTTAATAAAACTGGACTCATGAATGGTGTATAGAAGGGTTTAGATTCTGTTCCACAGATGGCGCTAATGCACACGAAAGCTGCTTGCCAACCGCCAATAAACAACAGAAGAAGAAAAACACCACGAAGAAGAACACAGTCTTACAACTTTCGGGTACAAGATACCTCAATCGGATTGGGAAAAATAATATTCCACCCCTGGGAATCTGATTACATATTCATTCGGATTGGCACTTTTCTTTGGGAATAAGGTGTATACAAAGGTTACATTCTTTCCGTTTGAGCAAATAAACCGAATGGAATTGGAATATTTGGGTCCATGTAAACGTGGCTAATGTCCAGGGATGGAACTTTGAGTCCCAGACTTTCGGCAACGTTTATCCAAGGCCAAGAAAACCAGTTCAACGGTCTTACATTCCCAAAGTTACATTCGAATCGAATGGTTAACCGCAATCTGGTTACCCATCTCACTCACCGCAATTGGGATCTGCAATGACCAACGGTTTTCTGGGTACACCAGACAACAGTCCAAGAGTCCACTAACCTGTTCTTGATTACTACTGACTGAAGCTGACTGTAGACAGAGGAGTCCAAGAGAAGACCATGGACCATCCACTAGGATCATCTGGTCCTCTAGCGACCCATGGTCTCACCTGACCGACTGGCCTATGCATCCTCCAGAGCACAACCAGGTTTCCATCTAACTGGGTTAAATTGCACTGCCAGTTCTTAGAGTCCAAGTCCAATTCCTGTGCCATTGAATCTCGCCACAATCTTTAAGTGCGCAGACCATCCAGTCCGAACGTCAAGGTTGTCATACGTTGATGGGCTGTGTTTTTTTTTTTTTTTGTGCTGACTCAAAGCAACATTTTTAATCATCTTATGTATCTTATGGAGGTCAACACCCATTTGTGGCTCATTTATTAACCTCAAAGTGCTGCCGCTGGCTGTCACCACTCAAGTGAGGTCGACCGTATATTGTATTATATGTCAATAAATAGTCAGCAGTAAAAAAAGTAGAATCAACAGTAATCAAACACATTTTTTTTTACTCGTTTTTGCTCACTGGTATTATTACTGATGACTAAAAATAAGGCTTAAGTCAGGACTTAAACATTTCTCCTGAGGTAGTAGCTCGGCGTGGAGTGAGTGGAGGTTTCTAGGTACAACCCATGTGATATTTTGTAGGCAAATAACAGAAGCGGGCGGCACGGTGGTCGAGTGGTTAGCACGCGGACCTCACACCTAGGAGACTAGGGTTCAATTCCACCCTCGGCCATCTCTGTGTGGAGTTTGCATGTTCTCCCCGTGCATTCGTGGGTTTTCTCCGGGTACTCCGGTTTCCTCCCACATTCCAAAATCATGCTAGGTTAATTAGCGACTCCAAATTTTCCATAGGTATGACTGTGAGTGTGAATGGTTGTTTGTCTAAATGTGCCCTGTGATTGGCTGGCGACCCGCCTCTCGCCTGAAGACAGCTGGGATAGGCTCCAGCACCCCCTGCAACCCTCGTGAGGAAAAAGCGGTAAAAAATGAATGAATGAATGAATAACAGAAGCTTAAAGTGGAATATACGCATCCTTTGCAATAAATTCCAATAATTCATTCAAAAATCCCAAATTGGGACAAAAGGGGACGGTAGAGAAGTGCCGGATAAAACGGCAACGATGCTGTTTCCATCGCAAAACGGCGACCTCAAATGTTTTAAAGCCGGATTTTGACAAAGTACTAAGGTTAAGGATGCATTCATGGACGAGGGAAACCACAGTTACCATTCTCTATGTTGGTGTTCATGGCAAAATTTCCCATCAAAATCACAGTTTTCCTTTAAAGCAGTGCTTCTCAAATAGTGGGAAGGTCCCCCTGGGGGATGCGGTGAACTGTCAGCGGGGAGAGAGAGGCCGGGGGGGGGGGGGGGGGGGGGGTACTTTCAGTGTTTCTGCAAACCTGTACAATTTGTCATCATCTTGAATACACTCGTATGCTTCACAGCTGTCTATTTTGTCGCATTGTCCTGGTTTTGAGTTCAGTATGAATTAATTCATTGTGTCGTTGTCTATTATTTGTCCAAAAAAATATTGAAAGACAAGTTATAGTAGTATTCTGCCCACGAGTCGCCAAGACACGGACATAAAAGTATTGATGAGACATGACATGACATCACATTACCATCACACTGCATCATCGAGTGAAAAGAAGTTATCCTGTTCTGACATATTTGTAGGTTAAATAAAAGGCAAATAAAGTAAAAGTTATTTTTTTTTGAAAAGTACATATAATGCCAGTTTGCTTTTTTCTTTATAATAAAATAGTTTTTGTTTCTTTGTCAGTTTCTGCCATGAATTGGATTGGTGAGCATTGCGCTTTTATTTATGGAAACGTTTATCAAAACAATCAAATCTGTAACTGCAACATAACGAGCGTTCCGTTTGCACTTCAATCTTAGTAGACATGATACCGTACCAGCTCCAAACACCATCTTGTTATGGGTTACCAACTTCAGAGCTACTGGATCTGCATTGAAACCAAAATGTACTTTTTGAAAATAAAAACACTTTTTTTTAGTTTCTTTACTTGATTTGCCTTTTATTTAACCTATAAATGTGTCAGAATATGTTGCCTGACCCTGAAATTAAATTTGACTTCTTATTTTGTCTTTTTTACCCACTGTGTTTGAAACTCTTTGTTTTAATTGTTACACTGGATGGCACTCGTGCCAGGTATTGAGGACCCCAAGAGCAGAGACCAAGGCAAATATAGTAAAAAGTATTTATATAGTAAAGGAGGAAAAAAAGAACATAAAATAGCCTAATGGCTGATGGGCAACTGGTGTGCAGACTAGGGGAACAAGGCAGGAGTCTGCTGCAGGTCAGAAATGAGACAACAGGGGGGCAGCAGACCAAAACAAGGGTAGATCATGACATTAATAAAGTATCTCTTTCTACTCATTGTTCTAGATTGTGATCTCAATTGTAACTTTGTGTTAGAAAACATGTTTTTGTACCATGATTAGAGCCTCGTAGACAGGAAATAAAAGCCCTATAGTCACTTAAGTGGGGGCTATGGGGTCATTGCAGGGACACAAGAGATGGTCACAGCCGCAAGCATGCTAGAAAGTTAATTAGTTGAATTTATTCTAAACTTCATTTTGGAATTTCATTTTTAACATATCGGTAACACACTCCCATGCATATTCAGGATTTATGGGCATGCAGCGATGATGCACGCTCAAGGTGCCGACAGTTATTGCTTATTGTTCAAAAAATTAGCACATTTTGATGAACATCTACTAGGAAATTGATTACGGTAATGGCAGCTGCTTTTAAAATCAAATGTGCAAGGAGTACGGGGGAACGGCAGAAAGGCTAAGTGTCCTTGTATGAAAAGATTGATTTGGGTGTTAATGGCTGGACTTTGTCCAGTCTTTTGAGTCTATTGTGACGTTGTTTGGCATCTTTGATTGATAAATTGTAGTCCTGTGCAATATTCTACGAGTTGAAACCGAAGAGAACCTTTTCGCTTTATTAGTTGGTGGCTACTTCTGCTAAGAACAGTAGACTCCATTAACGACATTCTCTCTTAAAAAAAAAGGTGATCTGATGCTGACTCAGGTTCTGGAAGGTGGAGGTAATTCTTGAAGGGCAGTCAGACAATGATAAAGCCCCCCCACCCCCCCACCTACCTCACACACAACTCATGATTCCCGGAGTGAGGGATTGTAGGATTGGCACTTCAACCCCACCCCTGCCCCCAATAGCTAAAGGAGGAGGAGAGCGGTGAAAAAAGGAATAAAGTGCTGATGGGGGAAATCTAGACGACGGTGCTAACACTTGGGGGGTCAAGGAGAAGAGGAGCGCAGTATCAGGGTACGGTAAATATTTACAAGAGACGTTACATTCGGAGAGACGGGCTGTGTCTCAATTTGCACACTTACACTCCACACTAAGAAGTGCAGAAAAAAGGCAGTGCACTCAATCATTGTCATTTTTTTTTTACATAGTGGAAGGGGCGGGACTTACTCGAGGGGTTCCAATTTACACGTAAGAGAAGAATGATTACTGTAACTGTCATTTAGTGCAAAATAACTACATTGTCAAAATTTGCGTCCTCAGGAATATGATACACTTTTTGACATAGGGAAGTATGCAAATTAGCAACTGTATGGCCATAAAATAAATAGGGAACCATGAAATCAATTTTGGCTTATTTTGTTTATTCATTCATTCATTTTCTACTGCTTTTCCTCACAAGGGTCGCATGGGTTGCTGGAGCCTATCCCAGCTGTCTTCAGGCAACAGGACTGGAAATGGAAATGGAGCCTTGATGCGCCTGATGGGTTCCGACATTACTGGCATGACCGGCACCTCTGACAAAGTGTGTCCGACAATGGGTGCTATCTCTCAGTCAGACAAGGTTGCCAATACAGATATTTACCTCTAATATAATTGTTTTTAAATTAAATTAAATTAAATTAAATTAAAAAATGTTGTCACGTACCGAAGTACAAGGTGATATGAGCATCCAATGACATAATGTGTACCATAGTAAGTGTCAATATAGTGATATATATAGCACATCATGACTGGTTCAAGACTCTTCATCCTTGTATTTAGCAAACATCAACTGCTTGTATTGTTTCATGAATTGGCTCATCGTTGTGCATTGTTTGACTTCCTTAAGTACTCTTTTCATGTTTCCGCAGTTCAGCTGCCTCCATTCATGCCAAACATACATTAAAATGAACTTTAAGTAGAGAAAGAAAGTTGGGTAATACCAATTATTCCGCGGGAGTGGGGTGGAAGAAAATTCTCTATATTTAGAGGACATATTGCAAAAAAATGCATATTACTCCGGCAGTACTACTTCCATGCAAACACCAAGGTCATGCTGTAAGACATGTACACATGTGTGTGCTCAGCTATAAACAGTAATGGCTGTGCAGTCGACCATGAGGCCACGGCATTCGCCCGCCTGCCGCCACAGATCAGTGCCGCCCTCGCCATTGGATTTGACAGCCACAAGCGTCGGCGCTAAAATAGCCACCATACGGCTGTTACAAGCCTCGGTAACAGAGCTCTGCTTACGGGGGTGGGGGGGGGGGGGGGGGGGGGGGGGGGCTGACGGCATCGCATTTCAGACCCTGATGACCGGACTCAGGCAGGGGGAAAGAAGTCGAGTAGAACATTCATTTTAAGCAGTTACTCAGAAGCTAATGAGTAATGGATTGGGTTAGGTAGGTTCAGTCCTCATTAAGTACTGTAATTTTGTGTAACTTATCATAAAGCGTTACCAAAAATAATATAGCTTTTAAAATAAGCAGCATTTCTTCAGCTCAAACTGTCAACTGTCCAGAACCAAGGCAAAATGACATCATGCTGGAGTTACCCCTTCTCCAAAGATGAAATGCCATTGGTGTTTTATTTAAAATTAAAAATGACAGGTACCAAAAATAAAATAGCTTTTAAAATAAGCAGCATTTCTTCGGCTCAAACTGTCAACTGCTCAGAACCGAGGCTAAATGACATCATGGTGGAGTTACCCCTTCTCCAAAGATGAAATGACGTTGGTGTTTTATTTGAAATTAAAAATGATAGGTACTAAAAATAATATAGCTCTTAAAATGAGCAGCATTTCTTCAGTTCAAACTGTCAACTGTCCAGAAGCGAGGCAAAATGACAACGTGCTGGAGTTACCCCTTCTCCAAAGATGAAATGACATTGGTGTTTTATTTGAAATTATCGTAAAGCGTTACCAAAATTAATATAGCTTTTAAAATAAGCAGCATTTCTTCAGCTCAAACTGTCAACTGTCCAGAACCGAGGCTAAATGACATCGTGATGGAGTTACCCCTTCTCCAAAGATGAAATGACGTTGGTGTTTTATTTGAAATTAAAAATGATAGGTACTAAAAATAATATAGCTCTTAAAATGAGCAGCATTTCTTCAGTTCAAACTGTCAACTGTCCAGAAGCGAGGCAAAATGACAACGTGCTGGAGTTACCCCTTCTCCAAAGATGAAATGACATTGGTGTTTTATTTGAAATTATCGTAAAGCGTTACCAAAATTAATATAGCTTTTAAAATAAGCAGCATTTCTTCAGCTCAAACTGTCAACTGTCCAGAACCGAGGCAAAATGACATCATGCTGTAGTTACCCCTTCTCCAAAGATGAAATGACATTGGTGTTTTATGTGAAATAAAAAATGACAGGTACCAAGAACAATATAGTTTTTAAAATAAGCAGCATTTCTTCGGCTCAAACTGTCAACTGTCCAGAACCGAGGCTAAATGACATCATGCTGGAGTTACCCCTTCTCCAAACATGAAATTACATTAGTGTTTTTTTAATTAAAAATGGCAGGTACCAAAAATAATTTAGCTTTTAAAATAAGCAGCATTTCCTCAGCTCAAACTGTCAACTGTCCAGAACCGAGGCAAAATGACATCATGCTGGAGTTACCCCTTCTCCAAAGATGAAATGACATTGGTGTTTTATTTGAAATTATCGTAAAGCGGTACCAAAATTAATATAGCTTTTAAAATAAGCAGCATTTCTTCAGCTCAAACTGTCAACTGTCCAGAACTGAGGCAAAATGACATCATGCTGGAGTTACCCCCTTCTCCAAAGATGAAATGACATTGGTGTTTTATTTGAAATTAAAAGCCTAGCTAGAGCTATTTGGAGTGGAAATGACTGTGTATAGGTCACTGTAAATCACAGCCAAGCTGACGGCAATACTTTCAGTCAGCACAAGGGGAGCATTTCAATGAATGTTATGATGTAGAGATCGGTCAATAACGCTAATGGCTATGATTTGACAAATGAGTTGCAAAGTAACAAAAACAAACATCTTTGAACACTGGGGAAGTTGCAAAGAGGAAATACATGTCCTGGCTGCTCAATACAATATGGCTAGACTCGTACAGTCTAGAACATAGAGAGGGTTATATTCACTTTAATGGTTAATTGGCTCAACACCTGCCTTGACAGTCTTTATTACCTCAACAGTGAATATTATTATGGCTGTTAATTAGACCATATCGGCAGCAGGAAGAGCTGTATATCTCAGTTAATGCCGACACAGATCACCTTTATTATTACGATGCAAGAATGTCCAGTGTCAATGTTACATGTTGTGTTTAAATGTACACAGAGCAGTTTCCCTTTAAAAGTCCTTGGATAAATATGTTTCAATAATATAATGTAATGTAATATAATGTAATATAATGTGTTGTGTAGTGTCGTATAAAATGAATTTAAATTAAACTAAATTCAAGTGTAATTAAATAAAATAAAGTATAATTAGTATAATATAATATGATATAATATAATACATTTAATATAATGTAATGTAATATGTTGTGTAGTATAGTATAAAACAAATTAAACTAAAATAAACTAAAGTAAACTAAAGTAAAGTAAAGTTAAATAAAGTAAAGTTAAATAAAATAAAATAAAATAAAATAAAATAAAATAAAATAAAATAAAATAAAATAAAATAAAATAAAATAAAATAAAATAAAATAAAATAAAATAAAATAAAATAAAATAAAATAAAATAAAACATTAATGTGCAAGGAAACCGGAGTACCCGGAGAAAACACACACGCACACACACACAGGGAAGAACATGCAAACTCCACACAGAGATGCCCAAGCGAAGATTCGAACCCAGATCTTCCCAATGTGTGGCCACCATGATAACCACTCGGCCACCCCATGGCTTGTTAATATTATTATTATTAAATATACAAAATAATATTTTCTTATTAAGTAAACTTGCATTTTTATAAACTTAAATAGGCCCTAACCCTTGTAATTATATCAAAATATACTGTTTTGTGTTAAACTGTATCATGTTAAGCACAACATGTCATCAAAATGTTATCCATATTGTGGAGTGTGCTGCCATTTTTAGGGGGGAGGGGGGGCTACCCATTGTATCGTCCTTTACATTCTGGTGTGTGCATTCATATGCAACCTTGCAAGAGTGTTTCGTATTGCACACTTATATTTGCATGTATGTGTGTGTGTGTGAGTGTAAAAGTGACTCAGTGTCTCCCCGCCTCCCTCCTACCTCCTTTTCTGGGGTGGTTACGTTAGGTGGGGTGCAGCTATAAAAGGAAAGAGCTCTTTTAGCCTGTGATGTAGCGCTCACACACACACACACACACACATATGTGTATATATATTCTACGGATAGGGCAGCAAGAAGATATGGGCCAAAGGGCCAGCTGAGTTTACTAAACTTTCACAAGAGACTGAAATAGACAGGAAGCTTTAGAGCAGGGCTATTCTATTACAAATTCAGTTGGGCCACATTTTTAAAAGAAGAGCTATGGCTAGTAGCGGTGAGCAATAGGTCGGTCGGCTCGGCTGTTGTGTTCATGGTCTATACTACGTTAGGAATTTTCACAGAAATGTTCAGAAGGCTTGTGTTTGCAGATATATTTGTTTGTGTATATTTCATACGCGTCGAGCCAACCATTATAATCAGTGTTCTCCAGTCTAGTCTATGCCGGACTTCTTCCATGTACACGTCGCAGTTCCTAAGATCCTGAGTGTCAAGCCGTTGGGCGTAAGACCTTTTGAGACGAATAAAATTAAATAAAATTAAACAAAATTAAACAAAACAAAATTTAATTAAATAAAATTTAATAAAATTAAACAAAACAAAACAAAACCAAATTAAACAAAATTAAATAAAATAAAACAAAAATGAAAATAGACAAAACAAAACAAAATTTAATTAAACAAAACAAAATTTAATTAAATAAAATTTAATAAAATTAAACAAAACAAAACAAAACCAAATCAAACTAAATTAAACAAAATTAAATAAAATCAAACAAAATTAAACAAAATTAAATAAAATAAAACAAAAATGAAAATAGACAAAACAAAACAAAATTAAATTAAACAAAACAAAATTGAATTAAATAAAATTTAATAAAATTAAACAAAACAAAACAAAACCAAATTAAACAAAATCAAACAAAATTAAATAAAATAAAACAAAAATGAAAATAGACAAAACAAAACAAAATAAAATTAAACAACACAAAATTGAATTAAATAAAATTAAACAAAACCAAACCAAAACCAAAAACCAAAACATTAATGTGCAAGGAAACCAGAGTCCCTGGAGAAAACCCCCCCACACACAGGGAACTACATGTAAACTCCACACAGAGATGCTCAAGCGAAGATTCCAACTCAGATCTTCCAAATGTGTGACCAACATGCTAACCACTTGACCACCCCATTAGCCTGTTAATATTATTATTATTATTAAATATGCAATATGAGTTGATATGTTTTTTGCAAAATGGAGTTTTAATACTTTTGACCTTACATTCCCGCACAAAAAAACATGTCTTCTGGATGTGGCGTCAACATGTGAGGACATATTGACTTCATAATTACAGATCTGTACAGACCACATCACGGCCTTTTGTATGAGGTGTTACTCAATGGAGTTGTTATGTACATCGTGTACATTTTTACTGGTCATTCCTTCAAAAAAAAATTGGGAATTTGCTTCAATATATAGACAAAATAATTATATAGCTGTAGAGCCCCTGAATTGGCCTTTAATTGAGGTTTGAGTCGACATGATTTGTTATGAACGGTATCGCTTCTGCACTCCATTGTTGGTGAAAAGCTCATTAGCAGAGCATGCTATGTATACACTTTAAGGAGTGACACTTTAAGCTGTAAAAATCCCTGATGCCTAAGAACTTATATGATGAATATCAAGTGTAGACCTTCACACACAAACACACAACATGCGGCCGACGCAGCACATTCTCCTTCGAATGTTAATGTCTCAATTCGGCCTGTGCCAAAAGGGTGAAGAGCATCGAGAGAGAGAGAGAGAGAGAGCGAGAGCCAATGGTAGCTTAATAACGTCCGTGTAACCTTGTCCTCGTTCATCTTTTTGTTCTACACAAATGTTGACTGAGGTTAAATGCAATACAGTCACAGGAACGCAAATAGATGCCAATTATTATTTTTCATGTGGTTCCATTTCTAGTGACATTCAATTCAGTTTGGTTTATTATTACTTTCATAAGCAACACCGCTATTTAATGTTGTCTTCATATTTAAAGAATAGATTATTAATATTAATAGTATGACCGCGACAATAACAAAATGGCATGATGATTGCTGTGCTCGTTATAAGGATGACTGGATGTTGGGTTCATAATTCATAGTGTCGTATTATGAGTTTCGATATGACACCGAATGCAGAGAAGGGCTCCATTCATCCACCCAGGTTCATATGCTGGAGCCTATCCCAGCTGTCTTTGGGACTGGTGGCCAGCCAATCACAGGGAGCATGTAGACAAACAACCATTCACACTCACATTCATACCTATGGACAATTTGGAGTCGCTAATTAACCAAGCATGTTTATCTTTTTTTGTTTACGAATGAAGGCAGTGTTTTTGTTTAATTGTTAAATAAATAATATTGTATTAAGGAAGAATTATAAATTAAATTAAATTAAATTAAATTACTGAACAGTATTTTGGTCTTTTTCGGTCTGTGTCGCAAAAGTTTTAAAAATTGGAGATGAACCATCAACGTTTAGTTGTTGCTGGACAATTTGGAGTCGCTAATTAACCTAGCATGTTTTGGAAATGTGGAAGGAAACTGGAGAAAACCCACGCATGCACGGGGGAGGAACGTCTGGACGGATGCATCATTTCGGTATTCAAACTGCGGCCCGTGGGCCATGTGTATCATATATGATATTTAGACAGTGTTTTTTTTCCTGTCTTTCTCTATCAAAAACAGTCTGCATTTTATTTTGTTGGGTTTTTTTCATTCATCATTTTGCCACATTTTTTCATTACCTGTGTCGGGACAGAGGTGATAAGACAGCGAGAGAGCGAAAGAGAGAGAGTGAGAGAAAACGAGAGAGGAAAAAGACCTTCATTGGAAGCAGAGGACATGCAGACAAACAGTGAAACTCATCTCAATGAATCTCATCTCAAAATAAGTAGGAAAGTGGAAAAGCTTGACTTTGACGGGACCCTCGAAAGCACCAAATGTGGCACCACATTTAAAAGCAGTCGGGCGGATGAGTTCACACTGCAGTATAATTCAAATTGGAATTATTTGCACAGCTTTTGGAGTGTACTGATAATGGCTATGATTCAAAATGCAATTCTATAAAGATGGACACATTGGTAGATATTACCAAGAGGCCCGAATTAAAAACAATTATACAATAAATAAATAAATCTTAGCACCCTAAAACACGAAAAGTATCACAAGATATCAAAAGAAGCCTGTCCAGAGAAGAAAGACGAGATATGACATGTTGCTGTCTTTAAAGGTGGCAACAGCTGGTATAATCTGCTGTTGTCAGGAGGACACCCCCCCCCCCCCCCCCCCCAAACCCCCGACCCCCCCCCCATGCTGGAACAGTAAAGTTCCCCCTGCCGATGCATCCTCAAATAGCCGGGGGCAAAAACAGCCGGACCATTTAGTCAAGGCTAAAGAAAGACCCAATGCAGGGACACCGGTTGAGTTTTAGTTTAAAGTAAGGGGGGGTATGTCGGGGGGGGGGCAGCTCAGATGTCAGTGATAGAAATTGGGCCGGAGGGTTGGTGAGTGAAGACCTTTGAGACACCCTGCTGGGGGACAGTGTCACCTTCCTGTTAGGTAACAACTGTCCACGGATGTAGAAATACGGTGGTACACCTGTCTTACAATCCCCCCCCCCCCCCTCCATGTGGGTACACTTATTCATTTTGTCTCCATTTTTACACCCTAATCATGGTTCAGTAATTGGTTCAAAGTCAGCAAAGAAAAGTAGATCCACTTCCTGTCCGTTATTGTCTATGGTGTTTATCACACAGGTCCGATTAAAAGCATATTCCCTTAAGAGACAAAAAGGGGGGCAAATAGTTGAAAATTTAATCGGCTCACACATATTTGTAATTACATGACTTACACTTCGCATACATACTTAAAAAAAAAAATCCTCAAAGAGGCCATCTTTCCTGCTAAATAAATAATCCAACATTTCCCTTGACATTCTACTGGTATTCAGCAATAGTGCTGAATCAAGCTGAATGACTTACTTTACATTCGCTAATGGTCTGCACACACACACTTACACACTGTTTACTTTATGCTTTGATTTTTTTTTACTGCAAAGATCTGCAAAGATCCCATGATAAAACTATCATTATGAACGAAAAGTATCTTTTTTTTTAATATTTGGTCTGGACCAGAGAACCGAACCACATGTAAACGTGGAGCCTAAGTCAATATGTGGTTTATACAGGCTTCAGTCAATAGGAATGTCAGGGACAAATAGTACAAAGAGACAATAAATAGATGGTAACCATGTCCATTGTTATCAAGTAAACAGTAGAGCAGAGAGGGACTTGGCAGAAAATTTATATATAAGAAAGTCAGCCCCTCTGTGATGTCACAAAGGAACTGTTTTACCACGCCTTTTCAGAGTGTTTTGACCATTCCCAAACTTCTTTCAGGGATCACTTCCAAATGTGCTAACCTCATTATCTGAAACTTTGGCATCATTTAACACGAAAATACAACATTCTAACTACATTTAACTACACAGTGGTCGAGTGGCTAGCGCGCAGGCCTCACAGCTAGGAGACCCGAGTTCAATTCCACCATCTGCCATTTGTGTGTGGAGTTTGCATGTTCTCCCCGTGCATGCATGGGTTTTCTCCGGGTACTCCGGTTTCCTCCCACATTCCAAAAACATGCTAGGTTAATTAGCGACTCCAAATTGTCCATAGGTATGAATGTGAGTGTGAATGGTTGTTTGTCTATATGTGCCCTGTGATTGGCTGGCCACCAGTCCAGGGTGTATATAGATAAAATTCAATCTTGCTAATTCATTCATTCATTCATTTTCTACCGCTTATCCTCACGAGGGTCGCAGGGGTGCTGAAGCCTATCCCAGCTGTTAGCAACCAATCACAGGGCACTTATAGACAAACAACCATTCACACTCACATTCATACCTATGGACAATTTGGAGTAGTCGATTAACCTAGCATGTTTTTGGAATGTGGGAGGAAACCGGAGTACCCGGAAAAAAACCCACGCATGCGCGGGGAGAACATGCAAACTCCACACGGAGATGGCCGAGGGTGGAATTGAACCCGGGTCTCCTAGCTGTGAGGTCTGCGCGCTAATCACTCGACCAGCCCTATATATTTTATTTTTTAATAAAAACTGAATAAACTTGTGAATAAAGTATAGAAGCGTTTATATTATGTTGCCAACCGCCAATAAACAACAGAAGAAGAAAAACACCACGAAGAAGAACGCAACCTGACTTTCCGTTTGAGCGGGTACAAGATACCTCAATCGGATTGGGGAAAGGAATATTCCACCCCTGGGAATCCCATTATATATTCATTCCGATTGGTACTTTTCTTTCAGAATAAGGTGTATACAAAGGTTACATTCTTTCCGTTTGAGCAAATAAAAACCAAATCCAATTGGAATATTTGGGTCCATGTAAACGTGGCTAGTGATTCTAAGAGAGGAGCGTCCATTACAACACATTTGAAGCTGTTCCCAAACACAAGCCATCAAGTGGAGGTCTGAAGTGGACTGTTGGTAAATTGGTAAGGCAGTTTCATCTGTCACGTGCTGAGCGATGATATTGAGGTCAGCGTCTGGTCAGCCAAATAGTTGTGGCCGAATGACACCTTGCAATCTGTTTTATCGTTCCATCGCTTTCAGTTAACAGTTGCAGTGTGTGTGTGTGTGTGTGTGTGTGTGTGTGTGTGTGTGTGTGTGTGTATCAAGATTGCTTCTATTTCACTTTATCAATGAACATTTTCACTTAGTTTAGAAGCATTTCATAAACATATGACTTGTGATTAATACCACAAATGAATGGTTGTTTGTCTATATGTGCCCTGCGAATGGTGACCAGTACAGGGTGTAACCCGCCTCTCACCCCAAGTCACCTGGGATAGGCTCCAGCTTATCCCAGCGACCCTAGTGAGAATCAGTGCATTGAAAATGAATGAATGGATAAATGGATGAAATTGTCATGTCCGGGGATTTTGACCACTACTACCTCCCTTCGTCTCTCTCACCCCAATACCTTTTCCCTCCTTGAAGGTCAGGACACCACCCCCCCAACCCCCCCTCCGCTGAGTGATCTTCCATTTTGCTGAGTCCAGCGAACAGTGAAGCGCCGCGACCTGGCCAGCGTCTGATGTCCATAAACTAAACTGGGAATGACAGCTGTCGCAAAGGCTGCACTTGCCCCCCCCTCCAACCCTCACCCCTCCCTCGTCTCCCTCTCCCGTCTTCACCCACTTTTCTCTCACTTGCAACCCCCCCCCCCACCTCAACCCCATTTTGTGTTGATTTATGGTTTATTGTTCCTTATCAGGTTTCAAGGTTGCTGCAGCTAAGGAAGGCCCAAAGGGAGGAGGAGGTGTCAGGGAGTGGGGGGTGGGGGGGTATTAGGGTTGGTTAGTACTCCGTCACTGCTAGCACTACTAGCATTGTTCTTTTTTAAAATATAAATGATTGGGCTAAAATACAAAAAATAATAATAATAATAATAAATCCCCATGGAAATATAATAATATGCCCCCTAGTGGATGTAAGCAGTAGACCAATGGCAGTTGTCAGTTTGGATATTTCATGCTTAGTTATGACATCACTACTTTTCTGTTATAAAAGTACTAATACTAATTTAATACTGTCCAGAAATATGTTTTAAATAATGTAAAATAATATTAATTTAATTTAATTTAATTTAATTTAATTTAATTTAATTTAATTTAATTTAATTTAATTTAATTTAATTTAATTTAATTTAATTTAATTTAATTTAATTTAATTATCATACTTTATATTTATAATATAATAATTTATAATCATAATCATGATTGTGAAGGAACGGTCAACCGAAAAAGAAAAAAAAAATCAATAAAGTAATTAGAAAATACTACAATGAACGCCTCTTTTCAAGTAACAAGTATATCCTAAATAATGTCTGTGTTGTCTAATCAGCGCTTGGTCAGAAAGTGCAGCAGTGGCTGTAGGCAACCTCCTGATGCAGTCTTTTATCAACGTTAAAGTGTGACTCATGCATGTTGACAATGAATGAATGTTCTGTTCTGTATGTACAGTAAAGATATTATGCAATGCAATGTATTCACACTTCCTGTTTTGTTGAAAGCCACTGTGGATATCTGCCATCTAATTATCGGACTCTCCCTGTGGGAAAGCACGTAGCTGGGATATACAGGGGTACTGTATGGATGGGTGTAATTTCCCCTGCTTAACTACAGGGGGCGACCTGGAGCAGATCAACTAAGTTGTTTCATGGCGCTCCTTTAAGGTGAAAGTGAGGGAAAAGGGCATTAAAAAATGCATACTCACTGCAGCAGATGTGAAGTAGTCAATCCATCACCAGGACTCCCTGCGGGGAAGCAGTCACGTAAATAGAAATTAGAGGGACAGTAAGCAGCTGTTATTGGTCCTTTCTATATACCTCTGCCGGAATGAGTGTGTGTGTGTGGGGGGGGGGGCTCTTATTCTCACTCACTCAGCACTTTACCTCTTTTTGGAACACTTTGCTTTAAAGCTGCTGTATGTCACCGGCTCAAGATTACATTTACTTCAACAGCAACACCCGAGGCGGGGTACACCCTGGACTGGTGGCCAGCCAATCACAGGGCACATATAGACAAACAACCATTCACACTCATATTCATACCTATTCATACAATTTGGAGTCGCCAATTAACCTAGCATGTTTTTGGAATGTGGGAGGAAACCGGAGTACCCGGAGAAAACCTTTTTTTTGTTTAGGCAGTGTTTTTACTTAATTGTTAAATAAATAATATTGTATTAATGAAGAATTACATATTAAAATAAAATAAAATAAAATAAAATAAAATAAAATAAAATAAAATAAAATAAAATAAAATAAAATAAAATAAAATAAAATATTACATTATTTTACATTATTTTACATTATTTAAAACATATTTCTTGACAGTATTTTGGTCTTTTTCGGTCAGTGTCGCAAAAGTTTTAAAAATTGGAGGTGAACCATCAACGTTTAGTTGTTGCTGATGACATCACTGGAGGTTATTATAGAGGAAATGTGTGATGATAAACATAGATGCAATGAATCAAACAAAAAACTTTTTTTGTTTACAAATGAAGGCATCCCTATTTGCTCCTATGTATTCTGTCCATTGCTGTTAATTGATTATATCCAGTGTTTTTATTTAAATTAAATTAAATTAAATTAAATTAAATTAAATTAAATTAAATTAAATTAAATTAAATTAAATTAAATTAAATTAAATTAAATTAAATTAAATTAAATTAAATTAAATTAAATTAAATTAAATTAAATTAAATTAAATTAAATTAAATTAAAACATATTTCTGGACAGTATTTTGGTCTTTTTTGGTCAGTATCGCAAAAGTTTAAAAAATTGGAGATGAACCATCAACGTTTAGTTGTTGCTGATGACATCACTGGAGGTCATCATAGAGGAAATGTGTGATGATAAACATAGATGCAATGAATCAAATATCAAATACACAAGTTATGGACAATTTGGACTGGCATGTTTTTAGAATGTGGAAGGAAACCGAAGTACTGGGCGAACGTGCAAACTCCACACACACAGAGAGATACCCGAGCTGGGGAATCGAACCCATATCTTCCTTAAAATGTTCCTCCCTCCTCACCCGGACATGAATATTATTCACTCTGCCTCATCAATTTCTAATAAGCCGCCATGGGGGTTCAGGCTTGTGTACATAAGCAGCGCACACACACATATTTTCCTGTTCATAAAATGAGTAATTCATTTGTAGGGAGTTGAGATTTACTGATGTGAAGGCTGGAGCATATATCCTGCCTATCCTCAGGGCGTCGTTGCTGACTCGTGTCATATTTACTGTGTAATTGATTTTTAAACACACGCGTCTCTCTCCATTTCTGCACTATGATTTATTTATTTGATTTATTTATTTTTTTCTGCCTGGCACTTTTCTTTGCACCCTCCGGGCAATGAACTGTGGACTTTTATAATAATCATCTCTTCATGGCAAGATAAACATAATCTCTGCTCTTTCTTCTGACATGAGCAGTTTATGGGACCCACGGGAAGGGAGCAGGGCGGCTGGAAGATGGAAAGGTGGTGATAGAATACAGTGAAGGGACAGTATATACAGTAGATACTGTATTCATATTCTTGTAGTGATTTACATTCATTCACAGAAGAATAACGTAAAGAGCACAGGGCGGTAATTGGAAGCAATTGGAAGAGATATATACAAATATGTTGTAGAATAAATGCAATTTAATATTTTAAAGGGTGTATGGCGTTGATGGTTCACCTCCAATTTTTTAAACTTTGCGACACTGACCGAAAAAGACCAGAATACTGTCCAAAAATATGTTTTAAATAATGTAAAATAATGTAATATTTAATTTAATTTAATTTAATTTTTCATTAGTATAACATTATTTATTTAAAAATTAAATAAAAACACTGGATGTTATCAAATTAACAGCAATGGACAGAATACATAGGAGCAAATAGTGCTGCCTTCATTTGTAAGCAAAAAAAAATTTTTTGTTTGATTCATTGCATCTATGTTTATCATCACACATCTCCTGTATGATAACCTCCAGTGATGTCATCAGCAACAACTAAACGTTGATGGTTCACCTCCAATTTTTTAAACTTTTGCAACACTGACCGAAAAAGACCAGAATACTGTCCAGAAATATGTTTTAAATAATGTAAAATAATGTTTAATTTTTTTATTAATTAAATTAAAAATTAAAAAAATATTATCATACTTATATAATAATTTATAATTATATAATTAATTTAATAAAAAAAAATAAAAAATTGAAAAAATTTAATTTGTGCAAAAAAAGGTTTTCTCCGGGTACTCCGGTTTCCTCCCACATTCCAAAAACATGCTAGGTTAATTGGCAACTCCAATTTGTCCATAGGTATGAATGTGAGTGTGAATGGTTGTTTGTCTATATGTGCCCTGTGATTGGCTGGCGACCTTTTCATCCTTGTATTTAGCAATCATCAACTTCTTGTATTGTTTCTTGAATTGGCTCATCGTTGTGCATTGTTTGACTTCCTTACTCAATCCATTCCATAGTTTGATTCCACATGCTGAAACGCTCTGGCTTTTTAACGTAGTCCTAGCAATTCATTATGGAACCAAGAATTTCGTAGCACCCAAAACACATCGGTGGCGTCTTTTTGACATTAGATCGTGGCGTAAAGTTACAAGGGGTGGGTTGAAAAGCCGTTCTTTTTGGACGACGGTGAAAAAAGGGAACAAAGACGACAGACAGGTGCAATTAGAGGAGAAAGGAGCAGGGAGACTCGAGCCCTCCTTCCTTAGGGAAGGTGCATGGCTCTTCTAATCAATCCATGGATGCATTGTAAAATCAATGCTCTGTATAATTAGGGCAATCCAAGGGTAAAAAAAAAAAAAAAAACACCCTCCTCTGCATTTTGCCTCCGTGTGCATTCGGTCTTTGCTTTTTTTTTTTTTTTTACAGTAATAATGCCTTCATCGTTAATGGCTCTGGGGGGGTCACCGTTACTTCCAAATTGGTTGGAATAATTGAAAAAAACTTGTAGCCTTAAAGGTAACAACTATGTTTGTCATAACCTTTAGTAAAAGGAACTTTTTGGTATGGGCAAAACCGTTCATTTCAGTGAACCGGATCATTTTCGTTCATTCAGTAAAAAGATCCGTTAATTTTGGTAATTTTGGTAATTTTGGTAATTTTGGTAATTTTGTTCATTTTGTTCATTTTGTTCATTTTGTTCATTTTGTTCATTTTGTTCATTTTGTTCATTTTGTTCATTTTGTTCATTTCGGTCATTTGGTTGTTAGCCTGTGATCTCCCCCTGTGCATAGACCTGGTCAGCTGTGTGGAGTCAGTTCGTTCACTCATGTTCACGTTCGTTCCGACTCAACAACATGTGATGGACTAGTGATGTGTCGGTCATGAACGAATGGGTCAAAAGAACTTATTATTTTTTGTGAACGGAATGAACGAGGTCAATGACAGTGTCAGTCAATCTCTCGGTCTCGGTCTTTCAGTCAGCTAACTCCACCCAACCACAGAGCGAGGCACGATGATAGGATAAGACAGGCAAAACGCAGATAGTCCCGCCTTGCAGAATGAATGTTGAACTGACTCTCCAGCCAATCAAAAAAAAAAAAATTTCCAACTGAACGGATACCTTGTTCATTTTCTTCATTTTCTTCATTTTCTTCATTTTCTTCATTTTCTTCATTTTCTTCATTTTCTTCATTTTCTTCATTTTCTTCATTTTCTTCATTTTCTTCATTTTCTTCATTTTGGTCGTTAGCCTGTGATCTCCCCTTGTGCATAGACCCGCTCAGCCGTGTCGAGTCAGTCCGTTCACTCATGTTCACGTTCGTTCCGACTCAACAGTGCAACAACATGTGATGACTAGTAGTATGTCGGTCATGAACGAACGGGTCAAAAGAACTTATTCTTTTTTGTGAACGGAATGAACGAGGTCACTGACAGTGTCGGTCAATCTCTTGGTCTCGGTCTTTCAGTCAGCTAACTCCACCCACATAGTCCCGCCCTGCAGAATGACTGTTGAACTGACTCTCCAGCCAATCAAAAAAAAAACATTTGCAACTGAACGGATTGAACGGGTATTTTAGGGGCAGTGACCTTGTTCATTCCATACCTTGGTCATTTTGGTCATTTTGTTCATTTTGTTCGTTAGCCTGTGATCTCCCCCTGTGCATAGACCCGTTGCCCATGCTCAGCCGTGTCGAGTCAGTCCGTTCACTCATGTTCACGTTTGTTCCGACTCAACAGTGCAACAACATGGTAGTGAGTCAGTCATGAACGAACAGGTCAAAAGAACTAGTTCTTTTTTGTGAACGGAATGAACGAGGTCACCACCCCCTAAAGTACCCGTTCAATCCGTTCAGTTGAAAATGTTTTTTTTTTTGATTGGCTGGCGAGTCAGTTCAACGTTGCTTCTGCAGGGCGGAACTATCTGCGTTCTTACCTGTCTTATCCTATCGTCACGCTTCGCTCTGTGGGTGGGTGGGGTTAGCTGACTGAAAAATCGAAACCGAGAGATTGACCGACACTGTCGGTGACCTCGTTCATTCCGTTCACAAAAAAGAACTAGTTCTTTTGACCAGTTCGTTCATGACCGACACACTACTAGACATCACATGTTGTTGCACTTTTGAGTCGGAACGAACTGACCACACCACTACATATTACATACTATGTTGCAGAGGCACCGTACGTAAGTGCTGACAGTAGCGATGTGGTTCCCATTGAATACCTATAAAGTCATCCACATGTCCATTAATGATTCCATACAAAAACCAGCCAACAACTAATAGATAATGGATTGCCAAGACAGACACACACACAAACATTCTGGACTCTTTCTATCGTGTTTAATCTATTTGAGTGTTTTCCTCCTCCTTCTTCTTCTTCCTCTTCTACACATCTCTCCATCTGAAATGCCTTTTTTTTTTTTACCCCCCCAGAGCTGTTAGCCTTCACGGTGCTATCGTCACTCGAGGCCATTGCTCTTTCTCGTCGTCATAAATCGCTCACCGTACTGCTGACGCTAAGATGTCTGGGCTCGGAGATTTGGCACAGGGACGTTACGTTTAATTTCTTAGATTAGATTGCTGATTTGTGAGAAAACAAATAAATTATCATATAACAGATTTTAGCCATACCGGGATAAGCCTTTTGTTTGGGAAAAAAAAGTAACTTCTATCTATTTATGGTTCTGATTCTCATTTGGAGATGGTCTACAGAGCTCAAGGTTCTGGTTGGAGCGTAAGGCGGCAGCAGTTCAGGCAAATAAGTCGGGGGGTCATTTAAAAAATAAAACATAACATTTGAAATTGGACTGTAAAAACGAAGTCAGTGTGCTTATATTGCTGTATTGTATTGCTGCATTCTGTACTCTGCAGGCACCAGAGAGAGCCCTGGTCCAAGCCTATGTACAATAAATTACAGTCATTGAAGGGTGAAGTAACGAATGCATGGATTGCTCTTTCAGAGTCAGCCTTACTAGATACTGTTTTATTCTAGCAAGAAGCTTCGGCTAAAAGAACCTTGATTTAATGACAGACCTGATTTTCTTTGTTAAACTTACCAAGATGCAATCAAAAATGACCCTAAGGCTCGAATTCCTAGAAAATCCTTAACCCTTAGATGCATAAGTGGGTCAAAAATGACCCGGTCAAGTTGTTTTCTTGAAATATCTTCGTAATGAAAAAAAATTATAATTTCATATTCCAGGTATTCCTCAAAAATCATATTTTTGATATCATGCCATTCACATTTTTAACTTACCTTGATACATTTTAAGAAATTTTTGTTTTTGTGTTACTACCTCAACCTTCCATAAGTGGGTCAAAAATGACCCGGTCAAGTTGTTTTCTTGAAATATCTTCAGAATGAAGAAATGTTATTTCATATTCCAGGTATTCCTCAAAAAACATGTTTTTGATATCATGCCATTCACATTTTTAACTTACCTTTTATACATTTTAAGAAATTTTTGCTTTTGTGTTACTACCACAACCTTCCATAAGTGGGTCAAAAATTACCCGGTCAAGTTGTTTTCTTGAAATATCTTCATAATGAAGAAATGTTATTTCATATTCCAGGTATTCCTCAAAAAACCTGTTTTTGATATCATGCCATTCACATTTTTAACTTATTTTTTATACATTTTAAGAAATTTTAGTTTTTGTGTTACTACCCCAACCTTCCATAAGTGGGTCAAAAATGACCCGGTCAGGTTGTTTTCTTGAAATATCTTTATAGTGAAAAACTGTAATCATTTCATATTCCAGGTATTTCTCAAAAATCATATTTTTGATATCATGCCATTCACATTTTCAACTTACCTTTTATACATTTTAAGAATTTTTTTTCTTTTGTGTTACTACCCCAACCTTCCATAAGTGGGTCAAAAATGACCCGGTCAGGTTGTTTTCTTGAAATATCTTTGTAATGAAAAAATTTTATAATTTCATATTCTAGGTATTCCTCAAGAAACCTGTTTTTGATATCATGCCATTCACATTTTTAACTGACCTTTTATAAATTTTTAGAAATTTTAGTTTTTGTGTTACTACCCCAACCTTCCATAAGTGGGTAAAAAATTACCCGGTCAGGTTGTTTTCTTGAAATATCTTTTACCGCTAACCTATTAAAAAAAGTGCGACTTATAGTCCGGAAAATACGATATATCTTTTGCTGGTAGGGAATCAGGGACTCCCGTAAAAAGTCATTGCTAACAAGTAAACAGAGGAGCAGAGCTTGGGGGAGGCAAGGGAGCTTCACTGGCTTCCAGTCACGCCCATATAAGGAAGTCTGTCGCTCTGTGACATCACAAAGGGGCAGTTTTACCACGCCTCTTGAATCTGAGTGTTTTGAGCTATCTCAAACTTCTTTCAGGGCTCACTTCCAAATACCCAAATCTCATTATCTGAAACTTTGGCTTCGTTTAACATGAGAATATAACATTGTAATTACATTTATAGGTCAAAAAACGTGGAAAATAGAAATAATCTACATTATCAAACCAAACAGATGGCATTTTGTTTTGGAACATTTCTGTTAGGTTGCGTAATATGTCATATTACTCTTCTGGTGTGAATTGGGGTTAAGAATGTGGTTAACTTCTTTTTACACTTGCACAGCCAGTCTTAGAGGTTCAAATTATTGGCTGTCTTGTACAAGTTTGAAGTGTCCTGGTATAAACTACAAGGTGATGCGCGAACGGCGCACTCTCAGGTCGCGTCTCACTTCCTGCCTCTTCAGCACCTCTGCGTCTCCCTTCAAGTATTCATTTGGCCGTCTAAAGGTGGCTTTGCAGGGCCGCAGTATTGGGTCCTGCCCTAATGAAGAGCATTGATCCTCGTTGGGTTATGAGCAGATTTTAGTGGTGGTGCCGAGATGTTAATAAGCCTGGCCTTATTCCGGAGAAGCTTTAATTAGCCTGTTGGAAATGTGCTTACTGGGCGTACTGTCACTCTGTTGTGGCCGGGCCTGCACACACACACATGCACACACACACACACACATGCACACACACACACACACACACAAGCAAATGCAAGCCAGGGCAGCAGCAAAATATACACAGTGCACACTCACTCATTTCATGGGCCACTGAAGTCAAAACAACATTCTGCATTTATTCAATTAATAGTTTCATTAGTGAGTTGGATGGCGTGAAGTCATCTCATCCTCATTTGCTGTCTTCTGGGTTTTTTTTTTCTCAGCACAAGCCAGCTTTCAGTTTGTCCCAATCGGAAATAATAGACATAATCTGTTCCAGGGTCAAACTGTCACCATCATATTATTAATAATATTCATTCATTCATTTTCTACCGCTTATACAGCCTATCCCAGCTGTCTTGGGGCGAGAGGCGGGGTACACCCTGGACTGGCGGCCATCCAGCCAATCACAGGGCACATATAGACAAACAACCATTCACACTCACATTCATACCTATGGACAATTTGGAGTCACCAATTAACCTAGCATGTTTTATGTGGGAGGAAACCGGAGTACACAGGAAAAACCCACGTAAGCACGGGGAGAACATGCAAACTCCACACAGAGATGGCCGAGGGGGGATTTGAACCCACATCTCCCAGCTGTGAGGTATTATTAATAATTATCATATTTTTAATAATCATTAATTAATATTATATATTATAATTAATTAACTATCCATTATTAATTAATTAATATTAATATATACATAATTAATTACTATTTTTAAATCTGTCATGATGCTAATGCTAATTAGCTAATTAATGCTAATTATTGATGAATAATTAGCATATTTTTTATTGTCATACAAGTGTAACATAAACATAAGCACAGTTAATAGAAGAACAAAAGTCTTACTCTTTATCTTAAACATCAGCATGAACAACTGTGGCTGTAGGCAATGAGTGTGAATGGTTGTTTGTCTATATGAAGACATCTTGACAGTGACTGAGGTGAGTCCAAGGAAATACAGCTAGAATAGGTTCAGATTCTGGAAGATCTAGGAAGTTTTCTGTGTGGGTTATTGTGTGTAGCTGCTCTTTAGGAGTCCAAGTTATTTGTTCATAGGTATGAATGTGAGTGTGAATGGTTGTTTGTCTATATGTGCCCTGTGATTGGCTGTCTACCCCCACTCTCGCCCGAAGACAGCTGGGATAGGCTCCAGCACCCCCCGCGACCCTCGTGAGGATAAGAGGTACAAAATGAATGAATGAATGGTTCTATTGCCGCTGTGTTGTGCAATATACCTGACTTACATTTGCACTAAATCAGAGTGTCCTGGTGCGCTTTTGTGGCTGTCTCACTATAGTCATGTGACCTTGGTGTTGCGCAAGAATATACCCGTACAGGAAGCCTTCGGTCACATTTTAATAAACAGCACAGGCGTTGTATAGGACGACATATATGCACACGACCCTCTCTCTCTCTCTTTATAACAAGCTCAAATGTCCCTCATGTACCGTCAAAAAAAAAAAAAAAGCCTCGGGCAGCAAAGCTCACAGCTGCAAGGACATGCTTCTTGATAAAAGTCAATTTATTATCATAAATGTAATGTTGCACATTGGAGTCAATTGTCATCCTCTAGCAGTACCTTCATTTGTTTTCCCGCTTGCACACAAATTATGCAAGTTCCGATGCTTTGGGAGGGTTGCCCCCGTACCTCGGAGGCCCACTTAGTGTGGATGTGATGAGGGAGGCTTTTTTTTTTTTTTTTGCTTTTTGCTTTATTTAGTGAAGTGCTGCCTAATGTGATTATGGACTGGGGTCTTCCACACTGGAGAACACAGTGGCAAGAGCATGAATACGCTAACACAAATCATGTACCTATAGGGAATAAATGGCTGAAAAAGGCATTGTTTTAATGAACAGCACTGTCAAATAAAACTCAAATAAACTAAAACTACTCACTCTGTGTTTGCAAAGTACATAATAATCTGTTAACTACTTGGTAAAGTTAATTTAATATTTAAATTATTGGCATTAGTCTATGAAGTATTAGTAAAATAATAGTAAAAGTACAAAATACATTAAATAAAACAAAAAGTGACCCACCCAGGAACAGGAAGGGACTTTACAGAGTTATATTGTCATCTAGTGGCTTTTTAGAGGTAATATTCGCGTACATAAGTACACACATAAGTGTGTAATAAGTGTCTTCATTTGCAAGGTAAAATTAATTAGCTTGTGTATTTGATATTTGCATCTATGTTTATCATCACACATAACCTTCAGTGATGTCATCAGCAACAACTAAATGTTGATGGTTCACCTCCAATTTTTTTAAACTTTTGCGACACTGACCGAAAAAGACCACATTTAATTTAATTTAATTTAATTTAATTATTTACAATATTATTTATTTAACAATTAAAAACACTGGATATTATCAAATTAACAGCAATAGACAGAATACAAAGGAGCAAATAGTGCTGCCTTCATTTGTAAACAAAAAAAAGTTTTTTTTGTTGAATTCATTGTATCTATGTTTATCATCACACATTTCCTTTATGATAACCTCCGGTGATGTCATCAGCAACAATTAAACGTTGATGGTTCACCTCCAATTTTTTAAACTTTTGCGACACTGACCGAAAAAGGCCAAAACACTGTCAAGAAATATGTTTTAAATAATGTAAAATAATGTAATATTTAATTTAATTTAATTTAATTTAATTTAATTTAATTTAATTTAATTTAATTTAATTTAATTTAATTTAATTTAATTTAATTTAATTTAATTTAATTTAATTTAATTTAATTTAATTTAATATTTCATGTAATAATTCATGTCAATATGGCATATTAAGGGTATATATATATATATATATTAATTCATATAATTTAATTTAAATACAACAATGTGATATATATTTAATATTAATAATTTAATGTTTAATACGTAATTCTTTATTAATACAATATTATATATTTAACAATTAAATAAAAACACTGGCTATTATCAAATTAACAGCAAAAGAGAATACACAGAAGCAAATAGTGCTGCCTTCATTTGTAAACAAAAAAAGAAGCAAACACGCAAGACCTCACCCAGTATGACAGATAATCAAGCCGCCATTGGGCCATGACGGATCATCTGTCATTGTCTACAGAGGTCATATTTAATAGATTATTGCTCTGGAGGGTGTATACGCGCACACACACACTTTTCTAATTAATATACAGCCATTTTTTTGAAATTTAGAAGCACTGCGTTTCAGGACAGAATTTGGTGTTTAAATACTGCACAGCTCAGCAGGGCTTTGAGTCAACGTGGTGCATAAGGGCTATTCTAGGATGTGACCTTTACGGGTGCTCAGAACCCAGAATGTCAAGCATATAGGATGCTTGCAATTAGTGCAATCATAAAACAACCGAGCTCCATTAAATATTGTGGTGGAATATTACATTATGTACTTCAAAGTATTGACAAATACTGTTGTTGTTCTGCATCCTATCATTTGTTTATAGTTTTTTTTTTGTTAGGTATTGCTTAGTCTATGGCTGCACGGTGTTCGAGTGGTTAGCGTGCTGGCCTCACAGCTAGGAGTGATGTGTGTAGCTCAGCTAATGCTCAGCTAACATTAACAGTGCTGATGATTTCATTGTAAACAATTGCAAAATGTTTTTCACATAGTCATTTATAAATATAAATATTTTTCACAACACAGCAAAAACAGAACCAATGTTGTAATAGCTATAAGTCGCTAATGCTCAGCCAGCATTAAAAGCGCTGATGATTTCATTGTAAACAATCGCAAAATATTTTCCCCATGTCATTTATAAATAAAAATATTTTTCACAACACAGCAAAAACAGAACCAATGTTGTAATAGCTATAAGTCGCTAATGCTCAGCCAGCATTAACAGCGCTGATGATTTCATTGTAAACAATCGCAAAATGTTTTTCACATGGTCATTTATAAATATAAATATTTTTCACAACACAGCAAAAACAGAACCAATGTTGTAATAGCTATAAGTCGCTAATGCTCAGCCAGCATTGATAGCGCTGATGATTTCATTGTAAACAATCGCAAAATGTTTTTCACATGGTCATTGATGAATATAAATATTTTCACAACAGAGCAAAAACAGAACCAATGTTGTAATAGCTGTAAGGTGCTAATGCTCATCCAGCATTAATAGCACTGATGATTTAATTGTAAACAATCGCAAAATGTGTTTCACATGGTCATTTATAAATATAAATATTTTTCACAACACAGCAAAAACAGAACCAATGTTGTAATAGCTGTAAGGCGCTAATGCTCAGCCAGCATTAATAGCGCTGATGATTTCATTGTAAACAATAATATGGCAATGCTATACAATGCTACACACATCACTTTCACACCAACCACCAACAATGAAGTAGCAACATTTTAAAGTGCATCCAGAGGTAAATACTAAACATTCACATACTTCCAGCTTGTATGGATTGTTTTTTGTTTGGGGAAACAAATAAAATGAGCACTAATATGGTCAACTGAGGTCAAATGCTAGTTAGGTGTTTTCTGCTATTTATAGTAGCATTGCTAATAATATACCAAGATGCCTCCACACTGCTCAGATATCCATATGATGTCAACATTCCCCAACACCAGCCCTAATAATACACATCAGTTGTATGACTACTCTATTGTTCATAATGTATACATTTATAGTAGCTTTGGATCAGAACACAGTGTGAAGGCTTAGTGACATCTGCACGTGGAGACGCAGTGCAGACTTCTTGTTCATAGCATTGGTGAGAAAGTTTATGCCGCCCTCTTTTGGTCATTTGGTGTACTGCACCTCCACACTTCCCAGCACTGTGGACTATTATTATTATTATTATTATTATGTGTGTTGACAGGGACAAGGGTCATAGTGGAAAAATATGGCTGGAGATTTAGTCCTGCTATTAACTGAAGTTAATCAACTGTGTGTGTGCGTGCGTGTGTGTGTGAGAGAGAGAGAGAGAGAGAGTGTGTTGCGTGGGACAATACTGACACAGGTGGTTGTATCCCTTGCATAATCTCATTTAATAAGAGATTACAAATGAACCAGAAATTTTTATTTTTATTTTTATTTTTATTTTTATTTTTATTTTTATTTTTATTTTTATTTTTATTTTTATTTTTATTTTTATTTTTATTTTTATTTTTATTTTTATTTTTATTTTTATTTTTATTTAATTGTTTGACTTTGAGTGCATGAAAAATCTATCTTTGACGGCACAGCTAATTTATGAACGAGTATACCGTACAACCCAGCAGCGACAGAACCAATGTTGTAATGTAATAGCGGTAAGGAGCTAAAGTGCAGAGCTGGCATTAATTGTAAAAGTTCAAAGTTCATAGTCAACAACAGTACAGCAAATGTAACACCCATGACTGCCATCTTGTGGAATTCATTTTAAAAGATACTGTACATCAGGAGGTTGACTCCAGCCACATGCTATTTTGAGAATCCCAGTCTCTCATTGAACAAATGCAAGGACTGTGAATTTGTGGGTGGGGGGAAAAAAAAACTATATCACAACATACCCAATTAGCAGCTATACAGACATAATAACCCCCCCGAATCCCTGCTAACAAGCACAACTCCACTTAAGTTAGAGCCTTTTGAACTAAATCCTGATAACGAGTTAAACAGGGTGTGAAAGATCTTCCCCTCCAGTCCCATAAAAGGCTATTTTACACAGATCATTTACCAGCATTCAGACTGCACCACATCAGCCGGATGCAACCAGCTCACTGCAGGCTCAAAGTGTCTCTTGGTTCACTCACCATTTGTGTGTTGTTTTTGCACTAAAATTATGTTCAAAAATTATAATATTAACATTAATATTATTTAACCTTCATAGAGTGCTTAAAATCATTTATTTTAATAATTTTATTTAGAAAAAGTAATTAAAAAAACACTTTTCTTGTATAACAGGAAGTCTTCAAACATAATGACGAAGTAATTTACCATGAAGGCAACACAAATGAGCGAGAGGTGAACTTTATTCCCTGCACAGACAGCGGCAGGTGTGTTACTTCCAATTCAACACACACACACACACACACACACACACACACAGCACACACAGCACACTTTTACTACCCTTAGAAGGAACATGAACACGTTGGTTTTGCTCATTGGGAAACAATGGTGTATTTAAAAACATGTTTTGTCAAGTTGTGTCTGTTTATTGATTTATTGAATCATTTACTGTGATAATTTTACTGTAATTTAATTTAATGTAGCGGTGTACTTATCTATTTATGTACCTATCGGGAATAAATGGCTGAAAATGCATCAAAAGTGTGCAGGCATTGGTTTTTGTTTTTTTTTACAATTAACAGCACTGTCAAATAAAACTAAAATAACCTAAAACTACTCACTGTGTTTGCAAAGTACATAATCTGTAAATGCTAGTTCATTTCTATTGTGTTTAAACACTAGCTAGCAAGACTGCGGCGGCTCCCACCCAATTGATTTTGTGTGTGTCAAATATCTAGGAAGAAAAAAAATCAACAACTTTAGATAAATCAATTGTATTAATCACTGTATTGACACAAATAAACTGTATTGACTTTAATACTATGGTGAGAAAAACTGACTAATTTGTTGTGTAATTTGTCATAAATCATTAAATTAATTGATGCTTTGCTCAACCATCAATATTGTCAAATCCTACTCAATTCTCATGAGAAGCAGCTCAGTAATCTCGCTCAGTATTTCCCAGGCGTGTGTGTGTGTGTGTGTGTGTGTGTGTGTGTAGTCTAGCAGTTCCAGTAGTAGAAGCAGCACCAGCATCCCAGATAGGACGTGACAGGCTGAAATGAAACACACAGATAGGAGCGTGGAAGCCTGGGCAGACAGGAGCCAGTCTCCCATAGGTGCTGGAGATTAGGCTGACTCCTACTTCACATTCCCCAGCTGTGCAACACCGAAAGGAAGGCTGGTTTTGGAACACTTCGAATTCGCTACACTCAGAAGCACAAGCTAGCGTA
Organism: Doryrhamphus excisus; assembly: GCF_030265055.1. NCBI lineage: Eukaryota > Metazoa > Chordata > Actinopteri > Syngnathiformes > Syngnathidae > Doryrhamphus > Doryrhamphus excisus. The sequence continues at coordinate 12,163,946 of NC_080475.1, read as the reverse complement.
TAGGAAGATGACGTACAGCATGCAGGAAGACGGGGCATCAGGGTAAACGTGAGGACATGTGGCATGCGACATGTGTTATTATCGCTACGAACATTAGCATGCTAACCTTACAGTCTTTTCAATACACAGTTCCCACCTAGCAGGTTTCTGTGTTAAGTGTAAGTATGTGTGACAGTAAGAAAAGCTCTGGTGAGAAGAAAGAAGAAATCTTAAAAACCCTGACTCCCCCCGGGGAAAAAACTTTTGGGCGACTATAAAAAATGCCACACTTACACTCATACAAAGGTGTAAGTGTGTGTGACAGTAAGAAAAGCTCTGGTGAGACGAAAGAAGAAATCTCAATACCCCGACTCCCCCCTCCACCCCCACCCCCGGGGAAAAACTTCTGGGCGACTATAAAGAATGCCACACATACACTCATACAAAAGTGTAAGTGTGTGTGACAGTACGAAAAGCTCTGGTGAGAAGAAAGAAGAAAAAAAAAAAAAAACCTGAATTTCCCCCCCTGAGGGTAACAACTTCTGGGCGAATATAAAGAATGCCACACACACACAAAGGTGTAAGTGTGTGTGACAGTAAGAAAACCTCAGGTGAGAAGAAATCTTAAAAAAAAACAGAATTTCCCCCGCAGGGAAACAACTTTTGGGCGACTATAAAGAATGCCACACACACACACTCATACAAAGTTGTTAGTGTGTGTGACAGTAAGAAAAGCTCTGGTGAGAAGAAAGAACAAATCTCAAAAAGCAGACTTTTCTCCCCCAGGGAAACAACTTTTAGGCGACTATAAAGAATGCCACACACACACTCATACAAAGGTGTAAGTGTGTGTGACAGTAAGAAAACCTCCGGTGAGAAGAAAGAAGAAATCTCAAAACCCAGAATTTTCCCCCGTGGGGAAACCACTTTTAGGCAACTATAAAGAATGCCACACACACTCTCTCCTACAAACACGTGTGTGAGTGCAGACTGATAGCAACCATGCATGAGCTTGTGCTGTCGGTCTACATCCAGCATCACTCCATCTGAGGTGAAGAAGACAAACAAGAGTGAACACAGTCGTCTGCCATCACGTAAGAAGGAGAAATGAAGTGTGAATCGGTCTGCTTAGATAGCGACTATCTTTGATTATTATTGTTATTATTTTTACTTCTTTAGCATCTTCTTCAACAACATGGCCGCTGTTCCACCTCATGATGTCATGAAATCAATAAGAGGAACTGCACTTTTTGGGGGAATTTTGCCCATCATTCACAATCCTTATATGAAACATGAAGACACATTTCTTTCCCTTTTCTGTGCCTTTTATCACAAGAAAATAAGTTAATATGAGCTAGGTAACAATGCACATCATTGGGACACAGATATTTGGATGCTTTTGTATTTTTTGTACATTTTCTTCAGTAAAAATTGCTAAATTAGCAAATTTTCAGATCACCAGTTATTATCGCTACGAACATTAGCATGCTAACCTTATAATCTTTTCAACACACATTTCCCACCTAGCAGGTTTCTGTGTTAGATGTAAGTGTGTGTGACAGTAAGAAAAGCTCTGGTGAGAAGACCCAAGAAATCTCAAAAAACAGACTTCCCCCCAGGGTAACAACTTTTGGGCAACTATAAAGAATGCCACACACACACACACACATTCAAAGGTGTAAGTTTGTGTGACTGTAAGAAAAGCTCTAGTGAGAAGAAAGACGAAATCTCAAAACTCTGACTTTTCTACCCCGGGGAAACAACTTTTGGGCGACTATAAAGAATGCCACGCACACACACACACACACACTCATACAAAGGTGTAAGTGTGTATGACAGTAAGAAAAGCTCTGCTGAGAAGAAAGAAGAAATCTCAAAAAACAGACTTTCCCCCCCACGGGAAACAACTTTTGGGCGACTATAAAGAATGCCACACACACTCATACAAAGGTGTAAGTGTGTGTGACAGTAAGAAAAGCTCTGGTGAGAAGAAAGAAGAAATCTCAAAAACAGCCCCCCCCCCCCCCCCCCCAGGGTAACAACTTTTGGGCGACTATAAAGAATGCCACACACACACACACACACACACACACACACACTCATACAAAGTGTAAGTGTGTGTGACTGTAGAAAAGCTCAGGTGAGAAGAAAAAAGAAATCTAAAAAAAAAACGACTTTTCCCCCCAGGGAAACAACTTTTGGGCGACTATAAAGAATGCCACACACACACTCATACAAAGGTGTATGTGTGTCTGACTGTAAGAAAAGCTCTGGTGAGAAGAAAGAAGAAATCTCAAAAAACAGACTTTTCCCCCCATGGAAACAACTTTTGGGCGACTATAAAGAATGCCACACACACACAAACTCATACAAAGGTGTAAGTGCGTATGACAGTAAGAAAAGCTCTGGTGAGAAGAAAGAAGAAATCTCAAAAAACAGACTTTTCCCCCCATGGAAACAACTTTTGGGCGACTATAAAGAATGCCACACACACACAAACTCATACAAAGGTGTAAGTGCGTATGACAGTAAGAAAAGCTCTGGTGAGAAGAAAGAAGAAATCTCAAAAAAACAGAATCCCCCCCCCCCCCCCCCCCCCGGAAACAACTATTGGGCGACTATAGAGAATGCCACACACACACACTCATACAAAGGTGTAAGTGTGTGTGACAGTAAGAAAAGCTCTGGTGAGAAGAAAGAAAAAACAGAATCCCCCCCGGGAAACAACTTTTGGGCGACTATAAAGAATGCCCCACACACACACACACACACACACTCATACAAAGGTGTAAGTGTGTGTGACTGTAAGAAAACCTCAGGTTGGTTCTGTTGCCGCTTTGTTGTACAATTGTCCACCAATATGGCTGCAATTCCTGTAAGTCACTGTTAATGGGTCATGGTTGGTTTGGCCTATAGGCCGGCTGGGGCTGATAACGCCTGTGATGAATGAAGACCAGTGGGGATTTTTATCAGGAGGGGATCATTGCATCAATTTGCAACAATGACCAAGAAGAAGGAGGTGGGTGGGTGGGGGGTGGGAGAAATAAAACAGCTTTAAAACATGACAGCACACACACGCAACAGCAGAAGCGTGTTCTTTGATAGACAATAAATACTTTAGGAAAATTCCTAAGTTATCTTGCAGGCACGTAAATAAGACGATAGAGGAGCCATTCCATTGCATTCCGGCACAAAAGAATGCAGCAGTTAAAAGGACGCCTTTAAGCGGGAGATCAAAAAGGCCTTTTGGGACACAAAGATTTTCGCCACATTTTGCCGACCGCAGCTTCTTATTGACATAACCACGGACTGACCGGGGGTTGGGGGTTTGGGGGGGGGACCAGTGAGCAAGAAATCATGATGGAGCGTCCAAATGAGGCTGCGGTGGAGCGAGTCCTCACCCGTCACCTCATTCGTATGTTAGCTATCTGACTCCTATAGTGAGAGACGTGCGCTAAAGCCTCTCGTTGGCCTTTTTGGCGGGGCCTGATGCAAGACGTGCAAAGAGAGTTTACGGACAAAGTTGAACCAGTCAGTATTTCGAGAAAAATATATGCTTTGAAATTTCAACATCAGCTGCTCAACATAGCCAAACAGTCAGAATTTGAGCTAATCAACAACTCTATTCAATGAACTGTTGAGTTTCTAATTAGCACCACATCAAAACACATTAAGCGCTCATACCAGGGGCGTCACTATAGTTTCTGAGGACGATGGGGCCTTAGCCCCCTGGTGATGCACCGGATATGAGTGAATGTAATCCAAAAGAATTAAAAAATCCAAAAAACAAATAACGAACAAGAACCAGGATATAACTTTCCCACTTTTGGACAGATTTAGTAGAGATACTCAATTGTTTTAGGCCACTATTAAATGTACACAAAAGTAATCTACACTGCAAAACCACTGCTAAATCTCTGAAACCAGTGGACAGTGATTAATTATAATAATCATTATTATATGATTAATTAGCCTATTATTATTATTATTACTATCGTCATTGTTCTTCTTCTGATTATTACTAATCAGAATCAGTAGTCGTAGTAGTAATAGTAGTAGTAGTAGTAATAGTAGTACTACTAGTAATAGTAGTAGGCTAGTGTTAGCCTGCTAATTGGCTTGCTTATTAGCCTGCTTTTGCCCTATTATATGAAATTTGTCAGAGATTTTTTTTGTAAAAAAAAAAAAAAATCTATAAAAAATTATTAAAAAATCAATTAAAAACTAAAAAAAATCAGAAAAAAATTTTAATCAATAAAAAATATCAATTTATTTAAAATAGGCCTAATGACGCCACTGGCTCGTACAGATAGAGTTTCATTAACTCCACAAGATGGTGCCAGCAGCTTTATCTACCTCTGCATGCCCTTGAAATGCAATACTCAGTTGCCAGTGTGGAACTCCTGACAAATAAGTCAGTATTATTGACATTTTTTTATTGTATTTACCACAATTGGGAATTAACTTTACAGTAGTACTGGAACATCAACAAAAAACATATTTTTTTTATTTTGGTACTTTGTGGGTGAGCTTTTTATCATACACATTTTTAATATTACTTTTAATCTATTATTTTAGCACACAGTAAGTAAGGAGAGATAACAAGTCAAACCTGTAGGGGGAACTCTGGAGCAGGAAAACTAAACAAAAACATGTTTTTATATGATTATAAATACGTTTTATTCGTCGTTTAATTTAGAAATAGCAACAATCTAATTGAATAAGTTTAATCAATAGAATATATTTTGTTTTCTAATCGTCCTTTTATTCCCAGGTTTTGTTTTTCTTTCGTTTTGATCCATGCATCAATTTTATCTTATCCTGGTCCGGGTCTTGGGGGCTGTAATTATTAGTACACTTTAAAAAAAAATAACTAAATGGACTAACTCAATTAATATGTTTTAAGTCAAAAGAAAGTACGTTGTACATTATAATATATTTGTGTTAGTTTATGTTGTTTTTTTCTTCTTCATTCAACTCAAATTAAATTAAATAAGGTAATAAAATATAATTGAGACGGTTCTATCAAATTCTACGGGTAAAACAAATTAATTTAATTACAGGGATTCCGTAAAACAAATGTAAAATGATTGACACTTGATCAAAAATAATCCCTGTATTGCACTTTGGACTCAAAATGACTCACTTCTCATTCTTGATTTATGCGTCCGGCTTGACGCTCACATAGATACCGAATATAGGTTGATTTATTAGGGGGAAAAAATATGAAAAAAAAAATCAACAACAAAAACGACGGCCAATCGTGTCTTTGTTAAAATGGTATCCATTGACAAGTAAGTATGAAGTGTTAATTATAGACTCCAGACCAGACAATGTCATTAGTCTGAAGGAGTACCCTTTAAAAACTATTGTATTCTACATATACTCATTTTAAACACCTTATACTAGAAACTATATCAGTATAACATCTTTAAAAATAATTTGTTAGGCCTTTAAATTTGTTGTCTTTAGATTTTTTATTGCTAGATTTTTTTTTTATTTCTAGACCCACTTTTTATTTATTATTATGTATTACTTTTTATTATGTTAAAAACATGAAACAGCATTTTTATTTATTTGCACAGTTTTGGACTTATTCTTGTTACAGTAAGTAATAAAAATGAAGACATTAAAATCCAAAGAACAAAAGTAAGTAATTTAGTAATTATTAATTAATTAGTAACCTTGTCAGTCATTATATTGTAATAATATAGTTTTTTAAAATGTGAATTTAGCCTATATGAAGCTTTAAAAAACAACATATGTATGGGTTAATTTTAATCCAAATTCATGTTAGTGTGATTTAAATCTTTTAATGTAAATAGTTCGATAGTTAACTAAATGTAAATTTGGTACAAATGTGATAATAATTAAAAATGTATCATGTATCTAGTTCATTATTACTTTCCAAAGTGCATACAAATACTTGAATAATATTTAGTAATTATTTTTTTATTAATTTAATTCATTAATTAAAATTTTCATTTAATAATTTAAATTTAAATTATTTTAAAATAATTTTATTAAATTATATATTTTTTTGTAATTACAGGCGCAACCACCCAAAAAGTGTTTCCACGTCCGTGTCCATGTATCCATGCATGGGCCCTCATCCTGCTGCACCATGCAGCACCTTGCAACCCCCTCCAAAACCACCCCCACCCACCCCTCCTCCTCCTCCTTTGGGCCTACCTCCATGCCGGGTCACGTGTTCCTATTCGGGGATACAAAATTTCCAGTGGGAGAGAGCGTCCACACATACTCCTATCAGCAATTATCAGCCACGGTCCCTCCACTATCTACAGTATCTCCAAAAGGAAGGAGTGGCAGGGGAGGGGGACACCGGCTTTAAACCTGGACTAACTTTTTTTTTTAAAGGACTAAAACGTCTTTTTTTTTTTTTTTTTGCTTTTGAAGTTTGTGGTGCAGAACTTTCCTCAAAATTGTTCCTTCTTCTAAACCTTTTTTTTTAAAGGTGACATTTGGAATTCTTGAGGAGTTTTTTTTTAATCGCTTGACTGGCCTTATCTGGTGAGATAAAACACTAATGTATGCTTTCTTGTGTTATCATTAATGTTTTATTCTGTGTGTGTGCGCCCAAAATATGGAGCAGTTTATCTATGCGGAGTTCACTGCCTTCAGGATATCTCAACTTCAGTGATTTATTTTTTTAACATGCAATAATTGTGTCTTCCACATGCAGGATGCAGGGGTTCCTTTGGGGTTTGTGCAGAAAGGACTCCCCAAAAATTTGTTTTTTAAAAAAAAAATAAAGATATCAGAGGAAAATGTATCAGAGCCTCACTTTGTCCTCCGGGCAATCTCCATACACTCACGACACCGGGAGTTACATGCACCCTTCGGCCAACTCCGCCGTCTACGTACCCCCAACAAGAGTCCCGGCCATGCTGCCCACTCTCCCCTATTTGCAGACCTGCGACCCGCCCCTCCAGTCCCACAGCCTCGGTGCTCATCACCACCATCACCACCACCATCACCACGGCTGGTCCCAGAACGCCTGCACCGACTCCCCGTCCTTCGCCACACCCGCCAGCCCTCACCCTCCGCACGGCTTCTCCTACTCTCACAGCCCGCCTCCTCCTCCGCCGCCACCGACTCTCAGCACCAACGCGGGCCGGGATGCAGCCTACCAGAGCCCGCTCGTGCTCGGAAACAGCGCTCGTGCCGCGGAGCAGCTCGGTGGCGCCCTGGTGCGCTCCGTGGCCGGTGGGTCTTACACGGCGCCGTACGCATACATGAGTCCGGAGATGGCGACCTCCTCCTGGACGCCGGGACCGTTCGAGAGCGGGGTGATGAGCCTGCAAGGCCGCCAAGGAGGCATGTCTGCGCGGCGTTCGAGTCTCGGTAGGCCCGCTATAAAGTGCACCATTTATGCTATTTAATACACACTTATGAGGATAAGCGCCATATAAAATTATGTATTATTATAGATAATTTAATGATACTTCAATAAAAAGTGACCAATATTTATAAAAAAAATATTTCGATAGAATTTTCTATGCTGTTACTGTTACATAATAAACACACTTAATTATTTGTAATTTAATCGACTTTCATTGTATTTATTAATCAAACACACACATTAATAGTGTGTTATTTATTTTTTATTTAATTCTAGTCGTCTTTCACAACATTAAACATAAATTTAAGAACTGTATTAAAAATATAATAACACCCAGTTTTCATTACATTTCAAATTGATGCCTATATAATACCAGATCCCGGTTATAATTGTGTTATTGTTGCATTTGTAATATTTATGTCCATTTCCTGTAGCCAAATATGTAACCAAAATATTAGAAACAGTTCTCATTATGATGAAGTTCAGTGTTAAAACACTTTTATTTAAAATAATAATTAAAATAATAGTTTTAACATGAATTATATTAAATATTATTTAAAACATAAATCAAGATCATGATATTATCTTTGTGAAAGCAATAGTGGCAAATTGTTATGGTCAATATGTTATTTTTAGTGGCTGTTTGGGGTTATTTTTATTACATGAGCGTTATTATTATTATTATTATGATCAGTTTTTGCTTTATAATATATAATTAATATTATGCAGACCCCCATGTTAGAAGTGATGACCTAACAAGTCAGCAGCCAGATTGAATCAAAGTGTTTTAAAACAATCCAAACCACTTTGGACCAAGACAATACACATTCTTTAAGTAAGTAAACCTGCAATTAAAATGTTAATCTAATCCCCCTGAGCAACAGTGCAGTGTTTTGCGCAAAGGCCTCAATACACACAAGAGACCCCCCCCCCCCCCATTCAGGAACAGTTATCACCTCCACTGTGATCAAACACTTTCCAATGTCACCAGAACGCATGCACAAGTTGGGTTGAAATAGTCACTGTTGTCATGATTGTTTATAGCTAATGAAACAAGACTGCATCCATGGTGGCCTATAGGGTGGCTCACTTCTGGTCACGTGACATTGTTTTCATAAAGCATAGTCTATACGTAAAAACAATAAGCACGGCACACTGGAAGGCTTTAAAAAAAATACAGTATCAAAGCACGTTTTGTGAAAAGCTGAAACAATGAAATACTTTGCCTTAAAAAAAAATCTCCATATGAGAAAGTGTAGTAAAATTCATGTACAGTTATAAAATAAATACATGAAATTAAATGTAATTATTGTTGAAAGCGGACACAAAAACGGACCCGATCACATATAGCAGATATATGACACTTTTACAGATAAAATAAGATAAAAAATTCCTGGTGGATTGTTAGAATTATAAGCTTAAAGTATAGTTTGCCTGTATGAAATATATACTCTGGCATATATACTCATTATATATACTATTAGTTGGTTGGTTGGTTCTGCCCTGCTTTCTGGTGATATAAGAGCTAGGTCTGGCTGTATGGGGTGGGATTTGTTTGGCGGTGGGAGGCACAAAATGAGAACGTGGGTTTCGGCAGTAGTCTGGAAGTACTCGGGAGTGTGACCAACAACAGCGGAATGGGTGTGCTCTAAAGGGGGACCATAAGTGCACTTATAAAGTGAAAACATTGTCTATTTTAAACATCTGTCTCTTTCCAAAGATACATGATCCATGCAGTAGAAGTAGGATTTTATGGAGAAATATTATTATTAAATATTTATTATGGAGAAATTGATATAATTGTATGTGTGTAGAACCAGTCAAACATTTGGGGACACTTTATTATTCAGTCGCATGAGAAATTGCCTCCAAACGTTTGACTGCAATCTTCAAAGCTATGACATAATGAATGAAATATTATAAATGTTGGTACAATTTATGCCAGGCGTTTGTCGTTTGTCAAATATTTAATGGATAGAAGAGACCCAGGATCTTTCTAGGTTGATAACAGCCCCCCCTCCCTCCATCAGTCTGTCTCCACACTGCGGGTTTTGATCTCTTTCCATGTCAGTAGAGGGTGTCAGTATTGTATTTATTATTATTATTATTGTTGCGTTTCTTTAAAAGTGTTTCATTTCTGTACTCAGACCTGGTGGAGGACATGCCCACCGAAGGCAGGGAGTGTGTCAACTGTGGTTCCATCTCGACGCCGCTGTGGCGTAGAGATGGTACGGGACATTACCTATGTAACGCCTGCGGGCTCTACCACAAGATGAACGGCATCAACAGGCCACTCATCAAACCACAGAAGAGGCTGGTAAGTACACTGGAGTTTTAGTATTTATATTGTTTTATTTATAATATTTAGCATTATGGTTCAGATATGCATATTTTTTGCTCCGTAGTACATTTCATTTAGTGTTTGTGATAGTAAAGTGGAATATCGGTTTTTGTGATGAATCTGTTCCATTGGTGCAGTCTAAAGCCAAACTCTATGAAAACTGAATATGTTTTTTTTTTTTTCTGAAACCGGGTACTACGGTTTCCTCCCACATTCTAAAAACATGCTAGGTTAATTGGGGACTCCAAATTGTCCATATGGATAATTTGAGGATTGTCCTAATGGACAATGCTAGGTTACATACAAAAAATATGCTAGGTTAATTGGTGACTCCAAATTGTCCTGGACAAATCCAAGGAAATACAGCAGGAATAGGTGCAGATTCTGGAAAATCAAAAACATTTTCAGTGTGGGTTATTGTGTGAGAACACAACTCCATACAAACTTCATTCATTCATTTTCTACCACTTATCCTCACGGGGGGTGCTGGAGCCTATCCCAGCTGTCTTTGGGCAAGAGGCGGGGTACACCCTGGACTGGTGGCCAGCCAATCACAGGGCACATATAGACAAACAACCATTCACACTCCCATTCATACCTATGGACAATTTGGAGTCGCTAATTAACCTAGCATGTTTTTGGAATGTGGGAGGAAACCGGAGTACCCGGAGAAAACCCACGCATGCACGGGGAGAACATGAAAACTCCACACAGAGATGGCCCAGGGTGGAATTGAACTCTGGTCTCCTAGCTAACCACTCGGACGCCGCCCTTAAGATGAATTTTCATTAATTCATTCATTTTCTACCGCTTATCTTCACAAGGGTCATGGGGGGTGCTGGAGCCTATCCCAGCCGTCTTCGGGCGAGAGGCGGGGTACACCCTGGACTGGTGGCCAGCCAATCACAGGGCACTCACATTCATATATATAGCGGTCGAGTAGTTAGCACACAGACCTCACAGCTAGGAGACCAGAGTTCAATTCCACCCTCGGCCATCTCTGTGTGGAATTTGTATGTTGTCCCCAAGCATGCGTGGGTTTTCTCCGGGTACTCCGGTTTCCTCCCACATTCCAAAAACTTGCTAGGTTAATTGGCGACTCCAAATTGTCCATAGGTATGAATGTGAGTGTGAATGGTTGTTTGTCTATATGTGCCCTGTGATTGGCTGGCGACCAGTCCAGGGTATACCCTTGGCGACCCTAGTGATGATAAACGGCATAGAAAATATATGGATGCATGTTATCAATGTGCTGGCACTTGCAACTCTCCTTGGTTCCATGGTGGGTTATTTTGTAGCTCGATCAATGCAAAAAAGCAAAGACTGTGTTAGTAAGCACTGAGTAAACCTTGGTCAAATCAGCTTGTATTCCTTTAAAAAAAAACATCCCAGGTGGCGAGTGCCGTTTCAAGGCTTCACGGCTGCTTATTTCCCACCAGCTTGCATCTACAGAGCAGCTGTGCTCGTCCTGCAGTGACCTTGCCCTTGGACGAGATGTTTGCGAGCAATGTGGCTGCTCAAACACAACCAACGTGCAGCAAAAATAATCATTATTTATGTTACTGTGTAAAAGCCCGTCCAACTAATGACTCAATAGCTATTTTCACATTGAAGCCATGCTGCTGTAATTCATCTTTGTCGTATGTTGCCAGTCTTTGCGCTGACATCCTGTGATTCTTTCTTCCCCCCCCCAAAAAAAAAGTCCAAGGCAATCTGTTTTTTTGGGTCTGAGCCAAAACTGAAAAAAAAACAGTCCAACATTTTTATTTATTTTTTTTACTTTTACAGCAAACCACATCCCGCCGAGCTGGTCTGTGCTGCACAAACTGTCACACTAGCACCACCACGCTGTGGAGACGCAACGCTGAGGGAGAACCAGTGTGTAACGCGTGTGGGCTCTACATGAAACTGCACGGGGTACGTAACCAGACTTAGCAGTTTAAAGGAAAACTGCATTTTTGGGGGAATTTTGCCCATCATTCACAAACAAATTATTTATTTCCCTTTTCTGTGCATTATAACACGAGAAAATTAGTTAATATCAGCTAGCTTACAGTGCTGTCATTGGGATACACATATTATATGGTTTGATATACACACTCATGATCATGCATTAACACGTACCAGGATGATAACATGTAATATTTGCAGTATCTTGCTGTATTTTCATGTTTCAAAACAGTACCGAAACTTCTTTCATAGGGTGCATTGATACTAGCTAACATGACGGCTCGCTAATCGCTAGTTTCAACGTCATTCAGAGACGGAAGAGCGGATACCTAGCTCTCGATTTAGCGATTTTAAGACTCAATAAGACTCAATAAGATGCTTGTTTGCCGTCAAAATTTTTCACATGAGAACTGGAGCACACGTCTTGTGCTGGAAGATACAGCCATCCCAATGAGAATGGAGATTGTAAGTGTTGTCGCTGCTGTTGTTGTTGACTAGCATAACTGTGCCACATAAGGATTGTGAATGATGGGCAAAATTCCCCCCAAAAGTACAGTTCCCCTTTAACAATTCAGATATTCAACCAAGAGTCCAGAATCCATTATTAAGCTCTTTTGACTTAGTTCCCGGTTTGAATCCTGCTTCTGGACTTTTCTGTAGTGCTTTACGTTGCTATTAGGTTCTCCGGTTGTGGAGTTCTCGGTTTTCCCAGCCATTCATTCAACCCAGGAGTGAAAAACCAATGGTTACCATCTTTGGTAGTCAGTCAGTTCGGTTGTTGAATGACTTGGAATTTGACCAGAAATGTTCAAGAGTTCCAGTCTGGTTTCTTTTTTTGAAGCAGTTGTTTGAATTAGTCTAAAAATTCAGATATGCAAAAGTCGACGGACGGTCCGGAATTTGTATTTGGTTGGACAACAAGAAGGTGGCTGGTTTGAATCCCCAATCGTGAATCCCTGTTAGGAACCGAGGTTATGGAGTTCTCCTGGTTTTCCATCCATCAATCCAGTTGGATACTCAGCTGGTTTTGTTGAACAACTTGTGATTTTACCAAAGATTTCTAAAACATGGTCCAAAAATCCAAATTGAGAAAAGCCAAAAACCCCAAAAAAGGACTACAAATACAAATTGTATGACTTTTGTATATATATGTGTGGATTTATGTCTCTGCACTTGAGTCAAGTAATGATGGATATCTCCTCCATCCAGGTGCCCAGACCTCTGGCCATGAAGAAAGAGAGTATCCAGACCAGGAAACGCAAACCTAAGATGCCTAAGAACAAGTCAGCTACAGGTGTGGTAAAACAAGCGCACCCTGAAGCAAATACCAACAATTTGTATTGATATTACATAGATACTTAGATTTTGTTATCGTTTTTAGCCCCGCCCACCGCCTCTGACAGCAGCTCGCCATCGTCCCTCACCGTGTCAGAACACGCCTCCACCATTAAGAGTGAACCCAACTTGACCCCTTCACCCTACGCTGGACAGACCATCACGTCTCAGGTAGTCTCGAAGCATCTCGAAACCAGGAAGTAGTATGCTAAGTGGGGGAAATGGAGAAATACACAAAGTATTGCTTTATATTGCTTATATACTGAATCAAATAATCAATTTTTTCACTTTAGTTAATATAAATCATCTCCTCTAAGCCAGGAAGTAGTATCATAAATGCTCAAATTAATGCCAATTTATTACAGAGTCCACTTTCTCATGCATTCCAAGTCATTTTTTAAAAAATGTCCAATTCTGTCCAATTATCAACTGCTTCTAATAAATTTTTTTCTTTAATTTCTGTCCTCTGCAGTCGGCTAGCCAGTTGAACACAACGATATCATCATCGCACGTGGACATTAAATACGAGGATTATGTTTTTACGCCAACATCCATGGCCGCACAGAACTCCTGGTGCGCTCTTTCCCAAGCATGAGCCACCATCATTATTACTGAGCCGCCTGAACACATTTTCATGGACACCCAAGTGGGACGACATATTGCCCACTTTTAATATATATGAGTGGACCTCTCAATTAAAGACTTTTTTTAATTGATCACGGGGGTGGACGCAAGGATGCTACAAGCTAACTACCTATTTTTACAGCAATGCAAAACAAAAACGTGCACATGCATTCATTTTAAGCATATTTTTGTTGTGTTTTTGTTGAAAAGAACACAATGAGAACATGTTACTTTTTTTTTGGTTGTTGATGAGCACATCTCATCAGCAACACGTAGATGATTAACTTTTATGGACGCATTATTTATGTTAAGATAAGGGCAGTTAAAAGTCACCGTGATGTGTTTGTGGGGCGGCCATGTTGCCGAGTGACCTCCACGTTGAGGTTATGTGAGCAATTGTTCGGTTAGATATGATGGTTGTAAATTGGCCCGATTTTCAAGTTGACGGTTGCTGTGTGAAAGTGCAATGGCTCTTTTTTTTTTTTTTTGTTAAATTAAGAGTGAAATAATTATAATTGTCTTATAATTGTATTGTCTGTATTTTGTTGGTAATTATTGTTAAAGGGAAAAAAAAGACTCTTTCTTCTTCGGAATCTGATTTACTATCTATTATTAATTTGATGGATGAGAAATGAATGTAATAAAAAAAGGAATCCCACCAATTTCATTCGTCACTCCGTTATATCTTTGCATGCATATTCAGCAAGAAGAGCATCATCATCATCACACGTGTATGTGTGCGTGTCTGTGTGTGCGCCAACTGATCAACCGTTCAAAGGTTGTGTTCCAACTGTGTTTTATGGCATGGAGCCAGCAACAAGGTCGCTTTACTGCCAACACAGCGACACGCAGGCGACACAACGCCAACAACACCACCCTGCTTTATGGCAGCACATCTTTGCTATTGCTGGGAGAGGGTATAATATGCTATACCACAACATGTTAGTCAGGTGGAAGGTATCAAGTTGGACACTACAGTTACTGTATATTACAGTATGTTACTGTACATATACGTATATATGTTACTGCATTGTACTGTACCTGTCAGGGCTTTTCAACTGGTGGCCAGACTGAATGCCAATGAAAAATACTATAGTCCTGCTTCTCTGACACTTTTCTTTTAGGGTTTTTTTTAACAAAGGATCACTCTAGCTGTATAGAGGATCTTTGATTCATAGCTTTTTCCATAAAAATACCAAACATTGGTTGATGCACTGTAAACACTGAAATCTAGGCAAGTTTTAAAATATTTAAATTTTCAAATATTATTTTTAAAAATAATAATATTATGTATGTATATAATATTTAAATATTTAAATATTATTATTATTAAATATTTATATAAATTTAATATTCTAATACATACTAATACAATATTTAATATATATGTTTTATTATATTATATAGTATATTAATATTTATATATTTTTGAATAAAATATTTTATATTTAATAATATTTTTAGAAAATATTTGTAAAATATTTTAAATATGATACATATATATTATTAAATATTATTAATGATTCATAGTTTTTTTCCCATAAAAATACCAAAGTGTCACATAAAGGATTTTGAACTTGTATAAACAATGGTCAATGCACTGTCAACACTGAAATCTAGGCAAGTTTTAAATACCCAGAAAAATATTTTTAAATATTATTTTTTATATTATAATATTATATATGTATATAATATTTAAATATATAAATATTATTAATTATTTTAAATATGTATATAATATTAATATTCTAATACATAATAGTACAATATATAATATATTATTTTATTATATTATACAGTATATTAATATTTCTATTTTTTGAATAAAATATTTTTTATTTTATAGTACTTTTATAAAATATTTGTAAAATATTTTAAATATGATACACATATATTATTAAATATTATTAAATATTTATATTATAAAATATTTTTGACCGATAAGTCAAAACTAGTCAGTGAAGTATGGGCAGCACTCATGCAGCCCAACAACATAACACGACTACCATCATACTTGAGTGTCAGCAAAACACAATTATCTTGCTACTCACAGTAAAAAATATGTAAAAAAAAAAAGTTCTATTTTGACAAATTTTCAGTGGATTTTAAGAGGTTTTGAGGGCTTCAATGAACCCCCATGTGATCCTTCAGTCTTTTATCTCGGGTCAACAGCACTGCAACCTACATTACAAGCAAAAGGCTAACATGCAATGCAGGCCATGTCCGTTTTGTTCTTTGTGAAAAAAAACATCATGAATCACAACCAACGCTGATATTATTAGCCCACGACTGACTTATTATGAAAAACATTCACAAACTATTGCTGGTGGAGCCCTAAAATAAGAGCTGAAAACAACAGAATGATGGATTGCTCGGCGACACCCGAGAACGATCACTTCCGCGTCCATGAGTTTGATTGTTTCCTCGAGGAAGGGGTGAAGAAAAAAACGTTACAGGAAGGGAGGGGGAACTTTCTGCTACCCTGACAAAGTCTTCATTTTGTTTTTCTTTAACCATTCAGAAGTGGACTTGCTGGGGTGTTTTGAAGATCATTGTCCTTCTGTAAGAACCCAAGTTGGTTTTAGCTTGAGGTCACAAAAAGATGGCCGCACATTAATGGTTCAATTTATCATGAAGTCTTGGAGTCCTGAAGCAGCAAAACAGCCCCACACCATCGCACTACCACCACCATATTTTACTGTTACTTTGACACCAGATGTATCTAGCTCATGATTTTTAGTAAAGAAACACCCTTTGTATGTATGTGGGTTTGTTTGTGTGTGTTTGTGTGTGTGTTGTCCCTCCATCCGTCATTGGCCCGGGTGGAGAGGAGACTCCTCGGAGCCCAGAAAGCAGGGGTCAAGTCCAGGCTTACTCAACCCCCACAGACCCTCCTAATTCTCCGCCTCCTCCTCTCTCCTCCATCACCCCCTCATGAAGGATGAAGGGCCAAGGAGGAGGAGGGTGAAAAGAAGAGGTGATGAGAGGAGGAGGAGATCTATGAGGAGGGAAGGTGCAATAAAAGAGAGAGGAGAAATGTGTGACAACAACCGAAGAACATGCTGCAATATGCATGCCAGACCACTACTTGGCGGTGTCAACACACACAACACATGCAACTGCTTGTTCTTTTAGGTCTCGTTGTTCAAAAAAGTTTGTATTCGTTGGGTTGACTTGAAATTTCTCACACACGCTGTAACTTTAAACTTCATAGGCACACTGGTATGCTGGAGCCTATCCCAGCCGAGTTTGGGCGTGAGGCGGGGTACACCCTGGACTGGTGGCCAGCCAATCACAGGGCACATATAGACAAACAACCATTCACACTCACATTCATACCTATGGACAGTTTGGAGTCGCCTATTAACCTTCATTCATATAACATTCATATATTTTGAATATGGGAGTCAAACCGGAGTACCCGAAGTAAACCCAAACACTCGCCCGCACCGGACGGACATAGCGGCGAAGAGGTTGAATAAGTGAAGTGACGTGTGTGCGAATATACATACTGTATGAGCGTCGTTGGAAGTATGGATGTGTAGGTCTGAAGAAGTTGCCCAATCTTGGATCTTCAGTTTGCAGAGTGTCATTGCGATAACACAGCAGTTGCCATGGAGACGTCCGTGAATGGGTCCAGACAGGGACGACAAGCAACAGGTGTCTGTGAAGAAATAGTTCATACAATCAAATATTTGGTTTTAAATACCCAGAGAAATATTTTTAAATATTATTTTTAATATTAAAATATTATATATATAATATTTAAATATTATATATATAATATTTAAATATTATTATAAATATTTGTAATATTATTTGTAATATTAAAATATATATATGGACAAAATATTACATATATAATATTTAAATATTATAAAATATTTTAATATTAAAAATAATATTAAAATATCATATGTAATATTTTACAATTTTAATATTATTATAAAATATTTTTATATTTATATATTTATATTAAATATTTATATAATTGTGATCATTATATACACTCATTAAGAGGATAATAAGCATATAAGGATTAAGCGAATCAATGGGACTATTAATTTGGATAAAGTGGAGCATAAAAAGCTCAAGAAAAAGCAAAACACATTCGAATGCATCCTTTTGAGTTTGAGTTCTTGTGAGAAACACTTAAGTCTCACCATGCCAAACCCATTCAGTGGGTGATTTTATTATTGCCATAAATGTGATTCTTAGTGGTGTTCAGACCAGTAACCGCTGGTGTGGTACCCTACACTTACATGTAATGTCCTGTATTTCCTGCTGCACTTAAAGCTTTGAAGATACATCATTGTGCATCATCAAGACACCACAACGAGCAAAGTTTGATCTTCTGATGGACCTCTGCGCCTGAGCACTGCACTAAATAATCATCATTATGGCCGTCGTAAAGTGTCATCCCTCTTATCTCCCCACTCTACCAGCTCCCATCAGTGTCTCATCAGCTGACCCCCTCCTTCTACAGCTGATGAGTCTCGGAAAAAATGGCAATTTTGATGTTTACTGGGCATAATGCTATTTTTATTTGGCTGTATATATGTTACTTAGAGAGTGTTTCTTGTGTATTTTCATCAGTATGTCAAGTTACGATAAAGTGATGGTCAACTTGTTTTAGTTACCGAACAAGTTTGAGATTGCAATGTGTATACTGCAAAGTATTGCGCGGCGCAGGCGGGGCGCAGGGCATGTGAGGCCTGGTCTACCAAATTACAACCCAAAGACTCAACATAATACACAGAGTCAAAACATGTGAGGAGCTTGCTTAAATGAAGCTGAATCGGAGGGAAAAATTGAGGACAATTGTGAGGCGCCGTGCCTGCGCCTCACCTGCGCCTCGCCTGAGCCTCGCTTGAGCGTCGCCTGCGCCTCGCCTGAGCCTCGTCTGCGGCTCACCTGCGCCTCACCTGAGCCTCGCTTGAGCGTCGCCTGAGCGTCGCCTGAGCGTCGCCTGAGCGTCGCCTGAGCGTCGCCTGAGCCTCGCCTGAGCCTCGCCTGAGCGTCGCCTGAGCCTCGCCTGAGCGTCGCCTGAGCCTCGCCTGAGCCTCGCCTGAGCCTCGCCTGAGCCTCGCCTGAGCCTCGCCTGAGCCTCGCCTGAGCGTTGCCTGAGCCTCGCCTGAGCCTCGCCAGAGCCTCGCCTGAGCCTCGCCTGCGCCTGAGCCTCGCCTGCGCCTGAGCCTCGCCTGAGCCTGAGCCTCCCCTGAGCCTGAGCCTCGCCCGCGCCTGAGCCTCGCCCGCGCCTGAGCCTCGCCTGCGCCTGAGCCTCGCCTGCGCCTGAGCCTCGCCTGAGCCTGAGCCTCGCCCGCGCCTGAGCCTCGCCCGCGCCTCGCCCGCGCCTCGCCCGCGCCTCGCCCGCGCCTCGCCCGCGCCTCGCCCGCGCCTCGCCCGCGCCACACACACAGGGGTCCCGATAATTTGTAAAAAAATTTACATTTTTTTATTTTTCAAGAGGCCCGTAATTCCAGTGAATGCTGTCATTCCTTGGCAGTTACACATGATAATGTCAGCTTTTATAAAATATCCAAATAATCCACAAGGATCCCCTGCTTTACATAATGAGTCACTCCTACTTTTCTCATCTTAACTGACTCATGCCTAGGAAATTCTAAGCATTGCTCTGAAGCTAGCCAGTACATCTTGTCTTTTCCCCCACCTTCTTCCCTTCATTCCTTTCACCTTCATTTATTTATTTCCTCCCGGCCTTTGGCCGTCATCTTCATCCGTCTCCGTCTTTGCATCTTGTTTCTTAGCATCATCTGTTTCTGTCTGGGCTTCTGGATGTGCACTCTGGATAACCCGCTCAATGTTTCCTGTGCTGAGATGCACCCTATTTGTTTCACTGCTCTTTCTTGAAAGGGGGGAAGAATGTGCAGACCAAAGACTGACTGGCTGCAGTGGATTTAGCCAATTATATACTATACTCAGACACAGCATAGCGTGGGAACTTTTTGTCCTGCCCTAATTTACTCCCGTTTCCTCCATCTTCCATTTCAAGAGCTCACAAGAATGCATCATCAGCAGGCTTTTAGGGGCCAAGAACATCTCCGGAGGAGTGAGGACATGTTGATTTAGGAACGTAAGTAATGATCCTGGATCCGATCGCAGAAACGGATCCACTCTGGAGGTGCTATTAGCATCTAGGAAGGGTGCGCTAGCACCTCATATGCCACACTCCAGAAAGCCAGAAAAAAGACAAACAGTAATGTGATACAGTTCATAGTCTTTAGAAGCTAAGGAGTGAAGGAATTCTGGAGGTGCAATTCATGAACGAGCTGGGATGCAGAGCTTAAAGAGTGTTTCTGAAGCGCCCTCTCAGCAGCGATGCATTGATTTTGTAGTTGAAATCCGATGTTACACTGGCTTTTTTAGTGTTATTCATCAATTATTTATGCAGTATAAAGTTGTGCATGTTGTGATTATCATTAGCTTATGTAAGGTAATACTGTATGATACAATATGATACATTCATTCATTTTCTACCGCTTTTTCCTCACAAGGGTCGCGGGGCGGGCTGGAGCATATCCCAGCTGAGGCGGTGTACACCCTGGACTGGTGGCCAGCCAATCACAGGGCACATATAGACAAACAACCATTCACACTCACATTCATACCTATGGACAATTTGGAGTCTACCAATTAACCCAGCATGTTTTTAGAATGTGGGAGGAAACCGGAGTACCCGGAGAAAACCCACGCATGCACGGGGAGAACATGCAAACTCCTCACAGAGATGGCCGAGTGTGGAATCGAACTCGGGTCTCCTAGCTGTGAGGTCTGCGCGCTAACTACACAACCACCGTGCCACCACAATATGATACAGTGTCTCATAAAAGCTACCATTTTCTTACACTAAGAGGCAGTACTATAGAAAGTAATATACTTTTGAGTAATTAGTACACAGCTTGCATAACACTATAGATTTACTATCCTATGACAATTAGTCAAAACGCTGCCATTAGACAACTAATTTCAAGGAAATAATGATGCAGTGGTTCAGAATGTGGCTTGCGGTCGAAAGGTCGTAGGGTGACGCCCCCCCGCCCCAACCGGTCTCTGCGGCGCTGGAAAGTTTACTTGGGGGTAATGTGGGGGGGAAAATAAAACTGATCTACAGTACGTAAATAGCTGACTAATTCCACCAAGTTCCACTCTAAGTTGAATTTACTGGCTGATATGTGCTGATCACATGACCTTGACATAGAACTGTGACGCAGATGAGCCAAGATGAAAGAGGCAGGTAGATGGATGACGTTGATGATGATGATGATGTGAGCTGCTTAGATTGCTCTTTTAGGATGAAGCATTATCCGAAGGTCTCTATTTAACAGTGGGCTGACAGAGGGCAAGATGCAGGGTCAAAGGGTTAAGACTAAGAAGTACAATGCAGTTCAGTCAGGAATTTTTAGCCCACTCATCTTTGCAGAATTGTTGTAATTCAGCCACATAATGGTTTTATTTCAATTGAACATGCATCAGATTACAATTGAATGCATCACATAATCAGTTCACAGTTCCACATGTCCAAAAGGAGTAGGAAGAAGCAAATCTTATTGAATCCTACCCCTCCATCTGGTACTTTTACAATCAGTAACTGTTACATTTGTTCACTTCCTGCTTTCCTAATATAATTTAAGTTTTTTTTGTTAAATTAAATTAAATTAAATTAAATTAAATTAAATTAAATTAAATTAAATTAAATTAAATTAAATTAAATTAAATTAAATTAAATTAAATTAAATTAAATTAAATTAAATTAAATTAAATTAAATTAAATTAAATTAAATTAAATTAAATTAAATTAAATTAAATTAATCGTTGTTTGAGTTCCTTACTCAATCCATTCCATAGTTTGATTCCACATACTGAAATGCTATGGCTTTTTAACGTAGTCCTAACATATAAGTGTTTCAAATGTAGTTCTTCCCTGAGATCATATTTCTCCTCTCTTGTAGAGAAGTATTGGATGACATTTTTAGGTAATAGGTTATTTTTAGCCTTATGCATTATTTTAGCTGTTTGAAGATGAACTATATCAGTAAGTTGAAGTATTTGTGATTTTAGAAAAAAGGAGTTAGTATGTTCTCTGTAGGCGGCATTATGAATTATCCTTACTGACCTTTTTTGCAGTACATTTAGCGAGTGAAGATTGCTTTTATAGTTATTAGCCCATATTTCCACACAATAAGTAAGATATGGTCGAACCAGAGAGCAATAAAGAGTGTGGAGTGATTTCTGATTGAGAACAAGTCCAAAGACTTCATGTTGGTTTTTTTTCAGCAATTCAGAGGTGGAATTGTTGATGTGTTTTGGATCATTTGTTTTCAGCTTGAGGTCACAAAACAGATGGCCTGGCATTCTCCTTCAAGATTTTTTTGGTAGACAACAGAATTCATGGTTCCATTTATGACAGCAAATCTTCCAGGTCTTGAAGCAGCAAAACAGCCACAGACCATGTTCTTTTTATGAAATCTGGCATTTACGCCAAATGTAATGCGACACACATATTCCAAAAAGTTCAACTTTTGTGTCATCAGACCACAGAGTATTCTCCAGATATTGGGGATCACCAAGATTTTTTCTAACAAAATTGATACAAGCTTTAATGTCCATCAATAATTCACAAACTTTTTTAGGTGTTTAATGAATAGCTGAGTGCTAAAGTTGTTTTTCTATCATTCGGTGAATCTGGCAAGCCTTGAGAAGGCTGTTGGTATTTATAAGATGGGGACAGAAAGACCATTTCTCAGTTTCCCAGTCATTAGTATTATAAGTAATTGTAATGGTAATGGTTTTATTTCATTTGAACATGCATCACATAAGTAATTGTAGAAAAAAGAAAACAAACCTGGCCATCAGTTTGTGGAGCTCCAGCTTGTGTTGTTGGTCCTTAGCCTCAATGGCATGCTGGGCCTGCTGCTGCATCCCTTGCTCAAAGTGCTGCATGTGCTGGAAGGCATCGATCTGAAGAAGAGGAACAAAGCAATCTATGAGAAATACATAATTATATTATATATGTATATATTATATTATATTTGAGGCTTCACTTTGTGGGTGGGTCCGCTGGGGCGAAATTACAATCATTTGAAACACATATGGGCTGCACAGTGGACGAGTGGTTAGCACCCAGGCCTCATAGCTAGGAGACCAGAGTCCAATTCCACCCTCGGATATCTCCCTTATATGACTATTTTGTTTATTTGTGAAATAAAGATAGCTTTTGTTTGACAGAATTCAAAATATTTATACATAATCAGGGCTGCATGGTGAATGAGTGGTTAGCATGCAGGTCACACAGCTAGTTCGATTCCGTGGGAGGAAAACCGGGGTGCCCGGAGAAAACCCACACATGCACGTGTAGCCCACATAATAATTTTATACCTAAAAATAAATGTGTAAGACTGCATGGCGGACAAGTGGTTAGCACACAGGCCTCACGACTAGGAGACCCGAGTTCAATTCCACCATCGGCCATCTCTGGGTGGAGTTTGCATGTTCTCCTCGTGCATGCGTGGGTTTTCTCCAGGTACTCCGGTTTCCTCCCACATTCCAAAAACATGCTAGGTTAATTAGCGACTCCAAATTCTCCATAGGTATGAATGTGAGTGTGAATGGTTGTTTGTCTATATGTGCCCTGTGATTGGCTGGCTGGCGACCAGTCCAGGGTGTACCCCGCCTCTTGCCCAAAGACAGCTGGCATAGGCTCCAGCACTTCCTGCGACCCTTGTGAGGATAAGCAGTAGAAAATGAATGAATTAATGAATTTTGCACAATAAAAGTAATCAGAATTGATGGGAAAAACAATCGGAATTCTG
This sequence comes from Doryrhamphus excisus, assembly GCF_030265055.1. NCBI lineage: Eukaryota > Metazoa > Chordata > Actinopteri > Syngnathiformes > Syngnathidae > Doryrhamphus > Doryrhamphus excisus. The sequence goes on along the minus strand of NC_080475.1, from coordinate 12,140,524 downwards.
AGCCACAGGCTAACGGAATTCAGGACAGTGGGGATCTTACAAATGTCCTCATGCGAGTACGCAATGGGACAGTGGAGGACCTTTTCCTACTTAAAATGTGGGCCCAGGTTTCTAGCTTAGATGCAAAATGATCCACCTGTGCAAGGACTAACGGCTTTGCCCTCTTAGTAGCATGGTCGTTGACAAGGAGGACCATTGAGGACCATTGTGTTTGGAGTTGAACCGTACCATAAAAGCACACAAAAGACTCAGCAGATGTTTGACTTTGTGCTGTGATTCGAGTCCACTTTTCTCCTCCTGACTCGATTTAGGCTAAAAAAATATATAACACAAAATATAGCATATGGGCTTTTATCCATATATAAGTATTTCGCACTACTATGCTATACTAGTACTTTTATAATAGTACTGAATATACAAATCAAAGGAATGCATTCCATTCACTGCGTCAGCTGAACGTATAGATAAGTGTCTTTACAGCAGCCAAATAAAGTCAAGAAGAAATAAATAGCTGCTGTTGGCTCATCCGGAACAAAGTAGCCATATTATTTGGAGGAGTGAAGAGGCAACTGTTAGCATATGCTAATAAATACTGCAAAACATGCCAAGTCAAACAATCTTGTAGCATCACTCTGTAACTCATGAGGCTGTAGAGTTGACTTAGTTTCCTATTTAGACATTAATAATCACTTGAATCCCTTCCTCCACACTTCACCCATATGGCTCCTCCCTTGCAGCCAGAGGAGCCAGGCTGGCTGGAGAAGGAGGGATCCATCCCTCTGTTAGAGGAGGGAGATAAGTGGACTTCACAGCCAGTGACATAAATCACATCAAGACATGACAGTGGGACACTGAGCAGAACTGCTGATAACACTCAGCAGGGAGGTAGACGGAGGGAGAGGACAGTAGAAGACAGAAGGAGGAGGAGAGGAGCCTCTCTAGGGTTATTATCATCCCTAAAAAACTTGATTGGGAGCTAATGAGCATGAGTGGAGAGGTTCCACAGAGAGTGAGTGGCACTCATTTCAGTAGATCTTTAAGTCATAACATTATTTTTTATTAAAAACTTATGCACTGCGGATACTGAAATGCTATGGCTTTTTAACGTAGCCCTAGCATATAAATGTTTCAAATGTAGTTCTTCAGATCATATTTCTCCTCTCTTATAGAGAAGTATCGGATGACATTTTTAGCTATTTGTTTATTTTTAGCCTTATGCATTAAAAATTAACTATATCAGCAAGTTGAAGTATTTGTGATTTTAGAAAAAAAGGAGTTAGTATGTTCTCTGTAGGCGGCATTATGAATTATCCTTACTGACCTTTTTTTGCAGTACATTTAGCGAGTGAAGATTGCTTTTATAGTTATTAGCCCATATTTCCACACAATAAGTAAAATAAAGTCGATCTTTAGTCATAACTGTGAGGTGATGCAGATCTTAGTATTATTTTTTTATGAAATACTGATGCACTGCGGATAGTTTTATTTTTGTTTATTCAGTCTACATTAGCGTACAAGTGTCCCAACTAACGGCAGCCATTTTTAAGGACTACAGTTTTCAGAATACTGACAGTCGGCCCAAATATGAACATTGCCCAGACAAACCCCAGACCTATTACGGCGGCCATTGATTCTCTGCCTAACCTTGTGTCCCCATAAAATAGCCCGTCCAAGAAGTAGGAATATTTCAGCATGTGAGTCTAATTCTGGGATGCACTTTGCTAAGGCCTGGATATGTGTTGGGATTTCACTACTATTGTTGGGGATGTCCTGACACTCGATAAGCGGGGGTTGGCGCATAACTGTTGACCCGTCTAGCGACTTAAGCTGAAAACCTTCAGCCATTTTGCCCCATGCTTCTACGAACCCGGAGCATGTTCTAAGGTTGTAGGAAATAGGTTTGTTAGCTTCTTTGCATATGAATTTGCATTGTCCATATGGGAGTTTATCCACAATTGAGCCAAATCCACAACAAGCGTCAAAGTAACTTTAGACGTGTTGACGTGCACTGAGCATATGTGTTTCACCTGGTTACTTTCCTAACCATTTTGTCATGTGATTCAGCCTTGGGTGTTGCACCACCAAATAAAGAGTACAATGTTCTGCAAATTCTGTCATCAAAATGGTAAAGGCTAAGATCTCATTGTGTCATATATTGGGCAAATGGGTCAGTTGGCTGGGGTGATTGAGCATGCATATTATGATTAGCTAGCTTTGTCAGCTTTGGTTCAGTGCTAATGGGTGGAAGCTCTAAAGTGTCTTCATTGAGGATGGATGCCACCTTGCTAATGTGACGGGTGGACCAGAGGCAGTTAGGAATTTACAAGGATATGGTGAGTGCTTTGATTTTTCTGTATTTGAGACTGTACACATTCACTTATACGTCCTAAGTTTAATTTTTCTGATTAAAATTACTTGTTTTCAAACTCCTCTTGTATGGCTTCAGCTTCCCTTTGTAATGCTAACACTTTGTGATGCTAATGCTAACACCATCTACATTAGCTTTCTCAACTTTCAGGTGTGCATATATGACACTCTCACCTTAGCAGCCACTGCATTAACTGGAGCCTGGGCAACACTTACCGCTGATAATGATGAATGACCAGTCCTGGAACTGCTTGTAGACTTGTTACTGGACGCCATTTTTGACCAGATGAATCTTCAATTGGTGCCTTTTCAGTGTAGTGTTTTGAACAGGGATGTTGGTGACACTGAGCTAAACCACAAATGAGGACGCTGGAGCTCAAAAGTAGCGTTTAATTGACTTAATTTATATATATGTGTGGTGAAAGGGCATTCATTTGTGATAATTCAACGTGGGTGGCATCTAACACAGTCTCTCACAGGCGATCTTTTTCCCATTGGCGCGAACCGGAAGTAAACCGAAAGTAAACCGAAAGCGCGCCTTTGGAAACCGGAAGTAAACAGAAAGTGCGCCTTCGGAAACCGGAAGTATATTTTAGCGATAATAATATTTTTTAATACCATGAGTTACTTATTTAAACAACTTCTAATCACGTTTAGTAATGTGAAAATGTGAAAATGTGAACCTTTCAGGGGTTAGGAACAGAAACAGAGAAGACAATTGTTTTTAAGTATTTATCAGTAACAACAGTGAAAATGAAAGGAAAGTGAATATTTACTTTGGAAGCTGATTTCGATGTGTGTCCCTAAATTTTACTCCTCAGATTAATAATATTATATTATTATTATATATTATATTATTAATACTTATATTCATAGTAATATAAGTAAGTCCTGGCTTAATAGCTTCAGACCATACACTGTAGTGTGTATTACTACACCATTCAAGTATAAAATACTGTGTCTATATAGATCAAAGTTGTGTACTTTACCAGTGTGAACTGTACTTTACTTTAGAGTACAGTATTGTAGTGTTCTGTGTGTGTGTGTGTGTGTGTGTGCGTGCTGGGATTCTTCATGGCTCTCATTGTCCTGGGCCCTGTAAGACAAAGGGTTAAGTAAATGTTTGGGGTAGATAAGAGCATTACTCTGACAGGCAGCAGACCCCACAGCAGAAGGGGGACCAACACACACACACAAACACACACACACACACACACACACACACACACACACACACACACTGGTCGCATGGATAGTTTCCACCTTGCCTCGCACACGTTCTGCCCATCCTTCATCCCAAAAGGACATAAATCAGTCATCAGGGTGGACGCTAATTAAATTACCCCAGTGGATGAAGTGCAACGTGTGAGATGAATGCATTCCAGGTTAATTGTTTCAAAGGGGGGGGGGGGCATCTTCATCCGGTGGTCAGCAGCCATACACCATACATTGTCACTATACAGTATCGACCTCTGAATGCGCTTTAAAATGTTGCTGCTTAGTGCAGCGGACTTGCTTTGTCAAATTTTGGCTGGCTGAGCATCTGGCCAAACGTTTTCTCATGCACTCCAAATCATTATTAAAGTATGAAATATAAATATAACAATATAATAATATAATAATATAATAATAAGTTTTGGATTTTTCTCATGCACTCCAAATCATTATTAAAGTAAAACAATATATATATTATATATAATATAATAATATATAATGAGTTTTGGATTTTTTTTGGATTTACAGTATCGACCTCTGAATGCGCTTTAAAATGTTGCTGCTTAGTGCAGCGGACTTGCTTTGTCAAATTTTGGCTGGCTGAGCATCTGGCCAAACGTTTTCTCATGCACTCCAAATCATTATTAAAGTATGAAATATAAATATAACAATATAATAATATAATAATATAATAATAAGTTTTGGATTTTTCTCATGCACTCCAAATCATTATTAAAGTAAAACAATATATATATTATATATAATATAATAATATATAATGAGTTTTGGATTTTTTTTTGGATTTACAGTATTGACCTCTGAATGCGCTTTAAAATGTTGCTGCTTAGTGCAGCGGACTTGCTTTGTTAAATTTTGGCTGGCTGAGCATCTGGCCAAACGATTTCTCATGCATTCCAAATCATTATTAAAGTTAAAAAAATATTGTATATAATATAAAAATATAATAATATAATAATGAGTTTTGGATTTTTCTCATGCACTCCAAATCATTATTAAAGTTAAAAAAATATATAGTTAAAAATATATAATATAATAATATAATATAATAATATAATAATATGAGTTTTGGATTTTGGGGAAATACAGTGACTACAACTACAGCTACTATAACTCAGATATAATACGTCATCCATCAATAATACTTGATCTTCCAATTATTATCTGAGGTCGTGGGGGCAGCATCCTAAGCAGGGAAGCCCAGACTTCCCGCTGTCCATCTCCTCCTATAGCGGATCCCGAGGCGTTCCCAGGCCAGCCGAGAGACATAGTCTCTCCAACGTGTCCTGGGTCTTCTCTGAGGCCTCCTATCGGTCGGAACAATGGAGGCTTAATGCAGGCTTTTATTCAAGGTCAGGCATTTTTTTTACTCCTGCGTGGGCAACACAGAGCGGAACTACAGCATACAAAGGCCTGACGTGTGACTAAGTTTCACATAAACTATTATGTTTAATGCCCAATCTTTTTGCGCGAACTTTGAAGTTATTTCTGGGTTTTGTTTCACAAAAAAATCTTACCGGTGTGTGTGTGTGTGCGTGTCCATGCCTTTGATGTGCTCTCAAAGTGGGCCTTATGCTCGCTCTGCTTTCCCTCTCACTTGACAATTGTTTACGACTTTGGTGATGCTCTTTAGCGGACCTCATATTTCTTGCTAAAAGAGAGGAGAGAAAGTTTGCCTTTGAAACAACAAAGTCCAATGACGGGAAGAAGACCCACCCGTGCAACCCCCACCCCCCCTCCCAAAAAAAGAAATACGATGAAGGAATATTCATGTTTGTGGCTTCGATCTGCCCTGTTTAGGGAACCTGATGATGCAATGACTGAATAAAGGTGGAGGAGTTTGAGAGGAATATAGACTAAAAAGAATGAAGCGCTATGCTTATGGACCACCCACGTGCGCTACTACTAGGTATAAGTAGTTGTTATGATAGTACCTTTAAACACCACCACGATGGATTTCATAGTTAAACAATCAAGATGTGCTTGAAGTGTTAGCATTCATCAAAATATTGTTTTAGGAAGTACAGCATTTTATGTGCGGTACCTCAGTTTTCAGGTACTCAAGAAAGCCTGGAACTAGATTTTATTGAGTCCAAGTGAAGGAAGATATATCATAGTTGGGCCTTTTTGACACAGACACTCACATAGCACAACCATAGCTACACAGATGTAGCGATGGATGGACAGATACTTTATTCATCTCCCAGAGACTCATTTAGTCTACTTCTCTAATGTCAATGTGGTCCAAAAAACAGAAAGAAAAACTAAAAAGAAGCATTAGCCTTTATAGCATTAACAGCCGTGGCTGTAGGTGCCCTCCCGATGTCATTTTTAAAAAAAATGAAGTACACAAGCTGACCGTAGAGAGTAGTAGCTTTAGTTTTAGAATGTTGCTATGTTGCTACAATGTACTCATAAGCACTATTAACATTTGAATGTATTTGATAAATTTTGCTAGCTAAAGATAAAAGCTAAAACAAACACATAGTCTCACAAATACAGACAAAAGATACTTATACACGTACCCACACAAAAAAGGGACTAACGTAAATAAAAGGCCGGGCAGGGAAAAGCAAGGGTGCTTTTTTTGCAGCTGCGCTGTAATAAGACCCGCTTACTTGTAGGCATACAGGGACTGCAGATAAGCCCGGATGTCTGTATTAGGTATTGTTATAACCTGGTTCTCATTCTATAATTTGGTTCTTTAAGATTCCCTTATCCTCTATTCGAAACCCACTTAGGGTCCTCAGGGGGAGGATTTCTACACGTTGTAATACTTACAGCTATCACAACATTGGTTCTGTTGCCATAGAGTTGTGAACGACAACAACAAAGTCGCAATTTTATGCTAAAGTGTAAGAAATGAGCTAAAAGAAAGGATATAATAGAGTCAACGAGCACACAGTCTTTAAAGGGGACCTATTATGATATTTGTAGGCCCTTTGAATTGAGTTGCAGACTCCTATAGAGCAGTTACACACAATAACCATCAAGGAAAGCTTTCTAGATCTTCCAGAATCTGCACCTATTCCAGCTGTATGTTTTTGGATTTCGTGTTTCCTGTGAAAACGATCCGTTTTTAATTTATTCCACCCACAGCCCGCCTCCAGGCACGCCCACCCCCAGCTAAACACAATAACCATCAAGGAAAGCTTTCTAGATCTTCCCGAATCTGCACCTATTCCAGATGTATGTTTTTGGATTTCGTGTTTCCTGTGAAAATGGTCCGTTTTTAATTTATTCCACCCACAGCCCGCCTCCAGGCACGCCCAACCCCAAGTGTTTCCAGTGTTGTGTGACGCTAGCTGCAAACTTCATAGGAATTGATAACAAACTGCTTATCTTTTTAAAATGTCCGCTTCTAACATACAGCCTTATGTATTGGAAATGGAGGAGTTAGCTAGCAAAAATGAGGAAGGATTACTTTCCATTCTCTCCCATCACTCTTCCTTGCCTCCTTTATTTGTCAGCTCGGCCTCAGCCAATGGCGGAGGCTACCCCCTTATCGGTCCGCAGAGAGCCTATGAAAACAGTGTGATGTGGGATCCCGTATAGGACTCCATGGTGTCATTGCCTAATTGCTTTTTTTCCCCCCCTCTCCCATCAGAGAGGTTCTGCTTTGTGTCAGCCAGGCAGGAGCCTCCAAACACAGGCCAGATATTTTCCCAGCATCTCACACTCTCATTGTCACTCTCTCTTCTCATGAAATTTGATTGGCTTGGCTAAATGTTCATTCCTCATTGGATGCTCTCAGGATGTGTGGCCGCTTCCTGGACAGCCAATGAGGCCAAAGCAGGGTGAGGGAAATGGATTTTGGATCAAAATAAGTCAGTTGGGCTGCACAGTGGTCGAGTGGTTAGTGCGCAGGTCTCACAGCTAGGAGACCCGTGTTCAATTCCACCCTCGGCCATCTCTGTGTGGAGTTTGCATGTTCTCCCCGTGCATGCGTGGGTTTTCTCCGGGTACTCCGGTTTCCTCCCACATTCCAAAAACATGCTAGGTTAATTGGCAACTCCAAATTGTTCAAATTGACTCCAAAAGTGTCAAGTGTAAAAAAAAGTTAACCACTGTATAATGAAGCTTGCCTGATGACATGTATAGGATTAAAAAGACAAAAAAAAAAAAACGTACTTCTTAAACTGCATTTTTTGTATTCTACAGTCATACAAGCACAAAAAGAAGTTTATAATCACTACAATAAAACTAAAACAAAGCAAAAATACACACAATGACTTTAAGTAAATTCTCTTTTAACCCTAAAAGTGAATATACTTCTTGCTGAGGTAAGTAAGTTTCGGCAAAATATCAGTTCTCAACAAAATAAAATGGAGAAAAGGCCATATATATTTTAGCCATATATAAATTTAACCACTTTTACTTCCTCCCACATTCCAAAAACATGCTAGGTTCATTAGCGACTCCAAATTGTCCATAGGTATGAATGTGAGTGTGAATGGTTGTTTGTCTATATGTGCCCTGTGATTGGCTGGCCACCAGTCCAGGGTGTACCCCGCCTCTCGCCCGAAGTCAGCTGGGATAGGCTCCAGCATACACTCACGACCCTTGTGAGGATAAGTGGTAGAAAATGAATGAATGAATAAGTCAGTTATGATAATTCCATTCAAGTAACAATCTGGAACATTTAGCGCTACTTGCTAAAATATTTGTTATTTTTTATTTAATGGTCCTAAAGTGGACATTGATTGGCTTTGATTGTGTTTTGGCTTGTTTAGCTTTAACTAATTACTGTAATTGTAGTTGTGAGGGCAAGGTGATGAGCGGTGAATGTGAGAGTTATCAGTGCATTGAATGGGGAATTTACATAAAAAAAAAACACCCGGACAGTACCATGATCTGAAGTTTAGCCCCCACCGAAAATTGCAGGGACGACCAAAATCAGTAAGACGAAATTCACACTTTACAAAAGCCCTTCGAACAAACTCTCTATAGATGTGAAGACTGTAGCCTACCACCAGCGTATAAATCAGGACTTTTTCTTTGCTAATGCTCCCTTGACTTAAGCACAGCACGCCCCCCCGACCCCCCTCATCCAAGACCAAGCAATCCGTCTACCCAGACAGAGGGGAACTCGCTTTTTTGGAGGTGGACCTAATATTGACCATCACAGAGCCATTTGTTAGCCACCTCTCTCCGCCTGTCTTCAGTCCATCAGTCTGGTCGACTGGAAAGCCCCCATGATGTATTTCCCAGAGGCCATCTGTCCATCTATATTACACGCAATGAAGACGGATGGTTGCGGACTTATATGTGGACTTAGATGTGGACTTATATATGGACTTACATATGGACTTATACGCGGACTTATATGTGGACTTATATGTGAACCTATATTCGGACTTATATGTGGACTTATATGCGAATTTATATGTAGACTTATATGCGGACTTATATGTGAACCTATATGCGGAGTTATATGCGGACTTATATGCGGACTTACATGCAGACTTATACGTGGACTTATATGCAGACTTATACGTGAACCTATATGCGGAGTTATATGCGGACTTATATGCAAACTTATATGTGAACCTATATGCGGACTTATATGCGGACTTATATGTGGACTTATACGTGGACTTATATGCGGACTTATACGTGAACCTATATTCAGACTTATATGCGGACTTATATGTGGACTTATATGCGGACTTATATGTGAACTTATATGCAGACTTATATGCGAACTTATATGTGAATTTATATGTAGACTTATATGCGGACTTATATGCGGACTTGTATGTGAACCTATATGCGGGCTTATATGCGGACTTATATGTAAACGTATATTCAGACTTATATTGGACTTATATGTGGACTTATATGCGGACTTATATGTGAACCTATATTCGGACTTATATGCCGACTTATATGCAGACTTATATGTGGACTTATACGCGGACTTATATGTGGACTTATACGCAGACTTATATGTGACCCTATATTCGGACTTATACGCGGACTTATATGTGAACCTATCTTCGGACTTATATGTGGACTTACGTATATGTGAATTTATATGCAGACTTATATGTGGACTTATATGTGAAGCTGAAACAGACAAGGAGAAAAACATGTTTTTTTGTTGTTTTTAAATCAGCAGAGTCATCCATTAATCCCAAGGAGGAAGTCCACAGGCGTCCTGGTTGCCGGAGCCACACAGGAAGTAGGCTGGTACAGACAGGAAGACGTCAGAGTAACAACAACAGGACATCAAACTTGATAAACAAATGTAGTAAGTTCTCAAGGAAATCCCAAAAGATGTACAACATAGAGCCAAATATAAGACGGCCCTGTATAAGCGATTTCGTACTGTTTAATTCTAATATTGTGTTGCTCTACATGACGTGATCTGCAAATAGACTTGAGGGAAACATTCATATCATAACTTTACAATGCAATACACACCTAACACACACAGCTGTTCACACAGAAACTGGAGTCAGGTTTGACTTTCTTTGACTTGAACACCGCCCTGTGATTGGCTGGCGACCAGTCCGGGGTGTACATCGCTTCTCGGCTGAAGTCAACTGAGATAGGCTCCAGCATAGCCCCGCCACCCTAGTAAGGATAAGCAGTGTGGAAAACGGACAGATGGGAACACAGCATTTTGTGTGTCTGTAGCTTTAAATCTGCGAGGTTTAGCCACACCTCTTTTTGAAGACCTGTGACCTTGAACATTCATTCATTCATTTTCTACCGCTTTTTCCTCACGAGGGTCGCGGAGGGTGCTGGAGCCTATCCCAGGCGAGGTACACCCTGGACTGGTGGCCAGCCAATCACAGGGCACATATAGACAAACAACCATTCACACTCACATTCATACCTATGGACAATTTGGAGTCGCTAATTAACCTAGCATGTTTTTGGAATGTGGGAGGAAACCGGAGTACCCGGAGAAAACCCACGCATGTACGGGGAGAACATGCAAACTCCACACAGAGATGGCCGAGGGTGGAATTGAACCCTGGTCTCCTCGCTGTGAGGTATGCGCGCTAACCACTCGACCACCGTGCCGCCCTATTTTGAACATATAGACTATAATAGATGCCATCTATCACATACAACAATGTGAGATTAAGCAGTGGGACAGGACATAAATGTTAGCAACGTTAGCAACCGTGCTAACATTACACTCATTTTAAAAGCAACACCATGCTAGCTTAGCCTATTCAATGAAGAAAAACAATGTGCAAAATTATTTTTGCAAAAGTCATCCAAATTTTGATGGAGAATTGGCAAAGCTCCAGGCTTATTTTTAAGATGTGTAGTGAAAGCAGTGGGACAGGACATAAACATTAGCAACGTTAGCAACCGTGCTAACATTAGACTCACATTTTAACAGCAACACCATGCTAGCTTAGCTTATTCAATTGAGAAAAACAATGTGTAAAATTATTTTTTAAAATTAACTTATTATTTATAAAATTATTTTTCATAGAATTGGCAAAGCTCCAGGCTTATTTTTAAGATATGTAGTGAAGCCTTTTTTTTTTTTTTTTTTACAAAAACTTCAATAACAAGTCTTTAAACGCCTCTTCTTCCAAAAAGAGCCGCAAACAAGTGAGGGAGATGACATTTGTTAACAGGCTCTAGCGACAATATCATTAAAAAGTCAAAAATTCAATGAAAAAATTTTTATTAATTGTGAAAACCCTCCAGCTTTAAACCACCATCACACCAGTCATATGTTTGTGTTTGGTAATATCAATATAATATCATATAGTAGGAGGTAGATCTTTGTAAAGAAGTCTGATCATCCCTACTTTTTAATGGAGGTATGATTTTAATACGTTTTAAACACATTTCAAATAGAAACAGAAAACAACAATGGGACAAAAAACACAAAAAAAATGTGAGCATGTGGACTAGGATATAATATTTACTTTAAACGTTACTTTTGATGTGAAATTTTACCGCATCACACATAAATTAATGTATAGGAAAAAGCCGAGTGGCCCCTTTTTACACAAAAGGTGCCGTAAGTTACGACACTCCCGGCTTGAAGGAATTCTAACCAGCGCTTTACACTTGTTATGATGTTCATGCTGCAACCTCCTCTTATTTATGATCATTACCTTGACCTGCACCAGCCAGCACACGCTTGTAAATCACCCTCACTCTCGTTCTTACATAAACATGGAACACGTCTACGGGGACTTAACATCATTGTTTTGGTCGCTTTACATTGTGAAAAATGTCTTTTGTCATGCCGAAGAGAAACACTTGCATTTGAAGTCATATTATTTGCCATATTCTTTCAGTAGATTGCAATAGTAGCCACTTTAATTGCTTTGTTTTGTTATTTGCAAATTACTGTATTAATTCATGATTTTAGTTTTATTTAATTTATAAATAATTATATTTACAAAAAAGGATGACTAATTATGTGTGCGAATTTACAAAAGTAAAAATGTAATAAAAAAAATAAATGAATGCAGATGAAAAATGAAATTAAAATTAAACACAATACTAGTATTTTAATACTAGTATTTTATATTTAATATTTTGAAAAAATATTAAAAATATATACAAAATTGAAATAAAAAAATCAGATTTTAAATAACAAATAAAATATAAATAAACACAAATTTTAAAATGAATGAATGGGTTGGTAAATGATTACAACAAAAGCAGACAAAATATGAGTGTAAAGTAAAATATACATATAATATAGATATAAAATGTGCATCTTTACATAACTGCAAAATGAATACAATACTAAAATCTATAAATAAAATAAAAATAAATGAAGGAATAAATGCACTTCACTTTATTACTGCACTTCTGTGCATTTTGCAAAACAATTATAATTTTAAAAAACGCTAAAAAATGTAAAAATAAAAATCAAATGAAATACCAAAATAATTAAATAATAATAAGTAAATACAACTAAAACAATTTGAGTGTAACTACAGAAAATGTAAAATAAAAAAATTACAGTAAAGCTAAAATTATATGCAAAAGTTTAATAAAAAAAATAAAAAAATCAACATAAATTGAGGAACCAAGTGAAAAAAATGAACAGAAGTCCAATGAGTTGTAGCTACTTTTAATTAAAAAAAAACATTATCTTCCCAGTAACAAACATGGTTTATGATATTTTGTGAAATATTAAGTGAAATATGATATTTTGTGTTCATACAGTGCAACGCTTTCTTTATCATTTATATATTGACGCTGTGCGCCGACACAAAAGCCGCCTTGTTTCAACCCTCCCGGCACCAAAGTTTAAATCACCGAGAAGCTGACGCTGAGTGAATACGCCATAAATCACCTGTCGGTTGCTCAAGGGCACTCCAAAAAATAGAGAATTACATTCATTTTCTATAGGAAGTCATGTGTTCTGTGTGTGTTTGTGCTTGTTAGTGACTATCCTATTGCAGATAGCAGTGATCATTTAGCATGACTCTCACACACACACACACACACACACAGCAGATAAGGCATCAAAAGCCGCGTGCAGATTTACAAGACACCACAGAGGGCCTTTAAAAATTACTGCTGCATAAATGTTTATCCAGCTCCAAGCATGTCAGGCACTCGAGGGAGGAGAGCAAGGCTGCGCGGCGCACAAGCAGACACTTTGCAAATTAACAGCCTGGAATTGGACATTTGCGTTTCAGCTAAGGAGGAATGATTGTGGCTTTAAAATGGCTTTAAATCTCCTCTGACTAGAGAAGCACGGAGGCTCCGATGGGGGGTGTTGCATGGAAGGCACTTTGGAGTGTAAACACTGTGGTGGTTTGGGTGGTGGTGATGAGGTGGCAAGTGGAATAGTCAATCACTGTGACGGACTTAACTTAAAAAAAATAAAAAAGTACCATTCCTCTGAAATACATGCCTTGCCACAATAACATAACATTTGATCACATTTTAAACACTCTCAAAGTTAAAATTCAGTTAAACAATAATAATAATTTAACAATAAATCCGCTAAATTGGACACAATCTAGTTTGGCTGTAACGTTTTTGTATTCTTGTTAGACAGAAATATAAAAAATACATTCCTCGTGACACCGCCCTACTCCTTGATCCAAAGCATCATGTTGCCGGTTTACCTTTTTCTTCTTCTACTACTGTTTATTGACATTAGCAAGCATCCCACGCAGTTAGCTAGTTTTAGTATGGCGCAAAAGGAGATTTATTTGCAATTTTTTGTAGCCAATTAGGACGCATAACACAATGGGCGGGTTCTCCTTTGGCCAATGTGGACCGCACACCCTGTAGTACAATAACACACAAACAACACAGCACAGATAGATCTATCTAATACACCACAAGGACGCAGAATACAATATGCATTCTGCAAATTGTAACATTGCTTCCCTCAATGTTTATTAAACGTTAGACTTTGTTAGTGTGCTAGAATTTGTGAATTTACTTTTTTTCAACACTTTGTATTGAGTTGTGGTGTCTTATAGAGCAGCTACACACAATAACCCGCACAGAAAACTTTTTTAGATTTTCCAGAATCTGCACCTAATCCAGCTGTATTTCCTTTGATTTATGCTTCCTGCCAAAACGGTTTGCCAGCCTCCGGGCACGCCCACTCCACTATTACAGGAAGCACATTGGGCATGTGACCTAACTATGAACCATATAAGGAAGTCAACCACTCTGTGACATCACAAAGGGGCAGTTTTACCACGCCCTCTGAAACTGAGCGTTTTGAGCCATCCCAAACTTCTTTCAGGGCTCACTTTCAAATGCATAAACCTCATTATCTGAAACTTTGGAATAATTTAACACAAGAATACAACATTCTAACTACATTTATAGGTCAAAAAAGTGGAAAAAGCACAATAGATAGGTTTAAAAGTATCTATTATGATGGCAACAGTTCCATTTACATTATTTTCTATGGGGGAAAAAAACATTTGTTCAATTAAACTATTCAATTAATTAATTTTGTTATTAACACCCGCTCATAACTTTCACCGCCAGCCACTAGGGGGAGACTGAGATATTTTTGTCAAGTTCCAATAGTGTAATACACTAACTACTCAAAGCTGTTAATTAAACATAGATTGCCATATTTAAAAAATGTATTCCAGACGTAGTCACTGCACATTTCGATTCATTCACACGTTAATCCAATAGTCAGTGAGAGGGACTCGCCCTGTAAAACACACACTGATAGGATTGTGTAGTTGTGCCGCACTGTTTACTCTTAAGCATTTCTTACTTATCAACTGCATGGACACATACATACATAGCAATGACTATCCCATGCACACAGAAGCTAAATAAATCATATTTGCTAATTACTAAAGACCCTTGACTGTTTTTCATTGCACAGGACAGGGTTGATGTATGGCGGACTTGACCTTTCACCTTTGCGCCAGCGGGGCTGCACGCCCCCGGACTCACAGCCAACTGTTTAGCTCCACCCACAAAGCATATAAGCTGACCGGTGGTCTGTTTTAGGTTAAATAGCACCTTCTGGTGGAATAAAACGCACATTACACAATACGGACGCTCCCATAAGTAGTCGTCCATGACAAGTTAACGACAGTATTATTGGGGAGTGTCTTCATGGGAAAATAGCAGGACCAGGACTACCCAATATAGTACAGTATATGTAATCAGAGAAAATAAGCCATTTAAGACAAAATAAGGCTTGTGTGTTGTAATAAATATCTTCTGGGACGACGACATTAGGCTGTGTTGTTATTATTACGATAACAACAAGCTAGCTTGATTTTCCCCACCAAACTCACATGTACTCACGAACGCAGATTCAAATGTTCATTTAAATAAAACCTCTGATATTAAAATCAGTTTAGCCGGCGACACCCAGGCAGAAAAAAATGGGGAAAATATTTTACAAAGGCAGATAAACAGACTACTGACCAGTCACTCATGGATTGGCAGTGGGGTTGACCAATCACATGCTCGCAAAAAAAACCGCAGAGCCAATCGGTGACCTTGTGGATTGTTTAAAAGGAAGTTCATTCATTCATTCATTCATTCATTTTATATACGGCTTATCCTCAAGAGGGTCGCGGGCATGCCGCAGCCTATCACAGCTGTCTTAGGGCGAGAGGGGCGGGGTACACCCTGGACTGGTGGCCAGCCAGCCAATCACAGGGCACATATAGACAAACAACCATTCCCATTCACATTCATACCTATGGACAATTTGGAGTCGCCAATTAACCTAGCATGTTTTTGGAATGTGGGAGGAACGGTTTTGAACAATTGAACAATAAAAAAATATATTTTTTTAAAGTCATAATATTATGAAAAACAAAACATACATTGAAAATTGTAATTCTTGGAAAGTTAGGTTGTGGAAAAAGTTATGTTCTGAGAATAAAGTCAAAATATTACAGGAATAATTACGAGAAGAAAACATAGAAGAAGTTGAATGAATAAATAAATCAAATAGTATAAATAATAAATAATAAATAATAAATAATAAATAATAAATAATAAATAATAAATAATAAATAATAAATAATAAATAATAAATAATAAATAATAAATACTTCCCTTTAGGAGATTAAAGTCAAAATATGAACAAGGATATTTTTTTAGATGAATAATTATTTTAGGTAATATTATGAGGAAAAATAGTGTCTTAATGTTATGATAAACAACCAAAACCAGTTGTAATTTTTTTTAAAAAATTAGGTCAGGGAAAATGTTTTAATATTATGGGAATAAAGTCTTACTATTACTAAAAGAAAATTAACAAAAAATATTGCAGAAATGAGTTGAAGATCATACTAATAATACACTTTGTCTCTTATATATTTTTAATATATATAAGTTGAGTTTATACCGTATATTAAGCTCATTAAGCAGCATAGAAGTGAATGAATGATGTTACAGTTTGGCCCTAATGAGCCTTTTAAAGTTGGTCATCAGAAAACCGGTTTAGGAATCAGGAAACTGCTTTTTTTCCACATCCTTTAAATGTCATTCGAATTGTGTCTTATTACCGACGAAGACTTTATTCAACCCCGATTGGTTCATACGCAAATATCTTACATCACTACATTAATTAGTAAATGTAAAATAGTATCACATATCATATATGGTGGCAATGTATCATTTTGTATCATGTTCTACACTTCTTATACTTGGGTGTGCTAGAGAAAATTTTGGACGAGATTGGTCAAGTTATATGAAAAATAATTGTTATGATTCGAAATGTACAATTTGAACAAACTGCAGGTTCAAATGTGTCTTTCTTCGATAATATCAATGACAAACGTCTGATTGCCATGCACCGTGTCTGCGCCGGTTGCCTCGTCGGTCCCGTCCCACTATCACCACAGGGCTTCATGAAACTGGTTTGGCTTGTTATGTGAGATTTCAGCAGAACCGGAATATCAAGGGAGAACTTGCCCAGGCCCCGGTGTTTGTGTTCCTCAAGGGAACGACCGCTCAGACTGGTTTCCTAGGGTGGGGAGATGAAGGATGGGAGGGTGTAAGAAGGCAATATCACTTGCAATACCTTTTCCTCTGTGTGGACGTATCGCCCGGTTTATCCGTCGGGGAAAAACCAGAGGAAGAATCGGACAGTGTATGAGGTGAGTTTGACAGATGGTGCCTTCAGGGTAATGGCTTGGCTTGACAGGTGGGTAGTGATACCCACTGAGAGGATGGGGTCTATTTATGGCCTCCATAGACTACTTTAGCACATACTGTAGGCTCATTAATAACTTTGTGTGGATTCATTTTTCTATATGATCAATGAGTCAGTCATCATTTGTCCGGATGGGAAGCATATGCCTGCATCATATTATAATGCGGTATAATGTATGCAGTAATGCTTTGGTCATACTGTGCCTGTAGTGTCTATATGTGTGTGTGTGTGTGTGTGTGTGTGTGTGTGTGTGTGTGTGTGTGTGTGTGCAAAACATTAAGGAAAAAAATTATAGATTGATGACTGATCTTGTATTTTTTTATTGACAGTGATTACATTATAACTTTACAAACTGTAGGAGCAAAAACAGTAATTTAACGAGGAGAAAGAATGAAAAGATTCCCTGCAGTTGGAGTGATTAATCGCAATTAATCACAATTAATCTAAATGTGCCTGTAGTTAATCACAATTAATCACAGATAAAAAGAGGTTTGTATGGATATTAAGTGCACCACTCAAAGATCATTTCAAGTGTCCATAGTTAATCACAATTAATCGTAGATAAAGAGGTTTTTATGGATAAGTGTACCGTTCAAAGATAATTGTGTTTGTAGTTAATCACAATTAATCACAGATTGAAAGAGGTTTTATGGATAATAAATGTACCGTTCAAAGATCATTTTAAGTTTCTGTAGTTAATCACAATTAATCACAGATAGAAAGGTTTGTATGGATAATAAGTGTACCGCTCAAAGATCATTTTAAGTGTCCATAGTTAAACACAATTAATCACAGATAGGAAGAGGTTTGTATGGATAATAAGTGTACCACTCAAAGATCATTTTAAGTGTCAATAGTTAATCACAATTAATCACAGATAGAAAGAGGTTTTTATGCACAAGTGTACCGTTCAAAGATAATTGTAAGTGTCTGTAGTTAATCACAATTAATCGCAGATAGAAAGAGGTTTTTATGGATAATAAGAGTACCGTTCAAAGATCATTTGAAGCGTTTGCAATTAATCACAATTAATCACAGATAGAAAGAGGTTTTCATGGGTAATAAGTGTACCGTTCAAAGATAATTTTAAGTGTTTGTAGTTAATCACAATTAATCACAGATAGAAGCAGGTTTTTATGGATAATAAGTGTAGCGTTCAAAGATCATTTTAAGTGTTTGCAGTTAATCACAATTAATCACAGATAGAAAGAGGTTTTATGGATAATAAGTGTACCATTCAAAGATCATTTTAAGTGTTTGCAGTTAATCACAATTAATCACAGATGGAAAGAGGCTTTTATGGATAATAAGTGTACCGTTCAAAGTAATATGGATAAGCCATTGTTTATTAAACATATAACATATAAAACATCTCAACACAAAATTGACTTCAATGTAAAAAAAGACAAACACGAAATATCAAATATTCCCTTGAATCAAATTGTGACCAATATTACAAATAAAGGTTTGCAAACTAAGTGAAATGAAAACAGGGTGTTAGAAAAATAAATATTGACAACCCACAAAAAAATAGAGTGCTCAAGAACAGTCAGTCGTCTGCAGAACTCGGACTATATGGGCTAATATAAAATATAAAATAATGGATTATACTTGACTTCAAAAACAATCAAATCATATGCACCGGAAAAGCACACAGAATCGTCACTAACATTAGCCATGTTCCACACTGCCTGGGCCTGGTGAGTGGGCGCGGTGTGACATATATTCCTATTGTGACACACTTACTTACTTTCCCTGCACACACATACTTACTGTACTTCCTGTACTTACACGTGCACAGTAGTTGGGGCCGTAAAAAAAAATGTAAAGCCGAGTAGCTGTGTACTTGAAACATAAACACTCCGGCGGCAGGACCGGTCCAGCCAGTTGTAATTATCGTTAATATGACGACCAAATTTGACAGGCAAAATGTGGTTGCATTGCCCTCCTCGGGCTCTAACCATGTGCACATCAACACAGCACACTGGTGACATTATAAACCTTATATCTCTGTCTACATTATTTCACACCAAATAATTGGGGGGGGTGACACCTGAAGTACTCACTTGCTTCACACTGTCTTACCCACAAAGCATTCCACACAATAATAATCTGTTAAACTGACATATTCTGCTCATTTTCAGCACTTTATATTGAGTTGTGGACTCCTATAGAGCAACTACACACAATAACCCGCACAGAAAGCTTTCTAGATCTTCCAGATTCTGCACCTCTCTGCAGTATTTCCATTGACTTTACCAATTACCATTACTCTTAAGGTCAAAGGTGACGGCGTGGGCAATGGAGAGCTTCAATGAGCTTCTTGTTAAACTCAGGGAGGTCCATGAGCGAGAGCTTGAGGGTAAGTATGACATACAATAAAATATATAAATAGTAATAATTTAAATATAATTTGCACTGTTTTTGCACTGTTTTGATCGCAGGGTGGCAGATGAAGGTCCAAGAGTTGTCTAACAAGAAGGGCTGGTGAGAGAGTAATCTTGTCGTTTCATATTTCAAACTTTCAGGTTTAGCAATGGTTATGAGTAAGAAGGCCCAAGTGGAAGAGTGAGGTTACAGGGAGAAGAGATACATTCATTCATTCATTCCTCACGAGGGTTGCGGGGGGTGCTGGAGCCTATCCCAGCTGTCTTCAGGCGAGAGGCGGGGTACCAGCCAATCACAGGGCACATTTGGACAAACAACCATTCACACTCACATTCATACCTATGGACAATTTGGAGTCGCTAATTAACCTAGCATGTTTTTGGAATGTGGGAGAAAACCCATGCATGCACGAAAAGAACATGCAAACTCCACACAGAGATGGCTGAGGGTGGAATCGAACTCGGGTCTCTTAGCTATGTGGCCCGAACGCTAAACACTAATCCACCGTGCAGCCAAGTAGAGATACAGAAGATGGATAATTTTAAGTACTTGGGGTAAACAGTTCAGAACAATGAAGGAAAAGACAGGAAGCAGAACTGGAGGTAGCAGAGATGAGGATGCTGACTTTCTCATTGGGAGTGACCACGATGGATAGGATCAGGAAGATGGACATTACATTATGTTAGAGGCCTTGGAGATAAAGTCAGAGAGGCCAGATTGAGATGGTTGGGACATGTCCACAATAGAAATAAACAGAACATATGGAAATACATAAGCCACAAATTCATAATAGTTACATTAATACAGAATTGTATTAAACAGTGATGGTGATTTGTTTAACATACCTTATAATGGCATTTTAGACTGGTCATCAAAAAGACAATGTATGTATGTATATGTGGTCTATTAGTGATACAAAGCGAATGGAGGAGCTGTTCACAAGGAACCAACAGATGAAAGAACAGCAGAGATTACTCACTGAGAACATCAAGACTCTGGAGAACAGGTATGGTGTGAAACTTATCTTATGTATGTTATTTATGGCTTATAGTTGTACTAAATCTGTGTGTGTTGCATCCTTGCAGGTTGAGGGCGGGTCTATGCGACAGATGCACCGTGACTCAGGAAGTGGCCAAGAGGAGGCAGCAGGAGTTTGAAGTCTCGCAAATGCAGACCCTCCAGCACGTCACAATCTTGGGTAGACTTTTCTAATAAATAGACGAGTGATTGAATGATTCATGGATTTAAAAGGACGCTTATTACTGTATTGAAAAGATGAGTACTACCAAAACAGTAGTAATTTATTATAATTTGTGAAAAGTTGAGGGCTGCACGGCGGACAAGTGGTTTGCGTGCAGACCTCACAGCTAGGAGACCCGAGTTCAATCCCACGTCTCTGTGTGGAGTTTGCATGTTCTCCCCGTGGATGCGTGGGTTTGCTGCGGGTACTCCGGTTTCCTCCCACATTCCAAAAACATGCTAGGCTAATTGCCGCACCGTAGTTTTTAATATACTTAACTGTCAAGTGTAAAAAGAAGTTAACCACTGTATAATGAAGCTTGGACAGTACTTGAAGTGGAGGGAAAAAAAAAGACATAAACTGCATTTTTTGCATTCTACTGTTACACAAGCACAAAACGAAGTTTAAAAACAGTACAATAAAACTAAAACAAAGCAAAAATACACACAATGACTTTAAGTAAATTCTCTTTTAACCCTAAAAGTTAATGTACTTCTTGCTGAGGTAAGGAAGTTTCGGCAAAGTATCAGTTTTCAACAAAAAAAAGTGAGAAAAGGCCATATTTTTTTGGCCATATATATATTTAACCACTCCAACTTCCTCCCACATTCCAAAAACATGCTAGGTTAATTAGCGACTCCAAATTGTCCATAGGTATGAATGTGAGTGTGAATGGTTGTTTGTCTATATGTGCCCTGTGATTGGCTGGCTGGCCACCAGTCCAGGGTGTACTCCGCCTCTCGAAGGAAGACAGCTGGGATAGGCTCCAGCACCACCTGCGACCCTTGTGAGGATAAGCGGTAGAAAATGAATGAACGAAAAGTCGAGGGCTCCACGGTGGTCGAGTGGTTAGTGTTCAGACCTCACAGCTAGGAGACCCGAGTTCAATCCCTCCCACGGTTTGCATGTTCTCCCCATGCATGCGTGGGTTTTCTCCGGGTACTCCGGTTTTCTCCCACATTCCAAAAACATGCTAGGTTAATTAGCGACTCCAAATTGTCCATAGGTATGAATGTGAGTGTGAATGGTTGTTTGTCTATATGTGTCCTGTGTTTGGCTGGCTACCAGTCCAGGGTGTACCCCGCCTCTCGCTGGAAGACAGATGTGATAGGCTCCAGCACCCCCGCCACCTTCTTGAGGATAAGTGGTAGAAAATGAATGAATGAATGTAAAAAGTCGACAAAAACGAATATGCAGCATGCATCCGTGTACCGAATTCCTTTTCTGCTATTTTGCTTTAACGTTCCATCCTCTATCTGTGTATTGTAGGTGGAGAG
This sequence comes from Doryrhamphus excisus, assembly GCF_030265055.1. Lineage (NCBI taxonomy): Eukaryota > Metazoa > Chordata > Actinopteri > Syngnathiformes > Syngnathidae > Doryrhamphus > Doryrhamphus excisus. The sequence goes on along the minus strand of NC_080475.1, from coordinate 12,118,401 downwards.
AATAATAACCTTAAAAAGGAAAACAGAAGACTGAGAGACGAGATTGGCAGTTTAAGAGAAGCACTTCAGTGAGTGACATATTGTGACATATTAACAATCGGTTCGTCAATTAAAACCTAGGTCTCTCCTCGCACAGCAACACACCCTTGGAGGCCAAAACCAACATCTCCCCTGACCTTTCGCCCTCTTCCGGATCAGTGTCACACATCGCCACGACAACAGTCAGCAGTCACCCTGATCAGCCAACAGATGGCAATGTTGCAAGAAAAACAGATCATAGAACTGACGGTGAGTGTTACAGTAAAGGAATATATAATTATTTTAAATTAAATATGGTTTCTTTTTGACCCAACAGAGCATCAGTCAGAGTTCAGACAACTACGGGTTATGAACTCGAGTCACATTGTAAGTTTATTGAGTTTCACATCCATGACTATTCCTGTTACTGGTACATGTATGTAATGCTGAAACCAGTACAGTGGAACCTATGAGGTTAAACCAGGGGTGGGCAAACTTTTTGACTCGCGGGTCGCATTGATATGACAAAATTTACGGGGGGGGGGGGGGGGGCAGACTATATATTTTACATGTAACAGTCCACCTGGTATTATTGTATCTGTAAAATTGTCATGCAATCTGCTATTATTATTTATTATTTTATATTTATATTTAAATATTTTAAAAATAATAAAATATTATAATAATTACAATAAAATTAAAATAATAATTATTATATTATTATTATGTAAAATATGCAAATATAACAATAATATTATATATAATTAATATAATAATTAGCATTAATATAATAATTATAATAATCATAATAGTTCTAATAATTATTATAATAATCTAATAATAATAATAATAATTATTATTATTATAATAATTATTATTATTATTATTATAATAATTATTATTATGTGCTTGTGTCCCTTTTTTCAGGAGCACTTTGTAAACAACAGACCATGTCAAAAAACAAAATTGATAAAACCATCAAAAGGTTGGCTCAGGCCATGATGCCAGGTTGTATGTTGAGTTTAAATGAAATACTTTGGAAAGATTGGGCGGGCCGTATTCAAACACTTGGCGGGCCGGATGTGGCCCCCGGGCCGTGGTTTGCCCACCCCTGGGTTAAACACACATGGGAAATTATGAAAATGGAATCGGTTCCAAGGTCAAACTGTTTGCATAACACTGATATATGTTATATGTCATATGTAAAATTGTGGATGAGGACCCCAATGACTGGGTTTGACTTGAACATAAAGTCTAAGGAAGGTTGGTATTTAGCCGCATTCTGGACAGATGGTCAGGAAGATAACCTTATCCGCTTAAAAAAAAAGGAGTTGCGTGATAAATAATTACCATAAAAAAACATGGCATGTTCAGTCAAATGAAGCCATTGTTTTGTTTTTATTTGTTCTTCCATAAGCCTATTTCACTTTCGACTTACTCGTTGCCAACCTGGAAGACGGAACACAACGCAACGTGTGCAAGAGACAGGAGGTAAGATAAGATGATGTAACAGAATTTCCTACAAACCTACGTAGATCTCACGTTATGACATTATTGCCAATATTTTTTATGATGAAAAATGATAAAATAATTAGGGTTGTCAATCAATTAACATATGTGATTTTTCCTTAGATCTCATATTGTGGAAACCTTAGACGAACCTCCGATTCCACCTCAAACTCTTCTACAAAAGACCTCCTCCCCACCAATAAATGCCGACATGAGTCCCCGCAGGCATCCCCTCAAGGCCCCCGTCCCTTGCCGCCCTCAGCCAATCAAAAGCAGTCCCGTCCCAGTCCCTTGGGTTCTTCCTGAATCCTCCGCATGGACTTCCATGGTGGCGGCAGCATCAGTGGGAGGTACCAACATGATGATGCACCCTTATCCCAAATCCAGTCTTCCTCGTTTTCCCAACTTAGTCCCAACCAGCCCACATACCAGTCTTCCGGTCCCTCGGGAGCACATGTATAGGTCTCAGTGGCACAAGCAGATTGGCTTTCAATCCCCGGCGAAAGAACCCACCGTGGTTTTCCGCTTGAAGAATCTTCTGGAGCACATGGGACACAGCACGCCGGCAAAGTCCCAGGAGAAGAAAGACAATCAGTCGATTAGTGCTGAAAGGGTTTCTTCAGAAGGTCGTAGGGATCTCTGCGATGGTCCTTTAGATCTATCTGACAGAGGGAAGTCTAAATCTGGGAAAACACCTCCGGAATCGCAGGATGGAGATAGTCTGGACAAGGATGCGATTCCAAGCCCTACTAGTTCTTTACCTACACAAGAGAAAGTCGCAAACCACAAGGTAGTTCTTTACCAGTCCAAATAAATCACAATGAAGATTTATTATGAGATGTTCAATTCCCAGCAGGTGATAAAAGACCAGGACCAGAATGAAGAAGCCAACGGAAAGACGGAGCAAATCCATGGGAAGAAGGTCCCCGCCCTGACTATATCATTACGTCCAGGTACGTCTTCCATTTATACGACAATATCGTATTGTGGCGTTCACTCAAGTCACGTAACATCTTCGGAAAAGTCGTAGTGCTGGAGACTTTGAACTCTGCTCTTCAAACTCAAGACTCCTTATCAACAAACGGGAAGGTAAGAAGATACAAAACATTAGCATTAGCATTAGTCATCTTTAAATCCAAAAGTCCAAATATGTTTCATAATAGTCATCACCGAACGGAGCAGAACCAGAGAGCTCTGAGGAGCAAGTGAATGAGACAGTGGAAGAAGAAGAGGAGGAGGAGGAAGAGGAGAAGGTGGTGAGTCCATCAGGACAAGAGAACCAACGCTACAAGAAGAAGAGATCATTCAGGGAGTCGGACTCGGACACGGATAGTAAGCATCATTTCTACAGTAAACCTTGGATATATCGGATTCAATTGTTCCCACTGGTTTTGTCCGATATAAGCGAAATCCGTTATATGCGTATACCGGAAAATGTCCGTTTTACGCATATATCGGATTTATATCCGGTATATCCGTAAATCGGATTTTATCCGTTATAAAAAGACACTTCCTTGACTATGTTTCCAATGTACCTGGACGCGCAGGCAACGCTGCAAATGACGTCGTATAGCGGCCTGTCACGATTCGGCGAATCGGAGCACCACGATGCGGCCATCCGATATATGCGAGGGAAATTTAATGGAAATGCATTGGAACGGGACTGGAGATTTTGTCCGAAATAGGCGAAATCCGTTATAAAAAATCCGATATATGCAATGAATTTTTATTGGAAATGCATTACAGAAAAATTGGTTCTTTTTTATCTGTCCGTTGTGAGCGAATTTCCGATATATCCGAGGTTTACTGTAGTACTTTTTTTTTGTCTTTTTCACTCATATCGCATATTTTAATACATTCTTCTAATTTCATCACAGACATGACACCAGAGAAGAAGGTCAAGATGACGGGGAGAAATCAGGACAAGAGCTCTAGCTAGCTAACAAACAATTATAATAGTTTTTATGCATTTATTGGTCAGCTATGTAAATGCTTTTTGTTTTCCTGCTGCAATATACGTAGGGTCATTTTGGATTTTATGCGATTCAGTGAAAACCTATCATGCACCATCTTGACTATTGGCTGATATGAGAAACCGAACAGGTACGATATCAAAATGTGTTATTTTATCAAAATGTATAACACCAATAACAAAAGTAGTATTCTATAAAAATGTTGTTTTTAATTTAGAGCCGTCAAAGCAAGAAGCATATCATGCTCTGTCGTGACTATTCCCTTAACAACACATTGGCCGGGATAGTCACTATACCCAAATTTGCTGGTACTGTATATTCTAAATACAGTACAAAAAGCACAGCTTATTATTTTTCATGTAAAAGCATCATAGCAAGCGGCCTATCATGCACTATCCTGACTATTCGCTGATATGAGAAACCGAACAGGAACGATATCCAAATGTGTCATTTTATCAAAATGTATAACACCAATAACAAAAGTATATTCTATAAAAATGTTGTTTTTCATTTAGAGCCGTCATAGCAAGCAGCATATCATGCTCTGTCGTGACTATTCCCTTATCATCAACACACTGGCCAACACACTATATCCAAATTTGCTGGTACTGTATTTTCTTAGTAAACGACAACAAAAAGCACAGCTTATTATTTTTCATGTAAAAGCATCATAGCAAGCGGCCTATCATGCACTATCTTGACTATTCGCTGATATGAGAAACCGAACAGGAACAATATCCAAATGTGTTATTTTATCAAAATGTATAACAACAATAATAAAAGTAGTAATGGAGACAAATCTTGATTTGGATAGTGTGGCGTGGTTTGCCTATCATGGACTGTCTTGACTATTAAAAAACTATAAACTCAAAGTATAAAGCAAATAGTGGAAGAAGAAAATTATGAAAATTGCAAACAAATTGTATTCTATGAAAATGTCGTTTTTCATTCGGAGCCGTCAAAGCAAGCAGCATATCATACTCTGTCGTGACTATTCCCTTATCACCAACACACTGGCCGGGATAGTCACTATACCCAAATTTGCTGGTACTGCATTTTCTTAGTAAACGACAACAAAAAGCACAGCTTAGTATTTTTCATATGGATGCATCGTAACATAGCGGCCTATCATGCACCATCTTGACTATTCGCTGATATGAGAAACCGAACAGGAACAATATCCAAATGTGTTATTTTATCAAAATGTATAACAACAATAATAAAAGTAGTAATGGAGTGGCCTGGTTTGCCTATCATGGATTGTCTTGACTATTAAAAAACTATAAACTCAAAGTATAAAGCAAATAGTGGAAGGAGAAAATTATGAAAATTGCAAACAAATTGTATTCTATGAAAATGTCGTTTTTCATTTGGAGCCATCAAAGCAAGCAGCATACCATGCTCTGTCGTGACTATTCCCTTATCAACACACTGATATGATAAACTGGCCAGGATAGTCACTATACCCAAATTTGCTGGTACCGTATTTTCTTAGTAAACGACAACAAAATGCACCACTTATATAAGAAAATTTAGTATTTTTATGTGATAGCGTCATAGAAAGCGGCCTATCATGCACCATCTTGACTATTCGCTGATATGAGAAACCGAACATGAGCGATATCCAAATGTGTTATTTTATCAAAATGTATACCACTAATAATAAAAGTAGTAATGGAGACAAATCTCTACTATTTTTCATGTGGTAGCATCATAGCAAGCAGCCTATCATGCACTGTCTTGACTATTCTATCACCATCTGGTATGATAAACCAGCCAGGACAGTCAATATTTAAGAAGAGTAATATCTGAATTTATTAAGTGTCAAAATATAAGGCAAATTATGAAAGAAAACGAGGTAAATCGGAAAATTGGGAGTTTGCATCCTGTGTCCCGAATATATACAACAAGGAGTAGTACATTTTTTTCATTTGGAAGCAGCCTATCATGCACTCTCTAAGCTAGGGGTGGGCAAATAGTTTGATTTGTGGGCCACAAAATTGTCTGGGGGGGGGCAGAACATATATTTAACACACACACTATTTTATGCTTATAATTTTCCTTGAAGGATTTGAATTGATTTAATATTATCTGTAAAAGTGTTATACTATCAGCTGTATGTTCTCATCTCCCTTTTTGTTTTTTAGGAGGACTTTTACATTTTTTTTACTATATAAGACATCCAACTTGCAAGTCATGTTGCCAGTTTGTATATTAAAAGTTGAAATATTTAGAATTTCGGGCCGGCTTCAAATGCTTAGTGGGCCGCATGCGGCCCCTGTGCCGTAGTTTGCTCACCTTTGCTCTAGGCTAATCCTGCGTCACCAAAGTACTGCTATATTTACTATTACCATAAAGTACTTTCATCACATCAGCAAGCAGCATATCATGCATTGCATCATACAACTGCTGTTATAGCATCGCACTAACAATTGTTATATATATAAAAACAAAATCCACTTTTAAGCTCATTTTTTGTCATTCAGAACTTCCTAGAAGGATAATTAGATCATCATATTCATATTCATATGTGAAAAAAGTAACTGTCAGTCCTCTGGTGTCTCAACAGATTGTTGCGCATTGCTTCCACGTGTCATCTGCTAGTTTTCTCCACATGTTAGAAAACCTCAAATGACGTCAACCATACAACATATTTAGGACAGAAAGGACTCTCCCTGTGACAGTTAGCGTGTGGCTACCAATACAAGACACCCCCTCTATAACAATATTAATGTAACAGTAGGAACAACAACACCCTTGTATAATCTCATGATGCTATTATAGATCTGATGGTTTTTGCTGTGTGTGAGTGACAGGAAGAAAGGCTTCACAGTGTGTCTTATATGCAAGTAAATACGGTGTATTCACCTTAAGCTAGTATGTCTCAACTGCCATTGGTATTACAGATATTCTCACTGTACATCTTGTAATCTTATTCATGTCACACATTTGTACCTATTTCACTTTCCCGGCATTGCCGTCATCCTCTGGTTATTTTTACCATCCACTCAGTCTCTCTAGTGACCAAGTCAGGAAGAAAAAAAAAAAACAACTTCCCCTTCCCCTTTTTCATTTTCAAAATGCAGATATTTTGCAACTGCTAACTTTCCACGTACAGCTGTGACAGCATGTGTTCATGCGGAAGGACGCGTGTGATAAAAAACAGCATCAGAGTGGGTTTATTCTTAGTCCCTGTGGACTTCTTATTGTTGTTGTTCTGTTACTTTATCTAGATTTGCATTTTATTTATTTATTATTTTTTCAGTTGCACTTCATTTGATCGCAGTTGTGCATTGGAACATGCATTAGTTTCCATTATTATAACTTCTCAATGTTATGTCATTTTTTTTAGTGAATTGAACATATTTCTTGCAAACATGCTATCGCGGTGCCGATGGTACCACTCTTTGAGTTCATACATGGTAAGTCAGGTGTTTCCAAGCAGTGGCTCATTTGCTACAAGTAGCACTGCAAAGGTTTTATTGGTAATGGTAATGGTTTAATTTCATTTGAACATGCATCAGATTACAATAGAATGCATCCCATAATCAGTTCACAGTTCCACATGTCCAAAAGGAGTAGGAAGAAGCAAAGCTTATTGAATCCTACCCCTCCATCTGGTACTTTTACAATCAGTGACTGTTACATTTGTTCACTTCCTGCTTTCCTAATAGAATTTTATGTATTTTTTTACTTTATTAAATTTTATTTTTTAATTATTTCTTTTTTATTTAAAATTTTGTATTTTATAATTTGTAATTTGGATTTTTTTTTTATTTTTCATTTTTTATTTTTTATTTTTTATTTTTCATTTTTCATTTTTCATTTTTCATTTTTCATTTTTCATTTTTCATTTTTCATTTTTCATTTTTCATTTTTCATTTTTCATTTTTTATTTTTTATTTTTTATTTTTTATTTTTTATTTTTTATTTTTTATTTTTTATTTTTTATTTTTTATTTTTATTTTACTCCTTTATCAACAAAATTAGAATGTGGGTTTCGGCAGTAGTCTAGAAGTCCTCCGGAGTGCTTGGAAGTGTGACCAATCACAGCGCAGTCAGTGTAATAAATTAAAGCCGACCTTTGATTTTCGGTTTCTCAGGAGGTCAAAGATCTTTGTCAAAAGGAGGTCCTGCCACTTTTCGATCTTTTGCTTCCTTAAAGTCGTCATTTAGAGGAAATGAGACCACAAAAGAATATATTTTTACATGAACTCGAGTACTCATAGTATGTATTCGCTTATAATGGCTGAACAAGTGACAGACACCTGTCAATTAATTAAGTATGCAAGTGTGACAGTGTTAATTAACTGGTGGCACGTGTGCCAAATCCTGCCCATGAATGACATCAGACTAACCCACCAGTTCAATTCATATAGAGGATCTTTGGCTAGCATTTTTTTCAATAGGCCTCTCATGTCATATAAAGGATCTTTGACAAAACAACATACCCGCGACTCTAGTGAGGATAAGCGGCATAAAAAATGGATGGAGTATTTTTAAATACAGAGGACCAACACAAGGCGACATGAGGTCGTCGATGGGGGCGAACAGATGCGGGTGTGGATTAGATGGGGGGGCGCCATCAACTCTTTATCCCTCATTGTCTTTTCTCTTTCTACTATTTTAAAACTCTTAGATTCTACCACCCCCGCCCCCCCCATACCCAAAAAATCTCCCTCTTTCATTTGACTTTTTACATTTGTATCCTCATCCCCGCATCATCCATATCGCCATTCATCCCTCTCTTCTCATCCGAACCTTCTAATCCTGGATGCTGATTAAGGATTATGCTTGACGAGCTGGTAGTTTTGTCATGTGTTATTGCTGCTACAACACATGCATGTGACCCCCCCGGCTTCCAACACAAAGCAGGCTGGCATCATGATAGCTTTACATTAGAAAACATGGCGGAACAAGGAGGACGCCAACCAATCTCAATGTAGTGAAAGACAAAAATATTTGTCCTTTATAGACCACTGGTCTCAGGTTGTTAATTGTACGCCATGCTGGTGTTTTTATATTCCTTTTATTCTAAGAGTTACCCCCCCCCCCCCAAAAAAAAAAACAAAAGTCTAGCAACCCTCATTTCGATTTCCTGATTCCAGTTTATGCGCAACATTACGGTAAACACGTTGAACGAAGCCTTTTCAAAATAAAGATTTCGTGGTCAATTTCAATATGCTAAAAAAAAAACTACTTTTTTTTGGTTTTAATTGTCATTTGTCCGAAATTTGTGTAAACGATTCTGAGAGTGTGGTCTATGTCTGCTGAGACGCTCAGTTCCTCTTTTTTTTTTTTATCAGCTCAGTGAAGATTAACAGCACACTCCCAACTTCCTCGTCCAAGGGGTAGCATTGATGCGGTGCGGTTCAGTAGTCACAGCATCACGCCTCAGTTCTAATGGTAGCTTCTAGAACGAAATGTGGACTATTCTAGATCAGGGGAACCTACTGGTAAAACGAGGAAAATCTTTTTGACGGCTCGGTTTTAAGGCTGAGGTGAGTCTTATTTTTGTAAATATCGTGACGTCACTGCTAATGCCTGCCAGAGGGAGACATTTTAAATACATCGAAAATAAAAGTACATAAATCATACATACAGCAAAGAATTATGCTATAAAAACAGCATATATGCATACTAAAAAATATAAATATGGTCCAATTTAATGTTATTTACAACCTAGCACATTAAACTTAAATTCTCCATTTTACACCTAGCATGAAATTGTTTTAGCAGAATGCTAAATTGTTTTAGCAGAAGTCCAATATTTACTCATTTCAATAAACCACAGAAAGATTGTGATATCAGCAAGGATAAATATTTCTCAGCTGCTCAACAGGTGTTTGAATAGGATTCAGTAATAACTGTATATTTTCATAGAGCATAGAAAAGCTCTTCATAACTTTACAACGATAAATGTCAACATTAGAGCCCTCTAGACATAAAATAACTCCCCTATAGTCACCTTCATAGTCCTATTCTTGGTTTACAGGCTACAGTATCATTGCAGGGACATAAGAGACAACATACGCTCAGAACATAAAGAAAAGTACCAAGCTAACTAGTTAGCATCTACAATTTTTTTATTTAAAATTTTGTGTTTCACTCATGAGGATAAGCGGTTGAAAATTAATGAATGAATGAAATTGAGTTGGAGCAAAATATAAAGTCAAAAACTTACCACTTCCACATGAGAAACTTAAACACTCCACACTCAGCAATGAACACAAAAGTATTAACCCAAAATGGCGCGCTAACCAACAAGTGGTTAGCGCGCAGGCCTCACAGCTAGGAGACCCAAGTTCAATTCCAATGGAGTTTGCATGTTCTCCCTCCCCGTGCATCTCCTCGTTTTCTCCCACATCCCAGCTGTTTTCGGGCGAGAGGCGGGGTACACCCTGGACTGGTCGCCAGCCAATCACAGGGCACATATAGACAAACAACCATTCACACTCCTAGCATGTTTTTGGAATGTGGGAGGAAACCGGAGTACCCGGAGAAAACCCCATGCATGCACGGGGAGAACATGCAAACTCCACACAGAGATGACCGAGGGTGGAATTGAACCCTGGTCTCCTAGCTGTGATGTCTGTGTGCTAACCACTCGTCCACCGTGCAGCCTTATGCAAAAATAAAAAAATACCCACAAGCAAACTCAAGTGGGTGTGTGTCGCTAGGTCGCTGGTGTGTGTGAGTGACGGAAAGAAAAGCTCCGAGTTGCTTGCTGCCATCTGTTGTTTTTGCTTGTATAAATCTCTAGATCTGCAAATATAAGATAAGCACTTTTTCTAGAGTCAGTAAAGTATTTTACAGGAATTCGAGGAAGGCGAACTGAGTCAGAGCTAGTTGCTAGTGTGCTAGTCTTCACGCAGGCATAACCAAGCATTATAGGTGATTAAGAATCTGGGTAAAAATTGTATTTTGCTTATTAAACTCCATCGTTTGGTTCAATAATCTCATCCCTGTCTCAGTGTGAATGGTAAACTTGGTCGAAGTGGTTGGTGTTCGATACCTAGCGCTTCTGCATCTTCATTCCTGTCACTTGAACACAGCAAAGCATTGTTTTAATAGTTTGAAGAGTTTTGAAAAACTTCTTGTTCTGTACAGGTACTGTATTTTTTATTTACCTTGATTTCAGGTGGTTAATCTGTGCTTAATCTGCAATTAATATACAGTAAACCTCGGATATATCGGAAATTCGCTCACAACGGACAGATAAAAAAGAACCGATTTTTCTGTAATGCATTTCCAATAAAAATTCATTGCATATATCGCATTTTTTATAACGGATTTCGCCTATTTCGGACAAAATCTCCAGTCCCGTTCCAATGCATTTCCATTAAATTTCCCTCGCATATATCGGATGGCCGCATCGTTATGCTAATCTTGTTGATGTCACTGGCTATTGTCTTTGTCCTGGCTCCAGATTTAGGACAAATATAAAAGTGAGTGACGTCAATAATACTAGCACAGCAGTGAATGAGATCTTAACCTCACTATTGGAAATAACGTAGGCCTGACGGGCGTAACAGGGCCTAGCTTAATTAACAATTTGTTATGCTCAGAGTCCAATAAAGTTAAATTCTCATTACCTTACGTCTCTTTTCATTGCCCAGTCCAGGTACATTGGAAACATAGTCAAGGAAGTGCCTTTTTATAACGGATAAAATCCGATTTACGCATATACCGGATATAAATCCGATATATGCGTAAAACGGACATTTTCCGGTATACGCATATAACGGATTTCGCTTATATCGGACAAAACCAGTGGGAACAATTTAATCTGATATATCCGAGGTTTACTGTATAATTGCGTTTGGCTTGTAGTGGTGATAATTGACATTAAGACCAGCCTATGACTGCATGGACTTATATGGACAAATGCATATCGAGTCCTAGGTTTCTTTTAAAATCCCCATCCAAAGCAATAGCCTTCCTTTGTATACATAAGTAAACATAGCATACATACCCATACCTAAAGACACAAATCAGGCTTAAAGGATTTAAAGATACGTCTTTTCCAGCTGCAGTCACTGAAAGCAAGCAAACAGCATTCCAGATTTGGTACGCGCGCAGTCAGCTGACTTGGCAGATTGACGCCATAAGGCATATTTGTCTTTGCTGAAGCTTATCCTCTGACACGATGTCTTTTATATGCCTTGCAGTCACATTTTAGATGCATCATCCAGGACATACAGCACAGCGGTTCCTAGAAGTTCAACCACAATCTGTTCTGATTGGTAGGACTCATGAATGCACAGCGCCGGGCATTCAAGATCCAAGTTATAATCCCTTAATAATAATAATAATAGTAATTGAACTCAATCTATACATTCTGGACTGGACTGTCAGATCAAAAAGAATCGAAATCAAAGTTTGATTCCCAACAAACTAATGGCATCATTCTGGACTGTTACTATTAAATATCAAAGGTCTCAAATCTTTAATCCCAAGTCTCGAGTCCAGACCGGACAGGTCAAGTCCAGTCCCGAATCATAGGCTATTTGTACCAAGACTTCGTTACAGAAAAACAGTACTGATTTAGCACGAAAAAAGCTGGGATAGGTCCCAGAGAGGCGGGGTACACCCCAGACTAGTCACCAGCCAATCACAGGGCACATATAGACAAACAATCATTCACACTCACATTCATTCATTCATTCATTTTCTACCGCTTTTCCTCACGAGAGTCGCGGGGGTGCTGGAGCCTATCCCAGTTGTCTTCGGGCGAGAGCCGGGGTACACCCTGGACTGGTGGCCAACCAGCCAATCACAGGGCACATATAGACAAACAACCATTCACACTCACATTCATACCTATGGACAATTTGGAGTCGCTAATTAACCTAGCATGTTTTTGGAATGTGGGAGAAAACGGGGAGATGCACGGGGAGCACATGCAAACTCCATTGGAATTGAACTTGGGTCTCATAGCTGTGAGGCCTGCGCGCTAACCACTCGTCCACCGTGCAGCCCCCATTGTCTATTATTAGTTAAAAATATTGAAAGACGTTATATCACTAGTCAGCCATGGCATGTGTTACATCCTGTAGTGGGATGCACGGGGAGAACATGCAAACTCCACACAGAGATGACCGAGTGTGGAATCGAACTCGGGTCACCTGCGAGATAATTTTACCTAATTAAGTTTCTACCACTAACCAGAAGTCTGGGGCTCAAATGTTCCGTCTGCACATTAAATCCTATATCTAAAACCTTCTATTGAACTTTTATTCCTAGGTGGCATCAAAGACCACCTACTGTACACCAGGACAGCGCCATGGGCTGCGTGGGCTCCAAGAAGGACCAGGAGCGTCTGGGAAAAGGGAACAATGAGGTGCAGACAAGTGCACAGACGACACACTATGTCAAAGATCCCACAGCAGGAAACTCCAAAGCTGTAAGCAGCAGTAACTTTTGTTGTACTGACAATTATGACTCACTTATGACCCCCCTTTGCCCCCCTCCCCCGAGGGACTGCTTGACTTTGGATGTGTGCATGTTTTCACTTTTGAAGTATCATTAAGGATTGAACATTTACTATAGTTACATATTTACTAACAGCGCAGGTGATTTGATTACAATTTATCAGGCAAGTGTAAAAAGTCGAGTGGAGCCTCCAAAGTATCTAAAGGTTGTAAAATTTTCGAATTCGCGCAAAATACCCACACAGTGGGACATAACTTATATCACTACAAGGTTTATGTAAATCTCAACTGAATTCGTTATTCAGCATGTCTCTCTATGGTGGTAAACAATTAAAATTAAAATTAAAATTAAAATTAAAATTAAAATTAAAATTAAAATTAAAATTAAAATTAAAATTAAAATTAAAATTAAAATTAAAATTAAAATTAAAATTAAAATTAAAATTTATTGGGATACAATAAAAAAATAATAAAATAAATTCAAAAAAACTTTTTAACTTTAACTTTTTAACTTTTATTTTATATGAGGAAAGCAGGAAGTGAACAAATGTAACAGTTACATTTAGGATTTAATAAGCTTGAACCAGTCATGATGTGCTATATACTATACTATACTATACTACACTATACTGTACTATACTATACTATACTATACTATACTATACTATACTATACTATACTATACTATACTATACTATACTATACTATACTACACTGTACTGTACTATACTATACTATACTATACTATACTATACTATACTATACTATACTATACTATACTATATTGACAGTTACTATGGTACCCGTTAATGTCATTGTATGGTCATATCACCTCGTACTTTGGTACGGGACAAAAAAATTTAAAAAAATTTAAAAATTAACAAATTTTTGTTTAAACTATATTAGGAAAGCAGGAAGTGAACAAATGTAACAGTTACTGATTGTAAAAGTACCAGATGGAGGGGTAGGATTTAATAAGCTTTGCTTCTTCCTACTCCTTTTGGACATGTGGAACTGTGAACTGATTATGTGATGCATTCAATTGTAATCTGATGCATGTTCAAATGAAATAAAACCATTACCATTACCAAATACAACAATCCCCCGTTTATCGCCCCCTTTTGCGATATAATTCAAACCAAAAACCAAGTCTGGTGCTTGTGTGTCTCAGCGAACATTGCAGACAATTGGTCACATTTTGAGGCTCCACTCTTAGCTTAACAACAACTAACCTTGAAAACTTTACATTTTTGAACATGGGGAAAGATACATATACCCCCTGTTGTACGATAGTATATATGTACTATACTATATACAGTATTTATTGTCACTATTGTTCATTGTTGACACGTAAGAGTGTCAGTTTTTTGCATATTAGACAACAACAACCGCTCACGTCTGTAAAAAAAAAAAGTGCAGTTCCTCCTGGCTGTCACTTCCTGTGTCTTTTGGCCTAAGTTGAGAAAGAAGAAGTGACGAAAGCTGAAGTGGCAGAAGGGGATTAAAACTTCAATATTAGGCAACAACCACTAAGATATCAGTCAACTTGGTCATAACAGAATTATCACACTTTTACTTCCTGGATGCTTGTTATACAATTTTAAAGCCAAAACCCATTAAAAAAAAAACCTTTCCCGGCAACCTGATTTTTTACTTTGATAAGACATGGGCCTTCCTGTCTGTCAAAAAAAAATGCTTGTACTTGTACTATGAAAAATAATGCTGTTAAAATTCACCCTTTTTTGTGTCTTCCAGAACAAAATGCCCCCCAGTGCACACAACACAACAGATGGTGCGTCACGCAATCTCTCTTTGCATACTTCCTCTGTTATATTGCCTCCCTGAGGTTCTTGTTTTCTTCATCTTGTGTGTATCTCATCTTTTTACAGTAGCGCTATGTCTAGCACATGTCTAGCACTAGGCGTAGTATTTTGTATGTTGTAGTATTTTTCAACCATTCTAAATACGTGTTAGAGGTGCCACAATACTGTATTAGAAGTTGGTTGCATACCAGTGTGTCTGTAGCTTTAATGCTAATTAGTTGTATTTGTCCATGCCTCTCTCCGACAAAGTGTGTGACACAAAGAAGTGCTACTGTGTACTTTATTTACATATACACTGTATGTAAAATGTACAGTATAGCAGATACAGCAATGTAACGTTAAGGAGCGGGACAGGAAGATATAATGCTAGCAACACTAGCATAGCTAAGTCAGGTACAGTGCTAACATTACACACACATTTTAACAGCAACATCATGCTAGGTTAGCCCATTCACTAAAGACAAACTAACTGAATTTTAAAATAATATATTTTTTTAATGGTGTTGTCAAATTTAACGTCTTAATAATGACTTAACATTATTACAACACTTTTTGATGTGCGATTAAATTTTTGACCCTCATCCCATACCGTGGTTGGAACTGCTAGCTAAAATTTGGACACGCACAGCTCTCAATAAGATGGCAGTAAAGACTCACAAAGGAATTTATTCGCATTATTCCTTAATGGTTGAGATGTCAGGTCCCAACGTTATACTTGGCTGGCAGAAGTTTTAGTGTGCCTGCCAATCGCATAATGTCAGAGCCCGGAAATGTACTGTGTGGTGTCCCTCAGGGCTCTGTCCTGGACCCCATTCTGTTCATGATGTGCTATATATATCACTATATTGACAGTTACTATGGTACCCATTATGTCATTGTATTGTCATATCACCTCCTACTTCGGTACGTGACAAAAAAATAAATAAAAATACAAAAAAATACAAAATAACACATTTTAAAAATACAAAAAACTTATTAATACAAATTATTATTACAAATTATTATTATTATTATTATTATTATTATTATTATTATTATTATTATTATTATTATTATTATTATTATTATTATTATTATTATTATTATTATTACTAATTATATTAGGAACGCAGGAAGTGAACAAATGTAACAGTTACTGATTGTAAAAGTACCAGATGGAGGGGTAGGATTTAATAAGCTTTGCTTCTTCCTACTCCTTTTGGACATGTGGAACTGTGAACTGATTATGTGATGCATTCAATTGTAATCTGATGCATGTTCAAATGTAATAAAACCATTGCCATGACCATTACCATTTACTTGCCAATGATCTTTAGTTGTACTGCTCCTTTAAATCTTCTGGGGTCCACAAACGGACCTCCTTAATCAACTACCTGGCGGAATTAAAGCAAGCAGAAAAAAACAGTCTGTTCCAACTGAACGTGATCTGAGCCTCTCAGCTAAAACAAAACCGAGCCTGGGAGTAATCTTTGACGAGAGCATGTCACTAGAACATGATTCTAGGCAAATCATTGTTTCTTTCAGTTGCACAATATTGCTAAGCTCAGGTCCATGGTTTCTAAATGACAAGCATTTTAACTAACACTGACTCAACAAGCCTTGTCCCTACAGGGGACATCATCGCTATAGCGCTGTATGACTACGATGCCATCCACGACGGAGACCTCGGCTTCAAGAAGGGTGACAAACTCCGGATTTTGGAGGAGTGAGTACAGAACCACTAGTGATGTAATTAACTGTGATTAATATGGCTGTCCATCATACGAATGCTGTTTAATGATGTGTCTGTAGATCAGGGGAGTGGTGGAGAGCCATGTCCATCAGTACCGGTCAGGACGGCTTCATCCCTAGTAATTACGTAGCCAAAGATACCCTGGAGGCGGAGGAGTAAGTGGACTCACACTTTAAGTCATTGAAAGCAACAAGATAGAATATATGACCGTGCATTGGAGAGGTTTGTGCGCTGATGGACGTTTGCGTTTGTGAAGGTGGTTCTTCAAGGGCATCAGCAGGAGAGACGCTGAGAGACAGTTACTGGCCCCCGGGAACCGAGTCGGATCCTTCATGATCCGAGACAGCGAGACCAATAAGGGTTAGTGTTGAACTGGTGGCCAGTTCAAAGCTTTTCTGCAGTAGATAGCTCAAAGTGATGCAGCAGTGCGCTCCTGTTATATAGAGGATCTTTGACTAGCACTTATTGTCATTAGTTCTTAGAAACAGCATTTTTTTCTTTATGTTAATGAATTTACTGATCTCTCTGGCTGCAAAATAAGTTTACCTATGGGTACCGATAATGTAACCTTTGACCTTTGAGCACTGTTGTTATGCAAGATGATATTTAACTGGTGTGTTTTGGTTAAAAAACGCAAACACTATACAGAAAATCTATGAGTAGGGTTTTTATTTTAAAAAACAGTGGCATACTCTTCTTGTATATAGGATCTTTGACTACTATTTTTGCAGTAGGTCCTTAAAAAAGTACTCCTGTCATATATATATATATATATATAGTATCTATGTTCCCGCCATGTATTATTAGAAATAGTAAAGAATTGTCATAATTAACAGACAATGGAGGAAGAGGAAGTATACAAATCCTCCGTAGGTTCAGTTAGAGTGCAAATAAAGCAACGGGAAATGTAAGAAAAGTCATAAAAAGTACACCCACACTTTGATGGAATATTTGAATTGATTGAGTTGAATAGTTTACTCAAAAGAATAGCCATTTTTAAAAAATGGCGTTTTCTCTTCAACCACAGGGAGCTTCTCTTTGTCAGTCAGAGATAGTGACGGCCCATCAGGTGATACCGTCAAACACTATAAAATACGTATGCTGGACAATGGAGGATTCTACATCTCTCCACGCATCACCTTCAGCACCCTGCAGGACCTGGTCAAACATTACAAGAGTGAGTATGACTTTTATACATGTTGAGTTATATCATGTTATATTCATGGGTATTTGGAATGTTATGCCGCATCCAGTTGAAATGCCAGTTGGGCTTGAAAGTAGCACATTGAAAAAAAAAAAAAAAAAAAAGATTAAAGACGCACCTTTTTAATCAGGCTTTTAACTAATAATTTTTAACTTTTCTTATGTTTTTATCTTTTTAGTCTTATTTTATGCTCTTAGTCTTCAGCTTTTAACTCCAGTGTTTTGGTTTTTTATCTTTTTAGTCCTATTTTATGCTCTTAGTCTTCAGCTTTTAACTCCAGTGTTTTGGTTTTATCTTGTTAGTCCTATTTTATGCTCTTAGTCTTCAGCTTTTAACTCCAGTTAAAAAAACATTACAAGAGTGAGTATGACTTTTATACATGTTGAGTTATATCAGCCTTAGTAGATGTACAGCACCATCTAGTGGACATGCTGTGTAACACAATAATACCATATATCCAAATTATATAATATTTATTTGTAATACTTATATATATTCCACTCCCAGAGCAGGGTGATGGTCTCTGCCAAACCCTAACCAACCCCTGTCTGAACCCCAAACCGGAGAAGCCCTGGGAGAAAGATGCATGGGAAATCCAAAGGTCGTCACTGAAGCTGGAGAAGAGGCTCGGTGCTGGACAATTTGGAGAAGTCTGGCTTGGTAATAAAAAAAAAAATTATTTTATTAATTATCATTATTGCTACTGTGTTAGCCCTTGAATGCGTCAAGCTAAAATGTTGTTTTGTTGTTCAGCTACGTACAACAAGCACACCAAGGTGGCAGTGAAGACCATGAAACCAGGAAGCATGTCAGTGGAGGGCTTCCTGGCCGAGGCCAATCTGATGAAGACTCTGCAACACGACAAGCTAGTCAGACTCAACGCTGTGGTCACGAAGGAGGAGCCTATTTATATTATCACTGAATACATGGAGAAAGGTACATCTCCACACAATACTAATAATGCTGTAATAGTCAATTAAAGGGGTTGCACATAGTAGCCCACTGGACAGCTTTTGGACAATGGGTTCAAATTCCGTGGATTTAGGGATCATTCATTCATTCATTTTCTACCCCTTTTTCCTCACGAGGGTCGCGGGCGGGTGCTGGAGCCTATCCCAGCTGTCTTTGGGCGAGAGGCGGGGTACACCCTGGACTGGTTACCAGCCAATCACAGGGCACATATAGACAAACAACCATTCACACTCACATTCATACCTATGGACAATTTGGAGTCGCTAATTAACCTAGCATGTTTTTGGAATGTGGAATGAGGAAACCGGAGTACCCGGAGAAAACCCACGCATGTACGGGGAGAACATGCAAACTCCACACAGGGTGGAATTGAACCCGGGTCTCATACCTGTGAGGTCTGCATGCTAACCACTCGATCGCCGTGCCGCCCATTTAGGGATCAACGCCCGCTAAATGAATACCTTGCCCCCCCCCCAATCAACATTTTAGTTTGAGTTTAGTGAAAACTCCGCTAGGGTGGAATTGAATCCTGGTCTCGTTGCTGTGAGGTCTGTGCGCTTAACCACTCGACCGCCGTGCCGCCCATTTAAGGATCAACGCCCGCTAAATAAATACCTTGCCCCCCCCCCAATCAACATTTTAGTTTGAGTTTAGTGAAAACTCCGCTAGGGTGGAATTGAACCCTGGTCTCGTAGCTGTGAGGTCTGCGCGCTAACCACTCGACCGCCGTGCCGCCCATTTAGGGATCAACGCCCGCTAAATAAATACCTTGCCCCCCCATCAACATTTTAGTTTGAGTTTAGTGAAAACTCCGCTAGAAAAAGCACAAGACAGCTCCACTCATCGCTCATCTCCGTGCCCTCATCCAATCCAATCAATCACTGTTAGTATGCAAATGAGCAAACACACAGGTCCTCATGGGTGATTATTGACAGTATAAACAAAAATAGGACAGATTTTACATTGCAGCTCTCCTGATCATAGGTCCGAAATGTCCCATTTTTATATAACGCACTATTTGTTAAGCCGAGAATGTATTGTTTGTGTTCGCAGTCCACAGCAACAATAAAGCCAATGAATCTTGTTCTTCTACATAGCGATACTCATGGCGTTGAAGCAATCAAGCCTAACATGTGTATCCTTGTGCCAACAGGTAGTTTATTAGACTTCCTCAAGAGCGATGAAGGCGGTCGCGTCCCGCTTCCCAAGCTCATTGACTTCTCTGCACAGGTGAGATTCATCTGTAGATCCGAAGCGGTTAATGTTGTATTATGATTAAGGGGTTTTAAGTATGCAGATTAGTTAAGGGTATGGTTCATAGGTATTTGGTATTCGTTGAAATGCCAGTTGGGCTTGAAAGCAGCACGTTGATATTATCAGTACCGCTGACAAACACACTGCAGAAGGTTGTCAAACAAGATCTTCTATCACTGTCCTTCCATAGTGCCATAGAGCTTAACTTGAGTGTTCACCTCCACAACAAGGAAGCTCCTCGAGCCGCAGGTTGCCGACCCTGCTAGTAGTATATCCGATCTGACTCTTTTACTGTGACGTATTACTTTTTAGATCGCAGAGGGCATGGCCTTCATCGAGCAGAGGAACTACATCCACCGAGACCTGAGGGCTGCCAACATCTTGGTCAATAAAGCTCTAGTGTGCAAAATCGCCGACTTCGGCCTCGCCCGTATCATCGAAGACAACGAATACACAGCTAGAGAAGGTACGTCATTAATATTAAATGTCTTGCTAGGAAACTTATGGGTAATTTGTTTTGTTTTGGTTTCCAGGTGCGAGATTTCCCATCAAGTGGACAGCCCCTGAAGCCATCAACTACGGATGCTTCACTATCAAGTCAGATGTTTGGTCTTTTGGGATTTTACTGACGGAGGTCATCAGTTATGGACGCACGCCATACCCAGGTAAGTTATAGTGAATTGGAGGTGTGTTGGTCAATATCTACAATATATCTATCAATATCTATCAATATATACTGTCAATAATCACCCATGTGGACCTGCTCATTTGCATACTAACAGTGATTGATGTTTGGGATTGAATGAGGGCACGGAGATGAGCGATGAGTGGAGCTGTCTTGTGCCTTTTCTAGCGGAGTTTTCACTAAACTCAAACTAAAATGTTGATTTTGGGGGGGGGGGCAAGGCATTTATTTAGCGGCACGGCGGTCGTGTGGTTAGCGCGCAGACCTCACAGCTAGGAGACCAGGGTTCAATTCCACCCTCGGCCATCTCTGTGTGGAGTTTGCATGTTCTCCCCGTGTATGCGTGGGTTTTCTTACGGTTTCCTCCCACATTCCAAAAACATGCTAGGTTAATTGGCGACTTCAAATTGTCCATAGGTATGAATGTGAGTGTGAATGGTTGTTTGTCTATATGTGCCCTGTGATTGGCTGGCCACCAGTCCAGGGTGTACACCGCTTCTCACCCAAAGACAGCTGGGATAGGCTCCAGCACACCCTCGACCCTTGTGAGGAAAAGCAGTAGAAAATGAATGAATGAATGAACATATTACAGACATGCCAACATGTACACATTTTCTGTACACGACACTCATTTTGACCAGGTTTAAGCCCTTAATGTGCATTTTACTTTAATCAAATGCATTTTAAAATGAAAAAAATGCATAACTACCACTAATAAATGATAATAATGATTTAGTCATAGTCTAGCCTTTAGCCTGGTCATAATGCTAACGCTACAACTGCGTCGTCCCCATCTCTAATCTCCTCCTCAGCGGAGTCACTTTTGAAAAGTCAAGGAACTTTCATCCACCGATCATCCCATCAGATATTTCTATCTTTTACCCAATTCCACCATTTAACTTCCTGTGCCCTTATTATTCAGGGATGACAAACCCAGAAGTGATACGTTCCCTGGAGAAGGGCTACCGGATGCAACGTCAGGACAGTTGCCCTAAAGAACTCTATGATATCATGCTGGAATGCTGGAAGAACAAACCGGATGACCGTCCCACCTTTGATTACCTGCAAAGCGTCCTGGAGGATTTCTACACTGCCACAGAGAGCCAGTATCAGCAGCAACCATGAGTCTCCACTATGTAGTTTCATAATATTTTTGTACAAAAAAAACACAATAGTATTTTCCTAATGCTTACATACACGCCTACGGATGTCCTCTGTGTGTCCATCTTTATCTGAATCTTGGAATAGGTTTTGTCAAAATACATTTGACTATATTTTTCACACATTTACTGTACTGTATGTTTTATATGCATTGTATATATTTTAAGTATGGTAGAAACTAATTCAATGGATTAAGAAAATGCATAATACACAGTTTTAAGTCCATTTTTTGAGTTACCGGTTTTAATTAGAAGCAGGTGATAATTGGAAAGAGGCAACATAACTTCATTTTTAGTATTTCATAATGATTTGGAATGCATGAGAAAGTTGACTTTTATACACAAGTATATTGCACAACGCAGCAGAACCGATGTTGGAATAGCGGCAAGTGTACTTATAAACAACATTTAAAAAAATTTAATAATAATAATTTGGAGTGCATGAGAAAGCGGAAAGGAAAACATGAAAGTAGTAAACAGCTTATAATGTCAGTTTGGAATGTTTTGTTTTGAATCAAGGGACAGCAATGTGTGATGCTGCGTTTTCATTATTTACTGAAGTTTTTTGCTTGTTCTAGTCGGCGGTTTCATGCACCAATGTAATATTTTTCAAATAAAAAGATTTTATCGTCGATAAACGACAATAAACGAGATTTTAACGTTACTAGGAAATGCACTGTATAAAAACCATATGACAATATATTGCAATCTACTGTTGTGTTTAATGGCATACTACATTACACTCTTCAGTATTATGTGTGTTAAACAGCTAAACAGCCCCAGACCATCACACTACCACCACAGGATTTTACTGTTGCGAGCCTTAATGTTTTGTGTGTTATTTACGCTCCTGTTATGAGAAGGAAAAAAATACTTGGTATTAGATTTACAAAATGATATGCTTTGCACGACCTTTGACCCACTTAAACGGTTCTTTTTATTTTATTACTATAGTTAATACTGCTATGATTACTGAATCACTAAACACTGAAATCTAATTATATTAGCACACTGTGCTAACACCTACTATATATCACATACTAATTATGTTGAAATACTCTTATTAAATCACACATTAATGTTGTTATAATGCTCTATTAAGTAATGTTACGTGTCCCTCTGTTGTCAAATCCATAACTGCATTATGCTAACTATATTAGTACATGTCACTTGATTTATGAAACATCAGTAAAAGTATCTTTATCTGACAACAGCGTTTAAAAAATTGAATTAATATGGAAATAATTGGAAAAATTTTTTTTTTTACATTTTGATGTATCAGTGGTTAAAATCAGTTCAGAAATGTGGGGCTAGCTAAGCTAGTATACCTAATGTTAAAATAATGATAAAACTAAAAAAAATGAATAGCAGATTTTATATGTATGACTCAGCATTCACACAATTCTTTTAAATCACTCGCGGATGAGGTAAAAAAAAAGTATCATAGTGACGTCACGAATGACACGTATTCAAAATGGCGGCCGCGGCTATGGTGAGTGAAGCGTCAAGCACTTTCTCTTCAGCCTAAACATTCCTTGTGTTCTGTTTTCCTTTTAATAGAGACGCGTTGTTACGATGGGTGGATTAAACGTCCGCTTTACTTGAAAGATAGCTATTTGGTGGTGACTTGATACGTTTTACGTCCAGACATGATTGTTTGTTTGAATGTTGACGCTCCTTCCGTTAACTTCCTGGTAGTTAGAAACGTCACTTTAGCTTTATGGAGAGGGGATGAAACCGTTTCAAAACAGTCCTGCTTTTAATTGTCAGGTCTATTGGGTGCAGTTGAAAATATAGAACGACCCCTTAGAGGCTACTGACAAATTTATTTATTCATTTATTCATTGAAATGACCAGAAAGTGTTAGCTTCCCAAGTGTTAGCTGTTAGCATCCCAGGCTACACCCTATAGCTAATACCGAAGGCTGATCAAACTTCACAATTATTGATCACGTAGTTTCTCAAGGCACTGATTATATCGAGTGAGAAAAAGTCTAAATGTACATTAATGATAACCCTAGAAGATAATACATGTACTGATAATGTGCCAGTTATAAATCAAGTTGTGCAAAATTACATTACATTTATACACTTCTGAACCAAAGCTTAAGACCTTCCATTTTGTTTGGTGGATTGCAACCATATTGCTACTAGAGCATGCATTG
This sequence comes from Doryrhamphus excisus, assembly GCF_030265055.1. NCBI lineage: Eukaryota > Metazoa > Chordata > Actinopteri > Syngnathiformes > Syngnathidae > Doryrhamphus > Doryrhamphus excisus. The sequence goes on along the minus strand of NC_080475.1, from coordinate 12,094,473 downwards.
ATTTATGCCCGGATACAGTTTTGATTCTGATTAATCCAGCCTTTAGATTAATTTATTTGGGGTGTTTTGTGTGCATTCCCAGGAGACATGGTGGGCCTTGCTTCTCTTGTCATTGTTGCCTGTGGTATTACCCTTCTACGTTCCTGGAGTGGCTCCTCGGGACTTCCATGAAGGAGACATTGTAGATATTAAGGTAAGAACACTGTTGCAACTTTCTATTTTTTTGGTGTTCTTTGATGGACTTAATGATTGAATTCTGGGTAATGGGAAGAAATTACACATAGTTTATAATGTAAACTATGGGAACGTGTGGAGGAACCATACACAGCCCCAAAAGCTTAGTATCTTCTCCTGGTCACACACTATTAAGGGGAAGCGTTAAAGTATATTTTAAGAGAGAGGATGAGTGATCACCATATGCAAACTCCACTCAAAAACAAGAGAAAAAGAATTTTGTTATAACATCATTAAAAGTCTATTTCGCATCATAATTAAGCAAATCCTATTATTCACTTCACAGGCTGTGAAGATGACCAGCTCCCGTACTCAACTTCCGTATGAATACTACTCTCTGCCATATTGTAAGCCGTCGTCTATTGTTTACAAGGGAGAAAACCTTGGTAAGTGAAAGATAAAAGCTATACCCTTCTCCATGTTACTCGATAATATTGCAACTCACTCTTTTTTTTTTTTTTTTTTTTTTTGCAGGTGAGGTGTTGCGTGGAGACCGTATTGTGAACACACCATTCGACGTAGCGATGAACAAGGACAAGAAATGTGAGGTGGTGTGCGACAAGAAGAAGCTCAGCAAAGCAGAGAGCAAGTTGTTTGCAGAGAGGATACACGAGGAGTATTATGTTCACCTGTGAGTCTTGCCATTCTCTGTAATGCTCATTTCAACCTACACTATACATGAATACACAAATAGAGCCCTAACACCACCTCTATTTACAGTAATGGTAATGGTTTAATTTCATTTGAACATGCATCAGATTACAATTGAATACATCACATAATCAGTTCACAGTTCCACATGTCCAAAAGGAGTAGGAAGAAGCAAAGCTTATTAAATCCTACCCCTCCATCTGGTACTTTTACAATCAGTAACTGTTACATTTGTTCACTTCCTGCTTTCCTAATATAATTTAATGTATTTTTTGTATTTTTATTTATTTATTTATTTTATAAAAATTGTTATTTATTTATTGTGTATTTATTGTAATAAAAAAAATAAATGTAATTATTAATTATAATAATAATATTTTAATAATAATAATTTTATTAATTATTTTTTTTAATTAATTACATTTTTTTGTCGTCACATACCAAAGTAGGGGGTGATATGACCATACAATGACATAATGGGTACCATATTAAGTGTCAATATAGTGATATATATATAGCACATCATGACTGGTTCAAGACTCTTCATCCTTGTATTTAGCAAACATCAACATCATTTTTAGGTAATTGGTTATTTTTAGCCTTATTTTGTATAAATTTGTGATTTTAGAAATAAAGAGTCATGGAAAATATTATTAGACAAATGTTGTTTTTTTTCTATAATTTTCTGTGGTTTTCTTGATAATAACCCAAATCGCTTTCCATAACTATATGTAGAATTGCAGATAACCTGCCGGTGGCCACAAGGTTGGAGGTGTATCTCAGTAGGGAAGCATTAGCTGAAGAAGAGCAGAGAAAGGACATAGTTAAAGATATCCAGTTTGAACACGGCTACAGACTGGGCTTTGTCGACAACAACAAGGTACGTTGAATGTATTGAATGAAGATGCTTATCCACAACAATTGGGTAACTTTTCTTCTCTTCCCTCGAAGGTTTATCTGCACAACCACCTCTCCTTCATCCTGTACTTCCACAGGGAAAAGCTGGAGGAGGGAGAGCAGCACAACTACAGAGTGGTGCGATTTGAGGTCATACCCCAAAGTGTAAAAGTAGAAGGTAGGTGGAAGCACCCATTGGTTGCAATTTTGTCCATACTATCACTTAAAAAATATATATTAACTTGTTTTCAGATCTCAAGGCTGTGCAAAAGGACAAGACTTGCACCCTGCCGGAGGCCAGTGGCTCTTCTCCGCAGGAGATTGACCCCACCAAGGAGAACGAGGTCCTCTTCACCTACTCTGTGCACTGGGAGGTGAGTGACTGTATAATAATTCCCTTTGAATAACAATGACAACGATTGCACGCCATACCCATAAAAAAAAATTGTCTTCGCTCTTTCTCAATGTTTGTCTCTCATTACTCAATTCAAAAAGATCAGACGTCACAATAGCTATGTTTACATGGACCCAAATATTCCAATTCCATTCGGTTTATTGGCTCAAACGGAAAGAATGTAACCTCATTCCGAAAGAAAAGTGCCAATCCGAATGAATATATAATGGGATTCACAGGGGGTGGAATATTCCTTTCCCCAATCCGATTGAGGTATCTTGTACCCGCTCAAACGGGTGCGTTCTTCTTTGTGGTGTTTTTCTTCTTCTGTTGTTTATTGGCGGTTGGCAAGCAGCTTTCGTGTGCATTAGCGCTATCTGTGGAACAGAATCTAAACCCTTCTATATGCCATTCAAAAGTCCAGTTTTATTAAAAAAATGAAATAATTCTTCTTAATTATAAAATATTAGCAAGATTGAACTTTATATTTTCCAGTTCCCGGGTGCGTTCTTTCAGTGAATGCTGAGATATGACGTAACACGCAGCTCCAGACGTTCTTCGATTTAAAAAAAATGGAGGCGAGCAATCGGCACTGGACTGCTGCAGATTTTTTTTTTATTCAAACTAAATTTCAAGACTGGGTGAAGGAAAAACTGGCAATACGGAGTTATTCCAACAAGTGAAAGAAAAACTGGAGGAAGTCTGTATCACGTGATGTTGGTGTTTACGTTTTACTGCGTATGCCCCATTGACTATTCTGGTTGATTATAGCGGCGCATGTAGATACGCGATTGGAATATTCCTTTCCATGTATACCATTGCTTTCGGAAAGATTCAATTTGGAAAACGAAAAACTCCTCATGTAAACGTGGCTAGTAACTAAAAAAAAACAATAACATGAATACACTGACTTGTGTGACCTTTGCAGGAGAGTGAGGTGAAATGGGCCTCTCGATGGGACACGTACCTGACGATGAGCGACGTACAGATTCACTGGTTCTCCATCGTCAACTCTGTGGTGGTCGTCTTCTTCCTGTCAGGCAAGTTTGTCATGAATTCACACTCAAAGAAAGTCGCCCAAGTACTGCTATACATTATATCACTAGAGGAAAGTAATGGAACCAGTTTATCTCCAGGATTTTGACCACTGCGGTGGGAACAAGAATGATAACAAGAATAGTTTGGAAAAGACAATTTCTCCCCAAGCAATTCGGAGCTTTTCTTCTTGTCAGTCACACACACATATCAGTTGGCAAAGTGGGTGTAGCACTTTGTAAAGGGACCCTACCGTAGTAACTTCATGGGCTTTTACAATAGCCACGTTTTTCTCTTTACAAATGACCTTTCCGAAAGCAATAGTATCCATGGAAAGGAATATTCCAATCGCGTGTCTACATGCGCCGCTATAATCAACCAGAATAGTCAATGGGGCATACGCAGTAAAACGTAAACATCAACATCACGTGATACCGAATTTCTCGAGTTTTTCTTTCACTTGTTGGAATAACTCCGTATTGCCAGTTTTTCCGTTCGTCCAGTCTTGGAATTTAGTTTGAATCAAAAATAAACTTTCCGCAGCAGTCCAGTGCCAATTGCTCGCCTCCATTTTTTTTAAATCGAAAAACGTCTGGAGCTGCGTGTTACATCATATCTCAGCATTCGCTGAAAGAACGCACCAGTGGAACAGGTAAATATAAAGTTCAATCTTGCTAATATTTTATAATTAAGCTCGGCACATGTTTTATATAGATATGTATTTTATTTTTTAATAAAACTTGACTTATGAATGGCATATAGAAGGGTTAAGATTCTGTTCCACAGATGGCGCTAATGCACACGAAAGCTGCTTGCCAACCGCCAATAAACAACAGAAGAAGAAAAACACCACGACCGTTTGACCAAATAACCTGAATGGAATTGGAATATTTGGATCCATGTATACATGGCTAATGATATGGGATCAGTGGGGACGGGGGCACTATAAAATACTGCAGGTAAAAAATGTCACTTAAGTGGTTTCACCTTCTTCTAAATGTACGCCGTTACCTTTCTTTCACAGGTATCCTCAGTATGATTATCATCAGAACCTTGAGGAAGGACATTGCTAATTACAACAGAGAGGATGACATTGTAAGTTGTTTGGTGGAGCCATTCTACGCCTTTAAAGTCCAGCTCACTGCAGCCATGTTGTTGTTCGGCCATTTTCCAAACAGGAAGACACAATGGAGGAGTCCGGATGGAAGAATGTTCACGGTGATGTCTTCAGGCCGCCTCAGTACCCCATGATTCTCAGCTCGCTGCTGGGGTCAGGGATCCAGCTGTTTTGCATGATACTTATTGTGATATGTGAGTATTTTAATAATATTTGTTGATGTCTTTCTTTATAAGGAATTTAATTGACTGTTTATTATTCATTCTTTGTGTTTATGTAGTCGTTGCCATGTTGGGTATGTTGTCTCCATCCAGTCGAGGAGCCTTGATGACCACTGCGTGCTTCCTCTTTGTGTTTATGGGGTAAGAAGCATTGCATACTGGTCCAAAATATCAAAATATATTGGTCTCATGCTTAAAATGTTTTTACTGTGTAGTGTTTTTGGAGGCTACTTTGCTGGAAGACTGTACCGCACACTGAAAGGCCATCGGTGGAGGAAAGGAGCGTTTTGTGTAAGTTGTCTCCATTGTTACTAATCAAACCTGACATACTGTTTTCTCCGTGGATATGCGTGTAAATATTTATTTTATAATATGTAGACTGCAACTTTGTATCCGGCTGTGTTTTTTGGCATCTGCTTCATCCTCAACTGTTTCATCTGGGGGGAGCACTCCTCGGGGGCGGTGAGTTATAGTCCTTGACTCACAAAATGGCAGACAATATGAACAATATTGATTTTATTTGCTCTGTTTTCGATCCATGCTGCATTCAGGTGCCCTTCCCAACCATGCTGGCTCTGCTGTGTATGTGGTTTGGTATCTCCATGCCTTTAGTCTACCTGGGATACTACTTTGGCTTCCGTAAGCAGCCATATGACAACCCTGTACGAACCAATCAGATCCCTCGGCAGGTTCCAGAACAGCGTTGGTACATGAATAAGTTTGTAGGGTAAGCGAGTGTTAACATTGTCATTTTTAGCTGATTTTAAAACCGTATATGTTTAAAATGTAAATGTTTTTTTCTTGATTAGAATCCTGATGGCTGGGATCCTCCCATTCGGTGCCATGTTCATTGAGCTCTTCTTCATTTTTAGTGTGAGTATGATCATTTCAATGGAGTGTTTGCTTTCTTTGTGACTATGGCTTTAACATCATCATCATCAATGTATGTGTGTGCTTTTAGGCCATCTGGGAGAATCAGTTTTATTACCTTTTTGGCTTCCTGTTTCTGGTCTTCATCATCTTGGTGGTCTCCTGCTCTCAGATCAGCATTGTTATGGTTTATTTCCAGTTGTGTGCAGAGGTAATTAGTGTTTTACATTTACATATATACATTTATTTCTTTTATAGCAGCCAGGTGTGTTTATATAATGGTTGTTTCTCAGACAGCATACACTATATAGCATTATTGTTCTGTTATTGACTTTTTTTTTTACACTCACCTTTATAACATATATTTTCTCTGCTAAAGGACTACCGATGGTGGTGGAGAACATTCCTAGTTTCAGGAGGGTCAGCCTTCTATGTCCTCGTGTACGCCGTCTTCTACTTTGCTAACAAGGTAACGCCCACTCACATTGTGTTAATAAAGTCAAACGTTCATATGCTAGTCCCGCCCACAAGGTGTTGATGCGGTATGATGGAACACAAATTGTTCTGGAGGCCATATTTTCATAATACTAAGGGCTGGGGGGTGGGGGGGTGGGGGGGGGGTGGGCTTCTCTTTGTGCATAATATCAATGAAAGACAAGGGCGTCACCAAAATGGTGACCTACTGACCTACTGCAAAAGCGTAAGAAATAGATTCTGATAATGACAGGAGCTGACTGCAAAAATGGCCGTTATGGATTCTTTATGACAGAAGAGCTCTGCTGTAAATAAATCAACCACAAAGACGCTAATATCACAAAGATCCTATATATGACAGGATGTCACTGATGTCTTTTATTCATTCATTCATTTTCTACCGCTTATCCTCACGGGGGATGCTGGAGCGTATCCCAGCTGACTTCGGGCGAGAGGCAGGGGTACACCCTGGACTGGTGGCCAGCCAATCACAGGGCACATATAGACAAACAACCATTCACACTCACATTCATACCTATGGACAATTTGGAGTCGCCAATTAACCTAGTGTGTTTTTGGAATGTGGAAGTGGTTAAATTAATATATGGCTAAACTATATATGGCATTTTTTTTTCCCTATTTTTTGTTGAGAACTGATATTTTGCCAAAACTTACTTACCTCAGCAAGAAGTACATTCACTTTTAGGGTTAAAAGAGAATTTACTTAAAGTCATTGTGTGTAGTTTTGCTTTGTTTTAGTTTTATTGTACTGTTTTTAAACTTCCTTTTGTGCTCGTATGACAGTAGAATGCAAAAAAATGCAGTTTAAGAAGTACGTTTTTATGTCTCCACTTCTATTTAATCCTATACATGTAATCAGGCAAGTACTCTCCAAGCTTCATTATACAGTAGTTAACTTATTTTTACACTTGACAGTTAAGTATGATAGTTAAGTATGAGTTAAGTATATTAAAAACGACGGTGCGTAAACCTTTTGGAGTCAATTTAAACAATTTGGAGTCGCCAATTAACCTAGCATGTTTTTGGAATGTGGGAGGAAATCGGAGTACCCGGAGAAAACCCAGGGAGAACATGCAAACTCCACACAGAGATGGCCGAGGGTGGAATTGAACTCGAGTCTCCTGGCTGTGAGGCCAGCGCGCTAACCACTCGGCCAGCGCGCTAACCACTCGGCCAGCGCGCTAACCACTCGTCCACCGTGCAGTCCGACTGATGTTTTTATGTTGCAATAATAATAATAACAGCGATTAATTTTACACTTTTTGCAACCACCTCAAGATTGCATTTTTTTAATACCAAAAAATGTAGGAAGACCACTCACTATCAGTGGTTTAAAGGATCGAACTGTCTTTTAAAATGGACTCACTTGTTGGTCATTGAAAAGAATGAAAAATAGCGCCCTCTGCTGGATGTGGTGAAGCGGGCGTCTCCGTTGTCCCCTCGGCTTCACTTTGTGTGTCCCCTCTTGCCTCCTCCTCAGCTGGACATTGTGGAGTTCATCCCCTCGCTCTTGTACTTTGGCTACACTGCCTTGATGGTTCTTTCCTTCTGGCTGCTAACCGGCACCATCGGCTTCTACGCCGCCTACATGTTCATCAGGAAGATCTACGCCGCCGTCAAGATTGACTGACTCTGTTGCTGCTCCTGTTTTTGTTTTTTTTTGTCACATTTTATTTTTCCCATCAAGCACTGACTGGTGTTTTGAGGAGGTATTTTTTTTGCAGTCCAAACGGAGAACAACGGCCTCTTCTTCTTTCCTTGCCACCCCTCATTTGATTTTTGATTTTTTAATATTTGGATGGAGACCCAGAGGATGTTTTTTTCTGATAGGACAGTTTACGTCTTCAGCTGGGGTCACCTTGGGCCAAAACAATGATTTTTTTTTTTGGCACACTTTTTTTGGGCTTAATTTATCTTGTGTTTTTAAGTTGCGTCATCAACCATGATTCATCTTTTGAATGAAATATTCCCTTTTTTCTTCATTTTCCACTTTACAGATGGAAAGTTTAACTGTGGTTGTCGTGTTGTCTTATGTTGGACTGATATGTAGGAGGGAGTGATGCTGGGAGATTCCATAGAATGGATACATGAAACACTCTCTTTTTTTTTTTTTTAACTTATGCTTCCATATCTTTCCTGTATGAAAATAGCAGCTCCCCCAACTTCTTAAATGTACCAAATATGTATTGCCTCTAAACGATGAAATAATGATGTGAAAAGTGAGATACTGAGATTTAATGGAGGCACCGTGTTTGGGGGTTTACCACGCACATGTACATCAGAAACTTGGAAGATGGTTTTTAATGCTCATTAAATGGTTACTGCAGTATTTTTTTTAAATTATTATTTCTTCCCTGTAGTTTTGGGGGTTAAATATCTTAATAAGCCGCATCAGACTTCCCTGCAATTATGGTGCAATGGAGGTAATGTGTCAATAGGGGGCAAAGGGGAGCTACATTTGAGCATATAGTAGATTTGCTTACTACTGGCATTTTTATTTTAAGGGGGTATGGGGTGGGTATGCATGCTGTGAGCCAATTAATTTGCAAAGAAATTGATTTTACTTGAATAAGATTTGATTTTCATTAATAAACGGTGGATTATGTACTTCCAATTCCTGCAGGATGCATTAGCATATCATCTAAATACTTATGTGTTTTTTTTTGTGCTTTCATAATAAACGTAGCAATGGTACACACCATTTATTCAGTGAGAGATTGGCGTCATTAGAGGGAAAGGGTGGCATGATGACCCTTTCCTGATGAATAACTAGACTGTGATCAATGGAAGCGTTAATGATGATGCAACATATTGACTGACAGGGACATAATACCCATAAATACGTATGTATTCTCCTCTTATCATTATAAATGTGGACCCTGAGACACAAGTGACCTTTTTTTTTGCCCCCGGCAACAGATGCTGTCTTTGTAAACATTATATGGTGATAATTAATGTCAGAAAAAAAGGGATTCAATGTCTTAACAAGGTCGAGTGACCTTCCTCAAACACGCATAATGATGTGTTGGGTTGGGGATAAACATTTGTATAAATAACATAAGTCATCATTTAGTTTTATTGCTAAGGTCTGCCTGTCTTTTTATTACAAGGACGAGCTGTGCAACACAACTTGAACAAAAACAAAGCTAATAGCCTCTACTGTGTATTCAGATTGGAAAACGGAACATAAATCTACAGTATATGTTGTCGTAGTATAATAGACACTACTGGGATAGTATTGGAACGCTACAACACTAATAAGTCAATTATCGAGAACTTCTCTAAACGTTACAGTTGTTTACATTAAATTAATACCACACTGCATTTGCATAATGTATCAGATCCGTATCGCTATCAGTATCAAATCAATCGGACATCATTAATGATTAGGCCGCTTGCACAAAACGACAACACCAGAACTCAACCACAAATTAGCATCACTGTAAAAAGCCGCAGGGGTTCAAACTGTTAAAAAAAAATGATACAACAGAAATGACCTCAAATAAATCCCTGCTAATCTTTGCATTTAGGTAAATAAATGGCCACTATTTGAGGAAGTATGATATAGTAATTCATAAAATTAAACAAAAAAACAGTGACAGTAGATGTCCATATAGTAAATCCACCTAAGACACGTAATATCATTTATCATAACACAATTACCAAAATGGATTGATCTCATTCTTCACATTGGCTCATCCCACATCCATTGTATCGATGCTAAACACTGACATGACAAATTACTTTAAATATAGCTTGGCCCTTTTCCAATAAGGATGTGTTTGCATACATGTATGTGAACATATTGTTGTTATTCATTCATTCATGCACATATATTCAAATAACCATTCACACTCACATTCATACCTATGGACAATTTGGAGTCGCTAATTAACCTAGCATGTTTTTGGAATGTGGGAGGAAACATTCCTTAACATTCATTAAACTTTCAGACCGTTTTAGTGTAGTAAATACATCTGCATCTTATACTTTTGATGATGTGTGTCTTTATTTGAGGAGCCCAGAGAGGGGCTAACGTCATTGCAGCACCCCAATGAATGCGTTGCTCAGATGCAATACAGTATAGGAAAACTTTTAAGGAGTTGGGTTTTTTTTATATTAATATTGGAACATGTTTGTATATTTGAGTGTGAAGTTGCTGTATGATGACTTTAGTGACTGTTATATACAATATTTTTTATACACTATTATACAGTTATGTATATACAATCACAGGGCACATATAGACAAACAACCATTCACACTCACATTCATACCATGGACAATTTGGAGTCGCTAATTAACCTAGCATGTTTTTGGAAGGTGGGTGGAAACCGGAGCACCCGGAGAAAACCCACGCATGCACGGGGAGAACATGCAAACTCCACACAGAGATGGCCGAGGGTGGAATTGAACTCGGGTCTCCTAGCTGTGAGCCCTGCGTGCTGTTGTTGTTATTCTTATTGTTGAAGTAAGTAGGTCACAATGACGTGCATTGTTAGCCAGCTCATATTAGAGATAGAGATAGAATGGGGAAGAAGTATGTGTTCATAAGCTATTTATTGCTCATAAGCGTTAAAATGAAATCAAATTTTTCAAAAAATCAAAATCTTGGCAAAAAAAGTGGATTCTGTGTGATTTTATCCAGGTAGTCACAGTGTCATGACGGCATTGATGGCAAAGCAAGGCTTCAAAAGAGATCTGACATGGCAATGACTTTCTTTCACAGTCAACTTTATTGCATTTCCAGTTAAAAGCGGCCAACATTTGCAGCGCAATGCGCGCGGATCTATCGAGAGCCGAGATCAACCTTGACAGAGGAAGCTCTGATTGAAAGCAAGATGGGTGTTTTGGACGTTTAAAAAAGGCCGTTATATACCTTCATGAATGAAATAGTCTTTGCTACCGCAGGCAAGGACACACCAAATGGGTTTGATGTGAGGTGACAATCTCTCTAAGGTTTCTTACTGTAAGTTGATAAGTCAAATACATTTTCAATGGTTTGTTATGACTTGATGCTAATGGGACAATACCATAAAATGTAAACTTGCATGTGCTTTAGAGTAGTCAGTGTATAGCACTGAACTCCATCCATTTTCTATACCGCTTATCCTCCAGGGTGTATGCTGGAGCCTATCCCACTAAGATTTTTTTTCCTATTTTGAGGAAGTGTCCCTTGACAGGTTTACAAAACCTAGTGCAGCAAAACAGACAACATGTCTGCTTGACCCGCTTCCTGGTAAACCCGTTAAAGAGCTGTTCACAATTTTCGGTCCTTCGATTGATTTAATATTTAATATTTAATATTTAATATTTAATATTTAATATTTAATATTTAATATTTAATATTTAATATTTAATATTTAATATTTAATATTTAATATTTAATATTTAATATTTAATATTTAATATTTAATATTTAATATTTAATATTCATTTTATACCACTTTTTTAAATTTAAATTAAACATTAATATTATTAATATTATTATATTAAAATTTAAATATTATAAATCTATCGCTTTCCGACAGCATTGACCGCGGTAATTCAACCTTTTAATATTTAAATTTTTAATATTTATATTAAATTTATATTTAATATTTATATTTATATTTAATAATATACATGTCTGTTTTTTAATATTTAATATTTAATATTAAATTCATTTTATACCGCTTTTTAAAATTAAATTAATTAAAATTAAAATTAAACATAATATTATTAATATTATTAATATTATTAATATTATTAATATTACAATTTAAATATTATAAATCTATCACTTTCCTACAGCATTGACCGCGGTAATTCGACCTTTACTAAAAAAAAAACTAACTAACCTCGACCCTGAGAGTATTTCTAATTGCATGCTTGTTTTTATACTCCCATTTATTTATTGCAGAGTTCCACAAGGATCAATGCTGTGCCCTCTTCTGTTCAATATTTTTATGCTTCCACTCAGCAACATTATTCGCAAACATAAGATTAGCTTTCACTGTCATGCCAACGACACTCGGCTGTATTTGCCATGAAGGTATTCACCAGGAATTGGGCATTGCTGCTTTAGGATTCATCAGAGATGGCTCAGAATTAAAAAGGCAGCTCTAAAATGTCAAGTGAATTAGAGGAAAACTCCCAGCGCATATTAAAAGTCACTGAGTGAGCCACATGACACCGGGGGGGCTCCCGGACAGCCTGAGATGTTTGTGGCATGTTACGAGAAGCTCCCTCATCCATCACAGTCAAGTGGGCAGCATGAGGTGCCACTGAAATGTCCCGTGTTCGATCCCCAGCATGCCGACTGCCACGAAATCTCGGTAATCCATCAATAACATTTCATCCTGACATCACCCATAGAGAATAGAAAAGAAAGAATGGAGAAAATAATCAGTCTGTCACCTTAGAAGATCATTTTAATAAATAAAATGTTTGCTATCGTTTGTACCTTAAATATGCAGTACAGCACACCATTTACATACATGCAATATACAATTTACTGATATTTTACTGGATCTTTTACTCTACAAAACAAACCGACAGGGTCTGTAACACCAAGTCGAGAAACACTGACAATAACTGCTGTGGCTGTAGGCGACCTCCTTATTACAATATAATAATATATAAAATCCTATAAAAAGGATGATGTTATAATACATAATTATAACATTTATATAACAGTGATGGGGCGACACGGTGGTCGAGTGGTTAGCGCACAGACCTCACAGCTAGGAGACAAGCGTTCAATTCCCCCCTCGGCCATCTCTGTGTGGAGTTTGCATGTTCTCCCCGTGCATGCGTGGGTTTTTACTCCGGGTACTCCGGTTTCCTCCCACATTCCAAAAACATGCTAGGTTAATTGGCGACTCCAAATTACGCACCGTTGTTTTTAATATACTTAACTGTCATACTTAACTGTCAAGTGTAAAAAGAAGTTAACCACTTGCCTGATGACATGTATAGGATTAAAAAGAAGTGGTGACATAAAAACGTACTTCTTAAACTGCATTTTTTTTGCATTCTACTGTCATACGAGCACAAAAAAGTTTAAAAACAGTACAATAAAACTAAAACAAAGCAAAAATACACACAATTACCTTAAGTAAATTCTCTTTTAACCCTAAAAGTGAATGTACTTCTTGCTGAAGTAAGTACGTTTCGGCAAAATATCAGTTCTCAACAAAAAATAGGGAGAAAAGGCCATATTTTTTTTAGCCATATATAAATTTAACCACTCCCACATTCCAAAAACATGCTAGGTTAATTGGCGACTCCAAATTGTCCATAGGTATGAATGTGAGTGTGAATGGTTGTTTGTCTATATGTGCCCTGTGATTGGCTGGCTGGCGACCAGTCCAGGGTGTACCCCGCCTCTTGCCTGAAGACAGCTGGGATAGGCTCCAGCACCCCCGCGACCCTTGTGAGGAAAAAGTGGTAGAAAATGAATGAATGAATATCAGTTATATATATCAATATAATATAACACTGATGTCAATACTAAAATGATAGCAGTCTCTAAAGAACATGTCCAGTTCAAGCTTGAATGTGTGTGTGTGTGTGTGTGTGTCCTTCACCTTTGCCAAGACACATTCATTGTAAAAGCGTCTGTTACCTTCTCTCGTCTTTTAATTTAAAGTTAAGAGCCAACTTCAACTTTTCTCTCCTCCATCTCTCATCCCTTCAAAATATATCCATCATGATCTGTCTGCCTTGAAAGGGACCTGCTGTTGTTTTCATGGCAACAAGGTTCAGGTGTGTGTATGTGTGTGTGTGTGTGTCTCTCTCTATATGTGGCCTTTTTTAAACAATGTGCCGAACTGACAGATTCACCATCTGGAAAACATGTCAAAAGTCAGAGTCAAAACACTTTGTAGGGGGTAAAAAGTTAACTTGAAAATAGGAAAATATCCGGAAAAACCCGAGTCAGTCTTGCTCATGTCGAACAAGTCAAGTCCTGGTCCACCATTCATTCATTTTCTACCACTTATCCTCACGAGGGATGTAGGGGGGTGCTGGAGCCTATCCCAGCTGTCTTTGTGCGGTGAGAGGCGGGGTACACCCTGGACTGGTGGCCAGCCAATCACAGGGCACATATAGACAAACAACCATTCACACTCACATTCATACCTATGGACAATTTGGAGTCGCTAATTAACCTAGCATGTTTTTGGAATGTGGGAGGAAGTCGGAGTGGTTAAATTTATATATGGCTAAAATATATATTGCCTTTTCTCCCTATTTTTTGTTGAGAACTGATATTTTGCCGAAACTTACTTACCTCAGCAAGAAGTACATTCACTTTTAGGGTTAAAAGAGAATTTACTTCAAGTCATTGTGTGTAGTTTTGCTTTGTTTTAGTTTTATTGTAGTGATTTTAAACTTCTTTTTGTGCTCGTGTGACAGTGAAATGCAAAAAATGCAGTTTAAGAAGTACAGTAAACCTCAGATATATCGGATTCAATTGTTCTCACTGGTTTTGTCCGATATAAGCGAAATCCGTTATATGCGTATACCGGAAAATGTCCGTTTTACGCATATATCGGATTTATATCCAGTATATGCGTAAATCGGATTTTATCCGTTATAAAAAGGCACTTCCTTGACTATGTTTCCAATGTACCTGGACGCGCAGGCAACGCTGCAAATGACGTCGTATAGCGGCCTGTCACGATCCGGCGAATCGGAGCGCCACGATGCGGCCATCCGATATATGCGAGGGAAATTTAATGGAAATGCATTGGAACGGGACTGGAGATTTTGTCCGAAATAGGCGAAATCCGTTATAAAAAATCTGATATATGCAATGAATTTTTATTGGAAATGCATTACAGAAAAATTGGTTCTTTTTTATCTGTCCGTTGTGAGCGAATTTCTGATATATCCGAGTCCTATATATCCGAGGTTTACTGTACGTTTTTATTGTCCACTTCTTTTTAATCCTATACATGTAATCAGGCAAGTACTCTCCAAGCTTCATTATACAGTGGTTAACTTATTTTTACACTTGACAGTTAAGTATATTAAAAACTACGGTGCGTGAACCTTTTGGAGTCAATTTGAACAATTTGGAGTCGCCAATTAACCTAGCATGTTTTTGGAATGTGGGAGGAAACCGGAGTACCCGGAAAAAATCCACGCATGCACGGGCAAACTCCACTCAGAAATAGCCGATAATGGAATCGAACTCGAGTGTCCTAGCTGTGAGGCCTGCATGCTAACCACTCGTCCATTGTGCAGCGTAAATGGGGCAAACAAATATCTCAGACTGATCCAGATCATGGAATAATTCCAGATACTACGATGTGTGGAATTTTCTGTGGAATTCCGATGGTGCCAAAGGATTTGATTTATCTTGACAAGCTTTGAAAAAACAAAAACATCGAAAAAAACAAAAACACCTTTAAGCAAAATTTTATTTTTTTTGAATAACTACTGAATTAATATTGGTATCATTATGAAGCCAGTTGCTAATGGTATGTTGTCATAGTCATATGTCCTAATACAGTACATTAATAAAATACATGTAGTACTAATATTTATGGTGATATTGTCACATTCTTGGTTGGGTCTGGATCCCGGACACGGAAGCAGGATGCAAGTGAGTTAAACTTAGAATTTATTAAATCCAAAATGTTAACAAAAAGTGCCAAGGAAGAGACCAGGAAGCAAGGCAGCGACAAGTTTAACGTAGAGTAACGTACAAAACCGTCGTTCCCCAGCTGTCTGCAAGTCAGCTTAAGTACCCGACGAGGGTAATCAACCTCAGGTGCGTTCACCGCCTCATTTGAGTACCCACTGTTTTTTTGCAACGGCGTCTTATATTAGCAAAAGTCATCATAAACACTCACTATAAGATTACAGGCTACAGTATGTACTTATAGTAGCGTACATAAAGCTATATCACGCCGTGCCTGCAATATGGCTGACAGAAAGACTTCTCATTGTGATTTACTACAATATTGCAAGCTATGTGCTGCTTATATTGCTGGATAATGTGATCTTCAGTCAGAAGGCAATAAAAAAAACGCCTGGGAGAGGATATACTGTAAAGCCGACGTGCATGCAAAAAGAGTATTGCTTTATGCCGGTACTTTGAGCATAATAATAATAATAATAGCACATGCCCGACAATGTTGCAGAGGATTATAAGGGAGGTGCCTTGTGTACAGTAATTAAAATGGAATTAAACAGCCACTATTATTATTATTACAATGGGATTTTTACTGTCATACCTCTTGTGGCTGCTTAGCTCTTAAAGGGGATTCTACCCGGAGACCATTGAAAGCAGTCTACCGAGGCTATGCTATGTTTAAAAAAAAAACCAATTGATCCCAATCCAATCCACTTTATTTATGTAGCACATTTTATAAACAGAGTTTCCAAAGTGCTGCACAGACTATTAAAATAATAATATAAATAATAAATAAATAAATAATAATAATAACAAAAAGTAAAAATTAAATAATATAAATAATAAATAAATTAATAATAATAACAAAAAGTAAAAATAAAATAATATAAATAATAAATAATAATAATAACAAAAAGTAAAAATAAAATACAATAAATAAAAGTACAAATTGAATTTAATCCAAAACTAAAAGATCAAATAAGAAATAAAATAGTAAAATAAATATTAAAATATAAAATAAATACATTGACAAATAAATTAAATTTAGCTCAGTTATGTTTGTGTGTATTTATTTATTCATCGATTTGAACCACAATGAAAAACGTATTGATTCCAAGCTGCATCGAAAATGTCGCTAGCAGCTCAGAATTGGCTCTGCTTTATTTAAATAAACCAAAAGAACAAATAAAATGGTTCATCCCATGTTCCGCTCCCTCTCAGCTACATCAATATTTATCTTAGCTCTTAGCATGCATGAGAGCGTCTGTGTCCATATTGAATAATGATTAAAAAAAAAGGCATACAACCAATGTTTCCGTCTAAATTTTCAAGTATCTTAGCATACATGAAAATGACCTGAAGATTCCTTGGACCCTCTATGAGCCCCATTAGACGTGTAAATTGTAGTATCGTATTTGTCCAAAACCTGTATTTGTCCAAAGTCAGAACTTCCGTTCTGTCATATTTTGTGTATGAGGATTCTACGACTCTCAACCTCAGAAAAAAACAGCCATGGTCTCGTTAACCATGTGATCACCATTAGCAGTGTAGTACATCATTGGTGACTTACCAAAATCTTGGTCCTGTGAGTCCATTTCTGACCAGACTTCCGTGATGGGAATAGTTTTAGTTAGTCGCTGGGGTTACTTAAGTAAAGAGGGACCAAAACGCTCGAATCAGGTGGTCCCATACCCAATCCTCCTGGAGTATCCTCGACAAGATGTCTTCTCCAACACACTGGTTGGGAATCACAACCACCTCAGTCACAGGCATTGCTTCTTCATCGTGTTCGGGGGGGGGGGTTAAGAATGTCTTCGAAGTATTCCTTCGAGTATTCTGTTCATGGTCAAGAACTGTCTTGGTTCTCCATGGCTTCCCGAGTTCTGTTAGGTTCTGTTGTCCTGTTTTGTTTCACTTCGGTTCCCCGTTTTGTCGCTCTTGTTTCCCCCTTAGACTTCCCCTTGACTTCCTGAGAGGGCGGCGCCCCAAAGCGCACCTGAAGCCACTTTGCCATTCGGGTTATTTAGCCACCCGGAGGATTTGAATCGTGTTTCTTGTTCCTGTTGCTAACCCGGTCTTGCATCATCTACCTTTTTTTTTTCCTGACCGGAGATATTGCCATTTTTTGTGTTCATTAAAATACAATTTGGGATCATATCACGTACTCGTGTACTTCGGTACGTGACAAAAAATAAAAATAAAAATTTAAACTATATTAGGAAAGCGGGATATATATATATATATATATTTTTTAAATGTATAATAATAATTTTATAATAATTTATAATAATTTATAATAGTAATTTTATAATAATTTATAATGGTAATTTTATAATAGTAATTTTATAATAATTTATAATAGTAATTTTATAATAATTTATAATAGTAATTTTAATAGTAATTTATTTATTTATAATAATAATTTTTAAAATAATATATCTTTTTTTAAATTAATATAATCTAAAAAAGAAAAAAAAACTATATTAGGAAAGCAGGAAGTGAACAAATGTAACAGTTACTGATTGTAAAAGTACCAGATGGAGGGGTAGGATTTAATAAGCTTTGCTTCTTCCTACTCCTTTTGGACATGTGGAACTGTGAACTGATTACGTGATGCGTTCAATTGTAATCTGATGCATGTTCAAATGAAATCAAACCATTACCATTACAATGCATAACTTGACAGTATAACTGCTTTACATTCATAGTAAGACGTAAACACTTGAGCATAAATCCACAAAAGTGCAGAAAAGGTTTATTTTAAAGCTGTGATTGACAGGTGATCTGCAGCGTTAGCGGGTGGTGGGTGCTTATGTATGCATCCCTGTGTGTGTGTGTGTGTGTGTGGGTGGGTGTTCACACCGGGAGAGTACGCATAGTTCGAAAAAGCAGTAGATATGAATCACTAAGAAGCATGCATTGTTGAGTGCTGTGTAGCTGACCCTCTGTAGTGATGTCACTTCCCCCCGGGCTGGTCCACAGCACAGTGAGCACGACTTCAGTGAGAATGTACTTGAGTGTTGTGATCAATGACAAACTTTCTTCAATGGTAGACCACCATCAATAATTCAGACATTGTTACGTATGATTCATCCCCTCAGGGCTTTCATCATTACCATGAAATCCATATTCAACCCGTTACTGTTGTTCACATACACAGATACTGGACAACAATACTCAGACACACCCCTAAATTGATCAAAAGTTGGACTAGACTACTTATTATTTCATAGCAACACAATTTTGGACCACCAAGCATGGACAAACAAATATTATTAGCATTAAAGCAATTGTGATGCAATAATGTCAATTGTGGAAAACAGAAGGGGGAAAAGGATAGAACCTTGTGGCACCTCTTGGTACTCGTGTGAGTTTTTTTAAGTTT
This sequence comes from Doryrhamphus excisus, assembly GCF_030265055.1. Lineage (NCBI taxonomy): Eukaryota > Metazoa > Chordata > Actinopteri > Syngnathiformes > Syngnathidae > Doryrhamphus > Doryrhamphus excisus. The sequence goes on along the minus strand of NC_080475.1, from coordinate 12,075,546 downwards.
TTTTTTTTCCAACACAATTTTCGACTATTTTCTGTCCCGGGAGCACTTGACAAGCATGGACAAACAAATCTTATTAGCATTAAAGCTAGCGATACCCTAGTAGCGCATAATAAATACACACTATAGTAGGAACTCTGACATTTATTTACAATAGAAACTCATATGAGTAAAGTGGAGATCCATGTCAATGTGATACAATAATGTCAATTGTGGAAAACAGAAGGGGGAAAAGGATAGAACCTTGTGGCACCTCTTGGTACTAGTGTGAGTTTTTTAAGGTTTTTTGTTTTCAACACAATTTTGGACCATTTTCTGTCCTGGGAGCACTTGACAAACATCGACAAACAAATCTTATTAGCATTAAAGCTAGCGATACCCTAGTAGGGCTTAATAAACACACACTATAGAAGGAACTCTGACATTTATTTACAATAGAAGCATGCATTGTTGAGTAAATGAGTAAAGTGGAGATCCATGTCAGTGTGATGCAATAATCTTAATTGTGGAAAACAGAAAGGGGAAAAGGATAGAACCTTGTGGCACCTCTTGGTACTAGTGTGAGTTTTTTAAGTTTTTTTTCATGAAAATTAATTATTTGTCACGAGTCTTCTGTGTTTCCACGCATGAGAAAGTTGGATTTTGGAGTCTTTCTATTTATCTCAAGGTGTTACCGTAAATTAGCCCTCGTCAGCCATGTGTGCATGGACAACTGCCCGTTCCTTCTAGGTTCCTCTAAGCTTCTCAAAGAAACATCCTGTTGTGTTTTAACTATTAAATAGTCAGTAATTATCTAATTTCAGCCACATTTCCACCCACGGTGGCGGCCAACTGCTGAGCTCCTCACACATTATCAGCTCTCCACATACTGTACACAAAAATCCAGGAACGGTGTACCTCAGGGTGGTGTTGGCACATCAGTGCTGTTCGTCGTGACTGGATCCCGAGAGCTGCTTTTTCATTAGAGGGGAAATATCGACGTGTGCGCTACGGAGGCTCTTCTCTGTGGGTTTATTGAAAAGAAATATCTGTTAGAGATGTTTAACAGCTGAAAAAAAATACTTTAGTACTAAAGTTAAAAGCTTTGCATAAAAATGTCAAGGTTGCTTATTAAGTGTGTGTCATCTGTCATGCTGGAAGTGCTCATAAAAGGTACAATACAAAGTAATCAGTGGCATCTCACATCATTTGATAAAACGCTTCTTGGAGACACAAACACACTGCCGGAGACGAGCATGGACAAATCTTATTAGCATTAAAGCTAGCTATACCCTAGTAGGGCTTAATAAACACACATTATAGTAGGAACTCTGACATTTATTTATAACAGAAACTCATATGAGAACAACTGGTAGTGGAAGTAAAGTGGAGATCCATGTCAGTGTGATACAATAATGTCAATTGTAGAAAACCGAAATGGGAAAAGGATAGAACCTTGTGGCACCCCTTGGTACTAGTGTGAGGTTTTTAAAGTTTTTTTTCATCAATTATTTGTCACATGTCTTTTGTGTTTCCACACATGATTTTTAGCATTATTTTTAGTCTTTCTGTTCATTTCTAATATGAAGATGGCAGTTAACACTTACAACCGTCCCCATGCATGAATAAGTGTAGCGTGTAACTTTGATTTTGTGGATTATTTGGAGTCTTTCTATTTATCTCAAGGTGTTACCGAAACAGAAACTCATATGAGAACAACTGGTAGTGGAAGTAAAGTTGAGATCCATGTCAGTGTGATGCAATATTGTCAATTGTAGAAAACAGAAAGGGGAAAAGGATAGAACCTTGTGGCACCTCTTGGTACTAGTGTGAGTTTTTTTAAAAATTTCATTTTTTTTCAAAATTATTTTTCATTTCTAATATGAAGATGGCAGTTAACACTAATAACCGTCCCCATGCATGATTAAGTGTAGCGTGTAACTTTGATTTTGTGGATTATTTGAAGTCTTTTGATTTATCTGAAGGTGTATTTTAAAGATTTTTTTCGTTTTTTTTCAAAATTATTTTTCATTTCTAATATGAAGATGGCAGTTAACACTAATAACCGTCCCCAACAACCGGTAGTGGAAGTAAAGCGGACATCCTTGTCAGTGTGATGCAGTAATGTCAATTGTAGAAAACAGAAAGGGGAAAAGGATAGAACCTTGTGGCACCTCTTGGTACTAGTGTGAGTTTTAAAAAAAATGTCATTTTTTTTCAAAATTATTTTTCATTTCTAATATGAAGATGGCAGTTAACACTAATAACCGTCCCCAACAACCGGTAGTGGAAGTAAAGTGGGCATCCGTGTCAGTGTGGTGCAGTAATGTGAATTGTAGAAAACAGAAAGGGGAAAAGGATAGAACCTTGTGGCACCTCTTGTAGTACTAGTGTGAATGATAAACTGTTTTTTTTCAGTGGAATCAAAGTGTGGGGCTCGAAATGGAATAGAGGGAGGCAGAGACCGAGCGAGGGGGGGTGGGGGGGTTGGGATGGTGGGGAGGAGGCACAGAGATGATAGACACAGCGAGGGAGTCATGCATGTAGAAAGAGGAGGGAAGCGTAAGACACTCGAGGCAAAGATTCCACCGGAGCGAGGAGACACTTTCCTTCCCTGGTGTGTTGAATTCAAGCAGGCGTCGCTCTTGTCTAAAAACTCAAAAGTGGACATCAGAGTGACAAGAGTGTGGAGGCGGGAGGAGGGCAGACAGATGGATGAGGAGGAACGGCGGCGAGCTGACATTAACTCATTTAACGTTTGTCTGTTTAATAAGCTCCGCTGAAGCAAAGACCACACTGTTTCTATGGCGACGTCCCGCTGCTTGACGAGGACCATGGATGTAAACAAATGCCTCTGCTTACTTCTCTTCAATCTATGTACTACAGGTAATATTGCTTTTTTTTTTTTTTACTATTACTAAATATCGGGGTGTGTTTTTGAGGCATGTGTCCCGTCTTAAAACTTTAAGTTATTCCAGACTGGGATGAAAATATAAATATTGTATTAAATTCCATCAGGGCCATTCTGTACCCATTAATATGTCAGTTTAATGCATTATTATGGAAAAAAAATTCAGGATTAGTTTTGAGGGACCTTGCTTTTTTATATTTTTAATGATTTTTAATGACTTTTATTCAGTGTCAAAATGCTATACAAATATATATATATATGATTTTTTTCTTTTGAGCTGTTGTTTGGGTGACCTGCTAAAGAGACAGTCAGAGGCGGAGTGCAAACACATATTTGCTGCTCGTGCACTATTGGCCTAAGAGAACACATTGATCAAACCGGGACAGAATTGGGTCCGGTAGTGTCGACATACCAACGAGCGGCAAACTAAACCTGGATGAAACGGATGACTAGAACATAAAAGCGAAAAATGGCCACTTGGGCTAATTTCCTGGACTGATAAACCAAATAAATTAGCTTAAATCAATGATGTTGTTTTTATACTTATCACTTAACTTGAATTTGTCCCATAGGAAATCTTGTAGTAAATAGAAATACTTATACTAGAAATACTAGTCAATGAATGTATTAGCAATTGATGGTAAATAAGCATTCATTCATTCATTTTCTACCGGGTGCTGGAGCCTACCCCAGCTGTCTTCGGGCGAGACACCCAGGATACACCCTGGACTGGTGGCCAGCCAATCACAGGGCACATATAGACAAACAACCATTCACACTCACATTCATACCTATGGACAATTTGGAGTTGCTAATTAACCTAGCATGTTTTTGGAATGTGGGAGGAAACCGGAGTGGTTAAATTTATATATGGCTAAAATATATATATATATATTGCCTTTTTTCCCTATTTTTTTGTTGAGAACTGATATTTTGCCGAAATTTACTTAAAGTCATTGTGTGTAGTTTTGCTTTGTTTTAGTTTTATTGTATTGTTTTTAAACTTCTTTTTATGCTCGTATGACAGTAGAATGCAAAAAAAATGCAGTTTAAGAAGTACATTTTTATGTCTCCACTTCTTTTTAATCCTATGCATGTTGCCAATTAACCTAGCATGTTTTTTGGAATGTGGGCGGAAACCGGAGTACCCGGAGAAAACCCACGCATGCACGGGGAGAACATCATGAGATATATAAGAAAGTCAAACGTATGTTATTATCTGTACAAGCAAGTAACATAAGCAACAATAATAGTAAATGCCGGAGCCTTTAATTTGTAGTGGTTCAAAAAACATAAGCATTAACATCTGTGGCTGTAGGCAACTTCCTGATGTTTTTTTTCTTTATAAACTCCACAAGATGGTAATGAGTCCCCTTATGAGTTCCCAGCATGCGGCTAGCTATGCATATTTTAAAATATTACTACTCAAATTTCGGTGTGGTCATCAGTGCTAGCTTAGCAATTAGCTCCTTACCACTATAACAATATCACAATACCCCATATTGCCTCTGTTGCTGCTATGTTATCACAAATATACTTGGTAATACTGGACTATGTTGTCTTCTACACTTTCTCATGCACTCCAACTCATTATTAAGTCATGTATTTATTTAAAAATAAACGCACCAGCTATAATTTAAATCATTTACTGTAAATATTTTTAATTCTCATCTCTTTTATAAATCAGTTTAAAGGAAAAAAGCACTTTGCCGATCATAGACATTTCTTATGTGAGACTTTAACACACATTTTGTGCATTCTAAAGCTATAAAAAGAGATAAAAACAGACAGCTTACTACTACATATAATGGGATGCACCTCTCCAAAAGACAGACGAATGTTCATGTATCATGTAAGGATTATAGATGATGTGCAAAATTCCAAAAAAAGTCCAGTTTTCCTTTGTTGCTGTCCATCAAATGGACTGATATTCAACATTTTCTCCATATTCTTCTCAGAGTCCGTATCCCTGCTTTGACCCACACATTGTTACCCCGCTGGCCCTCCCATCTGAAGCCATTACGCTGCTTTTAGCACGCCTCCATTTAATATCTGCCGCATTGTAGCCAGCTGCTGCTGCTGATGATGATGAAGCAAAGGTTACACCTCCTTTATACTGTATGTTGTTGTTGTTGTCGGTTTGATGGACACCTGTCTGCTTGTGTCACATGGGAACACGGGAAGAGGAAGGAAAAAGAGGAAAAAAAAATGCTTCTATTTAATAAGATATTGATCCTGCGCCTTATACATTTGAGGGTTCCTGTTTGAAGGACAGTGAAGGGACAGGACATGAGCTTGGACTGAGTGCTAAGATATCGATATTATTCTTAACTTAATTTACTTTTACAATTATTAGGATGCTAGCTAAGTTTGCAACATTTAATTGAACTCTTATTGTGCTCACTTGAACACAATAATCCTGAAAAAAAAATGTGTAATGACCACATTTTCACTACCGATGCCAGCGGTGCCTCTGACAAAGTGTGTGCGACAATGAGTGCTGCTCCTCAGGCAGGCAATATGGACGCAGCACCATCGCATTACGGTTCTCCTGAGCTCCATGGCACCAAAACGGTGCTTCTGACAAAGTGTGTGCGACAATGAGTGCTCCTCCTACACGGTTAGTCACGGGTCTCCAGCCATTGGCTTGTGAGCTGTAGCGGGAATACACAAATCCAAGAAAATACAGCTGGAATAGGTGCAGATTCTGGAAGATATTTTGCGGGTTATTGTGTGTACTTGCTCTATAGGAGTCCACAACTCAATACAAAGGGTGGAAAAATTAACATAATAGGTCCCTTGAAAAGTACAATAAAATATATTAAGAAATATTACTATATATTGCAATCTACTAGTATAATTCCTATTATGTTACACCCTTATGCACTCACCATCACTCACTCCATTCATGCTATTGTTCTATGGAACAAATGTGTGCTAAAAAGCACTAAAACCAAATCAACCAGTGAACTCTCTTCCTGCGAGACACATGGAAACAAACACATGCACATGGCAATATATTGAAACTGGCAAAATTAGCATATTCCTTTTTATTAATTGTGTGATTAATTAATTAATTATTGTCCCAGGCATAAAGTCCATGATTTTTTTTTTTTCTGAACAAGAAATCTTGTGACACCGCTAGTTGGCATTATAAAAAATACACAAAAAAAGCCATAAAATTTGACTTTTTTTCCCAGAAAATTCTGGTTAAACAACCAATTGTTCAGTTTTATGGTGTTTGGCTTTAAGGTTCTTGTATATGGCTAGTTAAATTGTCTTTTTTACTCTACTTTTAAATACTTTTTTTTTTAAATTGAAGGAGAAGCTCTCCAATCTTGTTGTACATCTTATATAATGACAATAAAGGCCATTCCATTCCATTCCATTCCATTCCCACTGTAGCCAAACTTTCCATACTTCTTCAGACAGCAAACTAATTCACTTAATCAATTTAATTCGCTACCAAAAACGTACATTTCTTTCCCCCCGAACGCTCAATATATTTATACGTATTTTACATTTTATTGTGCTCGAGACAAAAAGAGGTGATGACATAACTTGTGCTTTTTACGTTTTATAGAATAACTCCATTCAAGTCTATTTCTATGAATGCATCACATCAGAAATACTAAATAATGCAGTAGTATCAGTTCCCAATATGATGCAATTCAAGTCACTTCCACGAATCACTGCTATGATGATGAATGGCTCAAATAGAAGGAAAGCCTTACTCAATATGAAGAGAGGAGGGGGGGAAAAAAAAACGCTGAGAATGCAAATAGACGCGTAAGCTTAGGGACGCGTCTCTAATTGCTGTGGGACCCGGCTAGGTCATCTTCTCTGTAATGTGAGTTGCTTCTAAAAAAGAGGAGGTTGGTGTACTGGGTGCACAGGTAGGAGTGTTGGGTGGGTGGAGGCACAGCGTGTCCTCTGATGCACATCCATCCTTCTCTTTTGCCGTTCCCCTCTGTCTCGTGTAACCATGACGCCAGCTGGGTCTAACGGAGGTCGCCTTCTTTTTTTTTTTTTTTTTACATTGCATGCAACAACTCTCTTTATGGACGGAAATCATCCGAGCCAGAGAGCTAGTGAGTAACTTGTGTAATATTCATTTCAATGCAGAAAAAAAGCAAACAAATTAAGACTACATTTTAACAAAAATGTGTTAGTTCTTGACATTAGAACCCCTTAGGTTGTAGTATATGTCTTAATGTGTTACAGTTAGTATAATTACTGTATTTTCCGGATTATAAGTCGCACTTTTTTTTCATAAGTTGGCTGTTCCTGCAACTTATACTCCAGAGCGACTTATAAATGAAAAAAATGTTTGTTACATAAACACTGGACACCTTTTTTGTTAATGTTAATGTTTTTTTGTGTAGCTGAATAACCATTGTGTTAGCATATCTTACACCTATTCAGCCTGTTCTCTATTCTTTTATTATTGTTAGAAATTGCCTTCCAAGATGACGTAATGTCGGTTTTGGTGAAGTAGTTTATAAAATAAATTACCCGCAAAAAATGCGACTTATGTATGGGTTTTTTTCTACCTAATTATGCATTTTTGCATTGTGCGACTTATACTCCGGAGTGACTTATACAGTAAACCTCGGATATATCGGACTCGGATATATCGGAAATTCGCTCACAACGGACAGATAAAAAAGAACCGATTTTTCTGTAATGCATTTCCAAGAAAAATTCATTGCATATATCGGATTTTTTATAACGGATTTTGCCTATTTCGGACAAAATCTCCAGTCCCGTTCCAATGCATTTCCATTAAATTTCCCTCGCATATATCGGATGGCAGCATTGTTGCGCTCGGATTCGCCGAATCGTGACAGGCCGCTATACGGCGTCATTTGCAGCGTTGCCTGCGCGTCCAGGTACATTGGAAACATAGTCAAGGAAGTGCCTTTTTATAACGGATAAAATCCGATTTACGGATATACCGGATATAAATCCGATATATGCGTAAAACGGACATTTTCCGGTATACGCATATAACGGATTTCGCTTATATCGGACAAAACCAGTGGGAACAATTGAATCCGATATATCCGAGGTTTACTGTAGTACAAAAAATACGGTAACTGTCAGGAACAGATGACATGACTGATATGACTGGCGGCGGTGGGAGGGATGGAGGCGCGGGTGCGCTGCACTGCGCCAGACTTCCCCATATATTTTTATTTTTATTTTTATTTTTATTTTTATTTTTATTTTTATTTTTATTTTTATTTTTATTTTTATTTTTATTTTTATTTTTATTTTTATTTTTATTTTTATTTTTATTTTTATTTTTATTTTTATTTTTATTTTTATTTTTATTTTTATTTTTATTTTTATTTTTATTTTTATTTATTATATTGTGCCTCGCCCGTTGACTGTGTGGGTCATTTTCTAGTCTTACCTTTGCTTTCTACAATGAAAGGTGGTGGTTATCAAATGAAAGCTGGAAAACCTAACCAAATATATTGTATTTTCCACATTTAATTTTCTCCAAAATCGACAATTCGCCATGTAGGGTATTTTCTGGACTATAAGTCGCTCCGGAGTATAAGTCGCATGAGGTAAAAAATGCATAATTAGGTAGAAAAAAAACATACATAAGTCGCATTTTTGTGGGGGTTATTTATTTTACAAACTACTTGACCAAAACAGACATTACGTCATCTTGGAATGCAAGTTCTAACAATAATAAAAGAATATAGAACAGGCTCAATAGGTGTAAGTTATGCTAACACAATAAACAACATAAACAGTTTTTTCATTTATAAGACGCTCTGGAGTATAAGTCGCAGGAACAGCCAACCTATGAAAAAAAGTGCGACTTATAATCCGAAAAATACTGTAACAATACACTTACCGTATTTTGGCCAATTTTACCATCAAACATGCCGGGTTCCCTCTTATCATTGTCGGAGTCAGTGTCGTTTTTTTTTTCTCCCTAATTATGCATTTTTTGCATTGTGCGACTTATAGTCCAGAAAATACGGTAATATTCACTCAACACAACCAAGATGGATGAAAAATGTGAATCAATAAATGGCACAAAATTCTTCAAAATGCTGTTTCTAATTCCTTGCTTATCTCTCCTAGTGTTTTGCTATGCTGGACCGCGGGCCCATGCCGAGGAGAAGCTGCTCCAGGATCTGTTTGTGCGCTACAACAAACTCTCTCGGCCAGTGGAAAACTCGTCAGATACAGTTCTGGTCCACTTTGGACTGTCCATCGCTCAGCTCATAGATGTGGTCAGTAAATCTTTTTTGTCATAATTTGGTTGAACTTCTGCTCGGTTGAATTGTTGACATTCACTGGCAAAATATATTATATAGAGCAAAGTAAAAAAATAACATTTACCACTGTTAAATTAAATTAAATAAAAGCCAAATAAAGTAAAATGACTCAATGCTGAGACATTGACGTGAGATGCTTCACTGACATTTTTAAAAAATAATTTTGAGACAAGACGAACTTTTGCCTACATCGGTGAGTACCTTTATCTCACACGGCAAAACGATGACATCACTATTCAGACCCCAGTAGTTTGGATACATATCGGATTTAAATCGTAAAAAAAAAAATCTTAAAAAAAATCGTAATCGTATTGTTCACACTGATATGAAAAAAATCTGATAAAGGTCTAGGGTTGGGCATCGTTTGAATTTGAGTAATTCTGGTTCCGATTCTTTGTTTCGATTTCGGTTCCTCATGGTTCTCGATACTTTTCAGAAGTATTCATTCATTCATTTTCTACCACTTATTCTCATGAGGGTCGCGTACATGCTGGAGCCTATCCCAGCTGTCTTTGGGCACACCCTAGACTGGTGGCCAGCCAGCCAATCACAGGGCACATATAGGCAAACAACCATTCACACTCACATTCATACCTATGGACAATTTGGAGTCGCTAATTAACCTAGCATGTTTTTGGAATGTGGGAGGAAACCGGAATACCCGGAGAAAACTCACGCATACACGGGGAGGACATGCAAACTCCACACAGAGATGGCCGAGGGTGGAATTGAACTCCTAGCTGTGAGGTCTGTGCGCGGCAAACACACGGATAAGAACAGGGAAGTACACAAGCTGTGTTGATGACTGCGCGATGAATAAAATGCTGCCATTGTATGGAAAAGGAACGTTGGTGTGTCGAAGTAGTCATTAATTCATTTTCTACCGCTTATCCTCACGAGAGATGCTGGAGCCTATCCCAGTTGTCTTCGGGCGAGACCGTGGACTGGTGGCCAGCCAATCACAGGGCACATATAGACAAACAACCATTCACACTCACATTCATACCTATGGACAATTTGGAGTCGCTAATTAACCTAGCATGTTTTTGGAATGTGGGAGGAAACCGGAATACTCCACACAGGGATGGCCGAGATTGGAATTGAACTCAGGTCTCCTAGCTGTGAGACCTGCGTGCTAACCACTCGACCACCGTGCAGTAGAATAAAAAGTTACCTGTTTGAAATGAGAAAACCATAACCCAAATATCGTGTATTATGATTAATAATGTATAGTTTTCATTATGTTAAGTTTATGTATACCATGTATGTTGATATTATGGAAATATACTCTATCTATGAATACATTTATTTAAATATTACACTTCATTGTTATTGTAGAAATGACTTAGTACTATTATTCTATGGGGAAATTGTTTATTTACTAACTCCTATTTTTTTTCCTATTATGTAGTCATGTTTGCAGGCCCCCTGTGGAAAATTAAATGCAAATTTGTACATACACTTTATATAAATCCTGTCGACTCAGGGCAAAAACCTGACATGTGTTGCCAGCGGTGGCATACTTTTTTTTTTTTATGCTGAGAAATTGAAAATGCAAAAACCTGCCTGGATTGTTCAGGTGCCTTGCACTCACAATTAGAAGACAGGAACATGCCTGCCAGTGCGAGTCAGTAGCTGGGAGAAGTTGTCTTCTCCGATGCAATGTGTCAGCAAGCTTGCCAAACGTTGCAGCTACACCGTGTTAAAAAATATTCTCCTTGCTTCTGAACACCCGAGTATTACTGTATTATTATTATTTAGATATTCTTTACCACTTAATTCATTTCAAACTTTTCTGTTTACATCGAACAAGGATGAGAAGAACCAGATGATGACCACAAACGTCTGGGTCAAGCAGGTATGTGCGCATTAAACAGTCCAATACGGTGCCGCGGTATAGTAACGATGATAAATGTTTCCCTTCAGGAATGGAATGATTACAAGCTGCGCTGGAATCCGGAGGAATACGATAATGTCACCTCCATCCGTATCCCCTCAGAGATCATCTGGAGGCCCGACATTGTCCTTTACAACAAGTGAGCCTTTCTTCATGTTCAAATTAGGCACAATCATGCACGGAAAGTCCATGCAAAGGAGTGGTGGTCTTGCATAATCTTCAGAATAAAATAGTTTTTTTCAGGGGGAAAAAAGTACCATAATTTCTGGAATATAAGATGCACTAGTGTTTAAGGCACACCCACTAAAATTAATGAGAAACAGGTTTGTAAATATATAGGCCACACCTATAAGCCGTACATGTCCAGCTCTTTATTTGATAGAAGCCAAACAACAAGCTTGTCAACCCATCTTACAAAAAAACGCTAAACTCATCACACAGCAACTTAACACTCAAAAGCTATACCTAAGAAATATACAAGACAGGTACAATACAGATTTTTTTTGAGCCGATCAACAAGCTTACAAACCCATCTTACAAAAAAACGCTAAACTCATCACACAGTAACTTAACACTCAAAAGCTATACCTAAGAAATATACAAGACAGGTACAATACAGATTTTTTTGAGCCGATCAACAAGCTTACAAACCCATCTTACAAAGAATGCTAAACTCATCACGCAGCAACTTAACACTCAAAAGCTATACCTAAGAAATATATAAGACAGGTACAATACAGATTTTTTTGAGCCGATCAACAAGCTTACAAACCCATCTTACAAAGAATGCTAAACTCATCACGCAGCAACTTAACACTCAAAAGCTATACCTAAGAAATATACAAGACAGGTACAATACAGATTTTTTTCTGAGCCGAACAACAAGCTTACAAACCCATCTTACAAAAAAACGCTAAACTCATCACACAGCAACTTAACACTCAAAAGCTATACCTAAGAAATATACAAGACAGGTACAATACAGATTTTTTTGAGCCGATCAACAAGCTTACAAACCCATCTTACAAAAAAAACGCTAAACTCATCACACAGCAACTTAACACTCAAAAGCTATACCTAAGAAATATACAAGACAGGTACAATACAGATTTTTTTTGAGCCGATCAACAAGCTTACAAACCCATCTTACAAAAAACGCTAAACTCATCACACAGCAACTTAACATTCAAAAGCTATACCTAAGAAATATACAAGACAGGTACAATACAGATTTTTTTTGAGCCGATCAACAAGCTTACAAACCCATCTTACAAAGAACGCTAAACTCATCACACAGCAACTTAACACTCAAAAACGATACCTAATACAGATTTTAATTTTTTTTAAAAATTTGAACTTCTTCCCTGTAATGCATTTCATCCAGCAGAGCAGTTCAGCGAGCTCATGGTGATTCAAATGTTTTATTATATTACAAATTATAGATTAGATCAGATTATAGACATCAGGTAAATATACGTATATGTGCCATCTCTTAACTTGATATACATTTTAATTTACTTTAGCACTGTTAATGCATACAAAACCTGCCCTGTCATTTATCTTTATTTCAATAAAATATATAAGAAATTGACCTATTTCAGCCATAGTGTGATATGGTGATTAATTATGATCAATTAATGTGAAAACTGTGATTAATCTGATCAATTTGAAAACCCTAATTCTTACATGATAATATAATAATATAATAATAATATAATAATAATATAATAATAATATAATAATAATATAATAATAATAATATAATAATAATAATAATAATATTTAATAATAATATAATAATATTTCATATTTAATATAATAATATTTGTATAATATTTGGCACACAGACATTTTAATGACACAAAAATTTTGGTACTGCTATAATTCAGACTTTTGTGGAAAATACGTTAAAAAATTATACTAGAAGAAAATCCGATATTTCTTGAAAAAGTCATAATCTTGCAATTTTTCTGGGAAATATGTTGTAATCTTGCGACAATACAATGTGGATATTACAGTCCAAAAAAAAAGCCTGCCTGCACCTTTAGAGGACAAGTCGATTGGATCTTGCACCGAGCTTTCAGACTAAAGCTGTCCTATCAGGTCTGACTGGTCCCACCTAGTCTTTGAGAATTAAAAGTGTATGAATTGTCAAATAATTGACAGTACATTACCTGACAGTGAATCAACCGTTCGGACAGAATTTCCAAATTTCCTCATATCATAACTTCATAAATGGATTAATCATCCAAACCCTCCGGTAGAACATTATGAAGGCTTCATGCAGTCACTCAGAATGATCCATGCTTTTTAAACGGCGCCATCCTTGAGGCAAGCATAATCACATCAACATTAATGTGCGGAATCTGCTGATTCGATTCCAAGAAAAGGCGTTAGTAGACAAAAACAAGATGACGCCGCCAACACTCTTCTCCTGTGCCAGTGCCGTTAAGTAGTTTTTAGCTGCGAACAAGGTCATCTTTGATGGGCGACGGCCATAAACAAACTTGGAACATTGCGCAAGGCAATACATTAGACTGAGGAGAATAAAATGTAATTAAATGTGTTTGGAAAGAGCCTCAGATAAAACGCATTCACTGTGACTGCCATTATGAGTGAAAGGGAATTCTCAATGACCAACATAACAATGACATTTATTAGACATGACAAGATTTGCAGGGTACGATTACCAAATCGACTTGTCATTCAAACAAAGTGTATTGTGCTCTCAGCTGATTAAATGGCCTCTGGACTATGAAACATATAGTAAAACTTTAAAGGGGACTCAAAAGGAACACTATGAAAATATGCTAAGTTCATGTTCCATCTATCGCAACCTGGCTGGGTAGCAAACTAGCTGAAATAACAACAGTGGGACCTCAGTTAGCATCGCTAATGTTAGCATGTTTTTTTGGGTTAACAAAAAAAAAATTACTTTTCGCCAATTTGAGCAATTCTGGTTCCAATTCCTCGTTTCGATTCCGGTTCCTCATGGTTCTCGATGCTTTTCAGATGTATTCATTCATTCATTCATTTTCTACCGCTTATCCTCATGAGGGTCGCGTACATGCTGGAGCCTATCCCAGCTGTCTTCGGGCACCCTGGACTGGTGGCCAGCCAATCACAGGGCACATATAGACAAACAACCATTCACACTCACATTCATACCTATGGATAATTTGGAGTCGCTAATTAACCTAGCATGTTTTTGGAATGTGGGAGGAAACCGGAGTACCCGGAGAAAACCCACGCATGCACGGGGAGAACATGCAAACTCCACACAGAGATGGCCTAGTGTGGGATTGAACTCGGGTCTCCTCGCTGTGAGGTCTGCGCGCTAACCACTCGACCACCGTGCAGCCAAGTCATGTTTATGCTTTTTAAACCGGAGTACCAGGAGAAAACCCACGCATGCACGGGGAGAACTCCACACAGAGATGGCCGAGGGTGGAATTGAACCCAGGGTTTGGGGGATTAATCATGATTAATCACGGCAAATTATTCAAAGCCAGGGGCTTGGTGATTAATCATGATTGATCACAACGGCAGGGCTTGGTGATTAATCATGATTAATTCATCTGGTCGATTAATCTGATTAACAATTTTAATCTTTTGACAACCAAATCGTGACGTTTGTGTATCGTTACACCATTTATATACCATATATATATATATACACATTTTCTATGCAACTTATCCTCACTAGGGTCACGGGTACACCCTGGACTGGTGGCCAGCCAATCACAGGGCACATATAGACAAACAACCATTCACACTCACATTCATACCTATGGACAATTTGGAGTCGCTAATTAACCTAGCATGTTTTTGGAATGTGGGAGGAAACCGGAGTACCCGGAGAAAACGGGGAGAACATGCGGAGCAGAGCAAGGATCCTACCGGTGCCCCCGCAAAAATGTTTTACCTGATGGCGGCCATGTTTTTTAAACGATCTTGTAGGTTGTAGTCTTGCAGTTAAGCGTTACGCTAACCAATACACTTTATCCTGTGTCTCTTCCGCAGCGCTGATGGCGACTTTGCCGTGACCCACCTCACCAAGGCCCACCTGTTCCACGACGGGCGCATCAAGTGGATGCCCCCGGCCATTTACAAGTCTTCGTGCAGCATCGACGTCACCTTTTTCCCCTTCGACCAACAAAGCTGCAAAATGAAGTTTGGTTCGTGGACATACGACCGAGCCAAGATCGACCTTATCAGCATGGCCAGTGACGTGGATCAAATGGACTACTGGGAGAGCGGAGAGTGGGTGATTGTGAATGCGGTGGGCAAGTACAACACCAAGAAGTACGAGTGTTGTACGGAGATCTACGCAGACATCACGTACTACTTCATCATACGGAGGCTTCCGCTCTTCTACACCATCAACCTCATCATCCCTTGCTTGCTTATCTCCTGTTTGACCGTGCTGGTGTTTTATTTGCCGTCACAGTGCGGCGAGAAGATCACGTTGTGTATTTCGGTTTTGCTATCCCTCACGGTTTTTCTATTGTTGATCACCGAGATCATCCCGTCTACGTCGCTGGTGATTCCGCTCATCGGAGAGTACCTTCTTTTCACCATGGTCTTTGTCACGCTGTCCATTATTATCACTGTTTTTGTTTTGAACGTACACCACAGGTCACCGCAAACCCACGGAATGCCTCACTGGGTACGAAGGGTCTTTTTGGACATGGTTCCCCGGGTCCTGTTCATGAAGAGACCACCCGGTACGGCGAAACAGCACTGCAAGAAGCTAATTGAAATGATGCACCGTCCCACCGGGATATCCACAACGGGCAATTCGGAAACCTTCTGGATGGGCGTGGAAACAGGGTTTACTCATATAAGACAAGTGGAGCAAACCCTTCCGAAGACTCCATCCGACAGTCCGAACATCCACATCTGCTCCCCTTCTCCGCCTTCTTCTCCTCTCAAGGAAAAAACCCCAATTAAAGCTAACATCTTTTCCCAGTCGCCCATTAAACAGTATTCCAATCTCCAACGGGTACACAACTTGTCTTCTTCTCAGTTGTCGTTACCCCCGACTTTGCCGCTGGGTCCCCTTCGCAGCCTCCCCAAGGAAGACGCTAACACACTCTCCCCGAACGGACGCTCCCACAGCGTGGAGCAAATGAGCGACCACCAGAGGGAGTTTCCTTTGAAAGCGGAGCAACGGTGTCGATCGGGAAGCTTCCGCTACTGTTGCCTGCACAACGAAGGACCGGCGGACAACTGGACCGGGTCTACGGACCGAACCAAGCAAAAAACCCAGACAAACTGCCTCAAAGAAGAGTCCACGAAACAAGAGGCGGTGATTCCGTCCATCTCGCCGGCTGTCCAACGAGCCATTGAGGGAGTTCAGTACATCGCCGATCATCTCAGGGCGGAGGACGATGACTTCTCGGTGAGTTGCTAGCCTTTCACTAAATACATTCATTCATTTTCTACCGATTTTTCCTCACGAGGGTCGCGGGGGGTGCTGGAGCCTATCCCAGCCAATCACAGGGCACATATAGACAAACAACCATTCACACTCACATTTATACCTATGGACAATTTGGAGTCGCTAATTAACCTAGCATGTTTTTGGAATGTGGGAGGAAACCAGAGTACCCGGATTAAACCAACGCATGCACGGGGAGAACATGCAAACTCCACACAGAGATGCCCAAGGGTGGAATTGGACCCTGGTCTCCTAGCTGTGAGGTCTGCACGCTAACCACTAGACCACCGTGCCGCCCCTCACTAAATACTATTTTCATTATTATTCTCCAAAGTCACAAAAGACTTAAAGCTGGTATTATTTGCGGATTATACCACTGCTTTGTGTTCCGTAGGGAGTACAGATGAAATCATTAGAAATATCAGAAAAGAAATGGTCACACTAAAAAGATGATTTGATGATAAATAGATTGTCTTTGAACTTAAGTAAAACTAAAATCATGCTGTTTGCTAACAGCAGAAAGGACACACACCAGCAAATACAAATAGACAGTGTGTACATTGAAAGGGTGAAGGAAAATACATTTCTGGGGATCATAATAAATGAAAATATGAGCTGGAAACCTCATATTACAAATATACAACATAAGGTGGCCAGAAATATGAACAAAGCAACATTTGTTCTCAATCAGAAATTATTGCTTTCTGGTTCTACCATATCTTACTTATTGTGTGGAAATATGGGCTAATAACTATAAAAACAATCTTCACTTGCTAAATGTACTGCAAAAAAGGCCAGTAAGGATAATTCATAATGCCGCCTACAGAGAACATACTAACTCCTTATTTCTAAAATCACAAATACTTCAACTTGCTGATATAGTTCATCGTCAAACAGCTAAAATAATGCATAAAGCTAAAAATAACCAATTCCCTAAAAATGTCATCCAATACTTCTCTACAAGAGAGGAGAAATATGATCTCAGGGAAGAACTAAATCTGAAACACTTATATGCTAGGACTACGTTAAAAAGCCATAGCATTTCAGTATGTGGAATCAAACTATGGAATGGAATGCTCAGACGTGGGACACAGGGTCCTTCAACCTGTCGCCAGGCCTGATGGAAGGGAACGCAGGGAAGCCCCGTGGGTGATGGGCAAGGACAGGCACCAAGGCCATCTAGTCTTTGGTTGACAAATCTGTTTTTTTTGTGATATGGAACATCACTTCTCAGGTAATGGTAACGGTAATGGTTTTATATCATTTGAACATGCATCAGATTACAATTGAATGCATCACATAATCAGTTCACAGTTCCACATGTCAAAAAGGAGTAGGAAGAAGCATAGCTTATTAAATCCTACCCCTCCATCTGGTGCTTTTACAATCAGTAACTGTTACATTTGTTCACTTCCTGCTTTCCTTATATAGTTTAAGTTTTTTTTAAATTAATTAAAAAATATATATTATTAAACAAATTATTATTATAAATTATTATAAAAATTATTATTATAAATGTTTGATTTTTAAAATTAAAATTAAAATTAAAATTAAAATTAAAATTAAAATTAAAATTAAAATTAAAATTAAAATTAAAATTAAAATTAAAATTAAAATTAAAATTAAAATTAAAATTAAAATTAAATTATTTATTTATTCATTTGTCAAGTACCCTAGCTCTTTAAAATTAAAATTTATTTATTTATTCATTTGTCAAGTACCCTAGCTCTTTAAAATTAAAATTAAAATTAAAATTAAAATTAAAATTAAAATTAAAATTAAAATTAAAATTAAAATTAAAATTAAAATTAAAATTAAAATTAAAATTAAAATTAAAATTAAAATTATTTTTTTTTTTATCAAGTACCCTTTCTCTTGTGGTAGGGCAGAAGCCCCAGCTTAGATTGTAGTCTATGAACCAAATTAAGGCTTTACATCAAAATAATAACATAATCATTGTCCCATTGGTAATTAATTGTCTTTTTTTATTTTTTGGGGGACGTTTTAAGTCAGTCAGAAGAACAACTGACCCTCAGTAATTCAACCCTGAATTTTTCATAAGAGACACCTTCAGAAATTGAATGACATTTAGATGTGAGATGCACTCTAATGAAAAAAGTCAGCCATTCATGAAGAATCAATCAAGGGTGAAAACTGACACTTGGTATGTTGCATAAAGTCTTCCATGTTCCTCACTGCTGTTTTTGTTTATTTGTTTGTTTGTTTACACCAGGTGAAAGAAGACTGGAAGTATGTCGCCATGGTCATCGACAGGATATTCCTCTGGATGTTTGTACTGGTGTGTATACTGGGATCAGTGGGACTCTTTCTTCCGCCTTGGCTGGCTGGAATGATCTAAAAATATTTCAAAGACTATTTAACCTGTTTTTTTCATCAGTCAAAGGAAGTACAATATATTGTTTAGTTATTGAATTTCATAAAGGTTACAAAGAAGATAAAATGTCTATCATTGATTACTGGAGGCACGTAAATATTTTATGAGCGAGAACTTCCCGCTAATATTTCCATCTGACATTCTGACACCTTCACATGTAGGACGCAAAACTCCTAACCAAGGCTTCAATTTCGATGTTGCATATTTTTGCGTTGAGTTTTGTGCATTACTCAATGGGATATTAAAGAAATGTCAAAAATAACCATAAGTGATTGTTCAGCTTGATGATTAGTGGAATTCTGTTGTTATGTTTAGTCGTGTCTTGAAGAAACTGAGGTAAAATGGAGTGCAGTACTTAGATGCAACCAGAAGAGGCACTGTTGGCTTACCTAAAGACAAAAAAGTGTTGCAAGCAAGAATTCAAAACATTCAGATTAACTAAACTAAACTAAACTAAACTAAACTAAACTAAACTAAACTAAACTAAACTAAACTAAACTAAACTAAACTAAACTAAACTAAACTAAACTAAAATAAAATAAAATAAAATAAAACAAAATAAAACAAAATAAAACAAAATAAAACAAAATAAAACAAAATAAAACAAAATAAAACAAAATAAAACAAAATAAAATAAAATAAAATAAAATAAAATAAAATAAAATAAAATAAAATAAAATAAAATAAAATAAAATAAAATAAAATAAAATAAAATAAAAGTGATTAGCGCGCAGACCTCACAGCGAGGAGACCAGGGTTCAATTCCACCCTCGGCCATCTCTGTGTGGAGTTTACATGTTCTCCCCGTGCATGCGTGGGTTTTCTCCGGGTACTCCGGTTTCCTCCCACATTCCAAAAACATGCTAGGTTAATTGGCCACTCCAAATTGTCCATAGGTATGAATGTGAGTGTGAATGGTTGTTTGTCTATATGTGCCCTGTGATTGGCTGGCCACCAGTCCAGGGTGTACCCCGCCTCTCGCCCAAAGACAGCTGGGATAGGCTCCAGCACCCTCTGCGACCCTTGTGAGGAAAAGCGGTAGAAAATGAATAAAATAAAATAAAATAAAATAAAAAACTAGAATAAAATCAACTAAAATAAACTAGAATAAAATAAACTTCAATAAAATGAAATTAAACAAAACTAATTGAAACTAAACTAGAATAAAATAAAATAAACTAGAATGAAATAAACTAAAATAAAACTAAAATAGAAAACTAGAATAAACTAAAGTAAAATAAACTAGAATAAACTAAACTAAAATAAAACTAAAATATAAAAACTAGAATAAACTAAAATAAAACTAAAATAAAAACTTGAATAAAATAAACTAAAATAAAACTAAAATAAAAAACTAGAATAAACTAAATTAAGTTAAAAAAAAAACCTTAAGTTATATTAGGAAAGCAGGAAGTTTAATCAAATTTGCACCAAAATTTGGAGGGAAAAAGAAGCACAAAAAAGTTTTTTTTTTACCTTTTCGTGTACTTCCATTGAAAGCTATCAGGTAAACAAATAATACACAGTAACAACTTTGATGATTTGTGGTAAAATACTAATAATACAGGTATTTATTTATTAATATTTTAATATCACCTCCCAGAAAGAAATGTTTGGTTTTGACAGTGCTCCCATTACAAAGCCATTAACCATCAAAACAGCTTTGTGCACTCTGATCATTAAGTGTATGCGTGCGTGTGTGGAGGTGTGTGCGCCTATGTATGTGTGTGTATTGATTTTTGCCATTTTGTCCCCTTACGCCGTTTAGCAGAGCACTCATGCACATCCCCCTTGTTAGCGCTTGACTTATCACACTTTTTCAATATTTGTTCGATCTTCCTCATTTGACCTAGTACAGACCTTGTGAGAGGTCCGTGGTCCAATTTCAATGATAAAATAAAAGCATGGATGACTTTTTTGCCTTTTTTTTTTGTTATGGTTGAGATTCAAGTGTTTAACATTTTGTTTACAATATGACAAAAATGAAATACATAGATTATTAAACTACAGTATCAAACTCTATGCTAATGAGCAAAATGTAAAAGTGGAGGTTAGTGGGAAATATGAATAAAAAACATTGAATTTATATATATAAAACATCATTATTTCAAATGGTATTCCTATCAGTGTTATCATAAATGTCATCAACTTAAGGAAGCTCTGCTAATTGAAAAGATTCCGAATTCTGGCGATAAGATCACAATCATTTAATTTGTCATTATTTCTTTTGTCTAAAAATAGAATACTCGACTAACTGAATTAATTCAACAGTGCATTAATTACACTCGGGTTAGTCATCACATAATTATACAAGCTAGCCTATATTTGCTTGACAAATTAAAGGGGACCTATTATGCTCATTGTGGACTCCTATAGAGCAGCTACACACAATAACCAGCACAAAATGCTTTTTAGTTCTTCCAGGATCTGCACCTATTCAGCTGTATTTTTGGGGGGAATTTCATGGTTCTTCCGATTCGGAAATAGAGACTGAACAGTCCGAAGTTTCTGAAGAAAAGAAGTTACTTCAAGATGTCTCTCAATAGACATAGTAGCTTTAGCATTTTAGCGTTCGGTAACGTTTATTGCGGGACTACCAGTGTTTTAAAAATGTTTAAAAAAAGATTGTGGTGGGAAATGGCTATTAGCAACCAAGCTAACTGTATGCACACTCTATAGTGCTACACAGGGAACCGATTTTGCTCCATTACTTACATAAAATAAACACAGTTAGGACACTGATAAATTGTGACTTAATACTTGCTCTTCTGACTCTTCGACACGACGAAGTAATGTTGGAAAGGCCTCAGGCGAAATAGTCCAGTGTCAAATATCGTTGACAGATTAAAATAGAGACTGACAACAGGGCTCACTCCGTTCATGCCATTGTTCTATGGAACAAAGGCACCAAAGTGCTGAAGCCAAACACGTTTCCTGCCTGTTTGGAGGCAGGTGACGAGAAAATAGACATTTAGACAAAACATTCACATACTACTTTATTCATATATTGAACATGGATTCAATTTGAATAGCATTTTTTGCAGAGGTAATCTATTTTTTTATATATAAAATCTGGCCATGTTGAAGTCTCACAAGGTCAGACAATGCCACCCCCCCCCCCCACACACACACAAACACACACAGCACCAGCATGCTCGTGTTCCTGCACCCCAAAACCAGATTCTATTTAACAGCACGCCACGTTTACACTTGACCTTCTCTTCTGACCTCAGGCAGCCCACTCTAGTATTATATTTCTACAGGCTCAGCAGACCTGAATCACTATTGATTATTGTGTGTAAAATACAGACAATGACAATTAAGGCAAAATATGGAAAGGCAGCAATTACCGTCTAACAAGGTGAGGTAGTTCATTGATTTCAACACATACTTAATTGATTTTAGCTTGTTTGAATAAAATGCAATTAAAAAGCATTTGGTAGCACAGTGTAATTTAATGTTGTTTGGTCTAGAGACAGTGGCACTGAAGAAAAGACAGGAAGCAGAACTGGAGGTAGCAGAGATGAGGATGCTGAGGTTCTCATTGGGAGTGACCATGATGGATAGGATCAGGAAGGAGTACATCAGAGGGACATTACATGTTAGCGACCAGACTGAGATGGTTGGGACATATCCAGAGTCACAGTACATGTTGGAGTACAGAGATGAGGTTGCTGAGGTTCTCACTGGGAGTGACCATGATGGATAGGATCAGGAAGGAGTACATCAGAGGGACATTACATGTTAGCGGCCAGACTGAGATGGTTGGGACATGTCCAGAGTCACAATACATGTTGGAGTACAGAGATGAAGTTGCTGAGGTTCTCACTGGGAGTGACCATGATGGATAGGATCAGGAAGGAGTACATCAGAGGGACATTACATGTTAGAGGCCAGACTGAGATGGTTGGGACATGTCCAGAGTCACAGTACATGTTGGAGTACAGGGATGAGGTTGCTGAGGTTCTCACTGGGAGTGACCATGATGGATAGGATCAGGAAGGAGTACACCAAAGAGACATTACATGTTAGAGGCCAGACTGAGATGGTTGGGACATGTCCAGAGTCACAGTACATGTTGGAGTACAGAGATGAGGTTGCTGAGGTTCTCACTGGGAGTGACCATGATGGATAGGATCAGGAAGGAGTACATCAGAGGGTCATTACATGTTAGCGGCCAGACTGAGATGGTTGGGACATGTCCAGAGTCACAGTACATGTTTGATTACAGAGATGAAGTTGCTGAGGTTCTCACTGGGAGTGACCAGGATGGATAGGATCAGGAAGGAGTACATCAGAGGGACATTACATGTTAGAGGCCAGACCGACATGGTTGGGACATGTCCAGAGTCACAGTACATGTTGGAGTACAGAGATGAGGTTGCTGAGGTTCTCACTGGGAGTGACCATGATGGATAGGATCAGGAAGGAGTACATCAGAGGGACATTACATGTTAGCGACCAGACTGAGATGGTTGGGACATATCCAGAGTCACAGTACATGTTGGAGTACAGAGATGAGGTTGCTGAGGTTCTCACTGGGAGTGACCATGATGGATAGGATCAGGAATGAGTACATCATAGAGACAGTACATGTTAGAGGCCAGACTGAGATGGTTGGGACATGTCCAGAGTCACAGTACATGTTGGAGTACAGGGATGAGGTTGCTGAGGTTCTCACTGGGAGTGACCATGATGGATAGGATCAGGAAGGAGTACATCAGAGGGACATTACATGTTAGAGGCCAGACTGAGATGGTTGGGACATATCCAGAGTCACAGTACATGTTGGAGTACAGAGATAAGGTTGCTGAGGTTCTCACTGGGAGTGACCAGGATGGATAGGATCAGGAAGGAGTACATCATAGAGACATTACATGTTAGCGGCCAGACTGAGATGGTTGGGACATGTCCAGAGTCACAGTACATGTTGGAGTACAGAGATGAGGTTGCTGAGGTTCTCACTGGGAGTGACCATGATGGATAGGATCAGGAAGGAGTACATCAGAGGGACATTACATGTTAGCGGCCAGACTGAGATGGTTGGGACATATCCAGATTCACAGTACATGTTGGAGTACAGAGATGAGGTTGCTGAGGTTTTCACTGGGAGTGACCAGGATGGATAGGATCAGGAAGGAGTACATCAGAGGGACATTACATGTTAGCGGCCAGACTGAGATGGTTGGGACATGTCCAGAGTCACAGTACATGTTTGAGTACAGAGATGAGGTTGCTGAGGTTCTCACTGGGAGTGACCAGGATGGATATGATCAGGAATGAGTACATCATAGAGACATTACATGTTAAAGGCCAGACTGAGATGGTTGGGACATGTCCAGAGTCACAGTACATGTTGGAGTACAGAGATGAGGATGCTGAGGTTCTCACTGGGAGTGACCAGGATGGATATGATCAGGAAGGAGTACATCAGAGGGACATTACATGTTAGAGGCCAGACCGACATGGTTGGGACATATCCAGAGTCACAGTACATGTTGGAGTACAGAGGTGAGGTTGCTGAGGTTCTCACTGGGAGTGACCATGATGGATAGGATCAGGAAGGAGTACATCATAGAGACATTACATGTTAGCGGCCAGACTGAGATGGTTGGGACATGTCCAGATTCACAGTACATGTTGGAGTACAGAGATGAGGATGCTGAGGTTCTCATTGGGAGTGACCATGATGGATAGGATCAGGAAGGAGTACATCAGAGGGACATTACATGTTAGCGGCCAGACTGAGATGGTTGGGACATGTCCAGAGTCACAGTACATGTTGGAGTACAGAGATGAGGATGCTGAGGTTCTCATTGGGAGTGACCATGATGGATAGGATCAGGAAGGAGTACATCAGAGGGACATTACATGTTAGCGGCCAGACTGAGATGGTTGGGACATGTCCAGAGTCACAGTACATGTTTGATTACAGAGATGAAGTTGCTGAGGTTCTCACTGGGAGTGACCAGGATGGATAGGATCAGGAATGAGTACATCATAGAGACATTACATGTTAAAGGCCAAACTGAGATGGTTGGGACATGTCCAGAGTCACAGTACATGTTGGAGTACAGAGATGAGGTTTCTGAGGTTCTCACTGGGAGTGACCAGGATGGATAGGATCAGGAAGGAGTACATCAGAGGGACATTACATGTTAGCGGCCAGACTGAGATGGTTGGGACATGTCCAGAGTCACAGTACATGTTGGAGTACAGAGATGAGGTTGCTGAGGTTCTCACTGGGAGTGACCATGATGGATAGGATCAGGAAGGAGTACATCAGAGGGACATTACATGTTAGCGGCCAGACTGAGATGGTTGGGACATGTCCAGAGTCACAGTACATGTTTGAGTACAGAGATGAGGTTGCTGAGGTTCTCACTGGGAGTGACCAGGATGGATAGGATCAGGAAGAAGTACATCAGAGGGTCATTACATGTTAGCGGCCAGACTGAGATGGTTGGGACATGTCCAGAGTCACAGTACATGTTTGATTACAGAGATGAAGTTGCTGAGGTTCTCACTGGGAGTGACCATGATGGATAGGATCAGGAAGGAGTACATCATAGAGACATTACATGTTAGCGGCCAGACTGAGATGGTTGGGACATGTCCAGAGTCACAGTACATGTTGGAGTACAGAGATGAGGTTGCTGAGATTCTCACTGGGAGTGACCAGGATGGATAGGATCAGGAAGGAATACATCAGAGGGACATTACATGTTAGAGGCCAGACTGAGATGGCTGGGACGTTTATATAATTAATAAAATGGAGAATTCATAGGAAAGCTTTTACACAATATCAGTTTTTTTTTAAGGTATAATATAATAAAAAAATGTATTAACACATTTCCCTTACATAATATTTCAATAAAAATATACCTGCCCACTCCATTTCATACACACATATACATAAAGAACATCCTTCCCATCCCCGACTCGGCTATTCATGCATCATCACTGCAAGGCAGGAAAAAAAATTGAGGGCGGGCAAAAACATGGAGTTATATGCAGAAATTCCAAAATAATATTGTGTATATAACTACTTTTGTAGCAATCATATTCTTTCTCAGCCATGTCATTGTATTCCAAAATAGGACGGCTATCTCATCTTGTCTTCTGAGACAACCTGAACAGTCCAATTGTAATCGATTCCATACGCTGTTGGTCATTCCAGACTGCTGTATTTACTTTTGTATGTTTTTCTGTAAGATATTGTCAGCGCAGTGTGGCAGGGGTGTAATTGGAATTTCCACAGAAATGTATCATAAATATGTATAGTAGCGGTCATTATTTTTGGAAAGCAACAAGCGCCTTGACAGCGTCCTTGCATATTACTTTTCCCCCATAACCGACTAGGCTATGCAAGCATCAAAATTTTGTATCTTAGTGTTTTTTGTACATGTACATTGGCTGCACGGTGGTCGAGTGGTTAGTGCGCAGGCCTCACAGCTAGGAAACCTGAGTTCAATTCCAGCCTCTGCCATCTCTGTGTGGAGTTTGTATGCGTGGGTTTTCTCCAAAAACATGCTAGGTTAATTGGCGACTCCAAATTGTCCATAGGTATGAATGTGAGTGTGAATGGTTGTTTGTCTATATGTGCCCTGTGATTGGCTGGCCACCAGTCCAGGGTGTACCCCGCCTCTTGTCTGAAGACAGCTGGGATAGGCTCCAGCACCCCCACGACCTTTGTGAGGAAAAGTGGTAGAAAATGAATAATAATAATAATAAAAGTAATGACTCCGGTTTCCTCCCACATTCCAAAAACATGCTAGGTTAATTAGCGACTCCAAATTGTCCATAGGTATGAATTTGAGTGTGAATGGTTGTTTGTCTATATGTGCCCTGTGATTGGCTGGCCACCAGTCCAGGGTGTACCCCGCCTCTCGCCCAAAGACAGCTGGGATAGGCTCCAGCACCCATCACGACCCTCGTGAGGATAAGCGGTATAAAATAAAATAAAATAAAATAAAATAAAATAAAATAAAATAAAATAAAATAAAATAAAATAAAATAAAATAAAATAAAATAAAATAAAATAAAATAAAATAAAATAAAATAAAATAAAATAAAATAAAATAAAATAAGCCAATGGCAGGCTAGTTGGCTAGTTTGTTTATAAACAAACATTCACACACACATTCATCCATGCACGCACAGGGCCAACATGATAACCACTCGTCCACCGTGCTGCCCTCTCTCGCAAGATATTTCCCCCCCCAAAAAATTTTTGCCAAAATAAAATTGTCACAATTTTAGAAAGTAATACTGTTACCTCTACCCCCTGCGACCCTTGTGAGGAAAAGCGGTAGAAAATGAATGAATGATAATAATTAAAAACATTAACATGTTTATTATTTTGCATTGGCCTGATTGAGATTGACGACCCAGCCATCTGTTCCAAACATTTTTAAGCTAACCCTAACCTAGCTAACCTTAGCCAGCAGCCTTCTTGTGTATTCCCGAGTTAAACATCTTGTCAAGGTGGACGCCTAATCAATTGATCAATCACACCGCCTTAATCACATAATCCAGGCCTTGATAAATAGTGATTGGCGGGGCTAGGGTTTTTCCTAATGGGGCTGACGTCATCCGCAGGCATGCTTAGCAAACAGAGACTCACACACGAATTGTCGGGTCTGACTCTGGAATGGAATGGACGCCCTCAGAGACGTGAGGCTCATGAATGAGTTAAAACACGGTGCACGGATCCGTCCCAGGGTCCACCCCTTGGGATCCCATTATATCAACACTGGCTGTATTGTGCCACCTGGAAGTACTGTCAAAGTCCTTCCAGGTCCCGAGTGGAGCTCTCAGGATAGAACATTGTCTTACTTCCACTGGTCACAATGGCTCTTTGTTGGAGTTGGGCTCTGATTTCCTGTTGGTCGTTGCAGTGTATGACCATATAATCCCATCTGACCTAAGAAAAAGAAGCTAATTGGCTGCCACCTCATGTCCACAATATCGACCTTTGCTTGGCTGCAGTGGGGGTGGGGGGGCAGGTGGTCTTTGAAACAGGTATAGAGGACTTTAGGTCGGCGTAAAATTCGATTTTCAGTCTATTAATAACTTGCTCGGCAGTCGGAAGTTCAACACAAGTCAACTTTACAACAGAAAGAAAAATAACAAAAATAAAAAAATACAACAAAAGACAGAAAGAAAGGAAATCACATGACATCACATGTGCAGTAAGAGTTCGATTTTCCGTCCTCATCCTCACCCTAAGCGGTAGTGTGAGTACATTATTTTCTTTCCTTCATTGGTACACGTTTGAAAATTTCTGAATAATACCCTTTAAGTGTTAAGTTGCTGTGTGATGAGTTTAGTGTTCTGACTAGGACTGTTATATTAAGTAATGACCTCCTGCAATTTCCAACGGGTTTTCCAAGCCCACTAGGGAACGGTTCCTGTGTGAAAAAAGCCTAAATATTTGTTCTTGTATTTACTTTTTTAAGCCCTTTAAGGCCACTTTGTGATTAAGGGATTTATAAATTAACTTGACTTTTGAAAATTGATTTTTAGACTTTTAGTTTGCTTGATATGTTCACTTCATATGGATCCATTAATATATACAAATACATATAATCCTGTCCTGTCATTTATATTTCTTTTCATCAAATACAGTAAAAATGCGTATTTCAGTTACTAGTTACTAATAGTGATGAATCATCCCATTCATCTTTTTTCTATGCCACTTATCCTCAATAGAGTCGTGGGTATGTTGAAGTCTAGTGATTAATCATGGTTAATTAATGTAAACAAAAACTGTGATTAATCTGATTACAATTTTATCTAAACTTAATATTATATATGATTAGATTTTAAATATTTTTGAAATTTGATATAAGGCTGCACGGTGGACAAGTGGTTAGCGCAGGTCTCACAGGTAGGAAACCCAAGTTCAATTCCACCCTCAGCCATCTCTGTGTGGGTTTTCTCCGGGTACTCCGGTTTCCTCCCACATTCCAAAAACATGCTAGGTTAATTAGCGACTCCAAATTGTCCATAGGTATGAATGTGAGTGTGAATGGTTGTTTGTCTATATGTGCCCTGTGATTGGCTGGCCACCAGTCCAGGGTGTACCCCGCCTCTTGCCCGAAGACAGCTGGGATAGGCTCCAGCACCCCACGCGACCCTCGTGAGAAAAAAGCGGTAGAAAATGAATGAATTAATTAGATTTGATATAAGGCTGCACAGTAGAGAAGTGGTTAGCACGCAGGCCTCACAGGTAGGAAACCCGAGTTCAATTCCACTCTCGGCCATCTCTGTGTGGGTTTTCTCCGGGTACTCCGGTTTCCTCCCACATTCCAAAAACATGCTAGGTTAATTGGCGACTCCAAATTGTCCGTAGGTATGAATGTGAGTGTGAATGGTTGTTTGTCTATATGTGCCCTGTGATTGGCTGGTGACAGCTGGGATAGGCTCCAGCGTGAGGAAAAGCTGTAGAAAATGAATGAATTAATTTTAACTTTTTGACTTAGTTTAACTGTTGTGAAAAAAACAACATGGTAGAAATAATTTTAAAGTCAATTCTGCTTTGCTGTGAGATAAGAAAGAACAGTGCGAAAGAAATAAAATGATATAAGATATGATCATGATCATTAAAACATAATTAAAAGCCAAAAATGAGTTCATGCCATTTTGCGTCTGACTGGAAAGAAATAAAGAAGAAAAAGAACGGAGCCATGAAAAAAAGCAGGGTTCACCTTTTTGTGTTCTCTGTGGATGGACAGATTCTGCCACTTCTGCCAGCTTCTCTTCCAGCTGCTCCACTCTGCTTGCGTCCCCTTTTTTGGCCCCAACAAATGGATTAACAGGAGGAGGTAGGAGGTGCTGGTTCCTTGCGGCACTCTCCCCGATGAGTTGGCTGCAGACACGCCGTCTCACCTTGAATGCCTGCACCTTATTTACACGTCTCACAGCACCTCTGGATTTAATAGAATCCAAATTCCACATGAGCATATTAATTAATCAGTTGATTACTTGATTGTTAAATTGAGATCAATTGAGTGGGATTGCTTGATGGTAATTAATCATGTATTGAAGCGATTGAGGGGGATGCACGGCGGACGAGTGGTTAGCGTGTAGACCTCACAGCTTGGAGACCAGGGTTGATTAATTAAATACATTAATGTATACATTAATTAAAAAAATAATATACTGTACAATATAGAAATATTTAAAATAAAATAAAATAAAATATTTTACATAAAACAAAACAAAGCTAAGCTAAGCTAAGCTAAAATAAAATAAAATAAAATAAAATAAAATAAAATAAAATAAAATAAAATAAAATAAAATAAAATAAAATAAAATAAAATAAAATAAAATAAAATATTTTACATAAAACAAAACAAAGGTAAGGTAAGGTAAGGTAAGCTAAAATAAAATAAAATAAAATAAAATAAAATAAAATAAAATAAAATAAAATAAAATAAAATAAAATAAAATAAAATAAAATAAAATAAAATAAAATAAAATAAAATAAAATAAAATAAAATAAAATAAAATAAAATAAAATAAAATAAAATAAAATAAAACGGCATGGCGGTCACGTAGTTAGCGCGTAGACCTCACAGCTTGGAGACCAGTGTTCAATTCCACCCTCGGCCATCTTGCTTGGCCATCAGGGTTGATTAATTAAATACATTTATGTATAAATTAATTAAAAATAATATACCGTACAATATACAAATATTTAAAATAAAATAAAATAAAATATTTTACATAAAACAAAACAAAGCTAAAATAAAATAAAATAAAATAAAATAGAGCGGCACAGCGTACAAGTGGTTAGCGCGCAGACCTCACAGCTAGGAGACCACGGTTAAATTCCACCCTCGGCCATCTTTGTTTGGAGTTTGCATGTTCTCCCCGTGCATGCGTGGGTTTTCTCCGGGTACTCCGGTTTCCTCCCACATTCCAAAAAAATTGCCGACATAGGTATGAATGTGAGTGTGAATGGTTGTTTGCCTATATGTGCCCTGTGATTGGCTGGTTTGCCAGTTTTGCTGAGTTTTGGAATTGGAATTTTCATTATACTGCATGTTTTTGCTTTTTCTTTGGCTTTCATAACCCATTTTTCTGTGTTTTCTGTCCAAATATTTTATAATGAGTGTTTCATTGCAGTGGATTTAATGTCCAGGAGCCATATGGATGACTCGGTACGAGCTTTAGTGTTTCTTTACCGCTTATATTTCCATAGCAGCACCGCCACCACCACGTCTCCGCTCAACTAATTTTCCCCCAGACTAACAAAACAAAAGTGGTTTACGATCTCCATCTGTATGCTTGTTCAATATGTGGCGATGCTGCTGTCATAAATCCCGCTTCAATTTAAGAGGAAAGTAGATGATAAAGCCGCCTACTGTTTTTAGGCGTGATTGATATGTCACCGCCGCAGCGACGTGGTCGTGCATATCAATGGGCACCGGCTGCTTTTTTTTTTGCGTCTTAGAACCCTGACCCTGTCATGTTTTCAGTTTTAAATTGATAGCTCACGCCGACTGGTAACATCAAGGTGGAAACATCCTCCCAAAGGAAAGGATGTAATTCACTCTCGTTGCATACACCGACTACTAACTTAGTATTACGGCCATGTTGAATTGGAATAGTACTTCAGAGGAAGCGAATTGGTGATACTTCCTGTCATGACTTTGACCTTGACATTTAATTCCAGCAGCTGGTGGTCTTGGAAAGAAATGTTGCTTACCTTCAGACAGGCTTCATAATCAATTTTTGTATTTGCATGACGGACAAGTTATGTTAGCGTTTAGCTTCTTCTTTGTTTCCTGTTTGACAAAGTGACAAAGTGTGTAGGCTTACAAATAAATGATGTCACTATCTTCAAGTTCAAGCGTGGGGCTCTGCCTCGGCGAGCCAGAATAGGTGTCAGTGTGCAAAAAGAACCTGAAACCAAATTAAATTCAGCCATTCAACATTCCCTCCAACTGTGACATGTCCAAAAAAAGTCATTTTGTGGGAATAAAATATGACATTCTGTATCTTGGTTGACTGGTGAATATGTCCAGAAATATTATAGCAGTGTTATTTCCAAACAGGAAGTTGAGGTTTTCCGTCCATCCATTTATTTTCTATACCGCTTATCCTCACAAGGGTCACAGGCATGCTGGAGTCTATCCCAGCTGTCTTTGTACACACTAGACTGGTGGCCAGCCAATCACAGGGCACATATAGACAAACAACCATTCACACTCACATTCATACCTATATGAATGTACCTATATGGATAATTTGGCGTCGCTAATTAACCTAGCATGTTTTTGGAATGTGGGAGGAAACCGGAGTAATTATTATTATTTTTATTTTATTTTATTTTATTTTATTTTATTTTATTTTATTTTATTTTATTTTATTTTATTTTATTTTATTTTATTTTATTTTATTTTATTTTATTTTATTTTATTTTATTTTATTTTATTTTATTTTATTCATTTTCTACCGCTTTTCCTCACAAAGGTCGTGGGGGGTGCTGGAGCCTATCCCAGCTGTCTTCGGACAAGGGGCAGGGGTACACCCTGGACTGGTGGCCAGCCAATCACAGGGCACATATAGGCAAACAACCATTCACACTCACATTCATACCTATGGACAATTTGGAGTCGCCAGTTTACCTAGCATGTTTTTGGAATGTGGGAGGAAACCGGAATACCCGGAGAAAACCCACGCATGAACATGCAAACTCCACACAGAGATGCCCAAACAGGGAATTGAACATTGGTTTCCTAGCTGTGTGGCCTAACCACTCGACCACCGTGCAGCTACAGTTGAGTTTTTCCACAATAATGAAAGCAACAACCTTGCTGAAATAACGCATTTATTTAACGATACAGATATTTGATATCAAACATAGGGCTAAGATTCCTCATAGCGTAGTGCAAAGCTAATTATTATGAAAAACACATAATTTTATTACAAATTACATATATTCATCTTTTGCAGTACATTTAAGGTGCAATTACTTGAATTCATGCTCAAAAGTAAAATGAAAACAACAGTAATGGTTGTTATGCTCAACGTTACAGCCTTCACCATTATATGCTACTATGTAAAAACACTTGTGGTATTTATATATATTGTATATATATTATATATAATTATTTATTCATTTGTGCACATTGGAACCTCTAAAATCATACACTCCGGAATTGGTAGAGAGTTTCTTTGCTGTAATAATATGTCCCAAAAGTCAAACAAACATATCAACATATCATTCTTGCTACATTTAATTAAGCACTATAATAGAAGTTTATATATATATATATATATATATATATATATATAGTGAACATGTTGCTAAAAGACTCTATTTTTGTAGATCAGGTGCAGGTGCCAATGGGTTATGGCCAGTGCATTTAGTAATTTTCATGAGCAGCGCAATCCGGCGCACCCACGCCTCGTCCCTCCCACCGGCACAAGTGGCAAAGAGGGACGAGAGAAGGCGTGAAAGGGTTTAACACAGCCGAGTGTAATCTTAACCAATCAAATGAACGCATCTCATTGCCTTTAAATGCATCAGGCCCACTGGACTGTGTATCACAGTTACATTAAACACGTCAGCAGGCTAATCCAGCATCTTGTTTGTGATCCACCAGCATTCCTGCTCTACATGGCACAAATAGGCGAATCTTTGATGGTATATACAGTATCTTGATCAAAGTGACTCATATCGAATACGTTCATATTGATAATGCTGTACAAAATGTAGCATGTAGCATTTCTATACAACATTTATTTGTAATAGTTACTCTGCTACTAAGAATGTGTGCAGCAGAACTGCACTTTTAAGGTGAGAAAAATGCTGTTAATTTAAAGTTTTAATTAAAAAAATGCAAGGTAATTTCCGTTTTATATTAACAGAATCGAACCATGAATTTTGTGTATTGTTGCACCCCTATTAAGAATATGTGAAATGTTACTTAAAACAGTTACTGAAGGATTTACAATGCTTAGAGTTTGACACTGGAATGGATAAATTCACTTTACCTTATGTCTTATGGGTAGAATAAGTTTAGCTTGAAATGACAAAACAGCAAATAAGTGTAAATAAACCAAAAACAAAAAAGCACCACATCTGCACAGCATCTGTTTTGCTAGAAATAATTACGGAAGAATGCAAAAGGGGATTAATGCCCAAAACACAAATGTTTCTTGTTAGGATGGAAGTCGAAAGAACGAAGAAAAAGTCATGCAATCAAATCTGGGGGAAAAAAACACAAGGCTGATCATATTCAAATAATTTGAGTGAATCAAAGTAGTTCAGGAAATTATATAATCATCATGTAGGACTGACAGCGCTAACGGAGCTACAACAGGACCCCCCCCAACCCGTGTTCTATTTTGGAACAGGAAGGAAGACCTCGCTGATAAGTGATCTCATCAGATCGAGCAAAGAAACATGCTGAAATATCAATTTACTGTATTTGACGACACGATGGTGGGAAAATATCAAACGGATGTTGTTTGATGAATTGATAACATTCAATGCTAACAAAAATGCTATCAAAGAAAAGCTAATGTTTTTGTATTTTGATACCTTGACATTAACTTGACTTGTATCGTAGTTAAAAATATTACTTAAAGGTCCTCTATAATGCAAAAATATTGTCATGAATAATGAATACTCATGAACTAATACATGTATGTCTACTACTTCAGCTACAGCTTAGCAAAAAAAAAACAAGGCTTCTCTACACATCTTAAAATAAAGCCAAAAACAGTCAGTCAGTCAGATGCGTGGTATTGATCTTTTTGTTTGTTATTTGCTAATAGGCTCACCTAGCATGATGTTTCTGTTAAAAGGTGAATGTCATTTCTGTAGCTTACAAAGCTATGCTAATGTTGCTAACTTTTCTGACCTATAAATGTAGTTAGAATGTTGTATTCTCGTGTTAAACCATGCCAACTTTTCCGATAATGAGTTTTGCGCATTTTGAAGTGGGAACTGAAAGACATTCGAGATGGTTAAAAACACTCGGTTTCAAAAGGCATGGTAAAATTGGCCCTTTGTGATGTCACAGAGGGAGGACTTCCTTATATGGTTTATTGTTAGGAAGTACTTTGTGGCATAGTGGGCATGCCCGGAGGCGGGCCGTTGGTGGAATAAATTGAACTGTTTTGGCATGAAGCACAAATCAAAAGAAATACAGCTGGAATAGGTGCAGATTCTGGAAAATCAAATTTTTCTGTGCGGGTTATTGTGTGTAGCTGCTCTATAGGAGACCACAACTCAATAGGATCATAGGTGCCTATTAAAGCAGACACACACAACTTTAAAAAGCATGTTTAACCTGTCTAAGTTCCAGCATTAAGGCTAAATTTTAGACAACAAAGTCAGTTTACGGTTATCTGTGTGAAAGGCACAAGTGGCTCTCTTGTTCAGACTCTCGACTATTTTGCAAAATCGCAAAAAAAGGTCTTAAAAGCATCAAAATTAAAAAATGTTGAGATCTCCAAACACATAAAATTTGAACACGGTCCGACAAAAACTGGGACCCGTGTTCTGTGCAAAAGGAGAATGATTTTAAAGTCATGAAATATAAACCAGCGTTCGGGATTTATCTCTGCGTGTTGAGTGTTGGCGGCTGATAAACAGGAACCTGCGTATCGACAAGCGGCGGCCGACCTCTAATGACGTCCGCCGCCTTCTCAGCGATCATGATGGTGGGAGCGTTTAGGTTTCCGCTGACGATGCTCGGCATGATGGACGCGTCAACCACACGCAGACGCTCCAAACCGAGCACACGCGTATCCGAGTCGACTACTGCCATGGGGTCGGATGGTGCGCCCATTTTGCACGTGCAGGATGGGTGGTACGCGCTATCAGCCTTGGACCGTACAAAGCTGTCGATGTCGGCGTCGGACTGGACACCAGATCCGGGCTGGACTTCGGTGCCGCGAAATGAGTCGAAGGCCTTCTGGGCAAAAATCTCTCGGGAGAGTTTGACGCATTGTCTGAACTCCCAAACGTCAATGTCTGCCGGGAATAAAGCATGAGACTCAAACCGGGGGATTTAGGATGTTGTTAAGAGATGAGAACTTACCAGTCGATAGATAGTTGGGCTGCAGAATGGGATGGTCCGTTGGGTTGGTGCTCCTCAGCTTCATCCAGCCAATACTGGTGCTTCTCATTGGTCCAACATGAACCTGCGATCAGTGGGGTACGGTTACAAACCGCCGGGGTCTCTTAACAGATATGGCTGACTACCTCATGATGTATTTGAACTGAACTGTACAAGACTGTAGGATTGTGACACAAATTTATGTCAGTTTTTGGTTTTATTTCATTTGAACATGCATCAGATTACAATTGAATGCATCCCATAATCAGTTCACAGTTCCACATGTCCAAAAGGAGTAGGAAGAAGCAAAGCTTAATAAATCCTACCCCTCCATCTGGTACTTTTACAATCAGTAACTGTTACATTTGTTCACTTCCTGCTTTCCTAATATAGTTTAAGTTGGGGTTTTGTGGTTTGTTTTTTAAATTTTTAAATTTTTAAATTTTTAAATTTTTAAATTTTTAAATTTTTAAATTTTTAAATTTTTAAATTTTTAAATTTTTAAATTTTTAAATTTTTAAATTTTTTTAATTTTTAATTTTTAATTTTTTTAATTTTTTAATTTTTTAATTTTTTAATTTTTTAATTTTTTAATTTTTTAATTTTTTAATTTTTTAATACTATTTTTTTATTTTATTTTTATTTGTATTGCGGTTTCCTCCCACAAAAACATGCTAAGTTAATTGGTAATGGTAATGGTTTTATTTCATTTGAACATGCATCAGATTACAATTGAATGCATCACATAATCAGTTCACAGTTCCACATGTCCAAAAGGAGTAGGAAGAAGCAAAGCTTATTAAATCCTACCCCTCCATCTGGTACTTTTACAATCAGTAACTGTTACATTTGTTCACTTCCTGCTTTCCTAATATTGTTTCATTTTTTTTGTATTTTTGTCATGTAACTAATATAGTTTAAGTTGTTATTTTTATTAATTTTTTTTATTTATTTAAAAAATATATATAATTAATTTTTTTATTTTTATTTAAAAAATATATATATTTTTGTCACGTACCGAGGTACAAGGTGATATGTTTGTTTTGAACTCTTCCCCAATTAGACTCATAGTGGTAACAAAGCTAACTTCCTCCACTGCACTTTAGCACTGTACCAGAGTAAAAATAACCTCATCCAGGTCATAAAAAATTCCTTTTAGCAATAAAACTACCTAACGGTTTCTATTAGTATCATTCCGAAGCAGAAGAAACTAATTAGATTCAGTTGTGTCACCATGTGACCTAACGACTTTCTGACTAATGATGCCACAAAGACGCTTCCTAGGAACATTCCGCTTGCAGAGCAACCCCTGAATGACACGTGACGTGACTGTGAGTGTTAGGTGTGTTATCTGAACAATCATCCACCCACACGTGCACACACACACTTCCCTTTACAACATCATCAATTTGCAGATGTGGGAAAAAAAATCGGTATTTTGCAAGTCCAAGTCAAGTCAAATTTGAAGTAATTTAAATTTTGACTCAAGTCTGATTTGAGTACAAGTTCCTTGACTGGACCATTGGGATCTAGTCCACAAATAAAACTCACCTGATATGCTTCTATCTTGGAGGCTACGCGTCCGTGGTCAATGACTTGCGAGGGCAGGAAATGAAACTGAATGTCGGGATGGGCGACACCCGGCCGACTGCGGATGAAGCCCCCACTCTCCAGGTGAGCCGTTGCGCCGTAACCTTGGAGATGAGGAAAAACACAGAAATGAGCTGGAAGATCTGGAAAGCTTTCTGTGCTGGTTATTGTGTTTAGCTGCTCTATAGGAGTCCACAACTCAAGGGTGGGAAGCAGGAAATAGGTGCAGATTCTGGGAGATCTGGAAAGCTTTATATGCTGGTTATTGTGTTTAGCTGCTCTATAGGAGTCCACAACTCAATGTTGGGAAGCATGAAATAGGTGCAGATTCTGTAAGATCTGGAAAGCTTTCTGTGCTGGTTATTGTGTTTAGCTGCTCTATGGGAGTCCACAACTCAATGGTGGGAAGCAGAAAATAGGTGCAGATTCTGGAAGATCTGGAAAGCTTTCTGTGCTGGTTATTGTGTTTAGCTGTTCTATAGGAGTCCACAACTCAATACAAAGGGCCAAAAATTAGCATAATAGTTTCTTTAATATTTAATTCATATAACAATAAATGAGCAAAATGTTAACTGTAATTGTTGCGTTTAATGTCTGCGTGTTCGTGTGGTTACCGGTAAACA
Source organism: Doryrhamphus excisus (assembly GCF_030265055.1). Taxonomy (NCBI): domain Eukaryota; kingdom Metazoa; phylum Chordata; class Actinopteri; order Syngnathiformes; family Syngnathidae; genus Doryrhamphus; species Doryrhamphus excisus. Next base: position 12,037,319 of record NC_080475.1, on the reverse strand, counting down.
GGGAAAGCCACTCCAGGCCTATTTTGACCATATGAAAAGGTTTCTGGGCTTTGTAGAGTGTGATGGGTTGAGTGCACTGTTGCTGGACATACAGCTCCAAATGATCCTGCAGGTTGCTGCCAACACCTGAAATATTAATTTTAACATTTTTAACCCATTTTTAAAAACACATTTTAACATTTATTTTACTCCAACTGACTTATTATTTTTCTCTATATTAAGCAAAAAGCACCAGGTAAGTGTTGGACCACAGGGATGCCATGTTGCTTGAGGTCATCTGCGTTTCCCACTCCAGACAACATGAGAAGCTGCGGCGAGTTGATGGCGCCGCCGCTCAAGATGACCTCTTTATCGGCAAACACCTGCAGAACATTTGGGAGTTTGTGTATGGCACCAAAATCAGTGACGTTTTTTTTTTTTTTTTTTTTGCAGCTTTTACCCGTTTTAACTCTCCTTTCTGAATATATTCCACACCAACAGCTCGTCGGCCATCAAACAGGATCTTTGTGGTTAAGCAGCGCACCTCCGTCTTCAGGTTGGCTCGACCCAGGACGGGTCTCAGGTAGGCACTGGCTGTGCTCCATCGCTTCCCTGGAAAATGATTTAGCATGAATGTTAGAACCCTGAGACCTCCTCATCTCCATAAATGCCCCAATGGAAACCAGTTAAAATGCAGTTTTTGAGTCCATATTTATCTCATATAAACATGTTTATTTTTTGTGCACCACATGGCGCTAATTTTTCCCCATGCAAAGCATGCAGAAAAAAAATCTCACCTTTTTCTGTTCTCTTCAAGGGTGCAGTAGAAAGGTAGGAAAACAATTGTATTTAGTATTTTTACAGCAGTTTTTGGGAAGCTGACATTTTGTTTTAAATGTGACAGTGTCGGAAAAATAACAATGAAATTCTATGTTGCTGCCAATCATTGACCCATTATTACAAGATGTATTCTGGGACACTCCAAACATTTAAAAAAATCGGCTTTGTAATGCGTGGTTACTAAAAAAACACACAGAAAACAAGTTTTTACATGATGTCTTTGAATGCAACTCCTTAATAACACTGTCAAATGTTCTTCTACTATTAATGAGACTAGTGTTAGAAAAACTTATTTTTAGACTTGCGTGCTATCTTTTAGCTAGCTTGACATATTCACTTCATATGGTGCTGTTAATTAATTAATGTAACTGTGATTAATCAGATTAACGTCATTTGACAGCCCTAGTAATTTTATATATCATTATATTTTGAATTTTTTAAAATTTTGAATTTGATGTAGTTATATGTTTTAAGGCTGCACGGCGGTCGTGTGGTTAGCGTGCAGACCTCACAGCTATGAGACCCAAGTTCAATTCCACCCTCGGCCGTGCATGCGTGGGTTTTCTCCGGGTACTCCGGTTTCCTCCCACATTCCAAAAAACTAATTCGGCTTTGTAATGTGTGCATACTATAAAACACACAGAAAATTTTTTTTACATGATGTCTTTGAATGCAACCCCTTATTACTCATAATAACACTGTCAAATGTTCTTCTACTATTAACGAGACTAGTGTTAGAAAAATTGATTTTTAGACTTGTGTGCTATCTTTTAGCTTGCTTGACATATTAATTTCATATGCAGCTGTTAATTAATTAATGTAAAAACTGTGATTAATCAGATTAACATCATTTGATAGCCCTAATAATTTTATATATCATTATATTTGAATATTTTTGAAATTTTGAATTTGATATAGTTATATGTTTTAAGGCTGCACAGCGGTCGTGTGGTTAGCGTGCAGACCTCACAGCTAGGAGACCGAGGTTCAATTCCACCCTCGGCTATCTCTGTGTGGAGTTTGCATGTTCTCCCCGTGCATGCGTGGGTTTTCTCCGGGTACTCCGGTTTCCTCCCACATTCCAAAAAAACATGCTAGGTTAATTAGCGACTCCAAATTGTCCATAGGTATGAATGTGAGTGTGAATGGTTGTTTGTCTATATGTGCCCTGTGATTGGCTGGCCACCAGTCCAGGGTGTACCCCTGCGTGGGATAGGTTCCAGCACCCCCCGCGACCCTCATGATGATAAGCGGATAGAAAATGAATGAAAATATGAATATTGTGTATATTTTTAAGGCAGCTTTGAATGACATTTTTTTGTCATCAGACATTTTTTACCTTTAAAGATGGTCATGTCCATCCATCCCAGGCCTTCTTGTTGGTATCCGTTCATGTCATCGGTGAAGGGGTACCCCGCCTGTTGTCCCGCTTCAATAAAAGCCTTGTGAAGAGGATGGTTGGTCTTCCCTCGGGATACGTGTAGCGGACCGCTACCTCCGCGGTACCTGCAGGGGTATCATTTTGTCATTTAATCGGAACCCACTCAGTAGCTCTCTGAGGAAGAATACTATTCTTCACAATATTTACAAGGAAAAAGAAGTTGAGAACATTCCGAGAAGCCTCTTTAGTCACGTACCTGTCTTCCCCCATCTCATGGCATTGAGCCTTCCTGAAGTAAGGCAGGCAATGGTCGTAATCCCAACCCTGTGCCCCCTCCCTCTGCCAGCGATTGTAGTCCTCAGCATGGCCACGGATGTACACCATAGCGTTGAGCGACGACGACCCGCCCCAGACGCGCCCCCTCGGCCAGTACATGACCCGGTTTCCCATGTGGGCTTGAGGCAAAGTGTGGTAGTACCAGTTGTATCTGTTGGGAGCGTAGCAGAACACCATTTAGCTATTCGGTGGCGAGATGAACCAACGTGTGTTTGTCGTACCTGTCGTGACAAAGATTGTAGGTCAACGCCGCTGGCATGTGGATCTTCCATGACAAGCGTACACTCCCCAGCAACATGTCTTTCGGCCCCGCCTCAAGCAGCAAAACAGACTCATCGGCGTCCTCTGTGAGGCGGTTGGCCAGGACGCATCCCGCTGACCCCGCCCCCACAATGATGTAACTGTACGATTTGTGTTTGGTTGCAGGTGATGCTGGACTCTGACGAGGAGCTGTGGTGCTGAGACATCGATGGTGGTTGGAGGCGGAAGCGGGAACGCCGGTACTCGAGACAAGCAGGCGATAAGGCAAATGGGTTGTTCTGCAAAATTGTCTGGTTCCAGTTAGGCCCAACATGGCCAAAGACGACATTCTGGTTCTGAGTGGACCGCTCAGCTGCAAGTGGGAACCTGAGAAAACATCATTGGACAGTAGGAACGACCTCGGAGTTAGTTCTAGTAGACAAAAAATAAATCAGTGGCTTTTCCTTTGTGGAAGGATGTCAGCGACAAGCACCTTCCAATGGTGCTCCCATTCTGTGTGGAAGTGGTAAGTTTATGACTTTTGGTTCTTCTTCCCCGGTACGTTTTAAACATATTCTGAAGCTTAGAGTAAATGAATTGGAGGCTAACTAACATGTCTACAGGGATCTAATAAAGGTATTAAAGGTTGCACGGTGGTCGAGTGGTTAGCGCGCAGAACTCACAGCTAGGATACCCGAGTTCAATCCCACCTTTGGCCATCTCTGTGTGGAGTTTGCATGTTCTCCCCGTGCATGCGTGGGTTTTCTCCGGGTACTCCGGTTTCCTCCCACATTCCAAAAACATGCTAGGTTAATTGGCGACTCCAAATTGTCCATAAGGCTGCACGGTGGTCAAGTGGCTAGCGCGCAGACCTCACAGCTAGGAGACCCGGGTTCAATTCCACACTCGGCCATCTCTGTGTGGAGTTTGCATGTTCTCCCCGTGCATGCGTGGGTTTTTTCCGGGTATCCCGGTTTCCTCCCACATTCCAAAAACATGCTAGGTTAATTGACGACTCCAAATTGTCCATAGGTATGAATGTGAGTGTGAATGGTTGTTTGTCTATATGTGCCCTGTGATTGGCTGGCTGGCCACCAGTCCAGAGTGTACCCCGCCTCTCGCCCCCAAAGACAGCTGGGATAGGCTTCAGCACCCCCGCGACCCTTGTGAGGTCTGTGTGCTAACCACTCGACTGCCGTGCAGCCGAGTCATGTTTATGCTTTTTAAAATATATTTTATGTTACTATTCTACTTTTGTTTTTTTTTTTGTTTTTTTTGTTTATTATTATGACAAGTCTATCTCACCTGCCGCCCCTGACCGCACGTGCATGACGATTTGTTACAATTCAACGACATTATGACTCTTTATTTCTGTGTTCCAATGCTGCCATATCTCATATATAATCTCATCCCGTTGTTACATTATTACCATTCCCACGGCTATCTGACCTTCTTTTAGCCATCGGTGGTCACTCATTGATTTCATAGGCTATGAATGTTTAACTAAACCTCGTTTTTTCCAAAGTGCTGACCAAAGTACCGATATACATATAAAACTATATAAAATGACTGCTTTACTATATAAAAGCAGCTAAAACACAGAATACACCAAGAAAGATATAAATGAATACAACAAGGTTGACTTAATAATGAATATAAGTAAAGTCATATACTACGTGCATTATGTGGGTCAGGAAATCTACACCAGCAGGCTTCAATTTCAGACTAATTTCAGCCTGCATTCTGAAATATCAAGTTACTGTCTTTAAACTGCCCAAAAATAAAAAAAGAAAGTTATATAATTGTGTGTTTTGGAGCCAGTTTGGCATTTTTTTGCAAGTGTTTTTTTGCATGTGCAAAGCAATTTCTCAACAATGTCTTATCAGTGTCCAGTGTCCTAAGTCTCACTCATGACTCACAAAGACTTAAGTAAACTTTTAGTGCAAAGCACAAGCAATTCTTTTGATTTTAAATATGCATTATTTTTCATTTTGCAGAAACTTGCAGCATAGAGAGAGGCATCCATTAATTACATATTTCCTTCATGGTGTAAAAACAAAACACAAAAGGCGTGTGACTGACAGTGCATGGCAACAAGATGGTAATTAATGATAAAAGAATAAATGCAGCTTACCGTTTGACGAGGCGAGAGTCCAGACTGGTTGTTAAGGCTGGAAGTGGGCGGAGTCTCTGTCGGAACTGTCAATGACAGCGTGCGGTTTTTTTTGTTTTTTTTTTTTTATCTTTGTGTGGGTTGTTTTTTTTTTTATTTCCACCTCAAGATGATTTCTTTCCTACATAAAAGCTAACACCGAATCTATTAATTCATTTCTGTCCACACGGCTGAGTCATCATCATGTTGAGAGGACACCTTTTTGCCAGCTTTTATCTGGCTTTAGCCCTGGTGACGTCACAAGAGGTTGTAAGTTACTTTGATGGTTTATCGAGTGACGACTGCTCTATTTTAAACATGCTTAACTAATCATTTTCATATTCATATTATGCCGGTTCTCTACAGACAATGGATTGTCGTGAATATGATGGTAGGTTGACTTCAGTTTCGTTTTTCGTGTGTTTGTGTGTGTGTGAACTACGTTAAATCAAGTACTGTATCATACATTTACAATGTACTCAAAACACACACTGATTTTTGGCACATAGGCCCCGAAATAGGGCAAAACACATTAAAAAAATCTGTACACACAATTCACATAAACACACACACATACTGATAATGGGTACGCTATTCTTAAAAAGCCGTGTACAGACACGCAAATAAACACGCACACACACATATATAATATTCACACGGACCAACATTTAAACTTTGAAACTGTTTAAACTTATGTTATTCAGTGTGTGTATATGTGTGGGGAAAATGAATTCGGTGCGTCCGGAAGCTCAGTTCAGTGTAACCGGAAAACACCTGAAATGACTTGTGAGTTTCAGAATAAACTACACTCGTGCTAAACATGCTAGGTGGTTCGTTCTTATGGATTGTAAACGTATGCAAAATAAGTAATAATGAGTCCTTGTCTCTCATTATGAAGTTTTTATATCAAAGCCTATAAAAATGTATAAAATTGAATACATTGTTTTGAAGCGGCAAAATCGGAATAGTTATAATAGTTACTCGCTATAGTGGTGTGTTCCTGTAAACGCACAATTTCCGGTTACAACAAAGTTAGCTTCCGGGCGCCGAATTTATTTTTACACACATACGCATATACACTACTCCTGGGAAGGACACTTCCTTATTGTCACGAGACAGCCGTGAGATGCATTCGTGGACACTCTGAAAATCACATAATATCGCATTATTATGTGCTATATCCATCTAGGGATGTATTTTCTATGTCGCTTATCCTCACTAGGGTCTTGGGGCGAGAGGCGGGGTACACCCTGGACTGGTGGCCAGCCAATCACAGGGCACATATAGACAAACAACCATTCCCACTCACATTCATACCTATGGACAATTTGTAGTAGCCAATTAACCTAGCATGTTTTTGGAACGTAAACCAGACTACTATGTGCTAACATTAAGTAGTGTAACACTTGCTGCGGTACAATATGATGGATTTAAGTATGTATGATCTATGTAATTGTCTTTTCTTACAGAATTTCCCCCCACCAGTCATCTCAGCCCATCTCTGCTGGCAGATTTAAAGGTTGAGTTGGTGAAAGTGTCCCAAAAAGACATGATGAATGTAAGCTGGGCTATCAACATTGACGGTAACCATCATTAAGTTAATAACATAAAATGATGCTTGTACTACTTGTACTATTTGGTCAGCATGTTTGTGTGTTTTGTTTTTTTTTGTAGCCAGCATTGAATACCTGATTGGGACACGATTAATGGGGGAAACTGATCTTCTCTGTGAATATACTCCACCTTTGGCCGAGGCTGACATCACCGGGTCACATCAGGTATTATTAGTACTAGAGTTATGTATTAGCAATTCTTATGTAATAAGAGCGACTTTCTTGCAGACAAAGTCCGATAGTTCAAACTGTCAGTGCAACACAAAATGCTTCTAGACACAACACAACAATTATGAAATGATTTTTTTAAAATAATTAGCTGCAGCTGAGTGAAAAAAGTGGAATAGTTGAATATTAATGCAAATGTTCTAGGCATTTAAAAATTATATAACAAAAGTAGTCCATTCGTTTTGTTTGTTACATTGAAAAATAATAAAAGTTTTTTTTTGTAGTAAGTGAATAATTACTTACAAAATATATGAGTAATATATATAAAATACAAAATTATTTGGATTTAATACAAATTAAATAAAACATAAAAAAATATTTTTTTCAGGTAGTCCACTTAGTCTATTCCATTTAAAAAGAATGAAAATCTCTTTTTCTCATAAATTAATAATTTTAATAATAACAGTAATGTATGTACTAGTATAATAAATATAAAATAATGTTATTTTTATTTGATATAAATATACATATATCTCACATGGGTAGTCCATGTAGTTTGTTATATTTGAAAATAATTATGTTTTTGGTATTAATTAATTTTTTTAAATTATTTTTTCATTCATATTACATAGAATCAATAAAACAAAATAAATATAAATAAAATATATATTATTATAAATATATTATAATAAATGTATAATATATACAAAAAATAAAAAGCAATGTAATAAAATTTAAAACGCATGTAAAATTCTGCTTTTAATGTTCAATAAAATCAATAATATAGTTTAAAAAAATCTTAATTCTATTTGTTTCTTTTGTTTTTTTTCCTGATTACGGAGTCGCCACAGCGGATCTTTTTCATTATTCCATTCAATTCATTGTGATTGTCTGTTGTTTCACTTCAAATGTCTCTCATTCCGTGTAGAAATGGTTTCATTACTTGGTGAAAGCAAACTATGGCTCCAACTTAATCCAAGCAGCCAATCTCCCTTTGCCGCCGCAGGGCAGCGGCCCCGCTTACATGTTCAAGACGTTGTTCATACCTCGCCCCATACACGGCAAGTACACTTTTTTGTTCTCCTTTTGCTGACCTCCTTGTAAAAAAAAAAAAATAAAATCACATTCTAAGATGGTGTGAACAGACGATTAATCTAACTAGGGTTACTCAAGACAATACCTATCTGGCTAAAGTCTAATAAATAAAGGGCGACGTATCAATGCAATGGTATTGCTATGGTGCAATAACAGCCCTTGTCATTAATATTATCATGTCTGGGTGAATGTGTCAACAGGTTCACCGCGTCAGGTCATCAATTCAATAAAAACTAGCTTGCAGTTTCACCAATAGTCCAATAGAAATTAGTATCTTTTTAATACAGTATCTTTTTAATGTTTTGGGTTTTTGCAGGTCTTGCACCAAAGCCTACTTTTCACCCCAAAAGTGAAGAAACGCTAACTGACGTCACCACAGAGAGCCCCCATTCAGGTAAAACACACAATTGCTTCAGTTATGCATACGTCTGATTAATGTATTACTAATTAAATAGTTACGATAACGATTTTGTTTATTGATTCAGAGACGACACACATCTCCAGCAACATATTGGTGACCGTTTATTTAGGACTCACTGCTGGCATGATCCTCACTTCTGGATGCATTTTGTGTAAGTGAATCACCTCTATACATGCATCAATAAAAAAATATTAATTATGTGAATTTCCTTTTCCAATCAGCTAAAAGATGTGGAAGACACTTGTTTTTTTCGTTGGGGTTTAAAAGGTTGCCTACATCGTCTGGAGTTCCCGTCTCTGTCCTCGTGGTGTACCCTCCTGAGAGCACAGCCTTCCAGAAAGCCGTCATGGTACTGGCAGAGTTTCTGCAGAAGCATGCTAGCTGCAGCGTAGCGATCGACGTATGGCAGCAGGGAAGAATTGCACAAGTCGGTCCCATGCGTTGGCTCGTTGAAGAAGTCAAAGCTGCACAGCATGTCCTCATCATCTGTCCACCGGTAAGAAGACGTCAAATGAACCGAGGAGTCGATTCGGACTTGACACTTTCCTTTTTTTACAGCCAAGCTACCCTGCTCGCTCCAACCTCGCCGCCACGGGACCTTCAGCACCAGCTGCAGCTCACGACCTTTACCCTCTCACCCTCAACATGGTGGCGAGTCACGCTAAGAACGCTAATGAGCTTGCTAAGTTTTGGGTGTTACAGCTAGGCAAGCACAAGGACAAGAGTTACCCGGCTCCGGAACTCAGCGCCTGCAAACGTTTTTATTTATTGAAGGATTTAAACAAACTCTGCAGGAGTCTGCACACTCCGAGGCAAGATGGGAAGATGAGGGCAGATCTTGTCTTTGGGCCTGACAGTGGAAAGAGTACGGTGAAGTTAAGAGATGCTGTAGGAAAACTAAGTAGGGATTGTGTTGTGGCTTCCAGCGAGGCTCAACCACTGACTACTGTCATCACTGTTTGATATATATGAATGTTTGAATATGTGGTTTATTAATATGAAGATGTTACCCGAGTTATGATATATCAAAATAGGACTTGTACATGTTACTGACTAGATGCCGATCAAGTTACTTTGACGACAAAGACAAAGGGAAAATAACCCAGGGGATCCCACTTGTCATGAAAAATACATAAACAAACAGTAACAAATATTAATAGTTGTCCATTGAACTGTAGAAGTATTTATTATTATACACCATAACTTTCTACAAGCTGTATAATGTCTTTAATGTACGTGTGATGTCATTATTGCAATTCGAACTATAAAATATATAAAAATGTGACATTTATATGTACATTATTGTACTGTATTTACTTATTATTTCAAATGCAAGGCACTTGCAGTACCGCTTTATCCTGAAGGGGTCAGTGTGTGCTATATTTCGCAAAAATGCAGCCATTAAAGCAGCGAATTACATTTCAATGGGGTGTGGCTTATTTTATGTCATGTGACCAAATACGGAAGTAATGTCCTCCGTCGGTGACCGACGTGCTTTGAGTGAGGCGGTTTAAATCTTTGCTTTAGATAGCTTTTTAAGGCAGCGACATCAATTTAGTCGACGCAGGTCATGACACAGGCTGAAAAGGAACAAGATAATGGAAAAGAAAAAGAAAAGGAGCGAGACAAAGAGAAAGAAAGGGAGCAGCGAGGGGTGAAAAGACCCATCGCCCCGCCGTCCATCACGGAGCCCCTCCAGGAGGTGAGTTGGCTAGCTGACTGCTCACTGCTATTTTAACCTGCAAATGACTTTTCACCGTCCACATGTTTTACTCTTGTAATTATATTCAATCTTAATGTAGGTCTGTAACACGGCCGGTTAGCTCAGTTGGTTAGAGCGTGGTGCTAATAACGCCAAGGTCGCGGGTTCGATCCCCGTACGGGCCACTTACTTTTTAATTGAGGATTCTTCGTGGTGGTAAAACAATATTATTTTGAACAGAAGTTCAATTATGAACACGTTTTTTAACTCTTGATACACACTTATAAATGTAATTACCCTATACAATAGACAGTTTTCTTTACCTTTTGTCCGTTTTCACAGCAAATACAGAGCAACTATATCATCATCATTCACCCTGGCTCAAGGACGCTCCGCATAGGCCGAGCAACAGACAACCAGCCCGTAACCATCCCGCACGTGATAGCACGCCGACATAAGCAAAGCTCACAGCCCAGATATGAAGACGCGTGGCTGCTAAGGGAAGGTCTAAACGTACGTCACTTGTAGATTTTCCATATTTGTTTGCTTTTTGACCTCATTTTCATTATCGGTTTATGCTATCTGACAGAAACCTGAGAGTAATGAGCAGAGGCAGAACGGACTGAAAATGGTAGACCAGGCCATTTGGTCCAAGAAGATGTCCAATGGCGTGAGGAGGACACCAGTGTCTGCTGAGCAGGTGTGTCATTCAATGTCATTTTATGGCATTATTTTTATGGCATTATTATATTATACTGGTTGACTGAGCATCATTATCGTGCAAGTCCAGTGTTAAGTGTCCATTCTTGTCTTCATAGGCAAGAGCATACAACTGTCAGATCCGTCCTGCAGTGTTGGACAGCAGCTCCAGAGTGAAGTGGACCAACACGGCCCACCATCCGCCGCACCTGGTGGGAGAGGAGGTCAGTATAGTGAATCTGGATGGTAAACAGGACCTCAAAAAAAAACAAAAAACTATTTCCTTTATCATCTTGCAGGCGCTGTATGTGAAGACAACAGACTGTTACAACATCCACTGGCCTATAGTGAGAGGCCAGCTCAACGTCCACGCCGGCCCTGGAGGATCACTGACGGCGGTCCTGGCCGATCTTGAGACCATTTGGAGTCATGTTATTCAGAAGCACCTGGAGATACCTCTCAAAGACTTAAAGGTACGGGACATTCCAGTCATTAACCATGTAGCCAAAAAAATGGTCTCTTAATTAGGCTTGGGGGTGCCTATTATGCATTTTCGTCCTTGTTAAAAAATGCCAAAGTTTCAGATAACGACGTTTGCGCATCAGGAAGTGAGCCCTGAAAGAGGTTTGGGATGGCTCAAAAATGCTCGGTTTCCAAAGGCGTGGTAAAACTTCCCTTTTGTGGTGTCACAGAGAGGCGGACTTCCTTATATGGTTCATAGTTAGGAAGCACTTTGGGCATGTGACCAATCACAGCTGAGTGGGCATGCCCGGAGGTTTTTTGGTAATGGTAATGGTAATGGTTTAATTTCATTTGAACATGCATCAGATTACAATTGAATGCATCCCATAATCAGTTCACATTTCCACATGTCCAAAAGGAGTAAGATTAGATTAGATTAAATTAAATTAAATTAAATTAAATTAAATTAAATTAAATTAAATTAAATTAAATTAAATTAAATTAAATTAAATTAAATTAAATTAAATTAAATTAAATTAAATTAAATTAAATTAAATTAAATTAAATTAAATTAAATTAAGGGCGGCACGGCGGACTAGTGGTTAGCGCGCAGACCTCACAGCTAGGAGGACCAGGGTTCGATTCCACCCTCGGCCATCTCTGTGTGGAGTTTGCATGTTCTCCCCGTGGGTTTTCTCCGGGTACTCCGGTTTCCTCCCACATTCCAAAAACATGCTAGGTTAATTGGTGACTCCAAATTGTCCATAGGTATGAATGTGAGTGTGAATGGTTGTTTGTCTATATGTGTCCTGTGATTGGTTGGCGACCAGTCCAGGGTGTACCCCGCCTCACGCCCGAAGACAGCTGGGATAGGCTCCAGACCCTCGTGAGGAAAAAGCAGTAGAAAATGAATGAATGATAAATTAAATTTTATTTTATTTTGTTTTATTTTATTTTATTTTTTTATTTTATTTTATTTTGATTTGATTTGATTTGATTTGATTTGATTTGATTTGATTTGATTTGATTTTGATTTTACTGAAGTACGAGGTGATATGACCATGCAATGTCATAATGGGTACCCATGGATTCCCATGGTCATTGAAAGCCCCCAAAACAGCTAAATCACAAGTTCAATATTTTGTCATAAAAGACCATCAGTTGTATTCTACTTTTCATGCCATATTAATGCTTAGTGATTATCCTCAGTATTACAGATGCATCCTCTTGGTGCCCGACATCTACAATAGGCAACATGTCAAGGAGTTGGTCTCCATGCTGCTCCTGAATATGGACTTCTCAGGTATTCCATTTATGACTGGGATCTGCTTAAAAAATCCACAGGTTTGTCTTATTTATTGTCCCGTGTCTCTGTTTAGCAATCATCGTGCATCAAGAGTCTGTGTGCGCTACATTCGGCAGCGGGTTGAGCAGCGCTTGCGTCGTTGACGTCGGAGACCAGAAGACCAGTCTCTGCTGCGTGGAAGACGGAGTTTCACATCGGAACTCCAGGTCAGCATATTGAATTTGATGGCATTGGCAAGGTTTTTAGTAAATAATTTTAGTGCTAGCTGCATGGTGGAGGAGTGGTTAGCGTGCAGGCCTTACAGCTAGGAGACCTGAGTTCAATTCCCCCCTCGGCCTTTTATGACAAGGCCTCTAACATGTAATGTCCCTCGGATGTACTCCTTCCTGATCCTATCCATCCTTGTCACTCCCAATGAGAACCTCAACATCCTCATATCTGCCTCACAGCTGGGAGACCCGAGTTCAATTCCACCCTCAGCCTCTCTGCCTTTATCTCCAAGGCCTCTAACATGTAATGTCCCTCGGATGTACTCCTTTCTAATCCTATCCATCCTGGTCACTCCCAATGAGAACCTCAACATCCTCATATCTGCCTCACAGCTGTGAGACCCGAGTTCAATTCCACCCTCAGCCTCTCTGCCTTTATCTCCAAGGCCTCTAACATGTAATGTCCCTCGGATGTACTCCTTCCTGATCCTATCCATCCTGGTCACTCCCAATGAGAACCTCAGCATCCTCATATCTGCCACCTCCAGTTCTGTGAGGATAAGCGGTAGAAAATGAATGAATTAATTTTAGCGTTTTCCCCTTATTGTACCTGACAGGTTGTCTTTGGCGTACGGGGGCTCGGACGTGACTCGCATTTTCTTCTGGCTCCTGCAGAGGGCAGGATTCCCCTACCGAGACTGTCAGCTCTCCAACAGGTTGGACTGTCAGCTGTTGCAACAGGTCAAGGAGACCCTCTGCCACTTGGACCAGGTATGTGTCGGCAAACCTTATATGATCCGAGATATTATGATATATGATATATAATATTTCTCATATTAGGATATATCTGGACTACAAGATCATGAATTCCAAACACGTTTCCCAGATGCGCCAGCTCTTCTCTATCAGGTTCGCCTCGGAGATGAGAAATTACAGGTACTTATTAACTAAGTCTATTTCTACATGTCTGAACATCCGCTTGATTAAAGTATTCCATCTTTCCTGCATGTGAAATAGGCTCCCATGGGACTTTTCTACCCAAGCACCTTTGGCATCGTGGGTCAGAAGATGACGTCACTACAGTACCGTTCCCAAGGCGACCCCGAGGACCCTCATGATGAGCTCTATTTACTGGCCACACATAGCAAACAAGACCAGGTAAAATAGCTTGGATTTTGTATTAGCTGCAAGGGAGAATACGGTATATGATTTAAAGTAGCCTAAATCCTTTGTTATTATTTTTTTCCAACAGTCTTCCAAGTCTGCCTCAGATCGAAAGGCGCTCTCAAGACCAGGAGGAGCTTTAGACGGGGACATGAGTGGCCAAGGAGGGGTTGGGGAGCTATCAGAGATGCCCAGGGGGAGTGGCAGCAGCGGCGGTGGGGCCGTGCAGGGGGAGATGGAGATCGGGGCCGCCCAAGCGGAGTGCCTGATGGGGGTCGGGGAGACGGAGGAGCCTCTGTCCACACACCTCTCCAGGAAGACGGCAATCATGAGCCAGTTTGAAGGCAAAGCGCTGGGCTTGGATAAAGCCATCCTGCACAGCATCGACTGCTGTGGTAAAGGAAGCACGCGTAGAAAGCAGGAAGTGTCAACAGAACTAGTCAAGTCAATGTAAAATGGCGTCTTGTTCTTCTGTCGACAGTGTCGGATGAAACCAAGCGAAAGATGTACAGCTCCATCCTGGTGGTGGGGGGTGGGCTCATGTTTCACGGGGCTCAGGAGTTCCTGCTTCACCGCATCATCAACAAGATGCCACCATCCTTCAGAAGGCTTGTAGACAATGTGGAAGTTATCACCAGGCCAAAGGTAAAAGTGTGGAGCCCACATTTTCTTTTTTCCATTTCTATCCCCTCCTGCTCTTGCTTGGCCGCTCCAAATTTGCAAAAAAACATCATTCATTTATTCATTTATTTTCTACCGCTTATCCTCACGAGGGTCCTATCCCAGCTGTCTGGGCAAGAGGCGGGGTACACCCTGGACTGGTGGCCAGCCAATCACAGGGCACATATAGACAAACAACCATTCACACTCACATTCATACCTATGGACAATTTGGAGTCGCCAATTAACCTAGCATGTTTTTGGAATGTGGGAGGAAACCGGAGTACCCGGAGAAAACCCACGCATGCACGGGGAGAACATGCAAACTCCACACAGAGATGGCCGAGGGTGGAATTGAACCCTGGTCTACTAGCTGCGAGGTCTGCATGCGAACCACACAACCACCGTGCCGTACTATTTATTGTCATCATTGCAGGACATGGACCCCCGTCTGATATCGTGGAAGGGCGGAGCAGTGCTGGCGTGCCTGGACACCACGCAGGAAATGTGGATCCATCAGCGGGAGTGGCAGCGGTTTGGTGTTCGGATGCTTCGTGAGCGAGCGGCTTTTGTCTGGTGAAAGCACACGTTTACAAAAGAAAAATGCACAAAACAAACATTTTCAGTTTTTTTGAAGGCAAAATAAAACATTACATCACATTGAACAGTTGATTAGATGTAAATGAGGGGATTTCTGTACATCTGCGCCATACTGATCATGTACTGTATGTCCATCAAGAATTTGGATTGGGTGTCCCATAAAAATAAACAGTGTTGTTACTTCTTCACAAAATAATCATATTTGGAAGATTTAAGTACATGTATTTACCTTTCATAAGCTTCATGCTTAGCAGTATTGTAATTGATAACAGTATTTGTTTTTATTGTAAATAACACAAATTGATTATTGGGTCATTATAGCTTGACTACACACAGCATGATTTAAAAGATACACTTCACTTCTTTATACACCTATATACTTATAATATTAGTACATTAAGTAACTAAGATATACAGGAAAATATAATTTGCAGTGGGGGTGCAACTGTGAATTTTATTTCCATATTTCAGTGGTCTTTGATGCTTATTTACCCAAATGCAGAATACCAGGTATCTGTTTGCTGTATTTCCCTAGAAATATAAGACGACATGTTAATTTTGTTGAGAAAAGTAACTCACACATGACATTTTTGAAGATTTTTATTTTCACCAAATAGTATATCATTTTTAATATCCGTCTAACATGCAGCACAAACTCCAGTAGAGGGCAGAAAACATTTGTATATGCTGCTTGTCGTCACTAGGATAGCAGGGGTAGAGGTTGGGTACACCCTGGAGTGGTTGCAGGGCACATACAGACAAATCACCATTCAGACTCACATTCATACCTAAGAACAATTTAAAGGCTCCAATTAACATAAGATGCATGTTTATGGAATGTGGGAGGAAACCGGAGTACCCGGAGAACATACAAACTCCACACAGAAATGCTCAAATGGAGATTTGAACCCAGATTTTCACGATATGTCTTCCCACTGACCGTATGGCCAACATGCAGCGACAGAAAACACTCAATATATGTAACTTATCTAGTCATACAGCTTCAGAAAAATCAAAAATGGGGCAAAATTGGGGGTTGTGAGGAGCTGCTGGATCGGCCATTCTGGTTCCTATGTGTAGGAATTCCCGGAAAGGCGTCAGGAAACTGCTGAAGACAGTGGCAGCTGGAGAAGGAGGGGCTTCAGCGCTGTGACTCAGTCGCTGGCCCCCACGCCTACACATTTAATAGTGTAGGCGTTTACCTGCAGGAAAACAGGCATTATAAAAACAAGATTATTCATTCTATTAATAAATATTACAACCCAATGATAGCCATTAAAAAGGCAATAATGTGCTGTACTGATTTATTAATGCAGTGGTTCGCAACAGAAATGTTTTTACTGTAAAATATATATATTATTGTGGTAACAATATGCAGTTTTCTAAGCTTTTACTGCATCACATTATTATCTCTATCTTAAAATACCAATTAAAAAATATGATTTCTTACTTTTTAAACAATTTTTGTACTGGATCTCATTAGATGTGCAGGTTTACTGAATGTTAGGTGAGTGTGTGTTGCAGCCTCACCTTCCTCATCCTCCTCCGCCCATTGGTGGAGGACTGGGACCTCCGCCAAAGTTGATTCTTCCCATTCTCCTTCGACCACCAGGGGGACCCGGAGGACTGTGACAAAGAATGACCAAACCGGACAATGTGATGACCGCAGAACAGAAAATATGGTTAAAAAGCCAACAACAAGAGAAGAATGAAAATACAGTATGTTGCCAAATGCCTACTTTCTGTGGGTGAGTACATCATTTATTGTTAACAGTCTACTCTTAAGAGTAGCTAACTTCCTTTTACACTTAGATTCGGTTAAATTGCTTCAGACAGGAAACCTTGATTCTCAGCTAATGTCTAAAGTATATTATTCTAAAATAAAAGTAATTGTGCTTACCCTCTGCCATCAGAAAAGCGTGACATGTCACGGTTATTGCCATGCTTTGTCAGGTCCGGGTGAATTATTGTTTTAAAACTGGAAAGGGAGAAAAAGGGTAGTATTACAAACACGTAGTTTCTTACAATGGGTCAACAATACCAATATTCACTTACAACAGGCCTAAAAACTCCACTGCTCCCCAAAACAGGTCAACCAGTAGGGACAGTCTCCATGGCGACTGGCTCCTGCTGTCCAGAACCTGGCCTGTTGTACACATACAACAAAGATACGTCAATAATCAACAAATACATAACCTTATAATCAAGCATCGATCGTAAGACAATCATCGATCAACGTAAAACATGGAACATATATGTTAACAAATACATTGATGTTATATTGGTTGTTTGTTGAGCATTCAACAAGAACATGATAGCTAACTAACTAGCTAGCTAGCTACAAACACTAACTCCATACTCGCGTCACATTTCATAAGACTAACTGTAAAACACTCAAATAAATACTCTAAAGCAACCTCGGTTGACGGAACGTGGAAACAAGATTAACACACTTAAAAAGCATTAGAAAATAACTCACCATTAGACAAGTACACCATCTTTAGGAAGTCGCGACTGTTTACCGGTGACGTTGCACTTCCGGGTTTGTTGACGACAGCATTAAAATACGATATCAAAATAGATATTGAATTAAATGTCAAAAGTCATCATAAACAGTAATAGTCGTTCACGTCATTAACACGACAAGCCTTGTACGACAAATAAATGTTTTCCGTTATTTTCTTCAATCTAACATAAGATTGAAGTCAGTTTGAGCCAAAATGGACGTCTCGGAATTAGGTAGTATACCACACACACGTGATTTCTCCCAGCCAATTAGTGACAAGGATGAAAACGCTAATATTATAGTTGGAAAAAAGAAGAAAATCTGCATTAAACTGCTAGTCCTAAAATTAGGACAAACAGCATTTTTTAGAAAAATATACAGTAGTGTTATAACATTATGTGTAAAAAAAGATATTTGAACTTAGACAACATTTTACTTTAAATAACTTTTAATATTCACAAAAATCGTTAGTCATATTTTACATTTAGGATGTTACTAAATACATTTACGTAATTTCATTCACATCTGCAGGCAATTTTACCTACAATTTCAAATAATTCAAACAATATACAATATATTAATTTTGTTGATAAATGTCGATGTTACTACATTACACAGAAGGCTTTTCGCGCGAAGCGAACCGCGCGAACCGGAAGTAAACAAGTTGTTGCTGAAGCTATGAGTAACTTGGCGATTTTTTCGTTAGATCTGGCGACATTCCAACCCCACTTGATGACATTTTTTCCAAAATAACTACCCTTGTGCTTTTTTGGTGCCTTTTGACTTCATACAGTAAGTACAAAAACGTGTCTTTTTTCATGTTTGTCAATTTAAAACAGCGTTCAGTTACTTCATATTGTTCCTTGAGTGTACAATGTTTGTTAGCTAGCCAAACCGTCACTGTAACTACTAACAATTTCTTGTATTGATACCCAAAAAAGGTGTCCAAAAGAATGTTAAAACGTATTCTACAACAGATTGTACCATATAGCCACCAGAGCCGGAGCTGCACCGCACAGAGCTAGTGTGAGCCTACAACAGGGATTTGAATCTTGTGGAATGCTCATGGCGGCCATTAATTAATTCAGTTTGAACCCAGCTGGGAATGGTTTCTTAATTAAGTTGTGTCTGCTTTTGCTGGCCTTTGTCTAACCAATTCAGTATAGACACTTTTGTTTAGGATTGGTTGAACTCTGCTGCAGTAACTGGTTTAAATGATTACAATAGTCACAATAGCAAAGTATCTTTATTGAAAAAGTTTTTTTAAAAAAAGACAAAAATACACAAGCAATATAACTGGACTTAAAAATACTTTCACCAAATACATAAACCTAAAAAATAGAATTGTGCTATATACCCCACAATATAGTGTAAGTATGCTCAGAAGTGTAAAGACAAACCATTTAGTCCTGTCCCGAGACTGCTGATGCCCCCTCGCTACCAAAGTTTAGCATCAATTTATATATCCGTGCCAAGGTTGGAGTCAGAGGCCCGTCATCAACAATAAAAAGCAGCACGGCGATGAAGATAAACACCGCAAATTGGATCTGCATGGGTACCAAGCGGCGTTGCACTTCCCTTCTCTCCTGAGTGGTGGGGCTGACTGGGGTTTGAGGGTAGGTGAACCGGATGGGCCTCCTTGCTGCACCCTTGATGGGCCGACGACAGGTGGCGCTGCCACAAGTGGAAAAAAAAAAAAAACAAGCGTTCTAAAGCCATAAGTACCATTCTATGACATTTAATGCCCGTTTTATGATGGTCACAGTTTACTTGATGAAGGCTGGACTATTAAATTGTGTTGTCACTCACTTGATCACTATGGGTGTGGTCTTAATGTCCTTGAAAGCATCGTTGACTGGGTCCTGTGGAAGCACACGCAAATGAATCGCCGTCAAAGATGTTGAATGAAAAGCAGCACAGACTAGCTTAATTAATTAACATAATTAATTCAATATAACAGGCTACACGGTGGACGAGTGGTTGGCGCGCAGACCAGGGTTCAATTCCACCCTCGGCCATCTCTGTGTGGAGTATGCATGTTCTCCCCGTGCATGCGTGGGTTTTCTCCGGGTACTCCGGTTTTCTCCCACATTCCAAAAACATGCTAGGTTAATTAGCGACTCCAAATTGCGGTAGAAAATGAATGAATTCAATATAACTCCCCATTAAAAGTTAGTACCTTTTCTTTCCTTTTATAAGGGGACACCATTGGAGTGTAGTATTGGGACCGCCTCCTCTCATCCATCGCTGACATCGTGTCCGACTAAAACACGTAAAGACACACAGACACTAAATGTTAAACTAAAAATGCAAAAGTGACTTTTAAAATTTTGTTAAAATTGAAAAGTGTCCATTTTTCTTCAGCAAAAAAGCCTAACCAGTTATTAAGTTGATGTTAAAATGAAAGCGTAATGTTGCATAGCTAAGCTACATTACTAACCTTTGTGTCCAGCATCAAGGCTATATTCTACTCGCATACAGAATACTTTTTGTGTATTTAAAAACAGCTGAAAACTACTACAGTACATGGCACTTTTTAAAATAATAAATCTATATCCACTAACGCTATTGGCTGGAGACCGATGCTCATGAACTTCACTCTCATTCACATCAGACTTCCGACTCTCCATCTGTTTAGGGGGTAAAAAAAGAAAAACATGAAAATAAAATGGACGACTATACGCCAATCGAGCAATGTGAAAAGTTGAGGCGTAACTTCCCTCTTCAACCATTTGAATGATGCTGAACTTCCTGCTTGGTAAGGTAGAAGTCTGGATGGATTCAGCCACAACCTGACAGATTAGGTATTACTATTATTTGAACCAATGAGCAGAAACGTCAACATTGAAAGCAACAAGGTCGAGTAAAGCCATAATTGCCTTTGTTTCTAATCCGGAGCGTTGATGTGAAGTTGATGCTGCGTTCATTCCATTGGCAGTGGGAACACTTGGCATTGAGGATTTGGTAACCTTCCCCACAGACTGCTTAGCTTCAGAATGCCGGGAGACATAAGTTACAGGACACTACAGGGAAAAAAGGACTAAATGACCAACTGTGATTAAAAAAAAAAGTATAAGTTAATTTAAGTTTAATTACCAGTTTTGATGAAGGCAAAAAGCATTGTGGGTAACCATAACGTCCATTCTGTGGTAGAAAGTACACAAAAATACAAATATTAATATAAACCTATTTGCTTCCTGTTAGGCTGAAGTCGTCAATCAAAATGCATTTTATATTGAATACAGAGCAATGATTCCATCAATGAAACAATGTTTTTTTTATTGGACGGTGACAATTTGCCAGTTTTCTATTGGCCTAAGGAGCAGTTATTACAGAGCCCTATGAATTCTGCCTAGCAACAACATCAAGCAATCTACATTAAAGCAACTGCTATACTGTAAGTGACATAATATTTATTTTTTTTAAATTTTACTATTGAAAAAATACTAATAAAAAATACTATTTTTTTACTAGTATTACTGTAATTGTTATACAACAATATATAATATTTTTTATTTTACATTGATGTTTTTTTCATTATTGAATTTTATAGTGCAAATACTCCTGTCCATTTTGTGTCTGTCAAACTTGTTCTCACCTGGCTGCTTTCTTGTTCTTCTGGTCCATTGCAACCTTCAGATAATATAAAAAAAATGTTGCCTTTTACTACAACAGGAAACATGACGTGGTCATACTGTAGTACCTGCTTCATTGTCCTCCTCACTGTCAGAACACAGCAGAATTATCTCGGTCTTGGAGGGCTCCTGTCTGCCAGCCTGGAGCCTCCTGAGCTTCCTCTCATACAAGGACCTGGTGGTGCCTACAGCATAAACACATTACTTCTCATTTATGTTAAAAAAAACAACTTTAAGATAAAGTAAGTTAAAATTCAATTGAATGTGTGTTTTCCAAACATACCCACTATGGGCCCGGCTTTGACGCCATGCACAAGTAATGCAGCTTTAAGGTCGTCATCGGTCAGCGTGCTCGGATCTGGTTTATCTTCATCTTCTGGGTTCTCTTCCTCCTGTTCCTCCTCCTCCAGCAAATCAAAATAAATGCTGTAATTTTACAGTTCATGTTCAAGGCAAACCAAGCATCCTTGTATGCACTATTTTTTTTATTTCTATTTTCATTACAAAAAGGTGAGTGCAGTTTAGGTCACATTTTCTTGCTTTTGAAATCGGATAGCTGAAGTTGTAGCCATGTCAACATAACCCTCCCTCCAAAAACTATTTGAAATAGTAATCATATTTATCATTATCTACTAACAAGTGTGAATGAGAAAATTATATTTCCTAAGATAGATAAAGTCCTTAAAATCCGCCTGGGAGATTATTACTACCTAACAAGTCAATCATCTCAATGCTTTTACTGTAATTACAACATTTAATATAGTTTTGCACTTTAATACTGACATTTTTTTATGAAAAGCAGCACTGTAACACTATTGCATCGCTACTGGGTAGTGGTGTGTCGGTCATGAACGAACGGATCAAAAGAACTAGTTTTTTTTTGTGAACGGAATGTACGAGGTCACCTCCCCGAAAATACCCGTTCAGTCGCAAATACTTTTTTTGATTGGCTGGAGAGTCAGTTCACCGTTCCTTTTGCAGGGCGGGACTATCTGCTTTGCGTCCATTCCATTCACAAAAAAGAACGAGTTCTTTTAACCCGTTCGTTCATGACCGGCACACCACTAGTCATCACGTGTTGTTGCGCTGTTGAGTCGGAACGAACGTGAACGAACCGGGTCTATGTACAGGGGGGAGATCACAGGCTAACGACTAATTGACCGAAATGAACGGATCTTTTTACTGAAAGCCAAACATGCCAAGTTTGTTTCGGTATCAACCTGGGCATGCGCAGTAACATGGCATAGTCCATTGCCTGAGGAGGGAGGAGTAGTAGTAGTTTTTATTTTTTAGCCAAGTGACTAATAGAAAAACGCCCTCTGCCAACGTCATGTACAGTACACAAAGTCAAATTAATGCAAATTAAAGTTAAATACATCGTATCAATCCTCGTTACTATGAATGAATTAATTAAATTCACCGTCTCATCTTGTGCATCGTCCTCTTGGTCCTCCTCGCTGGAGAAAGCAGCAATTGTCTTATGGCAGAAGCGTTTCTTGTACAAGTCCACCATGTCGTCATTCACCTCATTTGAAGCCCAAGAATGGTGAGCAGGCTCCCCCCTAAGGACCGGCATGTCAAATAAAAGAAGTCATGTGGAGGAAGGTCCACTATAAAGTCAGCTTGGCTGCGCTGCAGCTGGGAT
This sequence comes from Doryrhamphus excisus, assembly GCF_030265055.1. Taxonomy (NCBI): domain Eukaryota; kingdom Metazoa; phylum Chordata; class Actinopteri; order Syngnathiformes; family Syngnathidae; genus Doryrhamphus; species Doryrhamphus excisus. The sequence continues at coordinate 12,014,506 of NC_080475.1, read as the reverse complement.
TGATGACTTGATTGATAGCTGGCTGGAAAATGACATGGCGGCCATCTTTAGCTTTATCTCGATCATTAATGGCGTTTGCAAAAACCCAATTTAATGAAGGGGTCAGAGATTAAAATGGAACAATTTATTAAAAATCAATTAAATGTATGTATCCTTCATAAAATACTACAATTAATGTATTTGGCATGAAACAATAAGTATTTTAGTCAATGTTTTTAGCAAATGTGTGTAAAAACCATAGGCACCACATCCAAATTAATGTATTGTAGTTTATTTTAAAACAGAAGTATGAAAACTAAGTGAATAATTGAAACTACTGTAGTGGCAGAATATATACACAAATGAAGTTTAAACAGAAATTGTATATTTTTTTATTTATTTATACACCCAAATACGGGTTATTTGTCTTCATCTAAACCAAAATAAGACGTGTGAACATAAAATTATCATTCGCAAAACGTTTTTTTAAGCTTTTGAAGACATGCTGCAACTTTTTACAGATAATTAAATCAAGCAAAGAGCAACTGTTATTAAAAAAACACACACAAAAAAAACAGTAAACAGACAGTGATGTCCAGTAAGAATAGAAGCTAGCATGGGTTAGCTTAGTTTAGCACGCTAAGTGGTTGTGTGTTTACAAAGCGTGAATAGAAGCTAGCACGGTTTAGCTTAGTTTAGCACGCTAAGTGGTTGTGTGTTTGTAGTTTTTTGTACAAGACTCAGCTGAATTTAAATTTGATATAGTTTTATATCGTAATATTGTGATACATATGTATTGTGATACATATCGCCCAACCGTAGTACTTAGGCATCCATCCGTAATGAAGTATAGTGTCCACATGCAGTTTACTTTACTGCTTGTCTTCCTCATGGTTCTCAGTGACTTTCTTTTCTTGCTCGTCATGTTTGAGTAAGTCCGCGTCCAAGAGTGGATTCCCAATAGCGCCGCCTTCTCCATTAGCCGAGGCTTTCTTTTTGCTCTGCCCTTTGACCTTGGGGTTCTTCCTGGCCAGCGCAACGTGTCCGTAGTTGTTGTACACGCTCATCACTTTGATGACCGTTCGACTGGACACGTCGCACAACTTGGCCGTGTCCCGCACCGACAAGCCCCCCAGCTGGGCGCCCACTATTTGGCCTCGCTGAAAGTCCGTCAGCTCGCTCATGTCTCCCTCTTCCTCTGCTGCCGGAGTGTCGAGACGATCCAGCTGTCAATCAAATCTCGAGAAACCTCCCCTTGAAGTGAAGATCAGGATAGATTGTTGATGTCTGGATGTGAGACGCAGAAAAGAGCAGGTTTCTATATTAAGATTAATATTTTTTGGACATTTATACAACTGTGTGATCATTTAAAAATGAGTTGAGGCACATCTAGAGCTTAAACTTAACCTTTAATCAGGTTTTTTTGTCTCTACATGTCAATATTAACATTGGTTAATTTCTTTTTACACTTGTATGACAATTAAGAATATTAAAAATAATTTGAGGCACATCTAGAAAGTGTAAATATATATAAATAATATTATGTGGAAATCTTCCATAATAATTAAACTACTAGAGCAAAACTAGAAAAAAAACTAACATATTTTGGCCTATAATTGATACATAAAAATATGAATTATGTGGAAATCTTCCATAATAATTAAACTACTAAGGCAAAACTAGAAACATATTTTGGCCTACAATTGATACATAAAAATATGAAATATCCACCGTAGGGCTCTCAATTTAACTGGGAAATCATCACAATATGGTAATTTCTTACCAAAATAATCAATTTTGCAAGGATGGCCAGCTAGTTACTGTGCACTAATAAATGATATTCTTACCAACATGTTTATTTAATACTTTACATTCCTTATGACGTTTAACATGGACTTTTATATTTATATTTAATGCTGATCTGAAGCTAAACCAAAGCCAAGTCCTTCTGCACGCCTCTTAAACACCAAAATCAAATATTACCCCGAAGGCGGCCAGTTAAAACCCATTCGGCATTGTATAGTTAATCCCTGATTAAGATACTAAAGGTTAGTTTTAATCATGTCCTTTTTAAAGCACCCATGCTAGCAGGCTAGCTGTTGCATGTTTAGCTTCCAGCCCAAATTCGATAACGTCCACACAATAGAATCCTCGTTTGGGTCACATGTAATAATAGAAAAAAACACACTCGGTTTCTATTCTGTTGTTCTTACCACAATGGTTAGTCGGGAGAATCCGTTTTAGAAGCAGCAGTAGATGGAAAAGAGATGTAAACAAAACAGAAGCTGGTGTTCACGCCAAGTACCCTCAATGTGACATTCATTTCCGGCGGATGCGTTTCAAAATAAATGCATGTTTGAAAACCGTTAATGAGCAATTGATTTAGCCTTACTTTCGCCATTAGGGGTTTTGGAACGATTTTGAGGAGCAAAGCAACCGTTAATTGACATTTTAATCCAAGACAATTGTGATATTGCAGTCAACAATTATATGATTAATATCAGTAATCACCGTATTGTAGTATTGTTAGATTTTTTTTGCAGCCTATATATAATCATTCTTAAGCCAGCTAAAATAGAAGTTTAAATATTAAATAATAATTAAAAGGTGAAATAATAAATATATATAAATAAATATATAATAAATATATAAATAATAAAATTCATTCATTTTCTACCTTTTATCCTCACGAGGGTCGCGTAAAAGTAAATTTAAGCTGTCCACCATTATACTGAAATACAATTTCTGGCCAGTAGAGGGCAGCAGAGATAATTAAATGACTCCAATGTTAAAAATGTCCCCCCCCGACCTTAAAGCCTAATTTCTTAGACTTTTTTTTTCTTCTTTTCAATGATCCTTTCTGCATGTAACTGACATAATGCTCTTATCATTACTGATACTCCTACTGATCCTGCTGCTGGCCGTGACCCTCAGACGGGACTGGAGGTGAAAGGTCAGATGTTTAGACAAAACATGGCTACTTTTTCAGGGCGGTTCCAGGCAGGGGCCAGGGGCGTAGGTTAAATGTCATGTTCAAACACTGGAATAAAAACAGTGACCAGGAGGACACAATCAAGTTTATTTACAATGAATCTTTATTCATAGCAGACGTGACCATCGGACATCGCTGACGATGTGTCCGCAGGAATGATGCTGCTTTCAATTAGTTCTTGGATTCATGTAAACACACATTCCCATTGCTTTGGCTTTCAAATGTACACAAATATTGTCTCATCTTTGTTCCAAAGCAGTCTACCACTACAAAAGAGGAGACGGTGAAGGTCAGGCAGGGAAAGAAGAAACAAAATATAATAACAACACCCAGTGCTTTTAAATCTTTTAAATATTAAAAACGCTCAGATGGTTTATAAAATACAGCAACATACAATAGGTTACAGATTTTTCACTTTGTCCCATTGGAAATAATGTGGCCTTGTGCAACTTAGACTCCGGAGCAACTTATGTACGTATGTTTTTTTCTACCTAATTATGCATTTTTGGCCTTATGCAACTTATGTATGTTTTTTTTCTACCTAATTATGCATTTTTGGCCTTGTACGACTTATACTCCGGAGTGACTTATGTATGTTTTTCTTTTTTTTTTTTTACCTAATTATGCATTTTTGGCCTTGTGCAACTTATACTTCGGAGCGACTTATGTATTTTTTTTTTTACCTAATTATGCATTTTTGGCCTTGTGCGACTTATACTCCGGAGCGACTTATGTATGTTTTTTCTACCTAATTATGCATTTTTGGCCATTTGCAACCTATACTCCGGAGCGACTTATGTATGTTTTTTTTTTTTTTACCTAATTGTGCATTTTTGGCCTTGTGCGACTTATACTCCGGAGCGACTTATGTATGTTTTTTTCTACCTAATTATGCATTTTTGGCCTTGTGCAACTTATACTCCGGAGCGACTTATGTATGTTTTTTTCTACCTAATTATGCATTTTTGGCCTTGTGCGACTTATACTCCGAAGCGACTTATGTATGTTTTTTTTTTCTACCTAATTATGCATTTTTGGCCTTGTCTGACTTATGTATTTTTTTTTCTACCTAATTATGCATTTTTGGCCTTGTGCGAATTATACTCCGGAGCGACTTATGTATGTTTTTTTCTACCTAATTATGCATTTTTTGGCCTTGTGCGACTTATACTCTGGAGCGATTTATGCATGTTTTTTTTTTTTTACCTAATTATGCATTTTTGGCCTTGTGCGACTTATACTCCGGAGCGACTTATAGTCCAGAAAATACGGTATACTATCATGTCCCTCAAAACATTTTGATCACAAGCAGTCCCAGGTGCAGGAAATTGCACATTAGCTCGATGCTTAGTGTCACGTAGCAACAGCTGACATTTAACGTGAGTAGCAGCAGCAAGATGAGGTGTCAAAGCGTAAAAGGTGAGTGCAAGGTGAGGACACGCAGACGACTGTACATTCGTGACCTCACCAAGGGAGCGCTAACCTGGGTGGTTTGCCACCGAGGGGTTCAACCATCTCAGACCTTGAGGGAGATGGTCGTGCATCATCATGGCAACCTGAATTTCCCATAGGTGCATGTTTGTACGCCGTCACTTTGTTCAGAGGAAAGAACTTTTGTCCATTCTTTTGGAGGTCAGAGGTTGCATTCTCTCCTTGGGACACACGTCATAAGTCAATATATTGTGTGGTGGTGGATCAGTCTTAACATCTTCTAGAGAAAGCTTCTAGAAATTGTTCCGGTCCTGCTGATGAGGCCCCCTGCGAGATATCTTTCCATGGGGCCCCATGTATAGTCACCATTGGCCCACTTGTATTATCTGCCAAGAGTTGATAGGTTGGGAAGAGGAGTGGAATTTCATCTCGGTGACATTGGACGTCCTACCTGCTGTGCTTTTTATAGGTCAGCCTCCTCCTACTTGTGATTGACATGAGTGTCTGTGGAATGTCACGTTCGAGTTCCTCCCAGTGAAGGACCTCTTTGTTCCTCAATATTCCTATCGTCTCCATCCGTCCGTTCTACCTTGTAGAGGATAATAGCAGGCCTCTCACACTGATGGCTGCGAGACGGCTCGTCTTTCACTACATGAGTGGATCATTGGCGGGCATGAGGGGATAAAAACATGATGAGATGAATGGCATGAGAGAAAATGCACAAAAAGCAAAAAAAGAACAAACGGCAGACCGCGAGAAGCATTTTGAAAAAAAACAAAAAAACCCACCATGATAAGTATCTTCCAGAATGTAGTGGCCCCTTAAATGACTGAAAGGTCCTATGTTTAAAATGTACATTTGCTAATATGCTAATAAGCTTTGTGAGCTGTCCCCTTTGTTTATAATGTGTAGTGAAGCCACAGCAAGCCACTACCCGCCAATCACATAATCTTTGCCGCAAACTGGCTCCAACTGGCGCCAGCCCAGTGGAGCATCATTGGCGCAACTTGGCTCATGCCATTACATTCCAGTGGATTCCAATAGGCGGATTGTTTGCAACATTTGGTTCGACTTGATGGACACTTCGTGCTGATTGCTTGATGCAAGTGGCGCAACAAAGATTTTAAACATAAAAAAAAAAATTTGCCGCCGTTACGGGCCACCACGAGCCAGTTGGGAGGCAGTTTGAGCCACTGCACGCCACTAGGCACCTTACACTAGGCGCCATAGCAAATTGCATTGGCACCAACTGGCACCAAATGGCACCAACTGGCGCCGGCCCAGTGGGCTCCTAGCATCATTGGCGCAACTTGGCTCGCGCCATTACATTCCAGTGGATTCCAATAGTCGGATTGTTTGCAACATTTGGTTCCACTTGATGGACACTTTGCGCTGATTGCTTGATGCAAGTGGCGCGACAAAGATTTTTAAAGATATTGACATTTTCTTGCCGCCAAACTCAATTTTTGCCGCCGTTACGGGCCACCACGAGCCAGTTGGGAGGCAGTTTGAGCCACTGCCCGCCACTAGGCGCCTTATCGTTGACACTAGGCGCCACAGCAAATTGCATTGGCGCCAACTGGCACCAACTGGCGCCGGCCCAGTGGGCTCCTAGCATCATTGGCGCAACTTGGCTCGCGCCATTACATTCCAGCGGATTCCAATAGTCGGATTGTTTGCGACATTTGGTTCCACTTGATGGACACGTCACGCTGATTGCTTGATGCAAGTGGTGCGACAAAGATTTATAAGATTTTGACATTTTCTTGCCGCCAAACTCACTTTTTGACACCGTTACGGGCCACCACGAGCCAGTTTGAGCCACTGCACGCCACTAGGCACCTTATTGGAGACACTCGGCGCCAGAACAAATTGCATTGGCGCGTAGTAGACTCGTAGTAGACTCTTAGCATTACATTGGATATAAAGTTTCATATAATTAGCCACTAAACATTTTTCAAGATGTGTAGCGAAGCCTTTTCCCCTTCTGTTCCAAGGTTGTTGTCTGTGAAATAGTTTGGCTCAAAGAGGAGGCTTTTCCTTCAAGTGTTTGAACGCCTCTTTTCGACTTTTCTCATGTTTGATGCTCATAAACAAGCTGAAGTGACAAATACAGTATACTATTTGAGACTATTATTGCTTTTTAGCTTCTTTATTTGTAGTATTGAGGTCTTTCTGGTATTGGTGACTGAGGATTGTTGATAGAAGTTTGTAGAAACAGTAAACAGTGGAAACTATTTTTTTTTCTCTTTCTCTCGTCTCATGTCTCTCGTCATGCATCACACATCATTTTGTCCTGTTGACAGATTTACGCCAAGAGTGAAAACATGACTGGAACAATTCCACTCAAAGGGAAAATCTCTTCCCTTGGCTTTTTTAATCCCAGCTCGTCCATCATGTTTAATCCTTTTAAAGCCTCCGCTCACCTCTGAGTGAAGGTAAGATCTGTAGAATGGTTAAAAAAAAACACCACATTTCACAGCGCTACATGAGCTTTGACTTCCTGATAATCTCAACGCTGTCAGCAACTTGTCCGTGAAGTTATCCAGTTTGCTGCATGGGAATCTTTTATAAATGGAATAGACATAAAAAAAAACCTTGACAAATATAAAAACATGTTAAAAACAAACAAAAACAGACACAAGTTAAAAAAAAAAAGCTGTATGTGCCATTAAAGCTAACACCCCCCCCCCTGAAAAATATAAAAATTTGTTAAAAACAAACAAAAACAGACACAAGTTAAAAAAAAGCTGTATGTGCCATTAAAGCTAACAGACCCCCCTCCCTTGAAAAATATAAAAACGTGTTAAAAACAAACAAAAACAGACACAAGTTTAAAAAAAAAGCTGTATGTGCCATTAAAGCTAACAGACCCCCCTCCCTTGAAAAATATAAAAACGTGTTAAAAACAAACAAAAACAGACACAAGTTTAAAAAAAAGCTGTATGTGCCATTAGAGATAACACCCCCCCCCCCCTGAAAAATATAAAAACGTGTTAAAAACAAACAAAAACCGACACAAGTTTTTTTTTTAAAAAAAGCTGTATGTGCCATTAAAGCTAACAGACCCCCCCCCCCCCCCCCCCCCAAGTTCAGACACTTACATTAAATAGTGATTGCTGTGTTTATTGCATTGAAATGACACCATGAAAAATCTGCTGGTGTACTTTGTACGCCTGTCAGCCAATTTAACACTGCGCCGGCTGCGCTTCGACTGCGCCAAGTATAGACCAGGTCAGAGCTGCTGAGCTTTTAGGCTGCTGTTTTGTCACAAAATTGTCACAAAATATAGACACATCATCTTGGCGCAGCCCAGTTTACAAATTGGCTGCGCACATTGGTGCGCCGGCCGATTTATATTTCTGGTACTAAATCTGTCTAGAAATTGTAATTTTTTGTGTGTTTTTTCACAAAATACACTGTAAAACTTGCTATGTTTTTGTTGTGCTTATTGACTTTACGCTAAGTCCAAACACTCTTTTAATGTCTGGGATGGGAGAAGCAGGAGGGAGTTTTAATGTGTGTCCAGTGGGCTTCACGCCTCATAAAAGACAGTGGACAGGTGCTGACCATGTGCACCGCGTCTCTCATTTTTGTGCGTGTTTGCATGATGTGTGTGCATAAGGAGCGTGGTGATACGTGACAGAGGGAGATTGAAGAGGTTCCACATTCCTGCATTTCTACAGGGAGTCTTTTTAACTTGTTTTTCCTTCCATGCACCATGCATTTATTCTGAAAGACACATGTTGAGGTTGGAAACAGCTGTGTGTGACACAAAGGGGCGCTGGTGACACATATTTAAGTCTTTCACACGTGCACATGAACTTTGAAACCTTTAAAACTTTCACATTTTTAAACACAGGTTCCCATAGGAAATAATGGAATATACAACAGTGGCCTTTCGCTTGAGGGTGCCGCACAGGTGCTCAATTTGGTTTCGTACTTCTTAGCCACTCCATCACCATCACTTTCAGCTTCCTCAGCATCTTCTTCCTTATCCTGTTGGAAAACTGCCATGCGGCCCAGATTCTGCTTCAAAATGTCTCTATCAGGAAGACAATGCATGCTGTGCTGCATGCTGTTGCGCCACATTATACTCTATACTCTATAATAGGATGCTCTGCTTCACAATGTCACAGTGCATGTTGGAATTTCCTTTTCCCGTCAATGAATCACAGCCCCCGAGGGTCAGCAGCACTCATGTAGCACTCGTGTAAATCTTTACCCAGAGGGATGCTTTTGATTCTTGTGTTATTGCTGTTTGCAAATAATTTAAAATGTGTCTTCAAATAGTGACCAAACAGTCAATAAAGTTGAAGTAGTACCACAAGTACACCACTTACTTGTATGAGATAGATGTAGTAGTTCTTGGTTATGTCCTTGCACGTATAGTATGTGATAACTGAAAGTAGCAGTATGACATAGTTTCAACTGATAAGAAATATAAAACCTCTTTCAGGGTGACGAGAGCTTATCAAGGCCCTGAACTGAAGTATTCCTTGGTTATGTCCTTGTGCGTATAGTAAGTGATAACTGACAGTAACAGTATGACATAGTTTCAACCGGTAAGAAAAAAAAAACTCTTTCAGGGTGACGAGTGCTTATCAAAGCCTTGAACTGAAGTATTTCTTGGTTGTTTCCTTGCGCGTATGTGATAACTGAAAGTAACAGTATGACATAGTTTCAACTGATAAGAAAAAAAACCTCATTCAGGGTGACAAGTGCTTATCAAAGCCTTGAACTGAAGTATTTCTTGGTTATGTCCTTGCGCGTATATGTGATAACTGAAAGTAACCGTATGACATAGATTCAACCAGTAAGAAAAAAACTTCATTCAGGGTGACGAATGCTTATCAAAGCCTTGAACTGAAGTATTTCTTGGTTGTTTCCTTGCACGTATATGTGATCACTGCAAGTAGCAAAATGACATGGTTTCAACCGGTAAGAAAAAAAACCTCATTCAGGGTGATGAGTGCTTATCAAAGCCTTGACCTGAAGTATTTCTTGGTTATGTCCTTGTGCGTATAGTAAGTGATAACTGACAGTAACAGTATGACATTGTTTCAACTGGTAAGAAAAAACCTCTTTCAGGGTGACGAGTGCTTATCAAAGCCTTGAACTGAAGTATTTCTTGGTTATGTCCTTGTGCGTATAGTAAGTGATAACTGACAGTAACAGTATGACTTAGTTTCAACCGGTAAGAAAAAAAAACTCTTTCAGGGTGACGAGTGCTTATCAAAGCCTTGACCTGAAGTATTTTTTGGTTGTTTCATTGCGCGTATATGTGATAACTGAAAGTAGCAGTATGACATAGTTTCAACTGATAAGAAAAAAAAAACCTCTTTCAGGGTGACGAATGCTTATCAAAGACTTGAACTGAAATATTTCTTGGTTGTTTCCTTGCTCTTATATGTGATCGCTGCAAGTAGCATTATCACATGGTTTCAACCAGTAAGAAAAAAACCTCATTCAGGGTGATGAGTGCTTATCAAAGCCTTGAACTGAAGTATTTCTTGGTTGTTTCCTTGCGCGTATATGTGATAACTGCAAGTAGCAGTATGAGATAGATACAACCGGTAAGAAAAAAACCTAATTCAGAGTGATGAGTGCTTATCAAAGTCTTGAACTGAAGTATTTCTTGGTTGTTTCCTTGCGCGTATATGGGATCACTGCAAGTATCATTATCACATGGTTTCAACCAGTAAGAAAAAAACCTAATTCAGGGTGACGAATGCTTATCAAAGCCTTGACCTGAAGTATTTCTTGATTGTTTCCTTGCGCGTACATGTGATCGCTGCAAGTAGCATTATCACATGGTTTCAACCAGTAAGAAAAAAAAACCTCATTCAGGGTGACGAATGCTTATCAAAGCCTTGAACTGAAAGGCACGTATGTGTCACCCTCATTCACAAGCCATTGTATGTGCAAGCTTTCATGTGTGCGAGCCGCTAATGAATTACACCCGTGAAGCACGGACCTGAATGAAAGCTGGGAATGTAAAGAGCTGGGAGAGTCCACCACTCAATGGAAACATTTGTTGACAATGAAGCAACTAAGCACACTGAGGGCCTCTCTTCCCTGGCTACATCTTAGACGAGGCTAGGAAAAAAAAAACAGCCTCCATGATTAAATATTTATTTCTGGGCCCACATCAGAGGCCTCGTGTGAACAACAAACCTGTTTGATTCTTTCCCTTCATTCCAGCCTCATTCATTCATTCATTCCCTGCTTGCATTGATCAGCTGCTGCTAATTGACAACACATTCTCACCACCTTGATTTACTTATATTCTTACTGTGTGTTTTTAGCAGTGTTCCTAGCAGTAGGGGCCAAATTGTAGAAATTCTCCCCCTGAGGACTTCGAACTTTCGAATAGAGGGAATCTTCATTCATTCATTAATTTTCTACCGCTTTTTCCTCACGAGGTGCTGGTGCTGGAGCGAGAGGCGGGGTACACCCTGGACTGGACTGGTCGCCAGCCAATCACAGGGCACATATAGACAAACAACCATTCACACTCACATTCATACCTATGGACAATTTGAAGTCGCCAATTAGCCTAGCATGTTTTTGGAATGTGGGAGGAAACCGGAGTACCCGGAGAAAACCCACGCATGCACGGGGAGAACATGCAAACTCCACACAGAGATGGCCGAGGGTGGAATTGAACCCTGGTCTCCTAGCTGTGAGGTCTGACCACTAGTCCGCCGTGCCGCCCCGATAAGGGAATCTTAAAGAACCAAATTATAGAATGAGAACCAGATTGTTTATTCCTGACAACAATACCTAATACAGACATCCGGGCTTATCTGCAGTCCCTGTATGCCTACAAGTAAGCGGGTCTTATTACAGCGCAGCTGCAAAAAAAGCACCCTTCCTTTTCCCTGCCTGGTCTTTTATGCACTCGAGATTGTGTAAGAGGCTAGAGTCCTGGACCAATCAGCTTTTGTCACTGCCCTTGCTTGAACCACTTCCATGGTGTTTCTGCTTTCGTTTGTTCGCTGGGGCATCATCCATGCATCCATCCATCCATCCATCCAGTAATCTAGTATCTATCCATCCATCCATCCATCCATCCATCCATCCAGTAATCTAGTATCCATCCATCTATCCATCCATCCCTCCATCTATCCATCCATACATCCATCCATCCATCCATCCAGTAATCTAGTATCCATCCATCCATCCATCCATCCAGTAATCTAGTATCCATCCATCCAGTAATCTAGTATCTATCCATCCATCCCTTCATCCATCCATCCATCCATCCAGTAATCTAGTATCTATCTATCCATCCCTCCATCCATCCAGTAATCTAGTATCCATCCATCCATCCATCCATCCAGTAATCTAGTATCCATCCATCCATCTATCCATCTATCCATCCAGTAATCTAGTATCCCTCCATCTATCCATCCCTCCATCCATCCATCCATTCATCCATCCAGTAATCTAGTATCTATCCATCCATCCCTCCATCCATCCATCCATCCATCATGTCATAGAAGCGTATACCGTGTGGTCCCTGTGTAGTGATCCCAGTGGGCCCTGAGTATGTTAACACCTGTAGGATCCAATAATAACCTTGGTGTAAACACCTTTTTAGTCTTGAAATGAAAGATGGCCGTGTGTTGAAATGTTTTTCCAAACACGTCAACGATCTTTTAACCCAAAGGTGTAGGGTGAAAACAGCGCTCGGACATTGTTCTCCGGTGTCTCCCCTTTATTCCCAAGTTGTATCTTCAGTTAAGCCGCTTTGGCAGCTGTGTGTGTGTGTGTGTGTGTGTGTGTGTGTGTGTGTGGCGGTTGATTTACACTGTCAGAGACAACCCAGTTCACCAGTGTGCCATGCGAGGCCAGGATAAACGTAGTCGCTAGTATTTCAACTCTGACATGGCATGCATGACTGCGTGAAAACCTTTCAGCACCCTTCAGTCACGTCTTAGCAGCCGGTATGCAACGTTATGTTGTGTGCTGTCACCAGATTCATGTTTGGGTGAAGACTTTTGGTTAGTTTAAGTCTGCAGGAAATTAGACTTCTCTTTAGTGCTGCAAATGTGATTTTTGTGTGTGTGTGTGTGCTGCTGTCATTTAATCCATCCCTTGCTTGCCTCCATCCTCTCCGGACTCCCTCTAAGCTATGAGTATTCCAATCACACATTCCTGCACCTTCCCAGGATCCCACAGACTCTGAGGGTGCACGCCTGCAGGCTTTTACCGTGGCACAAAGGTGACGAGGTCACCACCCTCACCTCTTTGGTAGTTTGATGAGAACTGATATAGAGGATCTTTGACTCGGGGTTTTCCAGTAGGTCTTTAAAGGGCAACTGCACCGTTTTTGGGGGGAATTTTTCGAATCATTGACAATCCTTATGTGAAACATGAACATATGTCTTTCCCAATATAGTGCGAGAAAACCAGTCATTGGGACACATATATTTCGACTATGAAGTCCTCTAAAACAACATTGCATTGTTTGATATATATGTATATTGATAAACACTAACCAAACTTTTTTTCTAGGTGTATTGATACAACACTCACGATGTCCGTGCTCCTTGGGATGGCCGTGTCTTCCAGCACAGGACGTGTCCTCCAGTCCTAAGGTAAGAAATGTTGACAGCAAAGGAGTTATGTTTTTGTAGCGAAATTGAGAGCTAGGTATCCACTCTTCCATCGGAGAAGTTAAGATGAATAGCTAAATTATAGCTAAATAGCTAAAAAAAAATTGTGGTAGCTGCTACAATAGCAATATCGCTGTAGCACAAGTCACTTATGTAAATGGAACACCTTTGTGAGGGCTATTTGTATTGATACAACACTTACGATGTCCGCGCTCCTTGGGATGGCCGTGTCTTCCAGCACAGGACGTGTACTCCAGTCCTAAGGTAAGAAATATTGACAGCAAAGGAGTTACGTTTTTGTAGCGAAATTGGGAGCTAGGTATCCACTCTTCCATCTAAAAAATTATAGCTAACAGCTAAATTATAGCTAAATAGCTAAAAAAAAAATTGTGTTAGCTGCTACAATAACAATATCGCAGTAGCACAAGTCACTTATGTATGTAAATGGAACACTTTTGTGAGGGCTATGTGTATTGATACAACACTTACGATGCCCGCGCTCCTTGGGATGGCCGTGTCTTCCAGCACAAGACGTGTCCTCCTGTCCTAAGGTAAAAAATGTTGACGGCAAAGGAGTTACGTTTTTGTAGCGAAATTGAGAGCTAGGTATCCACTCTTCCATCTGAGAAATTATAGCTAAATAGCTAAAAAAAAAAATTGTGTTAGCTGCTACAATAACAATATCGCTGTAGCACAAGTCACTTATGTAAATGGAACACTTTTGTGAGGGCTAGGTGTATTGATACAACACTTACGATGTCCACGCTCCTTGGGATGGCCGTGTCTTCCAGCACAGGACGTGTAAAAGGTAAAAAATGTTGACAGCAAAGGAGTTACGTTTTTGTAGCGAAATTGAGAGCTAGGTATCCACTCTTCCATCTGAGAAATTATAGCTAAATAGCTAAATTATAGCTAAATAGCTAAAAAAAATAATTTCATGTTAGCTGCTACAATAACAATAGCACAAGTCACTTATGTAAATGCAACACTTTTGTGAGGGCTACGGCGTCAAAATAGATATTTCCCACGACGTCCGTTGTTAGCTAGCTCACATTGACTCGTTTTTAAGAAATATGTTTTCATGTTTCACACAAGGATTGTGGATAAAATTTGGGAAAATTCCCCAAAAAGTGCAGTTCCACGTTAAAAACAACAGCATGCTCCTGTTATGTAAAATATATTTGAGTAGTGTTTGAGTCTGAAAGGGTTCAATGTCATTTTAATATGTTGTATCGTATATCTGATTTTTAGTTCTTTACAAGCTCATCAGACATATTGAATATCTTAAAGGAGCGATGTAAGGAGCGTTGGAGTTAAAAGCACATATGCTTCTCTGATGTCCGCCATGAAATCTCACACACCCGTCACTCTGCTAGTTTTACGACCAGCAGCTTATCTCCCAGTCAACATGTGTTTCTGTGTATCGTGTCATGCTATCGCTATGAACATACAACTGTGACCTTTTATTTATGATGTACACCGGCACCGCCTGTTTCCCTTTTGTTTGTGCACGCAGATACACACGCGTGCATGTACTGCACACACATAGTACATGCTGAGGGATAATGTGCAGACAGTCAGTACCTGAGAGATAGGTCGGAGTGTTGAGGGAAGTATTACAACTCCTGTCAGTACATATATACACACATAAATCCACACAGACACAAACACATGGACATAATATAGCATGCATGGAAAAGCTTTGGTCTCCAAATTGTTTATTCACATTTAATAATCTAATGAACTCGATTAGGAAATAATGAAAGTAGAAATAATTTGTTCCAGGATCAAAATTTTACCTCATAAAACCTTTATTACCTGCACAGGCAAGTGTTTTAATGACATACAAATGTAAAAGACCCCGGCTGCACGGTGTCCGAGTGGTTAGCGCACAGACCTCACAGCTAGGAGACCTGAGTTCAATCCCACCCTTTGTCATTTCTGTGTGGAGTTTGCATGATCTCCCAGTGCATGCATGGTTTTTCTCCGGGTACTCCGGTTTCCTCCCACATTCCAAAAACATGCTAGGTTAATGACAAAAACATGCTAGGTTAATGACAAAAACATGCTAGGTTAATGGGTGACTCCAAATTGTCCATAGGTATGAATGTGAGTGTGAATGGTTGTTTGTCTATATGTGCCCTGTGATTGGCTGGCCACCAGTCCAGGGTGTACCCCGCCTCTCGTCCAAAGACAGCTGGGATAGGCTCCAGCACCCCAGCGACCCTTGTGAGGATAAGCGGTTGAAAATGAATGAATGAATGTGAAAGACCCAAATCAAACTAAATAAAAATAAAATATGTAAAACTCCCCTTAAGTCTTGAATAAAACTAATGTAAAGGCAATTTTGCCACTTTTAATGTTTTATTTGAATATTGAGTCATGTAACGTAAAAACAATAAAACACCTTCAATATAGTATTACTGCTTTGAATTCAATTACTGATTCTTTTAAGTAACATTCGAATACTCGTGAATGTCATACACGTGTAAAAAAATAAAGTGTGGTGGAAACAGAAAATTGGGGAAGGCCGAGAGCTTATCTAGTTTACAGCCACGCCCATATATGGAAGTCTGCTCTCTGTGACATCACAAAGTGGTCAGTTTTACCACGCCCTCTGAAACCGAGCGTTTTGAGTCATCCCGTACTCACTTCTAAATACACAAACCTCATTATATGAAACTTTGGCATCGCTTAACACAAGAATACAACATTGGAACTACATTTATAGGTCAGAAAAGTTTTAAAAAAGCATAATAGATCCCCTTTAAGTCTAAAGGAAAACTGTACTTTTCTGTGGCTAATCAGCCACAATCCATATGTGAAATATGACCACACATCCGAGCTAAGAAACAGCTAGCACATGGGCGCTAACAATGCACAAACTGGAACACACTTATTTAGATGATTAAGCCTGAAAACACCCTAACACCCTAAGCACAGTAAAGTATAAAACCAACATAACAGTCTATCAACTGTTGATGACATGTCATTTAAATAGTCTTAAAAAGACCCATCATGGCACTTTGTGTCTTCTTTGACCCTTTTACGAGTTTCCTTTTATTGGTCTTTTCCATGCCTAAACATCTTCTGTTGATGTTTAGATGTTTTTCATGTGGCTGCCGGTTGACTCCCTGCTGGAAGACAGGACCTCCCTGCTCATCCTCTAATTTGTTTAGAGACAGTTTGTGCTGTCCTTTCAAGACACTGTAGTGTATCATGTCTTCTATCATGTCTTAAAATCGCTCGGATCACCGCCACAAACTTTTAACCCCATAACTGAGACGACGTGTCATTGAACCATCTAGTCTGGCCTCTCAGACTTTATCTCCAAGGCCTCTATAACATGTAATGTCCTTCTGATGTACTCCTTCCTGATCCTATCCATCCTGGTCACTCCCAGTGAGAACCTCAGCATCCTCATCTCTGTATTCCAACATGTACTGTGACTCTGGACATGTCCAAACCATCTCAGTCTGGCCTCTCTGACTTTATCTCAAAGACCTCTAACATGTAATGTCCCTCCGATGTACTCCTTCCTGATTCTATCCATCCTGGTCACTCCCAGTGAGAACCTCAGGATCCTCATCTGTGTATTCCAACATGTACTGTGACTCTGGACATGTCCCAACCATCTCAGTCTGGCCTCTCTGACTTTATCTCCAAGGCTTCTAACATGTAATGTCCCTTTGATGTACTCCGTCCTGATCCTATCCATCCTGGTCACTCTCAATGAGAACCTCAGCATCCTCATCTCTGCTTCTTATTTTTACACTTGTATGACAGTTATGACTTCAAACACATCATGCCCACAGCTTGACCCTGGAACAGATTATTTCTACCGACATTTCCTTTCGGGGAAAACTGTCTCTAAAGCTGAACAATCCAGAAGCTGGCTCGTGTTTAACCTTAGAGGTTCCACTGCACATTTTAAGAACAACAAATCAAGAAAATGTAGATGTTGAGGTGTAGTTAAAGTGTCCCGTGGGGGGGAAGGGGGGTACATTATTGCTTTATTTATATAAACTCACTGTGACTCGTGCAATGTGGCACACTTGTATACATTATCATCTTCTTATGACGCCTTCATTTATACCTGACCATCAATGAACTATATGCCACTCTCATAAAATTTTACCAAACACACACACACACAGGGTTGGTGTTGATTACACAAGTCCAAACAGTGAGCTCAATGAGGGTCGCCTGCAGGTAAATTCAGTAGAGTAATTGGTTCCATATTTCACGTGTGTGTGTGTGTGTGCCAACTTCTAACACAAACCTGGTCAGAAGTGCAACAACATTTGCTTAGCAGAGCAATAATGGGGCTGTAAAAGCAACAGGTCTCTCTTCAACCTTCCTTTCCTTCTTTATATTTATATCCATCTAATCAATCCATAGATGATCTTTGACTAGTGTTGTTGTCGTCCAGTCTTCCCTTGGAATATCGTGGCTCCATGATCCCTCTCTTATTATATCATGGGTTTTCAAAACTTTAATTAATTCATAAATGATCACTGTTTTGCGGTCGACTATGGTCTATTATTTGTCAAAATATATTGAAATTAGTTCTGTCAATTGATTAAAGATTTGATCGTGATTAATCACACTTGGGCCATAGTTAACTCAGAATTAATCACATTTAATCGCAGATAGAAATACGTTTTTTATATACGCTCCACATATTGAACCACTCTGGGGGTGTCGTAAATTCAGATTCCAGAGCTGTCACTTAAGGACTCATATTTTACACGTGTATGACAGTTGTGACTTCAAACACATCATGCCCACAGCTTGACCCTGGAACAGATTATTTCTACCAACATTTCCTTTTGGGAATAACTGTCTCTAAAGCTGAACAATCCAGATGCTGGATTGTGTTTAACCTTAGAGGTTCCACTGCACATTTCAAGAACAACAAATCAAATCATTAATTAATTAAAGATTTGATTGTGATTATCACATTTGGACCATAGTTAACTCAAAATTAATCACATTTAATTGCAGATAGAAATACTTTTTTATATATATAATAAGTAGGGGAAAAAATGTGGTGTGCAACTACAATGATAATTACATCAAATTTTTTCATCAATGTGTCAGAGCGTGTGACCGCAAATTAAACAAGTAGTCCTGCTACTATCAACTGTACGTCAACCTTATAAAACACGCTCCACATATTGAACCACTCGGGGGTGTCGTAAATTCAGATTCCAGAGCTGTCACTTAAGGACTCATATTTGACCTGACCCCTACTTGAAGCTGACCCCTGTGTCTTCTGGTTAGCTGCAACCTTCAGGCCTGTGGACACACACGTGTCAAAACAACATACATCAACTCTTGAGGTCTCCTCTTAGCACAGCTCGCTTATTTTCCTACAAAAGGATCATCTCTCCAACCTTTTGTGTGCATGTGTGTGAACATAATGTGAACAGGTGGTAATTTGTAGCCCCAAAATATGTATTATAAGTATAAGTATATTAGAAGTATAAGTACACTTTTTGAAATAATAGTGCAAAGTTGCACAAGGATCTAAATCAGACATGACCGTGCTAAATCCCCTGGAAGAAATGCCCATGTGTCTAAACACGACTTTTCTACCTCCTCTCGACTGTAAATCAGCCAAGCTGATCTTTCATTCGCTATGCGGGATGTAAAATTCCACAAAAACACTTTTCAAACACTTTAGAAATGTCCCCTCCGGGATGGACTGACATACCTCGTGAAGGATTACGGTGTTTGAGACGTGTATTCCTGCAGGCTTATTACAACACCTCACTGTACAGATGATTGCTTGACGCTTTATGTGTCAAGTACTTAGTTATTTTTATTGACATTCATAGTGAAACAGAAAATACACCTTTTTTTGATCCTGTTGCACATAAAATATACAATTGTTGTTGGCATAGATTATATACCACACACCAAATACCAGCTTGGAAATATTTTGAAACCACACAAAAAAAAATTCACCAGAGATGGAGTTACACCCCGATAGTTACCCTTATACTGGTATTACCCAATGTTGGAGATGATATAATAACATAATAAACATAATAACTCAAAGTTTCTTGTTGTAGTACCTCAAATATCAATCACATGGCATTAAAAAAAAGATCAAATCTACATTAGCTTATCATCTATCCTTATTATGATTTTTAGCTAGCTTGCGTTCTCACATTCCGCAACCCTGATACACATTCTCTGCCGCTTTCCACATGGCAATCCATTGAGTTAACTCATTGGCTTCCAATTTCATTATTTTAAACTTAAGAACAAATTTAAAACCGAGAAGAAGACAGTGGAAGAAAGACAAAAATGTACCACTTCCACACGGAACAGGAGTAATATAACTTATTTGACTCTGTCATGTCCTTGCCACTGAAATAACAGTGTGTTGCTTTTGATGGCTAGCCACCAGTTCAGGCTGTACCCCGCC
Source organism: Doryrhamphus excisus (assembly GCF_030265055.1). Taxonomy (NCBI): domain Eukaryota; kingdom Metazoa; phylum Chordata; class Actinopteri; order Syngnathiformes; family Syngnathidae; genus Doryrhamphus; species Doryrhamphus excisus. The sequence continues at coordinate 11,995,041 of NC_080475.1, read as the reverse complement.
TCTCGCCCGAAGACAGCTGGGATAGGCTCCAGCATGCCCGTTAAAAAGAATGGATAGATGCTTTTGATGCTGGATAGTTGTGTATATGTAATAACCTCTGTTTGTGTGTTGTTACTTTCACTTCTACTTGTGACTACTGGTCTACTTATGACCAATTTTATAATATATAATATAGACCATAATTTCCATATTGCTTGTCCTCGAGTCCCCTCCTTGTTGTCTTACAGGCATTTTCACTCTCCATGCCAGATTTTGTACAAGGACTGATCCAGTGTGTAAAGTGTTTCGGAAGATTTCCCGCTTTAGATTCCAGCCATGGGAAATGTTCCTGTGGCAACAGGCTCCCTGCTGGGCTGTCTGATCTCTGCTCCAACTATCGTTTGTTAGCCTTTTTTTTTGGATGGCTGTGTGTAGACCTACACAACCTGTTCTCATGAGACATTTAGGCAATGTCCACATAAATACGGATATTTTTAAAACACATGGCCTTGGCCTTGTTCTCATGCAAGCGGAGGTTTTTGAAGAGTCTGGTCAAAGTGAACTTTGGCTTCGGTATGTATGTGGATGGGTGAAGCAGCTTTTTGGTTTGTATCATAAAAAAAGGCGTGACTCCGAGATAATTAAGCATTAACTTATTGTTGATGATCAGTGAATTGCATAGCACAATATAATATAGTGTTTTTTTTAAAATACAGTACTGTATATACAGGGCCAGGCAAAATGATCTAACACATTTGTAGGTTAAATAAAAGGCAAATAAAGTAAAGAAACAAAAAAGTGAGGTCTTAATGGAGATCTAACAAGTAACTAATGATTTGAGTAGTTACTGAGGAACTATGGCTCATACATTTAGAGTAGTTACTGATGAACTAATGAGGAACCAATGGGTTTAGTTACTGAGGAAATAAGGCAAACTATTTTGAGTAGTTACTGAGAAACTAATGAAAAACTAACAAGGAAATAATGAGTAGAGTAGTTACTGAGGAACTAGGGCACATACATTTAGAGTGGTTACTGAGGAACCAATGAGTTTAGTTACTGAGGAAATAAGGCACACACATTTTGAGTAGTTACTGAGGACCTAATGAAGAACTAACAAGTAACTAATGAGTAGAATAGTTACTGCGGAATGAGGGCACATACATTTAGAGTAGTTGAACTAATGAACTGATGAACTGAACTGATGAACTAATAAAGAACCAATGGGTTTAGTTACTGAGGAAATAAGGCACAACTATTTTGAGTAGTTACTGAGAAACTAATGAAGAACTAGTAACTAATGAGTAGAGTAGTTACTGCGGAATGAGGGCACATACATTTAGAGTAGTTACTGATGAACTAATAAGGAACCAATGGGTTTAGTTACTGAGGAAATAAGGCACAACTATTTTGAGTAGTTACTGAGAAACTAATGAAGAACTAGTAACTAATGAGTAGAGTAGTTACTGCGGAATGAGGGCACATACATTTAGAGTAGTTACTGATGAACTAATAAGGAACCAATGGGTTTAGTTACTGAGGAAATAAGACACAACTATTTTGAGTAGTTACTGAGAAATTAATTAAGAACTAGTAACTAATGAGTAACAAATAACTAATGAGTAGAGTAGTTACTGCGGAATGAGGGCACATACATTTACAGTAGTTACCGATGAACTAATGGGGAACCAAAGGGTTTAGTTACTGAGGAAATAAGGCACATCAATTTGGAGTAGTTACTAAGGAACTAGGGCACATCGATTTTGAGTAGTTACTGAGGAATAACTACAGAGGAACTGATGAGTAGTTACTGAGCAACTAATGAGTAATTACTGAGGAACTGAGGAACCTCAATTCTGAAAAGTTACTGAGGAAGAACTAACGAGGAACTAATGAGTAGAGTCGTTATCGAGCAACTAAGGCACATACATTTAGAGTAGTTACTGACAAACTAAGGCACATCAGTTTTTATTTTCGAAAAAGTACATATGATGCCATTTTCTTTGTTTCTTTATAATGCCACTGTTTTTCGTTTCTTTGTCAGTTGCTGCCATGAATTGGACTGGTGAGCATCGTACGTTTATCAAAACAAATTAATCTGTAACCGCAACACAATGAGCGTTCCGTTTGCAATCTTGGTAGACATGATCCCGTACCAGCTCCAAACACCATCTTGTTATGGGGTACCAACTTCATATTTAACTTCATTATTTAACCTACAAATGCGTCAGATCATTTTTGCCTGACCCTGTAGATCTTTTTGAACGGGTTCCAACTCAAATTCTCACGAGAAAATGTTGAGCTACAATATATGGGGAGTCAGCAACATTCCACGTGAGAGCTTTGCACCATCCGAGACCACTAATCTATTCTCTACACATGGCGGTCCTATACTGTATACTGTATGTGTATGTGTGTGTGTATGTATGTGTGTGTGTGTATGCTCATCACAGATGTTCTCTTTGGCTGAGATTTGCTGCTCAGCAGGGGAGAGCATAGTTAAAAAAAAATAAGTGGAATAGAAAATTTCAGTTGTTTAAGTGATGAAAGGTGTTGTGTGCTTACGTGAATGTAGATTCTAATGTGGACTGACACATGAGTGGCGGTGGGGGGGGGGATTAATGTCGATTGACAAACAGGCAAAGTCGCATACAAAAAGCATCGAACTGCATTAGAGTCCTGATGTAGTTGTTATTAACTCAACACAATGAAAACGTTGTTACTCTACTGTTGTTGTGAACGTTACGTGTGTTACACTTGCTGTACTGTTATTAACTCATTCATTGTTGGTAAAGCGACCATGCAGTCAATGAGATATGTATTTTTCTTTCCACTTTCTCATGCATTCCAAGTCATTATTCAGTTAAATTTGAATTTGTCATGTGTTTAGTCACATTTATTCACGTCCTCTTCTCCTTGCTGTGCTTATGTTATTTTGAAAACTAACTAGAACCTATGTTGCACTAGTATGGTGTCAAAAATGTGGGAATGTGAAACCATTTAATGACCTCACAATGCAGGGAATATGAGAATACACACACACACACACACCCATCCATTATGTTTATTTTGATATTGTTTCCCCAATAAGAATTTGCAGAACTTAATTGTTTTATCTGGGTTCTGGGACTTTGCGTCCCCAATGAGAGAGCATGTCCCCACAGCTGGGACAGCGTAACAACTAAATGACCCTGCGATGTCGGGAATATGAGTACACACACACACACACACACGCGCACACACACACACACATGCTGAAAGTGACCAAAGTTTATAACGTCCACTGGTGGTTTCAAGTTGAAATCAAGCTGCTAAAACCATCATATCATGAGATCATCAGAACCACACACAGACACACACACACACACACAGACACGACATGGGATCTGAAATAAATTGGGGACCACACATGGTCTTGTCATCACCTTAGCAGCCAACAGTAAACGTCAGAGAGACTGTAGGAGAAGAATGGGAAAGCTTGATTGTGGGCTGCATAATAGAGCAACATACATTTAGAGTAGTTACTGATGAACTAATGAGGATCAATAGGTTTAGTTACTGAGGAAATAAGGCAAAATAATTTTGAGTAGTTACTGAGAAACTAATGAAGAACTAACAAAGAAATAATGAGTAGAGTAGTTACTGAGGAACTATGGCACATACATTTAGAGTGGTTACTGAGGAACTAATGAGTTTAGTTACTGAGGAAACAAGGCACACAATTTTGAGTAGTGGAGTAGTGGAGTGGAGTAGTTACTGATGAACTAACAGGGAATCAATGGGTTTAGTTACTGGGGTAATAAGGCACATCCATGTAGAGTGGTTACTGAGGAACTAAGGAATAACTAACAAGAAACTAATGAGTAGAGTAGTTACTAAGGAACTAGGGCACATGTGTTTAAAGTAGTTACTGATATGGTATAACGACAGAAGAACTGATGAGTAGTTACTGAGGAACTAATGAGTCATTACTGAGGAACCTCGATTCTGAATAGTTACTGAGGAAGAACTAACGAGCAACTAATGAGTAGAGTAGTTATTGAGCAACTAAGGCACACGCATTTAGAGTAGTTACTGAGAAACTAAGGCACATCAATTTTGAATAGTTACTGAGGAATAACTACCAAGGAAGTGATGAGTAGTTACTGAGGAACTAATGAGTAATTACTGAGGGACCTCAATTTTGAATAGTTACAGAGGAAGAACTAACAAGCAACTAATGCACATACATTTAGAGTAGTTACTGAGAAACTAAGGCACATCCATTTTGAATAGTTACCAAAGAAGAACTGACGAGGAACTAATGAGTAGAGTAGTTACTGAGCAACTAATGAGTAATTACTGAGGAACCTCAATTCTGAGTAGTTACTGAGGAAGAACTAACGAGCCACTAATGAGTAGAGTAGTTATTGAGCAACTAAGGCACATATGTACATTTAGAGTAGTTACTGAGAAACTAAGGCACATCCATTTTGAGTGGTTACCGAGGAAGAACTAACGAGGAACTAATGAGTAGAGTAGTCACTGAGAAACAAGGGCACACACATTTAGAGTGGTTACTGAGAAACTAAGGCACATTGATTTTGAGTAGTTACTGAGGAATAACCACTGAGGAACTGATGAGTAGTTACTGAGGAACCAATGACTAATTACTGAGGAACCTTGATTCTGAATAGTTATTGAGGAAGAACTAACAAGCAGCTAATGAGTAGAGTAGTTATTGAGCAACTAAGGCATATACATTTAGAGTAGTTACTGAGAAACTAAGGCACATCCGTTTTGAATAGTTACCGAAGAAGAACTGACGAGGAACTAATGAGTCGAGTAGTTACTGAGCAACTAATGAGTAATAACTGAGGAACTGAGGCACCTCAATTCTGAGTAGTTACCGAGGAAGAACTAGAGTAGTTACTGAGGAACTAAGGCACATGTGAAAAGAATGGTAGGACATCTTCCAAGATGGAACGTTAAGGGTTTCCTTTTGTTGTTGTTTCCAAGGAAATGTTTCATCTTTAAGAAACCGTTTTTGCACAGCAGACCACCAACACACAAAGACAGAAGGTCAGCTTCATGATAATCCCCAAGCAGACTTTCAGCCAATGGGAATTTTTCAAGGTCTAAAGGTAATCTTTTCAAATTGTAAGCGGATCCTTTCTTTCTTTAAGGTCTTAAAAATGGTAATCCTTCATAAGTGGACCAGCACTTAGGCATGGTTTCTTCATCTTGATTATTTTACCAGGGTCATGTAATGTAGTGGATTGGGGGTCTACAGAGGCCAGGGAAAAACACTTTATCAGATGTAAATACATAATAAATACAACATAAATAAATATTTACTATGTGCTGGATACACATAATGATAATGGAGTTGGTGGTCAACTGTGGGAGTACGCACGCTAGTCTAAAGAAAACCAATATCCCAGCAGAAGCCAATGTGGGTTTAACCTCTGACCCCGTGACATCTCATCTTAGTTACCACGCCTGCTGAGAAAGCGTCTCATGATGCGTTTGGTCAACTTGTACCTGCTCGCTAATTGTTGGTGGTCGGGCTATCTGATAGGACGATCGGTCATAACAGTATGTTGCTAAACACAATATTACTGTTAATATCCGATATTAATATTAGCAAGGTAGCTCACATAGCAATACTGGTGTTGCTCCGTAATGTTACATTGATGTGTGTGAGAAAGTACTATATATGTACTCTATAATATATATGGGACTAGTACACTGGAACCAAACGGTACACATAAAGATAGAGGGACTAACAAAACTAATAATTATTATTATTATTTTACGTTAGATAGTAGAAGGAAACCAAAGATCAGAGGTGACGTTGAGTGGTTTCAGGAAAACGTCCCTCGAGACTTAACCCCTGACCTCCATCAACCCCCTTCCACCCCTCATTTTAGTCTTTCCACGTTTCCATTTGTATTAAGTCGTCTGTGTCGTCTTGCACAAAGTGTCCTCTTTACTGACTTCTACGCTTTGTGCCTCATCACAGGAGGTGTCAGCAGCATAAATAAAAAAAAACAACCTCATTCTCGTGTTTATATGTGCAAAAGGTGCTCATTATGCTCCGTCCGCCATTAAATATAACAGTCAAAACAGTCATTAAAAGACGTTTACTTTATGAGCCTCTAAAAACAACCAATTAGGTTTGAAGCCCGACACTCAATAACACTCATACGCGCCGCATAGTTTCATCACAGTTGTTTTCTATCACAACTATTACCCTGCATAATTCATAGTGTAATATTATGGGAATTTAGTCTTCAGTGCAAAGCCGTTGAGCTATTGAGCACTGTTTGTCCGAAAAACAAGGAGACGAGCTGATTTGAGCTGATTTTAAACAGATTTCCCTGCCAGACGTGCAGCAGAAACGTAATTAAAAACATGCTTTGCATTTTGTTTGAAGTGGAAAGGAAAGAATTGAAGTAGAAATGATTGAAATATGCAAAGCCTGTTTGTTAATATCCAGGTTACAACAACATATGACTGAATATTATATCGGTCAATATCGGTTTATATACGTATTTTTCTTTGTAGTGCAAGCCGATGTGGCCATTTAAGCAGCATAAGCAACATTGCTGTTGCCATGACAACACGCAGTATATACTTGAGTCAAGGTTTTGCTTAACCGTGTTCGGCTTGGCACGTCAAAACAGCTGTGTGTATATATATATATATATATATATATATATATATGTATATATATACAGTATGTTGTCGCCGCATGTGTATTAAAGGGGAACTGTACTTTTTGGAGGAATTTGGAATCATTTAAAACATTTAAAATCCTTGTGTGAGTGAAACATCAAAACATATTTCTTTCACTTTTCTGTGCATTATAACACTAGAACATGAGTTAATATAAGCTAGCTAACAAGCACGTCATTTGGTACACACCTATTTCAACTATAAAGCCTCTAAAAAAAACAAAAAAATGTTTTATCGTTTTATATATGCTATGTGCACGACGGTCATGTGGTTAGCGCGCAGACCTCACAGCTAGGAGACCCGAGTTCAATTCCACCCTCGTCCATCTCTGTGTGGAGTTTGCATGCGTGGGTTTTCTCCGGGTACTCCGGTTTCCTCCCACATTCCAAAAACATGCTAGGTTAATTGGCGCCTCCAAATTGTCCATAGGTATGAATGTGAGTGTGAATGGTTGTTTGTCTATATGTGCCCTGTGATTGGTTGGCCACCAGTCCAGGGTGTACCCCGCCTCTCACCCGAAGACAGCTGGGATAGGCTCCAGCACCCCTCGCGACTGTTGTGAGAATAAGCGGTAGAAGATGAATGAATGAATAACCATCAAAACATGTTTCTTTCACTTTTCTGTGCATTATAACACATGCGTTAATATGAGCTAGCTAACAAAGCACGTCATTTAGGACACACCTATTTCAACTATGAAGCCTCTAAAACAAAAAAACCATCAAACAATGTTTTATCGTTTTATGCATGCTGTGATCATGCATGAACAGGTTATTGATGATAAGATGTAATACTTACTTAATACTATAGCGAGGCGTTGGGCCAGAAATCGTCGCTGTAGCTTGGTTAATATATAGGTCAATTAAAAAAAAAGTGCAGTTCCCCTTTAAGTATTTCTATGCTCCCCCATCTTTGTTTCTGCTTCTTTCCACTTTATTAACATTTTTCTTAAACTTTCCTTGCCCCGTTGCCCCGTTTCTTCTCCCGACTTGGCCCCACTTGACTTGCAACTATAAAACTTGTGACCTGGGTTTCTCAGGTGCATTAATAAGCGTTGTAAAATTTGCAGTTTTGTGCGTTCATGCAAAAGTGAAAGTGGGGACGTGGAGAAAAAAAAAAAAGGAATTGGACTGGACACAGATTGTAAATCACGTTTTGGTTTCAGTTGTTATGGGGTTATACGTCTTGTTTTATCCCAATGTCATAGTCTACAAATGTGACGCACATAAACATAGTAGTGTTATATATCTAATTGTTTTAATGACTGAGACGTTTGCTCATGTAATAAAAGACAGGAATGTAGAATTTATTGTTCAGCTTTAACATTGAAAAGTGGACTTTTTGTATTGGACTTTTGCATTTTTTTCAGTTTGGTAATTTATTTTTAAGACAGTAATTGTAATTGTTCATGCAGTGTATAATGCATAAAGCATGATCCTGATACCACCATAGACATTTGGACCAAATTGTTCAAGGTAAATCAGACTAAAGCACAGTTTCACACACGGATTAATTATTTTTGGTGAAATATAACAATCCCACGATGTGTTTTTTTTTTTTTAACTGGAACTGGAGTGTTAGGCTGCATTCACACCTCATTAATTTTTATTACATTTTTGGCGCAGCTCAAAATAGCAAACCACAGGTGTGAACATATATTTAAAAAATTTAAAATAATCCTCAATTTTGTCAAAAACCTCCAAAAGTCAGCCTTCCTGACTGTATCTTTCTCACAAGCACCACTTTCAGTACTACAAGCAGTTTTCTACCCGAAACAAGCAAATAATAAAAAAATACAGTCAGTGACTGATGCACGATCGTGCCCACTGTCAGTCTCAAAAGAGGCCAAGAGTGAATACATAATAAGCATTTTTTTTAGACACGAATACAGATAATGACAAAATGTGCCCGTTTTATCTGTCAAAAATTAATTATTTGTAACAGATACTCGTTTATAACAAATATATAGCTCATTCCTAGTCTTGACACATTTGGAGTGTAGTGTAAAATACACAGAACTGGAAATTTCTACATGTAATACACGTAAAATGGCATAGACAAATGGCTACTGACTGATAGACAATTATTATTACAATCCTCGCCGTACGTTTTGCTTGATGGCAGCAGTTCTTTGGATGTTGTTGTGGGGTCTTTTGTGACCTCTTGGTCCTCTTTTGTGACCTCTCGGTCACAAAAAAACGAAGGCCTCAATGGTGGTCATTGAGGCAAGTGAGGCCTGCAGTTCTTTGGATGTTGTTGTGGGGTCTTTTGTGACCTCTTGGTCCTCTTTTGTGACCTCTTTGTCACAAAAGACCGAAGGCCTCATTGGTCGTCATTGAGGCAAGTGAGGCATGCAGTTCTTTGGATGTTGTTGTGGGGTCTTTTGTGACCTCTTGGTCCTCTTTTGTGACCTCTTCGTCACAAAAGACCGAAGGCCTCATTGGTCGTCATTGAGGCAAGTGAGGCATGCAGTTCTTTGGATGTTGTTGTGGGGTCTTTTGTGACCTCTTCAAAGACCGAAGGCCTCAATGGTGGTCATTGAGGCAAGTGAGGCCAGCAGTTCTTTGGATATTGTTGTGGGGTCTTTTGTGACCTATTGTGACTTCTTGGTCACAAAAGGCCGAAGGCCTCAGTGGTGGTCATTGAGGCAAGTGAGGCCTGCAGTTTTTTGGATGTTGTTATGGGGTCTTTTGTGACCTCTTGTGGTCATTTTGGTTGGCTAGACACTGTCCACAGAAAAGTCCAACACTGTTCTGTATTTTCTTAATTTGTGGATAATGGCTTTCACTGTGGTGCATGCCCGCTGTCAGCCTCCGTGGCTGCCGCCGTCTCAACAGAGGCGGACGCTGTTTGCGACTGGCCAAAAGTGAATACATAATGAGCATTTTCTTTAAACACGAATACAGATAATTATGAAATGTCCTTTTTTTTCTCCGTCAAAAATGCATTATTTGTAACAGATATTTGTTTATAACGAGTATACAGCTATCCCTAGTCTTGACACAGAACTGGAAATTACATTACTGGCGTCTTCGATGGGTTGCGGCTGAAATGCTTTGGAAGACATGCTAGCTTACATGTAATACACGTAAAATTGCATAGACAAATGGCTACTGATTGATGGGCAATTATTATTACAATCCTCGTCGCACGATTTGCTCGATGGCAGTGCTGTTTTTCAACCAATCTTGCTCAAATTTTATTCACAAGTACTTGTCAGTGTCCTAAAAGTGTGTACCAAATTTAGTGATGGTTCGGCTAAACATTGTAAAGTTACAGTGAGTGATTTCTAGAGCTGTGTGAGAAATTTCAAGTCAATCCATCAGTCAATCCAACAGTGCAATGGGGTCATGTCACTCCTGGGTGTCATTTTTTTAGAAAGCATGACATCATTCCAAGAGCTTGGCATTCCCAGTCTACAACTAAAGCAGAACCTTGAAGTGTCCCAAGATGAAATGGACTGGAAAGAAACGGTACAGTACAGTGAAGCATGTGCAATGAATGGAAGCTTTTGACTTCGACTCGATTTGTCAAGCAGAAAGAAAGCTTTGATGTTTAAATGTGACTCTGCACGCTCTGCAGCATCTCCGGACTCCGTCAACACGGCCGCTAGTGGCTTTTAAAGAAGCAGGCGAATCCGAGGGTCAGCCAAGCATGAAAGCTTTTTATTGAAGAGCTTAAGGATGGATGAAAGGAAGTAGAAGAAAAAAGGTTGGGTTGGTAACCTTGAGGAGACATCTTTATTGGGTGGTGGGACGGTTGGTTGTACTTCCTTGGTCCATGAACTTCCTCTCTAAAAAGTCAGAATATTACTTTTTCCTGTATAACGCTGCAGGTATTCCGCCCACCATGTTGGTCCCCCATCAGATTTAATATAAAGTTTGTTGTTAAATTCTGGCAGTAGGATCTATTTTTTTTTACTGCTCATTTTTTGTCAAGAAGGATGAGGAGGAGCTACCGCAAACATACCATCAAAGGGTCTCCTATTTGGCAATGTATAGCAGGAATGCTGGTGGAAAAACAAGAGGCCTGGATTAGCCTGCTGCTGTGTTTAATATAACTGTCAGAAACACATGACGTGTCCCGCGTTCATTTGATTGGTTAAGATTAGAATCGGCTGTTTTAAACCCTCTCACGCCTTCTCTCATCCCTCTTTGCAACTTGCACCAATGGGAGGGATGGAGGCGTGGGTGCGCCAGACTGCGCTGCTCATGAAATTTAAAAAAAGTACGCTGTCCACACCCTGAAATTAGAGCCCCAAACCTCCATATGGACTGTTTTTTTGAAATCGCTCATTTTAGTGCATTCCTCAATCCAAAAAATTATGTAGCATTTTTGATTAGCATGTATTTTAGCATAATAAAGGCAGCTAGATTCGCAAATTTGGGTGGAGGAAGTATGCTACCCTTCTGCAAAGCTTTGGGTAATCCTGCCTCAGTTTGATATCTGCATTGTCATCGAGTCCTTCTGGCATGGGCACCCAACTGCTAGTTGGTGGGGGGTGGGGTGGGGGGGGTTAACTGAATAGCTCGTTTGTCATCTTTAGCACTATTTACTAATTTAATGTGTCAAAATGACTTTTACAACTCCAATGCTCCAACCTGGGGAAGGCGTTTTATTATTTTAGCCTAATTCGACATGCACACACACACACACACACACACACACTCGACACAGTAACAGCGATGATGGATGTCCTTAAGGGTGGAACCAGTAAATAAACATTAGCGACCATGATCTACAGGTCAAGAGGTGATAGTCTGTGGCCCGTGCGTGTGTGCCTGTGTATTATTTAGAAAAGAAACGGTTCCACAATAACACAAACGGAAGGTCCGAGGAATGGTGACCTCCAGTTCAGACCGGTGACCCCAGCGTGTAGGAATCACACGTCCGTCATCACTTTGTCCTCACTGAGTGGACGCACACGACTACGCTTGTTTGCTTTTTTTTTTCCTTTCAGTGACTATTGTTAGATTTTCTCCTCTGACTTTAGTGGACGGTAAACAGGACAGCCTGGCAGGAAGGACTCGTGTAGGAACTCGTGTGTTGGAGGCACACACACATAAACACACATTGAGGCCGCATAAACACAACTATTGTACTGTGTGATTTTTGGTAGACAGCACAATTCATGGTTCCATTTATCATAGCAAGTCTTTTCATGTCCTGAAGCAGCAAAACAGCCCCAGACCACCACACTACCACCACCATATTTTACTATATGTATGATGTTCCTTTTTCTAAAATGTGGCATTACATTAAAGGGATAGTTCAATCTTGTATGACATGCCCATGATGTTGTATGACATGCCCATCTTTTTGTTCAGCAGAGGTTTTATCTTGGAACTAACAGTCATATACATGACCCCAAGAGGTCATAAAAGACCCCGCAACAACATTCAAAAAACTGCAGGCCTCACTTGCCTCAATGATGGTCTTTTGTGACCTCAATGATGGTCATTGAGGCAAGTGAGGCCTGCAGTTCTTTGAATGTTGTTGTGGGGTGAGGTCACAAAAGACCCCACAAGAGGTCACAAACCAAGAGGTCACAAAAGACCGAAGACCGAAGGCCTCAATGGTGGTCATTGAGGCAAGTGACCGAAAACACAGAACAGTGTTGGACTTTGTGTGGACAGTATCTGGCCAGCCAAAATGACCACAAGAGGTCACAAAAGACCCCGCAACAACATCCAAAGAACTGCAGGCCTCACTTGCCTCAATGATGGTCTTTTGTGACCTCAATGATGGTCATTGAGGCAAGTGAGGCCTGCAGTTTTTTGGATGTTGTTGTGGGGTCTTTTGTGACCTCTTTGTCCTCTTTTGTGACCTCTTGGTCACAAAAGGCCGAAGACCTCAATGGTGGTCATTGAGGCAAGTGAGGCCTGCATTTCTTTGGATGTTGTTGTGGGGTCTTTTGTGACCTCTTGGTCCTCTTTTGTGACCTCTTGGTCACAAAAGGCCGAAGACCTCAATGGTGGTCATTGAGGCAAGTGAGGCCTGCAGTTCTTTGGATGTTGTGGAGTCTTTTGTGACCTCTTGGTCACAAAAGGCCGAAGACCGAAGGCCTCAATGGTGGTCATTGAGGCAAGTGAGGCCTGCAGTTCTTTTAATGTTGTTGTGGGGTCTTTTATGACCTCTTGGTCACAAAAGACAGAAGACTGAAGGCCTCAATGGTGGTCATTGAGGCAAGTGAGACCTGCAGTTCTTTGGATGTTGTTGTGGTGTCTTTTGTGACCTCTTGGTCCTCTTTTGTGACCTCTTGGTCACAAAAAAACGAAGACCGAAGGCCTCAATGGTGGTCATTGCGGCAAGTGAGGCCTGCAGTTCTTTGGATGTTGTTGTGGGGTCTTTTGTGACCTCTTGGGGTCATTTTGGTTGGGCAATCGTTTTTTTTTACACAGGGCCATGTACTTTTGGATTTGTTTGATGATCTGAAACATTTAAGCGTGACAAACATGTTGAATAAATAACAAATCAGGAAGGAGGCAAACCCTTCTGTATGTAAATGAAACTTAAGACGTCAAGTTGAAGAACAAGATGGATACAGAGCAATAAGAATGGAGAATACCAACAGTGGGTTCTTGTTATGGTCCACCACAGGTAAATGGATAATATCCTCCTGCTTCCTGCAGCAGAGCGAGACACATAAAGACTCCCTTATAACATGCTCCAACACACACAAACACATCCACACCAAGTCCATGTGGGGCCTCCTGTGGGAGTCTGGGCCCACCGGCCTCAATTAAGAGTGATTACACGCTGACCTTAGTGCTGAACTCCCACATGCACGACTCCCGCCCATCCTAATTAAACCGTGACCTCGGCGCTGACCACTGGACGCTAAACACTAGCAGACCAGGTCGTAGCTCTGCTGACACCACATGAGGACCTGGAAAACACTTAGCGAGCATAAGGAAGTCATTTTAGAACGCTTTGTAAGGCACAAATGGAACGTACACTTCATGCAGCCAAAAGAGTTTCCGACTAGAGTAACACTTAAATAGAACTATAAAACCTTCTCTTGTGGTCATGAAGTTCCACTTTCTTATAGTTTTTTTTTCAATCATATGACATCATGTCATCCAAGAGTTGAACAGGTCCAGTTAATTTCCTTTCTGACCTATTTTTTTTATTGGGTATTTTTATTTTTAACCTAAATCATTTTACAAATATATTATTATTCATCCATAATCTATGCCGCTTATCTTCACTAGGGTTATAGGTAGGCTGGAGCCTATCCCAGCTGTCTTTGGGCAACAGGCGGGGTACACTCTGGACTGGTGGCCAGCCAATCACAGGGCACATATAGACAAACAACCATTCACACTCACATTCATACCTATGGACAATTTGGAGTCGGGAATTAAGCTAATTTATTATGTTATGTGAACAAATATTTTTATTTAATTAAATTCATTATTTATTTTTTTACATTTTTACAGTCTTTGTATTTCAAAATGTTTTAAACAAATTATTTTTTATTTACTTGAATTAAAGTGATCATTTTTCTAATAGTTTATTTGATAATGTACAAACTTTAATATAAACTGATGGCAAAATAAAAATTTACCAAGCACACCCTAATATAATACTATTATTACATTATTATACACTACATAAGACGTGTTAATTTAAGTGGTAACAAAATGGTAATCAAAGGCTGCTAGGTGCTAAGGAGTATTCGGGATATGATGAGTTTTACTTTATTTTAGTTTTATTGTTTTTTTGTGACCAATTTTTTGATTAATTCATGTTACTATGGGAAAAAATAGTGACAACAACCTGGATGTCAACCAGTGACATGGACAATTTGGAGTGGCTAATTAACCTTTATTCCATTCCCTTTACGTCCCATAATTATTTTTTATGCGTCCCTAAACCAGTTTTTAATATCCATCCATCAGATTAAGGATACACCCTAAACTGACTGCCAACCAATCGCAGTCCACATATAGACAAGCTCCTGACTGCATGGCCAAAATGGCTACTATAACTATAAAATAAGCAAATAGCTGTTTATCTACAAAGTGTTCAACACCCTCTCCAAGCAATGAAAGCTGTACTTGTCTCCTCGACTTTAAGCGTTTTGTTCTTGCTCAATGTCGCCTCCATCATGGACGTTTTCACCGTGATTGCCAAGAAAGATGAAACATTTCCCAACAATCCGCCAAGTACACTTGCAATCACAGCGCCTATGTTTTAAGGGCCCCCTCTCCATCACTGAAGGATATCTCTGATTGGTCAAAGAGACACAATGTCAAGAGTGGGCTTTGATTTCTGTAGATGACTGTAATCCAAAGTGTAATCCAGCAGCTGGAACGCTGGAAGATTTTGGGAGATTTTCCAAGCAAGGACGGTGACAACTTGAAAATATTTGTGTGTCAATAGTGGGGAAGGAATTGCACAATGCTAGGCCACATTCTGGTGTGGCACGAATGGAACGTGTTTTTGGATTATTATTATGAAACATGTCAGTTGTCATTAAGAACTTGCGAGAAGCGATCGTATCAAGGTCATTCTATGGCATAATCATCATTCTAGACCGTGGTCGTCCATTTCTAATCATGTCAAGGAAGGAAAAGTGTGCTGTGCTTGGGCACGGATCAGTTCACAGACTAGCTAAACATGCCGGACCTTAGGTGTGAAGTAGACCCACACGTGGTCCTATTTGACGAGTGCGAGTACACCCTAAAATAGAACCTTGAATGAGGAATGTGAGTCAAAACCTTTGTCGTTTAAGGTCTACACTTTGACACATGTCATTCAATTAGGATGATGTTAATGGCAGTGTGTTGCTTTTGTGTACTTTTTCCACGTTTCTGACCTATAAACGTAGTTAGAATGTTGTATTCTCGTGTTAAATGATGCCAAAGTTTCAGATAATCAGGTTTGTGCATTTAGAAGTGAGTCTGGGATGGGTCAAAACGCTCCGTTTTAAAAGGCGGGGGTAAAACTGACCCTTTGTGATGTCACAGAGGGAACTCTCTGCCCTCCACTAAGCTCTGTATTGTAGAGGAAGCGGGGTTGCTAATAGCCTTTGCTTTACAATAATTTTTACTGGCATAAATATGACTTTGTCGATTGGTGTTTTCTTGTCATTTTTGCTATCATAATCATATTTTTGTGACGCCACATTTCATCGTGGCGTCTTGATCCTTTGGAATAATCATCATCAGACAACAGATGGAAAAATACTCCATAAATGTTTTGTCGTGCAGACGCTAGAAAAGACTAATAAATGCGAAGACAAGCGGTGGTGTGTTTATTTAATCAGTCTGAAGTCTGTGTTTACTTGAAATGGAAGAACAATAGCGGCTGGAATTCCCACTCGAAGCTCTGAGATGTGAAAAAAATATGGAATATATTTGTGGTTTCCTACAGGGAGAATTCCGTGCCACGTTAATATTTTTTGAGAAAATGTCTTGTAAAGTTTAGTAAAGTTGCTCCAGGGGTTAATAACAAATTCCTGATGGAAGAACAGAAGCTGAAGTGTTGGTGGGAGGTCTTCCTGAAGAACGTTCTACAATGCTAAGAGACACATGCTAGCACCCCCCTCCCCCTGTTGTCTCCCCAAGATCTCATACTCCTGTGGTAACACTGACACCTTGAATGGACGCCCACACCCCACCCTGCAGTGACCCCTGTGTTCACTTGGGTTTGAGTGTGAATAGATTCATGAGAGGATGCGGGTGGGGGTGTGGAGAACATCTTAATTAAACTACAGAACACGTACTGGTAGTGAAGGGGTTAAAGAAGTTCACACGCATGCGGGGATGGTCTACGCTTTTGTCTCTGGTATTCCGTGTTAATGTTAGGAATTGGATGATCATGAGCTTGTGGGGGTGTAGAAGGGGACAGCTCTTTGGGGGGGCGATGCTTAGAGGGAGGTCGTTGTGTGGTCGCTGGGTGTTGATGAAGAAGATGGTCCTTGGGGTGCCACTGGGCAATCCTTAGGGGGATGGTGCTCCGGGGGTGGTCCTTTTGGGCGGTTGGGTCAAAAATTTTGACACAATTTTTCTATAAAAGATGGTGGCCCTTTGTTGGTGACTCTGTGACAGTGGATCCTTGAGGGTCAGTCCGGTGATGTGGCTCTTTTGAGGGGCTGTCTTTGATAGGGCGGCCATGAGGTATTTATTTGGGGAGCACTTCTTGGTTGGGACAGTCCTTGGATGGCTGTTGCATACTATTGCTTGAAGGCGACACCAATCGCAGTCGGTAGGTAGGTGGGGGGGGGCAATGGGTCATCCTTGGTGGCCGGGTGGGTAGTCACTCAGTCAACTGCAGAGGGCAACCATTTTTGGTCCTTGTAGGGGGGCAGTCTTTGGTGAGTGGCTGCTGTTTGATGTTAAAAATGGTGTTCCTGGGGGTTGCCAGGTCATTTTGAAGGGGATGTTCTTGGGGGGTTCTGAAGGGGACGGTCCTTAAGGGGAAACCCATTTCAGTCTACCAAATTACCAAATTCAATGTACACTGTGGTGCACTGGACCAAATTACCACTATATGGGGTGCGCCACCCTACGCCCCCCCTGGCACCACCTTGTGCTGTGCCACGAAATTAGAGCCCTGTAAGTGTTGTTGCGAGTGGTTAGCACGCAGACCTCACAGCTAGGAGACCCGAGTTCAATTCCACCCTCGGCCATCTCTGTGTGGAGTTTGCATGTTCTCCCCGTGCATGCGTGGGTTTTCTCCGGGTACTCCGGTTTCCTCCGGCAGGCCCCCAAACCTGATGGTGGACACCAGAGGTCAGGGCTTCTGTCAAGCTGAAGGGGGAGTCCTGTCGTGCTATTTTTGACATTGCTTATTATTATCATAGTTATTGATATCAACATTTAGGAGACCCGAGTTCAATTCCACCCTCGGCCATCTCTGTGTGGAGTTTGCATGTTCTCCCCATGCATGCGTGGGTTTTCTCCGGGTACTCCGGTTTCCTCCCACATTCCAAAAACATGCTAGGTTAAATAGCGACTCCAAATTGTCCATAGGTATGAATGTGAGTGTGAATGGTTGTTTGTCTATACAGTATGTGCCCTGTGATTGGCTGCATGGCCACCAGTCCAGGGTGTACCCTGCCTCTCGCCCGAAGACAGTTGGGATAGGCTCCAGCACCCCCTGCGACCCTCGTGAGGATAAGCGGTAGAAAATGAATGAATGAATATTTACTTATATATTTTAATAATCTGTTTTTTGTTAAATTTTTTGTTAATTAGCACAATTGCCAAAAACAGCAGCATCGATACAGCCGAGTTAACCACTCGACCACCGTGCCGCCCTATAAATAAATATATTAAATATATATATTTATATATATATATAAATCAGCTGGGATAGGCTCCAGCACCCCTGCGACCCTCGTGAGAAAAAGTGGTAGAAAATGAATGAATGAATATATATATATAAATAAAAATATTATTTAAATTAATTAACAAAAATAGTTGTGTACAAAGAAACTAAAAGCCCATCTTGCTAAAACATGGGAATTCAACTTTCATCACTCTGTGCAGAGAGAGGAAAAGAGAGAAAATGAGAGCTAGAGAGAGAGAGAGAGAGAGAGAGAGAGAGAGGAGGCGTGGTCCTGGTCTTCCAAGCTGACTTGTCCTCTCTTGTCTTGCACATGTGTTGGAGGACGTGCTCCAGCACTGACACCCGGTCCATCAGTGTGGACGAGACAGAGACACCCTGAGTGCATTTAAGCCTCACATCGGTGCTCCTCCATTCCGCATGTAGACACACGAAGGACAGGAACAACATTCCTTGGTTGGCTTTTCTTGGAATATCCAGTCTTGATGCTTTAGATTGAACCTTAAAACCGGGAGTCAGTGTTCATTCATTTGTTACCATTCCATCAAGAAAGGACACAATGACAGGATTTATGTCTTTTTTCATTCTTTTTTTGGCAATTCTTGCGTCTTGTTCCGGCAGCAAGTTAAATGTGCCACGCCTCAGACTCTCCTATAAAGGTACACCCATCCATGCATTTTAGTATCATTTAAATATCTGGCTCCTGTTTTGGGGGGGGCTTCCGACAACGAATGAGGTGTGCTAGTGTGATGCGAGGCACCCGGAGGATATTTGGCATAAGCGGTCTCTTCTTTGCCTTGTTATTAAACTTTATTAGCAGCGGCGAGCAAACACCCGCAGAGGATGTTGGCAAATTTATATCAAGTGTGATTATGGAGGCCATAAACCGCTGAGCTCATTTCTAAGACACGGTAGCAACTGTTTTTAAATCCTGTTGACCCGATGGTTGCTCATTATGTGGATGCTGAGAAACAAGCGGAATCAAGCATTCACAGAAAGAGTGAAAATACTTAATTGTGTTCATGCTGGGAATTAAGGAATTCGCACCTTAAAACTTGGGCTGGATGCTGAGAACCGAAGTGTTTTACGTGGCTTCTGAGAACTAAAGTTTTACACCCACCCCCCCAAAAAAAATTATTTGAACGTTTGAGGATGAAAAATATATTGTTTGAATATGAAACGTTGTTCATGCTGAGAACGAATCAACGCTTTGAATCAAGAATACTGAGAAAATGCTGAGAACTACTCTTGCTGCAAAATCTGAATGTGAATACCGAGAGATTTTTCCAGCACCAAAATGCTGTAAATCAATCATTCACACTAATAGTGTTGGGAATGCTGAGAACCAGTGCTTTTTTTGTTAATGCTGAATATCAAGCAGTTGTGCACCAAAATTGTTGTGAATGTAAAAAAAAAAAAATCAAACATCATGCTGTGAAGAATTTTGAGTGGAACTGTTTTGTGTGAATGCTGAAAATCTAGCATTCACACAAAACCCGGGTTGAATGCTGAGTCGTTTGGTTTAAGGTGAACCGTTGTTTTTGTCAATGCTGAGAATCAAACACTTGAGAAACATGCTGAGAACTAGCGCTGTTTTTTTTTTTTACGATAAACTTGAACGAATGCTGAGTGTCAAGCATATTAAGCTGGGATCAATGCTGAGAATCAAACCTATTGTACGAATGCTGAGAACTAGTTCTGTTTTTTTGAATGATAAACTTGAACGAATGCTGAGAGTCAAGCATATTAACCCTGGGAGACACAAAATCTGGGTTGAATGCTGAGACGTTCTGTTTAAGGTAAACCGTTGTTTTGTGTCAATGCTGATAATCAAACACTTTGTACGAATGCTAAAAACTTGTGCTGTTTTCTTTGCATGATAAACTTGAACGAATGCTGAGAGTCAAGCATATTAACCCTGGGATTTTGAGACACAAAACTCGGGTTGAATGCTGAGTCGTTTTGTTTAAGGAAAACCGTTGTTTTTTGTCAATGCTGAGAATCAAACACTTTGTACGAACATTGACAATTAGTTGTGTTTTTTTTTATGATAAACTTGAACGAATGCTGAGAGTCAAGCATATTAACCCTGGGAGACACAAAACCTGGGTTGAATGCTGAGTCGTTTTGTTTAAGGAAAACCGTTTTTTTTTTGTCAATGCTGAGAATCAAACACTTTGTACGAACAGTGAGAACTAGTGCTGTTTTCTTTGCATGATAAAATTGAAAGAATGCTGAGAGTCAAGCATATTAACCCTGCGATTTTGAGACGCAAAACCTGTGTTGAATGCTGAGTCGTTTTGTTTAAGGTGAACCGTTGTTTTGTGTTACTACTGAGAATCAAACACTGTACGAATGCTGAGAACTAGTTCTGTTTTTGTGTACGATAAACTTGAACAAATTCTGAGAGTCAAGCATATTAACCCTGGGATTTTGAGACACAAAACCTGGGTTGAATGCTGAGTCGTTTTGTCTAAGGCAGGGGTCGGCAACCTTTACTGTGAAAAGAGCCATTTCACCCACTTGCCCACTAAAGAAAAATAGCCTGGAGCCGCAAAACGTTGTATGTTTAAAACAACATTGGAGGGAAAAAAAAAAAAGACGAGTTGGAGTACTCTTGCTAGTACTGGAGATAAACTTTTGTTTTTAAATGAGCTCTAATTTATTTTTTAGAATCGTCAAATAACTCATTAATAATAATTAATAACTCAAATAACTCAAAGTATTACTCATTTCCCTTCATGTTAACCTGTCAGAGAGAACTGGATAGCATCCTGTCTGCTCATTCAGTCACCAGTCAGAACTCAGTCAGGATGCATTCATGGTCTCACACAAAGTTGGATTTTTGTAAACTCATAACGAAGATGTGCATTTTCACCACTCGGGTGCTTAAAAAATATTCAAGCATTGCAAAGGGAGCCGCAACAAAGAGACTGGAGAGCCACATGCGGCTCTGGAGCTGCGGGTTGCTGACCCCTGGTCTAAGGAAAACCGTTGTTTTTTTGTCAATGCTGAGAATCAAACACTTTGTACGAACACTGAGAACTAGTTCTGTTTTCTTTGCATGATAAACTTGAACGAATGCTGAGAATCAAGCATATTAACCCTGGGATTTTGAGACACAAAACTCAGGTTGAATGCTGAGTCGTTTTGTTTAAGGTGAACCGTTGTTTTGTGTCAATGCTGAGAATTAAACACTTTGTACAAACGCTGAGAGTCAAGCATATTAACCCTGGGATTTTGAGACACAAAACCTGGGGTGAATGCTGAGTCGTTCTATTTAAGGTAAACCGTTGTTTTGTGTCAATGCTAAGAATCAAACACTTTGTATGAACGCTGAGAACTAGTTCTGTTTTTTTGAACGATATACTTGAACGAATGCTGAGAGTCAAGCATATTAACCCTGAGATTTTGAGACACAAAACCTGGGGTGAATGCTGAGTCGTTCTGTTTAAGGTAAACTGTTGTTTTTTTGTGAATGCTGAGAATCAAACGTTCACACAATACAGTGAGTTTAATGCATACACATAACACATGCAAAGTATGTGAATGCTGAGACATTGCCATGATGCTGTGTGCCATAATATTACTTTTAATGATGTGAAGTAACGTTATGTTAAGTTTTGAACCAAAATGAGTTGTGCATGCTGAAATTCGGTCCCTAATAGTCAAAGCTTGGTTGCGTGAATGCTGAGAACTCATGTTGTTTTGCAAGAATGCGATAAATCAAGAAATTCCCACTCTGACATCTCGTAGAACGTTTTTTCCCAGAAGAGTAGAAGCTGCTATAGCTGCACTTCCTGTAAAGGCCAGGTGTCCCCATACCTTTTGTCCATGCAGTTTGTCCTCTTCCTGCCTGTCTCGCTCTAATCTAACCCAACCTTCTCCTTTTTGGCCGTGACTCATTTAGCTGTAATGATAAGCTTGTCAAAGACGGTGTTGACTCTGTTGCTGCCAAGTCGCATTCATTGTTTGCTTCCAGTCAGGACACCGTGTATGTGAGAGAGACTGTGAGTGTAGTTATCATCATATCACACAGGATTTCCTTCAGGGGAACACTCACGTCGTGGTCTTCCTGTTGTATGACGACCACACAAAGTGGGAAAACAGAGTGGATGTGACTCTGAATATGACTGTATGGATGATACCATTTCACTTCTGCTACTATTTTGTGCAAAAAGTTGTGATAATGGCGGTCGAGTGGTTAGCATGCATGTGAAAAAAAGACTCCTCTCATTCCATGTGGAAGTGGTACATTTTTGGATTCTTACTATGCTCTTCTCTGCACGACCAGGTTTCAATCCCATCCTCGGCCATCTCTGTGTGGAGTTTGCATATTCTCCCCGTGCATGTGTGGGTTTTCTCCGGGTACTTCGGTTTCCTCCCACATTCCAAAAACATGCTAGGTTAATTGCCGACTCCAAATTGTGAATTTGAGTGTGAATGGTTGTTTGTCTATATGTGCCCTGTGATTGGCTGGCCACCAGTCCAGGGTGTACCCCGCCCCTCTCGCCTGAAGACAGCTGGGATAGGCTCCAGCACCCCCTGCGACCCTTGTGAGGATAAGTGATAGAAAATGAATGAATGTAACTTAAACCAGGCTGCACGGCGGTCGAGTGGCTATCGCGCAGACCTCACAGCTAGGAGACCCGAGTTCAATCCCACTCTCGGCCATCTCTGTGTGGAGTTTGCATGTTCTCCCCGTGCATGCGTGGGTTTTCTCCGGGTACTCCGGTTTCCTCCCACATTCCAAAAACATGCTAGGTTAATTGGCGACTCCAAATTGTCCATAGGTATGAATGTGAGTGTGAATGGTTGTTTGTCTATATGTGCCCTGTGATTGGCTGGCCACCAGTCTCTCGCCCAAAGACAGCTGGGATAGGCTCCAGCACCCCAGTGACATGGACTTGGGCAGGAGTGTAGCCGAGTGTCTTTATAAGGACTAAGGAAAAAAAAAAAGCTTCCTTCCTGTTGAAAAACACCCTAATTGATTGAAATGAGATAATGACAGCTTTTCCTGTTGCTAAATTACTTCCTAATCCTCCCGGGAGCACAGACACGCTTAGGGCTACTGCTGGGTGTCATGAGAGGTGGCAGGGGTTCGGGGTCGGGGGTTAGTGATTGAAAGACATGCGAGATGAATGTGAGATTGAAGATACCACGGCTAAAATGATGCCAGTCGTGGTGGAAATGATAAAAAAGTTTAGGGTCGTCAGCACAGGAAGTAGTTGTTCACTAATAACTTTGTTATGAGCAGCAGCAGGTTCTTTACTACAACAATCCACATGGAGCTGCCTATAATTGTTGAGTACTTTCCAGAAACAGGAATAATGAGGTTTTACCGTGTTGCCTTCATGGCCCTCCTTCTCATACTTCAGCCAAAGAAGGTCAAGATACTCCAGTCATCAGATCAGATCAACATTATTGAGCAGTACTTCACTATACATGAAGTACTGTGGCTCGAGATATGAGATGGATGGATAGATGGATAGATAGATGGATACTAGATAGATAGATGGATACTAGATAGATAGATGGATACTAGATAGATAGATAGATGGATACTAGATAGATAGATAGATGGATACTAGATAGATAGATGGATACTAGATAGATTGATGGATACTAGATAGATAGATAGATAGATGGATGCTAGATTGATTGATGCTAGATTGATTGATGCTAGATTGATTGATGCTAGATTGATAAATACTAGATTGATAAATACTAGATTGATAAATACTAGATAGATAGATTAATAGATTGATGCTAGATAGATTGATACTAGATAGATAGATAGATAGATAGATAGATAGTATCTATCTATCTAGTAAATATCTAGTATCTATCTAGTAAATATCTAGTATCTATCTATCTAGTAAATATCTAGTATCTATCTATCTAGTATCTATCTAGTACCTATCTAGTATCTATATATCTAGTATCTATCTAGTATATATCTAGTATCTATCTATCTAGTATCTATCTAGTAAATATCTAGTATCTATCTATCTAGTATCTATCTAGTATCTATATATCTAGTATCTATCTAGTATCTATCTATCTAGTATATATCGAGTATCTATCTATCTAGTAGCTATCTATCTAGTATCTATCTATCTAGTATCTATCTAGTAAATATCTAGTATCTATCTATCTATCTATCTATCTCGTATCTATCTCGTATCTATCTAGTATCTATCTATCTAGCATCTATCTAGTATCTATCTATCTAGTATCTATCTAGTATCTATCTAGTATATATATCTAGTATCTATCTATCTAGTATCTATCTAGTATCTATATATCTAGTATCTATCTCGTATCTATCTAGTATCTATCTATCTAGTATCTATCTAGTATCGATCTAGTATCTATCTAGTATCTATCTAGTATCTATCTATCTAGTATCTATCTAGTATCTATCTAGTATCTATCTAGTATCTATCTATCTCGTATCTATCTAGTATCTATCTAGTATCTATCTAGTATCTATCTATCTATCTAGTATCTATCTAGTATCTATCTAGTATCTATCTATCTAGTATCTATCTAGTATCTATCTATCTAGTATCTATCTAGTATCTATATACTAGATTGATGGATGGATAGATACTAGATAGATACTAGATAGATACTAGATAGATAGATACTCGATAGTACTGTGGCTTCCATTTAATTGGTTAAGCAATTATATGGTTCATGCTTGAAGCAGCTGAAACAATTTCCCATCATGCATCACTCTGTGTGTTGTCTTCCTCCCAGACAACCTGCCAACTCCTGTGTTTGCACACACACACTCACATTCACACTCTCCTGCATACAATATTCACTTTGTTTGGATGAAGGTGCCGGCCAGGGGGTGGGGGGGTTATGGTGGGGTGGGGGGGGGGGGGGGTGTCAGAAGAAAACAGAAGCGCTCTCACCAGCAGCCCTCCATTTTTCAGCCAATTGCATTAGCCGTGGAAGTCAAGAGATGTGTTAGTTTTGTGTGGCCTCCTGTGAATGAATTAGTGTGTTTGCTCAGTTGGCATCAACCACAAAGCCTCACAAAGACCACCGCTGCTCGCTCTCGGACCCCAAGGGGATAATCCGTCCTACGGGGTCTGTCGGGAACTGACTGTGTGCATGTGGCCACCGTTCTCCTCCCCATCTCACATTATAATACCATTTTTCTCCATTGTTCTTGACTACGAGTTGATCCCAAGGCTGTAGAAGATGTGAAGAAGAATAAGAAGGACACAAGTGGTGTCCTCTGTTTACGTTTGAACCAGAAGAAAAGCCTCTGTGAAGCTACAGCAACAGCAACAGGTGGTCAGGAAATGCCGGGATTTACTCTTGTCAGGACTTTGATCTTTACTGTGATTGATGGCTACAATTTATGTGGTCTACAAAGGCAAATAACAGCCCGGGTCCCTAATGGGTTACAAAACAATCCCATAAGCATCTGCGGTTGTAGGCAACCTCCAAATGTACTTTGTACTATCATCAGGGGCAGTATCTACCCGCTTTATCTCTACTTCGCTTTATCTAGCTCTACATGCACTTTAAACTGCTTGCCTAATCAGTAGGGATGGATAGAGATGGATAGATATCTAGATACTAGATAGATATCTAGATACTAGATAGATATCTAGATACTAGATGGATGGATGGATGGATACTAGATACTAGATAGATAGATACTAGATACTAGACAGATAGATACTAGCTAGATAGATACTAGACATATAGATACTACATAGATAGATACCAGATAGATACTACATAGATAGATACCAGATAGATACTAGATAGATACTACATAGATACTAGATACTACATAGATACTAGATACTACATAGATACTAGATACTACATAGATACTAGATACTACATAGATACTAGATACTAGATAGATACTAGATAGATTGATACTAGATATATACTAGATAGATACTAGATATATATATACTAGATAGATACTAGATTCTAGATAGATAGATACTAGATAGATAGATAGATAGATAGATAGATAGATAGATAGATAGATAGATAGATACCAGATAGATAGATACCAGATAGATAGATACTAGATATATACTAGATACTAGATAGATAGATACTAGATATATACTAGATACTAGATAGATAGATACTAGATATATACTAGATAGATAGTTAGATAGATAGATAGATACCAGATAGATACTAGATACTAGATAAATACTCGATAGATAGATACTAGATATATACTAGATACTAGATAGATAGATAGATAGATACTAGATATATACTAGATACTAGATAGATAGATACTAGATATATACTAGATAGATATATACTAGATAGATACTAGATAGATACTAGATAGATACTAGATATATACTAGATAGATACTAGATATATACTAGATACTAGATAGATACTAGATATATACTAGATAGATATATACTAGATAGATACTAGATATATACTAGATAGATAGATAGATACCAGATAGATACTAGATACTACATAGATACTAGATAGATTGATACTAGATAGATACTAGATACTAGATAAATACTCGATAGATAGATACTAGATATATACTAGATACTAGATAGATAGATACTAGATATATACTAGATACTAGATAGATAGATACTAGATATATACTAGATAGATATATACTAGATAGATACTAGATATATACTAGATAGATAGATACCAGATAGATACTAGATAGATAGATACTAGATAGATACCAGATAGATACTCGATAGATAGATACCAGATAGATACTAGATATATACTAGATAGATAGATACTAGATAGATAGATACTAGATAGATAGATACTCTGAATTTCCGATAGTACAGTTTGAGAAAATACAAATATAATACTAGTAAAAAACTACAAATATTTGATGTAATTATACTGATTTAAGTCCACTCCACTTTCTCATGTAATCCAAATTATTATTATAATCATTATAATTATTATTAGTGAGTTAGTTGAGTTGTTAGATATAACGAGTGTACACATTTGTCTCTTTTAAGTAAACACCTTGGTGATAATTCCAGCAATTACGCTATCGATATGTTTTGTTTTCCTTCTAGTGTATATTTTACAAACCTTTGCACCAGACAGCTAATTTGGGATCAGGTAGCATAAGACAAGACCAAGAAGAAGAAGAGGAGGGAGCGCTGAGAATGTGTCAGATTCCCCAAATTCTTGACACGCTGCAAAAATATACAGCAAAGCTATAGATACCCTGGGAAGATGACAGCGCTGGCGACAACCATGGATGCACGTGTGTTAGCATCAATGCTAATGGGAGCGACCATCTTTATTTGTGTGTGTGTGTGTGTGAGCGATTCTGGCATGCATTTTGTACCTAAGGGGCTTCTAATAGACTACATATGTGCCCCCCCCCCCACCCCCCGAACCCCCACTTTCTGTGTCTGTATCTACACTATGTGTGTGTACATCCCAGTCCGCCAATGTCCAATTTGTACACCGGAGTTGTCAGCATGAGATTTGGAATTGAACCTCAGTAAATTCTTCATCCCGTCCCGCTTCTCCCTCCTCACGCTCAATTTTACACCCCTCCCAAAATGTTCTCCTTACTTTGTAAGGCCATCTGCTTTATATCAAACTTATAGTCTGAGCGTTAACGTCGTTTCCAAACCAGTAGAGAGATTTTCCTGGTGCCTAATCAGCGTTAATGACATTCTGGAATGAAGAAGAGCATTGACGAACCGCAGACCTCCGCTAAGGTTTAAACACTGGTCACCTGTTTAATCGATGCAGTACTCTTTTACTCTATTTGTGTATAGCTTCTATTTCATCACTGAAGGAATTGTGTGGAAATATGGGCTAATAACTATAAAAAAAAAAATCTTCACTCGCTAAATGTACTGCAAAAAAAAAAGGCCAGTAAGGATAATTCATAATGCCGCCTACAGACAACATACACAGAACTCCTTATTTCTAAAATCACAAATACTTCAACTTGCTGATATAGTTCATCTTCAAACAGCTAAAATAATGCATAAGGCTAAAAATAACCAATTAGCTAAAAATGTCATCCAATACTTCTCTACAAGAGAGGAGAAATATAACGAAATTTGGAACACTTATATGCTAGGACTGCGTTAAAAAGCCATAGCATTTCAGTAGCGGAATCAAACTATATATCACTGTATTGACACTTATTATGGTACCCATTATGTCATTGTATGGTCATATCACCTCATACTTTGGTACGTGACAAAAAAAACTTAAAATTTAATTTAATTAAATTTAGTTTAATTTAGTTTAATTTAATTAAATTAGATTAAATTAGATGAAATTTAATTAAATTTAATTAAATTAGATTAAATTTAATTAAATTTCATTAAATTAAAAAAATATATATTAGGAAAGCAGGAAGTGAACAAATAGCAGTAACAATAACAGTTAAAAGTACCAGATGGAGGGGTAGGATTTAATAAGCTTTGCTTCTTCCTACTCCTTTCGGACATGTGGAACTGTGAACTGATTATGCGATGCATTCAATTGTCATCTGATGCATGTTCAAATGAAATAAAACCATTACCATTATCACTTTATTGATATGCAGCATGCAGCATATCATGCATTGTCTTGACCAATGAATGTTTCAAACAGATTTCCAGCAACATGTCGGTATGCAATTCGTAATTTTTTATTTTTTTATTTTTTTTCAAAAAAAGTAGCTGTAAGTCCCGCTTTAGGTAGCAGTGTTTGCACATCAAACATGTTCCCGGCCAAAGAATGTGATTTCAATTCCAACAACATCAGGTATTCGCAAATTCCGGGTCTTATCTTCCCTTCTTCATAGCAACACGAAACATATCATGCACGGTATCTGATTTTATTATTGGAAAAATAGTGACGTCACTCAAAAGATACATCTGTATATCAATATGCCAATTTGTAGTCGACTCCCCTAGAGGACAAAATCAGCACTCCCATCACACACACACACACACACACACACTCAATGAGCTAATAGCTGACATCTGTAGCTTGTTATCCGTCTTAGCGGCTCAACGCCACGTTATGAAAACCACAACACGGCCTCACCTCACTGTCCTGCTATCCAGCCATCCATCCATTCAACCTCCACCTTAGGCTGTCTATCCATCTTCAGCTTCCCCTCTGGGTTTATTTTCCTCTTCTTAAAGCTCGAAAATACATCTTGAGTTTCGTCCCTTGTGCCTACCAATCTGTCTCCTTGTCCTTTAACCACTCCCGTTTTGATCCCTTTGGGATTCCCAGTGCCTTCCAACGTCGGTGAGGGAACACTTACATCTGTCTTTAATGCATCTTGTTTCCCCCCCCACACAAGACTTCCAGCGACAAACCCAAAGTGACACACGAAAGAGCGTCTGGTTTCGACGGACGTGTCAAAGGCCGGTGATGGTATTGTGCCGAGGGTTCCACTTCAAAGATAGCCGCTACGTTTATTCAAGGGTTTGTTAACAGTGTCAGCGGTCCACTTGAGTCGGTGCTGGATTGTATCAATTCCCCAAAGAGAGACTTTGGGTGCTGTCTCATTTTCTCATTGATGGATATCAGTGAAATCTTAGCGTAGAAATGTGGATACATTTAATAAATAACAGTAAACTATGTTTATGACTACGTTTAAAGGTATTTTATTTGGCGAAGTTGGACATACAAGTAGTATTTGTTTTGCTTTGATATGTAGATAAGTGTATCTGGTGACTGTCAATTACGTAATGTGTACGTTGGTTCTTTTGTAGTCCGTGAAAAAGAGAATGGATAGCAGAACCGTCTGCTCCTAAAGCAACATATGTTGTAATCTGACCTTAACATAATATCTTCAAAGCCATGTTGACGGTACGCTGGCTTGTAACAACTAGAATATGTGATTGTCATGCTAGATCTGGTGGAAAAAAAAAAACCTTCTTTGGTCAAGACAGTACATGATATGCTACATGCCGCCATGTTGGATGGAAGTAAAGACATTGGATCTGAAATATACCAACATTTACAGACGATGGATGAATTGCAATAACATTATTATTACTGACCTACCAAGGGAATTTGCGTTTTTGTACCAAAATCTGAAGACTTGAGGATCGATATGAGTTCCTCATGAAAGTTAGCCACTAAATGTGCCTTAGCTCTGCAAACAGGGTTTAAACCTGCACAGGGTGATCCCAATAGGGAAAAGAAAGCAGAACTGGAGGTAGCAGAGATGAGGATGCTGACATTCTCATTGGGAGTGACCAGGATGAATAGGATCAGGAAGGAGTACATCAGAGGGCCATTACATGATTTGTTGTTTTTAAAATATGCAGTGGAACCTCTAATGTTAAACACAAGCCAGCTTCTGGATTGTTCAGCTTTAGAGACAGTTTTCCCCAAAAGGAAATGTCGGAAATAATCTGTTCCAGGGTCAAGCGGTGGGCATGATGTGTTTGAAGTCATAACTGTCATACACGTGTAAAAATAAGAAGCAGAGATGAGGATGCTGAGGTTCTCATTGGGAGTGACCAGGATGGATAGGATCAGGAAGGAGTACATCAGAGGGACATTACATGTGACAGTGAGTTCATATAAATAAAGCAATAATGTACCCCACCTCCACACCATGGGACACTTTAACGACACCTCAACATCTACATTTTCTTGATTTGTTGTTCTTAAAATGCGCAGTGGAACCTCTAAGGTTAAACACGAGCCAGCTTCTGGATTGTTCAGCTTTAGAGACAGTTTTCCCCGAAAGGAAATGTCGGTAGAAATAATCTGTTCCAGGGTCAAGCTGTGGGCATGATGTGTTTGAAGTTATAACTGGCATACAAGTGTAAAAATAAGAAGCAGAGATGAGGATGCTGAGGTTCTCATTGGGAGTGACCAGGATGGATAGGATCAGAAAGGAGTACATTACATGTTAAAGGTCTTGGAGATAAAGTCAGAGAGGCCACACTGAGATGGTTGGCACATGTCCAGAGTCACAGTACATGTTGAAGTACAGAGATGAGGATGCTGAGGTTCTCACTGGGAGTGACCAGGATGGATAGGATCAGGAAGGAGTACATCATAGAGACATTACATGTTAGAGGCCTTGGAGATAAAGTCAGAGAGGCCAAACTGAGATGGTTGGGACATGTCCAGAGTCACAGTACATGTTGGAGTACAGAGATGAGGATGGTGAGGTTCTCACTGGGAGTGACCAGGATGGATAAGATCAG
Source organism: Doryrhamphus excisus (assembly GCF_030265055.1). NCBI lineage: Eukaryota > Metazoa > Chordata > Actinopteri > Syngnathiformes > Syngnathidae > Doryrhamphus > Doryrhamphus excisus. The sequence continues at coordinate 11,963,836 of NC_080475.1, read as the reverse complement.
GAAGGAGTACAGATGACATGATGAGACAGGGTTGGATGGAGGAGATTGATTTGCTGTGACGACCCCTGATGGGAAAAGCCCAAAGAAGTATAACATTAGAATATGGACTATATTTGAATATGTTGTAATAGTGCAGGCATTTATTGTTAAAATGACAAAAGGAATGAACATAGTATGCAAGCTTTTTTTTAAATATACACTCCTTAGAACAAGTGGATCTTCTTCATTCCTGTGTCCTCATTATATTTGCTCTGCTGTCAGACTTTAGAACATTCATCATCAAACTCCAGCATTCTGCAGTTTCCTGCTCCTCTTCCTTGTTATTTTCTGGCTCAAAGCCTCCCTTCTCCTCTCACTGACCTTATCTTTCCCCGCCGTCGTATCCCTCTTGTCTTAGCATCTCTCTCTCTCTTTTTTTTTTTTCCTGCCAATGTTTTATGTCTGACTTTTAAAGCTTTAAAGCTGCGCTTTCATCACGTCCCTATTAGGGATGGTGTGTACAGAGGAAACACGATCAAGTCATAAACTATTAATATCTTCTCCACACTTAAACACACACACACAGAACCTCATTACCAGCGTAGTAACTTGTCTGTGTGTGTGTGTTAATGAAGAAAGCCTGTGGAGAAGAAGTAGGACGTTCATAGAAAAAAAAAATAACGAGATACAGAAAGTTTGCAAGTCAGTGAAAAAAACTATTTCTACCCTTGGCAAATTTGGAGTGAAAGTACATTTGTATTTGGAACTGGAAATGACTCAAAAGACCCTAAGAAGCTGGTTTACTTTAAAATTGCCATGCACCGTGTGTAAACAACAAACGTTGTCAATTCGGTGCTGTATAAATATACTGTTGCTGCACGGTGATAAGTGGTTAGCGCGCAAGCCACACAGCTAGGACACCTGGGTTCGATTCCCTCCTCGGGCATCTCTGTAGTAACTTGTCTGTGTGTTAATAAAGAAGGCCTGTGGAGAAGAAGTAGGACGTTCATAGAAAAAAAAAATAACGAGATACAGAAAGTATACAAGTTAGTGAAAGAAGTATTTCTACCCTTGGCAAATTTGGAGTGAAAGTACATTTGTATTTGGAACTGGAAATGACTCAAAAGACCCTAAGAAGCTGGTTTACTTTAAAATTGCCATGCGCCGTGTGTAAAGAGCAAATATTGTCAATTTGGTGTGGTATAAATATACTGTTATTGAGTGACGAGTGGTTAGCGCGCAGGCCACACAGCTAAAAGACCCAGGTTCGATCCCCCCCTCGGCCATCTCTGTGTGGAGTTTGCATGTTCTCCCCGTGCATGTGTGGGTTTTCTCCGGGTACTCCGGTTTCCTCGCAACATTCCAAAAGTGCATGCAGAGCTAGAGATGTATAGATGCTAACCACTCATGAGACTTCAAATGCAGCTACTACCAGCTACTACTAAGAAACTACATCAGGAGGTTGCCTACAGCCACATATATTAATGCCAATGTTTTTTGACCTGGCGCTACCACAATTTAGAGACTCTAGTGAATTGAATAGAGGAGTTGATTGGAGCAGATGTAATCTTGTAATGAACCAATAAATTCCTTGGGGGGGGGCACCCATTCAACCTTTTGGACTTTGAAAACTGTTCCCAGTTTTTTTGGGGGGGGGTAATGGGGGATTTGCAACCAGGTGCACAAGCAAACTCCTACCCCCCGCCCCCCATACCCCCCAACCGCCATAGATATATGGCTGGACATGTAGGGGCTTCTCATCTATAGTGCACATGTTTCTAACCCGAGTAAGATTTAGTATCATTGGATGGAAAGTGCAGGTTTTGCATTGTGACCCCGTGGTGAGAGTTATGTTTCTTGGTCTTGGTTCAGTGCTTTTGGAGGGTTTTTTTTTTGTGGAGTAGAATTTACTGGAGGACTTTGTTGGACAAGGAACCATATTTGGTAACATGAAGTAAAAAAAAATAGTGTTCTTTCTTGTGATATAATAAATTAATACCAGATAATCAAACTCTTTTTTTTTGTTCTTGTTCTGTGTGCAGACTTGCTGTCCACCAACAGGTCGTCTATCTTCAGCGGACATCATGGACAACTGTCGCTGTCCGCCGTGTATCTGGATGAGTACCGTGACCGTCTCTTCCTGGGGGGCCAAGACGTCTTGTACTCTCTTCTGCTGGGACCCACCAGGAGCGAGTCCAAAGAGGTGAAATGAACAAAATACTGTAAAACACGTGACAATATATATTTATTTATCACTTTTAATGTTCAAAGTGAAATGAAAAATAAAGGATGACAGAGAACATTTTTAGGTAAATAAAATGCAAGTTAAATAGTAAAAATAAATGCCTAACTCCATGGCATAAGTGAAGTTATCAAAAATATATATTATAACAATAACAAACGTTGCAGAATTTCCCCAAATTCCAAAATAAAAACTACTACTACAACTCTGAATATTACTAATAATAATAGTAGTAATAATTAAAAATGTATTGATTATATTAGTACTGAATTTCCTATAGTACAGTTTGAGAAAATCAATATAAAATCAATATAATACTAATAAAAAATACAAATAGCTACAACATAAAGTAAAAATATAAAGATATCATTCCTCTCATTCCATGTGGAAGTGGTAAGTTTTTGGATTCTTACTATGCCCTTCTCTGCACGACCTGAGTTCAGTTCCACCCTTGGCCATCTCCGTGTGGAGTTTGCATGTTCTCCCCGTGCATGCGTGGGTTTTTTTCTGGGTACTACGGTTTCCTCCCACATTCCAAAAACATGCTAGGTTAATTAGCGACTCCAAATTGTCCATAGGTATGAATGTGAGTGTGAATGGTTGTTTGTCTATATGTGCCCTGTGATTGGCTGGCCACCAGTCCAGGGTGTACGAAGACAGCTGGGATAGACTCCAGCACCCCCCCTTGCGACCCTCGTGAGGATAAGCAGTAGAAAATGAATGATCATTGTATGACCACCACATCATTAAAAAATCAGGACTGTCAAATTAAGATTATTAAACAAAGATTACTCACAGTTTTCAAATAATTAATCATGATTAATCACCTGACCAGTCCAGGGGTTACCCTGCCTCTTGCCAGAATTTAGCCAGGATAGGCGCCAACATTTAGGCCACACGTACAAAAATATTAAATTGTAGACGTTGAGGTTTGAATGCATCTGGCGGCCATTGTCATTCTGACGTGTTTGTGAGTTGGAGATACATACATGATGTCGGAGTTGCACTTCTGTTGATGAGTTGAGGTCCGAATAAAGTTATTCAAAAGTGCCAGACTCCACAACACTGTGCTTCTGCCATTCCTCTGATTGTTTTAATTATTTCTGCAAAAATGTTCAAACTCCAACGCAAACAGTTGTGCTCAGTGTAAAAGTCCCTTGTTGCACCATAAATCAAACCACCAGCGTTTGGCAGAAGGTGCTGTTCTCGCCACAATAACACGGTTCAATGCTTCCAATTATTTCTAATTACCATCCAATAACTTAAAATAACATTCTTTTGACACACAGAAATGGAAACAGTGATACCAGAGAGTCAGATATTATCCATAAAATATGTATTATCTTGGTTAAATAATTGTTCATTTGACAGAAATGATACAAAATACAGATAAAAAAATACTTTTAATGCTGCGGGCCTGCTGGGGGATGGTTTTTGCTCAGCAGACATCAGGACCAGGTTATAATGAAAGGATGTGTTAGCGACTCTCCTCCACTTTTCATCTGAAACACAAACAACGTCAACCCTCAAAGGACGAGGACACGAGACTGATGTCTGTGATGTTGGAGGATGGGACTCAGGGTTGGACATGTGTGGAGTAAAAGCAGGAAGGAACTGGGATGGATGGTGGAGGTCAGCCATATTTCTCACAAAAGGGTGGAGATCTCGGGGGCGCCAGACGGGATGTTGCTGTGCAGCAAAGAACGAGCCAAAGAACCCTGTGCCAGGGATTTTAAACCACTCCAAAATTTAGATATGTTCCAGTTTCTAATTGTATTGCAGTCAAGCTTGAAATTCGACTTTTCTTTCCAATGAATTCTGATGAGAGCAACCATCTTTTGGACACGAATAGGACACGCCCTCAAATCTATTTTTATGCTGGAATCCATAGGAAATAATAAATACTAATAATCTGTTCCAGGGTCAAACCTAGATTCCTAAAAACAGCAGACCACTTGATGATTTTTTGCCTGACCTTTTTGCTGTAGTGTGTTTTATGACCTTGAGATGACCTCATTGAGACACATTGAGAACAATCACATGTTGTCATACACGTCAGGTCTCTTTTCAATCACGCTCGTTAGCCAAAACAAATCGGTTTCAGACTCTGTGTTGGTCCGTAAGAAAGTTTCTAGTTCATTGATGGTGAATGTTGAGACGTCTTTCATTGGCTGTTATGTTTCAGTACAGGCAGAAAGCACACGGAAAGTACCACTTCCACACGGAATGAGAGTTTGTTTTTTTTCACATACATGCAGTGTGAAGGTAACTTAAGGTAATGGTATGTCTCATCAATGTGACCAGAATACCACATATAACTTTCATTCATTCATTTTCTACCTCTTATCCTCACAAGGGTCGCTCGCGGGGGGTGCTGGAGCCTATCCCAGCTGTCTTCGGGCGAGAGGCGGGCGGGGTACACCCTGCACTGGTGGCCAGCCAATCACAGGGCACATATAGACAAACAACCATTCACACTCACATTCATACCTATGGACAATTTGGAGTTGGCAATTAAAGCTAAATTATTATGTTATGTGAACAAATATTTTTATTAAATTAAATTTATAATTTTATTTTTACATTTTTCCAGTCTTTCAAAAATGTTTTAAACAATTTTTTTTTATTTACTTGAATTATCGTGATTATTTTTCAAATCGTTTATTTGATAATGTACAAACTTTAATGTAAACTGATCGCAAAATAAAAATTTACCAGGCACACCCTAAAATACAATTTGGAGTCGCCAATTAGCCTAGCATGTTATTTGGAATGTGGGAGGAAACCGGAGTACCCGGATAAAACCCACGCATGCACGGGGAGAACATGCAAACTCCACACAGAGATGGCAGAGAGTGGAATTGAACTCAGGTCATGCATAGAAGGGCGTAGTCAGAATCCAAAAACTTACCACTTCCACATGGAATGAGAGGAGTCTTTTTTCTCATGCATGCAGTGTGAATGTAACTTAATGTCTTAATGCCAGAATATCACATAAAACTTGCCTTTATATATATATATATATATATATATATATATATATATATATTTTTTTTTTTTTTTTTTTTTTTTTTTTTACTAATAATGGTTTATATTAAAAAAGCAGCTGAGAGGTGAAACGTCTTCGCCGACAACCTAAACAGTCCAGTTGCAATCAATTCAATACAATGAATGAGATGAATGAGAATATTCCCAATCAATTGTTTCTGCCAGTCATTGCAAAGATTCTCCTTCCTGATGGATGCGTCCAATTCAAACATGGTCTGGATGGTCAGATTTAAAGTGTTTGTCCTCCCTTGTAGATCTACTGGCCCCCGTTACCCGGCAACAGAGAGGACTGCATTCAAAGGGGGAAAGAACCACAGGTAAGTCATTAACGCTGATGTGGGAATGTTGTCTGTCACTAAGTAGGATGGATATGGGCAACGCACTTTCAGTACATTATTAGGGGACGAAAGAAGCTAAAGAAATTTTGATATTTCTTCGTGTATGGATTGTGTATTGTCTTCAGTTAAGGCTGCGCAGATGTCTTTTTGCATTCCATCACATCACTTTGCTTTGTCAGTATTTTCGGGGTGTCAAACAAGATGGATCACATACCAAAAAAAAAAAAAAAAAGACAGCGAGTACTCTTGACATAACTTTGACCAAATGTGGAGGAGTTGGAGGGGTAGGGGGGCGGGTCTTCAGATTGTTTCTATGGTCCTTTTGTGTGTGTGTGGTATACATTCACCACTCATGCACCAGACTGTGTTTACGTTCCATCACTCTGTTGAGAAAAGCAAAAACACCACGTTGGCATTACTTTGACTGAAAGGTAAATAAATGTAGCAAAGGGAGAGGGGGGGCGTTTGTTTAATCTGCCCATGTCAGCAGCCTTTTTTTTTTTTTTAGACAACAGTCAGCCTCCATAAACATTTAAATGATGGCCTCCCTCTTAAGAACCACAGCCTGTGACCTTCACCGTCATCAGTTAGAACTCATACAAATAAATGCTGTACTGTCATTCTTTAACATTAATCACATTGGATTCAAGTGATTTAAAGGGGACCTAGTATGCTTTTCCCGCTTTTTTTGTCCTATAAATGTAGTTAGAATGTTGTATTCTTGTGTTAGATGATGCCAAAGTTTCAGATAATGACATTTTCGCATTTGGAAGTTAGCCCTGAAAGAAGTTTAGGATGGCTCAAAACGCTCGATTTCAAGAGGCGTGGTAACACTGTTCCTTTGTGATGTCACAGAGAGGCGGACTTCCTTATATGGTTCATATTTAGGAAGCACTTTGGACGTGTGACCAATCACAGCGGAGTGGGCATGCTATATGGGTGGAATAAATTAAAACAGACCGTTTTGACAGGAAGTCACTTTTTTGTCCTATAAATGTAGTTCGAATGTTGTATTCTTGTGTTAGATGATGCCAAAGTTTCAGATAATGAGGTTTTCGCATTTGGAAGTTAGCCTTGAAAGAAGTTTGGGATGGCTCAAAACGCTCGATTTCAAGAGGCGTGGTAAAACTGTTCCTTTGTGATGTCACAGAGAGGCAGACTTCCTTATATGGTTCATATTTAGGAAGCACTTTGGACATGTGACCAATCACACTGGAGTGGGCATGCCATGGGTGGAATAAATTAAAACAGACCGTTTTGACAGGAAGTCACTTTTTTGTCCTATAAATGTAGTTAGAATGTTGTATTCTTGTGTTAGATGATGCCAAAGTTTCAGATAATGACGTTTTCGCATTTGGAAATTAGCCCTGAAAGAAGTTTGGGATGGCTCAAAACGCTCGATTTCAAGGGGCATGGTAAAACTGTTCCTTTGTGATGTCACAGAGAGGCGGACTTCCTTATATGGTTCATATTTAGGAAGCACTTTGGACGTGTGACCAATCACAGCGGAGTGGGCACGCTATATGGGTGGAATAAATTAAAACAAACAGGAAGCATAAATTAACAGCTGGAATAGGTGCAGATTCTGGAAAGTCCAACGGTGCGCCGGGTGCGCTTCGCCTGCACCAAGAATAGAACAGGTCTGAACTGGCACCTTTGTGCGTTGTTTTGATATTACATTTTGGACACCTCCCCTGGTGCGCCGCCACAGCCCAGTTACAAAATTAGCTGCGCATCATTGGTGGGATGCTTGGGGTGCGCCACGCTGCGCCACAAAATTAGAGCCCATGGTGTAAATGAATTACCAGTGACATCCAAATCTATTACTGTGTGTCCAAATAGCAAAGCTATTACGCTACGTAAGTACTTCCATTCCGTCTGTCTTTCTTTGAGCGTTCATCCATTAGTACCATTTCACTGCACTTGACTGATGTCAGTCTGTAGTAATAATAGTGGGGTGGTTAAGCACAGAGCCCGGGAGTAGAACAAAAGACTTGTGCCTACATTAAATCAAGTCGGTCTTTACGGTGCTGCTGCTGTTGCTAACTGCTAACATCTGCTATCGACAAGCCATCCGTGCAGCATTGAAAACTTTATTCCAAGACTTAGAAGTTGATATTAGAGAAATGAATCCATGCATGTATAGCTGGCTTTGCTTTTGGATGCTCAGTTCAAGGACCCTCTTTTCATTTGTTATTGATTCATTTGATAGCGCCATTGCACAACATGGACTGTATATAAGATATTAATGATAGCTTCAAGCTCATTTTCATTGGTCACCAACAGTATAGTTAAAAACTAGTTCAATTCTTGATGTCATGTCATATCTATAAATAAACCCAATGCGTAACTTCATTTTTCTCCATAATAAACCACATCATTTTTCCATAAGTACCATTTTCTTCCGACATGTGGGACACATTTGTCCCCATTTCCAATGACTCAAACAATTACTACATCACTTTGGAAGGAGCGCCCGCCATTCTGTCGGCAAGTGTCATCTGAAAAAGACACGTCGTTTCAACCAAACCTTCTTAAGCCTAGCTGCTTGTCTATTGATTAAATATCATTTTTTTCCAATCCAAGCAACGTTGAAGCTACCGCCACAGAGAAAAAAAAAACTAGTTTGAGCGAGAACAGGGAAAAGGAAAAAAAAACGTTTTTTGTTGAACTTTCTTTATGGCCTCAATAAAACCCACCCACATATATAAAACTCCAAAATCCCAGAGTGAATAGAGCTCAGGCGTATTTCTTTATTGTCAACATTTCATTCCACTGTAGGCCACACAGATTTCACTTGCTTCTATGGCGTAGGTCTTGTTTAAACTGAAGCACAGCCTTTAGTTCTCGCTCCTGAAATGGAGAATAAATCATACTGGATCAGGCGTACGCTGTGGGCTAAAAGAACCAATGAAATAATGATGATTCCAATAATGTAAACGTAGAGTGGAGTGGAAACTCCATCCGTTCTGTGTCACTGGTTGACATCCAGGTTGTTCTCACTATTTTTTCCATAGTAATATGAATTAATCTGAAAAATTGGTCACTGTTTAATTAAAAAAAAAACAATAAAACTAAAATAAAGTAAAACTCATCATATCCCGAATACTCCTTGGCAGCCTTTTGTTACCACTTAAATTAACACGTCTTATGTAGTGTATACTAATGTAATAATAGTATTATATTAGGGTGTGCTTGGTAAAATTTTAGTTAAAGTTTGTACATTATCAAATAAACTATTGGAAAAATGATCACGTTAAATTCAATTAAAATAAAAAAAAAATTGTTTAAAACATTTTGAAAGACAAAGACTGTAAAAATTAAAAAAAAATAATGAATTTAATTTTGTAAAAATATTTGTTCACATAATGTAACATGGGGCGGCACGGCGGTCGAGTGGTTAGCGCGCAGACCTCACAGCTAGGAGACCAGGGTTCAATTCCACCCTCGGCCATCTCTGGGAGAATGGTTGTTTGTCTATATGTGCCCTGTGAAAAAAGATTCCTCTTATTCCATGTGGAAGTGGTAAGTTTTTGGATTCTTACTATGCCCTTCTCTGCACAACCTGAGTTCAGTTCCACCCTCGGCCATCTCTGTGTGGAGTTTGCATGTTCTCCCTGTGCATGCGTGGGTTTCCTCCGGGTACTCCGGTTTCCTCCCACATTCCAAAAACATGCTAGGTTAATTAGCGACTCCAAATTGTCCATAGGTATGAATGTGAGTGTGAATGGTTGTTTGTCTATATGTGCCCTGTGATTGGCTAGCCCGAAGACAGCTGGGATAGGCTCCACCACTCTCCGCGATCCTTGTGAGGAAAAGCGGTAGAAAATGAATGAATAAAACTAAAATAAAGTAAAACTCCTTGGCACCTAGCAGCCTTTTTGTTACCAGTTTGTTACCACTTAAATTAAGACATCTTATGTAGTGTATAATAATGTAATAATAGTATTATATTAGTGTGTACCAGTTTACATTAAAGTTTGTACATTATCAAATAAACTATTAGAAAAAAATAATCACATTAAATTCAAGTAAATAAAAAAATGTTTAAAACATTTTGAAAGATAAAGAATGTAAAAATTTTAAACCATATTGGATTTAATTTAATAAAAAATATTTGTTCACATAACATAATAAATGATAATTAATTGGCGACTCCAAATTGTCCATAGGTATGAATGTGAGTGTGAATGGTTGTTTGTCTATATGTGCCCTGTGATTGGCTGGCCACCAGTCCAGGGTGTACCCCGCCTCTCGCCCGAAGACAGCTGGGATAGGCTCCAGCATACGTGAGGATAAGCGGTATAGAAAATGAATGATTGGTGTTCTTAAATGCAAATATTAATACATGTATAGAATAAATTCAATATGGTTTCTTTCCTTTCTGTATAATTCTGTACATTACCATATTTGGGCACATAAATTATATATATATATTTACTTTTGTAACATCATTTCAAATGTTCTGTGATATGAAAGTACAGATGAAGTACACAGAGCCAATAAAAGTGGTTGTTCAATGCCAGCATGGTCAGCATGTCACTTTGGGCTCAAATCCACGGAACTGAGTGGAGTCTATCACGTTACATCCAGTAATAAAAAGCAAAATATTTTGGGTCTTGTTACTAAAACATGTGGTCTCAATAAGAAATGTCAAGAAATAACTTTGTTCCCTGGGTAACCCTGAAAATCAGCTTATCTCCATTTGGATGACATCTTCTATTACACTCGGTGTATTTTTGTGCGAGTATATGCGTCACAGCGTATGAGATTGTGGTTCTCAATACCTCGAAGTAATCGGAATGGTTGTGTGTGTGTGTTTTTTTTTTTTTTTAGACGGAATGTGCCAACTTTGTGCGCCTCCTGCAGCCGTACAACCGCACTCACCTCCTGGCTTGCGGCACTGGAGCCTTCCACCCCATGTGTAGCTTCATCTATGTGGGACACAGAGGAGAGGTAAGCATTTACACAGGCGTGGACGCAAAGCCATGTTACATTTGGATGGGAGATGAAACCAGCACAAAATGGTTTCGGAACAATGTTGATTTTATTGAATTACACAAAAGTTCATGTTCTGTTTATCAGCATGACAACAAAAAAAAACCTTCTTCCTCATGGACATGGTTCATGTACGCACAACACTTCCTGCATTAAAAAAATAGGCTAAAATGTCAGCTAATTGTTGTTCAGGACTTCAAGCATTCACACCTAACAAAAAAAAAGGCTTCGCTACAATTCAGTTAGTCAGTAAGTGGGGCGGGGGACCGTCCACATGAGTTATATATCCTGACCTAAATGAATGCTAAGAACAAATAAATATGAATTACTGCCAAACTATATATTTTTTACAAACAAATCAGATTTTTTTCATTGGCCAATTGGTTGCATCAAATTTGGATTATTTACTGAGCATTTTTTTTTTACCATAGCACCAAAATGCACCATTTAGCATTTTAACATAGCATCAAAAAGCTTTGGAGTGGATATGTCTTCACAAGGTTCAACCCCTGATTAAATGGTTTATTTTCCCTAAAAATGTGTGTATTTTAAAAAAGGAAAAAATTTTATATTCTATACCCATCCATCCATTTTCTATGCCGCTTATCCTCACTTATATTCCATAGTACCTCTTTCATAATTGTTTTAATACATAGTATGAATATGGCTAATATAATGAATAGCCAAAAATCAAACCATAAATTACCGTCCTGACCAGAATATGAATTTTATTTTATTTTATTTTATTTTATTTTATTTTATTTTATTTTATTTTATTTTATTTTATTTTATTTTATTTTATTTTATTTTATTTTATTTTATTTTATTTTATTTTATTTAAAACTTATTTTAAAAAACAATGTAAAAAATTATATTAGGAAAGCAGGAAGTGAACAAATGTAACAGTTAGTGATTGTAAAAGTACCAGATAGAGGGGTAGGATTTAATAAGCTTTGCTTCTTCCTACTCCTTTTGGACATGTGGAACTGTGAACTGATTATGTGATGCATTCAATTGTAATCTGATGCATGTTCAAATGAAATAAAATCATTATCATTAACACAGTCAAAATTACTTATGGACTGTACTGTCCATAAATATACTCCATAAAAGTACTATGTTTCAGCCTGAGCAGACAGCAATATCTCTTTTGGCCTTTCCATTTAGTTTGATGCTAATCCAGGCCGAGTCCTCCCCCCTCCAAACCAAAACAAACGACAGGGATGCATGAATGAGAGCCACTTAGACTCAAGTTCCAGCTGTCGGACACCTCAGCGTGGCCTTCCACATGACAGCTCAATGTGACCCAGCAGGAGGCAGTCAAAGCGGGCATGAGCGGAGCACAAAGTGGATCCAAATCCACCAAGAGGAAATGTAACACCGTGGTGGGAAAGTGCCAGACTTTTAGTAACCGGGAAGTGGATTTATTTGTACTTTTACTCTTCTTAGTGCTGTATCTGTCAATATGTCATCTTCACTGCATCAAGTACTTTTTTTCATTGACTTTTTTAAAAACTATTTAAGCCACAATGACACATTAGTTCATTGTTTTTAAGTTAAGGTGAACTGACTCTCCAGCCAATCAAAAAAAAGCTTTTGCAACTGAACGGACTGAAATGGTATTTTAAAGGCCATAACTGCCATAACTTAAAACGTATTTTTACAGCATTTAGTTAACGGTATTTCTGGCCTTGACCTTTGACTGCCTGGATTTACTTTGTACTATATAGTACGTAGATCGGGTCACATGTTGCCCACTCGACATCCATTGCAGCCTGGTCATTCTGGTCCCTTCTCAAGGTTTCTTTTGAGTTTTTCCTTGCCCGGATGAGGGTTCAGATCTTGGGATCTTGTCGATTGTTGCCAGCTTCCCCAACATGACAGCATTTGATTCACCGGTATAAGTCATTTTTGTACCATTGGAAGAATCTATATACAGGTAATGGTAATGGTTTTATTTCATTTGAACATGCATCAGATTACAATTGAATGCATCCCATAATCAGTTCACAGTTCCACATGTCCAAAAGGAGTAGGAAGAAGCAAAGCTTATTAAATCCTACCCCTCCATCTGGTAATTTTACAATCAGTAACTGTTACATTTGTTCACTTCCTGCTTCCCTAATTTTTATTTAAGGTTTTTTTGTTGTTAATTTAATTTAATTTAATTTAATTTAATTTAATTTAATTTAATTTAATTTAATTTAATTTAATTTAATTTAATTTAATTTAATTTAATTTGTCACGTACCAAAGTAGGAGGTGATATGAGCATCCAATGACATAATGTGTACCATAGTAAGTGTCAATATAGTGATATATATAGCACATCATGACTGGTTCAAGACTCTTCATCCTTGTATTCAGCAAACATCAACTGCTTGTATTGTTTCTTGAATTGGCTCATCGTTGTGCATTGTTTGATTTCCTTACTCAATCCATTCCATAGTTTGATTCCACATACTGACTACTACAACTGACTACTACATACTGACTACTTTTTTAACGTAGTCCTAGCATATAAGTGTTTCAAATTTAGTTCAAAGTATTGGATGACATTTTTAGGTAATTGGTTATTTTTAGCCTTGCATTATTTTAGCTGTTTGAAGATATATCAGCAAGTTGAAGAAATAAGGAGTTAGTATGTTCTCTGTAGGCGGCATTATGAATTATCCTTACTGGCCTTTTTTGCAGTACATTTAGCGAGTGAAGATTGCTTTTATAGTTATTAGCCCATATTTCCACACAATAAGTAAGATATGGTAGAATCAGAGAGCAATAAAGAGTGTGTAGTGATTTCTGATTGAGAACAATACAGGTATATAAATAATATATATATATATATATATATATATATATATAAATAAATATATCACCCAAACGTACCTTGTTCTAGTTTGTGTATGGAATCTATCTTCCATTTCTTTAATCTCTCTCTCAACTTGACTTCCAATGTTTTATTGCTTTTCCTTATTTTTTCAGTACCGTTGTCACTGTCCTGTCACAGAACTTAATGACTGAGGAATGATATGACCGATTCAGTTTTTCCAAAGTGTGCCAAGGCAAATACAGAAAACGAATGCTTTGCCAAACCAAACACGTTAGAACCCCTAGTACCATTTAGACAAGTGATTGGCCAAACAAACGTTATGCCCCGAAGTGGAACAATTTACGAAACTCTATCCGGGATTCCAGAAATTGTCAGTAAAAGTCAAAGGTTTTGGATTGCAAAGACAAATGTTGGGTCCATTTGACGTGGTGCCGTGTTGTGACTGCCCAGTCAAACAATGGCGCCCTGTCTCCAGACTTAAACTTTCACTCCCGTAAAGGTTCTGTCTCTAATTTAATCTTTCACTTCTTACATAAACGTGGCTGTCTTCTACGTGGAAAAAATACAACGTAGACATGTGGACATTTCTGAAACCCAGTTGGGGGGGAAGTCAGGTAGTATGACAATATTGAAGATGGAAAAATGAAAGAGACTAATATAGCAAAGAAAATATAGCAACGTCTGTTCAATCCATGTCAATAGCCTAAGTTTAGGCTTAAACCCTCAAACATTTCCACTGCTACTCTTCACTGACATGCCAACGTCATAACATAACGCCTCAGCATCAAACGTTGCTCGGACTCGAACCAACCAAGAAAGTGATGGCATGAGAACGCCGCAACCACTATAACATGTACGTCTGACCCTCACTGAGATGAAATGCCTCAGGGGGAAAATAAAGGTCATCCCACCCAGAGGTCGGTTGGATCGTTCCAAGCCTCGGTTCCCTACACAGGTTAGGCAAACATTCGTGTTTGTGTGTGTTCTGCACCAGTTAGCAACTGGTTAAATAAACGACCCGACTCCCCGTGGACTCGAAGGTTTAGAGTGACTACCTGATGAAACTACTGAATCGTGGCGCATTTAGCATCCTAAAAAATGTCCATATTTAATAGTGTTTTGTTACCATGAAAACTGTAAATGACATTTGTGGCACCCTTTATGGGTTGTGGTCTAGAATTTTATCATCTTTAAACAAATGCTGAATGACTTATTATTGTGTTATTATTGTGTTGTTATTGTGCAACATAAGAGACATATTTTACCTTTGGGTCATGGTGCATTGGTAATGGTAATGGTTTGATTTCATTTGAACATGCATCAGATTACAATTGAATGCATCACAAAATCAGTTCACAGTTCCACGTGTCCAAAAGGAGTAGGAAGAAGCAAAGCTTATTAAATCCTACCCCTCCATCTGGTACTTTTACAATCAGTAACTGTTACATTTGTTCACTTCCTGATTTCCTAATATAATTTAAGTTCTCCATTTATTCCTGGCATTAAGTAATACTCCCCTCTTCATACATTGCAGTATGCACCTTGTAGTCTTAAACTTGTTTCGTTAAATATACAGTGTTTTGGGGCACGATCGTGCATCAGTCACTGACTGTGTTGTTTTATAATAATGATATAATAATATAATATAATAATTTTTAAATAGTTTTTATTTTATTTTATTTTATTTTATTTTTTTAGTAGCCAGGTCCCAACCATGCCCTGGTTGGGACCAGTCTTGCTCAAATTCCACAAAAGTGCTATTCAGTCCTCAAAAAAGCAGAATCGCAAAAACATAAACATTTTCATTACCGGTCAACACCTAAACCTAATAATAATAACAAAAATCCTGACCAAAAAAAGGTAAATACCCATATAGTTAAGTTGGTTGATGATTTGGCTAACCTGGAGTTGGCTAACTAGTTGTTGGATTGAAGCCAGAGGGTGTCAGGGATATACTGGACCAATGTCGCTTTTGCTAACTTTGCTCCAAAACACAGTGTTGGGTAGCGGTGTTACGAGTTCAATTCCCGGTTGAGTGATGGTGACGGATTCTTGTATTGTTTTCCACATGAAATATCACAATATCCTACGCAGAAGCTACATTTCTTCCGGCATTTGTACATTTTAAGTAGTAAGTTAAGTGAACGGGCTGACTCGACTCGGCACAGGGGGAGATCACAGTCTAACGACCAATTGACTGAAATGAACGGATCTTTTTACTGAATGAACCGGAATGATATGGTTAACTGAAATGAACGTTTTTGTTGGGCTAGTCTGTAGCATTGTTTTTTGTCCCATTATTTTTTAGTAAGACAGATTTCTTGTATTGTTTTCCACATGAAATATCACAATATCCTATGCAGAAGCTACATTTCTTCCGGCATTTGTACATTTTAAGTAGTAAGTTAAGTGAACGGACTGACTCGACTCGGCACAGGGGGAGATCACAGTGTAACGACCAATTGACTGAAATGAACGGATCTTTTTACCGAATGAACAGGAATGATCGGTTTTTGCCCACCACTAGTCTGTAGCATTTTTTGTCCCATTATTTTTTTAGTAAGACAGATTTGAATGTCATCTGTGATGACGCCACAGAATAGGACTCACCCAGTTGGTAACAATAGTCCATTGTCTGGCCAATAAAACAAACGCCCAGATATTCCCGAGTCATTTTGAGGGCAGCTCAATCAATAACGATCGTGTCGAACTTACCGTAATTCTTGTCAACATCAATTCATATTTTATTTTTAGTGTTTAATCCTGGATATTTCAATGCTGAAGAGATAAAAGCCTTGCTGGTATGATGTCGCAGAATGTCAGGATGTTCCCATGTGGCGTTTGTGGCTTCGTTCCAAATAGATAGTCAATGAAAAAACAAAGAGACCAAGCATGACTTATTGATGCGGTTTGGTGTTTTACTGCAGTCACTGGAAAAATAAAAACAGCCGACTCTTATCAACATGAGGAATATTTTCTAAATACACAGCTGGGAACGTTCGCCTTAAAGCATAGCGTGCAAGGAAAGGAAATGGACGAGTGTATTTACTGGGTGACTTCATGCTGAAAGCCTATTGACAGAAAATTAATGACCCTGATGCAATATGTTTTTATATACACTATCAGCTGTTTTTTTTTGGGTTCTTGTTGTATTTATTTATTTTTTTTCCTCACTCTTATGACCTCGTCGGCTCCTCGCTGCAAAGTTAAGCTCTGGGCGGGTCGTCACTGGGGAAACTGGGTGGGAAACTGGTCTGAACTCTGGCAAATGACACTGATCCCACACTTCCTGGTTTCTCAGACAGACACACAGAGAGAGTTCAGACGAGGGCCAGACACGTCGGAAAGAAACAAATAAGAGCCAAGACTTGCTTTGTGTGCACAAAGGAACAGGAATTCATTCTTCTGAAGAGATTAAAGTCATAACAATGGTTGTGTTTCCACGGACAGCAATAAGATGAGCATTGATTTATGCTAAATAAGACCATACAAAGTATCTGGGATGTTTTTGTTTTTGTTATTTTTCCATATCAAACAATACAAATAACAATCTTTGTGAAATTTACAGACAAAAAAAATGCAGTACCGGAAATGTCACTGCTCAGATTTTTGTGGTATCTCTGTGAAATAGTGTAGCGGTGAAAGTTCGCCATTCGTCTCTCATCCCATTTGAGACAATTTTGGTCGGTTTGAGCCTCCGCATTTGAGGTTCCCGTTTCTACAAGTTCATTTTTTTTTTCCAGCAGGAACCAATGTGATGCATTTTGTGTAAGAAAGATGCTAGGTCAAGATATAGTATGCTAAACTACTCAGATAAAACATCTGTATTTTAGCTTTGTGATTTACCCAACACAGGGGTCGGCAACCTTTACGATGAAAAGAGCCATTTTACCCCCTCGCTCACTAAAGAAAAATAAACTGGAGCCGCAAAATATAATTTAAAAACAATATCTTATAAACTTTCAAGAGTTTTAACAGTAGAATATTAGATTCTTGACAGATTTTGAGGGAATTTTGGGGTATCAAAGTAGTTCCGAGGAGAAAAAACTGAGTTGATAGAGTACTCTTGCTAGCATTGGGTTTTGCAGAAAGTCTGATTTTTTTATTATTATTATTTATTATTATTACAAAGATGCGTATTTTTTCCCATTCGGGTGATACTTGAGCATTGCGAAGGGAGCCATGGGTTGCTGACCCCTGACCTAACAATTAGTGTAATATGTAATAATATGGGCTGCACAGCGGCCGAGTGGTTAGCCTCACAGCTAGGAGACCCGAGTTCAATCCCTCAGAGGGTGCATGCGTGGGTTTTCTCCGGGTACTCCGGTTTCCTCCCACATTCCAAAAACATGCTAGGTTAATTGGCGACTCCAAATTGTCCATAGGTATGAATGTGAGTGTGAATGGTTGTTTGTCTATATGTGCCCTGTGATTGGCTGGCGACCAGTCCAGGGTGTACCCCGCCTCTGACATATAGTATATCACGGTTGAGTGATATACTCATTCTGTACACAAAATTACTACGCAATGTGGACACAATGACAAATCAGAATTGCGCAACCTATTATGTGTTTGTGACGTCCACAGCATGTCTTCACCATGGACCCTAAGAACGTGGAGAGCGGACGAGGGAAGGTCCCTCATGACCCCAGCCACCCATTTGCAAGCACCTTCAGCGGTAAGTCCATATGGTTTTTGCTCATTTGATTGGTTTATCTGTTATTGTGCAACATAAGAGACATATTTTACCTGAATCGCATGACCTTTTGGTCATAGCGCATTGGTAATGGTAATGGTTTTATTTCATTTGAACATGCATCAGATTACAATTGAATGCATCCCATAATCAGTTCACAGTTCCACATGTCCAAAAGGAGTAGGAAGAAGCAAAGCGTATTAAATCCTACCCCTCCATCTGGTACTTTTCCAATCAGTAACTGTTACATTTGTTCACTTCCGGCTTTCCTAATATAATTTTTAAATTGTTTTTTTTATTTAATTTAATTTAATTTTTTTCATCAACTGCTTGTATTGTTTCTTGAATTGGCTCATCGTTGTGCATTGTTTGACTTCCTTACTCAATCCATTCCATAGTTTGATTCCACATACTGAAATGCTATGGCTTTTTAACGTAGTCCTAGCATATACTAAGTATTTCAGATGTAGTTCTTTCTCATTGTTAAGTGTCTATATATATGTGAAGTTTTTGGAGTAGTAGCTTAGTAGTAGAATAGCTGATTCAGCAGTCATGTGACACGACCGCAGGCCTCCTTCAGGATCCTTTTACACTTCAGTCCTGAAGGTTTGAAACATGCTGTTTGCGTCCTCGCGGCATGTGGGCGAATCGCGGGATAAATGTGTGTACATTCCCAGGTTGACTGTGATTTATTAAGGCAGCGTTGTGTGTGTGTGTGTGTGCACCTACATAAATGTGATCCATCTTTTCTGGCCTGTTTTATAAATGAGGGTCTGTATAATAGATCTCTATGGAGGGTAATCCTCACTGGTTCTTCAAGTGGCTAAGGCCCCACTTGGTTTCTCCAATGACCCGGATAAGTTTTTAGCTCGCCACCATCAACCTGCTAGCCTATGCTGGGCTAACTTCCAATAACTTAACTTAACTTAATCTTATGTGCACCTGAGCTCCCATAAAGACAGTAAATCATCAATGGAGGCCACTGTACAGTATATTGCGTTTTTCCATGTAAAATGTGCTAGCATAAATAAACGCTATAATTATAGCCACGGCGTTTATTTACTTAAACACCGAGAATGTGGCGTTAATTGGAAGCAGGCGAACAGTGGTTGAAACTCAAATAAGTTAACAGTTCCTTGTGAACAACAGTACAACAAGAGTACATACCAGAGTAGCGCAACTACTACGTTAAAGCGCATGCAGAGGTAGGTAAATGTTAGAATAAAATGTAGATCGAATGAATATAGCATTAGTTATCACCCTTATATCCATTTGTTTAGACCAGGGGTCGGCAACCTTTATTATCAAAAGAGCCATTTTACCCACACGCTTACTAAAGGAAAACAGATAGGAGCCGCAAAACATCATTTAAAAACAATATCTTATAAACTTTTGAAAGTTTGAATCAGTTTTAACGCCGAATTTTTACACCAAATTGTTGCTTCTCGTCACATGTGAGCTCTTTGAGCTCATCCAATCACGAGTCAGAACTCATTCACTTCAATTCATTCAGGGTCTCACAGAAAGTCAGATTTAAAAAAAAAACTCATTAAAAAATGCATATTTTTTCCCATTAGGGTATTTTAAAAAAATACTTGAGCGTTGTGAAGGGAGCCACAACAAAGTGGCTGAAGAGCCACATGCGGCTCTGGAGCCAGGGGTTGCTGACCCCTGGTTTAGACAATAGAAAGACTCTGATCAGAGATCAGCGACCCCCAGGTTCCTGGAGGTACCTGGATGCGCCAACAGCAACCCTGCAGATGTTCATGTTAATCCTGCAAGAATGTGTCAAGATAAGAACTCATAAAACAGTAAAAGTAGTTACTCTCACATATAAACACAAACATAAACAAACAAATACAGCTCGTGCAACTGCCCCCCCCCCTTTTAGAGTAGCACGACCATGTAGTAGGGACCCCCGAAAAACGAATAAAAAGAGTGTGAACTGCATATTTAGAGTGGAACGGCATGTCACTGGGTATGATGTTTCACTCTACTCGCTGCGAGTAACTTTGAATATTGTTTTTTGTCTCTTCTGTATTTCTGTACTTAAGTGTTTTTAAAAGTGTCACAGGAGTTTGAACCTGACAGTAAAACTACTAGATACTGACTACTCTTCATACGTCTAATTATTAAAAAATGCATTTTTTTTTCTGATTTACCTAACACTGGGGTCGGCAACCTTTATGATGAAAAGAGCCATTTTACCCCCTCACTCATGAAAGAAAAATAAACTGGAGCCGCAAAACATAATTCAAAAACAATATCTTATAAACTTTCAAGAGTTTTAACAGTAGAATATTAGATTCTCGCCAGATTTGGAGGGAATTTTGGGGTATCAAAGTAGTTCCGAGGAGAAAAAGCAGAGTTGATCGAGTACTCTTGCAAGCATTGGGTCTCGCAGAGAGTCAGATTTTTTTCAAAACTTTTTTTCAAAAAAGATGGATATTTTTTCCCATTTCCGGTGATACTGAGCATTGCGAAGAGAGCCACTCTAGAACCATGGGTTGCTGACCCCTGACCTAACAATTAGTGTAATATGTAATATATGCAAGACTGCAAATCCAGACTTGACTGCTAAAGTCTATATTTTAACGTTCCCTTGACTTGTGTAAATGGAGTCGCCCTCCACGGTCTCAGTAGAGGATCCACACAGAAAGTACTAAAGTTTGGTTTTCTCCCAATGGGATCCATAAGGGATCTGCGGGATTTCCCTCTTCCTCTTCCTGTGCTGCATGTCAGAAGCCTTGACCACGATCCTTAAGTGTCACCAACGATTTCCGTCTTGTGTTTGACTTCTTGTTCTTCGCCGACTTCCAACCGTCCAGGCGGGGAGTTGTTTACAGGACTAACGGCAGACTTCTTAGGACGAGACTCTGTGATCTTCAGAAGCATGGGAGGTCGCTCCACCATGAGGACGGAAACCGACCATAAAATCCTCCATGGTAACAACTGAGTCTTACGTCGAGATAATCCTTTTTCATAACGACTGCTAACGGTCTCTTCTCCTAAGACCCCAAGTTCGTTGCGGCTCACCTCATCCCAGACAATGACGACAGAGACAACGACAAAGTGTACTTCTTCTTCACGGAGAAGGCAACCGAGGCGGGCGACAGGGAGGAGACTATTCACACACGTGTCGGACGAGTGTGTGTGGTGAGTTCATAGTACCTTGCCCTTTTCCAAACAGCTGAAAGAAAAGGTGATGTACGTATTTATAGATGAAGTAGTCCTTATCATTATGTATTTGAACTCATTTCCTAAATGTGTGATTGAACCTTAAATGACGGCGACGCATACACGAAACCTTTTTGCCGACCAAAGACAATATGATGAGGTAATTATGGAAAAGTGGTTTATGGTTGCAGCCTGTCATCCACACGGAAACGGCGTTCCGGGTTACCCGGCGCGGTATTTTGGTAATGGTAATGGTAATGGTTTTATTTCATTTGAACATGCATCAGATTACAATTGAATGCATCACATAATCAGTTCACAGTTCCACATGTCCAAAAGGAGTAGGAAGAAGCAAAGCTTATTAAATCCTACCCCTCCATCTAGTACTTTTACAATCAGTAACTGTTACATTTGTTCACTTCCTGCTTTCCTAATATAATTTTTAAATTGTTTTTTTGAATTTATTTTATTAATTTTAATTTAATTTAGTTTTGTTTTGTTTTGTTTGTAAATCCTACCCCTCCATCTGGTACTTTTACAATCAGTAACTGTTACATTTGTTCACTTCCTGCTTTTCTAATATTATTTAAGTTTTTTTTTTAATTATTAATTTTGTAATTTTTTTATTTTTTGTCCCGTACCGAAGTATGAGGTGATATGACCATAAAATGACATAATTGGATGACATTTTTAGCTAATTGGTTATTTTTAGCCTTATGCATTATTTTAGCTGTTTGAAGATGAACTATATCAGCAAGTTGAAGTATTTGTGATTTTAGAAATAAGGAGTTAGTATGTTCTCTGTAGGCGGCATTATGAATTATCCTTACTGACCTTTTTTTGCAGTACATTTAGCGAGTGAAGATTGCTTTTATAGTTATTAGCCCATATTTCCACGCAATAAGTAAGATATGGTAGAACCAGAGCGCAATAAAGAGTGTGGAGTGATTTCTGATTGAGAACAACTTTTGCTTTGTTCAATATTGAATAGCTGGAAATTGTATATGTAATATAGGATATGGACGAAATGACACAATTTTGGGAGAATTCCGGATCACTGTCAGGATCTAGGAATGTTTTAAATGATTTTTAACATAGTGAGATAGGACCATTTGGGGCATTTGTGCATATAACGCCACCAAGAATGGTCACAAAGACACGGGAGAATTTTCCAATAAGTTCTATAAAATATCAAAGACTGATCCAAAAAATGTAGGATCATTATTTTGGTGTGAATAACAATATACGGGGTCTGGTTCTCTGGTTGTTTTCTAAAACTATTTTCTGTCAGTCGGCCATTCTTGTCCATTTCTATGACTTCTTTTGCATGCACTATGCAATCCTTGACTGTATTTGTTTTGGTTTGCACACAATTGACCTGTAAATTGCTGCAGAAACCTTTTTCCCACATTCATCGTTGAAACAAAGCATCTGGCTTGTGAGTTGAGTGTGAAACAGAGAAGAAGCCCAGCGGTCAGGTGTAAGAACCAAACATCTGCCGAGGAAGTGATTGCAGAGTTTGCAATTTCGCAGCCAGTAACTCCTTTTGGACTTTCTCGTTTCCTGGTCGATCCCTTACGGGCCTGGAGTTTGGAATCTAGGCCAAAAGCTTTGTGGGTCTATCGCTAGAAAAAGATGATGATGATCAAGAGAGCTCCGTAAGAACAGATACTAACTCTCTTGTGAGCTATCTGATGTTGACTTATCTCAAAAGGGTGGATATATAAAAAAAACACAGAAAATCTTCAAATATTTTCAACAAAATGAAGCCGATCTCCTTCCAAAGTACACACAGCTGTCGGATTTCACGTTCAACGTCTCAGTTCTCTTTGCATGCTTCCTTACATTCTTCCAGGCTGCGTGCGGAGAGCATAAATATATGAAGAATATATAGGTATGCTAACAAGAATAAATGAAAATATACATAACCGCAGTGGTAGCAACACATAGGAAACTGGACCAGAGGGAACTTTTAACCCTTTTGAGAGAACACAATCCATTTGTGAACAGCAGTCAATGATTTTCATACTTTGAAACCACTTTTCCCAATTGGAAAAATCATGGAAATAGAATCTGTCACCATGATATAAGCTTTTTTAAACTGTACAGACATGTTAAGTGACATTTGGAGCTTTTATAGGGCATCACTCAAAAGCAGCAGAACCATGTGACTTTTTTTTTTTTTTACTCAACCAATCTGAAAGATACTGAAAAATATATTGTTAAATGTAATGAAATAAAAAAACATAATGGTACTAGGACTGCACAGCGGTCGAGTGGTGGAGACCCGAGTTCAATCCCACCCTCGGCTATCTCTGTTTGGAGTTTGCATGTTCTCCCCGTGCATGCGTGGGTTTTCTCCGGGTACTCCGGTTCCCAAAAAAATCCAAAAACATGCTAGGTTAATTGGCGACTCCACATTGTCCATAGGTATGAATGTGAGTGTGAATGGTTGTTTGTCTATATGTGCCCTGTGATTGGCTGGCCACCAGTCCAGGGTGTACCCCGCCTCTTGCCTGAAGACAGCTGGGATAGGCTCCAGCACCCCCACGACCCTCGTGAAGAAAAGCAGTAGAAAATGAATAATAATAATAATAATAATAATAATAATGTCACCAGTCCAGGGTGTACCCCGCCTCTCGCCCGAAGACAGCTGGGATAGGCTCCAGCACCCCCGCGACCCTTGTGAAGAAAAGCAGTAGAAAATGAATAATAATAATAATAATTACTCCGGTTTCCTCCCACATTCCAAAAACATGCTAGGTTAATTAGCGACTCCAAATTGTCCATAGGTATGAATGTGAGTGTGAATGGTTGTTTGTCTATATGTGCCCTGTGATTGGCTGGCCACCAGTCCAGGGTGTACCCCGCCTGGGATAGGCTCCAGCTCCCACCGCGACCCTCGTGAGGAAAAACTGTAGAAAATGAATGAATAACGATACTGACATTATCTGACGACATGATGAATCACTTTGCTGATGGAGGCGAGGAAAAACTTCTGTGGCTTATTTTTAGCGTCCTTCTGCATATTGTAAGAATAAAAGAAAGAAATTATGATTCAGTTATATTATTAGATATTTCATAGAGCTGTTTTGTTCAAAGAACTTACACTGGATTAGTTTAGTGTCTATGAAATGGGTCATTACCAAGTCCTTACAAAAGGACTCTTTGAACTCAACTCGTCCAGATTTGTTGGTCTCTCAACTGTACAACGTTTTTTGTTTCTGTTTGTTCTGTTCATTAGAATGACGTCGGAGGACAGAGGGTTCTGGTCAACAAGTGGAGCACCTTCATCAAAGCCAGACTGGTTTGTTCTGTGCCGGGACCTCACGGCATCGATACACACTTCAACCAACTGGGTATCTATCTGTATATCTTGTTATGGGTAATACTAGAGATAGGAACCTCAGTGTACAGCTAGTATGACCGTGATAACCACATATGAGATGAAAATGAGCTTTGAATGAACCACAGATTAATTTGTTGAACTTTGAACTATGAACTAACGAGATAACTGTCTGATTGTTTCTACCCAAACAGAGGATGTTTTCTTGCTAAGGACCAAGGACGAGAGAAACCCGGATATTTATGCAATCTTTAGTACTATCAGGTAAAAAAATCAAAGAAATCCTAAAAACACATTTTTACACGTACTTCGATTTTTAACCTTGTGTTGAAGTTATATTCATATATATATATATATATATATATATATAAAACATATCTATACATATTGGGGAAGAAAAGCATAGTAAGAATCCAAAAATCTACCACTTCCACACGGAATGAGAGGATTTTTTTTCACATGCATTCATTCATTCATTTTGTACCGCTTATCCTCACGAGGGTCGCGGGGGTGCTGGAGCCTATCCCAGCTGTCTTCGGGTGCGAGGCGGGGTACACCCTGGACTGGTGGCCAGCCAATCACAGGGCACATATAGACAAACAACCATTCACACTCACATTCATACCTAAGAACAATTTGAAGTCGCCAATTAACCTAGCATGTTTTTGGAATGTGGGAGGAAACCGGAGTACCTGGAGAAAACTGCAAACTCAAACTCAAATGCAAACTCCACACAGAGATGGCCGAGGGTGGAATTGAACTCGGGTCTCCAGCTGTGAGGCCGGCACACTAATCCCAAGTATTACTCGATTAATGAAAACAACAAACTTCAAACTCCGGGAGGAAACCGGAGTCCTACAGAATCCACACAGGGATGGCCGAGGGTGGAATTGAACTCGGGTCTCCTAGCTGTGAGGCCTGTGCGCTAACCACTCCATCGCCGTGCAGCCCTGTGACTGAATTATTCCAAACTTTTATCGTAACCTAGCGTGTTTTTGGAATGTGGGAGGAAACCGGAGTACCCGGAGAAAACCCACGCATGCATGGGGAGAACATGCAAACTTGAATCGAACTTGAGGCCTGCATGCTAAACACTCGACCACCGTGCAGCCTGTGTTGACGTTATATTTTTAATGTAATTATACTGAATTTAAGTGACAATCCTATCTTTTGTTTATCTTCCCTACAGTAACGTATTCCAGGGTTTCGCCGTATGCGTCTATCGCATGGCTGACATCAGAGAGGCCTTTAATGGACCGTTTGCTCATAAAGAAAGTCCGGACTACCAATGGGGGCCCTATGAGGGACGCGTCCCTTACCCAAGACCAGGAGTGGTAAGTGGTTATTCAGGGTTTTAATTTGCCAATTCCGATACCAATCGTCCGGGACTGAAATTCTCCGATGCTGAAACTGATCACATGGATTGTTGTACTTGCTACTTGATTGACAGATACTTACATGCATAATTTTATTTTAATATTTTTCACTTGAAAGTTGGTCATTTTTTGCTTATTCAAACCTATGAACAGAATTGTATATACTGTATACAGTTTGTAAGATGCTCATATAAGCATGTTGAAATACAGTATAATTTTCAATCAAATGAAGTGTTGAAAAGCCCGAAATTGGTAACGTAAACTTCTGGTCGCTGAGTATACTTCAGAGCCTGTCAACCACATTGCTGCAATTTCAATTTAAAACACAACCACTCGCAATCACACGGCGTTTCTTACGCCTCATTTGCGGAGCCAGCGGGAACATATGGACTATGAATTATATATACGAAAGCAGCTGACTTTGCTGATTAACAGGAATGTATTGGCTTTTGTGCAACTGGTGGTCAAAAATGAAAGAAAAAAATCAAGAAATCTTGCAGAACACTTTAAGCTAACGTGCTTTCTCCATTAAAAATAATTTAGTGAACTGTTTATTTTAGTACCAAGATACGAGTCAGTAAAAATTCCGATGGTCGACCTCTAAAATGTTCTTCTTTCCTTATTTGATATCTCATCCGAGAAGATTAAAGCCACAAAACATCCATCACGTCGAATAGGTGCAGATTCTGGAAGATCTAGAAACTTTTCTGTGCCGGTTATTGTATGTAGCTGCTCTATAGGAGTCCAAGGTATTTGTCCATAGGTATGAATGTGAGTGTGAATGGTTGTTTGTCTATATGTAGACAGCTTCACAGTGACTGAGGTGAGTCCAAGGAACTACTCGAATAGGTGCAGATTTTGGAAGATCTAGAAAGTCTTCTGTTCAGGTTATTGTGTGTAGCTGCTCTATAGGAGTCCAAGGTATTTGTCCATAGGTATGAATGTGAGTGTGAATGGTCGTTTGTCTATATGTAGACAGCTTCACAGTGATTGAGGTGAGTCCAAGGAAATACTCGAATAGGTGCAGATTTTGGAAGATCTAGAAAGTCTTCTGTTCAGGTTATTGTGTGTAGCTGCTCTATAGGAGTCCAAGGTATTTGTCCATAGGTATGAATGTGAGTGTGAATGGTTGTTTGTCTATATGTGCCCTGTGATTGGCTGGCTGGGGACCAGTCCATAGTGTACCCCGCCTCTCGCCTGAAGACAGCTGGGTTAGGCTCCAGCGTACCCTAGCAAGGATAAGCAGTATAGGAAATGGATGGATATATTTTTTGTTGTCGACCTCTAAAATGTTCTTCTTTCCTTATTTGATATCTTATCCGAGAAGATTAAATCCACGAAACATCCATCACGTCCCCTTATTTGGCTGTCAGACGTCCACAGGAATGAAAAACAGTTTTCATTGGAGACAACTTTGATTAACCCTGGCTGTTTATTTTGGATGCATTGCTGTACTTTAACGCCGTTTTGGCACACGGTGATGGGATTTCTTTTGTTGATTCAATCCAACGTTACCCCGACCTTTGTGTTAAAATGTCATTATCATCTCATTGTGTCACATTTAACAGCCTTCGTCTGTCAAGGCTAATTATTCCAGAATGTCATCCTACTTTTATTTCACATGACACTCACAATATAAAGTGTCTTATGTTCTTTTCTTATGTTTCTTCAGTGTCCTAGCAAAATCACCAACCAACCCGGAAGAGAATTCGGCAGCACCAAAGACTTCCCCGACTCCGTGCTCCAGTTTGCTCGTAGCCACCCGCTCATGTGGCGCCCGGTGCACCCCGCTTTACGGCAACCCGTCCTCGTTAAGGCTAATATTCCTTACAAGCTCAAACAAATCGTGGTGGACCGCGTTGAAGCCGAGGATGGGCATTATGACATCATGTTCATCAGCACAGGTAAAAAGAACATAAAACGTCATAATTGACTGAACGGGGGAATTTAACCACAGCTTTTCTTGTAGACATTGGCAGCGTGTTGAAGGTCATTGCTTTGCACGGTGGAAACAGCCTGGAAACAGAAGAGGTCACACTGGAGGAGCTTCAAGTCTTTAAAGTAGGTTTAATGTCTTATATAATATGTCTTATATACAATATAGTCGTTACATAACGTATTGTTGTCATCATTACAGGTGCCAACGTCAATTACATCACTGGACATATCCGTCAAAAGAGTAAGTCAATTTTTTTTATAAATTCCTGATTGAACGATATAGTATGTCTCATTGCCCCCCCCCCCATGTCATCATCAGCAAGCCCTGTATGTGGGCTCCCCAGCAGGCGTGGCCCAGGTTAAGTTGCATCGTTGTGAGACTTACGGGAAGGCGTGCGCCGAGTGCTGCTTGGCCAGAGATCCTTACTGCGCCTGGGATGGCTCGTCCTGTGCTCGATACGTACCCAACAGTAAACGCCGCTACCGCCGACAGGACATCAGGCACGGGAACCCGGCGCTTCAATGTCTGGACCAGAATTTTAGCGGTACGTTTGACTTCTACGACTGGTGGAGGGTTTGATGTGTGATAGAAGAGTTTTAGCTAAAATGAAAGGAAAGGTATACAAAACTGTGGGGAGACCAGCCATGTTGTTTAAGGAAAGGACAGGTAGCAGAGATGAGTTCTCATTGGGAGTGACCAGGATGGATAGGATCAGGAAGGAGTACACCAGAGGGATATTACATGTTACACAGTGAGTTTATGTAAATAAAGCAATAAAGCCGCCCCCTTCCACACCATGGGACACTTTAACTACACCTCAACATCTCAACATTTTCTTGATTTGTTGTTCTTAAAATGTGCAGTGGAACCTTGAAGGTTAAACACAAGCCAGCTTCTGGATTGTTCAGCTTTAGAGACACTTTTCCCCGAAAGGAAATGTCGGTAGAAATAATCTGTTCCAGGGTCAAGCTGTGGGCATGATGTGTTTGAAGTCATAACTGTCATACAAGTGTAAAAATAAGAAGCAGAGATGAGGATGCTGAGGTTCTCATTGGGAGTGACCAGGATGGACAGGATCAGGAAGGAGTACATCAGAGGGACATTACATGTTACACAGTGAGTTTATATAAATAAAGCAATAATGTACCCCCCTTCCACACCACGGGACACTTTAACTACACCTCAACATCTCAACATTTTCTTGATTTGTTGTTCTTAAAATGTGCAGTGGAACCTCTAATGTTAAACACAAGCCAGCTTCTGGATTGTTCAGCTTTAGAGACAGTTTTCTTCTTAAGGAAATGTCGGTAGAAATAATCTGTTCCAGGGTCAAGCTGTGGGCATGATGTGTTTGAAGTTATAACTGTCATACAAGTGTAAAAATAAGAAGCAGAGATGAGGATGCTGAGGTTCTCATTGAGAGTGACCAGGATGGATAGGATCAGGAAGGAGTACATTAGAGGGACATTACATGTTAGAGACCTTGGAGATAAAGTCAGAGAGGCCCGACTGAGATGGTTGGGACATGTCCAGAGGAGAGATGGTGAATATATTGGTAGAAGGATGTTGCCAGGTAGGAGGCGTAGAAGAAGACAAAACTGTGGTGAGACCAGCCATGTTGTTTGGTCTAGAGACAGTGCCACTGAGGAAAAGACAAAAAGCAGAACTGGAGGTAGCAGAGATGAGGATGCTGAGGTTCTCAATGGGAGTGACCACGATGGATAGGATCAGGATGGAGTACATTAAGATTAAGATATGCCTTTTTTCGTCCCTCAGTGGGGAAATTTGTAAGACCAGAACTGGAGGTCGCAGAGATGAGGATGCTGAGATTCTTATTGGGAGGGACCATGATGGATAGGATCGGGAAGGAGTACATTAGAGGGACATTACATGTTAGAGGCCTTGGTGATAAAGTCAGTGAAGGAGGCGACCCCTGAAGGGTCGAAAAGCCGAAAGAGGGTGTGCTGAAACCAAAGTACTTTTATAACATCCAGTCAAGACTGGAAAGGAAAAACTTATAACCTTATATTTGTTATGGTTGCCAACATAATTTCCTTCAACATTGCAGACTACATAAGGTAGTCTTGAAGGCCACTATATTTCTGGTTGGTTATTGGACAAGACAAGCAAGGTCATGTGGGCATGTTGGTATAAGAAAATATGCTCATATTCATTCCATGAAACTATTCCCGATGCTTTCTCTCACGATCAGAAGACCTGGAGGAGATGGAGGACCATGTGGTCTACGGAGCCGAGAACAACAGCACCTTCCTGGAATGTGTTCCTCGCTCCCCACAGGCTGCCGTCATCTGGTTCATCCAACGTGATGACCGCAAGGAGGAGGTGAGATGACACCTTTAAGAGATTCTAATGACATTTTGGCTCTTCTGAATGAATACTGGCGATCAGACGATATTATTTTGAAATTCATCTCCTGTTCCTAATTGGCGACTCCAAATTGTCCATAGGTATTAAGGTGAGTGTGAATGGTTGTTTGTCTATATGTGCCTTGTGATTGGCTGGCTGGCCCACCAGTCCAGGGTGTGCCCCGCCTCTTGCCCCAAGACAGCTGGGATAGGCTCCCTGTGGAGATGTCTAGACAATCTCAACAGATATTTGATTGGTACGTCAACACAACTATTTGTCCATAACAAATTCAACTTAAGCGCGGCGGTTGAGTGGTTATCTAGGAGGTCACAGCTAGGAGACCTGAGTTCAATTCCACCCTCCGCCATCTCTGTGTAGGACTCCGGTTTCCTCACGGAGTTTGAAGTTTGTTGTTTTCATTAATCGAGTAATACTTGGGGTTAGCGTGCCGGCCTCACAGCTAGGAGACCCGAGTTCAATTCCACCCTCGGCCATCTCTGTGTGGAGTTTCCATGTTCTCCCCGTGCATGCGTGGGTTTTCTCCGGGTACTCCGGTTTCCTCCCACATTCCAAAAACATGCTAGGTTAATTGTCGACTCCAAATTGTCCATAGGTATGAATGTGAGTGTGAATGGTTGTTTGTCTATATGTAGACAGCTTGACAGTGACTAAGGTGAGTCCAAGGAAATACAGCTCGAATAGGTGCAGATTCTGGAAGATCTTGAAAGTTTTCTGTGCCTGTTATTGTGTGTAGCTGCTCTATAGGAGTCCAAGGTATTTGTCCATAGGTATGAATGTGAGTGTGAATGGTTGTTTGTCTATATTTGCCCTGTGATTGGCTGGCTGGCGACCAGTCCAGGGTGTACCCCGCCTCTCGCCTGAAGACAGCTGGGATAGGCTCCAGCGTACCCTAGCTAGGATAAACGGTATAGGAAATGGAAGGATATTTTTTTTGTTGTTATGGACACACGAGTAGGGTGTTTGAAGGATGCCTGAAAGCAACAAATCCAAATTTTGGGCGCCAAAATTCACATTTTCCACCATCTTCGCCTTGAAGAGTGCCTTCTTAATATCATGTGACGGCAGAGAGGAAGCGGTTGACAGATTTGGGTGCCGTGTAATCTTTGGCAAATGTTTGCCTTTAAACCCGAGATGCGTACGTCGTAGCTCAGGCACGTGTTCCACTCATCCGCCATTGTTTTGACAGATGGGTGAAATTGGGGCAATTATATTTGAAAGACCATTGAGCGCATGCCGCAGATTATTACGTCCACTACTTCACTACGTCCAATCACTCACGTGTTGAGCTCATAATTGTCCAAACTCGAAGCGAGCACCTCAGTCATCAGCACCGTTCTCTGTTTCCCTGCAAATAAACACTAACCGCTGACAAGGCTGCCATATTTGTGTTGGCGCCGCAATGGGACAGAGGTTCGGAATACGAGCTAATGGGAGGAAGGCAACGGGGCGGACAAGAAAGAAGGATGAGGTATGAATGAATAGAGGCAGTGGTGTTGAAATTTGGAAAATGTGAAATACAGGAAGTGACAGATTTAAGTGGAGTAAGGCGGGACCTTAAAATAAGTCTAAGCGGTCCCACATTCGTTGAAGTTTTGCTAATGCTGGCGTTCTTATACGTAGCAACTAGCGTGTTGTTCGCTCATACCAAAATCGATTCTAATTCCTTTTCCCAGGTCAAGCTGGACGATCGGGTCATGTCTACAGACCAGGGCCTCCTATTCCGTCGTCTCCTGCACCAGGACGCCGGAATCTACATTTGCCGCTCTAGAGAATACGGCTTCACCCAAACGCTAACCCGGATCACTCTCGAAGTTCTTCAAGGGGACACCTTGGATGAACTGGTGGGTCAACGGGAAAACGCCGGCCTCTCGGACCTCGTCAAGGACAGATCAGGCGCAGCCTACAAAAGCTGGATGCCATGCAACTCCTTCGGTAGGTTAGGCCCCATTGGCCAATCACGGATGTGGTTCAAGGATATTATGCAGATTATCGGACCGTCCAACCTTCCCCACGTGGAGGAGTACTGCGAGAGGATGTGGTGCAACGAGAAACTGAGGAGGAAGCACAAGGGCATGGTGGAGAAGTACCGACAGGCCCAGGAGAGCGCCAGGAAGGCTCGGAGCAAGAGTTCCGGGGAGAGGAACCGCACGCCGAGGGACCTTAGCGGAATTGTGCAGTGATCCCGAACACTAAACTAAAAAACTACAACTGAGGTGGATTAGATCCCTGCTCCGGTAGTCTCTCTTGAAAAAAGACGCAGGGGGTTCAAAGACTTCCTTTGGCCTGGACATGCAGATCAGGAAGGGACAATCCAAAGGGGTTTTGGGAAATGAATTCTGACTTAAAAACGTATCGCAGATCAAAGAAAACCGTTTAATTGACTTGGAATCGTTATCAAGTCTTAGTCTTTGACTTTATTTTGGGCTGAGCCTTTGACTTCACTGACCCCGAAACCATCTGAGCTAGCTAAAACTGGACGCTAGGCAGAAACGACATGTTGACGGTTCAACGGATTTGCACTTTTCAACACAAAGATCCTTAAAGGGACAGCGCCTTATTTTCACCTAGGTTGACCCCTGTTGGTTATTTTGTTTGGTAAGCAAAAAAAACTGAAAGAGTCTAAAGGGACCCTATGGAGGACTCTCGAATTTTGAAACTTTTTCTTTCCAAGATCACTTCAGTACGGTACGCAAGAAGGTCGGAAAGAGTCAGAGTTCAGGAATTCTGTCAAAAAGGAGTGCCGCACTACTTGGCAGCACTAGCCACGTTTACATGGACCCAAATATTCCAATTCCATTCGGGTTATTTGCCCAAACGGAAAGAATGTAACCTTTGTATAGACCTCATTCCGAAAGAAAAGTGCCAATCGGAATGAATATATAATGGGATTCCCAGGGGTGGAATATTCCTTTCCCCAATCCGATTGAGGTATCTTGTACCCGCTCAATCGGAATGTTGTCAGGGTGTGTTCTTCTTTGTCGTGTTTTTCTTCTTCTGTTGTTTATTGGCGGTCGGCAAGCAGCTTTCGTGTGCATTAGCGCCATCTGTGGAACACAATCCAAACCCTTCTATACGCCATTCATAAGTACATTTTTATTTAAAAAGAAAATAATTATTCTTAATTATAAAATATTAGCAAGATTGAACTTTATATTTTCCAGTTCCCGGGTGCGTTCTTTCAGCGAATGCTGAGATATGACGTAACACGCAGCTCCAGACGTTCTTCGATTTAAAAAAAAAATGGAGGCGAGCAATCGGAACTGGAATGCTGCAGAAAGTTTGTTTTTGATTTAAACTAAATTTCAAGACTGGACGAAGGAAAAACTGGCAATACGGAGTTATTCCAACAAGTGAAAGAGAAATTTGAGGAAGTCGGTATCACGTGATGTTGATGTTTACGTTTTACTGCGTATGCCCCATTGACTATTCTGGTTGATTATAGCGATGCGTGTAGATACGCGATTGGAATATTCCTTTCCATGGATACCATTGCTTTCGGAAAGATTCCAAAACTCCTCATGTAAACGTGGCTATTGTTGAGTCAGTCCTAACTAGTTTGCTGTCTAAAGAAGAACAACATGACTTGGAAAGTTGAGCTACTTTATATCCACTCAACTTTATTCTGATCAATACCACAGAAGAAGATTAAAAGTTCTTGCAGTAGATATTGAAAATATGATAAAAGATTGTTTATCTTCACTGTAATATTCAATCACGTTTTTGAATATTCATTCATTCATTCATTTTCTACCGCTTATCCTCACCAGGGTCGCTGGAGCCTATCCCAGCTGTCTTCAAGCGAGAGGCGGGGTACACCCTGGACTGGTGGTCAGCCAGCCAATCACAGGGCACATATAGACAAACAACCATTCACACTCACATTCATACCTTAGAGTCGCCAATTAGGAACAGGAGATGAATTTCAAAATAATATCGACCGATCACCAGTATTCATTCAGAAGAGCCAAAATGTCACTAAATATGTTTTGGAATATACCACTCATTGAAACTCCATCATAATTTAGCATCAATGGCTCAATTATGCATGAAGTAGATTAACCACTAAGCTAAGTAGATGTCTTTTGGTAGCATGTTTGCATCTTCTCTCCTTCTATAATTGTCATTTTGAAACTGAATTTGAATTTTTTTGACGTCCGGGATTTTTTTAAAAAATCACTGAAAGTTGCATTGTTGGACATTTAATGCATTCAGCGTTTATGAAGAGTCTTATCCGTGTTCCCGTGGATCAACGCCGCTCCATAGTACTGCTCCCTAGAAATGGCAAAATTGTACATTTCAAATTACAAAATAACGTAATAATGTATAATTGTTGAAAAAAAAAGGTGTTGTTGTTGTGATTATGAATTTAGTATTTTAGCATTTTTAACTTAATGCCGTCACAGTTTGTCAATGACTTTAAAACCATCAAATTTTATCCTTATGTTATTTTCCGACATATAGGATAAAACAGTTTTTGTTGTACTGAAACACTTGTAAAATGTTGTTGTAGTATACCACTATACTTGTTAATATGTTATCTAAAAACATTAAACTAAGATTTTGTGATATGTATCTTTCAGACAACTTTGGAGTACAATGTAAAAAAAAAAAATGGTGTATAGTTGAAAATTTTTGCGATGCATCTGTAAGTTTTAAAATTACCAACCAAACCAGGGTTAGGGTTTTGATTATAGGACGGGTTGTGTACTGGGATTATGGTTTTGGTTTAACATTTAGGTTCAGTTTCAGGTTGAGACAAGGGTTTAGAGTTTGTGTTAGGGTGAAGTTTTGGGATAAAGATACTCCACTAACTACAAGGCATATATGTAACAATACTACAGTATTAATATCTGTACAATCACCCCCATCTTGAGGGACTGACCACAAGTTCTCAAAGAGATTAAGCTCTCAGTAGTTTCCTGGACATGGACACAAAATGTCGATGTTTTCTTTCCCAAGTCACTTCGTCAGTTGGTTATCATTTTTGTCTTAGGAAAAAACAATGGTTGTCCCAAAAATGTTGGGAGAAATTGCTCTGTGAAGATGTTTTGGGACTATTCTTTATTCCTGGTTGTGTTCTTAGGTAGAATTGTGAGCGAGCTGAGAAGCTGTTATGATTTCAGGATTCTTGGTATGACACCGGATCGAAACAATCAATCAGAAAAGGGATTCAAATGATGAGAAAATGATATTACCCCAGTCTTTCACAGTCCAAATCCCTGTTTTCTTGTAGTTAACCATTGGTTAACAGAGGAAAAAACAAAGATTCCAAGCATGACAGAGCCATCTCCATCCTTGGATCCTAGAATGTTAACCACAAAATAACTAACATGATGTCAACCGTTTTTTTTTATAGCAAAGGATGAAATGCAGTGGAAATGATATTTTGGAAATTAAGCTAATTTTCATGACTAAAAGGGACTTTGCGATTCACTGCCTTTTATCTTATCACTATTAGTAACATTCTGGAGTATACGTATGCAAAACGGACATGAGTGGAGATATGTTTCCAAGATGGCCGCTGCATGTTTGCATTGCTTACAATACTGTAGTGATTCATGTAACTTGAGTGATTTTGGTTTAAAAAAAAAAAAAGAAAGAAAGAAAACCATGGAAGTATCAGGTGTTTAACTCTTATCAGCTATTATTTTCCATTATATTTGTACCTGGGTGACATATTGGTGACATATGTGGATAAAAACTCTGTAAACATTGAGAAAGTAATGTCAGTGTTGGTGGTACAGTAAACCTCGGATATATCGGACTCGGATATATCGGAAATTCGCTCACAACGGACAGATAAAAAAAGAACCGATTTTTCTGTAATGCATTTCCAATAAAAATTCATTGCATATATCGGATTTTTTATAACGGATTTCGCCTATTTGGGACAAAATCTCCAGTCCCGTTCCAATGCATTTCCATTAAATTTCCCTCGCATATATCGGATGGCCGCATCGATTCGCCGAATCCGATATATGCGTAAAACGGACATTTTCCGGTATACGCATATAACGGATTTCGCTTATATCGGACAAAACCAGTGGGAACAATTGAATCCGATATATCCGAGGTTTACTGTATTGTGTTTTACACTTCAAGTGTATTTTATTTTCTTGATTGTGATGGAAAAAAAAAGTTTAAAAAATTGCTTTCATGAGACAGACACATATGGAACGTACCAATGAGTAACCTAGATTTTCTGTTTTTGCAGAATTTGCAAAAATAAATGTATAGGAGATGACCTGTCCCACCATTCTCTGCAGTGTTACAATTTAATTTGAACATTAATATACACTCAAATGTAGAGACAACAATCCAAAATTCTAACGAAATTGTGTCTTTTGCGCAGTGCCTTGATTTGGTATCGTGCTTTTATTGGTTTTCTAGTTTTTTTTCCCAATTGCGTTCTCGTTCATGTCAACCATCTGCACTGAAGCTAAGCAGTACGTGTCTTTCTACTGATATCTTTCATTTAAAGATAAGACTTTCCCGAGCAGCCTGCCCATATAAGGTCGTGTATCGCTGTGCTTTTGCTTTTTAATCGCTAAACACTCAAAAGCTTTGGTCTGGAAATAAAACAGCACAACAGTGTTTTTAAGAGCCAGACATGCCTAGCCGATCCACAGGGAGATCCCATCGCAGATTTACAGGCTCCACTTTTGACTAATGAAGATGAATCTAATCTGGAATGTTTCTACTTTATATGGGAATATTTCTGTTGAGGTCAAGTGGGAATAAAGCAGGCGAAAAGACGTGCGGATGTTGCATGGAGGGGCGTGGTTGCAAAAGTGATATAAGCGGAACTGGAGGTAGCAGAGATGAGGATGCTGAGGTTCTCATTGGGAGTGACCAGGATGGATAGGATCAGGAAGGAGTACATCAGAGGGACATTGAAGCAATAATGTACCCCCCCTTCCACACCACGGGACACTTTAACCACACCTCAACATCTACATTTTCTTGATTTGTTGTTTTTAGAATGTGCAGTGGAACCTCTAATGTTAAACACAAGCAAGCTTCTGGATTGTTCAGCTTTAGAGACACTTTCCCCCGAAAGGAAATGTCGGTAGAAATAATCTGTTCCAGGGTCAAGCTGTGGACATGATTTGTTTGAAGTTATAACTGTCATACAAGTGTAAAAATAAGAAGCAGAGATGAGGATGCTAAGGTTCTCATTGGGAGTGACCAGGATGGATAGGATCAGGAAGGAGTACATCATAGAGACATTACATGTTTAGAGGCCTTGGAGATAAAGTCAGAGAGGCCAGACTGAGATGGTTGGGACATGTCCAGAGTCACAGTACATGTTGGAGTACAGAGATGAGGATGCTGAGGTTCTCTTTGAGAGTGACCAGGATGGATAGGATCAGGACAGAGTACATTACATGTTAGAGGCTTTGTAGACTGAGATGGTTGGGACATGTCCAGAGGAGAGATAGTGAATATATTGGTAGAAGGATGCTGCCTTTAGGAGGTAGGAGGCGTAGAGGAAGACCAAAGAGGAGGACATGAGGGTAGTATGCAGAAGACAGGCTTGGATGGAGGAGATTGATTTGCTGTGGCGACCCCTGAAGGGGAAAAGCCCAAAGAGAAAAAAGAAGATTATTTAAACTGTAATAAAAACAAGAAAGAGTGACCTAAAAGTGTGAAAGAGTCGGTACTGGCTATGACCTGAAAGTCACACAAGAGAAGCGCTGAAAGAGAAAAGAAAGGAGGAAATGGAAAAACATAGAAGAGTCAAACAAAATCCTGCGGCGAGAGTCGTTTGATTAATGTAATGTGTTCATCCTGAGGGAAATCGAAATCGAAACAAGGAGTGTCACGGCTTGTTTTATGACATCCAAACCAGGCTTGTTTCAGGCATCTATTCCAGGCTCCATCATAACAGCAATTATTCATGTGCTGTGATCTAACGTAACGATGCACGACCCACTTTAGAGCACAACCCTGCATCCTGCACCTCCATGGTGGAAGTAGAAGTTATATAAGTTACTGGCATTAAATAATACTCCCCTCTTGATATATTGCAGTATGCACCTTGTAGTCTTAAACTTGTTTCATAAAAATACACAGTGTTTTTGGGCACGATCGTGCATCAGTCACTGACAATGTAATGGTAATGGTTTTATTTCATTTGAACATGCATCAGATTACAATTGAATGCATCACATAATCAGTTCACAGTTCCACATGTCCAAAAGGAGTAGGAAGAAGCAAATCTTATTAAATCCTACCCCTCCATCTGGTACTTTTACAATCAGTAACTGTTACATTTGTTCACTTCCTGCTTTCCTAATATATTTTTTTAATTGTTTTTTTTATTTATTTTATAAATTTTTTATTTAATTTAATCTAATTTAATTTTGTTTTGTTTTGTTTTGGGTTTTTTTGTTTTTGTTTTGTTTTGTTTTGTTTTTGTTTTGTTTTTGTTTTGTTTTTTGTCACGTACCAAAGTACGAGGTGATATGACCATATAATGACATAAGGGGTACCATAGTAACTGTCAATATAGTGATATATATACATTACATTACATTTGTTCACTTCCTGCTTTCCTAATATAATTTAAGTAAACATGTTCCGTTCTGCATTTATTCCTGGCATTAAGTAATACTTCCCTCTTGATATATTGCAGTATGCACCTTGTAGTCTTAAACTTGTTTCGTAAAATACACAGTGTTTCCGGGCACGATCGTGCATCAGTCACTGACTGTGTTGTTTTTTTTTTCTGTCTGGTTGTTTCAGGTGGTTGGGTGGACACATTATTGTTAGGTTTATTGCCATGTTTGCAACTCCCATAACATCCTGTTTTTGTGTTTTATACCGCTGACTTAAACTATTGCAAGTTCATTGGAGGTTTTTGGCCTTGTTGTTAGAATAGGATTTACTTTCAGCATTTAAAAAAAATACCAGAAAAAATTTTGATTTGCTAAATGAATCAATTGAAAGATGTCACAACTTCAGATCCCACCCGAGGAACATCTTTGTTGTCTTCCGTGGTCGTCAAGTGTTGAACAACTGTGTTGAAACAATGCGTCATGACTCATCAGTTCTACAAAAGCAGATGGTCCACTTGCTCGTTGGTGTTATTGCTTTTACCCTGTCATCAGGAATCCTGGATGATTATGTCGGGGCTTGTTGTTTCCTGGCGTGACAAACATCCCGGCCATCAAATACGAGAACGCCAAACTATCCCCAAGCAGATGTTTGATGTTTTTTTTGCAACGCAGAAAGAAACATGTGTTTTCATGTGCCGTTGTTTAGGTACTAGAAGACGTCTTATTGTTATGACCCACAGTGAACCAAAGTTGAATTGGCCGGTTTCATATTTTTGAGGTTTAGCAAATTTGTCAATCATGCGAAATGGATAGAGTCAATATTTTGAGTCATATTGAATTTCACTACTCATTTGCATTGCATTTGATTCTGCCAAAAAATATAAAATAACAAGTAGAGTGTGAAGCAAATAGTTTGTTGTTAATACATCCGGTATCCGGTATAATAATAATAATAATAATAACTACTTCTATTCATTTCTTCTACTTTAAGCTAATAGGCATCATTTGTAGGCTGTACCAATCAGTGTGAATATGTTTTTTGTACATCAATAGCACAGCTTTTGTGATTTTGTTGATTGTAGCACCCCCGTGTGGTCAACTGATGTATTACAGAAAATAGTACATAATGTAATACAATATACAAGTAATGGAAAAAATATTACACCACCTTTGTTTCTTCAGTTTATTGATCCATTTTAATGCCTGGTACAAGTTTGTTTGGGCAAATATAACAACGATAACAAAAATAGCTGAAATATTGCAACTTTTCTTGATAATAACCAATTGTCATTATTATATTTGTCCCAACAAAAGTACCTTTTACTTTTAGGGTGGTGTAATACAGCTGACTAGCACCACAAGGTGAGGTGTCAACATTGTGTACATGATGGTAAATTCATCATCCCAAAGGTATAATTTGCG
This sequence comes from Doryrhamphus excisus, assembly GCF_030265055.1. NCBI lineage: Eukaryota > Metazoa > Chordata > Actinopteri > Syngnathiformes > Syngnathidae > Doryrhamphus > Doryrhamphus excisus. Next base: position 11,923,497 of record NC_080475.1, on the reverse strand, counting down.
TGTTTTTTTTTTATTATTAATCACAAACAACATATACAACAACATTTGAACATGAGCAAAGTCATGAAGTACCGCTTTAGAATACAAATTAAAATAAAATCATAGTCACTCATAAATATAATAATAATAATAAAGTTAATGTAGCTAATGTACTATAGCCTAGTACTGCGAGTTGTCATCTGGAGTAGCATTTTCCATTAGGAAAAAAACACTGTATAATTACAATGAATTTTGAGTGAGGTTCCCAAAATTTGTGTTTGTATAGTTTAGAATTAGGCTAAAGAAGGCTTGCCCGGTTGAGTAGGGCCATACTGAAAATTAAAAAAAAATACATTGTTGTAATGGAGCTGTAACAACAAAAATGTACTACTTTACTCTTGTAGTATTTGAACTTTTTGTAGTTTTATTCTCACAATAAGTATATTTTGGGCAAACTGCGTCTTCATCCGGCCCACTCAGCATTTCTAAACATGCATATATTTCCACCGCAAGGCATGCTGGGTAGCTCTTTGGTGCAGATGAGCTACCCAGCATACCTTGAGGGCATTTGGAAATAACATTAATTCATTCATTTTCTACCGCTTATCCTCACGAGAGTCACGGGGAGGGGGGGGGGGTGCTGGAGCCTATCCCAGCTGTCTATAGGTGAGAGGCAGGGTACACTTTAGACTGGTCGCCAGCCAGCCAATCACAGGGCACATATAGACAAACAACCATTCACACTCACATTCATACCTATGGACAATTTGGAGTCGCCAATTAACATGTTTTTTTGGAATGTGGGAAGAAACCGGAGTACCCGGAGAAAACCCACGCAAACTTCACACAGAGATGGCCGAGGGTGGAATTGAACCCTGGTCTCCTAGCTGTGAGGTCTGCGCGCTAACCACTCGACCGTCGTGCAGCTATAATGATTATTATTATTATATTAAACGGGACCTATTATGCTCATTTTTTTAACCCATTGGATTGAATTGTGGACTCCTATAGAGCAGCTACACACAATAACCCTCACAGAAAACTTTCTAGATCTTCCAGAATCTGCACCTATTCTAGCTGTATTTCCTTGGACCACTCGACCGCCGTGCAGCCTTGGAAATAACCATTTTTAAGTAATGTGTTGTTTAGCGCTTAGATGTTGATTTATGTGAAGTTGCTGTGAATGTGTTGTTGTTGTTTTTTTTGTTGCTCCGTGAGCAAGTAAGTCATTCTGATTGATGAAGTTTTTAAGGTTTTGACTAAATTGAGGATTTTTTGTTGTTAAAAACCTAAAAAGAACACCTCTTTTCTCTGAATATTACAATATTTTTGTAATTTTCAGTTTTTTTCTCATAATATCACAACTTGTTTACGTTATTTTATTTTCAGTGGCCCCCAATACTAGAAGCCTTTTTGTGCTTTTTTTCATGTACACACTAAATACCTCCTTTTTGCACAAATATTGAATAAGCCTGTGAGGTCTGCACGCTAACCACTCGACCGCCGTGCAGCTTTGGAAATAACAATTTTTAAGTAATGTGTTGTTTAGCGCTTAGATGTTGATTTAGTACTGTATGTGAAGTTGCTGTGAATGTGTTGTGTTTTTGTTTTGTTGCTCCGTGAGCAAGTATGTCAGTCTGATTGATGGAGTTTTTAAGGTTTTGACTAGGTTGATGATTTTTTTTGAAAAACTAAAAAAAAACACCCGTTTTCTCTTAATATTACAATATTTTTTGTAATTTTCAAAATTGTTTACGTTATTTTATTTTCAACATGGCCCCAATACTAGAAGCCTTTTTGTGCTTTTTTTCATGTACACACTAAATACCTCCTTTTTGCACAAATATTGAATAAGCAGTAGTTTTTTTTTTTTAGCCCCTCACTCTGTAGTGGTTTAATGGTGTAACACAATATTAACCAATCACAGCTCTTTGTATGTGTATGTCATATTGGTTGCTACAGTACGTGCCTCAATGTGCCAAAAGGAAGTTCTCAGTCTGGCGTCTCTACATAATAAAGTATTAAGAAACGAAAAAAAAAACAAAAAAAAAAGAAAATGCTGAAAGATTGTAAATACATCACATTAAGTAGTTCATCTTTCTGCATGCTTGTGTGTGTGCGCGCATGTTTCCAGTTGAATATTCCAGTTGTGTCATTCCCAGTCATGAAATGCATCGTTTGTCCTCCTCCAGTCTTTAGAGGTGAAGTCCATCCAGGATCTTTTTGTGTCAGAGTTCACACTTAGCGGAAAGACGAGTGTCTTTTTTTTTATTTATCTAACAAATAGGGACATGTCACAGTACTCAACGACAATGACACGGTGGTGGGATCGTGCGGGATGAACATGGGACAAAACATGCAAAGAAGTCCGTAAATCCGATAAATGTACACAATGGCGGAGGTGCGTTCAAGGTGTCGAAAATGCCTCCAAGAGTTCAGTCATTCTCCCTGAATGAGTCCTGTTAGATATTTCGTTATTATTCCCCCGCACTCCGTGGCGCCCGAGGGTTTGGTTTTCCATCGTGGGTCCGGCGGTTCCTCCCCTTCCTCAACTCCTGAAGATGCTTCCACTTCTTGTTCGAGGGCCTTACAGACGGGCCAGGGGTTTCCGGGTCTTTCCTCGGAGTAACGACTTTTCTTTCTGTTTGTTCACCGGCGGGATTCCGTCGAGCCCAGACTTGCTCGCAAATCTGGTCCACGGTGCTCAAGTTGGGATGATCCACCAGCTGCATAAAGTCCCGATACCAAAGCTTAGGGTTGGTGCCTCCTGAGCTGCGGGGTTCCGCTCTAGAAGGGGCGGCCGAGGGCTGGTTGGTGGAAGTGGACTGGATGACGTCTAATGTGATACCCAGCAAGGTTTGCGTGAATCCGTGTTCCATGGCGTGACACTGGTAGACACCCATGTCCCTCCTTAGCACCCGTCGAATCAGAAGGCCTCTATCCGTCTGCAGGATACGCTCGTCCAGACGTACCTTCACATGAGAACATGGAACGTTTCTTTTATCAAGTTCTACCCCACGTTAGTCAATATTTCAATCTTCTCACCTCTTCTCGTGGTTTCTCTCGTTGCTTCTGGAAGGTCCAGGTGACTCGGGCCTGAAGGGATTTGGGAATGCACTCCAAGAAGGTACTGCTTCCTTCTACTCCATACAGCTTCTTTTCAGTGATGTGGTGCTTGTGATGGTCTGCAGGGGGCAGCAGAGACAAGATCAAAGTTATAAGGCAAGTACTTCTGCACTTTCTATTTATTTTTTATACTTTGAGCTTCATCCACAATCCCTATATGAGACATGAACACAAGTCTTTCTGTTTAATGTGTGTTATAAAGATATACAAACAGCTAAAAATAGAGGCAGGTAATTGATGCACAGAATGGTAATGGTTTAATTTCATTTGAACATGCATCAGATTACAATTGAATGCCAAAAGGAGTAGGAAGAAGCAAAGCTTATTAAATCCTACCCCTCCATCTGGTACTTTTACAATCAGTAACTGTTACATTTGTTCACTTCCTGCTTTCCTAATATAATTTAAGTAAACATGTTCAGTTCTGCATTTATTCCTGGCATTAAGTAATACTCCCCTCTTGATACATTGCAGTATGCACCTTGTAGTTTTACACTTGTTTTGTAAAATACACTGTGTTTTTGGGCACGATCGTGCATCAGTCACTGACAATGTAATGGTAAGGGTTTAATTTCATTTGAACATGCATCAGATTACAATTGAATGCATCACATAATCAAAAATCAAAACAAAATGTCCAAAAGGAGTAGGAAGAAGCAAAGCTTATTAAATCCTACCCCTCCATCTGGTACTTTTACAATCAGTAACTGTTACATTTGTTCACTTCCTGCTTTCCATAATGGGAAATCACCTACAAAGCCCGCTATTACAACACCTCTAATATAGTTTTATATAAATACTGTAACCATGTAGTAACAGTACATAATGTAGGTACATTCAAAACAACATGTAATACAGTATTTTGCCGTATTTTGGTCCTTTTAAAATGACTCAAACTTCCTTCGTGGGTTCTTTGATTTCACCCGTTGCCTTTTGGAGGTAGCTAGCCGGCTAGTAACTAGCTGCTGTGGTTTGACGAGGTGTCACTACACCAGTAATGTACTTCTTTGTTGTAACAATTTTAATAACAATAATAATAATAATAATAATAATAATAACAATGTGACTGTACATTATGTACAGTAAATAGAGCGTTGTTGGCGTTTATTTATAGGCAGAAAGGTGTGAAATAGCTAATTACACACAGTCTCATTTTATCTGTTTTTATATCTTTCGAACACAGAAAAGAAAAATGTTCATTTACTTCCTGTGACGTCATCTCCTTCACTTTGAGTGATGATGTGTATTTCTTTGAAACGGCGCCATTGTGTTGAGGAAGGGATGGGGTCAGCAGGGGTCACACGGGTGACAATTTGGGTTGCAACTTGGTCACAGCATGAATGAGACTTTGTTTCTATTGAGTTAGTATTACTACCAAAGACAATGTTCAATGTTTGCTTTTGTCTATGCGAGGCCGATTTCATGATCAATTTATATATTTAATAGCCTTTTATATTATTAATGGCCTATTTTATGGCACAGCACACTGAAATATAACATGACTTAATCATATCCTTGAACATATAGTAAATTAATGACTTGTTGTTATTTACCTCCAGAGCACAGAGTGTTGGGATCTCCATTCCTCACATCCTGGCGACGGAATCGCCTGCAAGACAAAAGGTTTGTACACGTCATTAAATATATACAGGTACATGTGTGATACGTATATCGAGCTGCACGGCGGACGAGTGGTTACTGCGCAGGCCTCACAGCTAGGAAACCCGAGTTCAATTCCACCCACGGGCATCTCTGTGTGGAGTTTGCATGTTCTCCCCGTGCATGCGTGGGTTTTCTCCAAAACATTCCAAAAACATGCTAGGTTAATTAGCGACTCCAAATTGTCCATAGGTATGAATGTGAGTGTGAATGGTTGTTTGTCTATATGTAGACAGCTTGACAGCGACTGAGGTGAGTCCAAGGAAATACAGCTAGAAATAGGTGCAGATTCTGGAAGATCTAGAAAGTTTTCTGTGCGGGTTATTGTGTGTAGCTGCTCTATAGGAGTCCACAACTCAATCTAAAGGGTCAAAAAAATTAGCATAATAGGTCCCGTTTAATATAATAATAATCATTATAGCTGCACGCGGCCGAGTGGTTAGCGCGCAGACCTCACAGCTAGGAGACCCGAGTTCAATTCCACCCTTGGCAATCTCTGTGTGGAGTTTGCATGTTCTCCCCGTGCATGCGTGGGTTTTCTCCGGTTTCCTCCCACATTCCAAAAACATGCTAGGTTAATTAGAGACTCCAAATTGTCCATAGGTATGAATGTGAGTGTGAATGGTTGTTTGTCTATATGTGCCCTGTGATTGGCTGGCCACCAGTCCAGGGTGTACCCCGCCTCTCGCCCGAAGACAGCTGGGATAGGCTCCAGGATCAGTATATAAAATGGATGGATGCATAATTAAAATATTTGTTATTATATTATATTTGTTGTAACAACAAACTGAAAGCAAACAGACCTCTTAGTGTTGGGTAGATAGCGAGTACAGGAAGTGCCATCCCAGGCGCAGTAAGGGTCTCTGGCCAGGCAGCATTCAGCACACGCTTTCCCGTACACGCTACAGCGGTGGAGGGGCACCTGCGCGATCCCCGTGTTGGAACCCACGTAAAGTTGTTGCTATGGTGAAAAAAATCGGAAACATAAAATCAATATTAAATATGATTTTATTTTGGGAATTGTTTTTGATACTGAGAATGAACTGACCCGTTTTGAAGAGATCTGCATGTCAGTGATGGACGATGCATCCTGAAGAGCGAGATAAAAATAGAAAAATTATTAACCATGACAATATTCAATGTCATAAAGGTTGATTTTCTTACTTTGAAGACCTCTAACTCTTCTAGTAGGAGTTCCTCCATGTTCTTCCAACTCTCTTTAGGAACGTTGATCACTTTTAGTACCGTCCCTTTGTCTGAAGTGGAAAGAGGAAAGAACCAGCAAACTTTTTATTCCTCTATTTAAGTGACCCAATGCCCCAAGTAACAAATAATGTTCTGAATCCAGATCTGGAATTTGGATTGTATTTATTTAACAGGCGTTGGAAACAGATTTGTATGAGATTTATTATGTAGTTTGGTATGATGGTAGGAGAAATGTGTCCAATTTTTATTGCGTTCTAGATCCAAAAGGTTTGCTTCAATATGCTAGGTGATAAATAAATAATTTCTAACTATAATCTCCATCCAGAGTCCATATCCAGATCATTTTTTTAATGCAGATAACTCAAAAAGTAGATTTTAATGACATTAGATGTGGAAGTTTTAGGGGTGTCACAAGAAGAGACGATACACAATCCTGGGTCAAATTAGTTAATTTTAAAAATACAAAAAATACATTAAATTATATTAGGAAAGCAGGAAGTGAACAAATGTAACAGTTCCTGATTGTAAAAGTACCAGATGGAGGGGTAGGATTTAATAAGCTTTGCTTCTTCCTACTCCTTTTGGACATGTGGAACTGTGAACTGATTATGTGATGCATTCAATTGTAATCTGATGCATGTTCAAATGAAATAAAACCATTACCATTAGTGTGATCGTCGGACCGACTGATAAAAGCGTTGATTAAGGTTAAATCCATAGACCAAGTGATTACTCCTAAACCTGATCCAGACTGGCAATCGTGATCCAAATTAAGATTATTATCATCCCTCTCTTATGTAATCCAAAACAAATATTTTACCTGTTCCGATAAACATGACATCATACTGCCCATCAGCGGCGTTGACTCTGTCCACAGTAATCTGTGTGAAGCTGTAGTCCACGTTGGTTCTGACAAAGACGGGTCGCCTGGTCATGGGGTAGACCGGGTTGTACATAAGAGGGTGGTGACGCGCAAACTGTATCACATCATCCGGGAAACCTTTAGTGGACTCAAAGCTGCCAAAAGTCTTGCTGGGACACTGAGGACACGAACCAAAATAGATAGAATTGTCATTATAACATAAATGAAAACAGCCCAGTTATTTTGCACAATGAGGACGCAGAACTCTGCTAATTAACCAGCAGGGACTATAAATAATGAATTAGTGTTGGAGTGGAGTGGATTAATTGTGGCACGAGAGAGGTTTTTACTGTAAGTACAATACAATACAGGCTGATCAACAAATTCTTATTCTTAATTCTGCATTCTTAAGCACACACATTGCAGCCATTTTGGAATGAAATGTCCCTATTAGGCTACATGTGTCCCTAGATTCAATTTAAGGCCAAAAAAAAGACACATTTGAATCATAAATCATAAATCTCAGCCTACTACGCTTACCAATGGTAAAGGATAAAGCCTTTTTATAACTCTGTAAAAAAGGTAGGCTTCACTGCATGTCTTAAAATCAAGCACGAGACTCTGCTAACAGACGTGGAAACTATAAGTTTGATTGCAATACTAACATGTGGGAATAGTAGTTCTCACTGGATTAAGTATGACCAGTTGAAAATGTATGCGACTATACTAAAATAATGAATGGAATGGAATGGAATGGTTTTTATTGTCATTATACAAGATGTACAATAGTCCAGTTTCAGTGCAATAGTCAAGCTAAAAAAGTAGAGTAAAAAAAGACAGTTTAACAAGATATATACAAGATATATCCAAGATATATTATATATATATTATTTATTATTACACCGAAGCCAGGCAACGACATTTCGTTGGCAATTTCACTGCTGTGTTATTGTGCAATGACAATAAAGAAAGTCTATGTCTATATACATATAGACCTCTAGATATATTAATTTTTGTGCAATAATGAATGGGTCTTAGTGCAAATAATGACTGGTGTATACATATGAGTAAAAGTCACATATGAGTGTATTGTATTGAGTGTATTCTTGTATTCTCGTTGTACATCTTGTATAATGACAATAAAGGCCATTCCATTCCATCAATGTACCACTACCACACACACACACACACGCACACACACACATACCATTCCAGGGCGTGGATAAGGCACTTTTCCCTGGAAGGGCACCCACTGGTAGTTGGGCCCCTCTTTGTGAGCAAACGGCCCCAGGAAGGCCCTCCGGATGTCATTCATGGAGTAAAGACACACCGCTGAGCCTTTAAATACACTACTGCTGGGGGGACAGGGGAGAGCCGAGTGAGATACATCAACATACACACACACACACACACACACACACACACAAATACCATCCATCAATGGGCATCTGACCTGGAAGTGGAGAAGACTGTGTAGACCAGAGGATTCTTTCTGTCCCTGGTCTGCAACAGGAATACGTCGCCTGAGGATGGACACACACACACACACACACACACGTATTTCAAAAGTAGTGCAAAGGTGAAAGGTTAAAGGCAAGATATGAACCCTGTGGACATGTCTAGATACTCTCAACAGATATTTGATTGGTACGTCAACACATCTATTTGTCCATATTCAACTTAAGAGCGGTGGACGAGTGGTTATCTAGGAGGTCATAGCTAGGAGACCCGAAGTCAATTCCACCCTCAGCTATCTCTGTGTGGAGTTTGCATGTTCTCCCCGGTTTTCTGCGGGTACTCCGGTTTCCTCCCACATTCCAAAAACATGCTAGGTTAATTAGCGACTCCAAATTGTCCATAGGTATGAATGTGAGTGTGAATGGTTGTTTGTCTATATGTAGACAGCTTGACAGTGACTTGAGGTGAGTCCAAGGAAATACAGCTAGAATAGGTGCAGATTCTGGAAGATCTAGAAAGTTTTGTGTACGGGTTATTGTGTGTAGCTGCTCTATAGGAGTCCAAGGTATTTGTCCATAGTGTGAATGGTTGTTTGTCTATATGTGCCCTGTGATTGGCTGGCCACCAGTCCAGGGTGTTTATTGTACTGTAGATTAAAGATGCTACAACCCACCCAATGCTAAATTATTTGGCTAAAACATCCCCATTTTAGCTCTGTATAATACCTAATAGTATATCTCATAATGCATTTTATCTTTACAATATGCCAAGGGCCAATAAAAAAGGACAGCCATGTTTTTTGGCACATGTGACAGGTTCGGACTGTACATGTCCTTCCTGAACAATAGGATAGGACTATAAATATTATAGTATGGACACATGAAGACACAAGTCTCATTGTTAATTGTAGTGATGGATAGTGGTGGCCCAAAGTGAGGCACAATCATTCCCACTCCCTCCGTAGGGTCTGCAGCTGCACAAACAAGATGGCTGTCGGCTGGTTTACGGTCACAATAAATCGATCACATCCAACAGAGATTTTTTGACATGGTCGATCAGAGTCACACTCACGTAGCTCGTCAAAGTAAGTGTCGCTGCCGTCGGCCCCCGGCACCGAGCAGATCAGACGCGTTTTGAGGAAGGTGGTCCATTTGTTCACCAAACTTCGTTGACCGCCCATGTCGTTCTATGACAACACAAGACGTAACGTAACAAAAGTTAGATAGATACTAGATAGATACTAGATAGATAGATACTAGATAGATACTAGATAGATAGATACTAGATAGATACTAGATAGATAGATACTAGATAGATACTAGATAGATACTAGATAGATACTAGATACTAGATACTAGATACTAGACGGATACTAGATAGATACTAGATACTAGATAGATACTAGATACTAGATAGATACTAGATACTAGATGGATACTAGATAGATACTAGATACTAGATGGATACTAGATAGATACTAGATACTAGATAGATACTAGATACTAGATGGATACTAGATAGATACTAGATACTAGATGGATACTAGATAGATACTAGATACTAGATGGATACTAGATAGATACTAGATACTTGATGGATACTAGATACTAGATAGATACTAGATACTAGATACTAGATAGATAGTAGATACTAGATACTAGATAGATACTAGATAGATAGATAGATACTAGATAGATACTAGATAGATACTAGATATATACTAGATAGATACTAGATAGATACTAGATAGATAGATAGATACTAGATAGATACTAGATACTAGATACTAGACGGATACTAGATAGATACTAGATACTAGATAGATACTAGATACTAGATAGATACTAGATACTAGATAGATACTAGATACTAGATGGATACTAGATAGATACTAGATACTAGATAGATACTAGATACTAGATAGATACTAGATACTAGATAGATACTAGATACTAGATACTAGATAGATACTAGATACTAGATGGATACTAGATAGATACTAGATACTTGATGGATACTAGATACTAGATAGATACTAGATACTAGATACTAGATAGATACTAGATACTAGATACTAGATACTAGATAGATACAAGATAGATAGATAGATACTAGATAGATACTAGATACTAGATGGATACTAGATAGATACTAGATACTAGATGGATACTAGATAGATACTAGATACTAGATGGATACTAGATAGATACTAGATACTAGATGGATACTAGATAGATACTAGATACTAGATGGATACTAGATAGATACTAGATACTTGATGGATACTAGATACTAGATACTAGATACTAGATAGATACTAGATACTAGATACTAGATACTAGATACTAGATAGATAGATAGATAGATAGATAGATAGATAGATAGATAGATAGATATAGATACTAGGTATATAGATAGATACTAGATAGATACTTTGCACAATAATTCCAATGTTTCCCACTATTTCTAATCATTTTTGTGTCAAAAATGGAAAAATATGATGATAACCATAGATTCAGAAATGGAATATTATTTAGATAGTAGCAGGAGCATAACAAAACACGTTTGTCCTGGCTGATCAGTACAATATGGCTAAAGATCAGAAGTCACTGAATAGTTGTGAATTGTCTGTATGTGCCCTGTGATTGGCTGGCGACCAGTCCAGGGTGTACCCCGCCTACCGCCCAAAGTCAGCTGGGATAGGCTCCAGAGTGGATAATTAATAGAATATTTTTATTTGTTTTGCTGATAAGGTCTTTTTACACTCATATGACAGTTGCTAATGGAGTAATCCTTTACCCTGCAGAGTTGGCCGATACGTGAATACGTGGACTTCCCCAGTCCTTGGGCCTCCACTGCTGTCTCCCGAAAGAAGAAGAACACTTTATCGTCGTCTGGGTTTTCACTCTCTGGGACCCAAAAGGAACCAACGAACTTTGGCTCTGGTAAAGGTAAACACACAACAAAGATCGGGTATGAATGACGTGTATTAGCATGGTGTGTGTATGAAGGAGTTGATGCTCACCATTCAACCAGCGTGAATCGTGTTGCTCCGTGCGGATGGAAGGACGTTTACCCAAACTTCTAAATATGGTGAAGTCCCGCCCCATTAAGTCTGTAGCGACACCTGCGTATAACTCATCACCTGGGAAAAACAATCAATCCATTCCTCAGCAACACAAGCTAAAAGCTACTACATAAAACATACAATTCTATGTTGTATCGTCAAACGTTACCAATAAGCACAGACGCAGCATTATGGCGAGGATCATAAGGACTTTTCCCTTTGCCATCTTCCACACTAGAAGGGTCGATTCTGAAGACGTGATCCTGACAGGGATGACACAAGGACATGCTAACCTCCAATCAGCGTATTTATTTATTTATTTATTCATTAGTTTTGGTGTACTCACCTCCATCCTGTGGCCGACCTCCACAAAGGCACAAGTAGGGTGGAAGGCTCCGGTTCCGCAGGCGTACAAGTGTGTACGGTTGAAATGGTGGACCATCTTCACATAGTTAACGCAGTCCGACTGAAACACACACACAAATACACACAATATATATATTTAGTATAGTATATTTGAATCATTAATACTTTTTTCATATATATATATATATATATATATATATATATAGTGCATCCCCCCAAAAGAAAAAAAAACATTTTTTTCTATTTTTAAGGGAACATTTTCTTTTTTTTTCAAGAAAACAAACATTAAAAAAAAAAAAATATATATATATATACAAAAATTATTATATATATATATATATATTTATGTTTTTTTAAACAAAAATGATTATATATATTTATATTTTTTTATGGTTTTTTCTTGAAAAAAAATTGAAAATGTTCCCTTAATTTTTTTTTAAGTGAACATTTCCCATTTTTTTCAAGAAAAAAACATAATATATATATATTATATATATTTATATATTTTTTATATTTAATTTTATTTAATTTTATTTAATTTTATTTATTTAATTTTATATTCAATGTATTTTTTATTGTGTTTATATATATATATATATATATATTTTATGTTTTCATACAAAAATATTTTTTTTAATGTTTTTTTCTTGAAAAAAAATTGAAAATGTTCCCTTTAAAAAATAGAAAAAACATTTTTGGGGGGGATGCACTTTTTTTCTTTCTAAAATATACAACTTTTTTCCTGAAAAATACAGGATAAGATATTTTTATTTAAATGTACATCTTAAATGTAAATATACATCCTAAAACTTTTTCTCAGTCTGGCCTCTAAAATGTAATATCCCTCCTGATCCTCTCCATCCTGGTCACTCCCAATGAGAACCTCAGCATCCTCATCTCTGCTACCTCCAGTTATTTTCCTTCTTCTAATAAAACAATCATACAGAGAAAATGTGCATGAGGTCATAAGAAGCCTTTGGTGTGTGACGAAACCAAATAGACGAAAAAAGTGCAGTGAGTTAGATGAATTATGTCAGCAATCACCATTCCTCAAGTGTGCATAAAAGGGGTCACACTCGTCGACCTTTGACCTGCTACTGATTCATGAGTGGAGACTTCGGGATGGAGCTCGCTCTGACCTCAGAGGGCCTTTTAAGGTCTTGACTTCTTCCTCTTCTAAAGCTGCTTTGTTTGAACTTTTCTCTCCACTCTAGTAATTATTAACACAGTTCAGCCACCATGTTAAAAGTATAGGTGATGTCTGGTTGCCAGACGTTCAACAACTCGTTAATTCCACCTCAGGCTCATATGGGTGCGTATATTCCCAGTCAACTCGCAACAATGACAAAAGCTTGAATAGCTTCTAATGTTTGCTTTTGTGCTGTGTTTTGTGTGTGTGTGTGTGTGTGAAAGAGAGAGTGTGCTCCACAGTTGATGGCTGAGAACTTGTGTGTGAACACAGCGCACGTTGTCCAGTGGACAAACTTTAAACACACAACACGGCGCAGGGGAAAAAGCCCAGGAATGCTTTTGATGGTTTCTGGCCACCAGGACAACGTATCTCTGTGAACCGTTGTCTGTCTTAAACTTGACGGAACAGATCTTTCTGCTATCTAACACAAAATGCAGGAAATTGATCAGATCTCTGCGAAACATTGATCAAGTCAGGGTTGTCCAGCTGCTAAAACGAAACTGAAACCAGCAAATTGCATGCTGAGTATGACAAATTCCGACATGTTAGCTGGTCTGCACTAATATTGAACATCCACCCAGCCTCTCAAACCCACTGACAGTTCACTGTGGTCCCCCCAGGGGGGGTCCACCCCACTATACTATACATACATATACATTTAGTGTGCATGTGTGTGTGTCATGCCAACCGCAACGCTTATGACAAGACTCCCGCTTTTCCATTTGGTTGATGTATTTGGCTGTGTTGCTTTGAAACGTATTCTTGCATGTGCTCTGCTCTCCGTCAAGGATTTACGACATCGCTGTTATTGCCAAATGATGTTTTTTGGCGAGAACACGGTTCTTCAACATCCATCATGATGTCTGATGTGGCCAACAACCACCGCAAGGCTGCAAGACTGCAAGGCTGCAATGTTGCAAGGCTGTATTCCTCCATCCACATAGTACACTTGGCCAAGGATGACCAAAACATGATGATGTTTTGGGGGCTGCACGGTGGACGAGTGGTTAGCTCGCAGACCTCACAGCTAGGAGACCAGGGTTCAATTCCACCCTCTGCCATCTCTGTGTGTAGTTTGCATGTTCTCCCTGTGCATGTGTGGGTTCCAAAAACATGCTAGGTTAATTGGCAACTCCAAATTGTCCATAGGTATGAATGTGAGTGTGAATGGTTGTTTGTCTATATGTGCCCTGTGATTGGCTGGCCACCAGTCCAGGGTGTACCCCGCCTCTCGCCTGAAGACAGCTGGTATAGGCTCCAGCACCCCCTGCGACCCTTGTGAGGAAAAAGCGGTAGAAAATGAATGAATGATGATGTTTTGCGGCGGCACGGAGGACAAGTGGTTAGCGCGCAGACCTCACAGCTAGGAGACCAGGGTTCAATTCCACCCTCGGCCATCTCTGTGTGGAGTTTGCATGTTCTCCCCATGCATGCGTGGGTTTTCTCCGGGTACTCCGGTTTCCTCCCACATTCCAAAAAGATTCTAGGTTAATTTGCAACTCCAAATTGTCCATAGGTATGAATGTGAGTGTGAATGGTTGTTTGTCTATATGTGCCCTGTGATTGGCTGGCCACCAGTCCAGGGTGTACCCCGCCTCTCGCCTGAAGACAGCCGGGATAGGCTCCAGCAACCCCTGCGACCCTTGTGAGGAAAAAGCGGTAGAAAATGAATGAATGATGATGTTTTGCTTTGCTGCCATCTATCTGCTTGTCTTTGCAGTGCGGGCAGGGGGAGGAGCCATCAGCACACCTGTCGCCAATTACCTCAGGCTTCATCAGCATGGGTAAAGCTTTCACCCTTGCCAGGTCATACCTCAGACTCCACTCTCACAATCATCATGTTTTTGGAATGTTTTGGAATCAGAGTACCCAGAAAATGGCCACAGCTTGACCCTGGAACAGATGACTTCCTATGAAAATACAGTATGTATTGCATGGCTTTATTAAATTGACTCCTTTCAGTTGTGTTGTAATACTCCACACAGCAACAAACAAACATGAGATTAATGGAGGACAAGGAACACAATGAGTGCCCACAAAGAATTTTAGACCCCTAAAGGGGGACGTTTACTTGGAAGTAATTAGGGTCAACAAGGTGAGGTCAAGTTTTAACATGCCGCTGACACAACAAAAAGCACAAAAAAGAGGTTATTTAATTCTGATAAAAGGACACAAGTACTCTAAAAACATGTGATTATTCACTGAAAATCCACACACGCTTATCCAGGTGAAAGTGGAAGTGGGTAGTCATCTATGAATGGGGCTCATTGTGTCAGCTACAGCTGTGTAATCACGCTGATAAAGCCTTTATACAACACACACACACTTTCCAACATAAATAGAGTATACAGACGCATGTCTCACACACACACAGAACATGGAGACATCATGTCATGCTGGGTGGTCTGCGCACCTTCTCAAGTCATACATGTTTAAAATATAGTCTTGAAAAATAAACATATATTTCTACTGCGTGTTCAGTGGCAGAGACAGAAGTATTGATGTGTATGTGTTCACCATAATGTCCCTTTTTATGTACTACTTTGTTTTTTTAAGCTACTTGTTCACCACTAAACCACAAGTTTTCCTACATTGTAGTACAATTGGATGTTCTTAATGTGTTATTGTGATACTTGATGTTAACTTTTATTCTTCTATTGTAAATGTTGCACTTTGAGATCATTCATTTCATGTAAAGTGCGTTATAAATTAAATTTATTAATAATAATTATTATTATTAGTATTAGTATTATTATGATCATTATAATTATTAGTAGTATTAGCATTATTATGATAATTATTATTATTATTATTATTGTTATTATTATTATTATTATTATGGTTATTATTATGATAATATTATAATGCTTATTATTATCATTATAATTATTATAATATTATAATAGTTAGAATATCATCATAATAATTATTATGGTTATTATCATAATTATTATGGTTATTATAATAGTTAGAATATCATCATAATAATAATAATTATTATAATAATTATTATAATTTTAATTATTATAATCATAATAATTATGATAATTATGATAATTATAATAATCATAATTACAATTGTGATTATTATAATTATAACAATAGTAATTATTATTATTATACTTATAATAATTCTAATAATAATAATTATTATTATTATTATAATTATCATTATTATTAACATAATTATAATGATTATATTATAATTATAATAATTAAAATTATTATTATTATTAAAAATATTATTATTATTATTAAAATTATTATTATTATTAAAATTATTATTAATAATAATAATAATTAAAGAGACTTACTGTGATGTCTTTCCCAGCCCAGTTACACTCCTCCCTCCACTCAACGGGGGCCGGCCAGTAGATCTGAAAGACAAACAGCAAAAGTGTCATTCTCATTTTGTTTACGGTTTATTTATTTTTCTATTCTTTCTTTAAAAAATTAGACCTAACCTTATGCTCCTGTTTTGCGATGTTATCCAGCGATAGCGACAGCAGGAAGTTCTTGGCCCCCACAAACAGACGACCCCTCTCTTCATCCAGCAACAGAGCGCTGAAGCAGCATGAACGTTCCAACTCGAAGCGCCTCACGCCGTGGAACTGCTGCAAGTCTGAAGTTAGAGACATTTGTTTTATAAATAAAGTTTTTTTGTATTTGTTTCACTAGTAAGGTAAACTGTTACATTTGTCTGTCTTGTATAGTTTTAGGGAGTCATTACTCCTCCTTACCTTTGAAGGAGAGCTTCATACGTGGCGAAGAGGAGGCCGAGGAGGAAGAAGAGGAGGCGGACGAGGAGGAAGAACGTGTGACAGTGCTGGAGGATGACGAAGAAGCATGAGCGGCAGCCAAGCCCAGAAGGAACAGAGAGCTGCAGGTGACCATCATGGCCACCGTCATCATCATCATGGTCATCATGCTGGAACACTCCTGCTGGTCTTTGACGACGAAGGTCAGTAATGTCAGGCTGGCTTTGATGTTTGGATCAGATGAAGTCCATGGAACTGGTCGGGTCTGAGTTTTAAGTCTTTATGGGACTCCTGCGATCACCTTTCGCCTCCGAGATGCGATGAAAATGTCACACATCCGCACCTAAAAATAGAACACATGTTTGAATGGGTTAAAACGAATTTCACTTTATTTTACTTTTGTTTTCGGGTTCTCAATATTTTTTTTACACTTGTGACAGTTAATAAAGTAAAAAAATGGTGTATCCAGCGAAAATATTGTCACTTGTAATGAATGACAACGGATGTAAATAGTAGCAAGTGTAGTAGCGCTAACTAGCGCTAGTTACACACCACTAGTCGTCACGTTTTGTTGCGCTGTTGAACAGACTGACTCGACACGGCTGACCGGGTCTATGCACAGAAGGAGATCACAGGCTAACTACCAATCGAACGAAATGAACGGATCTTTTTACTGAATGAACCGGAATGATCTAGTTCACTGAAATGAACGGTTTTGCCCACCACAAGTAAGAGTGCGTGTAAAGAGGGACGTACAGATTCCCCAACATGCTTTGCTGTAATTAAAATGATCCCTTTTGACCGTTTTATGCTTCTTTAAGGTGTTATTTTGTACAGATAGGGTGTATATAGTAATATAAGTGTTTTTTTTAGTCATGTCCAGTTAAATTACTTTCACTTTTGGTCTGAACATGGCACCTTTACTAAGAATAGTTGTGAATTCCATGCTATATATAATAGTTCCACTTCTATTTTCATATGTTTGAAGTATACTCTTAATATTGGGAAGAGTAGTAACTTATATATAGTACAAGGACGTCAAACTGAATAAGGGATGAAACGGCATCAGAAATGATGCGTAAATGTACTGCATTTTATAGTTTTGTGTATAACTTTTTTTTTACACGTAAGTTAATGTTAATATGCAAATGTTACTTAAAAAATGTTACTTTTTGACTTGTGGGCCGCATTCAGTTAACAAACTTGTGCGGGGGGCTTTAACATATATTTAGCACACAGGATTTTACGCTTGTAATTCTAACAGTCCGCTTTGAATTATTTGTCTAATTTTTTTTTTTTTTACTGAATAGGACATCCGACTTGAAAGTCATGTTGCCAGCTGGTATGTTAAAAGTTGAAATACTTAAAAGCAACTGGTGGGCCGGACTTCAACGCTTAGTGGGCCGCATGTGGCCCCCGGGCCGTAGTTTGCCCACCCCTGGACTAGACATCCCTGTGTCACATTCTGTTCGTTATGTTCTGTTCGTTTATCTTGCTTTCCCTGACTTTTGTTTCCTCCAATCAGCTCTCTCATTCATCTTGTGTCTAGTTCAGGTGTGTCTTGTTCTTGTCAGCTCCTATTTACTTACTGTTCTTTTAGCGCCTACATGGAACTACATATTTTTGTTTTTTGGATCCTAAGTTGCCCAGTATTAATTGGAATTAAAGTTGTTTAAAGTTTTTTTTAGCAGCATTCCACTCTTACCTTCATTATTTCCACAGACAACATGACACTCCTAGACAAGACACAAGAGGGAGGAGAGAGCCGATTGGAGGAAACAAGAGTCAGAGCAAATCTCCCTGTTCAATCTCCATTATGTGCTGAGATCTCCAACCGGTGAGTAGTTGGTTAACTAGTCAATAATAATTATTATTATTATTAAATGACTGAACATTGGCCCCATGACTTCAAAGAGTGAGTAGTGTTACTTTATTTTAGTTTTATTATACAGTAGGTCGTTAAAATGGTACCTAAAACATATTTACACAGCGAAAGACATCATAAAGCTTTGAAAATGTTGGTTTCACTATCTTGTTTGGTCATTGTTTAGTGCACAGAAGCTTTTCGGTCTTATTTTTCCATGTTGGCAAAGAAGTGACAGTGTACTCGAGAAGTGGAGCTAATTTGTTACTTTGTCCAATCAAAGTAACAAGTTTAACAAGCTCTGTTGTACACAGTGAGCAACAACACACACACACATAAACTTCCCTCTGCTGACAACACAATGACGTCTTTCAGAAGAAAAGTGTCATTTATCACGTTACACCTCTCTAACAAGCAAACATTCTATTTTATGACTCCCCAGAATGCAGCCCTGTTGTTTTAATGCACAGGTGTACAAGTGTATTTCTAGTTCAAGCTAATTCTCAACACAAATTGGTCTTAATCCCAAAAAGCATACCAGCCTTGCAGCCATGAATTAACTACTCTGTAAAAAGCTAAAAAAAGAATAAGTGTGACAACCGTTTGAGCTGTTAGTGTATGTACGGTATGAATGATGAGATTCTACAATACATACTGTGTGTAGTTGCATGTATGGGCTCTGTCCTATGACAATCAAACCACTTACAGCGTAATCCTCAGCATCAAACGCTGCAATGGTACAATCATGGATGACACTTGCAAATTTTGTGAGACCTTAGACTTCACAGACAGACTTACACCAGTACATATACCAGTGATGACATAGAGGAAAATGTGTGATGATATCCATAAAAGCAGCAATTGAGCTTCCTACGACAGACAAATGCACTGCAATGTGACAACACAACCAATTACATACGCCAATTAATTTACATAAATACATAAATACAGTCATTATACACATACAGAACCAATGTTGTAATTGTGCTAGAAAGCGAACATCTAACAACACAACAGCTGAGTAGCAACATTTTAAAGCGCATACAGACGTAGATATGGTTCAGATTTCAAATTTAGCTAGAATCTGGAAGATCTAGAAAGCTTTCTGCGCGGGTTATTGTGTACAGGTGCTCTATCAGAGTCCACAACTCAATACAAATGTTTGGGTTTTTTTTTTTACCAGATGTTGATTAGAAATTCCTGTGGTTATTTGTAGACTATGCACCCTGAATCGAAGTATTAATTGTCATATACCAGTGATGGCATAGAGGAAAATGTGTGATGAAAGCCACAAAAGCAGCAATGGAACTTCCTATGACAGAGAAATGCACTGCAATGTGACAATACAACCAATTACATACGCCAATTAATTTACATAAATATATAAATACAGTTATTATACACACACATACAGAACCAATGTTGTAATTGTGCTAGGAAGCGAACATATAACAACACAACAACAGCTGAGTAGCAACATTTTAAAGCGCATACAGATGTAGATACGTTTCAAATTTAGCTCTTGCATCTTGAATCTGGAAGATCTAGAAAGCTTTCTGCACGGGCTATTGTGTATAGGTGCTCTATCCACAACTCAATACAAATGTTTTGTTTTTTAACCAGACGCTAATTAGAGATTCCTGTGGTTATTTGTAGACTACCGCACCCTGAATTGAAGTATTTATTGGCGTATTTAGAGCAGGGGTCACAAACTCAATTTACTTGGGGGCCACTGGAGCTAGGGTCTGGGCGAGACTGGGCCGCATCAGGTTTTCCAAAAAAAAACAAAAAACGTATTTATTAAAAACAGAAAAATGAATAAACTTTGCTTTGGTTTCGATTTTCTACAAGAAAAGCTCTGATAAAACATTCCACAGTTCTCAAATATCTTAATTTTTATTTTTCTACACAAAATAAGATGAAAAATAAACAAATCAAGAATAAAGAAAATCAATCAATCAGTAATAAATAAATATAATAATAATAATAATAAAACACCAAATAATAAAAACTTAAGAAACCACATATATTATTTTTTTTCAGATTAAAATGAACAAAGCATTATTAGAGCCCTGTAGACATGACAAAACACGACTATAGTCACATTTATTCTCTTTTTATTTACAACATATTGCGCAACTGCAGGGTCTTGAGACACATGCTAACTCGCAAACTAGAGAGCTAGCGACCTAAACGGTAGCCTTCAAGTTATTTCCTTTAAACTTAAATAGCCAAAAACTTACCACTTCCACACGGATAGGGAGGATAACCATTAACAGTTATTTAACCTTTAACATGAACATTAATCAAACATAATAATTTTTTCCGGGTACATGATACCATAGAGCATCCATATCAAACTTGCGCGGGCCGCACTAACATTAAACTTTCATATCAAGGCGGGGGCCTCAAAGTAGTGTCCTGCGGGCCACATTTGGTGTGTTTGAGACCCCTGATTTAGAGTAACTAGAATATCAGTTGGTTGAGTGCAAAACTACGAATGAACAGAGGGTGAAAATAAACTTCTTCCTTCCACTAACCCTCTACACAGTATGTATATTTTGGTGTAATACTGCTCACCGTAAGTGTCATACAATTGAAGACTTTTGTACACTAATACAGTACATCCATACATCGTGCACACACACTAGCCTGCTGGCACACACTGGCATGAATAATGAGGCTATTGAGGCACTGACACAAGAGAGCGCTTATGAATCGCCAGCGCTGCTCAACAAGACGGGAACATAAGGCTTCCACACCTGGCAGCATACGTGCAC
This sequence comes from Doryrhamphus excisus, assembly GCF_030265055.1. NCBI lineage: Eukaryota > Metazoa > Chordata > Actinopteri > Syngnathiformes > Syngnathidae > Doryrhamphus > Doryrhamphus excisus. Next base: position 11,902,180 of record NC_080475.1, on the reverse strand, counting down.
ACATAATGTATATGAATGCACAATGGCGCACATGCAAGCTTTTAAAGCTGCACACACATTTCCTTCCTTTGCCACAGCTCCGTCGGTGAACAAAAGGAGTCTTGTTAGCTTTAAGTCGTGTCAAGATTGTGTTAAAAAATTAAAAAGAAGCATAAAATTGCTGCTTGACAGCACTAAGGAAGTGATTACGGTGTGAAGAATGCTTTGGTAGATGGTGTATTGTGTTGCCATGACAAAAGGTAGAGGACTTTGCTGTTTGTATGTGTATGTGTGTGTGTACTTGTTTTTTTTTTTTTCATCGTCTCGGAGCCACAAGTCTCTTTGTGTTTCTCACTCAGCACTTAGTTGCAACCCTCTATGCTCTATAATGCATCTTAATAAAAAAAAAAAAGAAGCCATTGGGTGCTGCTGACACTTCAGTTCAGTTCAGCTTCAATAGACAGCGGTAGCAGCATGCCAAGAGAGAGTGGATTAAAAAAAAGAAAGAAAAAGAGAAGGCCAGATTGTTTAGAAAGGGGTGGGCGGGGTCAAGGCGTACTATCAAAAAAAATAGCGACGAGTAGACAAAAGCGGGGTTGGCCTTCGGGGTGAGAAAGGTGATGTTAGAGTGTAGGCTGATGTACAGTACAAACTAATGAATATTAGCACACTCGGCCATGACACAATACACACTAATTCAAATCAACTTTATTTGTATAGCACTTTTCCTGCAAAGAAATGCAACACAAAGTGCTTTACAAAATTAAAACAATTTCCACAATTAAAAGGAAAAAACAAAGAAACAAAAGAGAGCCCCTCCTTCCCACCCTCCATACTAGACCCACACACGCACACACACACGCAATCACACACAGTAGGGAGACATGGCATGGCACTGAGGAACAAGGAAACGCCACCTTTGGGGCCGTCCACACTGGGAGGAGCTGCAGGCCGTGCCATCGGAGGACCAGCACCCGGGGCCCCCCGACTCCGACAGACGGGCGGACCCCCACATTAAAGGGAGGAACCCCCGGCCGGCCGGGTCGAAGGGACCCAAAGATGGCACCCCCTCAGCAGACCCAATACCGCCCCCAGTGTGGAGGACCCCCCCTGAGGAAACACTGGAGTTAAAAGCTGAAGACTAAGAGCATAAAATAAGACTAAAAAGATAAAAAACACAACAATGGAGTTAAAAGCTGAAGACTAAGAGCATAAAATAGGACTAAAAAGATAAAACCAAAACACTGGAGTTAAAAGCTGAAGACCAAGAGCAAAAAATATGACTAAAAAGATAAAAACAAAACACTGGAGTTAAAAGCTGAAGACCAAGAGCAAAAAATATGACTAATAAGATAAAAAACAAAACACTGGAGTTAAAAGCTGAAGACTAAGAGCATAAAATAGGACTAAAAAGATAAAAACATAACACTGGAGTTAAAAGCTGAAGACCAAGAGCAAAAAATAGGACTTACAAGATAAAAACAAAACACTGGAGTTAAAAGCTGAAGACTAAGAGCATAAAATAGGACTAAAAAGATAACATAACACTGGAGTTAAAAGCTGAAGACCAAGAGCAACAAATATGACTAAAAAGATAAAAACACTGGAGTTAAAAGCTGAAGACTAAGAGCATAAAATAGGACTAAAAAGATAAAAACATAACACTGGAGTTAAAAGCTGAAGACCAAGAGCAAAAAATAGGACTTACAAGATAAAAACAAAACACTGGAGTTAAAAGCTGAAGACTAAGAGCATAAAATAGGACTAAAAAGATAACATAACACTGGAGTTAAAAGCTGAAGACCAAGAGCAACAAATATGACTAAAAAGATAAAAACACTGGAGTTAAAAGCTGAAAGACTAAGAGCATGAAATAGGACTAAAAAGATAAAAACAGAACACTGGAGTTAAAAGCTGAAGACCAAGAGCATAAAATAGGACTAAAAAGATAAAAACAAAACACTGGAGTTAAAAGCTGAAGACTAAGAGCAAAAAATATGACAAAAAAGATAAAAACAAAACACTGGAGTTAAAAGCTGAAGACCAAGAGCATAAAATAGGACTAAAAAGATAAAAACATAACACTGGAGTTAAAAGCTGAAGACCAAGAGCAACAAATATGACTAAAAAGATAAAAACAAAACACTGGAGTTAAAAGCTGAAGACTAAGAGCATACAATAGGACTAAAAAGATAAAAAAACATAACAATGGAGTTAAAAGCTGAAGACTAAGAGCATAAAATAGGACTAACAAGATAAAAAAAAAATTGGCAATTTAATGGGCCAATGAACTCAAGGGCATTTTTATTATGTGAAAACACTCGAGTGCTGTCTATGTTTCCAGTTGGGCTTCTTAAAAGCACTTTTAAATTACCTAAATTTCAACATTAGGGTTAGATTTCGGACAGCACGCTTCCAAGACATCACTCAGATTAATGCACATGATGCTTAGGTCCTATGTGGTCACTAGAGGGCGTGCAATAGCACCTTCAGGCCAAGCCCATCAATGGTGGCTACTACTTCCTGTTCATGTCAAAGCTTTCGGGCTCCATTGGGATCCACTATGGATATTTTAGCTGGAAAAAAAAAAAGTTTGGATATGAAACCTTCCACAATAACACGATATGGACAAAAGTATTAGGACTCCTGGACCACTTTTCAACTGGAACAAATTGCATTCCAAGCATCTATGGGTCATCTGTGAAGGGATCTGCCAAGAGTAAACCATCAATCATGACTCCATTAGTCATCATTGACTATTTAACACATGCTTAGCTGCAGCTTTGGAGTCATGGGAACGTTTCCATCAAGTGTTCTGGTCCAAATGGCTCAGTACCAGCAAGTAGCAGAAGACTGTAGAACTTGAGCGCTGCTCTCTGCTTCTTAGAGAACATCTTACTTTCTTTTACTCTGCTCTTGTGTTCTTCCTTCTTAAATCCCTTCAAGACGTGTGGTCTTAGTCGCTTAGTGTTAGTTTTGTTAGTTTTGCTTGACTAGTGCCTGGCTGCATTACATAATGATAGGATTCTCACACAGAGAACAATAAAACATATGTAATTAATATTTTACATAAGGGGCGGAAATAGTTTTAAAATATTGAGTTAATGTGGTGGAAAATATCAATATATTATAATTTTACAGCAGTTTTTAAGAGGATGAGATTTTTTTTAGCCTCAGGACCTTGTGTGAATTTTTAAAATTAGCCCTCTACAGATAACGTATCAAAATCAGTATTGCTGAGTGTTCAAATACTAATTTCTGGACATAATAATGCAATATTAACGGGACACCTTGTTTCTGATGTGGTAATTAATCAATATGTTGGTGGGTATCTTTCATTAATCATTTTAGCAGGACATATTTGGACAATTGAAGGCTTCCAACCTCTTGCAAAAAAGTAACTTTTAGGCTTTTGCAATCCCAGATCGTGGATGAAAGGAGCAAAATTCCCACAGACACACTCCCAAGGTACATTCCTTAATAATATGAATACTTTCATTCAAATATCCAGGAACAGAAGCAGGTCATTACATCTCTGGTCTACAACTGCAACCATCCATCCATCAACCCTATCTTTTAATAGTGTTGCATGTATGCTGGAGCCTATCCCAGCTGTCTTTAGGCGAGAGGCGAGGTACACCCATGACTGGTCGCCAGCCAATCGCAGCAACTGGAACCAGTCCAAGCCAAACCTCAAGGGAAAGTCACTTCATCCCTGTGCCAAGATACACAATGACGATAAATCAACTCACCTGTCCATTTGCTTCCATGGACCCAAACCCACCGTGCTCAGAACTTCCAGAACTCCCTTCAGAACAAGGGTCTAAAAGGGTCGCCAAGTATTCCCATCCTTCATGTAGTGTCGATGTAATTTGACCCCTTAATTCCAAACACATCCAATGATTGGTTTAAGATTGATGGTGGATGTCCTAAATGGAAGAAAAAAGTCCTCTATGTCCTCAAAGCAGCGTGCTGTGATGTGAACGTATTCCCAAATCCAAAGTCACTTTCTCTGATGAGCGTCTGCGGTGCCACTCTTAGCGTCCACTTAGAAAAATACACAAGTCTTCTTGACATCCACATGCGAGATGGTCTAACACACACACACACACACAAAGACACACACGCATACATACACACACGAGTGCTGAGCAGCGCTGAAGTGCTCCGAGGGAGAGCAGGCAGGAATAATGGACTTAATTCAAGAGAGGAGAGGGAAGGAGGGAAGGAAAGGTGGGATGAAAGAGGAAGGGGAGTGGAAAGGGGCAGGGACATGCAATTGTGTGTGTGTGTGTGTGTGTGTGTGTGTGTGTGTGTGTGTCTGCGCATGCATGCAGCTGTATGTTTGCATTGTCACATTTCACTTCGATGACTTGGCTGAAATAAATGTCAGTATTACAAGGTCAACCCAATGAAAGTACTATAAACAATGTGGCCTTAAATAGTATGTAAACATTTCACCATCATTTGGATACTACACAAGCTTGTAAATAGGAGAATAGTGTGTATTTTGTTCCTGTGGATGTTTGCATGAGTCACCAACTTCACACAAATTATTAAAAAATTATTACACAATAAGTCTTATAGATCACTTACACACATACACAGTACTCATTCATTCATTCATTCATTTTCTACCGCTTATCCTCACGAGGGTCGCGGGGGGTGCTGGAGCCTATCCCAGCTGTCTCGGGGCGAGAGGCAGGGTACACCCTGGACTGGTGGCCAGCCAATCACAGGGCACATATAGTCAATTCCTGTTTTGTAACATTATTAGAGCCCTGTAGACATGAAATAGCACCCCTATAGTCACCTTTACACTTATATTACCCAATATAGTAGATATTATAGTAGATATATAGGGTGCTGGAACCTATCCCAGCCGTCTTCGGGCGAGAGGCGGGGTACACCCTGGACTGGTGGCCAGCCAATCACAGGGCACATATAGACAAACAACCATTCACACTCACATTCATACCTATGGACAATTTGGAGTCGCTAATTAAACCTAGCATGTTTTTGGAATGTGGGAGGAAACCGGAGTACCCGGAGAAAACCCACGCATGCACGGGGAGAACATGCAAACTCCACACAGAGATGGCCAAGGGTGGAATTGAACCCTGGTCTCCTAGCTGTGAGGTCTGCGCGCTAACCACTAGACCGCCGTGCCGCCCCACAGTACACATATAGTGGCATAATAATAAATATAGCAACTTCTGTCAATTTCAGACTAAAAATAATGTACCGACGTAAGCCCCACACATTTCTGATTAAACCACGCCCATTTCCGGTTTATACCCCGCCCACTCAGAGTACAGATAGTGTGGTGTACTTGCTCATCCCTAGTAAAAACTCTTGTCAAAGATCCTCAATATTATGGCAGTAATCTACAGTTTTTCAGCACCTACTGCAAAGATCTAATATTCAAAGATCCTCTATATTCCGTAACTGGAGTGCTCTTGTTTTTTTGGGGGGGGGGGGTTGTACTCTTTAGTACTCTTGTTTTAAGATACTACTACACAAATGCTAGCCAAATATCCTGTATAAGACAAGAGCACTATGCTGTTTTCAAGATACTACTGCTTATGAAATATGCTTAAATATGTTATATATTGTTATGCTACATTGTTTGATTTTTTTTTAATGTAAATGTTAAATTAGCAAAAATTGCATTTATAGTCCATGGTGCCAGCCATGACAAAGTAGCTCGCAAAACAAACAAACAAAAAAAAACGCTTCTCGACAAAATGTTGTGTTGCTGCTGGATGTTTGCATTATCTCAACAATACTAGTTTCTTTTCTTTTCAAAAAGATGAATCTTTGAGAATGAATTAAGCAAATGCAGACAACACAAGACAGAAAACCCTAAAGGTTATACTTGGATTCATGAGGTGATAATCATCTCTCAAGCTGTCCAAATTAAGATCGGTTGACTGATTGCATCCAATCATGTTTTGATGAAGCCATCATCTTAAAAGTGCAGTTTGTATTTCCAATCAGCGGAGTATTTAAAGAGGGGACATCAACACAAGCAGGAAGATGTGCTGATAGAAAGCAGGGACGTATGCTGGTGTTGATGCCTTCTTGAGGATAAGATAACTGGACATTTTAGGAAACAGCTGATTGCCATACATTTCTATCATATAGGGGATGACATCATTGTACATCAAAGTTGAAATCAAGGTCAGGTGGGGTTAAAATGTAGAGAAAATTCATATGACACACACGTTAGGCTTATTTTTATTAGGCTTATTATCAATGCACCCATTCATCCAACTTCAAAAACATTCCTGCACTGGGACTAACTAATACTAAATATTCACCATAGCCTTTTGATTGCAAAGATACATACCAGGAAAATTGCTGTACTTCCTGTTTGCTGAGATTTTTTTTTTTACGCCACATTGTCATACAGAGGATCTGTAACTGACTTTTTGCAACAGCTTCTTAAAAACAGACAGCTTCTGTCACGTCAAGGTTCTTTGATCCGCGTTTTTGCAGTATGTCCTGAAAAACAGGACATTCAAACAGTCACTTGTTGCTAGGCAGAGGTCATAGTGCTCAACGGTAAAAATAATATTAAAAAATGGCCAACACCATGCCATAAAAATGGCATACAAATCAGTCTTGTTGAGTTAAACCTGCATTATGTTATGCTAAAAAAAATCTAACCTCATTTAGTGGTGATACAGACCTGTGATTGGTCAGTTTTCAGTACATTATTTCCTATTTCCACTTTCGTAAACGCCTTCTCCTCTGATTTCAGATCAACATTTCGCCATTATTCACAAAGGAAGCTAACAAACTCAATGCTCACTGTTCACTGAGTTGACGTTTGGGACGACTCTAAACGCTCGGTTTCAGGAGAGTTTTTTTTGTAACACCGGCTTCCTTACATGGGCATGCACTTTAGGCCAGATACGCTCTAGGACTGCCTTTCCCACAGTCCCTTTTCGCTCTGTTTTCAGTTCTTAGCTATGGCTCCCATGAGATCTTTTTACAAGGCAAGCTCGGGCAGAAGTGGTTGGAGTTGGTGATTCCCAGCAAAAGAAAAATTGTCAATAGAATTTCACACTGGACTGTTTTTGTGAAATATCCGCATTATACGTTAATGTTGAACATACTCAGTACTCTGTAAACGCGGACCTGTGTTACCACTCTTTTTGAGTTTATACACGTTAAGTCAGGGGTCTCAAACCAGAACCTCATGCGCTACCAATAGCGCCTAACCACATTTAAATTAGCTCTCCTAAAAGACTTTATTCATTTATTATTAACTCCTTCACCAACAAAATTAGAACGTGTGGCTCGGTAGTAGTCCGGAACTACTTGAGAGTGTGACCAATCACAGCGGAGTGTGCATGCTCAGTCGGGCCGTGGGTGAAATAAATGAAAACAGACCGTTTTGGAAATACAGCTGGAATATGTGCAGATTCTGGAAGCTCTTTTTCTGTGCGGGTTATTGTGTGTAGCTGCTCTATAGGAGTCCACAACTCAATACAGTGTCAAAAAATAAGCATAATAGATCCTCTTTAAATACAGATACAATACTGCTCATTCACTGCTGTCGTTGTCGAAGCAGATGTTTTTAATCGGAAAAAAAACTTGTGTAGTGTAAAGTATCCACTTCCACCGGCGGTGTGTCACGTCACTATTTGAATCTACATTCCAGTGGCAGGTGCTGAACTCTGCCCGGCAACCAGCACACAAACCCACAAAACGCTCTCCCAGCAGGCAGGGTATGATGCCCATTGAGAGGTCAGGAGTCTCACATTGAGTGAGGGATCACTACAGTATGTGAGCGTATTGTCTGCACAACTTTTTATTTGAGGGTCCACTCATCCGCCCCCCCCCCCCCCCACCCCCCCGCTGATCTGTCTGTCATAAAGGGGTCTTAATGTCTTTACAGGCTGTCATCCTAACAAAGACTCTAGTCTACTATCGTAACACAAAGCGAAATCATCTTATAAGAACTTTAAAAGTCCTTTTAGTGGGAAGTCAATCAAGTATTTTTGTGTTAGGCCTTCAAAATCCTCCCCGCTGATCCACTTTACTACTTTAAATTCTAAACAACAAACTGCACTGATAATACATAATGACTTATCTCACATTTTGCATAAGTAATTAAATATGGAAAACAATGTATAAATATATTTAAAAAATATATGATTTAATTTCATTCATTCATTCATTTTCTACACGGTCGCGGGGGTGCTGGAGCCTATCCCAGCTGTCTTCGGGCGAGAGGCGGGGTACACCCTGGACTGGTAGCCAGCCAATCACAGGACACATATAGACAAACAACCATTCACACTCACATTCACACCTATGGACAATTTGGAGTTGCCAATTAACCTAGCATGTTTTTGGAACCCACACATGCACAGGGAGAACATGCAAACTACACACAGAGATGGCCGAGGGTGGAATTGAACCCTGGTCTCCTCGCTGTGAGGTCTGCGAGCTAACCACTCGTCCACCGTGCAGCCCCCAAAACATCATGTGGATGGAGGAACACAGCCTTGCAACCTTGCATCCTTGCAGCCTTGCAGCCCTGCGGTGGTTGCCAATCAACCTAGCATGTTTTTTGGAATGTGGGAGAAAACCCATGGGAGATGGCAGAGGGTGGAATTGAACCTAGCTCCTAGCTGTGAGGTCTGCGCGCTAACCACTCGACCGCCGTGCCGCGATTTAATTTCATATAATAAAAAAATATATGTATAAAACGGGCTTCCGTCTAATGTACGCTTGATACTCTCTGCAGTTGAGTAAATGAGGAAACCCTCTTGGTTTGTTGCAGTCACATACACGCATCATATAAACGTCTGGTATTTCCATTCATATAATATAAATATCCCTGTGTCACATTCAAATATTCAACTAAAATATATTCAACTATGCTAAAATCTGTCCATTCAGATATAGGCATTATGCAAATGTCCGTCTCTTTGTCTTTCCATTCACCTCCACACCAGTCTGTCCACTCATATACACACATAATTTACGTATACATCTGTCCATCCATTCACATTCACATCCAAATGATTAAAAATATGTTTTTTTAAGGTCAGATATTGCATGTTGTTTTGGCTCTGCTACAAATATAGATTGAAATACTTATGTTAGCATAAGACGATTAACCTTGTTACGTGAGTGTAAGGTACAGTACCATCCAACGCCAGTGTACATATTACATCATAAATGCACCATTGTTTACTTCACTGCATATAGGAATGGAATGGAATGGAATGGAATGGCCTTTATTGTCATCATACAAGATGTACAACGAGATTGGAGAGCTTCTCCAAGTTAAAAAAAAAAGTATATAAAAGTAGAGTAAAAAAGACAATTTAACAAGATATATACAAGATACACATAGTATTGCACAGGAGCATACATATGCAGGAGCAATATAGTATCCATAGAGCAGGGGTCGGGAACCTTTTTGGCTACAAGAGCCATGAAGACCAGATATTTTAAAATGTGTATCTGTGAGAGCCATATACATTTTTTTAAACATTGAATGCAATAAAATGTGTGCATGTTTATGTAAGACCAACAGTTTTAGATATAATGGACTCTAATTACGTAGACCAGGCACACTACCCCACGCCAAGGGGGTGTGGCCAGCACACTTTCATCAGCAGCGCAGTGTCTAATAATAAATCAAATACTTGTTGCCATTAATACAACTTCTGCTGCTGCATGGTTTTGCACCGTACTCCGTATATTTAATTCTTTTGGCCATCTTCGTCAGAAGGCTTGCTTCTGCAGCTTTAGCTAGGTGACTAAAGGAGGAAAGTTTACATTTACATGTTGACATCTCAATGGTAATAATCAAGTTTTGGTGTTTGACCTGGAAAATATCATCAAGAAAGATGGATATGGTCGGCCGTATTGCAGTAGAAAATACTACATTTTTATTGCGGTAAATGCTTGAGAGCCAGATACAGTCACCAAAAGAGCCCTACCTGGCTCCCGAGCCATAGGTTCCCTACCTCTGCCATAGAGTATGCAAACTTATTATGGGGATTATTATTATTATTATTATTATTATTATTATTATTATTATTATTATTATTATTATTATTATTATTATTATTATTATTATTATTGCCTCAGCAGCTACGGTACAGCTGGCCACTGACATTGACTCTTAAGCTTGCAATGCAGGAGGTGGATAACAAATATAGAGTGTTAAGGTATGCAGCCTTTGCTGTATTAGGCAGCCATTGATGTTATTAAGAATCAAGCATGAAGACTATGATGGGATGTCGTACTACACTGAATGAAGCCAATATTCATTTTGACTCCATTTTCTTCTTGTAGCAGCCCAACAACACGTCAACTAGGTTTTTTGCACCAAATCCTCCCAAATTGCCATCAGGGCAGGATCAAGCAGTAACCACTGTTGTGTCAGGGAGGGGTCATGACCTCGTCCTCTAGTTGGGTCTTTGTCTCGAAACAGAGCATGCCAGCTCTCCACAGATTTCTGTGATGTGTCCTGGCAGGTAGTCTATGACACGGTCCCCTGACCCCTGTGACACCACTGGGATTATTGGGGGCCCCGGATGAGAATGGCAGCAAAAAGGCCAAAGAAGAAGCGAGTGTGTTACAGTGGGGGGGGTCTTTCTTGGAAAGCCTTTGGGGGGGCACCCGAAGCTGTAATCCTCTCTGCTGGACTTTGATGTGATCGCACCCAACTGAAAGGATGGAGGGTGACAAGGGATGCGGTCTGGAGTGCAAGGAGGGTTTAAGGGGGGGGTCTAAGGGTACAAGGCGACAATGGTGCCAACATTGGCTTGCTTATTATTGTTACCCTCAATTGGGGTAGCCTGACCGTATTTTGTCCTTTTGAAATATGTTTTTGTCTTATTCCATGAAGTCATCATAAAACAGGCATGCTACCTACAATATAAGAATTTTGTTAACTGACTGGCCACAACATTAGGTACACTTGCACAGTAGCACAACAGCCGCATCAAGCATTCTGTATCTATGGCTGACATAAAGGGGCTAAAAATATTATTACAAAAAAATAAAGTAATATTCATTCATTCATTCATTTTCTTCCGCTTTTTCCTCACGAGGGTTGCGGGGGGTGCTGGAGCCTATCCCAATAAAATAATATAATATTTATAAAATATTATAAATCAGCGGGCACGATCGTGCATCAGTCACTGAGTGTTTTTCTTTTTTTGTCTGTAGTACTGAATGCAGTGCTTTTGAGAAAAAATACAGTCAACAAGGCCGACTGATTTTCCTGTTTGCCATGTTTGCATGAATCACCAACAAAAATAATTATTTAGTTATTTTTGTAACATTATGACTTTATTGTCATAATATTACCACTTGATTCATGCTACTATATAACTATTTTTACAACACTTTTTTTTCTCTAAATATTAGGACTTGTAGTGACTTTATTTTTATTATATTATGACTTCTTTCTTGTTGCATTTTGACTTTCTTCATTACAATTTCATTTTTCATTTTTAGTATTGTAATATTTTAACACAGACTTGTAATCCTCTCTGCTGGACTTTGATGTGATCGCACCCAACTGAAAGGATGGAGGGTGACAAGGGGATGCGGTCTGGAGTGCAAGGAGGGTTTAAAGGGGGTGGGGGGGTCTAAGGGTACAAGGCGGAGTCTACAATGGTGCCAACATTGGCTTGCTTGTTAGCCTGACCGCATTTTGTCCTTTTGAAATATGTTTTTGTCTTATTCCATGAAGTCGCACTTGCACAGTAGCACAACAGCTGCATCAAGCATTCTGTATCTATGGCTGACATAAAGGGGCTAAAATATTATAATATTATTTATAAAATATTATTAGTCAGCGGGCACGATCGTGCATCAGTCACTGAGTGTTTTTCTTTTTTTGTCTGTAGTACTGAATACAGTGCTTTTGAGAAAAAATACAGTCAACAAGGCCAACTGATTTTCCTGTTTGCCATGTTTGCATGAATCACCAACAAAAATAATTATTTATTTTTGTAAAATTATGACTTTATTGTCATAATATTACCACTTGATTCATGCAGCTATAGAACTATTTTTACCCTTTTTTTTCTAAACATTAGGACTTGTAGTGACTATTTTTATTATATTACGACTTTTTTCTTGTCGCATTTTGACTTTCCGCATTACAATTTAATTTTTCATTTTTAGCATTGTAATATTTTAACACAGACTTTACCTGTAATCCTCCCTGCTGGACTTTGATGTGATCGCACATAACTGAAAGGATGGAGGGCAAGGAGGGTTTAAAGGGGAGGGTCTAAGGGTACAAGGCGTAGTCGACAATGGTGCCAGGGGGATCAGTGATGGGACTAACGCCTTCCCAGGCATGCATCACACCCTATCTGGCTATAATGACCTCCTGCAAACCAGACAGATACACATAATGTATAAACATCTGTCTATCCATTCACATACGTACAGTATATCATGTAAACATCAGTCTGTCCATTCACGCATGCATTGACATTATCATTATCGCAGCTGACTTGGGAGAAAGTGGTATCATAGTGGTATCATATACCTGTTTGTCCATTCATTCATGTATCTCTTCCTAAGTATAGCAAACCAAACAATATGAAAACTATTGTGAAAACTTGCAGTATGTTCCACAGAGCAGCTCGTGGAGCTCAGTCAGTGGATTAGAACACCTTGCATGACCACGGCTTTGCTTCTTTCATGCACACGCACGCAGGCACACACGTACAAAGCAGTCTTTGGCAGAGGAATGCACATTTCTGCACTAGTTCCCACCACTGTTAAATCTAGTTGGCTGAACACTGGCTTATGAAGGTGTCTCTCCGCATGTTGGCAAAACAAACTGAAAAGTGAAAGCAAATAAACTCACTTTGCCGGGTTGCTTCAGTAACACAACTCGACAAGCCAGCACATCTCGGGAGCGATGCACCGGGCACCCTGTAATTCGCTCTTTGCTTTAATCAGACCTAAACTATTCCTAAACTACTCCTGTTGATACAAGAAAAGAGATCACACAGTAAGGATGTCTTGGAGACAAAAAAAAAAAAAAAACGGGGAAAACACCTCTCTAGTTGAAAGGAAGAGGACTTTAAAACACTACCTTTAACGCCGACATTTACCATCTTAAAAATGCCCACACATGCATCGGTCCCTGTCCATCATGTTGTATAAACACAGGGAGAAGAGGAGCTAAGTACAGGTTGCTTTATAGAGATTGTATATTTGACTTTCACAGTGACAAAGCATAACATAAATAACATAAAATTATGAAAAAATAGTTTTTAAATAAATGCCTGTCTAGTCACATATATACATAACATTTTGCAAGATATTATTGGTCTCACTTTGGTCATTGCTCGTCTCCACATAGTGAAAATCAGGTAGAAATGCAAGAGTTGAAAAAAAATACTGCAAACATTGAGTGCAAAAATAGTCATGAGTGCGTTAAAGTAAAACTCTATTAGGAAATGTGGAATCAAACTATGGAATGGATTGAGTAAGGAAGTCAAACAATGCACAACGATGAGCCAATTCAAGAAACAATACAAGCAGTTGATGTTTGCTAAATACAAGGATGAAGAGTCATCTGACCAGTCATGATGTGCTATATATATCACTATATTGACACTTACTATGGTACACATTATGTCATTGGATGCTCATATCACCTCGTACAGTAAACCTCGACTATATCGGACTCGGATATATCGGAAATTCGCTCACAACGGACAGATAAAAAAGAACCGATTTTTCTGTAATGCATTTCCAATAAAAATTAATTGCATATATCGGATTTTTTATAACGGATTTCGCCTATTTCGGACAAAATCTCCAGTCCCGTTCCAATGCATTTCCATTAAATTTCCCTCGCATATATCGGATGGCCGCATCGTGGCGCTCCGATTCGCCGAATCGTGACAGGCCGCTATACGACGTCATTTGCAGTGTTTGCAGCGTTGCCTGCGCGTCCAGGTACATTGGAAACATAGTCAAGGAAGTGCCTTTTTATAACGGATAAAATCCGATTTACGCATATACCGGATATAAATCCGATATATGTGTAAAACGGACATTTTCCGGTATACGCATATAACGGATTTCGCTTATATCGGACAAAACCAGTGGAAACAATTGAATCCGATATATCCGAGGTTTACTGTACTTCGGTACAAGGTACATTATAAAAAAAAAAAAAAACTGTATTATTGAAAGCAGGAAGTGAACAAATGAAACAGTTACTGATTGTAAAAGTACCAGATGGAGGGGTCGGATTTAATAAGCTTTGCTTCTTCCTACTCCTTTTGGACATGTGGAACTGTGAACTGATTATGTGATGCATTCAATTGTAATCTGATGCATGTTCAAATGAAATAAAACCATTACCATTAAGTGGAGCATTGCAAAAATGGCAACAGCGCACTTGCGTTTTGCCACACACATATAAACATTACTCTTTCAGATGTCCGTCAGACACACTATCTGACATCAAAATACTTCAGCAGATCGCACAAGTGGGCGGACGGAGAGCTTTCAAACCTTGCCATACATGTGAGGTTGATTTTATACACACACATGCACTAACATAGTATCTCTGGAGTATTAAAGCTAGTAAATTACCTTTTATAAAATGAATAAAAAGCCTGTAGGAAAACTGGAAAAAGAGCGAACCACGACACTAATGTATTTTTTCATTCGATCGAGTCTCTAGACTAATCAGTTTGTCTTGCAGTGCATACTGTACATTCATTCATATCCCGCAAAAATGTTAGTGCTGCATTCAAAAGCTCCCTGCAAAACAATAACATTTCAGCTTCCAGGGACAAAAGTATTCCAGACAATGCAGGGCAAAAGGAACTGAATACACAATGAAACGGGGCCTTTTGAGGTTGCCACGGAAACGTGGCAACACGCCTTGTTATCACAGAGGCAACATCTGTGATTAGCATACAGTAGCTTCCAAATCGCAGTGAACACACACACACATACACACACACACACACACTCATACACAATAAAAGCTGGAATCTAAGCAAGTGCAGTCTGATCAGACGTCAAGGGATTACCGAGGCTGGAAGACTATATTGCGCTCTCTCAGACATGAGCTCATATCATACAAGTTATGACATTACCACACAATATCAGGAAGTTTCTGATGAAAAAAGGTCCACATTTCTGTCTCTTTAAAAATGTTGATACTTTGTACCTTGTAGTAGCTTTGAATATTAGTCCACTTATTCCACTTTTGGAATGGAAATGTCCATGAATATTCATTCATTCATTAATTTTCTGCCGCTGGAGCTTAGTACTGGTGGCCAGCCAATCACAGGGCACATATAGCCAAACAACCATTCACACTCACATTCATACCTATGGACAATTTGGAGTCGCTAATTAACCTAGCATGTTTTTGGAATGTGGGAGGAAACCGGAGTACCCGGAGAAAACCCACGCATGCACAGAAATGGCCGAGGGTGAAGCGTGGAATTGAACCCTGGTCTCCTAGCTGCTAACCACTCGACCGCCGTGCCGCCTCCATATACAACATACTATACAATAAGACTAATAATGGAGGATGGAGAGGAAAGGGAACAACAGGAGGAGAGGGGAACTAAACACCTATGGGGGAGTGCAGTGTGGGACTGTCAAAAAAACAAAAAAACACAAATAAGCACACTCACACCAGGGATATAAATTATGATATCTGTAATAGAAGACATTCAATCAAAAATAAGTACCGCCTCAGTAAGTATTTTGGAGCAAGCAGACACTATGTAGCGCTTTTAGTGCAGGAGGAACCTTTGTTGTATGCGGGTCTGCATTGTGCTCTGAATGACAAAAATGTGTAGCTCTTGGTCATTTTCTTTTTTTAAAAGTAGCTCTCACAGGCCCCTAATATAGTCAGTAGTCCATTTAAACATTTACACTGCATGTATGTGATCATTATAGACCTTCGGTCTCGGGCTGGTACTGACACTTGGGGGGCATGATACTGGGCCTGATACCAGACAAACCATGTGATGATCTTATTATCACATACTATTTAATCATGAGCTTATTATCACGTACTATTTAATCAAAAGACCATTTTGTTTCCAGAAAATGTTCAGTTTATTACATGTATTATATCTAAACAGTGTAAACACAATAATTGCAAAAAATATTTCAACAATAATATTTTATCAACAGTCTTATCATTCATTCATTCATTTTCTACCGCTTTTTCCTCACGAGGGTCGCGGGGGGTGCTGGAGCCTATCCCAGCTGTCCTCGGGCGTAAGGCGGGGCACACCCTGGACTGGTCGCCAGCCAATCACAGGGCACAGTCTTATCAATGTCTGACAATTAAAGTTCCATTAATCAAGTTTTTTTGTGACTGGAGAAGCACTAGGCACTAAGCACTCGTGTGCTGTTCTCTGATTGGTTGTTTCACGAGCACGATACCAGAGCAGCGCGCTCTGAGTGGACAGCTACGGGGGCTGATACTGACATAGTTAAACTCTATATTTTATCAGTATCACTGCCCTGGGCTTTGACACAGTATCATTTCGGCCTTTTCCCGTATCATTCATGGGTGGTTTCTAGGGTACAGGGCCAATTAATACTGTAGTATGTGATAAGTATTGGTATCAGTACCGGCCGATTTCACTCATAGAATATTGGAATCGGTATCGGCAGCATAAAACCCTGATTGGAACATCTCTAGTTTTAGCACCAAACATGTTCTCTATGCACTGTTTCTGTTTAGGCAGCAATCCAGCAGGGCAGAAATGAATTGCACCGAATGTAAGATTAATGAAAAGAACATTGATTTCTTGTCGGTAGCGTGCATGGTTCTGTGTCTCCTATTCCTAGACCACAACTGATGGAAACGTAGCGATGGACCTGGTAGTTTGTTTGATTTACAACGGTGAATTGGGTCAAAGCGGCACTTTAGCCCACATATTATCATAATGAAATAATTTTCTCCACCACAGCCCCTCTTATTCCCTGGCTTCCTCCATCCATCCGCCTTGAGGTTGCAGGTAGCCGGCCAAGTGGAACAGGATTAGAACGCTGTGAGTATTAGAGTGTCCTGGCCAAACAAACTGTCATTTCCCTCCGTTTTGGCTCCCTTCTTCAAACCTCATTCCCTCCTCCCGAAGGCCACGTGTCAAGAGGAGGGGGAGGGGGGGGGGGGGGGGGAGTTCAGTGGTGGGGGGGCTAAGCAGCACAAGGAGAGACAGACTGGTAAATAGATTTACTGGCGGTACTGAACATTAAAGACTGTTCTGGCTTGAACCAATGTTGTAGTGTGAAGGAAGGCTTAACACAGGGGGTCTCAAACTTGCGGCCCGCGGGCCAAATGCAGCCCGCGAGACGCTAGTTTGAGGTCCCCCACCTTGATACCAAAGTTTAATGCGCACCGGACACAATTAACATGATTTTGCCCCGCCCATACTGTTACCCTACCTTGTTACCCCGCCCTGTTTTGCTTTGGATTAGCAATGAAGCTAAAGGCTTATGACGCTGCGTACAAATAAATGCAGGAAATGATTTTGGAATAAAACGGAAAATAGACGTCAAGATAAAGCATCTCATCAAACATGTTGTTAAAGTTACGATGCTAACTTGCTAATTAGGTAAAATTATTAAGTTTCATTAATGTTCATGTTAAAGGTTAAATAACTGTTAATACTGTACATTTGAATCTGAAAAAAATAATTTCTCTATCAACTGTATGTGGTTTCTTATTTGCTGTTTTATTATTATTTTACTTATTTATTACTGATTGATTGATTTATTGTCTTTATTCTTAATTTGTTTATTTTTTTTTATCTTATTTTGTGTATAGAAAAATAAAAATTAAGATATTTGAGAACAGTGGAACGTTTTATCAGATATTTTGGTGTGGAAAACCGGAACCAAAGTACTGAAAAAGTGTAGGGTATAGCAGAAGCAAAAGTTTTTTTTGAAAACCTGATGCGGCCCGGCTTCACCCAGAACCGCGCTCCGGTGGCCCCCAGGTAAATTGAGTTTGAGACCCCTGGCTTAACATATATTGTTTTAAGTCTTTACAAAAAACATTTAAAAAATGCATCTTAAAGATGTCCAAGACATTTTTGCACATGTTGCAATGTAACAGGACGTAAAAATGATAAATGATAATATATGCAACATAAAAGCCTCCAATAAACAATGCAACATTAGCAGTATTCCAAACAACAAACACACTGAACATGAATAGGATTTTGGCCTCCACATGGCAAATAATCAAGTCAAGACGATGAGAATGAGGACGGGGGTACAGTGACCCCGCAGAGAGCACAAAGTTGACAGTGGAAGAATTAGACCGGAATTCACAAAGCATTCTCACATGTTCTCAAAGAAGATTCATCGGGGCTATAATGTTACGACTTCATCTTCAAACCCGTTGGAAGAGGAGCCAGAACTGTTCTTTATTATCCATACTGTCTGTAGTGGCTTTCAATGCAAACAGGAGGCTTTGCTTCTGCCAACATGTGCGCTATAACCGTTTCCAGCAGGAAGAGGCACTACGACTTCCATCATTGCACCTTTCACTTTGTTGGCACTGTCGTACCACAGTGGTAAAATGCTTTTTGAAATAGGTGATTTATTTTATTCATTTATTTTAGTTTTATTGTCTGATCTTGACAGTCCTGATGGCTTCCGATGTTACTGGAATGACAAGGAGATATCCACCTGAGATATTTTCCACATCACCATCACAATCTGGAATGCTTTTTCCTTCAATAAGACAATGAAGATTCAGGTTGTTCATGGGCGTCAAACGGCGGATGGCTATGTGGAGATGTAATTATTTTAATTGGTCTTAAAATTTTGACGTATCTCTGGGCTTCCTCTAGGGCGGAAGTGCCCTGGTTGCTTGCTTGTTATTGTTAGCCTAAATTGGGTTAGCCTGACTGCATTTTTTCCCTGTAGAAATTTCCCTTTAGAAATATGTTTTTGTCTTATTCCATGAAGTCATCATAAAACAGGCATGCTACCAACAATATACGATTTTTGTTAACTTTGACTGGCCACAAGATTAGGTACACTTGCACAGTAGCACCAAAGCCGCATCAAGCATTCTGTATCTATGGCTGACATAAAGGTGATAAAATAAAATATTATTACACCTCTCTCAATACATTGCAGTATGCACCTTGCAATCTTAAACCTGTTTCATAACGTACACGGTGCATTTTTTTCAACTCGGGGGCACGATCGTGCATCAGTCACTGACTGTTTTTTTTTGTTTGTTTGTAGTACTGAATGCAGTGCTTTTGAGGAAAAAATACAGTCAACATGGCTGACTGATTTTCCTGTTTGCCATGTTTGCATGAATAACCAACTTCACAGGGCTCATAAAAAATAAGGAATAGTCTCAAGGATGTTATTTTTGTATCATTATGACTTTATTGTCATAATATTACCACTTGATTCATGCAACAATATAACTATTTTTACAACATTTTTTTTTCTCTAAACATTAGGACTTGTAGTACTGAAACCATTTAAATAATAGTACCACTTATTATATTACGACTTTTTTTTACTTTTTGTCGCATTTTGACTTTCCTCATATTACAATTTTCATTTTTAGCTTTGTAATATTTTAACACAGACTTTACCTCATAGTACTCCAACCATATTAATCCATGTTGTTTAGTACACTGCAATTACGGGCAAAGTGAGAATCTAATTTCTAAAAAATGGCAGTTAAAGTGAAAGAATATTGAAAAGTGTGAGTCATCTCATGCGTGTGTTGATGATTAGCAACGGTAATGGTGTTTGCTATGCGTGTCATTGTTCATTCTTCTCGGGTATCTTCAAATGTTTCGCCACTTCCTTTTCTGACGCTGCTTATCTCCTTAATAAGTCACCATAAAATGTACCGTTGATGTTGAGCTACTCTGGAGTAAAAAGTGGAGTAAATTCATGCATAGATGACATATATTGCATGCAAACTTCAATAAGTCTAGAACGTCTTTTTGGCAATGTATATTGAAGGAATGGTGACGGTAGTTTGCCGAGCTGTGACCACAAAATGTCATGTGTGGAATATATGTTTATTTTATTTGAATTTAGTAAGTAAGTAAAGTTGGAGCAAAGCCGACATGGAGTCAGCAGAAGCCTGTAGCCACAAACTGCATGTCCTGCCATTTGTGAGAAGACTTCGTAAAATTGATGCATTTTCTTTGCCATTGTAAATAAACGGTTACATGACATGGTTTTGAGGAGAAAATCGAACCGGGGGGGTCAGGAATTTGTTGTGTACTGAAAGGCGACTTGCTCACGTTTGGGGTTTGGACTAGCTACAAATGCTTATTTGACATTTTCAAAGTAAACCTGACCTGAATGGTTTGATTTCATTTAGATTTTTGTAACATTACTTTATAACAAGAATATAAAGTGGAATCTCAGTTAGCATCCGCCCTGGTTAGAGTGATTTTTAGTTAACATGTAGGATTGTGGGAGGGAACCGTTAGTACCCGGAAAAAACTCACATATGCACAGGGAGAACATGCAAACTCCTAGGTCTTCCCGATCTCTTGACTGCGTGGCCAATATGCTAACCACTCTTCCATCGTGCGGTTACTTCCATACTGGATAAAACAAAATTTGTTCCGGATCAAAAATCACTCCATACTCTTTATTGCTCTGTGGTTTTACTATATTTCACTCACTTCACTACTGTAACCTATAATGTCAAATACAGAGAACATATAAATCCCTTATTTCTAAAACCATGGCGTGATGTGTGATAGAAGAGTTTTAGCTAAAATGAAAGGAAAGGTATACAAAACTGTGGTGAGACCAGCCATGTTGTTTGGTCTTGACAGTGCCACTGAGGAAAAGACAGGAAGCAGAACTGGAGGTAGCAGAGATTAGGATGCTGAGGTTCTCATTGGGAGTGACCAGGATGGATAGGATCAGGAAGTAGTACATCAGAGGGACATTACATGTTAGAGATAATGTCAGATTGATTGCTTTGGCGACCCCTGAAGGGAAGAGCCCAAAGAGAAAGAAGATTAGTTTGTAAATGTGTTTTGGTTAGACATTTCATATTATGACTATTTTTGTATTATGATTATTTTTTTCCCTACAGCATAATATTGTATTCATAACACTTCGTTCATAACACTTTTTTGCAATATCAGCAGTTCTCATCACCAACCTTTTGTATAAACATTTTGTATCATTTAAATTTAGTTTTAATAAGTCAGCACGGCGGGCTAGTGGTTAGCGCACAGACCTCGCAGCTAGGAGACCAGGGTTCAATTCCACCCTCGGCTATCTCTGTGTGTAGTTTGCATGTTCTCCCCGTGCATGCGTGGGTTTTCTCCGGGTACATAAACATTCTCCACATTCCATAAACATGCTAGGTTAATTGGTGACTCCAAATTGTCCATAGGTATGAATGTGAGTGTGAATGGTTGTTTGTCTATATGTGCCCTGTGATTGGCTGGCCACCAGTCCAGGGTGTACCCCGCCTCTCGCCCGAAGACAGCTGGGATAGGCTCCAGCACCACCGGCGACCCTCGTGAGGAAAAAGCGGTAGAAAATGAATGAATGAACAATAATAATAAATGCAATGTTTATCCTTTTGGTCTCTGCACAATAACTCAAAGTAGAATTGTGGTGTGGTAACTGGTACACCATAAATCCCAATCTATACAATAATGACAAGTATGGGTGTTTGGCACCCTGTTGTCTTTATATAACTATTACACAACATTAATAGCTGACTCTTCATAGACTGTTATAGTGTAATAGAGTGTAATACCATTGGTTTATCAAGGAGGTATACAGGCGGCATCTAATTAGCGAGTATCGTTAGTGCCTAGACGGGGTTCATCCTAATGAAATGCTAATCGTTGAGGCTGATCAGAAAAGAAGCCAATTTAACATCCCGGTGATTTCTTTAATTGACGATTTTAACGACGTTACATAACATCATGCACACAAAGAGATGACAGTAATGCATGAATCCCCTCATTCACACTAATTAATTACCACACTTAATGAGTGCATACTTAACAGCCTGCACGTAAACACCAGTGGGACATGATACACTGGGAGTGTTTCATGTTAATTGGGTCTTTGATTGCGGGGTGCAAAGTTAATACTGTAACATAAAGTAGAGTCAAATATGAATTGGAATATGAATCTGCACGACAGGGCACACACACACACACACGCACACACGCACACACATGGAAAACAAGTGCAAATATTTCCATTTGTCATCACATTTGCCGTAAACACCATGACCGCTCCTCATTGACGGCAAATGGCAGAGGTGGCGGACGCCTCCACGACTGTCCCCGCGGCGACCGATCGGAATGCTAAAAATAAATGCAAGCCTTTGTGGACCGACAGAAGGTCAACGGTTGTTATCCGCAACCGCAAGTGTCACATTGTCTGAATGCATTGTAGCGTCTGACTCGCCGAGGACACGCCCACGTTAGGAAGTGCTTTGATATTTACCAACGCCGTGTGTGTGTGTGAGACGACATCAATTTTTTTTTTTGCAATTAAACACATTATGAACAAAAGTATTGGGACATTCCACCGACATGAAGTGAAAAGTGCAAAAAATATAGGGCAGCTATAACCAGCGCCCACTCTTTTTTATATATATAAGTTATATATGTTATAAGAAGTCGTCTCACGTTGACAAGTCGCAAGACATAAACGGTAGCGTCTTAAGCGGGTTACACGCTACACAAGCTGTAAATGTGTTTCACCTTGCTGAAGTGTACTTATCATCCTCTTGAGAAGGAACGATAATCCAAGCATGCGAGCCTGGATTTTGAGACCACTTAGGAAGATGACAGATGGGATCGGTGACAAAATCCCCTTATGCGCTCTCTGCTCACTTCATTCCCAAAATGCGTCACGTTCTGGGAGAGAAATAAATATATAATACAAATATTAGCGCACTTAAAGAGCGGAGGCGTTAATATTTGTCAGCAGGAAATTTTAATCAAAATATATTGTCCGTAGGTATGAATGTGAGTGTGAATGGTTGTTTGTCTACGTATATGTGCCCTGTGATTGGCTGGCCACCAGTCCAGGGTGTACCCCGCCTCTCGCCCAAAGACAGCTGGGATAGGCTCCAGCACCCCCGCGACCCTCGTGAGGAAAAAGCGTTAGAAAATGAATGAATGAATAAATGAACGCAACACATCTCATCAGGGATTTTTAAGCCTCGCTTGTCGCCAGATTGTTGCATATCCTTACACCTGCTTTCAGCATTCCAACCTATTCACTTGTTGCTATCTTTTGTGTAACATTTCCCAGGACTGTGCAAGTTCTCTGAGTTAGCTTTTGTTATTTTTTGCTCCCTTAGCTTCGTCCTGCTTTCTATTGTACTTTGTTTGCTTTTGAGATTTTTTTTTCCGTTCAGTTTGAACATGTGCCTTTTGTTCGTAAACTTTATGATAATGGTAATGGTTTTATTTCATTTGAACATCCATCAGATTACAATTGAATGCATCACATAATCAGTTCACAGTTCCACATGTCCAAAAGGAGTAGGAAGAAGCAAAGCTTATTAAATCCTACCCCTACATCTGGTACTTTTACAATCAGTAACTGTTACATTTGTTCACTTCCTGCTTTCCATAATACAGTTTACTTTTACAATCAGTAACTGTTTCATTTGTTCACTTCCTGCTTTCCATAATACAGTTTACTTTTACAATCAGTAACTGTTACATTTGTTCACTTCCTGCTTTCCATAATACAGTTTGTTTTTACAATCAGTAACTGTTACATTTGTTCACTTCCTGCTTTCCATAATACAGTTTACTTTTACAATCAGTAACTGTTACATTTGTTCACCTCCTGCTTTCCATAATACAGTTTACTTTTACAATCAGTAACTGTTTCATTTGTTCACTACCTGCTTTCCATAATACAGTTTACTTTTACAATCAGTAACTGTTACATTTGTTCACTTCCTGCTTTCCATAATACAGTTTGTTTTTACAATCAGTAACTGTTACATTTGTTCACTTCCTGCTTTCCATAATACAGTTTACTTTTACAATCAGTAACTGTTACATTTGTTCACCTCCTGCTTTCCATAATACAGTTTACTTTTACAATCAGTAACTGTTTCATTTGTTCACTACCTGCTTTCCATAATACAGTTTACTTTTACAATCAGTAACTGTTACATTTGTTCACCTCCTGCTTTCCATAATACAGTTTACTTTTACAATCAGTAACTGTTTCATTTGTTCACTACCTGCTTTCCATAATACAGTTTACTTTTACAATCAGTAACTGTTACATTTGTTCACTTCCTGCTTTCCATAATACAGTTTACTTTTACAATCAGTAACTGTTTCATTTGTTCACTTCCTGCTTTCATAATACAGTTTACTTTTACAATCGGTAACTGTTTCATTTGTTCACTTCCTGCTTTCCATAATACAGTTGACTCTTACAATCAGTAACTGTTTTATTTGTTCACTTCCTGCTTTCCATAATACAGTTGAAGGTTTTTTGTTGTTTTTTTTCAATAATGTACTTCGGTACGAGGTACAAGGTGATGTGTCAATATAGTGATATATATAGCACATCATGACTGGTTCAAGTCTCTTCATCCTTGTATTTGACAGGTTTTATAAAACCTTTGTGTCTCTGGTTTGCGGTCCGATTCCAGCTTTCCTCGCATTTTCCATTTCAAGAGCGCCAACTAAGCACAAGCTAGCTAATAAGAATCACAGTGTAGCTCTGTCAAATAGATATTTCTACACACATACACACATATACAGTATACACACACTCACGCTGGGTGGATTACTGGATAGTGAGTGCCAAATCTCGTCTCCCCCGCAGTGAAATAATAGAGAGTGATAGTCAGCTCAGGTCATGTGACAGGCGAGTTGATTGGAGCAAAGTGTGAACGCACTGACAGCTGTGTGTGTGCGTGTGTGTTCGGGTGTGTGTCATTCTCATGGCAGAAGGAATGCGGAGAGGAATTCTTGTAATTGTCCAAACTCTGCCCCGACGTTCATCCCACTCATCCATCCAGAGTCCCCCATCAACACACACAGGCACATAGTCTACAATGGAGTGAAGCATTATTTTTTGTGGACCAGTCCAAAACCCCCCTATATAGAAAAAAATTATGGGGGGACAGTTGGGGGGGTTGCGACCTTTAACTAGTGTTTTTGCAGTTGGTTCTTAAGGGGACCTATTATGGTCATTTTTCAGCCCTTTTGTATCGAGTTGTGGACTCCGATAGAGCAGCTACACACAATACCCAGCACAGAAAGCTTTCTAGATCTTCCAGAATCTGCACCTAATCCAGCTGTATTTCTTGGATTTTGTGCTTCCCGCGAAAATGGTCTGTTCTAATTTATTCCACCCACGGCACGCCTCCAGGCACGCCCACTCCGCTCTGGTTGGTCACACTCCCAAGGTGCTCACGAGGACTTCCGGTGTTGTGTTCATAGCTGTATAGGAGTTGATAATAAATGTTGATTTATCTTTTTTAAATGTCCGTTTTCAACAAATAACCATATGTGTCAGGCCTCAGAAGTTTGTCGGCAAGTCCAGCTGCATATTGGCTCATGTTTCACAAAACAGTCCAGTGTGAAATGCCGTTGACATATTTATATATATTATATAATATTATTATATATAATAATTTTTTAAATATTTTTTAAATATATTATAATTTTTCTTTTGCTGATAAGGAATCCTGAGCTGAGTGGTTAGCACGCAGGCCTCACAGCTCGGAGATTTGAGTTCAATTCCACCCTCGGCCATCTCTGTGTGGAGTTTGCATGTTCTCCCCGTGCATGCGTGGGTTTTCTCCGGGTACACCGGTTTTCTCCCACATTCCAAAAACATGCTAGTTTAATTAGCGACTCCAAATTGTCCATAGGTATGAATGAGAGTGTGAATGGTTGTTTGTCTATATGTGCCCTGTGATTGGCTGGCCACCAGTCCAGGGTGTACACCGCCTCTCGCCCGAAGACAGCTGGGATAGCCTCCAGCACCCCTATGACTCCTCTGAGGATAAGCGGTAGAAAATAAATGACTGAATGAATGGTAAGGAATCCGGAACTCCAACAACTTGATCCTCGTGTCTGCTTAGTGAGGAATTGTAAACAAATGTAGCTAACCCTTACACCCCTGAAGAAACACTGCTAAAAAGAAGTAAGTCTATATTTTCTTGCGATGCTGATAGAGAATGTGCAAAGTGAGATAAACTGGAGGCAAAAAAAGAGGCAGCTGACACTGTTGGAAATGCTGACTAGAAGACATGGCTTTAGGCAACATGATCACTTAACAGAAAATCACAAGGAAGATGTGGTCACACCCGCTCTGCCTGCATTATTTGCACATGCGTTTGCGGTGCATTCACAACTAGCATGGAAATTCCGGATTCCATTAATTTTGTACATTTCAAAATTTTATTTGCACAGCACGCAACTCTGCAAGGTTTACACATATTTCACACTTGTTTACAACTTGCTTTGTTTCTTTCTGCTTTTTTCATGATAATGGGATTACCACAGTGGATGTTTTGATCACTTTATATTCCGGATGCCGGTTTCCTCCCACATTCCAAAAACGTGCTAGGTTAATTAGCGACTCCAAATTGTCCATAGGTATGAATGTGAGTGTGAATGGTTGTTTGTCTATATGTGCCCTGTGATTGGCTGGCAACCAGTCCAGGGTGTACCCTGCCTCTCGCCCGAAGACAGCTGGGATAGGCTCCAGCGCCCCCCGCGACCCCTTGTGAGGAAAAGCGGTAGAAAATAAATGAATGAATATTCCGGATGCCCTTCCTAACCAATACCAATTACTTGCTTACTCGTGGAGATTTGTCCAGAATGCTAACCACTACACTAATTTACTTATTGGGGCGCCATCGGTATACAAAATGGTGTAGCACTGCACGCACAAAGTGAAAATGCTGCTTTTTATTGGATTTTATTACTGAATGCAACTATTTACAATATCCGGCTCAATGTGGACGCAAATTTTTCCAACCCACCCAAACAAATTCCTTTGTTGGCCTTTGTTGAACAGGCCTGTGCTATCATTTAGCTATGATGCTAGCACTAGCCTGCTAGCATGCTGCTGTTACTGTTCCGAGATAAAATTCACTTGAATCGATGTTCCATGTGTATTTATTCACCCAAGTGACTTAAAGGATAATTACATTTCACACCAATAACGGGTGCCTTACAGAAAGGAAAACATATTCCTTACAGGTGCTTTAATGGAAATGCGGACCTTTTGATGGTGTTAGCAGCTGCTTCTGATCAAACGTTTCATGTTTCTTTATGACATTTAGCGCTTAGTTTTTTAGTCCCCAGCTTCCCTGCTTAGAGATGCCCTTGGGGCAGGATTCTCTGTGCCCAGGTGTGTGTGTGTGTGTGTGTGTGTGTGTGTGTGTGTGTGTATCGAGTTGCAGACACGCCTCCGAGTCCAGCTGCCTCTGATCTGATTTAAATTGATGAAACACTACCCTTGCTAAGTAATCCTTTGTGTAGAATCGTGTTCATTAGACACTCTGCTGTAACTTTCATCCGAAAAAGACACAGGTGGACTTAAATTATAGCGCACACACACACACAAACACGCAGTCACACACACTCATTGCAAGTTAATAGATAGATAGATAGATAGACAGACTTTCTTTATTGTCATTGCACAATAACACAGTAGTGAAATTGCCAACGAAATGTCGTTGCCTAGCTCCCGTATAATAATAATAAATAATAATGTGGAGAATAAATAGATGACATCAAATATGAACAATGCACAGCGTAAACAGTAATTTGTACAAATAATTTAAATAATTCAGAATAAATAACAATAATTTTAAGTTTTGGTTGTGCGTGTGGGCAGGTAGAGGGGCTTATTTACATTGTTCATATTTGATGTCATTTATTTGTTTGTTTGTTTATTTATTTATAAGAAAGTCTGTCTATGTAAACAGTAATTTGTACAAATAATTTCAATAATTTAGAATAAATAATAATAATTAAAAGATTTTTGCGTGTGCGTGTGGGCAGGTAGAGGGGCTTATTTGGCATTGAGCAGTCTGATGGCCAGGGGGAAGTAGCTGTCTCTAAACGCTGTACATTGTTCATATTTGATGTCATTTATTTATTTATTTATTTATTTATTTATTTATTTATTTATTTATTTATTCATAAGAAAGTCTGTCTATGTCTATGTCAACAGTAATTTGTACAAATAATTTAGAATAAATAATTATAATTTAAAGATTTTTGCGTGTGCGTGTGGGCAGGTAGAGGGGCTTATTTGGCATTGAGCAATCTGATGGCCAGGGGGAAGTCGCTGTCTCTAAACGCTGTACATTGTTCATATTTGATGTTATTTATTTATTTATTGTATTTATTTATAAGAAATTCTGTCTATGTAAACAGTAATTTGTACTAATAATTTAAATAATTTAGAATAAATAATAATAATTTAAAGATTTTTGCGTGTGCGTGTGGGCAGGTAGAGGGGCTTATTTGGCATTGAGCAGTCTGATGGCCAGGGGGAAGTAGCTGTCTCTAAACGCTGTACATTGTTCATATTTGATGTCATTTATTTATTTATTTATTTATTTATTTATTTATTTATTTATTTATTTATTTATTTATTTATTTATTTATTTATTTATTTATTTATTTATTTATTTATTTATTTATTTATTTATTTATTTATAAGAACGTCTGTCTATGTCTATGTAAACAGTAATTTGTCCAAATAATTTCAATAATTTAGAATAAATAATAATAATTAAAAGATTTTTTGCGTGTGCGTGTGGGCAGGTAGAGGGGCTTATTTGGCATTGAGCAGTCTGATGGCCAGGGGGAAGTAGCTGTCTCTAAACGCTGTACATTGTTCATATTTGATGTCATTTATTTATTTATTTATAAGAAAGTCTGTCTATGTAAACAGTAATTTGTACAAATAATATAGAATAAATAATAATAATTTAAAGATTTTTGCGTGTGCGTGTGGGCAGGTAGAGGCTTATTTGGCATTGAGCAGTCTGATGGCCAGTGGGAAGTAGCTGTCTCTAAACCTGGTTGTTCTACAGCGGATGCTGCAGTGCCTTCTCCCCGACGCCAGGCGAGAAAACAGTCCATGCTGGGGTTGTGTGGGGTCAGCAGACGCTTGATGATTTGAATGCTTAAGGCCACCCTTAGCAGTTGACGGTGACAAACTCATATTCTTGTGATGGCGCTCACTTTGTTGTTTGTCTTCAAACTGTGGTGGGACTCTCCACAGAACGAACGTACACAAGACACATTTACGACCAAACCATCACTCTGGCCTCAAGCTTCTCGTCTGGCTCCAAAAATCAAGAGCAGCATTGTTTGGCTCTGCTCGCCATCAGCTGCTCACATCAAGCATGAAGTTTCCGTTTTAGATTTAGGGACAAGACGCCCAACAGAACATTCTCTTCAAGACTTAGTTGTATCTCTACACTTCTATTCTTGTGTCTATGCTTGTTCTTCGGCTTTTATTATTTAGCACCTGTCGAGCTCGGAACAGGAAGTCCTGTAATGCGATGGAAACGCACGTATGAGCCGGACAGAAGTACAGACTTTGCAGCGAGACTACTGTATGTATGTCAACTAGACTGGACGCACGGTGCTGACATCTGTGAATGCACGCGAGTTAATGTGGAAAGACGTCTGGGCTGAATTACCACTACACCTAATGACTATTTCATGTCAGGAGCAGAGGAAGAGAGGCCAGGAACTCAACACAGGGAGGAATTCTAACTCTTCACTTGTGCCCTTTTGCCTCTTTGTGCTTTACATCTTCTCACGGCTATTGAGTGAAAAAAAATGATGGAAAAGAACTGCATGCTCCCACACAGCATAGAGCTTAGAACCCAACCTGATCTTTGGGACTTTACCTTACCACTTATTATACAGGAATGACAGATTTGTAGGTTAAATAAAAGTCAAATAAAGTAAAGTAAAGAAACAAAAAAGTGTTTTTATTTTTGAAAAGTACATACCACTTAGTACATACCATTCTGTTTCATTTGCTAAATACAAGGATGAAGAGTCTTGAACCAGTCATGATGTGCTATATATATCACTATATTGACACTTACTATGGTACACATAATGTCATTGTATGGTCATATCACCTCGTACTTCAGTACAGCACAAAAAATTACAAAATTAAAAAAAAAAAAAAAAATTGTCATATCACCTCGTACTATGGTACGGGACAAAAAATTACAAAATTCAAAAATTTAAAAAAAAATTGTCATATCACCTCATACTTCGGTATGGGACAAAAAATTACAAAATTTAAAAAGTAAAAAAAAAAAACCTTAAACTGTATTATGGAAAGCAGGAAGTGAACAAATGTAACAGTTACTGATTGTAAAAGTATCAGATGGAGGGTAGGATTTAATAAGCTTTGCTTCTTCCTACTCCTTTTGGACATGTGGAACTGTGAATTGATTATGTGATGCATTCAATTGTAATCTGATGCATGTCAAAAAAAAAACAAAAAAAAAAAACATTACCATTATGTTTTAAAAATGAAATCATTTCTGACGGTGCGAGGTTGGACGGTTGATTTTGGTTTCAATGCAGATCCAGTAGCTCTGAAGTTGGTAACCCATAACAAGATGGTGTTTGGAGCTGGTACGGGATCATCATATATGTACTTTTCGAAAATAAAAACACTTTTTTGTTTCTTTACTTTATTTGCCTTTTATGTAACCTACAAATATGTTAGATCATTTTGCCTGACCCTGTACAATGCTCACACTTCCTTCTTGCATTTGAGACTCAATAGATTGTCTGTTTATGGCTATTAAACTGTCACCAGGCACACATCAGTGCAATAAAACATCTTCTTTCTTTGTTATAAATGTCTACATAAGAAGACCTACATTTGATTTATGTATCAGAAGAATGAGACAGACAATTTCCAGTCATGCAGATGATAATGACTGACGGTTGCATTTAAGGTTTGATTGAAGTTTAGAAACCAAAGCTTTCGATTTACCAATCACTCTACCAGTAGTCACAAGCTTTGGTTCGTGACCAAAAGAGATCCCAGATACTAGCTAGTTTGAGGAGCTTGGTCATCAGTTGCTTAGCCAGTCAGTTGTTCTCGAGACCCCAGGGTATACCTAGAACACATATCTTCAATATTTCAAGTTCATTAATATAATAAGGTTTTATGTTTTTTAAGTTTGCAGGAGTAGGTAGTACAGGGTTTTGTTTGGGAACCCCTGATATATAATATATACAGTAAACATATGGCCTGTATAAGCAACTATTTGAAGACACCAGCCAATTCTCTTTATTTCCTACATCATAGTTGGTGGTCATATGAAAGACTGCCAATTAAAAACATCTTTTCTACTAGTGCATCTCTTCTGTCAACACTCTTCAGAAGCTTAAAGACTGACATCTAAAGGCTGTGGTGGCGACATAAGGCATGTGTTTGTGGAGAGAGTCGGGAAGGAGATCAACACGATTATAAAATGGAGAAAATAGTTTGTTGGATCATTACTTTGTCAGCAACGTATGCAACGTACCTTTGGTACGAGGTACATTATTTAAAAAAAAAACCAAAAAAAACCTTAAACTGTATTATGGAAAGCAGGAAGTGAACAAATGAAACAGTTACTGATTGTAAAAGTAAACTGTATTATGGAAAGCAGGAAGTGAACAAATGAAACAGTTACTGATTGTAAAAGTAAACTGTATTATGGAAAGCAGGAAGTGAACAAATGAAACAGTGACTGATTGTAAAAGTAAACTGTATTATGGAAAGCAGGAAGTGAACAAATGAAACAGTTACTGATTGTAAAAGTAAACTGTATTATAGAAAGCAGGAAGTGAACAAATGTAACAGTTACTGATTGTAAAAGTACCAGATGGAGGGGTAGGATTTAATAAGCTTTGCTTCTTCCTACTCCTTTTGGACATGTGGAACTGTGAACTGATTATGGGATGCATTCAATTGTAATCTGATGCATGTTCAAATGAAATAAAACCATTACCATTACGTACGTTCTCTCAGTTTTTGTAGTGACATTTTCTGGTAGTGGAACAGAAGCAGTTTGTGAGGACTTTTTAAAGGTTCTAAGGAATCGGAACGCAGGATAGAAGATTTGAATCAGCTTGACCAGAAAATACAAAAGCAGAAGACCCACTAATGACCGTAATAAGGAAACTGGGATTTGGGAATCCAATAGAGCCAACCTGTAATCTTTGTATTTCCATTTCCTGTTTGCTTGATGGGATTTTAGAGCCAGTATTTCGGTCTTTTGTGACTAGTGTGTGAGGTCTCTGTGAGGTATGAAGTCAGATTTTGCAATATAATTAATATTTTCAGGGGAAAATGTTCCCTTTAAAGTTGAAAGAACTTAAGAGTTGTGCTTGATGTCCCGATTTTATGAAAGTTCAGCGTCACATGATTGACTCCATGTACATTTTTTCTTTTTCTTTGGCTTTTGGAAACACTAAAAGATGGCCACAGATCAGCCTCTTGATAAATTTAATGAAAAGCAGGATGTTTTAACCATTTTTTTATGGTTTAAGTCCCACATCAAGCAACTATTTCATATTTATAACCTAATGACCAGGAGGATGGATCCATTTCGACATAAGAGCAAGTGTTTCTACACAATATGTCTACTACGTGTCAAATGGCTTTTCCATATAAGAGTGTTCCGTTCTGGGGCTCCAACCCTCCAAATTTTGTATCTGTCCATCTGAAAATGTCATCTTGCTAATGGTCGCTATAACTGCTACTGCTTTTAAATACCTCACGTGCTTCCTGTCTTGGAGCTGTCAGGAAGCTTCATCCTCTGTGGAGGAGGAACGAGGAGGAGGAAGGGGGGGGGGGCTTTAACACACAATAAACTACAGTACCTTGCAAAATTGAGTACACTTTCACATTTCAGCAGGCATTTTATTACATCTTCTCAAGGGACAATACTATAGAAAGTAAACTTGGATATACTTTGGAGTAGTTTGTACAATATTTGGGACATTATTTTCTAGTACTGTCTTAATCCTCTGGAGCATTGAATTGAATTATGCTTCCCAGTGGAGGCAGCGGCCAGGGACACTACCACCACCATGTTTGACTGTAGGGAACATGATTATTTTGCCACACACTTGTTTTACCATAACAATAACACTTTATACTATTTTATTATTGTTTACACCACATTGTTCAATGCAGGAGACATTACTACTAAGTTAAATACTTTTCCTCCAATTTATTTATTAATTCATTCATTCATTTTCTACCGCTTATCCTCACAAGGGTCATGCGTGTGCTGGAGCCTATCCCAGCTGTCTTCAGGCGAGAGGCGGGGTACACCCTGGACTGGTCGCCAGCCAATAACAGCAATTTATTTATTCTAGACTTAAAAAGGAAGTGAGAAACAAGTACAAAGAAACAAAAAAAAAATACCACTTCCACAAGGAATGGGAGGAGAACTTGTTTTCACTATGTCAGATTGAACGTGCTGTACACTGTGAATGGCTGGCAACCAAAAAAAAAACATATCGGTCGATCCAATCCTCGTCAAGATGGCGCCGATCTTGCAAGACTTCCATTCCATATTTAGTGGATTAATCTTACAAAGTGGAGTATCGCTTTAAGGCACATGTGCTGAATTAAGATGCTAATATAGAAATGTCTAATCTCACAGTGTGATGATGTAGATGCTGGACAAGAGTGCATCATGAAAGGGCGAAGATCCAGATAACCTCCTACAGGAATATGTGGTATGTATATGAATCGGTGCTTATGCTCTTCTTTTGTTCTCATTCTTGATCATTGTGCTGAAATTGTTTATCGATTAAAAAGAATATATATTCTATTTTTTAAGTACATTTTTTTTACTGTTTCATGACCAAAAAATCATTAGTGTTTCTTGTTGCTGGTAAATGAACTTATAGGTAGAATAGAAGGTTCTGAAGACTTGTTGTGAAATTAATTAAATATTCATAATATATCTGTGTGTGTGCTGTGTTCATACACAACTGGGATTCTGTAAATGTGCAACAAAATGGCTCAGACTGATCTATTTTGTTTATCCTTTTCTCGATGAGGCTTGGTGATTAGGTTTGACTTGCATAACGTTTCTTTTCTTACCTTTTGTCTGTTTTGCACAGAGCCTGGATCAGAACACCATCAACAAGACCATTGAAGATATGTTGGCAAAGATCATGCTTCAAGTGATATGAAGCATTGTTCTTGAAGGCATCAAGGTGTTACAAAACCTTGATAATGTAGCATTAGCTGTTGCTATGCTGTTTGGATTGTTGTATGCGCTGAACCTCAGCTATGCTACTGACCTCTGATACACTTTTGAGGTCATCCAAAAGATCTGGATGGAACCCGATGGAGGGAAACGTTCCAACAAAGCACTTGAACAGGTCAGACTGATTTGACTGTACTTTATTTTTTAATGTTTTGTTTCTCATTGACAAATCCATTGTACTTTATGCAGAACTTACTTTTAATTTATTTTGTTGTGAATTTGGGCGGCACAGCGGTCATGTGGTTAGCGCGCAGACCTCACAGCTAGGAGAACAGGGTTCAATTCCACCCCCATCTCTGTGTGGAGTTTGCATGTTCTCCCCGTGCATGCGTGGGTTTTCTCCGGGTACTCCGGTTTCCTCCCACATTCCAAAAACATGCTAGGTTAATTAGCGACTCCAAATTGTCCATAGGTATGAATGTGAGTGTGAATGGTTGTTTGTCTATATGTGCCCTGTGATTGGCTGGCCACCAGTCCAGGGTGTACCCCGCCTCTTGACCGAAGACAACTGGGATAGGCTCCAGCCCCCCCGACCCTTGTGAGGATAAGCGGTAGACAATGAATGAATGAAGTAATAATCCATTAAGAAGAATAATTCACATGTTTTTCAGTGTACCGCTTATCCTCACAAAGGTCGTGGGTGTGCTGGAGCCTATCCCAGCTGTCTTCAGGCGAGAGGCGAGGTACACCCTGGACTGGTCGCCAGCCAATCACAACAATTTGTTTATTCTATACTTAAAAAGGAAGTTTAGAAACAAAGGACAAAGAAACCAAAAAAATATACCACTTCCACAAGGAATGGGAGGAGAACTTGTTTTCACAATGTCAGATTGAACGTGCTGTGCACTGTGAATGGCTGGCGACCAAACCACGCACAAAGACATGAGTCTTTAATCCACAATCTAAATGGTTTTCATTTCATTTGTAGAAGCTTCATCTTGTTTCCTGAAATCAGCAAAGAACAATCAAGTTAAGCAGGTAAGCAAGTATTATGCATATACATGTAGGTATGCACGTACACGGATGCACTAATAGTAATGCTAACTATGTCGTTTAACTATAGTATGTAGTTTAATTACATAGGGTGTAGTTATTATGTAGTTTAACTACGTAGTGTGTAGTTAAACTACATGCGAACTACGTACTGTGTAGTTTAAGTACATGCAAACTATGTGGTGTGTAGTTTAACTACCTAGTTAAACTACACACCACATAGTTTGCATGTACTTAAACTACACAGTACGTAGTTCGCAAACTACGTGGTGCGTAGTTTAACTACACACAGACTACTCGGTGTGTAGTTTAACTACATACTGGGTAGTTTAACTACCTACAAACTACGAGGTGTGTAGTTTAACTACATACAAACTACGCAGTGGGTAGTTTAACTACCTACAAACTACGAGGTGTGTAGTTTAACTACATACAAACTACGCAGTGGGTAGTTTAACTACATACAAACTACGAGGTGGGTAGTTTAACTACATACAAACTACGTACTGGGTAGTTTAACTACTAAAACTACGTACTGGGTAGTTTAACTACATAAAACTACGTACTGTGTAGTTTAACTACATAAAACTACGTACTGTGTAGTTTAACTACATACAAACTACGAGGTGGGTAGTTTAACTACATACAAACTACAAACTGTGTAGTTTAACTACATACAAACTACGTACTGGGTAGTTTAACTACCTACAAACTACGTACTGTGTAGTTTAACTACATACAAACTACGAGGTGGGTAGTTTAACTACATACAAACTACAAACTGTGTAGTTTAACTACATACAAACTACGTACTGGGTAGTTTAACTACTAAAACTACGTACTGGGTAGTTTAACTACATACAAACTACGAGGTGGGTAGTTTAACTACATACAAACTACGAGGTGGGGAGTTTAACTACCTACAAACTACGCACTGGGTAGTTTAACTACATACAAACTACGTACTGGGTAGTTTAACTACATACAAACTACGAGGTGTGTAGTTTAACTACATACAAACTACGCAGTGGGTAGTTTAACTACATACAAACTACAAGGTATGTAGTTTAACTACATACAAACTACGAGGTGGGTAGTTTAACTACATACAAACTACGCACTGGGTAGTTTAACTACATACAAACTACGCACTGGGTAGTTTAACTACATAAAACTACGTACTGGGTAGTTTAACTACATACAAACTACGAGGTGTGTAGTTTAACTACATAAAACTACGAGGTGTGTAGTTTAACTACATACAAACTACGAGGTGGGTAGTTTAACTACCTACAAACTACAAACTGTGTAGTTTAACTACCTACAAACTACGTACTGGGTAGTTTAACTACCTACAAACTACGTACTGGGTAGTTTAACTACATACAAACTACGAGGTGTGTAGTTTAACTACATACAAACTACGCAGTGGGTAGTTTAACTACATACAAACTACGAGGTGTGTAGTTTAACTACATACTGGGTAGTTTAACTACATACAAACTACGAGGTGGGTAGTTTAACTACATACAAACTACGTACTGGGTAGTTTAACTACATAAAACTACGCACTGGGTAGTTTAACTACATACAAACTACGTACTGTGTAGTTTAACTACATAAAACTACGTACTGGGTAGTTTAACTACATACAAACTACGAGGTGTGTAGTTTAACTACATACTGGGTAGTTTAACTACCTACAAACTACGAGGTGTGTAGTTTAACTACATACAAACTACGCAGTGGGTAGTTTAACTACATACAAACTACGTACTGGGTAGTTTAACTACCTACAAACTACGCGGTGTGTAGTTTAACTATATAAAACTACGTACTGGGTAGTTTAACTACATACAAACTACGAGGTGTGTAGTTTAACTACATACAAACTACGCGGTGTGTAGTTTGTGTAGTTTAACTACATACAAACTACGAGGTGGGTAGTTTAACTACATACAAACTACGTACTGGGTAGTTTAACTACATACAAACTACGAGGTGGGTAGTTTAACTACCTACAAACTACGAGGTGTGTAGTTTAACTACATACAAACTACGCAGTGGGTAGTTTAACTACATACAAACTACGTACTGGGTAGTTTAACTACCTACAAACTACGCGGTGTGTAGTTTAACTACATAAAACTACGCGGTGTGTAGTTTAACTATATAAAACTACGTACTGGGTAGTTTAACTACATACAAACTACGAGGTGTGTAGTTTAACTACATACAAACTACGCGGTGTGTAGTTTGTGTAGTTTAACTACATACAAACTACGAGGTGGGTAGTTTAACTACATACAAACTACGTACTGGGTAGTTTAACTACATACAAACTACGAGGTGGGTAGTTTAACTACATACAAACTACGAGGTGTGTAGTTTAACTACATACAAATTACAAACTGTGTAGTTTAACTACATAAAACTACGTACTGTGTAGTTTAACTACATACAAACTACGAGGTGTGTAGTTTAACTACATACTGGGTAGTTTAACTACCTACAAACTACGAGGTGTGTAGTTTAACTACATACAAACTACGCAGTTGGTAGTTTAACTACATACAAACTACGTACTGGGTAGTTTAACTACCTACAAACTACGCGGTGTGTAGTTTAACTACATAAAACTACGCGGTGTGTAGTTTAACTATATAAAACTACGTACTGGGTAGTTTAACTACATACAAACTACGAGGTGTGTAGTTTAACTACATACAAACTACGCGGTGTGTAGTTTGTGTAGTTTAACTACATACAAACTACGAGGTGGGTAGTTTAACTACATACAAACTACGTACTGGGTAGTTTAACTACATACAAACTACGAGGTGGGTAGTTTAACTACATACAAACTACGAGGTGTGTAGTTTAACTACATACAAATTACAAACTGTGTAGTTTAACTACATAAAACTACGTACTGTGTAGTTTAACTACATACAAACTACGAGGTGGGCAGTTTAACTGCATACAAACTACGAGGTGTGTAGTTTAACTACATACAAACTAAATGCTGGGTAGTTAACTACATACAAACTACATACAGTGTAGTTTAACTACATACAAACTACGTACTGTGTAGTTAACTACATACAAACTACGTACTGTGTAGTTTAACGACAAACTACGTGGCATGTAGTTTAACTATATACAAACTACATACTGGGTAGTTTAACTATATACAAACTACATACTGGGTAGTTTAACCACATACAAACTACATACTTGGTAGTTTAACTACATACAAACTACGTGGTGTGAAGTTTCACTGCATACAAACTACATACTTTGTAGTTTAACTACGTATCATGAAGTTTAACTAGGTCGTTTAACTACATGCAAACTACGTGGTGTGTGTTAAACTACGTACATACAAACTACATACTGTGGAGTTTAACTACGTGGCGTGTAGTTTAACTACATGCAAACTACGTAGCGTGTCACAGTCAGCTGGGATAGGCTCCAGCATAGTATAAAAGCTGCACACTGATTTAACTATAACCAATGTTATTTTCTATAGTATTAGTATTGGTCATTGACTAGCTACACTATGATAACAATGTAACATAACCATTAAAGTGTCCGTGTTCTTTGTCTGCATGTCTGTATCACCACAGAGTGAGGCACACCCATCCCCATGTTGTGCGAGCTGGAGGCTCTCTGAAGGTGAACCCCAAAGGATTCTGTGTGTCCTTTCATGTCTGCACATGAGCACAGTACGCATATTGCTGTAGAAAACGACGACACCCGGTACAGTTCCTCGAGCGCTCAAAACTTTAAGACGAAGTATACGTTTTTAAAATAAAAAACAAAATAGTTTTGATGATGGGGGTGCTGAAAAGATGACAAAAAGGATAGATGTAGCTTTCATCCAAAGAGAGGGAATGCCAAATTAGCAATGTGGCATGATACCCCCACTCTTCCTCCCTTCTCCTGGGACACATGAGTCAATTAGCCTGCCTGGAGGAGCTGCCAAGAGCCTGGAAAAGGGAGGAAGGGATGATGGAGGGGGTGGGAGGAGGCTGGTGGTAACGATAGTGGTCTCGGTGATAGCCAAGGCCAAGGACATCAGCGGGGAAAAGAGCTATATTTAAAGTGATATATAGTTAATTACTCTAATGTAGTGTACCCCCACTTGAATGTGGAAATACAATATTTGCGTCTTTTAGATTTTCACCACAATGTTGGACAAAAAAAAACTATATTTAAAAAAAATAAAAGTGCAATAGGGTACAATCAGTACAGTACAATCGCAGTAATATAGCAGTAACTATTTGGTACACACACATAGTTAACATCACACTAATGTAAATAACAGGACTAGCATGAAAATGACCAGAGAATTTCACCTTTTTATCAGAGTATCAGGGCCTTTAATTAATGCATAACACCCAGGCTATAATTACAGTATTTATACAAGACATTGTACTCATTCCATGTACTTTCAATTGTCATTGACATACTTTTTGTCGATTTTTCTAGTGTTTCTGGTGTTTTTATTCTCATTTGGGCATACATACAGATTCAGGGTGCACTAGTGTGTGTGTGTCATGGCTGCAGGTGACTTGAGTGACAGGTTCGAGGGGGCCAAAAAGGGGGGGTGGTTGGTAGTAAGGGGAAATGGGAGGATATGCAGGCAGAGGCGCGTCTCATCTTATCTGACAAGCACACTGCAGAACAGCAAAATCCCCTGCATAAGCCCCCTGGAGCTTTCCTCTGGGACATCATGCATGTGTGTGTGTGTGTGTGTGTCTAAAACATATACGGGTGCTTGCTTGTGTGTGTACATTAAGTGTGTATGTGCATGCATGAGATGTTGGTGAGAATCTCGTTACTGTGAGAGTAGCTTCCTATAATCTTCCTCAAATTCAATGCTGCATCAACGTTCAAGGTGATACGACAGGACAGGACAGCCCCCCCCCACACACAAACACACAAAAAACAAAACAATGGATGTACCTGAACCTTCCTAAGAATAAATTCAGAAGGACAAGGCAAGCGAGGACATTTTAGACAATTTTGGCATATCTTTCAAGGCACACAGAATATTGTGTTCTTTAGCTATATAAACACGGAACTTAGAACGTAGAAAGAAACCGAGAACCGACAAAACCAAACACCTACCTCTTTTTTGCAACTTGCTTCTAATGCACTTTTCTGGTCAAAAAAAAACACGGGGAACCTCACACACATGCATCAGGGGCCTGAGAAGCATCCAAAAATGGCATAAAAAT
Source organism: Doryrhamphus excisus (assembly GCF_030265055.1). Classification (NCBI taxonomy): domain Eukaryota; kingdom Metazoa; phylum Chordata; class Actinopteri; order Syngnathiformes; family Syngnathidae; genus Doryrhamphus; species Doryrhamphus excisus. The sequence goes on along the minus strand of NC_080475.1, from coordinate 11,861,632 downwards.
GCCAGAGTTTGAAGGCGGTGATTTCTGGAAAAAAAACGTAAGGGGTTAGTATGTCGTTTTTTGTCGTTTTTTTCAACTTGCTAAAATGCGCTTTTCTGGTCAAAAAAACACAGGAAACCTCACACACACTCAACAGGGGCCCCGGAAGCATCCAAAAATGGCATAAAATGCCAGTGTTGGAAAGTGGTGATTTTTGACAAAAAACGTAAGGGGTTAGTATGTCGTTTTTTGTCATTTTTTCACCATGCTTCTAATGCACTTTTCTGGTCAAAAAAACACAGGAAACCTCACACACACTCAACAGGGGCCCCAGAAGCATCCAAAAATGGCATAAAATGCCAGAGTTTGAAAGTGGTGATTTTTGACAAAAAAAACATAAGGGGTTAGTATGTCGTTTTTTGTCAGTTTTTTCAACTTGCTTCTAATGCACTTTTCTGGTGAAAAAAACACAGGAAACCTCACACACACTCAACAGGGGCCTCAGAAGCATCCAAAAATGGCATAAAATGCCAGAGTTTGAAAGTGGTGATTTTTGACAAAAAAACGTAAGGGGTTAGTATGTCGTTTTTTGTCGCTTTTTCAACTTGCTTTGGATACACTTTTCTGGTAAAAAAAAACACGTGAAACCTCACACACACTCAACAGGGGCCACAGAAGCATTCAAAAATGGCATAAAATGCCAGAGTTTGAAGGTGGGGATTTTTGACAAAAAAATGTAAGGGGTTAGTATGTCGTTTTTTGTCGTTTTTTTCAACTTGCTAAAATGCGCTTTTCTGGTCAAAAAAACACGGGAAACCTCACACACACTCAACAGGGGCCCCAGAAGCATCCAAAAATGGCATAAAATGCCATAGTTTGAAAGTGGTGATTGTTGACAAAAAACGTAAGGGGTTAGTATGTCGTTTTTTGTCGTTTTTTTCAACTTGCTAAAATGCGCTTTTCTGGTCAAAAAAACACGGGAAACCTCACACACACTCAACAGGGGCCACAGAAGCATTCAAAAATGGCATAAAATGCCAGAGTTTGAAGGTGGGGATTTTTGACAAAAAAATGTAAGGGGTTAGTATGTCGTTTTTTGTCGTTTTTTTCAACTTGCTAAAATGCGCTTTTCTGGTCAAAAAAACACGGGAAACCTCACACACACTCAACAGGGGCCCCAGAAGCATCCAAAAATGGCATAAAATGCCATAGTTTGAAAGTGGTGATTGTTGACAAAAAACGTAAGGGGTTAGTATGTCGTTTTTTGTCGTTTTTTTCAACTTGCTAAAATGCGCTTTTCTGGTCAAAAAAACACGGGAAACCTCACACACACTCAACAGGGGCCCCAGAAGCATCCAAAACTGGCATAAAATGCCAGAGTTTGAGGGCGCTGATTTTTGACAAAAAACGTAAGGGGTTAGTATGTCGTTTTTTGTCGCTTTTTCAACTATGTCGTTTTTTGGTCGCTTTTTCAACTTGCTTTGGATACACTTTTCTGGTCAAAAAAACACGGGAAACCTCACACACACTCAACAGGGGCCCCAGAAGCATCCAAAAATGGCATAAAATGCCAGATTTTGAAGGCGGTGATTTTTGACAAAAAACATAAGGGGTTAGTATGTCATTTTTTTCAACTTGCTTCTAATGCACTTTTCTGGTCAAAAAACACGGGAAACCTCACACACACTCAACAGGGGCCCCAGAAGCATCCAAAAATGGCATAAAATGCCATAGTTTGAAAGTGGTGATTGTTGACAAAAAACCTAAGGGGTTAGTATGTCGTTTTTTGTCATTTTTTCAACTTGCTTTGAATAAACTTTTCTGGTCAAAAAAACACGGGAAACCTCACACACACTCAACAGGGGCCCCAGAAGCATCCAAAAATGGAAGAAAATGCCAGAGTTTGAAAGTGGTGATTTTTGACAAAAAACGTAAGGGGTTAGTATGTGGTTTTTTGTCATTTTTTTCAACTTGCTTCTAATGCACTTTTCTGGTCAAAAAAACACGGGGAACCTCACACACACTCAACAGGGGCCCCAGAAGCACCCAAAATGGCATAAAATGGGCCGCGGACATTTTTTATATGTTCAAGTGGGCCCTGAGTTGGTAGGAACCTCTGTATTATGAAGATTGTTTTCAAGAGATGATTTGTTTACCATCAAACTTTGCACATACCCTATTTTGAACTGTGCTGCTGTTGCTCTGACATTAAAAGCATCCCCGGTCAAAGGGTGCGCACATCAATTAGAGCATTATCTGCGCTTGTCACCAAAAATATGCTCATGTCTTTGAACCTTTACGAAACCCACAAATGACTGTTCCGTGACCTCGGTTTCAACCCATTTGTTATCATGCCCTCCATCGCAGGTGTTTAGCTTATTTACACATATCAAATGACACCTTTTAAAATGGAACTCTAGCTCCAACATACTCCAGAACCTCGTATAATATACCTCATGAGCAACAACAGGTGTGTAAATGCAGGTATAGCATGATTACAATCATAATATACAGTAACTACAGTGGAAACAAAAATGATGACCGCAAATAACAATAACAGCAAACACAAAAAGTGTGATGACAAACAACGGGACTTGGACTCTGATCAGATTCGAGTCACAAATTTGGACTGAATTAGACAACATCTTCAAAGACTTGCAACTCAAATTGAACTTTGACATCAATGACCCGGGACTTGACTCGGACTTTGGTTTGATGACTTAAAAACACAACATTTTCAGTCAGTGTGTTGAGTTAAATGTGTCCCCATTTAAAGAATAATATTGTTGTATGATTTCCATCAAAACAACACATTTCGGCCATATTGCATTGCATCTTTTAACGTCCAATCAGGTTTAAGAACTAAAAAGGGTGTGGCTTACATTTCTGTGAGTGACAGACTGCTCAAGAGTAGTCGAAAGTTATTTGTAAAATGAAAATACTATATCTTTAACGTCTTCGGAAGTTGTCGTACTATTTTGGTGTGACTAAATCAGGGGTGGGCAAACTTTTTGACTCGCGGGCCACATTGATTTAACAAACCGGGGGGGGGGGGGGGGGGGGGCAGACTAAATATTTTACACGTAACAGTCCACCTGGTATTATTGTATCTGTAAAAGTGTCACGCAATCTGCTATTATTTATTATTTATATTTATATTTAAATATTTTATATTTAAATATTTTTTATTTTATTATTATGATTATTATTATTATGATTATTATTATTATGATTATTATTATTATTATTGTGTCCCTTTTTTCAGGATCACTTTGTAAACAACAGACCACATCAAATAACAAAATTGATAAAACCATCAAAAGGTTGGCTCAAGCCATGATGCCAGGTTGTATGTCGAGTTTAAATGAAATACTTTGGAAAGAACGGACGGGCCGTATTCAAACACTTGGCGGGCCGGATGTGGCCCCCGGGCCGTAGTTTGCCCACCCCTGGACTAAATCTTGAATGCTACGTCAGCACTTTTTCTGTGACTAAGTCTTATCACACTGGTTTTATTTTAAAGAATAATACCATTCATTGTATTTGTTAAATTCAGTGGCGGAACTACCCCCAGTGGCCACCCCCACGGCTATGGAACAAATTTTGACAAACATGGCTCTGTGGTGCAGAACATTAGTTCAGCCGAACCGCTGTTTCCGCTTGGAAGAGTTTCAATGCAGCACACAACTTTCCATGGGAGACCAGAAGAGTGCTGCCTATTTTGGGGAGGACCTGTAAATAAAACTACATCTTGCATGAACTTTAAGTGGTAAGTAGGTTGGCCATGATTACTCTGGTCAGTTCCCAGTTCCGGTCAAGTTTTCTCACTATGTTGACTTTGACTTAAAGTGAACCAATTATGTTTTTTCCACTTTTCTGACCTAAAAATGTAGTTAGAATGTTGTATTTTTGTGTTAAATGATGCCAAAGTTTCAGATAATGAGGTTTGTGCATTTGGAAGTGAGTCCTGAAATAAGTTTGGGATGGTTCAAAAAGCTCGGTTTCAGGGGGCGTTGCAAAAACTGTTCCTTTGTGATGTCACAGAGGGGCAGACTTCCTTATACATTCATTCATTTTCTACCGCTTTTTTCCTCACAAGGGTAGCGGGTGCTGGAGCCTATCCCAGCTGTCTTTGGACGAGAGGCGGGGTACACCCTGGACTGGTGGCCAGCCAATCACAGGGCACATATAGACAAACAACCATTCACACTCACATTCATACCTATGGACAATTTGGAGTCGCCAATTAACCTAGCATGTTTTTGGAATGTGGGAGGAAACCGGAGTACCCGGAGAAAACCCACGCATGCACGGGGAGAACATGCAAACTCCACACAGAGATGGCCGAGTGTGGAATTGAACCCTGGTCTCCTAGCTGTGAGATCTGCGCGCTAACCACTAGTCCGCCGTGCCACCCTTTCTTATACATATATATATATAAACGCTCTGTTACGCTGTTTAGTTTCATCTGAGCAGATCCTTTAACATGCTCAAGGATACAATAGCTACCCGGCTCACTTATGTATAGAGTTTTGTGAGTTCCAACTGCCTGTGAACGTTACACGAGTCCCGAATGTACTAAATGGATTGATGGGATGTATATCATTGAATTTTACTGAATACACAATTTCTGGGGATTGTAAATGGGACAAGTAAATTTATACTTAATTGGATACACGTGTCTCATAACGCTAGCAAGACGGTTTCCGATTAAAGAACGCATATAAGAAAGAATGAATAAAATAAGCAAATGAAAGTTTGATGCAGGTACAGCCTTTTGCTTTCTATTTGCCTGAGAGAACAACTTGGAGTCTCATCTGTCCCCTCTGGCTATGTTGGAGGTAGGGGGGGGGGGGGGGGGGGGGGGGAGTCAATATTTCAAGAGCGCAGACATAGTTATTAAATATTTCAAACAAAGGAAACCCGGCATTGGTGCTCTGCTAGGAAATGATATGTAGCTTAGCATCGGTACCATATTGAACAAATACATGTTTGGTAAGGAGTTAGTACTTCATGTGTTTCCACATGAGGTAAAACCTATTGGGAGGGGGCGGGGGGGTAATGGCTTTTTTGGGTGTGGCGCTGACGGTTGTTACCGTAGCTCAGCGGACCCACCTTGAACCCAACGCAAGGTTAAATAAATGTCTACTTTGCCGCCGCAGTCTTCCACGCCGGAGACATGCATCATGCTGGCAGGTGCATAATAGCAGCTGGACGAGTACTTCCTGCTATATACTACTATGTACTTTGACCTTGTTTTTTTTTTATTGTATGGTATGACGGAAGACACCACTCCACTCCACTCCATCACCTTTGGCCCATTAGAGGACAGCTATAGAAATAGGACACCCCCGCTAGTGAGAAAATGTATCCTAGGAAGACAATGCAGCATTCCATTAAACCAAGGGTGTCCAAAGTGTAGCCAGAGCACCATTTTCGGCCCGGAGCTTGTCACCGGGCGGGGAATTGATATTTAGTGTCATCATTAGCCACGTTTACATGAGTTTTTCTCTTTCCGAAAGTAATGGTATACATGGAAAAGAATAATCCAATCATGTGTTTACATGCGCCGCTATAATCAACCAGAATAGTCAATGGGGCATACGCAGTAAAACGTAAACATCAACATCACGTGATACCGACTTCCTGGAATTTTTCTTTCACTTGTTGGAATAACTCCGTATTGCCAGTTTTCCGTTTGTCCAGTCTTGGAATTTAGTTTAAATAAAAAAGTGCCAGTGCCGATTTTTTTTGCTAATATTTTATAATTAAGAAGAATTATTTTAGTAGGACCAGGGATCGATTCCACCCTCGGCCATCTCTGTGTGGAGTTTGCATGTTTTCCCCCCGTGCATGCGTGGGTTTTCTCCGGGTACTCCGGTTTCCTCCCACATTCCAAAAACATGCTAGGTTAATTAGCGACTCCAAATTGTCCATAGGTATGAATGTGAGTGTGAATGGTTGTTTGTCTATATGTGCCCTGTGATTGGCTGGCCACCAGTCCAGGATGTACCCCGTATCTCGGCTGAAGACAGCTGGGATAGGCTCCAGCATACCAGCGACCCTCGTGAGGATAAGCGTTAGAAAATGAATGAATGAATGAACATTAGTAGAGCCCTCTAGACATGAACTAACACCCCTATAGTCAACTTTGCACTCGTATTCCCCAATATAGTAGACATAATGAGAGTTAGGGCTGCAAGGCGGTCGAGTGGTTAGCGCGCAGACCTCACAGCTAGGAGACTAGGGTTCAATTCCACCCTCGGCCATCTCTGTGTGGAGTTTGCATGTTCTCCCCGTGCATACGTGGGTTTTCTCCGGGTACTCCGGTTTCCTCCCACATTCCAAAAACATGCTAGGTTAATTAGCCGTTCCAAATTGTCCATAGGTATGAATGTGAGTGTGAATGGTTGTTTGTCTATATGTGCCCTGTGATTGGCTGGCCACCAGTCCAGGGTGTACCCCGTATCTCGGCTGAAGACAATAGGAAATAGGGGATAGTTTGTCGATATGTGCTCTGATGTACCCCGCCTCTTGCCCAATGGATTGATTATTAGAGCCCTCCAGAGATGAAATAACACCCCTATAGTGACCTCGACCTTGGTATTACCCAATATAATAGACTCACATGTTACTATTGTGAGAGTTTGTTGGTTGTTTGTTCTGCGATTTAGCTGGTTACCAGTCCAGGGTGTAACCCCGCCTCTCGCCCGAAGACAGCTGGGATAGGCTCCAGCACCCCCCATGACCCTCGTGAGGAAAAAGCGGTAGAAAATGAATGAATGAATGAAGAATTATTTTCTTTTTTAATAAAACTGGACTTATGAATGGCGTATAGAAGGGTTTTAGATTCGGTTCCACAGATGGCGCTAATGCACACGAAAGCTGCTTGCCAACCGCCAATAAACAACAGAAGAAGAAAAACACCACGAAGATACCTCAATCGGATTGGGGAAAGGAATATTCCACCCCTGGGAATCCCATTATATATTCATTCGGATTGGCACTTTTCTTTCGGAATGAGGTCTATACAAATGTTACATTCAAATAACCCGAATGGAATTGGATTATTTGGGTCCATGTAAACGTGGCTATTGACTGCATAATGCTGCTATGATGTCACACTATTTACCGTTCTACATAAACAACCCCTAAATCATATGTCGCCCGTCTAAATTGTAAGGTAGTCTACCATCTCTTTGTCCAAAGTGGGTCAAAGTGTAAAAAGCAGAGCACTTGGTGCTGAGGTGGGCTTGTGTGGTATGATAATAGAGGGGTTACAATCCAGGTCAAAATGGTTCTTGGGTGGGGAGGCTTCCAAAGAGAGACAAGACCTGGGATTACAGGACTGAATAGGTGAGATGACAGACAAAACACACCTGGGACTAAGCCCTCCCACAGGGCGGAAAACATGAAGTCAAGATGGGGAAAGATGCTGGCATTCTTCCTCCGTGGAGGAGAAACAGAATGAGAATGTGACAGCTTCATGAAGCCAGATGAGAGGATGAGGAGGGGATAAAGAGCAAGGCTGTTGTTTTTGGTGGTCGCCTTTCAGGGAAAAAAAAAAATCAGCAAAGGCAAAGCCAAATGTGATTAGAGAACAAAAGTGGCAAAGAAGCAGAGGGATGGGGAGCAGAAGAAGCGCTAACTACAAGGACAGGCCCTGCCTGGAGAAATACACACACGTCTCCAAATGATTTTTATTTGCTTTGTGTAGCAAAATTAAAAACGGGGGGACATGAAAAAAATAAACAAAATTGCTTTGTGTTAGATTATTTTTTTTGTATAAACATATAATCAAAAAATTATTATTATTATTATATTTTTAATCATGGAGAAAAAAATGTCATCAATATATAAAAAAATAAATAAAAAGACTAAATAATTGGCTAAATTTAAAACATCTTTTTTTATTAATACAAAAACACTTCAAATCTGAATTACTGCATTATTAATATTATAATTATGATTATGATTAATGTATTTTTTTATCAATATAAAAAATAAATAAATAATGGGCTAAAATTAAAATATATATTTTTAATTATTATTTTTTTAAAACACTTTTTCAAATCTAAATTACTGCATTATTATTATTATTATTATATATTTTTTAATGATGGAGGAAAAAAAATCATCAATATTAAAAAATAGAAATAAAATAAAAATTATATAAAAAAACTAAATAATTGACTAAATTTAAAACATGTTTTTCATTCATATTTAAAAAAACACTTTTTTAAATCTAAATTACTGTATTATTATTATTATTATTATTATTATTATTATTATTATTATTAATATATTTTTTTAATGATGAGAAAACATTTATCAATATAAACATTTTTTTAAAAAAGTAAATAATTTAAATTAGCATTTTTTCAAAAACACTTTCAAATTTAAATTACTGCATTATTAATATATATTTTTTAATGATGGAGAAAAAAATTATCAATATAAAAAATAAAAATAAAACGAAAATTATAAAACAAAATAAAAACTAAATAATTGACTAAATTTAAAACATGTTTTTTAATTCATATTTTTAAAACACTTTTTCAAATCTAAATTACTGTATTATTATTAATAATAATATATATATATATATATATATATATTTAATGGAGAAAACATTTTCATTAATATAACCAATTTTTTTAAGTAAATAATGGGCTAAATATATATATATAAAATATATATTTTTTTTAAATTAGTATTTTTTCAAAAACACTTTTTCAAATCTAAATTACTGTAGCAGGCAATTTGGAACATAATCACTTTCCTTTTTTTAATTAAAAATAAACAAAACAACTGGAGAAACAGCCAAAAACAAAGTGCCTTTCTGATGTTTTTTTTTTTTTAATAGCAATATATGCTTTCTATTGGCCAGAAACTATACTGAACATTGTACTTCACACTGCTTATCACAGCCAATCAGTGATTCCAATGCTCCGCTTCTACCTGCCCCAAATCAGGCATTGAAACACGCTCCTCATAATAACTCCTCCATGATTTAGAACAATCTGAACCACTCCAATGGCCAGGAAGATTATATTATAAATAATAAACATAATACCCAGACCAGCCATGTTTAGATCATTAGACCAGCTATGGAACCACAGTTGACACAAATCAATCATGTCCTTTGGAGAAACTTTAAACATGTTAAACCATAAGAATGCTGATATTGAACACACCTGCACACACCTTCAACGTCTCACACACGCCAAGACTACTTCCTCCATCAGTTAGCCATTAAATGACAACGGTCAGTATGAAAAGGACAAAGACACAGCAGACTAAGGAAAAGGTGTGTCTCACCTTTGTCCTCCTTCAGGATCCAGTCCCTTGTGTGTCGTCCCTTGTGTGTCGTCCCTCGTGCGTCGTCAGCTACTCAGACTCCCCCTGGCAGGTGTCGGCATGGCCAAATAGTCCATGGGGTAAAACGACGAGCCCCTCTTAAAACGCTCCACTCTCTCAGTCCTGGTAGGATTTCCAATAGAAAATGTGTGTGTGTGTGTGTATATGTGTGTGTGTGTGTGTGTATCGACACAACTCCAAGCGTGGTTTGGTTTCTCTGTCCTGCCGGGCAGAGAGGAGGGAAGGGAGGCAGTCAGGGGGTGGGACACCACACAGGGGATGCTTTCAACTCTTTCTCTCCACCTTTTTTATCTCCTCCATAGTCACAGTTGAGTTCTTTTAGCCTCCATTAAAAATTGGAATATTGTTTCTCATCACGTTTTACATTAAAAAAAACATAAAACTGACTAAAAAATGCTGTAATATGCATAATTTCAACTGACTTTTGCAGGTTTATGTAAGTAAACAATTCTACACTGACACAGACCTGCCAACATGTACAGACCATCACACTACCGCCACCATATTTTACCGTTGGTATGATGTTCTTTTACTGTTAATTTTACACCAAATTTTACATCTTCTAAATAGTTAAATTCCTCATCAAGCCACAAAAGGGATCATCGAGATGTTTAAGGACAAAATTTTGATGATTTTGGTCTCGGGACGGCGCCATGCAGGCTGTTTTTGACTAGTGTCTTTCCTATAGTGGAGTCATGAACACTGACCTAAACTGATAAAGGCTGTTTTCAACGGTCAGTTCAATGTCATCGTTAAAAACTAATTATGTAAATTACCTTGGAAAAGCGCAGAAACCTAGCAATGTACTTAGAAGCCGTGCGAGACACAAATCGGTACAACTCCAGACATTACGGACACGTCTGGAGCCTATACCAGCTGTCTGGTCACCCTGGACTGGTGGCCAGCCAATCACAGGGCACATATAGACAAACAACCATTCACACTCACATTCATACCTATGGACAATTTGGAGTCGCTAATTAACCTAGCATGTTTTTGGAATGTGGGAGGAAACCGGAGTGGTATTTTTTGTTGAGAAATTATATTTTGCCGAAACTTACTTACCTCAGCAAGAAGTCATCGTGTGTACTTTTGCTTTGTTTTAGTTTTATTGTACTGTTTTTAAACTTCTTTTTGTGCTCGTATGACAAGCAAAAAATGCAGTTTAAGAAGTACATTTTTATGTCAGTATTTTTTGTCCACTTCTTTTTAATCCTATACATGTCATCAGGCAAGTACTCTCCAAGCTTCATTATACAGTGGTTAACTTCTTTTTACACTTGACAGTTAAGTATATTAAAAACTATGTTGCGTGAACCTTTTGGAGTCGCCAATTAACCTAGCATGTTTTTGGAATGTGGGAGGAAACCGGAGTACCTGCAAACTCCACACAGAGGGTGGAATCAAACTGTGAGCTGTGAGGCCTGCGTTCTAATCACTCGTCCGCCGTGCAGCCTTGATAAATATATAAATATAGTATAAATTAAAGATTAACATAACATAAGTTCAATACTATTCTTCCTTGTGTTTTGTAAACATCAACTAGTCGAATAAAAAGTCTTAATTTTCGGCTTCAAGAGCCTGATTTCAAATGTTTGTATTTCCAGGCTCCTTAGCATGTAAACAAATAGCTTTTATCAACAGATCCCGAGACGCCTTAGGATCCTTTAACTGTTTACAAGGCATAAAAGCAGCGCTTATCTATGACACATTCAAACACACCTCTTCTAGCTGCCACGGTCCAGAGGTGAAGCCTCTCCTTCTGGGCTACCCTATCCTGAAAAGATCAACCTCCCTTCTCTTGCAGCTTCAGCCGGTTTAGAAATTTTGTTGCTCATAATTAATTCATCATTTATTGATTTGCACGCAGACATGTGATTCCTACTGCTTTTTATTACACAAACTAGCAAAGCAAGTGTGAGTGAAAGGCTAATCTCTTTTAAGACCGAGTGAAAATTTGCATTTATTTACATTTTGTACTGTTATAACTTAAAGCGGACCTATTATGCTAATTTTTTGACACTTTGTATTGAGTTGCGGACTCCTATAGAGCAGCTACATACAATAACCTGCACAGGAAACATCCCAGATCTTCCAGAATCTGCACCTATTCCAGCTGTATTTCCTTGGATTTGTGCTTCCCGCTTAAAAACGTTTGTATTTAATTTAGTCCACACATAGCCCGCCTCCGGGTACACCCACTCCGCTATGAGTGGTCACACGCCAAAACGGCTTCCTAACTACAGTAAACCTCGGATATATCGGATTCAATTGTTCCCACTGGTTTTGTCCGATATAAGCGAAATCCGTTATATGCGTATACCGGAAAATGTCCGTTTTACGCATATATCGGATTTATATCCGGTATATGCGTAAATCGGATTTTATCCGTTATAAAAAGGCACTTCCTTGACTATGTTTCCAATTTACCGGGACGCGCAGGCAAAGCTGCAAACACTGCAAATGACGTCGTATAGCGGCCTGTCACGATTCGGCGAATCGGAGCGCCACGATGCGGCCATCCGATATATGCGAGGGAAATTTAATGGAAATGCATTGGAACGGGACTGGAGATTTTGTCCGAAATAGGCAAAATCCGTTATAAAAAATCCGATATATGCAATGAATTTTATTGGAAATGCATTACAGAAAAATTGGTTCTTTTTTATCTGTCCGTTGTGAGCGAATTTCCGATATATCCGAGTCCGATATATCCGAGGTTTACTGTATAACCAAACCCCACTTTCTTATACAGTGGGTATAGGAGTTGATAATAAATGAATAAAGTCTTTAAAGAGCTAATTGAAAAGGGATTAGTGGCTAACTGGCTGGAGGAGCACTCATTGTCGGACACACTTTGTCAGGCACACCGTTGGCACACTGACATCATACTGATATTGTATTTCCTCTCTGGGCATCTGCGCTTCAGAAGGCATATACCGTATTTTCTGGACTATAAATCGAACATAATTAGGTAGAAAAAAAACATACATAAGTCACATCAGAGAGGGGGGGGAGACTTGACCTGCACCTCAGTCCACCTAAGCTTTCCCTCTTTCCTCAAAGGAGTCTGTGGTTTTTTTTTTCTTCTTCCTCAAATTGGCTTTTTCTAGGTTATCTGAAATGACTCCTCCCCTTTAAATCCCTCCATTAGCCTTCTTCTCGGCTGCATCACTTCCATCCATCTGCCCTTTACCTTTCATTAGTTTAGCTTCAATTTAAATAAATCCGTTTTATTTTTCAGTGATTTACTTTTCCCTTAAGCTTTTTAACCTTATGACACGTTTATTATTCGGCTTCTTTAACACCCAGACTGACTATAAACTAGGTATTGCATTTACAATACTGACGTCAAACAAATTATTAGGGCTCCAATAAAAAATCCACAAAATAATTTTTAATGTTGCAAAAAAAAAAACATAATAAATAAATAAATAATAAATAAAATGAATTTTAAAACTGTATTTTTTATATGACAAATGTAATGCAATATGTAAATGCAATATTAAACATTAGGGCTGTCAATCGATTAAAATATGATTGTGATTAATCCCATTTCTTCACAATTAATCACATTTAACCGCAGATAGAAATACGTTTTTGTCTAATAAGTAGGGAAAATCTCTTGTGCCTCTTTAACACCCAGACTGACTATAAACCAGCTATTGTATTTAGAATACTCAAGTCAAACAAATTATTAGGGCTCCAATTTAAAAAAAAAACACAAAATAATTTTTCATGTTGCAAAAAAAAACATAAAAATGTAATATTTTGTAAAATTAAATGATAAAAATTAATTTTAAAACTGTATTTTTATATGACAAATATAATAGTGCAATACTAAAAATTAGGGCTGTCAATCCATTAAAATATGATTTTGATTAATCGCATTTCTTGTCCATAATTAACTCACAATTAATCACATTTAACCGCAGATAGAAATACATTTTTGTCTAATAAGTAGGGGAAATTTCTTGTGCTTCTTTAACACCCAGACTGACTATAAACCAGGTATTGCATTTAGAATACTCATGTCAAACAAATTATTAGGACTCCAATTAAAAAAAATCCACAAAATTCTTTTTAATGTTGCATAAATATTAAATAAATATTTTGTAAATACATTAAATAAATAAAACAGTTTTTTAAACTATTTTTATATGACAAATGTAATAGTGCAATATTAAAAATGAGGGCTGTCAATCGATTAAAATATTGTGATTAATCGCTTTTTTGTCCATAGTTAACTCACAATTAATCACATTTAACCGCAGATAAAAATACATTTTTGTCTATAATAAGTAGGGGAAATCTCTTGTGGTAAACGATTGAATATGCAACTATACAATATGCCTTTAAGGAATATGTTGTTGTTTTGCGTGTAAACACCATGGCAACTAGAACACCTTAGTGGACAAAAACCCACACTAGACAAAAGCTCATCCAAAGGCTGCAGTCCTATTTATATACGGTAAATATTTCATACCTGTAACACTAAAAAAGGCCTGTTATGATACCGTCAAATATGTCAGTGTAGACATCACACACACACACACACACACACGTAGACATTAATGATTGATGTTATGAGGATTCTGATCCTGTTTCTTACTTCCTGTTTGTCCAAAGCCCTGACACGGCAGAGACCCTCATGTATATTTATATATTATTCTGTTTAAATCTTCAAAGGACACTTCAGCTTCTCGGCAGATAAATAAACACAGTTTTGTTTATTACAAGGTTAAACAAAAATATATATATAATTATATAGTGTTTTAGGAAACTGCTGTAGAAGTCTGCTGTTAGTTAAACACACAAAAAGAGCAAACAGGAGCAGGTAGCGTATTTGTAAGGAGATAAGAATGTGGTGTGTTACATTCATTAAGGCCAGTTAGCTGCTATTACTAAACCACCTGACATTACACAATGTGTGTGTGTGTGTGTGTGTGTGTGTGTGTGTGTGTGTGGTTCGAGTAGTGTACCGTTTATGTGTATCCCTTATGATGGGGATTATTGCTCTTAGCTGGATATATCCTGTTTTGGGGAGGGAGGAGCTAATTACATGTTCATATAAAATCAACAGTAGTTCATGTGTGTTGCAGTAAATGTGTGGAGGACAGGAAGTGATGTCAGCGGTTCAGAGTTTTAGTTCAGAGTGGATTACAGTAGTCTGTGTTGTTGTTATTATTATTATTATTATTATTATTTTGTGTTGTGAGATCAAGCAAACATGCAATAAAATCCTGTTGTTGCTGCAATCGGGTATGGTGCTTGTGTGTCTCACCGAACACTTCGATAAATTCATCAAACCACAGACACGAGGGTCGCGGGGTGCTGGATCCTATCCCAGCTGTCTTTGAGCTAGAGTCGGGGTACACCCTGGACTGGTGGCCAGCCAATCACAGGGCACATATAGACAAACAACCATTCACACTCACATTTATACTTATGGACAATTTGGAGTCGCTAATTAACCTAGCATGTTTTGGGAATGTCGGAGGAAACCGGAGTACCCAGAGAAAACCCACGCATGCAATTGAATTGAATTGTTCTTCTACTCAGATATTCTTATTGATTATTCACAGTGTTCCTGAATGCATCATGTATCTATGAAGGTCATTTGGTGTCATACCGTTTGTGGTATTCCGTGCTGGAATGGACGGAGTGCCTTTTCCAGCTCACTTAGACGCTTCATAAAAAGAGCCAATACAATGCTTGACAAAGGTCAAAGGTCTCAGTCTCTCTCCATGAGGTAGGAGACCGTGATCCATGAAAAGCTAACAAAGTAAATGAAAGAAAATTGGTGAAAAAAAAAAAAAAAGCAGGAAAGAACGAGGAGGAAAAAGGACAAAGTGTTCCCTGTGCTCTGCTGTGAATGCCAGAGACTTCTGGGCCACTCTCCCAGGCCTGGAGGTCAGCTGGATACCAGAACTGAACCATTGGTCCACAGCATGAGGAGGAATGAAATCAAGAAAACAATTCAAGTCCTTCATTCTCCTCCTCGATTAGGAATTTATTCAACAACAGAAACCATAGAAAAATATTGACTACATTTAAAAAAAATGCCTAATAATGACCAAGTTTCATAGAATTCAGTCAAAAATGAAGTTTTTCCGATCTTTCCTGCAAGGTTCCGCAGAAACTAAACACAGTACTTTACTCCCATTTCTGTTTACACTACAGGGCCCCTCTAATGAGATTAAGGGTCCAAAAAGTGAGACGAGGAGCTACCGTATCTCAACTTCGCCCTTAAGTCTTCAAACCTCATCCATCTTCACTTCCTGTCAAAGTGTTATTTTAGCAAGCTTGTCCACGCCAGCATCATCAGTTTAATGAACTTTGCTGGAATGATATTAGAATTATATATTATATATATTATATGTTACATCTACTTCCTCGCTCCTTTATCCGCCATTTTTACTTTAAGCTCCACCTAAGAACCTTCTTCCTGCGCTTTACAAGTCTGTTACCGGCTGTCCCAGACACCCTCCACCACCATTAAACGTGCTTCAACAAAACAAGCAAGTTTATGAGGGAAAAACATGTCATAAATCCATAGAATTTCACACAAAGCGTAACCTCTTTCGGGGCCATGTTGACATCTCAACCTTTTGTTGAGAACCGTTGATGGTTCTGGCGATGGTAAGGCAGTAAGGGACAAATACAGTGGATTGAGTAAGGAAGTCAAACAACAACAATGAGCCAATTCAAGAAAAATTAAATTAAATTAAATTAAATTAAATTAAATTAAATTAAATTAAATTAAATTAAATTAAATTAAATTAAATTAAATTAAATTAAATTAAATTAAATTAAATTAAATAACAAAAAACCTTAAATTATATTAGGAAAGCAGGAAGTGAACAAATGTAACAGTAACTGATTGTAGTGAATTAAATTAAATTAAATTAAATTAAGTAACAAAAAACCTTAAATTATATTAGGAAAGCAGGAAGTGAACAAATGTAACAGTTACTGATTGTAGTCAATTAAATTAAATTAAATTAAATTAAGTAACAAAAAAACTTAAATTATACTAGGAAAGCAGGAAGTGAACAAATGTAACAGTTACTGATTGTAGTGAATTAAATTAAATTAAATTAAATTAAGTAACAAAAAAACTTAAATTATACTAGGAAAGCAGGAAGTGAACAACTGTAACAGTTACTGATTGTAGTGAATAAAATCAAATTAAATTAAATTAAGTAACAAAAAACTTAAATTATACTAGGAAAGCAGGAAGTGAACAAATGTAACAGTTACTGATTGTAGTGAATTAAATTAAATTAAAAAAAAACAATTAAAAAAATTATATCCGGAAAGCAGGAAGTGAATAAATGTAACAGTTACTGATTGTAAAAGTACCAGATGGAGGGGTAGGATTTAATAAGCTTTGCTTCTTCCTACTCCTTTTGGACATGTGGAACTGTGAACTGATTATGTGATGCATTCAATTGTAATCTGATGCATGTTCAAATGAAATTAAACCATTACCATTACCATATTCACTTGGTAATGATGACTGGCTATGATTGGGGATTTGATCAATACGAGAGAATTGGGTCTCCCCTCATGTTTTAAATATTTTTTCCCTATTTCAGATACAAAAGTCAACCAAAACCTGAGACAGGCGTCATTTCTATATCCACGTGTAATATGTGCGCATTGGGAGGGTTTGCATCAATGCTGTCCACACATACCACTCACACAAGAGTGTTATGACACGAAGGACAGATAAGCCCCGGCACTCAAACAGCCCAAATTCATTCGCAGCGCTCCGTGGGAAAGGAGCACACATACCAATACACTATACCAACACCAATGCGCTCTGTCTTAGGTACTTTGGTGTGTTAGTGCATGTACAGAGGGGACTATCCAACCAATTACTTTCAAGCCTAGTGTTCTCAATATAATAATAATTAATGAATAAATAACAACAAAAAAAGAGTCCAATTTATGTATTCTAAACTTTTGGGGGTTCAAAATGAGTGTGCAATGACAAACTAAGAAGCCTTAAAATGTACCACTTCTACACAGACTGAGAGGAGAATGTTCTATCTGAAACTTTAGCATGGTTTAACAGGAGAATACAACATTCTAACTACTTTTATAGGTCAGAAAAGTTGAAAAAGATAATAGGTCCCCTTTAATAAAAAAAAATATATATATATTAAAAATGTTGACAGATCTCACAAATTTACTTTTGTGAGAAAAAGTCAAAATCTATAATTTCTTTTTCCTAAATGTAGCCCTAATAAGTCCCTTCAGAATTTGTGGGCCTTTTGTGAGATGGAAGTTGTAGCGTTTTTTTTTTAGGGGGGGGGGGGCTAATAAATAATGAATAAATTGAATAAATCTAAATAACAAAAAGAGTCCAATTTATGTATTCTAAACTATTGGGGTTTGAAAAAGAGTGACAAAAACTCATTTTTTATAACATAAAATGCACCACTTCCACACAGAATGGGAGGAGAATGTTCTATCTGAAACTTTGGCATGGTTTAACACGAGAATACGACATTCTAACTACATTTATAGGTCAGAAAAGTGTTTGTTTGCTAGTTTGAGGACAACAAGATCCTCCTCTACTGCACATCCATACTGTGTAACTATCCCCAGGTCTCGCACACATCTTCACCAATCCTCTTACGTACCAAGGGCATGCCATCTATGGAACTCGCTGCCAGCTTACACCTTTCCCACCTTACCAAATATGGATATATTCAAGAAAAATATTAACCAGTATTTAGTTGCTTAAAATAATTAGTATTATTTCGGTCCTTAAATGGAAATTAACTTTAGCTTAGTGGACCGCTTTTCATCAATTCTATGATGGCAACACCAGGTCCCATAGTTATTGTACTAAAAAAAAAAAAAAAAAAAGCATAATAGGTCCCCTTTAAATACAAACAAATTCAAGTTAAATAGAGCATTTAGCTTAGCAGGCTAAGCCAAATATGACGCTACACTATTTTTGTCCCACTTTTGTTCTCAATGCGGCCTTCGTGTAAGTCTGCGCTTCACAATAGCGTTGCTCAAACAATAAATCTAATTGCAATTGTATGTTAGTGTGTGATTTCTGGTGGTAAATCGTCCATAAAGCAGCCTGTTTAAAGCAGTTTTTTCTGGTATACAGCCCCCCCCCCCCCCCCCATGTGATTTTCATCAGTGTTTTTCAGACGGTAGCCAAGGACACTTAAGTGTTGATAAATAGAAAGACAAAACAAAATGTCCTTAGAGGGGTCTCCGCCACGGAAGCCCCGCCCCCCTACACTAACACAATGATAGCATACAAAGATGCTTACATGGTAACTACATCTTCCATCTGATAGCTTTGTCTTTTATTGTTTCTCTTGTATATTTTCTTATGCGCTATCATCTTTTTTTTTCTTTGTCCCGTCCTTGGCTGTCCTCTCTTGTCTGTGTTTAGCCATCACTCTCTCATCCTCCCTCGTTTCCACTCAGCGTCCTGTCCTTGACTCTTGGCACTCTGCTCTCAGTTGTGTCTGCTTCTGTTATCGTCTTTTTTACTTTTGAAAATTGGGCTGTCTTTGCACCCTGAATGTGGACATTCATCAGCCTATTAAAACTACAGTTAAATAAAATTAAACAAAAGTAAAAATAAATAAAAAAACAATGACTATGACATTTTTCTGTTTACGGTGTTACCAATGGCTCCCAGGAAGTGTTTATTCCAATGGAAGTGAACGCTACATTTGTTTACATTTCCAAATGAGGAATTTGAGTTGAAATGACGTCACTGCAACTGAGACGTCCTTATATGGGCATGCCCAGTTGGCTCCCAAGAAATATTTCCAATGGAAAAAGTAATTAGAGTTCCTGATTCCCTACTAGCAAAAATATATATATTTTAATTTGTCAACAGCAGGGACTGTTTTGTGAATATGCAGTTGGACTCTCAGAGCAAACATGAAGTAATTTATCAGTGTCCTAGCTGTTTTTTTAATGTAATTAATGGAACAAAAGTGTTTTTTGTGGAGTATTATAGTGTGTTTATACAGGCAGCTATTAGAACAACACCGGAAGTCCTCCTAACGAGGGAGTTAGGCATGTTTGGAGGTGGGCTGTGGGTGGAATAAATTAAAACTAACCATTTTGGCAGGAAGCAGGAAATCCAAAGAGCTGAATAGGTGCAGATTCTGGAAGATCTCTAACATTTTCTGTACATTCATACGTATGGACAACTTAGAGTCGACAATTAACCCAACATGTTTTTGGAATATGGGAAAATTAGTGAAATAACAAATTGCTAATGTAACAAGGACACCATAAGATAAAACATATTTGCCGCCCCTTGCTTCAAATCCAAAAGGAAGACGAATGATGAAGAGATTTTTTCCCCAGGGGGGGAAAGGATGCAGAGAAAATGGGGTAAAGACTAAGGTAGGATGAATGGAGCTCAGTTGGAGGATGAGGGGGGATGAGAACGCGGGCTCAAGGGATAAGACGGTAAACGGGTGCCAAAAGAATGGAGATAAGAGATTGACGAGATGGAGATGAGGCGGAGAGAACGACTAGCGCTATTGTTAGCACTCGTTGCCATTATGAACACCAGATACTCCCCATAAAAACTTTGCCAAAACGGATCCATGGTACCCGTCTTATTGCACCAAATACATAAGTGGGCGTATTTATTGGGGTAGGGGGGGATGAAAGAAAGAACAACAGGAAGCAAGAGAGATTTGGAAGTGATCTCAGCCTCATTTGTTTGCTCCACTCTCGAGAGAAGACAGTTTTAAAAAAGAAAATCCTTACACCTAGACATCTGGCCCGACCCCATTTAGATGGGCATGCCCTGTCTATACGAAAAAAAAATAAGCTCCTCCGCCAAATTTACTCGGTCGTCAGAAGGGCAAGCTGTAAGTAACAATTTTAGTGTACTAATTGTGTTTATTTTGTGTAAATAATCAGACAAAAAAGGGTTTCGGCAGCTGAGCGGAAGTCCTCAGGAGCATTTACTTTATGTTTTAACTGTGTATAAACGAATGAATGTTGTATTTTAATGTATCTTTTACACTGTTTACTTGCTTTTATTCAACTCCATTTTTCTGTAAAGTGTCTTTGAGTATTTTGAAAAGCGCTATACAAATAAAATGTATTATTATTATTATTATTATTATTATTATTATTGACCAATTACAGCGGAGTGGGCTTGGCAGAGGCGGACCTAGATGAGGAACATTCATTCATTAATTTTCTACCGCTTATTTTATCTTATTTTATCCCAGCTGTCTTCGGGTAAAAGGCAGGGTACACCCTGGACTGGTGGCCAGCCAATCACAGGGCACATATAGACAAACAACCATTCACACTCACATTCATACCTATGGATAATTTGGAGTCGCCAATTAACCTAGCATGTTTTTGGAATGTGGGAGGAAACCGGAGTACCCGGAGAAAACCCACGCATGCACGGGGGGAGAACATGCAAACTCCACACAGAGATAGCCGAGGGTGGAATTGAACCGTGGTTTCCTAGCTGTGAGGTCTATGCACTAACCACTCGTCCACCGTGCAGCCCGAGAGGAGGAACACGGGAGAGTAAATTACATAAACCGTTTGAGCGTTTGAAGCAGGAAACCCAAGGAAAAACTATGGGGAGAGATGCAGAGTCTGGAAGATCTAGAAAGCTTTCTGTCCACAATTCAGTACAAAACTTGAATATATAATATAAGAGGTCTTCTGTAATAGAATTAACAGAATAGTTTTATAGTTGGAGCATAGAAAATCTGTTTATAACTTTGTAAATATGAATTTTTTAACATTATTAGAGCCCTGTAGACATGAAATAACACCTCCATAGTCAACTTTACACTTTTACATTTTTCTCTATAAGTCATCTTCATACGTGGGAGTGTATATTTAATCATTTAAATCAGTATAAGGCATTTATATATAGTAAATGTGGATAAAGTAGTGCTTTTTAGCGACACACACTGGATGGAAAAACACAGCTCATTAACATTAAAGCTACAGACACACAGTAAAGCATCTTCCCAGTCTGAATTCCAGCATCGAGGCGACATTCTAGACCTCAAATACTTCATAAAAATTGGTGAAAAATCCTTTAACATGGGGTGTTTACAGTTAAGGAAGCATGAGGGTGGCGCTGAGTACACACAGTCAGTACTAACGTGATGAACCTAACATATTGAGACTGGAAAGCTAGCATGAGTATGACATTATTATGAACCGGTGGCGTTTTTTTTTTTTTTTTTTTTGCCTGGGGCTCATTAAAGCAGCAGGAGGCGTTTTTTGTCAAGCCTGGTTCTTGTTAAGCAGTCAGAAAATGGACTACCACAGAAATATGGTACATTATAGGAATGAAATCCGCTCCATGGCACCATGGTGTTGGGTTTAATACGAGACACATGCATGATGAGGACGTGCACCCTCCCTCCGCATTGGAAGCAGAATAGAAAAGTCAATGTGGAGTTTGAACATGAAATGAGCTTTAAATGAGGAGCACATTGGGAAGTCATATTAAATACATTTTTAGCTTCCCATATTTCTTTAAAAAACATAACTTGTTCACAATGCGGTCATATATCAAGTCAAAAAAATACCAGACCCCCCCCAAAAATATGTGCAATAAATAGAAGTATGTATGTATGTAATGTATGTGGCAATAGTACTCAGGACTTCATGGAGTACTTGTTGTTTTGCTTATTTATATATATTTAAGGTACAACATACCCAAGTTGTGTACTGGTACCGATTGTCGCTCCCTCACAATATAGTCAAAAATTACTAAAAAAATTACTAATTATGAATTTTGCACATTTGGATCTTAATGAGGTTTTCAGTATATTAGATCCAAATTTGCATAAGGTAAATCCTACATATTTTTCAACTGGTCTTAAGATTTTCATCGATAATTTTCGGAAATAATTCATTTATAAATAATTGCAGTTTTGTGGTCAATAACGGTCTATTATTAGTCAAAACATATTGAAATATGATATGTAGTATTCTGGTCACTAGGTGGCAGTAATAACACAAAACATTAAAATGTTACATGACATCACCTCCCATTCTCTGTTATCCTCCCATTCTGTGTGGAAGTGGTATATTTTTGGCTTCATCGGTTTAAAAGAACTCAATTTGAGGCTAACTGGTTAGCTCGCCGACCAGTCTAGGGTCAGCTGGGATAGGCTCCAGCATACTGTATACACAGAAATTAAATTACATTACATTACATTACATTACATAAAATTACATAAAATTAAAATAAAATAAAATAAAATAAAATAAAATAAATTACATTAAATTAAATTAAATTAAATTATGAAAGCAGGAAGTGAACAAATGTAACAGTTACTGATTGTAAAAGTACCAGATGGAGGGGTAGGATTTAATAAGCTTTGCTTCTTCCTACTCCTTTTGGACATGTGGAACTGTGAACTGATTATGGGATGCATTCAATTGTAATCTGATGCATGTTCATACCATAATAAGTCAATAATAGAGTTGTTTACCACAAGTTCAACCTATCCTCTAAGTTTCATTGAAATCAGAGCAAGTGTAGTTTTTTCATGATAATACTGGCTTAATAACAGACAAAAACAACATCCTGAATATCCAGTAAGTGGGTGGTGCTGAAATGCTGTAAAACTGTCATTATCACACGTCATTAGCTATTGTGCAAGATGACCTCCTGTTCAAGCTGTGACAGTCTATGTTGTCCAGAAATGACAGGACTTCCTCCTGCTTTTCAGACCCGCCCACTGAATTTGTTCTAGCGGTCACTTGGAGGTCACTTAGTCTTAGTGCCGCTTGTTTACCACCAGATGATATCAGCGGTGTAGAAAGAGGTTCACAGGAAGGATGAGCTCACTTGACATGACAACACAAGTTCTCTCGGCCATTGTTGACATTGGTTGGCTTCCTCTATACTTAATGCAGGGACTGTGTGTGCGTGACAGAAGAGGATGATAGCGGAGCAAAGATAGAAAACGTGTGAATAAAAGCACTCGTGGCTGCCGGTGATGTCACTGCTTCGCATAGCTCAGATTCTCATGAAAAATGACATCAGTTAGTTTGGGCATTTGGGTTCATTAATGGCGTATTTACACTATGCTGGATGTAGCCTTTTGGAGCAAATAAGAATAAAATTGTAGCTATATTTTTTAGTTAATCCGAGTTAACTCTTGTGCCCTAAAATACAAATGGCATCATATACACACTGCAAACTCATTAAATCCCAATTCATCTCATTTTTGCTGATTTTGACTGATTTTTCAAGGTGTGTCACAGTAAATGTGGAAAAAGATATACAAAAATGTAAAATATTTTTTTTAATTTAAATATATTTTTTTAAAAAATTGAAAATAATTAAAAATAATTAAAAACAATTAAAAACAATTAAAAACAATTAAAAACAATTAAAAACAATTAAAAAATAACTAAAAACAATAAAAGCAAAAAATTAATTAAAATTAATTAAAATTAATTAAAATTAATTAAAATTAATTAAAATTAATTTAAAAATAATTAAAAAATTAATTAAAAACTAATTAAAATTAATTAAAATTAATTAAAATTAATTAAAATTAATTACAAATATTTAAAAAATAATTAAAAATAATTGAAAATGTGGAAGACAGGAAGTTCAGTTTTGAGTTTTAGCTTGTCATGGTTAATTACGACCGCAACAGTAGTTGGTGTTATTTAAAGTTGGTGGTAGTTGGTCTTTCATTCAAACCTGCAATAAAACCCCTGTTGGTCTTCGATCAGGACTGGTGCATGTCTCCCTGAACAATTACTGACACCTAGTGACCAACGTACAATACTACATCAATCTTTTGACTTATAACATTATTTATTTGGATACAATCTGTTCTTTTAAACTAATAAAATAATGTGGTTAGCGCACAGACCTCACAGCTAGGACACCAGGGTTCAATTCCACCCTCGGCCATCTCTGTGTGGAGTTTGCATGTTCTCCCCGTGCATGCGTGGGTTTTTGGGGGGTATTCCGGTTTCCTCACATATTCCAAAAACATGCTAGGTTAATTAGCGACTCCATCTACATATGATAACCAGCACAGAAAGCTTTTTAGATCTTCCAGACTCTGCATCTCTCCCCGTAGTTTTTCCTTGGATTTCCTGCTTCAAACGCTCAAACAGTCCATGTAATTTACTCTCCCATGTTCCTCCTCTAGGGCTGCATTGTGGTTGAGTGGTTAGCACAGACCTCACAGCTAGGAGACCAGGGTTCAATTCCACCCTCGGCCATCTCTGTGTGGAGTTTGCACTCCAAATTGTCCATAGGTATGAATGTGAGTGTGAATGGTTGTTTGTCTATATGTGCCCTGTGATTGGCTGGCCACCAGTCCAGGGTGTACCCCGCCTCTCGCTTTGAAGACAGCTGAAATAGCCACCCTTAGCTTCCTGGTGATCATTTTGAGGGGTTTTCCAGGTCTGGCTGTTAAAAACACGCACCTGTGCTTCCTTCTATTAGCTTCCATTTTCCTTTTCTCTGTTTTTTTCTACGACTCTCCTGCAGGTGTGTCCATTTTATAACAGAATTAAGCGTTTTAATGCAGTTCCGTCGCGGACTCTTGCCTTCCGGTGTGCGGGTGTGAAAATGAGCTGGCGAAATGTAACAAAAACTCTAGTAAAAAGTCTGCAAAGGAAATGAGCACTTAAAGGACAATCAGCATTTACAGCAGCTAAGTTAGTGCCAAAGCAATTACCAATGAAGTGCCGGAAATCACTAAGGCCTGCATGCAGGCTTAAACAGACACTGACATTGATGAATGTGAAGCAAAAAGGAGAAATATTGAATAATGGGCTGTTCTCAGCAGATGACCTTAACTCTGCAGCTAATCCTCTTCCACGGTGTCACCTCCTTACACGCTTTGGCACGTTCTGTTGGTTTTGTGGATTTTTTTTTTTTTTTTTTTGCCAGCCATTTGTCATTCTCACTGAACTTTTCACTCCAAAAAACACAGCTGAACACACCTTGGTAGCACACACCTTCCACAGCCGCAAAACCGTGAACTTGACATTATTCTTATTATGGAAAAGTGTGCAAATGTTACGATTACTACTTGTAGAAGTACCTAATCTTACAGTTATCAGTAAAAATGCAGAAAAATACTACTGATGTGTTATTGTTGTATTTGCCTCAAAAGCAAAACATCATCAGAAAATAAACAAGAAAAGAACTTAAACTGATATGCAAGCTGTTTTACATAAAACCTCTTAGCATGTTTACACCACATTGGTTTCTAGCCCTTTAAAAAAATGATTCTGTTGAATCTGGAAAGTCAGTGCCCCACTTGGCACCGATTCAAGTGGACTGGAACAGCCCCAGGTGAAACTATTGCCTTGGACTCATACCAGACAAACTAACATCCACCCTCATTTGTTTATTCATTAATTCATTTTCTACCGCTTATCCTCACTAGGGTCGCTGTCTTCGGGCGAGAGGCGGGGTACACCCTGGACTGGTCGCCAGCCAATCGCAGAACAAACAACCAACAAACTCTCACAATAGTAACATGTGAGTCTATTATATTGGGTAATACCAAGATAGAGATCACTATAGGGGTGTTATTTCATCTCTGGAGGGCTCTAATAATCAATCCATTGGGCAAGACGTGGGGTACATCAGAGCACATATCGACAAACTATCCCCTATTTCATATTCCCGGTATGCTGGAGCCTATCCCAGCTGTCTTCAGCCGAGATACGAGGCACACCCTGGACTGGTGGCCAGCCAATCACAGGGCACATATAGACAAACAACCATTCACACTCACATTCATACCTATGGACAATTTGGAGTCGCCAATTAACCTAGCATGTTTTTGGAATGTGGGAGGAAACCGGAGTACCCAGAGAAAAACGGGGAGAACATGCAAACTCCACACAGAGGGAATTGAACTCGGGTCTCCTAGTTGTGAGGCTAACCACTCGCTCACCGTGCAGCTCATGTCTTTATTTTTTAGCATAAAATGTTTTTGTGCTCGGCCTATCATGAAAAGGCGGTCCTTATTATTATAACATTTGTGGTTACAAAACACGCCCATAAAAAGCTGGCATGTTATCATATTGTTTTTATCACTTTATTACACATCGTTCCATTTCTGCAATCATCCCACTGAGTCTTATATCGATTTGTGTATTGCCATTATGCAAGGTGGTGGTTATCACTAATAACTGGTAAGAGGAGTATCGTCCAATAAATGTTTTTTTTGTTTTTTATAATACCATAATAATCCAAATGTTGTCCTCCCTACTGCTCATTGCTGCCTTTATTTTCCTCTTTCCTATTCTTCCAATTTCCATGCTGTTGTTTGTCTTTTCCGCGTGTGAGTCCACACTTGACTTTTTATAGGCCACTTGTTAAAAGTGTGGCAAACACTGCAGACATGATCTCACATGCTTCGCTTCTTCTGTCCTCTTGTTTACACATTTTTTTAATAGGCTATCTAACAAAAAGGCTAACTAGCAAAGACATATTTATGCGTCTTTTATTTACATTTCTTTGTGGGAGTGGCAAAAAGAGGTAATGATGCAACTCCACAATAGAAGAGATCACGTTTGGTGCAGTTTTAACCTGAAAAAAGGGTCCACAAGGTGGAAGGAGTGCAAGAAGAAGAGACTATTAACTAGTATTAATAAAAAATAAAAACATTTAATGTTTTTAATTAATTAATTAGAACTTTAATTAAAAACGATTTATTAATGTTTTTAATTAATTAATTAAAACTTTAATTTAAAAATGTTTATTAATGTTTTTAATTAATTTATTAAAACTAAAATTACAAAATATTTATGACATTTCTTTAATTAATTTATTGAAACTAAAATTACAAAATATTTATGGCATTTTAAAATTAATTTATTAAAACTAAAATTACAAAATATTTATGGCATTTTTTAAATTAATTTATTAAAACTAAAATTACAAAATATTTATGACATTTTTAAAATTAATTTATTAAAACTTAATTAAAAGATATTTATTAATTTTTTGAAATTAATTTATTAAAACTTAAATTACAAAATATTTATGACATTTTTTAAATTAATTTATTAAAACTTAAATTTAAAAAAAAATATTTTTTTATTAAGTTATTAAAAAATAAATTAAAAATGATTTAAACATTTGAGCACACATCTACCACAGGAAATATGTCTTTCAGTGTTATTTTTCACAGTTTTGGTGCCAAGAGCACTTTAATAGAATAATGGTAAAGATCTTTTCGTTGAAGTGTTTCCTTATGGTCACTCTGGTGTTTTTTTACGGTCAATGTGTTCCGCAGTTGTCACCCTCCCTCTCCATTTAATGTGCCTTTCCATTTGCTCACATTGTCTTGTGAGCCATTTTACTATTTGAGCAGATGTGTGATGACTTGAAGGGAATTTCCAACCTTTTGTCTCACATTTTCCTGATCAAATGTGGTTTGTTTTAAAGACAGTACAAAAAAAATAAAAGGTAGGGTGTGGTTGGTGAGAGATATGTTATGTAATAAATCTAGTGGACACAAATGAAAATACAGTAGTTGATTTAGTCATGTCATGTCAATCTGTGACGCCACTGGAATCCTTCCAGCCATTTATGACGGCAGCGCTCATGGGTGGGGAGGTGTTTTTTTGTTTTTTTTAATATTTTCTAAACCCTCCTAACTCTTTTTTTATGTAATCCTATTTGTCATTCAGGCAGCTTGAATGATGCACTCTCTTGCATCCACACTCAAGGCCACGTCTCTATTTGCAGAGTTGCTATTATAAATTAAAGATTACATGTCATGAAATCAGCATAGAAGGAGGTGAAGACATGTTTGCCCACTTAGGGGTTGCTTCGCTTTCAATGCGGCTTTAAAAGTAGATGCTGGAGCCTATCCCAGCTGTCTTCGGGCGAGAGGCGGGGTACACCCTGGACTGGTGGCCAGCCAATCACAGGGCACATATAGACAAACAACCATTCACACTCACATTCATACCTATGGACAATTTGGAGTCGCTAATTAACCTAGCATGTTTTTGGAATGTGGGAGGAAACCGGAGTAACCGAAGAAAACCCACGCATGCACAGGGAGAACATGCAAACTCCACACAGAGATGGCCGAGGGTGGAATTGAACCCTGGTCTCCTAGCTGTGAGGTCTGTGCTAACCACTCGACCACCGTGCAGCGGTCAAATTCATCTGTCATTAATCAAATTAATCTGATTTTAGAGGCACGTTTTCAGTGTTCTTACTATTAGCGTGAACACTTTGAAAGGTAATGATGTCAAATCCCGCAGCTTCCTGTGTATTACTGCCAAGACACACCGTTGAATAAAAGTCATGTATTGACTTGACTCTCACATGCAAAACAGACTTGAGTGAAGCTTAAGGATTATTTTGCAAACACGACGTATGTAATAAGAAGGTAATTTGGCCCTCAGGGCTGCTGCGAGTGTTTACACAGTCTTCTCCACTCATAGGCTATTAAGTTATTAGGTTTCAAAAAGCAGGCGCTGGCTCTCTTTGGAAATCTGAAGACTACTGTTTGAATTTTTGACATTTCTGAGGTCGCTGGCTGCCCACAGTCATCAGTGATTGGCAGGCAGCCCCATGATCTGTTTTGCTTTATCACGACTGCTCTTGGAGAAGGCCTCACTGATGGATCTTGGTAATGGTAATGGTTTTATTTCATTTGAACATGCATCGGATTACAATTGAATGCATCACAAAATCAGTTCACAGTTCCACATGTCCAAAAGGAGTAGGAAGAAGCAAAGCTTATTAAATCCTACCCCTCCATCTGGTACTTTTACAATCAGTAACTGTTACATTTGTTCACTTCCTGCTTTCCATAATACAGTTTAAGGTTTTTTTTGTTCCTGCTCCGGTTGTACAAAGACTGAATGGCACCAATCCCGTACTCCCGGAGCACCCCCCGCCCCCCAAAGGATATATTTTCCAAGTCCATAAAGAACATATAGACCAGTTGATGCATCCTCATGAGGGTGTAGTCCAGAGTTCCAGTGTTGGGACGAAAACCGCATTGAAACTCTTGTAGCAAAGGTTAAACCAACGGTCGTACCCTTCCCACGAGCACCCTGGAATAGATGATTCCGAGCGAATCGTCCCCCCCAGATACCTCAGACACGGTGATGGAACTGTCCGTGTATTGGTTTTTTTGTACCTGTTATTTAGTTGAATTATTTTAGTTTTATTTACTAAAATGACAGCTGGTTCACTTCCCTAACAATGTATCATACAAACATACAAACACACACCGACTGACTCAGACAAACTTGAACAAGAGCGAAAGTTTCCTTTCAGAAAGTCAACATAAAGAATCAGCCCAGATTGTTTGGAAAGGAAACCAAGCAGACCAGAAACCAGGGTCAAATAGCAAAAAAAAAAAGGAGGTGAAAGCTGAGGCTGCAGGAGACAATGGCTGCTAAAGAGAAGGCAGTATAGGTGTGCGATGTTCAGGAGCGATCTGGAGCGTGGGGTCAAATAGTTTGTTTCTTTACAGACCACACAGACTACAAAGGAGGCCATTTTAACATGCATGATTGAAATGACTCAGAACGGTAAAAATGGGATGTTTTGTTTGGTATCGGTTACGCCTTCATGAGGTTCATAGAGAAGAACAGGAGGTCTCAGCAACCTTTCAGCCTCACCAGTTTAGCAATAAGTCAATAATTATATATTATTTAACAGAAATGTCAAAACATTCAAGTATTTTTCAAATGTTGAATAATAATCTTATTGAATAAACTACTTTATGAAGTACTAAATCAAGTCTGCATAACAAATAAAGGCTCTATTCTGCAATCTGCTCTTTCTCAGCAATAAAAGCAGCAGTAAACATAACAAAATAATCACAAATTATTAACCATTGATGTACATTACTCATTTTTCATGTCATAATTATATATTTCCAAACTAAATGAAAATAGCTAAAGCAGTACCAATCGAAAATAATCGAAAATAACAAAATAATTGAAAAAGCAGGTTACATATGTCATAATTGAGAATGAATTAATCACCGACAGCCAACAAGCTAACATTTCTACTTCCATGGGACCAACGGAAATAACAAAGGAAATTACCAACGCATGCAGCTGTAGTATTTATGGATTCACCAAAAGTATTCGCAACAATTAATCACAATATCTTAATGAACAAAGTATTGGTCTTGAACTTGGAAAATATGTGAAACTAGGAGAATTTACATCTACAGGTTTAAATTAAGTGGCGTACCCCAAGGGTCAATACTGGAGCCCAAACTGTTTAACTTATACATAAATGACTATAAATAAATTAAAAATATACATATATATAAAATAATTATTAAATAATAAATAATAAATAATAAATAATAAATAATAAATAATAAATAATAAATAATAAATAATAAATAATAAATAATAAATAATAAATAAATAATAAATAATAAATAATAAATAATAAATATTAAATATTAAATATTAAATATT
The DNA here is from genome assembly GCF_030265055.1 of Doryrhamphus excisus. Lineage (NCBI taxonomy): Eukaryota > Metazoa > Chordata > Actinopteri > Syngnathiformes > Syngnathidae > Doryrhamphus > Doryrhamphus excisus. The sequence goes on along the minus strand of NC_080475.1, from coordinate 11,830,798 downwards.
AAATATTAAATATTAAATATTAAATATTAAAATAAATAAATAAATCTGTAAATCTGTTTGGTAATAGCAGAAAGGATATCTTCATGTGCATACAAAAGATGGCGTGGATTTTGATAGAGAGAATGAAATTAAAATTCTCTAAGTGATAATAGAAATCTCAGTCATTTTTGTAGACACACCAGCCAAAGGTAAATCCCGCGAGAAAAGACATACCTCTTGCCCATGTTGGTGGGATGGAGCTAGAAGCCCGTGACGGTCTGCCAGTTGCCGATTACGGGTGTCAAGTCCTCAATACACGATGAAGGTGGATGGACGGACAATACACATCAGCTTCCTGGGAGAGAAACAGAGATGGTTGATAGCTATTCATTGGACTTGAAGGACTTAAATTAAAAAAAATATATTGGAAAAATTGGGGGATTCAAACAATTTGACGGGTAGTATAAGTATAAGCCTTGTAAGAGGTTCTACCTTGTTGCTGAATTTGCTAATAAAATGCCTGTCGACATGAGTGAACCCCAAGAACCTTCCTTGGTGGATTGAACCCTCCATGGGTGGACTTGGGTTTAATTTCATTTGAACATGCACCAAATTACAATTGAATGCATCACATAATCAGTTCACAGTTCCACATGTCCAAAAGGAGTAGGAAGAAGCAAAGCTTATTAAATCCTACCCCTCCATCTGGTACTTTTACAATCAGTAACTGTTACATTTGTTCACTTCCTGCTTTCCTAATATAATTTTTAAATTGTATTTTTTTTATTTTAATTTTATTAAATTTTATTTTGTTTAATTTAGTTTTATTTTGTTTATTATGTAATGTAGTTCTTCCCTGAGATCATATTTCTCCTCTCTTGTATTGGATGACATTTTTAGCTAATTGGTTATTTTTAGCGTTATGCATTATTTTAGCTGTTTGAAGATGAACTATATCAGCAAGTTGAAGCATTTGTGATTTTAGAAAGAAGGAGTTAGTATGTTCTCTGTAGGCGGCATTATGAATTATCCTTACTGGCCTTTTTTGCAGTACATTTACCGAGTGAAGATTGCTTTTATAGTTATTAGCCCATATTTCCACACAATAAGTAAGATATGGTAGAACCAGAGAGTGTGGAGTGATTTCTGATTGAGAACAAATTTAGCTTTGTTCAATATTGAAATATTTGTGGCCACCTTATGTTGTATATTTGTAATATGAGGTTTACAGCTCATATTTTCATCTATTGTGATCCCCAGAAATTAATTTTCCTTCACCCTTTCAATGTGTACATTATTATCTTGGACAAAAGTTGAGTGTTGAGTGTATAAAGAGCACAATAATCCAGTTTGGAGGTAAGATTTGTTCATGTAGTGTAATATATTGAACTATTTAATTTCTCTTATTTCAAGGTGACAACAAAAACTGTCCTTAATGGCCTCTTAAGATAACAGTAGTGCATGAGTAATGGGGCAATTGGCCCACCCGGACATGCGGCAACATGTTGACCTAAAAGGAAGCTGGAGGAGGGAAAGACGGGGTTCATCTCGCCCTGGGCGGTGTGATTCAAACTCATTTCATGTGGCTCAAAACTGGGAAAACCGTGTAGGCGTGTGGTTTGGGGATTCATGGCAAAATGGAAAGACTAGAACGGGCCACTGTGCTCGGAAGTCGTCTTGGTTGGTTGAAAGTGCTGACGTCTTTTCACATTAAAATGAATACCGTCATGTTCTGGACTCACCTGCAGTCCCTCAGGTTAACCTGTGGCATGTCTGTCACTTTCTATATATTTATGTATGCAGAGGGGTCAAAAGGTCAACACTTAGGGGTCATAGGGCACAGACAGATGAGCCAGAGAGGAAGAAATAACTAAATAAGCGTCTATCTATATGCAGCCTCAGGGCTTGACGGGATGCTGGAATTTGGCTGACCATTGTGACCCTTTACTCATCTAGTCCAGTCTTTCTTTAGGGTCATGGCGATGCTCAAGGGGATGCTCAAAAGCAAACTAAAACAGAACTTGGAATGTTCGGAAACTGGAATAATAGAACACAAAACCTTTACAATAATACTATTTAGGTTAATTCAAAATTGAGCCGGCCAATCAGCATCCTTAGAGGAAACAGAGGTGGAAGCTAGGTTATAAATAGCAACCTCCGATGATATCCAAAAACAACAAACATATGAGGGCACATAAAACTGTAAAAAAAATAATAAACAAATTAGGTTGTCATTTACCAGAATAAACTATATGGGGAAAAAACTAATGAGTTATAAAGAGAGCAATTTGTATTGTATTGAGTTGTGGACTCCTGTAGAGCAGCTAAACGCAATAACCGTAAAGATTAAGACCCAAACGGTCTGTGTAATTTATTCCATCCATGACCCGCCTACAGGCACGGCCACTCCGCTGTGACTGGTCACACTCCCAAATGCTCCCTAGGACTTCTGGATACATACTAGCTCCATGTTTACTGAATGCTAGCAATGTGCAACCCATATAAGGAAGTCCAAAAAAACTGTTAACACGAGAATACTACATTCAAACATTTATAGGTCAGAAAAGTTGAAAAAAATTAATAATTGCCCTTCAAACTAGTAATACAGTAAACCTCGGATATATCGGATTCAATTGTTCCCACTGGTTTTGTCCGATATAAGCGAAATCCGTTATATGCGTATACCGGAAAATGTCAGTTTTACGCATATATCGGATTTATATCCGGTATATGCGTAAATCGGATTTTATCTGTTATAAAAAGGCACTTCCTTGACTATGTTTCCAATGTACCTGGACTGGGCAATGAAAAGAGACGTAAGGTAATGAGAATTTAACTTTATTGGACTCTAAGCATAACAAATTGTTAATTAAGCTAGGCCCTGTTACGCCCGTCAGGCCTACGTTATTTCCAATAGTGAGGTTAAGATCTCATTCACTGCTGTGCTAGTATTATTGACGTCACTCACTTTTATATTTGTCCTAAATCTGGAGCCAGGAGAAAGACAATAGCCAGTGACATCAACAAGATTAGCATAACGATGCGGCCATCCGATATATGCGAGGGAAATTTAATGGAAATGCATTGGAACGGGACTGGAGATTTTGTCCGAAATAGGCGAAATCCGTTATAAAAAATCCGATATATGCAATGAATTTTTATTGGAAATGCATTACAGAAAAATTGGTTCTTTTTTATCTGTCCGTTGTGAGCGAATTTCCGATATATCCGAGTCCGATATATCCGAGGTTTACTGTACTACAAGAAATGTACCCAATGTTGTAGTTTTAAATCTTATTAAACTTTTGCCTGAAAGTACCATCTATTTTCCAAAGACTAGCAGTGGACTGTTCACACCATTAAAAACGATATAAACATTGCCAGTAAAAAGTGATGAGTCGCCCCTTGTAATATTAACCACAAAGCAGTCTGCTACTACAACAAAGACGACCTCTTCTTTGCTTTCACATTTAAAGTCAGTGTGAGGTACTACATGTTGCAAACAATGAGTCTTCTGCAAAAACATAATTTGGATTCATAGTCGGCGTATAATTAGAGGGTGAAATCCCCTGTATAAACACTTAAATGCACCACCTGCCTTTAAAAGAGAGAGGCAGATTAGATGAAGCGAAGATGGAGGCAGAGACAAAACAGGGGTGAAGGGTCAAGGGTCATTATGTCTGATCCTTTAGAGACATAAATAAAGCGACCGATTACTTGTTGTATTGCTTCTGACGGGGACATCCACAGTCAATTAAATGGCAATTGTTTGCAATGTGTTGGGTAATAGCCTTGAGATACGATCAAGCAGGAAAAACACGCTAACCAGGTAGGATGCTAACCAAGGTAGTTCAAGGACAGCTTTACATTTACTTAAGGTGTAACTTTCTTAGGCGTTTTAGCCACCAAAAATTTTTTTAAAAATGCTAAGGGATTTGTTTGCATAAGCAGGGATCTTTAACTGGAAAATGTTCGCAAAAAAGGCAAAATTTTAGTGTACATTTTTTTACATTAAGCAAAAAACATGCTAACCAGGGAGGATGCTAACCAAGGTAGTTCAAGGACAGCTTCACATTTACTTAAGGTTTAACTTTCTTAGGCGTTTTAGCCACAAAAAAAATCTAAAAATTCTAAGGGATTTGTTTGCATAAGCAGGGATCTTTAACTGGAAAATGTTCGCAAAAAAGGCAAAATTTTGGTGTACATTTTTTTTTTTTACATTAACCAAAAAACATGCTAACCAGGGAGGATGCTAACCAAGGTAGTTCAAGGACAGCTTCACATTTACTTATGGTGTAACTTCCTTGGGCGTTTTAGCTACAAAAAAAAAAAAAATGCTAAGGGATTTGTTTGCATAAGCAGGGATCTTTTACTGGAAAACGTACTCAAAAAAGGCAAAATTTTGGTGTACATTTTTTTACATTAACCGAAAAACATGCTAACCAGGGAGGATGCTAACCAAGGTAGTTCACGGACAGCTTCACATTTACTTAAGGTGTAACTTTCTTAGGCGTTTTAGCCACAAAAAAAAATAAAAAAATGCTAAGGGATTTATTTGCATAAGCAGGGACCTTTAAGTGGAAAATGTTCGCAAAAAAGGCAACATTTTTGTGTACATTTTTTTTACATTAACCAAAAAACATGCTAACCGGGGAGGATGCTAACCAAGGTTCCACTGTATTGCAAACCTAAAAATCCATCTTTTTCAGTATTCAAAATTGTGATACTCAAGGTCGATTGCACTTACATAGATTTTGTCTTTTGAGGATACAAAATCAAGTTGTTAACCTTCAGAAAATCCCCAAAACATGCTACTACTACTCCAATTAGTTCAAGGACAGCTTCATATTTACTTTAGGTTTGACTTTTTTTAGCCGTTTTAGCTACAAAAATAATAAATGCTAAGGGTTTGTTTGCATAAGTAAGGATCTTTAACTGGAAAATGTACATAAAAAAGGCAAAATTTTGGTGTACATTTTTTTTACATTAACCGAAAAACATGCTAACCAGGGCGGATGCTAACCAAGGTTCCACTGTATTGCGAACCTAAAAATCCATCTTTTTCAGTATTCAATTTTATGTTACTCAAGGTCAATTGCACTTACACAGATTTTGTCTTTTGAGGATACAAAATCAGGTTGTTAACTTTCAAAAAAGCCCCAAACATGCTACTACTACTCCAAGTAGTTCAAGGACAGCTTCATATTTACTTTAGGTTTGACTTTTTTTTAGCCGTTTTAGCTACAAAAATAATAAATGCTAAGGGTTTGTTTGCATAAGTAAGGATCTTTAACTGGAAAATGTACATAAAAAAGGCAAAATTTTGGTGTACATTTTTTTTTACATTAACCAAAAAACATGCTAACCGGGGGAGGATGCTAACCAAGGTTCCACTGTATTGCAAACCTAAAAATCCTTATTTTTCAGTCCTCAAACTTATCTTACCCAAGGTCGATTGCACTTACACAGATTTTGTCTTCGGGGATACAAAATCAGGTTGTTTGAATAATAATAATAATAATAATAATAATAATAATAGTGATGTGAGTCATCTCTTTGCATTAATATTATCCTTTTCTGTCCTTCAAGTTTCAGGCTGCTTCTCCTTTACCTCCCAGTCAGATTAAGGCATTTTAGTTACAAAAATAAGAAATGCTAAGGGTTTGTTTGCATAAGCAGGGATCTTTAACTGGAAAATGTATGCAAAAAAGGCAAAATTTTGGTGTACATTTTTTTACATTAACAAAAAAACATGCTAACCAGGGAGGATGCTAACCAAGGCAGTTCAAGGACAGTTTCACATTTACTGAAGGTGTAACTTTCTTGGGCGTTTTAGCCACCAAAAAAAAAAATCCAAAAATGCGAAGGGATTTGTTTGCATAAGCAGGGATCTTTACCTGGAAAATGTTTACAAAAAAGGCAAAATTTTGGTGTACATTTTTTTACATTAACCAAAAAACATGCTAACCAGGGAGGATGCTAACCAAGGTTCCACTGTATTGCAAACCTAAAAATCCTTATTTTTCAGTCCTCAAACTTATCTTACCCAAGGTCAATTGCACTTACACAGATTTTGGCTTCGGGGATACAAAATCAGGTTGTTCGAATAATCGAATAATAATAATAATAATAATAATAATAATAATAATAATGTGAGTCATCTCTGTGCATTAATATTATCCTTTTCTGTCCTTCAAATTTCAGGCTGCTTCTCCTTTACCTCCCAGTCAAATGAATTATTAGCAATTGTGCCACAGAGCAGGATTACTTTATGGCTAATAATCCTTCCCGTCTCAACTAATCCCAACTATTTAAACGTCTCCTAATCCCTTTAAAAGACCAGGGAATGACCGGAATGGCTACACTTCGCATATCTGAAGAAAAGTACTTCACTGTACGGTAGATCCCTCAAAGCCCTAATGTGATTTCATACCTTGCGTTTGGAGATTGACCAATGACACGGCAGGTTAGAGTGGTGTGATCCAATCAGAAGCGGCGTACGAGTAAAATAAAATTCCTGCGATGGAGAACTAATCAGATTCTTAAGCGCTTAGGAAGGGGAATTAGCTGGAAAGTTGTCTGGTTGTTATGATTTCTTTGTTGAGGGGATGCCGTTATCGAGGAGCTGCATTAGGGAGATTATTTTTTTATTCCGCCTGTAATAGTGGGAATACTTTCCTTGTCATTTAAGTCTTTGCTACAGTAAGGCGTGTTGCAATCGATGGGAAAAGTCTGTCCAGTTTTCCAATATTTAACACAAATGCAGATTTGGAACAGAACTTCTGACCTACTGTTAAAGACACAGACCAGGAAGGTGAAGTATTTTCCTAAACTACATGGAGACACGAAGAAGAACGCAAGGGTTGGGAGTGTCCCTGTGTTTGTCTTCGGAATAACGGGATAACAGTAAGACAGCTTTAAGTGCTTTATGTCAAAGTCTATGGAGGCCAAGGACAGAACCAAACTGGTTACGGTCCGTCAGCTAAAGCCTTGCAATGACTTTAAACGCAACATCCATTCTCCGTGAGGCATTTAAAGAGGAACACACACACACACACGTAGAGTGAAGAAATGCCTGACATGCACGTCAATGACAGGTGTTTCCTCAGCGTGAATGTGTTGAGGCTAGTGAGAAGAACAACAAGGACAGGTAACTACACACTTTAGCAGCTGTTTGTCTTATCTACCAGCATTCCGACATACGACTTTTTTTTTTTTTTTTTACTCTCCATTTGTTGTTGCCCAATACATTTACCTCCCACTGCAGTTTATAGGACAATACGTCATTACTGTACTTGTATGAACATCTCCTGAGGGATGATTGTAAATAAAAAGTACACATTATTACATAATTGTGTCCTACCGCTGCGGAACTGTGGAATGTTTACGCTTGTAAACATAATAAAGTAATAAAATTAGCAGTGAGAAGTCATAATGTTACTAACTGTATAAGTTTATATCAGTACCGGATTATAAATATGAAAGTGTGTAAATATGCAATTAGCAATGACGGTAAAATTGGTAAGGAGCCTCCTTTAATACTTAAAAAAAATAATAATAATAATAATAATACAAATTTATTTGTGCTGAATGAGGCGAGTTAATTCTTTCGCAGAATTAATTAGTGCAGAGTTTCTTACTTTGGACTTTACTTTTATTCTTCAAGATCAAATTATGACTTTTTCTTCATATACTACAAGTTTAATCTTTTGAAATTACTATTTTATTCTTTTCAAATTACAATTTTTGATAACTTTATTCTGTTTCTTGTAGAATAAAGTCAAATTTCAACTTTTTTCCATTCAAATTATGACTTTTTCTTCATATACTACAGGTTTAATATTTTGAAATTACTATTTTATTCTTTTCAAATTATAATTTTTGATAACTTTATATTCTGCTTCTTGTAGAATATGGTAAAATTCCAAATTTTCTATTTTCAAATTATGACTTTTTCTTCATATAATACCGGTTTAATCTTTTGAAATTAAAATTTTATTCTTTTCACATTACAATTTTTCATAACTTTATTCTGTTTCTCATAGAATATGGTAAAATTCCAACTTTTTCTTTCCAATTATGACTTTTTCTTCATATTAGTATGGGTTTAATATTTTGAAATTCCTATTTTATTCTTTTCAAATTACAATTTCTGATAACTTTATTCTGTTTCTTGTAGAATATGGTAAAATTCAATTTTTTTTCCCTTCAAATTATGACTTTTTCTTCATATACTACAGGTTTAATCTTTTGAAATTACTATTTTATTCTTTTCAAATTACAATTTTTGATAACTTTATTCTGTTTCTCAGAATATGGTCAAATTCACATTTTTTTCCCTGCAAATTATGACTTTTTCTTCATGTTAGTACAAAAAAATGTCATTAATATAATTTCCCATAGTATTTTTCATTAATTAATGTGGTAAAATTGTAACTTTATTCTTATAAAATGATGACTTTAGACTTTCTCTCCGTTTAAATTATTAGGGGTGTCACGATTCACGATATCGGGTAAGGATGAGCCGGATACTGGTTAAAAATCAGGGTCGGTGTCTGGTATCAAATATTTGTTGGAGAATGTTACTGCTTTGAACACAACAGGATAGGATCAAGATTCGGTGCCGTTTTTTATACGTAGAGCAGCTGTAGAGAAAAAAACAGGAACAAGAAAAGGATGAAGAAAGACAAAGAGTGGAGTGATGGACAGAAAGCCAGCAGACTCGTAATGAAAAGCCTGAAGTTGTGATGGGATGGAATGAGATGGAATGATGGTGTCGGCAGATGTCGGCCGTGTGGACACGGTGAAGGTGTTAAGATTTTCATTTTCTTCTTTTTTTTTTGCCCCTCAGCGTGCTGTTGACAAGTCTTTGGAGATTTACGAGACAACCCCTCACTTCACACTTCTCCATACAGTATCCTCCTGTTAAATTACATAACGTTGCTTTGCTTTGATTTCTGCCTTTGACTGACGCTTCAAATGTAGTGTCTAAAAGAGCTAATTTCCGTGAAAAAGGTGAGATCGTTTATACCGAGTATCTCATCCCTACTGGAGACCCCGGACTTAAGCTAGCAAAGTGGGAGAAGCCCTGGACGTGTGGCACTACCTCCAAGGAGGAGCACTCATTGTCGGACACACTTTGTCAGAGGTGCCGTTGGTATGGTGGACCTCAGAAGTCGGACGTGAAAGTGCCGCATGGACGCAGTGTGTCCGAAAAATAAATGCACCTTTCCCGGCGAGAACACGCTGCTTCTGGCTCCAGCAACATTTTGCGGATACAGTAAACCTCGGATATATCGGACTCGGATATATCGGAAATTCGCTCACAACGGACAGATAAAAAAGAACCAATTTTTCTGTAATGCATTTCCAATAAAAATTCATTGCATATATCGGATTTTTTATAACGGATTTCGCCTATTTCGGACAAAATCTCCAGTCCCGTTCCAATGCATTTCCATTAAATTTCCCTCGCATATATCGGATGGCCGCATTGTGGCACTCCGATTCGCTCCGAAGTGCCTTTTTATAACGGATAAAATCCGATTTACACATATACCGGATATAAATCCGATATATGCGTAAAATGGACATTTTCCGGTATACGCATATAACGGATTTCACTTATATCGGACAAAACCAGTGGGAACAATTGAATCCGATATATCCGAGGTTTACTGTATTTCACGTGAAATGGCGTTGACACATGAAAATATTTTTCTCTTGCTGGGAATCTAAAATAAAAAATATATCATCTTCTGCCTGAGCTTGTTTGGTAAACAGAGTAGCAGAGAGCTTATCCGGCTTACAGCCATGCCCATATAAGGACGTCCGCCTCTCTGTGACATCACAAAGGGTCAGTTTTACCACGCCTCTTGAAACCGAGCGTTTTCAGCCATCCCAAACTTCTTTCAAGGCTCACTTCCAAATACTCAAACCTCATTATTTGATACTTTGGCATAGTTTAACACCAGAATACTACATTATAACTACATTTATAGATCAGAAACGTGGGAAAAAGCATCATAGGTCTGCTTTTTAAAAAAATGATGGCGACAGTTTGATCATGGAACAGATTTCTATCTCCACTATTTCTTCCTATGGGGAGAAAAAAATGTTTAGAAATGACAAACTCTCCATCCCACAGGGTGGCTATGGTATTTTTATGCAGCCTCTTTTGGCAGTAGCTACGGGGTATTTTTTGGAGGAATTTTACATGACAAATGTTTTTCCCTGTAAAAAGTACAAAAAAACAAAAAGAAAAGAAAATCACTCAAAGGTATGGAACGACAAGTATTTAGTTTTTAGGGATAAAGGGAATACCTACTGTGGAGAATGTGAATACCACAAAATAAGCAAATATGCTCACATTATTCCAAACAATATGAAAAAAAAACATCTGTTTAAGAACAAAATAAAGGTCAAAGTTGATTTATAGATGAATAAAAATGTCTACGTGATTAAAAGTGTTTTTTTAGTGCTGATTTAAAACATTCCACAGAAAGAGCAGTTTTGTTAAGAGGGGGAGATAGTTCAATAGTTCCATAGTTTGGGGCCTGTAACAGCAAAAAGTCACTTTTTTTGTTATCATCCAGTCCTGGAACAATGTAAAACAGGTTGCAAGACCTCCATGTTTTAGTGGGAATGTGCAAAATCAGAACAGAAGAGTCAAGCATGACTTGACAGTTCTTTAGGAAGACTTGATGCATCCTGAATCCTTTTAAACAAAAAGCAAGAAAAGATGCTTGAGGGGTTATCATCTATTTTTACGTGTCTTTGTCAGGCGTTCTTAGTTAGACGTGCACATAAAGTATACCGACACATCATAAATACAAGCTGGGAGGGTGGGGGGGGGGGGGGGTGATTCTTTTTCTTTGCAGCAGTAGAACAGATTGGTCCTCTGGGCCTGATGATGTTTCAGTAACATGGGCCAATGCACCAGAAGAATAAGCTCACAATCAAAACAACTCTATTAATAATATCATAACCTTAAATGAACCTCAGTAACATCAACGTCACCTCATGGGGATGAAAATTATTCTCTTTTAGTTTTTTTATTGAAATTAATTATCATTAAGTTAAAAAAAATATCATCTTGATAGCTTATTATTATTATTATATATTATTATAGGCAACCTCCATCCATCAATTTTCTACCACTTATCCTCACGAGGGTCGCGGGTATGCTGGAGCCTATCCCAGCTGTCTTCAGGCGAGAGGCGGGGTACACCCTGGACTGGTGGCCAGCCAATCACAGGGCACATATAGACAAACAACCATTCACACTCACATTCATACCTATGGACAATTTGGAGTCGCTAATTAACCTAGCATGTTTTTGGAATGTGGGAGGAAACCGGAGTACCCCGGAGAAAACCCACGCATGAATGGAGAGAACATTCGAACTCGGAATCAAACTCGACTCTCCTAGCTGTAAGGCCTGTGCACTAACCACTATATACTGTGCAGCATTATCCTAATGTCACCATCCAAAATACAAATTTTCACAAAGAATTAAAGAATCAATGAATGATGTTGGGCCGCACTGTGTAAAAAGTGGTTAGTGCGCAGGCCACACAGCAAGGCCACCCGGGTTCGATTCCCACTTCTCGACTGAAGACAGCTGGGATAGGCTCCAGCATGCCCACGCATGCACGGGGAGAAACTCCACACAAAAGCGGCGATTCAAACCCAGATCTCCTAACTGTATGGCCATGGCTGTTGCCGTGAAAGTCATCGGCGTTGCATGCAGTACGCTTTCTCATGCAATCCACATCATTATTAATGTTGGAAAATTAACTTGTCATGAGTTTTCGCAGTAACGCCCCGCCCTTTCTGTGGTTTCTGTCAATAACTGCCCCATCTATTATTATACTGTATTTACGGTGTAGATATGTATATATATATAAAGTGAAATAGGGGCTGCACGGCGGAGAAGTGGTTAGCGCGCAGACCTCACAGCTAAGAGACCCGAGTTCAATTCCACCCTGGGAGAAGATAGTTTGATAGTTTCTTATTATCCTATTATGCTCATTTTGGTCCCTTTGTATTGATTTGTGGACTCCTATAGAGCAGCTACACACAATAACCCGCACAGAAAGCTTTCTACATCTTCTCCCCGTGCATACGTGCGTTTTCTCCGGGTACTTCGGTTTCCTCCCACATTCCAAAAACATGCTAGGTTAATTAGCGACTCCAAATTGTCCATAGGTATGAATGTGAGTGTGAATGGTTGTTTGTCTATATGTGCCCTGTGATTGGCTGGCCACCAGTCCAGGGTGTACCCCACCTGGGATAGGCTCCAGCACCCACCACGAGCCTCGTTAAGATAAGCGGTAGAAAATGAATGAATAAAGTGAAATATTACTAATTGAACCTATCTTTCCATATATACACACTAAGTAGTAGTGTGTGTTCAGTAATACTTTGTGCCCATGTTCATTTCATTATCCAGTGTGTGTTTTTTTTTATTATTATTCCTGACTCAGCAGTTTGTTTGATCCTGGGATCATAGTGTAAGTGCCGAGTCAGATGAAGGCTGCAGCAAAGTTTTTTAAGCGCGGCATAAATAAACATGAGTTTGAGCCCTTTCCTGTATACGTAGTACATAGAGTGTACTGCAAGGCACTGCATCGCTGCTGCATGCATGACATCAGCTGCATGTTAACACAGGCTTTGACTTTGTGGATTAGTTCGATTCTGTTTACGTTTACCTTGCAAGGTCGTAGCGATTATGAATAAAAATGTACACAGAGAATATATTAGCATTTTACATCACCTGCATAGAATAGTACATAAATAAAAATAAATGGATTTCTTTATGTCACAATTTTTGACATCTGTGTTTCTAATCGGGCATCTTTTTGTTTAGTTAGGTGGGTACCGGTTGCAATGACTCACAGTACTTTTTTCTTCCGTATGTATTTAGTCACGATTAATTACCATTGAAGACTTTCTGACAGAGGCTGTTAACTCAGTCAAGTGGAGATTATTAGTCACAGCTTTGCTTGGACTGGATGTTTGGTTTCCCGGCCTTCAAGAACTAGCCAAACATTAAAAAAATAAAGCTAAAACGCACAAAGCGTGTCTCATCTAGTGTTTTATGGTTAATAAAATTGAATGAAAAACTTCATAAACAAGACTTACCCTGTGATGATAACCATAGAACCAGGAACATTGCCAAAACTAGCGCATATGCTACAAAAAACAAAAATATGGGAGGTTTAATAGCAACAAAAATATGTTTAAGCTGAAAATCTTAAACTGTGATGACAATAAAAATATGCACTATAATTATTTGACTTATTTGTAATCAACACTGGTTGGTTACCAAGACAGATTTATGTATTGAATATGACCAAAAAGGCCAAAGGAGTGTTAACTGGAGTTAAGTCCCAGCATGCTTTATGATGCATATTTGGCTGGAGGTCAATGGTGGAGCCATCCATCGCTCACTGAGAAGCGACATATTGATTTATGGGGCCCCACCCACACACACACACACACACACAAAACGTTGAAAGATTTGTGAGAAGATCGGAGAGATTTGAGCGGTCATTTTTATGGCAAGCAATTTGAACGTCTTTAACGTGTTTAGAAAAGGTGGAAAGTTAAACTTGTCAAATGTATTTCAGGTAGCTGATTGTAAATTCCTCCGTTTAATAGGATGACTATTACATGAAAATATTGTACAATATGATGTTAGCTCATTATGAGCGAGTTATTTTTTTCCTAAAGTCATCACTTATGACCCAACAATGACTTTTGGTTGTTTTTCCAGTTTGTTTCTTTTTTTCGTCTTGCTAATCAATAAGATTTAAATGCTCCATTTCAGAGAGTTTTTTCTAACATTGGGTCTTTGTGATGTCACTGTGAGCCTTGTAGCTAGCCCTATTCAGCCATTTATTCATTCATTTTTTTACCGCTTATCCTCACAAGGGTCACGGGGGGTGTTGAAGGTGGGTTAGACCCTGGACTGGTGGCCAGCCAATCACAGGGCACATATAGACAAACAACCATTCACACTCACATTCATACCTATGGACAATTTGGAGTCGCTAATTAACCTAGCATGTTTTTGGAATGTGGGAGGAAACCGGAGTACCCGGAGAAAACCCACGCATGCACAGAGGAGAACATGGACACGACACACAGAGATGGCTGAGAGGGGAATTGAACCCTGGTCTCCTAGCTGTCAGGCCTGCGCGCGAACCACTCGACATCGTGCAGCACCTATTTCACTTTATATATATACACTTTTTAAAACATACCGTTGCAGATTCTTGAAGATTTAGAAAGCTTTCTGTGCGGGTTATTGTGTGTAGCTGCTCTATAGGAGTCCACAAATCAATACAAAGGGCCGAAAATAAGCATAATAGGTCCCCTTTATTTAATTAACATTATGAACAAGTAATTTTTTATACACACATGTTCTTTCCAGGGTGTTTGTATATGATTTATTCTATCTGCAATTTGGATCCAGTTTTGCTGAACGTTTTGGAGAACATCTAAGCTCTGTTATGTTCCACTACTACCACAACTAAGACCACAGTGTGTATGCACGTATACTATGTAGACGAGGATTATGGGATTTTGGGAATGGTGGGAGGAATTCACACACTAACCCCGCCCTTCCCTCCTTCCACTTGGCACTCCTCCATCTTGCCTTTGTCCTGGTGATTATTCCTGTCCTTATTCCCATGCTGCATCTTAAGCGACACTTGCAACTTTGTTGTTTATTGGAATAGCAATTCTTCTTCCATTTGGCATTGAATTTTGAGCATGAAATTGTAATATAACAAAATTTATTTTACACTTCTTTGTGTGGAGGGGGGTCGAGGGGGGAGGGTCGTCATTGTACAGTATACTGTAGCGATTGAATGCCATTTATATCATGTGGTGTATCAAATTAAAAGTACAAAATGAATACAGACTCACCGTCCGTCAGTACAAGCCTAGAACTAGCAAGTGTTATCGCACTAATTAACTTGAGGTTAATTCATAATTAATTGCCGTTGCCTTTAATCATTCCCATGTCGCATCAGCATTTAGCACCAAATATGAGATGAAATAAAAACGGTAAAAATGCAGTTTAGTCGCGTATCTGTGCAGAGTGGGAGAAATGTACATGGTGCGTTCAAGTACCGTTAATATGAATTGTTTGAGATAACTTGCAACAAGTCTCTTACAGTCGAGTTTTTCAGGGCTGTCATACAATTAAAAATGTAATCAAATTAAGCACTTATTTACTTAATCATGATTAATCGTGATTAATCACCATTCGCAACTATGTCTGAAATTCAGCTGGTGATGCTGTGTCTTCTGTTCCACTCGAATAATAGTGATTGACTGTTTGAGGGCTGTGCTGGATCGCTGTTGTGACGCCAAAAAGGTACTGCCCCTCCCCTTGTGCTTTTGAGCAACTGCTGAAGATATTCCAGTTGTAGGACCAGTCTCACAGGAGGCCGCTACACCTGGAGGAACAATCAAGTGTAGCTAAGAGTTCCATCTCTGTGCCAACGTTAACTGGAGAAGGAGCCTAACCACCGGAGACGTTGTCCACATGACGCCGTTCACCGGACTAACCATGCTGGCCTTTTTTTGGGTCTTTATTATATAGACCTCCAAAATCAATCAAATTATGCAGACATGTGCAATGAACTGCGACAACAGGACAACCCATCATCTCAACTATCTCGTTGTCTTGCTATGTAGAGACAGGAAGCATCAGAACAATCCAACACCAAGAACTCCTTTGTCCAACTCAACCCCGCCTAAGTCTTTCCTGCTTTTGTCCTCCTCCTACATGCAGCAAGTATCAGCACCAATGTTGCGCCTCATCTCGGGGATTCGAACAATGCTCCGTCTCAGGGCCTCGGCCCACACAGCGGAATACCACTGAACGTCTCCTTCTGTCCGTCAACTCCTCCTGAGTCACTCCACCGTCTTTTCTTTGGCTTCCTCCTCATCAGCGGCGTCTCCAGCCTTCTTACCCAAAGTGGTGACCTCACCCACGCCCACGTTACCGTGACCTCATCATGACAGTCGAGCGATGGTGGCACTTATCGGCACCATTGTGTCCGAGAGGGGACATCTGGAAGATGTCAACCAGCTCGCGGATCAAACCCCAAACAATATCTTGTATTGAGAACTTCATGAGAAACTACGTTTATTTTCCAAACTGGGGGTCAGGGGTCAAAATGTCTTTGTACAAGTAGAAATATTGTAATACTTGAAAACCAGGATCATTTTAGCCAACTAGCAACGTTGATCAGCACAACTGCGCATGTTTTTTTACTGATCACGTTTGTGTGGGCGCTTGTTGCTAGGCAGAAATCTTTTCATTCATTTGTTCTCTCAAAATTGTGACTTACTTCTCATATATTCTCTTAAAAATGATTACTAAATTCATTTTGCATTGTTTGACAAATAAATGTACCTGTAGCTTTCCTATTTGTATTAAATATAAGTATTTATAATGCGTGTAGAAAGTTTGAATTTGCTGAAGTGGCTAATACGGTACACAAGGTAAACGATGCCCTCTGCTGGACATTGTAGGAACGTCATCTCATTACTAAATGAAATTATTGTACAAAGTCAAGTACAAAGATACAATAGAATATACTGTGTTTGTTACAGTTTTTAATTGGGAATTACGGCATGTTAACGACACTGTTTAAAGGTACTGGTGCAGCCATAGCACTATGTTCAGGAAGCACTGGGCCTGTGTCTCCACTCGAGACAAAGAGTGTCCGTCTTCTGCAAACCATAACAACCTGCACACAATAACAGGCACTGCATTTACAGTTTTAAAAACTTGAATTGATTCACCTAATTATGGTAATGGTTTTAGTTCATTTGAACATGCATCACAATTACAATTGAATGCATCACACAATCAGTTCACAGTTCCACATGTCCAAAAGGAGTAGGAAGAAGCAAAGCTTATTAAATCCTACCCCTCCATCTGGTACTTTTACAATCAGTAACTGTTACATTTGTTCACTTCCTGCTTTCCTAATATAGTTTAAGGGTTTTTTGTTTTGTTTTTTTATTTTAAAAAAATATTTTTTTAAATTTATTTTTAAAAAATTTGTTCTCTTCCTGCTTTCTTAATATAGTTTAAGGTTTTTTATTTTTAAAATTTATTTTAAAAAACGAATTGTTTAAATTCATTTTAAAAAATGTGATCACTTCCTGCTTTCCTAATATAGTTTAAGGTTTTTGGGGGTTTTTTTTATTTATTTAAAAAAAAATAAAAAATACACTTAAAAAAATACACATTTAGCGAGTGAAGATTGCTTTTATAGTTATTAGCCCATATTTCCACACAATAAGTAAGATATGGTAGAACCAGAGAGCAATAAAGAGTGTGGAGTGATTTCTGATTGAGAACAAATTTTTGCTTTGTTCAATATTGAAATATTTCTGGCCACCTTATGTTGTATATTTGGAATATGAGGTTTCCAGCTCATATTTCCATCTATTGTGATCCCCAGAAATGTATTTTCCTTCAATCTTTCAATGTCCACACCGTCTATTTGTATTTGCTGGTGTGTGTCCCTTCTGCTGTGAGCAAACAGCATGATTTTAGTTTTATTTAGTTTTATTATCTATTATCATCAAACCATCAAATTAAGACTAGAAAGCATTTAATCCTGGTAAATATCAGCCTGGCTGCCATGATTAGGTATGTGTGTGTGTCAATGTACCTGACAGGCGATGCTCTGCTCTTGAGTGCTTTGTAGAGCTCCAGGCCTTGATGAGGAGACACCCGTCTGTCTCTGGCCCCCAGCATTAAAAGCACAGGAGCCTTGATCTACATTAGATTGGGAGAAAAACACTAATTAACTGGGTGCAATGATTTGTGATAAATGTGCTAGTTATTAGCAGAAATGTTGACCCAGTTTGGCCAGTATGTATCTAACCTGTGCAGCATGTATGATGGGTGACCTCTCCAACATGGCTACCAGTGCCTCGGCAGTGGGTGTCTGCTCGTAGGAGTACTGCAAGCCCACGCTGGTGTAACGCCTGAGGGTGGATATTAAAACGTGTGCGGTATCTGACAGTGGAGTGCGTTACGTGTGTTACGTGTGTTTACTGACCAGTCCACGATATCACTGGTGCCCAGCAAGGTGGCGGAATTGATGACCGGGTTCCTGGCCGCACACGCTCTGTAGAAGTCTGGATACTGAGCCACCAGGTGACACGACAGGAAGCCTCCATGGGAGCCTCCAATGGCGGCTAAGCGCTGTGGGTCGAGGGTGGTGTCTCTGTGCAGCGCGGCAAGCACGGCCCTCTGGGTAAACACCAGAGATATGAATATTATTATATCATTTAGTGGACTCCGTGAAAGCATATCCAGCATACCTGTACATCTTTTACGTCCTGTCTTCCAATGTGTCCAACGAGGGACAAAATGCTGTCCTGACCAAAGCCTGTGGAACCACGGTAGTTCACTGAAAGAACAGGAAATAGAAACAATACAGGATGACAAAATAAAAGTGTGTATCAGATAAGAGTGAAGGGTCTCACCCATGAGCACGGCAAAACCAAGAGAGACCAAACCAGCTGTGGTGATGTTCCACTCGGCTGCAAACTGGGAGTGTGGACCACCTGTAGGAACATCAGAGATGTGGGGGGGACTGAGGACTACAAGTGAATTATAATTAGATAATTTAGCCAGAACCTACCGTGGATAAACACGACAAGTGGTGTCTTGTCTCCATGGAGAGGACGTCCATGTGGTTTAACCAGGACTGCTCCAAACTTCACCCCAGCTATGGTAATGGTAATGGTTTTATTTCATTTGAACATGCATCAGATGACAATTGAATGCATCACATAATCAGTTCACAGTTCCACATGTCCAAAAGGAGTAGGAAGAAGCAAAGCTTATTAAATCCTACCCCTCCATATGGTACTTTTACAATCAGTAACTGTTACATTTGTTCACTTCCTGCTTTCCTAATTTTTTACATTTTTTTTACTTTATTAATTTTCATTTTATTATTTTTTATTTTATTCAATTTCATTCTTTTTTATTCTATTCATTTCATTTCATTCTATTCATTTCATTTCATTCTATTCTATTCTATTCATTTCATTCTATTCTATTCTATTCATTTCATTTCATTCTATTCTATTCTATTCTATTCTATTCTATTCTATTCTATTCTATTCATTCTATTCTATTCATTCTATTCTATTCATTCTATTCTATTCTATTCTATTCATTTCATTCTATTCTATTCTATTCTATTCTATTCATTTCATTCTATTCTATTCTATTCATTCCATTCCATTCATTCCATTCATTCCATTCATTCCATTCATTCCATTCATTCCATTCATTCCATTCATTCCATTCATTCCATTCCATTCATTCAATTCCATTCATTCAATTCCATTCATTCAATTCCATTCATTCAATTCCATTCATTCAATTCCATTCATTCAATTCCATTCATTCAATTCCATTCATTCAATTCCATTCATTCAATTCCATTCATTCAATTCCATTCATTCTATGCTATGGTTTTTTTAACGTAGTCCTAGCATATAAGTGTTTCAAATGTAGTTCTCCCCTGAGATCATAATTCTCCTCGAAAAACCACAAAGAAAAAAATTTTCTTTATAATGTTGCCGTGTCAAACTCACGATAATTTGTGTTGTCCTCTTCTGGTGGTGGTTCAACTTCGAAACCAGTCCACAGGAAATCAAAGGTGGTGATGGGTTCCTGCAGGGCGTGCCAAGTTACCACAGTGTCACCTGATGAGGGGAGGAACCCTACTAGCTACAAACACACACACTGTGTCAATAACAAAAGCCATCATTGTCTAATTAGTGGCGCTGTGTTGTGTGTCCAACCAGAGTGGGTGGTGTGTTGGGACTGGAGCAGCAGACGACCATCAGGTCTCCCTGGATGGTCAGAAGCTTCCAGCTGCCGTAAACCTTGGATGCATCAGAGAGGCCTAGAATAAATGCGGGACAGGATTTGAATGTTTTGGGGGACCATTTTGTTCCTCAAAACAAAAAATAAAAAATGAAATAACTCATTACCGGAGAGGGAGGTCACTTTCTTTGATGGTCTGTCCACCACAAAGAGGTCCTGACAGAAGGACAGCATGATTGGCCAACTAGTTTATGTTGTAGGGTTGCTATTTGTGGATCAATGTAAGCTTAATGGGTTCTTATTTGGCAGAGAGTAAGGTTCCCCAATGATTTATCTGCTATACTGTTTCTCTACACTTACTGTGTTTGTGAAGAAATTTAGCTCTGAGCTTCAGCTGTACATCTATTTAGCCTCACTGCTTATTAAAGATTTTTTTCAGAATAGACACCCAGTCAATAGACATTTTATTTAAAACTAATAATAATAATAATAATATTTCATATATAGGGCTGCACGGACTAGTGGTTAGCGTGCAGACATCACAGCGAGGAGATTATGGTTCAATTCCACCCACGGCCAACTCTGTGTGGAGTTTGCATGTTCTCCCCGTGCATGCGTAGGTTTTCTCCGGGTACTCCGATTTCCTCCCACATTCCAAAAACATGCTAGGTTAATTGGCGACTCCAAATTGTCCATAGGTATGAATGAGAGTGTGAATGGTTGTTTGTCTATATGTGCCCTGTGATTGGCTGGCCACCAGTCCAGTGTCCAGTCCAGAAATGAATTTCATATATATATACACACACACACAGTATAATATTAATTTTAACTGTTTATTTTTACCTTTCGATTCTGACAGGCGCTGCTGAAGACGACTCTCTGACAATCGGCGGACCAACAGCAGGGCGGAAGAGCTTCATAAATACCTGCAAAGCCATCTGAAACACACACAAAACAAACAATACTATCAATATAAACAATGACAGGCTGTATCATGATGAAATATCATAGCATTTGCATTGATCTTCTTGAACAAAGTGCTTGATTTCCAACGCAAATGAAGTGCAAACACGCCAGATTGTAAACATCCCATACCAGTTAGTGGCCTACTAACAACATCCACCAGTGTGGATGTCTTCTTGCTGGTCAAATCCATCTGTAGAACATCTATAGTCAGTAGTGGAACACATATGCATACAAAGTACACATATACTGTATAGTACTGTGGTACCTGCTGCAGACTGAGGCACTGATGGTGTGGCCCAAAAACTTGACCCTGCAAGTAGATCAACGTGGACCTGTCTGGACTCAGCCTGGGACAGGACACCGACACATCATCCCCAGTCAAACGCTCTGTTTTGGATAGTGTGTAGTGGATTGAAGAAGGTGCATATAAGGTGTTTTATTTTGAAAGGGTGAGCAATGTGGCTCACCACAGCGGCCGTCCATGCTGAGCTGGAATAACGCTGACCTGGAAGAGTTCACAAAGAGAAAAAAAACACTTGTTGTGTTGCCTCATGACAACAATATGACAATGATCAGGTGTTTCTCTAACCTGCGATTGGAGCAGAACTTGAGTCCCAGTCTGAAGGGTTCATGGTACCAACCTACAAAGAACACACTCTGACTTCCTGGAGCCCAGCAAGCCTGGAGGTGGTGGTGGTGGTGAAGATAACACATATTCAATATAACATACCATACCATATAATGTGCAGGACTGCATCAGACCTGCCCTGGTGAGACGTCAGCGGGGACGCCCTTCAACACGTCCACTGCTCCACTGTGCAGATTAAGGACACAAATTACCGGAGTGCTCTTGTTGGTCAGAGACTCGCCCCAATCGTCACAGTACACACTCCTGTCCTGTGAACATGCGACATGTCCACACATGGCCATGTTTACATACTTAATGTGTGTGTGTGCGTGTCAAAGAGCTCTACCATCCCCCAGGCAGATTCCTCATCATCATTTGTTGCCTGCTTCCGCTTCTCAGCGATGTAGAGGAGCTGGCTCTCACACGGAGACCACGACAAAACTCCAAATTGACCTAAAATAATGTGTACAGTGTCGCCATGGATACTAGCCTTTTCTGTGCATGAATAAAAACATTTACATTCATATCAAATTACAAATAAAAGGTTTGATAAAGTTATTTTCACATTTTGGTCAATTTGGTAAGTCATGTGTTGTGTTTTGTACAGGTAGAAATTGTGTTTTAGCTATAATTATATAACTAGCTCTAAGCTAACTGCAAGACAATCAATATCAGGTGTGGAAAATGCACAAAAAAATCAAAGTAATTAAGTAATTACGATTTCATTTTCAATTTTATTTATTCCATTGATAGATGAAAAGCCCAAATACATAAAAACAATGTGAAATGTTATATAAATGCCTTTTATACAATTAAATGGTAGAAATTAGTAATCACATTGAAAGCAGTTCCCTTTTACGACACTAGATGGCCACCTGAAGGCACCAGGGAAGCCGCTAATTCATGCTAGTGTTAGCATGCTATTGCAGTGTATTTAGTGTACTGCTTATAATAATAATGATACATTTTATTTGTATAGCGCTTTTCAAAATACCCAGACACTTTACAGAAAAAATGAGTTGAATAAACGCAAGTAAACAGAGTAAAAGAACATTCATTCGTTATATAGCTGAGATGTTGTGTTGCTAACTGCTAGCTTTCCAGTTGTCACGGCCACTACCGGTTAATGCCCATTTTGAGAAAATCACAACCACTTCCGGTTTAGCTAGCTAACTAACTAGCTCGTTAGACAACTAGATGAATGGATGTATGGATAAAATAATTGACTGACTGTTAAATGTGTAGTAGAAGTGTCTCACCATCATCATACACGCCGCCATGTTTGTTGAGGGCGGTCAAATTGAGGCACTTCCTGAGTCCATGATGGTCCCAAATCTACAAGATGGCGCCAACCATAGTAAATTAAATTAGAATTGGAATGAGATGGTTGTATGGATTAAATGTTAGAGAAGACCGGTGGTCACCTCCATTAGCTGTTGACCACCTATGTCTCTGACCACCGCCCTCACACCACCAATAGGGGATAGTCCACTCAGTAGTCTAAACATGAAGAACTAAATGATTATTTTGGAAACTATTTATACTATACTGTATTCGGCTAATTGAAATGAACAAAAAAGGACCAGAAAATGAATCATTTTAACTGTACATGCTCTTAAATGTAGCAAGTGCATGTAGTTTTACCAAACATGTCCGTGTATGTGTGTGTACCGACTCTGCAGACAGTGGTCCACATGGTCCAGGTGGGAGAACTGTCTTGATTTTGTTCTGGTCTACAGAGTCCAAAATGAGAGTCCATTGTTGCGAATAACAGAGCCTGGATCCCCTCACAGCATCAGCCTGACTCCATCCTGACAACATTCACCCAGTTTGTGTTCGTGTTCTATTTCAAGACTTAAACGGGAAGTACAAACATGGAGTTGTACCTGCAGTCACTGTAATCACGTTGATGTCTGCTTGTTGTTTTTTCTTTACGTCAGCAGAAAAAGCTGCAGGAAGAGAGCTGATTTCTCTGTACAGCCTCGACACATGCCTGGAATCCATCTGCAAACACTAACATTAGTAATTATAATGACCTTATCGTTAAAGTCATTCAAAACGGCACTAGATACATCTATTTATAGCATCCAGCTGCTATCTTTTACGACCAACTACGGCATTAAGATGAATCATTTTGACTTTCAAGGTGCTTAAGCTTGTTACCTGATCAATATTCGACTCACGTGTTCTTTAAAACGTATGCAGAACCTCCATGTTCACTTGGCGAGTGGACCGTACCACTCTTGCTACTTTAAGAGGGGTGTAGCAGCTGCGAATCGCTCACAAGATGGTCGCCAAACATAGCAAACATGTTTGTTGTATATTGTCTTACTTTACTTAATTGACATTAACTCGTCATTTATGCTTACGGTGTCAATACTGGCGACATTAAACCTGTTTTAGGTGGCCAAAAAATCCTTAGACCCCCACTAAATAATATTAATTTGGTGGGGCTTTTATATATATATATCGTTTTGTTTAATATTCATACGAATTTAACAATGTATCCAAAATCAATTTTGAATAAATACCCTTCAAATAAAAAGCATAAACCCAACAATTTGTCACAATATAAATAACAATGTGCACAACAATCGTCCATTTTGACTAATAATTTGGTGCGGGTTTTATATATATCGTTTTGTTTAATATTCATACGAATTCAACATAATGTATCCAAAATCAATTTTGAATAAATACCCTTCAAATAAAAAAACATAAACCCAACAATTTGTCACAATACAAATCACAATGTGCACAACAATCGTCCATTTTGACTATTCACTCAAAATAAATCAGATATTTTGACACAAATATGCATTGTATACTCCAAACACTCCTTTAATGATTCAAATAACACCTCTTATGATACATCCCGATGTACATCATGCAATTACATACAATAAAATATAATTTAAAAGAGCATAAACAACCAATAATTCATCTTCTTCCCATAGTTATGTCTGTAAACAGCACTTTGCATTCTCTTAAAACTAAAACAAATGACAACTTCTACTCTAATAAATTACAATTTAAAATGTTTGTTTCCTTCCTTTTTAAAAAATATAGCAGTACAAAAAATGGTTGTTTTTTGTAATTAGGCTTCTATACTTACAGGTTTTATTCCAAAAGTGTTGCAAAAACTTCAAATAAAAGTACACACATGAGCTGGTGTAGTTTTTGGCAATAAGACACAATGAGATGCAAGAATATTTGTGGGAGGGGGATGTCATAGTTAGCATTAGCACCAATTAAAAACCACATCAATATAACAGCCTTAATGTTAACTACCCTAGAATTTTCCCTTCCATCAAATCTAACATGTTGTTGCTTCCCAGTACATTTTTATCCAGTTTGAGAAATACTGCAAAAAGTATTGTTACACAGTATGTAACAATAACACCGTCTTCATCAATCTTGTAGGCAAACATGTTATTTCTTACAAGGGTGGTCCAAACTGTAGCGTCAGCCATCTTGAATGTGGAGAGCGTAATGGCGGGTACGAGGTTTTGACGTTGTTTGTTTGCAGAGCACGCGCGGCTTGAAAGCAGTCGACGGCAGTCATGTCACATGACGTCGGCCCGTTTGTCACGTACTTTGTTCCTCTGTTTTGTTCTGGCCTTGAAGGCGGCCGAGTTGAAAAGATGCTGTTGAGGAGACATAAAGATTGCTAAATCTCTGCAAACATCTCTGATCAGTTCTGCACATGTGCGAGACCGACGTCACTTCCTCCAGAGTTTTTGTGCCAGAAGAAACCACCTTTACCTTCTCAAAGCGTGAGATCTTGTTGGCTTTGAGGGTGGTGTCCAGGATGATGGGAGGTCCTAAACCAAAGATGTCCCTCAGCAGTGGGTTAAACTGCAGCAAAACAAACAAACACAAAACAGAAAGTAAATAAAACATCTTTTTAAAAGAGATATTCCTGACTGCTAACCTGCAGTTGGTGCCTGACTCCAGACTCCAGGATCTCCTTGAAGGCATCGTAGATTCTTCTCCTCATCCAGCTGTCGATGTACACACTTTCCACTCCGAACCTGATCTTCTCCTCTGTGAAGTCTTCATTCTGAAGAAGACACGTAAAGCCAATGATAATCACATTGATGGACTGCTGTTGTTTCCCAACTCACCTCAATGTAGTGTAGAACCTCCCTGAAGATGGAGCGTTGTTTCCTCCTGTCGTTCTTGGCGCGATGCTTGTTGCTATCTGTGGCTAGACTCTTCAGATTTTCACACAAGCTTTCTCCATCCTCCACCTCAAAGTCCTGCACGCAAAAATATTAAAAAGTCACCACACTACAGCCATAATTAGAGAGACAGCGAGGCTTTTGTTTTAGAAGATCAATAATAGTTTAAATAAATAATGTACAAATCCACGCATGGTGATTATAATAAGTGGTGATTATAATAAGTGAGGGAGCAATTAAGGGAAAACAATTAACAATGTGTGTACCTCATCTATTTCCCGCCCCAGCTCCACCAGCAGCGCGATGGTTTCTCCCGCAGTGATTCTGTAATTGACGTCGCTACTTTGCAGGCACGCTTGCAGCTTAGGGAGGTGACTGCAAAACAAGTTTATTACATTGTTCATTTTAAATCAATCAAACATGTCCACAGACAACTAAATAAATAATATAAATATAAAAAACTATCGTGTATTCATTCACAGGTGCAGGAGGACAGAGAGTCTGGATGCAGGACAGAGGGTGACCAGCAGGGACCAGGCCTGCAGGGCGGCGCTGTGGAGAGCTGGACCGCCAGGTTTAGGCGTGGGCATTGCTCCTTCTCTGTTGGGGTAAGACAACATGAAGACGCTCTCCAGGAGGGACAACGACTTGATCAAGTCCTGGGAAGGAAACAAAACAAAAGCTCAATTTACAATGCAAAGATATTCAGTACTAACATAGCATCCTTAAGGGTATTTTACTGCTACTGTAAACATACAGTCATTTATACGGGTAAAATTATGAATGACTAAAGACCCAATTGGCCATAAAATGTTCTCACCTCTCCATCTTCAGCAGCAGAGACATAGCAACACATCCCCAAAGCTCTGGCACACTGAGGGGGACACATAAACACAACATGTCTAAGTAAATGTACAAAGATAAACTACAAAAATGGCGCACTCCATCAGGCATCCCCAGATTGTTTATTATATGCAGGATATTATGAGGTGCCATGAGAGTAAAACGTGACCAATTAGACTTAACATTGGTATCACTACTGTGAATGATAATACAGTACAAGGAATACACATCTACTGTAATCTGTACACATTAGTACATATGATTAGTAGTAGCAGCTTCAGCTGCTGTCATTATTACCGCCGCCGTTTTACCGTCTATTGTATTGTATTCTATAGGTATTGTATACGGTTACTCACACTCTGACGTGCTGTCATGCTGGCAGTGCTGTCAATCAAGATAGTGGTCATGATGGGGCGGAGCATGTTGAAGACCTCGGCCGCCTCATCTCCTCCACCCAGCTGGATGCAGAGCAAGGCAAAGAGGGTGGCCGCCAACGCCTGCTCCTCTCCACCGCCTGGATGGAGGAAGCGTTAGTGTATAAATACAACAATACAACAAATAATACTTGTTCAGTAACAACGTTATATCAAGATTCGCTAACAAAGAATGTGGGATAATCAGGTGCTGGTTTATGTGACCTTTTTTGAGGCTCCTCTCCAGGCAGTCGCTGACCGTGAGACGTCTCTCTGTGAGGAAGTCGTACAAGACTTTGGAGGAGAAGGCCTGGCACAAGGACTCCAAGGCTGCGAGCCTTGTCTTTGCACTGAGACCCAGTCAATATTTTAATGATTTGGCTTTATTCTTTTATTTTGGGATAATTGCTTTGGAAGACGAGAAGAGGGCTCACCTCTTGTCAGTGAGATTGTCGATGCACTGTTTGAGTTTGTCTTCCATTTCCTCTTGGGCTGTCTGCTCGTCCACCTGCTCCCCACCTGTGTTTGGAATGGGAAGAAATAGTCAAACAGTTGTAATATTTCATACTGTACTTACAAGTATATACAGTATGTATACGCAGCTCACCTACGCCCTCCTCTGCCACAGAGGTGCCTTCACTGGCGCTGCTGTAGTGGCTGAGGATGTCCGATGTCAGCTCATCATCGCTGGCTCCTGACTCCGCCTTGTTGCCAATTTTGGCACCTAACACACACACAAGGATGTAATCGCATCATTAGCAAAAAAAAGTGTGTAAAATGTTACAATGTTACATTTAAAATGTCCTGTTTATTGAGGCTTATAGTTTTTGCACGATGATAGACAGTAATATTTAGTTGATTTCAGTTATCTTGTTTCAGATTTTGGTGTGGAAATAAGGGGTCAAGGGTCAAACGCGTTACCTTTCAGGGAGGCTTTAGCTGTCAGCTGCAGTTGAAGAACCTCCTGACGCAAAGATCCTGGAGACGACGTATGGACGATGGAATGAATGATGTATATTTAGTACGTATGTGACACGGGTGTCAGGATGGCGGAGGATGTGAAATGTCGATGAAAATAGGAATGTGATGGAGGCGAGAACATCGGAAAATTTGTTTATACCCAGCTTTTAACTCATTCAATCCAAGCCAAAAGACATCACTCTCGGTACACACAGAATATTGTGTTCTAGAGCTATACAAACATGGAAAAAAAGGTATATTTCAAGCATCATATTCACTTTGACACAAATTTTGTCATATATAGTTAGCCAAAATATCTCCTAAATTGGTGTATCTTACTCACTCGAAGCAGGAAGAGGCAGGGAATGTTGTGCCTTTAAGTCCCTTTATGTAAATAAATAATGGCTTCAGCAATAATTAAGAGTTTTACCGTAACTGTTTTTAAATACATAACAGAGTGCAAATATGGCAAGATTAATTTGTCAACAATACAGAAAAAGCTATGCTGTTTAATATGCGGTACGTGAGTGTGCACGCGCCGCAATCCAAACCACGCATGACTTGTGTCTTTTTGAATCATCAACTTTATTAACACACATAACTGTCACGGAAATTCAGCAAAGTAAAAACATTTCTGGCATGGCCGGTGGTTTGCTATTTATGTAAATACTATAAATAAACATGTCTATATATAAATATGTATAGCCCTACATGTCAGTCCGTTAAAAAAAAAAACTCAAAGCTTCAAAGTTGCTTAAAAGCCACTCTTAATTGAATGATAAAAAGAACATATGCCGTGTTGCTAATGTTAGTTAATTGTGATGCATGTGCCGAGCATGACAACATTGCTAACTATTTTCCCAGTGTATTAACAGTAACAGTAAAAGTTTTGGAGTGGTTTAATGAACACTTACCCGCTTTCGTGGAGCCACGTTTCCCTTTTTTAATCCGCGGCATGGCGAGCACCTTCGAGCGGCCGGCCAGCTGGGGGTTAGTTAGCTAGGATAGGCTACCTAACGAACGTTAGCCTACTTTTAGCCGACTATTAAAAGCTCCTCTCTGGTTCTACAGTCGGCGTGGAGACATCTGGGTGGTGTTGATGCTTCCCACGATAATAGTTCAAAACACAAATCCACACTCTTTGGTGGAAAAATAATGCTGATTATCCAAGAACAGCACTCAAGCTAACTTCCACCAGGGGAGAGAAGTCTAAACCAAAGGAGAGACCAAATCAACAGTTGTCCTCGATGTATTATCTATGATTATCCCCTGGTAATCTATACGTAACACCGGGTTGACAATGTGAGCATTTCTCAAAGAGTTTGGGCCGAAGTTCGAAACACGATGCGGTCTCCAGGTCCACCATCTTCCCCTCAGTCACAGCAGAGAGAGCACGCCGACTGCCGGGTGTTGCCAGGTTAGCTCGATAAAAGTGGGTTGCCAGGTACCACTCAACTTGATCCCGTCTTTCCGTTACAGAACTGTGTAAAATTCTAATAAAGTCACGGCTAAATTGAAATAAAATGACTAACTTAATCACAATAAGATTGCCTAGCATGTATATTACTGTGTCTTTAGTCAATTTAGCATTTAAGTGTGAACTGACAAGGGTGTATTCTTGCAAATATCAAGATAGCAAGGTGACATCATCAAAAGTGCTATGATCTTCTGGTGATGCCATGTCGACATCACTGCTTTCCCGTCCATGATCATCTTAGAGGCAAAGTCGAAATCCCATAAATGCTCAAATTAACTACTGTGGTCAAAAGAAACCAATAACAGCCAAGGCCTCCATTTAGCGCCAGGTCAAAACACATTGTAACAGCTGTGGCTGTAGGAAACATCCTGTTTCCTATACACTTCATCTACCTCTGTATGTGCTTAAAAATGTTGTCTGTTGGTGTGAAATTCATGCCTATTTTTACACTTTGAATTTTTAATATTCTCACAAAACCAATACAACCATAATACTAATTAAACATCTTTACTTAAGATTTATATTTGCAGGTCAATTACAAAATACTGCTTTCATCAAGTAAATGTTCACATACATCGATTAAGAGTGTACAAAAACAACATGTTTGCATCAGTAGTTTGCTGTTATATACCGTAAACAAAAACAATGTAATAGAATTAAATTACTATATTAGTAAATTTGGTCCAACAGTGGTTACTTCAGCACTTCACAGTAATTTTGATGTATTAGTTGTCACTCATTACTGACTCAACAGTAAAGTAGTAAACTGGGGAAAAAAAGCAAGGCACTTTGGGAAAGTCTAAACCACGCCCCCTAGCTGCCAGTTGGTAAATAACAAGCACCATAATACCGCCACAATTTAACCCTAGAAGATACTATGTACCATAGGAATGTATGTATACTATGCAGAATAGTACTTTGTGGGCACAAAGGGCATCTTGGAGACAACGGCGGGAACGGCTTTTTTCCGGACCTCCACTTGAATCGTTGTCCCATTTTTAGCAAAGGCGGCGTCGACGTAACCCATGGCAATGTTTTTTTTCAGGCAGGGTGAAGGGCAGCCGCTGGTCACCTCACCTAAATAAGAAACCAACATCCTTTATTATGCAAAAATAACTAATATACTGTATATGTATATAATACCTTTAACAATGCTAAAATATAAATGCTGAGAGTGTGTATTTTCTGACCTATGACCTTTCCATCAGGGCTCAATATGGGCGTGTGTTGTCTGACCGGAGGCCCAGTGGACACCAAGCCCACCCTCTTCCTGGCGGTCTTAGCTTTGATCTGTGGTACGATGATGTCAGCACCAGGGAAGCCTTTTGTCTGACGTCGTCGCTTTCCTGCATGCCACATGATGACATCGATGTAGTAAACAGACCCGACCACAGCGGGGTGGGGGCGGTAGGGGTGAGAATGAGGGGGATAATGACACTATAAACACAACTACTTCACCTATCGTCCACACGAGGGTGGCCTCAACGGGCGTGGTGGTCTCATCAATGTCATTGCCGTAGAGACAAAGCCCCGCCTCCAGTCGCAGGCTGTCACGGGCGCCCAATCCAGCCAGTTTGACCTCGCTATGTGCCAGCAGCTTCTCAGTCAGCTCTACCACTCTGGACTGAGGAACTGAGATCTGACAGAAAGTCACACACACACACACACACACACACACACACACACATCAATCATCACCATCTCACATTGCTATATTGGTTTGTATTCTGAGACATAGATACACATTCTAAAGATATAAAAACAGATAAAAAAGATAGGTAATAGTTAAGAATGAGTACCCTTCTACTGAAATTACCTCCACACCGTCCTCTCCAGTGTACCCACATCTGGTCACCCTGCAGCCAGGTACACCAAAGACAGTGGCGAGGGCAGACGTCATGAAGGTCAGCTTGGTGAGGTCCTCCTTCAAGCCCTCCTGCAGCACCCGAGACATGGATGGTCCTGTAAAGCAAACAAGAGGAACATTAGAAATGTACTTTAAAATTACTTTAAAATTTTGGTTTAAAAATGTTTAAATAATTAGTTCACCTTGCAGAGCAATCAAAGCTTCATCCAGGAACTCCAGGTCAACATCAGAGCCTGAAGCCTTAAACTCTGCAAGTCTGGACTGGAAATAACACACATATTAAGTACACATCAGACTACAGCCCGTATAATGTGTTTTAACCTCAGTGTGACATGATAGGGTCACTATAGGTCACACTTTTTTTCATAGGTTGGCTGTTCCTGCGACTTATACTCCAGAGCGACTTATAAATGAAAAAACTGTTTGTTACATAAACACTGGACACCTTTTTTGTTCATGTTTATATTTTGTGTAGCTGATTAACCATTGTGTTAGCATATCTTACACCTATTCAGCCTGTTCTCTATTATTTTATTATTGTTACAACTTGCCTTCCAAGATGATGTAATGTCTGTTTTGGTCAAGTAGTTTGTAAAATAAATTACCCGCAAAAAATGCGACTTATACTACAGTGCGACTTCATTCATTCATTCATTCATTCATTCATTCGAGGGTCGCGCGGGGTGCTGGAGCCTATCCCAGCTGTCTTACGGCGAGAGGCGGGGCACACCCTGGACTGTTGGCCAGCCAATCACAGGGCACATATAGACAAACAACCATTCACACTCATTCATTCACATTCATACCTATGGACAATTTGGAGTGACCAATTAACCTAGCATGTTTTTGGAATGTGGGAGGAAACCGGAGTACCCTGAGAAAACCCACGCATGCACGGGGAAAACATGCAAACTCCACACAGAGATGGGTGGAATTGAATCCTGGTCCCCTAGCTGTGAGGTCTGCGCACTAACCACTCCACCACCATGCAGCCCAGAAAATAAATTACCCGCAAAAAATGCGACTTATACTCCAGTGCGACTTACTATGTATGTTTTTTTCTACATAACTATGCATTTTTGGCCTTGTGTGACTTATACTCCGGAGCGACTTATAGTCCAGAAAATACAGTATTCTTGCTAATCAAGACAACAAAATACAGAGAACAGTTCCTCTTCCTCTGTCAAAGTAGGCAGGTGCTTGTTGCTGCCATCTTTCCACAATAAGGGAGAGCTACAGTAGCTGGGAAGTGTAAAACATAAAATATCACAAAGCAACAGTTTGGACCTTACCCCACGTCACCGGTTGTTTACAGTGAACTTATCAGTACTATTAATGCTGACTGAGCAGTTTGCTCATTCCTGCTTTTACAACATTGGGTCTCCTTCTGCTGTGTTAATACACAATCTATGTATCAGTACTCACCTTCATATGAGCAGAGTCTTTGTCAGCACAGCCAGCGTTAGAAACTACATATAGGTAGTCCTGGTCCGTCTTGGTCACTATGAGGTCATCAATGATCCCTCCCTTGTTATTGGTGAAGAGGGATAGTGTGCCCTATATATTGGTATGATATATATTGGTTATGAAATGATTACTTCCATCCATTCATTTTCTATACCGCTCACCTGGTTGTCTTTAAGTTCCAAAATATCTGCCACCACCAGAGACTCCATGAACTTGATTCTATCTTTGCCGTGGACTTTGGTCTAATGGAAATACAATCGAAGGAAAGACATTGAGAATGTGTGTTTGGTTGTCTGAAGTCGGCCATGTTGGCTGCTGTCCCTCACCTGCAGCATGTGGCTGACATCAAAAATGGAGCAGTGCTCTCGGGTGTGCATGTGTGAGCTGATGTGACTGTCTTTGTACTGCACCGGCATACTCCAGCCTGCAAACTCCACCATTTTGCCACCGTGCGCCTTGTGGAAGTCGAAGAGGGGCGTCTTCTTCAGGGCGGACTGGAAGAAAGCAAAACAGGACACTTTAGGAATGTTATTAGTCTCTTTTTTCAGGAATTTTATGACTTTTAGCATTGTAAAAAATGAGTGCTTTATCAGAACAGCAGTGGATTATGGGATGCAGTGAATCTGCACGTGAAGTATACATCTTTTCTTTTTCAACAAAAGTCCAAGGTCGGCCGTTCTTAAGTACAGCGGTCAATCGGTGTGTAGTGAAACTTTGTTAAAAGATAAAAATGCCCTAAATAGAATGTTATCAGTGGAGCTTAATGATTAAAGAAGACCTATTATGCTCCTTTTTCGACCCTTTGTATTGAGTTGTGGTGTCCTGTAGAGCAGCTACACACAATAACACAATTAACACTATAGCGTTGCAGGAAAAAATTCTCTCTTGATGCTAAATGGAATAACCTCGAATTAATGTGATTGCTAATAATTGTACAGTATTTGATTTTTCATTTTTTACAGTGTATGAACATTTGAACAGTGCTGTATATTGTGTAATCTTGTGGTGGTTGCTATCATGTGACCATGAGTTCCCACATACAAATACTATATTACGCAATACATAAAAAATGGATATTTGTGGGTTTTGTATTCAATTCTTTTGTGACTGCAATGCATAAATCTTCCACTATAACTGGGAATTGAATAACATGGGGTTACCATGACTACACGAGAATACCTGTGTCAAACTGGTGATTCAAAACATTCCATCCGTGTTTATCTATTTTTGGTTTTAAATGATGCTTAAGTTACCGATGATTTCCACTCACCTCTCCACTTGACGCGTGTCTGTGCTGCAGGTCCCTGAATGCACCTCCAGCTGCCCGCATCCCAGGTTCACCGCAAGCCCGGAGCCGAAGCCCCGAAGCCCCGGCTAACAAGCGAGCCCACATGTCAACACCTAAAGTCCCACTGCTGGAGTGTGTCGAGTCGCTCCCAGCCTCCGTCCGACGATACTCCTGGTGGGGTAATAACACCACTTCCGCTTGTGCGTGTGGCTCAACTCTTTTTAGACTTCGGACCCATCATACAGCTGAGTTGACTGGTTTCCTGGTCACGACACGCGCAGGGGTTTGTGG
Organism: Doryrhamphus excisus; assembly: GCF_030265055.1. Lineage (NCBI taxonomy): Eukaryota > Metazoa > Chordata > Actinopteri > Syngnathiformes > Syngnathidae > Doryrhamphus > Doryrhamphus excisus. The sequence goes on along the minus strand of NC_080475.1, from coordinate 11,796,541 downwards.
GAAATGTAGTGGATTGACGATAGCTTTAGCTTGATTTGTAACTTTCGTTATAGATGGTATTTTGTAATACAACAATTTCATGTCAATAAGGAAGAGCCATACTTTACATGTATTGAAACTTCCGCTTGTGCGTGTGGCTCAACTCTTTTTAGACTTCGAATCTATCATACAGCCGAGTTGACTGGTTTCCTGGTCACAACACGCGCAGGGGGTTGTGGGAAATGTAGTGGATTGACGATAGCGCCAGCTTTAGATCTCGCTATATAGCTAGCAAGCTAGCTAGATTTGTAACTTTCGTTATCGATGGTATTTTGTAATATAACAATTTCATATCCCTAAGGAAGAGACATAATTTACACGTATTGAAATTGTAAGGTATCTAAACAATTATTTGAGTGTCCTGATAGTAGAAATATTGTCAATATGGACATTATAGTGTCATGCTACTAATTTCTTGTTCGTGTATTTGTCAGCCGGAAGGCTACTTCCGGTTTTACAAAAGAGTGGCGCCATTATGATTCAAGGGGTGAACAGTTAGTGATTCATTTTTTTTTAAATGTCTGCAGTATAAAAGTTATTTAAGCAACAAAGCTAGCTAAAAACACTTAATGTTTGGGGGAAAGATTGAGATTAGCACTAGCTAAAACACACTTTCTTTGTTCCTGGTTCACTTTTTGGTCCACTTTTTAGTCTGACTTTGTAGACTTTGAGTATGTGGGATCAATATTTTTTTTTCATTTATTCAACTTAACTGCACTTTGACATGGATATATTTATGGATATAGTGTGTGTGTATGCGTCCCACCCTACTAGCCTGTCTACCTAATAATACCACCATGTCTCAACTGCTATTTTAGGACACTTGGCTTGGGAAAGGCCTCTCTGTCTCTCTCTCTCTTTCTCTCTGGCAGCTGACTTGATCCTAAATGTGAACCCGGTCACAAAGACTTGGAAAAGGGATCACATCCGAACGTCCTCTGCAGTTGGAAACTGACGTGTACTGTTGAAGACAGAGCCGTGTCTCTTTTTTTAGGACTGGTTTGAATTGAATCGAATGATACACTGGACTAAAGAATTGAATGTTCTGTCTACCACATGCTTATGACTGATACACAAGAACAGGAATAGTACTTTTCTTCATGGTGAATAAAGGTAAGTAGACCTATGGCTGTGCTTTTGTAGGAAATTTGATTTGCTTGGAAGCAAAGAATTGACTTTACAGTGGTACCTTGGTTAATGTCTGCCCCGGTTAGCACATTTTTCAGTTAACATCCATCATATATGCAAAAATTTTGCCTCGGTTTGCAGTCATCTGCCTGGTTACAACAGTTAGTTTTACAATATGGTGCATGTAACAAATGGTGCTTGGTAAACTAATGCGGCCATCTTGGATCACTCACCTAAGACAAAATCTTGCCATACTTACATAGTTTCAGAAGCAGGGCTGCTGTGCATGGATCTAACAAAGAAGACACCTGCAATGAATGAGTCTGTTGATGAATTTAAGGAAAACTTATAAACCATCAATTTTTAGGTGTCTGGAACGGATTAACTGGATTTACATTCTTTTCTATGGGAAAACTTACCTTGCTTAGAGTCTGTTTTGGTTTGAGTCAGACCTTCTGGAGTGGATTAATGATGCTAACCAAGTCACCACTGTAAATAGATATAAACTCTTCCATGCGGCCATCATAAAACCTCCATACAAGTGTAAAAATAAATTAACATAATGATGTCCCAGTTGACAGTCGCCATGTCAAGACCCCCTTCGCAGACCACTCCGCAGGCCTACAGGGTCAGCGACAAAGACCTGACTGAGATTGAGCTCCATTCTGTGGACTCCATCAATGACCTTCACCGGACACATCCTGACCACAACCACAAAGGTACATGCACATATTGTATGCTGGTAACAGATACAAGGTATACACATAGAATAGAAGAGTACATACACATACAGTATGTTATGTACAAGGTACATAACATATCAAAGACACAAGTAAAAGACACATGCACAAAGGCATTTGTACATTCCAAAAACATGCATGTTAGGTAATTGGTGGATATAATACTAGCAATAAGTGTATAGTAATATGCTAGTAGCACAGATATAAGGGTACACACACTGTGTATGATTCCAGGGTCAAGGCCACCCCGCCCAACTTATACACCTTCTGTGAATGGAACCCCACATGTGCATCACATGACCAGTGTGGGCAGACGAGGAGGCAAATGGCAGAGTCATCTTCAGGACATGTTGACTCCCAGCTCATCACGAGCGTACGCCATGGCATGTGCTGTCATCACCCTGCTACTCATCACACTTTTACTCATTTTCTACTTCCTGGGTCAGCAAATACCTCCTTTTTATATTATTATTATTATTATTATCACAGCATATTGTAATATTCCGAATATTCTCCATCAGTACAACAGGGAAGTGCACTCTGGAGGCTGACGGAGGCCGTGAGGGAGAAAGAAGCCTCGGCGGCAGAGCTCACTTTGTTGATTCAACAACTACAAGAGCTGACACTCAACCTCACAGTCACTCGAGGACGCACATGAGAGGAGACGGAGCCAACATATTCATTATGCATGCTTATTGACCGACACTACCTTGATCATTATTGTGATTATTATTATTGTTGTGATATTTTACATGTTTAAGAGGTTTATATGGAGGTGCGGTGGGGGTGGACTTTCTTTTTTTGCATTTTCCTTGACTGTTATTGCCAGCTTTACCATTTATTTGACTGTTTTCAACCTATAATTAAAGGTGACTTGTATGTCTTCTTGTTATTATTATTATTATGTAGGTTAATTTAGGTTATTATTAATATAGTTTACATGGACATTCTAAATTGTCCATAGGTATGAATGTGAGTGTGAATGGTTGTTTGTCTATATGTGCCCTGTGATTGGCTGGCGACCAGTCCAGGGTGTACCCCGCCTCTCGCCCAAAAATCAGCTGTGATAGGCCCCAGCATACCCACCATAACCCCAGTGAGGACAAACGGCAAAAAAAATAAATGTTATTAAAAACATTACCTTAATAAACATTTTTTAAATGTTGAGCCCCTTAAATTGTATTAATTTTATTTCATTTATGTGAAAATTACATTAAAATTAAATTTCACACCAATCCTCCAGATGGATTTTCAAACTATGGGTGGCACACGTATATATATAAGTCATCCTAAATCAACCCAGCAAAGGCCTCCCCTCTGTATTATGTGTTTTTTTTAATATCCCAATGAGTTACAACCCAATAAAAAGACACCAAACTACCGTATAAGTCGTTCCAATTCACGATCTATTACGCAGTTGTAGATTTCTTCCGTCTGGTCCGGATCAGCATCTCGACATCGACTGCTCATGTCTGTCCAATTGAACATGGCGGCACCCATGGATTCGCGTGCCGTGTTTACAGACGGTGTGCGAGTGGTCCTTCATAATTGGCCAGTTCTTCAGGTAAAAACACACACACACGCGCATGCGGACACACGCTCATATACGGAAGTGAATACGTACACGTTTCTGTACGTAAGTATAGAAAGACGCGCACACCGGAAGTGTCGGACAACCGTACGAGAGATGAGCTTGGGAGCTACACAGTGACGTTGACGTGCTTTGTTATCAATAAAAATAGAGATTAAATGGTGACGAATCTATGGATATGGAAAGAATGGTTATGTTTTCTAAAGACGTTATGACAAAAGGTAAATATCACGCTCATCTATGGTTATGAACTTTGGGTCTTGACCAAAACAACATTCCCCCTTCCAGATTGCGGTGGACAATGGCTTTGGAGGCGTGTACGGGCAGCAGAAAGCTGACTGGATGGTGGATGTTGTCCAGCAGTATTTCCATGACAACAGTAAGTACAACCATGTCACCTGTCAATTCATCCATCATGTTGCATAAGTTATGACAGTGATTTTCTAACTAGGGTCGCTGCAACAAAAAAAAGTTGGGAACCACTGAGTTATGAAATTATTTTACGTTATCCTTACATAGGCCTGTCACAGTAATCAATCAGTAAATCAATCAACCATATGATAATTAATTCAAACTCAACAGTGGTGTGGAAAGTCTTTTTTTGCATGATTGTTGCCCCACTAATCTTTGCAGAATTGTTGTAATTCAGCCACATTGGAGGTTTTTTTTTTACTGTCAAGCTCAGATAAACCACTGATATTATTGCATGTATAATAATAGAACATAATAATGAAATATTTCTATTAATGTGTCATCTTTCACCCTATAAACTCTTGAAATGCTGTCATTTCAAGTGTATTATTAACAAGCATTTTTTTTGTCATAAACTACACTCAAAAGACGTCCCTCTCGGTACCGGCCATTTTTGATTATTTTGACAGATTTTTCAGGGCATACATAATATTGTGCTTCTGGGCTATGTAGACATGGTATATACCAAAATAAATATTAGACTCTCATCTATCATTAGGAAAAAAAAGTTTGTTTCTACCTTTCTCTGTTCTTGAGCAATCTGCAGTCAAACATAGGTAAGTTTCAGCAAAATCAGTTCTAAACAAATAAAGAGCTTGCAACCAAAAGGCGCTAAATCCATTTTGACTGATTTCGAGAAAATCAATGATTTTTAATTACGCACATATCAATCTATTTGGTCATCAAGTCTATATTGCAAATGAAAGAGCTATCAGTATAGGTCATAAAAATGCATGCTATAAAAATCCTGCACACACCATGTATTTTATATATATTTTTTATTATTTTTTTTTTTGATTTAGCGCCTTTTGGCTGAAATAAATTTGAAGTCACCTTTAACTTCTTCAATGGCATTGTTGTAAAAGAATGTAAGGTGCTTTAATGTGCTATGCTAATAAAATAATTACAACACAGAAGCCATTCTCAACATACAATACACCCCCCCCACCCACACATGCACTCGTTCACCTTCACACATTACAGAAACCAAATGTTATAACCTACCACTAGTACACTGTTACTGATAAAATTTTAAATGTCATTAATTTCAACAATAGAAAATTAAACATCCAAGAATATCTCTTATTTTCATGTTCACATCAACATACAGCCACAAGCACATTAATTCCCTAACACCAAATGGCACATATGGGACTGAATCAAACACAAAATTTCAACTCACCTTCACCGCTATTTGATCTCCTTTTAGCCTTGTTTTTCTTCCATTCTCCTTCATTCTTCTGTCTTTTCCTTGGGTTATTTGTTATATCAGCCAGCTCATTCATGGTAAAACTGCACTAGGATTGTATAAATTGCAGTATTTTTGCGACTTCGTATTTGATCAAAATGTACACAAACAAAACAGAATGCGCACTGATACTGGCTTTCTGTATGTGCAGTGCCAATTGTATTCTTCTCTCTGATTGGTCAGATTATCAATAGATGGGAAACTTGGGCCAATCAGAATAAAGAAAGGGATTTAGCTCCTTTTGGTTGAAATCTGAAATGGAAATAGCGCCTTTTGGTTGAAAGCATAAATCACTTTTTTTCATATTTTTTTAAATGATTTCAAGACAAAAATATGTGATTTGGATACACATGACAGAGGTCTATTAAACTCATGAAAAACATGCAAATTAGTGAAAATTGGATTTAGCGCCTTTTGGTTGCAAGCTCTTCAAATAAAAAAGGAGAGAAAAGGCATTTGTGAAAACATTTCAAGCAAAACTTTCACTTTGACACAAATTTAGCAATATATATTTAGCCACAATGTGTACACGATTACGCAACATGCTGTGTTCTTATAAAATAATTTTTTTTCCCTCCTAACTTTCACTTTGTTACCTTGCACTGCTCCTGACGAGGGTCCATTCTTTTGCTGTGTGTGTGCATTATCAGCTGACCTTCAGCAGTTTGAAGTTGAAGATTACATCGCCACCCTCATGGATCAGGAGTTTGACACCGTGGTGGATGACGGCAGTTTACCTCAAGTACACACATCATCATCATAATTGTATTTTATTATAAACAATTACATTGTTTTATTATGATTCCGATCCTGAAAATGTGATACCGCAGCTCTGTATTTACCGCCACTCGTCGCCTTATAACAGCTTTCATGTCCTCAGGTTTGTGTTAGACTGATGCAGATGTTTGGTCAGTGGCAGCAGGGGGCGCTGCAAGAGCTCACGCAATCCATCCAGTCCCTGACCCAGAATAAGACATCCAGGGCAAAGGTCACAGCCCCGCCTACACAGTCAGACTCAGAGAGTGATGCGGAGACGCAGGTGCAACCACACACACACAAAACATACCTATGGTTCTAGTATTGTGTGATTAAGCCAAGTGTGTGTGTGTGTGTGTGTGTAGGCCATGGAGTGTGACACCACTTCAGTCAACACAACAAATCATCCTCCTCAAGATGAAGACGGATGGACGCTGGTTCAAAAGAGAAAGTAACACAGAGGGGATTATCTTTGAACTTCTTACATGGACCTGAGGACTCGATGGTGATGTCATTATGATCAGTCACATGACATTATGCTATTGTTTTTTGGTAAAGCGCAGCAGGCCAGTTTGTTTTTAATCACACCGGTCTGGTTGCTTGTACATGAACATAATAAATATCACGTCAACGTCAGTCAGAATCATCTTAATAAATTAAAACATATTTTACAAAATGACTGCTTCAGTTTTAACCACATTGTAGGAAATATTCCAGGAGTTCTGCCGCCACCCGGTGGATGCTCGGTTGCTAAGAACTGATTCTACAGTAGTGAATAAATGTCCAAGAAGATCAGTCAACCACTTATTTCCTTTAAAGCAGTGATTCATAACTACTGCGCCACGGCACATAATTATTTCATGCAAATGTTTATGTTGCTGCGCGGTGCAGCAGTGGTCAGCATGTTTTTACCTTGCAGGCAGGACAGCAAGGAGAGTACGCTTGTGTGGGTTTTCTCCGGGTACTCCGGCTTCCTCCTCCATCTTAAAATGCATATTATTGGGCCCTGTGATTGGCTGGGAACCATTCCATACTGTACTCCAAATTTCAAGTCAGCTGGGATGAACTCCAGCACATCAGTCACCTTAATGAGGACAAGAAGAATGAATGAACTAAAGATTAGATTTCACAAAGAGTAAGTCAATTTATGATATACTGTATACTTGTGACATATTTGTAATATTTTTGTAATATAAAACATGTGCCTCGGCTCAATATAAGTTGTGAAACACTGTTTTAAAGCAGCGTCAACCACTAACACCCAGAAGAAAAACAAGCAGGGAAGAAGATCAGGAAAACAATGCAGGAAGAGAAGCATCATGATGGTCACGATGATAACGCCATCAGCTGGTGTGCCGGGGTCGGTCAAGTGGCGTCCTGCAAAGAACATGGAAGTGATTCCTTGAGTTGTACATCTAGAAACAAACTGCTTAAGGCAGTGATTCCCAACCACTATCTAATTTCACTTAATTACTTCAAATAATATTTTCTACAAATAATGTTCACATTATCGACTGTGTGTCAGTGATGTATAGCAGGTGCTGTGGGAAATGTATGCCTTGGCTCAATAAAGTCAGGTAACACTGCCTTACTGTACAATGGTGCCCGACAATTCAGTACAAATGTATTGAAATATAAGGTGCATCACAACAAATCAGTATATCATACAGAAGGTAATTGATTTGCAGTGGTAGAAAATGAATGAATTAATAAAGTGAAATATTGAAAATATATATATATATATATGAAAGTTATAGGCATTGCATGCAATGCGCTTTCTCATGCACTCCACATCATTAATGTTAGAAAATTGTCATGGGTTTTCGCAGTAACGCCCAGCCCTTTCTGTGGTTTCTGTAAATAACTGCCCCATCTATTATTATACTGTATTTACAGTGTATATATATAATAAATGAAATAGTGGCTGCACGGTGGTCGAGTGGTTAGCGCGCAGACCTCACAGCTAGGAGACCCAAGTTCAATCCCACCCTCGGCTATCTCTGTGTGGAGTTTGCATGTTCTCCCCGTGCATGCGTGGGTTTTCTTCCGGTTTCCTCCCACATTCCAAAAACATGCTAGGTTAATTGGCGACTCCAAATTGTCCATAGGTATGAATGTGAGTGTGAATGGTTGTTTGTCGAAATGCGCCCTGTGATTGGCAGGCCACCAGTCCATGGTGGCTCCAGCATACCCGTGACTCTAATGAGGATGAACGGCATAGAAAATGGATGGATGGACATTTTCAAGGTACTCAAAAATGCTTCACAGTAAGATTAAAAAAACATAAAGCTAAATAACAAACAGAAAGGCACATTAAAATGTTTGGAGTTGTTTTTTGAAGGTGGGAAGTTCAGAGCAAGCAGCTTGACCTCCGATATTAGTGGTAATAAAGAAACGTGAATAATTGAATAGGCCCCTCATCCTTTAATTTCTTTAGGTGGTCCTGGGCAGAAAAAGTATAGACACCCCTAATTTTGTGCTCATTGTAAATTAAATTAAATTAAATTGTAAATCATTTAGGAAGCCAGTGCAGTGGAGAAATAATCTTCTCCTCCTTAGTTCTCGTCAGTGCTTAGCATTTTGGACAAGCCCTGGACTTGCCTGTTCATAGATTGTCATAGTCATTCATTGAATAATGTATTTTACTGCTTCCTTTACTACGCTGCCAGAGCCAAATGCAAAGCAGTTTTTAGAGTACCTTCATGCTGAAGGGCGACACGCGTTTACTGCATTCTGTCTGGCTCAAAGTTGGTCTTTCCATTCTGTTCCTCCTTGAGGGATTTGTGAGACAAGTGAGCAGCCTGGACCACACCCTGCCAAACAAGTGTCAGCTTTTGGGAATTGAGCGTACGTCAACACAAGTCAACAGAAGAACATCACGGTCTTACACACCTTGAAGCTTCGTTTCCTCTTGGGAATGTTCTGCTCGGGGTGAAAGAGGATCACGTAGACTTTAGGAATGTAGAGCATCCCGAGGGAGACGGACGCACTGAGAGTCATGGATACGGTCAAAGTGGCTGTCTGGATGAACATCTGGAGTGACGAGCACAAGGTGACATTTGAAGGTCGGTTCTTCGGGACAGTAGTTCAGTGAAATACTTTTTAAAAATTTTTTTATATTATACAGTAAACCTTGGATATATCGTATTCAATTGTTCCCACTGGTTTTGTCCGATATAAGCGAAATCCGTTATATGCGTATACCAGAAAATGTCCGTTTTACGCATATATCGGATTTATATCCGGTATATGCGTAAATCGGATTTTATCCGTTATAAAAAGGCACTTCCTTGACTATGTTTCCAATGTACCTGGACGCGCAGGCAACGCTGCAAACGCTGCAAATGACGTCGTATAGCGGCCTGTCACGATTCGGCGAATCGGAGCGCCACAATGCGGCCATCCGATATATGCGAGGGAAATTTAATGGAAATGCATTGGAACGGGACTGGAGATTTTGTCCGAAATAGGCGAAATCCGTTATAAAAAATCCGATACATGCAATGAATTTTTATTGGAAATGCATTACAGAAAAATTGGTTCTTTTTTATCTGTCCGTTGTGAGCGAATTTCCGATATATCCGAGTCCGATATATCCGAGGTTTACTGTATTTTTTTATTTAGAGCATTTTTTTTCTTTTTGTCAGCTACATTGGAACTGAAGTTGACGGAAGCAGTTGTCAACATAATAAAAATTGGACCTACAACACAAACAGAATGTGTTTCCATCAGTGTTCCATCAATTGGGGAACTAATTTACTTGTCATTATTTCATATTTGTGTCAGCCGCGCATTGGACGAGTGGGAAGATTCACCACTCTTCCAGGTTTTCACCATTTGTAGATACTGGCCCTCGCTATGGTTGGCTAGAGTCCCAAAGCCAACTTTTCTCCCTTAATAATAAAAAGTTTAATTTCAAAACTGCATTCTGTGTGCGATTGTGTGGTCTGATCGTAAACATTTAAGTGTGATGTTTGCATCCATTGGCTTTTGTCTGATTTCCCACCTTTTCTGTTGACTGGGCTGTACCAAAGAAGATTGGCACAAAGGCCAGCCAGACGATACAGGTGGTGTACATGGCGAAGCCAATTGGCTTTGCCTCGTTAAACGTCTCTGGGACTTTGCGGCTTTTAACGGCATACACGGTGCACGTTACCTAGCAACAGAAAGGGAACAGGTTACACGGAAAAACACAGAGGGCGGCTTCATGAGATGAATGTGTTACCATGAGAATGATACTGTAGCTCAGGCAGTAGATGAGTGACAGATCAGACATGTCACACTTGAGAATTCCTCTAGCCAGGTCAGGGTTCGGAGGGCGGAGCTCGTTATAATCGACAATGGTGTGAGGTGGAACGACAGCAAACCACACAAACACACCAAATACCTGACGCACACAAACACACCGATGAGTCGCATCAGCACAAACAGGAAATGGTGCCCGTGGTCTTACCTGGACAGAGATGAGGATGAAGGTGATAAGCAGCTGGGACGTGGGGCTGATGAATTTGGGCGGTGTGACAGACTTCTTGCCCTGTTCAAATATTCGATAGATGCGGTTGGTTTTGGTCAGCATGGCCGAATAGGTGATGGCCATGCCGAGGCCCAGCAGGAGGCGCCGGAACGCACAAACCACCACGCCTGGCTCGGCAATCATCAGGAAAGTGATCAAGTAGATCAGGAAGATTCCTGCGAAGGGGTGGGGTACTATGAACACCACATATAAAACTAAAATCATGCTGTTTGCTAACAACAGAAATACAAATAGACGGTGTGGACATTGAAAGGGTGAAGGAAAATAAATTTCTGGGGATCACAATAGATGAAAATATGAGCTGTAAACCTCATATTACAAATATACAACATAAGGTGGCCACAAATATTTCAATATTGAACAAAGCAAAATTTGTTCTCAATCAGAAATCACTCCACACTCTTTATTGCTCTCTGGTTCTACCATATCTTACTTATTGTGTGGAAATATGGGCTAATAACTATAAAAGTAAATCTTCACTCGCTAAATGTACTGCAAAAAAAGGCCAGTAAGGATAATTCATAATGCCGCCTACAGAGAACATACTAACTCCTTATTTCTAAAATCACAAATACTTCAACTTGCTGATATAGTTCATCTTCAAACAGCTAAAATAATGCATAAGGCTAAAAATAACCAATTACCTAAAAATGTCATCCAATACTTCTCTACAAGAGAGGAGAAATATGATCTCTGGGAAGAACTACATTTGAGACACTTCTACGCTAGGACTACGTTAAAAAGCCATAGCATTTCAGTAAGTGGAATCAAACTATGGAATGGATTGAGTAAGGAAGTCAAACAATGCACAACGATGAGCCAATTCAAGAAACAATACAAGCAGTTGATGTTTGCTAAATACAAGGATGAAGAGTCTTGAACCTACTATGGTACCCATTATGTCATTGGATGGTCATATCACCTCGTACTTCGGTACGAGGTACATTATTTAAAAAATAAAAATAAAAAAAAACCTTAAACTGTATTATAGAAAGCAGGAAGTGAACAAATGTAACAGTTACTGATTGTAAAAGTACCAGGTGGAGGGGTAGGATTTAATAAGCTTTGCTTCTTCCTACTCCTTTTGGACTGTGGAACTGTGAACTGATTATGGGATGCATTCAATTGTAATCTGATGCATGTTCAAATGAAATTAAACCATTACCATTACATATTTACTTCTTAAATGGCTTATTGCTATATTGGGTAATACCTGTGACTATAAGGGTATTATTTAAAGTCTAGAGGGCTCTAATAATGTTAAAAATGTATTTAGAAGGTTGTAATCAGGCTCCAAAAACATTCCATTTATATAAATATCATGGCCGGGATGGTATCTAATTGGTTCTGTGATAAATGAGGCATTACTGCCTGAAGTGTAGCAAAAATACAGTATTCCATTCAAGTCATAGCTACGGTGTTTACCTGTGTGGTACTTCTGTGTACTAGTGTGTACCTGTCAGTAAAACGTAGCTGAGTTCTCGCCCAGCCGCTCTCACTATGGGCGTGTCATTGAAGCGGATGAAAGTGATGACAACCGTGCTGGTTGCTAGGATACCAAGCATGGAAAGAGCGGCCGGCACTAAGGCCCAAGGGGAGTTCCACTCCAGTTTTATGATCGGAGTCGGACGACAGGCGGTTCTGTTGGGAACCGGCCGCATGTCTGATGGACACATCTCACAGGTGAACTCATCCAGTTGGTAGTGGTAACCATCGCAGAGCTGTAGACCGGTTGGAGAAGCAGAGAGACACATCAGACGTACGCGTCAGAGAGACAATTTAGATAGACAGACAGGAAGTTACCTCACAGTGCCAGCAGCACGGGACCCCATTCACCATCTTCTTCCTCTCTCCTGGCTTACAGGGAAAACTACAAATGGAGTCTGGAAGTGATTTATCTCCTCCGGACCACTGCATCTCTTCTAGCTGACAGACAGACGAGCAACATTAACATCTCATTCGGTCATGTTAGATGTTTAATCGGACCTAATCGGAGACTTACGTTAAGACGCAGGTTATTGGTCCACTGGCCAATGACATGGTAGCCAGGGTGACTGTGGTTGGTCATCTGGAACTGGAAGATGTCGTAGCGACCTGGAGCATCTCCGTTCTCATTGAAGAGAACACTGGTGCCTGCACTTCCTGTCGGACAAGGAGGATTCAGGATCAACTGAATCTAACACACCTGAAGTAGACTTTTCCTTCAGAAGAAGCTGTAGGAGCTATTTATTGGTGTGTTCCTAGGTTTTTGATATCTGTTGATTTATTTTTTTGTTGTTGTTGTTTTGTTTGGATTCCTTGATGGTATTTTCTTGTTGGTTATTTATTTATTTTGTTTGTCTATCATATTTTGTTGGGGTTAATTGGTGGTTGATTTGTGGGTTTGTTTCATTGGATGGCACCCTGGGCACCTGCAATATATTTGGGTGGGCGGTGCTCAGGGGACCAGCATGCACCGGGGTGGGCCTATGGTTTTGTACCAGAGCAAGAGAGGCAATAGGAAAAGGCCCTTGTTCCTTTTTTATTCGTTTTGCTTGCTTGGTAATAAAAGGAAAGAAGAAACGGAACAGGATTGTTTGGACTGACTCTTTTGCCTGCGTGAAACAAACCCATGGTGCATCAGTGGCCGTTTGATTATAGGTTACGTTTATTGTTTTGGAGAAGGACAAATAGCCACTACAGAAGCTATTCGCGCATCCATGTTTACGTGACTGAACACACAGACGCCCACATTATGTGTGTGAAAGAGAGAGGAAAACATAAAGGAAAAATAATTTCACTCCGACTCAGAACGTGTTCTCACCGTTGAAATTGACGGCTCGGATGTAGTCGAGCAGAGCGCGACCCTCCACCGGATCCATGTGGCTACAAATTCCTGAGGAGGAGCTGCAAAGGTTCTGCTGCATGCTGTGCAGAGCGTAAGCGACAGCATAGACGGCATCGATCACAAATTGGACCTTCCCTTCCTGTTCGTAAGAAGAGTCCAGGCCAATTCTCTCCTGGCCTGTGGACATCAGATGTAGTCAGGGGAGGTAAAACTCATATAGCTAATAAGACAGGTGTGTTATGATAATTTAACATTTAAAGCAAAGTAGAGCCAAAGAAAGTTACATGTTTTGCAAATATTAATAAATCAAGTGTCACTGTTTTATGGTTGACTACAGTTGGATTAACGCAATGTATTAATAAAACGACAACATGCGTTCCATATTGTACGCTAACCAGAGAATGCATCCATCTGGTACTTTTACAATCAGTAACTTTTACATTTGTTCACTTCCTGCTTTCCATAATACAGTTTAAGGTTTTTTTTGTTTTTTTTTTATAATGTCCCAAAGTATGAGGTGATATGACCATACAATGACATAATGTGTACCATAGTAACTGTCAATATAGTGATTATATAAATATTGGAGTTCCTTACTCAATCCATTCCATAGTTTGATTCCACATACTGAAATGCTATGGCTTTTTAACGTAGTCCTAGCATATAAGTGTTTCAAATGTACCGAAGTACGAGGTGATATGAGGTCACATGACATCTGACACACACCTGTGCACTTTTTTTTGCCAGGGTCCACTTTGACACCAGGACGGGTGAGTTTACACCGGAAGTCGTCTTCCCAGAATTCGTTGAACCAGATGTTCCTGCGGTTGTTCTCCAGAGAGCGTGACATGAAGTATTGATCAAAGCCTGGAACAAACACACACACACACACACACTCATGAGCATACAAACACACACACAATGGTGTCATGGTGTGTTCTTACCGTCTATCGACGCTCGTTTTGGCAGGATGGTCACCGCACCCTCTGCCATGTCCTCTAGCTCCATGATTGGTGAGCTCTTTGCCCCCCAGCTGTCAGAGCCCACAAACAGGAAGTGACCCGTCAGGTTAGCACGCTTGGCTGCTTCAAGGACCTGTCTATCATAGGAGAAAAGGCCAGAGTCAAAATGGAGTCCAATTAGCTGGCGATAACATCCTAACATACTTGATGTCGTCCTCATTTGCAAAGATGATGACTCCTCTGGCGTTGCTCGTCTCCATCAGACGCTTGATGATCTTGTCAAACTCACCGTCCGTCGGTTCACGTGGGATCTTCACCGATTGGGCAATACACACCCCACCTGTGACATGCAAATCACCAAACAATAACACAAGGTCTAATCCACAGTGATAAAATAATAATACCACAGTAAGGCAACAGGAGGGACAGGAAGTGACAACCAGACACATTTAAGTCTGACAAACATGCAAAAAAAAAAAACACACTACTGTATGTATATATTTTTTATGTGTATATATATGTTTGATGAAGATGCGTGACATTACCAGCTTCTCTGGAGATCTGCATGAAGGCATCCACTCCGCTCTCACCATAGTTTCCCTCAGAGGCCAGCGTGGACACATAGTTCCAACCGAGGGCTTTGACAATGTCCAGCATGGCCTGAGCCTGGTACGAGTCTGGAGGAACCACTCGAGAGAAGAAGTCGTAGCGGTTGTTGTCGCTCAGTTCCGGAGCAGTCGACGCGTAGCTCACTTGAGGGATCTGAGGGATGACACGTCGTTAAAGTGTTTGGGTATACTTGGGTTTGAAATAAGTAAAACGGACAAAGATGACAGAATAAAAATGGCATGTTCAAAGACCCGCAGTGTCATACTTCCAGGTCATTGAAGTTGCCAGACTACGAAAAGCGCCATTGTGGTTAAAACAGTGTGTGTTTCTGTAAAAGAGTGTTTGGAAGTGACGTATAAGCTATCCACTAACATTTGAGTGATGGACAGTTTACTTTACTAATGTCTACTTTTCATATGTTGTGTTTGTTTATACACTGAGGTCCATTTGTGTTAAGATGTTTAAAAAAAAACTTTTGCATACAGCAAATTATTGCAGTCTGTTTAATTGCAAGTTAACTATAGACAAAATACGATTAATCAGGATTAAATATTTTAAATCGATTGACAGCCCTCGGCAGCCTTTGATTTTTCTGCATGTGGCCCAAGCTGAAAAAGGCTCGATCACCCTTGATTTAAGGTGATGTGCATGAAAAAAAAGAAAAACACACAAACACAACCCAACCACAAACACAACCCAATGTCATTGAAGTTGCCAGACTACAAAAAGCGCCATTGTGGTTAAAACAGTGTGTGTTTCTGTAAAAGAGTTTTTGGAAGTGACGTATAAGCTATCCACTAACATTTGAGTGATGGACAGTTTACCTTACTAATGTCTACTTTTCATATGTTGTGTTTGTTTATACACTGAAGTCCATTTGTGTTAAGATGTTTAAAAAAACCTTTTGCATAAAGCAAATATACATAATTTAAAAACAATCTTTCTTTCACTTATTACAGTCTGTTTAATTGCAAGTTAACTATAGGCAAAATATGATTAATCATAATTAAATATTTTAAATCGATTGACAACCCTGGGCAGTCTTTGATTTTTCTGCATGTGGACCCGAGCTGAAAAAGGCTCGATCACCCTTGATTTAAGGTGATGTGCATGAAAAAAAAAGGAAAACACACAAACACAACCCAACCACAGGTCAAAGTGGGCGGAGCAGACAGGACAAACGACAGACAGAAGATTAAAGTTGTGTAACAGCCAAATGTGTGTCACTGTTCAATCATATGAATAACAATCACATTAGTGTGTGTGTGTGTGTGTGTGTTTGCAAGCATTGACAGATTAGTGTAAGTGACAACTCGGAATAGCAGACTGGTTTATGCGCTCATCATGTTACGTGTCGTACTTCTGCCAAGACCAAACAAAAGAATAAATTATTTCATATTTGACCACCAACACACATGGCAGCAGCATATCATCATTATACTTAATTATTTCTTAATTTAACCATCAGTTTCCCAGTCCATCCCCCCATGTTTCTTTTATGATTGATGTATGACCTTTATCTACTTTATCTCCTAAATGGGCTCACGCACTTATACACACACACACAGAGTTATTAAAAGCATTAAAAGCAGCAGTCAAGCAGACACAAATTGCTTAAAATATTAATCCAGCATGCAGACAGGCAGCTTGTGTGTGTTCCGGTAAAAATGGTAAATGAGTTCACAGGTTCCAGTGGCGTTTTGTGTCATTTTTGTGTAATAATGAATAATAGTACATAAAAAACCTCTCTGAATTCACTAATATACATATTTTTCATGATAGAATATTACATATTTTTCATGATAGAATATCCCCTCTAAATTGAAAATGTTACACTTATGTACACTAGTCTTTGGTTCTGTTTCTTGGCATCTTCGCATGAGTTGGTGTCTCATGTGTAAAGTTGGTCAACATTAGGACAAATTGGATGTCTTCCCAAATCAAAACTCCATTTCCTTCAAGATTGGTGATGGCTTGATTTCCAATACACCATCAGAGGTTCTCCTATTTCTATGTAGAGCAGGAATGCTGGTGGAAAACAAGATGCCTGGATTAGCCTGCTGCTGTGTTTAATATAACTGTTTGTAACCTCTGATGCGCAGTCCAGTCCTGCACAGTCCAGAACTATGCATTTAAAGGCAATGAGAAGCATTCATTTGATTGGTTAAGATTATACTCTCTCCTCCCTTTTTGTCATTTGCGCCGGTAGGCAGGACGGGGGCGTGGGTGCGCCAAGCTGCGCCTAATTGTGTTGCTCAAGAAAATTGGCATGCACTGGCCACACCCCGTTGGCGCAGCGTAGGTGCAAAAGAAGATTTGTGAACCAAGAACACAAAATCACGTTGTGGGTTACCTCAAAGAGACGCAGTATGTTGGCCACCATGATGGACACAGAGCTGGCTGAGGCGCCAACAACCGCCACCACACGCTCTGGTTTTCGGATGACTGGCGGTTCTCCGTTGGAGCAGCGGATGTCAGACGTGTCCTTCTGGATCAGGGCCTGGACGAAGGTCAGGGACTGTTCCAGGGCATACGTGTCCCTGGAGCATGTGTCCAGGATGCGGGCACCCAAGGTGATGTTGGGCAACAAGTCGGGGTCGCTGTTGATTTGGTCCAAAGCGTACAACATGGCTTCCATGCGGTGGATACCCTTCTCCTTCTTGAGCTCACCGCAGGGCAGACCATGGGGTCCGCGGGCGTGGATGGGAAACAGGCCACCCAGGGTGATGTCTCCCGGGATTTTGATGGAGTGTGGGTGGAAGTGTTGATGAGAGGCCATCACCTTCAGCACCTCTTCATCTGACCACAAGCAGATGGACATGAGGAGGCGGAGCCACCAGAGCCGGGTGGCAATGTGATGCTGGTGCCCCAAGAACAAAATGAAGAAAAGGGGGAGGAGGAAGGGTGGGGCGGAGACAGATGATATCATTCTGATCAGATGTTCACTTGGCGATCTTCATCCTGCTTTTGGTGCCTGAAACAAATCAATCAGTGATGACAACTTTACAAATTTGACACTTCCAAAAACCAAAATGTTGTACTTTTAAGATATTTTTTTTAATCTGCATCTTAGCATTGGGATACAGCTGACGCAGCAAATATTTGTAATCCCTAATAATATATCACATTAACACTGAATACATTTTATTTTATAATATGTTGGGATTACCTCCCCACTCATTCTGTTCAGGGTCATGGAGAGCTGGAGCCTATCCCAGATGACCCACTCTGGACTGTCACCACTCAGTCACAGGACTAATACTGTGTAGGCAGCCATTCAGTCACATTCACACCTAAAGTATGGACAACTGAGTTTGTCTTTGGGCTGTGGGAGGAACCCACAAGCACAAACTCCACAAAAAGGTCTGAGCTGAGACTGGAACCATCGCATTGCATTATTAAATTCATAATCATCAGAGCTACAATGCAAGTATCCATTGATGGATTCATTATCCAGAGTAAATGAACAATAACAATAATCATCATCAAAAGTACACCCTTAAAGTAAATTAATGAGGAATGAGAAACTTACCGCAGGAAGTGCCTCCTCCCAGGTGGAGGAGGGGGTGCTCACATCCTGACTTCCCAGCTGTGATGTTCTGGTGCAGTTCTGCCCATTGAACGAATGTGAAAACTTCTCCACCTCTGCTTGACACTCCAATCAGCACGACTGCGCTTGCGCCCAGAGCACGCTTTCAGAAAGGCGTAGTAATGCGCTAACAGTGACCCCTAGTGGTAAGTAATGGTTCTTCATGCTCAGCAGTTCAATGACACAACTTCGTCCACTTATTTGTTCTAATGTCTCACTACGCAAAATGTATTTTAAAACTACTTGTTTGACACACTAATGAGTATTACTTACCAAATATATTTTAAAGGCTTGCGAGTCTTTTTTTTATATAAAAAAAGAGTACAATACACTATTTTAGAATTGTATGATAGTAAAGGTTTTGGTGCCTCGCTTCGTGTTGTTTTTAAATGTCTACATGAACCAGGGGTTGCATTCAGAAAATGGGGCGGGAAATGGCCCCGTGACACTTGGGCAACCGTGCTAATGTTAGCTAAACTTACTTGGATGTGTATGGACAAGACCATGAAGCAATGTTGTCCATTTTGTCTTTGTTCCATCATGTTCAGCAGTCCGTGTAATATCAACACTACTAACTTTCCGTCAACACCCTTGTCGGAAGCAAAAGATACAGTCTGTGCTTTTTAAATGTGATGATAATCTATGACTAGGGGAAACTCAATTTGTAGTAATAAGGTGTTATTTTCATGGGAAAATAACTAAAAGTTAAGCTAGCCCAACTTGGTTCATTCACTTCCTGGTGTTCATCGAAATTAGTCGCTGCTTGTCTAGCCACGGCCCTCTTTTGTCATTGCAAACCACGCCCATTACAGGTGGAGAAGCGGCGCGGTGCATCATGGTAAAAAAAAAAACTTCGCCGACTAAGGACGATCACTTTGGGGTTTTTTTTTTCTTTTTGGAATTTTTGAACTACAAAGCCACCAATACACCGCGTCGTAAGGTTCTAACTTATTTAAACAGAAGCCCTTCATTATCTACTAGATTGACATTTTGAATTCTTCCGGTTTGGAAATCTATTGGCGCGTATCTTCCGCGGACGGACGCGGCGCGTGCGCAAACTGATGGAGGACTCGCACGCGAATTGATCCGAGACCACCACGAGCGGAGAGTGACGTCATTATGGACAAGGGAGAGAAGTTCGGTCCAAGACAGGTGAGTAGAGTGACGTCACTGCTGGTCCAACTGGTTTGTCTGGATGAGGGACATTTATGGAAGAAAAAAACGTAGTTAATAGTTTAGCACACTCTGTGTTACCATGTCAACCTCCTCCAAACTTCACCAGGATTTGGACTTGGACACCACCCTTCAGTTCCTTCCCGCCCCCAACGCCAAAAAGTTAGAGAAGAAGCATGGACGCAGAAGACTATGGATTGGTGTTGGTTTTGTGATGGCGGCAGTCGCTCTGAGTCTACTGACTGGACTACTCGTGTGGCGTTTACATCGTGAGTTGATGTTTTTGATGTGTGTGTTTGAAGGCGTGGCTCATACACAAACGACCCTCATAAGGGACACGCCCATATCCCAAAATATACTATGTTTTTGTTGCACAGTGCACAGCAACGACCCGGTGCCACGCATCTACGTGGGCTCCATGGAGATCAAGCAGAACTTCCTGTCGGTGTATGAGGACTCCAGCAGCATTCAGTTCTCTGAGTTATCTTCTCAGGTTAGCAAGCAGGTGAGTGGCAGGTTGGAACATGATGTTTGAATGAGTTAGCATTCGCTAATGCTAACATTTTGTCTTACAGCTACAAAGCATGTACTCCAAAAACGTAGTTCTGGTCAAATACTACAAACGCTCGTCCGTGGATGCCTTCAGGTAGGTCACATGACTTGAACAAGAGTGCACGCTGGTACGGTGGTACAGTGTACAATTAGCATCCGCTTCAGATGAAATGGCATGTTTCTCTCGCTCCAGCGATGGAGGCGGAGACTCGGTGATGGCGTACTACCAGTCGGAATTTGACATCCCCGCCCCTCAACTGGCTTCTGTCGATGTCGCAATGAAATCGCTGCAAACACCGGCGGAAAGTCAACAAAGTCGACAAGGAAGAGTGATGGTGAAACCTGCCGATGTTCTCGACGTCAACAGTGTTGTAACGCGAGGTTGGATCGTATTTTGACTTTATAAAAAGCATGAAATAACCACAAAATTAATAATAATAATAATATTTGTGTGTGCAGCTATCGATCCACGGATGACATCATCGTCCATACTTGGTGAGAAAGTTTCCTGTGACAGTTGATTGACAGCCAGTAATGAGATAACGCTCAACCACGCCATGCTCATTTTTCCAGTCAAGAAGTCTTTTAACGTGCACGTCCAAGATGGCGGAATCGTTCAGTCACCGGGTTTTCCCGATTCCCCGTACCCGTCCAGCATCTACCTGCAGTGGCGCATGCGCGCGGACCCCGATCACCGTGTCCGACTGGACTTCGATACGCTCATCTTGGAGGACAACTGTCAGAATGATTTTGTCAAGATCTATGACTCGCTGGCGCCCATGGAGCATGCTGCCATTACCGAGTTAGACCCTCCACGTAATTCTTAAGCCACCGCGCACGCTAAACCATTACGTCAACAAAATTTGTTTATCTGCAGATATTGTGGTTTTCCTCACCATTCGCTGTCGTTTGTGTCATCTGGGAACGTCATGTTGTTGACACTGGTCACCAACATGGAGAAGAACTTCCCGGGCTTCAGGGCCAACTACTCGCAGGTCTCTCTAGCGCCACCAGGTGGGTATATGACACTTGAATGTGTTTTTTTTATCATATTACCCGTATGGATGACCTCCCGACAGGTTGTGGAGGGTCTCTAAGCGGTGACATCGGCTTCTTCTCCTCGCCGTTCTTCCCATCCAGCTACCCTCCTCAGACCACGTGTGTGTGGAACATTCAGGCCAGTAACTACTCTTCCTAGAGTTCATTCCAGGGAAAAAACATCTTTAACCCTTAGATGCACGAGTGACTGGACCCTACACTCTTCCATAAGTGGGTCAAAAATGACCAATACTAGAATCAATGCGTTTTTATGACAATTTTGCTATTTTGGTTAGGAATAATCACTTGTATGATATTTAGTATTATATTTAGGTTAATTTATTCCCGACAGCCAAAGTTGATAAGAATCAAAGGTTCCTATTGGATTCCATAGAAAATGCATGCGGTCATTTGACCCACTTATGGAAGGTTGGGATAGTAACACAAAAACTAACATTTCTTAAAATGTATAAAAGGTAAGTTAAAAATGTGAATGGCATGATATCAAAAACATGTTTTTTGAGGAACACCTGGAATATGAAATGATAAAAAAAATTTAATTACAGAGATATTTCAAGAAAACAACCTGACCAGGTCATTTTTGACCCACTTATGGACGGTTGCAGTAGTAACACAAAAACTAAAATTTCTTAAAATGTATAAAAGGTACGTTAAAAATGTGAATGGCTTGATATCAAAAACATGTTTTTTGAGGAATACCTAAAATATGAAATAATGAAAAAATTTTCATTACAAAGATATTTCAAGAAAACAACCTGACCGGGTCATTTTTGACCCACTTTTGGAAGGTTGCGGTAGTAACACAAAAACTAAAATTTCTTAAAATTTATAAAAGGTAAGTTAAAAATGTGAATGGCGTGATATCAAAAACATGTTTTTTGAGGAATACCTGGAATATGAAATGATAAAAAAAAATTAATTACAAAGATATTTCAAGAAAACAACCTGACCGGGTCATTTTTGACCCACTTATGGAAGGTTGGGGTAGTAACACAAAAACTAAAATTTCTTAAAATGTATAAAAGGTAAGTTAAAAATGTGAATGGCATGATATCAAAAACATGTTTTTTGAGGAATACCTGGAATATGAAATTATAAAAAATTTTTGACCCACTTATGCATCTAAGGGTTAACAGCTTAAACGTTCAATTTATCAGGAGAGAATCTCGTCCATGTGCATTTCAAATACGATTTTGTCGTTTGTCAGGTGTCACATGACAAGCTGGTCAAAGTCGAATTCAGAAAGTTCTACGTCGGAAATGACTCCAGCGACTGCTCACAAGATTACGTGGAGGTCAACGGTCGGAGGTTGTTTGGCCGCGTCATGTCTGCATGTATAGACGACACAAAGCTTCACGCTAGACTTCAATGCCCACTTCCTGTCTCTACGTGACAGACTGTGTGGGACAAAAGCGGAAAGCACGGTGGTGGCGAGCAGAAGCAATGCGATGACGGTCAAGTTTAACTCCGACTCGTCCTACGTCAACCGTGGTTTCATCGCAGATTACGAGGCGTTTATCCCAAGTGACCGTGAGACAATTTCTAAGCTAACGTTTTCGCTTGTGCTCTCGCACCTGTGTGAGCGTCTTGTGTTGTGTCTTCAAACAGCGTGTCCGGGACGCTTCCGCTGCACCAACGAATTGTGCGTCGATTTGAGTCTGCGATGCGACGGCGTTGATGACTGCGGAGACAGCAGTGACGAAGACGACTGCAGTGAGTTTTTTTATTTAATTTCAATTGAAGTCCTCGTCCGTGCTGACGTTGTCACATGTCTCAGCATGCGAGGCGTCCCACATGAGGTGTGAAAATGGCCGCTGTAAGGCCAAATTCTGGGCGTGTGATGGCATTAACGACTGTGGAGACAACTCGGATGAGCGCAACTGCGGTGAAGGAAGTTTTCCACAATATTTTTTCACGTGGTTGAGAATTTAAGTGATCTCAACTTTGTGTTCTTTGGCAGGCGCCTGCAGTACCGGCGAATTTCGCTGTAGGAACGGTCGATGCGTCGCATCGGCGATGGTATGTGATGGAAAGTTCGACTGCACAGACGGTTCGGATGAGTCCAAATGTGAAAAATGTAAGGATGCTATTCTTCAAAATGGCCGATCTTGATTACACGTTATAGCTGTCAAATTACGTCAAAACAACTTGCCTTTGTGCTTTCACGCAGCCGTCGCCATGACAACGTGTTCGGAGTTAAGCTTCCGTTGCAAAGACGGAGGCTGTGTCAACAAAGTCAACCCCGAGTGCGATGATAAGGCTGACTGCGAGGATGCGTCGGACGAGGAATCGTGTCGTATGTCCAGCTGGTGCACACACACAATAACACACACACACACAATAACACACACACACACACAGTCGTCATGTCAACTTGTGTTTCTAGAGTGTGGCTCGCGGCCATACCGTAGCTCCCGTATTGTTGGCGGTCAAGTGTCGCGGGAGGCTGAGTGGCCGTGGCAGGTCAGCCTCCATGTTGGGACCAAAGGTCACGTGTGTGGAGCTTCTTTGTTGAGCCCCCGCTGGCTACTGACCGCCGCCCACTGCGTCCAGGACAAGGGTCCAATCAGGTACCATCACAATGACG
Source organism: Doryrhamphus excisus (assembly GCF_030265055.1). Lineage (NCBI taxonomy): Eukaryota > Metazoa > Chordata > Actinopteri > Syngnathiformes > Syngnathidae > Doryrhamphus > Doryrhamphus excisus. Next base: position 11,772,675 of record NC_080475.1, on the reverse strand, counting down.
GCCACGTGACAACTTATCAATCAACACGACAAGTTAAAATGACATTGCAATGGTATAAAAAATACTGTCAGCAGCTAACCTTGACTTCCTGTGTGGCAGGTACACTCAAGCCGACCAATGGGAAGCCTTCCTGGGGCAGCACACGCAAAGTAGCACCAACGAGTGGACAGTGAGGAGGAAGGTGAAGCGGATCGTTGTCCACAGCCACTTTGACCCGTTCACTTTTGACAACGATGTGGCGTTGATGGAGCTCGACTCGGACGTCCCGCTCAACCAACACATCTGGCCCATCTGCCTACCTTCACCGACGCATCAATTTCCCTCGGGTCACCGCGCGTGGATCACCGGGTGGGGCGCCACCAGAGAGGGAGGTGGGTAAATATTCACAGTATTCAAAGTATTACAGTATTCACTCCGCATTTTGACGGCGTCCTTGTCACCTGACAGGTGTAGCAGTGAGTGTCTTGCACAAGGCTGAAGTCCGCATCATCAATAGCTCTGTGTGCAACAGTCTGATGAAGAATGAGGTCACGGACGGAATGTTGTGTGCTGGCGTCCTCAAAGGCGGTGTGGACGCCTGCCAGGTAATTACGCCGTGACTAGAAGGCAGCTGATGTCTCCATGGAGAACAACTATCTTGTGATAGTGGTGTGTCGGTCATGAACGAACTGGTCAAAATAACTAGTTCTTTTTTGTGAACGGAATGAACGAGGTTTTTTTGATTGGCTGGAGAGTCAGTTGACCGTTCCTTTTGCAGGGCGGGACTATCTACATGCTTGCCTGTCTTATCCTATCATCACGCCTCTGTGGGTGGGTGGGGTTAGCTGACTGAAAGACCGAGAGATTGACCGACGCCGTTCATTCATGACCGACAGTTGAGTCGGAACGACCGAGATCACAGCCTAATGACCAATTGACCGAAATGAACGGATATTTTTACTGAATCAACCGCATCACTGAAATGAACGGTTTTGCACACCGCTACATTTCTGACTCTTTTAGGGAGACTCCGGGGGTCCGCTGTCTGTCACCAGCCAGAGTGGGCGGGTCTTTCTAGCCGGCGTGGTGAGCTGGGGGGACGGCTGCGCTCGCAGGAACAAACCCGGCGTCTACGCACGAGTCACCAAATACCGACGATGGATCAAGGAGCACAGCGGCGTGTAGCAGCAAACAGGAGGCGGCCATAAATGGTCCAAAGAGATACAGATGCGCCTCCCTTCAGAGACTCTGCCTCTGCCAAATACATGGATTTGTGTTACCATGGCAACACTGTCAAGGACCAGCAACTATGGTGGACACAGAAGCAGACTTTTAAACTTTAAGGGGTGTGGCATCACACCGTCTGGTCATGTTATCATCATACAGATGATAACTGAGGTGCAGCAGGTTTTATTCCATATCTTTAAAAATATTTGTATATTATTATTATTATTATTATTATATGTGTGAAGTGACAGTCGGTGACCTCCTGCCCAAACATAAGAATCTGAAGCAGCGCTGAGAATAAATACAAACTTTTAATATTTGGTGGTGTAAATATATTGCAAGTACTACACGAGAAGACGCTGGAAGAATATTGAATAATCCCATCATGCATTGCGCTATATTGCAGAGAGCTTTGGTGTCATTAACAGAAGCAGCAGAGAAAACAGAATCCGAGTTCAGTTGAGGAGCAAAACAGCATCACATTAGACATGTTTCAAAATAAAAACGTTTCCCTTCTTTGTGCTGATGAAAGAAAAAGTTCAACATAAATCGTCACAGTCGCCGGGTACAAATTCTGTTTTCTCCGCTTTTCTCCACAGCAAATAAAAATGTAAACTCAGCCGATGTCACTACATTCAACAGTCACATGATGAAAGTTGGCTCTCCCACGTTACGTCACTAACAATAAAATCGTCTTATTTTTCTTCTTCAGTTTGAAATGACTTCAGCACCGATATAACATGAGTGACTTCCTGAAGCTTTAAAAATCATATAAATAATCACATGAAAAATACAAACAATAAACACCGCCAGCTGATGCGTGAGTGTCGGACATTCTGCAAGCTGATTGGACCGTTTATGCAGTTGACTTATTGGTGTGTGATCGCTCATCAGATGCCTTTTAGCCAGTTTCTTAAGGGGACCCCCCCTTTATGACCAATGCTTGATGGCTTATGTAACTGGACATAAGTATGGTGATTATTTACAGTAATAAACATAAATGTTGCTCTACAGTCGTATGCAAAAACACATTGCTTCAGCTGATTGGTTGGCCGTTCCCTTTTACCGTGATGATCAATGACACCAACACTATAATGACACTCAGAGCGGATGTTCATAAAAATGGAAGACCTGTTGCCATGGAAACAATGCCCCGTCCTCTGATTGGTCATTGACTATTGCGTGTGCATGCAAAACATTTTGCCACCTGGACACTTGACAGCGATGATGTCAGAAGAGGAGACTCCGCCTCCTGCTCAGACTGTTTACTGAAGAAAAAAAAAAAAACAGTGTAATTTTCTTAATAAAATATCACTTTTTAATTAAAAGTACAACTTCTACTACTTCTGAATGACTAGAAAACTATTTGTACAGTGGAACCCGGAAGTTGGACTGCCTGTAGTTGTGACTTAAAAGGTATTTTTGAATATTATTTGGCATTGTTGTCCTACATTTGTGCATATTTTCATTATGGTTCTAATTGTTTCATATATTTCCAGGTTCACACTGCCATGCTTTTGTTTAAAGCGTACTTTGCCCTGAAAAGGAAGTTTATGATGCTGTTGTTGACATAGACTGACGCATTTTTTTAATAAAAATTACCTCTTTGGGTCTAAAATCGACATTAAGCGGGTTCCCGTTTAAAGAATAAGTCTAAATTATGTGTCCTACCTTGATCGGATGTTCTCAGTTTTTCTGGTTCCAGTTGAATTTCAGCCAACGTGAAAATGGACGTGGCTGAAATAAAGATCAGAGTGAGACATCCTCTCTGGAGGTGTACGATTATGGTGTGCACTTACTGTCAGGAAGTGTGCGCACTCTGCTTCCAAGGTTTCTGAAGTAACAGTGACTCATGGCCTCGTCAGCTGAAGTTCTTTTCTTTCCTACAAACTACACACAAATATTAGAAGACAGAATAAATAAATATGCTAATATACTTTTATTCTGAAGGGATATGTGCTCACTGACCTGCAGGAACTTTGACAACAGCTGGACGCCGTCACTACTGAGCCTGAGCGCACGAAACACAATAGAAGTGGCAATGTGTACACGGACACGGAGTCATGTGGTTGTTGTGTGGGAGGAGTTACCTGGGTGTGTGATCGCTCAGGTTCTCAGGCGGGTATTGAGGATAGTTTGCTGCCGCAAATTCCTCATTGGAACTGATTCCAGGCCAGCTCTCTTCAGTTGGCGTTCCTACACACGCAAACACACACGATTTTGAATGTGCTGTTATGTACCAGGTAGTATTCTACACTGGGTGTACTCTCTAGGTGTCAGTAACATTACATTGATGACAATAGCCACCAGGAAGTACGCTGTCAAGGCTAATGTTATGTCTTAAAATGTCTTAACTTTTTATATCTGACTGCTGTGCCCCGCCCCGCTTTTACTCATGTTTTAACTGTGTATTAACGAATGAATGCTGTATTTTGGTGTGTCTTCTATTCTGTTTATTTACTTTATTCAACTTCATTTTTCTGTAAAGTGTCTTTGAGTATCTTGAAAAGCGCTACACAAATAAAATGTATTATTATTATTATTATTATTCATGTGTAAGTCTATCTATTTATGTCTGAGATGGCTTATTTTGGATACTACTATAATCAGTATTACATGTAAACAGGGCTTGAATAATTGCAGCTATTAATAGCTATTATAGCAGCTAATTGGGATCTGTTTGTGTGGTAAAAGTGAAGACAAGAGATTAGGTTCTGACCCAACAACTTAAAAATGAAGTGAAGCTCCTCCTCCACTGTGGAACCAGGAAATAACGGTCGACCTGTTGTCATCTCATACAAGATACAGCCCACACCCCTGCACACACACACACACACACACACATAAACACAGGTGAGGTGAGAACAAATTTGAGTTCTATGGTAATAAAATGTTGCTGCACCGACCACATGTCAATGTGCGTGGAGTAATCAGTGCTGCCAAGCAGGATGTCTGGTGGGCGGTACCAAAGTGTTACCACCTCATTCGAGTACGTCTTGGTCGGAATCGACTTGGCCCGGGCCAGACCTACAACACCAACAACAACAACTAGAATCACATTGGACACACACCACAAAAAGAAAGACTAGAACCGCATAAAGTCTCACCAAAGTCGGCAAGTTTAAGCTCTCCTCGCTCGTTGATGAGAAGATTTTGGGGTTTGAGGTCTCGATGGAGAACTTTCCTGCGATGACAGTAGGATAAACCTCGCAGTAACTGGAACAGGAAAAGCTGGGAACGAGGACAACATCATGTCAATAAATGCGGAGATAGCAGTCACCACATGAGAGGCGGGAGAGGAAGAGTGACGCACTTTGACATTGTGTACATGAATGACGTTGCCACAGTCGTCCAGGTACTGTTTCAAATCTTTGTCCTAAAACACACAAATAAAAGTTAGTTTTTGAAGAAAAAAAAAAAGAACTGTAATGCAGTTGAACCTGTAGATTTTATTAGTTTCACAGAATAGCAATAGAACCATGTCTTTATGTACTTTAACCCTCCTCTTGTGTTGGGGTCGGCACCGACCCGTTTTACATTTTAATGCATAAAAAGAATCACATAACATTTGTTTATTGCTTCAAGGCTTTTTGACTTTGTCAGGAAACTCTATTTCAACAAAATAAAACAAAAAAATCATTTTTACTACATTTTAAAATGGTCTGGTTGAAATTATGACCACTGTATTGTTAGGGTCGGTTTCAACCCAGTTATAATAATATGACTATAAAGCAATATTTTGAGCCAAAACTGAAATCATAAGTGTACAATTAGACAACACAATGACAACCAGACCCTCTTCTCATCATGTAAGCTTCAGGGCATTCTCATTTTCACCGCTTTCCAGTATACCAGCAGAAAAAAACACATCACATTTTCAATTTTGATCATGGAAAGAATGGCAACAAGTACAGTGAACCAAGATCTGGACCTGTTCTGCTTTTTGATTTCACTTTATACTAAAGTTCTGTTGTTGAAAACAATAACTTTTTCTACCTTTTCTTGACATTAATATACATGGGTCAAAATTCACCCCAGCACCATAGATCAGAGGTAGGGAACCTATGGCTCGGGAGCCAGGTAGGGCTCTTTTGATGACACTATCTGGCTCTCAAGCATTTCTTACCACAATAAAAATGTATTTTTGCTAACATTTTAAAGTAAACATCACAGAAATCACTGTTAAAAATAATATTAAAAATCAAAACTTTCTTATGCATTTTAATTCGTCCATCTATTTTCTACTGCAATACGGCCGACCATATCCATCTTTCCTGATGATATTTTCCAAGTCAAACACCAAAACTTGATTATTACTGGGTAATGCTGTAGTCTACCTCGGTCATTGAGATGTCAAAAAAAACAAATGTAAATGTAAATGTAAACTTTCCTCCTTTAGTCAAATAGCTAAAGCTGCAGAACCAAGCCTTCTGGTGAAGATGGCCAAAAGAATGAAATACGTGTACTGAATACGGTTCAAAACTATGCAGCAGCAGAAGTTGCATTAATGGCAGCAAGTATTTGATTTATTATTAGACACTGCGCTGCTCACGAAAGTATGCTGGCCACACCCCCTTGGCGTGGGGTAGTGTGCCTGGTCTACATAATTAGAGCCCATTATATCTAAAACTGTTGGTCTTACATAAAAAATGCACACATTTATTGCATTCAAAATGTATATGGCTCTCACAGATACACATTTTAAAATATCTGGCCTTCATGGCTCTCTTAGCCAAAAAGGTTCCCGACCCCTGCCATAGATGTTTCTTTAGTGATTAATACTAAAATAAGAAAATAAATAAAATTAATTGATTTAAGAGATATGTTCTATAGCTCTCAGTAATAACCAGGTAACAAAAGAACCTTCAATTTATTAATATGATTCTTTTGAGGTTCATTTTACCATTTTTGGAAATTGAAATCGAGGAGTATAGTGACAAAAAATGCCCACACCAAAAGTATTAAAAGCAACATTTTCATGGATGAGGAAGCCTAAGAAGGTAACCAAGACATGAGAAGCAAATTTGATGGTAACTTATTGTTTTTAGTGTATTTTATAGCTGATTTAATACATGGGTCAAAACCGACCCGTTAACATAAGAGATGATACCAGAAAGCTAACACAAGAGGAAGGTTAATATTTAGTTTATTAATATAATAAAATGAAAAATCTGTAGGATTTAGCATTCTGAGATTATAACCGTCATATACTGTAGCTGCAAAATTCCAACCGCAAAGTAGCAAGGGACGACTGTACACAGTCAACTTGTTCATGTGTGTGTGTGTGTGTGTCTCACCAGGTATTCAAAGACCAGTGTGAGGGACTTCTGTGTGTGTATGATGTCATGAAGTGTCACTATGTTGGCATGTTTCAGGTCCTTCAGCAGAGACACTGATGAAGACAAACAAAGATACGTCACATATTTAAAACACCCACGACACACACGCTGAACCCCTGAGGCACCTTCTCTGATTGCTGTACACGGAGCTCCTTCTTCATGCTCCAGACGAATTTCCTTCAAAGCCACCAAGTTGTCTGTCAGCTTACTACGACCTTTGTATACTGTCGCATAGGTACCCTGGCCAGGACACACACACATACAGGTGAGACAGACAGCCAGACAGGTAATAGACAGATAAATGAGAAACAGGGTCCCAACCTCTCCCAGTTTGTCCAGTTTGACATACGTCTCAAGTTTGCCAAATCCGATCTCTGACTGCACACACAAGATTCCATATTAGCCACTGAGAAAATATCATCATTAACATTGTACCATCACAGTTACTATCTGATTCCCACACCCCCACCCACAATAGACATACCAAAGAGACTCTGCGTAGTCGCCTGCTAATTGGCTGTTCAAACAAAGCTGGACCAATCACATTGCACTTCTCCAGGTAACCGTCTGGAAGACGAATGTCCGCTGGCAAGGATAAACGTTTGTTGATGTCCTGAAAGACATACAAAGATATTGTCACGAGGGTCGCGGGGGTGCTGGAGCCTATCCCAGCTGTCTTCGGGTAAGACACCCTGGACTGGTGGCCAGCCAATCACAGGGCACATATAGACAAACAACCATTCACACTCACATTCATACCTATGGACAATTTGGAGTCGCTAATGAACCTAGCATGTTTTTGGAATGTGGGAGGAAACCGGAGTACCCGGAGAAAACCCACGCATGCATGGGGGAGAACATGGCCGAGAGTGGAATTGAACCCTGGTCTCCTAGCTGTGAGGTCTGCGCGCTAAGCACTCGACCACCGTGCCGCCTGTCACAGTACATTCATTCATTCATTTTCTACCGCTTTTTCCTCACGAGGGTTGCGGGGGTGCTGGAGCCTATCCCAGCTGTCTTTGGGTGAGAGGCGGGGTACACCCTGGACTGGTGGCCAGCCAATCACAGGGCACATATAGACAAACAACCATTCACACTCACATTCATACCTATGGACAATTTGGAGTCGCCAATTAACCTAGCATGTTTTTGGAGAACATAGCCTGTGCCCGTGCCGCCTGTCACAGTACATAATATACTAATATTTAGCTAGTGTGTGCAAGCACGCACCTCAGTGGAGATCTTCTTGGTCCTCAGCCGAACTCGAACTGGACTTTGGACATCATCCGAGGAGGACGTGGGCTCGTTTTCGCCGTCTGAGCTCATCTTGACGTCCTCATGGACGATCTCTGCCGGGACACAGAAGATGTTGTGGAACAAGGTGCATGACAACGTTGATGTACTTGAGTCCTACCAAGTCTGCTGCTGTGGTTCAAGTATGAGCTCAGACTGCGTCCCAGACCACGAGGTCTACGACTGTAAGACTGGAAAAGAGACTGAACCGATGAAGATGATCCTCGAATTTTTACTCCCCCTGATGAAGGTCGATGTCCGCCTGTCTCTGTCAGTAGGAACATCCAATCAGGGAAGAGAAATAGTCTATTTTATTCGAATGGCGCCAATTCAAAGCACTTTACTAATAGAAGTAAATAGCATTAGCAATAGCAATCACAATAGCAATCACAAGTCCAGTATTACCTGAGTCGCTATGTGATGTCATTTCCTGGTGGTCACTCAGCGTCCTATCTCCTGCACCGGCCCCTCCCCTCCCCAAGGTGAGAGAGAGTTGACGCTTGATCTTCCTCATCCTCTCCATGAGGGGGGGGCGTGAAGCTGAGGGGGGCGGGCCAGCCAGTGTGGAAAGCACACCTGAAGAGGTACACAAGTCACACACACGAAAATGGGGCTGCGGTCATCAATATCAGCTCATCTGTTACCATGGTAACCTGACACATTAGTACGACTTGATTGCTGTTGTAGAGTTTAGTATGGGGGGTAGGCTGTCTATATGTTGCTTCTGACAACACTGATATTAATTAATATTAATTAATTCTACCGCTTTTCCTTACTCGGGTCGTGGGGGGTTGCTGGAGCCTATCCCAGCTGTCTTCGCGCGAGAGGCGGTCCCCAGCCAATCACAGGGCACATATAGACAAACAATATTGTGGGAGAATATAGCTAACCAGAACCAATGCTAATAGCTGACTGAAAACTACTAACAAGCTAATAAGAGCTGACAGCTAACACTTAACATACGAACAGCTGACAGCTAAAAACTAACATGCTGTGCCAGGTTATGACGTCATGACGTGAGAGTAACGTCCACACGTTCTTTCTGAGCTTGTTGTAGACAGCAATTAGCAAGTCCTACTGATTATCTTAAGGCATATCTTAATCTTAATTCCGGCCGTGACTATGTTTTGGGGATGGGGGGCGGGAGCCGTCTATTTGCTGCACATCGTGTGTTCTTAACAGAGGCGGAGGAAGAGCCGTTCGGCGAATGTCTTTGATAGCCCTCTTCGAGGCGGTTCCGGTATCAAACGTGAACACGGCGATGGTTACTCACCGAGAGGCTTCGCCCCCGTGTCACCTGGCTTATCTTTGGATCGGTTCAGCGTGATAGTGTGGAGGATTCTTGTCGCTCCCAGTAGTCTGCCGCCATATTGCTTCTCAGCACATCAGTGACGTCACAACACGCCCCACCTCCCCGCCTGCATCTTTTCAAAGTAACGTTTTTATAAAGATGACAAATACGCAGCTTCACTGCTAACATATCCACTATTCAACAAACTTATTGTGAAAAGGATTCGTGATTTTTTTTTTAATACAAATTCATTTTTGTATTTCCGTACATTTTGTATCTTTAGATCCACAAGCTGTTTCCCTTCAAGCAACATGATCTGATGTCATATGACTTAAAGACCGTTTTTAAAGGGGCCATATTATGCTTTTTCCCCACTTTTCTGACCTATAAATGTAGTTACAATATTGTATTGTCGTGTTAAACCATGCAAATCTTGAACAGGTAATCTCTTTTTTTGAGAAACTTTGGACTGTATAGTCTCCACTTCCGGATCCGATTCGGGATCTAACAAAAAGCGGACATTTTAAAAAGATAAATTGCCGTTTATCAACACCTGTAAAGTTGGCGGCACAAACCAGAAGACTTTATATGCACTGGCAGTGAGCGAAATCGGCATTTATTATCAGTATTAACTCCTAAATAGTTAGCGGCACAACCCGGAAGTGTTTCTTATGAGTGCAGATGAATAGGTGCAGATTCTGGAAGCACTAAAACGTGTGTAGGAGTCCACAGCTCATTACAAAGGGCAAAAAATTAGCAAAAATTAGGTCCCCATTAAGACTCTACACAATAAAGGCCTGTAAAATAGGAGTCATTATTGTGATGAAATAGGCCGCCGCTAAGGCTGATGGGAGTTAAAAATCTTTGCCAGCAAGGAGACGTTTGACTGGCTCTTTTGCTGGTGGAGGCGCTCCTTGTCCTGTTGCTTCTGGCTAATGGTGTCTTTTTGTGTATTCTTCTTCTTCTTCTTCGATTGGATCTCCTCTTCCGTCTGGCGCTGCGTGAAGTCCCACGTGCGATCTTCCACCTGGCAAGAACATTTCATGAGGTGTGTTTTTTTCCTTCTTCCACATTAGAAGCCCCTCTAAATGTGACTGTTGTTGACTTTCTGCATTAATGGTGTTTATTGCTGATATAACAGCTCACACCTGAGTGATAACAATGGAGTTATAACAATACTTTTCATTTTCATTAGTAGTTATGCAACACTACCAACGGATATTTCACACACATGTGCTACAAGTTCCTGGCCCAAGCTACAAAGCCGTCAACCTCTGTGGCACCACTGCTATGTCGACCCACTGGGGACACTCACCTGCTGTGCGTCACTCTTCCTCTTCCTCTTCATTTTGTCCATGTGAGCGCTCTTGTCCACGCTATCCAGGTAGAAGTTGGTTTCTTTCTTGGCCTGCGACACTTCAGTGCGGAGACGCTGCTGTAGCACCATCTGCTCGTAGGCCAGACGCTCGCTCAGGTGTGTCCACTGGAACCTGTGCAGGTACTACCACACCAAATACTCACCGATATTAATATACTGCTTGATAAACTCAGGGAATATAATATAATATAATATGGAAAGTGAGGCAATGGTAATTTTGCACTACTGACTTTATTCTGCTCAAAGAAATGAATGCAATGAAAGGGAATAATTGTTTTTGGTGTTGTTATAATGGCTTATATTGTTGTAATAATATAGTGTTAAATTGTTAAATTATTAAAGAATATTGAAAAATGTCAGTATCAGTATTTTCAATACTGGCTCTAAGCTAACGTGAAATAGTACCTTGATGCACCAGAGGTCAGAGATGAACGTCTGGCGTTTCCTTGTGGCCATGGGAGTGTTGTGTAGCGACGCCGCCACTCGCTTGGCCACGCGTTTGTCACGAAACTCGATCCAGCCCTCGGTGAAGTCGCACCTCCTCGATCCTGACTTCTTCTTCCTTTTTTTGATCTCGCCATCTGCAACCATAACACAATGTGTCATGTTTGTATGTATGTACATGTCAAATCATTGTTTTACGTTTTTATTTGCCTTCAGGTTGCAGGAAAACGCGTCCAATCTCCCCGTATACGGACATAAGATTCCTCAGGTGTTTGGGTCGAAACCTCGGAGGAATGTGACCAATGTATAAAATCCCTGGAACACACTTCCTGGCTGAAGAGGAAGTTGGCTTAGGCCCTTGGAGAGTTCTCTTTGTCCGCTTTATTTGAACACTATCTTCATCATCCACAATTGTTGTGTCCTCTTCTTCCTCTTCAGTAGTCATCTTCTTGTCTTCTTCTTTCTCCTGAATAGTCACCTTAGTGTCCACCTCCTCCTCCTGAGATGTAGACTTCCTGTCATCCTCTTCCTCCTGGACCGGCATCTTCCGCTCCTTTTGTCTGTTGAGTACAAATCAAAGACTATTTATTACATTTGAGGACAGCTACAAGTATGTTACCACAACATTTGGTCTAAATATTTGTATTAGTTTTAATCTATTTTACTTTTAATCACAGACTGCACACGTCGTACTTGTTAACAGGGAAACAGCGACACGATCTATTTATGTAAAATAAATAATAGTGAATTATTGCTGAGCTTATATTTCGATGAAAAATGTTAAATAAAATATTTCGATGAGTGAAGGTACAATGCTAAACACTCCAAATATGTCAGAATCTCACCGTGAGACCACACCACGGCGTGTCCAAGCGTCGCGTACTACTGACGAAACACTTCCGTTCAGAGCAGACGCACTTCCTGGTATCACTTTAAAATAAAAGCTTCATAACTCTTCGGTCGTTTTCATATTTGCGAAGTTTATCTGCATAGGGGACTCGAATTGAATTATTATTTAAAAAGTGATGAATACGAATTAACAATAGGATCTTATTTTATGTCAACCCAAATTTCACACAGTTTAAACTCATATTGGTTTTCAGAGATGTTTTATTTTGAAATAAATTTGTCGCAAGGAATGCCGGGAGGCGGGATGTTTTGATGTGAGTAGCGGCTAACGTTACGGTTAGCAAACAAACATGCAGAGACCGGTGTCCACTTTGCTGCTGAGTCCAGGTGTTAAAGTCAAACTGCTCAACGCGGGATTTCAGGTGCTCAATGACGTCATTTCCGTTTCAGCGCTCAACCTCAGTCGAGGTAACGTTCTTTTTATGTTTTACTCTTTTCTGTATACTGTGGCTGCAGCCGCTACTAGCATCATGAAGTCGATATTTATTTTATTCTGATCATATTCAGATCTATTCTAATGAAAGGTAAATTCGCAAAGTCATTCAGTGATTTTCAAACATTTAAAGTAAAAAATATTGGTATCAGAATTACATAATACATAATGCAGTATAGCCTATCCCTAATTTCTATTGCAGAGGCGGGTATCAGCCAGCAGGAGGCGCTGGAGGTACTGCAGACAGCACGGAAGGAGGGAGGAGCTGATGAAGGAGGGGGAGGAGCTCCTCTGACGGCTCTGGACCTCTTGCAGAAAGAGGAGGAGCTAAAGAGCATCGTGACCTTCTCCTCGAGTTTGGACAATGTGCTGGGAGGAGGACTTCCTGTTGGGAAAACAACAGAAGTCTGCGGAGCACCGGGAGTGGGAAAAACACAACTTTGGTGACACATAAACACACGCATACATACACATACACACACGTGTGCATCAAATGTGACACAAGCGTGTTCAGTCTGCAGTTGGCAGTGGACGTTCAGGTGCCACCATGCTTCGGCGGCCTCGGAGGTCAGGCGGTATACATTGACACGGAAGGAAGCTTCATTGTTCAAAGAGTCGCTGATCTTGCTGCCGCCGCCGTCCGCCATTGCTCCTTGCTGACAGACGACGCAGAGCAACAGGACGCCATGACGACCTTCACCGTGGACAGCATCCTGTCCAACATCTTCCTGGTACGGCGTGACACTTACCACTTGACAGGAAGCGATGTGATCACGTTGTGGTCTTGATGTGTTTCAGGTGCGTTGCCATGACTACGTGGAGCTCCTCGCCGAGATCTACCTGCTGCCCGACTTCCTGTCTCATCACCCTAATGTCCGCCTTCTTGTGATTGACAGCGTGGCATTTCCCTTCCGTCAACTCTTTGACCAACTGTCACAGCGGACACGCCTCCTCAACGGCCTCGCCCAGCAGCTTATCGCCATGGCGACCAAGCATAACATAGCCGTGGTCATGACCAATCAGATGACCACAAGGCTACGGGGTGGACAGTCTCAGCTCGTCCCTGCGCTGGGGGAAAGCTGGGGCCACGCCCCTACCCTGAGACTACTCCTGCAGTGGGCGGGCTCGCAGAGGCAGGCCACCATATTCAAATCACCAGATCACATGGAGGCCACGGTCGGTTACCAGATCACCACAGACGGCTTCAGGGACGCAGAACAATCAGAGCAGCTGCAAAGTAAACGCCCACGTGTACTCCTTGACCAATCAGATGCCTGCTCCAGCAAACAGATGCAGTTAATTGGTGACAATGTTTCTTTATAAATGTTACTTTAGTGACTCATTAAAATGTGTTTTCAAACCTTTGTTTTCATCAACAAGGTCTCTCAAAAGACATTTTGGTCTCTAAATATGATTTAGTGAGTCCAAGTGGTCGCTAAAAACCTTTCAGGAAGTCACAAATCCATCAGTACTTTTATTTTGGTAATTAAAGGAAACAGCGGTTGGTGTGTCTAGTTGTTATTGAATAACATGGATGGGAGTTCAATGTTTACTAGGAAACTAGTCAGTTTATATTTCAAAATAAAATGTCCTCATTATCAGGGCAGCTTAATTGTTGAGTCGCTGAATATTTCGCGGGATCGCTTCAGCGACGACACAAACACTTTTGTCATGTTTTTTTTTATTGGTGTCATGAATATTACACGTCTGTGCTTTATTTGATTCAGTTGCTCACTGGACCCCCCCCACCACCACCCCATCGTATCTCCCAAATTAACATAAAGAACCGAGTCAATTCCTACATAGTCCCCTGTTGGCGGCCATTTTGTCAAACTGTCAATACTTTGACATACAATAATACAGTCGCCATGACTGACAAATGTTTTAGTGTATGTTTGGAGTTGACTTCCACTTTGATGTGGAACGCAGACAAAAAAAAGGGGGTGAGTCGGAGTCCAGTGAACATAGAGTGCTTTGAGATCAAATACCTACAACGGTATCCATGCATAGTAGTGACGTCTCTTAGCATTCCGGAAGGCCAGGAACATTCCTGAATGAAACTGTTTGCTTATGGAAAAAAGGAAAACAAAAAGAACATTTCTTAAGTTATCATGCAAAAACAACAAGGTCATTTTCCTCCTTTGTGGTTTTTGTTGTTTTTTTTTTTTAAATAAGGTGGCTAGTTTTGTCGTCATAAGTACCAGGCTCATGCACGGACTGACACCAGAGGGCGATGTCCACACTTTTTTTTCTTTTTCTTTTTTTTTTTCTTTTAAATTTTTTTTCTGAGGTTCAATTGCAGGTGAGTTTATCTTACAAATTATTTTACAATGTACACTAGTTCCTAATTGGTCAAATGAAGCATTCGTGCGCAAATAGCGCTAATGTTTAAGCTAGCAAACGGTCAGGTTTTCTTTCATTGCAGACAGACAGATTAGCGTGATGTCGCTAAAGCTGCTAGCATGCTACTTTCTTTATGGCATACAAGTTTGCACTTGGGTCCAACTTAAGTTGCTTCCCAGTGCAACCTCTAATGTGACGGAAGAAAGCTGACCTTTGAACTTGTAAGCTATATTGCATTTGTTGACAAATTTGTGAACGTAGCATGTTAGCCACACAGAAGATCCATCCATGTGTGGGTTTTAAAAACATGCTAGGTTAATTAGCGACTAAATTGTCCATAGGTATGAATGTGAGTGTGACTGCCCTGCGATTGACT
Source organism: Doryrhamphus excisus (assembly GCF_030265055.1). Taxonomy (NCBI): domain Eukaryota; kingdom Metazoa; phylum Chordata; class Actinopteri; order Syngnathiformes; family Syngnathidae; genus Doryrhamphus; species Doryrhamphus excisus. The sequence continues at coordinate 11,757,663 of NC_080475.1, read as the reverse complement.
CGAGACCAGTCCAGGGTGCACCCCACATACTGTCCGAAGTCACCTGGGATAGGCTCCAGCATGCCCCCCCCCGCGACCCACGTGAGGATAAGCGGCATAGAAGATGAATGGATGGATGCTTCAAACACACAACACAATTAATTGATCTTATTATCGATTATTAATAACTACTTCCTTTGCTTTGCATATTTGGATGTCCACACCCGTCCAGAAATTGACATCTTCCTCCGTGCGTCCATGTGAGAACGGCGTCTTGCCAAGTAGCCATCTTGAAGTCCTGCAGGAAGTGGATGCAATGAAGAACCTTGTGATGGTGTGGTTCAAAGGTCATAACAAGACGGCTTGAGTTTTTGTGCGGCAGTTTTTGTCACCGGGTCTTCAAGCCACGATCCTCAGCCAATCGCAGCACGTCTTTGCTTTCAAGATGGCGGCGAGGACGGCGGCAAAGGCGTCCGGCGAGCTTGGAGTGGTGCGTTGGATTAAGGCCCAGGCTGAGGTTACAACGAGGAGATCTTGATGGTGTCGGAGGTGTAGGCGGTGGCACGCGTCGTACGCAGGATGCCAGTCGGGATGACAGCAGGCGAAGGAGGGAGGCTGTCGTCGGGTGTGTTGGCGGGTGGCGTTGGGATGCTGATGATGGCAGCGCTGAAGTCCTGCTCGCCGCAGTTCAGTTTGAGGTCCACTTGTGCGTTGAGACTTGAACGTCTAAGACAAAAAAAAAACACACACACACGTCAGCGGCAAAACACGGCGCTAAATGTTATTAAAGTTTACGTTTGTTTACGTCTGAGGTGGAAGATGCGTGCTCTTGGTGTGCAACGTGTCCAGCTCCTGAACGCTCCCCCGACTCACGGACACAGTAGAGTTAGCCAGACGCATGGCCGCCCGCCTTCGAACGCGGCGAGGGCAGCAGCCTGTTGAGTGGTTTGGCGCCCCCTGCTGGCTGGACAGGGAGGTGCTGCGGCTGGTTCGGAAGCCAACTGACTCGGTGATGCACAACTCGCTGTAGTTCAGCTCGTCTGTGAACTCGTGGTTCTGTGAAGGAGATGGGGGGGGGGCAGTTGACTTCCTAGGTTTCTATTTTAGTCTCTAACAGGAAAGACACTAAATCAAGGATGTCCGAGGTGTGTTTTTATCCCACAGTTCCTCTCCATCCTTTATCCTATCTCTCAATGTCACGTGTCCCTCAACACTGTTCCTTATTTCTAAAATCACAAATACAAATCACAAAATGCTGATATTCGTATTTTGGTACGGGACAAAAAATTAAAATTAAAATTAAAATTAAAATTAAAATTAAAATTAAAATTAAAATTAAAATTAAAATTAAAATTAAAATTAAAATTAAAATTAAAATTAAAATTAAATAAATTTAAAAGAACTTAAACTATATTCGGAAAGCAGGAAGTGAACAAATGTAACAGTTACTGAAATTAAAATTAAAATTAAAATTAAAATTAAAATTAAAATTAAAATTAAAATTAAAATTAAAATTAAAATTAAAATTAAAATTAAAATTAAAATTAAAATTAAAATTAAAATTAAAATTAAAATTAAAATTAAATAAATTTAAAAGAACTTAAACTATATTCGGAAAGCAGGAAGTGAACAAATGTAACAGTTACTGAAATTAAAATTAAAATTAAAATTAAAATTAAAATTAAAATTAAAATTAAAATTAAAATTAAAATTAAAATTAAAATCATATTAGGATAAAAATTTAAATATATTAGGATAAAATTAAAATAAAATAAATAAAAAACTTAAATTATATTCGGAAAGCAGGAAGTGAACAAATGTAACAGTTACTGATTGTAAAAGTACCAGATGGAGGGGTAGGATTTAATAAGCTTGAACCAGTCATGATGTGCTATATATATCACTATATTGACACTTACTATGGTACCCATTATGTCATTGGATGGCCGCGTACTTCGGTATGTGACAAAAATAATTTAAAAAATTAAAAAATATATAAAATTAATACATTTAAATAATTTAATTTACATTTATTTTAATTTAAATTTAAATAATTTAATTTAAATTTATTTTTTATATTAGAAAGGACGGAAGTGAACAATCCTTTTGGACATGTGGAACTGTGAACTGATTATGTGATGCATTCAATTGTAATCTGATGCATGTTCAAATTAAATCAAACCATTACCATTACCATTACTGTCTCTTTAACACAAGTTATGCGAGCGTATGCTCTATGTGGAATATAACATACATCAGCATGATGTCACATGTCATGTGTGCTGACTCGGCATGTTAACTGACCGTGGTCTTCTCCAAGCAATGAAGCAGGTGATGATGTTGATGCTCAAATGTCGATTTGTTCTTCACACACAGAGCGCCGCTGCCACTGTCACGGTCCTGTACACACACACACACACACACACACACACACACACACACACACTATTATAATCAGAGGTGCTCATGTACTTTGGAGTGTTTGTCTTTGTCAAAAGGATGAAGAACAAAATAAAACATCCAGCAGGTGGCAGGAAAATGGAGAGCCATTATACACGATGTGTGTGTGTTTGTGTGTGTATGTGTGTGTGTGTTTCACCCCAAGGGCTCGGTCTTCTTTGTACTGCAGGAAAGCGTTTGTTGTTCCTTTCTTTGCCATGCGGATCCGAGCCAAACGGACTTTCTGTTGAACAAGTGTGTTGAACATAAGTGTGCATAAACATTGGAAAGTTTGTCAAATGTATACGTTATAAAAATTAATATATATACATAAAGTATGGGTGCACCAACCTGCTGCGCTCTCATCTTGTCGGCTCGCTGGTTCTGGTGGTAGATACGACTGAAGTTGGACACGATGACGGGCACGGGGAGGGCGATGACCAGCACGCCGCTGAGTGAGCAAATGGAGCCAAAAATCTTCCCGGCGATGGTATTGGGGACCATATCGCCGTACCTGAGGACCAGAACCGTGAAAATTGAGTACCAGTCAAGCTGGAAGTGCTGTGTAACCATGGTAACAGAGAAGCATCATCCTCTAGTCACATGATGTCATTATGACTGCTTTCTTGCAGATATCATCTTGATGCACGTTCAAAATAAAGCACACACATACTAAACTGGGAGGGGCTCCTCCAGAAGCGAGGGCAAAGGGGGGGGGGGATGTCATGGCGTCATGCCAAATAAAGGTTTTACAAGAGTGGGAGGTCCCTCAAGAGCCGGGTCAGCCCGGTTCTGGTGAGAGTGTTCAATATTTCATGACCGGGATTATGTCATCCTCCACTCAATATGGAGGGAATATTGTCGAGAACAACAACGTTTATTAGCCGACTTCTCCAGTGATGAAAAAAAATTCGGAAAAACATCAGTCCTCTGCAAAGAGGAAACAAGGAAAGAAAGGCAATGAAGGACGCAGTGAAAAGAAACAGGAAGCCATTTTTCTAATGGGCTTGAAAGTCAACGTGTGCTGATCCCAGATCGGCTCCGATGATACATAAATAAATAAATAAATAAATACAATAGTCCATTAGCGGCGAGCTGACCAATCGCACACTCAGCTTGCTTATCAGCCAATCAGATCATGATTCAGCACAGACAGCCGATGCTAATTCGGTTTATTTTCTCTCCGACTTGGACAAGAGTGCACGTCTTTTCCCCTTCAGCTCACAACTAAAATGAGCCAAATACAGTAAACATAATATTGTACTGCATTGTGATAGAGAATACTGTAATACAGAAATGACACCTAAACAAGACTGTAGCAAAGGCAGCACATTCGGAAGCCATTGTGGTGTTTACATGAAAGACACTGAGAATAGCAAAGATAGCAAAGATGTGAGAGACACAACATGTGGGTGGATGCCGCATGAGGTTGAGCCAATCAGTGCCGAGGATACTGAACAATAACATCCTGTGTTGTATAGTATGTGTACCCAGGCCTTGTATTTATGTATCTTCACTTGGATAATAGTAGGTTGAGTGGTTAGACCTCACAGCTAGGAGACCACGGTTCAATTCCACCCTCGGCCATCTCTGTGTGGAGTTTGCATGTTCTCCCCGTGCATGCGTGGGTTTTTTTCCGGGTACTCCGGTTTCCTCCCACATTCCAAAAACATGCTAGGTTAATAAGCGACTCCAAATTGTCCATAGGTATGAATCTGAGTGTGAATGGTTGTTTGTCTATATGAAGACAGCTTGACAGTGACTGAGGTGAGTCCAAGGAAATAGGTGCAGATTCTGGAAGATCTAGAAAGTTTTCCATGTGGGTTATTGTATTGTAGCTGCTCTATAGGAGTGTGAATGGTTGTTTGTCTATATGTGCTCTGTGATTGGCTGGCGACCAGTCCAGGGTGTATCCCGCCTCTCGCCCGAAGACAGCTGGGATAGGCTCCAGCATCCCCCGTGACCCTCGTGAGGAAAAAGCGGTAGAAAATGAATGAATGAATGAATGGATAATAGTAGGCCTGAAAAACAGTGATCTAGTGAGGGAGTGATAATCAAAACTGTGATAATGTGAGGGATTACTGTATATGTTGTTTAGTTAAGGGGAGTTGCTAGTTGTGCCTAGCTTGGAGATGGTAGCTGATATACAGAGGACTTGTCTCCATGCCAACAATACACAGACAGATGTTACTGCATCAAACAGAGTTCACTGCTATGTGGACTTTTTTACTTTCGCTTTGGTTTTTGGAGCAGTTTGGATATTGTCACATTGAGTTCCCCTGGCCAGGGGGCGGTGCCATGGGAAAAAAGGGCCCTTGGCATAATTCATTCATTTTCTACCGCTTATCCTGACAAGGGTCACGGGGGTGCTGGAGCCTATCCCAGCTGTCTTCGACTTAGAGGCGGGGTACACCCTGGACTGGTCACCAGCCAGCCAATCACAGGGCACATATAGACAAACAACCATTCACACTCACATTCATACCTATGGACAATTTGGAGTCGCCAATTAACCTAGCATGTTTTTGGAATGTGGGAGGAAACCGGAGTACCCGGAGAAAACCCACGCATGCACGAGGAGAACATGCAAAATCCACACATAGATAGCCGAGGGTGGAATTGAACTCGGGTCTCCTAAATGTTGATATCAATAACTAATAATAAGCACTATCAAAAATAGCACGACAGGACTCCCCCTTCAGCTTGACAGAAGGTGTCCACTATCAGGTTCGGGGGCCTGCCGGAAGAAACCAGAGTACCCGGAGAAAACCCACGCATGCACGGGGAGAACATGCAAACTCCACACAGAGATAGCTGAGGGTGGAATTGAACTCGAGTCTCCTAAATGTTGATATCAATAACTAATAATAAGCACTGTCAAAAATAGCACAACAGGACTCCCCCTTCAGATTGAAAGAAGCTGATGCTGGTGACCTTGCTGCCACAGCTCCGATCGGATGCCTCAGCAATGGAAGCATGGAATATGTCCCATTTGGACTCAATGACCCCGCCCTCCCCCGGGATGTCAGCAAAGCTCATCCGAAAGTGAGAGTTGAAGACGAGGTCAACAGGAGACTCTGCCAGGAAAGTAAACACACATAAGGCTACTACTACTATGGGGAATAATGAACAAATATTTTAACTTCAGTAACTTTTTACTAACAAGTACCACAATGCATGCTGGGAGCCAGCGTCACTACAGAGTAGGAGTCGCATAAAATATCTTTATCTCAAACTATCATGATATTAAACCCTACTATGGACTATGGACACCCATGCAACACCCTTATATCCGACTTCTGACAAAGTGTGTCCGACAATGAGTGCTCCTCCTCGGGTAAACGAGGTATATTATTATATTATACCGGTATATTAGAAAGTGGGGTTCGTTCGAAGTTAAGAAGCACTTTGGGCATGTGACCAATCACAGCGGAGTGGGTGTGCCCGGAGGCGTGTCATGGATGGAATAAATTAAAACAGACCATTTTGCCAGGAAGCACAAATCCAAAGAAATATAACTGGAATAGGTACAGATTCTGGAAGATCTAAAAAGTTTTCTGTGTGGGTTATTGTGTGTAGCTGCTCTATAGGAGTCCATAAGTCAATACAAAGAGTCGAAAAATGAGCATAATAAACATGATGATATGATGCATGTTTTTTCAAACGAACCAGCTCTCTAAAAAGAGCCGAAATGTCCATTAGAACATACAGAGTTTCAGTTCTAAATGTTCCGTTTCTGAGTGAAATTTTATGTGTGATGAACGCATCACTGCTAGGAGACCCGAGTTCGATTCCACCCTCTGACATCTCTGTGTGGAGTTTAATTCGCGACTCCAAATTGTCTATCGGTATGAATGTGAGTGTGAATGGTTGTTTGTCTATATGTGCCCTGTGATTGGCTGGCCACCAGTCCAGGGTGTACCCCGCCCATCTCGCCCAAAGACAGCTGGGATAGGCTCCAGCACCCCCCCTTGCGACCCTCGTGAGGATAAGCGGTAGAAAATGAACTTATTAGTTTGATCTGGAGCTAAAAGACCAACGTCCTCGCCGTGTTTCCTCCACCCCCCCTCTTTCCTCTCTGGCGGCCATGTTTAATTGATAACGTGATGATGAAAGTTGCAAGAGGAAGGATGCTCATTTCATGTTTTCGCCTCATCTGGACAACATGTGATTTCTTCTTCTTCTTCTTCTTCCTTGTGGTTTTTTATTATTCCTTATTTGGATTCTATCTGATAGCATGATAACAATACCTCTAAGTGTAATGTATTGTTGCCATCTACACACAAAACATGTTTTATTTATCGTATTTCCTTTCCCGAAATCACGTACTTCCTACTCAAAGACAAAGAGAAGACTCATTGTCATCATGGCGTGACTCGGTACAGTCAACGTGTTCTTACCATAAACCTAAACACTAAGATGTACTACTAGGACTAGTACACAAACAATGTCAGAGCTAAGAGTAGCGAACTTGATGATGTCATAGCGGTATAAAAAAAAAACGTCTATAAAAGCCAAGAGTCTATTTTTAGCTGCTCCTGCTATTTCGAGACCACTCTTCACTCCAACAGGAAACGCACGGTGTCAACTATCTACAGTATCCCGATGGTGTGTTCAAATCCATCTGCAATAACTGGAAAAAAATTATATAACAAAAAAAAAAAAAAGTAATTATCCGTCTGTGTCAAAGTGATCTTTGAGTTCTTCATTGTTGTCATGATCATGAGCAGCGGAGCAGAGCAATAAAAAGCAGACGACGACGTGAGTCTGTGACAACAAACAAAGAGTAGCGAAAACAAAATGAACACAGTATTTTTCTCACAGGAATTCCGAATAAAAATCACTTTTTAAAGTCGTACACCAACCGGACTGAGCGAGAACGAGGAGTTTCCATCGCAAAAAAACATGTGACTCCCCGCAATGAATAACCACTTCCTCACATGAACCCTCCTCAGCTCTCCGAAGAGGCGAAATGTCTGCAGAAAGCGCCAATAAAAAAAAAAAGTACACAATGACTCACTACAACAACCTGTTATGACTCACTCGGACACATGGTTAGCAGGGATTATAATAAACTACAATGCAATAGACAACAACACAGCGGGACACACTACACTCAACAACATCACGAAGGACTACAATAAAAGACTACAATCTGTGACTCATTACAATAAATGACTACACACCGTGACTCGCTATAATAAACAACAACACACTGTAACCCTCGACAACAACGCAACTACACGCCATGTAACTACACACCACTAGTGTTGAGTTGTGCGTCTGTGAGCAACAACACACCGACACTGCCGCACAAACACATACACACCCGTATATATAAACACGGCGTGGGCGTGGGCAGGATGAAGATTGGCCGCCACACCGAAGCAGCATGGCGTGGGCGGCGCGCGCGCGCTCGGCAGGACACACAAGAAGAAGCGCCGCACGTGCGTTGCCACGGCAACTCACCCCAGCGTGGTCATGGTGACGATGGTGTACCAGAAGGAGGCCGGGATGGAGGTGAAGGTGGAGCCCTTAGTTCCTTTCTCGGCGTAGAACATGACCGTGGCGAAGATGATGATGGCCATGGTGAGAGAGAAGAGCAGGAAGCCGAGTTCCGAGGCGCAGCTTTTCAGCGTGTAGCCCAAAATCCTCAATCCCTGCGAGTGACGTGAGAACTTGAAGATCCGGAAGACGCGGAACACCCGCAGCGTGACGAAGGCGCCACTCACGTCCTCGTTTTCAGGCATGACCAAGCCGATGTAGTACGGCATGATGGCCACCACGTCGATGACCGACATAACCGAGCGCATGAATTTGCAGCGACTCGGCGCGGCGAACAGACGCATCAAGTACTCAAAGGTGAAGATGAGAACGCACGCTGTGTCCATGCAGAAGAACGCCAGCTGGTACTTCTCGCCGCAGGGCAGGTCCTTGACGCTCCCCTTGGGTGGGCGACAGGGGACCGTTTCGACCACGTTGGCGATGACCGACACGGCGATGAAGAAGCCTGTCACGTAGTAGAACACCAACGCCATGGTGGACGTGTGAGGGTTCTCAAAGGCTCGCCACAACCGCTCTCTCGGGGTGCTGTGGGGGGGCAAGGGCGCATCCATGGCTTCGTTTGCTTCCGTGTCCTCCGCCAGGCGCTCCTGGTTTTCCTTTTTCCGGTCTCGATATTCCTTGGTACGGAAGAGAGACACAAGGAGGAAAAATTATTGCTAACATCAACGTACAGTACGCTTTCATTGACACCCAAAAGGGTCATTTTTATGGAAAATGGCCCCCATCATCATCATTAGCACAAATCCAAGGAAATATAACTGGAATAGGTGCAGATTCTGGAAGATCTAGAAAGTTTTCTGTGCGGGTTATTGTGTGTAGCTGCTCTATAGGAGTCCATAAGTCAATACAAAGGGTCAAAAAATGAGCATAATAAACATGATGATATGATGCATGTTTTTTCAAATGAACCAGTTCCCTAAAAAGACCCACCACCAGTCCAAGGGGCATCAGGTTCAACTGTACTGGACTCGTACCAGCACCTTTTTGTTTGTTTTTGGGTGGAATAAATTAAAACAGACCATTTTGGTGAAAAGCACAAATCTAAGGAAATATAACTGGAATAGGTGCAGATTCTGGAAGATCTAGAAAGTTTTCTGTATGGGTTATTGTGTGTAGCTGCTCTATAGGAGTCCATAAGTCAATACAAAGTGTCAAAAAATGAGCATAATAAACATGATGATATGATGCATGTTTTTTCAAACGAACCGGTTCTCTAAAAAGACCCACCACCAGTCCAAGGGGCATCAGGTTCAACTGTACTGGACTCGTACCAGCACCTTTTTGGTTGTTTTTTGGGTAGGTGGAATAATTTCAAACAGACCATTTTGGCGGGAAGCACAAATCCAAGGAAATATAACTGGAATAGGTGCAGATTCTGGAAGATCTAGAAAGTTTTCTGTGCGGGTTGTTGTGTGTAGCTGCTCTATAGGAGTCCATAAGTCAATACAAAGTGTCAAAAAATGAGCATAATAAACATGATGACATGATGCATGTTTTTTTCGACTCGTACCAACACCTTTTTGTTTGTTTTTGGCTCAACATTTGCTATAAAAGTCAATCTTGTAACACATTGATGAGTTCACTCTCCTTCACACTTTATAGTCGCCATTGTTCATTCGAGGGCCGAAAGGTGTACGAGTGGTTAGTGCACAGGTCAAAGACCCAGGTTCGATTCCCCGCTCGGGTATCTCTGTGTGGAGTTTGCATGTTCAGGTACTGCGGTTTTCTGCCACATTCCAAAAACATGCTAGGTTAATTGGCGACTCCCGAACCCGATGGTGGACACCAGAGGTCAGGGCTTCTTTCAAGCTGAAGGGGGAGTCCTGTCGTGCTATTTTTGACAGTGCTTATTTTTGGTTATTGATATCAACATTGAGGAGTTCAATTCCACCTTGTGTGGAGTTTGCATGTTCTCCCCGTGCATGCGTGGGTTTTCTCCGGGTACTCCGGTTTCCTCCCACATTCCAAAAAACATGCTAGGTTAATTAGCGACTCCAAATTGTCCATAGGTATGAATGTGAGTGTGAATGGTTGTTTGTCTATATGGGCCCTGTGATTGGCTGGCCACCAGTCCAGGGTGTACCCCGCCCCTCTCGCTCGAAGACAGCTGGGATAGGCTCCAGTATGGCCGCCACCCACGTAAAGATAAGCGGTATATAAAATGAATGAATGTATAAATGTTAACTCGTGACTAAGGAAGCCCGCATGCTAAAACACTGCCCCTAGTGTATCGGTAGAGTATTGCGCTGCACACGCTCAGTCATGATACATTGAAAGCATCATTTGACCTGCTCTGACTGCTGATCCGGTTTGGTGTCGATGAATTCGTAGAGCCGTGAGTGGAGTCCGTACCTCCATGCAGCAGTCGCCGATGATTTCAGGCACAATGCCGTAGAAGGCCAACTCCTCGTCAAAGGCTTGGATACACTCATGTCGCGGGTAGTGCAGCTTGCCCGTGCGGTAGAAGTTGAGAATATGGCGGAACATTTCTGGGTCTCGATCAAAGAAGTACTCCTGAGTGTCCTCGTTGTAGAAGAACTCTTTCTCCGAGGAGCCCAGCAGCGTGTCGGGATAGCGGTCCAGCGTGTTCTTCCATGTCTGAACAAACGCAAGAACTAGCATGAGCGTCAATGTTTGGGAAATAAAACAAAACAACAGTCACCGGTAGATTTGGTGGCTCCGCCCCTTTCAGCCGCCATCTTTGGAGCACCTACCTGAAACCTGACCCCGCTGACGTTGACATACAAGATCTCGTCAGACCGAGATGAGTTGTCTATAGGGGGTTTGGGCATCGTCTTCTTGGCCAGCGGCAGCCAGCCCACCGCCGCCGCTCGCGCGAAAGGCAGCCATGTTGCCACGCCGGCCGCCATCTTGCAAACCTGCACAGCTTTGTCGTCAGGGAGCTGCTCGGGGTACGACGCAGGTGGCGGTGGCACCTGCCCTTATTTCCTGGTGTGGGCGGAGCTTGGCATGTTGATGTGTGGGGAGGGAGGCATGGAGGGAGGGGGGTTAGATATATTCTAGGTGTCACGCCATGGAAAAATGGCCGACAGGAAGTGAAGATGACACACGTGGTGGTGAAGAAGGATGTGTGTGTGTCAGTGCTGCGGTCTTATTAAATTGTGATGATGCTGGCGAAGTTGCAAGCTCGACACAATCTTTTTCTCTAAGTGTCTCTTTGCCGCCGCCGCCGCCGCCGCCGCCACCGCCCTCTTCCTACTGCCGCTGCTCCTCACTCTCAATGGACCAGCAGCGGCCACTTGGCGTCCATGTTTGCTTGTCCTGTCAAAAGGATGGAGGGGAGGGGGGGTGGCAGAGAAAAAAAATTAAGGACAGGGAGTGTGAGAATAAGGAAAAAGATGGAGGCCGCAGGAGGACGGCTCAAACACACACACACACACACACCAGGACAAGATTCCTAACACTGCTAAATCGAGTGCATGATGGAAGTCAACAAACAGGAAGTGGATTGTTATATAAAAATATATATAATCTAAACTACTCAAGTAATCTGATTACTGACTCTGCATTTGTGTGTGTGTGTGTGTGTGTGTACATGAGAGCAGCTCGTCAGGAGAGGCCAGTCAGGCTGAAAGTTTGATTCATAATTCATGAACACACACTTTTGACTTCTCTTCAATGTGTGTGTGTGTGTGTGTGTGGAAGAGAGAGAGAGAGAGAAAGAGAGAGACCGACAGAAACAGGAAGATAAAGAGAAAGAGAGAGAATGGAAACCCTAACCTGATCCACACTGCAGAATGTAGAAGAAGACAAAGACGTTGAGTTCAGGTTCTGGTTCGACTCCACAAATAATGATGGACTACTTGTGTGTGTGTGTGTGTGTGTGTGTCTTAATCAAAGCGTGAAAACGTTCGGCTCCACTTCTCCAGGAAAGTCAAAGGTCACAGGAAATCAATGCTCCTCTATTAGAGGCCATATTTACATGCTATCCGAGGCTCGCTATGACATGCATGAATGAATCTGGAGGAAAGAACAACAACAACAAAGAATTACTCAGCATTCACACGATAAAACTAAATGGTCATCATTTAACACACTGACTCATACACACGCACACTGACTCCTACGGGCTCTGACTGACTCGCATACGGACACATGGACTCGTAAAGATTCGTATTGATTCGTACAGACTCAAACTCAAATCACAAAGACTCAAACTGACACACACTAACTCATACAGACTCAAGAAGAGAACCATCAATTTTAACAGACTCGCATACAGTTGACTGTTTTGACTCAAACTGACTAAGAAAGATATAGTCATTCGTACAAGTCATACTAATTCATACCGACTCATACTGACTTGCATAGGGACACATGGACTCGTAAAGATTCATATTGATTCGTACAGACTCAAACTCAAATCGCAAAGACTCAAACTGACTCAAAAAACCACACACTAACTCATACAGACTTTTAAAGAGTCATACTGACTCGAGAAGACAACCATCAATTTTAACAGACTCACGTACAGTTGACTGTTTTCACTCAAACTGACTCAGAAAGATACAAGGATTCGTAGAAGTCATACTGACTCGCATACAGACACATGGACTCGTAAAGATTCATATTGATTCGTACAGACTCAAACTCAAATCGCAAAGACTCAAACTGACTCAAAATAAAACACACACTAACTCATACAGACTTGTAAAGAGTCATAGTGACTCAAGAAGACAACCATCAATTTTAACAGACTCACATACAGTTGACTGTTTTGACTCAAACTGACTCAGAAAAATACAGTGATTCGTAGAAGTCATACTGATTCATACTGACTCCTACAGGCTCAGACTGACTTGCATACGGATGCATGGACTTGTAAAGATTCTAATTGATTCGTACTGACTCAAACTCAAGTCGCAAAGACTCAAACTGACTCAAAAAGACACACACTAACTCGTACAGACTTTTAAAGAGTCATAGTGACTCAAGAAGACAACCATCAATTTTAAGAGACTCACGTTCAGTTGACTGTTTTGACTCAAACTGACTCAGAAAGATACAGTGATTCGTACAAGTCATACTGATTCATACCGACTCATACCGACTCCTACAGGCTCAGACTGACTTGCATATGGACACATGGACTTGTAAAGATTCAAATTGATTCGTAGAGACTCAAACTCAAATCGCAAAGACTCGAACTGACTCAAAAAGGCACACACTAACTCGTACAGGCTTTTAAAGAGTCAAAGTGACTCAATAAGACAACCCATCTCACGTACAGTTGACTGTTATGACTCAAACTGACTCAGAAAGATACAGTGATTCGTACAAGTCATACTGATTCATACCGGCTCATACCGACTCCTACAGGCTCAGACTGACTTGCATATGGACACATGGACTTGTAAAGATTCAAATTGATTCGTAGAGACTCAAACTCAAATCGCAAAGACTCGAACTGACTCAAAAAGGCACACACTGCCTCGTACAGGCTTTTAAAGAGTCAAAGTGACTCAATAAGACAACCCATCTCACGTACAGTTGACTGTTTTGACTCAAACTAACTCAGAAAGATACAGTGATTCGTATAAGTCGTACTGATTCATAGTGACTCGTACAAACGCAACATCGTTTGGTAAAGACACACATTTGCGGATACACATTCATGCTGACTCAAAAACTCAAAAACATACGCAGTGTCCCGTACAAAGTTACTCAGGTACAATACTCACTGACTCGTTTGGACGCACACTGACTGGAAAAGACACCAAATTGTAAAGTTGATCGGAAAGACTCACAATGACTCGCCCAGACTATGGAGGACTCGTACAGAGCTACGTCAACTCTAACAGACTCGGTCAGACTTGTATTGTCAAGTTGAGTGTGTTCTTGTTGGGCCGAGGCTCCGCCCCTTGGGTGAGGTGACGGGAAACAAGTCACTTTTTGACACTAAAAAAGTCGTGTTTTAACTTTTGAGTTAAAACTTTTGGGTTAAAAGCAGCGCTGAACCACATGTGTGTGTGTGTGTGTGTGTTCATGCAATATTCATATTATTAATGTGTGGTGTGTGTGTGTGTACTAACAAATATGAATGCAAACACACTGAACTTCATCACTAATTGATATAAAGGCATGATATCACACTAACACACACACACACACATTGTTGGCTTGTATGTATTTAGTTGACTTCTCTGCTGTCATCATCATCATCATTATCATCATCATCATCATCATCATGCAGCTTCTATTCTATGCTATTCTGGGCATGAGTGAATGTGGAGCACATTCCATCCTACTTACCTCTGCTGCTGCTGCACTCCACCAGGAAGAAGAAGATGATGATGGAGGTGGAGGAGGAGGAGGATGAAGAGGAGAAAGAGGGGGGAAAAGTTTCCAGGATGAAAAGAGGAGTGATGAAGAACAGATAAAAGATGGACCGCCCTTCTTTTTACGTTCTCGGTGTGCTTGTGGCTCTGCTACCTCGGCAACAAGCACATCTACTGTCTCTCTCTCTCTCTCTCACACACACACACACACACACACACACATACATAAAAAACACGCGCGCGCACGGACACAAGCTCCACCTCCACTGACATGCTCGGCCCTCCACTCCCTCTCTTTTGATTCACTTCCTCTTGTCCTCCATGTACACACACACACAAACACACACATGCGCATGCGCGCGTATCTGATTAACGGAGGTCATGATGGCACACCTCTGACACGTGCACGCCCAAGAGCGGCGGGATAGGTAAAAGTGTCCCACGTGGACTATGGAGCCCTCGTGCACGCGCGCGCACACTCAATAATGCATGCTAGGGAGCAGCCGGTCAGCTGTCGTTTTTTTTTTTGCCGACGTCGCGCACGCATCATCAAAGTTTTACGACTTCGAAGTTGTTAGCGCGTCAGCAGTTTTGCCACCCGCGGCCACCAGGGGGCGGCGTGTAGTAGAAGTTGCTCTAATGCTAAGCTAACGGAATTAGATTTGAATGTGACTTAAGTTAACATATAACAGAAGCTACAGAAGCATTGTAATAAATGTGACGGCTCAGCCGGTACAGAAAAAACTATAATAATAAATGTTTACATTAAAGACACTGCAGTTTTTATGAGTTTTTTTTCCTCCAGAGGCCAAGCAGGCGATAGCAGTGAGACAGTGATGAACGCCACGTCCTGGAAGTTGATACTAAGTTACTTCCTGACTGCTTTAAGCACATGTTGACCATTTTCAAGCTAACAATGGTATTATGGATTATTATTATAGCTGTTATTATTACTGTTAATAGTGTAGTGTCATTAGGACCACTTCCTGCTTCCCAGCATGCTCTGCTGGACTGCTTTGTAAATAGTTGTAACTATTAGATGTTTAAGGAGTCACATACTTCACTTGAATATTTTATAATTCTGTTGCACATTGTTGGTGATTGAAAGTGATCGCAAAAAATATATTTTTTTTTTATCGCAAAAATGACATTTATAGTTCATGGGGGAAGCAAAGCGTCATTTCCTGAAGTGATTATGGCGACGATTTGGACAAAAAAAACTTACCATATCACTCTATGAACATCCAGCAGCAACACAAAGGTTTTCACCTGACTATTTTAATGCTATCACTATCCTTTCAAGCAAATTAAGCGACTCTTAATGTTTCTTTGCCGGCATAAGATAGCCACAATATTACTATTATTACTTTCATTATTTAAGTAGCAAAAAGGTTGACGCTAGTCACTGCTGGTTTATTCCTGTTGTGTGGCGGTCGGGTCAAAACACATGTGGAACGGCAAAAGTTCTGGAATGAGGGTGAACCACAGGAAGGTCGCATTGATCGTCAGCCGAGTCCGAGTCATTAATAATGCAGAATCCCAACCAGGAAGCACGACTGAGGAACTGTACCAGAACCGCATCATTGCTTTGCACTAGACATCATCGGACAAAGTGATGATTATTGGTATACATTATATTAGTTATGGGTATTATATGTTAGCATACATTATAATATCATATATAATCACAACATTTCATATACATGATAATTATCATACATTATACTCTATTAATTGATACATTATCAAATACTTTGGTTGTTGACCTAATGCCCAAGACGTCTTAGCCGAGTCTAAACAGAGTCTAGACCTAAGACGATACAAGTTCATCTTAAGCATTGATATATGATTGATATGTCAGAATGTCGTTCATTTCCTCTCTGCAGAGGAAGTAGCAAGAAGCACTTCCTCCAAGGTTCCAATGGAACACAAACACTTGCAGTCAGAGGCGGGAATTGCAGTCATGTGATCACAGCCGCGCTTCTTCAATTACAACCTCCCACACACACACACACACACACACGCGCGTGCGCGCACACATATCACTTGTGCGTGTTGCCGCAGTGGCAACTCAGGCTAAAAACAAACGTAGAGGCTCTCATTACAGGTCGATCAATACATCTCAGGCTATGTGTGTGTGTGTGTGTGTGTGTGTGTGTGTGTGTGTGTGTGTGTGTTTGTGATGACATCATGGCGATGCCTCTGGGTCTTCTTTCGTGTTCCTCGCCAACATACTTTTTTAGTAGCGGAAGATGAAACCGGTGATATGTTCACTGTCATTGTGTGAATGTGAGCGCCGATTCATTCAGCCGAAGGGGCGGGGCGGGGTGCACGGTGGTTGACACACACACACACACACACACACGTCTATATTTAGCTGAGTGCTGCAGGAAAAAGCTTGTGAATTTTTTAAACTTTGGAAGCCGACTTCCTGCCCTCCGTGGTTGCCAGACGTTGGGATTGCCGTGGCAACCCCGGACTTTGACATCATCACTACTTCACATATGTCATACAGACTTATCTTTGCAGTGTTCATACTGTATGTATTCTTTGTTATTCATTTGAATGAAACTTAGTTTTACGTTATGAACCATGAAGTAACGGCATCAAAACAAACAAAAAGAGCGCACTACTTGGAGACAATCACCAGAGGTGCTGCCGAGTAAAAAAAACATCACTCGCAATAGAGTTGAAGAAAAATATGTTCAAAGTAGACAAAAAAGAATTTATAAAGTTATAAAGGTTAATGACATCACTGATGCATGATGGGTATTTCGTCCAAGTAAAGCGTCCCAGCGAGCTTTGCTTTAATTAAGAGCACCCCACCCTCGATTAACCCACAGACGGGCCAAGCCGATCCGCTCACCTCTGCAATCTTCTGCTCTCAACGGAAGAGGAAGTCGCTGACGGCTAATTGGTGTCATCTCCCAGTGGACACCTTCAAAACTTTGTGACCGCAACAATACTTTTACTCTGAAAGAGAGAGGAGTGGGGGCAGAGTCCCACTTCCGGGTTAGGAAGAAACTTTTTAGAAATGACTGGACGGGGTTCGACATGAGCCTCAAGCGTCCGAGACCAGGAATTACAAGGTAAAGTCATGATACCAATGTTCCATTTCAGGATGTTTATTTGGCTTCACGATAAAAAGCATCTCTTTACATTCTAGGTTTTTTTTTTTTAAATATTATTTATAACAACATTTTCTTCAATTTCAATTAGCCAATTGATCAGTTACATTGTTGTTTTTGTTGACTCCTGCACGGAACATCTAACCTCACAATCAATCATCACACTGCCAGGACATACCCAAGCCCTCAAACGGGAAGCCGGAGAAGGGAGCATCCCAGGACGTAGTCGAGGGCGTCTTAAGTAGTGTCTGCTTTTATAAATAATCCGACAGAGGAAGCAGGACATAGACACAGATTTCCAAGACAGACGAGATGATTCATTTCTCTTCAATTCGCCAAAAAGTCACAAACATAATAAAAATGATATCTTTTAAATATATTTCACTCACATTCGACTGAGACAGATGCTCCAAGAAGTAGTCCGGACCCAGCATGTTAACTGGGAACTATGCCCAGGATATAGACATAGTATGAAGGCATGAGTGGATACACCCTCAAATAGGCTTCCTGGTTTGTTGGGAGGAAAGGGGGGTGGGGTGGGTCCGTGGGGGGGTAAATGAGGATTAGGTGCGCAATGAGAGCTCAAGTGTTCCATTTCAATGCATTTCGCATTTGTCAGGCTGTGGCCGGGCCCAGGTGGAGATTAACAATAAATGTATGGTTTAATTACAGTACATTCATTATTAAGAAGATTTCCATTCCCCGCATGCTATGGATGGATGGGCACATTCCAGCACTTAAACACAGCCTGGGATAAGGACAAGAACAATCCAGACAGTAGTCAAGGACCATGAAAAAGTCTCACAAGAAGTCGGTCCCAGGTGTTAGTCTGAGCCCAGTCTTTCGGCTTGAGGTGAATGATACGGAAGGGTCTCACCCCGAGCAAGATGAACTCCCATCAGGACCGTGTTCTTTGCTGAGACGGACTAATTCCTGGGACAAAACCTCCAGGTCCTGTAGAATAGAGCAGAAAATGTATTCTATGTGTGGCCAATAGTAACCGTCATCACAATAGGACATTTTAGCAGGGACGCCTGTTCTTCCATAATGACTAATGCTAGCTTAGCATGCCTAGCATGCTGCTAGCTTAACCTCCAGGTCCTGTAGAATAGAGCGGAAAATGTATTCTATGTGTGGTCAATAGTAACCGTCGTCACAATAGGACATTTTAGCAGGGACGTCTGTTCTTCCATAATGATTAATGCTAGCTTAGCATGCTGCTAGCTTAACCTCCAGGTCCTGTAGAATAGAGTGTAAAATGTATTCTATATGTGGCCAATAGAGGACATTTTAGCAGGGACGCCTGTTCTTCCATAATGACTAATGCATGCTAGCTTAGCATGGGGTGAGCACAAAATAGTGTCCACTCTGACATCATCATCCGTGGACAAAGACAAGGAGGACATGACTCCAGCAAGTTAGCAGTACTTTATACCTGACTGCTGTGCCCCGCCCCGCTTTTACTCATGTTTTAACTGTGTATTAACGAATTAATGTTGTATTTTAATGTATCTTTTACTCTGTTTACTTGCTTTTATTCAACTCCATTCTTATGTAAAGTGTCTGAGTATTTTGAAAAGCGCTATACAAATAAAATGTATTATTATTTATTATTATTTATTATTATTACTGTGAGTGGGTGGGTGGGTGGTGCAGGCCAATGAGTGGTGTGCTCGATACCTTCTGCAGGTGCATGTTCTTGGTCAGCTGCTCTTCCAGCATGTTCTGCAGCTTCTTGTTCATCTCACGCACGTTCTCGTCTCCGGACTTGACCAAGTCCCTCAACACAGACCCCAGACCTCCTCGGTCAACCTGAGAAGCTCCGTGACCCCCGACAGCACCGCCTGACACGTCTAAGGAGTTGTGATAAAGATATGTTTAGGACATGTTTAAGACACAAAGACTGAGATTTGGACAAGCAGTGATGATGTGTTTAATGTGTGTTAAATGTGGGATTTTACTATTTTGAAACTGAAGCTGTGTATGCGTGTGTGCATATCACCAATGCGGCTATCCATGACGTATGTCTCTATGATGGCGCTCTTCCTGCAGATGTCCTCAGCCATGGACGAGCAGCTTACTTCCAGATGCTTCACCTGTCAGTCAAACATCAAAAGGGTTGCATAACAGGCGGGACAACCAATGAGATCCACAACCGATGTCCTCACCTTCTCCTCCAGCATCCACTTCTCCTGCTGGACCTCAGCCAGCCTCTGGAATAATTCTCCCAGCTCGTCGTCAGAAAGGTCGGCGGCACGCTGACACTGAGGACTTCCTCCTCCTGACTGGTCACCACCATCGCCGTCAACAACAGGCGTAAGTCGTCTTCACAACGCCGATCACATGACTGATACACTTAACTCACCTTGCTCTGATTAGCACTCTGGTTCTCCTTCATCATGTCTCTGTAGGAGAAAGACGACACAGAGGACGAGTCTCCTGTCTGCTGATTTCGACTTGGACTGTTGATCTCAGATAGAACTAGCTCCTCCAGGCCTGCAAGGAAGTGGATGAGTTCCTGTTAGGCAAGACAACTACCCGTCTCCTGATGGACATCAATCACATTCCTTCAAAGGATAGTATGTTACTGCCCTCCCCCTTTAAGGCAAGACCACACCCATTTAAGGCAAGACCACACCCCTTTTAAGGCAGGTGCTCCTGGCACAGGACACAAATCGAAGTGGACTACTTAAAAATGTCTGATTGTCAGCTTTGTCCAGCAAAGCTTTTTAAACTTTCATCTGTCCTTATAGATTATACATGATACTGTGTGTGTGTGTGTGTGTGTGTGTGTGTGTTAGAGGGAATCAAAGCACTGTATGAAATATTGAAGAGAAGGTTCCGGACTGAGGCAGAACCTACTGATGCAGAGTTCACATCCTGCTGCCGCTGGACTCCACTGTCGAGTGGTTAGCGTGCAGACCTCACAGCTCGGAGATTTGGGTTCAATTCCACCCTCGGCCATCTATGTGTGGTTGACATGGTCAACCGCTTTCATTGACACCCAAAAGGGTAATGGATGAAAATTATATCCATAAATTAAAAATCCTTTATTATTACCCATTATCATTCCCTACATGTGCAAATAAAGGCTAGGTTTGGTTTTGGTTATGTCGACGACCACTTATGTTGACAACCACCAATCCAGGTTCAACTCGTACCAACACCTTTTGTTGTTTTTGGTTCAACATTTGCCATAAAAGTCAATGTTGTAACACATCAGTGACTTCACTCTCCTTCTCTCTTTTTATTCGCCATTGTTCACTCGAGGGCCGAACGGTGTGCGAGTGGTTAGCGCGCCGGTCACAGACCCGTGTTCGATTCCCCACTTGGGTATCTCTGTGTGGAATTTCCATGTTCTCCTCGTGCATGCGTGGGTTTTTTCCCGGTTTCCTCCCACATTCCAAAAACATGCTAGGTTAATTGGCAACTCCAAATTGTCCATAGGTATGAATGTGAGTGTGAATGGTTGTTTGTCTATATGTGCCCTGTGATTGGCTGGCCACCAGTCCAGGGTGTACTCCGCCTCTTGCCCGAAGACAGCTGGGATAGGCCCCAGCACCATAAGCAGTAGAAAATGAATGAATGAAATACTGGTTAGCGCACAGACCTCACAGCTAGGAGACCAGGGTTCAATTCCACCCTCGGCCATCTCTGTGTGGAGTTTGCATGTTCTCCCCGTCCATGGGTGGGTTTTCTGCGGGTACTCCGTTTTCCTCCCACATTCCAAAAACATGCTAGGTTAATTAGCGACTCCAAATTGTCCATAGGTATGAATGTGAGTGTGAATGGTTGTTTGTCTGTATGTGCCCTGTGATTGGCTGGCCACCAGTCCAGGGTGTAACCCCACATCTCGTCTCTGCTTGCTGTTTCTCTTGTGAGACCTCGGCTAAAAATGTACATGAGAAGCAATTCTACGAGCTACAGTGCTATCCGTTTAAGTGATTGTGTAAAACAATTTCCTACTGGACAAAACTGTTGCCCTTTATTGACTTTATGATGAGCATCTTAACCTGGATGGCAGCAATTAGCACAGAAATAATAAAGGTCGTCGTAGTGTGATGGCTACTTTTTTTTTTTTTTTACAGCACAAAGTACCACTGTTTGGTTTCCTTATGCCAGTTCATGCACATGTCCATGCTAGGGGTCACCAACGGGTCAGACTGGTACTGATA
This sequence comes from Doryrhamphus excisus, assembly GCF_030265055.1. Lineage (NCBI taxonomy): Eukaryota > Metazoa > Chordata > Actinopteri > Syngnathiformes > Syngnathidae > Doryrhamphus > Doryrhamphus excisus. The sequence continues at coordinate 11,736,078 of NC_080475.1, read as the reverse complement.
CCTGTTCTGGTTTTGCTGTTGGTCAAAATCTCTTGAAGTCTTTCCTGAAGTTTGTCTGCTCGCTTCCTCTCCAATTGCAACTGTCGCTTTAGGTCCTTCAGCTACGTGCACACACACACACACACACACACACACACACACACAATGTTAACATATTAATTACTGACAAAATAAAAGCATATATCTCCAAATATTTGACTTGTTCTGTATGTATGTCTGTTCTATGTATTGGCTCCTTCTTTTCGGTCTTATGACACACACACACACACACACACACACACACTCACCGCTGCACTTCCTTTCTTCTCCAGAATCCTCTGTCCATCCACAGTGTCTTTGATTTCCTGTAGAAGAAGAATTGTGACAGGTGAGAAGTGTTGACGTACTTTTATCGTGTTGGTAATATGTAGGATATTAACAATGAAGATGTGTGGCTAACAAACTGCACGTGGTGGACACACACACAAACACACACACACATGTGCAACAAGTGGCGAGTTTGGTAGTTTGGTAGTTACCTGTTTGAGTTTGCCGATGGTCTCATTGTGTTCGTCTCTTTGCTTTTGGATCTCCAGCATCTGCTGGTGGACTGATTCTAACTCAACCTGCTTGGCCTGCAATGCAACAAAGACAGGGACGGTAAACACGCACACATACACACTCATAAAACATATATACACATATGAAATCTCCTGTATTGTGTGTGTGTGTGTGTGTGCATAGTTGAAGTGTATGTTCAGAATAACTGTCCATATCTCTGGCTTTTTCATATTCTTTTCATATCCTGTCCTGTGTCTTTTAATTTTCTTTTATTTTAATTGGTTTTATTTTTTATACTTTTACTGCTTTGCTTCTTGTTTTTAATATTTCATTTCTTATTTGATCTTTTAGTTTTGGATTAAATTCAATTTGTACCTTTATTTATTTATAGTATTTTATTTTTACTTTTTATTTTAATACTTTGTGCACCACTTTGGAAACTCTGTTTATAAAATGTGCTATATAAATAAAGTGGATTGGATTGAATATCTTTTTGCGTTTGTGTGTATACCTGCAGATCAAGTGTGTGTTGGTCTTGTAGAACTTTGATAGCTTGTTGATGCTCCACAGTCATCTTCTCCATGTTCTCCTGCTCACACACACACACACAAATAAATACATGAGAGAATGATGTCCTGGTAATTGATCAAATGGTGTGCACATACAAACCTGGGCCTCGTTGAGTTGTCGCTCAAACCATCCTTTGGTTCCTTCCATGGACTGAAGTTGAGCATGGAATTCTTCCACTTTCATCTGAAGACTCTCCAGGTCTTTGCTACGAGCCTGAAACACAAACTCATTTGGTTATTACATCATTGTTGTCATGATACTTCTTCATCTTCTTTACCTTCTCGTCCCGGAGCTGCTGCCGGATCTCCTCCTCGGAGCGATTCTTCTCCTCATGAAGACCTCGTAGCTCTTTTTCATAGCGTGCCCTCACACCGAGGACCTACAGGACAAAATGATCATTTTTCCAGGGAAAACAAAGTGTCCTCATCATGAGAGAAACACGGTGGAGGTTCACCTCCTTCTCGTGCTGCAGTTTGAGGTCCGACAGCGCCTCCTTGTGGTCAGACTTCTCTTGGTTGAGCTGTATGGCCATGTCGTCCAGCATGGCCTTCCTCTTCTCTGCTATCTACACACACAATCGTACAATTTCATACCATTATGGGTAAAAGAGCGCAGATAACGCTTGTATTTGCTAAGTTAGGCTAAATAACTAATAAATAAATGACAAATGACACTAAAACAAAAGCTGTTTGAGTGCGTATGTACCTTCTTGGTCTCATCCAGCTCTCTCAGGAGCTTATCCTTCTCTTGTCCTTCTTCTGTTAACTGCTCCAACAATTTCCTATTTGCAAAACTGGACTCCTGAAGGAAAGAAGGAATAAGGATTATTATTGAATGTTTGTTTATGATATATGAAATGAGGCTTCTGTAAGTGTGAGAAGTCAAACAGTATGGGAATGAAGCCCACCTGAAGCTGTGAGTCCAAGTCATCTCTCTGGGCCAGAAGCTTCTCTTGCTCCGCTTGACTCTGCTGCAGTTCGGCCGCTCGCGCCTCCTGCTGCTCACGCAACAGACTGACCTCCTGCATCTTGCTTGTCTGAATCTGCAACGGTTTAACAGGCCTGAGAACATCGCCGTCTTCACGCTGAGCTCCTAAGCACAACTACGTCTAAAAGACATTTGAGGATGAGGAGGGCAAGAGAAGAACATTGGAAGCTGGCAAAGCAGGAACTTGTGTTTGTTTGTTTTGTTCTAGGCTTACTGCTCTCACTGATCATTTTCAGTAGCTTTAAAAGATATCGTTACTTGAAAATTATACGTCTGAAGTATTTAGGTTGAAATATAAATCAAACTTTTTTTTTATTAGTTCTAGGCTGCACGGTGTTCGAGTGGTTAGCGCACAGACCTCACAGCTAGGAGACCAGGGTTCAATTCCACCTTTGGCCATCTCCGTGTAGAGTTTGCATGTTCTCCCCGTGCATGCCTGGGTTTTCTCCGGGTACTCCGGTTTCCTCCCACATTCCAAAAACATGCTAGGTTATTAGCGACTCCAAATTGTCCATAGGTATGAATGTGAGTGTGAATGGTTGTTTGTCTATATGAAGACAGCTTGACAGTGACTGAGGTGAGTCCAAGGAAATAGGTGCAGATTCTGGAAGATCTAGAAAGTTTTCTGTGCAGGTTATTGTGTGTAGCTGCTCTATAGGAGTCCAAGGTATTTGTCCATAGGTATATGAATGTGAGTGTGAATGGTTGTTTGTCTATATGTGCCCTGTGATTGGCTGGCAACCAGTCCAGGGTGTACCCCGCCTCTCGCTTAAAGACAGCTGGGATAGGCTCCAGCACCCCCCGCAACCCTCGTAAGGATAAGCGGTAGAAAATGAATGAATGTATATTTTGTATTCTCATTTTTAATAGATGTGTCTGCACCTACTTCACCAAATTTGATCATACCTGGCAATAAAACTATTTCTGATTCTGAAAGAAGACATATCGTCATACGTACATCCTAAAAATATTGTAATATATGCCGACTTCCATATGGCGCAACCCTACTTTGACCTATCCATGCCTGGACTATGCTTTGCCTGTCTAGATTACCTGTTCTAGTGCAGCTAGGTTAGTCCTCAGAGCATCATTCTCCTGCAGAATGTTGTCCACCTGCTCCTGACTGACTGCACTCTGACTTGCTACCTGCAGTGTCATGCATGGCAGGCAGGCCGGGGTGAGCAGAGGAAAAAAAGAGGAAAAACAGGAGACAGATTCCAGTGAAGAGGAGCAGGAAGAAGTGGAAATTTACATTTAATCTAATTTAATCTAAATATTGCCACAAAGACGTCATTTAAAGAAGCCACTTCATGACTAAAACAAAAGAAGGTGGCGCTAAACTCCTCTCAGACGCTACATGCTGTCATGCATCATTGCAGAGCGAACAAGCCCAAGTAAACGGCCTCGGAACGAGATGTTGACGAGGAGCATTACCTGCTCTTTGAGAGCGTTCACAGCCAACTGGTGTTCCTTGTCGTCGGTCTGCAGCTTTTCTCTCAACTCCGACAGAGTCTAAAACACAGAACAGAGAAAAAAAACGCCTGCTACACTTCCTTCGTGTGGCAAATGTCACAACTGAGGTGAAACTTTCATCTCTGACTTGATTGGCTGCCGTCAGGTCAGACTGAAGCTTGTGGACGCGTGCGTTGGTCGCCTTTGCTTCTTCGTCTCTCCTCTGGTTGATCTCCTCGATTTTTGTCCTGCACATGTTGGGTTGCCAGAAGGTTATTCGCTCAGTGGGCTGTTGTGACAGTGATTGGGATGGTGGGCGGGGCTACCCTCACCTACTGTCATTGTACAGAACTTCCTTCTCTGCCTGAAGACGCTGGAAACTGCAACAAGGAAAGAAGGTTTTTTTTTCGGTATGTAAATAGTGACAATGATGATGATGATGATAAAGAGGCCCCACCTCTCTTGTTTCTTTTTTAACTTGTCAGAAAGCTGAAAAAAAGTTTTATCATTCCAGGATCAGTGAGAATATTCAGACCAGGATGAGAGCATCAGGTGACGTTTACCTTAGAGACGTCGTCCAGCAGTTTGGAGATTTCGGCCTGTTTGGACGCCTGCATGTTGATTGGACAGAGAAAGTCACATGACAACAACATCCATGTTTATGTTAACGTCATTTTATGTGCATGTGTGTGTCAGGTGAGTGACAGATGACCTGCCAACCTTGAGGAATATTATTTTCTAACAATTCTCTAAAATAAATTTGACGTTGCAAGTCTGCAAGTGTGTGAAACAGAGAAGGGTCGGTGACAGGTGACTGACAGGTAAAGTACATGTGTACCTCCAGGTGGCGCAGCTGCTCCCTCAGCAGCCTCTTCTCCTCGTGTTGGTTGTTCAGGGCGACCTCCAGCTCTGCCCCAAAGCAGTGAGTTAATGGACACAGAGCAGCCGACCAGCCTAGCGCTGAGTGCTTAGCTACAATCTCCTCTACGCTCTTCTCTGACAGGCCTAAAGGGGGCGCCGCACACAGCAGGGGGCAGTCTACCAGTTAGTGTGCCAGACACACACTATATATATATATATATAACACACCTCTCAAATGCTCAGGATGGTTCAGCCCGATGATTGTTTTTGTAGTGTTGTGATAGTATTTTATTATGCGCCGTGTTGTAGTAATATTTTAGTAGTGTCATGGTAGTGTTTTAGTAAAGATATACTGTAGCAGTGCTGTGTTTGTGTATAGTGGGGTTACAATAATGTTGTGCTAGTGTCACAGTAGTAGTGTTGTGTTAATGTTTTAGCAGTGTTGCACTGAGTCAGTGTGCCAAAGTGACAAAAACAAAAAAGGAGGGTCTACTAGCTTCAATAGAGTAGTGCTGCAACAATAACAACGACTGTGATAAGCATCAATCTTAAATTGCTGATGAGCCTCACCATGTAAATTCCTTTGTCCCTGCTGAGCTTCTGTCTGCAAACAGGAAGTAAACAAGATTGGTTTCCGAGGCAACCCGAGAGCACTCTAATAAAATTCTGTCAATCACCTGCTGTACAATTACATTGGATCCCTCTGCTGCTGCTAGCTCCTCCCCTTTCAATTCAACGTTACACACTCCATTGGCTGAGCCGTCTGTCCTTGCGGTAGCACTCTCTGCTCTCTGCTGATCAAAGTGCTCCTGCAAGGCTGAGAGGGAACAACACAGCTTACGAATTAAATTAAAAAGCCCCCCCTCTGTGACAACCACCCATTAATGATGATGGTTTGACATCTGCAAACATACTTCGCACTTGCTTCTGAAGAGTGGTGTTCTCTGCCTGGAGGCGGAGCAGCTCTTCATCAGCGGGACTGGGGGCGGGGTCAGTGCTGCCTTGGGAAGCTGTGGCCACGCCCTCTTGTTTTAGATGCTGGTTTTCCCGTTCGAGCTGCTCAATCTGGGCACACAACTGCAAGGAGGCGACGTGGGGTGACACATCAAGTGGACACCGTAAGTGGACAAGTGGACGGTACCTTGGAGAGTTCAGCCATAAGCGTGCTGTTCTGCAGTCGAAAGTCTTCTTCCTGGCTGTGAAGTTTACCCTGTAGCATCTCATTCTCGCTCAGCAGTGCTTCCACTTCCTGCAGATATGGGGGATTGAATCCCATCAGCCTAAGACTACAGTCAAGCACTAGAGGGGGCTGTTTAAGAAAGTGAGCCTCGGTAACCACGGTAACAGAGGAACACTCACCTGGGCTCGTTTGCTCTTACTCAGAGCCTGAGGAGACACAAAGCACCACACTCATGAACTTCATCTGATCAGCCAAATGTCGATTATAAAAAACAAAATACTGTGACATGCCTTACCTTCTGTGCTTTAGCAAAATCTCTTTCCAGCACCACATTCTTGTTACGCAAGGCGCTCAGCTCTGAAAACACACACAGCATCATCATCATCTCATGTGATGAAGACGCTTCTAAAAGGGGGTGCCACACAAGATGACGTCATTCAATTAAAAGAGAGTTTAGTTTATTTACCAGCCGAGTTCTTCCTCAGATCATCGGACAGCTGATAATTATGTGTCCTCAACTCCAGCAGCTGAGCCTGTGCACACATATTTACCATCATGAAAGTTCTATTATTTTTCTGACACGCTATTTAATACATTAACACGACTGTGTATGCTATGACGACAAATTAGCATGTGTAAATCAGTCTCTAGTTGCTGTTCAAGATGACTGTGTCAAAGCGCAATTTGGGAATAAAAATAACAACATATTGGAGCGTGTCATGTGACCTGTCACGGGGTCGCTAGGCTAGGATCGCTACGTGAAGGTGGCGATAAAGGTTCCTTGGCTATTAACGATAACATCTGTGGTCCGGTCCAGAGCTATTATCACGTCTCAAATAACACAGTCAGACCAAAACAAGGCAAACGAAACAGCTTTGACTAGATATATGTCCCACCCAAGTGGCGAATGATTAGCCTCAGTTGGCTAACCCCAATAACAATTCACCTGGCGGCTTTAAGGCGAACTAAAAAGTGGCATTTATCAATGTGAAATCGCTGCAACGTGACATTTACAGCTGTCGTGTTTCTTAGTACCTGCATACGATGAAACTCCTCCTCTGAAAGAGCCTGCGACATGATGCTCCCGCAGCCAGCAGGCTAGGCTATGCTAGGCTATGCTAGCCTAAACTAAGCTAAGCTATCTGAGAGAAGAGAAACAGCGGCGGAAGAAGCTCTCGCTCTGAATTGTTGTAATTTGGCGCCACGTCCACTGGGGGGAGACAAAGACTTTTTTGTTTGCAGCAGGCGAAGAGTTTGAATAACCAAGAAATACAATTAGTGACCTGTGACCTCATTAGTTAATGAGGTCTAAGCCCCGCCCCAATCACATCATCCTTCGTTTGACAATATATAATAATAAATAACGTAATAAATAATAAATAACAATAAATAATAATTACAAAACATTACATAACTTAACTTATAATAATGACCCAACAGTTAGTAAACGATGGCATTCATTCATTAACCTACGTTAACTTTTTAATACAAATGGCCCAAAAATTAGTAAAAGATTGCATTCATTCATTAATCTATTTGGTCATTTATATGCATGAATCTGATTCATCGTCTGAGAGAGAGGGAGACCCCGTTACGTCAGCGACAGGTGGGGGGCGGAGCGTGTGTGGTGACGTAAGCACCAGCAGCCTCTTTAAAGGCTGGAGTTCTCAGCGTTTCTCTCGTGTGATGGCGATGTGCGCGTTCCCGTGAACACCCGGAGGACTAACAGGAGGTGACCCCCCCGTCCCCCCCAGCGAGGATCTGATGACTTTCTTCAAGCTGACATTCAAATGTTTTGTGGATTGCTTCTGAACGTCGACGGAGAGCGTTTTTTATTTCTATATTTGACTTTCTGTCATTTGTTTATTTTTGGGGGGGGAACGAGAGCCAGCCAAGAAAAGTGTTTCGCGTGCGTCTTGGTTTGATTGACAGCTGAGACAGTCAGGATTCGTGTGTGTGTGTGTGAGCGCGCGCTTTGGAACATTCCAAATAAGTAATCCCTATTAGTTCTTATCATTGTTGTTACTATTAGTGATTTGAGTGATTGATGGAAAAGCAGACTCCTCCCACTTCGTCCTCCTGCTCTCTGCTCCTCCTGGAGGAGGCTAAAAGGAGTCAGCTCCTCCTCCCTGCTCCGCTCATGGCGGCGGACGGCAAGAAAGGAGGCGTAGTCATGGGGGCGGAGCCAGGGCGTCAAGAGCGGGAGACGTGGACCAGACAGATGGACTTCATCATGTCCTGTGTGGGCTTCGCTGTGGGTCTGGGGAACGTGTGGAGGTTCCCCTATCTGTGCTACAAGAACGGAGGAGGTGAGAACAGGCCCCGCCCCCCATACACACAAACACCTCCCCCTCAACTAACTTCACTTTTAGTGACCCAAGAAGGGAAGACTACTCCTGGCCCCGCCCACTCACCTGTTTAGGCTAACCTTTACTAGTAGTGGTCACCTGACTTTGCCAATGTTTACTTGCACTGATAATTGATTGAACGCACGAAAGCTACGTCGCTCGGTCGCCCATGGGCAGGAAGTGATGTTGTGCATGATGCATGTGCAGCAAGCTGGTGGGCGGGGCCAGTGTGACACAACACTAGTCACTTTTGAAGGTCACTTATTTTGATGGTGGCCATCTTGGTTTGACCTTTGTTAACGCATTAACTCGTGAACAGCTAATGTCTTGTCTTCTTGCATCTTTCATCCATGTCTCCATGTCTTGTGTCCTTGGTTTCGGTGCTCTTTCTTTTCTGCACTCATCCCCATCCTTCACACACACACACAAACACACACGAACACACACACGCAATCAAGGTCAACGCAAGTGTGTGTTTTGGATGAGTCATCAGTCTGATTGCGATAGTAACCCGCCTGTGAATCATGAACCTATTGATCTTGAAGTGATGCTTGGCTTCCTGTCTCCATGACAACAAGATGTCTAGTCAGGGTCAAAGGTCGCAGAGATGTTTTGAGGGGGGGTGTGACATCATCATTATCATCACGTGCGCCACAGTTTAGTGCCAGTTGCCAGTAATCCTTTAATCCTATTGGCACAACTACAGGCTCCGCCTCCTCGCCTCCTTTGCCTGCCTCAGACCAGCCTTCTTGTGTCTTGAACACGTAGAGGCGAACATTTTATTTGTTTACTTTTGTGAATGATCAACTTGTTGGCATGTAATAAAATGCAGATAACGAGCGTGACCTGGTTAACGCTGACTCTCGCTCCCGTGGGTTGTCGTGACCAAGTCATTTCTGTCCTAGTCTTCTCCTTCTTCTTCTTCTTCACTTAGCATGTTGATTTAGCTCGGATTAGCCAGATTAGCTCACTAACTGTAGCTTTGCAGTTTAACATGCTAAAGTGTCACTTTCCATTCTCAGCCAATCACGTGCACGCATGTGAGATGATGCAGCAGTGGGATTCACACGTAAAGGAAAGCGCACTGTTGGAGAATACACACAAATTATAAACATTTACAGTCATGGCCAAATGTTTTCAGAATGAAGTACAAATATAGTATATATATATATATATATATATATATATATATATATATATATATATATATATTTAAAATAAAAGTCTGTTGCCTTTTATAATGACAATTTGCTTATCCTCTAGAACAGGGGTGGGCAAACTTTTTGACTCGCGGGCCGCATTGATTTAACAAAACGGGGGGGCAGACTATATATTTTACACGTAACAGTCCACCTGGTATTATTGTATCTGTAAAAGTGTCATGCAATCTGCTATTATTATTTATTTTATATTTATATTTAAATATTTTATATTTAAATATTTTAAAATTTATTATTATTATCATCATCATTATGATTGTGTCCCTTTTTTCAGGAGCACTTTGTAAACAACAGACCACATCAAATAACAAAATTGATAAAACCATCAAAAGGTTGGCTCAAGCCATGATGCCAGTTCGTATGTTGAGTTTGTATGATTACAAATTTGAGTACAAATTTCCCCACTGAGGGACGAATAAAGGCATATCTTAATCATATCTTTAAATGAAATACTTTGGAAAGAACGGACGGGCCGTATTCAAACACTTGGCGGGCCGGATGTGGCCCCCGGGCCGTAGTTTGCCCACCCCTGCTCTAGAATGTTATGAAGAGTGATAAGATGAATGGCATTTAATTGCAAAGTCCCACTACCACCACCATATTTTACTGTTGATGATGTTCTTTTGGATTAGCATGTTGGCCTCACAGTGGTGAGATAGGGAAGACCTGGGTTGTTGAATATCTGTTTGAGCATCTCTGTATGGAGCTTACATGTTCTCCCCATGCACGCGGGGGTTTTCTCCGGGTACTCCAGACAAATTGTCCATTGGTGTGAATGTGAGTGTGAATGGTTGTTTGTCTATATGTGCTCTGCCCTGCCTAATGTGCCTAGTGAGGATAAGCAGCATAGAAAATGCATGGATTGATCTAAAACAAATGTCCCAAACATGGAAATCAGGAAGAGGGCACCACTGTACTTGAGCCTATCATAGTAGCACCTGACTCTGAAACCAATACAATACACAGTCCAACTTGTATGGAAAAACTAGTTCCCAAAGGAAATAAAGACACACTGTGTGAACAATGATGAGTCAAGTGAGTATTTTAGAGCCTATGATAATAAATAGTATCTGTTACTGACCTCTGTCTCGGTGTTTGAGACCGACTGGGGGACTTTTGGGCTTTACTTACAGGACAGAGGTAAAAGGTTGATCAAGGTCGAGAGTCTGAGTTAAGATCAAGCTGTAATTGTTTTACACACCCGGCTTGGATGAATGAAGTTATAAAATGTTACAGCAGCTGTCCAAAGTCTGGAAGGTCATGATGGTGCATTTATACCTTAATGAGGTCACAAATGAAGATTGTCCTCCTTGTCGTTATCAGGCGTCTTCCTCATTCCATACCTGTTGATTGTCTTTGTGGGCGGAGTCCCCATCTTCTTCCTGGAGATCTCATTGGGTCAGTTCATGAAGGCTGGAAGCATCAATGTGTGGAACATCGCACCGCTTTTCAAAGGTAGCGCACGCCCCCAAACCTGTGCAATATGATCAGGAAGTTTAATTTGTGTACGTGTATGTATGTGTGTGTAGGTCTGGGCTACGCGTCCATGGTGATTGTGTTCTTCTGCAACACGTACTACATCATGGTGCTGGCGTGGGCCTTCTACTACCTCATCAATTCCTTCAGCGCCCAATTGCCGTGGTCCACGTGCGATAACCCCTGGAACACGTACGCCTGCGTGGACGCCTTCAGTCTCCATCACTGCAACAATGCCACTGATAACCACACACACCCCACCGTCACCAACGGCAACCTGTCCTGCGACGACCTCGCCCACGCCAGATCCCCTATCATTGAGTTCTGGGAGTGAGTTCTACAATTCTTAATAGGATATGTAGTGCAATGTGATTTGTAGTAATGTAACATATTGTGTGTCACAGAAGAAACAATTATCTGTTAGCAGGAAACGAAGTGGAAGGGATTAGCGAGATGCAAAGCTAAACTGCCTAGCTTAGTACATGTGTGTGTTTGTCTGCAGGAACAAGGTTCTGAACATCTCATCGGGCCTGGACGACCCGGGTCAAATCAACTGGGAGCTGCTGCTGTGTCTGATGGCCGTGTGGCTGCTGGTCTACTTCTGCGTGTGGAAGGGTGTCAAATCCACGGGAAAGGTAACGTGCCAGCAACACGCCATAAACACGCTCCCTTGCTCACATGGTAGTGACATCATCACACCGCCAAGAGTTCATGTGACACTGACCTTGTCATCGTGTCCTCAAATTGTGTGTGTGTGTGCGTGCTGATGTAACACTGACAAAGGTCAAAGGTCACTGATCAGCTGTCAAAGCAAACAAGCTAAAGATAATGTGCACGTACGACTCTTTAAAGCTCTGTGTGTGTGTGTGTGTGTGTGTGTGCCCACTCGCTGTCACGTGGCAGACTAAGCGTTTCCATGACGATGCAGCGGAGGGGGTGGGGATGGAGTTGGCTGTCTATTCATACCGTAAGGCTGTGATTGGTCCTAGGTGGCAGAGGGGGAGGGGTTACTTATTCTGCAGTGGGACGTGACTGAGAGATGCAGCACACGTATGTGTGTGTGTTGGGAGTTATGGAGGTCACATGACCATCACAAATGACATCACACATTTGCACATAGAGGTCATCATGGTGGTGTGTGAGTGGGGGTTTATTATCTCACAGTGTGTGTGTGTGTGTGTGTGTGTGTGTGTGTATGCTCACTCTCACGGATCTTCTCTATCAACACAAACATTCGTGTTGGTGTTCAACAGCAGGTAGCATTTTCAAGTACGCACCCTCGCACAGTCTCGTGGATTGAAGCTTGCGTGGACTCAGTGTCCTCACAAAGACAACATATCTTCACGCAGACTCGTGCTCACAAAGACACACAGTATGTCCACGCAGCAGTGGTGTGCAGTCAGTGGAGGCAGAGAATCATTCTATTCTAAAACAATAACGATGACATCCATCCATCTGTTTTCTATACTGCTTGTCGTCACTTTGGTTCGCGGGTATGCTGGGGCCTATCTCAGCTGTCTTCGGGCAAGAGGTGGGATACACCCCGGACTGTTCACCCGCCAATCACAGGGCAATAATGATCATTTAAAAAAAATGTAATTGATGTGTGATTACAGTCAGCAATAATATAAAGTTGTACATGGTGTAAATTATACACCATGACTTTGTAATGACTTAACTTTAAGTATGACATCATTATTCTTGGGGCAGCACGGCGGTCGAGTGGTTAGCGCGCAGAACTCACAGGGTTCAATTCCACCCTCGGCCATCTCTGTGTGGAGTTTGCATGTTCTCCCCGTGCATGTGTGGGTTTTCTCCGGGTACTCCGGTTTCCTCCCACATTCCAAAAACATGCTAGGTTAATTGGCGACTCCAAATTGTCCATAGGTATGAATGTGAGTGTGAATGGTTGTTTGTCTATATGTGCCCTGTGATTGGTGTACCCCGCCTCTCGCCCAAAGACAGCTGGGATAGGCTCCAGCCCCCCCCCACGACCCTTGTGAGGAAAAGTGGTAGAAAATGAATGAATTATTATTCTTTCTAATGGCACAATAAAATACAAAGAAATGAGAGACGCATGCTGTACCGTTCTCATTTTGAAGGCGTGTGTGAGCTGTAAGGTGCTTGTCGCTGCTGTCCTTCCATAGAGAGGAAAAGCCGGCATTCTTTTGACAACAGCAGGGCCATCTGGAGAGCAGAAAGTCAAATGCATTAAATATAGTTTTATGTTGTGTTGAATGAATGAATGAGTTTGCCAAGATGGAGGATTATATAAACAACAGGTGATCGTGTGTGTATGTGTGTAGTGATCTCAGGTTCCTGTTTGTGTTCTTCTCATCTTTATTTTCTCATGCTGTACTAGAACATTTGGCAGACATGTGATCCGTGCATGTGTGTGTTTTAGATTGTGTACTTCACAGCAACGTTCCCGTACGTGGTTCTGATTATCCTGCTGGTCCGGGGAGTCACGCTTCCTGGCGCTTATGATGGCATCATGTACTACATCAAACCTGACTGGTCCAAACTAGAAGAGGCTCAGGTCAGGACCCGCAAGGGGGAAACATCCACCAAATGTTTGACAGATCCTGTTGTGAACTTTCACCTCTGACCCCACAGGTGTGGATCGACGCCGGGACACAGGTGTTCTTCTCGTACGCCATTGGTCTGGGAGCGCTGACGGCGCTAGGCAGCTACAACCGCTTCAACAATGACTGTTATAAGTAAGACGCACACACCTGTGCACATCAGCCAAACGTTCATTGACTCGATGCGTGTTTTCCCGCCATCAGGGATGCCTTTGTGCTGGCACTGATTAACAGCGGCACCAGCTTCTTTGCCGGCTTTGTGGTCTTCTCCATCTTGGGCTTTATGGCGGCTGAGCAGGGCGTCGACATCTCGCAGGTTGCAGAGTCAGGTGAGCTATTGGATTTTGAAAGGCAGGATGCTCACTTTTAGAGGGAAAATATGGCTTCATGGCGGCACTGCACATTCCAGGAAGTCATGTTGTCATGGTAAAATAATAACAACTAGATGATGCAATGTCAGCAGACAGAAGCAAAATGGAAACGCTTTGAAAAGGCACAAAAATCTATTTAGAATGAACGCAGGAGCCATTCGGAAGCTGAAGCTGGGCTGAAATGCTGTGGAAATACACTAAGACGTGTCATGAAAGCAAGAGTAAATTGGTAGTTTGAGCTCAAATCGGGAATGGCGGTGCACCAGGGGAGGTGTCCAAATTTTCAGCTTGGCGTAGTGATAATTTCGTGACAAAACAGCGCGCCAAAGGTGCCCTGAAAGATCGCCAGCTCTTACATTGTCTGTCGGAGCGGACTTAATGAAACCGTCTGAACCAGCATGTACATTTTTGTATTAATTGTCCCATCACATCTGATGTCAGATCAAAGATGTCACACTTAATGGGAATTCAACCTGACAGCAGCTGAGAGTATGATGCCATCCGAGGCCGGCTCCACGCTGGGGCAAAATAAATACCTTGCACCCCCCAAATCAACATTTTAGAAGTGAAAACTCTGCCAAAAAAAGCACCACACACCTGCATTCATCTCCATGGTATAGTTTAGTATCTCTGGACTTGATCTTAGGACCTCCAGATTACAAACCAAGCAGTCTAGAGCTATATAAGTAGAATGTATGTAATAGGAAGGTGCGCCAAACAACAATAATGTAACATTCACACTATAATAATAGGAAGCGCAGTTGCCCCACCCACTTTCCCTGAGTCACATGACGTGTGTGTGTGTGTCCGTGTGTGTGTGCGCATCAGGTCCAGGTCTGGCATTCATCGCGTATCCAAAGGCAGTCAGTTTGATGCCAGTGGCGCCATTATGGGCGGGGCTTTTCTTCTTCATGCTGCTGCTGCTCGGCCTAGACAGTCAGGTGACACGCATGCACGCAAACACACAAGGCTAGTTTAGCTTAGCATTTTGCTAATAATGTTAATCACACTACATATAAACACACACACACAAGCACACATACAGATATATTAGGGATGCCTCGATTAGGGTAGTATGCTGCCGATTCTGATCACTCCTGAGTGCGATCGGCCGACACCGATCACATTGATTAACGGTTGAATCAATCAATCAATTGATTTATGTGTGTGTGTTCAGTTCGTAGGCGTGGAAGGTTTTGTGACAGGGATTCTGGATCTTCTCCCGAGCAAATATGAGCATCGCTACAAGAGGGAACTCGCTGTCGCCGTCTGCTGTTTGCTGTGCTTCATCATCGACATCTCCATGGTGACGCAGGTCGGTGAGACGCTCACATTGGCACCACGTGGTCCAGGAATCAAACCGTGACGTGTTGTTGTTGTTGTTTCCAGGGAGGAATGTATGTCTTCCAGCTGTTTGACTATTACTCAGCCAGCGGGATGACGCTGCTATGGCAAGCCTTCTGGGAATGCATCGTGGTGGCCTGGGTGTATGGTACGGTGCCCTTCTTAAATAGTGCTTCATCTAGAGGAAGACGTTAGTCCTGGAGACACTTTAGTGAAATTGTTCTTTAAAGCCATGTCATGGCAACACATGAAATATTTTATATTTATTTATACATTCCAAAAATCTATGGTGCAGTTCCTCCGACTACGACAAAAAAAGAAGCAATGACGGGTGCAATTATGTAAATGGGAAGACATCACAAGGATGCGGCGCTTAAGAATTGATTGCTAATTTCGTCCAGCTGCCCAGCACTGGAACAAACGTAACAAATGTAATATTTTCCCCTTTGTAGTGTGATATGACAACATTTCTTTTAAAAAGTAACTTACTGACTTATATACGTATAAGTAATGTATCAAACATAGTGTAGTGGAGTGCAGTGTAGTGTACTTTAGGACAATCTAGTGTAATATAATGTAGTCCAGTATAGTACAGTGCAGCATAGTATAGTATAGTATAAATACCTGAAGCTATATGTGCTTTAGGTGGGTTCCCTGGAGAACCTCATCCACACTCCAGTCTGTGTGAGTCCCGACACAGTAAAAGAACTGTATGGACTTTATTTCTTTAAAGTCCGATTTTTTCCATCCCACAGGTTAATTTGTATAATGTCTTAATGAGTCTGGTTTCTGTAATGAATGAACATTAACATGTAAAGTAAGGCACGAGCTTAGAGGAGCACGTGCTAATTTACATACACACACATATACTGTATTTGGCTTTATGACGAAAAGGGCGCCAACAGGTTAGCTAGCACTTCAAATGTTAGCATTAATACACAGGCGGACACAAAACAATGGACGATATTCGTCGCCTAATTTGCATATAAATACGATCGTTAACACGTGAAAATGAACTCACCTTTATCGCTAACGTTGACAGACATACAAGTACAAAGACAAGCTTCCAAACGTCAAGCTTCAAACTTTCAAGTTTCGGTTGTGGTTCTACTGAGGACCTCTGAGTTGCCCCGAAAGTTGCCTGATACAAAAACCAACATGAAGTCTGCCGTGAACAGTGCCTGGACAAACATGACATTTACAACAAGGGGAATTTACAACAGTAGTAACGTAGTGTGGTGTCGTTTATGGCAGTCTTGTATAGTATGTGTTGGAATGTAGTGTAGTGTGGTGTTAGTTTGTCATTTCCTTACACAGAGAGAAAAAGCCAGTGTTTTTTTTTCATTTCAACTTTATGGAAATGCAAACAAGTTACAAACAAGTTAAATGCTACATATAGTATTTTATCCCCTGCTGAATGGAGTGCATAAGTCTCGTCTGTCACATGGTGATATGCTAAATAATGATGATGATGTCATCGCTTGGCAGGTGCCGACCGCTTCATGGATGACATCGCACGAATGATCGGGTACAGGCCCCTCCCCTGGATGAAGTGGTGCTGGTCCGTCATCACGCCTTGCGTCTGCATGGTGCGTCTCACACACTCATTGACTGCCATTGCGTACTTTTTATGTATATTATGTTTTTTTTTGCTGCATTGTAAGTGGTGTCTGGGACACACTGCTAAACATGTGTGTTGCATTCAGGGCATCTTCCTGTTCCATCTGGTCAACTATAAGGCGCTGACATACAACAACACGTACGTTTACCCGTGGTGGGGGGAAGTGTTGGGCTGGTGCCTGGCCTTGTCGTCCATGTTGTGCATTCCTGTCAGCCTCATCTACAAGCTCTTTCTCGCCAAGGGATCCTTTGCGGAGGTTGGAGGTCACACCTCGTGTTTGCTGTCGTTTGATCTGCAGCGTGCTAAGCTCTACATGTGTGTGTGTGTGTTTGTTGCAGCGCTGGGCCCATCTGACCAGCCCGGTGTGGGGGGCTCACCACCTGGAGTACATGGCGCCTGACGTTAAGTCACTGAGCTCTCCCGCCAATGATGACAACAAGGTCATCATCTTCGAGAGTGTCATGTGACCACCACCCCCCGCCCCCCACGTGACCATCCGGACGCGTCACATGCCCTGTTGAGGAGGCCCAAAGGAAGTGACTCAAATCGCACTTTATCACGCTCGTCTTCCTGTCTGACCCGCCAAAATATCAACACTGTGAATCGCCACATGCTCCTCTCTGACACTTACCTGACCTTTGACCTCTGACAGGTCAAAAGTGCCAAAGTTCTTCCCTTGCCCGCCCTTCCCCCCATCCCACTCAGAATACTCCAGTGCAAGAAGACGTAAGAGTTGCCTTACGTTGTTGTCTTAATAGCAGCCGGAGGGGGCGTGGCTACAAACCAACAGGAAGTGTTTTTTTTAATGCAGTATGGGGCCTATTCTCCCATTTGTGTTTTTCTACATGTCTGGAGTTACGTGCGTTTCCCTTATTCGAATTCCTGACACGTCCACCGTGCGTTTTGCAGACGCATCAACTAAGGAGGTGGACTTTGCCGCTATATCATTTTTTAAGGGTTGTCCGAAAACACGGGAATGTTCCAAGCAATTATGAATATCACTGAAATCCGTAAAATGATAAAGCGCATTTATAGGTTTAAATGATATGTCCAAGAATAATATTTGGCTACATTTCACTGCCTAACCACATCATCTTCTTCCTGTCTGGTTGTTTTTGTTTCACTTGTTATATTGTGTAGCAACAATGAACATATATCAAACTCTTTATGAAAACGTGGATGCGTTTAGGGGCCCTCACACATGAAAAAAATAATTACTTTTTTTTTTTTTTAAGTTAATTTCTCTTGGAGGCCCCAAGCAGGTGCTTAGTTCGTTTATGCCTTGGGCCGGCTCTATTCCTTTGCCTCATGGGAGAATAGGTCCTAAGTGTTCATGGCTTCCTCAAGCTCCGCCTCCCAGCTGTGGCTACCTCGCGACTTCCTGTTTCGGCTTTAGGTGTTTTCATGCTGCGTTGCTACGTGAACAAGCAACAGTAGGTGGGGCTTTTATTTTGGCAGATGTGAAGCCTGTCAAGGCTTCCCCCCATCTACAGGTGACAAAAGGGATTTTTTTTTTTGTTCGTAATGTTTTTGTTTTTCAAAGTGCTGAAAACTTAGTGTTTGGTGAGTTTAACATGCTTTAATGGGTTTTATTTTCATAAGCAAAACTCAGAAGATGTACCAAATACGGTCAATGCAGATCTACTTCCAGGCAAGGAGCCAATCAGCTGAGCCATCGCCTTTGCGACTCGAGTCGCTATCCTAATCATTTAGCGCGTTAGCTTCTAGAAAAGATGATGTCATGTTTTTCTTCTAGCGTTCATCATGGTCATGTGATCAGAAAGAAGCACTGAAAATGTGAAAAGTTGTAAATAACAGTTCATTTTGTCACTTTATTGTGGAAGAGTGTCAGGATGAACGCAAACAGGAAGTGAGGTTTCAGTGAATGACTTAGACGTGACATTTACTTTGCTAAATTAACTTTTTTTGTAACTCTTGTGAGACTAAACAATTATCAACTAAGTATTTTGTTACTGGGATAAAAAAAATGACTGAATTGAACATCTATATGAATGAGCTTTTAGTGTCAAATTAATTCTTTGTGTGAAAAAAAATGGTCTTACTGCACTTTTTTTGTTGTTTACGTCCGAGCAGAGCATATCTCCTCCAGAGAAAATCTTTGATCTAACATTACCACACATAAGCAGCCAATATGGCTTCATTATCAGGAACGTAAACAAGGCCGCTCGTTGGACTGTAATTACATCAGTCATGTGATCATTGCTCGCTAACCAAATAACAGCAATAAAACTAATGTGATACAATCACCTGTGTACGTGCGTGTGCTCACAAACACGGACACAAAGAGCATCACTATACTACTTAAAACTGCAAGCCCCTCCCCCATTAAAGCTAATTAGTCACAAGCCAATCCTTAGTGGAGTCATACACAAGCTACAGTACATCAATAACACAGTACAATATGGCTCCAGCACGATAGCTCGATGGGATATCAGATATGATATCAGATATTAACTCATTGGAAGATGCCGTCACTATTTATCGAGAACCGGTTTTGTCAAGCTGCACAAATTAAGCACAAATCCTGGGTTTGTTAAGCCACTTTGACAGTACACCCCGCCTAGCGTTAAGCAATGCTAACAGGCTCCATACCTGGTTTTGGTAGTGAATTGCACGTGAGTTATAAATGGATCCGGCACTTTCCGAAAGGCCGGTGACGTGACTTTGCTATAGCACCACATAGAGACAACAAAATGAACTAGTCAGCACTTTTGACGTCCTCACAGAAACTAGATCTTAGCAAGGCTGGGGGATCCAAGGAGGGCAAAGTGTTTTCTAAATTAAGCAAACAGCTGCCTTAGAACAACCCCACGCGCACATAGCTACGCTCGTTACATTGAGAACACCATCAATGGCGATGCTCAAAAACATACACATGCACAGTATTTGCATGTACTGTATATTTTATTAATAACGTGCTATTTTTGCAGTTTCTGCCATAACATGAAAAAAACCTCAAGCGTCACATTAGCACGCACGTGATGCAAAACTACACGAGTCAACTTATGGCTCCGATGTCGTACTTTGCAAAGATTCTTCAGTGAGAAGCCAACCGTCTTAAAAGATGAAAGCAAGAACGAGCCGACAGGAAGTGATATGACACACACCGGAGAGAGGGCGACGACGATGAGACGCAGACCATCTTCACCCTGCTCAGTCCGACTTCTTGTCACCGCTGGCCTGCAAAAGGGAAAGGACCAAAACATGAGCAACGCCTCCTGCAGGCGGGAGGAAAATCTGCTTCCAGACAGGAAGTGTGTGTGTGTATGTGTGTTACCAGCAGCTTGCTGTGTTCGTCCAGCAGTCGGTCGTATTCCACTGTTAGGTTTTCAGCCTGCTTCTTCATCGCACGAACATCACCATCCGACTTTTGCAGAGCTACACACACACACACATAAAATAAGCTTCAAAAAGCTAGCTAGTTCTCATCAGCTTCCTTCAGAGCGTAGTCGCACCTTTTTTGGTGGCGTCTAGTTCCTCCTTTAATGTCTTCACTTCGTCCTTTAGAGCCTTGTTCTCTTCCTGCATTCCGCCTCCTTTTTTGCCCGCCTCTGGCACCTCAATACCAGCGTCACGTAGTTTCTATCAGATAAAGAAGACATTCATTCATTCATTTTCTATCGCTTTTTCCTATCCCAGCTGTCTTCGGGCGAGAGGTGGGGTACACCCTGGACTGGTGGCCAGCCAATCACAGGGCACATATAGACAAACAACCATTCACACTCACATTCATACCTATGGACAATTTGAGTCGCCAATTAACCTAGCATGTTTTTGGAATGTGGGAGGAAACCGGAGTACCCGGAGAAAACCCACGCATGCACGGGGAGAACATGCAAACTCCACACAGAGATGGCCGTGGGTGGAATTGAACCCTGGTCTCCTAGCTGTGAGGTCCGCGCGCTAACCACTCAACCGCTGTGACGTCCATAAAGAAGACATGTTCATTCTATTTCCTTTGGAACAGATTGTGTTTGACTTCAGGTTGTGGTCATGAAACGCGTCATTACACACACACACACACACACACACAGGTTGGCAGCTGTGTGATGGAGGAGCGTTTAGAATTCACACCTGTTACTCTTATACATCCGTGTCTGTGTTGAGCGAGTCAAACCCATGCTAAAGAGTCTGGGGTGCCCTGACGACGATGAGGTCAGTGAACACAGCACACAGCACAGACACAGTGATTGAGTGCAGCAGCTGGCCAGTGATGCAGTCAAACAGGTCTCCAACATAAATTATAAAAACTTTTTTTTTTTTTTCCTAAAGCTGTACATCCGTCTCACTTTCACATACTGACGCCATCGTGATTCTACCCTCAAACTCCCCCTTTCCCCGGTCTGACTTGGCATTAAGAGATCATGTCCATACCTGCATGGACATATTGATATCTTGGAGGCAAAGAGTACTATTACAAACAGTAATTCTGCAGTATGAAGTATTATTACTATGCCACGACAGGTTCCGCCCCATCCGTTTAAAAATAGAGCGTACACACGAATAAATAGTGATTCACTGCCCGGCAGCCATGTGTTAAGTTAGTCACAAAGCAGCAGGGTCAGAGTATGTGGCGCCCCTGCTGGCGGGAGTAGGAGTGACTTACGTCTTGCAGCACTTGGTTCTCCTCCATGAAACTTTTGGCGGCATTACTGGCGCCCTCCGCCTGCTTCTTGAACGCCTCGTTAGACGCCATCAGCAAGGCCTGCTGGGAGAGAAGCGTGGCCAGACGACGCAGCAACCTGCATGTACACACACACACACATTGGGTTTACATTAGGTTGACTTTAAGTCAATTCAGATCAGGTCTGGATTTGAGTTGACAGTGTGTTTAGATCACACTTACTTTGAATTTAAAGTGGGTTTGGATAATGTTTACAAAGCGTTTAAAGTGAATTGATCAGGTTTAGACCATTTAAAGTGAGTTGAAATTGGGTTTGGACTCATCGTTTAGACTTGGTTTAGACTGGCTTTGGACACAGTTTAACATCAGGTTGTGACTAAAGTTTTAAAAGCAGTTTTGATCGGGTTTACAAAAGAGTTTCAAGTCAAATCAAGTTTCAACTTTTGAAAGCGACTTCAGACCAGCTTTGGAATGAGTTTAAAGAGTTTAGCTCAGGTTTAGACTGAGTTTAAAGTGTGCCGCTGAGATGAGGCACATTTAGACCGAGTGAGCTGACATTTGGTGTGAGCGGCTGCAGCACACATGATGTGTGTGTGCAGCTGAACGTGGAGTGACTTTATATTTAGTAACACCCACACGGATCGCGTGGCGTTGACAGGTGGTGATGATGTAAGAGCGAGGTGGGCGGGGTTAATGTCATTCATGTAATGAAACATGACCCAAAGCGTTTTGCACATCAATGGTCGAGGTCCGAGGCATGTTCACGAATTCATATGATGCGTTCAAGGACATTCTGGGCAAAAAGACGACTAAAAAGGAGGCGTCTGAGTGGTCCAAATATGGCCGCCGGGTTACAGACAGTCCGGAAATATCCCATCAGCTGCCAACACTTTCTGCTAACTTGAGTCCCAAAATGGAAGTGCACGAGGAGCTGCTGTGTGAGCGCGTGTATATACTGCCCCCTGCTGACCATTGCACTTCCTACATCAACAAACAACTTGAAGTGTGATGCGTGCAATAACAAATGATAAATTTAGTTAAAATATCATGAAAAATAACAACTATTATTCCAGCACAATCAATTAATATTTTATTCATTATATTTATTTAAATTTTGACACAAAAAACCCTGCGTAGAAGAAGCACATGTGATGTATTGTCGCGTGTACTCACAGGCAGAGCAGCAGGGCGAATCCTGCGATGTACAAATTTCTCTGAGCTCGAAAGAGCTTCATGTGAATGTGCTCCACGGCTGTCGGGTTGTTGCTCAGGTCCACCTTCTCCGTCACACTGTACTTCCTCACCTCACGGACGGCGTCTGGCACGACACGGTCATGTGACATCATCATGACAGCACAACATTGACAACAGACGACTGCTTTGAGCACAGCGGAACCTCACAGTTAAACATCTGCAGCAAAAACACAAAAAAAAAAAAACACGGCCCTCACCGGAGAACGTTGGACAAGTTTAGAGGTTCTACTGTAGTGTATATTCATATACACACACTGATGCACACACTTACCAATGAGCAGGAAGACCAGGATGGCCATTGCCACCATAAAGGAAGTGTTTCCATATAAGGCAATGGTTTGGACCAGCCGAGACCTGAAGACACTGTTCCATCTGGGCCAACACACACACACACATCCATTACAAATAAGAGTGATTGCGTTAGAAAAATGCACAATGATGTTGGTAACTGTTATTCATCTGAATGTGTTCAGTACCTCTTAGCAGAAATGAAGGGAATACAGAGGAGGAGAACCAAGAAGACCTCCACGTACAAGAAGGTGGCCACTGCTGTCCACTGGAGACTCATACCTGAGTGACACACACGTACAAACACACACAGTTACAATACATATCATACATGTCAACATTTCCACTATAAAATATGTCAAATGTTCCACAAAATGAAGCAAAAATATAAAAAAAAAAAACAGGAAGGCACTAATATGCTAATTTCCCAGTGAAAACAAGGGTTTACAGATGATACAGTCATGTGATCAGTGTAGAATACTACATATTAATGTCTGTCTTCTGAATATATGGCTATTTCAGTTAATTTAGCCTCTTTTTTGCTTGGAAACACTTAAAAAATATATAACATTTGCTTAATTATGCATAAGTTTAACTAATAATTATCAGGGGTATTAACATATTTTTGAAAAAAACGTGCTTTAGTGGCGAGCACGTCACGTAAACTGTGAGTTATGGGGGCGTGGCAGCTGTGTCAAAGGCCCAATCAGGCCCCAATCTAATTGAGTCAGGCCAAACACAGTCTTGTGTTGACAGCCATGATAAAGTCATCAATCGTCATATTGGAAAAAATACGAAACTTTGACGTTTTGGCCTTTGAATCCAAACAGGATAGCTTCCATGTTACAGTGTATACTTAATCCATATATTTGTTACGTCATACACACAGCCAATTTTAATAGAATTACACCAATTTCGTACTATAATTAAAAAGGCATATTGTGTATCTACAGAGTAGGCGGTGGCTATTTCCTGGAGTTTTACGAACCCTAGGTAGTTAAAAAAAACACAAACGCAGTTTCCCACTTGACCTGAAATACGTCTCTTTATCCATTAAATAACCATACAATGACACATAAATGTGTAATTCGACTTGACGTGGCGTGTTGAAACAGATGTGACTATTCTCTAAACTGCTAACAGAAGCTACCTGACCAAAAACAACTTTTGGCGTCTGTTGAGATAATGAGGCTAGCAAGCAATTACCTAGCTAGCTCTGGAGAAGTGTTGCTAACAAATTAAATAGAAGAAAGTACTCACCTGAAGATTGTCGCACACACTAACCAGCAGTAATAATAAATAGTTGCAGTAATACTAACAAGTTATGTATGTCAAAGCCTCCCAGTTTAGCTCTTAGCTTTGCTGCGCTCGGCTGAGCCAAGACAAGACGACACTTCCGGTTCCTGGTACAAAACGCCAGCTCATCTGGATGACGAAATGTGATTGGTTCCATGTACATACAGCCATACAAGAGGAGCAGTGCTAATTGGCGACGGCTACTACGTGTTACGGCGTCTTTTGTCGCTCATGTATCGTAAATTATATAACAATAAATACACAATAATTAATATAAAATACATACATTTTAATTCAGGCCTACTGGGCTGCGTTTCAGTTCGCACACTTCACAATTTACACTTCAATCAGGTGGGATCTACCATTACGAAACCCCGAGATTTTTAGCCCCCCCCCCCCAAAAAAATGTCTCATAAAAACGGATTGTTTTTTTCTTTAATTTGCTTCCTTTAATTTTAAGGTACATACTACAGTTTTGGTCTTAATTCACCTGCTGAAAACGAAATCAAAATGCGTAATCTTTCATAAGTGTTTCGACCGCTCCCCTCCCTTCTCATGCAATGGACTGTTCCATTTGCCGCTAAGGTATGGAAAACTGGAACGAAGCAAGCAAATATGTTGGCGCTGAGTTAAACCTCTGACTTCAATATGGACACTATTGGTACTATGTATACAGTTTCTGAGGGCCGCAGAAACAGCCGGCTTTCTTGACATTTTAAATTGTGACCAGTCGAGTTAGTACCTCCCCTTTGGGTAACGTAGCTAAGGTAGTGATGGCTGGAAAACAGTATGTAGCCTGCAACACCAGGGAAAACCTGCAGGTGTCGTTGTTGTTCCGCAGACACACACGCGCACCCCCACACACTGCAGTCTTTCTGCACTCGTCTCATTAACATCATAGTCGGTAGGTGGCGCTCGAAGTCATCTTCTTTATGTCAGACCAGATTGTTTTGCCAAGTTTCTTTCCAGCCTGTAGAGGACGCTAGGGAGTGGGGTGTGTTTTGGGGGAAAGGATAGTCTTTTATCTTTTTTTTGGGACACATTTTGCTCACCGAAGCGGCAGCCATGTTGCTGCTCCACTTTTATTTTGCTTGGCTTCTTTCCAACACCCCCACCATCCGCCAGAGTGCTGTTATCAGCAACATGCAGCCCCCCATTCCTGGCAGTTCATTCACAGGCTAACGTGGCGTCCTGCTGGGAGGGGGGTATAGCGCCGTCACGGTTAAAACGATTAGGAAACATCACACGGACAGAGGACACGCTGACCCTGTGACCTTTCACTTGATGTGACGTAGCAGGCAGCCAAGCTAACCGTAGTAGCATCCAATTTTCCTCATTTATTAAACATGGAAGTGGTCATGTGACCGGCTGCCACCCAATCATAAATGATGCAGAAGATGGACGGGCTGGGCTGTTGCTGGGCGGATTAACCCCAACACTAGCTAATATTTCAGTGGATTTTTTTTTCTGCAGGATGTGAAGGTCTTTCAAAATAAAGCTCTCTTCTCTAACACAGCGTGTATCAATCACAGCGCCTTCACACAAATTTGTCATACTCGCTGCTTAAGGCTACAGGAGGCTAAAGATGATGTGATAGTGAGTGTGCTGTCACAACTAATGAGCCGAGAGACAAGTGAGGCATTGTTTACACTTCAGTGATGATGTCACAGTGTACAAACAAAAGGCAATGGCAATGTAGAAAAAAAAAAAAGACACAGGCTATTACATGGAGCAAGTCGTCATGGTTACACTTCAAAGTCAAACATGTTTTCATTTTCAATGTTTTTGATGACATCATGGACAAGTGTCAAATGTCCTGCAGTGGCGACTTTGCCTCACGTTTTTTTTTTCCCCCAATGAGGCGAAGCCGCAACACAATCTAATGTAGACGTCTGCTCGACTGATTGGCTGCTGCTATGATACAGTCACAACAAGTCTGCAGGAGGAGGGGGAGGGTAGAGGAGGGCTACTCCACCCCTCAATTCATGTCCAGTGGGCGGGGCCGAACAAATCCCATCGTCAGCTCCGCGCTTCCTCTACAGTCAAGTGTCTGACGTCAAGTGTCAAGGTCAAACACTGGCTGGTTGGCACCCATAATAAATAAAAATGTAAACAATAAATAAAACCAAATAAAACAATAAATACCCTTTAAATGTGTGTGTATGTGTGTTTTGATGAGTTGTGACTTCACTAATTACACCTGACCCCGCCCACTTCCCACAAGCATCTTCAGTCTGCTGCACGCACACGCACGCACACACACACACACACACAATCTAATGGGTGGTTTTGGTGTGGACAAGCCAAAATTTCCACGTAAAAGACATTCGTCCCCACAGTAAAGGTGGCACGTCAAGGGCTGCGCCACAACATACACACACACACACACACGCGCATACACACACACACACAGTGGTGTTGGTCCAGTAGTGGCTTTCCTTCCCTTCCTGTCCAAGAACCAACCATAAGCTTCCTTGACTCGTGTAAACGTTATTGTTTTGTTTTCTTTGAGTCCAATTGAGCTTTGATCTTTGATCTCTGCTTTGGTCCAAGTCCGGTCCTGCTCTGCTGGTCCCGGTCTTTCCATGGCACTGGTTGCTGGGCACAGTATTCGCATCATGGCGGATGATGTCCCGCCTGAAAGGGGTGGGTGAGGGGGCGGGTCGAGACGGCGCTGGAATGTTCCGAAAGGGGCGCCGCAGTCTAGATCGGTCAGGCAGTAAACACGTACAAGGTCTGCTGGCCAATCACTGAGCAGCATAGTTGACCATTGAGGGCTGCTGGGGGCTGTTGGGGGTGAATGGGCGTGTCAAATGGGCAGGGTTTATACTGTAGACACAATCAACAGGCGTGATTGTCCACTTCCTGGTTGGTGCTCATTTATGGCCAATGGTGAGGTTTTGACTGGTGCCGCCCCCCGCGAGGCCCCAGACGATTGGGTGCCAGCCCAGCGCTCAAGTGGCTCCGTGATGGATTGGCAAATAAATAACACGTTGATTGATTGATTGGTGCAGTTCAGAAAAAAAGGCCCCGCCCCCCCAGGCCCAGTGTCCAATGAGCAGGTCTCCTCAGCTTCCCGACATCAAGTTGATGGCTTGTTCCAATTTGTGACGCAGTTTGTGTTTGCGACAGTAGGCATCACGATCCAGGGCCGTCACAACCTGCACACGACAACGCTGAATGTCAGTTCAGGAAAACTGAGCACCGATGCTCAGTGCAGTTGCTCGAGAACGGCACTCACCTCTTCTTTGTACTTGTTGATGTAGAAGTAAAGCTCACTGAGCGCGCTCAGCGTGTTAAACTCGCTGCCGTGGAGACGGGACTGCTCCACCAGGTAAGCGTCCATGTCCTGATCGCTGATGCTTGGCATTTTAGCGATGTCTCTGTAATACCTGCGAGACACACGAAACACTCGGCTTAGCATGCTAGCTACCGTTGATACAGTAAACCTCGGATATATCGGATTCAATTGTTCCCACTGGTTTTGTCTGATATAAGCGAAATCAGTTATATGCGTATACCGGAAAATGTCCGTTTTACGCATATATCGGATTTATATCCGGTATATGCGTAAATCGAATTTTATCCGTTATAAAAAGGCACTTCCTTGACTATGTTTCCAATGTACCTGGACACGCAGGCAACGCTGCAAACGCTGCAAATGACGTCGTATAGCGGCCTGTCACGATTCGGCGAATTGGAGCGCCACGATGCGGCCATCCGATATATGCGAGGGAAATTTAATGGAAATGCATTGGAACGGGACTGGAGATTTTGTCCGAAATAGGCGAAATCCGTTATAAAAAAATCCGATATATGCAATGAATTTTTATTGGAAATGCATTACAGAAAAATCGGTTCTTTTTTATCTGTCCGTTGTGAGCGAATTTTGTTGTCTTTTTCCCTAAAATTATTCACAGAAGTACATTAATTCCACTTTGTCATAAGTTAGATGAACCATGAAAATGACAGACTTATGTTCCTTCTTTTATAGTGTTCTATTCTTTTATAGTACATGGTTCCATCAGTTTATAGCCCCATCTGTGGATCGTTAGATATATTAGCGTTAGATATATTAGCTACCTCTCCACCCAGCTTTTGTAGTTGGGGATGTCCTTTGCGTAGAGCAGCTTATTGGACGGCGAGTCTTTTCCAAGTCTGTGTTCGGATGTGGAACAGGAGTCCATGAAGGTCTGAGCGACAACCGAGAGGCACGCGTCTGTGATGCTACTTTTGTGGATGTCGAACACAAACTGCGGGTTCTTGATGACGTTGACCCAGAACCTGAGAGGAAGGCTAGAACATGTGGACAGGAGACAATGTTTATTATAGCTTTATACGGTCAAGGTGACGCAGACGGTGTAGTCCAGTCGTACCAGTTGCTCTTCCAGGTGTGCCGCACGTCCGGGTCGCTGATCTGGCGTTTGTCGGCCTGCTCGTCCAGGAAGTCGAACATGTATTTGATGGCCAAAGGTAGAGCGGAGCCGCGGTGGGCGGTGCTGAAGACGGTCTCAAAAAGGTCATCCACAAATTTCTGCAGTGTCCCCTGGTGGTGAAGGAGAATAGGGCAGCGTGTCAGTCACAGTCACTCCAATGTTTTGTGTATCTTTTGTGTGTGTGTGAGACCTTGGTGGCCAACAGACGCGTCAGGTAGATCTCGGACACCATCTTGCTACCTCGGTCTCCTTCTCGCTGGTCACTGTGCTCGTGGTTCTTGACCAGGTGCCACAGTTTTGTTCCTAAAACACACAAAAGGTTAAGTGTATGACTGACACACACATCAGCACACTATAAGCGTCGCAAGATGGCGGCTACCTGTCTCCTGGTCTGGAGTGATCATGGGCGCTCTGGACCTCAGACTGTCAGGACTACTGGACGTGCGCAGTAGCGACTCTGCACACACAAAAGCACAATTACTTACATAATAGTGTGTGTGTGTGTGTGTGTACGTACCGTATCTGCTGAGCGATCTCGTGAAAGTGAAGCTGTTAGCGATGTTATACGCCGAAACCTGCTTCTGGACCAACGCCACCAGGGAGCCGTCTGTCACCTTGCAATACACATCGACAAGTTCATCTCCCGTGGAGGCGGACGTCGACGGTCACGTGACAAGGGCGTACCTGATAGTGAGCCAGAGTGTTGAGCCTCTTCCAGTCGCTCTCGATCTTGGTGGTCACGTCTTCGTCCTGCAGGATGATCCTCGTCAGGCGACCTTGACGCCACTCTAAATGCACATACACACAAACACGTTAGTTAGTTAATGTTAATAATAGGGATCGACCGATATGTTTTTTTTTCCGGCTGATGGACGATATTTGTGGCCTTTTCTGCTTTTGCTCCCTCAATTTATATGACAAAATTACAATGATAAATATTACAGGTCTCAAGTTTAAACAAATATTTATTGAACTGTAAACACTGAAAACAGTAGGATTCAGCTTTCTTAAACACACATTTAAACAGTACAGTAAACCTCGGATATATCGGAAATTCGCTCACAACGGACAGATAAAAAAGAACCGATTTTTCTGTAATGCATTTCCAATAAAAATTCATTGCATATATCGGATTTTTTATAACGGATTTCGCCTATTTCGGACAAAATCTCCAGTCCCGTTCCAATGCATTTCCATTAAATTTCCCTCGCATATATCGGATGGCCGCATCGTGGCGCCCCGATTTGCCGAATCGTGACAGGCCGCTATACGACGTCATTTGCAGCGTTGCCTGCGCGTCCAGGTACATTGGAAACAGTCAAGGAAGTGCCTTTTTATAACGGATAAAATGTGATTTACGCATATACCGGATATAAATCAGATATATGCGTAAAACGGACATTTTCCGGTATACGCATATAACGGATTTCGCTTATATCGGACAAAACCAGTGGGAACAATTGAATCCGATATATCCGAGGTTTACTGTATTATCAATTTTAAAAGGAGTAAAAATGCCCCCCCTCGTCTGTCTTAGATGAACTTGTGAAGGTCACGTGAGAGGAGGAATTTACCAAGGTCCATGTCATCCGCCTGAAGTCTCTGTGAGAAGGGAATTCCTTTGTAGACGGCGTCCAGAAGCTTGTCTTTGACCTGCGTCACCGTGTCACAGTTCAGCACCTTGACTGGCACCTCCGTGCCAGCCTCGCCCTCCGGAGGGATGCACATCAAGGTCTAAGGAAGATGGCGTCGTGAGTGGACAGACACTTGGATATATATATGTGTGTGTGTGTGTGTGTGTGTGCATTACCAGCTGCTTGTAGTCAATCTGCTGCCTGATGAGTTTGTCCTCGCTCAAAGAGTAACGAGCTTCGCCTGTGATGGCGTCAATGGGACCCTTCTCCATCTGCTGCTTGATGGCGCAGTACAACATGAACAGAGGCTCCCCTGCACATTCCTGATTTGGGGGTGGGGGTGGGGGGGGCACAGTAGAAGGAGTCAAACATGGCATCCTTCTTTTCTACCTTCATGAGTGCAAAGGTCACCTTGAGGAATCGATACAAGAGGAAGGTGAACCAGTTGGTCAGCATCTTTTCAGCCACAGACTCCGTCCTGTGGAGGACAAGGTCATAGGTCATTTCACAAAAGACAGCTCAGGGTGAAATGTCGTTCACGGACCTCCTCAGCAGCAGTTTGGGATGATTCCGGTTCTCCAAGTTCTTCTCAATGAGGTCAGCCAGCAGTTGCTTGAGCACCACCGTGGCGTACTCCATGCGACCCTGACAGAAAGCCATGGAATGTTAGCGTATACCGCGACCTTTTGCCGCCGTTAGCAGACAGACCGGATTGGTACCTGCAGCGCGGCCATTAGCAGTGAGGCCACGTTGCCACGGTCGCGCATGGAGAAGGACCGCTGAGCCTCCAGCGTGTGGATGAAGGTCAACAGGAACATTTTGTTGTTGAGGAGCTGACTGAAAAGTCGCAGGGCTTTCTCCACGTTGGCTGGAGACTGAACACACACACACACACACTTAAATCAATACAAGGTCTTCAGTCCCAAAACCAGCTTGATCTGATCCAAATGCAAATATATGTGAAAAATGTACTGACACCTATTGTTGCCATAGCAACCCATACTGACTGGTGTGGATGCTACAGATGTGAAACATGTATTTGATCCCCTAACTAACCAGCTAGCATTCTGATCTTCACAGTCCAGTTATGTCCCTTAGTCCCACCCCTTTAGGAAAGTACTCCTAATCTCAACGTTCCACCACCACGGACAAGAAGACCATAATGGTCTGGGTGACAAGACCAACAGCAAGACCACTATTGTTATAATGCAGAAACTTCAAAATCAAATTCCTATTTTCCATAAGTGACATACATCCAGCTCCTTGAGTACGGGGTGTTCTTCTATTCCAGGGAACATGACTCTCATGGTATAAGTGCGATATTCCAAGAAGGGAATCTTGACTCCATCCATGTCATTGGTCAGCTCCTGAATGTCAGTCTGCAGCTCGGCAAACGCTACACAACAAACACATACACAAACAGATGAATACCGATACACACACACACACACAGCGATGATTGCGTGTTGGTGCGCGTACCCTCCTTGCACTCTAGCGCCACCCTGCTTTCGAGGTTGTCCATCTGCAGCTGGAGACGTTTTAGCGTGCGGTCAGCGTCGCGGGTCTTTCTCTTGTACGCAATGAGGACAGCGATGATGGCCACCAGCAGCACGCCGCCGCCAGCTCCGATGCCGATGATCGCGGGCAATGTGAGAGCGCTGTCTGAATAAATGTGCAGCATTCCCGGGGAGAATTCCAGACCTCCCACCAGGATCTACGAGACCACAGCTAGGCGTCAGAGCCGAGCGTAGACAACGTTGAATGACAAGTGAAGGGGCGGGGCTAACTCACCACCACACGTTGCTCCCCGGTCAGCTCCGGCGAATCACAGAGGAGCTGATGTTCCGAAACAGTCAACAAGCATGGAGACTCCCCAATGAGGACTGTGTAGTTGAGGCGGCTGTTGCCAGGAGCAGGTGGGACCAGGTTCTTTCCCTGCACGAGCACAAAGTTCAAAGATGTCCTGGCCTTCCCAGTCTTACCTTCCTCTGCCGTTTCTCACCTTGAGGATGATGGGAGAACCTGGCTTGACCTCCAGAATCCCAGAGGTCCCCAGAGAGTCAAAGATGGGGTTGGGGTAGTGTGTGAAGGGGGTAGAGTTAAGCACCAGCAGAGAGGACACCTGCAGGCCAAAATGTAAATTTGATTCAGTAAAGAGAAAAATATAATCGAAACGTACTCAAACATCACCTGATCCAAGATGAAGCCAAACTCATCAGCACGCAGCGCTCCCTCTGGTGGCTTTGTTTTGCCGAATACCAGCCCGGGAGCCAAACATGTCATGGCGCTGTCGTTGACCACGGTGCAGAACTGCTCGACAGAAAGAGGACCGACTTAGGATGGGAAATTAGCCACATTATAAAAGTAGCTTGCTGCTGGCCCAGCATCAACAAGCTAAGGTGGCTAATCTATTAGCACACAGGACCTGAGGAAACTTCAAAATCTTACATTATTGGTCTCCACGCCGCCATATTTTGCTCTTATTTTGGGCTCCTGGATGGTGAGCAGATTGGTTCCTGTAACTGTTATCACTGTGCTGCCGCTGTACACACGCACACACACACACACACACACAAAACACAGTTGGCAGGAGTGCTCTGATTGGTGGACAGTGAACGTGGGTGTGGCCTACTTGAGAATAGTCCAGTTGGGTTCAATGGCAGTGATGGTGGGGTCCTCCGTGTAAAGGTATTTAGTCTCCGAGCTGGTCACTTCTGCCTTGTCAATCATCAAGCGGATAGGGGCTGGTCCTACTCCAGATGGGGAGGCGGGAGTAATGCAGACTACCTCTCGATTGGTGCGTCTGGACAAGGAAGAAGAGCGATTTTTGACTTTGACTGCGATTAATTAATCTCATGTCTGTGAACTCACTTGACAAAGAGACACTCGTCCTTGTCGATGAAGACGGACACACTGCTGCCGGCGTCCAAGTTCCGACCCTTTACTGTCAGTCTGGTTCCCCCAGAAACTGGACCCCTCTCTGGACCAACACTACTGAAACTTGGACTCTGTGTAAACACATCAAGGTTGTCCTCTGGTACTTTGGACAACAAGTAAAAAAAAAAAAAAACACAAAATCCAAACCTTACCACAAAGGCATACGTCTGAGTGGACATGGTGCGGTACTCTGCACTGCACACGCCAATACACAGCTCCACAGAACCGCCTGGAGAATGAGGCAGCAACGCCTCCGCCATGTCACACACCACCCTGCATGCACATACAATCAGATAGCAGACAACATTATGAGCTCGCTAAGGTCTGATCTGCATTCATGAAGCATGTCCTACTGAGACCTCCAGCTAGATCTTGGAGATACTGGAAGGACTTAAGCCAGTAGAAGAAGACACACTAACCTCTCGGCGCTGACATACAGCGATGGGACGGGGTTACAGCGCACACCGGCCACCTGAACATGCGTAATCTCCTTCACCTGCAGGCCCAGGTTCTCCCCCTCAATGGTCACGAGGGTGCCTCCCTCACGAGGGCCCGTCAGTGGCGAGATCTGCGGGATTCCATATTAAAAAAGGTGAGCGCAGAGCAGGGGGCGTCTGCTTATGAGGCGTGCACGGTAATGCGCTCCTACCTTGGTGATGCGAGGGTGGCTGCAACGCACGTTGTGGCGTCCGTGGTGCATCCAGCTGTGTTCGGGCGCCGCGCAGTGCTGGCGCAGCACGCACTTCCTATTTTCGCCACACCAGCCGCATTCGAAGGAGGGCGGGGCTTTCAGGCACTGACCGCAACTGGAGCGCTGTGCCTCGCACTTGTACAATAACGCTAAAAACACACACAAGACAACGGGCGGTGACGCAACAGTCCGTATATAGCTCAAAGTGCCTTACCTTTCATGGACACCGGCTTGTCAATCAAGAAGTCTCCATCCCAGACAATGTTGAAGTCCACTGGAAGGTCAGCGGCCTCTGTACCCTCGTACCAGTACTGGAACGAGAGAATACTCGTAAAGCAAACAGGACAATGGTGTCATAGACATACATACAAGTACTCAACGACTCAAAAATACAATATATTTCATAATAGCTCTTTGCATGTGTGTCTAACACATTTATTTCCCATTAAAGTCTTCCAGCTGAGCCCCCCCCAATGGCTTCAACACACACACACAATCTGTACTGTAAACCTCCCTGGTCAGTGATGGCGTGAGATCATGTGACACTGCATGTTCATATTGGCTCTGATGTCACACATGAAAACCGAGCATGTGTTGTCTCTATGGTAACCTTGCTCTGTTGCCATGGTAACACAAGTGGACATGTATTTATATACAGAAAGGCCACACTGCAAAAAAGGGCTGGCCAAATAAAATAATAAACCCATAAAAATAAATAAAAATAAAAATAAAAATAAAAATAAAAATAAAAATAAAAATAAAAATAAAAATAAAAATAAAAATAAAAATAAAAATAAAAATAAAAATAAAAATAAAAATAAAAATAAAAATAAAAATAAAAATAAAAATAAAAATAAAAATATGCTGAACAGGGTAGTCTCACCGAGGTGTTCTGACACTGAATGCAGGACGAGTTGAAGCGGACCGCTGGCACGCGTTGGACTTTTCCTTGAATGTGAAATACACACTCGTAGTTCTTCTGTCCCGACTGAGGTTGAGGAAGGTTACGGGCTCGCAACGTGATTGGACGAACCAGACCGGCCGGAACCAAGATGTCTGACGTGGGTACGATCTGAGGACAGCCCTGCGAATAGGAAAATCACATAATCAACAACATGGCCGACTCATGACACGTTGCACTTGGCTGCACAACAATATTAGGACAGGAGACGTGACAGAGACAGTGTGGACAGTTAAACGGACTATGAGGCCATTTAGAGACCCGGTGGGGAAATTTAGTCACATGGGAAGGACATTTGGACACACAATGAGGACATTTAGCGACATCGTAAAGACACCGATTTCCACAATAAGGACATTCATCCATCCATTTTCTATGCCACTTATCCTCATTAGGGTCACCCTGGACTGGCCGCCAGCCAATCACAGGGCAAACAATCATTCCCACTCTAATTCATACGTATGGACAATACCTTGGACTCAGACAAATGTCTTTCACAACAGCCGCTAGATCTAAGCTTGGTGACTTCCCATAACAGAAAACACAGACACACACAAGCACACTCCCACAGTGGAGTGAAAGCTTCATTAACAAGAGCATTGCCACAGTAATTAATTGCTTTGTGACTGACAGGAAGCCCATTAGCGCCGCAGGAAGTGGACCAGAGCACAGCCTGCTGTACTAACTGGGAGGAGGCTATATAAAAGCAAGAGATCGAGTGAACGTGCTCAGTGTGAAAGAAGATTTACCTGGGAGGTGCTGACCCGCCCCTCCAGGAAGGAGCAGTCCTCCAGATTGTTGGTGCATATATGACGATATTTGCACCAATGACATGGAAACATGCTGCTCACACAGGATGTGCACCTACAAGACAGGAAGTCGGGAGAACACGTTAATATTTTTGGTGTGGAAAATGACATTGAAAGTCCCTATATTAGATGTGTGCTCCAATTTTTGGGGGTTTTATCACTAAAAACAGTTTCTTTCCGGCATCTGGGGTGACGTCACACCTGGGACTGGACGCCCCCTCTGTAGTACTGTGCTCAATATGTTGTTTTATTAAGTGAGTACTTTCATTTTGTAGTTGTTTTTAGTGTCAATGAGCACTTTAAGACCGAAGAGGACGCAAGGACAGAGGAGACTCTGTGGACACGGCGACGACAGGCTTACGAGTTGAGCACGGAGCAATTGTAGAAGGTCAGATTGGTGCTGATGAAGTTGCGTCCCGTCTCACTGGATCGAAGACTGAGTTGGATGTCTCGTTTCTCTCCTAAGAACACAATATCGTCTTATTAGTGTATGTATGTCGCACGTGTGTGCATGACAAGTACAACACGTGTGTGTATTACCGTAGGAATGTGCCGGCAGGTCTCTTAGCGTCGGGGAAGTGCATGTCACCTGATCTTTGCCCACAACCTCTGCCGGGGTTTCGCTGATGTCCTCGAAGACGCAGGACACGCCCCCGGACAGCATAGGTACATTGTGCACGTGTATGGTCAGCTGCGCACAATGAAGTGACTCAATGATATTTCTCTCGGTTGATTGACAGAGGAGCCTGAATGCCACTGTACGTACCTGCGTGGCGGGTGCGGTGACGGACATGTTGCTAGGGGTAACGGAGATGTTGACACACTGCTCCAGCTGGGTGTTGAAGTGCTGAGGCTCTGCCCACTTTTGACATGCTTCCCGTCTGGAACATCTGCGGGGGTCACATGACCACTGATTATGATGTTGGCCCAGAATAGACAAAAATCAATAGATGCTTGACGACTTCAATTGAAAAAAACAAGCAAAGTGCTTTTATATTGAAGGGCAACTTGCTTGATGTTACAGTAAAGAGGAAACGCCTCCACCTGGACTTCAAACATCAAACAGGACCACACACTGTGTGTGTGTGTGTGTGTGTGTGTGTGTCTTCCCATGAGGCCTCATTAACGTTTCTATAAATGCTCACACACACCCGCGCGCAAGCACACACCCACCAATCAGAAGCGAGCGTCAGAACACCTTTAGTGGTTTTGTGTGAAAGAAAACAAAAATGATTTCTAGTTAAATACACTCAGTGCTACTGTACGACTTCCCAAAGCTGACTTTGCATTCCCGATGAGTGTCTCGTGATTGACAGAACATGGAGAACACCTCGTTAACTGCAACAGCATCCAGGCTGTGGTCGTATCCATATAGCACAGTGATGACTACACCAAAACTCGAATGTGTGTGCATGTCTACATATACGGTGTATACCGAATGGAGATGATTCTCCTGAAAGTGGGAGTGACCAGGATGGATAGGATCAGGAAGGAGTACGTCAGAGGGACATTACATGTTAGAGGCCTTGGAGATAAAGTCAGAGAGGCCAGACTGAGATGGTTGGGACATGTCCAGAGGAGAGATAGTGAATATATTGGTAGAAGGATGTTGCCAGGTAGGAGCCGTAGAGGAAGACCAAAGAGGAAGTTTACGGACGTAGTGAAGGAGGACATGAGGGTATTTGGTGTGAGAGAGACAGATGCAGAAGACAGGGTTGGATGGAGAAAGAAGAATATGATTCTGTATATTGATTCTGCACGGTAGTCGAGTGGTTAGCGCGCAGACCTCACAGCTAGGAGACTTGGGTTCAATTCCACCTTCGGCCATCTCTGCGTGGAGTTTGCATGTTCTCCCCATGCATGCGTGGGTTTTCTCCGGCTTCCTCCCACATTCCAAAAAACATGCTAGGTTAATTAGCGACTGCTTTATTTAATTTTTTAAATTAATTTTCATTTTTTTAATTATTTAATTTATGTGCCCTGTAATTGGCTGGCCACCTGGACTGGTGTACCGCCCAAAGACAGCTGGGATAGACTCCAGCGACCCTCGTGAGGATAAGCAGTCGAAAATGAATAATAATAAATACATTTTAGCATTTGTATGTTAATATGAAAACACTTTAATATGCAAATTATCAATAAATATGATTCTGGTACCCGATTCAGGAGTATGAGCCATGTGTACATGATGTCTTACTTGTTGTAGAGGACACACCATCCACAATGCGGGTCTCCTGAGGACAGACACTCGGAACAAGACTGATACTGCTCACATGTCTCCACAGGAAATCTGCTCACCTAAAAAAGCAACACATCATGGCCGACCACGTGTCACACACACACACACACACACATATATATAAATCATGGCTGTATGCTTATGAGTGTGCATACCTGTCTGTCACTGAGCAGGTAGATGTACAACTGGTCTGGACTAAACATCATGTCTCTCAGGATGGGTTTCCCTTCCACTACGGTCACCGTCTCATACAGCAAAGCATTATTGGAAGGCGGCGGGACTCCATCCACGCGGATCTGAAAAACACACACACACACACACACACATGGCATGAACACACATGTACGCATGCATGTACAGTATGTATCATCATGTTCATGACTCAGAAGCACCCACCTACCCCGTGACCCAAAAAAACAACACTGAGGAGGGAGGGGAGGGGTTCAGTGGGAGCTTCTGAGGAGGGAAGCACCGACAGGTAAGAGGAAGTAGTGTGTGTAGTCGCCAGTGTGTTCATTAGCTGTACACTTGGACTTAATTAGAGCTGATGAGTTACACCCCCCCCCAGACACACACACACACACACAGATAGTGAGCAGCATGGGGGTGGGGGTGTCGTGAAAGTAGGGCACTGCAGCAGACTTGAACACCCCCACCCCCCTCCCCACACACACACACACACACCACAGTGGTGAAGATGTTATTTAAAGCAGCTGACATGATTCAGGAAATCACCTTTGGAGGCGTGGATGTGGAATCTAACCCTAACCACACACTGACCTTTAACCTCTCACCCTGAGACAATTTGTCGACCGTCAGTGTGTGTGTGTGTGTGTCTCCATCTCACTTCCTGTGATGCCATGATGATGTCCCTCTGTCACAGCCCCACCCACTTCTGTCATGAATAGCGCCAAATTGGCGATGATGTTACATGTTGAGGCCCCTCCCCCTTTAATAGCAACATTAACTCATACTCATTTACACCACACACAATAAATTAAAACAGTTTTGGCGGGAAGCACAAAAAAATACTGCTGGAATAGGTGCAGATTCTGGAAAATCTGAAAAGGTTTCCGTCTGGGTTATTGTGTGTAGCTGCTCTACAGGAGACCACAACTCGAAAAATGAGCATAAAAGGTCCCCTTTAAGGTTTTGCATTGAACTTTCCACAACAAATGCAATAAGGGCTTTTATGATACTTACATATATGCTTCTTATCGCTTATTCTAGTTTGTGACTCAGATCGCAGTGTTGTTTGTTTCATAGTAGTATTGAACTTTTTTATACAGATACATATATCGTTGTACCCCTGGCGGCTTTTTTACGCCTTTTGCATGTTGTCGTCGTCATTTGAAACCTCATGTTTTTAAATATGATGTTGCCGTCGAAACGCAACCTGAGATACTATGACACTATCGCACTAGGTGATGATGTTGCCATGGCAACACAGCTGATGTCTTTGATCTGCTAATGATGCACTGAAGTGTGTGTGTGTGTGTGTGTGTATGTATGCAGGCGCATATTCAACCAATGTGTTACTGGCTGACGTGTTACAGCAGCAGCGAAGCACACACACACACACACACACACAGTGCACTCAGGTTTCATGGCAGCTGTTCCTGTGACTGGTGAGTCTGTATGTGCACAAATGTGCATTAGTCTTCCCTACATTAATTAATAAATCATACAGTTTTGTGGTAAAATATGGCCTATTAGTCAAATGAACTCAAATATAAATTTAAGGCATTCAGAAAATGCATTGAAAGATGTGATGCTATGTAGTATCCTACACTGGTCACTAGGTGTCAGTAATGTTACTGTAACAACAACAATACAGGCTACTGTTGTAGCTGTACATCAGTTAAAACCGAACTCTGAATACCTAACGTCACTTCCTGTCCGCACATCTGGAATACATTTATTGCAACGCACATGAGTACCAGTCTTATTTATGTGTTAAATGCCTTATTTTCTCTGATCCATTGACAATATTGAGTAGATATTAAGGTTATATATGGAAGGTCATAAACAGGATTTCTGAGGTCCAACTAATATAAACATTTTTGATTTATGAATAAGGAAATTCACCTCGCACAGTCGGGTCTGGAACCTACCAATCCGCATAGACAAGAGATTACCGCAGTCATTCACAACTTGCCCATTTTCTCATGGACCACACGGAGGATGCATGGAAATAAACACAAAATTGTGTGTGAATTAAGATGGCTCACACACACACAGTATTCATTGACAACTCAGAGCCTGAGGCAGGAAGACGAGAAGGAGGTAGAGGAAGACCAGAGAGGGGTGACATCGGGGTATGTGTGTGAGGGGGGGTGGGGGGGCTGTTAAGCTTATTAGCCCATTCCCATCCCCCAATGCACGCATACAATGGACAATAGTGAGACCACCAACTGATGCTATTCACCCTTCAGTCACACATCATTTTTTCTTTGCATTGTGCCCATTTTATGTATTTAGTAAGCAGGAATTACCTTGCTAACTTATCATCGAAAAAAGTATATATACTTTTTAAATATATACAAAACTGCTATGTAACACGGAAAGATTTACAGCTTCCAGTCTAAACTTTTATGATGAACTCCATCGCTCCTTCCTTAACCCACCATTGACAGCTTTTATGGTCGCCATGGTGACGTATGGAGAGACAGAACATGATCGCATGTGAAGAGTCTTCGGGTCTCTTTGGGAGCTGACACATCCACTAATTCTTCCATCGTCTCCACGGCAACAGCATAATAATTAATCCTCGTCTGTATGTGTGCGTGCGCACACGCACGTGCGTGCGTGTGGATGTTTCGGCAGGGAATTCGAGGAACGCTAAGTTATGCACTTATTGAGGCACGATCACACACATACACACACACACACACACACAGACAATGGGAACAGGACGCATCACTTAAGAGACAAAGATGTTTCTGTCAAACACAAACCGCACACACACGCACACACAGGGTTTGTTTCTCAAGGGAAAACTAGCATAGATGACAAAGATGAGAATATCTTTAAAAATGTTCAAATGCATCATCAGTTGTGCCTTGTTTTTTTATTTACCTACCTCGCTAGCTAGCTATGTGATGTAATATGATGCTACTGTCATGATCACGTACATACACGCTAGTGTATAAAGTCGTAGCGGAAGCTAACAATTTACCAACAATAAATCTCTCTCTCACACACACACACACAAACAAAAGTTGCGTTCATTTCATCATCTTTGCTCATTTTCCCCTCTCTGTCAGTCTTAAAATCCATAAACATTGTCCCCAAGGACACACAAACACAGTCGTAAAAGTGTGTGGTCTGAATGGGAAAACTAAGCATTTCGTGCTGCGAGTGCGAGTGTGTGTGTGTGTGTGTGTGTGGTCAGTTGGGTTGACACACCCAGTCTAAATGTGTACACGGGAGGAAATACACACTGGAACTGTACTGTGACTGCCACACGGTAGCACGGGCTGATAGCGCCGCTGTGCTAATGTTAGCTTAGCAGAGAGAAGGGAAAATCTTTGCAAGCTCGTTAAATCATGCAAATGTAATGGGACTGCTGTTGTCATGGGGACGAGGGAAGCTGCTGATGTTTAATTGTTCAAGTATTGTCTGTCTGTGTGTGTGTGTGTGTGTGTGTGTGTGGTCA
Source organism: Doryrhamphus excisus (assembly GCF_030265055.1). Taxonomy (NCBI): domain Eukaryota; kingdom Metazoa; phylum Chordata; class Actinopteri; order Syngnathiformes; family Syngnathidae; genus Doryrhamphus; species Doryrhamphus excisus. The sequence continues at coordinate 11,694,675 of NC_080475.1, read as the reverse complement.
GCACAGCGTGTCTCCTCTCTACCCCGTGTTTGTTTTGAAAAAAAATGAGCACACACGCAAACCCTCTGGACCAATCAGCACACAGTGGAGTAGAAGCGCTTTCACTATCTTGACATCAAGTACATGAACGGGGGATGCACGGCGGCCGAGTGCAGGCCTCACAGCTAGGAGACCCGAGTTCAATTCCACTCTCGGCCATGTCATGTGGAGTTTGCATGTTCTCCCCGTGCATGCGTGGGTTTTCTACGGGTACTCCGGTTTCCTCCCACATTCCAAAAACATGCTAGGTTAATTAATTAGTGACTCCAAATTGTCCATAGGTATGAATGTGAGTGTGAATGGTTGTTTGTCTATATGTGCCCTGTGATTGGCTGGCGACCAGAAAATGAATGAATGAATGAATGAATCAACTACATGAACGCTATTAAAACCTGACATGATGTCACATGTGACACATTTGTGGAGCTTGATTCCCTTTGAGCAAGGCATTTACACATGACATTGTAAAGCAGGAGTGTCTAAAGTGACAAAATAAATGTGCTGTGAATTTGTTGTTATATATAATATAATATATAATATTATTGTTGTCAATAATAATAATAATAATAATAATGTGTTTGTTGAAACATCTTAGCATATATTGACCTACACTGGATTAGGTTTAGTATCTTTAATGTACAAATTCTATCCATCCATCCATTATTCTGTGTGTGGCCCTGCTGTAATGTGCCCACAAGTGTGCTGGACCCAGTACAGAGGTCAAAGTTCAACACAAAGTCATTGATGTCAAATAACATCAATCATCATCTCCATCATTCAAAGAGCTCTTACCTTCTTGAGTTGGCCACTGCGCGTCCCCACGAAAACCACCGTGTGCTCGCCGTACGTGTAGGCCGCCACTGCGCCCATGCCCTCCGTGCGGTCCTCGAACAACGGGCTGCCCTCGATGACTCGCAGACCGCCAAGTGGCTGATTTAACACCAGACCGCAGAAGTCATCTCCGATCTGCTTGGGCTGTGAAGACGATGATTGTTTCCCGAGTGACTCAACAAGTGATAGTGGGATGTGCAGAGGCGATACCCGGGTCACGTGACTCACTGTATGAATGCAGGGCAGCTCCTTGTTGAGTAACCACGGTAACGACAGTCGTCCCTCACCGCGATAACACGAGCGTATTCTCTCCCTCATGGCCAGGTTGATGTCATGAAGTGTGAACAGACACAAGAGCGTCTCTCTGGGCGGGTTGGAGCGGTTTTTCTGACCCTGAACACACCACAAGCCCAAATAAGAGCGGCCGATCATCGAAGAGGGAGGTCAGAGGTCGCTCACCTGGGAGAAGATGACAAACAGCACGTCGTCGTCCTCCGATAGGCCAAGCGCCTGAGCTAAGCGTCGTCCCGGTTTCTGCTTGTAAGCGGCCTGGACCAGTCGGTATTCCACACCATCCTTGGTGCATCCCAGAGGAAATTCCACATAAGAGTAGAATTCCGTGTCGTTGGAGCACATTCTCACAATCTTGGAGGTGAAGAATTTCTCTCCGCCGGCGTCCATCTGCGTCAGCTGCGTGTCCAGCTGCAGCGTCAGGAAGTAGACGTAGGTGCGGCTGGAGAAGCCGTACACGTAATAAATGTCGAACGCCGGGTAGAGGGACAGCGTGTCCGACGGGATCTTGATTTGAGAGGAGACAAACTCGTCCTGGTAGACCAGCGAGAACATGTTGACGCTCTCCTCGTCGGACACCAACTTCCTGCTGGACAGCGTGGGAAAGTACTCCGATTTTCCGTCGATGGCGGCGCCGATGAAGAGACGGCTGCCGTCCTTGGCTGGTTTCTTCTTCTTGGGGTCGCTTGTCCAGTCGTCCTCGCCGACAACCACACCTGGAGAGCGAGATTGCGGTTACCATGGTGATGCTAACACCGTACATCTCGAGGTCACCGACAATGCCTCAAGCTAGTAATACTACCTATTAGTGCTAGTACTGTGTTGATAGTTTTGAAAAGTTAATGCTAGGTTATCAATAATGCCTCACACGTGTATTAATTAGGGATCGACGGATATGTTTTTTTTTGGGCCGATGCCGATACCGATTTTTTTCCATCACCCGTAGCAGATGGCCGATTTTGCTTGGGCCGATACTGCTTTTTGCTGCCTCAATTTACATGAAAAAATGACAATGATAACAAATATTACAGGTCTCAAGTATAAACAAATATTTATTTAAATGTAAACTGAACACAGTAGGATTCAGCTTTCTTAAAGACACATTTAAACGGCATTATCAACTTTAAAAGGAATAAATATTTAACGATGTTTAAGTTTAAGTTTATGTATCATCGATGTGATGACTGCTCCTCCACAGTGTGACGCACAAAAGTCGAACACGTACCCTTGTTGTGATTCACCACTGTTGCGGTGTGGGAGGGGTACCGCTACTACGTGTGTTTGTAGGGGTCCTCCGGCGACACAAAGCTGCCCGGCGGATGCCTGTCTGTAAATCATGCGGCGGAAAAATACATAGGCGAACCTCCGCACGTATCGGCCGATACCAATTCAAGTAAAGAACGCAAATATTGGTCCGATATATCGGCTGGTCGGTGTATCGGTCGATCCTTAGTATTGATGAATAGTTGGTCAACTTTGAGATCCCACAAGCTACCACGAAAACAACAGGACAGACCGAAGAATAGCAGCAGACCCAAATAAGGTATTACATGTTATCATCAGGGCGGCACGGCGGTCTAGTGGTTAGCGCACAGACCTCACAGCTAGGAGGACCAGGGTTCAATTCCACCCTCCACACAATTCTCTGTGTGGAGTTTGCATGTTCTCCCCGTGCATGCATGGGTTTTCTCCGGGTACTCCGGTTTCCTCCCACATTCCAAAAACATGCTAGGTTAATTGGCGACTCCAAATTGTCCATAGGTATGAATGTGAGTGTGAATGGTTGTTTGTCTATATGTGCCCTGTGATTGGCTGGCGACCAGTCCAGGGTGTACCCCGCCTCTCGCCCGAAGACAGCTGGGATAGGCTCCAGCACCCCCCTCGACCCTCGTGAGGATAAGCGGTAGAAAATGAATGAATGAATGTTATCATCAACATCTTGTATATAAAAAGATAAAAATGGGGGTGTTGAAGCGGGCCCGCCCATTTGACACAAACGAGGGAGAAGACCCGCCCACCTGCCATCCCGTCAGCCTCCCTGGCACCAGAGAGATAGTGCTCCTTGCGGTGGTGAGGCTCCCCCAGTTTGAAGAGGTCCTCCAAGCGAAGAAACTGACAGACGCCCTGCCAGATGGAGCCGCATGCCACCAGTCTGTTCCCGGTGTAGTCCACCAGGAGCAGCTTGTTCACGTTGTCCAGCGACTCCAAGCTGTCCACACACACACACACACAACACATACAAAGGTAAGAAGACAGACAGCAGAGACAGTTAAGCAAGACAATGAGGCGAGACACACCGGTGAGCGCACGCCCTAACGCTGGGTGGGGGGTAACACTTAGCGTTGTCCTCCACCGGTCCGGTCATGTGGCTCCTCAGCTCAGTCAGGTTGGCCGACAGTTTGAGGACCCGGTTGACGGCTCCGACAAAAACCTCACCCGTCCTCTTGTGGACGGTCAGGTGGGTGAGGGAGGTGTCAAACACTTGGTACACCGCTCTGCCACCTGCCGCCACCAGGGGGGGAGGAGGCGCCGCCGGAGCGGAGAGGAGTGGGGGGGAGAGCAGGAGGAGTGAGAGGTAGGAGAAGAGGAAGGGAAGAGAAGCAAACATGGCGGGAAGCGGAGGAGGGTGGAAAGAGGAGGTGCTGTCCACAGGTGAATGAAGAGTGTCAGCAGGTCATGGCTGCCAAAAAAAAAAAAAGAAAGATGGCTGCCATTAGTCAAGTGTGTTTACAAAAGGACATGTGCCGCAACGGCATGTTTTTCCCATCATGCACCAACATAATCAATTACCACACACATGTTTTTTACATATACACCAGTATAGAGTCTTCCAATGATAATAAAATTACTTTCACAGTATCAATTATAAACGTAAACAATACATTAAATGAATGAAATGCCGTCATTGTGAGAAGGAGGAATGTTCCATGTAGGGAAGCATTTACTAGACGGACCGTTCAATATAAACACTAAACCGCCTCTTTCCGAACTAAACAGGTTGAAATGGCGATAAACACCGGCGAAGGTTAGCGTCACACTAGAGAGCGAATGGAAGCTAGCAGCGTTAGCGTCGTTTAGCATGCTAGCATGGTATGAGTATATCTTCACCGCTTTAATGTGAGGGCCGTTTCACAATGCGGGATGACAGTGTGCAAGTTATAAGCGAAGACAGGAAGCACATTATAACTCGGATATACTACCGGCCTTCAAAATAAAAGCGCCGTCAGCCGTTTAACTGTGTAAATAACAGTGTCATAAAAAATATCTACATATACAGATGGAAATTCATGGGTGACGACATCCTCCTTAATTATAAGCACCGGTATTACAGTTTGTTGAAGATTTTGTAGCAATGTGTGCAGAATCCGACATCCCATAAGAAAAGTTAGCTAGCTTGTTACCAATAAATAAATGCTGTCTTCACATATGCATGATGATGGATGGTCAAGTGAAACTGAGGAGCGCGCCTCAAGAAAACACACACACACAGATCCATCTGTCGACCCCTCCCCTCTGGTGGGCCCCCTTAGCTCAGCAGGCTAATTAGCTAATGTGCTGATCTTTCACTACTTCTGTAGGTTGCTGTGTGTGTGTGTGTGTGTGTGTGTGTGTGTGTGCAGTCATGGTTACTACTAGAGTAAATCTTTATTAGAGCGACATGGTGGATTCCGTGTCATTAGCCGCTAATCATCTTGATTGCAATGGAAGTCAATGCATGGGACGCTGACACATGCTAAGTTGCATCAAAACATTACAAAGAAAAGGCTATAAGATGTAATGTTAAATGATATTGTCGGCCTTTTTATTTGCATTAATTTTGACATTTCATATGTCCAGGACTACTTTGAATTTATTCTTGTTGTGTTTTTAGTAAACTAAAAAAAAGTGAAGAATATCAAATGTGGCTCCATGGAAAATGGTGACATTCCCGACATTAGCAAAGCAGTTAGCACATGAACTAGCACCACAATACCCAAGTGAGGAAATGCATGCTTTTGAAAACAGTTAAAAATATTGAACTTTTTGTAATCAAAACAACAGCCTGGTCATCCAAGTTGACAATCATTGCAAATGTTTTCTGCGATTATATCACCCACTGTCTGCTCTAACACCAAACATCTTATTTGCCCTTGCAAGTGCCTTAGAAAAACAGATCCAACCTTTTTTTTGTTTTTTTTGTTATTCATAATTTTATGGAAAAAAACTGAACTGTGGTAACTGGGTCTTGGAAGCATGAATATTTTCCACTTTCCATACTTGAAAATGTATCAAATCAAATTTCGTCCTTTTCCACACTTGCATCGGAACACTGTGGTTTGCCAGCCAGAAAACACACGTGTGACCTGATTGGTCAGTACAAAGATAAGTGGGCGGGGACAAAAAGACACCAGACTGGCTGCACCAACATGTCCATTTTTCCTTTTTCCTCTGTCACCAACTTTGAACATCCCAGAACATTCCTGCTGGTGCAAAACGATGTCTGACAACAACTGATGATGATCACCATGGAATCAACCCCGTTATTTGTTTCCTACCAATCCCGTGCTCTGATTGGCCGTCACACTCGACAGCTAACCAAGTCAATTAGGATCATGAGGCTCAAGCGGTAATGTGGGAAGAAAAGCAGACTAAAAAGATACAGGCCAACATTTATACAGTCATCCAACTGGCAAGCGACGGTTGCTATGGCATCAGCAGCAAAAGGAGTGGCTAAGTGTGTGTGTGTGTGTGTGTGTGTGTACCAGCCAAAAAAAAAACTGTTTGACCTTGGTTTTATTACTAACCCATAAAGATATAAAATCATAATACATCTCCCACTGTCCAGCTACTTCATAACACACATAAAAAACACACACAACGGTGCTGGAGGTCAGAGGTCATCAAGGACGGAAGCGAAGGGGGCCAAGTGATTGTTTCCTTTTGGTTGTTGAGCTCATCCTGTCTGAATGTGTGTGTGTATGTGTCTGAGACACACAAAATAGGTCGGATAGCATGGATGACAACATGAATAATATACTGTATGTACATGAAATACAGAAATATATGCTAAATATACACAATAGGAGCGTAGGAATGTACGTCAACACTAACATATGACAACCATCCTCCAATCCCGCCACTGGCTCAGTGCTTCCATAGTAAAGCCTCGTCTACCTCAAAGAACTCATCCTTCAGCAAAATTCATCCCGCAATCTCCGCTCCAAAAACAGCAACCTCCTCCATATCCACACCACTAAGCTCCATGCTAGATGAGGCTTTCTGCTCAGCAGCTCAACCGCCTCTGGAACTTCCTGATCATTTCAAGGCTTAAAAAAAAAATTAACAATGAAAAGCACCAGATGTATATTCTATTATAATAATACTAACCTTTGACCCCTGAGCTACCTGCAGCACTTGAGGTCAGTTCCAGCCGCACACACGCACAATCGATATTCCATGATAAATGCTGTGACATATTTCCAGTAATAACATCCTGAGGAAGATTCCCCAGAGCAGACGGAGGAAATGTCATTAGCAACACACACACACACACACACACACACACACACACACAGGTTAACCATGTGTAAATGAAACAGAATGATGTCACAGGTGGTGTCATCAACCCACATTTGTGGAGTTGATTGATTTTCATTTTTCCGTAAGCATAACTGGCAGGTTCAAAGCTTCGTGCAAAACATTACGACCATGACAGAGGTTACTCAAGGTCAAGACATACACATGTTCCTTATATACAGTATACTGTACGTACATCAGTAAATGCAGCGGTACGTTGTGTGCATATCACCACAGTACAAGTATATACTGTATCAGTACTTTATGTGTATTAGTATCTATACATTACTAAATGTGTATCATATTTATAGTAGGAGTATTGCAATATTTTACCTTACAATGGATTACAAATATGCTTTGCTGTCTATTCATTCATTCATTTTCTACCGCTTTTCCTCACGAGGGTCGCGGGGGTGCTGGAGCCTATCCCAGCTGTCTTCAGTCGAGAGGCAGGGTACACCCTGGACTGGTGGCCAGCCAATCACAGGGCACATAAAGACAAACAACCATTCACACTCACATTCATACCTATGGACAATTTGGAGTCGCTTATTAACCTAGCATGTTTTTGGAATGTGGGAGGAAACCGGAGTACCCGGAGAAAACCCACGCATGCACGGGGAGAACATGCAAACTCCACACAGAGAGGGCCGAGGGTGGAATTGAACCATGGTCTCCTAGCAGTGAGGTCTGCGCGCTAACCACTCGACCGCCACCGTATTTGCTATGTATTGATTTTTAAAAATGATTCCAATATGGCTGCCTGACACCTTTTTCACCATTTCTGAATCACGGACGAAAATCGGCCAATCAAAACAGAATTCACGATTAAACGTGGAATCTCACAGGAATGAAATGATGTCATCACGAGGAGAAGGAACGTTGGTGTGGGGAAATATTTCCCCGGCGGACCGCTCAATTGTATCAGAAGCAGGTAAATTAATTATGGATATAAACAAACAAGTCTACAACAATGAATGACTAATGTTATTTGAACCAAGTGCAAGCAAGACTTCTGGTTGAATTAATGAATGACATAACAGGTTGGATTAAATCAAGGCTGTGATTAATTAACTCTGAGCTGGGGTATACTATGGCTAGCTGTTGGGGAAGACGGTTCTCCAATATAGGGTGTTGCCATGTTGTACTGACTTCATGTTATGTTGTACATTTAATGCTTTAGTAGCATGATAATCCAAGGAAAGATGTAGGTGTTCTATTCTGTTGGTAGATGAAGAAAACCTTGCAATTGCCAAGTGTGAAATATACAAACATGGTATCTTATGCTTATGGACATGGCCTCTCGCCACTATTTCACACAGAAAGCTCTGCCAGCGTTTTGTAAGAAGATACTGAGGGCCTTTATTTTCTTATTTGTTTACATTCCTGCTGGGTATTTTAAGTAGAGGTAGGAGACCCCCCTTGGGGCATCTCAGTGTGGAGTTTGCATGTTCTCCCCGTGCATGTGTGGGTTTTCTCCGAGTACTCCGGTTTCCTCCCACATTCCAAGGTTAATAGGTTAATTGGTGACTCCAAATTGTCCATAGGTATGAATGTGAGTGTGAATGGTTGTTTGTCTATATGAAGACAGCTTGACGGTGACCGAGGTGAGTCCAAGGAAATAGGTGCAGATTCTGGAAGATCTAGAAAGTTTTCTGTGCGGGTTATTGTGTGTAGCTGCTCTACTATAGGAGTCCAAGGTATTTGTCCATAGGTATGAATGTGAGTGTGAATGGTTGTTTGTCTATATGTGCAGTGTGATTGGCTGGCCACCAGTCCAGGGTGTACCCCGCCTCTCGCCTGAAGACAGCTGGGATAGGCTCCAGCAGGTATAGAAAATTGATGTTGCACTCAAGTCCAAATAATTTATTTTCTTACTTCTATCTCAGTTAGCTCCTCCGTTAAAGTGTTAAATGTTATAATAAGGTCAATAAAAATAATACGGTGATCGAGTGGTTAGAGCGCAGGTGGGAGACCCGAGTTCAATTCCACCCTCGGCCATTTCTGTGTGGATTTTGCATGTTCTCCCGTGCATGCGTGGGTTTTCTCCAGTTTCCTCCCACATTCCAAAAACATGCTAGGTTAATTAGCAACTCCAAATTGTCCATAGGTATGAATGTGAGTGTGAATGGTTGTTTGTCTATATGTGCCCTGTGATTGGTTGGCCACCAGTCCAGGGTGAGGATAAGCGGTAGAAAATGAATAAATGAATGAAAAAATAATATTGGATCAGTTTAGTCGCTCTTCTTTATTTATTTTTAATGTATTAGACGTATCCAATCAGGACTCGGTATCGGCCTAGAGGGATCACTGTATACATACAGTACATGCTAACATTAGCGTGGCCTGTTGCTGCCCCGAGTGTCCCTGCTTTCTTACAAGACCAGCAATGTCTATTGTTTACATCTGTGCTGTGGAAAGGTCTACACTGCTGCTATCACTACTTTTTTTTTAAACATAATTACCATAAAAAACAAAACAACATTCATTCATTCAAAGATCATATCAGACATTTTGGTGAGGATCTGGATAAAGATGCAGATTAGGACACTAAGGTATTAATAGACTCATCAGTAGTATTTGGTCACTTCTTATAGTAGAAAACATATCAAATGGCAACAACACTGTCAAAAAGTATTAATATGTATACATACAGTACATATCACATGACATCAATAAGAAAACCAATCATGCCTTTGCTTCCTTTCCTATGGATTCGGATCTGGTGCTGATTGGGACTCAAGGGTATGGTATAAACGCTTATCGTTATTGTTTGGACACTTTGTGTAATTCATATTAGAGACAACATATGGCATCATCAGCCATAACTATTGATTATTAGATATAATTGCATCACGTTTGAGGATGACATCATCACATCAGACCATCCATCAATTCAATCATGCCTTTGCTTCCTTTTCTACGGCTCAATTGATCATCGTATTGGTAATTATTAGGGTTATTTATTTATTACATGGATTATAGATGAGATTAGTGACGTCAGTTGTGATCAAGCACTGTATCGATGACGTATTGATTGGTTGAGTGATTGATTTGCTAGGTTTCAATCATCACATGCAGATGACCGAAGGAGGCCACGGTTCCTTGGACGACCCGCCACCCCCCCTTTGTTCTTCTTTAATGGATCGGCGTCTGGATTCCCTCCCCTTTTCCTCCCCCAACACACACGGACGCTAATACGCATGTAAAGGCCTCATTCACGTCCTTCTTTTTTTTGGGGTGGGGGGGGGTCCCCGCGTGTCGTTTGGTCTACAGCGAGCAGCCCCACCTGGACGTTCACTCCCTTCTCTCCAACCCCCCCCCCCCCTCAAAAAAAACACTCGACAAACCCCCACCCCCCCTCCAAGCAACCGCACCCCCACCCCCACGAGTGCTCGTGCACCTACCTGCAAGGAGTCAGGATGGACAAAAATCAATCCAAGGAGTCTCATTAAGGCGGCGGGAAAGCAGCCGGTACCAGAACCAGACGTCCTGTAGCTTTCTGTATGCCGAGCGCCTTCGGTACTTACTGGTACCGGTACCACACGACGAATAAATCCACGGGAGAAATGACACGAATCGAACACAACCTGCCTCGTTTTAATGTGTGTGTGTATGTGTGTGTGCGCGCGCGCTCGTCCCCGTCTGGACAATACCACTTTGTGGTTTATGGACGGGGAGAATTGAGACGGCACCGCTATTACTACTGTATAAAATAGCCTCAAATAAATATAAGTTATTTTGTAAACATGTGTTATGTATAATGTTATATTTAATTTAATCGCTGACGTCTGGTATGCTAACTTGCCGTAAAATGTACAAAGTGATGCGTTTAAGCTAAACGAACACACCCCCCTTCAGAGAACTGTGTGTGTGAGTTGGTACGCTCCATCCAGAATCTGCTGTTTTTCTCTTTTAAGCAGATGTGGAGAAACTGAGACAGGGACAGACAGATAGACAGACAGACAGCGACAAACAAACGGGCAGACAGGGAAAGACAGATAGACCGAGTAAAACGGAAAAAGGGAGCGTTGGTGTAACACATTCAATGGAAACCGGCAACATGGACGACATTACACACACTGCTGCATCACACATTCACCACTACAGTCATGATAATGAATTGGACATTTCTACCAAAGAGAAATTGAAGAAATGTTGTATATTTTTGTGTCAGTGAACAACATCAAGTTGTGTTTGTTCCATAGAACAACAGCATGAACGGAGTGAGCCCTTTTAGTCAAGCTCTTGTCTTCTCCGTCTCCTCTATCAATGAAGACTGTGTCACATGGTGCCAACCAGCAGAACCAGAAACATTCCTCAGTGGAGGCCCAGGCCCAAAATAACGACGGCTGGGTGTCGTCTGCTTTTTGGGTCGGGACCACTTTTGATGTGTAACATTTAAACCTGTAATCAAACCTCTGTGAGACGCCGCTGGACCGCTCCACTTCCCCCCCCTGTCATTTTCTTAATTGAACACACTTGATGTTTTCATCTCTTTCACTCACACATACACATACACGCACGCGCACACACAATGTGTGTCTCCACAAATGCAAAAGACGAGAAGAGACCCACACACACAAGGAGTCGAGCTGGAGAGGAGGAAAGGAAAGTAGGGAGCAAGGAGACAGAGAGAAAAGAAAAAGAGTTATTATTGAAGAAGCATGATGGCGCCCTCTAGCGGTTACTCACTGAATCCTCACGCACAGGTATCAAACCTGTGAACTTTTCTCCATTCGGATGGCAGCCAGCGGTGGCGATGAGGTTGTTGCCATGGTTACCAACGAGCCGCGCTTTGACCTGATTGTTAAAACGCAACAACCATGAGGTAGGATTTTAAAAAGAGAGCTGCTCTGTTGCCTGGCAACAAGCTCTCTCGGTTTTTTTTAACTGAAAAAGGAATTAAATCTTTTTTTTTTTTTTTGCTAGTCAGTACTTTATCTATGGACATAAACCCAAACCCTGTTTCGGCAGTACTTGCTAAGCTAAACCTCATACTCAATACTCAAGGTACTTAGATGCTCACGGTTCGCATGTAACGGCAGAAATTAACCACTTGTCCACTGTGCAGCTCAGTGACATTTATACATTTTCATTCACTCATTTTCTACCGCTTATCCTGACGAGGGTCGCAGGGGATGCTGGAATCTATCCCAACTGTCTTCGGGCGAGAGGCGGGGTACACCCTGGACTGGTGGCCAGCCAATCACAGGGCACATATAGACAAACAACCATTCACACTCACATTCATACCTATGGACAATTTGGAGTCGCCAATTAACCTAGCATGTTTTTGGAATGTGAACCGGAGTACCCGGAGAAAACCTCAGAGATGGCAGAGGGTGGAATTGAACCCTGGTCTCCTAGCTGTGAGGTCTGCGTGCTAACCACTCGACCGCCGTGCAGCGCTGCTCCCAATTTGCTTTCTTAATTCTTCTTTATTTTCTCCGACCCGTATCAATCCTTGTTGTCATCGAGTTGGATCTTTTTGGTTTTATGATGCCTAGCTGCGGAAAGTCCACGACTACAGTTAGTGGACTTTTATTGTGCTGTTAAAGAAGCATGTCACATTGTCAAGACAAAAATTTTGAACTAAAAGTTCTAAAGTTTCGGCAAAATTAACCAGACTTTGTACCAAACAAGTCCAGTTGGGTCTTGTGGTGTTCCCGTCTATTCGGTGTTTCACCCCTCCAGGCAGGTCCAGCCGATAGGCGGTGCTCTGGGTCCTTTTGGCTTCTGAATGCGATGATTAAATTCTAAAACATAACACAAAGGAAGTAAACGTATGAAAATGTTATTCCGGTGTAAAGCTGAAATTAGCATGCTAATAAATGCCATTTATTATTGTTAGTGTGGCTGCAGCGGGCTATAACACGCTAACAACTAGCTAGCTGCTAGATTACTGAGCAAGATTATAAAAATAAAGTAGTGACGTAACTGACCGAGATGTGTCGCCGAAGTGGAGACGTCTTCGTAATCGTTGTTTACAGGAGACAAATGTGTATCTGGAAAAGGACCAGTGTGAACGGTCAGTTGGATATTTCGTTGAAATGAGATGTTTGGGTTACCTGGCACTGATGAAGCTGCTCCAGCATTATGGACGGGGCGGGCGTGTGGGACCTGCGGCTGCAGGATGGTGCTGTAGAGCGGCGGATAGTCGTTGTCATAGTGATGGGAGATGCTACAGGACATGAGACAGTGTTGAGAGTATTCCATATTTAATTGAATTATGCCACAGTGTAGTCGCTATGATGGTTCTTCTGACAGCTTCCTGTTCTAGCTCTTTGATAGTGGCTGATCACATGGGCACTTAGCTCACCTGTAGGCATCAACATACCTATTTCCCGCCACTCCAGGTGGGGCTACACCGGCGTCGCCTTGGCTTTCTGCTGGTGGGCGGTGTTGTTTGGGCTTGTTGACCACGGCATACGTGTCATTCATGTTGTTGACAGGTCACCGATGCTAATGCTAATGTACAGTATGTCACAAAAGTGAGTACACCCCTCGCATTTCTGCAAATATTTGATTGACACTTTGATACAATGTGAGTGTATAGCTATCCGCTCAAAATAACTCATTGATAGTAACTAACTAACTAAGACCTCGCTAACCGCTAGTGGATACCTAGCTCTCAATTTCACTACAAAGACTCAACAAGATGCTCGTTTATGTTTTCTACCCGAGGACTGGAGCGCATGTCTTGTGCTGGAAGATACAGCCATCCCAAGGAAAGTGGACATTAATGTTGTCGCCACTGTTGTTGTTGACAAAACTAGCATGAATAAATACTACCGAAAAGAAGTTTCGGTACTGTTTTAAATAATCAAAATAGGGCAAGATACTATAACTATTACATGTTATCATCAGTGTACGTGTTAATGCATGATCACAGCATGTATATCAAACAAATATCTTGCTTTATGAATAGTATGTCACAAATTATACTATATGTATATTATATTAATCTAGAGTTATATACCATCCATATAATACCATACATACAATGCTTTTGTAGTACTTTTTCAGTGGTGAAAATAATTAATGGATTCTGCAAATGCCTGCAACGGATTGCTCTACTCTTATAATTGCCTTTTTTTAAAAAAAAAACTTTATTGAAAACACACAGAGCAATGCCTCCAGCTAGATATACAAACAAATCAAATGCAAGACTGTATGCTTTGTTGAATGATTGAATGAATTTGACTGCCAATATGGAGGAATGTATAAATATTCATATTTATTTTATGTTATTAATTTTTGTATTTTTAATCCTGACAGGTGAGGTCCCTACTTTGAGGGTAAAATTGTCCAAGTTACTTCACATTGTATCAAGTGTCGTTTGTTGTCCCATAAAAATATTTCAATTATTAGCAGAAATGTGAGGGGTGTACTCACTTATGTGACGTAATGTAGCTTTGGCTCTCTTCCTAGTCTCCTTCCTTCCTTCCTTCTTCACTTGTTGACTCTTTGCTTGTTTAAAACACGTTCTCTCACTTCTCTTCCACACGAGCACCAAATTCAAGTCAAACAATAAAATTAGACGACCTGTCCTCCATGTTCTCTGTGGTCCAGTCCAACGACGACTCTCCCTCTCTCTCTCTCCAACTGAAAGTCATTTACAGGAAGTGCTATTACTTCCCCTTTTCTGGGCTGTCGACCAGATTGGGCGTCAAAGTACAAGCTATTTGCGTGGAGTGTGACGTCATCAACAAACGACCAAAAATGACGTCACGTGCTGCTCCCGGAAGTGGAAAAGCATCAGTGTGAGAACTCCCAATTACAAAACACTGTCAATACTAGCAATTACAATGCACTTTTATTGTTTTATTAGACTGACAACTAGCCCTGATAAGCAAATAAAGTGATGTACTTACAAAATAAGCTTTGGTGTCTTCAGAGTCAAGTTAGTGTCCTATAAGGTAAGCAGTGGACTAGTTTAAGCGGTAGTTTTATAACGTGAAGCACTACCTCTTCGTTAGTTATTTGAATAAATACTAGTTGTTGAAATGTTTAGACAAAAATAATCAGTCACTGTAAAAAAAACACTGAATGACTTTAGTAATAAAAGCTCCCGCGTGATTTCAAATGTTGACATACGAGGGGCGGAGCTCTCATGATTGACAGGTCGCCGGGTAACTGTCAAGAGAGCCGTCTTGTCTCCGCCCACTTAAGCTATTGGGTGTGTTGGCACCAGCAGGGGGCGTAAGAAAGCGCTCTTCCTTCTTAAGATCCTTTCTGCTTCCCGGCACACCTGAACGATGAAGAGGAAGAATGTTAGTCATGTGACGTCATTCAGATGACGTCAAATTTTAACTCTTCGTTTCCAACTGAATTCATTTCCAGTTATATATGTGTGTGTATATGTATCTCAAAATACAAATTCATTAATAGAAAATCATTCACGCTTTATTATGATCGTGATAAAATATAATAAATATGATTCAATTTCTTCTTCACCCACATTTATAATTAAAAACCTTTTTTTTTTTACATGTCTTCTCCTTAATGGACACTTTGAGAGGAAGAGGTCAACACCATTCAGAGCAAGAGGAAGAAGAAAAAACGTGATCCAAAACACCTCGACATCTAAGATAGGAATTCAAAACGGTGGCCATGAGGCTGTCGTGGCGTCATGGCGTCCAAAAGAAAGCAAACAAACGTAAACGGGGAGCGGGCCACATGACTGTGCGACACCATCCACTGAATTGCCCTGGACCGGTTGTGCGACACAATCGTATGGCTTTTTGACAAGATGAGAAGGCACCAATGACAACAATCTGTCAGCAGACATGGTCGCCGTCACCACCATGTTAGCGTACATCCGCTCAATTCCAGCAAGGACGCACGCATAATAATTCATTCATGTCAGTGTGTGAAATCAAAAGTGTGTGACTGACTGATTTGTAATCAGTGATCAATAAAAGTGTAAGGCAGCGAGTTGGTGGGAGGAGCTTTGGGATGTCTGCTTCCTCCTGGTGGGCTCAGACTAGTTAGTGTGTTAGCCGAGCGGAGGAACACAGGAAGGGGAGGAGTCAGTCAGGTTAAAGAGCAAACGTCAGGTCAGGACACATGCTGTGAAAAGATCCCAAGCTTACTTATGATCTCTGACCTCTTGACAGCAGACATGAAGTGAGCTTGATACAGAGAGAAAGATGGGGGGGAGGAGGGGGTCAAGGGTCACTTGGCCAGCACTGACTTGGTCTCAAAGGGCTCCCTCTGGGCGCCGTCCTCCATTGCGGGGGAAGACGAGTTGTGGTTGGGCGGAGCTTTGGGGAGGCTGTACAAGCAGACGGCACTTATGACTAGCCCTGCCCCCACGGCGAAGAGTATGTCCACGTGGAAGGCGAAGAGGTAGACGGACATGACCGTGGAGATGATAATGGAGAAGGACGTGGCGAAGCCTTTGAGGATGTTGTCGGCGTACTTGACGACCACAGCCACCAGGAGGCCCCCGAATGCCTGATTGAAGATGACGCACCACACCATGGTCGTGTAGCCCGATAAGAAGCCGCGCTGGCTCAGGGCGGCGCCGTCGTTCCACCACAGCGCCAGCATGCCCAGGGCTATGCCGAAGATGCCCAGCTGTATGTTGCGGACCCAAACGGATGCCGAGCTTCGCTTCAGAATCTTCTCAAAGTAGACACCGGCGAATCCCGACGACATACAGCTGATGACTACGGCGCCCAGGCCAGACACGTAGTTCTGATTGGCGTGCTCCGCCTCGTTTCCACCCTGCTGCACCTGCCGGCCGACACAATGACATCATGACAGTGACCGAAGACCCGACTACCTGTAAGATAACGGGGGTGTGGCCTACCTGCACAATGGCAACACCCACAAAAAGCAGAAGCAGAGACAACCACTGGATTCTGCTCAGACTCTTCTTCAGCATCAACACGCTGAACAGCGCCGTGGTCAGGATCTTCAGCTGGTAGGTCACCTGACAAAACACCAACACCATCAGTGTTATCTTCAGCAACCTCCATCACCACCATTTTTATGAATAAGCTATTTCTAAACACATAATGTAATATTTTCAAAACACCTGACATCAGCCATTTTATTGTAAAACGCTCAAAGTCACAGTGGTTGTTATCTTTGCATTACGGTTGTGACCTCTGACCTGGAAGGTGGCAGCGGGCAGGTTGGAGATGGCGACGTACTGCAGGTTGTTCTGTAGTGTGTAGATGAGAGACAGACCTGCCAACTTCAACGTGTCCTTGTACTGAAAAAAGATGGCGTCTACCAGAACGGCCGCTGTAACCTTCACGTTGACTGATTGGAGACAAGAACACAATCTTCAGTTTAACCTTTTTTACAATAACTGCTGTAAAAGTGTGTTTACTAGTTGTTCAGGATGCTCTTCCTGCCCTCTACTGGCAGTATAGAACATTACAAAAGCACAGGAATGTTTGCATTTCCACCACATTTTCAACTTCAAACTACCCAGGGTCATGTGACTTACATCTCCTCTCCAGCAGCATGATGAGGAGACACGCCAGAACCTTGAAGACCTCCGCCATGACCACAGCCGATGTGGCGAAGAAGCGCTCACCTGGCAAGGTGCGCACGTAACGGATGCTGAGGATGAGCGATGCATTCTGGACCACCAGCACAGCCAGACTAATGTACTTCAACCTGTGGTTTACTGACACACAAAAGGAGTATTCCTTATAAGTAAGTACTATCAACGTGAAAGTACAGTAAACCCTTGTTTATTGTGGCTTATTGATTCTAGACCTGACCATGAAAAGTCAATTTAAAAGCAGCATTCCTGATTTAAAAATGAAATATTCCTGTAGTTACATCATAATAAGAAAGCTTTATAATTTTAAATAGAACTATTATTAATTCTAAGCATGTTTATAACGTTATTAGAGCAATAACACCCATAGTCGCCGTTACATAGCAGGCATTATAACAGTAAACAAGCCCTTTAAAAGATAAACAAAGACTCGTTTGTTACTTTAAATGTGTTTCGGTGCCAGGAAACAGGTTAAAAGTTATTACTTTTACCTTGGCGTGTATTTCGGCCACAACAGCAGTTTGTGTTCGGGATTATTGTGCCGTTTGTGAGATCGTTCAAAGCAACCATGAACTGTTAGCATGGCAACGACTAGCAACAAGCACGTATTCATATTGGTTCCTACCTGTTCGCGCGCTACAAAATAAACATTACCCCACAAGGCGGAAGTACCACGTCAGCACCTGCTGACTAAGCTAGGACTAATATTACAGCGTGAGCTCCAGGTGGTTGGTTAGAAACTTGTCAAAATGAAAAGTTGTAGTAAGTACTTAAGTTCTAGTAAAACAAACACAAATAATGTTATGTAGCTACTAGGAGACATTGTACTGTTTAAGCTATTACTCAAGCAGAAGGATGCTAATATTGGTTTTTATCTGAAAACCAAGCCCCCAAAAGGAAGTGAGCTAAGCTAACAAAGTCCAGACACGGACATCTCTTACTCTTACTTCCACTGTGGCCCTGTGTCTTCGTCTTGTCTCCGGCCACCTGGTTGTGGTTTCCTCCGGCCATGCTAACG
Source organism: Doryrhamphus excisus (assembly GCF_030265055.1). Lineage (NCBI taxonomy): Eukaryota > Metazoa > Chordata > Actinopteri > Syngnathiformes > Syngnathidae > Doryrhamphus > Doryrhamphus excisus. The sequence goes on along the minus strand of NC_080475.1, from coordinate 11,676,412 downwards.
CCTACCTAACAGCCAACTAGCTAGCGGCTGACGGCGTGAAGCCCACCGGAGGGACAACCCTGCGTCCTAGTTTGGGTTGACTGCCCCAGTGTTGGATCTAGGAGGAAGTATCTCAACCGGGCCCCGGAACTGCTGAGATGGGAGGACGTCCGACAGGCAGCTGCAGCGTTCGGTTACGGATACGAGACGACCAAATAAAAGCGCGTCTTTGTTGCTCTTTTTTTTTCCTGGTTTTATTTTTATTGTCTTCTTAGCCAACAGTAAAACGTCAGATGATCAAAAACGCACGCGAGCGTAGTAGTACGCTGACACCACTCGAACAGTACCGGAAATACGATCGCTTCTGCGCATGTGCAGAGAGCCGGTTGACAGCAGGGGCGGTTCTAGACACGTCGTGGTCTATCCAGAGGGGGCCCAGTAAAACATTGTCCTGCAGGTTGGGCTGACTCCTTTTCGGTTGCCTGGGTAAACCTTCTGTATTGTGTGGGGTGTTTGTTTTTGAGGTGGAGTATCAGGTTTGTCGTGTTATAACAGCCTTTCTTTTCCTATCTCTTGTAATCCCAAATGTACATATTTCACACTTTCCATTTGCAAGGTTTTTGTCATCCACTTTAAAATACCTTCACACCACAGACATAGTCGCGCGTCCAGCTTCAAGCTACTTCCCGGCTTTCAACCAATAGTATCACTGCAGCAAGGTGACGTCATGCAGTACATGTTGTTGTTTGTGTGTTATGAAGACATCGCACTCCGTACCACCGCATAATTGTATATCGTAAGATGTACAGTGAGAGCGAATTTAACCGAAGTCAAATTCATTGTTTGTGTAAGAATGCTTATAAATAAAGTTGATTCTGATTCTATGTATAAATTAATGAGGCGGATGTCGCCCTCTGTTGGTCTTTCATGGCAATGGAGCCTGTTAAAAGTAATGGAAGCACACATGCATTCATTCATTTTCTACCGCTTTTTCCTCACGAGGGTCGCGGGGGGTGCTGGAGCCTATCCCAGCTGTCTTCGGGCGAGAGGCGGGGTACACCCTGGACTGGTCGCCAGCCAATCACAGGGCACATATAGACAAACAACCATTCACACTCGCATTCATACCTATGGACAATTTGGAGTGGCCAATTAACCTAGCATGTTTTTGGAATGTGGGAGGAAACCGGAGTACCCAGAGAAAACCCACGCATGCACGGGGAGAACATGCAAACTCCACACAGAGATGGCCGAGGGCGGGGACCGAACCCTGGTCTCCTAGCTGTGAGGTCTGCGCCCGAGAAGCACACATACAAAACACAATTAGGTTTCTAAACAAGAGTCAGACATCTTCACTGATCCTTATTCTTCTACAGGAGAAATCCTATTGGCTATTGAGCTCCAACCCTTTCATCACCGCTAACAAGTAAAAACGAGTCTGACGTCATCACGCAGCTTTTAAATAAAACTCAAGTTTTGTCAGAAACGTTTTCCACTTTTTATTCCAAGAAAAAGTTATTTTCATCTCAAGCGATGAAATAAAACAACTTGTATTATTAATAACAACAATAATCAATCAGCAAGAGGATAAGTATGACAATTGTCTACGTTTTTTTCTCTCATTTATCACTTTGTCTCCATGGCGATATTGGTCGTGATCAAACATGCAGCTAAGAACTCTGTGATGATGATGATGATGAGAATGAAGGCGGTTATTTAGAGGAAGAGCTAATGTTATGTTTTTAAAATGTTTCAGAGCTGATGATAGAACGTAAACACACTGGCTGAGGACAGGGAAGTACTTAAAGTGTACAATAGGAAGTACTTTAAATTGTACAACAGTAAGACTCCAGGCGTTAACTTTGACAACATGCTAACGTAGCATGAGGCTAGGACACGCCGCCGCCGGCCTCGCTCACACGTCATTGTGCTACATGATCAATAGCAATTAGCACAAGGAGGCCTGTTTTTTGAAGCCCAAAAGATCAGCATAAATTCAGCTGACGACAAAGTTAGCCTGAGTGCTAATGCTAACCCAATAGTAAAGTTAAAAAATAGTATTTCCTTTTTTTTTTTTTAACTTGGCCATCATTGGAGTTTTGCTATTTCACTGAACTTAAGTAGAACCTTGAACACATGTTAACTTGGTATAAAGTTCCCTTTGTCCCAGCTAACTGCTAGCGGCTAACACCGCGCTAGGTTTGCGGAAAGCTATCTGTGAGCGTTTCTGAATATACAGCTTTGACTGCACATGTGCAAACCAGAATAAATAAATACGATAAAAGTGAAGTCATGTGACGACACCGATCATTGGACGCAACATGTTTTCGATCATACATGACGTGTAATCGTCGACGTGCCGGCAACGACACGGCTCCTTCAACAAGTGATCTGTGTTTTATAAGCTAACTTGACATGACTGGTGTAGTCAGTTGGCATGTAGTTAGCGTGTTGCTCGGTGACAGTGAAGCTTGGAAGATCCATGATGACAAGATGATGACGGAGAGAAGGAAGGAATGGAAAGATGAGGAGAAAATAACTGCATTTCTTTCTTTTGGGTCGAATGTGTCCCTGGCGATCTTTTGTGGGTCAAAGGTGACAGGTGAAGGGTCATAGATCATGTGTGTGGGTGTGTGTCCATCAGCTGCTGTCGGGTGATGCTTCGCGCTCTCGATGCTGCATGGTGCCGCTCTGATGTTTGATGCTGTCCAAATATTCCTGCTGGGACACGGCTAGGACCGATGCCAGGATCTCATCGTCCTCCCAGTCGGTCAGACCTTAAGCGAATGCACGCACACACACACACACACACACACACAGTTTAGATGATGATCACACACAACTTCGGACCCATCTTACTTACCAAACGCTGTAGGTGACATCTCCTGCATGATGGCTCTGTACTCTAAATGATGACGACTGGGATTACTGGGACCTACACACATGTCTTCTATTGAGGTGCCAATCAAATCGGAAATGGGTCAAGAAGGCGGGACTTACCTGGCGCACACGGTGAGGGCGGTTTGTTAAGGATGAGGGCAGCGCCTGCGGGCGAAGGGGGCTTGATGACCGTCGACGTGGCGCTCGTCAGGTCTGAGTGGGACGGGTCAGCGTCCCGTTGCCGTGGCGACCGAGCGGTCCAGTCATCTAAGCCACTGGAGGCTGCCGCTGTGGCTGAGCTGCAGGTAGCGCTGGCTTTCCTGGGCTGGGGTCAGAGGACATGGGGGGTAGTTAGAAGATGAAAAACAGGAAGAGGCGGAATCATGGCCAGCGCGGGGGCGGGGGGCTGACCTGTCGGGCCTGCTTCTCCTGGTCGCGCAGCCACTGCAGGTAGGACTCCCTGGCCACTTGTTCCTCGATGGCCTCGCACGTGGCTTCCCAATCGCTGGCTCGCTTCTTGTCCTCCAACATCTGCTGTTCGATCCATGACTCCTCCGACGTCTTGATGGCCGACTTCATCAGAGACTGCTCTGCGTACTGCGGGGGGGGGTGCAAGGCTTTAGAACCTCACTTCCTTTCCTCATCAGCACCATGTACTATGTCTTCATTTGAAGTACTTATGCATTTTTGTAATAATTGTGTGTGTGTGTGTGTGTGTACCCCCGGCTTGAAGGCAGGTAGGCCCAGCCCCACGCCAATGGTGGCCTTGTTGGGGTTCACCACAGAGTTGTAGTGGATGTTGCGGTGGTAGCTCACTCGGATGGGCTCATCATTATTCTGGTGAATGCCGTGGAAGGTGTTGATTGGCTCTGCGGTGAGAGAGATAGAGAAGAGGCGGGGCTTCGCTTGAAGGAGGTAACAGTATGAAGAAGAACAAGTACGAAGAAGTAGAACTAGTAGTCACCTGTGCTGTACTGATACACCTCCACCGGCCTGTTGTACATCTCAGCCATGGCCTGCATCTCAATGTGGTTACCATGGCAATTGTTTTTCCTCTTCCTGTTGATGTATGTGGTGAAGTCCTCCGTAACGTAGTTGGAGAAATAGTCTGCGTTCTTCATCTGACGGCAAAAAAAATCATGTTTATTTCTACAGTACTGCTGTGGTCTACAATGCATGGTCTTTTGGGAGAATGTGATGACGTTCACGTTAGTGGCGGCCATGTTGCTAAGACGATAACGTCACTCACCAGGTAGTCCATGCAGTGTTTCCTCACCACTTCGTGCATGTCTTGATCGCCATATACCTGGTCAGCTAAACACACACACACACACAGAGAGTGAAGGTTTCCCCAAACACAGAGTGACATGACAACCGGTGGTCATGAGAAGAAGCGCCTGACTCACCCACAGCTCTGAAGAGACATGCTCCGTCCTCCTTCATTTTCTTTATAACGAAACCTTTCTTGTCCCGCAGAGCTTTTTCAAACCAGTGCTCCTGCTGTGCCCGCGTACAAGCACACACACACACACACACACAAGAACAGTCATGTTCAGGATGCTTCCACGACAACACATTGTACAACATTGTTTTTGAAAAGTCAGCATACGAAAAATCTATTTCAATAACCGATAATGTGGGCCTGCATCTCAAATCTCTGATATTGACACAACGATAAAAGCAGTCGATTTCAAACTCAGCACGTCTATCCAGAGCCCATGTGATCACAAACAACAACAGTGTTTGCTAGCGTGCTGACAAAGTAGCAAGGAGCAGAAGTGATGTCAGCCGAGTTGACAGTAAAACTACAAGTTTCCTGTGGTAGAAGCTTAATACGATGTACTTTATTATGCATACAATGCAACCGAGCTGAGGCTAAATCTATCACTTATTAGCAGTCAACAACATGGACCTCGGCGACACATCTTGTCTCTTTAGTAACAGTCAAGAAACCTTCTCAACACACCTTCAAAATAAGAGCGCCGTGCACCACAATCTGTGTACTTATGGTAACAAAATAAGGATTGCTTACACTACTACGAGGAAAATTATGGAATTCGTGGCAGTAGACAACCAGCCATTATGGGTCAATGTGCACTTTTTGGTATCACAAAAAAAGCTTTAAAAAACTGTGTAGCATTTACATAATTGACTTGTATATTAACCTAGCAAGAGCGATATTATTATTGTAGCAGCTAACATGAAAAACTAACACGAGTGGATACCTAGCTCTCGATTTCGCTACAAAGACTCAACAAGATGCTCGTCTGGAACACACACTTTGTGCTGGAAGACACAGCCATCCCAAGGAGAGCGGACATTGTAAGTGTTGTTGCTGTATCGACTGTATGTTGTTGGAACTAGCATACTAAGTAGGTGTATAAATGTACCGCCATAATAAGTTTGGTAGTGTTTTAAATCATCAAAATACAGCAAGATACTGCAACTGTTACATGTTATCATTAGTGTATGTGTTAATACATGACCATAACATGTATAACAAACAATGCAATGTTCATTCATTCATTCATTTTCTACCGCTTTTCCTTTCGAGGGTCGCGGTGGTGCTGGAGCCTATCCCAGCTGTCTTCTGGTCGCCAGCCAATCACAGGACAATGCAACGTCGTTAGAGTTTATTTTAGAGGGCTTCATTGTCAAAATAGATGTGTCCCAATTACATGCATTGTAAGCTAGATCATATTGACTCGTTTTCTCGTGTTATAATGCACAGAAAAGGGAAAGAAATATGTGTTCATGTTTCACATAAGGATTATGAATGATGGGCAAAATTCCCCCCCAAAAAAGGCTTGTCCCTGTTGTGACATCTAACCCTACACTAGTTTCTGTTTTGAATGTGGCCCTTTGGGAAAACAAATGCCAGTAGCGCGTGGCAACCAATCTTGACTGATCTGTGATCAGTGGAAGTCATACGACAAAAGAAACCCAAAGACAAACTACTACTATTAACTTTCAAAATATCCAACTCTTAAACTAAACATTATTTGACATATACTGAAAATTTAGAAGCAAACTATGAAAAACTGAGAAATGCTGACTTAGCTAGTACTTAGACCATGCTGTACTTTAATAATAATGTGCAATAATAATAATGACATGGCATGTCCATAATCATGTAAGGAAAACAATTATCTCCTAGCTAAGGTTCTATATGGCCCTAAAATCGCCTGTTGCCAACAGGTCCATTTTAAACATGACCTGTGACCCCTGTCACCCCCCACACAAGTTAAGGTTTTGGGCGCTCACCTGCTCAGCGGTGGCCGGGTCCACGGCCTGCAAGCGGGCGGCGTTCTCGTACTCGTCTTCGCTATTGTTGCCGGCTCCCTCGTCCTGGTCCTGGCTGGAGCCGGGGCCGCTCACGCCGGGCTGGCCCCCTCCGGCAAGAGCCGCCACCACCGCGCCGGAGCAGGTGCCCGCCTGCCGCCGCCTCTTGCTCAGTCCGGGCCCGGAGCAGCAGCCGCCGATACTCCCTCCGCAGCCCACCACGCCGGCCTGCACTACCAGTTCCCCGCGAGAGGTCGCCACCATGCCGCCTCCGCCGCCGTCCCGACCGTCGCCCGGCCCCGCGGAGGCCACGGAGCCACCAGGCGTCGGAGAGGCCTGCTGCGGCCGCGAGCTCGCCTCGATGCTCCGCCGCTCGTCCCTGGCCGACGGCGGCGCGGGCTGGTAGGACCACGGCGGAGGGGAAGCCCGTGGTCGGGCTCCGGTCCTCCCCGCGTGAGGGTGCGGGTGCTGGTGAGGGTCCGCGCCGCTCCGCCGGTCGCTGTCATCGGCGTGATCCGCGACCCCGACCCCGGAGCTGGGCTTCTTTTTGGGCAGGATCGTCATGGTGGTGCGGGGAGGGGGGAGGACGGGGGAGGAGGGAGGGAGGGGGCAGAGGGCGACGAGTCCTGCCTTTTTGGATCAAAAGATTCGCTGCGTCGGGCCTTCGGTTGGGCCGCTAGCCTCTAAACATGGAGCTAACGTCGAGGAGGAAGAAGCAGCGAACAAGCCGAGGATCCTCGTCGACGTTTGGACGCGAAAGCGACAAACAAGGTGAAAAAAAACGTCTCGTCTTCCCGGTCGAGAGCTTGAGCACAAAACATCAACAGTCTGACGGCCCGCTGACGTCACTTCCGGGTCAGGGCGGTGTGTCGACGTCACGACGTCGACGTCGCTTTTGTTGCCACCGCGCCTACAAATAAACTAGAAGAGTATATCTTTTTTGTTTGGCATTTCCTCCATAAAAGAACAAACATTTTATTAAAATATCACTATTAATGATAGCAATGCACTTTGCTGCGGTCACGTGGCGGCACTGACGTCACACTGTGCCCAGATGATGATGCTAAAGATAACTGATGCGTTTCTCTGCACAAAAAAAATACCGGTCTAGAATAAAATAGTTAATTAATAACGTCTACTTTTGGCTAATTTGCTTTTTAATCTAATTTCTGAAGTATATATCAATAGTATGTCAATGGCATATACACATCATGCACACTGGGTGTCGCTGTTCTGCAGAGACTTTAAGTAGACTGTGGGTCAGTGGTGACTTTTTATTTATATATTACGTATATTGTTTATTTATATATTACGTATATTGATTCATGTGTGTTTAGTGTATCTTCTAGCAATCATCTTAACAAATGTGTAACATAAATACAAATATATAAACTTTGTACAAAAACACTGCAAGTCTGCCGCTGGTGGCCACAAGGAGGCGCTGCCGAGCTCGCCTTCATTACCATAACATGATGCTGATCTTTGCAGCTTTTTAGTCAACCACACTTATCATCATCATCATCATAATCATCATGAGTGTACAAGTTGGTGCTTGGCCGTGTTCAATTTACAAAAGTCAGAAAAAGGAGTGCAAACATGCAGTAACCCCGCCCCCCTGGTTTCAAGTCAATACGTGATGCCGCTCGTACATAATGCTAACAATAACGTGATGACGTGTGGTGTTCACCACGTGTATGTCTTGGTTGTGTCGATGTGACTTCCTGTCGCTGCTCCACCTTCTTTGTCATCCTTGTCCCTGTCGCCGTCGCCCTCCCACAGCGTGATGAGTGGCGGGTACTCGTGGAGAGGAATAGCGGCGGCGGCGTGGTGCATGTATTTCTTCAGGCAGGGTGTGTATGATGTGTGGCGGCGTATGCGCCATCCCATGTAGAAAACCAGCAGCGCCATGATGGACACGGCAAATACAGAACCCGTGACGGCTGCCAGCGCTACGCTGCTATGTCGCGTTGCCACCGCTGTCACTGAACAGCCTGTTCCCTCGGTGGTGACGTTGAGGCAGGAAGTGTGACTGGGAGTAGGGGGGGAGGCGGTGAAAGTGAGGCAGACATGGTAGTCGTTGGCAGGAAGTAGATGAGTCAAGTTGTACTCCTGAACGTCGACGGGAACCTACAGGACAAAAATGATAAGTTTAATTAATGATTAATGATAAGTGTGCCATGAAAGAGTTCACCTTAGCAGTGTAGCTGATGTGAGCATTGTTGATGTGCACAGCGGCACTGCTCCAGCGTGGTAAAGAAAGGGTGGAAACACCCCCTCCTCCCTGAGGGTCGAACCTCCATGCTAGCACCATCGAGTGCGCGTTCACTGCCTGCACATGAAGCTAACATGAGCTAAAATGCTAACACACTAACAACAAACACATTGCTGTTACCTTGGCTAGAAGTACCAGTGAGCTGGACCTTTTCTCTTCGGTGTGCCCCCACAGTGCCCCCGGAGCGTACACCGACACGGTCACGCTCTTTGTGTCCGCCCCCGCCATATTCCATGCCACACATGTGTACACGCCTGCACAACGAGCCGAGCGTCACGCTGACACACGACTCAAAACACGACTCGAAAAAAATATGGACCTGTGTCTGACGGCTCCACATGTTGCATCACCAGCGTTCCCAAATCGGTCACATGATACTTCCGCCCTTCCTCTGATGCGATCGGCGAAGGTTCCAGGCTCACCTGAGTGAGAAAGAAGAAAATTATTACATCATTTATGTTCATTATTGGTTGTAATATACTGTAGATTTGGCCCCGCCCACCTTATCTCCAGTGGGTGTCACCCAATAAAACTGAGGATAAGGTTCGGCATCAGCTCGACATTCCAGCATCATCATCTCCCCCGCGGTGATGTTCAGCTCAGATCCAAATGAGTCGTCACAAATCAGCGGCAGGCAAGTGTCCTCCCCATTTTCTCTTCCCGACGCCGCTACTTCCTGTAGCTCTCGTCCAATTAAATGTGGCGGGAATGAGCAACGCGTCATGGACGACTCCAGCAGCCTGATAAGCGACTGGTTGCCCAGATAATGACTCCACCAGGAGATACAGTCGCACCGCAGTGGGTCCGAGTGCAGCGATACCTCCTCCAGGGAAGGGAGGGCTTCCAGTAGGTCACCTGACAGGAGACGGAGTCTGCTGTTGTGAAGCAAAAGCGTACGTAGCGAAGACGTGCCCCTGAGTAAAGACAAGGCGAGAGTGTTTGTCGGTGTTGTTTTTCGATGTATCGCTTGGTCGTTGGCGACGCACCTGAAGGCACGAGCGTGCACGTGAGACAAGACGGCGTTGTTACTCAAGTCCACCTTCACCAGACCAGGAAGGTTCTGGAAGCTCCCTGCTTCCACCAGGACAAGAACCTCCATGTTGTTCATGCTGAAACACACACATTAATGAGACAACTGGGCCAGAAGTTAACGGACCAATAAGCACGCTTTATAAAGATAGGGGCGGGACTATGGGTTTGGTTAAGAGTACTTCCTCAAGTACATCATGAAGTATCGCTAGCTAGCAATTTAGCTCCACATTCCAAAAACATGCTAGGTTAATTGGTGACTCCAAATTGTCCATAGGTATGAATGTGAGTGTGAATGGTTGTTTGTCTATATGTACCCTGTGATTGGCTGGCTGGCCACCAGTCCAGGGTGTACCCCGCCTCTCGCCCCAAAGACAACTGGGATAGGCTCCAGCACCATGAATGTCTTGGTGTTCACCTGAGCTCCTCAAGGTGCTGAAGGTCCTTGAAGTCTCCTGGTTTTACTCGTTCAATCGGGTTCCGGTTCAAGTCCAGGAACTTAAGGTTGGGGAGCATGTTCAGAGCGTCTCTGGGCACGGATCTAGCAAAGAACAGGTGGACATGCATGAATAGGGAACCAGGAAATAATCCAGGTCCGTCTCACCTGAGGCGGTTGTCACATAGGGACAGACTCTCCAAGTGGTCCAGACCCACAAAGGCGGCAGCAGGAACGGAGGTGAGTCCCATCCCAACCAGAACCAGACTATGGAGGTAGGATAACGGAAGGAAGTTGTTGTCCTCCAATCCCAGGATGGGGTTGTCTCCGATCATCAGGATCTCCAAGGAGGGCAGAGACTGGAACCAGCGGCTGTCGATTGCCACCAAGCGGTTGGAATTGAGATGAAGCCTTAAGGGAGAACAGATGGTTCAGAGTGGTGCATTCTGGGAAATAGACTATCCCCCACCAGAGGAGCACCTCAGTAAGTTAGCCACGCCCATAAAGGCGCCAGGTGCGATGGATGAGATCCTGTTGTGGTTCAGATACAGCTCCTCCAGTCTGCTGAGGTTCTTCAAACTCTGGTCATCCAGCTCTTGGATGCGGTTCTCCTCTAGGTACAGCGTCACAAGAGACCACACCCCCACGCCACGCACCTGAATGCAACACACACAACCTTGACTTCCTGATCACATGACAGTGTGTGTGTGTGTGTGCTACCTGAGTTAGATGATTCTGAGACAAGTCCAGCTCAGTTAGCTTGGTGAGATGTTCAAGTTGTCTCGTAATGGACGAGATGTTGTTACTCTGCAACAGCAACACCTAACACACACAACTGTTTTTATTGTGCGGAGGACATTTTTGGATGTTGCGCAACAGCAAAACACAGTGTGTGTGTGTGTGTACCTGTGTGTCAGAAGAGATGTTTTCCGGAATGTTGTTCAAGTGAAGTTCGTTACAGTCCACGGTCACAGCCTGCTGAAAAACGGACTGAGGTGTGTACCACGGACGCGTCTCACACACACACTGCATGGGACACTCCAAGACGTCACCTGCTAACACACACACACACACACACATTTAAGATGGTGCATTCCAACAACAAGTGAATGATAACAACCATATCTGACCTTGGGACAGTGATGATGTCAGTAGGAATGGGCCGAGCACAAAGAGGACAACACGTCCCATGATGCACTTCAACAGGAAGTGATGGCACAGACTAAAAAGGAGAACATTATCAAGTGTTAACTTTAATTATTCATGGAAGCAACACGCATAGATTAGTTTAACATGACTACTTTGTTACCATGGAAACATTCAAACCTACTTCACAACACAACAACTTTAGAGGAGGAAACAATTAATGAAAAAGGACATTTAAAAAACGATTGTCGCATTTCGAGTATTTAGCTAACTTTATGCTAATGAGTCTTCAATGAATAATGAAGTCCTGCTCATGAATATTAATGTAGTCAACGAATACTGTCACGAGATGTCCCGCTTCAAAGTGAGCACAGGGACATCCCATAATACTCCGAAGACCCCAAATTAGTTTTTTTTTTTAAACGTCCGCCTGTTTCGACCATCTCCTCCCCGCAAGGAATCTCACCTTGCTCCTGTGATCGCGCCACTGACCCTCCAGGGACCACCAGGATCAGCAGAGACAACCAAAGATCACCAGAGTCTAACAGAAACCATCACGGTCCAGTAGAAGAAGAAATGGGAAGGTGGGTTCAGGTGTTCGGATGAAGATGCTCCGACTTGTGCTGTTTTTTTTTTATCACAGGCATCCCGTCCCCCCTCGTCCCCCCTCCTCCGTCGCCATCCCTGTAGTCTTGGCCGTGGAGCGTCACGTGCCACCAAGCAGCGGACCAATGAGAGCTCTTCTACATGACGTCATGCTCCAGATTCTCCTGCTTTGTACACCCATTAAATGTCCAATCATTTTTACAAGCATTAGAGCACATTTCGTGTCATTAAGACGAAGACACGTGTGTCACAACCACGTGACTTTCAATCATCACGTGACTTTCAATCAGCTAAGCCAACCTTTCTTGTGTCTTGAGCGCGCCACCCGCAGGACAGTAGAAAAAAAAAAAAGATGGTGACATCATGTCCCACAAAAATCGGTGATGTCATTGTCTTTTCTCTTTTCACATGCAGCGTGGATCTTGGCAAATTATCAATATTCACATATCTGGTTACCATGACGACAGAGTGAACCTTTACTTATATATCATAGTGATGCTCCAATTGGACATTTGACCTGTGAACAACGCATGAATGTTGACTTTCTGAAGTGATGAAGAGCAACAGCAGCTCTGATTGACACTTTTATTCCACCGCACCGCCTACCTGTGTGTGTGTGATAGAAAAGGAGACATCTGTACAACATTAACAAACACCAGAGAGAGAGAAAAAACATCAATAAAAAATATCTTCTTTATGTTTCCAGTAAATACCAACAATAAAAATAGTCAAGCCCCGCCCCTTTGTATCAATAACTCCTCAGCCAATGGCAGGCGAAGAAGGTCAGGATCAAAGAGACTCTGGGCATGAAACATCTCCATACACAATATTTTCATTAACTTCAACTTTGTACACAAAAGCTCTTATTGTGAAAGTGACAGGAAAACGTGGACACAAACATGCTAGCATCTAGGCTAAAAACCATGTGGTCTCATAGGCGGATGGACTTAATCCAACAGTATAAAAACATTCTTCCTGTTCTGCTGGTGAGAGGAAAACGTTCCAAGACGAATGGCTTTGTGTAGGCCAAGCCCACTGCAAAAGACGACTTTAGAGTGTCTTTAAGGCTTTTTTTTTGTTCTTTTTTTATAGACAAAATAAGCAGCAGCTCTCTGCTAGAAAAATAGAACAGTCGAACACAATGGCTTAGTGCTGCATTCACAAGGCGACTCTCGCTGTAAGATATTTTGGGGAGCACTTCGCACTTATCTTTGGAAGGTGCTTCCTGTGCCAATGAGCGTGTGTGCAATTTCTAGGTTTTTGATAACCAATCACTTGCGGGGGGGTGTTAAGGGACCATTAACTGCACCCCTGAAAAAATAAAATAAAAATATTTCTGCCTGACTCACGGTCAAACTGAATATTCATGTGTGTGTGTGTTGGTAATCAGCCTGGTCATATACACACACAAGCGTACAAACACATAAACAACAGTCAGTGTCAGGTTGCCATGAAAACCACAGAGCTCTACTAGCATGAAAACATCATCGCACTGCATGTTTATGCTGTTGTGGTGTATTCAGGGACAGCCATCAACAGTAGGTTTCAAGCAAGTGGGCGTGTCCACGCTGCACGTACACGTAACAAGTTCAACTGAAGAACGTGTAGTGGAAGCGAAGCTCCTTAAACGGAATGAAGGGATGGATGTCCTGGCAGGTCCTTGTTAAGCAAACAATTCAATTTCATAGGAATGTACGAAAAAAAATAATTAAAAGTCTGAGGGGCGCATTCATCTTCCAGGAAAAGACAGCGTCCAATACCATTACAAGAGCAAATTATTGTCAAAAATGTCCGCCGAAAGCAGGAAGTGGAATAAATAAGCAGAAAAGAGCCCACAAAAAAGTGTTCAACTTCCTTTCTTCCTCAAAAATAACGAGGAGGCAGTAAAAATATTTTCCTTTATCTCCTTGCAAGTCTTGCTTTAGGTCCTCCAAAACAGGGAGCGTTCTTCACCATGACTGTGAAGCCGCAGCCATCTTGGGATTTTAGCATGGTTGACAATCCTCCTCCGTGCGACGTAAACAAGAGGCCAGGAAGCAGGAGGTTCAGGGTTTCTGGGGTCCGGGGGACAGCACCACGGGGGTGGAGAGACCATCCACACTCAGCGCCGGGATGTGCATCTGGTTACTGCCGTTTGTCGGGAACTGGAGGAGACATTTATTAAGAACATGGAATACTTTAGAGGAACGTCCGTCGCCAGCAGTCACCTGTACGGATGCGTACCAAAACGCTGCGGTTGCAACATAAACGGTAGTGCCTTAAACTCCACATGCAATGGAAGTACTTGAAGGTGACATGGTGTAAGTAACACACTTCCTTATTTGCTGGGGATTGTGTAGGCTCCAGCATGCCCGCGACCCTCATGATGATAAGCAGTATAGAAAATGGATGTATTTCATATTAGTGAATTTATTACTTTGTCCTAATTTTATCTATATTATTGCAGTATTGCTCCCTCGCTACATCGTGGTTCACCTTTCACACATTTTGCATGTTTTACTGTAACAGCGAATTAACACGCTGTGTTTTGCATCCTTGTGGTTGATTAGAGCAATCTATCGGTGCTCTAGTGTATGTAGTTGGCACCAGTATTGAATAATATGTAAAATATATCCATTCCTAGTCACCTGGAAGGAGAGCTTGGCGGGCGAGCGAGGAGCGATGGGACTGAGCGTGCTCCAGAAGTGGATGGTGGAAGGAAGCGGACTGGGAGTCAATAGGACGGGAGTCTGAGGACAAACAAGTCACCGAGTCAGTTAACTGCATGCTATCCGTGTACTGTGAAAAGCGCGTACCAAAGCGTGTGAGGTTATGACGCTGGGAGTCAGCGTATTGGTGGCCGATCCGGGAGCCAGCAAACTGTTGACAGCGGCGTTGACCTGCGAACAAAACAAGGAACAGGAAGTGAGGACGTAAGCTGGAGGCGATGCTTACATGTCTCCTTCATGACTGCACCTTGTCCAGGGAGAGGCCGGGAGGCAGGGAGGGGGATGATGGCAGCTCCAAGCCTCGTGGCTTCTTTAGTTTTGGGGGGACGACGTCTGAGGTTGAGGTCGCCGCCGCCGCCACCGCTGATGATGATGTCACCACAGACACAGACGGGTCTACAAGGAAGACACAGACACAATCATCACTGATTGATTCCCAATTGCTGTTTAAGAAAAAATGTGGAATCAATAGCAATGTAATGGTAACGGTAAGTATGTGTAATAACATAATAATAATAATAAGAGTATGTGTGAAATGATAATGGTAACAAATGTACATTTTACAGACAGAAACGTATCTTTTAGCACGTTACCCGTTAGCGTGTCCTTTTCCTCCCCTCCTGAATGCTGATCTCCAACCACGACGTCAATGCCCGGAGGGGGCGTGGCTTCTATGATGGCAAGCTGAGGCTGTGGTTCACCCGTGCCGCAAATGAGCTGAGGAACCTAAGGAAGTATGAACCAAAGTCAGGTGATGACCAATCACATGGCGCGGATGCAAGGGTGCTGTTTGCTAAGGCTGAGAAACTTTAAACTACTACAACAATGCAAAGGCCCCCCCCCCCCCCCTTGTGAATTTTTGTCTCGGGCCCCAACAGACTCTAAAATCAATATGTGAGCGGAGGTGCTGTCTCACCTCCTCCACCTGTTTCTCCTCCAGGCTCCCTATCTCCAGAAGATCCTCCTCGGATGGCAAAGTCTCCTCCTTGATGACGATGGGGGGCGGGGGAGGCCGTGAAAGAGATGGCGTGGCAGAGGGCGGTGTGGGCACCATAGCAGGCTGCTGCTGCGAGGGAGGGGGGTTAATGATGACGAAGACGGGTGGCGGGTGAGGGAAACCGGCGACATTGCCCGCTCCGCCGTTGTCTTCTGGTTGTGGCGTGTGTGTGCTGGCGGCGGAGTGTGGCGGCTGTGCAGGGTTCACGGAGCCCCCGACGGGACCCAGCGGGATCAGCGGGGTGAGGGAGGATGGGTCCCGAACACTGGTGAGGTATATGTGGGGAGGGTCACTTAGTGTGGGGACAGGGGGATTCTGGGACAGAGAGGACAAATAACCGTCAGTACTTCCTACCATTAACATGCTAACAGGAAGCGCTAATAGCTCTTTGCAACCACATCCAAAGATGGTAGACTCATTGTCCCGTTCTCTCACTGACCTGTGATTGGCTGGGAGTGTTGGCTGTCTGAGGTTGGCTTCCAACAGGTGTGGGGCACGGTGAAGGATGAGTGACGATCACTTGGCGAGAAGCATCAATAGCGCCACCTATTGACGGCGATGAACCCTGCAGCGAAGAGGAGGAAGAAGAGCATGAGGAAGGGTGGTCCGAGATTTCCTACACCAGTCAGAGTCTCACTTCTCTGGGAGCGCGATCCATCTTGGATGAAGGGTCAAACATCAGTTCTGCTTTGACGGGTCGAGAATTCGGCACGGCCTGCAGCGATTGGATGGTGAAGGTGGAGTACAGGCCAGACTTCATGTAGTCGTTACGAGAACTTTTTTGCGAGCTGCTGGGCGACGACTTCTGACGATCAATACAAAAATCAATGCAATTAGCGTTGAGCCGCTGATCGCTGCAGTGACATCGATGAGTCTGTGCACCTGAGCTATGCTCTTTGACTGACAGTTGGATGTCCCGCCCCCGAGACCTTTTGATTGGCCATTGGCGTCACCGTTGTCCCTCCTTTGGCCCTCTTCAGGGGTACGTGTCCCGTCAGGCAAGGAGGGGTCAGGCTGGCTGACAAACTTGTACACAAACTTTTGTCCGCTCACCTTCTTGATGATGTTCTGAAACAACAACAGGAAGTGGAAAAAAGTACTAAATAATATACTATTTCCTTAGCATCATGTGGTAGTGTTGAGTAATGCAGTATAATAATACCTTATCGTAATAGTAACGCAGCGCGCGGCTGAGTTTGTCGTAGTTCATGTTGTGTTTGTTCTTGCGGAGTCCCCACAAGCGAGCCACTTCTTCCGCGTCCAGCAGTTTGAACTCGCCATCCTCGCCCGTCCACGAGATCAGGTGACGCTGACGCTGGTCGTCCAGCAGGTGGAGCAAGAACTGCCAGAGCGTGATGGACGGGTCCATGGCTGCCAGTCACATGGTACACATAATGAAAAAATGAATGATGATGTACGTATTGCTGTTTAAAGTACACAAGCGCACGCAGACTCCTCAAAGTGGAACATAAAGAGACTTACATATGCAAATGAGGCACATTGTCATTGGCTGAGTTGTTATGCAAGTAACCTATCAATCACCATGGAAACGTCGCCATGGCAACCTTTCATGGACGCTCACTAGAGAAACAATGGCCCTGTTGGTATGTTCGAAAACGCTTCAGTTTTTAAATAAAAAAATATTGTAAATATTTGTATGCCTGTGTGATGGATGTTGGTGGGCGTGGTCACATGTGAGTGAGGGGTTATTGGTCCTCAAATTTCCTCAAATAGATGCCTACGTTTCCCCAGTCATTCCAGGTGTTTCCATTAGGTGGCTGTAACGGTGCTGAAACCGGCTCTTCAATGACAGGAACTACATGGGGGCTGCATGGTAGTCAAGTGTTTAGCATATGGGCCAAGACCTGGGTTTGATTCTCCGCTTGGGTATCTTTGTGTGAGGTTTGCATGTTCTCCCACATTCCAAAAACATGCTAGGTTAATTGACGACTCCAAATTGTCCATAGGTATGAATGTGAGTGTGAATGGTTGTTTGTCTATATGTGCCCTGTGATTGGCTGGCCACCAGTCCAAGGTGTACCCCGCCTCTCGCCTGAAGTCAGCTGGGATAGGCTCCATAGCGAATATAAGCGGCATAGAAAATGAACGGATGCAATATTCCCTTTAAAATGTCATATTTCAGGGCGGCACGGCAGTCTAGTGGTTAGCGCGCAGACCTCACAGCTAGGAGACCAGGGTTCAATTCCACCCTTGGCCATCTCTGTGTGGAGTTTGCATGTTCTCCCCGTGCATGCATGGGTTTTCTCCGGGTACTCCGGTTTCCTCCCACATTCCAAAAACATGCTAGGTTAATTAGCGACTCCAAATTGTCCATAGGTATGAATGTGAGTGTGAATGGTTGTTTGTCTATATGTGCCCTGTGATTGGCTGGCCACCAGTACAGGGTGTACCCCACCTCTCGCCCAAAGACAGCTGGGATAGACTCCAGCACCCACGCGACCCTCGTGAGGAAAAAGCGGTAGAAAATGAATGAATGAATGAATGTCAGATTTCACTCTGTAAAGTTGTGGAATTGATATGATATGTATTTTCTCACAGGCAATTTGTACTGTCTGTCAAATGCTGGCTTTTCAATGGGGGTTACAGTATTAACACTTTAATGCTGGTACTCTCTGCAGTAAAAGAAATACAGTAGTCATTAAGGTGAATCCGCCCCTTTGCTGCACTGACTGGCTGAAGTGACCAGCAGCTGTTACCATAGTAACAAGCATGAAAGCTTAAAGTTCATCGCTTCTTTTCCTCTTCAATATCTGCCATCCCATAATAATAATAATAATAATAATATGACAACTGAACACAACGCGTAGACAATTGAACTATGCAGTTATCTTCTGGTGACATGACAAATAAGCAAAGGACATGAGATGGCTGCACAACGGTGTTGTCTGTGTGTTCAAAGATCACAATAAAATGCAGTAATAAAGGCTTCCAGTCTCATGACAACAAGCTTCCAGCTGCAACATGCACGCCAACTGTAGGCCAAACCTGTTGCAAAAAAAAAAACACGCGCGCGCGCACACACACACACACACACACACACACACACACACACAACCAGCCACATACAGTACTTACCGTTGATGAGAGGGTTGGAATCCATCTTGGTGAAAATGTTATCCATGTACACCAGCAGTCTCACAGCTCCTCCATGTTGATTTTTGTCTTCTTCTTCTTCTTGTGTCCGCTCTTCTGTGTGTGTGTGTGTGTGTGTGTGTGTGTGTGTGTGTTTGCAGCTGTCAGAGAGGCAGCTTGTCGGCGGACTTGCGGCTGTTATGTAACGGCTCCAGGGCGCCGCTGCCGGGCTCTGCAGCCCCCATTCTAACAACCAAATTACAAGTTAACTTAAAAAAATGAAAATTTAAAGCGTCAATAAAAAGTACTCTACGCGTTTAGTCGAAAACTAATGCACGTTCGGTGTTGTTGTTTTTTTACACTTTAGTGTGAGCGTGTCGAGCGACTTGTTTTCCTCTGCGCGTCTCCACAATGTGTTGACAAGCGCTAACGAGAGCTAACTAGCTGCTATGCTAACTGAATTTTTACCAGAATGTCCTCCTGGTGTATTCCACGTCGGTTATTCAAACATTACATTGGGCGGAGAGTTTTTTTAGACTCCATAGAACGATTGAGGTTTCATTGGGATGTATGTTAGCTTAGCGTACACACAGCTAGCTAGCTAACTTAGCTTAGTTTAGCCCAGTGACAGCGCCCCCGCCTCTCGAGTGTGCGTCAGCCCACCAACACCACTGTGGGCTGCAGCCACGGAGTTCAACCGAGAGCCTCCAAAACTCCTCCGGAAGCGATAAAAAGTAGTTTGTAGAATACTCCCGTTTGTTTACTGGAACTCGGTCACAAATAAACAACAATTATATCGCTCGATTGTTTTTCTCGGCGCCTTCCTGTTTGGACGAACGCCTACTCACTTTTTTACCTGCGTCAAAGGCTTAGCGCAAAACACTCAAGCTTCCGTTCGTTATTTTCAAAGTAAGAGTGTTAAGTGTCACGCAGTTCCACGTTGTACTGTATGTATAGACTGCTCTTGATGAATTTGGATCCCGTTGTTTCATTGGTTTTACTACAAATTATACTAAACACTCGTAAATATTCGTAAATACAATACAATTGACGGCTTTATTTAATTATTGATAATCATCTTAACACGAAGTCCGGTAGTTTTGGCTAACTTGACACAGTGACAACCATATAATGACGTCGGCACGATACAAAACGGAGGTAGTCTGCTGCTAAGCTAATTGTTTTCCCCCAAAAAGTAAACATTTATTGATTCTTATGATAAATGTGTCACTGTGGTTACACACACCAGATGATTAATAATCTGAAAACTCAATTGAAATGAAAATGACACTTCATGACTTTCTCAGCATCAGAGTCAATGTACAACAAAAAGTTGCTTTTAAAGCTGCTGAAGAAAACAGAAATGTGCAAAAATGTGAGCAAGCTTCTGTCAATTTTCTTGTTGCCATGGCAACTGGACATGTGAAGCCATGTCTTGTCGTACCGTTGGATCGATTGTATCCAGATGATGACCTAACAGGACACCTATGACCTTCTCCTGCCTGTGTCCCGGACACATCCAACGACACTTTGGTACAATAGAAGAACCACTGATTTGATGACACTGTCACCATTCATATTCATCCTGTCCTGGACAGCGATTGTGGGATGGGGTCACAGAGGAAAGAGGAAACATCTAGAAGACTTCTCTTCTGCTGTGTTCTGGAAGCTCTGTGAGGCCCTGAAGTTCTCGCAGACCCTGAATGACGAATAGACGGCAGACATTTACCAATAAAAATGAACAACCACATTCCACACAAGTTTCCAATAAATGTGTGAAGAAAGAACTGACCTCCAGCACCATGCGGATGTTTGCTTTAATTTTAGCAGCGTCTTTTGTCAGCTGATCCGTGAAGCTAAAACACACACACGCAGCATTAGCATGACAGGGCGGCATCTTGCATGAGGAACAACGGACACAAGCTAGCAGGCAAATATCCCAAAAGTAGCTTAACACACACAAAAAAGCTTCCTGTCTGAGTTTTTACTGACGATGTGAGCTGACTCGTCTTCTTGTCGATGAAGCACAGAGCTTCCGAGTGGTCCATCTCAACGAAGAAGCCAAATCCCACCAACACGAAGATCCTGGAAGAATCCTCACTGGGGGAGATGGGAACAATCAGGGACGCACACTGTAGTGTAACTCATTTGACATCATTTAAAGAGGACCTGTTATGTTCATTTCTCGGCCCTTTGTATTGTATTGTGGACTCCTGTAGAGCAGCGACACATGATAACCCACATAGAAAGCTTTCAAGATCTTCCAGAATCTGTACCTATTGCAGCTGTAATCTGTTTTCATTTATTCCACCCGCGGCCCGCCTCATGCCATGCCCACTCTGCTGTGATTGATCACACTCTCAAGCGCTACTGAGGACTTCCGGACTACTGACGAACTCTATTTTCTAATTCTGTTAGTTTCAGAGTTGATAATAAATGAGTAAACCCTTTGGAGAGCTACTTTAAAAGTGGTTAAAAGCTACCGGTAGCTAATGCTACTGGCTGGAGACCCCTGACTTGCCAAAGAGTGGCAACGTGGGTCCGCGCTTATTGAGTGCAGACAATTTTGACAATTTTCGCAGGACTATTTGTGTTTAAAAAAAACTTGGGTAGATCCACCGATTGTGATGGATAAGGCTATTAGCAACATGAAGGTAAGACGCTCCCAGTATGCACACTCTATAATGCTACATAGGCAATCACTCACTTACACAACATAAAAGACAGTTAGAACACTGAAAAATGTAATTGTTACTTACAGCTTGTGCTTCTGACTCTTTAACATAACCAAGTAACGTTGGAAAGGCATCGGGTTTCAGCAATAGTTCGGTGGATAGGCGGATAGTCCAGTTTTGCCAATGTTCACAAATCAGTCCACTATGTTTCTCCTCACATGGAATCTCAAACTCCAACCTCTTCTAGCTGATGTTTGCCTCTTTGAGCAAGTTCAAACCTGAACAAACATTTCTTGAACTCTTCTTTCAGGGCTCACTTCCAAATGCAAAAACCTCATTATCTGAAAATTTGGCATAGTTGAATACGATAATACAACATTCTAACAAAATTTACAGGTCAGAAAAGTGGAAAAAAGCATAATAGGTCCCATTTAAAGCAAAATAAGGTTCACACCTGCACTTTGTGATTTAAATGGAAGAACTTACACTTCCGCCTGAACGTAGAAGTTACATCCCAGGTCAACATCTGTCTTGAGGCGCTTAGAGCCTGTCTCCTGCCCACACACAACAACATACAGTACATGTAAAATACATGCATGACACTTTCAGTGTTGTGTGTGTGTGTGTGTGTGCATACCTGCAAACTCTGTATGGTGTTCTTCAACTGCAGGTACTGAGATATTTGATTATAAACTGCATCTCTCTGCTCCATTACTGTCCTAAAAAGCAATAACAGACACACATACAAGTATGTAACGAGCGACTGTTGAGCTTAAAGGGACAGTCCAACTTTCTGCCAGTAACGACCACCTCCATTAGGACATGTATGTCAATATATGTTGTTCATTGACCTTCATAAACAACATTAAGTAGAAGCAGGTTTAACAGCCATCGTAGCATACGTGAGTTTATCAGAGAAACTAACACAGCATGGAAATGTAACTAACACTACACGACAGTGACACGTTTCTTACTGTAAATCTTTCTTCAGCACTTCGTCAATAAACTTCTCATACTGTAACACCTTCTGCTCTACGTTACCGGTAGTATTCGTATTAACATTAGCAGTAGCCGTAGGCGCCATTGCTATTTCGCTTGTTGTGGTTTTTCTTCCGCTTCAACATCCGGGGACTCCTTACCGAGGTCGTCAAGCAACTTCCTCCTTTTCAGAATAAAGCAACTAGCTAGAAAAACTGTTATTTTACCGAACACAAATGTACATTCTTATTTTTGACATTTACTATTTACAAAAATAGTAAAATATTGATATAATTATTACATAATTTTGCAAATATAAGACAGGCTGAAATAACTGAAACGCAAATTGTTTTCATAACCACTTAGTCATGTCGCAATAAATACGGTTACGTTTTGGGATGAATGAAAGTATGTTAAAATTTCTTATAATCGCAAAAAAAAAAACACACATCAAATGATGTCAACGGCTGGCGCGACTCCGTTGTGACGTCATTTGGGTGCGACGACCGTTGCAATCGGCGCTCTGTGGTATATCTAAAAATACTGTTCAGAAAATACTGTAAGTCCGTTCATGATTGTTTTTGTGTTTATCTTTGAAAATTAATATGAATGTGTCCACGCCTGTGTAATGGACGTTAACTAATTCTGTCTAATTTGATGTGTTTACAACCGCCGGTATGTAGGTTTTGCCATTATGTGATATTGTGACGTGAAATGAGGTGTTTGAAGTGATAATACTACAGTAATAACACTGTAATAACGATACAAGTTATTTATTAATGTGTTTGTTATAACGCAGGTGAGTTGGCTCAAAGATGTCTTCCGGACCAGATCTTCCAGCTTCAGGATGTGGACTCAAGTCAGTCCGGAGATCTCCTCGTCTGTCCCCTCAGGTTGCTCACGTGTGCATGTTTACTTGCTCAAGTGAAGGATTTGACAAATGAGTGACACATTAACCTGTCAGTCATACAACAAAAGCTTGTTAATAACTACAAACGTGTCATTCATTATGAAAGTGTAACTAGATAGTCAGACACATTTCTTGCGCATAAACAGGGAGGCGGGGTCCAAGGAGACAAACAGAGGACAAAAGGAGGCAACCTGAAGGAGGTGAAGAAGAAAGGGAGGATGGCGAAGAGCCAGGAAGAGCGAGACAAGGAGCTGCAAGTCCAACTACAGCAGCTGGTGAGTAGAAACACTTTTTTTTAAACTGTTTTGGAGTGTGTGAGTGAATTTGTGTGTTTTTGTGTAGGACCTATCTAGCAGGGCATCTGCCACTGGGACAGGTTTGGTCTACTCTGAGACCTTCAAGTGTCATCAGAACCTATGGGAGACCAGGTTAGCTCATCTGACATGACTTGTTTATGAATGTAAAATGTAAAATCTCATGACTTCTAAACAATACCCGTGTTGTTTAGTCATCCAGAGAGTCCAGACAGAGTAACGTCCATAATGGAGGAGCTGGATAAGCAAGAACTGTTGTCACGTTGTGTTCAAGTGCAGGTGAGTCTTTCTTTTCTTCACAAAACTGATCTTTGTGATGTCCTAATTGTGTGTGTGTGCACATTTTTCAGGCCAGAGCAGCCACCGATGAAGAACTGCTTCTCGTGCACACGTGAGTGTTAGCAAAAGATGGACCAACAACAAACATTTACAATCCTCTTTGTATTGATCATGTGCATTCCCTGCAGGAAAGATTACATTGAGTTGATGAAATCCACTCAGACAATGTCCGAGACAGAATTACATAACCTGTCTGACAAATATGATTCTGTCTATTTCCATACAGTAAGGACACACACAAACACATTTACTGTACAAACACACACATGATACAAACATAATACGTGTGTGCCGCAGGAGACCTTCCAGGCGTCCATATTGGCAGTCGGTTCAGTGCTCCAGCTGGTAGACCAGGTGTTGACGTGTCATCTCAGGAACGGATTTGCTGTCGTGAGGTATTTTGTCTGGATCACTTTTATATTTCTGTTGTCTAAACTGTTTGTGTGTGTGTCTGTGTGTGTGACAGGCCACCGGGACATCACGCTCAGGCTGAAGAGTCCAACGGTTTTTGCTTTTTTAACAATGTGGCCATTGCTGCTCGTTATGCACAAATGAAACACAAAGTCAACAGGTTGGTCTATTTTTCATTCATTCGTAAGACACACTGTGATAACATGGGAGGGCATTGTGAATTATTGAATGGTGAAAAAATGCGGTTGCACGGTGGACGAGTGGTTAGCGTGCAGGCCTCACAGCTAAGAAACCCAAGTTCAATTCCACCCTCGGCCATCTCTGTGTGGAGTTTGCATGTTGTCCCCGTGCATGCGTGGGTTTCAAAAACATGCTAGGTTAATTGGCAACTCCAAATTGTCCATAGGTATGAATGTGAGTGTGAATGGTTGTTTGTCTATATGTGCCCTGTGATTGGCTGGCCACCAGTCCAGGGTGTACCCCACATCTCGCCCGAAGACAGCTGGGATAGACTCCAGCAACCCCCGCGACCCTCTTGACGAAAAGCGGTAGAAAATGAATGAATGAATGAATTATGAACAAATGCGGCTGCATGGTGGACGAGTGGTTAGCGCGCAGGCCTCACAGCTAAGAGACCTGAGTTCAATTCAATTCCACCCTCGGCCATCTCTGTGTGGAGTTTCCTCCCACATTCCAAAAACATGCTAGGTTAATTAGCGACTCCAAATTGTCCATAGGTATGAATGTGAGTGTGAATGGTTGTTTGTCTACATGTGCCCTGTGATTGGCTGGCCACCAGTCCAGGGTGTACCCCGCCTCTCGTCCGAAGACAGCTGGGATAGGCTCCAGCACCCCCCGTGACCCTCATGAGGATAAGCGGTAGAAAATGAATGAATGAACGAATGCATAATCATGAAAGAGCAAGTCAGTTATATTCGGTGTGTTGATAAGTTAACCCTGCCATCTACTGTACGGGGTTGTCATGACAACCTATGTAGAAACCTATGTAGAAAGCAGCACAATTAAATGCTTTTCAATCAGATGGTACATAATTAACATTAACTTATGGATCCTATGTGTGTGTGTGTCAGGGTGTTGATCGTGGACTGGGATGTCCATCATGGTCAAGGTGTCCAGTATGTTTTTCAGGACGACCCCAGGTGAGTCCTCACCCGTCATACTGGTAAATTCTTACATAACGTTTTCTGTGTGTGTGTGTGTGTATCAGCGTAGTGTACGTGAGCATGCACAGGTTTGAACAGGGAGCGTTCTGGCCTCACCTTCCCGAGTCAGACAATAGTTTTGTGGGCGGGGGTGCCGCCGAGGGACGAAACATTAACCTGCCCTGGAACACGGTAAGTCCAGTCCAGTAGTTCTTTGTGCTTCATAAACCCTTTCAAAATAAAACCCTGCCTACTTTATGTGTTTGTTTAGATAGGAATAAGCGATGCCGACTACGTGTGCGCGTTCCAGCGACTGCTGCTGCCCGTTGCTTACGAGGTAATACATGTAGATGACCTTTGACCTCACACAGTTTGGTTAAAACTTTTTTTTTACTTGTTGTATGTGTTAAGTTTCACCCGGAACTGGTTCTGGTCTGCGCTGGTTTTGATGCCGCACTCGGGGATCCGAAGGTACGCAACAACATCACAATCAAACAAGCGTAATAGGTCAACGCTACAGTGTGTGTTTGCGTGTTGTGTTCAGGGTCAGATGTGCGTGAGTCCTCAGTGTTTCTACACACTCACACACATGCTGATGTCTTTGGCAGAAGGCAGACTCGTTCTCGCTTTGGAGGTAAAACATTGACAACGTGAAGACGCACAAAACTCACGTGTCAACCGTTAGCTGAAGTCTTGTTTGTTTGCGTTCAGGGTGGTTATAACCTGAAGGCAACGGCAGAGGGCGTGGCTGCTTGTGTTCAAGCTCTTGTGGGAGGAGCCTGTGCCCCAATGACTCCGCCTAGCGCCCCATCCGACAGGTACCTGCATTTAAAAGTTAATAATATTTATCATGTAAAAGACATGTAAATAAAATAACTAGCTAACTGTAAGCTAATTAAACCTTTTCTGGGTTAGCGCTCTGAAATCCATCTCCGAGACCATCTCAGCTCTTTATCCATACTGGATCTCCTTGCAAGTACTGGGTAAAACACACACTCAGTAATACTGTATGGACAATTATTAAATATTGAAGTATTTATAGATTAATAATGACAGTGTTTTTTTGCTCTATATTATTATATCCACTATAGAGGGGGCGGGGCTTGCTGATGGGGATGTCATCAGAACAGCGGCCAAAGAAGAGAAACCAGAGAGTCTGTGTTTGCCTGTTGTCATGGCAACCGGCCTAGTATACGACGAGAGGATGATGGAGCATCTCAACATGTGGGACAGGTAGGTGTGTGTTTTTTTTTCACAGAGTTTGGTCGCTCACCGTCCCGCGTCACCACGTGCAGGCATCATCCTGAACAACCTCAAAGAATCTTCAAGATCTTCTCCAAGCATCAGCAACTCGGACTGGCGGACCGCTGTCAACGCATCCCAGCACGCTTCGCCACCGAGGAGGAGCTTTCGATGTGTCACACGTAAGTCATGGCGTCCATGTTGGTAGGTCTGAGAAGAAACCAATCACGTGATTGATCACTGAAAGATGACTGTGTGTGTGTGTGTGTGTGTGTGTGTGTGTGTGTGTGTGTGTAGTGCGGACTACATCCAGCATATGAAGTCCACATCCACGATGAAGGCAAGGGATCTGCATAAGCTTGGAGAGGAATACAACTCCATCTACATCAACAATCAGAGCTTCCAGTCGGCCATGTTGGCTGTTGGAAGCTGCTTCAATATTCTGGACCACATCCTGAATGGACAGGTATAAAACTAGCTGGACCACAGGGTGCCTGGTTCAAGTCTTCATATTCAGTCTGGTGTGTATATATGTGTGTGTGTGTGTGCAGGTGAGGAACGGCGTGGCCATTGTGCGTCCACCAGGCCATCACGCAGAAAGAGACTCCGCATGTGGTTTTTGTTTCTTCAACACAGCAGCGCTCGCCGCTCGCTACGCTCAGAAGATCTCCCATCATGCACCTCTCCGCGTGCTTATCCTAGACTGGGACGTTCACCACGGCAACGGCACCCAGCACATGTTTGAGGACGACAGCAGGTGAGGAAGTCGATTCAAGTGACGGGAAATGTGTTATTATCTTCACTTCCTGTTTTCCAGCGTCCTATATGTCTCGCTCCATCGCTACGACAACGGAACGTTTTTCCCGTCCTCGGAGGACGCCGCTCCTGGCAGGGTGGGCGTGGCAGAGGGGGCCGGATTCAACGTCAATGTGGGGTGGAGTGGCGGGCGAATGGGGGACGCCGAGTATCTTGCCGCCTTTCACCATATCGTCATGCCGATTGCTTCTGAGGTACACACACACACACACACACACACACACACACACACATGGGACTCATGAAGAATCATGTGACTACAGTTCAACCCCAGTGTGGTGTTGGTGTCAGCTGGATTTGACGCTGCACGAGGAGACCCTCTTGGCGGCTACAGTGTGACCCCAGAAGGCTACGCCCACCTCACTCACATGCTGATGTCATTGGCCGGTGGGCGGGTCTTGCTCATACTCGAGGTAAGTCAGCTGATCACAGATCTATGACCGGTGAAGGTGAAGACGAAGACGAAGAGGAAGTGACATCTCTCTTTAGGGCGGTTACAACTTGACGTCCATCTCCGAATCCATGGCCATGTGTACAAGCGTGTTGCTCGGCGACCCCCCGCCTTCACTGCTGATACCCCTGCCCCCGCCTCACCGCAGTGCCGTGACAACCATCAACGAGGTCATCCGCCACCACGCCCCTTACTGGAAGTCGCTAAGGATACACAGTGAGAGGAGTGCATAAGCCACACCTACATTTGTTAGCTTTTATTTAATACCGACCTTTCACCTCAGTCCCAGACTCCGTACGAGCAGCCGTACCTTCCCCGAAGTCACATGAGAAACGGAGTCGCCAAAGCAAAGGCAGGAAGTCAAGACAAAGCGGTCCAGATAAACTTCCTGTGGGATCGGAGAACACAAACGTAATAGCGATAATATGCAATATGGCGCTGATTAAACACAGCATGGCCCCTTTAAATTTTATATTGTTTACATTGTCCAATCAGGCGCAGTGTAGTCTGGACCAGCTCACACAGGGATTGGCCAGCTTGGACCTCAGTCAGACCTCTTCCACTCCAGTGGGCAGGTCCGACATCCACTGTGACGAGTATGCAAAGGCGGAGTCATGTCCGGTGTCTCCTGAGCGGAGTCAAACATCAGAGAGCTTGCCGCCTCAGGTAAATTCCACTTAACTGAACGTTAATCGATCTCACAGGCTCCGCCTCCTTCCCCTTCAGTAGCTGGTTACTTTTATTTCTGATTTCCTGCCATGAAAGTTTTCTCAATGTGCTCAGGTCGATGCTGCAGCGTCAACAACGGTTGCCGTGGGAGACGAGCCAGAGGGAGCGTGTGGTTGGTCCAAGCCTCAGGGGACTCTGGAGCTGATTTGCGGAGCTGAGATGGGCGGAGTCAGAACTTTTATTACGACAGTACTTTTATTTTGACAGCAGCTGACGTGAGTTTCTAACGTGTATGCGCGCACGCTTGCAGGCCGCCATGTACGTGGTAGACCCTCTGTCCTGGTGTCCTCACCTGGGTGAGGTCAAGCCCCTCCCACCCTCAGGTAGTAGCTCATTGTGCAAGTATGCTAGTCGTTAGCATGTTAGCTACTGCATAAATAAAGTGTGCATCTATCTAGGTATCGATGTCTTCCTGCCTTGTCAGGACTGTGGCTCGGAGGCCGAGAACTGGATCTGTCTCACCTGCTACCAGGTGACCCCCACCCCCACCCAAAACTACAACAGTACTAAAACCGATGATAAAATTAATAATAAATAACTTGTATGTTAAATGTATATAGTAGTATGTACAAACACAATATCAACACCGCATGTCACATGACAATGGAGGGGTTTCGAAGGTGATGATGTCACATGTACCACATCAGGTGGCATGTGGCCGCTACGTGAACGAGCACATGTTGATGCACGGTGTGACATCACAACATCCTGTGGTGCTGAGCTTTTGTGACCTCTCCGTGTGGTGTTACGTGTGCGAGGCCTACGTGCACAATCAGGTGATCATCATCATCATCATCACTCACAGATGTTCCCCCCGCCATTGTTGATCATTGACGTCATTTGTGCCTCCAGGTCGTATTTGATGCCAAGAATGCAGCCCACAGCGCCAAGTTCGGAGAGGAGATCCCACCCTGGAGTTAGAAGAGAGAGAAGGCGGGGCTTAGATTTTAACATGAAGGCATCATCATGTGTGTTTATGAGTGTTACCACTTTTAAACTCACCATGTTTATAATACATTTTTTTTAAATCATTATTGTGATTTATGTTAGCCATACGTTGAGGAGGCCTGTTCATTGTGCAATAATGCTTATGTATAAACATTAAAACATTATTATTATCTTCTTAGCTATATTTGTTTTTGACCACACAATGAGTGGCTCAGCAGCGGTCACGTGGGTGATGAAAATGTTGTTTTTTTTAGCAAATGTCCTGAATTAATAAATGCGCCGCCTCGCGCGCTGTGATTGGTCGCCATACAAGAAAACAAACGCACCTGCAGTTCCTTCCGCCTCCTGCAGACGTCGCTCGCGCTCTCTCTCTCTCGCCCCGACTTGCATGAGCATCTCTCCTGCGCGTGCCATCCATAGCATCCAGCTGCGGTCACGCGCCTCGATCCTTCCAAGCGGCGTGTGCGTGCACGTCAAACATCTGCAGGTTGGTTTCGTTTTCGTTTTGTACGTTTGCCGATGATCATTACGTCACTCGACGTTATGATGTTATTCCACATGCTTTTGTACCGCCAAGGAAGGCAAGTGATCTAAGTCACGTGATGGCGTCTCCGGACCTGGCGGACCTGTCTCGTCTCTACCAGACAGAGTTCGTGCGTAGTGCGCGTGCGGTGGGCGTGCTTTGGGCCGTGTGCACGCTGTGCTTCGCCGTCATCCAGGTGGTGGTTCTGGTGCAGCCGTCATGGATCGGAACTTCAGATTCCCACCACCCGGGAGTAGGAACAGCTCCACCTAGCGGCACCCTGGGATTATTTGAGGTTGACTATTGATTGGTCCTGGAGAGTCACGTGATTTACGGACCTTTTTAACTGTGGTTGTGTTGTTCCATGACAGGTGTGCCTGGAGTCGGACCGTCCGGTTCCAGATTGTCGCGGTCGTTTGTCTAGTCTGTCGCCTCTGCCGTCCTTCCAGTCGGTGGCGGTCCTGGTGGGCGTGTCCCTGTGGGCGGTGTGGACCAGCGTGTTGTGTCTTTGCCTGTTCCGCTTCTGCAGCGCCGCCACCGTGTACAAGATCTGTGCCTGGTTGCAGCTCACTGCAGGTAGGGGTGTGGCGTTATGGGTTAGGCTAGCTAACAGGAAGTTCCTGTTAGCTAACAGGAAGTCCTCAATTTGCTGCCAGGATTCTGCTTGGCACTGGCCTGTCTCCTGTTCCCTGACTCGTGGGAGAGCCCGGAGATGAGAGTTCTGTGTGGGGACTCGGTGAGTGACACCCCCCACCCCTACCCCCACCCCTACCCCCACCCCCCGCCCCCCGATTGGCCCGTTGGTTGTGACTATAAATCACCGACTGTGTGCAGGTTGGCAGCTTCTCATCCGGGAACTGCTCGGTCCACTGGGCCTACATCCTGGCTATTCTGGGGGTCTTGGACGCCGCCATCTTGGCCACATTGGCCTTCGTGCTCGCCAACAGACAGGACGCTCTCCTGCCGCCGCTCAGCAAGGAAGGTGGGTCAGGGGTCGGGTGCCGATTTCGATGCAGTAAGTGGAACTTAAAGACTCACGTGTGTGTGTTTGAACAGTGACTACGGGGCTGCTGATGTCAGCGTAGACGTCATGTGACTCTTCTTCTTCTGGTCCTCTTCGACAAGTCGTCTTCCTCGTTCTGATGCTCCGATAGCCTCGCATAGCATAGTTAGCATCAGCCTCGACCTTTGACTATTGTGTCCGTGGTAGCCATGTAAACAAATAAAACATCTTGAAATACTAACTTTAATACTTAACTTTATTACTACACACACACATGACATTAACATTCAGTCCACTTCTGCTCCCATCAGAGGTTAAAGGTCACTGGAAATTTAAACCTTACTTATTCCCTTTCCTTGACTCCTACTTCCTCATGTAGCGGCGCCGCACTTGATGGGGGTTTGATGGGGGTGGAGCTCAGGGCTCTCTGTTCTGTCAGTCTGTCAGTAGCCCCGCCTTTTCACTCGGAACAGTGGTGGCTGGTTGCTAGGCAACGGTGAGGCAGCATCATCATCATCATCATCATCGAGGGAGCGCCGCCTTCTCCTGTATGCGGAACCCACGTTTTCAGAGAAACGCCGTTGTACACGGTGGCCGGAGGAGGCGTGGTTAGCGCCGATGATGGACAGGATGTTCTCGAGCAGACCTCTGAAGAGGCGGGACATATGATGACGAGCGTGATGCGTTTGTGACATGTGACCACCTGGACTGGACCGGCACTCACCTTATTTCCTCATCCTCTTCCAAGTCTCGCTGTAGGATCTCTTGTCTGGCTCTGCCCACCTGCGTCTCCGTTCTGCCAATCATACGGCAGCATTCACTGAAGACCCGCCTCCTTTGACTGACACCTGAAGTGTATGATAACCTCACCTATCCATCAGGGGCTGAAGCAGCTGTGGTCCTATCAAGGTCATCCAATGGGTGGGGATCCTACCAGTACTCAGACCCCACCCCGTGTCATAGTCAGCCGGGGGTGGACCCCGGAAGTTCCCCCGTGCCGCCTCAGCTTTAGCAAGGAGGCGGAGCAAAGCACGAGCATATGCTGCATACACAAGAGAAGCTTCATTAGATTAATCAGTGCTTCATGAATATTCATTATCTGTCAATCAACCTGCTCTCTGCTCCTCCTGCTCCCGCCTATGTCCTCTCTCCACCAATCGCTGAAGGGCCTGCTCCAAGCCCTGCCCATTCCAGACCTCATCAAGCATTCCTCCCCTGCGCCAGGCGGGATAGATCACCCCCTTGCCGTCGTAGGGAATGTTTTGACGTGGAACTCCACCTTCTGAGAGATCCAGTCCAGGCCAACCAGGACCTGCAGGAGCACACTGACATATAGAACGTTAACGCCTCATTTGAATATTACACACAAGTCGCCATGGCCACAAGATGAGGTGAGAAGGTGACATACTAATGTTATTGGATCTAGGATGGGAGGAGCCTGCTAGAATGGGAGGAGCCTGCTAGGAAGAGAGGTGAACCGTCTTCTAAGAGTTCAGTTCATTTGTGAGAATACAATACTCTCCGAAATTCACAATTTAAGGCCTGGTTCGCTCTTTGGTTGCCATGGTGATGTGATCTTCTTGTTTACTGTAGCCTTTTTCAAAGGCATCATCAGGAAGTGATGACATCATAGTTCCTGCTGATGCTAATGCTACTAGTTAAGGGATGACATCACTTCCACACACACACACACACACACACACACACACACCAGTGCCAGGAGACTGTTGCTATGGTTACTGTCTCCTGTCACTATGGAGACCAGGACCTGAAATGTGACACACACACACACATACACACACAGAGGAGCTTCCACAAAAATGTCAAAAAAACAATGTAACCGTCGAAGTTACGTCTGTGAGGAGGCGGAGCATCCACACAGTTACCGTGACGACACAAAGTGAAAAAGACGTCATGTGGTCCTACCTGAGCGACGGTGAGTAGCAGCGGCAGCAAGATGAGCGACGCCATTCTGCTGACTGAATGTGTACGCCGAGCGCACAACAACATGGAGGTGGTGGGGGGGAGGGGCAGGGGGAGGAGCTATAGGAGTAGAGCGGGAGTACCGGGGAGAGGAGGAGGGGACCATCATCAGGTGAAGCCTGTGTGCTACACAAGAGGTCATTCAAGGTTAGTCACGTGTTGCCATGGAAACAAAGGATGTTTTTTTTTTTACTTGTTTATTCAAACCTTACACTAAATAAACAGCGCGGGGGGGGGGGGGGGCGTATCCATTGCAACAACATCACCATCACCATCGTTACAGACGCGGAGTCCAACAGGAAGAAACACACAAACATACAGGAAGTAGGGGCATCATTGCACAACGGATGCTGATTGGCTGATTGATCTGCATTAGCTAAGCTGCGAGCTAGCTAGCTAGTTTGCTATCCAAGTTTTGGTTCATTTCTAAGATGTCAGAGAAGGAGCAGGAAGTGGCAGAGAAGAGGAGGGAAAGAAAAAGGAAGCATTGTTTCAGTGAAGTCATGAGTTGAAGGGGCGGGGTTTTTGTTATGATGGCATCACCGCCTTTTCAGCAGTGTGGGAAGCTAGCAGGCCACCACTTCCTGTGGAGGAATATAATAATCATGTGATCGAGCCGAGCTTCACATCTGATTGGAGAAGGAGGTCGGCGGCGGCTGCTGGCCGTACTCGGCGTCCTGCAGACAAACGGCACAAGGGGCGGAGCCAATGAAGGAGTGTTTTTAGTCAAGATGGCCGACAGGAAGAAGCACTCACTTGGTTGTATTCAGGCTGATACCCCCCCTGGCCGCCGACGTAGGGGTCCTGTTCGTACCCGTCCGGGGCGGCGGCCTTGTCCTGAGGGGGCGGGGCTCTCATGAAGGGGGCGATGATGCGCGTTTCCTTGAAAACAAACCACAGGTTTCCCACCCACAGGACCAGATTGATGAAGCCGAACGCCTGAAAGATGACAACGCCAATCAGCAACGCCCACCGAGATCAGGACCCGCCCACTCAATCCTCACCACAGACGTGTTGAGCCCAGACATGACCGGGTCATGGACTTCCCGACATCGGTTCTCTTCATGATCGCAGGCAGTGATCAAAGTGATGACGAGGTCAGGGTTGGTCGCCGTCTTGACATCGGATAACGCCTTCGCCCACGCCGCTGAGCTCACCAGCCACATGAACGCCAACACACCCGTCACGCCCAGATCCTAACCACACAGGCACATCAGCGGTACGCTGCGTCGCCATTCCATGCAGGACCAGGTTCACATACTCACCAGCAGGGGGCCCTTGTTGTTCTCCTTGTACTTATCCAGGAAGAACACGTAGATGCTAAGCGCCGCCGTCACGTACAGGAAGGACAAGACACCGATGGTTACAAAGAACTCCGCCGAGGAAGAGTAGTCGCCCACTAAGAACACACGTTCCGTACCCCGGTTACATGAGGGGGCGTCAAAGTAGACCTGGTGCAGCCTAACACACACACAATGACGGATAGCATAAATCAACTTCCTGTTTACAATAATTCCCATCACTCTTCCGTGCTTTCTGACCTGAAAGGATATTCAAAGTCAACCTGGACGTTCAGGTTGCTCTCCGTGCGGTTCTTGCACTCCACTGACACGCGGAACATTCCCGAATAACTCCCACATGTGGAAAAAGCCAAAATGGCGAAAAACTGGACGGGGAGAAGGGAAATGTTTATTGATGATGTAATCAATATAAACATAAATGTGTGTGTGTGTGTGTGTGTACTCACCCATTGTAGAACTTTGATGAAACCCAGTGGAACCTTCAGAACCCTGAATTGACCCTGAGCCACCAGCTGGAGGGGGAAAACACACACAGGTTGTTGACCTTTGACACCCACGTGTCCCTAATAATGTGGTATGCCAAACTAATGACCTTAGACTGTTATCATGCTGTCATTTATAGACCCTAGTGTTGTTCCTGTTGGTTGTTAGCTAGCTAGCTGTAAGAACGTGATAACATCTCACGACATAGAACAATATATTCATCTTCATCATGGTTATATTGGCACCCCGACACCCACGCGTGGTGGGGGAGGGGTCAAAGCCCCCCCACCCCTCCCGCCATATCATTTTCATCGTCTCACGCGCACATTCACGTTAGCCACCATGTTTGCGTACATTGTACGGATGTACTGGATGCTGAAAAAAAAAAAACATCGACGGACAGACGGACGTCGTGGACGTAAGGCGTGTCACCATGAAAGACAAGAAGATGAATGTTTAAAATAAAATGATTTCTTACCTGATTGACGACGTCCATGTTTGACTTGGAGGGACACGGAGGATTCACGGGGGCGGGGGGGCGATGCTCGCACGAGGGAGGGGCACTGAAAGAAAAAAGATGGGGGCCATTGGTGTCGGTGCTTTTTCTGTTTGTTAAATATTTGTTTTATTTGAAAGGTGGAATAAATAAAAAAAAATAATCAAGAAAACAACAACAATGACATCACATTACTGTGGGTGTGGCCTGTGTGTTGACATACAGTGCACTCAACTGAAGTGACCTGCTCCAGTATCAAACCACAGAATGAGTATAATAACGTAAGTGTAAAAAGAAGTTGGACTCACCAGGCCTGGGACTTATAAACACAGTTGACTTATTGTACTGAGCAGCCAGTATTGTTCTGAGTTCCATTTCTTCCATGTTTATCACATTTGTGGGCTCCGAAAAGCCAAGGAGGCGCGAAAGTTGAAGTCACGTGAAGGCTGCACTGACTACAGCTATCCAGCAGGAGGCGGCACAAACACGCATGTCATCCACCACCAGAGTCAGGACATGTTTGTAGTCACGTTTTATTTGAGGTAAAAGGTCATGTGACTGATGTTTGGAGAGTTCAAAGCCCTTCAGTCAGGAAGAACATGATTGACACGCAAGGAATTAAAAAACATCAGGAATAAAAAAAAAAAACACATTTTGACCAAATATCGAAAAAGTTGATCCAAAATTCATGACCTTTGACCTAAACAACTCACACACTTGTTTTTCTTTCCACTCAGCATTCTCCTCACAGGGGGTCCACGGAGGGCACACACGTGTCACGGTAAGACCACTTTGATGGCCACGTCGGCCATTCCTGGTGCAGCTACATGCTAACAGGAAGTATCTCATCCATCACAACCAGCACAGCTAGCAATAGCGATGATGACGGCCATGATAGCAGCAGTTTTGTTGGCATGTAGCACTTAGCAGACCTTACTGTTTGCATTAAAATGCTGTTTTCTTGCAATGATGCTATGAAATATGTTTATGTGTACGATAGCAATGTTAGCGATCACGTGATTGCGCTAAGTTAAATCAAAATGAATAATAAAATCAATCAAATGGGTGTGAAATAATTCAATGTTTTCTACACTGAGACTAGCATGCTACCCGCTAAAAATAGCATCAAACTGCATGGTCGCCCCGTCCTGGAGAAGAAGGAACATTAATTGTGACTTCCTGTCACAAATGCACATGCACTGTGGAACACATTGCCATGACAACATCTGTTGTCTTCCTTGCTACTCTCCTTCCCGGCGTCCTTCGTCCTTTCCTCCTCGAGGATGTCATGAGGACCTTGTCCTTTGTCCCTGTCGATGTACTCCTGATTGGTCACCGGCATGTGTCCATCAAAACGAGGTCACGCAGGTCATCTCGTCCGCCAGTTCGTCCTCGTCTCGGCCTGTCCTGATTGGCTCCTCATCGCTGTAGAGTGCTGCGGGATCAGCGGCAGTGGCATTGTTCAGAAAGTCATGGCTGGCGGACCCTAAGAGGTCGCTGGCAGCCGACTCCATCTCGTCCACGGTCATGTGACACGCATCCGCGATCTCTCGCTTTGCAAAGGCAACAAACTTGGGGTCGCGTGCGTAAAGACCTAGCCCTTCAGAGATGAGAACCTGCGGAAAGACGAACAACGTTCAAGTGATGATTTCCCGCCAGTCGGGTCTAATGGTTACTCACCGCCTCCACCAGGCTGTCAGCTGAGCCTCTCTTCTCTCCGAAAGGAGCGCCGAGCTGAGAAGGAACTCTGAGGGTGGTGTAGGCCCTGTAAGGAGGTGGGGCTAAAGCACACAATGACAAATCAGACAGCGAGTGACGGTGGCACTCTGTGATCGACTTGTCTTACCTGCAGGGTCGCCGTACCACATGGGAGTAGGTGCCGCTCCGGTAACACTGACACCTGATGGAGGAAACACAACATGGCGTACGATGCGATGTACGACGCACAGGATATTTGACGGGTTTCATGCTTGATGCAGACAATCCTCACCTCTTCCTGCTTCCTGCTTGCACTCTCCGCTCAAGCCTGTTCTTCCTCCTCGATTCCCCCAGGGGGGGCTGCCCTCCTCCTCCACCAGGATGAGAGGAGCGTACAGGAGGCGACCGCGGCGAGGACACGGATTGGCCCATGAGGCAGAGGACGCCGCAGAGGAGCGACCGGACGACTGATGAGAGTTGTAACTGCCATACGTCTGGTGGAGACAGGAACATGTGTGCCTGAAGACCATCCGTGTGTGTGTGTGTGTGTGTACCTGAGTGCGAGCGCGGCGTGGGGGTGAGGTGGGGTGGTACGTCCCAGGCAGAGGTAAGTCGTCACTGCTGCCCTGACGTCTCAGACACTGGATGTTAAACGACGGCTTTCGACCTGGCGGGCGGGCAAAGACACCGTCAACCATCTTTGATGAAGTCATCCAAGCGAAAACAGCTCACCTGTGGGCGTGGCCGGAAGAAGGCGGCGCCGCGTAGTCCTCCTTCCCTCGCCATAGTGACCGTAGGGGGCGTGGTTGTCATAGTGTAGAGGGGGCTCATCGGGGTAATACCTGAAAAAACACACACTTAGTATATCCACAAATACATGCGTACAATAAACAACGTGTGTGTGTGTGTGTGTGTGTGTGTGTACCTGTCTACAGAGGTGAAGCTGTCTGCGTCGTCTTCTCTCGTGTAGTAGGGTGGCTCTCTGGACACGTCCATGTCTCTATTCCTCCAGTGTCTGTCCCTGGAGTCCCTCCTGTCAATCACAGCACAATCGGCATGTTAAAACACAGCAGCACCTATTGGAACTTAGAGGAACTACACTCATGACTAATAACATACCTTCCTTTCGCAAGCAGTCTAACAGCCTACCTTCCATGTTTGTAATAGGACGGCCTTTTGTGGGCGTGGTCTACAACGCCATTCCTGACTGAGGGTCGGCGGTGATGATGATGATTGACAGATGATCTCAGGTTATCTCGCCGCGAGATGTCGTAGTCGCTGCCGTTGGACATTTTTGTCAGAGAGCCCACACGATGGATCAAACCGCCGTTCACCACGCCGCCGTCGCCCATGACACCAACCGGGCCTGCCAAGTAGAAGACGACGGGGGGTGAGTGAACCATGTATAAGGTCAATATTAAAAAAAGAGCAGTACCAGTGGGCGTGGCCAGCATAGATCCTCGTCTGTCTCTGTATGAACCCCCTGTGTCTTCCTGCGGAGGTGAGAAAAAACCGTGAGAGCATGTGAGGGTGCGGTAAAAGAAGAACGCTCACCTCATCCTCGTCCCTCATAGTGTCCTCCTCTTCCTCTTCCAGGTCTTCATTGAGTGCCAGACGCATCTCTGGACCCAGATCTTGTAGCGTCTTCAGACCCGCTTTACACAGCTGCCCACACATGCACGTTGTTAGTATACACCAAGTATACTAAGACGTGTGATTGACACA
Organism: Doryrhamphus excisus; assembly: GCF_030265055.1. Lineage (NCBI taxonomy): Eukaryota > Metazoa > Chordata > Actinopteri > Syngnathiformes > Syngnathidae > Doryrhamphus > Doryrhamphus excisus. Next base: position 11,637,796 of record NC_080475.1, on the reverse strand, counting down.
CCTGTACAGCTGACGGGTTGGTGGCGTCCGTCGCGACACTCAAACCTCCCCTCTCCTTCCTCTTTCTGAACTTGCGGAAGTAATCCTGGATCAGGAAGGTGGCGTAGAACTTCCCCACAGTCACCTCTTCCTCTGCAGGGAACATCACAGAAGGCTTGACCAAGTCAGCCTGAAACAACCAGCATGCTAAGGCTAGTGCTAATGCTACCGTTTGTACCTTCATGCGGTGGGATGACTTCATCCAGAAGTTTTGGTTTCATTCTCTTCCAGATCTTCTTGATGATCCCCCGCAGCTCCTCGTTCTCCTGGTCTGGGTTCCCTAGCAACGGGACAACATGAGCGTGTCAGCAAGGACGAATGTGACCTCGGTGAGGACACTTCCTGTGGTCGTACCTTCAGTCTTGATCTTCAGTGCCGTGCGGACCAGCGCAAAGAGGGTGGCATTGAAGGTCACCATCCCGTCCGAGTTGAGAGGCATGTTCATGGCTACCAGACGCTAAACCGCGGCACGGCCATCACATGTCAGGTCAGGACATGAAACATTTCATTACAACTTTAGATTCCCACACATTTTGCTTGTAAAACCTATTTTTACATGTATGTTACATACAGGTACATCTATAATATTTACATATATTATATAATTTCACTACACACAGAATGAAATATTTCAAGGTTTTGTTTCTCCCCAGTTTGACAAGAATAGCTTACAGACAATGATAACCCCAAATTCAGTGTCTCAGAGAAGTACAATGCAGTGGTGCCTTGGTTAGCGTCATTCATACATTCCAGATCTGACTGAAACCAAAACGGACTTTAACCAAGACAATTTTTCCCATACAAAATCATGTAAATCCAACTAATCCCTTCCAGACACCCCAAAATTTGAACATAAAACACATTTCCATCCATTCATTTTCTATGCCACTTATCCTCACTAGGTTTGCGGGTATGCTGGAGCCTATCCCAGCTGTCTTTGGGCAATAGAATTTATAAATATTATATAATAATATATATATTATATTCATTCATTCTTTCATTTTCTACTGCTTATCCTCACGGGGGTCGCGGGGGGTGCTGGAGCCTATTCCAGCTGTCTTTGGGCAAGAGGCGGGGTACACCCTGGACTGGTCGCCAGCCAACAAGACATTTTATATTATTTATATTATCATTTATAAATATTATATAATATAATAATAATAATATATATATTATATTTTATTTTATTTATTTGTCAGTTTTACATGCAGAAGAAAAAGAAGTTTGAGGTGGCTCTGAATGCTCGGTTTCATAGGGTGTTTTAACACTGGTGTTTTGTGATGTCACAGATTGCCGGGCTTCCTTATATGGGCGATCATTGTAGGCCAGATACACTCCCTGCACTCCCCCTTGCAAGCTCGGCCTCTCTGTTTAAGGGGTTAGCAATGTCGCCTAGGAAGCATTTCGTTGAGTGTAAAGGAAAGCTACATTTGTTTACAATTCCTAACGAGGAAAACATCAGGCACAAGTGGTTGGAGTTCCTAATTCCCTACCAGCAAAAGAAATTGATTTTAATCTGTCAACGGCATTTGATACTGGACTGTTTTGTGAACATGGGCGGGTATACAACTGGACTAGCCGACAAATAAAGGATGGTACTTATTGTTGATGAGGGCTTCCAGTACATCCTGATGTTGTTACCTGAATGTTACATGCATGCTCTTTTGATTACCTTACAGGCGACTCTGTGAGGACACAGTTTTCCAAAACCAAGAGGAGGCTGAATCCTCCGAAGTAAAGCAACAACATCCAGATGTTTAATACGACCCCTGAGAGATGACAACACACAAGCTAATCACTCTTAACTATGATGTCATAAAAATAAGTATTGTATGTGCGCCTCCTGGTGGAGGCTGTGTCGTACTTGGCTTCAGGATCGTATTCGGACCAGATCCTCTTGAACTCATCCAAGTGATGTGGACCCAGAATAGACCAATCACGTGTCAGGTAGTCAAAGTTGTCCATGATGACGGCCACAAACAAGTTGATGATCTGGACAAGAACACACATACACACTATTGTGATCGCCTGTGTGTGCATGTGTGTGTGTGTGTGTGTGTGTGTGTACACACCAGGAAAGCACACAGCATGAAGAAGCTGATGAAGTAAACAATAGCAAAGTTGCTCCCGCAGCTGGATTCTTCTCCTGCCTCATAGTCGGACTCGGGATCACAGCGTTTCCCAGGAAGACTGGCTAGCATGATCTCCTGCCACGCTTCACCAGTCGCACACCTGTAACACACACACACACACAGTGAGTGAGAGGCTGACTATAATGATGATGATGATAACTAGGTGGCCATATGTGAAGAAGGACCTGAAGAGGAGTAGGACGGCCTGTGGAAAAGTCTGGAAGTTGTTGTTCCTGTTGATCTGAGTGTGATCCTGCATGGCGATCTTTCCAAACGTCTGATAGAGACAAGTTACACAACACGTGAGACATCACGATAACCTCTCCATGTGCACCACATGCTCACCTGCATGCCAATGACGGCGTAGATGAAGAAAATCATGGCGATGAGCAGGGCGACGTACGGCAGTGCCTACACACACAAGACACATGTTATCGAGCGCCACTGGGGGGCCACCTTACAGGCCACGCCCCCTCACACCTGCAGGGATTTGATGAACGTCCACAGCAGCGTGCGAATGCCCTCCCCTTTGCTCAGCAGCTTGACCAATCGCATCACACGGAAGAGGCGGAAGAAAGTGATGGACACCCGAGAGCTGTCCTCTCCGCTCTGTCACACACACGTAGTGACAATCGGCTAGTTGCGTGGTACATACACACACACACACACACGCTGTTGTTACGTACGCTGAACTCTGTGACCACAATGTCCACCACACTACCGACCACGATGAGAGCGTCAAAGGAATTCCACGCATCCACGAAGTAATGCTGCATGACAAACACACACAGGATGTGGAAAAAAACTTCCTGTACAGATATGGACGCGTGGACTTAGCATGTATGCAGGGCTCACCCTGAGTCTGAGTGCTAAGAGTTTGAGCAGCATTTCCACAGTGAAGAGTCCAGTGAAGACCATGTTGAGGATGTCCATGATGTCACTGAACGTCTTGGATTGCTCATAGTGCTACAAACACACACACACACACACACACACACACCATCACAAGGTGGGTCGCCCCCCTGACTCCCCAGCTCCCTCTGGTCCTTGCCAGCGGGACTTTACCTGGACAGCCAGCGTCACAGTGTTGAGCAGGATGAGCACAAACATGACATATTCGAATCCGGTGGAGTTGATGATGGACCAGAACTTGTACTGCACCGGGTTTTTGGGAATGTAGAGCTTCAAAGGCTGAGCTTTCAGCGCGTACTCCACGCATTGGCGCTGTGGACGACATGTGACACGTGGAGAGGACTCAAGCACGCGTCTGGGTGAACGGAGTTGTGAGCGTTTTCGGGGGTAGACGGGTCACCTGGTTTTTGTCCAGCTCACAGTTCTTGTACTCCTGCTCGCCCTGCTCCCTGAACGTGATGATGACGAAGCCCACAAAGATGTTCATCATGAAGAAGGCAATGATGATGATGTACACAATGAAGAAGATGGAGATCTCCACACGGTAGTTGTAGATGGGACCTGAGTTCTCCCCGTTGGCATCGATGGCCTTGTACAGCAGGCTGTTGGAGGGAGGGAGGGAATCAGGGGCGGGGCTTCAGCTTTAACAGCACACACACACAGTACTCACGCAGGCCAGCCCTCAAAGGTAGATACGGTGAAGAGTGCCATCATTCCCATCAGTACATTGTCAAAGTTGAAGTCACTGTTGTGCCAAATTCTCTCTCGCACCATCGGATGGTTCACGTCGCCATCTTTGTACACCACAAAGGTGCCTCTGCACACACACACACATCATGATGATGTCATAATGCTTATAAGAAGACAAGTGAAGGCTGGACATACTTGCACTGTTCGGGAGTGTGTTTGGCCTCATCGGTACAACGATAGAATTTACCCTGAAAACACAACACCGCCATCATCGTAACGGGTAGACTAAACATATACTGTATATGTATGCATATAGATAGCACATCTTACCTTGAACAGTTGCACTCCGATGCACGCAAACATGAACTGAAGTAACGTTGTGACGATCATGATGTTTCCGATAGTTCTGATGGCCACAAACACGCACTGGACCACGTGCTGTGAGGCACACACACACACACACACACACACACACACGCACAAAGAGTCAGCATAAAATATTGCAAAGGCGACCATTTTGAGCCACACACGTGTTCACATACCTTGAGGCCTTTGGCTCTGTTGATGGCCCTCAAAGGCCTGAGCACGCGGAGAACCCTCAGGATCTTCACCACTGAGATAGCACTGGAACTGTACGCACAAACACACACACACACACACACAGTGTGAGCAAGCCTCAAACACTACTGTTTGCCAACATGTCATTATCTGCATGAGTGGATTGATCTATGTAGCTATCTAACCATCTACACTACACTTTGTCAGAAGGTGCCGTGAGTGAGTGAGCACTGACTGCAGGAAAAAAGAGACAAGTGACACGCTGACGACGAGAAGATCCAGCAAATTGAACCAGTTCCTGCAGAAGGAGCCCTGGTGTAGGAACGCTCCGTGGACCGTCATCTGACCACAAACACAGACAGGAAATTAGCCTGGAGGACAGACAACAGCCATCACCACTCCCATTTGTTTTTTTTTTTTTACCTTCAATAGGATTTCCACGGTGAAGATGGAAGTGAAGGCGTAGTCGGCGTAACCTAGAACCTGAACACGCCACAACATCATCATCATGACATTACCGCACAGCCATTAAACATTTACCGCTGGCATCGGACACATGTCCGCTAATTAAAAACAGGATGAAAGTCCAAAGACCATTAGGTGTCTCATTAGTCCTTAGTGAAGACATGTCTGCGAGTTCCAGTGACCAGTGACCTCCTGACCTGCTGAGCAGCAACCAAGTACAAGGACCATACTCAATTTAGTTGACACGTTATTAGCCAAGTGTGTGTGTGTGTGTGTTTGTGTGTGTGTCATGCACGTGCACAATGCTGCCAACATCTGTGTGCGTGTGCACATGCAGAATTGCTCAGCGTTGCGTGAGCACAGCTGCTGCTCGCTGTATGCGTGCACGTTCAGACTGGTGATTTTCTCGTCAGGCACTGACCCACTTCTGGAATAATCTGCTCAAGCTCCGCCTCCCCTCCCTCATCAAGTTGGTTTAAACATGACTGACAGCTATCTTTGTTTGCCATTCTTGTTGACGGTCTTCATCTGCCGCTGTTCCCACAACACACCTGTGTGTGTGTGTGTGTGTGTGTGTGTGTGTGGACTCACGTTGTTCCGGAAGGAGTGAGCTCTGATGGGATCTTCAGCGGCCAATGAGCACGAGCTGAGAATGATGAAGACGAGGATGAGGTTGGTGAAAATGTGATGGTGGATCAGAGTGTGACATGCCACTCGAATTCTGGAAACACACACACACACACATGTTATCAGATCGCCGCACAACCAGCAGGAAATGTCCGGAATGTGGTCAGACTCACGGGTTGGTCTTGCTGAGGCAGAAGAAGGCACTGCCTTCGGGGATGGGCAGAACTTTCTCTTTGGGCGGGGCCAGGTCGGCCATTTTCAGCTGGACGCCGCCGTCTGATGGAGGCCATCATGAGGTCAGCAAATATGGCCGCATCACACTATGGCATGACATAATCTCACCGTCCTCGCCCTCGGGAAGCTCCTCCTCTTCCTCATACTCCGTGTCCTCGTCAATGTCCACCTGTAGATGCAAAGTTAACGAGGGACGTGCCATCTTCATCAACATCATCATCCTCACCTTAATTTGCTCCCCTTCTGTCTCCTCCTCTGTCTCCTCTGTCTTCTCCCTGCATGGAGGATAGAGCGGCAGTACAGAATGAGGCCCTGCCCCCCACCTTTGACCCTATGTATGCGCCCACTCACTCTTTTTTCTTGTCGTCGCCATCTCCTCCCGCCAGGTTGTCCACGGCAATGGCCAAGAAGACGTTGAGGAGGATGTCTGAGCCACGTTAAGAAGTTCTACTGATCAACTGCAAACCAAGGTCATCAGTCACCCAAAACCGACATCAGCTAACTGGCTAGCGGCTAACGTTTGTGGTGTTCCTCAGGGTTCTCAAAGATGCTGTCACACGTACGTATGTGAAACAGGAAGGATACAGTTTCCGCAGATGAAGAGAATGACGAAGTAAATGCAGACAATCATCCCAGGAAAGACGGGGCCGCCGTATGCCATGATGCCATCGTACATCACAACATTCCAATCCTCACCTGTGAGAATCTGCACAGATGTGATCGTCAACCCCCCCTGGCACCGCCCACACCGCAACATCAGTGAACGTACCTGGAAGCAAGTGAGCAGCGCTTGCGGGAAAGCATCAAAGGTACTCCGTTTGGTCTGCGTCTCATCAAAGTTGAACTTCCCGCCAAACAGCTGCATTCCCAGCAACGCGAAGATGATGAGGAAGAGGAAGAGCAGGAGAAGCAGCGAGGCGATGGACTTCATGGAGTTGAGCAGCGATGCTACCAGATTGGACAGAGCCGTCCAATGGCTGCGCAGATATAGACGTCAGTGTTTCGGGCAAATGAGCCTGCGTTGATGTGTCTTCTCACCGCGTGACCTTGAAGATGCGCAGCAGGCGGACGCAACGCAGCACGGAAATCCCCAGAGGTGGCATGATCTCCATCTCCACCAGGATGGTCTCCACGATGCCGCCACACACCACAAAGCAGTCAAAGCGGTTAAAGAAGGCCACAAAGTAATGCGCCAGGCCCAGACTGTACATCTTCAGCAGCATCTCCACAGTAAACAGCGACAGCAGCACCTTGTTGGCGATGTCTGCACCACAGACACACATACAGGGTCAACGCACACTTGCACACGCCACGTGTACGCACAGAGACAGCACACCGTTCTTACCCTGCGCCTCCGTCAGCCAAACAGGTTGGTTGTAGTGCTCAGAGGCGCTGAGGGACGTGTTGAGGAAGACGAGCAGCAGAACCAGCCAATAGAAAGTCACCGATTTGACAGCTGTGCGACAGTTCCTACGACATACTCGGTTCCAGCGCCGCAGCGTGCGACTGAATACACACAGTCACAGGGTGTGATCACTTCGAGGCATTGTTTACATCTACGCTTATTGATGCAGGACGAGAACTCACCAGCAGCCAATCTTCATCAATCGAGCACTGAAATCGGACAAAGTGAAGTTTGAATATGTGTGGGGGCGGGGCTTAAAATGTTAATCACCACAAACATGTGACTCCAAAATGTTGACATGACGACACTGAGCTGTCTCCAAGACAACAGACAGCAGAGAAATAACCCCGAGCAAAGGAACATGGGAGGTGGGGCTTGTGCGTTACCAGCAGGCCTGGCAGCAGTTGGTATGTTCCTCATCGATGTTCTCCGTGTTCTCCGATGCCGTTTCGCTGGCGGGGAGACTTGCTGGGAGACACAAGTGAAGTTCTGAAGTTCTGATCCAAATGTTGGAATCATCATCGGGAGGCAGTCTCACCGTGTGTTTCGTTGGAGTGGCTGAACCATCCAAACTTCCCTCTTTTCTTGTCTGACAGATCACCCAGAGACAGACCTACAAATACACACACACACACACACACACACACACACACACACACACACACAAATTCAACTAAAAAGTTCAGGCAAAAAAAGAAAATTAACTAACACACTTTTTTTTGCACAGCTTCTTCCAAAATAAGGATGAGCATCAACAAAAAGGCCTCTAATTTCGTAGACCAGGCGCAGGCAACAGGGTGTGGCCAGGGCACTTTGCAATTTTCGTGAGCTGCGCAGTAAGGCGCAGCACGGCGCACCCACGCCCCGTCCCTCCCACCGGCGCAAGAGGCAAAGAGGGAGGAAAGAAGCGTCATGCATCATATGCGCCACTTTGTGGGAGACGTCATCTGTTCCTGACAGTTACATTAAACACAGCAGCAGGCTAATCCAAGCATCTTGCTTGTTTTCACCCGGATTCCTGCTCTACATCGCCAAATAGTAGAACCTCTGATGGTACGTATTTGCGGTATCTCCTCATCATCCTCCTTGAGAAAAAGTGAAATTACCAAACTGGCTGAGCACAGTGGTGCGCTGGACACAATTCCCACTGTGTGGGGTGCGCCACACTATCCTGTTCTGTTTATTTTTTTTTATTCTTGTTGTTTCCCTTACTATTTTTTGGATTTAAACCACACTCACGTGGGTTTCCATCCTCGTCCAGCTCGTCCATGTCCTCGGCCTGTGTGATCCAGTCCATGTATCCGCACAGGTCCTCCTCCATCTGTTGCTTCTCACGAAGCTTCTGGAAGTCTCCGCGAGCCTTCGCCTTCTCTCTCTCCTTGCTGAACTCTCTGCGGCATGACATGGCTCAACATTTAACGACAATCTACTCACGTTCGACTATCGTGACCAAAGTTTACTGACCCGCTGAGAACACCAAGAACCAAGTTGAGAACAAAGAAGGAACCAAATATGACCAGACTGACAAAGTACACCCATGGCAGCTCAAAGCCGATGGCGTCGTTCATCTGCGGAACCGAAGGTAGCGAGTGTGGGCAGCCATGACACTTGAACAAAGAGGTGCGTGTGATTGTGGAATCTTACCCAGTAAAGGACGTCTGTCCAGCCCTCCATGGTGATGCACTGAAACACCGTTAACATGGCGAAGAAGAAGTTGTCAAAATTGGTGATGCCTCCATTTGGTCCATCCCAGCGCCCGCGACACTCTGAGCCATTAATTGCGCACTGGCGTCCATGACCCGCGAAAGCGCATGGCACTGGGTCGTCCTCCACAAAGTTGTCTGGCGGAAGAGGTTTCATGTCAGTTAATGGCGGTGATGACAGTGGAGGCAGCGGAAGTGTGTACCAGATCCGATGTAGTAGCAGGTTCGATGCATGCGTCCAATGAAGAGCTCGAGGCCGATGATGGCGTAGATGATGATTACGAAAAGAACCAGCAGAGCGATGTGCAGCAGCGGAACCATCGCTTTCATGATGGAGTTCAACACGATCTGCAGACCTGCCACGTGCGCTCATGTCAGTGAACAGGAAGTGATGCTACCGCCACATGCTCACAACACGACCACTCACTGGGAACACCGGACACCAGCCTGAGGGGCCGCAGCACCCGGAAGGCCCGCAGAGCTTTGACGTCCAGACCTCCGGGTTTGCCCGGCATGTGGTGAGTGCTTGCTTGCTCACCAGACTTGTGGGTCATGGTCTCCAGGACGACGCTGAATAGCCTGCGGCGGAGACAGGAAGATGTCATCAGTCCTCGCGGCCGTATTAAAAAAAGCATCTGGTCAACATTCGGACCGGTGCCAAAGTGGACCCTGACAGTCTAGACAAGGATAACAAGCGAGAGACACAAGACGAGTCCACCAGATCTTAAAAGCTTGTGACAGCTTGTAAACAAACCGTTAATCAACAGGAAGTGATGCAATTAACCAGCTCAATGAGCCTATTAGGACATGTGTGAAGCAAACAGACAGGTCACGACCTTCATTAAGAATCAGCTCCTCAGCTGGTCAGGTGATCAAAAAGGTTGAAAGGAAGTGGCGAGCACCAGCTATAGAAGCACCTCAGGGCCGCCGTGATGGAGGGCTGCGAGGCTCGTGAGTGTAGTCGAGCATCACGCACGCTCACCACAACACGGCTGAATCATACAAATTGTAGCGGCGCCGCAGGCGGTGACTTCGGACGGCGCCAAACGAGGACGTCAGCTCACGTTTGCCTCGACTCGGAATCGCTGAAGCGCTGCACCACAACTAACTAAACTGTATCTTGCTTACATCTATCTACGGGGGAAAAGAATAGATGGTGTCTCTCGATGTGCAGCAAGATCTGTCTTACCCCACGATGACGATGACAAAGTCCAAAAGGTTCCAGCCGTTGCGGATGTAAGAACTCGGATGCATGACCAGACCGTACGCTAGAATCTTCAAGAAGGTTTCCACCGTGAAGATGATGAGGAAGACATACTCCACTTGTTCCTGCAGGAGACACAACATGTCCTCACTATGTCCAAATGTCTGATGATTGTGTGTCCACTGTGTCCTAGCAGTACCTAAATGCCTCACAATGTGTCCAAAAGTCCTCACTGTAATGTCCTTGCAGTGACAGAAACTAAACCCATCACACCCACTTTACTTTCACAGACACATTTTTGACAAAATGTTAACAATAAAGCCACAGTTTAGCTTCGCATAGAGCTAACCTAGCTTAGCATCACTCGGGTGAGGAATTGAACTCACCAAGTCGTGGTTAGTGGAGTTGGAGTCGTCCTCAGGAAACGGTTTAGACACGCCCAGAGCGACACAGTTGGCGAAGATGGCTAACAGGATGAAGATGTCAAAGGGTCTAAAATGGACACTAAGGAAGCTCACCTGTTTTAGGAGTAACAGGAAATGATGTCGGTGCATGGCCGCGTGGCCGCGTGTGTTAAGGTAAGGATACTTCCACTCAACAATGGAAAGCGCAGCACGTCTGATTGGGTTGTTGAGCTTCAAGCAGAACAACGCCCGTGGAGCTCGCTGGACCTGATTACTGCCCTGGACCTGGACAGGAAGTGACATCATCAACATCGCCCGTCTCTTGCCGTGTTGTCCGTTAGCGTGTTGTCTCACCTGTTTCTTGGCGTGTTGTCCTCTCTTGCGTTGGGTTGCCGTGGAGCTGGTGGTGGAGTGGAGGGTGTCAGTCCTCGTCATCCTCACTCCATCGCCTTCGCCGTCCATCTCCTCGTCCCAGTCCCCGTCCCTTTCCTCTCCCCCCTCTCCTCCTCCACCACCACCATCGCCCTCTCCAGCCTCCTCGCCCTCGCCATCTTCGCCATCTACTGCATTGGCATAGCCGTTGCGTGAGGCGCCTGGGAACGAGATGAAAAGGTCAAGGGTCGAAGTGTGAACGTGTGATCACATGATGTTCTTGTTTTACTGTAATTGGTGTCGTCATCATCATCAGGTCAGAGGATGATGATGATGATGAAGGTGAACACTGAAACATTGTAGTGAACAGCTGTGACCTACATCTCTGTGTGTTACTGCTACCTGAGCTCCACACATACACACGCATACACACACACACACACACACGCACACCACAGCAAACATCTCAGCAAGATTACTGCCGCCTCGCTCGACCTTCCTAGATTTCCTGTTTCCCACAATGCTTTGCTGTGTCCAGCTGTGGTACAAAGCTGATAAACCTCTTAAACACACACACACACGTTGACAACAGCTGATACCAATGTACAACAAAATGGCGGCACAGGGGGATATGGACATCGCGACATGCTAATGTCGCATGCTAATGTAGCACGCCATATACTAATGTGACATGCTACAGTACACGATGAATAATTATTAACGAAACAAAAGAAACAAACTATATAAATAAATAAAAAACAAAAGGAGTAAATAAAGAAATAAAGAGTGAAGTGAGCCTGCAGGGGGCGCTGATGCAACATGAATAAATGTCCGCAGGCATCTGAGGTTAGGACAGTGCGGGTCACATGATTCTTGCTCACGTTGTGTTGTTCTCTGTGTGGAGCTGCACAACACACACATAGACACACGCGCGCACACACACACACACACACACACACCCCGCCCCCTACATTGCCCCACGAGAATCCGTCTAATTATGCCCGAATTATCCTGAGACAACTGAGATCATCCTGACAGCAGCGAGCGCGCACGCATGCATGTATGACTCTCTGTGTGTGTGTGTGTGTATGAGGACTAGCGTGACCTCCTTGTTTAGGAGACTTGTGTGTGTATGTCTTCCTCTCCTTGTGTGCCACTACCTTTTGCCGTGAGGACGTGTCTCTGTGAGGACATGTGACTTTGTGAGGGCATTTTAGCTGGTCCACAAAAAGAAAGACAAATGCGAGAATGTGTGAGAGTGTGTGTGTGTGTGTGTAGAACATCACTGGCACACAAACCTCATACGCCTTGTTAACTTTCTGCTTTTCACTGCTCTGCCACTATGTGTGTGTGTGTGTGTGTGTGTGTGTGTGCCCTGCAGCCTGGTCCAGCTGGGAAGGTCATCAGGTTATTTAGTGAACGTTTCTTTTTCTTCTTTCACTGCTCACTTGCAGCCATGGCAATGGTGGCAATGGTGGCAATTGGGCAGGCAAGAGGATAGAAGGAGTGGGTGGAGCTTACAAACATCACGGAAAGTTTGCCTCGACGTAGTACATGAGTGGATCCGAGTTCTGCAATGCTCCTCGGCTCATGTTTGAGACTGCGTGTCAATCAATCGGCCAATGCTCAGGTGGTACATATGAGATGATGAAATAAAAAAGGGCAGGGATTAATTCTGCTGCCATGGCAACCAGTGACTTAGTGCTCATTTCCATGACAACGTTATCAGGACGCCATCTTAATTCCAAAAGCAGAAAGTCTGATCCTGCACCAGGATGGATGGATTAACTGTGATCTCTTTTTGAGGGATTGGGATGGGGTGTCAAAGGTCACTCGCACCTGCATACGGCCACATCAAAAAGCTGAACTTTGACCTCTTCTAGCATTTACACTATGAGTTGTAGAAGACAACAAACCAAGATGGAAGACAGCTGTCTTCATTTTGTTGTTGAGCAATTCAACATAAAGCGAATGGAGTAGGCTAACACGAATTAAAAAAATTAGCAGTTAACATCTGTAATTAGCGCTAAAATTAGTAATGTCAGTGATTGGGAAATATTCCACACGAAAAAACCCCCACAGTCATATGTAGTAACAACCATAATACAACATTGTCATAACATTCATGCTAATATTTGTTCTCAAATAGTTCTATACTAGAGCTGGACAGGAAGTGTAACATCCCTGCCTATTCAAGGTTCAGCATTGGCTTCCTTGCATATATATTTTGAAATATATAAATTGCATATATGTGAAATTGTACCTTTTTGATTCAATCAATCACACTATAAGATAAATGAATCTGAAACTGACAGATTCAGTGAATAGGAAAATGACAGGTGCAATGCGTTTTAATAAGGACACAAAAACGCTACAGCTGCAAAGCAAGATCGGAGTCACTTAATAATTTCTTGCGTCTAACATAATAGACTGATCATTAAAATTCTAACTGAATTTGAACTTTGAGAGTGTTTAATAAACAAGAGAGAAATGTGAGAAAATTAAGTGTACTGATTACTTTTTATGGGTGGTGTCCATTTTGCGCAGTTCTTCACCATTCATAGGCGGTATATTGGAACATAGCAGGGGATCTACTGTAGTCACGTGTCTACTTTGTAAACAAATACAGTGTGAGAGGCATGGCTCGCGATGGTTACAGCTTGAAAACTCTCTTCCATAGTTAAAGCCTTCCCTGTGAAATACGTAAATGAACAAAAACAAGTGGCTGCCATTGTTCAGAAGAGATGGTGAATGGGGCTTCAAAATAAAACTATTAATGCTGCACAAAAACGTCAACAATTTTCCACTTACATAACAGACGTCTATATTAAACAAGCTACAGCGTGATTGTTATTGTGGCAGCTAACACGGAAAACGATATTTATCTGGCGGACTAACACGACGCCTCGCGAGCCGTCACTAACAGACGGTAGAGTGGATACCTAGTTCTCAATTTTCGCAATGAGGACTCAAGATTCTCGTTTGCAGTCAGCGGTTTTTAATTGAGAATCGGAGCACACGTCTTGTGCTGGAAGACACAGCCATCCCAAGCACAGCGGACATCGTAAGTCGCTAGATCTTTGCTGCTGATATTGACAGAAGTAGGGTAAGCTAAATGCGACTCAGAAAGAGGTTTTGGTAATCATCAAAATACGGCAATATACTGTAAGTATTACACGTTATCGTCAATGTACTTGTTCTTGCATGATCACAGCATGTATACGTGTCAAACAATAAAACGCTGTTAAAGGTTTTTTTTTTTAAGAGGGCGTTGTATTTGAAATAGGTGTATCCCAATGATGTGCATTGTTAGCTATCTTATGTTAACTAATTTTCACATAAAAAGGGAAATAAATGTGTTCATGTTTCACATAAGGATCGTGAATGATTGCAATATTCCCCAAAAAGTGCAGTTGACACTCGTACGTGCGTACTATAGCCTGCAAAGTATCATAATTGTTAACATTACCAAGAAACACGTCTTGTATAATCAGAGTACTGAAGTCACAGACACACTGAAACATATCAGCACGGCACGGCATAGATGTAAAGCAAATAGAACTTACTTTTGTGGTTGTGCTGCATGTCTTGTGGTGGTCCACTTCAGACATTCATGTTGGCGGTGTCTTCATGGCCTCCCAAAAGTTAGCATGTTGATCACCCAATGATGGCGCTGCTGCTGCTGGTCATTCACACCTTCATCTGATCTCCAAAGATTGTTTCAGGCATGACGGAGCTCAGCAGAGCGATGTGAAAACAACAGAGCGAGAGGCTGGGAGGAGACAAATTCAGCTCGGCTTCACTAATCTGAATCTCTTCATCTCTCCTCCTCATCCTCATCCTCATCTCTCCCTCTCTCTCTCTCTCTCTCTCTCGCGCCATGCCCACCTCCCCCGCTTCCACCCCCACCCCATGCCCCAAATGGGGATTAAATAGGAAAAGGGCTCAGTGTGTTAAAGTGGAGGACAGCTGCACATGAATTAAAGGCACACGCCGAATAAATATATGATTCCATGTCGGATAACAACTGGCAAATGAACATAATCATGAACACAGTCATATCTGACTTGACTGTTAATGATTAATTTAATTATGATAGCGCTCTATGGTTTATTTGTTTCAGACAAGCTTCATCACTTGCTTACATTTACACAATTCAGAAAGCCTGAATAGGAGAAGGTAGAACACAATATTGTACTGGGTGTATGTTTTTGATATTAATATAATTTTTTTATATATGCTATTGTTAGTCATTTAATGAATAACGGTGCTTGTGTTGAGCTAATTGCACGTTGTGTGAAGATTGTGAAGTGGAGCAACACGCTGGAAAGTCATTATTCGTGGCTTTGAGCCCACTCCAGGAGCAGGAGTGATGATGGTGTGGAATAAAAAAAAAAAAAAGGCTCTGCCCACCTGACACGACTTGAAGACACTTGAAGTGAAATTGAAGATGAACCTGACCTTCACACCTCTCTTCAGTCTCTTCACTACTGTACGTCTTTTCCTTTTTTGTTTCTGTGCCTCATCTGCTACTTAGTTTATCTCCTCTCTTCCATCTTGCACCTTTTCACAATGTCTCACATGACAATAGGACCCCCTTGTCGTCATTGGACCACAATGATAGACTGAGGTCCTGTTTTTTTTAACCCAGCTTGCAGTAAACATTGTAAATATTGATTAATGAACAGTACACTCACCTGCTGCTCAGCTCATGCGTCTTATGACGTCATCACGGACACATCCAATTGAGCTCTTCTGCCACCTGCGGGACAAGCGAGCAACTGCAATCAGCATACTCTGTGAGTCAGTGCTTGCGTTTGAACAGTACACTCACCTGCTGCTCAGGGCTATCTGCTTGTGACGTCATCGCGGACAAACGTACAATGGAGCTCTTCTGCCACCTGATGGACAAGAGAGAAAGTGCAGTCTGCATGTTCAGTGAGTCAGTGCGTGTTTGTTTATTGGATGCATGCGTGGATGTGAGAGGTGAACAGATGGCGAGGAGACGACAATGCTGAGCTAGCAAACATTTCAATGTGAAACACACGGAAATAGAAATATTAAATATATAAATATATTCATGCGAAAACATTCCCATTTTCTACATAAAGGATAAAAAAGGAAATTTCGCTTTCACTCTCATGTAACCAGTTAATTAACATTTCCTCACTTTAGCTAACTGCCAGCTGGGTTGCTAACATGCTAAATTGGGCTCTCCAAATTGTCTCTTAATGCCAGACACAATGAATTGCAGTACAGTAGTTGTATTAATTGCAGTAATAGTGTCAAATAATTCCACTATAAATACAAATGATGGTTTTGGCTCAATATGTGAATTTCATTGGAGAGCTTAACATGCAAAATGTTTTTGTAGTGACTTTGCTAGCTGCTAGCTTTAGCATGACGTTGTAAGTGAGCGACGTGGGTGTGTGGCTTGTTGTCACAGTGTCAACTATCAGATATGTGGAATTTAGTGACTATGGAGGTTTACTGCGAAAATGGCTCAACAAAACCAGGCTTTGTGCTCAAGATGCAGCTCAACAGAACTTAATTGACCGTTAACAGTTGACACTAATGACCGTTAACAGATTTAAAAGCAGGAAAAAGTGGCCTAAATTACATACTTACATTTGGTAAAAATGTAAATAAAGAATGTAGATGGGCCCCAAAGAGGAGGTTTGCCTTGAGGTTTGCCTCCCAAATAGCTAAATACGCCACCCCAACTCACGACCATCGTGTGTGTGCGCGTTTACTACTCACACTTTTGATTGGCACTCCTCTAACCCCGCCCATTGAGAATTCACTTCCTCCTTTCTTCCTGGTGTCCCGCCTCCACCCAGCGCATACACGCTGCTGGATCATCGCGCACGCGCCTGAGAAACAGCGAGATGATGGAGCGACATTAGCTATAGCGTGCACGCGCCCTGGCAGACGTTCCATTCTGTCGCTGCTTGGCATCATCCACCTGCAGTGGCCGTCGTGTACGTTCCCTCCCTCCCTCCTTCCGCGCACACGCATGCACCTTGCAGCAGTGTCAGCGAGGCGTCGAGTGGCTCCAAGACCGTAGAGGAGCACCACGACGCGGCCATACGGTGGACGAGCATGACGGTAAAATGAACGGTGTGGTTGTTTGCGTGCATAAGATAACGTTTTTGTCAGACAAAAGCCGGTTTGTCGTAGTGTGTGTGTGCGTGTGTGTGTGTGCGCGCGCGAGCGAGAGAGTGTGTTGCAGGTAAAAATTACACTGTCAGCACATTGTCGGCGAGCACGCGCCAGGGACTGTGTGTGTGTGTGTGTGTGCGCTCTTGTCCTGGTCAGCCCCCACTTTAGGTCGTACATGCGCGCGTGCGTGCGTGTTTACGTGGTGATCTTTTGTGTGAGCTGCTATGACGTCACAAGGAGTTTGAATAGATGGCTTGATTGACAGGATGCTTTGACACGGATGAGAGGTCACAAAAGGTCATCTCAGTTGAAGTGTTGATGGCAACTTCTATCAGAGGTCAAAGGTCACGGTGTGTTCGCAGTGGTCTCACTAGTAACACGTACTTTTGCTTCTGTGATTGTGACGAAAGTGATGCATCACTCCAGCTGGCGCTTGTAAACATGCTAACATCAGCAACTTCTTAGCTAACACATTTGAACTGCTGTGTGAGCTTGCCGGCTAGTGACCTTTGACCCTGCGCAGTCCAGCCTGCTCATGATGACATCATTGTACATACACCATGGTGATGATGTCATAAGACAATAAGCCAATCAACATGTTGATGACCTGTCAAACTACAAAATGCTTGATGACAAAGACTACAAATCCCATGGGACGCGGTGTATGGCACGCACATGAGTTTCCTATTGATGCTGTAAAAAAAATCTACACACATGAAGGTTGTAAATGTCTGATAGATAGGTCCTTACCCTAGCATGGGAGGACAGGTTTCCTAGTGTGGATAAACACACACATTCCTTTCATCCCACCTTGAACATACGCGACCTTTGACCAGTCCTATCAGGGTGGGAGGGGCAAGCGGCAACCACAACTGTTGGGAGAGAGAGACATGAAGAGACATGAAGACGTGAACACAACACAACGCTCTACAGGTAACACATACACACACATGCGGAGGGACATACAGGAAGTGACACAGATAACAACACTTGGTTCCTTGGATCGTTCCTTATCTCCATAATGCTTTAGTAACCTTCGCTCACCTTGTCTTCTGTACCTTACTTCCTAACCAGAGGACGCTTCCTTGCTTTTGTGTGTGTGTTTGTGTGCTATCTTGGTGAAAGAAGACTACAATCATCAATCATGCATGTTGTCTCCTGGTCCAATCTGCCAGCATGCTAACAGATGTTAGCATGTGGATGTGATCAGAGCTCAGTCAAATGTGATTGTCAATGAGTGACATGTAAATAGTAAAGACTATTTCCCTGTTTGCAGCTCGGCCGCCATGTCTAAAAACACGGTGAAGAAGCTGCACTGGCGCTCCAAGGTACAACACGCTAACACGCTGCCTGATTCATAACATACTGACCTGACTTCGGTCTGCCATCTTGGTGCAGGTGCAGGAGAGCTTCGTGCCGCTGGGCAGCAGCTCAGGTGAGCTGGGGCTGGCCATCGGTGGCGGAGCCGACTATGGAGAATTTCCTTTTGTGACAGTGGCTCCTGAGGGCGGGGCCACTGTGGGCGACATCATCTTGGAGATTGGCGGCACACCCGTGTTAGGGATGACACTTGGCGACGTGCGAGGTGTCCTCAACTCCTGCCCTCATCCAATCAGGATCAAGACCGTCTCACCAGGTGGACAAGACTAATGCTAATGCTAAGTGTGTGAGTTATTTGCTAACATTGTGTGTGTAGGTTCGTCACTGTGCAAAGATCTTCGCTTGTACCTCAGTAAGTGTTTCACTCCATCGTCCATGGACAGTCAGCTACAGCAGCTCATACGAGAGAACCTCTATCTGCGCGCCGTGCCCTGTACGTGCAAACAAACACACACACACACACGACAGGTCACATGATGTGATACCTTGTGTTGACATCACTCTTACTGATGGCAGGTACGACTCGGCAACCTCGCGAGGGTGAGATCAGTGGAGTGGACTACAACTTTGTGTCCATCGAAGAGTTCTTCTCTCTGGAGGAGTCGGGAGCGCTGCTGGAGAGTGGAAAGTTCAAAGGTGAACACAAAATATCCCAGACGTGACATCGCTAAAATGTCTACAATGTTCTTCAGACGTCTTTTACATTTATTATTAGTGACCACAATTAGTTTGATCTTATCTCATATCATGGTTACTGATCCAAAATCGAGTTGACAAGCAAGTCTTTCTCATCCAATCACAGGCAACTACTACGGGACGCCCCGCCCTGTCCACATAGGGCCCGACAGTCCCCCAATCACATATCAGGAACATAGAAACCTTCTGAGGAACTTCAGGACAAGAAGCAAATCTCTTAGCAACCTGGAAAAAACTGTAGAAGAAGACAACAGCGAGGAGGACAGTGGTCTGTCTGGTACGTGTGTATCAGTGCATGTGTATACGTTTGCGACGCTGACAGACCATCTACGTCTCACAGGAGGGTCAGCCGCACCCCTGCCCACACCTCTACCTCTCAGCCAATCGTGGGAGTCTACACTGGTGAGCGAGAATGAAGGAAGAAGAGCAAGAGCAACTGTGGCCGACACGTGGGACGCTGGGGGTACCTTCTATGTCGAGTGAGTCTGCTACTTCCTGTTTTCATTTGAAGACTGATTCTAATGTTCCCAGCATGCATTGAGAGTGTAGACATAATAGTAACGTTGCCGATGATGACGAAGTGTCTCTGTCAGTCACATATCAAAGAATAGCAGACAGGATCTTCGTGCTCAAAACAAGGAGACAACTTCCTGCTCGCAGCGTGAGTGCATTACTTTTTTCAGACTTTTATTTTGATCGCCACCTACTTCCTGTTTGTAGCCGGTGTTAATGACGTACACGCTTTCAGTTCCAGAGTTCACGGATCAGCCGAGTCAGCTGAGAGGCTTTTCTGTGCACACACGTCTTTCTAAAGGCCCGCGAGGCTTCGGTTTCAACATTGTAGGAGGAAGTCGAGCACGGGAGTTCCTGCAGGTGTACAGCGTCACACCTGGAGGTCCACCCAGTCTCAACCAAGGTACACCAGCTGGCATGGAAGCTCCACCCCCTGGCCCACTTTTTGGCAGTAACAAGTGTGTTTTGCCTTAACCAGCTGACATCCTGGTGTACATCAACGACACGTGTGTGCTGGGTCGCTCACACAAGGAGGTGGTGGAGATGCTCAAGTCAGTTCCAATGGGTCAGAGTGTGGACGTGGTTCTGAGGAGAGGATACCCGATGCTCTACAACCCGGATGGTTGCCCCAAACACAACCTGGACACGGTACATTGGCCACTCACCATGTCAGTACACACATTCCTCGCGTGGTCACATGATGACTTGACTCCTCCCTGCAGCCACAGACTCCTCCCCCGAAGCAGAAACGTGGGCCGCTGACGTATAGTCATGTGCAGGATGGTGGCAGCAGTGGCTCAGGTCAGCCAATCATTTCTCCTTCTTCTTCTTCTTCTTGTCTTTGATGGCTTAATGTCATTGCAGGACTCCACCAAGTCCCGCCCTCCTATTCAACTCAGCCAATGACCAATGGGCTGACGGGTCCGCCCACTCCCACTTCCTCAGACCCCCCTGTGGCTACTACTTCCGCAGAGAGGATGTCAGCCAATCACAGCGACTCTGACAGCAGCACCCGAAGGTGAGCTAAAGCATTAGCATGGTTAGCCTTTCATGTGGTTTGGTCCATTAACCTGCCCCGTCCGACCCTGGACAGGTCTTCTGTGATTGGCTACAACAGCAGCACTCTTCCCGCCCTCTCCTCCTCGTCTTCACTCCTCCAGCATCAGAGTTCCAAGTCTTCAGAGAGCGACTTGTCGACATCCACCCTCCCATTTCCATCCTCGTCCTCCCATGCGCTGTCCAAACTCGCTCAGCCTGAGACTCCACCTCCCGGGGGCCCTGCTCAGCGGCCCCCAATGCCCCAGACCTGCCTCCCTCCCGTGCCACCTCAGGAAATCCCGACCTGTGGTTTCAACGGGTGCCCGGCCAATCACCAAGTGTCACCGCAGGCCCCACGTGGGAACACAGACCTGGCACCCACTCTGACAGCAGGGTCGCCCCCCGCGGGTGAGCTGGTGCCCGTGGCGCTGGGGCGCTGCGATAGTGGGGGTCTGGGTTTCAGTATCACGGCAGGGGGGCTGGGAGGTCAACTGGCGGTTGTGAGGCGGGTCTGGGACCGTAGGCAGTGCCCCTCCCTGCAGGCTGGGGACACTGTGGTCAAGATCAATGGCGCCGACGTGCAGAACCTCAGCTTCTCCCAGGTCAGACCTCCTTGGTTTCCATGACAACATGCGGCGGCACAGTGTTTGTATCGGCTCAAGGAGGGTCACTGAGAGCATGTTTTGATTTCTCAGGTCCAGAAGGTTCTGCAAGACCACTCCAAACAGGGAGAAATGGTTCTGCTGGTGCACAGGCGAGGTGCTTATTAAATATTCTTTTCACTGAATTTATTCATCAATGACATTTGTCCCTCCCCCAGCTCCTGTGGTCACACCTAACTTGTACAAGCCCCTCCCCTCTTCACATGGCCTGGCCAGCCCACCATCTCAGCCCTCAACTTCTGCCACCTTGCCTTCTCCATCCTCTGGGGCATTTGTGGGTGGCGTGCCCCCTCTCAGTCAGGCAGGCTTGGCCATGGAGGCCCCCCAAGAAGGACACCTCCCAGCTGCAGGTAACACCCCTACAAGGTGCCCCCAAGGCTCCACATGAGTTTCTTTGGTCCCACACTCAGTGTATGTCTGTGTTGTTTTTCAGGTGCGCTTCCCACCCAGCCCCCCAACGGTCCCCTCGTCTCAGGCCTCATCCAGAGCACTAGCTTCCTGGACTCTGTTCCCGTCACCTTGACCTTGGAGCCACGTGACCTGCAGGGGGTGGAGGAGAGTGTAGGAGGTGCCGTCAAAGACAAGAGTGGGGGTAAGACCGTGGAGGTGGAACTTCGGCGACGGCCTGGCGAAGGCTTTGGATTTGTTATCGCCTCCCAGGAAGTCAACCGTGGTGGTAAGTTGCGTTTGATTCCTCGTGAACTTTGACCTTCCGTGCAAACACTGATAGTCTTCATCACGCATTCATCAGGAGGCATCCTCCCTGTTATGTCCTCCTTTACGTCCTTATCGTTTAGTTTAATAGTTTAATGATTTTGGGGAAGAATGGTTACAAACTCTAAGCTATGCCCTGTGAAGACTCCGCCCCCTTAGCCAACTGCTACAGCTGAATCACACACACACACACACACACACACATACCGCGGTCCAGGTTCTAGTTGTGGAGTTTTCGTCATGTTGGTGCGACTGCAGTCTCTTCTGAAGACAGTCAAAAACTCGAAATGTAAGTCACTGTGTGTGTGTGTGTGTGTGTGTGTGTATGTGGGTTGTTCAGAGATCCTCACTCCGATCAAAGTATACTAACTTTCACCGAGTGCACCATCACACGTGTGATGATGAGAAGATGTGAGATGTGGAGTCCTGGTTGAATGTTTTGTGGGCGAAGTCTAGGGACCCTCCTGTTGTTTTGGGGGAATATTAATGTTAATGACTTTCGCTTCTAGATCATCTAGTTCTACAGTTGTGTAACTCACACAAACAGTCAGTCTCTGTGTGTGTGTAGTGAAGTGGGTCACGAGTGTAAAAAGGTTCAAACATTCCAGAGAGCTGATAAAGAGCAGGAAGCCTAAATCTGTGAGAGTGAAACTGGGAAGTTAATCTTTTATTTATTGACTTCTTTTATACATATTTTATCAAATCTGACTGACTTCATATCATGGCCACAGCTAGCTTAGCACAAACACACCAGAAGCAACTGGAAACTGCTAGCTTAGCTCAGAAAATGGAAATTGCTGCCTGGCTTAGCAGAGATACCGCGGGGAAAAAAGCTAGTTTAGCACAGACACGATAGGGAAAAGAACTAGCCTAGCTTAGCACAAACCAGAAGTAAAGGGAAAATGCTATTCTAGCTTGGTCCAGACACAGTAGTGAAAGGAGCTAGCTTAGCTTTGTACAAAAGCCAGAAGATAAGGGAAACTGCTAGCCTAGCTTAGCACAAACATTGGCGTCAAAATGACTAGCTTAGCTTAACACAAACACACTGCTAGTCTAGCTGATCCCAGACTCCGTAGGGAAGAACTACCTTAGCTTAGCACAAACACCGGAAGTAAAGGGAAACTACTAGCTTAGCACAGACACAGGAAGCAAAGGGAAACCTCTAACCTAGCTTAGCACAGACACAGGAAGCAAAGGGAAACCTCTAACCTAGCTTAGCACAGCCACAGGAAGTAAATGGAAACTGATAGCCTACCTTCAGAATTGTACGGAAATTAATTAGCTTAGCTTAGCACAAACACCGGAAGTAAAGGGATACTGCTAGCCTAGCTTAGCACAGACACAGGTAGCAAAGGGAAACCTCTAACCTAGCTTAGCACAGACACAGGAAGTAAATGGAAACTGATAGCCTACCTTAGAACACATTGTACGGACATGAACTAGCTTAGCTTAGCACAAACACTGGAAGTACAGGAAAACTGCTAACCCAAAGCTTAGCCCAAAGAGCAGAGCTTATAGAAAAGCGTTCTTCAGCGGAAATTGGTGCTGAAGTTGGGATGTTTTTCTATTTTTGGCACAATGTTGCGTGTTGCTCTGTGCTGTCGCTTTGCATCGCGTCAGCTCCTCTCATGTTTTTGCGCTTAGCAGTTTCATGTTTGTTCTGTTTGCTCTTCTACTGGCACCAACACCATAATGTCAGCTCTATCTGTGCTGACACTCTTGGGGGGGAAATAAGATGAAGAAAAGAGTGAGAATTAGGTGGAACCGATTTAGATTGTTCTTTGGTTTGCCTTTGTGATGGATTTGATGCTTATGTGAATAATGCAGTGCTCTTAATTGCTGCCTGACGATTTATATTTCACATACTACACTGCTATGCACTGCATAGCCATGCCCCCATTATACTGTCGCACGCAACACTTCCTGGATTGATCAGCACTGAGCATAGATTTGACTTCCTGCTAGCTTTGTGTCTAACTCCTCCCATCCTCACTGCAGCTCCACCCACCTCTGTAATGTCTCACCGCTTTGTGACGGTGAGACGAGGCAGTCCAGCCGCACGCAGCGGACTCATCCAGCCCGGAGACCAACTCGATGCCGTGGAGGGACGAGCAGTGACGAGTCTCCAGCACAGAGACCTGGCACAGATCCTGAGGAGGGCAGGAAACGCGTTGAGGCTCAGCGTGACGCCAAGAGCACGTATGACACACACGCATGTAAACACAACACTTTCATGGCAGAATGCCATGTCCAAACTTTTGATGTCTCTCTCAGAGACGGAGGCAGCCGACGTGGACATCGAAAACCACTTCCCAAAGGGATCCAGAGGGAGGTCAAAGGTCACTGATATGCTCACGTACCTCCTGGCTGCTGCCAATGAGCTGCTAATTCTCATGTGAGGTGACAGTTGTGTTTTTGTTTGTAGGACGAGTCAAAGTTCTACACCGTGGATCTAGAGCGAGGACCCACAGGTTTTGGTTTTTCTCTGAGAGGAGGCAGCGAGTACAACATGGGGCTCTACGTGCTGGGACTCATGGAGGGGGGGCCGGCCCAGCGCAGCAACAAGATGCAGGTACACTCTAACACACCCACACAGTATTAGACTAACCTTTCAGTGTCGGCACCGCCTGTGGTTCAGTCACAACAAAAGCCAGCGTGTGCTCTCAGGTGTCGGACCAGCTGGTGGAGATCAATGGCAACAGTGCGGCAGGAATGACACACAGTCAGGCGGTGGAGCAGATCCGGCGAGGAGGACATCGCATCCATCTGGTCCTGAAGAAAGGAAACGGCTACGTCCCAGATTACGGTGATGACAATTACGTGATGTCCTATAACCTCCTCTTCCTCTGCTCTTTTCCTTTCTTCTTTCACCGTACAAAGTCAATCATTCAAGGAAAACTGCACTTTTGGGAGAATTTTGACCATCATCATTTTCACAGAAAGGATTGTGGAAAAGATGCAATAATGCATGTAATGGGAAACATTTATTCCACCTATTAAGCCAAAACGTGCCAACAACACTCCATTTAAATATATTGTGACATGCATATTAACCGGGCTGCACGGTGTACGAGTGGTTAGCGCGCAGACCTCACAGCTAGGAGACCCGGGTTCAATTCCACCCTTGGCCATCTCTGTGTGGAGCATGCGTGGGTTTTCTCCGGTTTCCTCCCACATTCCAAAAACATGCTAGGTTAATTGGCCACTCCAAATTGTCCATAGGTATGAATGTGAGTGTGAATGGTTGTTTGTCTATATGTGCCCTGTGATTGGCTGGCCACCAGTCCAGCTGGGATAGGCTCTAGCACCCCCCCCCCCCCGCGACCCTCGTGAGGATAAGCAGTAGAAAATGAATGCATACATATTAACCAAGCTACTGCAACATTGTTATTATTAACATTGTTACGCCAATCTAACGAAGATACTACTAGCTAGTTAGCTAACAAGCTAGCTAATTACTAGCTGGCTAGTGACTAGCTTCACCGCACACTACACATTGGACCTGCCTCTACTGCTGCTGTGTTTTTATTTTAAAATGAAAGCGTGCCGTGGGTGGAATACATTAAAACAGACACGACGTGGGAACCACGAAATCCAAAGAATTACAGCTGAATAGGTGCAGATTCTGGAAGAACTAGAAAGCTATGTGTGCGGGTTATCGTGCGTAGCTGCTCTACAGGTGTCCACAACTCAATACAAAGGGGCTAAAAAAATGAGCATAATAGTTCATGCTAAGGGGCTCCACTTCTTGATTTGCTGCTCGGGTTTACTTCCTTAGCCGCAAGGCAGCGGAGGTTTGAAGTCAGGGCTTCCTTCACATATAGCCTTAGCCTAAAAATTCCTGAACCTACAAGGCAGCAGGTGTCAGATTAGGTTTAAGGGGCACCCCTCACAGATTTTGCCATGTTACCATATTGTGCCACAAGGAGGCACTGTGAGATTGTTTTTCAACATTTTGTAAAAAGTGCAATTTTCCTTTAATGAACCTTAAAAAAAATCACGCAAGGCTCTTGTCTTTCTACTTCCTGTTCCCGATATCTTCCTCAGTGGAGCTGTCCAGCCTGTCACTGTGCATGACCAACTCCAAACAGGGCGAGCCGTGCTTCTACGTCATCGGACGCACGGAAAACTCGCGGTCGGTAACGTTTACCTGCTTCTTCCTTTTCTGCCTGGCTTCTTCATTTCCATCTTCATTTTGGCTGAGGGTGTGTGGACATCATCAGTGTGTGATGGTTTGCTCTGCATTGCCATGACAACGCCTCCATGTTCATTCTACTTCTTTTCAAGAGAGGAATAGGAAGTAAACAAATGTGTATTAGCATCATCAGAGGTCTAATAAAAGATTAAATAAAAAGAAATCAGGAAGGGGAAAATACATTTTCATACCACCTCCAAAAATTTGGGACCACCAGTATCCTTATATACAATTTGTGTATATAAGGATACATCCTATTCCCATTGGTGGGAAGTGGAAAGGGTCTGATGGCTCTCGGCACCTTCTAGTGACGTCTTGAGGTAGTGCGGCTAATTGTGTCCCTGTGTCTCTTGATAGGCCCTGAGGAAGACTCCTCCTCCCGCCCCTCCTCACGGGAGGAGGTGCAGGAGGCTGTCACCATGACGACCACCCCCCACAGCACACACTGGGGAGAAGGAGACAATAGGAGGAGGAGGACCAGAGCAACCAAACCAAGAAACAGAGGACGACGAAGACCTCCTGATCTGGATCTGGACCTAGTGGAGGAGGAGATCAAGAATGAGGAGAGGAGGAAGATGAAAGAGGAGAAGGAGAGGAGGAGGAGGAAGACGGGAAAGAAGGAGAAGAGCGATGCAAAGAATTGTGGGAGCTTGGGTGCTCCTCAGCAAGTGGCCTTCTCCTTCCTGATGCCGCTGGACGCTGCAGAAGACCAGCGCCTGTCTGACAGCCAATCAGATGACAGCCAATCGGGGGCCAGCACAGCACAGACGTTTGATTGGAGAATAGCTGGACTGAAGCAGCAAGAGGTGCCAGGCCCCTGGTTGGAGCCCAGCCCACACAAGCTCACGCAGGTTCTGACTGGCCGTCATCTCAGTGGGCGAGGCCGAATGGGTGGACTCGATCTCTGATTGGATGTCAGCAGAGTCTTTTTTTTTTTTTTAGACATTTAAGGGCTTTTCTAGACAAGACCCGCCTCTTCCTGCATGTGATTGGATGCTAAGGAGCAAACTGGTTAGTGAACAAGAGAAGAGGCGTGGCCAGTGACACTTTAAAATGTATGCAAAGAACTCGGCTCAACTTTGACCCCGCCCTTTCCAAGCATGTCAATCATTTTTTTTATTTTTCTAAACTGAAAACCTTGATATAGTATTATTATGATGATGATGAAAAAAAAAAGAGTATAGAGACTACTTGCTTGCTTGTATCGGAAAAACCTTTAGAAGTTGAACTAGAGCCATATAGACACACGCCCAGTCCTGCTGGCTGTCAGTACGCTCATTGCTACAGCTCAATGACCAGTCTGTTTCTATAGCAACAGCCAAGACGGGCCGGCATCCTACAGCTGAGTGGTAACAAAGTGCCTCGTTTACTTCAGCCCCAACCCCCGAACCCTTGTCATGTCCACTTCTTGTCTCTTTGTCTTTTATGGCCTGATGAAACGTTCAACAAATAATTAAACATGTCGGTTTTCTTCTGTTTTGGCTGGAGGAAAATGACAACTACAAGTCAAATTTGACATACTGTATTAATTAAATATATATAAAAGAGCAGAAAAGAGGATAATGAAAGCGACCTTTTAATGCTAATGAGCGATGCTCCAATCACAGACAGGAGGCGTGTCTCCGCAGCAATGCAGGGTCAACAATGCTTTCCGTCAGGGGCAGGTCGGTTGAGAAGTCAGAGGGCGGCGCCTGCAACCTCGGGTGGGGATGACCGCTACCCTTTTGAGGGATCGGCAGCTCCGAGTGGTGAGCAGGAAGAGGAGAGCAGAAGAAGTACGGGTGGAGGAGAGCCTGCGGGAAGAAGTCTGTCAACAACAACATCCACCCGTTAATTGGACGCTTCCTGTCTCTCACCTGCTGGGCGGGGCAGCGCTGCTTGGACGGATAAACCAGGAACTTGTAGAGCAAATGGATGGCCAGTGGGGAGGAGTCAGGGATGAGTTCCTCCAACGGGATGGCGGGATTCTCCTTGAAGGTGATTTTGTTGTAATCTGGCAAGTCCGCCATCTCCTGTAGTCGCACAAGGAATGTCAGTACGATCCTACTTCCTGTCTGACCATCTACTGCCCCCCAACATCACACCATTAAGTGCGTTTATGTTTGCATGTGTCTTACAGGCCAGGTGTCGCATGTCGGCGTCCCGAGCACCCTTAAGACACAACACAGCTGCTCGATGTCGTTCTCTCCAGGAAATAGAGGAGAGGAGTTCAGCAGTTCCCCAAAAATACAACCTACCGCCCTGCAACACACACATCCGTATGTTCAAACCCACGCTAGGCAGCAGATGGTCACAAACTTACCACAAATCGACCCCCTTGTCGTATTTTCTGGCTCCATACAGCAACTCAGGAGCCCGATACCATCTAGACACACACACACACACATGTTTAAAGAAAGCAAAGTGTCATGCTTGACGAGACTCACAGGTTCTCACCTGGTGGCCACCTGATGGCTGTACAGACGCTCCGGGTGCTGGCTGAGGAGGCGAGCCAGGCCAAAGTCAGCGATCTTGAGGTGTCCCGAGGAGCTAATGAGGAGGTTAGCAGGCTTCAGGTCCTACACACGTACATGTATAGAAGGATCTCAGGGCTTTTACAGTGAAATTTGTCAGCGTATTCAGACCGGGTGCTTACTCTGTGCATGATGTTGTTGTGATGCAAGAAAGCCACGCCCTTAAGCAGCATCAGCATGTAACCTTTGACCTGTGCTGTAGTCAGAGGTCGCTGGGAGTTCCTGATGACCTCCGAGAGGTCAGAGAGCATGAAGTCAAAGACCAGGACGAAGCCTGTCCCATGAGGGAAGACATCCCTCAGTGTCACCACCTAAGGAACAGGCACAAAAGTGTGTAACTTCCGACCCGATGTGTTACATGCTGTCTCACTCACGTGCTGGTTGTCCTCAATCTCCTGCAGGGCTTTGATCTCCCGCAGGGCCTGGTTGGGA
This sequence comes from Doryrhamphus excisus, assembly GCF_030265055.1. Lineage (NCBI taxonomy): Eukaryota > Metazoa > Chordata > Actinopteri > Syngnathiformes > Syngnathidae > Doryrhamphus > Doryrhamphus excisus. The sequence continues at coordinate 11,608,746 of NC_080475.1, read as the reverse complement.
ATGCCGTCCTCCAGACGCCTAAGAGCCACCTTCTTCAGGGCGACCGTCTCTCCTGTCTGAAAGCCATGTAAACATTTTTAGCATTTCAGCGCATCACAACAAAGTATAACAGCAATGTGTCACCTCAATGTGTTTGGCCTTGAAAACGATGCCATGAGCGCCTTCTCCCACACGGCCAAGGATGCTGTACTGCTCCATGACATCACCTCACAGGACCTTAAATGAGTTTATATCCATTAATGACCATGCTGATTACATTTATGTCGGTTAGATATTAAATTTTGCAGTATCGCCCACAACTATCACTGCTCAACATTGCAAGACTAAGCTAAGCTAACGTTAGCATCTCATTTGTTATCATCATCGTCTATGAACTCAACATGCATATTGCGGTGTCTGAGTTTTAATGTGGACAGACAAATGTGTATTGTATGAAGAATTACTGACCTTTACACGGTAGAAAAACTCAGAAAGCGTCAAAATGGGCTACCGTTGCCTAGGTAACCTGTTAGCTAAGCTATCGTCACATTGTCGCTCTGAACAGCGACATACGCTAACGTCTTATGTACACAGCTGATACATATATTGGTATATAATATCTTAACTCATCACGACATGTTGAAATACAATCATACAATCAATTTGTTTAACGAGCTCGCACTTGGGATGCTAGCCGTCAGCCATGTTGTTTACGCTGACACTTCTTCGTTGTTTTTTTATGTGCGCCACGAGAGCCCTTTTCATCTTCCGCCACCTAGACGACGGAAATATACGACATGCATTTGGTCAGGAGTCTTCACTTTTTTCTAGTGCGAGCTACTTTTATAAAATGAAAATGGCCGAGAGCTGACTTATTCACAAGTCACGTTTAGCATGAAAACATGAAACATATATTTCGATATGCGATTATATGATTTATTTCCAGTGCAGGTGTCTCCAATGTACATCACTATTAGCTTCCTCTATGTGTTCTGTGTACTGAACTCTGAATAAAATATTCATTCATTCATTTTCTACCGCTTTTCCTCACGAGGGTCGCGGGGGGTGCTGGAGCCTATCCCAGCTGTCTTCGGGCGAGAGGCGGGGTACACCCTGGACTGGTCGCCAGCCAACCACAGGGCACATATAGACAAACAACCATTCACACTCACATTCATACCTATGGACAATTTGGAGTCACCAATTAACCTAGCATGTTTTTGGAATGTGGGAGGAAACCGGAGTACCCGGAGAAAACCCACGCATGCACGGGGAGAACATGCAAACTCCACACAGAGATGGCCGAGGGTGGAATCGAACCCTGGTCCTCCTAGCTGTGAGGTCTGCGCGCTAACCACACGTCCGCCGTGCCGCCCTGAATAAAATATATAAATTAATATTTTGCAATTTGTCTCTTGGAAATTCAGTTGTAGAAATGCACACAAACAGTATTTTTTCTATAAAATTGAAAACAAATAGTGAGTTGCCATGATGTTTTTAATGTTATTTTGGCTACATCAACATGAAAATACAATGAAAATACAAATATAAAAAAACAAATGCATTTTAACAATAATATGAAATGTAAAAAAATACCAACATCCGTTGCATGACGATAAAATGGGAACTTTAAAAGGGACCTACTGGCTTTTTACACTTTTCTGCCCTTTCAAATGTAGCTAGTGTCAAAGTTTCAGATAATGAGGTTGGTGCATTTTGGAAGTGAGCCCTAAAAGAAGTTATACATTCGGCATAGTAAAACTGCCCCTTTGTGATGTCACAGAGGGGAGGACGCTGAAATGCTAAAGCTAGTACCTACCAGTGAGAGACATCTTGAAGTAACCTCTTTTCTTGAGAAACTTTGGACTGTGGAGTCTCCACTTCCGGATCGGATTCGGGATTCAACACATATGGCTGTATGTTAAAAGGCGACAGCATCGGTAACGTCTAATGTGGTCACTAATTGTGGTGGGAAGCGGATATTAGCACTCCATGACTTACACAAAATAAACACAGTTAGGTGTCGGCTAGTAAAACTGCATACTGGCCTATGTTCACAAAACAGTCCAGTGTAAAATGTCGTTTATTGGTTAAAATGCATTTCTACGGATGCTAGTGAATCAGGAAGTCCCGTACAATGCATTGCTAGCAAGTAAACAGAGGAGCAGTGCTTAAGTTGGGGTATTAAAACGCATCAATAAACCGTGACTGTACTTCAGGTACCGGTGAAGTTACCAGTGATGACAGCACACTTGCTGCGTCGGAACCTTTCACAATAAAAGTCATCTACCTGTCTTTGGCCGAGCGCAAGTCCGTGGTGACGGGGTCATGCTGGATGGTCTGATGCAGCATAAGAGCCAGTAAACCAGCTCGGTTTGTCATGGCGGCACGTAGGTTCCGTTCTTGCTCGAACAGCTCGTCTAGTTTATACCACTGATGACACACATTCACACTCGTGTTAATGTCGGTCGGCAAAAAATGTAGACATTTTTTTACAAGACGTCTCTGGTACCACGTGGACTCTCTCCAAGTCGACTTCGGCGCGGCGAAGTTTCTCCCAGCAGTAATGTTTGTTACACTTCCTTTTGGAGACACGACAAAACTCTCCCGTAGGCTGGAAGACGTCTCTAACCAGAGGACAGCCACACACCTCATCTGCTGCCACCTGCACAATTAGCAGTAGCATTATTGACACGCCATGGTCAACGCTATTAGCATCTTAATAGTGTTAGCATTAGCACTTCGCTCAAAGATGCGTCAAACCTTTGGATCTCTGGAGTGTTCCGGACATAAAACCTGCAGACGTTTGCAGTAGGTTTTACTTTGAGGATTGTAGACGTCACAGAACAAGCGGGTGGCTCTGAAATTCCGACAGGACAGACAAGTCAGAGACTGTAAGAGGACGGAGACGTGGAAATTGTGGAATCCTCACCCTTCGATGCGTGTGGGGTACATGGATCCAAACGAGGTCTGACTTTCGTACTGTGGGACAAAAGTCGGCTGAGGTCACTTCAAAGTCAACATGGAGGATGTCGGAGAAACTGACCTTGGCGTAGCACCTCTCCATGTGCCTCAGCGCCACTTTGGGGTTTACAGGATGACTGCAGGACACGCAGAAGATCTGAAAGTCCGTGTCGTCGCCCTCACCTTCGTTAACCTATACGCACAAACAAGCTTTAACTTTGAAAAGCTTAGGTTTATTTCCTGCCGTGAGCGAGCGTGTTTTCACCTCCTCATCCTGTTGCACCTGATGAAGTTTGGAAGTGGCGATGATGCTTTCGAGCTCATGGAAGCGCTTCTCCATTAGAGTGAGGCGCAGCCTGGCTGCCTGTTGCTCCTTCCTGATTCGCTCCAGCTGTCTCCGCCCCATTTCCTCCGCCACGCAAGGACTCTGCTGCCACTGCTGGATCCTCTGAGGGACAATCTCGTAGATGCGGCTATGGACACGCAAACGCCACATAGTCAAGTGACATCGCTGTCTGCAACGATGATGTAATGTCGTAAGGTGTGTTTGTGACTAACTTGGCGGCGAGTTTCATGCCGCAGTCGTCCGAGCAGTACTTGGAGTTGTTCCGGGCACCTTGAACGCACCCTGGACCGAGACACTGACGCAGACTTCCACCCGAGTCCTTAGCTCCGATATCCCCGCCTCTTTCGCTGTGGCGCACGCGCTCCCTGTGTCGCTGCTTTGCCTTGTGACGCCGCACTTCCTCTTTTGGGGCGGAGACCGACTTCTGTTAATGACAACATCATCAGCGACATCATCAGTGACATCACAGCGGCGTGGTCTCCTGAATTGAGCTCACCTTCTTCTCCGTCTTCTTCTCTCGTCTTTTCACATGCTTCACCTTCACCGCCTTCTTCCTCAGAGTGTCAGGTTCCTCCTCCTCCTCCTCGCTGTGCCACACCTGCGACAGGAAGAAGTTTTACAGAAGCCCCGCCTCTCATAGCCAACTGGTCCCACCCACACACTGACCATGTCTCTGAATCCAGCAGCTTTGTACTGCTTGTAGAGCTCCAGCTCACTTTCACTGAAGGCCTCCTCCTCGTCCTCCTCTGTCATGTGACCTTTTCTCTGGAAGTCCCGCCCCTTCATGTTGCCAGCACTTGCCTCCTCCTCTTCTTTCACGCGGAGCATCTTCTGCTCCACAACGCCAACATCCAACTTCTTACGCAACCTCACTGATTCTTCCCTCAACAGATGTGCAGGCATGAACACGTGTGAACATGTGAGCTACATGCATGCTACAGGTATGAATATATACAGTCATGGAGGAAACTATGACTTCACCCTTGTTTTCGCTGTGTCTTGTTCATTTGCATTTGTTTGGACAAACATAACAACTAACCACTAATTTAAAGAGGACCTACGATGCTTTTTCCACTTTTTTCTTCCAAAGAAGTTTAGGATGGCTCTGAATGCTCCGTTTCAGAGAGCTTTTTTTAACATGGGCTGTTTGTGACATCACAGGGAGCCGGGCTTCCTTATATGGGCATGCAGTGTAGGCCAGATACGCTCTAGGACTACACTCCCGATAACCCTGCTTCGCTCTGTTTAAGTCTGTTAGCTATGCCTGACAGGAAAGCTCTCTACGAGGCAAGCTCAGGCAGGCATGGTTTGAGTTGGTGATTCCTGTCAAGAGAAAAATATATAATAAAAAAATATATAATAAAATATAAAATATATAATATGTCGACGCCATTTCACACGGGACTGTTTTTGAACATGAACGTGAAATATCCGTGTATGTTCCTGAAGCCGGAAGCAGCGTGTTCCCACCAGGAAAGGTTTACTATCAACTCCTATACCCACAAAATTAGAAAGTGGGGTTCGGCAGTAGTCCGGAAGTACTTGGGAGTGTGACCAATCACAGCGGAGTAGGTGTGCTCAGAGGCAGGTGTGGGTGGAATACATTAAAACGCACCCCTGCTCCTAAGAATTAGTTTTTTTTGTAAGTACAACGCCATACCCGCAGACCTCACAGCTAGGAGGACCAGGGTTCGATTCCACCCTCCGCCATCTCTGTGTGGAGTTTGCATGTTCTCCCCGTGCATGCGTGGGTTTTCTCCAGGTACTCCGGTTTCTTCCCACATTCCAAAAACATGCTAGGTTAATTGGCGACTCCAAATTGTCCATAGGTATGAATGTGAGTGTGAATGGTTGTTTGTCTTTATGTGCCCTGTGATTGGCTGGCGACCAGTCCAGGGTGTACCCGGCCTCTCGCCCGAAGACAGCTGGGATAGGCTCCAGCACCCCCGCGACCCTCGTGAGGAAAAAGCGGTAGAAAATGAATGAATGAACAACGCCATAGCAACTGATTGTTGTATTATTGTTGTTTATTTGCTGCATTATTATTATTATTATTATTGTTGTATTATATTTATCCAAACAAACGTCCCGTTAGTTGTACCAGGGATTGAAATGAACAAGAAATTGTAGAAACAAAGGTGGTCTAATTATGTTATCCATGACTGTTTATGCTATGCTACACTGTATACACTGAACATGTCTGCTACATGCATGCAGGTGTGAACGCGTGTTACAGGAATGAGCACGTATACAGGTGTCAACATGTGTGTTACATGTGTGAACATAGACTACGTGCTACATGCATGAACGTGCATGCTTCAGACGTGAACAAGTGTGTTCTACATGTTTTCTACAGTTGTGAACATGCATGCTACATACATGCTACAGTCGTGGACATGCCTGCCGTAGATATGCATACGCGTCGTGATCACTCACCCGTGCACGGACCTCACACTGCCTGAGGCGACACTTCTGTCGAATTTTGTTGGGTCCTCCAAATTTCTTCATGTCTTTACAGAAGTCACAGATGGCACAGTCGCGCGTCCTCAAACAGGCATCACACTCGCCACACATGCGAGCTGAGCGTTTGATTTGCTGAGAAACAGGAAGCCGCAATGTCATACGAAATCCCTCGGCAGGGTTGCCTGATTCTCAAGTTACCTGTGAGCCACGCGTCCCGTCCATCTTGGTCTGAGAGGTGGAACTCCCGTCCTCCTCCCATTTGTCCCTGTCTTCCTCCGCCCCTTTTGTTTTTTTCTGACAATACTGAACCTCCAGAGAATGGTCGCTTTCTGAGCAGGATGACAGGAAGCTAATATTATTAGCTTATATGTCAACATGAAGCCATGTTTGCAGTAATGTACAAATTGATGTTCATCAAAAAGATAATCGACCTTGACAGGACGGACAGAACCAAACTCTGACGGCTTTGGCGGCCTTCTCTGACACGCCCACACAGCTGCCGTGGAACCACTCTGCACAACCATCACAGCCTCTGATTGGGTGACAACACACACACTGTATAAACATGGAGCACACACAGAACGCAGTACAGTGGTACCTCAGTTAACATCCTCCCCAGTTAGCATGTTTTTTGCTTAACATCCAAAAGCATAATGTTGTGTCTAATATGTGTTGTGTTAAGAGTCTGGAATCTGGAACAGATTCATTGGATTTACATTATTTTCTATGGGAAAATTTGATTTGATTTTAGTCTGTTTTGGTTTAAGTCAGACCAATGATGTTAACCAAGGCATAGCTGTACAGATGTAGTAGAGTTAAAAGTGGATTACATCATGAAACAGTTGATGTCAGGTTTCCTGCACAAGCAGTAGACTGGACGCTTTGGCGTTTCCATGGTAATCTCTCCTTCCTCCCGCTCCTCCTCACCATCATCAGCGCCAAGACGTGACGCCCCATCGGCCTCAAAGACAACAAACAAGTCACTGTAGTCAATAGAGTATGAGGGAATACTATAGGCAACATTTGAACATGCCGTTTTGTCATACACACACATATATCAATGTTAGCTTTCTATAAGCTAGGGGTCTCGACGTTAAACAAAACAATGAATAATGAATAACCACAACATGTCCGACTTCACCATCACGAAATTCACTCACCATGGTCACGTCGTTCCAACTCAAACAAGCTTTTCGTTGCTAAGAAGACGAAAATGTCACCAGCAGCCGTCTCTTTGTTGACTCCATCATCATCATCATCTGCATTATGGTCTTCATCACAGCAGCATCCTCGTCTTCTTCTTCTCTGACTAATTTTCCCTTCCCTGGCGGCAGTAAGTCAAGTGGCAGCGACACTCGCAGGCCGGACTAGTTACTGCAAGTCACTAGAGAGTGACGCCATCGGTGAATCAATATGGAATTAAAACTTTTTTTCGTGTTTTCTTAAACAAAAATCTAAAGTCGTGAGGTTTATTTGCTGTCATGTTATTACGTTCGATCATAACTCAAACAAAAGCGGACCAACAAATTCTCCATTTTCCTGCTCATTTCCACAATGTATGGGTGGTTGGGTTTGGGGGGCGCACGCATGCGCAAATACACCCAACACTTAAAAAGTGGTCCATGCAGTATATAGACACACACACACACACACACACACACACGGAGACTGACTTGGAAGCACTGACAAGCGTGAGGAGACAACAGGTTGGAAACATTTGTATAACTAATATAATTTAATGACTTCATTATATGCATTTGTACTTGATTTGATATATAAACTTTTTTTTAACTAGTTTAACTAAAGTTAAACAAGTAGTCTGGTGACTTTAAATGGCTTTTTTTTTTTACAGTTTTGTAGTTTTTGAGAAAGGTTTGGTGGTTTTGAAAGTCCTCTCTTCTCATTGGTCGACATGGACGTGATGCCTGAATGCCGTACTGAGAGCTCCAGCCAATCAGAGTGCATTTCCAGCCAACCTGTGGCTAGATTACCACGCCCACCGGAAAGTGCAGGTGATTTCATTTCATGTAACCAAACAGGAGCAAGCTAACGTTAGCTTAGCATAGTCTTCCAATGTTTCTTAGCGGGCATACAAATTATTATTATTATTATTATTATTATTATCACCAACAGAACAGGCCACGCTCGGTCTTTCTGTTTGGACGGAGGGCGGGAAAAGCAGCGAAGACTCGTCAGTCAGCGACACATCACTCCTCTTGCCTGCCCACACTGACTTAGCTCCACCTCCCCTGGACCCGAAAGGAAAATTAACTCGTTGTGACGTCATCAGTAAGGCGGACAGCTCATCAGTGGCTCCGCCTCCCGCGTGCACCTGCACTACTTCTCCTCCTCCTCGTCACCTGTCCTCCAATACAAGCCACACATCCTTCAAGGTGGACGCTGCTCACATCAAGGAAGTAGCAGGAGATGGTGAGTAAACAGGAAGTGACGACATCTGTCTCCCTCTTCAAGCTATCTTCATGTCCACAACATTCATTCTAGGTACTTAGCATACTATGCCAGAAACTAACAGTACAGCATGGCTGATGAGTTCACGTGCACTCACGTGCACATAGTGACAGGAAGTAAAAAAAAGATCAACATACACACCCATCATGTTTATCAGCGGGAGACTGTCATGGGCCTTATCTCTGTGGAACACACACTCTCTGAAAACATGTTTGGGGTTTTTTCAGTATCCATAATCCTACAGTGAATGCATCAATATGCTGAGTCAGTGAATGCAACATCTTTGGAGACAAAGATGGTGATTTTTTGATGTTATGATTGTTCACTGCCATCCTCCATGAGTCACTTGGGTAGCAGATTGTCTAAAGATTATTTAAGTGGTGATGCCTTCACTGTCTTCTGTTGCGTTCACTGTCCCCGCAGATGGTTGAAGAGGCAATGCATTCAGTTTCTTCATTTTGTTGGAGAAGCGATGCCTTCACCGTTCCGTGTTGCATTCCCTGTGTCCACAGACTGTTGCGTTCACTGTTTGCTGGCATGTTTGTTCTGCGAGCTGCTGTCCATGTGTTCAGCCATGGGGGCGTGTCTTCCGTGTGCACGGGGCGGAGCTGGTTGCTGCACAGCTGCTGATGACGACTGCTGCTGCTGCTGCATGGAGGCGGCATGCACTGGCGAGGCGTGTCAGGCCGTGTCGGACTGCGGGATGCTGGAGGAATGCTGCAGCTCGGCCGACTGCTTGGAGATTTGTCTGGAATGTTGCTCCATCTGCTTCCCGTCTTAAAGAAGTAGCAACGTAGCATCTCTCAAGTGTGTGTGTGAGAGAGAGAGATGGCTCGGGAGGAGATATGTTGTTGTCAGTTGATGGGACCTCCATGCAGGAAACAGGAAATCACTGAAATGACATCAGATGACCTCTGACCCCAGGGAGCCGACATCAAAACTACAGACAGCGCACCACCACCCATCCACACACACACACACACACACAATGTAAACATATCTCATTTAAGCTACAAGTTGTCTTTATAGCTTTCTCTTTCATTGATTTTGAATATTCATACTTTATTTGTCACTTCCTGTGAGGACAGACAAAAAAGCTCTGCATTGATTTCAGATGTTTTGGACTGTTTCCCCCCCCCCACACACACATCTCAACCAGGTAGATACCCCTGGCTTGAATACAGTCTATCGTTAGGAAATAATTGATCAAAATAAAAAACGTGCAAACTTCAAGAGGGATGACTACCAACACTATTTACAAAGGGCATAAAATGGGCCTGATGTCACTACCTCTATGAACTAGTCTGTTATTTCAATTTTGTTTGCGAATCTGAACTCATTGCGATTGTTGTTGTTGTTCAGTTTCAGTATAGGTCAGTCAGTCATAGCAAGTTTTTGCTGCCCCCTGCTGGCGAGTGACAAACTTACTTGATTCAAGGAAGGTTCTTCTCGTACAATTGAATTGTAAACAGTTTTTTATTTCTATATACAAGTGTTTGTGTGTCCATATATATATATCACACTCCATGTGATACTGACATCTGTTACAAAAGCAACGACATCACAGCAATTCAAATACGATCGACACTTTGTTCAGTACTAGCAAGATAAAGCTGTGTTCGTTAGCAGTTAGCATTAGATAATGCTAATGCTACTTTTGTTCCATTACAACGTCCGCGCTCACTGCTTGCACTCGAGTGTTGTAAGCTAATGTAAATGTAAAAATAACAAAATATCGACTCTCTCTGCTGGTGAGAATAAAAACTTAACATTTCCCTTCTTTTTCCTGGGATTTGCCAGCAGTGAACATTTAAAAGTGATGAAGTAAAGCTCACCTGAGACGCTTACTACAGCTAAAATGTGACATCACAGATCTAGGTGTCTCCGAAGAGAAATGATTACCAGCAGACAAAAATATAAACAAATGGACAATATTCTATTGGATAAAAAGCAAAAAGGAAGACAAGAATGCTTGCGGTTAGTGTCGCTGAACTCTATTGACCAATCAGGTCGCAGCTTTCAGTGATTGGTAGACTGTCATTGGCTGCTTGACTTCATTTAAAAGTTTGTGAGACATTGTGACATCACAATGTGTTTCCAGGTTTTTCCTCTTGAGTCTATTTGTAGTTGTTACCATGGCAACAAAGGGATGCTATGATTGCCATGATGCCAGAGGGTGATGTTTTTAAGACGGTAGAGACGGTTACCACGGTGACTGAGTGTAATCGTGAGGTTATCATGGTGATGAAACATTACCATGGCGACAGACAGGTTGTTTCAGGTATTGGTCAAAGGTCGTCGTCCATGCTGAAGCTGCTTCTCCTGCTGCTGCAGCGTGATGCTCCACAGGACAGCATTGGATCGGCGCCGCCTGCCGGTGACATCACACCGCCGCCGCCGTCCTCCACTAGCATGTCTCCGAGGTCATCAAGCGCCATCAGCCCGACGTCGCTCATCAGGTCCGAAGAGAAGATGTGGGCAGGATCGTGAGCGTCGCTAAGCTCGGCTAAGCTATATGAGTTTGAAGACTGTGGCAAGGCAGCGCCGCTGGTCGAAGACAGGAAGGTCTGTGGGTCACTTATGGCGCCATCCAGAGAAGAAGAAGAAGAAGAAGAAACGCCGTGGAGGCGGGCTTGAAGCTCCAACTCCTGAAAACAACAATAAACATTGATACATGAGCGAGCGTTCTGATTGGTGGACACGGTGTCATGTGGGCTAGACTGACTTGTATCCTGAGCATCAAAGTCCGGTTGGTGAGTTCCATTTGTTTGTGTCGTTGTTCCATGCCGCGTGCTCGTTGTTGTTCCTTCTGAAGTTTCCGGATGTAATCCACCGACGCCTTCAGGATGCTTCCTTTGTTCCACCTGGCATCCCTGTCCAATCACAGGCCTGGCCTCGTTAGTGGACACAATGCAAGCACATCCTTTGAGCATCTAACGAGCGTACTGACGGGTCGGGCGATTTGGGTACGAGCGCTCCAAGTTCTTTGATGCGGTCGTTGATGTTGAAGCGTCTTCGCCGCTCGACTGCAACAAACGACAACTCGTCTTAACCACTTTGCTAAGAATTTAAGCGTAGTCGGTCGCTAATGGAGACTCACTCAAGTTGTGATTGTCCTTCTTCTGTCGCTCCTTCATCAGCGCTTTTGTGTCCAATTCTGAAACATCATCACCGTCACATCAACTTCCTGTTCGCGATTTAACATTTAATACAACTTCCTTGCCCAAGAGAAGCTAACAGGAAGTGAGAAGTGCTGATGTTTTCACATTCATGCGTGTGAGGATGCAGTTGTGTTGACTCAACAAAGTCTATCTCTCTCACACACACACACACATACAGAGCGCTAGGGCAAGGGGGCGGGGCCAATCATCTATATGTTATGTCATTAATCGTTCCATAGAGGTTGCCAGACGGTAACGACGGCAATATTAAAAACTTTACACCCACCGTTGGGCTCTTGTTTGACGGCGAGCAGCTCGGCAGGGCAGCTGTTGCTAACAGCAACGGTCGATACGGCCATCCCGCCGCTGTCCCCGTAGACGTCCAGCAAGTTTCCCGCCGCCGGCAGCTGCAACAACAACCAATCAGATCACACCGTGAGTGGTTATTTAGACAGAAAAAGTTATTTACAAATGAAATAGCTAACGACTCTAAGTTTATTGTAACCGAGTTAAGCTGGTGCCAATGCTAAATGCGACTATTCGTTCATACGTTGCCCGCATTCCTGAGACCACAGCTTCAATCAAGACAACAAACTTTACCTCAGCTTTGAGTCTCTTCTTGTCATGTTCCTGCAGGAAGACTAAAATCCTCATCGTGCTGCCGCGACACAAACTGACTGACTGACTGACTCCACATGCACACACACACACACACACTTCCTCTTTCTTTATGAAGACTGTTAAAAAAAGGAGGAAATGACCCTTTAGGAGGAAAAACCAAAAACTTCCCTCAGCAAGCACAGACACAAAGAGGAAGGAGGGATCTGAGTAATCAACACAAGACCAGAAGACAAGTGGAAAAACACCGACTCATCATTTCTTTTTGAAACACACACACACACACACACACACACTGGTGGCGTTACCGTGGCAGCAAGCTGCTGAGGCGAGTGTAGCAGCGTCAGGAAGTCGTCATTGAGGCTGGATTCCAAGCTGATGATGTCATCAATAACCGCCTCTTCCATCTGAAAGACGCAATCAGAGAACAGGTCATGTGATGTGGCGGGCTCAAGAGGACCCCGACCAGCGTGTGGAGTCGTACCTCCACTTTGTGGCAGCCGTTGGGAGCGGGGCTAAGCTGGGGGCCCACGCCTGGCAAAGGTGTCGAAGTGTTGCGATTGGCGGAGGAGAGGTACTGTCGGACTTGCTGCTTCTGTGCCTGCTGGATGTGGTACCTGGTGGGGTTCTCCAGATGGGTCTGCACCTGATGGGTCATGTGACATCAGTACTGGTGCATTGTGGGAAAGAGAACTACAACATCAACAATGACTTTCTACCTTCAGGACCTCCACTGGCACCTGAGCCGGGGGTCTGCTGGAGGACACGCTGACACAGACTGGGGTGGAGGAGGCAGGCAGGCGCGGGAGCTGCTGAGCTTCCTTCTGCTCTTCTTGCAGCGCCTGCTGACGCATCAGATCCTGACGCAGCAGAACCCTGCCAGACGTCGGCGTCAGTGAGGCAGCCGGATACGACCATCAGTGAGCAGGTGAGGCGCTTACCTGGACGACATGGCCGCAGACACGGACGATGACGAAGATGAGGACGAGCAGGCGTTGGAGGAACCACTGAGGAGACATCACGTGATGGTGTTATGTTCTACATAATTAGCCGCTAATGCTAGTCAAGTACACGACGCTCCGTCAATGACATAATTATGGCCTCCGACCATCTTCCACTTAGGGCCGCTTACCTCATGCCGATGGGCTGGCTCTTGATCTGGTAGAAGGCATCGCAGTCGGACGGCAGCAGAGCATCCACCTCAATGTCGGCCACGATGCCAGACTCCACCCTGAGCACACATGGGACCAATCAGACATCTGTTCCCGCTGCGGATGACGTCACTCGCCCTCAAGAAGAATGAATCATTCATTCATTCATTTTCTACCGCTTATCCTCACGAGGGTGCTGGAGCCTATCCCAGCTGTCTTCGGGCGAGAGGCGGGGTACACCCTGGACTGGTGGCCAGCCAATCACAGAGCACATATAGACAAACAACCATTCACACTCACATTCATACCTATGGACAATTTGGAGTCGCTAATTAACCTAGCATGTTTTTGGAATGTGGGAGGAAACCGGAGAAAACCCATGCATGCACGGGGAGAACATGCAAACTCCACACAGAGATGGCCGAGGGTGGAATTGAACCCTGGTCTCCTAGCTGTGAGGTCTGCGCGCTAACCACATGACCGCCGTGCAGCCGCCTCAGGTTCTACTTAGGAAAAAAATATTTAGATTAGATTTATGTCCGATATTGGAAAACCGATATGCTAATGATTTGTTGGAATGTGCTCGACACACATCCTTGTGGAACCCCGGTGTTGATGGTGAGCAAAGGGGATGCGGTTGAGCCCACCTTTACTGCTTGGGGTCTGAGCTGAGGAAGTTGTGGGCGAGGTGGATCAAATGGGGAGGGGTGGGTGGGGGGGGGTGTACACAACCGAAGGCAACCACAGCTTGGATACCATAGATACTTGGCCTGTCACTCAAGCAGAGATGAGAATGGGAATATATGGGACGATATCCGTCGTGAAAAAGACGCTTGTCGGCCATAAGTGTACTGAAAGTAGTGCTAGCAAGAGGCAGGCTACTAAATGAATATAATAATAAATGGAATTGTAGCAATCTTCATTATGTATATTTCAATAGTACTGCACTACATCTTCTTCTTTTCCATTACATTCCTTGGCATATGTGGTAAAAAAAACACAGGAAAAAAATCTGAAAAAAAGAATGTGTGTGTTTCTGCTGAGTCACTTCCTCCATCTCTGCATCGCCGTGGAGACCCCCATTATCCTGCCACATTCAATGACAGTAGGAAAATAGGCATCCTGAGCAACACAGAGGACGACATTGAATGTGTTGGTGTTCTACGACGCGTGTGTGTTTGTGTTTGTGTGTGTACTAGCTAATCTGATCTGACTCATTCCAGTAGAAATCACAGAGGCACAGGGGTCAAAGGTCAAGTCCTACAACAGCCAGTCAGACACACTGAAAGACAGACAATGACCTCTGACCTTGTTCTTCATCATCATTTCTATTATTAGTCAGTAAGAACTTTTTGTAGTTTTACTAGTTTAATTCAACTTTTTAACATATTTAACTATTTAAATTTGATTGATGTTGAGTCAGTTCAGTGTGACAAATAATTATTATTCATATTTGCTTCAAATTGTCGACATTTATTGTTTCATATTTTTATTCTGCACTAAAATGACGTTGACAAACTACTTTTGGTTTCAGCCAAGCACAATAGAAAGTGGATTAGAATATTGTGGAACTACAAAGTGTAATTATTCCACGGCCCATGTGAAACATTATTAGCAAGATCAGAAGACATCAATCTGAAGAAAAGAAAGTGAACCAAAAAGAGAATTCATATGATAACGGTGACTCACTGCAGCACATTAAGACTTTCTGCCGCGTCCAGGATGACGAAGACGGTCTGCGGCTGAAGGACTCCCGTCTCAGGCTCCAGCCCGTTGGTCTTCTGGTCGGGACCGATGGAGGACATTTCTCCAACGGTTCCGAGGATCCAAACAGACAGTTTTGTGGCCAGCCAGCAAGAGGAGCGCAGAGACGTTTCTGATTTCCCAGCAGCCACAAACACGCACATGCATCTTCGAGCGTAGAAATACGATAACAAATCAATCCCGTCAGTCTTCCATTGAATTAAAAGTGAAGAAAATACAAACGAGAAGCATGTAAGAGGCCAAGAGATAAAGTTAAAATCGTTGCAAGTGTTTGTATATTTACAATATTTTCTAACTTTAACGAGAAACTGGTTCTAGGTTTATCTATCTGTTACAGTTCTATCAAAAGAGGGTGGGACTACCGGGAAAAGCTGATCGCCTTAAAACCAATACGATTGCAGCTTTGACCCTTGACAGCCAATCATTGCCGCTCTGCCACACCGGATCCTGCCCTCCAGTCGGCCATCTTGTTTGTTTTCGTCTTTCTGATCGGTTTCTTATGGGAAAGTGGAAGTTGTCGGGGAAAGTCCGGGTTGACGTCAGACAGATCGGCTGACCTTAATGGACAGCTCATTTGACCAATCAGCGAGGCGTGAAGCGATTAGGAGGTGGGACTATACGTTTGTTTTTCAGTACAGTCGTAGTAAAAACATAAACCCAGAAAGATACGATAATAAACGAATAAAAACTTTTACTCTTGTCTTCAATATTCAGTGCTCTAATTGGAATTGTTTTTCATTCCCATTGCAAAGTAAACTGTAGTTATGACAGCAGTAGTCCGGTCCTTTCAATACTTTATTTTCATGTCATACACACCAGCTGAAAGGAAGGCAGTGGCCGGCCACTAACCAATAATCTGTTATCAATAATCAACCGCTTTTTTGGTTGTCAGGGCAACTCAGCAGCACTGGAACTTGGAGGTCACCATGGCAACAAGACATCACAAGCTGTGGGACATCGAAGAAGAGCAAGTTTCGGGAGCCTGACGGTTACCATGGCAACACAAGGCAAGATACCACAGCAATACAATGTCATTTTAGCTTGTGATTGTTTCCTTAAAGGGGAACTGCATTTTTTTTTTACATTACATACATAACATACATAGCGTTTTTTTGCGCTAGAATGCACAGAAAAGGGAAAGAAATGTGTTCATGTTTCGCAAAATTCTGAAAAAAAAATGCAGTTCCCCTTTAACAGCTGCTGACAGGAAGTCCTTTAAACATTGCAATATAATATTAAGTTTGTCTGGCTGCCATTTTACAGGTTGTAACACGTGTAAAAATAGAAACAACAATAATAACAATAAGACCGCCACTTGTCTCATTGGACACAACAAGTTCACTCGGGAGGTGTAAGGCAGCTCAATTCCCAGCGCTACCTTGTGACCCATATGTAAACTCTCGTCGACATGCACCAGTCGCGAGTCAAGTCTTCATCATGCTACACTGTCACAGCGCCAGCGTAAGTCCCTCCCCCTCTCCGGCGATGTTTGAGGTTCACCGACACCGCCAAAAACGTATAACTGAAATATGAATGAAATATGCAATATTCAAATATTAGCAGTTATATGAATGTGATATAAATATGAGCAATTGTACAGTAAAATTAATGAGTTCCCACTACAACAACAATGTGCGTGTCACTTCATTTGCCGTTGTTCTCTTCTACTGCAAAGGAAGCTAAATAGCTAGCCACCAAGAGTGTTGTTGCGACATTGCAGGAAAACACTGCCCCCTAGCATTTTGACAAAGAATTGTAAGTGACGTGTCCAACCCGTGCACGAGCGCCATAATAGAATCAAGATGCTGTTAGAAGAGCCGGCGTAGTGACGACGCTGTAGCATAACGAAGCCTTCACGTGACATGAAGCCTCCTGGCTAGCATGCCATGAAACGATGAAAAACACTAATCTAGCATTCAGCACCATGTTGCCGTTACTAAAACACCGTCCTTTATCACTTTGTGGGTCGGCCCGGCTTCACATGGACAGATTTTGTCAGAACCTTGACAATAAATGTCCATTTTAAGGTCAGTGAATGTCCAGTTGTAAGGTCACTGAGGGAGCACACGCTAACAAGAACACGCTGTGAAGGCCAGTGAGGCGGCTGAAGCTCAAGTTGGGAAAAAAATGAACACTTTCACACAAACACGTTCTGTGTCCACGATAACATTAGCCTAGCTTAGCCGCCTCCCCCAAAAAAACTATGTCCGCTCACTGCTAAGCAGGGCTAGCGGCAAACGGGCACCTTTGACGTTGCCTGAAGGTTACAGGTAAATAAATTATATTTACAAAAGTGGACTATAGTTTGAATGTGTACTTTTCTTTTGGCATCAAGGAAACAACAAAGACACACACATCCAACTACACCAAGAAGAGCATTACTAGCAAACACTGTCCAAGGGTCAGAGGTCATGAGAGCCCACGCATCAGATGGTCTAATTTCTAGTTTCTCCTCCAAAGGTCAAAGTTCATATCACTTAGTTTAACGTCATTTTTTTCTATATTTGAATACTGACTGATGACATGAACACTACAATGACATAAAAAAATAATTTGCTGACTCAGCAGAAATCGATGATGAAACAGGTATACGTCCATAAAGCATGTGCAGTACCGAACTGAGCCAGCGGAGGACCTCAGAGCAATGACACATGAAGGTCAAAGGGTTATTAAGGTTTGACCTCTTTTAAATTTAGTGTTTAAAAAAAAAAAAAAGATGGGCGGGGTCTCTGACAGCTTGATTGTGATGGTTGCAGGATGTGGATGATGATTGTGCTTTGAGTCAGCTGTGATGTCACAAGTGGAACAAGGAGGCTCCGCCCATACCACTGGACAGGTGGAGTCATGCACATGAAATGACCCCGCCCCCAGCACCACTCCTAATCAAATCACGTGTTGTCAACGTCGCCCTCTGCCAGCTCCTCCCCTTCCTCCTCTTCCACGCTCTCTACGATTGGCTGGTGGGCCTGAGGCTCCTCCCCTTTCCCGGCCCTCGAGAGCACGTCCATCCAGCGACGCTGAAGCTCCTCCCCTTCTGCGCTGAAGTAGAGCGTCAGGTGACTCTGGCAGATCTTGAAGGTATGCCGACGCTCCAGCCGGTCACATGACTCTGGGAGCGACACCTCAAAGCCGATGAGCGGAACGCTACGCTGCGCCTTCACGTCCTGCCAAAATAAAACACAACACAGCTGCTGTTGCTATGGTGATCCTGACAACATGATATAAGGCATGTCGGGGTCCCCACCTGAGGGGCGCCGTAGATGTAGAGTACCAGTGGCTCGTTTTCGGGAATAACAAACCACGCTTTCTGCCAGCCTCGCCCCCCACCTTTCTCCATATGATGCAGGAAGCTGCATATGACGCTGTTCTCAGCCGCCAGCGAGGCTTGTTTCTACGGTGACAGCAAAGAGGTCAATCGCAACGCCAGGCTCCATCGCCGGGCGCCGCAACGTCTCACTCACCTCCAGGATGGAACGCCTCCTCAGGCCAGCAGTGGCCATGACGGATGGCGTCGGGGACACGCCCACCAACATGGCGTAGCAGTCCACACACACGCGGTTGGTGCGATTGTTGTCGTATGAGAGGCGAGCACGGAATTCGGAACACTTTCCACAAACCACCTGAAGCGGGCACAGAGATGCATCAGAGTGAGAGTGCGTAGTCGTCAAGGCGATGTTGGCGTCGGCGGTGACGGGACTCACGTGACCACAGGCCTTGCAGTGATGGCGTCGCTTGGTGATGGCGTTGAAGGCTTCCTGGCACTTCATGCACAGCGTCACTTCCTTTTCACGGATTGGCGTTGGTGCTCGCTTGCCCAGCTCCGCACAGCTCTGACGCAAATACACACACGTACACACTGTCATGTGATTGCTAACATAAACATCACAACAACAATGTGTGTGTGTGTTACCGGGGAGTGAGGGGGCGTGGCTTCGTCATCTCGCAGGGAACATGTCAGCTGACGGAACGTCTCCATGGTGTGCTCATGTCTCTGGATGGTCGCCTGGATGGCCTACAACACATGATGAAGGTATTTTATTTTGAAAGGGAAGCTACAATGCTGTGTGAGTGAAACAGGAAGTCTGTTGTCACACCGTACCTGAATCCAGTCCTTCTTATCCTCGTCTGTCCTACAAAGACACGGCGAGACAGGACAGGAGGTCATTTAGAGGTCACGAGGGTTTGGCGAGGAGGCGTGGCCTCGGTGCTTACCTGGCCTGCAGCTCGAGCGAACGCTGTTTTCCCGAAACCAGGAACGTCCGAGGAACCGCAGCGCTGCTTATCTCTTTCAGCTGCACACAAGTCACATGATCTTGTCACGAGTGTCTGTGCTAACCCCGCCCCCCTCCTTTAAGGATCTCACCTCCATGCCGTCCACGTCAATGCGAGCGCGAACGCCGTACTTCTGGCCAATCAGACGTAGCTTGGGAACGCAGTAGAGCAGCCTGTCATTGAACTACAAGGAGATGATAGGTCAAAGGTGAGAGGTCAGATAACAGAAGCGGCGTGGAAGGAGGCGGGTACCAGGATGAGGTAGCGGTCCTGCGATGTGCCGTTCTTATTGGACAGTTTGAGAATGTGTCCCTCCTTGATGAGCTCATTGGTCGGGTTCACGATATCCTCTTCTCCACCTAGCAGCTCGTAGACCTTCAGCAGCTTCCTCATTCGCTCCTGGAAACATCATCATCATCATCAAAAAACTTCCGGAACATTCCATTCTGTGTTTTATAGATGCTCACCATCTTCCTGATGGCGGCATTGGAATGTTCTGCTGCCGTGGCGATAAGCTCCAACGACTCTGCGGAGAAACGAGATGGTCACATGACAACCACAGTTGTTTAAATCTATCAATAAATAGATGCTACGTGAAGCACTACACCACTGTGAAGCCATCTTGTAAACAATGGAGGTTAGCGTACTCTGAGCGTCCTTGTAGTCGGGGGCGTCGTCAGGCAGGCGGTGAAGGTAATCTTTGAGCAGGAGTTCATAACGAGGAATTCTTTGGACCGGCTCCAACATGTGATGTTGCAGCGTCAGATTAGCGCAGCGCTCGTCCCTCTGACACACACACACACATGCAGAGTTCAGCATCACGTGACATGCGACACCATGTGACCACCATTGCACAGTGCAGCATGTACCTGGATGGCGTGGATGATGCTCTTGAACTGAGCCGACCTCTCCATCCATGTGTTGAGCAGCTCCATGGCATGGTCGAAATTCTTCACATACTCGCCGTACATCTTCAGAAATGGCGCCAGCTTCTGGAGGATGTCTCCGATGCGTGGGTTTGAGTCCCTGCACGCACGGCGGGAGCATTAAATAGTAATGGTAATGGTTTATTTCATTTGAACATCAGATTACAATTGAATGCATCCCATAATCAGTTCACAGTTCCACATGTCCGAAAGGAGTAGGAAGAAGCAAAGCTTATTAAATCCTACCCCTCCATCTGGTACTTTTGCAATCAGTAACTGTTACATTTGTTCACTTCCTGCTTTCCTAATATAATTTTTAAATTGTTAAATTAAATTAAATTAAATTAAATTAAATTAAATTAAATTAAATTAAATTAAATTAAATTAAATTAAATTAAATTAAATTAAATTAAATTAAATTAAATTAAATTAAATTAAATTAAATTAAATTAAATTAAATTAAATTAAATTAAATTAAATTAAATTAAATTAAATTATTCATTCATTCATTCATTCATTCATTTTCTGCCGCTTTTCCTCACAAGGGTCGCGGGGGGTGCTGGAGCCTATCCCAGCTGTCTTCGGGCGAGAGGCGGGGTACACCCTGGACTGGTCGCCAGCCAATCACAGGGCTAAATTAAATTAAATTAAATTAAATTAAATTAAATTAAATTAAATTAAATTAAATTAAATTAAATTAAATTAAATTAAATTAAATTAAATTAAATTAAATTAAATTAAATTAAATTAAATTAAATTAAATTAAATTAAATTAAATTAAATTAAATTAAATTAAATTAAATTAAATTAAATCTATTCATTCATTTTCTACCGCTTTTCCTCACGAGAGTCGCGGGGGGTGCTGGAGCCTATCCCAGCTGTCTTAATTTAATTTAATTTAATTTAATTTAATTTAATTTAATTTAATTTAATTTAATTTAATTTAATTTAATTTAATTTAATTTAATTTAATTTAATTTAATTTAATTTAATTTAATTTAATTTAATTTTATTTTATTTAATTTTATTTAATTTTATTTAATTTTATTTAATTTTATTTAATTTTATTTAATTTTATTTAATTTTATTTAATTTTATTTAATTTTATTTAATTTTATTTAATTTAATTGGTTCAAGACTCTTCATCCTTGTATTTAGCAAACATCAACTGCTTGTATTGTTTCTTGAATTGGCTCATCGTTGTGCATTGTTTGACTTCCTTACTCAATCCATTCCATAGTTTGATTCCACATACTGAAATGCTATGGCTTTTTAACGTAGTCCTAGCATATAAGTGTTTCAAATTTAGTATTAAAGTGTTAAATGACATTTTTAGGTAATTGGTTATTTTTAGCCTTATGCATTATTTTAGCTGTTTGAAGATGAACTATATCAGCAAGTTGAAGCATTTGTGATTTTAGAAATAAGGAGTTAGTATGTTCTCTGTAGGCGGCATTATGAATTATCCTTACTGGCCTTTTTTTGCAGTACATTTAGCGAGTGAAGATTGCTTTTATAGTTATTAGCCCATATTTCCACACAATAAGTAAGATTTCTGATTGAGTGTTCGAATAAGAGCGAGAAGAGGATGTGAGGTAGCCGCGACGCACGTACCATTCCTCCATGCGTTTCTGCAGGGCGGGCAGGAGAAACTGCTGGTGGAAGCAATGGATGGAGCAGATGTTGGAGAAGATTCCGTGGACCACATCGCAAGGGAAGGACGAGCGGGAGCGCGCCTCCTCCAGGAGTCTGGCACAGAAGACCTGACAAAGAGGCACGCATCAATACACTATTTAAGGCGGGCGATGGCATGTTGCCGTGGCAACTGACCTGGTCCAGGAGATGCAGCTTAGACACGTAGGAGATCTCGGTGTGAAGAAGCTCATTGGCGATGTGGAACACTCTCTGTTGGACAGAGAGCTGCAACGCAAACCTTGCATCACATCGCTTTGCGTGTGCATGTGATAAGTTTTCGAAAATCATGTGACTATCTTACCTCAGCCAAGTCCTGTCGTGGGGGCGGCATCACAAGCGTCAGCTCCGCCTCCTCTTCTTCCTCCAGGTCGCTGTCAGCATCCTCAGAGAGGTCTCGCCTTCTGGCCCCGCCGTCCTCGCCGGCGTACGAGGATGAGCTGGAGAGGCGAGGCAGGACACAGGGATAAGCTCCGCCCCCCTCGTCCACACCCACAAAGCAGAGCTCCTCGCTGTGTGACGGCGAGCTGATACTGTCGATGCCACTGTCGCGATTGGCTAGCTTTCCGTCAGTCTGTGAGGAAGGGAGGGACAAACGCTCGGGCGGGGCTTCTGATTGGTCCACAGGTGGATGCTCAATCAGGTCATCTTCCAGGTCTCTTTCTATTTGTGGCTCCTCCCCCTGAGCCAGCTTCTCATTTTCCTGTATCACATCCTCGTGAGAGGCGAGGTCTTCCTCCTCTTCATCCTCCTCAGTGCGGGGAGGACCTGATGACGGTGGGGATGAAGGTCGGGAAGAAGCGGAGTCGAGGAGGCGGGGACACAGAGCCCCCCCGGTGATGTCAGGAACCATGATGATCTGCTCGCTGATGCAAAACAACAAAAAACACTAATCAATAAACACGCCAACATATTAATGAACACGCAATTAATAATCTTTCCATAAAACTTCCTTGAAAGACAACCAGGAAGTCCACGAGTCGTCCAGAAGGACGGAGCGTTTGTGAGACAAACATCTCGCACTTGTCATCCTCACTTTCATCTCACACATGGAGAAGTGGGAGTCATGGTTACATCACAACTCACCGCTCAAATTTCTCAATAAGCGACAGCACGCAGGTCGGGGAGGCGTGGTCATCTGCGCGAGGGGGCGGAGTTCGCCGAGGGTCTGTCGGAAGGGGTCTACCGGGCGGGGGAGGAGGAAGAGGCTTGTCCGGAGCTCGAGGTCGAGACCTCAAAGCTCCGGCCTGCTGTTGTAAGTGCGGGGGCTTGGGTGGGACTGAAAAAAGGGGGCGGGTCAGTACGTGTGATGTCAGCGTTCATTGTTGAATAGTAAACGGCGCCGCTCACCTTGAGGTTTCGGTCCCAGCACAGCAGGTCGTCTCCTACTCGCTGGTGTCAACGTGCATGCCGGCAACTGCGGTGGTCCTGTTTTGTTCACCTCCAGAAGCTCTGCGAGAGGAGCACCTCCTTCCAGGCTTGGACCCGATGAGGAGCAGGTGGTCTGCTGGGGGGCCTCAGCATCCAGCGCCCCCTGGTGGCTACAAGGAGGCTCCAGAGAGAGACCTTTAGCCAGCAAGCTAGGACTGGAGGAGGGACCTGGTGGGGGAGGGGTGAAAGGTCAAGCGATGGCGTTCACGTGGCGTCCCCAAGGGTGTCTATTCGGCATATACTCGTCAATACAGCTGCTACAAAACATAGCACATCACAAACCTGCTAGCATACTAGCTCGCGCCAGACACATGAATGACAATCAACAAATCACATGTTGTTAGCGGGCGGCACGGCGGTCAAGTGGTTAGACCTCACAGCTAGGAGACCAGGGTTCGATTCCACCCTCTGTGTGGAATTTGCCTGTTCTCCGAGTACTCCGGTTTCCTCCCACATTCCAAAAACATGCTAGGTTAATTGACAACTCCAAATTGTCCATAGGTATGAATGTGAGTGTGAATGGTTGTTTGTCTATATGTGCCCTGTGATTGGCTGGCGACCAGTCCAGGTCAGGTGTACCCTGCCTCTCTCCCAAAGGCAGCTGGGATAGGCTCCAGCACCCCCGCGACCCCCTTGTCAGGATAAGCGGTAGAAAATGAATGAATGAATGAATGTCATATAGCGGCTGCATGGTGGGCGAGTGGTTAGCGCGCAGGCCTCACAGCTAGGAGACCTGAGTTCAATTCCACCCTCTGTGTGGAGTTTGCCTGTTCTTCCCGTGCACGCGTGGGTTTTCTCCGGGTATTCCGGTTTCCTCCCACATTCCAAAAACATGCTAGGTTAATTAGCGACTCCAAATTGTCCATAGGTATGAATGTGAGTGTGAATGGTTGTTTGTCTATATGTGCCCTGTGATTGGCTGGCCACCAGTCCAGGGTGTACCCCGCCTCTCTCCCAAAGACAGCTGGGATAGGCTCCAGCACCCCCTCCAACCCTCGTGAGGAAAAGCGCTAATAAATGAATGAATGAATGAATGTTGTTAGCTGTTAGCTAATCCTGTGTGTACATGAACATCAACACTGGACAACCTCAATACGTTGCCATGGCAACAACATCCTCGTTGGAGTTGTGTTAGCATCGAGCTACACTGCTACAACACCAAACAGACGTTAGCAGATGGGAAAAATGACTACTTCTCAAATGAGGAAGTGACATTATCACATGTGGGCGGAGTCAACCGTGATATTTTGTCTTCTGATGCTATGGAACCATAACCTGTTCTACCAGAACACTCATCCCGAGGAAGCTAACACACTGACCCGATTATGTCAGGAGCATCATTGAGGTTTTGGTGGTGATGATGGAGTTTTTGATGGTCCAGTACAATGACGCCATCAAGAACATTGTGGGCACAGAGAAGGTTTTAGCGTTGGTGGTGAAGATCATGGAGGTTGCAAATGAGGTCATCAGGGACACGAGGAAGGTTGTAGATGTGTGCTAAGGTTATAGAGGTCACACACACACACACACACACGCACACACGAGGAGAGGGGGTGTGTCTGTTCACAGAGGATGAAGCCCCTCATCATCATCATCCTCAAAAAGAACGCACGCGCACGCTGCAGTCAACTCGTATTCGATAAGCGCCAGGCGCGTGACCGTGACAAGCGCCACATCTGGCCTCAGACGCAGTGACGTGCACGCGCGCCACACTAGCCCACATTCCCTGCGACGTGCGCGCGCGCGCCACACTAGCACACATCCAATGCGGGCGAGATGTCGGTCAACGCGTGTGTGCGCGCGTGTCTTCCCCCCCCCCCCCAGCACGGTGCCATGCCATGACAGCGTTGCAGCTGTGTCATGGCACCGTGCGTGTGCGTGCGTGCGTGCGTGCGTGTGCGCGCTCACCTGTGCTCAGGCTGCTTCTGTCCATGTACATCGCGCAGCACAGCACCAGTCCACTCATGAACGACGATGTTGCTTCGGGCAGACCGCGGCTCGCCCGGTCCACATGCACGGAGAACAACGACACACCGCCTCCGGTCCACGCGCGAGCATGCACACACAGGCTCGGTTCGGCACGGCCCGGAACGAAACGAACCGAGCCGGAGCCGCAGCGAGAAGAGAGAGATAGAGAAGTGGGTTAGAGGCGCTTGATTTGAGTCAGTGGACTGACCGGAGAGACAGAGAGAGAGAGAGAGCGAGAAAGCGAGAGAGAGAGAGACACGGGGGAGGAGGCGGGGGTGTCTTCTTCTCTTCCACTTCGGTTTCCATGACAACGATATGAACTAAAATGTACAGAAGCAATTGACTGATGATCACGCCAAAACATTAAGAACACCCCTGGAAGGTTAACCTCAGGTGATATTTATATGTGTCATTAGCATTTAGCATTTAGCATTTAGCGTGCAGACCTCACAGCTAGGAGACCAGGGTTCAATTCCACCCTCGGCCATCTCTGTGTGGAGTTTGCATGTTGTCCCCGTGCATGTGTGAGTTTTCTCCGGGTACTCCGGTTTCCTCCCACATTCCAAAAACATGCTAGGTTAATTGGTGACTCCAAATTGTCCATAGGTATGAATGTGAGTGTGAATGGTTGTTTGTCTATATGTGCCCTGTGATTGGCTGGCCACCAGTCCAGGTGTAGACAGCTGGGATAGGCTCCAGCACCCCCCGCGACCCTCGTGAGGAAAAAGCGGTAGAAAATGAATGAATTAGCATTTAGCTATCAGCTAGCATTAAGGGCCCTTGGAAATGACCTAGCTCCGCCTCCTTTACAGCGCTCCTGGCTAGCATTAGCCTAGCATTAGCCTCTGCTCAGTGTAGTGAAAAGATACAGGACAGATATTGGCATCTTGATGAAGACCACCTTGGGTTCTTCTACAAGTTCTATCCATGAAGACGGAATCGGTGATATGTTTGAGAGTCTCAAGTTGGACTTACATGTGAACCACTACTGTACAGGACCAGAAGGTCCATGTATACCTTACACTTCTGGAGCCCACAAAGTCCACAAAGCACATTTGAATCTCCAGAAGGTTTAGCTTCTCCAATGCCCCACCACTGGACCTCCTGTGGGCTCACTCGGGTCCTCGGGAATAGACTTTTCCCATAAACTCTAAAGCCATCCTCTATAGCTCTTTCTGAGTGATCATGGACAAACAGTTCCTTGCTGGCTGACTTTCAAAGTAAAAGCACAAAACGACTTCCATTTCTTCCGATGAGCACTAAATCCAACTGCTCGAGGCAGATGGCCACCACTGAGTGGTTGCATTCAAAGGTTCCTCCTATGAGATATCTCTCTTCACGAGCCAGGTTGATGAAAACAAACACACCCCAGATGTCCACTATCAAAGACAAGAGACAGGAAGCTGAGAGTCATTCAATTAAAAGTGCTCCAACCCCCTCCTGTGTAGACCTAAAAACAACTCCACTCATCTGTCTGCTCAGCCTTGGACCTTCGAGCTTACACACACACACACACACACACACACAATAAATAAAAGTTGGAGGTAGCAGCAGGCAGGGGCAGTGCTAAATCAAAGTGTCCCACTTGTCATTTCCATCCAGCAGCAGCAGCTGAAGCTATTTTTAGCCTTCACATGTGCCCAGCTGCATGCTGGGAAGGTAATGATGACATCACCATGACAACATGGTATACATCTTATGACATCACAAGGCGGTCAGGACATTCAGCTATAGCTTTTCATATAGTTTTTGCTTGACAACCCCACCACTTCCTGTCATGTGACCAACAGTTGTGTCTTGGGAGACACTACTACTAGTAGTACTACTACAATGATGACTACTACTGTTACTAGAAATGCTACTACTACTACTATGACTACTGGGGTTTTAGTGGGGCTCGGACAACCCCACTTCCTGTCATGTGACCAACAGTTGTGTCTTGGGAGACACTACTACTAGTAGTACTACTACAATGATGACTACTACTGTTACTAGAAATGCTACTACTACTACTATGACTACTGGGGTTTTAGTGGGGCTCGGACAACCCCACTTCCTGTCATGTGACCAACAGTTGTGTCTTGGGAGACACTACTACTACTAGTAGTACTACTACAATGATGACTACTACTGTTACTAGAAATGCTGCTACTACTACTACTACTACTATGACTACTGGGGTTTTAGTGGGGCTCGGGCAACCCCACTTCCTGTCATGTGACCAACAGTTGTGTCTTGGGAGACACTACTACTACTACTAGTAGTAGTACTACTACTAGTACTAGTACTACTACTACTACAATGATGACTACTACTGTTACTAGAAATGCTACTACTACTACTATGACTACTGGGGTTTTAGTGGGGCTCGGACAACCCCACTTCCTGTCATGTGACCAACAGTTGTGTCTTGGGAGACACTACTACTACTACTAGTAGTACTACTACAATGATGACTACTACTACTATGACTACTGGGGTTTTAGTGGGGTTCGGACAGCACCCGGTGGTCTCAAACCCGTTCTTGACACACTGAACTACTAACCCCTTCCACACACACACACACACAAGCTTATTGTTGTTGTTGCAGTGACTGACCTGTCCCACAGCCAGCACTGTTGTGGAGATGGTAGGAGAACCTCATGGTGCTGAAGTGACTGGAGAAGGATGAAGAAGGAGGTGGAGGAGGAGGGGGGGAAGGGGGCAGGCCGACGCCAAGCAGGGCGCTATGGGTCCGGTTCATTTGCGTGCGGACGCCCCCACAGGTCACTTCAGGTGACCTATAGCGTGGAAGGTCAGAGGTCAAAGGTGAGCCGTGTGCAGTCGATGATGGAGAACCAAACTTCTCCCTCCTTCATCTTCCCGCCGCTTGTTCTCCACCTGGACAACTCCTGCTAACCTCCACATGCTGCGGTCTCCATGGCGCTCCTGTGAAGAGCCTGAAGGTCAGAGGTCACACTAGAGAAGAAGCCGCAAAAGTGCAGAGTCAGCAGTTCCCAGCTATGGCGAGGCACTCTTGCTTCTTCTTCTTCTTCTCATCGCAGAGCCTGTTTGTCCTCTTGCAAACACACACACACACAAAGTGTACACACACACACACACACACACGGATAGTCCTCACTGGTCAGCTTGAAGCTTTTGTGTAAAAATGGGAGCTGAAGTGAAGTTGAACGCTGCTGCTCCGCCTCTGTCTGGACATCTGATCCCGGACCAGCCACTCCCCCCCCCCCCACCCCCCCACTACAGCCCCTCCATCACCTCCCCTCTTTCCCAGCCCCTTTGTGGTCTGGATCTCATTTTCCCTCCTTTGTGGCTTCCTGAAACTTGAAGCAAATGAAAACTGAGGGAAAATTCCTGCACATTTTTTCCTGGTCGGTCTCCATCAGAAGCAAAGTTTGCTCAGCAAGGTCATGGTGCAGTTTATGAAATGAACCACCGGGGGGCTCCACTACTTCCTGTTTCCATTGCGGTTTGACACACATTTGAAAAATATGTGTCACTTTGTGGAAAAACAGCTGCTTTAGGTGTGAATGCTTAGCGGATGCTAGAATGTCATCAGTCAGTACTATGGGGTTGCATCTGTGGACTGCTATGATATGTTGTGATATAGGAAGTTAGGAGCCAATGATCTGGTCCTGATGTGACAACATCTGTCATTTCCACTTTTCCATGAAAGTCCACTCGGTCAAAAAGTCATGTTGCCAACACACAGTTCACTCTTAAAAAAAAAATAAAAAAAACTTTATTGAACCAGAAGATAAAAACGGTAAAAAAAAAAAAATTCATTAGAAGTTTTGGGATTTCCGGCTCCTGAGGCTGTAACGAGACTGATGGAGGAGACAAATGTCAAGGTCATTCAAAGTCAAAGTCAATCAAAGGACCCGGTCTACCTTTCTGTCCTCCACCAGGACGCTGTAGACCACAGGGGAGGTGGTAGAGGAGGATCTGCGGCGTGTACGTCGACCAGGAGTCACTGAGGAATCATGGGTAATAACGGTGTCTGTTGCCGTGGTGATCAGGGTACTACTGAGAAGACCGTCAGAGCTCCAACCTGCACACACACACACACACACACAGTAAGACATAGTTGTCATGACTCCGCCCACATCAAGGAGCAGGAAGTCAACAAACTGACCAATGATTGACAGTTGTGACAGGTCAGATGTGTCCGTGCTTGGAGACACCAACGTATCCTCCTCTTCTTCCTCATTACTTCCATTTTTCCTCTCTAGCGTCTCTTTTCGTCTTCTCTGAAACAAAGAAATTCCATTTCCTGTTTCCATCTCACAGTCTTCCATTTCCTGTTTCCATCTCAACCAGTTTTAACCATTCTTACCTCCAACTGAGTCTCTTCCGTCTTCTTCCATTGCCCCAAATTCTCTGTGGATAGACTTTAGCATTACTACACTTGTTATCAAAGTTAACATGGCTTAACTTCTTTTTACACTTTTAACATTTAACACTGACTACATTGCCTGTAAACACAACATATTTCTATTCCGACCTGCTCTCTGTAGCGTCTCCTGCAGGCGACAATGTGTATCTCGTAGCTGCTGCAGCACCAGAAGACTCTGCTGACCCGGGTCCATGTAACGAACGCACACCCAGAGCAGCACCAACAATGCCACGCCCACCATGAACCTCCTCAACATGCCAATGTAAACACTGAGCAGCTCCTGCACATCCACATCACATGTTTTAAAGCCGTGCACACGCAACGCATTCGCACTCACTCACTCACCAGCGTGTGCTCAGAATGATCGGAAGTCATCACAAAATGGTAGATCTTCCTCTCCAAGTAGAAGTTCAAACACACCAGACCCAGCAACACCAATCTAAACGACAGAACCACATAGGTTCTCACCGGTTTTTAATAAGCATAACTTCCTGGTACCTGGCTCTGGAAGAGCGCTGGGTGGAGGTCAGGAGGAAGGAGGCACAGAGGGCGGCGGCGTTGTACAGACAGGAAGTGACACTGTGCGTCTCCATCATCAGGAAGTTCTGCAGGAAGGAGACTCTGCTGAAGAGCTCCGAAAGCACCAACTGCTGCTCCTTGGAGACGCTGCTCAACTCGGAGAACATTGACCTCAGACCTGTGGATGTCATGTGACATTAATAGGACATACAGGAACTAGCTTGATTAAAAGGGGACCCTATTATGCTCATTTTCCACCCTTTGTATTGAGTTGGCGGCACGGTGCAGAAGTGGTGGCGCAGACCTCACAGCTAGGAGCCCAGGGTTCAATTCCACCCTCTCTCTGTGGAGTTTGCATGTTCTCCCCGTGCATGCGTGGGTTTTCTCCGGGTACTCCGGTTTCCTCCCACATTCCAAAAACATGCTAGGTTAATTGGCGACTAAAAATTGTCCATAGGTATGAATGTGAGTGTGAATGGTTGTTTGTCTATATGTGCCCTGTGATTGGCTGTACCCTGCCTCTCGCCCAAAGACAGCTGGGATAGGCTCCAGCACCCCCCGCGACCCTCGTGAGGAAAAGCGGTAGAAATGAATGAATGTATTGAGTTGTGGACTCCTATAGAGAATCTACACACAATAACCCGCATAGAAAGCTTTCTAGATCTTCCAGAATCTGCCCCTATTCCAGCCGTATTTCGTGGTTCTTGCAAAAACAGTCAGTTTTAATGTATTCCACCCACAACCAGCCTCCAGACACGCCCACTCTGCTGTGGTTGGTCACAACGACTTCCGTTGTTGTGCCGAGTAGGATAATAAATGGCGATTTATCTTGTTAAAATGTCTGCTTTTAACGTGCAGTGGGGGTGTTTACAGTGGGGGGAGGGGCCTGCTGACCTCGACTGAGGATGGAGTCGAACGGTGGAGGGAATATTTTGAGGCCCTCCTCTATCCGTGGTACCGAGGTATTTGGGGTAGTCATGGGGTGTGTCCTACATAATGTGTGTGTGTGTGTGTTACCCTGGGTGGAGTCTCTCAGGGTAACTCTTAGCTCCTCCCCACTGTCCAGGATCTCATGCTGTGCCTGCAAGGCGACACTCTGGGCTTCCATCAGTTCCTCAGCCATATGCTTGGTGGACTCCAGCTGTTCCACTACACCTGCAGAACTTTCTGTCAACCTGAAACATGGACGCACACACGTGTGTGTGTTAGCGATGTACATGTACTTCAGAATGTAGTATTTTACCTGTGCATGGTGTTCTCAGCGCGGTTGTGCCAGGCTTCAGAGTGCAGGAAGTGACAAATGGAGTACGTGTGCGTGAAGAACTCGGTATAAGTGTTGAAGGCCACACTGTCCATCGAGGCAGTGCAACTGCTGACCTCTGACCCCTTGGGACACGGAGGGAAATCCCTGCCTGAGCTGAGGAGCACAGCGACAAGCGTTTAGTGATGTCACTTCCTCTTGTGTAATACCTGGCAATCTTAAAGACATTTTATGAGTTGTTAAAATATACTAACTAGCATCATAACGTTAACGTCCTATCGCAGTGCTTTCTGGGAGTTGTAGTATCAACGCTTTTCTTACAATGGGATGTGAGATCAGAAAGGACAACAACAACGCTCACCTGCTCAGGTGACAGTGTGTGAATTTGAGCGCCAGACGACCCTGTGTCTCTGACGTCATCTCCCGGCAGTGCTCGTCGAGCTGCTCCAGCGCATGCGCCCAACATTCTCCGTATTTGGAGTGTTTGGCCAGGCTCCGAACTCGTCCCAGTTCCGCCCTACCGAGCGCCAGGTCTGGATGCGAACACAGACCAGGACCAACCGTACCAGCTAAGAGCAACAGCACGGCAGCAATGGGGGCCGCCATCTTGACGTACCGGCAGGTCAGCCAATCACAGAACTCCATTTGAACGCGGTCAGACGTCACACAATTCAAGTCGTAATCATTTAAAAAAATCGAAAAACACCACATTTTGAGCTCATACAATTACACAAAGATACACATAAAAACATAATGTGTCATTTTATGTTTTTTAAAACTTAACTTTAAAACTTACCAAAACTTAATCGGTCCTCCAGCCAGCAGATGGCACACTTTATTAAATACCTGACTTTGATCCTGTTGGGCTCAAATACCTTCTAAAGTCATAAGAACTTGGGAATTAAAACCATGGATGTGCTTTTTCTTTGGCTTTTAAGCACAGCCTCTGAAAGACAGGATGAACAGGACATGAAAACAGAACATGTTCAGGAAAAACGGGACATTTGGGCACCTGATTCCACCTGATTTGGTCACCTGATTCCAGACTTTGTCAGCAACAAAGTAGACAATTGGTTTTTAGTTTTGTTCTTCATCATTGTTTGTGTGTGTGTGTGTGTGTGTGTGTTTGTGTGTGTACATCATCAATGGGACCAGGACGCTGGAGGGGACAACAAACGCTTTTTAATACGAAAGAGAACTAAGAACCAGGTAAAAACTAGTGAGTCTACAGTGACAGTGTATTGAGTTGAAAGCAGATTATTATTATTATTATTATTATTATTCAGCAGCTATGAAGTCACCGCACATCACAACTAAGTCTAGAAACAACATGGCCGCTGGCTGACATGGTGGCTTCTGGCAAGACGCACAAGGTTATAGGCACTAGACTCTGGAACATGCAATATGGCGGCTGCTTACATCTTGACATTGGCTGGCGAAGGCGCTAGCTGTGACCGAACGTGCGGTCAACATCAATTACGGAAGTTTTCCCAACCTTGCCGCCTCCTATAACTGTCAGGATAGCGGAATGCCCCGGATGGAACCTGACAAATACCGAGTGATTGTTTGTATTTTGATTTCGCAAGTTCAGAAATATGTCTGCATGTTTGACTTGATTGATGTCAGCTGTCGGTTATTAACTTCCTGTTCCGTCATTCTGTGCCGCAAATAAAAAATTCGGTGGAAAATTCGGGATCAACTATGGATAAAAACATGATGTTTTGTTTACTTCATGACAACACTTCATCATTGGCTTTGCTGTTTCCCGGTTTGTGAACCGTCACACTTGCTTGGTGGTAGACCACAACAACGTATCCCGGATGAAACACAACCATTCCAATTCACAAGTGGATGAAAGCATATTTGGAGTGCAGTGGCTAGTACAGAAACATTCATTCATTTTCTACCGCTTTTTCCTCACGAGGGTCGCGGGGGTGCTGGAGCCTATCCCAGCTGTCTACAGGCGAGAGGCGGGGTACACCCTGGACTGGTCGCCAGCCAATCACAGGGCACATATAGACAAACAACCATTCACATTCACATTCATACCTATGGACAATTTGGAGTCACCAATTAACCTAGCATGTTTTTTGGAATGTGGGAGGAAACCGGAGTACCCGAAATGCACGGGGAGAACATGCAAACTCCACACAGAGATGGCAGAGGGTGGAATTGAACCCTGGTCTCCTAGCTGTGAGGTCTGCACGCTAACCACTAGACCACCGTGCCGCCAGTACAGAAACAAATATGGTAGAAGTTATCAAAACAGAAGATATTCCAAATGAAAGTATGACCTGCGTTCTGACCAATCACAACAAATCCACAGACGGGAAAAATCAAATCACTGTATGCGCCATCGTAAATAAACCCGGAAGACAACTTTTCCACCATGACTGCTCAGATCCGGCTAACCGTTGTCCACGCCTTTCTTCCTAAAATCACACTATAATGTGCTTAGCAACACGGAATGTCCCACTGCAAAACATCCAAACTGGTTTTATACGGTCACGCTTGGCTCATTCGGAACGTCTTGTGTTGGACCTCTGCCTGCTAGTCTTCCAGGGAACGTTCCAGAACATTCAAAACAAAGGAAGTTGTCACAGTACAGTGATGATGAGCCCACCGGAATTAAGGTGAAGAAGCTACGCTACGTTGATAATAAAAACACAACCAAGACGGAAGAAGGTCTTAACATGATTTTCCCAACATGTGAGTCAGTCCGCAATATTCCATAACATGTTAGCTTGTCTTTTAAAATAAAGTCCGGACCTCATATTCTGTGTGTTCTCGCCGTAAGTATCGATATGTTAGCTACCAGTAGGGCGCACTGTGGAAAACAGGAAGTCATTCATCTTAAATAAGGATCAGTCAGCAGCACGGTGGCGTGCTCGGGAGCGTCAGTCCATGACATCAAACTTTAAAGCTGTGAAGACAAAACAATAAAACTATCAAAATAGAAAATAAAATACATTTAAAAAAAAAAAAAAAGGTTATGTTTTCCGCAAAATGACGCTGCATTCGGACTAATGCGTAATTAGGCGTTTGTTTTTAGTTCCAAACTGCTCCCCCCTTTACCTGCCAAGAGTGGCGAAACGCAACAGCTGCCTTTTGATTATGGACACACACACACACACACACGTACACGCGCGCACACACACACACACATGCACACACACACCCTTTCAGTTTAGTTTTCCTTTTGTTTTTTTCCTACAAAATGACACCATGCGTTCTTCTCCTGGGTCGTCTGTCAGTGCTAGCTCGGCGCTCAGAGAAAAAGGTTGTTCGGTGGAACAACAGTGCACAAAGATGGAGGAAGAGCCCTCACTGGTACCATCTCAGTCCATAATAACACAGCGGTTCCACTCGTCTAACGTGACCGCTCCCATCAGCTGACCCTTTCGCTGACAGCAGTCCGAGACTCAACAGTTTCCTCCCGGCTCGGGCAAGGAACAGCTGACTGGGGGACAATGTCTCTGAGCTCCGCTGTCCCCGATCCTGCATTGGGATCGGCGCGGATGGAGCTGTGGGGCCTGGCGGTGCTGTTTGAGCCCTCGATAGAGTCTTTGCTTTCCGAAACGAGTCCTGGTTCAGGTCTTCTTTCCGTTCTGGGACCCCCCTCCATGCTGCGAGCGAGTGCTGCGGGTGTGGTGCTCAGATCTTGAGGCTGCTCGCTCTGCGGAGATGGCACCACCAGGCGGGACCTACCGGGCGGTCTGAGAGACGGTTGTTGCGGTGGTGTGTGAGGCCTGGGGGGACGTGGTTGGATCTGCTGAAAATGTGGCGGTGCGTGGGCCTGCGGGGGCCTAGCGTAGTGTACTTGGTGTTGCGAGGGGGGTCTCATCTGTGATTGAAGCTGAGTCTGTGAGGGCGGCCTGGAGACGGACTGTTGTTGAAGGTGAGCTTGCGCTGTGGCGGGGGTCCTGGTCTGAATTTGGAATTGAGTCTGAAAGGGGGGTCTGGGTTGAGGTTGGACCGTGACGGAGGACTGGGTCTGCGGCTTTGGATTCCGTGTCTGGGGGAGAGGAACCTTTGGAAGGTGTGATACGGGCACAACATGCGGCGCCGGAAGCTGAGGTCTGTGTTGGACTGAGGGTGGTGGTGCTTTCTGGGGACGTGGCTGACTTGTTGGGACTTGGGACTGGGAATGTCCTGGGGACTGCTGGGTCTGAACGGGACAGGGAAGAGGCGGTGGGGGTGATTGTTGGACAGGTTTGGAAGGAGCTGGGTGCGGTGTGTCAGTTTTAGGTTTGGACTGGGCGGAGCCTCCGGATGCAGGATGACGGTGATCCGCAGAGGTCTGTTGGTGGCGATGGTGGTGATGGTGATGATGGTGGTGGTGGTGATGGTGGTGTTTGTGTGGGGAGCGCTCCTTCCTCTTGTGGCTTTTGGAAGGACTGGTGCTACTTCTACTGCTGCTACTCCTTCCTCCTCTTCCTCCCTTTTCTCCAGTGTCCTCGCTCACTTCCTCCTCGCCACTTTCCGCTGCTGCGCTCTTCTCCTTGTGCTTCCTCCCTTTGTGCGTCTTATGTGCATGTGAGGAACTTTCCTGGGAAGCAGGGGGCTGCTTCTGGGATTGGGATTGGCCCTGCTCCAAAGAAGCCTGGTGGGAAGTCTGTGTGGGTTCCTTTGGAACAGTCTCCATCCTTCCTGGTTCTGCTGTGCTCGATCCCGGGGTAGGAACGCTTTCTCTTTCCTCAATCGTTTCTCTCGTTTTTCGTTTTTTGATTGGCAGGGCTGTTTCCTGGACAACAGGTTTGCTGGAAGACTCCTTGGTGGCTCTGCGCTTTGCCTCGGCGGCCATGATGGCAGCAGCGGCGTAGCCCCCTGATGTTGACATAGCAGAGGTCGATGCTGACGAGGAAGACGCCGCAGAAACCGCCGACACCGTTGAAACCGACGCTGGTTTCCTGCCCCGTTTCTTAGGGGTCGTTTGTGGAGCGGCAGGGAGATCCTGCTCTGATTTCCTCTTCCTGCCCGGACGAGACTTGATTGACGGTAACGCAGGTGATGACACCTGGAAGGCAGTAACCGCACCCAAAAGTAACAACATCTTTCACAAACAGATGACAAAAAAGCTACATGCTAACAACATCCTGGTGTGATAGAGAACGTCACATGGTCGCACCTTTGAAGGGGTGGGCGTGGTCCCACTGGTGGACTCCGCCTTGCTGTAGGGCATCTTGACCAACAGTTTACCGGGAGATTTCTCAACCACGCGCTTCATGGCCACGCCCTCTGTCGCCTGCCGCATCTTCCCGCTGCCTAAACGCCAAACAGGAAACACGTCAGCAAAGTACTATGGTGTCCATAAACATACGTAGTATACCTTTGGGCCTGCCACGACCTCGACCGGACGGTTTGACCGCTTTTGTTGTCTTGGGGGGCTTCTTCTCTCGGCGGGACGGGCTCCCACGACCGGTCACAGTGAAGTCGAAATCATTAGGGTCAGTGGTGGTGTCCCCGACCTTCTGGAAGTAAGCGATGAGCTCCACCTTGGAGCGGAAAGCCTTTCCCTCCGAGCTTGACCGCAACAACAACAGGTCATCGCACAAAGAAACAAAGATGGCCGCAGCAAGGAGAAAGAAAGTCATCTTACTTAATCAGGTAGACGTCAAACTTCCCCGCTGAGCGTCCGGACTTCCTCTGCTTCAGCTTGCGGGTCCAGCCAGCAGGCAGCGAAGGGTCGTCGTATAGCGGTCCGCGATCTCGAATGACGGAGCGCCGCTGCCTGGGAGAGCCCACAGACTCCGCCTCCGGTTGCGTATCTGATTCCTGCGAGGGCCCGGCCACGGGCTCTGATGCCTGCCAGACAGACAATGACATGAAAAAATGTAATGTTTGGGGTATGATATCAGCAGACTACATCGTTTATTAAAAGTCCGAAAAAAATGTTGCAGCTGATTGTCATGAAAAAGTTTCCATGGTGGCAAAGAACCGAGGATGCTTAATACAGTAAACCTCGGATATATCGGACTCGGATATATCGGAAATTCGCTCACAACGGACAGATAAAAAAGAACCAATTTTTCTGTAATGCATTTCCAATAAAAATTCATTGCATATATCGGATTTTTTATAACGGATTTCGCCTATTTCGGACAAAATCTCCAGTCCCGTTCCAATGCATTTCCAATAAATTTCCCTCGCATATATCGGATGGCCGCATCGTGGCGCTCCGATTCGCCGAATCGTGACAGGCCGCTATACGACGTCATTTGCAGCGTTTGCAGCGTTGCCTGCGCGTCCAGGTACATTGGAAACATAGTCAAGGAAGTGCCTTTTTATAACGGATGAAATCCGATTTACGCATATACCGGATATAAATCCGATATATGCGTAAAACTGACATTTTCCGGTATACGCATATAACGGATTTCGCTTATATTGGACAAAACCAGTGGGAACAATTGAATCCGATATATCCGAGGTTTACTGTACAACCAAAGTCATTGTGCATTTGAAGCGGCATCACATGGGAAACTCCCATGGAACGACAGGAAGTCATTCGCTAAAACAGAAAAGATGACCAGCTCCTGTTGGTGTTGAGTAAAGTAAGGATTAAACGCTTAATTGAGCACCTTGAACCTTGCTATATTATACCTAGCCACACCATTTTGGATAAAACTTTTGGATTTTGAATACAAAATAAGTCATAAAATATATATAATTTGTGCTGATATTGTATTGACATCCATATTGGCTAATATTCACGGCTGCCATGACGGTATCGGACAATTCAATGGCTGGCTGAGCCTTCACTCACTGAGGTGTGTTGCTCAACTTGCTCAACATGGCAGCGTTCCTTGTGCAGCTTCTTGGTCTTGCCGTGGGACTGTTCTCTTTGCGGACGCTCCTCTTGGCCCTCCTCTCTGGGGGAAAACACATGACATCACTCAAGACATCATGGCGGAGCAAGTCACCTCAAATCAACTCTTGCTGATGAATTACTTTGCATTTTTGTTCAGAGAGCATCAAGTTGAAAACAAAACAAGAAAATAACTTTACAAAAAGTAAGCCGTCTCCATATGGGTTCTTACTCCAGAGCCCGGTTTATACTTTTAGCACTGCTTCGCTTCTTTTTACACTTTTTAGCACTTCCCGTTCAACCTTAAAGAGGACCTATTATGCTTTTTTTCCACTTTTCTGACCTATAAAAGTAGTTACAATGTTATATTCTTGTGTTAAACCATGCCCTGAAAGAAGTTTGGGATGGCTCAAAAACGCTCGGTTTCCGAAGCCGTGGTAAAACTGTCCCTTTGTGATGTCACAGAAGGGCAGACTTCCTTATATGGTTCATAGTTAGGAAGCAGTTTGGGCGTGTGACCAATCACAGCATGGGTGGAATAAATTAAAAACAGACCGTTTTGGCAGGAAGCACAAATTAAAGGAAATACAGCTGGAATAGGTGCAGATTCTGGAAAATCTAAAAAAAAGTTTTATGTGCGGGTTATTGTGTGTAGCTGCTCTATAGGAGACCACAACACAAAATGAGCATAATAGGTCCTCTTTAAATTTGGATTGTGACCTCTCAATTGTTTTGGATTTGTTTTGGGTCGCGGGGGTGCTGGAGCCTATCCCAGCTGTCTTCAGGCGAAAGGCGGGGTACACCCTGGACTGGTGGCCAGCCAATCACAGGGCACATATAGACAAACAACCATTCACACTCACATTCATACCTATGGACATTTTTGAGTCGCTAATTAACCTAGCATGTTTTTTGGAATGTGGGAGGAAACCGGAGTACCCGCAGAAAACCCACGCATGCACGGGGAGAACATACAAACTCCACACAGAGATAGCCGAGGGCGGGATTGAACTCGGGTCTCCTAGCTAACCACTCGACCACCGTGCAGCCCCCCTCAGAAAACATCTACAGTCCAAATCAATGGACCGTTTTACCGGTTTCCAGTCCAACACGAAATAGAAGTTTACCATCAAGCATTCCTAGATGCCTTGTTGCTACATGCATTTTTCCACGCTGTCCCTGAATCCACCAGCACGTGCATAAACAAGACAGCAGACTGTTTAGTGAAACCGTGAGAGGTACAACAGGAAGTGATATCTCAATGTGCTGCGGCAGATTCTGATGCATGTTCACACTTTAGCAGCCATGTTTCCGCTCTTTGAGACGCAGCAGGAGGACGCAAATTTTGTCGTATTTGCAACCAAAGATGTATTTATATGTTTTATTCAATCCGACCGCTCACTCCCAAAGACGGATTTATACGTTTTTTTTACATTTTTTCGTGATGATACAACTCTTCAATAGAAGAGAGCACGTTTGGGGAAATATTATGCTCATTTTTAAACTCTTCATATTGAGTTGTGGACTCCTATAGAGCAGCTACACACAATAACCAGCACAGAAAGCTTTCTAGATCTTCCAGAATCTGCACCTATTCCAGCTGTATTTCCATGGATTTGTGCTTCCCGCCAAAATGGTCTGTTTTAATTTACTCCACCCACAGCCCGCCTCCGGGCACGCCCACTCCGCTGTGATTGGTCACACGCCCACCTAAAGTTTTATTAACTATGAACTATGAGTAGTGTTTACCACTCCCGAATCCATCAGTGCGGCCATATTTGAAGTCACATTTGCCAATTCTTAATTGTCTTACAAGTGTAAAAATAAGTGAAGCAGTGTCAAAGAGTTTACGCTGATGTCTTGCGTGACGTAATTCGTTGTAGCGGTTTGAACTGTGACGTTTTGGACAACTTGAGTGCCGTACCTTAATATTTTGGTTTCATTTTCTATTTTACGACTTCAGGTTTTCCACAATATCGGCTTGATTTTAATTGAGGATGATGAAGCTCTACGAAGGAGCAGCCACAGGAACAGGAAGTGTGCTGCAGGGCAAAATGGGCCACCGGGAGAGGACAGGAACAGACTGTTCGCAGCTTTATAAGGTGGTCAATCAGCTGTCAGTGTGCAAGTTTCAGTCCTGACAACATGTGGGATATGTGCTGCCTGGCTCAGCAGCACCTGGGCGGAGGATGTTGACTTGAGTGGTGGGGGCACGTAACGGGAAGTAAACAAGTTCATGAATAGGTACAATAATAAACACTCGCTGCCATGAAAACACTCAAGTGTTTGCTTAACGACGAGTTAGCAGCCTGCTAGCCACCTGCCCGCTAACACGGCTGTGTTCTGGCGGATGAAGCCCGGCAGGCGGGCACAGCAACGCTGAACCCCCGGGCCGACCTCCAGCGGGTGTGCGTGGAAGTCGGCGCAGCTCGGCGGGGGAGCGCGTAACGAGAAGCGGGCTGAGCTAACGTACGGAACGGCTTGAACCGCTAAAGTCGGGACTGAGCTGGAAGTTGGTGACGTATTCCCGCTAAAGCCCGCTCCTCGGAGAGAGGCCGGTGGAAAAATGATCGCACTTTGAGGTGAAATAAAAAGACGACAGAAAGATGGCGGAGGCGGCCAAAGACAGCGACGCTTTCGCGGAAGATGAAATATAAAAAAAACCTTACTTACATTCTCTCCTCATCGCTCTCTACGGCAGCCATTTTTATTTAAATAAATAATTTTATATTAAAAAAAGCCTCCAAACATCTCTGCTGCACCCCGCCCCCTCCGAGTCCTTTTCCAACCACCGTCAGCTAGCAAACATCGCGATATTTGAAAGAAGACTGAGACGCGCAGGCGTTCTGAGATCTCGCGATATGTTGACTTGGGGTCAGACTGGGACGAAGAGTATATAGAGAATATAACGTTTCAAATTTTAATAATCATAGTAATATTCATAATGTAATTATGATGAATTGTCATTTATGTAAGATGGATGGACGGAGTACGTTATTCACTTTATTTCAGTTTGGGGCAAAAACTTTTATTTTGGAAGATTACCAAGCGGAAGCTGTTTTTGATACAGTATGTTGGTTCCGATAGATACTACGTGGGGGCGATACAAACATGTTGGTATCGGTACGATAACACATGAATTTGTGTTTTTTTATTATTGATAATTTCTTGATAATACTAATCAGAATAAAACATAGATTTTTGTCCAACAAAAATATAATATATATAGTCAGCAACCCCATTTTGTGAACAATGTAACAATATATACCCACTATAATAACGTCAATGTCACAATATGAATACAATCACATATATTTGTGAAAATAAAAATTAAAGAGAATATAAAAACATCGACCTCATTGAGTTAGTATCGACCCGATACCACCCTTGGTATCAATGTCTTAGCTATGTGAATGGAACCGCCCACCCCTCGTAAACGCCGTATCCGGAAGCAGCCCATCGAAACTATTGACACTCTTCGAATATTGCGAGTCTGAACAGGATAGTGCCAATGAATCATCAGAGGGATCCGGGTCCGGATGTAAGCGGTTCTGTTGGTGCGGCTCAGTGCCGCGTGTGTTGGGCCGTTAGCTTGTTAGCCTGTTAGCTCTCCCGCGTTAGGGAACTTCCTCCAGAGTTGAAGTGTCATTTTTAAAAAAAATGTCACGAGGAGACGCCAGACTACAGTTCTTGTACCAGCTGCCGCCTTCGGTCCTTTGGGAGTTCTGCCGGGTCATGGATGGGCTGTCAGACTGGGACTGGACCCGCTTTGGTGAGCCACAACCGGACTAAGTGCTAACGTGAAACTGGAAGGGAGAATCCCTTCCACCCTCTCAGTCGTTACATCATTATTTTGTTGCGTTTAATTAATATTTATTAACATAGTTAGAACAGAAAGTAAACATTATGTCCACATAAAAATTAGCAAAACAACAAGTTCGGTTTCAACATCAAACTTATTTTTCAATGAACTTTTCTATGGTAGCCTCGGAGGTACTTGTCGACCAAGTCAGCGTGCGATTGGCTGAGAGGCAGGAGAGGCGGACCGATTATGTGATGAGCCAATGGGGCAACAGGAACGGCCGTGTCGGGGAGTTGCTCGACCTGCTGGAGCATCTCCAGCTTCTCCATCCCAGAGACATCATCCTTGCCTGTGGGTGCAACTATACTCTGATATCTGACCTCTTAAGATGTCCGATCTGTAATGTCTTTTTTTTTTACACTTTGTGTCTTCAGGGTCATCCAGCTTGACACCATCTCCTCTTCCTCCTCCTGTTCCTGCTGCTCCTCACCGACCCTCGCCTCCTCTTACTCTCTCTTGCTTTGACCCCCCTCCCAAATCAGTGGCGGTCTTGCCCACACTGAACACCCACATTACTAAAGGTAATGCTGCCATTACTGCCTTTCTGTAATTCTAGACACTTGAACTAACCACAGTCTTACTGTTATGAAAGACACTTGAACTAACCACAGCGACTTTATTCAGTCCAGATAGTGGACTCTCCTATTGTTATGACAGACATTTGAACTGTTCTACTGTTGGGGAGACATTTGAACTAAACATTGACACTGGACTGTCCTATTGTTATGACAGACATTTGAACTGTTCTACTGTTGGAGAGACATTTGAACTCAGCACTGACACTGGACGATTCTACTGTTCGCACTGACATTTGAACTAAACACTGACACTGGCCTGTTCTACAGTTTTTACAAACACTTGAACTTCACATCGACACTGGACTGTCCTTCTGTTATGACAGACATTTGAACTCAGCACTGACACTGGACGATTCTACTGTTCGCAATGATATTTGAACTAAACACTGACACTGGCCTGTTCTACTGTTTTTACAAACAATTGAACTTCACATCGACACTGGACTGTCCTACTGTTTTGACAGACACTTGAACTAAACACTGACACTACCCTGTCCTACTGTATTTACAAACACTTGAACTTCCCACAGACATTGGACAGTTCCATTGTTATGACGGACATTTCAAACTAACCACTGACACTGGACTCTCCTACTATTATGACAGGCATGTGAACTCAGCACCGACACGACCGACATTGGACTGTTGTGATGGACACTGACACGAGCATGTCCCACTCTTTTTACAGAAACTTGAACTAACTTCAGACACTGTACTATCCGATTGTTATGACCGACATTAGAACTAATCACCGACGCTGGACTGTCCTACTCTCAGGACAGACATTTGAACAAAGCACAAACAAGGAAAATAATAATAATCCCGTGATGGATAATTAAAAGTGTTGTGTCCATTTAGTAGATAAAGGAGGAGTAGGAGGAGTATCCCTACCCATACCTGCCCCACCCCCTTCCAGTTTGCAGTCAAGTCGACCTGTACCCCCCCAGGTGAATTTACACTCATTAATAAGTAACACTCATCACAGGTAGATTCTGTCACCCATCAGTAGAATACTATAAAAAATATGGCTTCTCTAGGGCCCCACTGTGGTGGCGTGTGGCGATGGCGGTTGCGGCGTGATGTGCTGGTCATATGAAGAGGTGCATGCTGGGACAGAGGGCTTTTCTCCTGCCCTGCAGGTGGGAGAGGGGGGCTTTGGAGTCGTGTACAGAGCGTCCCTGAGGAATACGGACTGTGCGGTCAAGAGGCTGAAAGAGGTCAGCAAATCACAATACAGACTACACGAGTAGTCTTCTGTTACAGTTGTTGTTGTTGTGGACACCAAAATGATGCATTTTTTAAAAACATGATATTATGCAACATATATGTTCATATGATATTTTCTTTTTTACTGTCAGGACTGTCTGCAGGACTTTGCCGTGCTGAAGGAGAGCTTCAACACCGAAGTGGAAAAAC
This sequence comes from Doryrhamphus excisus, assembly GCF_030265055.1. Classification (NCBI taxonomy): domain Eukaryota; kingdom Metazoa; phylum Chordata; class Actinopteri; order Syngnathiformes; family Syngnathidae; genus Doryrhamphus; species Doryrhamphus excisus. The sequence goes on along the minus strand of NC_080475.1, from coordinate 11,564,702 downwards.
TCTCCAAGTGAGAGTTCTCACTCTTCAACAAATCAATCTTTGTTTTCTGACCCACTCATGTTACATTCAGCATTTTTAATTCCTCTTTTTGACTCAAAAGGTTCAGACACCCAAACATTGTGGACTTGCTGGGCTTCTGTGAAGGACCTAGAGGTGTTTGTCTCATCTACAGCTACATGGAGAACCGATCCCTGGAGGATCAGCTGCACAGTGTAATACACACATTGGAAAGAGCACACACACACACAAATGCACAAGCACACTAACACTAACATTTGTTTGTGTGTGTTTTTAGGTGTGTGGCGCCCTCACCTGGTCTCAGAGGGTCAGGGTTGTTGTTGAAGCATCAACAGCCTTGCAGTTCCTTCACTATCCACCAGAGGGACACAACGCTGTCATTCACGGGGACGTCAAGAGGTACACAACACACATGTTGCATTCCACACTGTTGGAAAATTGAGTATTCCTCATCAGGGGAGTCACTAGGTTTGGGAATGGGGGGGGGGGGTTCAGCCTATAAACAAACAGAACAGACCATGTCTTTATCATTATTACTTAAACAACTGATATATCTTTTTCCACTTCCTGTTGCAGTTCAAACATCCTGTTGGACCGCCACCTGGTAGCCAAGCTGGCTGACTTCGGCTTGGCTCGCTTTGTTTATCCCGGCTCTTCGCGGCGCTCTGTGTCTAAGACAAGGTCGGTGGGTTACACATCTACGGTGCGAGGAACGCTGGCGTATCTTCCTGAGGAATACGTGAGGAACGGACAGCTCGGGACGACGGTGGACGTCTACAGCTTTGGAGTGGTGAGTGGCGTCGAGTGTAGATGATCAGGACATGGAGACAAGTCTAAACCAGTTAGCACTTAGACGTATTGGTGTGTGTGTGTTGCAGGTGCTGTTGGAGGTACTGACTGGTCGGCGAGCTCTGGAGAAAGACAAGAAGTCGGGAGATATTTACCTGGTTAGATCTCATACTATACACATGTGCGAACACATATACACACTTTGACCAACATTACTGTGGTTCTGCAGAAGGACCTGGTCCAGGAGCTCCAGGAGGGTCCAGATGTTTCTTGTGCAGCTGCCTGGAGGCAACAGTTGGACAAGCGGCTAATCAAAGGTTAGTCTTCAGGTCTCCGCTTGTGGAGTTTTCATGTTCTCATGTGTGCATGCATGTTAGGTTAATTGTCCATAGGTATGAATGTGAGTGTGAGTGGTTGTTTGTCTATATGTGCCCTGTGATTGGCTGGCCACCAGTCCAGAGTGTACCCCGCCTCTCAACCGAATACAGCTGGGATAGGCTCCAGCATACTCGCGACCTTAGTGAGGATAAGTGGTATAGAGAATGAATGAATGGATTTGTGCTGATACAATGTGTAACTCAACAGGGGGCGCCACAGAGCCGGCAGGGAGCATGCAGATGGCAGTGCTGGCCTGTGAGTGTCTGGACAGGAAGTGCAAGAAGAGACCGGTTATGACGGAAGTGTTTGACAAACTTCAGGACATCCAAAAGCTGGTGAGGAACAGCGACATCAACCTCCTGCCTAGCCCACCTCACTCGTCAGACGGCAGTGTGGAGGTTCTGAGCCAGCAGTTTTCCAGTCTGGGACCGCTAGAGGACACCTACAAGCCCCACTTGTCCCTCACCCCTGCTCTATCCTCGTTTAGCTCCTCTTCCCCTTGTACTCCTCTCTCCTCCATGCCTCTCCCTTCTTCCTCCCTCCATCCTCCCTCATCTTCTTCGTTTGAGGGACCGTGTGAAACAGACGAGAGTCGAGGTTTCTCCCAATACGACATTTCTACTGGGAGCCACCGTCGCTCCAGAACATTGTCCCCGCCCACCAGAGACCAATACCACAGTCAAACCAGGTCCACTGAGTCCTGGTCCAGGGAGCCTTCTGAGGACCAATACGACATTCATGTTCGTCCTAATAGAACAAGTCTCTCACCTAGTCCCCCTCAGAAGGGGGTGGCACCAGGACCGGGTTCTAGAGGCCAAACCATAGAAGAATGCTTCTCTCCTGTAGGATCACTTCAGTCCGTTTGTCCACAGTCCTCAAGTGAGACCAACACGGACATCTTGTCTTCATCTTGTATTGTCTTGATCAGTGCTTTCCTCTTATTATGTCCGCCATTATTTCCACCAGATGCAGTGCGGCCCTGTGAGGCGTCCAGGTGTCCAGAGGAGAGTGATGAGCTGGATTATCTTGCTGAAAGTTGACCGGTGGACATGTTGGATGGAATCAAACCTGAAACATATGTTTAAAGGGGACCTGTTATGCTCATTTCTGTCCCTTTGTATTGAGTAGTGGACACCTAGAGACCAGCAACACACGATAACGGCAGCTTCCAAAATCTGCATCTATTTCAGCTGTATTTGCTTGGTTTTCCAAAATGGTCTGTTTTAATTTATTCCACCCACAGCCACACCCACTCTGCTGTGATTGGTCCTCAGTTTGTACAGTTTATGACTTGTACAGCTGGCTCACTGTGACTTCACCTAATTATCTGAAACTTTGGCATCATTTAACACGCGAATACAACACACAACAGATGCAGTGTAAATCTAACTATTATTTCAACTATTTTCAGTGCAAAACTTTATTTCTTATGCAAAGACAATGACTTATGTGGTATGGTGAGTGCTAATAGCATGACCAAAAGGAGAAAATACCATGTTTTCATAACAGAAAAAAAATATCGCTTATACAATAATAAAGTATATTTAATAATTTACAGTTTTTACACACGATGGCAAGTTTTTTTCTCAAAAGGGTAATTTGTCTGACCAAATAAAGTTTTTCTTTCTGGGTACAATCATCTGCTGTGCAGCCCGCAGCCGCCAGGCGTCACTATGGAGCAGTGATCCGATAAATAAATAGGCCAGTTTTGCAAAGTCCACACTTTTTCTCCCTAAAAAGTTTAAAACACCGTGAATTATTGTCTTTAATTTGCAAGTCATGATATTACTCAAATAAATACATTTTAGACCAAAAGATAACTTAATTTATAGTCACAACATTTTTTTAAATGTACTTCAAAGATAAAAAAACAACTTTCGTGACTGTACTTCATGGGCAGACATGTTACCTTAGTATTCGTGGAATTTACAATTTTTATTAAAGGCAAAAATAATAATAATAATCTGAGGTATTTATCATAAAGGAAGTAAATTATAAATAAACACAAATTGACCATTTGTCGATCCATATCGGGTGTTCGGTAATGTTTACAACCAAAAAGTCCAGTGATGTTCTTCACATTGAACCGAAGTCAAATTCCTTTTTTGAGTAAACAGACGTGGCCAACAAAGCAGATTCTTCTGATTCAGATGTTCTGTCGATTTCACTGGAAGCCTTAGCATTAGCAGTTAGCTTGTTGTTAGCTACGAGCGGCTTAGCGGTTAGCTTCCCGCTGCCATTTGCCTCTCTTGCTCGGTTTTGTTTGGTGACTGTTAGCAGCAAGATGGCGGCTTCCATCCCAGCAAGCAGAGCTGCTCCGCACATTTAACCGAAGTCATTGCATTTCCACGAGTGCTCAGTCACGCGACTGCATGTCGCCACCACAGCAAGAAACGGGCCTGGGTCTGGATGTGTTCGTCTGCTTCATTTTGTTCCCGTGAGCCTACAGCGACCGGCGGCTATGTTCACTTCCTGAATGCTCTCCCCTCTTCACCGGCAGAAAATGGCGGACTGGCCGCAGCGCTCGCTATGCTAGTCAACAACACAGCGGAACCATTACAAACTATAGAACCGAGTGAGGGCGTTTGTTTCAACAGTGGCACTGCAGTTCTCGAATCTGGGATAAATATTCCATTGCTAAAATTAGCGACAGCTAATTGAGTTTTAACCATCAGCGCCTAGTTAGTATCTAGCATCCTTTGCATCGAATCAGCCGGCTAGTTAGCGGGCTAATGCTAAGCTAGTTGCGGACGGAGCCTCTTTGGCAAACATTACGTTTGGTGTTCCCCCAGCAAGGCTTATTAGTGCTGGACTCTGACAAAAACAACATGGAAGGTCAGCCAGTGGTGCTTCAGCCTCGCTGGAAGCGCGTCCTGGGATGGAGCGGTCCTGTGCCGCGGCCCCGTCACGGACATCGGGCCGTCGCCATCAAGGAGCTCATGGTGGTGTTTGGTGGTGGTAATGAGGGCATCGTGGACGAGCTGCACGTCTATAACACAGGTACCGACAACATTCGAGATGAACGTTTGAACATCTGTAATGAAACCAATATTTAAATATGCAATTTCTGTGCACATTTACGTAAACAGAGGTGTTTAGCTGCTAACTAGGACTCGTTGTTTTTTGTAAGTGAACGCTTGGTGAATGTCGAGGCTATTGAGTCATCAGAAATTGATAATACAAGGTAGCCGTTCGTGTTTTAGGTGGAAAACAGTCATTTTGGCATGAATTAATCATGTTTGTTTGGAATGTTGACATGCTAGGCTAAACTAGCAGCTAGCTGGTAACGAAGAGGTGGGTGCTCCAAAGAGAAATGGCGCGGTTTTACTGAAAACAACGTGACGTAATTAGGACACGCCCCTCTCGAGCTGGACGGCGCCTTTAGCAAGAAAACTGTCATTCTTTAAATTATTTGCTGAACTTCAGTGAGAAACAAACAAACTCTAATGAAAAGTGGGAAGTGACGTAAGACTTTATAAATTATAAGCTTTGTGTAACATGGCAGTGAGAAGTAGTTATGTATAAAAATGAATGTTAAGGTATCTTCCTAGCACCCTGCTGACAGCTCCATAGGTCTCATTTGTTGGTGTTCCCACCCTCACACAGCTACCAACCAGTGGTTCATCCCTGCTGTCCGAGGCGATGTCCCACCTGGGTGCGCCGCTTATGGATTTGTGTGTGACGGCACCAGGCTATTGGTGTTTGGAGGAATGGTAGAATATGGAAAATATAGCAACGACCTGTACGAGTTGCAGGTACGTGATCTCACTGGGGGGGGTGTGCTTGTTTTGAAGTAGCTGCAATTTAAACATGTGTTGCCATCAGGCCAGTCGCTGGGAATGGAAGCGGCTGAAAGCGAAAGCTCCAAAGAACAACCCGCTGCCATGTCCCCGCCTTGGTCACAGCTTCTCTCTGATTGGCACTCGCTGCTTCCTGTTTGGAGGACTGGCCAATGATAGCGAGGACCCCAAGAACAACATTCCCAGGTAAGAAACACGGATTAGCTTATTTCTCTTTGTAGATGCCGTGACCTCTGACCTCTCTTCAGGTACCTGAATGACCTGTACTGTCTGGAGCTGCGTCAGGGCTCCAGCGTGGTCAGCTGGGACCTTCCGGTGACGTCTGGGCAGCCTCCGCCGCCCAGAGAGAGCCACACGGCGGTGGTGGCAAGCGGCCGCGGAGGCAACCGCCTGGTCATCTACGGTGGGATGAGCGGTTGTCGACTGGGCGACCTCTGGATACTCGACATTGGTGTGTCCACTGACACTACGCTATGGGACCTAATGGGTCATGTGACGCGTGTGCTACGCTATTAACTCCTTGCTTTTTCATTTATATCACAGACTCGCTCGTCTGGAGCAAACCAAACCTCACTGGGACCGCACCGCTCCCCCGCAGCTTGCACTCCGCCACCGCCATCCACAACAAGTAACGTGATGCAAGATGCTGACATTAGCTTCGCAGTTACTGTCTCACCTCCTGCCTGCCTGTCTGTCTGTCAGGATGTATGTGTTTGGAGGGTGGGTTCCTCTGGTGATGGACGACGTCAAAGTGGCGACACACGAGAAGGAGTGGAAGTGCACAAACACACTGGCCTGTCTCAACCTAGGTACACACACACACACACACACACAGTCAGAGTCTGATTCTGGATGCGCCCCAGTTTGCTGCGAGAAACAAGCAAAATGTATAAGTTCAACTTGGTGACAAATTAAATAGTAATTTATTTGTTCCATCTATTCTTTTAACAAGCTGATGGAGGTGTAAAAAATAATTTGGAGGCGGAGAGGAACACCACCTTTCCTCGTGCTTAATTAACATTCAGTTGCCCACAATCAATCAATTTGTTCATTCCGAAGCGGAACTGATGCACACATGGCTTAATTAGACACAATGTGTGTGGACAGACACACTGTGTTGGGAGACGGTGCAGATGGACAGCGTGGAGGAGAACATCCCTCGAGCTCGCGCGGGCCACTGCAGCGTAGCCATCAACTCCAGACTTTACATCTGGAGCGGAAGAGATGGATACAGGAAGGCCTGGAACAACCAGGTCTGCTGCAAGGACCTCTGGTACCTGGAGACACGTGAGTGCGGGCGCCGTTCTGCAGGACGTCACTCCCCCGGGTCTGGTCTCAACCGGTCTTTCTTGTGCGTCATCTCATCAGAGCGTCCCATTGCTCCATCGCGAGTCCAGCTGGTACGCGCTAACACGTCGTCCCTGGAGGTGAGCTGGGGGCCATCACAGACAGCAGACACCTACCTGCTACAGATACAGAAGTACGACATTCCCGCCACACCTACGGCAACCCCAACCGCCTCCGCTGCCGCCGCTACTGCTGGAGCCATCTCGCCCAAGAGCCCCGTCTCCGTTGCAGCCAGTCCCACTAACAAAACGCCACAGCTGTCTGGCATTACGTTGGTTCCCTCCCCCACAGCAGCTACATCTGCAAGCCCATTGGCTGCTGCTGCTAAAGGGCCAGGTGAGTTTCATTTATTTATACAGTACATTTAGCATATATCACAATATTTTTGGGATGTATCACAATATGACGGTATAAAATGCGATAAAATCCACATTGCGGCTAAATCTTCAACAAACTGTAATGCCTGTGTGTGAGATTAAGGAAGATGTAGTCCCCCATGCAATGTGTAAAATGTTTTTTAAATAACACTCTTGTTTTGTTTACGCAGACATTTGAGTGTGTTCATGTGAGAATTGAACTAGTTGTCTTTCTGCAGCAGTCCTCAAGGTGGCCACACAAGGAGCCCCAGGCGGCGCCTCCATCGTCACAGTGCGCCAGGCCACGCCCAAGTCCCCAGTCGCTGCGACCACGCTTCCTGCAGGTGTTCGCATGGTGGTGCCCACACCGGCCAGTCAAACCACAGTAGGTCGACTTCCTCTTTATTAAACGCTGCTATTGTGCAGTGAGGACTAAAGTTCTAATGTGTTTGCTGACAGCCAATCGGCAGCAGTCCTCAGATGAGTGGCATGGCCGCGCTGGCAGCGGCGGCCGCAGCTACCCGCAAGATCCCCCCCGCCACAGCCACCGTGCTCAATGTGCCAGCGGGAGCCACCATTGTCAAGACTGTGGCAGTCACTCCGGGATCTGTTAGCCTTCCCGTTACCATGGTAGCATTTTGTCTTCCTAGCATCCACATGTCAACAACGGGCATGCCCGGACTACCTCTTGACTGGTGTGGACTTTCTGTCCTAGCAGGTCAGCAACTCAGCAACTCGCATCCTGAAAACGGCTGCTGCTCAGGTCAGCGGGGCCACTGTTGTCTCCGCCCCCGGAACCTCCAGCCGCCCAATTATCACGGTGCACAAATCTGGAACGGTGACAGTCACCCCCCAGACTCAGGTGGTTACCACAGTGGTGGGCGGCGTCACCAAGACCTACACGCTAGTCAACAGCCCGCTCGGGGTGGGAGCTGGCGGCACTCTGGTGAGTAAATGTCAGCTCATTCTGACCTCCGGGGTCATGTGGCTTCGTGTGATGATGACATCACACCTCCCCGCTCTTTCAGATCAGCAACTTGGGAAAAGTGATGTCGGTGGTGCAGACCAAACCTGCGCAGAGCGTCACGGTTGCCGGTCAGAGTGCGAGCAGCTCTGTTGCTCAGATCCTGCAGGTACGGATTCATTCCTTGTGTCGCTGTTAGCGAAAGTATGTCCCCTAACTGTGTCATGTGTACATATTAGACTAAGGGCGCCCTCCCTGCTGGAACAATCTTGAAGCTGGTGACCTCTGCAGACGGCAAACAGACCACTGTGCTCAGCAGCCCACAGGCCGGCTCCATGGTAACCAAACCTGGTACCACCATTATCAAGACCATTCCTGTGTCGGCGCTGCAGGGTGGGGCAGGTACGATCGCAAATGAAATAGCCTTAAGAATCAATCAATTGCACATCTTAATTGTGTGGAACCTTGTTGAACATTTTCACCAAAGGGAATTTTTCCACCAATGAGGACTTGCTTTGACATGACAACATACTATACACATGTAGCACACCTGACGTAAGCTCCCCTCTCTGTAGGTGGCAACTGTCCAATCACAATCCTCACGACCAAGGTGATGACACCTGGCACTGCAGGAAAAATCATCACCACTGTCCCCAAAATATCAGCGGGCCAGCCGGGTGTCACGCAGGTGAGCCTCGCCTGTTCAGTGTCCTGTTCTTAGAAACGAGGGTCTTCACACAGGTCACATGACGTCTCTGTATGCAGGTCGTGTTGAAGGGGGCTCCAGGGGCGGCAGGTACCATCCTCAGGACCGTTCCAAAGGGCGGAGTCAGACTAGTGTCGCCAAGCATCACCGGCACCAAGCCCGCCGTCACCACGTTGGTCGTGAAGGCGACTACAAGTAAACTCCCGATGCTTCCTGTCATGGTCTCTGATTGTGCATGCATTGACTAAGAGCGGTGCCACTCATCTGACTCATCCGCAGGCGTGCCCAGTCTGGGGACGATAACAGGAAGTGTGTCCACGACAGTGGCAGGAGTGGCCCCCAACATCAATGCCTCCCTGGCCACGCCCATCACCACTCTGGCCACCATCGCCACGCTTGCCAGCCAGGTCACCTCTGTGACAGCTGCTGCTTCTGGACCCAAGCAGGTTTGGACGCATCTCATTGATTCAGCTTCTGGAAGCGTCCGTAGTGCTACTATATTTGTGTCATCCCAGGTGACTCTGATCACAACCCCGAGTGGCGCAGAATCCCAGCCACTGGTCCAGGATTTACCCGTTTCCATCATGGCTTCTCCTACCTCGGAGGAACCAGGAAGTACGACGAGCACGCTAACGAGCAGCAGCGCGGAGGGCGAGAAGGGAGACGCCGCAGCCACTGGTAGGACACTTTGCCACAATAACCACTCTTACTGATCGAAGGAGTCCAAATTCTTCATTTCCGCCTCCAGTGTCTCGAACCCCAAAGACTCTCATGCATTGTAGCTAAAATTCCAGATGCATTCTGGGACATATAGTTTTAGGGACACTGTCATGTCATTTTCAAATCATTTATCTTCAAGCTTTCACCGGTTTTTATTTAATGCTGCAGTGACCCTGGTCTGCTCCAACCCACCCTGCGAGACGCACGAGACCGGAACCACCAACACCGCCACGGTGGCAACGGCTGGCGGAAGTCAGGTGCTACAGGTGAGAGGCGAGAAAATAATTAGTGGTTAGCTGCTAACAAGCATGACAAGAAGAGGGGCCTTCTCATTATTTATGTCCTCTTCTTCCACAGGTGTGCTCCAACCCCCCCTGTGAGACCCACAAGACTGGAACAACCAACACTGCCACTGTGGTGATGGCGGGTACAAGTCAAGTGCAGCAGGTGAGCCGTGGAGATGGCGTGATAGTTAGCCGCTAATGAGCATGATGAGGTTTTGGGGGATTCCTAAACACTGACTCGTCCGTCCTCAGGTGTGTTCCAATCCACCGTGCGAAACCCACGAGACCGGAACCACCAACACCACCACCACAACAGGAGCAGGAGGACTACCACAGGTGAGGCTGTAGTTGTCGTAGTCGCCTGTACGGACCTCACGTGGACGCCCTTTTTAACATGTGACGAGATTTCAGGTGTGCTCCAATCCACCGTGTGAAACCCACGAGACCGGAACCACCAACACCACAACCACAACTGGAGCAGGAGGACTACCACAGGTGAGGCTGTCGTTGTCCAGCGTGCCAGTTTGGGCCTCATGTGGACCCCCTTGTGACATGTGGCGAGATTTCAGGTGTGCTCCAATCCACCGTGCGAAACCCACGAGACCGGAACCACCAACACCACCACCACAACAGGAGCAGGAGGACTACCACAGGTGAGGCTGTAGTTGTCGTAGTCGCCTGTACGGACCTCACGTGGACGCCCTTTTTAACATGTGACGAGATTTCAGGTGTGCTCCAATCCACCGTGTGAAACCCACGAGACCGGAACCACCAACACCACAACCACAACTGGAGCAGGAGGACTACCACAGGTGAGGCTGTCGTTGTCCAGCGTGCCAGTTTGGGCCTCATGTGGACCCCCTTGTGACATGTGGCGAGATTTCAGGTGTGCTCCAATCCACCGTGCGAAACCCACGAGACCGGAACCACCAACACCACGACCACAACAGGAGCAGGAGGACTACCACAGGTGAGGCTGTAGTTGTTGTCGTCGTCGTCGCCTGTCCGGACCTCACGTGGACGCCCTTTTTAACATGTGACGAGATTGCAGGTGTGCTCCAATCCGCCATGCGAGACCCACGAGACTGGAACCACCAACACTGCCACCACAGCCACAGGTAGCCAACCAACACTCCAGCAGTATAATGCCTTTTATTTTGAAATGAGCTCACTTCCTGTATTCGGTCTGCAGCTCAGCAGGGTGGAGACGTTGCACAAGGAGACTCCACAGACCCCGCCCCCTCCTCCTCATCCTCTGAGCCTTCCTCATCTGCCACCATCAGCCAGGGCAGAGCCATTACCATGGTTACACAGGCCACGCCCACACCTGGACCTTCCATACCTGTAAGTGAGAGAGAGAGAGAGAGAGAGACACTAATCATCATCATCATAATCCTGACTGGCATCTGTGTGTTTTGGCAGGAAATCTCATCATTGGTCAGAGAGGATGTGGTCAAGGCTGAGGGCGATGGCGTCGCTGTGGTGATGGCTGTTGCAGAGGAGCCCATGCAAATGGACAGCCAATCAGAGGATGTCATGTCCTCGTCAGCGGCGTTGTTGCAGGGCAGTGAGGCCACACAGGTACACACACACACACACACACACGCACATCTTTGTGTGGACATGAGTAGCGTGCACCCGCTGATCTTCCTGTCTGTCTCATGCTCAGATGGCGTCCACGGACACGCCTCCTCAGGAGCTGATGTCATCAGAAGCTGTCAGCAGCGAGATGGACTCTGGGACGACGACGCTGATGGTGACGGCCGATCAGCTGGCCGTTTCCACGACAACAGACGAGGTTCAGCATGCAACCATACAGGCTGTGCTGCAAGCGGCGGGACACATCGGTACGACGCGCACATCTCGAAAGTATGATGTCGACGCGAATTCCGGGAACACGACGTACATGCGTTTCTTTCCGCAGGTGACGCGGAATCCATTCCTATCGTGTTGACCCAGCAGGAGCTCGCTGCTCTGGTTCAACAGCAGCAGCAGCTGCAGGACGTGCATGGTCAAGCAGAGGAGGAGGCGGAGCCTGGGGCCGTGCCCACAGGTACACACACACACACACACACACACACACACACACTATACATGTGACAAAATTCTGAAATCCAGTCTTTATTTCTCAGAGGGCCTGGCTCCAGCAGACAGCCTCAACGACCCAATGGCGGAGAGCAACGGCCCTGAGGTGACATCGTCGGCCGTGACCAGCGCAGTGGCCCGATTGGCCAGCACCTTTGGCCCAACTCCTCCTCTGACGGCCAGCGCCGGGAAAACTGACGCCACCGCCATCGCTGACGTGTCCAACGGCATCGGCGCAAATGTGACGGTGAGCAGCTCGACATAATGATCACCAAGACCCAAGCGTGATAAACAACATGCTAACTGTTTGTATAGAAACATGGCGTCATGGAGACAAAGACGTCCACCAAAGACAACCAGTGGTTTGACGTGGGGATCGTCAGGGTGACCAACATGGTGGTCTCTCACTACTACATCCCTGATGATGTTGCTATTGATGTAAGAGCACGCCGCAACAAAATACTTACAACTCAGGAAGCATATGCCAAAATAAGAGCGCTCTTCCCGCACAGCATGACTCAGGCGTGCCCCCAGACTACAGTCGGATGAAGAAGGTGGAGCTTCAGCCGGGCACGGCGTACAAATTCCGGGTGGCTGGCATCAACATCTGTGGCCGCGGGGCATTTTCCGAGGTGTCTGCGTTTAAAACATGTCTTCCCGGTTTCCCAGGAGCACCTTGCGCTATCAAGATCAGCAAGGTGAGACCACTAGTCCCGAACCATTTAAAGCCGTGACTTGCTGGGAGGGGGGCTGTTTATCTGACAGCTTTGCGGGGGGCCGTGATGGTACAGTTTTTCAGTGACCTCATTGTTCTCCTGCAGAATGTGGGCGGAGCTCAGCTCACATGGGAGCCTCCCGCCGTCACATCGGGAAAGATCATTGAGTATTCAGTGTACCTGGCCATCCAGTCCAGCCAGACCACCAGCACCTTGGGGTCTGGTCCGGCACAGCTGGCATTCATGAGGGTCTACTTCGGCCCGAACCCATCCTGCCTGGTCCAGACATCCAGCCTCAGCAACGCCCACATCGATCACACCACCAAGCCTGCCATCATCTTCCGCATCGCCGCTCGCAACCAGAAGGGCTACGGGCCGGCCACGCAGGTTCGGTGGCTTCAAGGTGAGCGGGAGCATCGCAGCAGCATCTGGTCTGGCAAGTCCTCCTTCTTGTCCGAATTATCATGTGACCTCTTGTGTTTTTTTGTCTTCCACAGAAACCAGCAAAGACACCAAAGCAACGGGCAAGCGAGTGGCCGTCTCTCCTGACGTGTGAGTGACCATGTGACATCAACATTTATAACTTCGGTTATCATCTCATTGGATGTATTTCTCAACCTCAGTAAACCTGGCGGACCAAAGAAGTTCAGAGGCGACCAATCAGAGGACTCCATGCTGTCCTGAGGATTGCGCTTGGTTGTCTTAAGAACTCAAAGATAAAACTTGTAGGATATTTGTACATTACTGATCAATCACAACATTCTTGCGTTGTTGTTTGTCGCCATGGAGACCGCAGCAGTTCACCTTCAGAGGAAGTAAATCCAGTCGAAAAGAAATCTGCCATCATGACAAAGAGTCAAAGGTCTGATGAGATGTGATGCGGGGGGGGGGGGGGGGGTGGTGGAGCCTCTGCAGTAGTGGAATATAAATTATTTTTTTTCCAGTAGCAACAAAATATTCAAAAGTATTTAGCTTTTCTTTTTTATATATATATGTAAAAGTATGTCAGAAAACATTTCCACTAGTGTTTTTTTTTTGGTTTTTGTTTCTGTTGGCGTGTGATCATGATGAAGACAAAGTGTGTGGGCCACAGGAAGTGATCGTTGACATGTTTGTGAATATTCTCTGACAATAAAGATTTTTAGATCATTTTTAACAGCTGGCCTGGGGTCTTTATGAAGACTGACAACATTGATCTTCTATGCCGCTTGTCCTCACTCGGGTCACTAAGTCCATGTTCTACCGGAAGCCACAAGAGGGCGCTAGCTACAAGATAGCATTGTTAACAACCAACAATCGAATAGCATGCTAGCTGCTAGCTAGAATGAGTTTCTTTTTATTTTATTCGTCTGCCGAAATGTTATAAAGTTATTTATTGTTCTTTATGCTGACTCAAACATGTTCATATTCGGTATCTTCTTAGTTGGGTTATTTAATCGATCGGTTCTCATCCTCCCCCAGCAGCCTGATGGAGTCTGAGCGCGTGCTCGCGTCGTCTCGGTGACGCGCCTCGTGGTGCACATGGAGCTTATTGAGGAGACGGGCAGAGGATGATGATGAAGATGATTGAGCAGCGCGTGGGGGGTTGCGCGAGGCGACAATCAGTCAATCAATCAATCAATTGATTTGGCACAATCAGCCTTTTACCAGCGTGATGCAGCTTGTGGACGGACAGACGGATGCGCGCGCAGGTGGTCCAGGTAAAGCATGTTCCACACACACACCAGACTCCGTTGACAATGTGGACATTTTTAGTGTGTTACGTTCAGGGACCCGGGAAAGCGAGCATTATGCTATAAAAAGTGTTACACCAAAGCTTACAGAAGGCGTCCTTTCGTACAAACATCTTAAAAAACGCTTTAATGCGCGTCTGCAAGCTGGTGAAAATCCAGTATCAGAGTTTGGAATAGCAGAGGACCACTTGTTATTGTGGCGGCATCCCCGCCCTGCGCAGTGCGCGTGCGTGCGTGCACGAGTCAACCTGCAGTACAGCCTTAATGTTACTTTGTGACGATGGGAAACGGGAAATACTTCAAAAACGCGACTGTGGTCGTTTTCACAATATTTGTTTTTAATGTAATGAAAACAAGATGTTTAAAAAACAGTGAGTAAGTCGGTTAATTAAGCACAGAAATCACGTGACACACGTCACATGACTGGCAACGGAAAATGACTTTGTTAAAAGTGAATATTTTTTGGAATCTATCGCAACAGCTTAAATATAACTTCGACAATTTTTAACTATTTCAACAAATATATGCAGAATACAGCATGAAATGTAAAGAATTGTCTAAATATTTTCGATAATTTAGGACAGGATGGATTTTATTGTCACTTTTTATCCTCATTCCAAAAAAAAACCGCAAACATTTAAACACATCTTTTAACAAGACAACACGCTATTAAAATGGCATATTCAATGCTTATACAAACATGGACTGTCACTCAATAGCTATCATTAAAATAAGACACAAACTTATTAATGTGTCATTTTATTGATGGTTAAAGTCAACAGATCCCCGCAACAGGATGAAAACAAGGACACAGACACACAGCGCCCAAGGGTTGCAAGGCTATTGGCTCCCTGCTTGTCTCTCTCAGCCAATCGCAGTCAAGTATTCACCGTTTGGGATTTTCTACATTGTTGCCATGCCAGCATCAGCAGCCTGACCTACATTCATCACACAGTGCATGTCTGAGTGTGTGATTATAGGACTTTACATCAAAGGGAGGACCCGAGGGTGTTCAAGGGCATTTCAAAGTCACGGGGAAAAAGAAAATGACACCTCTTTTGATGAGATGTCTTTTTTCATGTCATCTTTTCTGAACCATATCACCTTTATGTGAACTAAATTTGACTTTTCTACTATGGATACTTCTATAAAAGTATCAAGTTGACACTTGGCGCTGAAAAAAATATTTAGATGTACTTTTTGCACGCAAATCATCAAAGTAAAATTTAATATTACAATATCAAGTCAATTTTACTTTCTGTAAAACAAAATCTGTGAATATATTAAGTAACTATTACTTAAAAAATTGTAAGTTATATTTATTTAAACAAATTAAGTAATGCCAAATGTGTTTTTCTTAGTCAGGAACATCACTTTACTCATAATTGGAAGTACATTTTATTTATGTAATTTAATTTTGTAATGTGGGAGGAATCGAACCCTTGATCTCCTGACTGTGTAGCCTACATGCTAACTGAACATTCATTCATTCATTCATTTTCTACCGCTTATCCTCACGAGGGTCGCAGGGGGTGCTGGAGCCTATCCCAGCTGTCTTGTGGCGAGAGGCGGGGTACACCCTAGACTGGTGGCCAGCCAATCACAGGGCACATATAGACAAACAACCATTCACACTCACATTCATGGAGTTGCCAATTAACCAAGCATGTTTTTGGAATGTGGGAGGAAACCGGAATACCCGGAGAACATGCAAACTCCATACAGAGATGGGTGGAATTGAACCCGGGTCTCCTAGCTGTGAGGTCTGCACACTAACCACACGACCGCCGTACAACAACAACAACAAAACACAAAGTAGCAAATAAGATATACAGCGCAGAAAAAGGAAAACAATGGTTTCTAGCAACGTGGGAGGAGGAAAATAAAGTGTGCATGATGCTGGCAACAATCTGACAACGGCTTGCTAGACCAGTTAAGTGTAATATGGTGGACATAAATTGAGGCTATAGCTACAACCATCCACACTCATGGACAACCTGGAGTCCACTCGCAATTCCTTACTTTTTATTTCACATTTTTTTAATAGTGCACAACATCCAGGTATTGACAGTGAACTGCATATTGCAACCAATCTGAGAGCAGCACTCTAAACACAAAGTAAACAAAGTAGCTCCGCCCCTCCCCCGTTCACTTCCTCAAGTTGTTCCCCATCCTCATCTACCGCCCCCCTACTGACAACATGAACATATCAATAAGTCATTGTCCCGTCCGCTTTTATTGTGAAAATCCGAACAGGAAACGGTTGACTGTATTTGATTCCCTGCAGGGCGCTGTCCTCTTCCAGCAGAGCGGACCAGCTGAGTGTTGGAGGCAGACGGAAGGAACGTTCTGGATGATATGCACACAGGAAGTGGAACTCTCCTCAGGTAGTCGCTGTCCTATAATGCGTGTCCTATAATGCGTGTCCTATATGCGTGTCCTCCATATCTGTCTAATCTAGGCCATACTCTTGTTGTTGATGTTAGTCAGCTGTTTCCTTCGAGAACTTCACTTAATGTCCCTGAAAGTATTACTACTGATATATTTAGTAATATTTAGTAATGTAGTAAATATGGCAACCATTGTCAATACAATACAATGTATCCATAAACACATTCACAATGGTTGCGTGTGTCTGCTTCAACAGGCATGAATATTGAAATTGTCATTTGCATGTCTTTGTCTGCAGGAGCCCTGCACCCCGTGTGTGTGTGTGTTGATGAAATGGTAGGACGTGTTAAAAATGGGGGAAGTGTGCTTTTCATAGGTGTCGGAACATGTTAAGAGTGCATCGTATTGACATGCTAATGACGGTTTTAGCCACAGATACACTCACTTTTGGAACACTTGACTTAGAATTCCACTCTTGATGTTGTTTCAGAGCACAACACTCCACTAGTGACATGTATATTTTTGCACAGGTGGTTCTAAAATGAGTTAATCGCAAATAATCATTGAACTGAAATGGGCGGTTCATCAGCTGATCAAAAGCTCCAGACCACGGCTATCTTCCCCCAATCCAAACTCTGCAGCAATTTTACAAACAACCTCTGGATTTGACACTGAGCATGTGCACTCGACCTCTCATTTTTGGATTGGATCACTTAGAGACCCGAGTTCGATTCCAATCTCAGCCATCTCTGTGTGGAGTTTGCATGTTCTCCCCGTGCATGCATGGGTTTTCTTCCGGTTTCCTCCCACATTCCAAAAACATGCTAGGTTAATTAGCGACTCCAAATTGTCCATAGGTATGAATGTGAGTGTGAATGGTTGTTTGTCTATATGTGCCCTGTGATTGGCTGGCTGGCGACCAGGCCAGGGTGTACCCCGCCTCTCGCCCGAAGACAGCTGGGATAGGCTCCAGCACCACCCGCGACCCTCGTGAGGAAAAAGCGGTAGAAAATGAATGAATGAATGAATTGTGCTGGTTAGAGACATGAGTTCGATTCCACTCTCGGCCATCTTCTGTGTGGAGTTTGCATGTTCTCCCCGTGCATGCGTGGGTTTTCTTCTGGTTTCCTCCCACATTCCAAAAACATGCTAGGTTAATTAGCGACTCCAAATTGTCCATAGGTATGAATGTGAGTGTGAATGGTTGTTTGTCTATATGTGTTAAAGGGGGCCCTATTATGCTCATTTTCCATCCTTTGTATTGAGTTGGCGGCACAGCGGTCGAGTGGTTAGCGCGCAGACCTCACAGCTAGGAGACCATGGTTCAATTCCACCCTTGTTTGCATGTTCTCCCCGTGCATGCGTGGGTTTTCTCCGGGTACTCCGGTTTCCTCCCACATTCCAAAAACATGCTAGGTTAATTAGCGACTCCAAATTGTCCATAGGTATGAATGTGAGTGTGAATGGTTGTTTGTCTATATGTGCCCTGTGTTGTTTTTGTTTTACTATATAAGATATCTGACTTGGAAATCATGTTGCCAGTTTGTATGTTAAAAGTTGAAATACTTAGAAAGCAACTGGCGGGCCGGATTCAAATGCTTGGTGGACAGCATGTAGCCCCCAGGTCGTAGTTTGCTCACCCTCGTGAGGATAAGCGGCAGTGAATGAATGCAAATGAATGAATGAATGAATGAATGTGCTGGTTAGCCTACTACAAAGGTGGGCAAACTACGGCCCGAGGGCCACATGCAATATGTACGCAATATGTAAACACCACTTTACTCTGCCTCAACTCTTCACACGCTTCCTTTTGTTTCAAGGCTGGCTCCCGCTTCCTGTTTCCTGTTCAATGCTACTTCCTGTTCCCGCTGCACATTGTTTCAGTGTCAGGCCAAAGGTCATGTTGATGCCGCTGAGGTCATGTGACTTACTTATGTGTGTGTGTGTGTGTGTGTGTGTGTGTGTGTGTGTGTACTTGCTGGGATTGTCGATTTCTGTTGTTTGGTTTTGGTCACATGACTTTCATTTTCACATGTGATTGGTTCTTCGCAGATGTAAACACAAAGTGACTAACAAATAATCACTTCCACTTACTGAAATGTTCCATATGGACCATATATATATAATATATATATATATAAATTAAAAAAATATATATATATATATATTTTGTCCATAAACTGAATTTATACAAAAGTCAAAGCCAAATATGTGTGCAAAGTTAGCGCCGTTAGCGTTCCCTTATGACGACAGATATTGATGGTTGATGCCACCTTTGAAGACCTTTATACCGTCTTTTTCACTGGTCTATCCCGCTACGCAGCCTCTCTAATCCATATTTCTGCAGGGATATCCGACCATAGTGAACATAACGAAGGGATGCTAACATATGCTAACAGCTGCGTGTCAAGCTACAAACGTAATAAGAACATCCATAGCTGCACACTTGCTTAAGCGGTCGTTATGGCACAAAAACAATAAGGAAGTCATAAATTAAATGCTAAAAACACTTAAGGAGACACAAAGCCGTGGTAACTAGCTAGCACTCAAGCGGCGCCATCTTGAAACACGAGACCTCCATGCAAATGAAACGCAGTCACCTTGTTCCCTTTAAATGTGTGTCTAAATACGTGTTTGTCTGTGTTGCACCGGCCAGGTGAGAGATTTAATCAGTGAGGACGAAGGAACACGGAGTCACATGGGAGAGGCTAGCAATGGAGGTCAAAGGTGAACTCATCCCAGCACCTGGTGAGACACAACTTGCGTGCGTTTGTTTGTGCGCGATTGTGTTCGTGTAGTGATGTATGTGTTTTGTAGCAGTGGTCACATGCTGGGATAGGAAGCAGAGGGAGCGCATGGTGGAGCTACAGGAGAGGAGGCGGAGCCTGCAGGCGTTGCTCAGCGTACGATTGGCTGAGCTGAGGCGCATGTGTCTGCAGGAGGCGGTGAGTTACGTTGTTGTAACGTTTTGTCAGTGTGAGCGTCGCCGTTGGCTGAACTGGACTGGGATCTCGTTGGCCCGGACAGGAGCTGACAGGTGCGCTGCCCGCTGACTTCCCCTTGGCGAGCGGGGAGAAACCCCCGTGTGTGAGGCGAAGGGGTGGGGGCTCGCGGCAGACAAACAGGAAGTGCAGGGTAGAGGTGAGATGGTACTTTAAAAACGGAATGTTTCAATACAATTTGATAGAGTTTATAAATGATATGATTCATATGTTTTGGCAGGAGGAAGATGGTCAACGTGTGAGGTCGAAAAAAACTTTATTTAGCGGAGCGCTGAGAAAACACAATGACCGTGAACACAACACACAGACACAGCATGGCAAGATGACCGTGCATAGAGGCTGCCATACTGGTAACACACTCATGTTTATGTTTATGTTTATGTTTATGTTTATGTTTATGTTTATGTTTATGTTTATGTTTATGTTTATTTGCAGATGATACAGTGAGGTCAGAAAGTAGTTCCACGTCTGAATCTACTGGACACGACAACGGTAACGCACACTGTGACATCACAACAGTATATAAGTTGATGTCATCATTCTGTTTTCATGGCAGATGAGTTTGCGGCTCAAAGTCGCCCCCTGTTGGTGGCTGCTGGTTCTCCAGTGGAGCTGTTTTACCCCAGCAAACCCAGAAGGAGTTCATTGTGTAACAGGTCATTACTGCTAAATTACGACAAGCTAAGCTAAATGACGTCAAAATAAAGTTGTTTTGGTTTCAGGCCTGAGCATCCAGAGGTTCTTCAGAGCCACAGACCCCTCCTACTCCAGCCCCCGCCCCCTACTCGCTCTCATGACAGCTCGCCATGCTCCCGCCCATCGGGGGAGGCCAAGGAGGCCCGTCACAGTAACAGCTCAGACGGGCTCCTTGACCGGGGAGCCCCTCTAGAAGAGGAGGGGGCAGTGCCAGGATTGCAGGGGGCGTTGCGATCCAGAGGAACAAACGCCCCCCCGGCGGTGAACAAGACCTCGGAAGGGGCATGGAGAGGAGGCGGTGCGGGACGAGGGCGGGGCTACAGTGACCTTCTGCTGGATTATGTGCTGACCAAACAGCGACAGCATTCTCAGCCGATCACATTGCACCAGCCGCCACAGTACAACGGGCACGCCGCCCAGCCCCCCTCAGGAGCCCCGCCCACTTACCATATCCACATGGGAGAGCAGCGCCGCGTTAAAGTCACCCGCACCAAATCCTGCGGCCCGTTCCTTCCTGTCACCGAGGCCCACATCCAGCCGGACCCCCACCCTCACCTGTTGCCCCCACAGCCCTCTCAGCTGGGTCCCACCCAGGACGCACACCTCGAGGATGCTACCAGAAGCCTTCACAAGGCCCTCGCTTTGGAAGGTAAGCCCCGCCACACAGATGTGGTCACTTCCTGTTTGCTCTGACGCTACAACATTTGATTGACAGGACTGAGGGACTGGTACCTGAGGAACACAATAGGCTCCTCCCACTCTAATCAGGCCAATGGGAAGGTCAAAGGTCAGACTGGAGCTCTTCAACGCAGACGGACGACTCATGGCGTCCTACCGCAGCCTAACTATCAGACGGAGGCGGGACCTCGGGCCGTACCACACAGCAAGAAGGGGGCGCTGCCCCATTCTGTCACTTTCCACGGACACCCACTGCACGCCAGGTGGGTATACGATGTGCTGACTTGCTGTTACCATGGCAACACGCTGCATCGATCTCTCTCTTTCTCTGTCAGGTCTGCGGACAGCTCGCTCTATCTTGACTCCGCCCTTCCCCACAAACAGGACACGTCTCTCAGAGAAGCACCAGCGGAACCAGCATCACCAGGGACTCTGGTCTGACCCATCAGGATGCTGAAGGGGGGGGCCGTATGGATGGATCAAAATGGCCGACGCTACTTCAGGAAATGGGTGGTGGCTCCGAGCCTTTGTATGCTGCCGCCTCAGGGACCGCAACCTTTCACATTTCGTGACCATAACCCAAAGACTCCGCCCACCAGCCCCAAAGCTTCTTCCAGTTGCAGAAGAAAAAGCAATAAGCAGGTTCAACCTGAAGCACATCCGCTTGTAAACATGGCAGCCATGTTGGCTTTGATGTTTTCTACAACGCTTTGAATCAATCAGGACACCTGGTGACATCATCACATGATGACATCACTGACTCAGGCCACTCCCTTCAGGTGTGGGCGTGTTCTTCATAGGTGACAGCCAACAATGAATGAGAGGAACAATGTTTTTATTTATTTGACCAATCAGCTGATGTGACAATCACATGACGAAGACGATCACTTTGGTTATTATTGATTAATGATGACTATTTAAATAACGCTGTGGTCACATGACACGTCCCTCACGTCATCAGTTTGTGTTATTGCCGCAAATGTTTAGAACTTAGCTAAGTCCCGCCCACCCTGTCACCTTTTTGATTGCTGCTGAGGACTGACTGATTTTATAACTTGTGATGACATCACTGTGACAGCAGCGGTCATGTGACCACAGCATGCACACAGGTGAATATTTAAAGAAACCAGCTGTCCTAATGGACCAACCAGGATTGTCTGCCATTGTGACGTCATGGCTCCTGCTGCTGTGACGTGTTCAGGTGCACTGCTTTGTACAGTTCATGTATCTTTGAAAAACTGCACATGTTTAAAAAAAAAAAAGAAACAATCTTTTTCTAACTTTTTGGACTCATTTGTACTTTTTCACACTTTCATGACAACACATTTTATGTAAATTAAATTAAATTGTCTGTTGCAAATAAACCTTCACGCCTTTCCTGCTTGCATGTTGCTGTTTTTATTATTATTAAACATTGAATCGTAACAAAATAAAATGTTCAGAATGAAAAGCATTACGTCAAAGTATTATTAAACAGCGTTAGCAATATTTAGTAAACAATTCCTAAAATAATATTAGCGTTACAACACATTTGTCATAAGATCGTTGTAAAAGGAAGCAGGATGAGTGTGCAAGGCAGTAGGAGGGGCAGCATACGTCAGTATTGGAACGCGGCCAGTCCTCTCAGGTAAAGCTAACTTTCCAGTGCACTTTGACGCCATTAAATCTTTCAGATCGTCTTCTCGGATCAATGCTCGTGTTTCCTGTTTACCAACAAGTGCAGAACGGGGTTTATGTACGTTTTCCGGTCCAAAGGATCAGATGAAGGAGACTCCACCGGAAACTAATCTCCTTCATGCTGAGATCACACGAACAAAGTTGGTCTTGTTAGCTTTAGCTGACGTTTGGCCAAACAAACGTTCAACCGGGACATCGGCACCGCTAAGTGGACTGTTGGTGGACAACCAAGGTTGGAATGAGTTCGTAATTAAGTCGTTCGATGCTGCTAGCCTGCTGGTAGGCTCTCTGCTCGGACCTAAGCTAACGGTGCTGACATCGTCTATATCAACATTCACTTAAAGTGCGACATTACGGTACTTTCTCTTTACATTACTTTGTCTTGTCAGAGCAAGGAGAGAACCAACTCAAACAAGGACTTTCTAGTAAGTGAACTTTGATATAAACACTGACTGTTTAGTATTTTGTAATAAAGGTCTATAACATTGTTTACAATATGTCACAAAAGCGAGCATACTACTTATGTTTCTGTAAATATTAAATGGGACAACATTGATGAAACTACACTCCGAGCGAACACTGCAAATTTGCTTTACCTTCAAAATAACTTGAGGGACACACAGCCATGGTTTCGGTACTGCAACAGGCGGGGGCGCTGTTTTGCCCAATGTAATTCATGCCCTTTTCCTGGTTATTATGGAATGGAATGGAATGGAATGGGCTTTATTGTCATTATACAAGCTGTACAACGATATTGGAGAGCTTCTCCTTTCAGTGCAGTAGTCAAGTTTAAAAAATAGTATATAAAAGTAGAGTAAAAAAGACAATTTAACAAGATATATACAAGATAATAACAAAATATACACAGGAGCATATGCAGGAGCATATATATTAATTTTAGTGCAATGATAAATGGGTCATAGTGCAAATAATGACTGGTGTATACAGGTGAGTAAAGTCACATATGAGTGTATTGTAATGGGTTGTTAAATAAATAATGTGGAATATTATGTGGAACAGGTCTCATAAGTATGCTAGGTGCCCATTTCCTGTACATCAAGTTTGTTTTTTTTACTTTACAGGCAAGCAAATAAAGTGAATTCTGACAGTAATTCTGAGTATTCCCCACGATGATGATGTGATCAATAACATAACGCAGCCCAAACATATGTAAATATTTACTTTTCAGTGCAACGTGACCTCAAGCGAAGGTTGGCACGATGATGGTCCCCAGTCTCAGTTGAACCCCAATACCGCCCTCTGGTGGCCTGCTGCAGGTACTGCCACGTCCGTGGGTGGAAAGTAACCTCTTGTCAACATGCAGCTGACCTATCAGAAGCTGCTGCCTCATCTGAGGCGGAACCCGCGCATCAAAAGCCTTATGGCCGCTGTGCTCGCCGCTTATGCCATCAAGAAACTGTCGCCGTATGTTTGGAGGCGGATCCAGGTGAGTACAACGCATGTACACCCGTGCATACATAATCAATGCAAGTGTGTTTATTTTTCAGGGGGGTTCAACAATTAAACCAGTGGGCGTGGTCAGTAATTCCTCTACTTCTGTGGATGCAAGTAAACAGAAAAGAAGCGACAACAGGTATGTGAACATGTGTACTGTATAAGTTCATATATTTTACATTAACTTTTTCTTTATGTGTGTGTGTGTGTGTGTAGGTCTCCGTCAGCAAACAAGGAGTTTGTGGTGCGACTTGCTCGTCTGTTAAAGCTGTTGTTTCCACGGTTACTGTGTCCTGAGGTGGCAGTGCTCATCCTGCACTCTCTCACGCTCATATCCAGAACCTTCTTGTCCATTTATGTCGCCACCTTGGACGGTCAGTATGTGTGTGTGTGTGGATCTATTTAGTTTTAACTTCCTGTTTACATAGCGACCTATGTTGTAATAGATGCCGCATCTTCTTTGGGGGTCACAGATTGCAGATACTGACCACAGTTTGGTTACCTTATCGTGCACAGGCATGATCGTCAAGTGTATCGTGCAGAAAAACCCACGTGCCTTCATGCTACAGCTCCTAAAATGGCTGCTCGTGGCCGTTCCCGCCACCTTCATCAACAGCGCCATTCGGTTCCTGGAAGGTCAGCTGACCTTGCACTTCAGGGGACGCTTAGTCAGCCATGCGTACCAGCTCTATTTCACCAACCAGGTAGGTCAAAGGTTAGGTGACGTGAAGGGGTGACTGAGAAGAAGATGACATGTGTGTGTGTGTGATGTCAGACGTACTACAGAGTCAGCAACATGGACGCCCGCCTGTCCAACCCGGACCAGTCCCTGACAGAGGATATCGTCATGTTCTCGGCTTCAGTGGCTCACCTCTACTCCAACTTGACCAAACCCATCCTGGACGTGGTCGTCACCTGCTACACGCTGCTGAGAACCGCCCACTCCAAAGGTCGCCATCTCACATCTGCTTCCCACCATCGTCTCACAGCGGAAGACATTGTGATGAGCGCTGTTTGGCCCTCCCCCGTGCAGGAGCCAACACCACGTGGCCTTCGGTCATTGCTGGCTTGGTGGTGGCGCTCACGGCTAAAGTGCTGCGTTCGTGTTCACCTCGTTTTGGGAAGCTGGTAGCAGAGGAGGCGCGGCGTAAAGGTGACCTGAGGCACATGCACTCGCGGATCATCGCTAATTCGGAAGAGATCGCTTTCTACGGAGGCCACACGGTGCGGCCCCGCCCCTTCCTGGACACATTTTACTCCTCACACCTGCTGCTCATGTTTGGTGCGTTTGATTTGTAGGTGGAGATGGCCCAGCTGCAGAGGAGCTACACGTCATTGTCGCGTCAGATCCATCAGATCCTGCTTAAGCGTCTGTGGTATGTCATGCTGGAGCAGTTCCTCATGAAGTACGTGTGGAGCGCCTCCGGTCTGGTCATGGTCGCCGTACCCATCATCACCGCTACCGGATACTCCCAATACGGTACACACGCTCTTGTTTGCTGTTTCGGCAACAAACCTCTGATACTATTATGTCATCAGACCCAGATGATGTGAAGCAGGCGGCCATGGTAATGAAGGAGGAGGAGCTTGTGAGCGAGAGGACGCAGGCCTTTACCACAGCTAGAAACCTTCTCAACGCTGCTGCTGACGCCGTGGAGAGGATCATGAGCTCCTATAAGGAGGTGCCCACCTACCCCACCTCCTTAGTTTACTTAACATGCTGACGCTATCTGCATCCAGGTCACAGAGCTAGCCGGCTACACGGCTCGCGTCTCCGAGATGTTGGATGTCTTTGAGGATGTCAAAGAGGGAATCTACCAGCGGTCCTTGGACAGAGACCAGGAGACGCCAGCAGGGGGAGCGGTGGTACAGCACGGCCACAGAGTCTGCGGTCATCTGGGCATGCGAGGCAAGGCTTATGTCCAAGACCACTGCTAGTTAGCTTTAGCCTCACTTTCATTCATTCATTCATTTTCTACCGCTTATCCTCACGAGGATCGCGGTGGGTGCTGGAGCCTATCCCAGCTGTCTTCTACCCTGGACTGGTCGTCAGCCAATCACAGGGCACATATAGACAAACAACCATTCACACTCACATTCATACCTATGGACAATTTGGAGTCGCCAATTAACCTAGCATGTTTTTGGAATGTGGGAGGAAACCGGAGTACCCGGAAAAAACCCACGCATGCACGGGGAGAACATGCAAACTCCACACAGAGATGGCCGAGGGTGGAATCGAACTCGGGTCTCCTGGCTGTGAGGCCTACGAGTGAACCACTTTCACCGTGCAGCCCACTGAGACAACAAAAATTATTCATTTTCTACCGCTTTTCCTCACGAGGGGTGCTGGAGCCTATCCCAGCTGTCTTCGGGCGAGAGGCAGGGTACACCCTGGGATGGTGGCCAGCCAATCACAGCGCACATATAGACAAGCAACCATTCACACTCACATTCATACCTATGGACAATTTGGAGTCGCATGTTAGCATAGCATAGCATGTTTTTGGAATGTGGGAGGAAACCGGAGTACCCGGATAAAACCCACGCATGCACGGGGAGAACATGCAAACTCCACACAGAGATGCCCGAGGGTGGAATCGAACTCGGGTCTCCTAGCTGTGATAGCCTCATTTTATTGCTGTAAACAATCACATGAAAGACACTGACAATTGTGAAAGGAGGAAAAGTGTTAGCACAGGAAGTGACATCACAGCTGATATCACATGCTGTCCTGCTGCAGGTCAGGTGGTCAGCGTGGAGAAGGGGATTCGCTGCGAGAACCTGCCAATCATCACACCCACGGGGGATGTGGTTGTGTCTTGCCTCAACATCCAGGTCTCTCTCACACACACACACACACACATGCCAGGCAATGTGATTGGCCCATCATCCTTTAGCAGTGTTTACATGCAAATATAATACTTGTTGTTGTTATGTAAAGTCTTAACTGTCAAAACAGGAGAGGAGTGGGCGTGGCCTCATGTTGACGTGCTGATGTCATGATTGTCACAGGTGGACGATGACATGGACGTGTTGATCACGGGACCCAACGGTTGTGGGAAAAGTTCTTTGTTCCGCATCCTCAGCGGCCTGTGGCCCGTTTATGGAGGTGTCCTGTACCGACCAGAACCACACCACATGTTCTACATACCACAGAGGTACTACTTATGTGTTACAGTACTAGCGTATCACATACTACACTAGTACTAGTACCACATACACTCCATACTACAGTATTCCAGGATGCTGGTCAAGTTCAAAACTGTCCAGTTGGTTTAAGTCACATTGGTGTGTGTGTGTGTGTGTGTGTGCAGGCCTTACATGTCTGAGGGGACTCTAAGGGATCAGGTGATCTATCCAGACTCTGTGGAGCAGATGGTCCAGAAAGGACTCACAGACGCTTGTTTGGAGGAGATCCTTTCCACTGTGCACCTTCTCTACATCCTGGACAGGGAGGGAGGTGTGTGTGTGTGTGTGTGTGTGAGTACATGTGTTGTGTGTTTATAACAACCGTGACTGTGTGTGTGTGTGTGTGTGTTAGGTTGGGAGTCAGTGAGTGACTGGAAGGACGTCCTGTCAGGCGGAGAGAAGCAGCGAATGGGAATGGCTCGTATGTTCTACCACAAGTGAGCATAAAAACACCCTGACGCTCGGAGTGGGTCACATGACTCATTTGAAACCGGGTCACATGTCTGGTCAAGGCCCAGGTTCGCCCTGCTGGACGAGTGCACGAGTGCCGTGAGCATCGATGTGGAAGGAAGCATCTTCCAGGCTGCAAAGGATGCTGGGATATCGCTGCTGTCAATCACACATAGACCCTCCCTCTGGTCAGAACGCACATGCACGCCCACATATATACATTGTGCACACACGCTAGTATATGTTTTATGCCAGCAGGGGGCAGCAGAGTTTCAAACTGCTAGTTGAGACCAGCCATACACTTCTAACCAAAATATGTTTATCTAAAATGTATATATAATAATATATTACTCACTGTCCCACCACAGGAAGTACCACTCTCACATCCTGCAGTTTGATGGCGAAGGCGGTTGGCGTTTCGAGCCTCTGGATGCGTCCACTCGTCTGTCTCTGCAGGTGAGTGTCCACTTCCTGTTTGACCTTCACCTTCGCTGATGTGACCAGAAGTCTGCAAATGCGGTCAAACGGTAACGTAAATTTGTGGTGGGAGGAGCCTGTGATTGAACTTTCAGAGTGCTGAAACGTGCAGGCCGCGGCTAACATTGTGACTCCTCCCCTTTCAGGAAGAGAAGCTGCGTCTGGAGAGTCAGCTGTCAGGAATCCCCAAGATGCAGCAGCGTCTGTCTGAGCTCTGCATCCTGCTGGGGGAGGGGCAGGGGGAAGCGCCTGCCGAACATGACACGCCCCTTTCCTGAGGAAGACCTGCACAGGATGATGGGTAACTAAATATCACATGTTTACACACACATGAAGTTTGACCTTAAACGGGTTGCTGTCTTAAAAGGAAATAAGAAGCCTTTATTGGTGGCTTTATTCTGAATGCCTTTTGGTCAGCTTCCTGTCAGCCATTTTTTTTACCTTGTTTCTCTTTGCAGCGTTCTCACTGTCACCAGAAGTTGAACATCAAGAGGAGACGATAAAATTGTGCCAATTTTAATCTTTCTACTGATGACAAAATCAGCAGGTCATTTAACTTTTATTATTCACTAAAACCTGTTTGACACCGATGATGTCACTGAAAAGATAAAGTAGCTCAACAATGTATTTTTATCTTGCTTTTCAAAATAAAACTTGTTGACAAGTCTTCATGGTGGTGATTGACAGAGTAGGCGGGCGGGACTTGTCGGCTCCTCACCTGAAGGCAACACACACCCTTATAAGTACAACATAAATATACAGTATGTGTGCATTTACTACACACCTTTCTTTTTTACGTCTCAATGTGAGGATACAACTTTAAACTTTGGACTGTTTTAAAATAAAAGTCACACAAAGTTGTGTATTGGCAGGAAAATGTAACCCGGATGAAGAGAAATTAAGTCCAGTGTATCATTGATACTATGCAAATACGCCCCCTAGTGGCTGTCAGTTGCATAGAGATGACATCAGAATTATCTATTATAGTTATTGATGTAAAAAAAATGTACTGCAGTCCAGCGTTGAACTGCAGTGTCGTATGCTAAGTTAAATGTAAACATATATAAGAAGTATATATGGTATTGGAAGTGCAGTGTTATGTTACACATGTACATATATAAACTGTACAATATACTGTATATAGTAGTGCAGTAGTACTTTAAATAAATACTGTATATACTGTACTGTGCATAGAACTTGACTGGTACCAGTTTGTTGTCCACAGAGGAGCGTCAGATGAGCTTGCCGGCGCAGCTCAGACGGGTGGGGCGGGGTCTCAGTGGACCTGTTGTGCGGCTCTTCTGGCTGATCGTGGCGGTTTCACTCGCGGGCGCCTGGAAGTTTTTTTTTCCACGGACCGCCAGCTCAGGTGAGAACGTAAAAAGGCGTTTGTCTTTTTTTGTCTTCTGGTCGTTTTTGTCTAACTTTGTTCCCAACCACGGCCGCCGCAGGAAGGAAGGTGCGCGCGCGTGCGTCTGTGTGTGTGTGTGAGTGAGTGAGTGGGTGAGCCAGGCGTGTCAAACAAGGCACTAGCCAGACTGTAGTGTTGGAATTTAATATTCCTGTTTTGTTATTTTTGGACGCTGGGAACACAAGTGGGTTCGACATAGTCATTTACGATCCTCCTGTGTGTGTGTGTGTGTGTGTGTGTGTCTAGTTTGGGTTCGAACAGTCTCTCAGTGGGCTCAACCACTTTTTAAGTGACCACTTTCGCAATGGAGTCTGGTGTGCTGTTTGGTCCTGTTAGCTGTTAGCTCTTTGGTCCTGTTTCTTATTTTGATTCCGTTCCGAACTGAAATGGCTGTGATGATTGGCAGGAGGTCCCAGCCTGTCTCGGACAGCTGCGCTCAGAATAGCTAGCATTCCAACACATGCGCGTGCACACACACACCGGAAGTAGAAAGTTGACTTGGGTGAAGCGGGAATTGACAGGCGATGTCACTTTATTTGTTCGGCGTGGATCATATGTATGTATGTATATTATTGTTTACTACATCATTACTACTGTTTCAAACATTTTTGACCTTCTTCTGTAGCGAACCAGTTATAACAATTGAATTAAATGTCAACATAGTAATGTATTTAAAATATATGTTTATAGTATATACAACTTGCTGAGTCAGTCAACCCTAGCATGTAGCGCTCCTGCTGAGGGGTCACCTTCACAGCTAGGCCGTAACCCACACAACCCTACATGATGATATCACAGAGTGAGATTATTCAAGTTTAAAACACGCATTTGACTAATCTGAAGGCCTTAGTGCACGTTGAGATTACCGCGTCTCCTTAACATGCACACACACACACACACACATACAGGGTTCTTGTGTGCGTCTTTAAGATGACCCTGACTCAGTTTATGTTGATTGTCGTCATGTTGGCTTCACTGAACAGATGGACACATGACAGGAAGTTTACTTTAACCTGTGTGTGTGTGTGTGATTATATTGTGATACAATCTGGCAACCATCTGCTTAACCCAACTTTATCTGCATGTATGTGTGTTGAAGCAGCATTCTAGGGAATATGTTGTCACATGTATTATGTATGCGCACGTACATGGACAGGTGTTGTTCCTCAAGACACACCAATGAGTGGTCCGTTGTGTGTCGTCATCATTCATCACTCATACACACACAAATATGAAATATAGGGCGAGTGGTTAGCGCGCAGACCTCACAGCTAGGAGACCAGGGTTCAATTCCACCCTCGGCCATCCCATCTGTGTGGAGTTTGCATGTTCTCCCTGTGCATGTGTGTTTTTTTTCCGAGTACTCCGGTTTCCTCCCACATTCCAAAAAACATGCTAGGTTAATTAGCGACTCCAAATTGTCCATAGGTATGAATGTGAGTGTGAATGGTTGTTTATCTATATGTGCCCTGTGATTGGCTGGCCACCAGTCCAGGGTAGAAGACAGCTGGGATAGGCTCCAGCACCCCCTGCGACCCTCGTGAGGAAAAAAGCGGTAGAAAATGAATGAATATGAAATATAAAATGAGAGTCACGGGTGTTTGTGAAAGGGGGTGTGATGGTCTATAGCCTTCAGGGGTCACATGTCACCATATTGTGACGTCATTGAAATATGACCTGATAAAAAAAAAAGTATAGTAGTGATGCATCCTGTTTAAAAATGTCATCTTTGAAGGTGGCG
The DNA here is from genome assembly GCF_030265055.1 of Doryrhamphus excisus. Lineage (NCBI taxonomy): Eukaryota > Metazoa > Chordata > Actinopteri > Syngnathiformes > Syngnathidae > Doryrhamphus > Doryrhamphus excisus. The sequence goes on along the minus strand of NC_080475.1, from coordinate 11,533,636 downwards.
TTCAGGTGGTATTGATGATGTCATCAAATGTAGACTGTCAGTCGGGCTACGCCTAAAGACTATGTTCTATGTGCACAGCCTGACGCTGCTTGATTGGACACAATGAAGCATTGATATGTGACATTTACAACACGGACAGGATGTCCCACCCACACAAACATGTACATGCACACACACACACACACACACACACACACACACACACACACACACACACACACACACACTGGTACTTGTCTTTGAAGTATGCAGGCTGCATAAAGCGTCATGGTGTGTGCACGTGACTGCCAGTGACCTACCTGTATCACAGTAGCACCACTTCAAAGCATCCCTCGGTGCATGTGTGCATGTGCACGTGGGTGTGTGTCATCTGTTGGCGCAGATGAAAGAGTTGCTGGTTCGATTCCTCAGGGACCCCCAGCCGCCCACTGCTCATCTGTGCCGGGACCCTCAGGGAGTGTGTGTGTGTGTGGTTCATGATGAGGTCTTTGTACTTTATTAAACTTCATTAACACTGTGATGTTGTTAATCCATCCAGTTAATGATGACTACATATTTAATATTATGTGATTATTGGTTTATATTGATCTTAATGATGTTGTGTCAGGCGGCATGGCGGTCTGGTGGTTAGCGTGCAGACCTCACAGCTAGGAGACCAGGGTTCAATTCCACTCTCGGCCATCTCTGTGTGGAGTTTGCATGTTCTCCCCGTGCATGCGTGGGTTTTCTCCGGGTACTCCGGTTTCCTCCCACATGCCCAAAAAAAACATGCTAGGTTAATTGGACACTCCAAATTGTCCATAGGTATGAATGTGAGTGTGAATGGTTGTTTGTCTATATGTGCCCTGTGATGGGCTGGCCACGAGTCCAGGGTGGACCCCGCTTCTCGCCCAAAGACATCCCCCTGTGACCCTCGTGAGGAAAAGCGAATGAATGAATGAATGTTGTGTCACAGTGGCGCTCTTCATGGATGTAGCTTAGCTTAGCTCACGTCATGTTCTTTAGATGTAAAACCAGACATGTGACTCAACAGCGCCCCGACTGGTGGCAGACAACCAGTGCATTGCATTTTGATTCACAGTGCTTTGAGATGCCATTAATCACCAATCAATGTCAGTGTCACACAATGGCTGTATTATTAATGAGGGATTAAGGTCTTATTCTTGTTTTCAGCTAGCGACGTGTAACCGTGCTTCCACACAGAACCCTGTAGCGAGTGTTTGTGTTGAATATGAACAACGTTGGTCTCATGAGTGCACGAGTGATTACAAGGAGCTATATGCTACTGGTAGGTTCTCCGAAGGCAAGACAGAGTGATTCATTCGACCTCATGAAAGGGTCTCTCCTTTCAGCCGTATCTCGCCTGTAGCCAGGCCTGGGGGAGGGGCTTGCAGGCGAACACTTAGTGGCCCAAATTTTGTTCTTCAGCAAGTTTGTCAGCTAGTCCAGTTGCATAGTGGCCCATTTTCACTAAACATTCCAGTGTGAAATGCCGTTAAAATTACAATACATTTCTTTTGCTAGTACGGAATCAGGAACTCCAACCACTTTGTGCCTTATGGTAAGAAATTGTAAACAAATATGGGTTCCCTTTTTGAGGCATTGCTAGCAAGTAAGCAGTGGCGCTTGGACTTCCTTATATATAAAGAAGTCCCTCTGTGACATCACAAAAAAACAGTTTTACCACGCCTTTTCAAACTGAGCACTTTGAGCCATCCCAAACTTTCTTTCAGGGCTAACTTCTAAATGCGTAAACCTCATTATCTGAAATTTTGGCATCGTTTAACATGAGAATACAACATTCTAACTACATTTATAGGTCAGAAAAGTGGGAAATGCATAAATGCATAAATCCCCTCACCATACACTTTTCTCAAATAGGCATTAACACAATTCAAAGTTTAAATTTTAATTTGTGGCGTTTTTGTGTCCTTGTTGAAGCGTGTTGCACCTGCCGTTGTGTTTATCGGTTTGCCTTCCTTCGGTGTGTCTGAGGGTCCGGCCGTTTAGTTTTCTGCCTCAGAGTCACACAGTCGGCTAATATTTACTGTAGTGGCAGCTAGCAACAGCTCACACTGTTAGCTAGTTTGCTACCATGCCATGACCAAAACAGGAAGGCGGTCTATAGCCAATGAGGACGCAAAAGACTACAATGCTCAATTTCCCACAATGCAATTCTTGTATTGGCGGCTAGCAAGAGCTCACACTGTTAGCTAGTTTGCTACCATGTCATGACCAAAACAGGAAGGCGTTCTATAGCCAATGAGGACGCAAAAGACTACAACACTCAATTTCCCACAATGCAATTCTTGTATTGGCGGCTAGCAACAGCTCACACTGTTAGCTAGTTTGCTACCATGTCATGACCAAAACAGGAAGGCGGTCTATCGCCAATGATGACGCAAGGATTACAACACTCAATTTCCCACAATGCAATTCTTGTAATGGTGGCTAGCAACAGCTCATACTGTTAGCTAGTTTGCTACCATGCCATGACCAAAACAGGAAGGCGGTCTATCGCCAATGAGGACGCAAAAGACTACAACGCTCAATTTCCCACAATGCAATTCTTGTATTGGCGGCTAGCAACAGCTCACACTGTTAGCTAGTTTGCTACCATGTCATGACCAAAACAGGAAGGCGGTCTATAGCCAATGAGGACGCAAGGATTACAACAATTCACTCAATTTCCCACAATGCAATTCTTGTAATGGTGGCTAGCAACAGCTCATACTGTTAGCTAGTTTGCTACCATGCCATGACCAAAACAGGAAGGCGGTCTATCGCCAATGAGGACGCAAAAGACTACAACGCTCAATTTCCCACAATGCAATTCTTGTATTGGCGGCTAGCAACAGCTCACACTGTTAGCTAGTTTGCTACCATGTCATGACCAAAACAGGAAGGCGGTCTATAGCCAATGAGGACGCAAGGATTACAACAATTCACTCAATTTCCCACAATGCAATTCTTGTAATGGCGGCTAGCAACAGCTCATACTGTTAGCTAGTTTGCTACCATGCCATGACCAAAACAGGAAGGCGTTCTATAGCCAATGAGGACGCAAAAGACTACAACACTCAATTTCCCACAATGCAATTCTTTCAAAAGAGCCAGTTTTTTTTTTTAAAAAAAGCACTAAAATTACACAAAAAAAAACAAAAATGAACAAAAATATCAGTTTATAAAAGTTGTGGTTGTTATCGTGTCTTGGTGACGTGAGGTGCGTTGGATGCGGTCCACCTTGAGTGAACAGCTGAGGGGAGACAAAGTCACAAAAGGCTTGACGAGGAGTCTCAGCCTATTGTTGATCCCAGATTAGGGTGTGGCCCCCCCCCAGCAGATTATAACACACACGCACACACACACGCACACACACACAGTGGAGTGTGAATGAAGCGTCCTTGATCACACCAACTGCTGAGCACCCCCAATGGTCCCCATCCCCCTAACATCACACACACACACACACATACAGAGTGTTGCTGCAGGTGTTATTAATAATCCATAAAGCGGCTGGTTTCTCTCTATCGCTCCCTGTGGAGACAACACACACTCTCTCTCTGTCAGGACACACACACACACACACACACACACACATACACATGCACGCTCACATGTACAGATCTCAACAGTGACACAAACTTAAACAGTCATTATGCTACACACTGACAACTAGCTGTTTATGTTTTTTTGTGACATTTGGACAGTTTGGTTCAATCAACACAAATGCTTGGAGGCGATTCGACTGTGTGTGTGTGTGTGTGCGTGTGTGTGTGTGTGCGTGCGTGTGTGTTCCCACTGACGCTGCAGGAAGTTTTCCAGGAACTTGCTGGAGGAAGTCTAAATGTAGCGTAAAAGGAATAGTCTCCATGTTGCCTTCAGTGACACTAGAGGAATAAGGTAAAACACATACTTCTTCAAAGCTGATGTTGCCATGGTGACGGAGCATGTTGCCATGGAGATGAAGAGTATGGCTGACAGCGAGCAGTCCTCCGATAGACTCAAGTGTGTGTGTGATGTTGACACGGTGTTAAGTGGACACCATGACTCATCAAATCTTTAAAATGCCAAGTCATGACAGTTGTGAGACAGTCCGGTAACATGTCACACACACACCGAAAAACTTTATTGACACTACTGGTGAAAAACATTAACACAATTTGAATGTGTGAGGAAGTTTCTCTTGAATGGATTTTTTTTTTTGTCTCAGTGTTCCCACTTCCTTTGTTGGTTCCGCCTCTTCCTTCCTTCTTCCTGTGTGTGCTCCAGTGTTATTGAAGCTTCCAAAGATTTTCTCTTCTCTTCTTCTATTCGGCTGTTTGTTGTGTCCTAAACCATCATTCAAGTTCCCCGCAAAGTGAATGTAACGCTTTTACATTCAGCTCATGCTTTCTGTGAGTGTTAGCTCGGTCGCTAGCTGCATTAGCATATTGATGTTGCGATAGCGAGCAGCTTTGCATAAAATAAATAAAACATCCTGTGGATAGAGAGAACAAATCTGTTTCATAACAGATTAATGTCTCACTTTGCGGAGTTACAAGCATCAGATTAGTGAAAGAACGCATGCGGCCTTATCTTCATAGGCAGCTTTAATGAGGATTAAAACCGCATGTCCTATTTGGATGCTACTTTGTGTCACAAACGCAGAAGAGAAATGTTCAAATGTTTTGTCCTCACACCAGCTTCACTGTTTACTTTTTGTTTTTTGGACTCGCATGCAGGTACATTATTAGCTAATGCTAAATGAAGTCATAAGTAAGAAGCTAGCTAGTCCAGTTAGCGGTGGCCATTTTGAGGCTAGTTTTATTCCTAGATGGCGGACAACTTTTTAGCTTCAAGAACGTCTGTATTTTTTTGTGAGTAACGTGGTGTTGGACTCTTATTGTGCTAACATGAAACTAGCTAATGTGTTATGCTAAAGTAGGACAAGTAAGTAACAAGCTAGCCTTCTCCTCTGTGACCTTGTTTTCTGTGTTAGTGTATGTTTGATTTTTCATTTGTAGCAATGAATCAGTGGACACTTTGGCAGATGATTGATCAATGAGCTGTGATTGATTGATGAACCAACCGGGTGCTCCTCACAGCTCATTAACCAATCAAAAGCGTCCGACAAGCCACCAGGAAGTGATTCATAGTCTGCCCTGGAGGTTGACCCGGACGCCACATGACTAAATGAGTGAGAGGAAGAAGGTGAAAGTGGAAGCTTTTAACCAATCATGTGACCAGCAATCTAGTTTGAGGACGAGTGGCTAACTAAATTAGCATATTAATGTATGTCGGCGAATGACAATATTGTAAAGAGAAGCTAACACGCGACTAGAGCTGATTGAAGAGTTATGAGTACTACTTTGTGTTTGATACATTTTTATATAATAAATATTTAAAATGTTTTTTTCCCAGGAACGTTCCTCCCTGATGAGGATATCTCCTTGTTTTCCTCCACGCTAAAGTCGACGCTCATCAGAGGTTGTCTCCTCCACAGGTTGGTACAGGATTTGTTTTTAAACTTCAGGAAGTAAAATGCATGAGGAGGTTAGGTCAGGTGACCATCACATGACACATAAAGGAAGATGTTTGAACTCGTTAACTGCATGTAGCACAGTGTGTGTGTGTGTTTTTTTTGTTGGCATGCCATTTTCTTTGTCTTTGTGAGGACATTTTGGCTGCTCCTCACTAGGAAGCTATGCTAGGATGAGCTCCTTTCACCCCATTACACTCTATCTCTGTGTGTGTGTGTGTGTGTGCGTGCATCCATCACACACATTTCCTCCCAATTACTGCACGTCACCTTTCACCTCCACACCTCCCCCCTTCGTGACTCCGCCCGCTTGATTCGTCGCTCGACAAGCTGCTTTTCCACCCTGAATGAATCCTCCCTCGCCTCCCCCTCACTCGTCCTTCATGTTTTGTTTCTATGCACACATACACACACACATACACGCAGGCAGGGAGGGAGTGTGTTAAATCACACTCATGTCACACTCGCGCACCTGTTTCATCGTCTTAACAAAGACGAACTTTGAAAAAAAAAATCATCCTCGCACACACAACAAACATACGGTTGATTAGCAGCACTCTGATTATTCTCAACTCCTGTTTCCATGCCATTGTTGACATATACAGTAATGTATAAAAGTCTTAGTCTTAGTCAACACGACCGCTCACTCCCAATACTTCAATACGCAATCACGGCCTCCATATATTTCCACGTGCATCCATATCTGTTTTCCTCGTCTCTTGCCTCCAGACAGACAGGAAGTGTTTTTTTTGTGTGCATTAGTTCAGCACCTAGGCACTTCACAGAACGGCATGAGACGCAGTGAGAGTGAGAGCTCTTGTCAGTCATACAGTCGCTTTGTCTCTGGGGGGAAGTAAAAGAGGAGCAATACCTACATGACTGGATTAGCGTTTGCATGCCCACTCATGCTGCTTCACTAGCTTCCACTATTAAGAGATTTACTGTATGCTGAATGTGGGTATCAAACATTGCTGCTGGTGCTGGTGGTCAACTGTATAGGAGGACTTGTTTTAAAAATCACAGAAGGCACATACACGATGCCATGAAAATGAGGGCGGAGGCTCTCTATTTTGTTCCCGCTGATGCTCGCAGAGTGGAGGTTTGCCCTGGAGTATATGTGTGGGAACGAGAGGGACCCAAGAGGAAGAGTGAGGTTACAGGGAGAAGAGATATAGAAGGTGGAGAAATTTAAGTACTTGGGGATTGTGAAAAGGAGGTGAAGAAGCGTGTGCGGCAGGATGGAACGTGTGGAGAAAAGTGTCAGGCGTGATGTGTGATAGAAGAGTTTCAGCTAAAATGAAAGGAACTGTGGTGAAATCAGCCATGTTGTTTGGTCTAGAGTAGGGGTCTCAAAGACGCGACAATGTGGCCCGCAGGACACTAGTTTGAGGCCCCCGCCTTGATATGAAAGTTTAATGTTAGTGCGGCCCGCTCAAGTTTGATATGGATGCTGTATGGTATCATGTACCCAGAAAAAATTATTACGTTTGATTAATGTTCATGTTAAAGGTTAAATAACTGTTAAAAGTTATCCTCCCTATCCGTGTGGAAGTGGTAAGTTTTTGGCTTTTTTAAGTTTAAAGGAAATAACTCGGAGGCTACCATTTAGGTCGCTAGCTCTCTAGTTTGCGAGTTAGCATGTGTCTCAAGACCCTGCAGTTGCGCAATATGTTGTAAATAAAAAGAGTATAAATGTGACTATAGTCGTGTTTTGTCATGTCTACAGGGCTCTAATAATGCTTTGTTCATTTTAATCTGAAAAAAATAATTTGTCTACCCACCAACTATATGTGGTTTCTTAAGTTTTTATTATTTGCTGTTTTATTATTATTATTATTATTATTATTATTATTATTATTATTATTATATTTATTTATTTATTACTGATTTATTGATTTTCTTTATTCTTGATTTGTTTATTTTTCATAAGAGTGGAATGTTTTATCAGACCTTTTCTTGTAGAAAATCAGAACCAAAGCAAAGTTTATTAATTTTTCTGTTTTTAATAAATACGTTTTTTGTTTTTTTTTGTGCAAAACCTGATGTGGCCCAGTCTCACCCAGACCCTAGCTCCAGTGGCCCCCAAGTAAATTGAGTTTGAGACTGGAGGTAGCAGAGATGAGGATGCTGAGGTTCTCATTGGGAGTGACCAGGATGGATAGGATCAGGAAGGAGTACATCTGACAGACATTACGTTATTACATTACATTAACATTAACATTACATTATGTTAGATGCCTTGGGGATAAAGTCAGAAAAAGTACAAAAAGGTTAATTAGCAAGGCACATGTATTATTATATATTATACTATTGGTATGAAATGCGCTATATTAATAAAGATGCCTTGCCTTGAGTGGTTATAAGAAGCCGAAATTCAATGCCAGCAGTATCTGTGTCTGCCCAGGAACTACCATACATGGCTCTGTACAGACACAAAGAAAAGAGCGTCAGAACAGAGCGAAAACAGGATCATGGGGAGTGGCCGTCTCCCAATCTGATGGTTATTGGTCCAGATTTCAAATAGACATTTTTATTTCCGCTTCAGAATTCACAATCAATTTCTACAGAAATTGCTTCATGAAGTATATATCACACTACATGTTGGAATTCATCTTTCCCTCAATGAATCACAGCTCCCCAGTGACGGCAGCACTCGTGTGCTCCCCAGACCATGACGCTGCTCCCGCCACCGTACTTGACTGGAGGCAAGACACAATTATCTCTTACATTTTGCATGCTGTTAAGCCTCATTAAACTCGAGAAGAAAGGGAGCGGATCATGCTGTCCATATTCCCTGCTATGAACCGCAGCTTCCCAAAAATGTCGGCAGCAACCGTGCACGCTACCAACAAGGCAAGACACAATTATTTTGCTACTTGTGTCTGTTGCCAGCTATTTAGGCAATACTGTATGTTGACGTTCAGTGGATACTACATCTATACTGCTGTACACTGACTAATAGCCATGTACTGTACTCTTGTACTGTGTACTTTTGTCAGATATTGTTCTGTGTTGTTTCATGGGTAGACTAAATGTAAGCACAGCAATGTCAGCCATAACTTACACGACAATGTGTTTGCGGACAATTGATTTTTGTTTGTGTGCAACACTTTGTTTTTGTGGGTCGATTTATGCAAATGTTGTGTGATTGGACATATACACAATATTTATGTGTGCTGTTCCACCAGCTGTCCTCACACACGAATACACACACACACACACACGCCCCTTAGGCCATGTATGTGTTGCCTCTTTGTGTGTTTGATTGATGCGAGTGTGTGTGCAGTGGTGCATGTGACCTGTGTGTGTGTGATTAATATTACATGAGGGTCTCAAGTAAAAGTGGACAAACGCCCCCAGATGAGCCTCCTCAGCCCCCCCCCCCACACACACACACGGTTGAGTAAATGCATGAATGTGTGTTGTGACACACTCAGTCATCTCTCTGTCACACACCAGCAGCGTTGACAGTCATCTCACACATTGCCATGACAACAGTGTCTGAGCGTTTGTTAAAACACATATTCACGTGAGAACAATCAGCAGCTGATCTCCAGCAGTTATTATGTCATCATCCAGCACCCAATCACACAAGCTGACTTATTAGCACCTTGGACAGAGCAAATATGATGACAACATGAGCAGTCAGATGACTAAGAAAGACTTTGCTGTGATGACATCAGCTGAGCTAACCTACATCCAGGAGGACGCAACTGGAATATTGAAACAGGAGTAGAGTACATTCAGAAGAAGAACATGCGGATAGGACCAAACTGACAACAGGGTTTCAGCCTTGAGGTTTGATGACATGTTGGAGACGTTTTCATTGCAGTGTAGACAAGCAAATCACTCCTTTCTGAAAACAGTGACATCACCGCCCTGTTGCTGTCACATGACCAAAAGAACAAAAGGGAGTCTTGGAGGCAAAACATGACAAGGTGGTGCTATTAGCAGGATTGCAACCTCTATGAACCACACTTGGAGAAGAGTGACCCATATGCAATTCCATGTGTCTCATTCTTGATTTTTGGATCCTGAGGTTCTCATTGGGAGTGACCAGGATGGATAGGATCAGGAATGAGTACATCAGCGGGACATTACATGTTAGAGGCCTTGGAGATCAAGTCAGAGAGGCCAGACTGAGATGGTTGGGACATGTCCAGAGGAGGGATCGAATATATTGGTAGAAGGATGTTGCCAGGTAGGAGGCGTAGAGGAAGACCAAAGAGGTTTATGGATGTAGTAAGGAGGACATAGGGTGATTTGTGTGAGACGGACAGGGTTGGATGGAGAAGATTGATTTGCTGTGGCGGCCCCTGAAGGGAAAAGCCCAAATAGAAAGAAGAAGATGTAGCAAAAGACAAAAGGGTTTTTTCTTCCTCTATAGTTATGGTGTGTCCCTGTGTTTCACGTAGTATGCCTGATGTATTACATCCTATTCACCTTGTGATCCGACCTGAAAACATTCCCACGTGTATGTCTTAGTTAATGATCTCCCACTGTGGAAATGCCAAAAAAAACAACAACCCAGCAGCGTTCCCGTGTGCGGGGTTAAACAGTAAAATCAGCGCATCGCTCCGTGGTGCCGTGTAGGGAAGGTGTGGCCGGCGTGTCGCTTGTTCACATAAAAGACATCCTCGCTCTACCATCTCTCTCCAAACTTCACGCCTCCAGCTGCTGATTAAATATTAAAAGACCCAGGCCACGCCCCCAGAAGAACACGCCCCCCCCACATGCCTTACAGTGAGGTTCCTCCCCCTCCCCTGTCGCTCTCTCTCTTTCTAGTATAACAATGTGTCTTTGACAATAGGGAGGCTTACTGGCTGCTTCTCAAACCCCCACACCTCCCGCCCCCCCACGCCCACACCCTGGCCCCGCCTCCTCACTCTCTCCATCTGTCTGAGGCTGCCGTCTCCGTCTTCAGGTCTCTCGCGCTCCTTGTCGTCTGGCGGAGGAATGAAAGAAAGACGGGGTGTCTGCTGATTCTAGTAAGTCTCTCTCTTTGATTGACAGCTGGCTGCTAATTGTGCTGACTTGTCATTAATTACACACCAACATCCCGCAGCCTGGCAGCCTGGCAGCCTGGCAGCATGGCAGCATGAGTTCTGCTTCAGGTTCTGAGCTGTCATGATGGATGTGGTCCAGTGAGGCAAGAAGTGACATCCATCATGGGAAGGCGGGAGGTGCTTTGACCTGTGATGGTCCATTGTGTTGACATGTTCTGGTCAGTCCAGCAGATTTTGGGCGGGATGGAACAGGCATTGTGAGCTCTGCAATTTAAACATGTGCTTCTGGATCAGGACCATGTTGGAACATGACCTTCCGGAATCTTTCGCTCGGAGAACTTGACATGGTTGACATCCTCACTTTACAATCAGTGTGACATGAAGGGTCAAAGGTCAGCTGTCCATCAAAATATAAACAATGGCCGCTGAATGTTGTGGTCTTCTTGGAGCAGGTTTAAGAGGTTGTTAGCGTGCTAGCCAACTCGTGTGTGTGTGTGTGTGTGTGTGTCCATACTGACAATACTCATACTTCCATTGTCTGGTTTATGATGGCAACATTCTGGGTCAGAATAATCTAGAATAATCTCAGTTACGAAAAAGAGACATTACCTCAGTTTCTTAGCTTTCTGGTTAGCATTGTTTTTAGCATTAGCATTACAAACCATCTTAATTTGTCGGACATGTTGATGTTACTAGATCTGAAAGACCTGCGATTGACTGGTGACCAGTCCAGGGTGTACGCCGCCTCACGCCTGAATTCGGCTGGAATAGGCTCCAGCATACCGCCATGACTGTAGTGACGATAAGCGAGGGATGCGCTGAGCCACAAAGGAGCTAAGCGGTACTTCACACGGTGCATTTGGGAAGTTGAAAACGGCTGGTTTGTCACAATGCCTCCACTTTATTAGGTTTTCTTTAGCTCGCCTCTATTTTGGTTTGTATTTAAAGTTACTTGGTAAACTTCAATAACTGGTATTGGTAAAGTTCAATAACATGCATGATTGCAACTCAATACATATAACCTGCATTGACTGGCCACAACATTAGGTACACAAGAGCGTGTATGGCTGACATGAGCCATACATAACACATTTAGATCGGTGAGCAGATACAGATAATGGTGTACTCGCTCATCCCTAGCGGCTACGCACGATATCCAGCACACACAAAGCTTTCTAGTTCTTCCAGAATCTGCACCTATTCAGCTGTATTTCTTTGGATTTTGTGGTTCCCGCGAAAATAGTCTGTTTTAATGTATTCCACCCTAATGTTGGTGACATTGCAGAGTGCATAGAAAGAGTTCCAGGTTGTGTCGCTAACTTTATCGGAGTTAATAAATGGTACAGGAGATAATAAACGGCAATTTGTTTTTTTAAAATGTCGGCTTTTAACATACAGCCGTATGTGATCTCGAGACTGGACAGTACGACGTTTCTCAAGAGGTTACTTCAAGGCGTCTCTCAATTGTAATTGAACCCCACCTCCATGACTTACACAAAGTAAACAGGACAATTGTTACTTACCACTTGCTCAGTCCACATCACCAAGTAACATTGGAAAGGCGTTGGCTACTCCAAAGTAATAATCAGCAAATTCACGTATTTTAAACGCGATACTACTAAAAATAACAAAAATTAACTGAATACTCATTTCAGAGTATTGTTGGTTGTTTAGGACAATTTTACTCAAGGAAAAGGTATGCGATGTTACACATATCGGGCTGCACAGTGGTCGAGTGGTTAGAGCGCAGACCTCACAGCTAGTAGACCCGAGTTCAATCCCACCCTCGGCCATCTCTGTGTGGAGTTTGCATGTTCTCCCCGTGCATGCGTGGGTTTTCTCCGGGTACTCCGGTTTCCTCCCACATTCCAAAAACATGCTAGGTTAATTAGCGACTCCAAATTGTCCATAGGTATGAATGTGAGTGTGAATGGTTGTTTGTCTATATGTGCCCTGTTATTGGCTAGCCACCAGTCCAGGGTGTACCCCGCCTCTCGCCCCAAGACAACTGGGATAGGCTCCAGCACCCTCACGACCCTTGTGACGATAAGCGGTAGAAAATGAAAAATTAATGATGTTTTGGTTTACAACATATCAAAGTGGCCATTACATCCTTTTATTTTATTATTACATCCACCCCTGAACACACACTTTGGACTGGTTGTGTTCATCCAGCATATGTGTGTGTGTGTGTGTGTGTGTGTGTAGTATGCTGTGGATGTCATTGAGCCTTAATTATGTCACTCTTTGCTTTTGGAACGGTTGGATCAGAACCTTCCATAAATTGTTGCAAGGTTTGGAAGATTGGTCTGGACCTCTGGAGACCAATCACATGAACCCTGGACACAATTCCTTCAAAGGATTAACAAAGTGTGTCTACTTGATCTATATCTACTGTAGCTGTATGTATTTATATCTACAAGGAGGGACACCTTAACAATAGGGGAGGAAAAAAATGCATGCTACTTTTGTTTGGTCCTGACGCAAACACTGAGGAGTTACCATCCATTTATTCTCTTTCTTCCTCTGCTGACTTGTCTTTGTCTGGGTTGTCATGACAACATATAAAAGTTTTTTTTTTTTTTACTTTAGAGGCAGTGAGCATTATGATGACGGTTCTATGATGGAGACCTAAGCTTTGAGAGGACACAAAGGCCATGATATTGTAGAAGGTTTTACCCATCAGCTTGTTGTGACCTCTATGACCTGTTGGGGGCGCTGTCACAGGTTCCTGAGTGTACTACGCCAACACTGTGTGTGTGTGGAGAAGCGAGGCGTTGATGACTGTTAATGATATTGATGCTGATAGCATCACTGCGTATGAATGTTTCATGGTGAAGATCAGCATTCAGGACTGGTTCTGTGCATCCTTCATCAAGGTGACTTGAAGAAGAACTTTAGAAGAAGATAAAGAAGGTTTCAGACACAGCATAAGAGGCGTAAAAGAGGTGAGACAGCAGCAGTGTGAAAGCCTCAATGCCAATAGAACTAAATTGTGGAGCTTAAAGGGGACCTATTATGCTCACTTTTCAACCCTTTCAGCACAAACAGCTTTGTAGATCTTCCAGAATCTGCACCTATTCGACTGTTTTTCTGTGGATTTTGTCTTTTCCGCGAAAACGGTCTGTTTCAATGTCCTCCAGGCACGCCCACTCTGCTGTGGTTGGTCAAACTCCCAAGCGCTAAAAAAGACTTCGCGTGTTGTGCCGCTAGCTGCAAACCCAACTCCGGTCACATCATGTGATTGCTCTCTTGTGATCGACCTTGTGGCCCATCCCCCTTTTCCAAGTCCTTGTCTGGCTGACCCATATGACCTCCTGACCTGGTCCATTGATGTGCATGGCATGGGCCGCTCCTGCTCTAGCTGTCAGTCAGCCTTGATGCTGCTTGAGAGGATTAGCGGGAGGTTTACAAACGCTGAATAGAGGAATTAAGTCCATTCAGCATCAGAACACGCCGGCCCAGAAAGTCCCCTTCAGGAAAGACTGAGATGGAAATAGACAAAGATGCTGAGAGTGTACATATGTGCGATCAGCAGCTCATTGTTTCAAAGGTTTGATTCCTAAAACATGGCAGAACCCCCTGGCCCTACTGCCTCCATGGTGATGTCTTAGTGTTTTTGTCTCCAATGGAATACTACGTACGCTTCAATAAGTATATATAGAAATAACAATCTCCTTTTTTCTATTTCAATACTTGCTACTACTCTTCAGCCGCCATTACTTCAAGTTAGTCCCTCCCTTTCCGCAACTGATTGAAAATGGAAAGTATCCAGCACTGTGCAATATCCATTTTGGGGATTTTGAGTGCAACCCCCGGGTGCTGACAGTGCAATGTGTTTGCCATACCTACGCGCACAAAAGAGTGCAAGTATTTGAATTGACACACAGCCTCGGTTTTCATTTTTAACATCACACCATCAATGATGATGATGATGATGATGATTGTTTATGTACAGTCACCTGCGTAGACTGACTCACACACACACATGCACACACAAGTAGTTGTGCTCATGAATATTTTGTGTCACAGGCAAGACACAAAGTGTGCTTTCATATCATTTTGTGTCTGACAAGTCTCCAGCACACACACACACACATAAATCCCACCGGGACTTAAAGAGTGTTGTGGAAGGTAGAAGATACAATAACATCATAAAATTATCCTGCAGCTGTAAAAAAAAAAAAAAAAAAGCTAAATGTGAAAAGAAACCCTTTTACAAATGTCAGTTAAAGGAAAACTGCATTTGTTAATGTTCTGTACTCTTTATGTTGTGTGCTGGTTGTCACCTTTTATCCATTGTTGTTGTTGTCGGCCATTTTGCTAGCTATTCAGACTCATTGGTTATATTAATGTTAACTGTTCATGACCTTGGTTTGTTACATTATGTATCTTGTAAATGTTTACCATATTTGTTAAAGGGGATATACTTATGATGTTTTCCCCACTTTTCGGATCTATAAATGTTGTATTCTCGTGTTAAATGATGCTAGAGTTTCAGATAATGAGGTTTGCACGTTTGGAAAGAAGTTTGGGGTGGCGCAAAAAGCTTGGTTTCAAGAGGCGTGATAAAACTGTCCTTTTGTGATGTCACAAAGGGCCGGACTTACTTATATGGACGTGGCTGTAAGTCAGCAAAGCTCTCTGCTCCCTCCAAAAGCTCTGCTCCTCTGTTTACTTGCTAGCAATGGCTCGTACGGGAGTTCCTGATAACGGCATTTCACACTGAACTGTTTTGTAAACATTGGCCAGTATGCAGCTGGACTAGCCGACAAACTTTCCAGTGTAAATGTGTTTATTTTGTGTAAGTCATGGTGCAAAAGCGCTTGCATATAGGGAGCGGGGATGCTAATAGCCGTTTTTCCAACACAATTAGTGGCCACATTAGATGTTACCGATGCTGTAGAAAACTAAAATGCTAAAGCTACTTACCATTGAGAGACGTCTTGAAGTAACCTTTTCTTGGGAAGTGGGACTCTCTAGTCTCTACTTCCGGATCAAATTCGGAATCCAACCCACAAAAGCCGACATTTTGAAAAGATACATCACCGTTTATTATCAACTCCAATATTGTTTGCGGCTAACGGTGAGTGTGACTAACTACAGCGGAGTGGGCGTTTAAATTAAAACTTTTTTACGGGAAAAATGAAATCCAAAGAAATACAGCTGAATAGGTGCAGATTCTGGAAGACCTAGAACACTTTCTGTGCTGGTTATTGTGTGTAGCTGCTCTATAGGAGCCCACAACTCGATACAAAGGGCCAAAGTCATTTTTTTGGTAATTTAATTTGTTGCTTTATTTGTCTCTTTGTATCGTTTTGTTTACCTCGATTGCTTAAGTTGACTACGTTGACGTCTCTGAGGTTTTTCTGGTCCCTCAGCAGACACAGAGTAGAACATACTGATGAGGAAGTCCTTCACACACACACACATACACTTCCCGAAAGTGTGTGTGTGGTCCCTTTGAAGACAAAGTGTGAGAATCACACTTCAAGATGCGTGACGTGTGTGTGTGTGTGCGTGTGAGCGTGCGTGCGCCTGAGGTAAGACAGCGTCTAATATCACCTCGACATGTCGAAAGCATTTACATAGAGAGCGAAGAAGGAGGGGGTAAGAACACTTGAGAGTAAAGGAACCAAGGAACGGGGAGGAGGAAGAGGAGGTAGGGGATGGGGGGGGGGGGTGATGAGGAGGGGGGGGGGGCGTGAAGGGGGTGTGAAGGAACAAAAGAGGATAGATGTCGAAACAAACGCTGCAGTTAACAAAGTAAACTGCTGAATATTTGAATGTTCCGAAAACAGGCAGGGACTTTTCACACGGAGCATCCGCCTTGCTGTTGCCATGGTTACCAGCACTGGATGCACCCCAGAGCTCCTGTTAAATTGACCTTATACTGCAAACAAACAACCAATCACAGAGCAGATCTCTTTTTTTAGAACTACTACGAGATCATTAAGCTTTCAAGACCTGGTTCTCGCGCAGTTCTTGTCTGCTTCCAGGCTTTGGTCCTGATCCAGATCAGAGTCAGCTGGATGTGTTGCAGCCCAGGGCGCATCAGGTGCAGACATTTGACATCCCATAATGCTTCAGCATTGAGGAAGCCCATGGGCGGTCTTTCGGATATTCTTGAGGAAGTCTCGAAGGTTCCTTAAGAAGTCCTTATGGAGGTCATTCTTTGGCCCTTGAGGAGGTCGTTAGGCTGGTCCTTGACGAGTCCTTGTTGAGGGTGAGCAGTCCTGAAGGTGTGGACAGTCTTCAGGGACTGTTAGAGAAGTCCTTAAGGAGGTCATTAACTGGCCCTTGAGGAGGTCCTTGAAGGTCATTAAGGTGGTCTTATAGGAACGGATGTGGAAGTCCTGGGAAGAAATCGTTCTTCTAAAATTCCACATTTATTTTTTATATAATGTTCATGCGGGGCGGGGCGGCACGGCGGTCGAGTGGTTAGCGCGCAGACCTCACAGCTAGGAGACCAGGGTTCAATCCCACCCTCGGCCACCTCTGTGTGGAGTTTGCATGTTCTCCCCGTGGGTACTCCGGTTTCCTCCCACATTCCAAAAACATGCTAGGTTAATTAGCGACTCCAAATTGTCCATAGGTATGAATGTGAGTGTGAATGGTTGTTTGTCTATATGTGCCCTGTGATTGGCTGGCCACCAGTCCAGGGTGTACCCCGCCTCTCGCCTGAAGATAGCTAGGATAGGCTCCAGCACCCCCCGCGACCCTCGTGAGGATAAGCGGTAGAAAATGAATGAATAATGTTCATGCGTGTGCTTTGTTTATCTGCAAGAACATATAAATCACATGATGTCCCATCAACATGAGGATTAGCATCAACATATGCAACACATGTAAACATCCCTGAACCACTTTGGCACACACACACATGCACACAAGCACACACACACACATTTAGCTGTCCAACTTTGTGTCTGCTTTACTTCCTGACAACCTTCAAGTCTTCTGCCTCGATGAATTATTGATGAGTTCCTTTGCATCAGAAGAGCAACTTATTATCATACTGAGTGTGTGCGTGTGTGCATGCAATGAGTCGCCATGGAAATGTGGATGTGGTCCACAGAGAGCGTGCGTGTGTGTGTGTGTGTGAGAGGCCTGAGGCCCCCAGCATATCCCAGCATGCACTAGGGTAAGTTCAGCAGCGAGCACTCGTTCCTTGCACAGCAGGGAGGGTGGGGGGGGGGGGGGGGGGGTAATGAATGGAATGTTTGTATCACTGCTTTTTGATATTTTAATACAAGGTCAGCGCCCCCTGCAGGCTGCTCACGGAGTGATGATGCGTCTCGGTATGCATGACTCCGCCCCTAACTGTCTCAAAAATACTTTAGTGTCCAGTAAAGTCCTAAACGCAAGCACAGAATTAATGTTTTTAGTTTTACATGTACAGTATTTGGGCGGCACGGTGGGAGAGTGGTTAGCGCGCAGACCTCACAGCTAGGAGGACCAGGGTTCAATTGTACCCTCGGCCATCACTGTGTGGAGTTTGCATGTTCTCCCCCGTGTTCTCCCCAAAAATATGCTAGGTTAATTAGCGACTCCAAATTGTCCATAGGTATGAATGTGAGTGTGAATGGTTGTTTGTCTATATGTGCCCTGTGATTGGCTGGCCACCAGTCCAGGGTGTACCCCGCCTCTCGCCCGAAGACAGCTGGGATAGGCTCCAGCACCCCCGCGACC